>NW_026137621.1:0-2512500 GCF_009805555.1 Andrographis paniculata | reverse complement strand
TTGCATAATCAAATTTAAAATTTTAAAAGTTAAACATAAATTTTCACTATATATATATCAGTGGAAAAAATAAAAACCACTTGTAAGAATATAAGGACTAACGATAAAAAATTTTGTGTAAATAAAATATAAAAGAGATAATTGTTATAAAAAATTTTGTTCACCCCATTGCCATTCGAACATGATGAACGAATTATATGCACAAATAAAACATGAAAAAGATAAGATAAATTTTCACGTGAAAATCCTTTAAGATAAAGAACAAAAAAGCCACGTCCATACTAAAGTAGAAAAATCTCTATAATCAAATTAAATATAAAAATTTTCAAATATGCATGTAAATACGCTCAATCACCACTCAATCAACCAACGAAAACATTAATTTAAGGAAAAATAAGATTAAAAAAACAAACCTAAAAAATTTGTCACGTTCTATAAAATTATAATCGAATTACAGAGACTCAATCAAAAATTTCACCGTTGGATTAAAATGCAACATATTACAAATATTTTATTAAAATTTCATCTTGATTCGACAGTTAACGAAACGAAGATCACTATTTTTCCGAATCTGTGCAGTGTTATCGCATTTTTATTTTTATTGCAGATGATTTTGGCTTGATTATTTGGTTTAATCTCCTAGGTATATATATTGATATACCACACTCTAATTTATCTATTTTTTCGTTATTTATTATCGCAATAAATCTCAATTTTATTAAATTATTTGTTGCAAAAATTAAAATCCCTTATCAAATATATACTATATGATTATGGTGGTTAAACCCCTAAATGTGAAATTATGCCTTTAAAAAATCTGCAATGTTCTTTTAGATTTTCTACATAATAAAAATAAAATAAAATAAAATAAAATAAAATCTTTATATCTACTAGGTTGCAGGCTATTAGGCAATACCGAAGTTACTTAATAAATAATTATCAAAGTAGTATTTTTATTCCTAACTTTTATCTATTTAATATAAATTATATTTTCTTTGAGGGTTTGTTTGATTTACTGAGTTTTTTTTTATGGAATTGAAATTTTACAGTAGAATTGTAATTAAGATTTATAGTATTTATAATTTGAAATCCTATATTATGTATTTGGTGGTAAAATTATCTAAATTTATATTTTTCAAATCCAATTTGTTTAGCGGATTAATTGAAGGATTTCGATTTTTTAGATTTTAAATAACATAATTATCCTTCAACGAATTTTATTTATTGTGATAAATTAAATTTTACATCAATCTTTTTTTTTTGTAAATTATATTTATTTTTTTACTAAATATGTGTTTTAATAAAAAAAATTTATTACGATTTTCGATTAATATTAAAAAATATAATATATATATATATAGATTCATAGAAAATATATAATATAATCTATACACAAAAATTACAACAATTTAACGTAAAATATTATTTTTTATAGTAACGACATTCTTTACCATATATAATATAAAAAAAAGTACTTTAAACTAATTAAGAATACAAAACTAATACATAAAATCGATGCCAGATTAGGATTAGGGTACAATTTCTTATCTTCTTACGTTACGAGAGTTCATGTCTTCTCAACCAATTCCGGCCAGCTTGCGGCGGCGATGATTTTTGGTTTTCAGTTACCAGAAGCCCACCGAAGGTTGTGTTGGATATTTAATAACGAATCTGAGATTGTGGCCATAAAATCAAATCATCAAATCTGATAATAGTTTCGAATATCATATTCAGATAAATCCGACCCTTGCGTGGGACGCGATTTCCTTAAGCGAATTTTGGCCCTCCACTGATCGCCTCCAATGGACGTTCTGTTTCAATATTCAACTACTGTTTCCAATGGAGTTATCGGACTTGGCTGCCGCACTGTTAGCCTAATCAACGGCGGCGAGGTGGACATGGACATTGTAACCGTAGTGTACGCAGGAGCACGTGAGGGGAAAATTCCACAACCTCCGCCTGGCTTCTCTCTGCGCAGAGGAGTTTATAGAGAGGATTTTTTGGTGGCGCTGCTGTCACCGGGGGCGGCCGGCGAGATGCTGCTGGTGAGCGTTTCAGTGGATCGATATGCAATTATAAATGATCAATCACTGTCGTACAAGTTGACGGAAATGGGAGGTGTTGAGGTGCACCGGATTAATCTCCGCCACGGCAGCTTGCCGGAGAAGCTTAGGAGCATCGGGCGGCAGGCGGTGTTCGTTGGCGGAGGTTGCGACGCCGTAAAAATACAATCAACTAGTAAAAATATAAGGAACGATAAAAAATTATGTGTAAATAAAATATAAAACAGATATGATAATTTTCACATGAAATATCTTTCACCCCACTAAAAGAACATGGTGAACCATAATAAATTGTGTGCACAAATAAAACATGAAGACATAAGACAATTTTTCACGCGAAAACCCATCATGATAAAGGAAAAAAAACCACGTCGATACCAAAGTATAAAATTCTTTATAATCAAATTAAATGTAAGAAATTTTCTAATATGCATATAATCACTCTCAATCACCGCTCAATCCACCAATGAAAACCATAATTTAAGAAAAAAATCAAGTTTAAGAAAACAAACTTAAAAAAACTATCACGTTCTGTAAAAATTTGATCGAATTACAGACATCTAATAAAAATCCCACCGTCGGATTGAAAACGCAACAAATTACGAATACTTCGGAAAAATTTCAGCTCGATCCGACGATTGACAAAGCGAAGATCGCCATTTTTCGAATGATTTCATATATTTCACGGGCAAACGGTTATATGCTGACTTCGATCAGCCTCTTCGACGACGTTGATGGCATCTTGGAGGGTGTTTGCCCTGTTCAACAAAGAGGCCTATTCGATGTACGAAACGATGCCCTTTTTGCAGATGCCATGTCATCTGATTTCACTAAGTCCAACCTTCTCGGATGGATTATGCCTACGGTATAGAAAATAATTGTTATCTCTATTTTTTGGATATGAGAAATTATATTAGTAATTTTAAAAAATTATTTTCGGTTGAATTTTTTACTTTTATCAATAGATAAAGTATATATATCATGTGTTAATATATATTATATTTTTTTAATAATGTTCCAATAGTAAAAAATATTAAGTGAACAAACTCACCAATATTGGATTATGTATTATTTTAGTTTTTGTTTTTGTTAAATATTGTACACTTTTATCATATACTATATCATACCCATTGAATATAAAAATAATTATTGTGAGTGATATATTAAAAATTTTGGAAAAAAAGTATTGAAAAAAAAAAGGGAAAATTTTTGTGTAGTGAATATAAAAATAATGAATGTGAATGATATATTAAAATTTTTGGGAAAAAGTATTGAAAAAAAAAACACAACAAGAACAAACCCTTAATTAAATTACAATTTAAATATAATTGTAATTTAATTTTATATGTAATATTTAAATTAAAATTAAAACAGGTGTATGAAATATAAAAAATATAAATTTTAATTATACTAGATAATTTGATATTTAAAAATAATTATAAAGTTTTAAACTAAATTGTAAATACAATTTATTTGAAGCTAAATTATACTTTTTATTTATATATATAGTTACAATTAAAATAAAATCTAAAATATAATTGATTTATTATAGAATTTAGTAAATATATTTTCAATAATTTTAAATTTTCAAATATATATATAATTTGTAAAATTTTCAAATAAGTTAAAAATATTTAATAGAAGTAAATTACACATATTTGCTTGTTTTCTTTAAAAATTTTAACAATTAAAAAAAAATAACATTTTATTGAAAGTTTATTCAAACACAACATCGAACTTCTCGTTGGATGTCCCTCAAATGAGAAATTACAATCTTTTTTATTGTGCATTAGATTCTATATTTTGGGCAAAATATTCAAGAAATTTAGATTTAGTCGAATCAAACAATATAACATCTAAAAACATGGAGTTGTTTTGTACTTTGAATCTGCCTCTTTGGTCAATCTTATAGCAATCCTTAAAGATGCGATCAGCGGACGAAATCCTCAAACAACTGTTCGACCATGAAACATATATAAAATCATTCGGAAATTCTTTGTTATCAAAAAATTCATCACCATCGATACCGCGTCACAATATACACCAACGAATCTCACATAGGACAGAAATTGATGATTTATACTTGTGTGCATATCCATCCATCGTAGCTCACCACCAACGTCGGAATATCGCATCTCTGTGACAACTTGTCAGCAAGTTGCATCCCGTCCACCACGAAATTAGACTCCATCAAACATGTTTTTCTCTTTTGATAACTCTTGAAAGTATGCCCAACAAGCCCACAATATTTGCAAGTTCTTCTTACTTTTTGTCTTGGCAGAGTACCACCACTGACTTTTTTTCTTGTGATAGACCTTTCTCCATTATTTCGTTGGAGTCACGTCTCCCAGCCTTCTTAGGCCTTCCAGCAACTCGTCTGACACTAGGAGGAAGTGGTGGAAGCAATTCAGTTTTTGGTCACATTTTTTGACCATCCATTGCACCAATAGAATATGGATATACTTTATTGAATATCTCAACATTGTATATTTCGTCAACAAAGTCCTCCGGATTTAATTGTTGCCCACATATAGCACTCATCGCATGGCGACACGAGATGCCGCATAACTCCAATTTTCTACAACTGCAAGATTTTTGTAGAATGTCAACAACAAATCGATTCCCATCCGAACAATAAATCTCGTAACGCCAATCATCGACTTTAATGGGTGCGCAAGAAAAAGCCGCATGAATGTTTTTCTCCATAATTCTTACTATCTTCGGGCAAAAGCGCATATCCCCCCATTTTCAATGTGCCATCTCCCTTCGCTTCTGAAGCCGTGTTAATATATATTTTCTAATTTACTTCAACATCGGCAATATCGACAGTTCTCTTGCATCTAATATTATACTATTGAATGACTCATATTTCTTTGCAAGCCACGTCAACTTAACATTCTTTACATTCAAGTCGCACATACAATCATGGTTGCAATTATATGTTCTGAGTTGAAAAGATGTTTGATCATTCACCTTTAATGCGTTCATTTCCCAATTGCAATTCTCAACGGCACATCGGACATAAACTCTTCTTTTATCATTTTTGACAAATTTCAAACTTCTCATTGTCTTGACAGCGTGATTCTGAACTACATTTTTTAATTCTTTTTTCGAGCTAAAAATCGTTCCAAGACTAAAAACGGGATCATACTTTAACATTGGATCGTAAATGGCATACAACTCTATCTCATCAACATCGGACTCGACAAATTTGGTTAAATCTTTCTCTTGAGAATCACCAAGTGACATCTCATCTTCAGAATTTTGGTGTATTATGAGCCTTTGATTTTCATTAAACTCATTCATATCCACATTGCTCTCAAACAATAACTGATCAATTTTATCATCTTCTGAATCTTGTTCCTCCATTATATAACCAGAATCCTCAAAATCCGATTCACTAAGCATTTCATTCCACTCATCTTCTCCTCTAATTTTATTACAATCTATATCTATATCTTCATCGTACATTTTTTCAACACATTTTCCCTTATCGTAATTCATTTCTATGATAATGAATTTTCTCCTACAATACTAGTTATAATATAATACATATTCAATACACTAGTTATAAAATACAAAAAATTATGCATTAATCAATAAAAAAGTACATTATATAAAACTTATCTCTATAATGTTCATTTTTTTCATACAATATAATTCATTAATCACAAAAAAATACATGCTACACATATTATCCTTTTTAAAATTATGAAAAGAAAAAAAGTAAAAAAATAAAATTTACCTCTTTACTCCAAAGAAATAAAATATAATAGGTAGAATGTGGGGTTGGAATGTTGAAATGTAGGAATGAAATGCGGGGTTGGAACGTTGAAAATGTGAGGTTGGAATGTTGGGGGATTTGGAAGCAAAAACGTTGTTGTCCACTGTGTGGTTGTGTTTGTTGGGTTTTGAAGTGGGGACATGTAAGGTTAGGGTTTTTTTATGTGAATGAGGTCAAACACGGCCGTGTAAATATATACACGGCCGTGTGTGAAAAAAGTGAAGAACAACTGGTGTTCTGACTTTGAACACGGGTGTGTTTGTACAAATACGGCCGTGTTGTAACACGCCCACTGAAATGGGTGTGTTCTGCGGTTGAGGCAAACACGGGCTTGTGTTTGTTCAACACGGCAGTGGTTTATGTGACACGGCTGTGTTCGGCTATATATAATGTCAATCTTATAAATGTCATTGTATTTGTATTATAAGAGATTAATAGGGATATTTTGTTTTCTTTTATTTGTACTACATAGTATACAATCATTAATATTTAAAAACCAACATACAAAAAAAGTTAATAGTACAACAGAGGTAGTATTATTTTTATTTTTTAATTTAAAAATTTAATTATAAATATATTATTATTATTATTATTATTATTATTATTATTATTATTTTGCCCTATACACAATTTACACATTCAAAACTGCCGCAGCAGATTCTCCTCTTTATTCTTATTCTTCCCAATTCTTTCCTTTATTATCGATCGTCATGGCCCTCCTCCTTCTTTCCTCCTCGTCATAGGACGAATGGAGTATTAAACAATAAAAAATATATAGAAATATGTATAAATATCTACGTGTCTACCAAGTCAGCACTACGTGGATAATTTTTATTTTTTATATAAAATTAAAAATATATAATATATAAATTATTAAAGGTCAAGTGGCACTGACCACACGGATATTTGATAATTTTTAGTTTTTATTTTATTTATTTTTAATTTTTTATTTTTTATTTTTAATTTTAAATTTTATTTTTATATTTTATAATTTTTATTTTTATTTTTATTTTTTTTAATTTTTATATTTTAAAATAAACATAAAAATAAAAATTATCCACGTGACGCTAAGTTGGCCGACATGTCTCCGCCGATATGTCGTGCAGATGTCACATAGGCATCAATGATTAAATTTGCAAAAAAGATTCATTTATAAAACTATTTTAATATAGTGTCCAATTATGAAGCTAAAATGATAAAATTGGCCGAGAATAAAAAACAATATTAATTTTAGCTATTTTCATATCAAGCTTTATTATAAAAAATAATAATAATAAAATAATTATTATTTAAAATATAAAATCAAAGTAAATATCATTTTATATAATTACTAGTACATAACACAAATTATACGTTAGCATTATAATATATCATTATCCCTTTTTATATATATATATATAGTAGATCTATAGATAAGACCAAATCTAAAGATAAATATATTTGAATCTAAAATCTCGAATATCTAAAGTATCTCTAACATTCCTCCTCAAACTCAAGTGGTATAACATAAACCAACTTAAGTTTGATAAGAAAGTTGAATAGAGACACAAAGAAAAAAACAGTTGTTTGTCTGTCGTTGCCGCCGTCACTCTACCGTATCAAAGTCAGAAACAATGCTTTCAACTAAATTAGAGTAAAAAAATAACATAACTCACAATGGAGCCGAAAACGTATGACTCTCTGCCGGAGCCGGACTCTCTATTGGAGCCAAAAACCACATGACTCTCTACTGGAGCCGAAAACGACTGGAGTATTCTCCACAAAGTTGAAAATAACAAGACTCTTATTGCAATAAAAAAACATGGCTCTGGATAAACGCAGCAGATGGATCATAGAATCGCAAACAGATTTCAGATCGCACGCACACAACAAATAAACAACGAGATCATAAATCTATCTTTTTAGTAATATTTTAAATCTTC
This sequence comes from Andrographis paniculata, assembly GCF_009805555.1. Lineage (NCBI taxonomy): Eukaryota > Viridiplantae > Streptophyta > Magnoliopsida > Lamiales > Acanthaceae > Andrographis > Andrographis paniculata. The sequence continues at coordinate 2,504,731 of NW_026137621.1, read as the reverse complement.
TAATAATATATACTCCCTCCGTCCCAGATACCGTGTCTGCTACATTGTAGACACGATATTTTAGGAGGGATGTAATTAGTAGATAATTAAGAATTTTAGGAGTGGTGTAATTAGTAGATAATTAAGAATGTATTAGTGAAAATAATTATTCTATAATATAAATAATTAAGATAACTAATTAGTTTAATTAAAATTAAAAAATAAAATAAAATTTAAAAATTTAAAATGAGATTAAAGTGTGTAATCATTTTCAAAAAAAGAAAGTGACATGGTATGGTACGCGGGACGGACACAAACGGCAACGTGGACATGGTATCTGGTCTGGGATGGAGGGAATAGTAAATTACATATTAGCATATTTTTTTAAGTAATTTTAACAATTAAAAATTTTTAATTTTATTATATTTCAACAATTAAAAAACAAAAAAGAAAACTATTTTTTTAAAGTTTATTCATACACAAAATCGAACTTCTACTTGGATTGCCCTAAAATGAGAAACTACAATCCTATTTTTTTGTATTAGTTTCTATATTTCGGGCATAAACTACCCAAGAAGTTTGGACGTAGACCGATAATACCCTACAAAATTCATGAGAGCAATACCGTTTTGTACATCGAATCTGCCTCTTTGCTGAACCGTGGAGATAGTCTAAACGATGCCATTGTCACTGGCTCCGGTCGAAACCGTCAAATAACCGTTCTCCATGAAATATATGAAACCATTCCGAACTTTACCGTTATCAATATTGTTCACCACCATCGATACCGCGTCGCAACCTCCGCCAACACCGCCTGCCGCCCGAGCTCCAAAGCTTCTCCGGCGAGCTGCGGCCGTAAACATTAATCTGGTCCACCTCAACATCTCCGATTTCCATCCACCTATATGACCGATGCTTTATACTTGTGTGTAGATCCACCGTAGCGCTCACTAGCAGCATCTCGCCGGACACCGCCGCCGGTGACAGCAGCGCCACCAAAAAATCATCTCTATAAACTCCTCTATGCAGGGAGAAGCCATCCGGAAGTTGTGGAATTTCCCTCTCACGTGCTCAGCCAGAATATTTTTTTGGCGGGGCCGAAATTTTTTCATGCAAATAATATATAATAATTTTGAAATTATATAATATAATAAATTTTTTTAAAAATAATTACAAAAAAATAGTTTATTTTATATGATTTTTTTCAAATATTTCTAAATATTTGAAGTATTTTAACCAATTTTTAAAATATTTAAGTTAAATATAAATAATACTAATATTTTTATTAAATTTATAGGGGCAGCTAATTATTTAAATTTTAAAAATTATGCAAATACTACATAATAAAAATACAAAATTTAATTAATTAGGAGGGCGAACACCCTTTAGCCCCTGCAAGCTCCTACGTGCTCCCCCTCAGTACACCATGGTCACAATCTCCATCTCCACCTCGCCGCCGTTTATTAGGCTAACAGTGCGGCAGCCATGTCCGATAACTCCATTGGAAACAGTAGTTGAATATCGCAGATCATTACAGAAGACAATCAGCTTGCCTCTATGAAACAGGACGTCCATCGGGTTTTCATTGACGATCTCCGTATCCACGGCCGTCCAATGCGGATCGTCTGGCGTGCAGATGATCAACCTCCGTTGGGCACCTGGGTACTGAATACCGAAAATCATCGCCGCCGTGAGTTCGCCGGAATTCGTGGAGAAGACATGAACTCTCGTAACGTAACAAGATAAGAAGTTTAGCCCTAACCGTAAGCCGGCATTGACAGCGGTCTGGAGAAATTCCAATGACGACAGCGGAGGAAGATTCCTAATCATGGTTCGCCGGATCGGCCGAGTCCGGTCCGACTCGGCCGATCCGGAACAGGACCGTTCCGGTTCGTCAAAAATATCCGATATTTGCCCAAAATTTTCCCATCCATTCATATCTTATCTATAAAACCCATTATAAATCTTATTCTTACCGATTTTCTACTTTTTATTCGTATTATTCGAACAATTCATCTCAATTCGATCAGATCGGAGAAGAAAACATTTACCAGTGCGCTGAAGAAGAATCGTGGAGGAAAGACCTCTGTTCTGCGTTCGCGTCTGAAGAAGAATTGTGGGGGAGGGGAAGAAGAAGTGGGAGGATTCTGCGTTCGCGTCGGTGAAGAAAATCGTGGGGGAGGGGAAGTTGTTCGCGTCTGAACGAAATCGTGGGGGAGGGGGAAAATTCTGCGTTCTGCGTTCTGGGTTCTGCGTCCTGGGGGAGGGGAAGAGTTCTGGGTTCTGCGTTCTGGGGGAGGGGAAGAAAGGAGGAAGGTAAATTTAATTATTATATTATTTTAATTAATTTAAATATTTATAAATTTGAATTATTTTTTATTAATTTGTTTATTTAATTTATAGGTTTAATTATTTTAGATTTAATTATTTAGAATAATTTGTTTAATTTATTGATAAATTTAGTTTAATTGTGTTGGATTGTATTTAATTTTTATTTAATCTATATAAATTGAGTTCATTAAAATTAATATTTTAGAATAACTTATAATCTTATTATTTAAAATTAATATTATTTTAGACAAAATTTGTATTAATTGTAAATTTATTGTAAAAAATTAATATTTTAACTATATTTTTTATATAAACAAATTAGTTATCTACTTAAATTTTTGTATAAGTTTGATTTATTAATAAACTAATATATAATTTGTCTATTTAATTAATGAATTACTATTTATAAATATTTTAACAATTGTATTATTCAATTACAGAGTTTGTGTAAAATGGCACCGCGAGATATTGGTTGGGATCATGCTACTCCTATCAGCAATGATAGAAAACAAGCAAAATGCAATTATTGTGGTAAAATTGTTCACGGCGGAATTACTAGGATGAAACAACATATAGCACATGTTACAGGTCAAGTTGAAGCATGCACGAGAGCTCCAAAAGAAATAAGAGAGTTATTAAAAAAACACTTGATCCAAGGAAAAAGTATGCGAGCAGCACATAAAAAAAAGTTAGAAGCATTGCAAAATTCTATTCGTTTGGAAGATGATTCTGATGAGGAAGAAGATGAAGTTTTTGAAATAAATGAAGATGAGATAGATGCTCTTGAAAGAAAACACTTAAAAAGAGCAATGGCTGAAAGCAGAAATATGGAATTTATGGAGCAGCAGCGTAGACATTCTGTTTCCGGAGATCTACCAAGCTTGAATTTTAAAGCCGGTATATTTATTAAATTTATAAAATATATTTAAATATTAGTATATTTTTTTTGAGATAACAACCATATATGATCATATGCTTTTTTTTTTTTTTATCTTTGTAGGAGGAAGCAGCTCGAATACAAAAGGAAGTAAAAGAAATTTTTTCGAAAGCTCTATGAAAAAGACAGAATGTTTGCATCAAAAAAAACTTGATCCATACATGTTTCAATCGAAGAATAAGTCTTTGAAAAATATGTTTTCAAAAGATAATGCAAAAAAAGTGGGTAGAGCAATTTCAAAATTTTTTCATTTTAATGCAATACCATTTCACGCTGCCGATAGTGGTCCTTACTACCAAACGATGATTGACACGATTGCATCGGTTGGACCTGGAGTTAAAGGACCTACTGGTAAACAAATTGGTGGTGAATATTTAAACGAGGAGATGCAAGAAGTTGTACAGTATGTTGATTCTTTAAAGCAGAAATGGAAAACATACGGATGTACAATTATGTGTGATGGTTGGAGTACTCGTACAAAACATCCAATCATAAATTTTATGGTGTACTGTGATAGAGATATGATATATCACAGTTCGGTTGATTGTACAAATAAGGCGAAGACTGCGGACTTTGTCTACACCCTAATGGATAAGGTGGTGGAATCAGTAGGGGTTGACAATATTGTACAAATTGTAACTGATAGTGAAGCTAGTATGAAGGCGGCTGGGAAAAAACTGATGAGGAAAAGGAAGCACATTTTTTGGTCTCCATGCGCAGCGCATTGCATTGATTTGATGTTAGAAGACATCGGAGATATATTGTCAATGAAAGATACGATAAAAGAAGCCAGAAGAATTACAGGATTTATATACAACAGTGATAAAGTGGTTAATTTGATGAAAACATATACGAATGGCCGAGATCTGTTGCGACCAGGCATAACAAGATTTGCAACCGAGTTTGTTGCAATGGAAAGTCTTCTGAGATATGCAACCGATTTGAAAAGAATGTGTACTTCTAGAGAATGGGTTGAGTACAATAATACCTCGAGGAGAAGACATGAAGCCGGAGATATATCAGACTTGATTTTGAATGAAAGATTTTGGAAACGGATACGCCGAGTCTGTGGGGTCATGGAACCCTTAGTGAAGGTTTTAAAAGTAGTTGATCAAGATAAAAAACCTACACTACCTATCATTTATGAGGCAATGGATAGGGCAAAAATGGCAATAAAAACCGCGGTGAAAGATTTTCAACAATATTGGGATATCATCGATGAAAGATGGTATAATCAATTGCATCAAGATTTGCATGCAGCAGGTAACTATTCTTGTTATTTTTTTGTTTTTATATTGTGCTAATCGTTTGTTTTATTTTTTAATTTTATATACATTTCATGCAGCTTATTTTTTAAATCCTGGTCTTCAATACTCCGGCACTTGTGAATTTGATTCATCGGAGGTTCGAAAAGGAGTAAAAGAAGTTATCAAAAGACTCGAGCCAGATTTGGATATACAAGTAAAGGCTATGAATGAGGTAAATTATGTGAAATTTATAAATAATATATAAATATATATATTAATTTCTAATAATTTTACTATTATATTGTCTATAGATAAACATATTTGTTAACAAAATTGGAGAGTTTGGAAGTGCACTTGCTATTAGAGCTGTATCTACATCTTTACCAGGTATGTATTATGAAATTTATCATTTAATTATATTTTTAAATATACTTGTTATAAAATGTTGCATTATTAATAATTTTTTATTTATTTTTAATAGCTGACTGGTGGAATATGTACGGTGATGAAGCTCCTAATTTAAGAAAAATTGCATTAAAAGTTTTGAGTCAAACTTGCACATCATTGGGTTGTGAGCGGAATTGGAGTACGTGGGCTTTGATCCATACTAAACTTCGGAATAGATTAGCTATTGAGAAACTGCATAAGCTAGTCTATGTCTACTACAACATGCGTCTTCGGGTAAAAAATTTTATGCAAAGGACAGACACAGACGATTTTTATGACCCAATTGATTTGAATCATATTTTTGATGAAAATGATATTTTAGATGAATGGGTTAGAGAAAATGAATCTCCACTTATTCGTGATAGTGATTTGAATTGGTTGGATGAGGCTATTGAAGAAAGTGGAGATCGAGGTCAAAGTGAGCATAATGATCATGACAGTGATATGCTTTTATCTCAATTTATAGCTGATGAAAAAAAGAAGGCGAAAGAGAAAAAATCAGAAAACAAAAATACGGCCAAGAAAAAAAAAGCAATCATATTGGAATCTTCATCTTCATCGACTAATGGTGAAGATAAGAATAATAACAATGATGATGATGATGATGATGATGGTGGTGGTGGTGGTGGTGGTGGTAGTGGGAGCTACAGGGATAGCCGATACTCAAGTGATATGGGATGGGCTCAAGGAAATGAAAATTATTATGCTACCCAAAACACTGATCATGGATATCGTCCTGGTATAGAAGCTCAAAGAGATTTTCTAAATAGTTTAACAGAATTTTCAAGTGAAGCCGATGCTTCAAATTTTTCAGATACTAGGAGATATTCTGGAGTTCACGAATATATGCAAGACTTGAATATAGGTTATTCCTATGGAGATTCTTCTCATAGCTCGAGTAATAGATTGGGGAGACAGGAGTGGGACCAACCAAATGCATATCATAATCCCTATTACTCAGGATACGGTTTATCTAATCTACCCAGACATCTTCAGGATACAGCCAATCTTCCTATATTTGGATCCAACCAACCAGTTGGAACATATTACGGAGGGATTACATCTGGTTCGGGTAGTATTGATGATCGTAGACAAAATTATGGTTCATCAAGCAGAAGCAATGATAATAGAGAATATCGAGGTTTTGATGTATATGGAAGGGGTTCATTCAGAGAAAATCAATATGGTTCGAACATCTCTCCTTATCCAAGCAATATGAATCCAGAACAAGGATATTCGTAATATAATCGATCAGCAGATGAAAATGATTTTGAACCTCCACGACATTCCACATGGTATTGAATGGTAAGTATAAATATTTAGTATAAACGTAGTTTGAACATTTTATAAAATTTTATTTGTATTTTTTTTCTAATTATTTTTATTTATATAATGCAGATGATAAAGATGAAATCTTGACATTGACGGACACAAGGTACATCATTTTGTTATTAAAATAAATTTATTAGTATAATGACAATATGCAAAACATAAAATTTAGCATTTACATTTATATATATATATATATATCCGCTAATTTAGTTGAAATATTATTCATTTTAAATTTTGATCTATTATAAATTATAATATATTTTTTCAATAATATATATTTTTAAATTAATTATATTTATAATTTGATGTATTTTAATTAATTATTTATTATTTTTTTGAAAAAATATAAATTTTATATAAAAAAATCATATAGGCCGATATTTGACCGATACGCCGCGACCGATACGCCGCTACGTATCTGGAACGGTAAAGGCCGATCCGCGACGCCGATCCGCGACGGCGAACCATGTTCCTAATATCTCCGCACAGCGGATTCCATAGCAGAATCTTCCCAATTTCCGCGACGCTATTGCCGCCGCCGCCGATGAACAGCCATCCCCGGGAAGATCCGCAGCAGCATTGCCCATTCTTGGGATACTCGAAAGTGTATTCTTTCTTGCTTGGGCTTAAAAGTTTAATTTTCTTGGGATTGATTTCTTGATCGAAGCTGTTCGACAGGATCTTCCATGGCGGCTCCGACGGCGGTAATTGGCGCAGAGTAGCATACCATTCCCTTGAAACAGTTCTCACGCGAATTCGATCGACTGTCCATAATTTCTGTAGTATCATCTCGGCGATGTGGTTGGGAATTCCGTCGATGAGAAGAATATCGGAGGAGTAACTTGATGCCATTGTCAATCATTTCTAATTGAATTTCTAGATTTAAATAAACATATATATATATATATATGAATTTCTAGATTTAAATAAACAATATATATAAATATATAGAGGGGAGGTTAGTAAAATTCTAGTGGGATTAAGTTTAATTGTTTTGTATTAAAAAAAATAAAATAAAAATAGAATAAAATAAAATATATAATTAGAGATAAAATAAAACTATTATTAAAATATTAATTTGATCTTTTATTTAATAGTATATTTATATTTGAAAAAAAAATAATGTATTTACAATTCTCTCTTTATTTTTCACAAACATTATATCAGACCATTATATTGTTCACAGAGATTGACACTATTTTTCCATCCAACATACATTCATTTATTGGGATATCATCTTATAAATAAATGGCAAAACTGCAAAAAAAAACCCGTGGTTTACCAAATCTGCTGAAACTCTCCGTAGTCCTAAAACTCCGTTAAATTTTAGCTATCAGACCGTTATATTTCTCTCTCCTTTGTTCTTTCTTCCTCTCTTCTGCACAACTTCTTTCTTCCATCATTTTTTCTTCTCAATTTATCTTCTCTCCGCTTCTTTTTTTTTTCTCAATTTTTCTCTTCTTCTTCTCCAGCCAGTTTCACCCGCTTCTTTCTTTTCTTTTTTTTCCTCCAATTTTTTTTTCTTCTTCTTCATCTCCAATTGTTCTTTGAAGAATGAAGAGCAAAAGAATAAGAGAGAAAGAAGTTGATAGGCAGAAACTGCTGGAGCAAGGAAGAAGAAGGAATAAACAATTTTATTTTTCTTTCTCTATCTCTTTTTCTCCAATTTTTCTTCTGCAAGTTGTTTTTTCTTTTTACATTGATTTCAAATCTTAATGTCAAATTGAATTTTTAAATTTCAAGTATTTCTGGGTTTGGTAAAACAGAAGAAGAAATCGACAGTGAATAATAACTTATGCATTCTCATCTTCATGTCCATGTCCGATCAATTAATTGTGATAAATTTGGTAAAATTTATGTTGCTAAAGTTTAGCAGATTTAAAATAAAAAAAAAATAATGAGAAAGAAGAATAAATAAGAAGAATAAAGAAGAAGAAGAAATATATTATGGACCAAAAATCGCGTGATATACAATCCTAATAGAGGGGGAATTTGTTTGCAACATTTTACAAACCACAAGTAGGTTTTTTGGAGTTTTAGGACTACGGAAGTTTTCAGCCGATTTGGTAAACCACGGGGGTTTTTGCTGTTTTGCCTAAATAAATATATATCTTTATATATATAATTATGAAGATGTTGCACAATGCATTCAATCATGATCACTTTTTAGTGAGTGAGTGAAACCTTCACCTTCCATTTCACTATAACAAATTTACAATTCAGTTCACAATCCAACTACTAACTTATAAGTAAACTTAATTTTTATTCAAAGAAAACATACTTCCTTCACCAAAATGCACATTTCACAACAAACAAAACAACAATGGCAATGTGAGCCTTAATTAGTCACACAACAATTTATTGCACAAACACAACAACGTACCAAGGCCCGGGCCCGAGTCTTACGCCATTCGCTTTGCACGAACGCGAGCGACACCACCAGCCATCATGATATGCCGTTGCTTGTGGGAGAATTATTACTCCTTTGACTTGTCAGAGGTTGTTATTGCTTGGTTACTCCAAGAGTCATCCACAAGAGGTAGCTGATATTCATCGGGTTTGAGGGCCAAAGCAAAGTCCGGCAATGTTGGTGTTGCTTCTGTGTTACTGCACAAAACACACAATGAAGATATAAGCAAAACTAATACCACTGCTCGCAATTCATTTAAGTTAATGCCAAGTGAATTCTAACTTGGAGAAAGGGCTTACTTATCATGAGAGAGAAGATCCTGCTTCGATTGCACCTTGGAAGAAGTATCCTTCGGAATTTTTTCAGACAGATACTTCATTGTACCCCAAAGCGGAGGGCTCCTGCTCAAAACTTACGATATTAATGATCTCCCAGCACATTATACTAATCAAAAGAATGAAGAAGGAAAGGGTAGTGACTGTAAGGTTCAAAAAGTAATGAGTCACAGCTACAAAGGCAAATATACAGATTCCAGTTTAAATGATAGGTAGCCATTATACGAAAATCATGTAATTAAAATGTGGTGACAGTTTGGTGAGATTCTCTACTTAAAATGCCGATAATGTTTCATCAAAACAAGGATTACCTTGAGACAGGAATGGATGAATTGAAAGTTTCAGAAGCTTTCTTGCTTTCTTTAAGATATTCTTCTGCTGCTTTCAAAGAAGCAATGGCCATTCCATGAGACTTCTCTGTATTCCCCTCATCAAGAATTAGACCATGATAGTAGTATGCCGCAGCCTAGGAAAACATCAAAATCTTACGTTGGAGATTTTGGAATAGTACTGAATATTATGCATGCCAACTATAAGAAGTATTGTTATAATTAGGAGATTTCCTTCACGGATCTGTATACAGCTTAGCTACATCGATTTAAACTTGCAGGATATACTGAGGCAGATACAAGGAACTCTTACACTCTATTTACTTATGTTTTCAATTTTGTTTACATGCTATTCATCACCAATTTCCTTTTCGAAAAATATTACATGGAATATACATTTTTCATTTAAAATATTAAATCAAGAGCATATTTTCATTCAAAGCATCACATCCAACGCTTATTTATATTACATCAAACACCTACTTTCTATTCAACCTTTTACTATTTTCAAACCAACTCAAAACTCCTAACTTATCTCATTCGCAACCTTAGGTAAAAAAGGGTATGGAGTCCCTAACAAAAGGCCAGGCTCTGCTTGAACAAAGATTCTAGCAGCCATAATTTAAGGAAGAATCTAACATACACGCAATTTATTTACACCTGTTGAAGAGGGAAACTTGAAACAAAAAAAAAAAAAAGAAAGAGAGAAAAACAGACAGGAAGACTGCTGCATACCTTCGCCTCAACATATTTCCACTTAACAAATAGTCCATGCTTTTGTCCCCAACCATTTGCCAGAGGAAGGTTGGTAATGTTATCTTGTGCCTACAAAAAGACAAAGGCGGTAACCCATCTTCAGATCGATTTACTTTCAGTTAGAAAAAGATGATGCAACTACAAATAATCCATGGCAATCAACAGAAATGATGTGGCAAAGGATGATAACCAGGCAACCATACTGCATCTCTTATGGTTATGAATTACCTTACCTTAAATCAATCCAACTAGAGGTGACATCAAGTTCGTAAGAGATGCCACACCAGTAAATTAGTCAATAATCTAAGATAATTGATTTGTTTTTTGATAAGAAGTGGTCTGAACATCGACGCATCCCTTTGGTTAGACAGTGAGTACTTTTACATATTATTGTCCAATAGAACTTAATAAACCCCTATTCCCTCTTGCTTTCTTGTATTAGATTATCCATAAATTCAATTGCACAGGAATGCCTACTCTATAGCAGACCTCAACTTAGATATCTCCATGGTTCCAGTTCAACAAAAATAAGAAATAAATAATATTACAAAAAAAAAAGGAACCACAAACAAAATGTATATGTACAATTTTTATTCTCGTTCTGGTTGATACAGTTAGCTCTAATTCATATGCTACTATGCTAGTCTAATTGATTTTATTTTTTTTAAACTAGGATATCTACCATACTAATAAAATTTTACATGAAAATAATGCCATAGATAAAAACTCTAAAAATAAAAAATAAAATATACCATAATAGCTATTGATATAAAGCAAAAAATAATTTAAATTGTACTGAATTTATGATAACTATTTTGTAAAGAAAAAATTAGACACAATTATTGGAACTTTTTTTAAAAAAAATAAAATCATATTAGCTATTGAAATGCATTTTAAATATAAAAATTAAATTCATTGAGAGAGTAAAAATCATATGCACATCAATCAACATACAAAACATAATAATATTTATTGACAAATTACATAATATATAAGTATTATTTATTTCATAATCCCAGAACAGGATCAAACATCATGTTCTAATTTCAGTTTTTTGGGTACTGGAACCAAAAAATAATATTCATCTTCAGTTCCAATTCGATCCATTCCAGTTCCTAAATCCAACTTGAAACATGGGTACCGCCATGTTAGTTTGAGGAACATCACCCATATGCCACATTTAAGGTGAGAAACAAGAACGAGAAGTAAGGCGTATTTGCACAGAGTATTACAAAAGGGGGAAAACAAACTTGGCAAACACATGGTAATAATGATATTCCTCATAAAAAGAACAATACCATGCTATAAATCAGGCTTTTTAGCACCAACAGACGAGCATGGTTAAAGCATCTCCGAGCAAAATATTGTCATATAATCAAGGCTACGTGCAAGCCAACTGAGAGAACCAAAATATAGAATATCTATTTGTTCAGCAGTAGGCACAAACAGTAAGGAAATGAGCAATACCTGCTGCCAGTATTTGACCATCTCGCATGCAAGTCTTCTTTTCACAGCAAGTGTGGCCTTTGTACTGTCTATCGCAACCCCAAGCTGAATGTCGACACTCTGGTGAAGAGAGGAATATCATCCAAACAGAAGATAACTTGCTACAACTTAAGCAATCATTACTGGTTTTAATTATCTTGCAAGTAAGGAAAATTCACGACCTCAGATGCTTCAACTCATTTAATAACCTCAATCAACATTTTCACTTTCAATTTCATCAAGGTTGTGTGCACTGGATCAGTCACTATTCCTACTTTTATTAGCCATAAAGAAGTGGTAGACAGTAGTTTAAAATGCATCTTCTCAGAGATACAATTATGCAACTTGAAAATGCTGCATCTATCTATGTAAAGGTGATGTGTGAATGGCTGAGAATGTAATATTTACTTACCTGCCCTATTGCTTGTAGGCAGAGTGCCCGCAGGACTCCTTCTGCAAGGTCCACTGGGAGGTTTGTCCTGGAAAACACAAAGTAGAAAGGAGTGAATCCACCACAGCAGAGATTGCGCAATTTGGTGAAGTAGCTATAAACAAGATACCTAAGTACATTAGGCAACTGTGGGAGAACATTGGAGAGAGCACAGTCAAGGTAGCCAGCAGCCTTTAAGAGCAAATCGATAGAAGATCGCCGACTCTCTGTTGGCAAGGGCAAGATCTTAGCAGAACAATAACTGATTGAAGCATACAGTTGGAAAATTAGCATCTACAAAAGAGGTTCAAAAGCTCGTCTACATCTAAAAATTAACCAATACCGCGGCCCCCCTTCATTGTCAATTCCATCCACATTTGCCCTCATACACCTTTGACTATGGATGAAGCACCCAAGAATCAATGCATGAAAACCAATGTTCCCACTAAAAATACCCTTATTCCACACTTCCAAGTCATCCCACATTTTCTTTACCATAAGCCTCCAAGAGAGTACTTAGAGACAAAGTCAAGCATATCTTACACAATATTCTTGGTTTTACTCAATTCTTAAAAGACACCCCCAAAGTATCACTAGCATAATGAATTTCTCGAGCCCCATATCCATCTCCCCAAAGAGATCTTAAGGAATTTCGCTCTCTAGCTTTCCTTCTGACGCCGGTCTTGCTTAAAATGAGTAATCTACTTTTCATGATCATCAAGCACACCCACTTCAATCTCATTATCACTTGCTACCAGTAATTTACTGGCAAGTCTTCTAACCTCAACTCTCTCATGTGATCTCTCCTTTACCATCCCCTCAGTTTATCTAAGCTGCCTAATTTACATATGCTATGTGCTGGTAAGTGTGGGAAGCAAAACATACGAGGGTCCTCTTATGTAAAAACTTTGTTACAATTAGAAACAACAACCCCCATATATGCTATCAGCTTTTACTAGCAAGGCATAGGGAATAAATGAATCCTAGGGCATGTAATTGAACAACTTAGAACAATCTGGACTCTGTTTGGATTATTTTACCATAATTTTCAATTATTACAGCATTTGTTCAAGCGTACAAACATGCAAATAAAATATTTGATAACCTTCACGTCTGGTCCTAACATTATAAAATGTGCCTTTCAAGATAATTCTTAAGTCTGATTGCAGAATGCCCGAAGATGCATTACTAACAGCAAAAATTAACTTTAGAAAAAATAAAGAGGGAACGAAGCCTTGAAAATTTTTGGGAACACATCAACGGAGAGAAAAACAAGATGCATAAATTTTCGATAAAATATCCGGAGTTAAAATCACAGCTTTTGTCAGTACACCTACCTTCAGATACTTTTGGCTGATAACCATCAGCAGATGCTTTTGGAAGGAGTAAGAGATTTGCTTGTAATAAGGATACTGTTGCCATCAAGTGTAAAACAGATAACACTTCATACCACGCATTAGACATTGAGGTTTCCTGGAGATATACACGAAGATAATGAGATGACAGAATGACTCAGAGGAGAAAGTTTTGGTCTTAAAAGTGGGAATCTTAGCTTCACCTCTGCTTCATCCTCTTGATTGACCCAAACAAACTGTACTTTGTGTTGCAAAATACTGCCTACAAAACAGTTAATGCTCAAAAAATTTGAATTTCAAGGAGATCTCAACAAGTGGAATGCATCGTACATTCTTACCATCTTTAACCAATCCCAGAAGAACAGGTAAATAGTCTTCTAGAGCCTGAAGAAGATCTCCAAGCATGGAATCTCCTGCAGAAACAGATGGAATGTCATCAAATCAGAGGGTATACATATTGTTAAAACATTCAGACATACTACAGATCATACAAACCATGTTGAGTAGCTGTTTTGCGTCTCGTTCTTGTAATCGTTGCAACCTCTTGCCCTACCAATACAACTATTCTGGTTCTAAGAGCAGAGAGGCGTTCCACTAAGCTTTTAGTTAGACAGTCACCCAGCGACTCAGAGAAATCAACAGGCTTGGGAATCCGTATCCCAGGAAAAAATACCGTGAGCTCCCCAATGTATGCTGGTATCCTTCGGTTTCCACTTATTTCTGTTGGAGTAGAGAAAAGGCATCCCATTTCCCTCAAGTTCTTTAATCTGTCAACAAAACCATCTCTTTAAATGGACCACAGTAAGCATGAAGATATATCAATAAGGCATGATCAATAGATGTACATATTCATCCATTTCTTGTCCATGGCACGCGAGACAGCTAGATTTTTTCAGAACCATCCACAAGATAACAATAAAAAATTGAAAAGATTCAATACTATCAACTCAACTCAGGAAAAAAAGAAAAAACAAAAGTCAGCAGATTTAAGGCAATACTTAATAGACAAAAAATCTCAAACAGTGTATTATTTGTATTAAATAAGAGGGGGGAAAAAAAGCGCTTACCAAAGTCTTTAATGATCAAGTGCATATAGTTTAGTCAATCTCTGACATTTCTCGGCATTAAAACCCAATCAGCATCAAGACATTGAAAACAATAAATCATCAAAAAGAAATTAACCAAAAAGAGCAAACAAAAGAATAAAATGTCACAATAAAATCATGTGAAAATGTCATCTCCCTCAGCGCTTACTCTTTTTCAGACACCTCTAAATGCAGTCCTTCTCAATCTAACCGCGACCCTTTTCACCTCTCAACTATTTGAACAAGTAAGACTTCACCATGCTTAAAATTCCTCATTAATTAGAAGCTTTCGAGCCAAGCAATATCATGAGTAAAGAATCACCAATGCTACGCCCAAACAAGCAAACAAAGAATACAAGCGAAGCTACAATTTTCGGTGTCCATAAGAAATAAATACCAAAACAACAATAATTATAAAAAAAACCCCAAAATCACTGACAACAACAATAGACAGAACGGAATCTGCTTCAACTCTTAATAGCTAGGCTTTAAAAGAACTCAGCTGAACGATTAAAGGAAAACAGAAGCCTAGTCAAAATTAGCGAACCTGGCAACTAAAAATTTCCATCAGAACAGCGTTGTTCAAGGGAGAAAACCCAGAAAGCCATGATTGGTGTTGGTGGGGAGAGAAGTTGAATGGAGTCCAGCAAAATTCAAAGCTAGTAGACCTGTGTCCGATGGTAGTGGGAATTACCTACAGAAGAGGGGATTGCAATTTGCAGAGCGATCTGATGAAAATAGCCTTTTTGTTTTTGTTAGGAACTGTGAATTGGAATCAAATTATTCTCTCAGTTGTCAATTTTCATTTTAGTTTCCATAAATTTCAAATTTTGAAAATTATTTCAATCTAAACATACGGATAAATTTTTTATAAAATATTTTAAATATATAATAGACGTTTGGACATAATATATTTTCTCCCTCCATAAACTAATATTCTACTTTTCTATTAGACATCTAACAATTATAGTACTATTTTTTTAAAACATAAATTTTATATTTTTATCTTTTAATTATTTATTATTTTTAATCTCTGTTATAAAACAAATTTGTCAATACAATCACCTAAAATATCTTGGAAATATACTTTAGACAATAAAAATTGAATTGAGGGAGTATTTAAAATATTTTATTTTTTGAATTTATTAATGAGATAAAATCATAAAAACAAATTAGAATTCATCAACGGTTTTTGAATTATAAATACTATTAGAAAATTTTGAATTTAAATTAAATTTTTAATATAATATAATAATTAATCCTATATTTAAAAAATTGAATAGTCAACATAGACAAACACACCCAACTCCAAAAACTATTATCTAAACTAAGAGTGTATTTTTTTAACAAAATTTTTACAGCATTATTTTTTTTACTATCAAAATATATATATATATATACACCCCACAGTATATAATATTTACTTTGTTGGCTCTATTAATTAATAATGTAATATAAAATTATATTGTAAAATTTCAAACTAGAAATATTAGACGAACACATTTTGATAGATATGTTTGGCCAGTGGTTTACAAGGTATTAGACTCGGCCGAGGGTTTACCCAGTGCGTATTTGAGTAGCTGCTAGTTTGCAAGGTATTAGGTTCGGTCGGGAGTTTAACCAGTGCGCACTTGAAAAAAATAATGTATATATATAGTACTTTATTTGTCTCACTTATTATGTCCACATTTCCATTTCCGTTTGTTCTACTTTGTCATTTTCCTTTTTTTAGAAAAAAATTATACACTTTAATCTTATTTTAAAAAATTTAATTTTTAATTTTTAATTTTAATTATATTAATTAGTTATCTTAATCTTAATCTTAATCTATAATTATTTTTATTATACTATAATTATTTTCACTAATAAATTTTTAATTATTTACTAATTATATTCCTTCTAAATTCTCGTGTCTACAGTAATGTGGACAAAATATCCGAGACGGAAGGAGTATGTATATATGTATGTATGTGAATGTATATATATAAATACTACCTCCCTCCTTTTCGAATGGGTTTTTGGAGTTTTTGTAAAAAAAATAAGAAATAATAGTAGTATTTTATTGGTTAGTGGAAGTGTGTAAGAGATTTTGCTATTTTTGTCCTTCGATTTTTTGTATAGAATAATTGTATATGTAACGATATGTTTGTAATTTAAATAAAAGTTAAAGAACATTTTGGTATTAGCGTATGATCATTCTTTCTAAAATTGATACTTTGAAATATGACGGACGAAAATAGTAAAAATAATAGTACTTTAAATTGGAATTAAGAAAATAATATATATCATATATGATATATATATAATGTATATATATGACTTTGTGTGAGGAGAGACCTAATGGGATTTGATAAGGATGGAGCAGGTAGTTTTCTACTATTCAAAATTAAATAAAATTAAATAAAATTAAATATCAAATCAAATACTTCTTTAATTCAGTAATTGCACCTTATATTTAACATAATAAATACCTTTAAACTTACAATAATACAAATTTTATTAATTTTATATTACGCATAATTGCACCTTATATTTAACATAATAAATACCTTTAAACTTACAATAATACAAATTTTATTAATTTTATATTACGCATTATGATATTCTTCTCGAATGTCAAAGGAATTGAGGGCTTTGTTACATCAGCATTCCCAATATGATATAAATAAATGTTGAGGTAATATTATAAATTTTACATTTATTTTAAATACTATAAAAATAAAAATATATATATGTTTAATTTGATATTTTTAGAGAAAAAATATTAATTGAATAATATAAATTCCACGAAAATCTCCAAATAAAATACTAACCTTTGTGACAAGTAAAATCAAACTTAAAAAAAAAGGTAAAATAAAATTGACACATTAAAATAGCAAAGAATAAGGCTATTGTTTGAGTTGTTACAATATAAAACTAAAATTATTTATTTTAATCTTAAAAATATGCATACATATATAGTTATATATAAATCATCACAAAAATTCTACAAATTTCTAAGCTAACACGGTTACTATAAATATAATATATTTTTTCTAAATATATCTTAACACTTTTCTTTAAACTAAAAGTATAATCGAATAGATTTGGATTTGCCAAAAGTGATTGAAAGTTATATAGCTAAGATCTTTTACAAACGAACTTAAATATGTTAAAATGGCCGAAAATGATGTACCCGGGATCATAGACTGGATCATAGTTGAAAACAGAACATTCAACACCTTTAAAATTAAAAACAAGACTCTTTCACTCTTAACAGAGCTAGAGTCGAAAAAAGTGTCCCTCATTCACAACGAAACTACTTAGAGTCAGAAACAAAACGTGTTTGCTCTTAATAGAGTTAGAGTTGTAAACATGACTTTTAACGAAATTAAAATCGAAAGTAGAACTCTGACGGTAAAGATCGAAGTGGCAGCGACGAAGACGGCATGAAGATGATAGCATGAGCGTTGATATAAACATATACATCAATAAAATATATGAAATATAACGGGTCATTGATGTATCCGAAGATAATTTAACTTTAATACTTGTAGTAATATGAAACTAAAATTATCTATTTCAATTATAAGAATATTTATAATGATATATAAATGTCTTTACAAGACAAAAATTCTACAATCTTTTGAATTAAATTATAAATATATCTTAATATGAGTTGCACAGTAAAAAAAACCCCAAATCGGGGTTGCTCCATGCTTGGCCGACATAAATACTGCAGTCGGTAGTTATTTGACAATTTGTTTTTTTTTTTTATTTAAAATATAAATTTCTTGTACGCCATGCAAGAATCCAATAATATAAATAAATATAAACTTCAAATATATATATATATAGATATAATATAAATTCATAATCAAATTATACTATTATTAATTTTAAAAATACACATTTATATTATTATTGTTACGGAAATTTCAGAAAATTAAAAAGAAGCAAGCAATGATACAAATTGGAGGAGAGATGTACTATTTTATGTAAAATTGCACAAAAAATATACTTGAAATTAAAATTTGTGTTATATTGTTAAAATTAAAATTTAATTATAAAAGTACATGGAGTAATAATTTAACGATGATTAGATGTAAAGAATTACATTTTTACGTGATTATTTATTTTAATATTTTATAAAAAATATATTTTAATTAAAAATAATGCAAAATAAATAGTATCAATTCTTAAACATGTAAACACTAGAAAATTAATAATAAAATCTCAATTTCATATCATTAATATTCTTAATATCTAACAATTACTTATGTTACTCCATCAATCCCAACTCTTATGAATATAGTATTTTTCTTTTAATTAGTGACAATATGTATGATAATTTTGATGTTTTTAATTTTGATTTTTGTATTTTCGTCCACTTATATTAATAAGTTGATATTTTTTTTTATATTAATTTTTATATTACAATATAGTACAGATTAAAAAAAAAATATTTCTATTAGTGTCTTATAATACAAATTTAATAATATTATAAATATGAAAATATTTTTAATGTATATAAGTAGAATTATGCAAAAGATAAATATAAACTTATGAAGTGGACAAAGAGAATATAAATTAATTATATGTGTAATGATACGTTTGTCATTTATATAAATATTAAAGAGTATTTTGATAGTAATACGTTACAATATTAATTTTAGTATAATAAAAAATAAATATTTTTTCCTTAAAATGATAAAAATACTAAAAAAGAATACTTTTTTCTTAGTTGAAATTTATGCTCGGAACACGAGTTTTAAATTGAATAAAAAATAATTAAAAAAAAGTTGTAGGAAAAATAAAGATAAAAATGTTTTTATAACAAAATAAATTGAATATAAATTTAAATAATAATAATAAAGTACTACATACTATTTATTATTGGATAATTATTGCATCATTCACACCAAAGACAATTTATTGAAAATATATCAATTTATTTTAAGCGATGAAAATATATTCACAATACAAATAATAAGAGTTGCCATAAGGTCCTTATATAAACCCTAATATTCCAATCCAGCCCCAGATATTTTTGGGCTCCTTTACATATTCAGCATCTCTGCCCTATTTCCCAAATTCCAAATCGGCCCCCATTTCTAGGGTTTTCCTCCATCGCCCCACCAGAACCTTTTTTTCACGCCATTCTTCCATCCTACTCCGGTGAGCTTAGCTTCCTCTGCTCCCTGTATCCGGCCTTCGTTGTTCAATTCAATCTCTTCGTGTAACTGATTTTCTGTTTTTTTGATGAACTGAATGATGTAATTGATGATATATATGTGAAATTCCACTGCCTGCATTTGTCAATTGTGTGTTATGAGCATGTTCCTGCAGTTGCTTCGATCAATTAAAAATCTCATGTTATGGATGGACTTGTTTTGTGGCTCAACGGTAACCAGTTTCATTGTCGTGTTAATGCTTCAATTCTCTTCCTTTCTCTGTTTCAATTCTTTTATTTTTGTGGATTGTACCGTTTTTTCATCAGAGAGATAATTTGATTTCGCGCATCACTGCGTTAGCCTTAGATTTTGAGGCGTGTGTGTTTGCGTGCGTTTCTTTATGGAATTTTTTTGGTGATCCTTGATAATGGTGATCTGGACTATGAAAGAGAATTGATTTACTCTGTAATATCATGATTTTATGATTCAGAGAGACAGAGAGTGCATAACGGACTTATACTACGATCTTAGGTATAGAGTTGGCATTATTGATTTAATTTTGCAATGTACTTGGTTTTGTGTGATCTTACCATGTGTTGTTTCTAAGATATCTTTTCCATTTAATGGTGTTTTGAGTGCAAAATTCTGAAAAAAAAAATTAAATTTTGTTTTGGTATAGTTTTTTATTTTATTTTATATTTCTTTTCGATTTTGATTTCTAGGGTATACGGGCTCGAACGGTAGACCTTTATTGTCCTAAGTGTAGTTGGGCACGACAAAGTTAGGTTATACTTGCAAGTGATGTATTTTAATTTACAGTGAGGTAGTTACAAATTTACAATAACAAACATAGTGATTATTGGTGGATTGGGGATTATGGCACTCAATTGGAAAGTGTTGCACAATGCAGCACGTGCCCGTTTGTTTCACTAACCCTGCAATTAAGAGCCTCAAGCCACGATATATGCCACGTGTATAAAGTTTGCCCTTTATACATATATGTATCATGTTTCTGTTATTAATTGAGGAACTTGTATGATGGAATGCTCGTCAGTTGGATGTCCACCGGTTAACTTTCATGCTAGATGGTGATCAAGGAAGCTTTGTAAGTCAAAAACGATAGATTAGTGTCTGCTTATCCATGAACTTTTTGTATACTAGGTGATCATGCTCATATTTCATGCTATAGCTGTTCCGCTTGTTTGATCTCCCTTAGGGTCTGTCAGAACCGTTCTAAACATATATATTTCTAATTGCATAACAGTCCTTATTCTGGAAATATGAAGGCAGACATTTGCTTTTTTCCGTAAAATTTAATCTAGAAAACACTAAAAAAGGATTAGCATTTTTTATAGGTAGTTTTTTATATTCAAAGCGACCATCCACACACAAATACTATGATAGTGTGGTGGTCCATCTCCCCTTCCCTACTTAACCGTATTGAAGATTCATTTAGTTAAAGCAGCTTCATAGGAATAAGAACAATGTGGTATACTCAGTATTGTTATATCTAACTGCAATTTAATTCACAAAATTTTGAATGTGCAATGCCAATATCATTTGATAGGCTTAAATAGACATTTTGGGTATCATGTTCTCATTGTTTACTGTTGGGTCATGATTGTGTTATAATTACTTGTCAAGTTTGTGTTTTGCTCGGCAAATTACATGCATGATACTTTTTATGATCTGAGATTAATGTGCTCGTGCCAAATTGAGTAATGCTAGAACAGAAGGATCAAACTCTGGTTTTCGTGCGACAGTTCTTCCCAAAGGAAATGAAAAAAATAAAGTCTAATTAGTGCAACAGTCTTTTCCCTTTTTCAGACCTCTCTCTCTCTCTCTCTCTCTCTCTCTTCAGATATATATATATATATATATGTGAATGCCACTCTGATTTTAGTAATGAGTCATGCTGTGGAAGTAGAATACAAGACTGTGACGTCTATTTAGCTGATCGATTCCTTGTTCTTGGTTTTCTTGAAGATACTTTCCATGGCAAAGGGGAAGCTTATATTAATTTGCCAATCTGGTGGTAAATTCATTACCAACAGCGATGGTACCTTGTCTTACGAAGCTGGAGAGGCTAATGCTGTAAATGTCAATCATGACACCCTATTCGAGGACCTGAGGTTGAAGCTAGCAGAAATGTCTAATTTGGATCAGAAAACAGTTTCGATTAAATACTTCCTTCCAGGAAACAGGCGGCATCTCATCACTTTGAGAAATGAAAAAGACCTAAAGAGAATGTTGGGTTTCCATGAAAATTCAGTGACTGCTGATATTTTCGTGGATGGAAAAGAAGGATTCGATCATGATGCTGCAAAATTAGAGTCTAGCAGGTATTTAACACAATTCCATATTTAGTATATAGCAGTAGCTCTTTTTTTGCATTATGAATACTTTTTGGTGTGTTTGTTTGTGGGTTTGAATTTTTTAATAGTAAAAAGTTGAATTTAAATAGTTGTTTGATGTGATATAAATAGATGATGTGGTGTTTTGAATGTAAAATAGATTTATAATAATGGAGAAAAAAGAAAAAAGGAAAAGTAATGGTTTTATTTGATATTTTGGAAGAAAAACAAAATCTGAATAGTAAAAGTTAAAACCCGCAAAAGAACACAACTTTTTTATGTTTTAGTTTGGACTCGATACGTATATTAACAGAAGCGAGGATGGGGAAGGTAATGAAGACTAATATACGCATATCTGTGGCTTTGTAATAATTAATTTTCTGGCTATCTTCTGTTCCGTTACACATTTGTTGGTTGCTATATATGTCAGCTGATTTATTTGTTCTCGGGTACGTCTTCCATAAACACATGATGATATACTTGCAGGGACAGTAGCGTGAAGCTTGCCGAGACAGTAAACCATATTTCGATACCTGCCTCTGCTTCTACTCTGGTCGCTGATAATGTTAAGAGTCCAGATTGCCATACCGATGCTTCACCTGATGATACCGAACCACCTGTTTGTATCCCTGCCGATGTCTCAAGCCATGACCAGCCACACTCTGCTGCACCACTTTCTGAACACGATACTGAAAATGGTGCCGACTATAAGCCACTGTTGTTCGTCAATTCTAACGCTGATCAGAGCCCAGGTGGTGTAGACATGAATGGTAGCCCAGCAGATACTGTCAAGAAGCGGAGGCGCACTGCATCATGGGCACTTGGTTCCCTCGGGACGACGATAGTTTCTGTTTCCGAAAACGACGGCAGCAAGCGAAGGAGGAAAAACAACCAGGAGGACCAAAACGACGACGCAGTTGCAGGAACGAATGATCTCGAAAATCCGTCCACCGTATCTTTCTCGGCCGATTCTTTACCGGAAAAGTTAGTAGCCTCGTGGAGAGACTGCATTACAGGCGTCGGACAGGATTTCAAGAGCGTGAAAGAGTTTCGACAGGCGCTGCAAAAGTATGCTATCGCTCACCGGTTTGTCTATAAATTGAAGAAGAACGACTCTAATCGTGCAAGCGGTATCTGCGTCGAAGAGGGCTGTTCTTGGAGCATCCACGCCTCGTGGGTTCTTGCTTCTCAGACATTTACAGTTAAGAAGTTCAACGATTCGCATACCTGCGGAGGGGCGTCTTGGAAGCACGCTCATCCCGCGAAGAAGCTGTTGGTAAGCGTTATTAAAGATAAGTTACGGGATTCTCCGCACCACAATCCGAAGGCTATTGCTCAAAGCATTTCGCAGGACTTTGGGCTCGAACTAAAGTACACACAAGTACGACGAGGTATCGAGGATGCTCGGGAGCAACTCCACGGTTCGTACAAAGAGTCGTACAATCGCTTGCCGTGGTTTTGTCGGAAGTTCGTCGAGATGAATCCGGGTAGCGTCGTCAACCTGATTACTAATGACGAGAAAAGACTCCGGTACCTTTTCGTCTCGTTTAATCCCTTTGTCCGAAGCTTCCAGACTGCTTGCCGGCCTATTCTCTTCCTCGACGCCGTATCTATGAAGTCAAAATATCAAGAGAGCTTGTTACTAGCGCTCGCCGTCGACGCCGACGACAGATTCTTTCCGGTCGCGTTTACGATAGTCGATTCTGAAAACGAGCACAGTTGGCATTGGTTTCTCGAGCAGCTGAAATCGGAGGTAACGACTCCCTCGCCGATAACTTTCGTCTCGGATATGGAGAAGGGACTAAGCAAATCGTTACACGAGATATTCCCGAATCATTATCACGGTTACGATATTTATCGTCTTACGGAAAGCTTCAAGAGTAACTTGAAGGGTCCGTACCATGGCGAAGGACGAGGCGTCTTGCCTGCGAAATTTCTCGCCGCGTCCCGCGCAGTTCGACACAGTGCTTTCCGATCTTCCATGGAGCAGATGAAACAGATTTCGTCGAACGCTTATGACTGGGTGAATCAGATCGAGCCGAGAAGCTGGGCGAGCTTCGCGTTCTGCGGCGAGCAGTACAATCATGTCGTACAGAATGTCGCGGAACCGTATGCGAAGCGGATCGACGAAATCCAGGATTCGACGATAACGCAGAAAATCGAAGCCGTGGTTAAAATGATTGAAGAAATGATCATCGGTCGTCGGACGGAGTCGAGCCAATGGACATCGAAGCTGACGCCGACGAACGAAAACAAGATTCGAGCGGCGAGCCTCAAGGCTCAAGGGCTGAGAGTGTTCATCTCGTCCGACGTACTCTTCGAGGTTCACGACGACTCGACGCACGTCATCAATATTGAGCGGCGGGAATGCACTTGCCTCGAGTGGAAATGCAACGGGATCCCGTGCTGCCATGCCATCGGCGCGTTCAACTACTTGGGGAAGAATGTGTACGAGTACTGTCCGAACTACTGCAGCGTCGAGAGTTTCTGCCTGACGTATTCCGAGCCGATCAACCCTGTCCCCGATTTTTCGAAAGAAGATTCCGATCTGGGCGAGGTGCAAGTGCTTCCGCCGGCAGCTGTGGCTGCCCCGAGATCGACGACGACGACGACGACTCAACAGAAGAAGGAACAAACGAAAACGACGATGACTGCGGCGGAGGATCCCGACAAAAGGACCGTTACTTGCTCGAAGTGTAAAGAGGCTGGGCACAATAAGGCTTCGTGTAAAGCCGTTTGATTGTGTTTTTTTGGCAATGTAAAGAGAAAACTATTAAGTACAAATTTCATGTACATTACTATAAGTAGATGGATATGCCAATTTAAGAGATAGGGTTTATTGGAATATTATCTAAGAATTAGACAGTGGTTCTTCTGGATAAATGATTTTTTTGTTACATATGTTTTTATATATATATATATATATCTTTTATCAAAATAAAAAAAAGCCTCACACGTACTAAATAAATTTTTTTTTAACAGATCTGAAGAAAAGTTGATAAAATTGAGGCTGTCTATTCTAATTGAGGCTAAGTCCATTATAAATTGCAACGTAATAGCTTCATTTCAGAGATTAATAATAAAATTGGAACAACAGCTACCTTGCTTTTTTATTTCGTAAACCATTTTATTTCATTTTTTTTAATTAAAAAAAATATGTTGACACATCATGTCCACGTCATCTTTCAAAGGCTTTTTTAACATAGGTCATTGTAAATGCTCGAGAAAGAGAGCGTATATATAGAGCTTGTATATAAAATCTTCTATCGTAAATCAAGGTTTCTATTCTTTATTGTCATGAAATTTTATGTGCACTGACTTTCTTTAAGATGTTAAAATAGTGCGACCAATTTTAAGACTTCAATCTGAGTAAATTTTCAGTCAAATCTAATAGCTTGTAAATAAGACCAAAAAGTATCAAAAATTTGAATTTATGATTTTATGATTACGAATTCACTCCACATTAATAGCTCATTTTTTACGGGGATCGCTAGAGTAATAAGTTACCTTCCTTACCTGCACAAAATAAAACAAAGAAGTTAATTCAAAATTCATAACAACTGCAATACAAGATTAAACCCATATCTAAATATTGCTTTCAACAATACTCGTCTCAATAGTGTTGTTTTATCATTTTTTTTTTTAATTTTAGAATAATAGTCTTATTTTTATAAAAAAAATCATATCACCGTAAAATTATTACTATTTTCTTTATTATTATTACATAAATATCAATTTTTTTATGCTTAAATTAAAATACACTTACCAGGTAAATAAAAAAAATTTACTCCTAATTTCCACTCATTATCATTATAATAACATTTCTTAAATCTTATGCCAAAAAAAATATTCATTTTTTTGGGACGAATATAGTATATTATAGTGTACAATCTTTATACACGTCCCAAACCTAAGAAACGATCAAATTATTTTTCTATTTTTCAAATTTGATCAATCATTTTTAATATGTATATGTATTTATGAATATATAAAAAATTAAATTTATGTTAATATTTGGTGTTAAAATTTGTAAAGTAACTATATCACTTCGACTATGTTATATCAGCACACATGATAATACTTTAATACTAAAACAATCTTCAGCAATTATAAATTAGATATAAGATTTGTTTATATAAGCTTCAGCTAAATAATCAAATAATACTTGGAGCTACATTCAGGATTAAAATATATAAATATATATTATCCAAAGTTTGTAGCAAAGTATGTGCTTGGTAGCAACTGCAATGGTTGCAGTCTAAAAAGGCTTCCAAATTTATTAAAAAACTGAATATTTTAATCTTAAATCATCGGCCTCCATTAAAATGAGCATAATGGTTCTTGAATTTTTTAAACGTAGAGAAACTTCATATGAATTTGTTAAGTTCTTCACCACACGATAATGAAAGAAACAAGAGACAATGGGTTTAAATATCCGACGCCTCATGTTATCTGCCACATATATTTCGCCTAATGTGACTTGTCTGTTGGGTCTAATTTATATGGTATTAAATTCGACCGAAGATTTACTCAGATGAGATAGAGGATAGGGAGAAAATTTAATAATAGAAAAACATAGAAAAATTTACCCACTATGCACTTTCGATACCGGTTAATGCCGCTGCCGTCTCTTTTTCACTCTAAAATTAGGCCATTGTGTAGCAATATAGAACCGAATCAAATTCAAATACATATTTAACCAAAAAATAAAAAATCAAATTAAAAATTTAGCAAATAATCTAATGACCAAAAAAATATAGCCCCACTTAAACCAGTTGCGAAGATGAACAATATTGTGGTCACGTGGTAGTGTGGGATTGGACTTGTAACCGTGAGGTCATGGATTCAAACCCCGACGCCTCAGGTAACCTACCACACATGGTTCGTCGTCTAATGTGACTTGCCTGTCAGCCTAATTTGTAGGGTATTAGGTTCAATCAAGAATTTATCTAGTACACACTTTTGAATAGCGACTACAGATTCTCACGTCATAATAATAATAATAAAAAAAAAAGAAAAAAAAAATCGATGTTGTGTGACAGTGCAGCCGCGGGGCAGAAAGATGGCTGGATGGGGTGAAACGAGTTTTAAGGTTTGAGTTGGATTTGAATTGAGCCTCATTGACTAATTTTACTAATAATTATAGATAATAATAATAATAATAATAATAATAATAATAATTTAATCTATACAGCAAAAATTTAAAAAATAATACTCCTTTCATCCTATATTAATAATCTATCCATTTTTCTATTACCCTTTCAATTTATATTATACAATACTATAAGGTTAATTTAGTCTTTCTACATTTATTTCCACTGTGCAAATAGATAAATATGGAAAGGAGGGAGCATATTGTATAAAAATATCCAGTTCGATTAACCAAATCAAAAAAATAATATTAAAAATCGAAATCGAATCGAACAAATATCAAATATACAGTATTTGTATATTCGAACTGAATTTGCTCGTTAACCGAAAATTCAATTTAGTTCGGTTCAGATCTACAATTTGGTTCGAATTTTTTGCCCGCCCCTAGCTCTAAGGGGTGGGCATCAGGTCGGATATTTCTACTTCAGGTAGATCAGGCTGTACACCTGAAATTTCCAGTAGTATTTTATATGGCCTGAACCTGACCCAAACTTTTCAAATACCTGAAAAGGCATCTTTGAATTCAAGTACCCTAATTTTTTTACTTTTATTTTATTTTTGTATTTAAAATATAGTTATTTACATTCGACAAAAATGGCAAAATCATCAAACTAAGTACAAGTCTTGATCCTGTAATGACTGTAGAGAACCTTCAACCTAAGTCTATGAATTGATCTAAGACATTGATTGTAGCCATTGCTGTAAACATCGGGTTTTATTACACATTCTATCAATAAAGAAGTGATACACGTGAATGCCAGATACCCGACTTCGAAGATGAATAAGTATATAGGATTAGGATTCAACTTTCGCATAAATGGGGTATGATAAAATATCGAACCAAATTCAAATTCTATCCAATAACTACTACTATACCAATCAGAATTAATGAATTGAGTCTAACATTAGTTGATCCAATTATAAGAATGTCATAACCAAAGGCATGAAAATCGACTAGGAAAAATGGACAGAAATCCGCAAGAACTTTCTCAAGACAAATAATACTTACTTTAGCGCTAGCAACGACTAAATATGTCCTACACAACATCGCATGGCAATCAGGCAAAGAAAAACAGATAAAAGGAGGATATTTACCTCGCATGTATAACTGAGGTTAAGTTTCATCCAATCAACATTTAAGTGCGTCGTGAACTTTCAGAGCTTACCATTATCGTTCACGCTTCTTCGCCATTCCCTATGGCTTCTCCTGATCTTCTGGCTTCCTCTCGTTCTGCAGATATATGAACTATGATCAGCATAGATATACAGATGAGCAAACCAGACCGTTAACTACAATGCCAGTTAAAGTATTACGAATGTTTTTGTCTTGGAACAAAGTCAATATTGAATACTGACTGGCTTTCTTTCTTGATTCTAATCAAATGCTTGTCAGAAAAAGGGGAAGATGGTAATCTGTAATGAGTAAATTTATGTTCTCGAATATGATAAATCACTTGAGCTGACACATAATTTGAATTAAATAGTTGTTTAATTCATGCCAGCAGTTAGGTTCATCTGAAATTTATTTTCCAGCAGAAGCTTCAAACACCATTAGAAGTTACCCATCCATTCTCACGTAAACTGTTGAAAATTTAAAGGAGTTTCTAATTACTAATGCACTATTCATGAAAACACTGATAAGCAACAAAGTGATGTCTATTCATGTAACTAAGAAACAAATTCATGTCACAAACATCCAAGAAAATAGTTGAGCAGCAATGTATTGGTGACATGGAAAATAATGCAAGTAGAGGCAAATCACCGTACCCATAAGTGTTAACATTGCTTTTTGAGTGCGTCGTTCAAGCTTGTCTAGTCTCTTCTGCACATCCCTCCTCAGGTCCCAATTAGGTTTCTTTGGAGCTATGTGTAGAAAGGGATCCTGGATCATGTCCTTGGCATTTAGAACTCATCAACAATTACATAATATAAAAAGAATAAAAATCAGGAAAGGAAGTCTATAGGGCTCCATTAAGCACCTCTTTCTTCTCTTCTGGAGGAGGATCAGCCACAACTGGATCTTCAAATTTAGGTAACACTGGCGGGGCAAGTTTACCCTCTTGTAGTAGCTTGTCATGAGGAAGGTAATTACGAAATTTCATATTGACATTTCTGCAAGCAATAAAAAGTAGTTATGCAAACTTAAATTATTACAAGCTGTGCTTCATTACACAATCATGAAGGAGACAATAAAGCATTAAGAACAATCCCAACATTTTTTCCAAAACTTCAGACATCAAGCCAAAGAGTGGTTAAGACTAAAGTGACTACAATTTACCTCATTATATTTATGGTGTTACCCTTTTAGCTTGCATATTGGGGTTTGGGGGTAATTAACACATCTATATTCATCACGGAAACATCCAATTACAATACTGGCACAATAACACCAACAAATGTGTGAAACCTTACCACATGATAATAACCTAAACAATTTTGCTAGACCATTAAAATTTCCATGGAAATTGTATTGAGAAGTAATGTATATGGAACTTGTGACGAGTCTATTTCTGTCGGGGGTCCTGGATATGTAACTACTCAAGATATCATCTTACCGCCTTATAGAGAAATCGTCAACAATACACAACATATAGCTAGCTTGACAGAGCCAATTAGTTTGTGTATAGGATTAAAACTCTAGAGAAATCACGGCTATCTTCGAAAAATGCCGCACAACTTGAAAGATGGAAGTTATCCTATAGATGGTGTATTCAATTCCTTAGGAGAATAACTAGAATTGTATTCAAAAGGATAAATCGATGGAATTAGACACATTGATATTATCCCACTGTCTAACCAGCTACATTTTTTGTGAAATTGTCTTTCTTTCGTATTTTTAGTTTTGATGTTTTGAGGTAAATGTAGTTATTGGATACGGTGATTGAATGCAAAATGGGTGTTAGATGTGATTTTTTTCCGAGGATAAATGAAAGATTGAATAGTAAAAGATTAGGGATAAATAGACCCCAAGATTCCAACTTATTTAACTAAATCATTGTAAAGCAGCCTTCAGTCCATCGTTTCTCCCATTGCATCTCAGGTGACTTACATTACAATATACCTTATTGAAAGTGCCAATAATACAAAATCCAAATTGCCTACTTATAAGACGGCATTTTTTATATTCCTTAAACAAAGCCATTCAAGAAACAAATACTGTCAGTGTATCAACTCTTGAAAATCTTACAACCACATTTGTAGCTAAACATGCCTCAGCACATCTCACAAACGTTAGAACAATATACCTTTCAAAATAAACAAAGTTCTAAAGAAATCAAGACAAACACACTGCCAGAAAGACGTAACAAAACTTGTTCATAAGAAACATAATACTATTATCATTAGATCTTAACTATAACATATAAATTCCATGAACAAAAACACGTCTGCATAATCAAATTTCAAAGCATACACGGAATGAAAAAATAAATAAATAAAAAAAAAAAAAAATCGACATCCTTCAGCAAGGCCTATTCCAATCGCGGAGTTTGTTATCACGCCAGTGCAGTCTAGCAAAAGTCGGAGCGATTTCTCGCAACATCACTAACGAAATTGGGTTAAGGGGGTTCAATTCGAGAGAGAAATAGCAGTTGAGAGAAAAATAAGAGAGACCAAGAATTGGGGAATGGAGAAGCAGAAACTTACGTCTCATCTTTATCTTCTTCGCCATTTTCTTCTTCCTCTTCTTCTTTTTCCGGCTCCAGGTATCGTTGTGGCTGCTGATTTTCAGCATCGTGACGAGGTTCGCCAGTTGATGCGTTATCATCGGGAGTGGTGAGGAGTTCCTGAGCAGCTTTTAGCGCACGAAGCCTCTCTCTGCGCGCTTCCGCCGCAGCCTGGACGGAATCCTCGTCTCCGCTGCCCATGAAAGCTTTAACTTCGGCGAAAGGTGAAGAAGGGTTTCTCTTTAAAAATTGTCTCGGCCGCTTCAATTCGAATGCAAAATTGTTAGAAAGAGTCCCCAAATTGACTCTTCAGCCTCAATGCCCTTTTCTTTTTTTTTTTTTTTTTTTTTTTTTTTTTTTTTTTAAGATAAAATTAAAATATAATACTTTCTCCGTCTACTTCTAAAATCACATTTATTTTTTTATTTAATATTAAAAATATTTTTATATATATAATATTTTTTACAAATATCTGTCTTATTTTATAATTTTTTTAATTTATATTAAATTTTGATATAATAAAATGTATTCATATATCATTGTAAAAAAACTAAATAATATCCATAAAACCGAACAGATATAGTAGTATTTTACTAGCATGAATTAATTAATTGTATATATAATAAATTTTTAATATAAAAAAATAATAATTTAAAATGACGCAGACGAAAAATATATATATATTTGACTTCAAGTTAAAATTCTTAATATAAATAATAATTTTTATATAGAATTCTTATTATTATTATTATATGTAAATATGTAGAGGATATATATTATTATTGTGTAATTATATTTATATACTCTCTCATTCCTATAAACATGAGTATTATTTTTTAGTTTTGTCTGTCTCAAAACTATTTTTTAGTTTTGTTTCAAAAGACTCAAAATGTATTTTTTTTAATTTAATAATTATTTAACTTATTTAATATAATAAATATTTTTATAATTTACAATATATTATATAAATATTATAATTTTTATATTATATCGTACTAATAGGAATATTTTTGTATTTTTTTACTACAAATTAATATAATACTAATATTAAAAAATTTTAAATACAAAAAACAAATGATACTTTTGTTTCAAAACGAAAATAGTATTACTTGTTTTATGTTAGATATTAATAAATATATAGTTAATATAAAAAAAATAAAAATTCCACCACTATCTATTAAATTTTTAATTCTTTTAAGAATATATTTTGGTATATATATATATATTCTATTTTTAATAATATTAATCGAAATAGATAGAATATATGTTATACTATATTTTATGATATATGGAGTACATATTTATATATATTTGTTATACTATTAATGAAAAAAAATTGATGGAAAAATACACTTATTTTCTTTTTTTTTTTTTTACTTTTAATCATTAGATTTTATATTAAAAAAAATTCTATAAAAAATATAATACTACATCAAATATTACTCTTTTCACCGGATAAATTAGTATATTTGGGTTTGACACGAAAATTTAAAAATAAATAAATATTTTATTAGAAAAGTAAAAAAAAGAAAAAAATAGTTCAAAATATTTTTTAAAATTTAATTAGAAATAAAAAGAATGAAAAGAAAGAATGCAATAAATATAATTGTATTTGTTGTAACTAAGTATTGAATGAAATATAAGTATTTAAATATTGACTTTGTAAAAATTAATAATAAAATAAATTTAACAGCGGCCAAAAAAATAATAAAAATAAATTTGACGGATAAAAAAATATTTTAATAAAAATTTTCGAATTTTAAGTCCATTTTAATATGAAAAGAAACACATTTGTTAAGTTGAGCTTTGTGGTGTATTCTTTTTGTTTTTTCTTTCTAACATATTTTTCAACAAAAAATTAATATATTACATACTTAATTATTTTTATATTACCTATACAATTATTTATACTTTATGTAAAAAATATATTTTTAAACTATTTTACAAAACAAACACGTGTTTCAGTATATTTGGAATGTAAAAATTTTAAATTTTAATAATTATTTGATATAATGTAAATAGATATTTGTTATAATATTTTAAATAAATATTGTATATAATATTATATTTTTTAAAACACAATAAAATAAATGAGTGTCAATGGTAAATATAGATATGTGAGAACACAATCAAATAAACTTAAATTTTTTGTTTAATATACTTTCTAATAGATAAAATTCTCATTCAAAATGACATGCTATTAAAAATTTATTTCTATCAATTTTAAATCAAAATTTTATTGCTTTTAAATAACAAATCAAAATTCATACCTTAAACAATACACTCTTTTTCAATAAATTTCAATAAATTATATAGATACGTTCTCCAATAAACTAACGTAATTTTGACAACTTGAAAGTGTTAAATATTACAATTGTGAACCTTTAAAGTAGAATTTGTTCATAAAATAAAAAAGAATTACATTGCATACCAGGGCCGGTATTGGGCCCGAGCGGGAATGGCGCCATGGTAAATATGAGTCTATTATATATTTATGTTATATATATAAATTAAAAGGATTATAGTTTTTGATAGTATAGTGATTAATTTTTAATATTAAGATCTTAAGTTCAAATTTTATATGTCTATGATATTTATAAATATTTTTTTATACTATTTTTTATTTAAAAAAATCCTAGAAAATTATTTTATTTAATTATAAATAAAAATATATTATTTATATATATTTAGAGGTCTATATTTTATTTTACCTCAGCCCTTTCGAAAGTTAGGATCGACCCAATGCATAACACACGTATGCATGCATATAAGTGCAAAATAATAGTAATAATAATAATAATATAAAAACATCACACTACTGTAATAAATACACTATTGTAATAAACTTTATGCAAATAAAAAAGCATCACACTATTGTAATAAACTTTATACTGTGAATATATATATATATATATATATATAAAAAGTTGACTATGACGATATGATGAATGCTCCAACATTGCAAATTTAGATGGATTAACACAATATTAAAGTTTTGATTTATTAATCAATATATTTTTCAAGATTGATATAATGCAAGTTTGGCATAAAAATAGTGTAATCAAAGGATGGCCACGACAAAGGGATATTTTTGCCATAATAAATTTCTTATTTCTAGTGGAAACAGATAATGATTCCATGAGAAATAGTGAAATATGTACTAATAATTTCTTATTTCTAGTTAAAATAGATAATGGTTCCACGAAAAATAGTGAAATCTGTACTAACTTATTTGTTTTTTTTGTAGTAAATATTTTATGTACTATTCAACCAAATTACGAAAAACTAAAAGTTACAGCGAACATTTTATATATAGTATATTTCCTATGAAAAAAAAGTCTAATATCTACTATACAACACACTATGATTGACACACCATAAACAAATAGGATCTCTCGATATTTTACTCATGCTTAAGAGCTAATTGAGTGTTCATCATACGTTCGATCAACTCACAATCCAATCGATTTCCGCAAGAAACTCACCGGCATACAACAAGCTCAAGTTCTTGCATAATCCGAATAATATGTGTCACCTTCTAGTTTTCATTTTGATCTCATTGTATTTTGGTTTTTTAGGTCGACCACGAACTTACTTTGAACAAAGCTATTTTCCGACATGACGAATAGCTTCAGATGAGAGAAATCAAAGACACTAACTTTGCTCTCATGACATAGTTCGATTGGAATTGCTGAACGCTACTTGAATCTCAATGCAATGCCGATTCAACAACATTTCGCAAACATCCTTGCTTCAATAAGTATGCCTTTGTCCTTGAGCCCAAGTAATCAATATTCTAATATTCTTCATCTAACCTATCTTTAACATAAATTTAATCATATTATTTTGCACCAATTTTGTTCTTGTAGATTGATCAATTTGAGAGTTCCTTTCGAACGATATCTTCGGAAAAAAAAAAAAAAAAAAGTGTCAATTGAATTAGGTCATGTAGAAGACCAACTTAAGATGGGAAGGTCGTTGGTCTTGTGGTATAGATCACGTAAAAAACATTGTGTACCTATTAGCATTATCCATATTTGCATATCATTATATGCATCCTTTATTTAAAAATAGAAAATAAAAAATATATTGTTATCATGTAGAAATTCAAGATATTGCATCTTACAAGATCCAACATTGAAAAATTCTTTTTACTTTGTATTTTTTTTAGTGGCACAAGATCTCATAAATATTATCATAAATACAATATATGCACACATTAATTTATAAAAAATTAATAATTCAATACAAAATATTATGTTCTATATTATCAATACGAATTTTCATATATAAAATAAAAATATATCCATCCAAAAACACAAAATGAACACACCCATAGCTAATTCAAGAATGTCTAAATAATAGTATATTTCATCGGAACAATGTAAAGAGGATTTTTCTTTTGCATAGAAATTCCCAACAATGGATCCGTATCGATATCTTGAGCGCAAATATTCTCGGGCAGTTCCCAATCGAAAGGGTAGACAAGATTCGCCACCGTGAGCTCCACAGTGGCAAGTCCCATGTGCATACCGGGGCAAATTCTTCTACCCGATCCAAATGGTATCATGTTGTAATTATCTTGCCCTTTTATGTCGACATTCTTGCCCAAGAATCTCTCGGGCAAGAATTCATCGGGGTTTTCCCAATACTCGGGATCTCTTGAAATGGCCCATGCATTAACGTAGACAAGTGTCTTTGGCTCGATCTTGTAGCCTTCGAGAGTACATGTCTCGATAGTTTCCCTAGGCACGAGTAGAGGCGCAGGAGGGTACAATCGGAGAGATTCGCTTATGACTGCTTTTAGATAGGGAAGCTTAGGTAAATCTTCTTCGTCGACATATCCTTTCGAACCAATTGTGGATCTCATTTCTATCTGCAATTTCTTCATCACATTTGGTGTCTTCATCAAACCAGTCATTGTCCAAACTATTGCAGCGGCAGTTGTATCGGTTGCTGCAATGATAATGTTCTGCCATTCAAAGTTCAAATCAATATTATTCATCTCATACAATATTCAATAAAAATATATTATTCATAAAATATTATATTAAAATAATATACAAATAAAAATTTAAAACTGCATCATATTTCAAATCATAGTCAAACAAAACCTATAAAGTGTGTTCTTTGTCGGGTTTAGTGTTTGGGAATATTAGTACTTCTTCCTTCTAGGATAATTATGTGTTTTTATTTGGCCATAAAGATTAAAAAAGTTATATTTTAATATAAAATAGAATAGGTAAATAGTAAATTGAAAATATTATATGAAATTTATTAACGAATTGATAAAAGACAATGGTTTGTATAGAAAAAACAATGACAAATTGAACATTATTGATTAAAGTATTGTATAAATAATTATGCATGAGTTTAGCCGGCAATCAAAGAAAGACGAAGAAACATAAATCTATTTCGAGTAAAGGATGGTCTAGTAGTGTGAGGGTGGACTCGTGATAGTGTGAGGGTGGACTCGTGACCGTGAGGTCATGGGTTCAAATCCCGACGCCTCCAA
Source organism: Andrographis paniculata (assembly GCF_009805555.1). Lineage (NCBI taxonomy): Eukaryota > Viridiplantae > Streptophyta > Magnoliopsida > Lamiales > Acanthaceae > Andrographis > Andrographis paniculata. The sequence continues at coordinate 2,468,435 of NW_026137621.1, read as the reverse complement.
ATCACCTTATTCATCTTTCGGATAGTGGCTGCGGATTTCCACGTAGTCAAAAAAAGAAAAAAAATTGAACAAACATAATTTTGGACATCAAATCTTCTATTCCCAAACTTTTCTACTCCTCCTATTTCAACCAATGAAATGGACATAAAGAAGAAAGATAATATAAGTAGGTATTAGAATTTGTATAGTTTAAAGCTATTCTCTTAACAAAGTATCTATTATTTTTTGCGTCATTATATTTAACATTAAAATAGCATTAAATTTATATGAGTTTGTTCACTTTATATTTTTGCATAAATATATTTTTTTATACTCCCTCCGTCCCATCGGAAGAGTGACATTTGCTTTTTGCATGTAGATTTTTTAATATTAGTATTATATTGGATTGTAGTAAAAAAAAAATAAAAATACCCTTATTAGTATTGTGTAATATAAAATGAATGATATTTGTATAATATAATGTAAGTTGAAAGGGTAATTATTATGTTAGATAGGTAGTACAATTACTAAATTAGGAAATAATAACCTAGTTTTGGGACGAACAAAAATAGAAAATGTTAATCTTTCAATGGGTCGGAGGGAGTATTAGATATAAGAAATTGTGTTGATAATATAAAAATTAATATTTTGGATTGCAATGTTGATTGTTTATAGGTGGATAAAATATCCTCCCTCCGTCCCACAATTCATTTACTATTTGAATCATTGTACTTAACATAAAAAATATCCTTATATTTGTATAATTTTCTGTACAAATGTTATTATATTAGTATTTTAATACACTAATAGATACATTTTTGTCATTTTACCTTAATTTGTAATATGTTTTGATATAATAATTAATATTCTAAGATCAACATGCAAAAAGTAAATAAATACTTAGTTACGGAATAGAGAGAATATATATTATATATATTGTGTTAATTCCGTGCATATTGTATTTTTTAACAATATTTATGAAAAATCGTTCAATTTAAAAATATTAGGTGAACAAACTGATATAAATTATTTAAATTTATTTTCGTATACTCCCTCCAACAGATTAAGGCAAGGTGGATGGAGTATTAGGCAACATGGGTCAATTGATCCACCAAAAAAATTAAAAATAATACTAATTATTATTAAAATTATAATTACACTCTTAAATCGATTTATTAATATTTTGTTTATATTAAGAATAATGACATTTTTAATTTTCACAATCTATCAAAATAAAAATAAAAATAATACTCAATTATCACTAAACTTACATATTTACCCATAATTTAATTCATTACTTCTATATTTATTTTTTCATCTTATTTTTCTTTTATTCTAATTTTCAGCCATAATTTAATTTTATCTGCTCTTTGTTTTTTTCATTCTTGAATCTTCACTTAGGTCTTAATTTACACCAATACCTCCTACAGGTAATTAATTTTATTTATTATTTTATTATTTTAAAATGAATTGAAGGTAATTTGGCAGATGACCGTTGTTTATTAGGACTTTTTTTTTTTTTTTTTTTTTATGGTATGTGAAATTTTTTGTATCATTATCTTTTTTTTTTTAACTTTAAATCTTTTAGAGTTAATTATGGTTTGTGGGATTTTCAAGAATTTATCATTCAATACAATTTGTATTATATTATCAATGATTTTATGTCTTTGTGTTTGTGATATTGTTGTGATATGGTTTGCTGATGTATTATTATTATTATTATTATTATTATTATTATTATTGAATTTTAGCTTTTCAAAATGAAGAGTTTCAACTTTTTATTTTTTTAAAAAAAGTTCACCCAGACAAAGAAAAAAGTCATTTGAAGTAAGTTCTCCAAAATCTTCTCAATTAAAATGAATTTTTATTGGATGAGCACAAAGACATTCAAAATCAAGATGAACAATGCATCAAAGTTGATTCAACTCTATGGCATCAAGTAAGATTTAGTCAATGTAATGTTTATAATCTTCCACATGATCCGGGAAAGAGAAGAAAAATTGTTGATTTTCATCCGAATGATAGAGATATGATTAGAAGAGCATATATTTAAAGGCAACCTTGTCAATTTGAAAATCATTTTTTCCTCAAGTTGTATTTTCAGGTAACAACCATCGCTTTCTCCCTAAATGGTTTGAGAAACACAAATTTTGGCTTGAATATAATATTGAAAAGGATGCAACATTTTTGTGTTTTACTTATTTAAGGATGATCACTCAACTGGTGGAGATGTTTTTGTTGGTGTAGATTGTAGAACTTGGAATAGAAGTGAAGCACTTGTTAAACATATCGGTGGAATTAAGAGTGTTCACAATCAAGCATTGGGAAGATTGTATGATTTCAAGAATCAAAAGTCTTCAGATGTATCTGTTTTGTCTAAATATTTGAGCAATCACTAAGTGCTTATCGTTTGCGGTTAGAAGCTTCAATTGAATGCTTGAAATGATTTTTTCTTCAAGGATTGACTTTTCATGGTCATGATGAGAGTGAAAGATCATTGAATAAAGGTAATTTTTTAGAACTTTTGCATCTACTTTCAACACATAATTCCGATTACCAAAAAGTGGTTTTGAAAAATGCTTCTGGAAATTGTCAATTAATTAGTCCTTCAATTCAAAAGGATATAATAATGCTTGTGCAAAAGAGACAACTAAAGAAATTATTGAAGAACTTGATGGTGGTTTCTTTTTTATTCTTGCTGATGAGTCTGTAGACATTGCTGATAACGAGCAAATGGCTCTTTGCTTGCGATATGTTAGTAAAAGAGGAGAAGTACATGAGATATTTCTTGGTATTGTGCATGTCGGTAATACTACTTCTTTGACTCTAAAGGATGCAATGGAGTCACTGCTAATGAAACACTTTTTAAGTCTATCTAGTGTTCGAGGCCAAGGATATGATGTGCTAGTAACATGCGATGGTCAATTAATGGTTTGCAGACTTTAATTCTGAAAGAATCTTCAAGTGCTTATTATGTCTATTGTTTTGCTCATCAACTTCAATTAACTCTTATTTCTGTTGCTCAAAGAATGGAGATGTTAGTTGGTTACCTTTGTTGAATTTTGTGGGGGGTTCACCCAAAATAAAAGAATTTTTTCAAGAAAGACAAGCTGAAATTTCCGTGCAAGCATTGTCTTTGGGGGAAATAGAATCAGGAACAGGTTTAAATCAAGAGCTTGGATTAAGTAGACCTGAAGATACTCGTTGGGGATCATCTTTTAAAACAATTTTATGTGATTCATTTGTTTCCTTCTATTATTCAATTACTTGATGCCATTGGAGAAGTTTATGACATGAAAGACAAGAATAAAGCTAAGTCACTTACACACTTAATGTTGTCGCTTGATTTCGATTTCGTGGCGCACTTGATGTTGTCAATATTTGAAATTACAATGAACTAAGTTTGGCTTTGTAGAAAAAAAAGAACAAGACATTGTAAATGCGATGTCAATGGTTGATGTAACTAAGAAAAACCTTCAAAATTTGAGAAAGAATGGATGGAACGATTTCATGGGAAAAGTTACATTATTTATGGTTAAGCATGAGATGGAGATTCTTGATATGAAGAAAAAATATGTTGTTGTGAGGAGGAGGTGTTATGGTGGAAATAAGTCTCCACAAGTGATAAATCTCCATCATTTTTTAGTTGAAGTATTTTTCAGTGTAATCGATTTACAATTGCAATAACTTGAAAATCGATTAATGAGGTAAGTAAAGAATTACTGATGTATATGTCTTGCTTTCTTTCCTATAATCATTTTTCTACTTTTGATAAAAAGAGGTTGCGGCAGCTTGCAAAATTTTATCCTACAGAATTTTCAGAAGCATAGTTGATGGTTTTTTAATATTCATTGGGTAATTTCATTATTGATATTCGATGTGATGAGATATTTTGAGATTTGAAGGATCTAAATTAATTTTGTATGAAACTTGTTGAGACAAAGAAGAATAAAACATATTCAAGAGTCTACTTACTAATGAAATTAATGATCAATTATTGAATGACTATCATCAAGAACAAATTACGGAATAACATGAGAGATCAATTATTGAATGATTGTTTAGTTATTTTTTTTAGAAATAGATGTGTTTACGAAAGTTAGTATCAACGATATTGTCCGTCGATACCGGAATATGAGATCTCGTTTTGAACCGTTGTAGCTATTTTGATGTATTAGTGATTGTTAATTTGAAGTTCCACACTTTTTATGCAAATTTTTGTTGATGAACTTTATTCTTTTTAATTTAAATTAATTATATTAATTATCGACCAATCGAATTCAAAATTCTAGATCTGCCACTGGCCTCTGTCCCACATTTTTCATCCGTTGTTTTTATTTCTGTCTGTCTCACTTTATTTGTCAGGAAATATAATAATACATTTTAATTACATTTTAAATTTCATAATTCATAATTTATAATTTTTTAAAATTTTAATTATACTATTTAGTTATCTTAATCTTAATTTATAATTAGTTTTATTATAAAATAATTATTTTAGTAATATACTCCCTCCCGTCCCAAAAGAAGTGTCTTATTGAGAGTTGGCACGGGAATTAAGAAATAATAGTATTTAATTGAAAGTTGATATAAATTAGAATGTAAATGACTAAAATGCCCTTACTTTTTGAATGATTTTAAAGAATATTTTAGAGTAATAATTAGGGATGGTATGAAAAAGTATGAATTATTTTGTTATAAAGTGAGGACCACGGCTACTAAATAAGGAAACAAGACAATTGTTTTGGGACGGACGAAAATGGAAAAACAAGACAAATCTTTTGGGACGGAGGGAGATTTCTTAATTACTTACTAATTATATTTACTCAAATTATCGTATCTACAATAAATTAGACACAAAAGGTAAAACGGAAAGAGTATTATATTTATTATTATTATTATTTTTTATAAAATTCTAATGTAATATGAGATTTTATGAAAAAAATATTACAACACAGTAAACATAAAAATAACTTAATAAAAATTAATTTAAGCGTATTTTTTTTATAAAAAATACTCTTAATTGTTTTGGGGTTTGGATTTTGAGTTGGGATTTGAATAGTAAAAATTTTGAATTTGAATAGTTATATAATGTGATATAAATAGGTGTTGATGTGATGTTTTGAATGTAAAATTAATTTTTAGTATAATATGAAAAATGAAAAATAGGTGTTTGATTTGGTGTTTTTGGGGAAAAAATGGGATGAATAGTGGATTGAAAATCCAATTCCCCAAACAAACACAAAATAAAAAAAAATAATAATAATATAAAACGTAAATTCTTAAAATATTATTTATATTATTTAAATTTTATTTGTACTTTTGAAAAAATATAAAATTATTTAATAAATAAGTTAAAAAATAATGCTAATACAAATTAATTATTTTTATTTTTTGAAGAAAAAAAATTACTTAAATAATAAAAATATTGTTAAAATGGAACAAATGATTTGATCACAATTTTGGGGACATGCAATAGTAAAAATAAAATAATGCTTAATACTGTATAATATAAATAAATACTTGATATAATATATTGAATGAAAAAATAAAATTATATTTTGAAAATTTGGGATTATGAATAGATAATCATTTATTTTGAAAATATTATATAAATATTTATTTTTTATTATAAAATATTATATTAATACTAACATTTTATTTCTTTTAAAATTCTTCAATATTTTGAAAACTTCTATCTAAAGAAAATTTGATAATATACCAAGGGTGTGTTTGTTGGAAGGATTGGATTTTAAATCTACTATTCATTCAATTTTCTCTCAAAAAATATCAAATCAAACACTTATTTTTCATTTTTTATATTATACTAAAAATCAATTTTACATTCAATTTTAACTATTCAAATCTCAACTCAAAATCCAAACCCCAAATTATTGGACTCAACAACATTGTGGGTTTGTTTGTCCAATTATAAAATACTTCAATTATGGATTTTATTTTTTTTACAAATACTTTTATTTTATTATAACACCATTACTTTTATATTAAAAAAAAAAAAACAAGATCAAAATTATATTTAACCATTTTTAACTATCGACTATAATTAAAATGTTATAATTTTTTAAACTCTGCATAAAGTAGATGTATACTTTTGGAATGAACGGAGAAAGTATATATAATCACTACAAAAAAATAATATATTTATAACGGAATTCCGTCCCTAAAGTTCACGTAGCTAACGTAATTTCATTCCTAATTCCGTCTCTAATGTCATTAGTAACGGAAAAAGTAGATTTAGAGACAAAAAAATTTTGTTACAAAAATAATTTTTTTTTGTAGTGAATTGATGTGTTTACTTATTTTTTGAATAAATATATTTTTTTATACTCTCTCCGTACGGCTCTAAAGGTCTCATTTATTTTCTGCGTCATTGTACGTAACATTAAAAATATCATTGTATTTGTATTTTTTGCACAAATGTCATTATAACAATATTATAAGACACTAATAGAATTATTTGTCATTTTCCTTTAATTTGTATTACATAGTATATAATTATTAATATTCAAAAAATAATACGCAAAAACTAAATTGGACCTTTAAGAACCGGACGGAGGTAGTATTAGATATGAAAAATTATTTCATTAATATAAAAAATAATATTTTGTGTTAAATTATTGATTTTTGTGTATGAATAGAATATATATTGTATCATAATAAATATATTGTATTTTTAGTAATATTTATTAGAAATCATACTGTTAAAACATAAGTTAGATGAACAAACTCAACATATATATTTATGTATTATCTCATAAAAAATCAATGTTTAATATAATAAAATATTATTTTTATATTATTGACACAATTTTTTATATTTGCAAAAAAAAAAAAATCTATGTATTTTTAGTATTATGTGATATTATATTCTTAAAAAAAAATTTAATATAAAATATAGATAATTGTATGAATAATATAAAAATAATAGTGTGCTTAGTATATTAATTGTTTTGAAAAAAATATGTTACAAAAATTTTTGGTAAAAAAACCAACCATTGATTTTATTTTAATTTGTATATTTAATCTACTATAAAAACAATCAGGTTTGTTTGTTTAGTGATTTTTTATGAAAGTTAAGGTAAAGTATAGAAGAATATGTTGTTAATATAAAATAATAATATTTTATATTAAATATTACTCTATTTGTCCTATTTATCATATCAATTTTTCTATTTTCTTCTATTCCATTTATTTTGTCATTTTTATTTTTTGAAAAAGAATTATACACTTTAATCTTATTTTAAAAAATTTAATTTATAAATTTTTAAATTTTAATTATACTAATAAATTATCTTAATCTTAATTTATAATTATTTTTATTATACAATAGTTATTTTCTCTAATATATTTTTAATTATTTACTAATTACACCTCTACTAAATTTTCATGTCTACAGTAAAACGGACAAAATATCCAAGACGAAAGAAATAGTTTTTATAAAATATAAAATAAAAAATCAAATATAATGTGAATTTTGGAAAAAAAAAAAAAAAAAAGAAAAAAGTATTAACAAACAAACGCTCATTCTTCATATATTTTAAATTTATTTTTATTAACTATTTTACGCCATATTCTAAAAATCAATACAATAGTAATATTTTTACTAATAAATGTGGTAGTTGCACCTAACACCACCAGGACATGGCAGGACGGCAGTGGTGTTATATAAGTACTCCCTGGACTTTATCAATTTATGTCTTCCTCGTCCTACGCTTCACGTACACGTTGTCGTTTTTGTCCGTCTCATATACTATATTATTTATTTTTTTTGGGAAAATAATTATACACTTTAATTTTATTTTAAATTGTTAATTTTTTTATTTTAATTAAACTAATTATTAAACTAATTAGTTATCTTAATTTTAATTTATAATTATTTATATTATAGTATAATTATTTTCACTAATATATTTTTAATTATCTACTAATTACATTTGTCATAAAATAATGTGTCTACAGTGTACTAGACACGGTATGTGGGATGGAGGTAGTACAATTTTTACTGGTATCTGTCAAATATTTTATATTATTTTTCTAAAAAGAAATTACATGTTTTAATTTTTTTAATTCATAAGTTTTGAAATTTTAATTAAATTAATCGATTATTTTAAAATTAATTTAAAATTATTTATTTTATATTATAATTAAAGGTTTGTTTATTGTTTTATTTGAAAATTTTTTATATGAAGTAGAGTAAATTGAATTGGTAATATTAAAAATATAAAATTTTATGTTAATTTTTATAAGAGGATAAAATATATATATATGTCGAATAAAAAAGAGGTTTCGGCAAATAAATCATAATTTTATTATTATATTTTTAATTATTTACTAATTATAAAATTCTTAAATTTTCGTATTTACAGTAAATGTGACATTATATTTGGGATGAATAGACTAATTATATCACTCCTTCAGTCCCATAACTATGTATCTATTTGTTTTTTGTGCGGAGTTTTAGAAATATTAGTATTATATTGGGATGTAGTAGGAATAAAGTAGAAATTACTAAAATAATATTATTAATATTGTGTAATATAAAAGTAATGACATTTGTGTAATATATTATAAGTTGTAAGAGTATTTGTAATATTATGTAGATAATACAATTATTAAAAAAAATAGATATTTTGTTATGAGACGGACTAAAATAAAAAATAGATAGTTTATTATGAGACACGGGGAGTACATAATTTATATTTATAAATATTTATATATACTACTTCCTTCCGGTAACAATAACTCACTTTTTTTTTTTAACCCAGTTATTTAAATAATACTCAATTTGTCCCTTATCTATCTATATGTTTACTTTTTGCACGAAATTTAAGAAATATTATAATTATATTAGAGTGTAGTATGAATAAAATAGAAAATACTAAAATAATCTAATAAGTATATAAATATAATAATATTTATGTAATATATTGTAAGTTGTAAGAGTATTTTTAGTATTAATAGAAAATACACTTACTAAAAAATGAAATGGATACTTCGTTATGAGACGGACCAAAATAGAAAAATGAATATATTATTAAGGGACTGAAGAAGTATAAATTATTAAGTTATTAATCGTTAATACGATATTATTTTATTATCTTTTACATGACTATAGTTGTTGGTATTTTAAAAATATAAATAAATAATATTATATCTTAATAAAATAAATACAATATTAATATTTTTGTAAATAATAAAATTTTATATAATATAAATAAAATATATATTTATTTATAATTAAGTTAGATTAATTTTATAAAAAAATTGAGTGTTCTAAATGTATATAATAACATTTATTTCTTGAACCATATAAATAAAGAAATTATGATCGGATACGTGCAAGATAATAAATATTTATTTAAATTAATTTATATTTCTTAAATATATTTAAAATATATTTATAAGAAAGAGAGATAGTATATGTATTTCTCCATCAAAAGTTTCTTATATATTTTTTAAATAATATTATGTTTTTATTGTTTTTTTTTTGTTAGGAATTCTTAAACACATTTGTTTGGGCATAAAAAATTAAAAATAACAATATTTTAATATAAAAGTGAAATATTGTGAAAGATCTATTAAAAAGCTGATTAAAAAATATTAGTTAGATAAGTACAAAAAATAATGACAAATAAGTTATAATTGTGATTTTAAATTGAAATAGATATTATTTATTTCACAAAATTTTTAATAAAAATAAATACTTTTCTTTCATAAAACATAAATTTAAAATCAACATTTTATTTTAAATCAATTTCAAATTACAATCAAACAAATTTTATTACTTTGTTAATATAGATCTAGGTAATAAAATTATAAATTGATAAAACTTTTTACTATAATTAAGTCACATAAATTTAAGGTGGGTTTGTTTGAGAGGTTTGTTTGGATTTCCACTATTCATCTTTTTTTTTTTTTTTTTTTTCCAAAAACATCAAATCAAACACTTATTTTTCATTTTTTATATTATACTAAAAATCAATTTTACCTTCAAAACATCACATCAACACCTATTTATATCACATCATACACCTATTTTGAGTTGGGATTTGAATAGTAAAAATTTTGAATTTGAATAGTTGTATGATGTGATAGAAATAAGTGTTGATGTGATGTTTTGAATGTAAAATTGATTTTTAGTATAATATAAAAAATAAAAAATAAATGTTTGATTTGATATTTTTGGAGAAAACAATAGGATGAATAGTAAAAATCCAAACAAATCCCTCAAACAACCAACCCCTAATGGACAATTTTTTTTTTATTCTTACTTTTTAAAAGGACTACGTGATTGTCCTGAATGATTGGAATACAATATTTACATATATAGATTTAATATAAATAATAGTATATAATCTATCCATTTTAAAAATAGATAATTTAATATAAAATATTATTTATATATATATATTTAGTATATATTTCAAACTAGAATCATAAAACAAACACATTCATATTTTGATTATATATTTTACTATTTCAATTTTTTTTAAAAAAAATATCAAATTAAACAAGTATATTATTAAATTTTACATTCAAAACATCACATCAATACATATTTATATCACATCTAACAACTATTTCAATTCAAAATTTTACTATTCAAAACTAAAACTTAAAACTCAAATCTCACAAGTAAACGCACCCGTTCTCTTTTTATTTCTATTCAAAAAGAGTTTTATTTCTCTTTAGTAAATATACGGACATATTGTGTTTACTTGTCAGGTTTTACACCTGATTTTACTATTCTAATTTTTTTTTTTCCAAAAACATCAAATCAAACACCCAATTTTTATTTATTTTACTACAATAAAATTTAATTTTACATTCAAAACATCACGTCAACACATATTTATATCACATCAAACAATTATTTCAACTCAAAATTTTACTATTCAAAATCAAAATCAAAACTCAAAACTAAAACCTCACATGTAAACACTTGTGTTTTTCTTCTTTCTTTTTTAATTCTTTTTATTATAAAAACTTATTATTATTACTCGTATATATTAAAACTTATACTCAGAAGTATGCATATTTTTATGTTAGAAATCGAAAATAAAAAACCTCTTAAGAAGAAAATTACCATCAACAAAGCTTTGATGTGATCCCAATTAAGCTCAATCGACCCCAACTTCTCTTCTTTAAGTTTGATCAACACATCAAGAATATCTTCATCCAAATCGACGTTCTTCGCCCGGTCCGGATCAACATGTTCATCGATGAGCTCTTGGTAGAACAAATCCAACTTTTTGCATGTAGCATCAAGCCGATTTAGCGAGCCATTGAGCTTGTCGACCCAACCAAACCAAGGGAAGTAATCCGACACAAAGGAAGTGGCAGCCACGGCCTCGGCATCGTGCATGAGCTCATTAAACCTTCGCATTTCTCGCCCCTCCTCGTCATACCTTGATGTAAAAGAATTACACGCAAAGAAAGAAAAGTTAAAATAATTCCAGAAAACAGTATATTCCATCTTACTCAAATAAATTTGAAAATTTACATCTACATAGAAACTTCGCATTTCTCGCCCCTCCTCGTCATACCTTGATGAAAAAGAATCACACACAAATAAAGAAAATTTAAAATAATTCAAGAAAACAGTATATTCCATCTTATTCAAATAAATTTGAAAATTTACATCTACGTAGAAACTATTTTATATGCCCTTCCTTTTTTTTTTTTTTACTTTTGTTCGTTAAATTTACCTTATTACTAGTTTGACAAAGTAAGATATAGTATTTAACTATTATCCTTCATTCAATATACAACAAATGTTATGGAGTTATTACATATTATCTATGTTCTCTTTAAATCTCCATAAATATTCTAACTATTGTATACTTTTTAATAAAATATTCATATTTCTTAATCAGAATCTGGATTTAAAATGGGCTAAAATTTTTGGGACGGGGAGGGTAATTACATAATAAATCATAACAACATTTGATAATCTTATACAACTTAGATTTAAATTCAAATAAACATACCTCTTACCAAAAGCGCTTCGATAAATCAAAGTGCTTGTAAGCGCCATGGCCAAATCATTCAAGTTAACAACATGTCCACATGAAGAAGCTACGCGCTTAATCATTCGATGTATAATTTCATCCTTTCGAATCGGATAAAACGATTGGATCTTCTTGACACTGAATAGATGGACGGCTGTGATCTTCCTCATTTCCCTCCAGTACTCGTTGTAGGGCGAAAAGGCTATGTCGACGCCATTGTAGGAGAGCTTCTGCTGCCCCCGAAGCTTCGGACGGCTGCAGAAGACAAGATCGTGAGTTTTAAGCACATTTTTCGCGAATTTCGCTGATGAAATGATGAGCACAGGGACAGAACCCAGCTTCATTTGCATTATGGGGCCATATTTTTTGGCAAGTTTCCATAGAAAGATGTGAGGGATTCCTGCAGTGGCGAATTGGTGAAGGTTTCCAATCAATGGCAGCCCTGGAGGGCCTGGTGGAATTAGGGTTTTGGCAGATCTTTGGCTAATTTTGTGGAGAAGATAAACAAAAATTATTGGCAGAAGAAGAAAGATTGAGAAGAGAATTATTTCCATCATTGCTATGGAAATGGAGAGTAGAGCTTTAATTTGCACAGAAATTGAAGTTGATCCTCTATATATATATATATATATATAGTACTCTTTGACGGGTTACGCATTGTCTGTACGGTACTTTATATATATATATATATTATCTGTATTTTTCTACAATGCCGAATTATTGAATATTATCAATTGAAACAAGGAAATATAAAATAAAAACAATCCACACAACTATAAATAAAAAAAAAAAAAAAAAAAAACACCAAAATTGGTATTATATTATTAAATCCGAAAAGAGAAATACAAAGATAGTAATTTGATATTATATTATTAAATCCGAAAAGAGACATAAAAAATCTCATATATTCTAACATTTTGTTCGGTTTGAAGTTACAGTGTAAAAGTTCATATTTTACTCTCAACATAAAACAAGTATATATAACATCAGACAACGATAAGATCAGAGTAAAAAGCATTATGGTTGACCCTAAATGTGCCCAATAGACTTGCCCAAACGATTTAAACCGTCGATTATGGTTTGCCAAAATATCAAACCGAAATCGAACATTTCAAATGACAATTTCAGTTACGGTTTTGATGGTTTCAGTTACGGTTTAAAAACCGTCGGTTACGATTTGAATGGCCGGCTTATATATATTCATTTTAATATTTTTCTTTTTTATTTTCTATTTTTTCTGATTTATATTATATTTAAAAATAATTAATTTCAATTTTAATATTATTTAAAAATATTTGTTATCTATTTATTATATAAAAAATAAGTAATTAATTAAATTTTTACAATATAATAATAATTAAATTAATAAATTTTGGAAGTAATTAAATTATAGAAATATTGATATATTAGATAATAAAATAATTTAAATTAAATACTATTATATAATAAAAATTTAAAAATTTAAAAAATAAAGAAAAAATAATATTATAACATATTATATTTCAGTATCATTAATAATTATTTATTTTTATTAATATTATATTTATTTTTATTTTTTTAAGAAAAATTAATTATAAATATATTATTATTATTAGTATTATAAATTACATAATTTTGTCATAATCAATTCATTTACATAATTACACATTCCACCGAATTTTCCTTTTTCTTTTTCTTTTTAAGTCTTTCCTTTCTTCCGCATCTATCATCCTTGGTTCCTTCTTTCCTTCTCCTCTTTCTTCTTATTCACCTACCATGTTCTGCATGCGCAGCGGTGTCACGGCGATGGCCAAATTTTAAAAATAATAAATGAATAAATGGTTGAACGAGATGTTTAACCCATTTAAAACAAAAATTATAAATAAAATGGTTGAACAATCGATTCAGCCATTTGCAAACTTTGGTCAATTGTGTTGAGATGCAAATAGATCCAATGTGCGCAATCGGTAATCCCTGAAGAAGCTACCTAATTTTTACCCATAAATAGCATAGAGGTGAGACTGAAGGCAAATCAGTGATGTATGTCATTCCGTGCTTCCTTTCATGCAATTCGCAATCGGTGAGTTTAGAGTTACAACGATCTTAATTTTTTTAATTTTAAATATATTATTATTATTATTATTATTATAAATACATAATTTTGTCTTAATCGATTCATTCACACAATTATATATGTAAAGCCACCGTAGCCGGGTTCTCTTCTTTCTTCTTCTTCTCAATTTTTTCTTTTCTTCCACATCGATCATCCTCGGTCCTCTTCCTTCTTTTTCTTTCCTCATTTTCTTTCTTCTTCTTCACCTACCTTGTTCTATTGCGCCTGTGGTGTCGTGGTGAGACCAGATTTTAAAAAAAATATATAGTTGAAGTTCAGCCAATTTAAAACAATAAAAAGAAAATTATGGACGAACTGGTTAAGCCATTTGCAGACCATCGATCATCTGCGTTGGGATGCAAACAGATGCTTCGCGCGCACAATCGGTGATCCCTGAAGAAGCTACCTAATTTTACCAAAAAATAAGTGAGATTGAAGAAAATCGATGATACAGGACAGGTCATCCCCAATTCGTACGTCCCCTACACGCAGGGAGTTCAAAGTTAGGCGATCTTGATGATTTTTTTTTTTTTTTTTTTTTTTTTGTGCCCAACAAATTTAAGTAGGAATTGACAACTTTAGACACTTCTCCACAATATTACCTCTTCGCAGCGCTTGGCAAAACAACAACACCCACTTGCACTTATAAAAATAAGGGTAGATAAAATAATTCATGCAGTAACCTCTACGGTATTCTTATATATTAGTGTTTTTAGATATATATATATTCTTTTTAAAAAAAATTTACTAAAAATTACTAATATATCTTTTCTAGATTGATGGGCCTACTCCCTTTTTTACTACCCCTCTATACCCAACAATTAAAAAATAATATGTATAATTTATTTTTTATTTTAATTTTATAAATATATTTTCAAATTAGTTCTTAATTTGTAATTTAATACTTATTTATATTAGATAACCTATTATATTAACCAATATGTTTAATAATTAAACTAATTTATATAAAAAATAATTTATTAATTTACACTATCTAAAATAAGGTATTTCTGACCGATTAAAAAATAACATATTGGTTAATATAATAGATTATTTAATATAATAGGAATTAAATTGCAAATTAAGAACTAATTTGCAAATATATTTATAAAATAACTATAAAAAGATAAATCACACATATTATTTTTTAATGGGTGGGTATAGAGGGTTAAGGAAAAGGGGAGTAGGCTAGTTCAACCATTTTTCTTTATTTAGGTACGTTTCATTGGGTGAGTTTGAAAATTCTAATTTGAATTTTAATATTAAAATAATATATGACAATATATTTTGTGAAAAAAAAATATATATTATCTTTTAAGAAAAACGAATATGCAAATAATAAAAATTTGAAATTTAAAGACAAAAGAAACAAATCCTTACTGATTTTTTTAGCTAGATTATAAAATTTGTGTCTAATGAAATTACACATAGATCATTGTTTTAAACTCTCTTCGTCCATCTGTAAAGGTCATATTTACCTTTTGTATCATTATATTAACATTAAAAATATCTTTATATTTGTATAATTTTCTTTTTTTTTACAAATATCCTTCTATTAGTATTATAAAACACTAATGAAAATATTTTTGCAATTTTATCTTCATTTGTATTATATTTTAATATAATAATTAATATTCAAATATCAACATGCAAAAAAATTAAATGAGACGCTTAGGGTCATTAGTCATCTTCTTTCTTTGTTCATATTCTTTTTTTTATTCCCTCGCCCTACTGCTATACGATAGGAAAATAAAGAATAAGATGTGAGGTTCCAATTGTAACTTCATTTATTTTATAATAATAATAATAATAATAATAATAATAATATTAAGCATCACTTCGAATTGAATATTGAAAATTATCATCGGTCCCTCTGGATTTCGATACGAGTTTAATTTGGGACATCTTTCGGTTATTTACGGCTTTGAAGAAACCTATATTTTTTATTTTATTATATTTTATGCGTGTTGCAATTAGAGCCGACAACGAGTCGATTCGTATCGGATTAACTACTTTAAACGGGTTAAATTACTCAATTTTAATCCGACTCGTTTATTATCGTGTCGGGTTCGGGTTGATTCGTGTTGACCCGTATACATAATTAAGTCTAATTTCTTGATTCAAATTAAATAATTTTTTGTTTTGTTGTCGTGTTATGTTAGTTTTTATTGGTTTGAGCGTAAATTAGGTTGAATTATTTAAAATTGAATTTAGTTTAAATTAATTTATGAAAAATTTATTAAATTACGATTATTTTATATATATAATAAATATATTAATTAATATTAATATATTATATTCGGGTAGTCGTATCGGGTTCGAGTTGAAAGTCTCAACCCTAACCCGACCCGTTTATTATCGTGTCGGGTTCGTGTCAACCTGTATACATAATCGGGTTAAAATCTTTGACCCAAACCCAATTATTTCGTATCGGGTCGTATCGGATCAATTTTTGCCAACTCTAATTGCAATATATATTTAAAAGTGTGTTTCTTCAACCCCAAATTATTTGCACAGTAAAAACTGTCCACGGCTTGGGAGACACGTTTTGTTTTTTATTTTTTAAAAAAATATTAAAATGTAATTTAATATTTATTATAATTATAGGGGGAAAATATATACAATATATATGTCATTTTATAAAGAATAAATTTTCTATAATACAAATAAATAAAAATCTAAATATATATATATATGATATAATATAAATTCATAATCAAATCATACAATATAAATTTTATCAATTAAATTTAATAAATATTTATATTATTTTATTCATTATCCATCAAATCAATACACATCAAAATTTCTCAAACCCCATTTAAACTCATTCTAAAATTCAAATGAAAATCAAACTCAAACCTAAATTTCCATAAACCCCCAAAAAAAAACACACCCTGATATACTCCTTCGGTCATTTATCTTTCCATTATTGTTTCACATATATTCTAAAATATTAAAATTGTATAGGTCGATAGTTCACTAGAGATAGAGAAGTCTTTTCCTTACCTCTAAATTTATTTGTTTTTAATGACATTATTTATTTTTTCACATATATTTTAAAAAATTAAAATTGTATAGATAGATAGTTCAAAAAAGTCCTTTTCTTACCTGTAAATTGATTTGTTTTTAATGACATTATTTATAATTTTGTATAATTATATAGATATTTTTTATTTAAATTAAAAAATAAAATTACTAAAAAAATGGATTAAATAACAAAATTGATAGATAGATAATAGGCGGAGGTAGTATTTTCTTTTATATCAGATATTGTTATTATTTGGTTATGTTCATGAAATTATGTTATTATTTTAATTTAGTGAAATTGTATCACGCCTATTTATAGATCTTTTAAATGAAAAATTCTTATATTTTTTATTTTGATATATGAAAAAAAATTCTCTCTCGGTTGACAGAAGAATACAAATACAATAATTTTCTTTTGTATGGTTGAAGACCGCCACAGACGGACAGACAACAGAAACACAACAATTTTGTCTGATCGGTTCAGATATGTAATAAAGGCAAAAGGAATAGATGGAGAAAGTTAATTTGTATATATATGGAGAAACACCTCATGCCAAATTAGTACAAACGGAATTAAATTGTTCGAATTGCATGGTCAACATTGTAGTTGTATAATCAATATGGGACAACAATGGTTGGCCAGTGAGCACATTTGAAAGATATAATTTAGAAAAAGAAATTATTGTTTGTGCTCTCACTCATGTCTCCTTCTATTTTCAAGTTTTGTACTTAGATTTAATTAACTCTAAAACTCACATAAGTTGTTGGAGGACAGAGTTTTCGGAAGTCCAATTAGAGTAGACCAGCTTTCAGCTGCATTTCTCTTTGCTTGTTGTAGACAACTAGTGTTATTAGGGATTAATGACGACTAGTTACATGTGGGATTTGCAAAGTAGGTTGTTATAGAGAAAATACGTTGAAGGAGTTTCTGATTGTTTTGTTTTGTAATCAACACTAATTATACTTGAAGTACTCTTGATTGATATCCATATATAAGTTGGTTTATAAGCGAATTGGGTTAACAAAAACTTGTCTCATTTATTAATTTGGTGTTATTGCATTTATATCATTGACAGAGTGTTGTTATTATTGTGAGTTTTTCACGTTTTAGAGAGTTGGCCTCTTTTAAGGAGTTCAAAGAAGTTTGGTCGAGCCTCATTCTTCAATCAGAGCAGTGTGCTTTAAATCGTTGAATAGATCAACTCACGATTCCAAAAATAAAAGCCATATTTTCTGAGCATATGCAGTTGGTTGAATCAAATGAGAAAAATGTCATTTTTCAATCGAAATGATAAGCGAGAAACGTGCTACCAAACATGGGTATGGAAAATTTCAAAATACAAGTAGTCAATATGATGTAACTACATCAAGCTCACAATGAAGATACATTGAGTAGAAACCAACAAGTTACAGCAAACCAAAGGAAAGTTTGATGATGGATTCAAAAAGAAATTTATTTTTCCTGTTAAATTTGAGACAGTGCAAGAACTTACCTATTATGGATGTAGTGGAGTTGGGCACATTAAATCTGAATCTGAATATGCAACCATAAAGAAAAGAGTGAAAAGAGCTTATCAAGCTACTTAAAGTGACAATAATGATGAAGTTTTGTTGAAGATGAAGAATAGTCCAAGAATGATAAATTAGTTGCTTTCATGGCTAATGAAGGTGAACCCAGAAAAGATGATGATGGTCCTTCTACTAAAGTAGCTGAGGAATCAAGATAACTAAATGTTGACGAATTGATTGAAGCCTATGAAGAGATGGTTGCTGAAACAGAAAAAAAAAATGGTGACATATAAAGAACTCTTCGACATTATCTATCAGTTGGGGGATAAAAAAGAAAAATTAGATAATGAGATTGAGAATTTGAAAAAGGACGTTAAAGAGAAATCAATTGAATCTGAAGGTCTAAAAGCTAAAAATCAGAAGTTGAAATAGGAGAATGATAAACTTTGAAAGAGAAAGAGAAATTAGATGAAGTTCTTTATGTTGGGAAACCCTTTGGAGATTACAAAGGATTAGGTTTCTATGAGTCTTCTCAAAGTAAACCAACAATATTTTTTCGTGGTTGTCTTCTTACTAAGGTCAAAATTCCAAAAAAAAAAAAAAAAAAAACAATTTTAGTTGTGAAGTAGAACTCAAAGAAAAACAAGAACATAAATTGAAATATAAATCTTAGAAGAATACAGGATGTCATACCGTTGTCATCGCGAACTAATGGTTGCAAATATTGTAGATATCCTAGAAATACAACATAAAAATATTTCAGATTGGCAAATGATGTAATAAATGGGCAGAATCTTCAGTTTTGATGTAGATGCCCAAAAAAAGTAAAAAATTAGAAGGCAAATATTCTTACGAAGACATTTGATGCGGATCGATTTGAGAAGGTTCGACGTTATTTGGATATGCATTCGTACCCTAGTTGATTATGCATGCCTGGATGTAAAGTAAATTTTTCAATATATTTATGTTGACAGGGAGATAAAAAAAAATGAAAAAAATCCAAAATGAAAAAATATTGAGAAGAGATTTGATTGAGCAATAGTGAGAACTATGTTTGATATTTCTTTAGTAGAAGGTTGAGTAGTGGACGTCGTGGTTGTGGATTAACTCGACATGGAGGACATTTCGGTTCTACACCGGATTTCGAAGAATTTTCAGGTTCTGTGATTATGGAACAACCCATTGTTATTATTGTTCCAATTGAATAAGAACTTATTCAGAAACAACAATAAAATGTTGTTGAAACTGCAACAACTCAACCTATTGAGGGTCTTGATGATGCTAGAACCATTGTTGGTGATGCTGCGAGTTTGCTACTGCAACCATTTCTCAATAAATTGAAAAAAAATTTGTTTCTTAAAATGGAATCGTGGAAACTAATGTTGAACTTCTATGGATTAATGATGAAGCTTAAGTGTTGCAATAGATGAGCATGTGACAGAACTTTCTTTTGGAATTACTGAAAGTTTGCACTAAGATAAAAAATGATACAATTAAACATGATGCTCCATCAACAGTTGGTGATAAAAGAAGCAAAGGAAATACCAAAAATCCTGCTAGTGAGGATGTACAATCCTTCTGAAAATTTTTGTTTTTTATTGTCCCTGCTCCTACAAAAGGAAGCAATGCAGAAAAGAGATGATCATTTTTTGAGGTGAAGTTGCTAAGTTTTGTTCATTGTTGTTTGTTTTGTTGATTTTTTATTGTTGTTTCATCTGTTACTATATTTCTTGGAAGTTTGTAGTTGTTACAACTATATTATTGTGAAGGCTGCTTGTAGTTTTGTATTTCTGTTGGCACATAATATTTAGACTTATTCATATATTGCTATTTGGATGATTGGGTGCATGAGTGTCTTAATTACTGCACTTTAATTTTGTGACATGATATATCAAAAAAGAAGAGAATGTTAAATAGAAAAAATCTGTGATTTTTTATTTTGGCATATGGACAAAATTTTCTCATACCTACATCGATTGTCAGAAGAACACAAATACAACAATTGTCTTTTTTCTTATTGCATGCAATCACAACAGACAGCATCATCGTAACCATTTAGTTCAGATATGTAATAGAAACAAAATAGATGAATGGAAAAAGTCAATTCATAGTCGTACTTAGAGAAATTTTATATTTTTAGATATAGATGAAATATAAAGATTTTTATTTATTGATTTTTTTATGTGTGAGAACGCTATTCATTTCATTTTTTTCACTCAAAACATCAAATTAAACATCTATTTTTTATTTTTTATATTATATGAAAAATCAATTTTCCATTCAAAACATCACATCAACACTTATTTATATCACATCATACAATTATTCAAATTCAAAATTTTTACTATTCAAATCTCAATTCAAAATCCAAACTCCCAAACAAACACACCCTAGGATCCGCGTAGCCCTTTTGATTTTTTATTTTTCTTATTAAATTTTTTATGTGGTCCTACCACTAAAAATAATACTCCTTCTATTCTATGTAAATTGTTTGTTAGTATAATGACAGAAATTTAGATAAACTATAATTAATACATAATTAAAAGTATATTAGTAAAAATAATTATAGATTAAGATTAAAATAGCTAAATAGTTTAATTAAAATTTAAAAAATTATAAATGATAGATTTTAAAAAGTAATTAAAATGTATAATTATATTTTTAAAATATTAAATGACAAGTTATTTGAGATGAACCAAAATAGACTATGAACATTCTATGTGAAAAAAAAAAGGGGAAAGAAAGAGAGAGAGAAAAAAAAGAGAAATGAGGAAACTGTATGGGAAAAGCGGTTGCATTATTATTACAGATAATTGGTGTGCACTCCCTCGTTTACTTATTTAGTTTAATATTAGTCTCTATTTTAGATTTTCTCCAGTAAAAATTGAATGTACTTCTAAAATATTTTAAATGCTTCCAAATTTATTTTATATACTTACAACACATTTTGTTTAAATTTCCACGTAGTTCCGAATCTTCGGTTTACCAGTTTTCGAACCTCTTGTTACGGTTTATATATTTGTCAAAGTGCAAACTGCTGGTTCAAACCGTCGGTTTACGGTTTCAACCGGCGGTTCGGCCATTATTTTTTTTTTTTTTAATTTTGAACCTGCACGCCGGCGCCGGCTGCGATTGTGGATTATGGAATCTTATGGGCGGGCGGCGACAGTGAAAAAGAAGCAGGAGGAAAGAAGAAAAAAAATTGAAAAAGAAGAAAAAAAAAAAAAAAGAAACGAACCCTTGCAACTGTCGTTGCGGTGGAGCATATGACTTTATATTGCAGGTATATAACAATTACACTATGGTATATCTTTAGTGTACATATGCAACAATATCCTCGGGTACAAACACCGCCGGTAGTCAATGTATAATTTGTGGTTAATTAAATATTATATATAGCTGCAGGTATTTTAGAATGCAGTTGATATCAATCAATTTTCCAACGAAGAAGACAATTAAAGCACTCCGTGAGACCACTACCTCTATCAGTGGGGTATATGCATGAATGTTAAACTGGTATATGCATGAATGTTAAACTGGTATATGCATAAATGTTAAAATGGTATATGCATAAATGTTTAGGATGTGTATTTGAATAATTTATTTTTTATACATATAGTTTTTAGGTGTGTTGTTATAATTATAACCGTTGAATAAGAAAAAAAGATTGACTCTATCTGTTTTTATTGGTTAATTTACTTTTTTTAATAAAATTATATTTATATTTATTTTATTTTCACGTTTTAAAATATTAAAAAAAATAAAAATATTAGTAAAGATTAAAAAAAGCTATACAAAATTGTGACTTGTATATTTAATATAAATCTTTGATAGAAAAAATTATTTAATTTTATTTTCTTGTAAATTTTATTTTCTATAGACTAAGGATTTGTTTTTTTTTTGAAAAAATTTCAACATATTTTTCTACAAAAATTAATATATTTACGCACACTCATGATGTTTATATTATCTATACATTTTTTTTTATATTTCACATAAAAAAAAAAAAATCCTTCAAATCAAAACACAAAACAAACAAACCCTAACCTTTATACATAGTAAGTATTTAAAATGTATAAAATACTATAAATAAATTTTATTACTAGTATTAATATTTAAAAAATTGTATCTTATATATACGATTTTAAATATTTGATAGAATAATTATATAGATAGATAGATAGATAGATATTTATTGTGCTAATATTATATTGAATCATATAATAAAGTTTATATTATGTATAATATTTTTATAATATTTACGTAATATTTTATATTTCCTCCGTTCCAAAAAAATTATCTTGTTTTTCCATTTTTGTCTGTTCCAAAACAATTGTTTTGTTTTCTTATTTAGTAATCGTGGTCCCCACTTTATAACAAAATTATTTCTACTTTTTCAAACTACTCCTAATTATTAATCTAACCTACTTTTTAAAATCCTTCAAAAAGCAAGGCTTTTTAGTTTTTTACATTCTACTTTATACCTAACTTTCAATTAAATACTATTATTCCTTAATTCTCGTGTCAACATCCAATAAGACGTCTCTTTTGGGACGGGGGAAGTATTATATTAAATATAATTATGAATTTTGTACAAAAATAATATAAATTATTAATATCAATTTTTTTCATTTTATAGGTAGAATTAAAATAGTAAGTAAACTAATATTGACAAAATGATATGTATAATCATGGTTGTATTTGAAATCTATATATCTAATTTTCTATTGCAATTTTTTGTTTTAATATAAATTTGTAACTTATATTGATTGAATGAATATATATATATATACACACATACATATATACATATCATGATTTTATTTAAATTCTACATACCAATTTTGGATTGTATTTCAATAAATTAGTCACATTGTAATTTTTACATTATGTACATTTTATTTTACAATTAGATTCCAATAATACAATAATGTTAGTGCAAATTTAAAAATCTCAAAGAATATGAATAAATTTGAGGGAAAATAAGAGCGATCGATTACATGAAGGAGAAAAATTTTCAATATATTATGGTACATAAACGAGAATGAAGGATATAGGATTTTTTTAGGATATGAGAAGTATGTAGTTTTTTTTTTTTTTTTTTGTTTCATCCCATAATAAAACGTAATTATAATTATTTATTATTATTATTATTTTTTATTTTTAAATACACATATAAAAGTACACAAAACGTAAATAAAGGTATAACAGTAGAACAATTTAGGTAGAGTGAGACGTAGTATAGGTAGAGCGGAATGTGCTATAAGTATATAAAAAAAAATGTTAAAAGTATTTAAATATATTTTAAGGGTACATCGTATTTATACTATACTATTTAATGAAAAAATAAAAAAAATTGGGATTAAATTTAAATTAATATTGAAAATGAAGGAGTGCAAATCAATTTTTTAATAATAGGGACTGAATGTAAATTCTACACTACTGACAGGGAGTGCAGACCAAGTCTCCCTTATTATTATTTGTTATCTGTATTTTTTAATTGTATATTATATTTAACTTTATAATATAATTTATTATTATATAAATGGTTTGTTTATTTGTAGGATTTTGGTTTTGTATTTTAATTTTGATTTATTATGAGAATTTATAATTTTAAAAAGATGAAAAAAAAATATTTAGAAGTGTTTGATAAATAAGTATTAGTTGATAGTTGATTCAATTAGATAGTTTAATTAGCATAACATATTAGTTACTTATGCTAAAATATTTGGTAAAATAGTTGTTTACACTAAAATGACAATTAAGACCATTTTATATTTTATTTTTAAAATGATTAATTGCATTCTTTTGGTATATATGATTTTTATAATTTTATTATTAACTTTTGAAAATTATGAAATTCTTATCAAAATATTTATTTTTGCTGTTTTTAAAAATATTTTTAAAGAAAATAAATGTATTTTTATTAAAAAAATATTTCACTAGAAATAGTGTAAAATATAAAAGAGTCTTGTATATGTATTTTTCATTAGGTTAATAATTAATTATTTTTTATTAAAATTATAAATTTAAATAAATTTATTTTGATATAGTCATCTTTAATCAAAATCAATTGTTTATTTAATCAAATTTTATTTAAATAAATTTACAACAAAGAGCAAATCAATTGTTTATTTAATCAAATTTTTATACACGAATATGACAATAATAGCAAAATTATTCGATTAAAACAAAAAATGAATTGAATGTAAAAGAATATAATAAAAATAGAAATGTTCACTTGAGAAATACTATGACAATATTAAAAAGAAACACTTAGGATTTTGTGAATTGTTCAACCCAATTAAACTCAATTTTCAATTACATTTTTTTAATGTATTAATTTATTTATACTATTTTTATATTTAAATTTTATATATTTATTATTTTAAATAATACTCCCTCTATCCCATATATTTTGGGCGCTTTAGATAAAGTATAATTAATAGATAATTAAAAAGTGTATTAGTAAAAATAATTATAGATTAAGATTAAGATAAATAAATAATTTAATTAAGATTAAAAAAAATTATAAAACTTAAAATTTAAAATATGATTAAAGTGGATAATCATATTTCCAAAAAAAAGAAAGAACAAATTACGTTGGACGGACGAAAATAGAAAATAAAGATAAATTATATGAGACGGAGAAAGTAGCGATTAATTTTAATAATTTAAAAATTATATAAATAGTTTGTTAAATATACATTAATACGATATTTTATTAAAAAAAAATCAATAAAATAATTAATTTATCGATTGGACGTGCATATCACGACTCCCCATTAGTACATTGATAAATAAAAAAATATAATACTCAACTTAAATTAATGTTTGTTCAGCTTTTCACTTATATTGTTTAATTAAATTAGTGCACACGGTTTATTATTTTTTTGATCCAAATCCAATAAAATATTAATACGTATCTTTTAGAATCTATCACAAAGATAAGATAGCTACATAAAACTTCATTTAAGCATGCACAAATATATAATATACTTATATATGTGTTAGGAAAATTATGGTTTGTTTGGTTGTGTTTTTTCTTTTTTTTTCTTTTTTTTTTTTTTAGATTATAGTAATTATTTGATGTTATATAAATAAATATTTAATTTAATATCTGGAATAAGAAGATTTTGTATGTAATCTAAGTAAATACACAATGATTGGGAAAATTGCAAAAAAATCCCACACGTATGCCTCATTGTCATTTTTGTCCTGTATTTATCTCCCTGACAAAATATATCTCACATGTTTACAAAAGTCGTTATTTATGTCATTTGACCGCGCATGCGCGCGCGTGATTGCGCGTAAGGGCGCGTGGTGTGAATTTCACGCGTGAGAAAATGACATAAATAACGACTTTTGTAAACATGTGGGATATATTTTGCTAGGGAGATAAATACATGACAAAAGTGATAATAGGGTATAAATGTGGGATATTTTTTGCAATTTACTCCGCAATGATTGTATGATAGTGATATTTGAGGGAGTTACAAATTAACATTAAAAATAGATAAATAATAATAATAATAATAATAATAATAATTTGAAAAAACATAATCAAACAAACCTTTTTTACTAGTGAAAAATATTGAAGATAAACAATTGTATATGGTATTTTAAATATAAATAATTCTTAAATTTGATACCAACTTAAGTTTGATGTAAATAAATATAAGTTTAAAGATATTTATAATGTGTAATATAGTTATATTTACAAGAAAATAAGATGTATATTTTGTGTTTAGAATTGTTGAGATTTTTTAGATATTTAATTTAAAAATTAAAAATAAAATTGAGATATTTTAAATCTTTAATTTTAGATTTAGTAGATTTATATTTAAATTTGTTTTTATTTACTTATATTTGAGTATATATTATATATAGGATCAATTGTATTCTTTAACTGCGAATAGAGAGAGAAATTATATTTTAAAATAAAAATGATTTTAATGTGATGTGAATAAATATTGAAATAATATTTTTAAAATAGAAAAATTTTAATTTTATGCTGAATTCAATTTATCTATTTTGGCATTTTTGATTTGTTCAAAATATATATATCAAAATGTAAAATTGTACATTCATCATATTCAAAATATACATATAAAAAGTAAATATATATATATATACACCAAATGAAAATAATATAATATATTAAATAAAGATATTTATTATATAATTTCTTTTTTTACTTAATATTATAAAGTTGAAAGTAGCTGTTAAATGTTCTTTTGGCATGTTTATGATTTGGAATTGATATTTTAAGTTGAAAATTTTGTTACTATGATATTATACATTGAAAATTAATAATAATAATAATAATAATAATAAGTGTTTAGTTAATAGTGATTTTATTTTATTTTATTATAATTTTAGGTTTAAAAGTTAATATAAAATTTTATGAAATAAAATTATACTCGTATATTTATAAGAGTGCATGATCATTGTATAGTAAAAAAAATAAAGGTACAATATTTTTGTCAAAATCTAAATAAACGTTATATAAAAATAAATAAATAAAAAGTCAAGACTTTGTATAATTATTATTTCCTACTTCCAATAGTAAATTTTTTATTTGTCAATTTTAGTCTATTCAAATAAAAAATTTTCATTTCCTTTTTAAAGCAACTCTCAACTAAATATTAAATTACTTTTGGTTTTTACTTTTCAAAGGTAAAATAAATATTATATTACTTTATTACGCTATATATTTATAAAATATTAATTTACGTTAATCTGTGTGCAAAACTCAAATAAAAAATCTACTAGTGAAAACATAAAATATAATTTGTATTTGAGAAAATTGTAAAAAATATCTCAAGTATATATTCTATTATCATTTTTGTCTTATATTATTTTATGCAATTCTTAATAAAAAAATATATTAATATTGTCAATAAACATATTTTTTTTTTCAAATCTAAAAATTATAAAAAAAAAAAAATCAATATTTTATAACACTTTCACATTTTTTAATAACTAATAAAAAAAATTTTCAAACTCAAAAGAGAAAAATTCAATATTTAATATATATATATATATATTCAATTGTCATTTTACATATAAACCGTTAATATTGAACAATTATTTTACCAAATATTTAAATACAAATAATTAAATACATACAACCAATTGAATCAACTAATTAAATCAATTAATTAAATCAGCTAACACCCTAATTGCATCAATTAAGAACTAAAAATGATAAGTTGACTCTCAAATGCACCTTTTATGTTTCTTTTTTTTATTTCCATTATCTTAGTTGAGTAAAGAAAATCTTGAAAAAAAAAATAGCCAAGAGATACTTAAAGAAAATCAACAAAACTATATAAATTTTAATATTTTTATCAAATAAAATTAAAAAAATAAAACTAGAGGACAAATCAATGGAACAATATCAATTTTTCTTTTTTTTTTACATAAAAAATAAAAAATTAAAGGATTAAATTAATTTAAAAAATACATTATTTTGTTACTTTTTATACACACACAAAAAAAAATATTTGCCTTAAAAAAATATACTCACTTTACTTTAATCTATATACTAAAAGTACTCATATTATATTCACTCTCTCCATCTATTTACGGGAATGATATGACAAATTCTATATTTGTTTTTAGAAAAAGAAAATATTTTTGGTCCCAATATAAACAAAATTCATCAATTTTGATCATAATATAAAAATATTATCAATTTTGGTCTCAATATAACTAAAATTCATCATTTTTTGTCCCAATATAACCAAAACTCATCAATTTTGGTCCAAATATAAAAATCTTATTAATTTTGGTCTCAATATAACTAAAACTCATCATTTTTTGTCCCAATATAAATTTTTTATCAATTTTAGTCTCAATATTACCAAAACTCATCATTTTTTGTCCCAATATAATCAAACCTTATCTTTTTTGGTCCCACCGTTAACAAACCGACTGAAAATGCTGACGTGGACTTGCAAGATTGTGCAATTTCTTCAAATATAAATATAAGGTTTGATTTCTTTTCATGTAGCATTTTCCGTCGGTTTGTCGACGGTGGGACCAAAAAATATAAGGTTTGATTATATTATGACAAAAATTATGAGTTTTGATTATATTAAGACTAAAATTGATAAAAATTTTATATTTGGACAAAAAATATGAGTTTTGGTTATATTGAGACAAAAAATGATGAGTTTTGATTATATTGGAACCAAAATAGATAATATTTTTATACTGAGACAAAAATTGATATATTTTGATTATATTATGACAAAAAATGATTTTTTTTTAATTCTATATTTAATTAAAAACTATATATTAGTCCTATAAGGAATTATGGTAGTGAGGTGAACTTGTTACCATGGTCTATAGAATTATAAGTTCAAAGTCTCAATGTCTCCAACTTTATCTCAATGAATAGACGGATTTCAAGTATAATGATTCATAATTGTCGATCAACAAACAAGCATGCTCGTTGCGGAGCTAGAATTTTTCTTATGATTAACATAATTTGTATGAAATTATTAAGTTTTAAGACAATTTTTAAAATTTTATGCCTCTTTCTTATCTAATGAAGTATATTCTAAATGCAATTTTTAATTTTTTTTTTTGTATAATCCGGTGCTGATCGAAAATTTGGATACCCAGAACATCGGATATTTGAGAATCTTCGGATTGGATTTGGGTATCTGATAATTTTCGGATCAGATATGGATTGAATTTTTTACTATCCGAATGAACACCCTTACAAAAAATTATACTACCTCCGTCCACCGCTAATCTATTCATTTACCTTTTGCATGTTAATATTTGAATATTAATTATTATATAAAAAATAGTACAAATCTAGAAAAAATGACAAAAATATTTCTTATAATATTAACGTAATGACATCTATACAAAAAATTATACAAATATAAAGATATTTTTAATGTTAAAAACAATAACGGCCAAATACAAATGGACTGATGTGTATTTATAAAAAAAAATAATTGAATAGTAAAATTAATTGGCAAGTAAACAAAACTTGATTAAAAGTAGTGTTGAAATTGAATAACCTCAGCACCATGAATATTTCCAAAACTTTGTGGTAGAACATAGGAGGTGATAATGTGACAAAACATTGAGAACACAAGGCTTCACAAACTACTACCTGTTTGCCATCACAACATACAACACCTAATGAAGCTTAACTACAAACACTTTTGCTACATTTGTACGATGACGAATCGAAGAGTCGATCTCCTGCAGTAGACATATTGGTAAAGAATGACAAAATTTCAGGGAAATGATTGAAGCACCCAAGAGCATTCTAACTAGGACTGAGTAAAGAAGGGAAGAAGGAATCGATATCTGATGAGCCGTGGTGTTAGCTGGGCTTTGTCCTCGACGAAAGGCCCTTTGTATAAGGAATAAATGGTGTTTCTTCATCTCCTTTTGCCTCTAGATGGTTTAGATTCCTTCCAATCTTTCCTCCGGTGCTATTCAATTGATTATCGTCTGGAAAATGCAGATCAGATGCCTTCTTGTCCAACTTAAGGTCCTGCAAATAATGAAAAGACAAATAATCAATCATCGTGTATATTGTAGACACCTAAATTCGTGAAAATTTAAGCTTACAGTTATATATATTATAGGTTTTTAACACACCCCTCATGTGCAAATGGAATTCATACATGTGGAGATTCTGATACTACATTAAATGACCATTTCATCTAAAACTTTATAAGAAAATGCAGAATTATACGTATGATAGTCTTCCAACCAAAAGGATTCCGACATAAAATACAGAAAATTTAAAAGAAAATTATGAAGTAAGAATAAGATTAAAATTGTTTTCTGGTGGCTTGTTTCTTCATGCGGATTATTGACATTTTTGTGATGTACAGAGAGAAGTTATTATTTACCCCATCTGCATTCCTGGTAACATAATTTTTTGTTTATGTGAGAAAGACAAAAAATAGCACTTCCCTAGTATTGTATAGTCGAAACAAGAGTCTTTCTTAAGCATGTTAGAGTAACACAATCATCATTAGACAGAAAATGGAACAAAGCAAGATATTTGGCTGCAAAGTTTTTAAAGAACAGCGATCAAACTGTCTTTAGAGATAAAAGGAATAATGGGATCTCATTGAATATAAGAAAGAAGTTTTACCTTTGCTGCTCGATCGATAAGACTCTCTCCAGGCATTTGGGATGAACCTACATCCTTGGCCTTTAGGTAATTATACATCACAACACCACACAAGGCTGTAGAGATAATGAAAATTTTAGCATGCCTTAAGAACTGAAAACTTCGAAAAATAGAGATCAACTGTGGATTGAGAATATTACCAATTGCATAACCAATAATATTTAGTTTGGTGATTGTTGACTCTGGAAAAAGTATAGTTGCAAGGGCAATTAGTATCCAGTCCTTTAAAACTCCAGACACCCGAATGGTCACTGCACTGGTTCTACCAATTACTAGAAAGATCGAGAAATTCAAAGCCAATGCACATAGTGCATTTGAGAAAAATATCCAAATGTTGAACTGGATCTGTGATATTCCCATTTCAGGCATCTCCAAAAGGTACCAGGGAACAAAGAGAAACACGAAACTGCACACAAAAAGGCAACACAAATATTCATACAAGTAGCTTGAAAAAGCCATTCAATATAGCAACTGCAGGGTAGGTCTTCCAAATTTTAAACGCTACAGGAACATAATAAGTTCAATATTCTTCGCCTTATAAAAACATTAGTTTAATACTTTATAAGCGAATTAAAATACTTAGGGTGTGTTCTTTTTGAACTTTTTAGCATTCTTTATGTGATGTTTTGTACGGGAAAATAATTTTTTTTAATATGAGAGAGTTAAATATTAGAAAAAGTGTAAAAGATAAGAAAGCCTTTGCTTTAATTATTTACATAAAATGGCTCTTCATATGTGTGAATGTCAATTTCCAAACATGGAAGACAGCATACCTGCAAGGAGCAATGTAATATAAACTTGTGATGGGATTGAGTGTTAATCCCTTCTTCTGAAGTAGAACTTGTGTTAGAACCAGCCTAAGAGCTTCAGCAAATATTCCTGTAACTTGATAGACTGTGCCGACTATGTTGAAATGAATTTCCCCATATGAAGATATGACAACGCCTAAACTAACCAAGACCATGTTTAGGAAGACGTCACATCTGAGTTTATCAGTGCCGCAGATAACAGCCATCAGGAAAGTAGCAACTGGCACTGTCATTAAGTGATTGCACAAAGACAGAGAGACAGGGGGGAAATTTGTCAGTAAAACTTTGTAGGATAAATTGAATCAAGCTTACAAGATAGGTGGGCATACTTAGGGCTTTAAGCATCTGGATAAATGCCACCGAGATGAACAAGTAAGCAGTATTTCCAAACCTGTAACGCAATATGGTTTAATTAGCAAGCACTTAAATAAATGCCTAATACACTGTCTCTTAAAAAAAAAAAAAAAAAGAAAAGAAAGAGACGAAATTGGACACAACCGTAAGCTTGGGATAAATAAAGCAAAAACTATGAAACATTACTCATTCTTCTAAACTTGGATAAAATATATGGGTTTGTTTAGATAAGGGGTTTTTGGAAATTTGGAAGTTTGGAAAAAGTAAAAAGTTAGTATTTGATTTGATGTTTTGTAAGAGAAAAAAATGTATTTGATGTGATATTTTTCTAAGAATGACTACTGTCAAATGAGTGAAAGTGTGTTGTGTAAACAGAGCATATATTTCTTACCATAGACTTGAGGCAAAGAAGGCACTGATAGGAATAACACATGTTGCATATCTGCATATTCAAGGAGAAAGGACTAACATACACTGATACTAAACGAAATACTGCAAATAGTTATAGCGGAAATTTCTTACATTTGAAAAGTCATCTTCACAGGTGATACAAGCTGCATAAATAAAGTCAGTCAGAATTAATGAGCTTAAAAGACATAGAAATGCAAAATAATTTGTGCTAAGAGAAAAACAAATAGATATTTACAAAGAGAGCATATATGACTCAACACAAGGTTCAAATATAACTATGGCATAAATTCAGCAGGAACTTCATTTGATAAAGCATTGAATAACTCAAACTAGAGCATAAGTACACAACGAATTATGTGCAAGAAAGGGTACTTGTTTAGATCAGAGCTCACAAGGAAAATAAACTTTATAAATAATTACGCAATTTATAAGGATGCTACACTATAAGGGCAAAAAGTGTCTACTTGCATCTCATGAGATTCCTAGATAATTCAACATTGGTTTGGGAATAGACTCACGGATCCAGATTGTCACTGCACTTGTGAAGGGGAAACTTGCACAATAATATTTATGCTAGCTTCAATCCAATAAAGTTAATGCTTATGATTGCCCCCATAAGCTTTATATATATATAGATATATATATATATATATTGTGTTTTTCATATGCAATAAGCAATCACAGACGCAACCAGGTATATTCTATTAATAACCTGCAGCATGTGTCGCTAGAATGCGATGGTCTAGCAGATGTAAAATGTAAAATGTAGATGTACATTTGATCCACAGAGTTAACTCTGAAGCCCTTGAGATATAAGTATAGCCCCAAAAAATGTACAAGGAAAGCACGACTTCTGTCATAAATTATTTGATTATATAGTTTCTAATGAAATATGATAGGCCCAGTTCTGTGAGCTACCTTAAACAATAATAAACTCAGAATAACAAGAAGAGTAAACATGCAAGTTCAGGAGTTTCAGATAATCCAACATCATCACACAAAGATTTTACTGTTCAGGGGGAAAAAATGCAAGATTCAAACCCAGCAACAAAAACTATAATATATTAAGTGAATAGAAGGGGGGACGCAAGAGAATCATTACCTTAAATACACGGATCAGAAAGAATGCTACCAAACCCGAGAAACCCATGTGAATCATGGTAAGTGTAATAGGAAATGGGAAGTTGAAATATTTGGGGGAGAGAACCCACTGCATACAAGCAAAAGATTTAGCAAGGAAGATGGGAGCTTACATGAATTGCAGACACAAACAAGCCAAGAATAGTTTTCAAGATACAATTTACTGCACAGGATAAGAAATCCAAAGTGAAACTTTAAATAGGAAGTGAAAGAAACCTAGTAACTTGTGAAAAAAGCATACTCGTTGTTGTTTGGAAAAAGTTAAGGGTAAATTTCATTATGCTCTCCTGTGATTTCATCAAAAGTCACAATTCTCCACTCTGGTTTAAAAATTGCATAAAGCTTACTTGAGTTTCCTAAAGCTCTACACAGAACCCCAACTGTTAAAATTGAACAAATGATATGTTCCTCCCATTAGGAATTTAGGACTACAACCAAACCAAGAGTTAGTTTAGTCAGATATGCACTATTAGTTGCATTTGTAACCTGTGAAACATATTATCCGCTAAATTTTATGGATCATAGGCTCCATATAGAGTTATCGAGGATATAGATAGGTCTCAAGCAATTTTTAACTTAGAGGAGAGAATAAAGACTTTAGAGCATAATGAAATTTATCCAAAAGTTATGAACAAGTATAAAAGATAATTTAGGAAAATGGCATCTGTATCTAATGTTGAATGTTCTATGCTTTAAAACAGGAGACGTTTTATCTGAAAATCCATTAGCAATCGTGAATCGGACACCAGTTCTATGGCATTGAAATATAAATAAAACTACTTACATATATTTAGCTCAGCACAACAGTGGATATAGAATTAAAGCAGCAAAGTGTCTACAGCAAGAAATGTGTAAGATATCTACACAACTTATGTAAAGGCTCACGTCATTACATAGCTTATATCAGAAACAAATTTATAAGATTTACATGTAACAACTCCTTATTACTTTCTAAAGTTAATAATACCTTCATCAATTTCTTTGAAGAGAAAATTGGTAGCAGCTGACATTCAGCTGTCATATCTAACGAGACAAAGACTCATCTGAATCTAGGGCAGATAGCACTCAAAAAGGAAATTTTATTCTAATAAAACTGAGATTTTCAAGTTAGGCAATCTGGGTAGGCAATTATTTCACTTGAAACCAGGTGAGATTGTCAGAATTAATATTATAACTATTTTCCATTATATTCTTAAACAGGCGATGCTTGCTAGTAAGCCCATATCTTACATGCTCAATTAAAAACACGTCAACAATCAAAAGAAAAAAGCCTCTAGAGATAGCATCAACAAATAGCTAAGAAACAAATATTATCAGAAAATAGGCCGTACTCATATCCAGTAAAACAGAGGGAGACTGTGCAACGGTATAAATTAAAAAGGCTCTTCCACATACATTAGAAAGAGATTACATACCTTGTTATATAGAATAACTCCCGAGGATAGCAAAATATATAATAAAAGATACGCATAGGTCACTAAAACTTGCTGACTGATCATCATCTCAATCCAGATTCCCTTAAGCTTTTAGCAAACAAATGACAACAGCATGTGAAATAGAGAGTTTAAACGTTCTAGCTGAGGAGTTTTCTGAGAAAAAATACTATGGCTTTTATCCACATTTATCATTCACCCCTGTGCACCACGTGTGAATACAACTTGTCCAATGGAAAAGTAGTAACATCGAGATAAAAAGCCGTTGGAGCCTGCAAAAGGATAACATAATTAAGCAATATTAGGTCGTGTTTGATCTCTCCATTTGCATATAAAACACACAATATCAAACTAATAATATATCGACCTAAGACAAAAAACTCAGCCCACAAACAACTAACTTTCCTTCAATATAATATACTTGATACCACGCTGATAGATGCACTGGGAACTTTGCTTTAGTAAATGAATGATGTGGATTTAATCATTCTTTTTGTGAAAGTACTCTTAATAGTTTGATGATCACAAAAATACTAGTAACTAGAACCATTGGCTTTTTGCCCATCCAAAACTATATAACTACAATATAGTCTACCAGTCCCCTTTGAGCTGGAGCATATAATTGCATGCCCAAGCTTGTCACATGAAAACTTGATCCTAGGACTGTTAAGATATTTTTAGAGGGTGTTGTCCACCGACATTGGAAGACAGTGGTAACACATTCAAATAACACGTCCCCTCGGATGAAATGGCAATCAATCTTGATATGTTTTGTTCACTCGTGGAATATAAATTAGAAGCAATATGCACTGCAACCTAATTAGTACAAAATAATTCTGTTAGATTAACACAATCTACATAAATCCATATCTTGACATAGTTAGAATTATTAGATAGATAGATTATCTCCTATACCTATATTATATTAATCTAACAAATCATATCTCTGAGATACTGACAAACTTTAGTTGTAAACGTAGCTACTTGAGGTTCCTAAAGTCAAAGCTTGAGACTCTAGTTAAGCACTAAATTTAGCAACAACAGTTTGCCTCTGCTCTTCCATGATACTATATTACCACCAACAAAGACAAAAATATATGTTAGTGTGCTTATAAAAGCGTGGCCTCATTCACACAAGTAATCATTTCAAAATCTTGTATGGTAGCACTAAACCAGTCAAAGCAAACATGAGAAGATTGCATTAAATAACACAAAAAACATCTAAGCTTACAAACATCGAATCTTGCCCTGAAGGACAAAAGAAGACAAAATTAAAAAGACAGTAGGCAGTAAGGACCACAATAACCCATAACCCAGACATGCAGGGGGATATTTATGGTGTACAGAGAGAGTTCAAGTGGTTTCAATGAGGTGGTAATATTTCCACTCTGCAATCTAATCCTCCTGAGGAATTTAGGCACAAGAGGATTGATGGGTAATATCAAAGTGCACTGTCATTGCGTAGAACCTTAACCAGCAAGCTAAATTGACTTAGAATTTTAACATAAGAGAAATATATATATATATATATATATTCTCATTTCTATTGGTTAGTACATTGTTAGATGCCTTCTACAAGACCTCAAGCACTTCCAAACTTTTAGGGCAAGGAAACCCCTAACTTTTGTTAGCATTTATTATTTATACCCATAGATATATATATATATCATTCACAGTATAAAGAAACTACATTTGTGCCGATGCACCGAGTAGAAGGGCAAAGGTGAATTAATGCACCAAATAAAAGTGCAATCCTGAAGATGCATTTCATATATGACTGACTATAAGAACCCACCAGTAGAACAGCGACCATAAACTGCTATAACACCATAGCAGCAGCATCAGTGAGACAATACATCGAACACATAATGTGCAAAATATATATAATAGTACATCAAAACACAAGGGAAGACACTCAGTAACCAATAGACTTACAAGCTCAACTGAGTCGTCCAGGACTCAGCATACGGCAGTGATAATGATGTGCCAATGGGTCTCAAGAGATCAACAAGAACATTAAAGTTCGAAATCTTGCCACTCAAGTTCGTTCTTGGGAAACGAAGCCTTAGATCTTCAACAAACTGTAGGCCGAGATTTAGGCGAAATGCGAAACTGGTGGGATTGGAAAAAGCTGAAAAGGTGTGGAAAATCTAGCGTCACGGTGATTGTACGAAATATAAAAATTAACTCCTCAGATCGTGAGCTTCACTTTAGCTTTATGTCCTTTTCTTTTTTTTCTTGTTTGGGGCGTGTTTGTTTTGGTTCTGGTGATTTTGAGTTTTAGTTGTTATTACGTCTCTTTGTTTTGTATTTGGTGTATTTTATTTCCGTACTTCCATTAAAAATTATTTTCAGTCTTTTTCACTAAAAAAAATAAAAATACTACACTTACATCCGGTTTGTTTAATCTTTTTGAATATTAATTATTATATCAAAATCTAATATAAATTTAAAAAAAAAAAATTGCAAAAATATTTTCCATTCTTATAATACTAAAGACATTTTCACAAAAATAATTATATAAATATAAAAATATTTTTAATGTTAATTACAATGAAGATGTGACCTCAGAGACGGATGAAAAAACTATTATTTTTTATAGTAAAAATAAAAATACATTAAAAATTTCATACACTTTCATTAGTTAATACTTAGTCTAGCTTCAAGAAATAGTAAATAGTGTTTTGGGGGTTGAATATAATATAAATAAATATATTTGTAATTTTAGTGGTTTAGAAACAGACATTATGAACTTATTCCCAATATGGGCGCGTGTAGATCAAACATCATTAAAAAAGGCAACCGAAGGATTAGATGCGTAGTTGTTTATAAAACCACGAGCGACTTTGACCTAATTTTGAAAGTATAAGAGATTTGGCCAATTTCGTGAAATTATATGTAGGTTTCGTACAATTTTGCCAATTTTTATACTTCCTCCGTCCCAAAACTATAGTCTAAGTTGTGTTTGACACGGGATTTAAGAAATATTGATATTATATTGATAGTAGATAAAAAGTACGGGTAAAAATTTTTTTTACCCTTGTGAGTGTATTAATGTAAAAAGTAATGGCAATTGTGTAATAATAATGAAAAAGTAAGAATAGTTTTGTAGTGATATGATTATTTATGAAAATTAGACCATTGTTTTAGGACGGATAAAAATGGTAAATATGACTATTGTATTGAGACTAATGGAATATTAAAGATGAGAAATTATATCGATAATATAAAATATAATACTAGTATATGATATTAATATGTGTATATATTATATTTTTTATACTCCATCTATCTCAAAAGAGATGTCATATACTTTATAGGAAAAAAATATTAATATTTTGTTTTAAAAAATTGTATAAACTAAATAATTTTTTTATTTTAAATAAACAATAAACACACATATATTGGGTGGGTTTGTTTTGTATTTTGGTTTGAATTTTTTTTTTTTTTTTTTATGTGAGATAGAATTGTGTAGGTAATATAAAAATAATAGGTTAAATTTTACAAAACCAAGTTATGATTTTACAAAATTGTGTTAAATCTTCGTACTTCTAAAACTGCGTTAAACTTTTTCATAATTTATAAATTTTGTATCTAACTCCCTCAATTGTCTTTATTCAACAGTGTTTTGATCCACATGTGTCTAAATTGTGAATGAATTTACAAATCTTAAATCACTAAAATTATGAATATATTCATTCCCCTTTCTTTAGCATCAAAGAACTATAGCAAAAACTTTTAAAATCAAAAAATAAAACAATTATTTCTATGTATATTTTTTGTTTCTTCGGGTCATATATAAAAATAATTAGTATATTTTTAATTTCAAAAGTTTAGAATTGAAGATTGTGAAACTTTGAGTGCATGCAAATCAAAGACCTTTAAATAAGGACGGTTGAAGGATTAGGGGCAGAGTTTATAAAACTATCAGAGAAAGCCCAATGCAATTTTAAAAGTACAGAGAATTTGATGCAATTTTGCAAAATCGCAGATAATTTTTTACAATTTTGCCAAAATAATAAGTGTAATATATTAATTTTTTATTTTTTTTTAAAAAAATGTGAAAATTATGGGTAAAAGAACAAAGCCAATTTACTTTTAGTTTTCAAAAGTTTGTTTGTACTATATATATATATATATTGTATTATCTTACAAAAAAATTAATACTCCGTTTCGCCCGGTCCAAAGGGTCCTCATAGTAAATTAAGAAATAATAATATTTTATTACTTAGTGGAAGTGTGTAAGAGGTTTTGATATTTTTGCTATTTGACTTTGTGCAAAAAGTAATTGTATGTGTAATGGTATATTAGGTAAAAGTTAACGGTATTTTAGTATTGGTTTATGATTACTTTTACTAAAATAAAAAAGTGATATTTTTAAATGAGACAAACAAAAATAATAAAAAATATATTTTGAGTTTGAACGAATAGAATATTTGATATAAAATATTATTTTCAACAAAAATATGCACATTGAATCAAGCAAATCTAGAGTATATGGTTTGTTTGTTTTGAAGTGTAAATATATATATTTTTTCTATGTTTGAGCTAATAAAATATAAATAAAATATTTTCGATGTCTCTAGATTTATTTATCATACATAATTAGTCCAATATGATTTAGGAATATATTATTATATAGTTTTCGAACTATAAGTTCGAACGAGGTTTATAATATATTTGTTATATAAATATAAGGACAGATTAAAAGATTTTATTACAAAATCGAGTAACAAACAAAATATTGAACTAGTTTTTGTTAGGCTCAGCCCTTAACAAACTCGAAATATAAATCGACACATAAAAGCCACACCTAACTAGCGACTATACGGAAGACCGGCCCGAAACCCGCAAAACACAAAGAAAATAACCCTACAGACAACACAACAAGACAAACAAATGCCTACAACGTTGAACAAGCTCCTTGCGGCTATCAACAACAATAAACTGGAGTAATATGTGCCTAAGGATCTCCACAATTTTACAGGAGAAAAAATACCATCGTGAAACGCCGTCGGAAGGTGAGAC
This sequence comes from Andrographis paniculata, assembly GCF_009805555.1. Lineage (NCBI taxonomy): Eukaryota > Viridiplantae > Streptophyta > Magnoliopsida > Lamiales > Acanthaceae > Andrographis > Andrographis paniculata. The sequence goes on along the minus strand of NW_026137621.1, from coordinate 2,428,437 downwards.
AATGAGAGATTGGGTGAGGCTAGAGAGAGCGAGAAGTTAGGGTGAGAATGAGAGAGTGAGTGAATGAGGCTGCATCATTACTATCTGTTTGTATATACCTAGAGTCAAAAGGAAGTCAACGACCAAGATTAAAGATCCAGATCAGATGGTCAATGATGAATCTCATAAAAAGATACGGATCCAATGGCAGGTTGGGTCAGGAACCGGGTAAGGGATAAGGTACCGTGAGTGCGGGGTCAAGCACGGGTCACAGCAGGTAAGTGGGAGCGGTTCGGACAGGTCAGTGGATGTGGGTCGCGGGCCAAGGCCAGTGTCCTATTGGGCGGCTTAATTGGTGTGTATGCCTTATCTAGGGTGGATCCAATTGGATAAAAAAAATCAACAATATTATTTTTTATTTATATATATATACAAAAAAGCATTCTATTATCCAATAATTATTACTCTCTCCGTCTCACTTATCATATCCACCTTTCAATTTCCGTTTGTCACTTTTTAAATTTTAATTAGATTAATTAGTTATCTTAATTTTAATTTATAATTATTTTAACTAATACATTCTTAATTCTTTACTAATTATACTCTTTTTAAATTACCGTGTCTACCGTAACATATACATAATATCCGAAACGGAGCTCCCTCAGTCCTATTTACCAAAGTGTTACATCTATATTGTTATTTAAGAAAATAAAAAAACTACTCCCTCCGTTTCAATACAATAGTCTTGTTTACCATTTTTGTCCGTCCCAAAACAATAATCTTATTTTCATAAATAACCATATCACCATAAAACTACCCATACTTTTTCGTTTTTATTACACAATTGCCACTACTTTTTACTGTAAAACACTTACAAGGGTAAAAAAGTCTTTTATCCATAATTTTTACCAACCACCAATATAATATCAATATTTTTTAAATCTTGTGCCCAACCCAGTTAAGATTATATTTATGGGACGAAGGGAGTATACAATTTAATTTAATTTTTAAATTTTTACTTTATAATTCTTTCTAAATTTATTAATTTATTATTTTAATTTATAATTATTTATTATATGCGTAAGGCTCACTCCAACCGTCTCCAATTATAGAGGAATAATTGGAGCAAAATTGTTTCAATCGAATCCATTTTTTTGCTCTGTATTTGAAGAAATGTATAGTGTTTCTTCATTTTTGGATGAACAGTGTAGCATTACTTCAAATTTGGAATAAAAGTTTTTATTTTATTTTGTATATTTTGTATTTTAAATGAATTTTTTATATTTAGTATTATTTTATAAATTATAAATTAGATATAATTATTTATATTATTATTAAAAATTACATAATATAAAATAAATTAACATTATATTACTGTAGGCATTGAAAATTGAATGCCTAAATAAATTAAATATCATGTATTTTGGAGGAAAATAAAATTTCAATAAAAAAATATATTATATTTAATTATGTTTAATTTTTGTACAATAAATATCAACCATTAATGCAAAAATCTGCTTAAAATGAAAGATATTGTAGAAATATTACGTGCATAAATAGAGTCATAATAGATTTGACAGCAAAATAAATTAATCTTGTCAGTAAATGAAGTATATAAATTAATATTTTTCAAAAAAAGACAATAATATAAAGATTTTGGCGAGAAATGAAGGTGCACAATCAAATCCGTCAAGAATGGAAAACAAAATCTGATGGAAAAGGAAATATTATAAAATTTTCGTATTGGCCAATAAGGACACGCCACGTGACACCATTCAAAAAGGAAGCCGAGGCCACCCCTCCCCTATAAATAAGAGCCATGGCCAGTTCATTAGGGACAACGAAGTTACATCGAGGATTCAAACAAAAGGATAAGCCTGTAGACTCTCTCTGTATTGTTCTTCATGTTCTTCGTGTCATTCGAAGCGTTCTTCGTCAAAAGTCACTGATTTGGACAAATGATCCAATATTGGTTGAAGAATCGATGAAGTTAACGTTCTTCGTCGTATTTCCGAGCCGGATGAAGGATCAAAGCTCACAAAGCCGTTGAGGAATTCGTAAAAGCCAATGGAAGGTTTCCAAAGTTCCTATCAAAGCTTCAAGAAGTTCATTGTGTTCTTCAATAAAGCATCAACTAGGCCCTCTTCGATCGAAAAGTCAAAGGGACACGCAACCAAAAGTATTATGGAGCATCAAATCCACCTCTTCAAGGATCAAAGCTCCAAACGTCGTTGAAGAATCCATCAAAGCCAAGGAAGAGCATTCAAAGTTGATCCCAAAGCTTCAAGGTGTTTATCGCATTCTTCACTAAAGTATCAACCAGATCTTCTTCAATCCAAAAGTCAAAGGGACACGCTGCAAAAAGTGTTATGGAGCACAAAATCCACTTCTTCAAGGATCAAAGCTCCAAAAGCCGATGAAGAATCCATCAAAACCAAGGAAGAGCATCCAAAGTTCATCCCAAAGCTTCAAGGTGTTCATCGCGTTCTTCACCAAACCATCAACCAGGCCCTCTTTGATCCAAAAGTTAAAGGGACACGTCGCCAAAAGTGTTATGGAGCATCAAATCCACCTCTTCAAAGATCAAAGCTCCATGAGCTGTTGAGGAATTCATCAAAGCCAATGAAAAGGATCCAAAGTTCATCCCAAAGCTTCAAAGTGTTCATCGCGTTCTTCACCAAAGCATCAACTCGGCCTTATTCGATTTAAAAGTCAAAGGGACACGCTGCAAAAAGTGTTATGATGACCAAATCAATCTTCTCAAAGATCAAAGCTGCGGATCGTCCAAAGAAGACATCAAATCCAAATCCGACGATCGAACCGTCCACACGGAGACCGAAGCTCTCCAAAAGGCGGAAAAGGCAAACCAAAGATCAAAGCCGCGGATCATCGAAATACGACATCAAATCCAAAGCTGACGATCAAATCGCTAACATGGAGACCAAATCCCTCCGAAAAGCGGTAAATCCAAACCAAAGATCAAAAACTCGGATCGTCTAAAGAAGACATCAAATCCAAAGCCAATGATCAAATCGCCCACACGAAAACCGAAGCTCTTCAAAAGAAGGAAAAGACAAACCAAAGATCAAAGCTGCGGATCATATAAAGAAGACATCAAATCCAAAGCCGACGATCAAATCGCCAACATGGAGACCAAAGTCCTCCAAAAGCGGCAAAACCAAACCAAAGATCAAAGCCTCGGATCATTTAAAGAAGACATCAAATCCAAAGTCAATGATCATATCGCCTATACGGAGACCAAAGCTCTCCAAAAGGCGGCAAAGCCAAATCAAAGATCAAAGCCTCGGACCGTCCAAAGAAGACATCAAGTTCATAGCCGAGGATCGAATCACCTACACGGAGACCAAAGCCCTTCAAAAGGCGGCAAAGCCAAATAAAAGATTAAAGCCTTGGATCGTCTAAAGAAGACATCAAATCCAAAGGCGACGATCAAATCGCCCCCCACGGAGACCAAAGCCCTCCGAAAGACGGCAAAACCAAATTAAAGATCAAAGTCTCGGATCATCCAAATAAGACACTAAATGCAAAGCTGACGATCGAATCGCCCATACGGAGACCTAAGCTCTCCAAAAGGCGGCAAGCCAAATCAAAGATCAAAGCCTCGGATCGTCCAAAGAAGACACCAAATCCAAAGCTGATGATCAAATCGCCCACATGGAGACCAAAGTCCTCCAAAATGAGTCAAAGCCAAATCAAAGATTAAAGCCTCGGACCATCCAAAGAGGACATCAAATCCAAATCCAACAATCAAATTGCTTACACGGAGACCAAAGCCCTCCAATGGTTGGCAAAATCAAACTGAAGACCAAATCTCTTCGGAGTAAAGAAGCCATCGAGAATAGGACCCGTTTTAAATCCAAATCAAATATAATTTGTACAAATTTTGTGTTTATTAAAAATAACACAATTTTTTGTCCACAGAGTTTTGGCACGCCCAGTGGGACTTCTCTACCTTTCATCTCTTTTTCTGATGAACTTTCAACAACCAATGGCTTCCTACAAGATCAAGACTTCCAATGTTGCGTCAAAAGTTGCCGCTCAAGCCGCCGCCACTAAATGAGTTGTTGCATCCACCTCATCAAAAAACTCAAGCGTTTCAACAAATGTTGGAATGACAACAAGAAGCATGACCAAAAGAGTATTGTTGTTCTCTGAACACACTCATCCAAAAATCACATAGCAAAGTTCACTCTATGAAGAATACGACAACTTCAAGAGTACTCCCGTATCATTAACCCCTCAACAAACTGCAAGTCATCCAACCACATCAAGCTCTGTTCCGGTGATGACTACCAACGCTTCAAATATTGAGGACCCAAAGACCGCGGATCAAAGTCTGCTCTGCAAGGAAGATCAAAGCTTCAAAGGCACTTTCATGCCACCTACTCATCGGTCAATTTCAAGTCATTCAACCGCATCAAGCTCTACTCTGGTGATAACTATTAATGCTTCAAATATAGAAGACCAACTTGCAACATTGGCTAAAATCGTTGAAGGGATGTCTCAACACATGCAACAACAAGACGCCCACATCAAAAAACTTCTCATAAAGCTGGACAAGCCTGAAGAATCCAATCATGCCATTGAAAAGCAACCATCTTCCCCAACGGTCCAAAATAAAGCGGCAACATCTGTGGAGCAACGTCATGGCAAAGAAAAGGTGGCAGAGCCAAATCAATTTCAAGGACCATCCAACTCCTTCATCCATATATCTCAACTTGACAAATACATCAAGGGGGCAATCAAAAGAGAATTCGAAGGGAGTTCAAGGCCGATGCACACTTACGCCAAGCCTTACACTGGAAGGATTGACGCCCTCAAAATGCCAACGGACTATCAACCACCAAACTTTCAACAATTTGACGGCAAATGTAATCCAAAGCAACATATAGTACACTTTTTCGAGACATGCAACGATGCTGGAACATATGGAGACCTCATAGTCAAACAATTTGTGCGGTCACTAAATGGCAACGCCTTCGACTGGTACATCAACTTAGAGGTTGGTTTCATAGATAATTGGAAATAATTAAAGTACGAGTTCTTGAATCGGTTCTATAATACAAGGAGAACCGTCAGCATGACCGAACTCACTAACTGCTGCCAATGGAAAGACGGATCAGTAATTTACTACATCAACCGCTGGAGAAGTCTAAGCCTCAACTGCAAAGATTGTCTGTCCGAGGCTTCTAACATAGAAATGTGCATTCAAGGAATGCAGTGGGGCTTGAAATACATCCTAAAAGGGATCTGACCCCATACTTTTGAGGAACTCGCCACTCGCGCTCATGATATGGAATTGAGCATGATATCTAGTGGAATAGATGGACTACCTACTGAAGATTTCTTAGAAGACGAGAAATACAACACTTCAAACAGTGGGGGCAGTCATACCTTCAACACTCCTATAAATGGGGGTAGACTTTCTGTAATCTCCTAGAAACGAGGATAAACTTTCTACCCACTCCAAGAAACGAGGGTAAACTTTCTGTAATCTCCTAGAAACGAGGATAAACTTTCTACAGCTTCCTAGAAACGAGAATAAACTTTCTGCAATATCTTGGAAACGAGGATAAACTTTCTACAACCTTCTAAAAACAAGGATAAACTTTCTCCAATCTTCTAGAAACGAGGTTAAACTTTTTACAAGACTCCTTAACACGAGAATAAATTGTTTAACAAAAACAAACAAATTCAATTTGTTTTGAACTACGTTATGACTTGATTCCTTCACCGGATACGTAGGAAACTTGGAATATAACTCCGAGTACAGTCAATTATGTCAAAAAAAAAGAAGTCCAAAAAAAATTGGACTTAAAAAAAAAATCATTTGGACAAAAAAAAATCTTGTCCCAAAAAAAAGAAAGAAAGAAAAAGCCATTTGAAAAAAATATTGGCTAAAAAAACATACAAAAAAAGATAGCTATAAAAAATAAAATTTTAGTCCAAAAGAAAATAGACTGACTTGATATTTCGAGACTTATGCAAGCTTTAAACGCTTTGCGTCAGCTTAAACTAGTTTCGAGGGGGCATTTTGTAGGCATTGAAAATTGAATGCTTAAATAAATTAAATATCATGTATTTTGGAAGAAAATAAAATTCCAATAAAATAAATATATGGTATTTAATTATGTTTAATTTTTGTACAATAAATATCAACCATTAATGCAAAAATCTGCTTAAAATGAAAGATATTATAGAAATATAACGTGCATAAATAGAGCCATAATAAATTTGGCCGCAAAATAAATTAATCTTATCAATAAAGGAAATATATAAATTAATATCATCCAAAAAAAGACAATAATATAAAGATTTTTTACGAGAAAAGAAGATGCATAATCAAATCCGTCAAGAATGGAAAACAACATCTAACGAAAAATGAAAGATTATAAAATCTTCTTGTTGGCCAATTAGGACACGCCACTTGACACCATTAAAAAAAGGAAGCCGAGGCCACCTCTCTCCTATAAATAGGAGCCATGGCCAGTTCATTTGGGACAACGAAGTTACATCGAGGATTCAAACAAAAGGATAAGCCTGTAGACTTTCTCTGTATTGTTCTTCATGTTCTTCGTATCATTCGAAGCGTTCTTCGTTGAAAGTCATTGATTTGGACAAATGATCCAATATTGGTTGACAAATCGATAAATTTAACGTTCTTCGTCGTATTTCCGAGCCGGATGAATGATCAAAGCTCACAAGCCGTTGAGGAATTCGTAAAAGCCAATGGAAGGTCTTCAAAGTTCCTATCAAAGCTTTAAGAAGTTCATTGCGTTCTTCAATAAAGCATCAACTAGTCCCTCTTCGATCCAAAAGTCAAAGGGACACGCCACCAAAAGTGTTATGAAGCACTAAATCCACCTCTTCAAGGATCAAAGCTCCAAAAGCGGTTGAAGAATCCATCAAAGCTATGGAAAAACATCCAAAGTTGATCCCAAAGCTTCAAGGTGTTCATCGCATTCTTCACCAAAGTATCAACCAGGCCCTTTTCGATCTAAAAGTCAAAGGGATACGTTGCCAAAAGTGTTATGGAGCACAAAATCCACTTATTCAAGGATCAAAACTCCAAAATCCGTTGAAGAATCCATCAAAGTCAAGGAAGAGCATCCAAAGTTCATCCTAAAGCTTCGAAGTGTTCATTGCGTTCTTCACCAAAGCATCAACCAGACCCTCTTTGATCCAAAAGTCAAAGGGACACGCCGCCAAAAGTGTTATGGAGCACCAAATCCACCTCTTCAAGGATCAAAGCTCCAAAATCGTTGAAGAATTCATCAAAGCCAATGCAAAACATCCAAAGTTCATCCCAAAGCTTCAAGGTGTTCATCACGTTCTTCACCAAAGCATCAACTCGGCCTTCTTCGATCCAAAAGTCAAAGGAACACGCCGCTAAGAGTGTTATGGAGCACCAAATCCACTTTCTCAAAGATCAAAGCTGCGGATCGTCCAAAAAAGACATCAAATCCAAAGCCGACGATCGAATCGCTAACATGGAGACCAAAGCCCTCCGAAAGGTGGTAAAGCCAAACCAAAGATTAAAACCTCGAATCGTCTAAAGAAAACATCAAATCCAAAGCTAATGATCAAATCGCCAACACGGAGATCGAAGCTCTTCAAAAGGAGGAAAAGACAAACCAAAGATCAAAGATGCGGATCGTCTAAAGAAAACATCAAATCCAAAGCCGACGATCAAATCGTCAACATGAAGACCAAAATCCTCCAAAAGAGGCAAAACCAAACCAAAAATCAAAGCCTCGGATCGTCTAAAGAAGACATCAAATCCAAAGTCGATGATCATATCGCCTACACGGAGACCAAAACTCTCCAAAAGGCGGCAAAGCCAAATCAAAGATCAAAGCCTCGGACCGTCTAAAGAAGACATCAAGTCCAAAGCCGACGATCGAATTGCCCACACAAAGATCAAAGCCCTTCAAAAGGCGGCAAAGCCAAATCAAAGATCAAAGCCTCGGATCTTCTAAAGAAGACATCAAATCCAAAGACGACGATCAAATCGCCCCTCACGGAGACCAAAGCCCTCCGAAAGACGGGAAAGCCAAATCAAAGATCAAAACCTCGGATCGTCCAAAGAAGACACCAAATCCAAAGCTGACGATCGAATCGTCCACATGGAGACCAAAGCTCTCCAAAAGGCGGCAAAACTAAATCAAAGATCAAAGCATCGGATCTTCCAAAGAAGACACCAAATCCAAAGCTGATGATCAAATCACCCACACAGAGACCAAAGTCCTCCAAAATGCGTCAAAGCCAAATCAAAGATCAAAGTCTCGAATCGTCCAAATAGAACATCAAATCCAAATAGGTCAAAGCTGACATTGGAGACCAAAGCCCTCCAATATCTGACAAAATCAAACTAAAGACCAAATCTCTTCGGATCATAGAAGCCATCGAAAACCAAATTGAAAAACAAATCGACCAGGAAAGAGAATCAAATGAGAATATAACCCACTTTAAATCCAAATCAAATATAATTTATACAAATTTTTTGTTTATTAAAAATAACACAATTTTTTTCTCAATTACATATAAAAATATTTTTGAAGTTGATATGTAAATAAATAAAAATTGAATAAATATTATATAATTGTTTAAAAATATAGAATATATCTAAAATATTCTTTTTAGAGAAAAAATAAAGTGAATTTAAATGGAGTTAAAATTAAAAAAAAAAATTGAAAATTCTTCTAATAAAAAATAGAGAAATCGATTGGATTATCTAATATAAAATTTTACTAATTTAAAAAATGTCAAAATACAACTAAACAACTACTTCCTCGTCCGTCTAATTTCTATTGTCCTAAAATATATTTGTAGGGTTTTTTTAGGTAATTTGTTTTTTTTATGAATCGGAAAATTTGCCATTTAATTATTCAGTAGAGATTAAAAGTAATAAATGAATAGATGACAGAGATATAAAATTTGTGTTTAAAGAAAATAAAATAATAATAGTTGAACGTTCAAATAAAAAAATAAAAATATTTATTTTTATTTTTATGTTTTTTTAAGTTTCAGACATCAGATTCCCAGACAGGGGTGTGGTGACTGGTGATACCTAGTTTGAGGAAGCTAGCAGCAATCAGCAGATACACGCGCCAACTCACTCTTCCAATGGCGGCCGTCTCCGCCCACCCTACACCATTTCAGACGTCGGCGCGTTCCTACGCCCTACCCTCTAAGTCTGATGCTCGCCTCTGCTCCTCGCTAAATTTTTCATCAAATCGCAAAAGGAGTGCTGCAATTTCTGCTCAAATTGCTGGGAATGGGGATAGTAAACAGCAAAACGACGCCGCTCTTTCCGTTACAGATTCTCCTCTCGCCGCCGCCGCCGCGACCAATTCAACCGCTGCAACAAAGTGCATTTCTTGTTTGCAGTTTCTATTAAGTTTTTCTCTTTGATGTTTGGACTCTGATGAACATCTGCACTTAAATTTTGTGATTTGGAGCTATATGAATGAATTGATACACGACGAGGGCTTTGAATGTGGCAATTTCTTGTTTTATGTCGTTCTTTTGATAACATCTTATTTCTTGAACGAACTTATTACATTTTGGATGGTAAATTGTCTTGGAATAGTTGGGAACTTTGATTCTAGAATTCGACCAAAGTATTGCTTTTGGGTTGAATAGCGTTGAATTTGGTTCCTGTCTATAAGAAACATTATTGTTATTATATTATCATTTGTATATATATATATATATATATATTTTGGTTAAGGTATAGTTTGATGCGTGACAATGATGATCTTGTTTTCCATATCCCAGTTAAATATGTTTCATTATAATTATTTATTGTTTAAAGTTATTATCTTTGTTCCTTTAAGATATGGTTTTGTTGTGAGATACTTCTGGGACATATACGTAACATTATTTGCTTTCATTTATGTCTTTCCAGGATCAAGCGCCATACTGTTTCAGTTTTTGTTGGTGATGAAAGTGGAATGATTAATCGAATTGCGGGAGTTTTTGCTCGGAGAGGATATAATATTGAATCTCTTGCTGTGGGACTTAACAAGGATAAGGCTCTTTTCACAATAGTTGTATCTGGAACTGAAAAAGTGTTAGAACAAGTAATGAAGCAGCTCCAGAAGCTTGTGAATGTATTGAAGGTCATGATCTTATATTTGATCATTCACAATGCTCTAACTAAGCTGATTGCTGCTCTCTGCTTACTTCAGAATTTTATCAATTATGCATTTACTTTTACTACTGTTTTAGTGGATTGCTTATTTGTTTGTCAATAATTGAGAACCAGGTTGAAGACATTTCAAAGGAGCCACAAGTGGAGCGTGAATTAATGCTCATAAAAATTGATGCAGACCCAAGATACCGTGTTGAGGTGTTCATCATTGTTTCTTTGCATCTTAATTGTTTGATTTCTTCGTTACTTGGGGGGCACTTGTTTTATACAGTAACAGGGGATTGCAGGCTTGTTATATTCATGATCTATTTCAAGTTTCCTTTTTATAGTAAATATTAATTATTTTGCCTCTATTCCTCAGGTCATGTGGCTAGTGGACATTTTCAGGGCAAAAATTGTGGACATCTCTGATTACTCACTAACAATTGAGGTGATAACTAATTACATGAGTCAGAATTTGAATTATTGTAGTAACTTATCTTCTATCTCTTCTAGGTTATCCTATTAATGTGTACCCACAATCTACACATGCACACTCACGCTCTATTGTCCATTTCATATCACTGACTCTCTAGGTTTGTCCATGTGCTCTGATCTTTGGGTCATAGCACAGTCCAACTTATTTATTTGATGCGGATGCTCATTTATTGTAACCAGCTTCTCCTTTGTGTTCCCCTCAACGATTCTATCCCCTGTGGCAAAAAATTTAGTGCCTTAGTCACATAATAAGAAATATAATGTTTTTGTTTACCTTTGGGACACCAAATTCCAACATGTTGATTGACAACTGTCACCTTCCATAACTTAGTACTGATAACTGATTAAAAAATGGTAATTGGTCTTCAAAAATCTAATAATGAATCGGTAAACATATCTGTAACCTTTTAGGTTGAAGGTACACAACGTGTGCATCACCATTTAGTAATCATATGACTTGAGAACATTCCTATAAACTGTCATGTGCAGAGGTGTTCAAATTTCCATTTTACGCCTTAGCCAGAATCAGCTCACAAAGTTCTCTTCTGATTTTCCTGTAGGTGGAGCCATAATTGATGTTGCTGATTCATTTAAGTGATGTTATCTTTTTTAAGTAATTATTGAAGTATAGAATTACACTTAACTCATTAGATTGTTTATTTTGGTATGCTTGAAGTTTCAAATTTTCAACATAATACGTTTTCTTTTAGTATCTGTAATTAATGTCTCACTATGTTTTTATTAAGATGATATTTTGGTTGAAAGGGTCTTATCCGAAAGATTATATTGTACACCATAATATTAGTAATATACAAATAAGTGTCTTGTATATTATTGAATTCATTTAATATATTGAATTGCTTATGTTTTGGATCCATGTAAATTTGATGGCATATAGAAAATATTCATATTGAAAGATAACAGGTATTAGTGTATTTTAAGAATTCATTGTAAAAATGGATTTGTTTATCTATTTGTTTATTTTTAATTTGACACATTCTACAAAATATATTTAATACACTTATCATTTGCTTCCTGTTTTTGGTTGTTGTCTCACTCTCTCTCTTTCAATTAAGATTGTGTTTTTACTACTTTCATTTGTTTAACTTTTCAAAGTTTTAATTAATAGATATAAATTCAATTTTGAAATTGAAGCAGCAACCCTATCTATATTAGAGCCAGAATTTGAACCAGTTGTTCAAAACCTTGATGTAACAGGCACCCTGAAGTTTTCGTTTCAATTCTTCCTTTAAAGTACCAATAATGGTTCTGGAAACTTTACTTACACACTTCAGGTGTCCTTTATCTCGAATCCACAAAGAGTAGAGGGTGACAACAGACCAATCATATGTTTATTCACACCATGCATCCTGCATATGGAAACTGTGCTAGATAATGAAAATGCCTTTGTACATATAATCTAATGATGTTGTTTGATGCATAAGTTTGTGAGCATAGCCTGTTATGACACTTATATTGGAACTGTTGTTGGTATTGTGGACATACTACTAGCAAATCAAATGTGTCACACTGACTTACCGTTTAATTTTCTAATATAATGCACATAGGTGACAGGGGATCCTGGGAAGATGGTTGCAGTGCAAAGGAATTTGAGTAAATTTGGTATAAGAGAGATTGCCAGGACCGGAAAAGTAAATACAAAATGAATAAAATGTCTTTTTTCTTGTAATATTTTGTTTCGTATTCTAAAGGATGCAATTATGCCTTTTTGCTTTCGATTTAGATTGCCTTGAGAAGAGAAAAGATGGGTGAATCTGCTCCGTTTTGGCGGTTCTCAGCGGCTTCATATCCAGATCTTGAAGAAACAAGGCCTGCAAATACTGTCGCAAGGACTATACGACAAACTCCCACTGGAGAGTCTAATACATCTGCTGGGGTATGATAGTTAAGCAGTCTTAAAGCATGTTATATGAAGTCTTTGTCGTATCTTCCTTAATATATTTCTCATAACAACTTCATCCTGAATTTCCTAACAAAATACATTTGGCATTTTGAGAAGTTGTGGAAAGGTTTTGAACTATTTTCCTATTTTTGTTTTGCTTGAGTCTGTTTCTTCTTGCACCTAATTGCCATGACTTTTACAACATCATGTAATATCACAAATGCTTACATATTTAGGACGAAAAGATAAATTGAACAAATGGGCTATATACCTAGTGCTGTTTACATGCAATTCTATTGTCATTGAGCAGCAAACTCCACGAAGAAATTTTAAAAGAGATTCTTATTCCTGGGGCATCTGACATATTTTATTGCTCTCCATTAGTATTGTTTATAACTCTTGCTAAATAGGTTTCTAGCTTTAGGTTAGGATACCTGACAAGAAATGCTTTGAAACCTTAAGTAATTTCTTTTAGGTTTCAATAAAAGTTTATTAATCAAGATGGAAAAATTGGCCGGTCCCAAGCTGCAGCCATTCAAAACACAAGACATAAAGTTAATGAATGCTCACGAATTCTAAGGACCACTCTGAAGTCTAAACCTCCAAGGCTATAATTGGTTCCTTCCTTTCCAGGGGCATTAGCTCTGTATTATCTTCTAATCTAAATTTGTTTTTTCTTTCCTAAGAAAATCCCCCTGGGTAACTGAACAAAATTGGAATGCATTATCCAAACCACATAGGCCTGATAATGAGCTAAGCTAAGACAACTATGAAGCCTAGTTTGTAGTCTTGAGGTTGTCTTGGTGGGTGTAGAAAGAAAGGACAATGGTCAAGTTGCTACACCAGTCTGGATTGTCAGGTGAGTTGGGTGTGGAGAAGTGATGGTGGATTGGACCTTGGAGAACTCCTCCCATAGTGTACATTCCCAGTCAAAGAACCACCGACTAAACTTGATGACTCATTGCCAATGAAGTATGAACATTGACCCAGTGGCTGAAGTCTCATATGAGGCCCAATTTATAAGACCATAACAAATATGCTCTTGAAAGAAACTTTCAAAGGCTTACCTTAAGTTCCTTAATCTAATGTTTTGGCCATTCCTGAGCCGAAGTCTGAAATGTCTTTTGAAAGCACTACCCTAAACCTTACTTATTTCCACCCATCCAATTGCTGTAAGAGTCAAATAGAACCTAATGTAATCATACTTGTTGCAAATGACTATTTTCAAATGCGCCTAGTCTTCCTGAAAATGCCAAGCGTACTAAGGGTTCGCTGATGTTTGGAGCGAACTTCCCAGATCACCAAATCTCCTATTTGAACACATTTTATCCCAACTAGTAAGGCACATTTTTCCACTTGCCTTGGGGATCACCCTTAAATACAACCCTGATCTTGTTTCCAGGCGAAGGACATCTATTGGGATTTTGAATAGAGACGTGACATAAATGAGATGGCTGCCAAAATTGTTTGGGTGAGAGTCGCTCAAACAGTAATGCTCAAGTTTTTGGCTTTCCACTTGATAAGTTAGTTGTCAACTCTAATACTCTTATCAATAATTGTGTTCCATCTAAGTACAAGGATTCAGATTTACTTAATCTTATCAGTTTTTGGATGCTAATATTTAGGTTGTTTCTTTGGTTAGTGCTGCTGGTTTGCCCAGCCTCTTTCTCCAGTTTGTGCAGGGTTCTTGAAGATTGAAATTTGTTGTTTATTATGCATGTGGTATTGCAACCCATTTTAGAAGCTCCTTCAATTGTGGTCCTTAACTAACACTAGAACGAAGGTATCCACTCATTTGGCGTCTGAATAATGCTAACATTCATTTGGACTTGAGTATGTCTATCATTGAAATGTGCTGTTAGGGTGTGACTTAACTTGAACCAAGCCATCTCTAGATGCTTGCTCATATGCAATTTGAAAAAGTAAACCCTTCCATCGTGATCATGTCTTGGACCTGATGCATGTCAAACACTCCCCATGAATCTAGCTTTGTGCAAGCCAACCACACAAAGGTTGGCAAGGTTGCCTAGGAACTAAATCAATGGTTATATACATAACTCCAATTCATGATAGTTAAAATAACCATGACAATTCATGATAGTTAAACTAACCATAGCATTCTTGTGAATGAGGAATAATAATATTCAAGTTTGTCACTGTGTTAAAGCTTAGACTACAGATTGCAATGGCATATTTTGTATCTTGATTCTTGACCATATGCAGATCTTTGAATTTCTGATGTTGTCATTTCTGATATGTTTGATGGTAATTTTTCATCTTTGTCTAGTATGGGTTTCAAATTTACAAGGTATGTGTTTATTTTGTGAAGGGAGATGTTTACCCTGTGGAGTCAGCTTACGATGCTTCTGTGAATCAAGTTCTTGATGCTCACTGGGGGGTTCTGAATGAAGAAGATGTAAGAATTTGTTGACTTTTTTGGTAAATGTTCACATCATGTTGTCCTTGATGATACTATCTTCAGTTCTTTTCTCATATCCTAAATGCTGAATGAGGTAAATATCCAGTTCTTCAACACATGTGATAAGAGTTTTCTGGAGCGGGTTATATCCAAATTATTGGACAATGCATCAATTTACCTACAATTTCAAACACATCTACAAAATGATAATTACCCTTCCCTTTCTATCTAATAAGGAACATATTCATTTGCAAAAATAAAATGAAACATATCCTGGTTGGTCAGGCTACTGTTAAATAAATGGTATTGTTACTGGTTTCCATTAGCATCTTCTCTTGTAGTTCTCTTATGATCATGCTTGAAGCTTGCAGATTAGTGGATTTCGTTCTCACACTCTTTCAATGGTTGTTAATGATGCTCCTGGAGTCCTTAACCTTGTCACAGGGGTTTTTGCTCGGAGAGGGTATAATATTCAGGTATATATTGCACATTACTTTATGCCTTTTAGTCTTCGAGGACTACTTAGTTTGAGTCACCCATCATTTTTTCTTATCCTTAGAGTTTAGCTGTTGGCCATGCTGAAGTTGAGGGGTGTTCACGCATTACCACTGTTGTTCCTGGTACAGATGAATCAATTAGCAAGTTAGTCCAACAACTTTATAAGTTGTTGGATGTTCATAAGGTAAGAGGATTGACCATATTAATTTTGGCAAGATTTTTGTAAGCCGTGTGAATCTAGTATTCTTGAATAATTTAATTTATAAATGTCATCAAAAGGAAGTACAGCATCAACAAGAAGGCCTTAAGAGGGCATTCAGAGTTATTGCAATGAGAAGGATTAATGTGTGCTTTGGTCTACAACTACCTGCTTTGAAGCTTTTCTGATTGGTGCCATATTTATTTCGAACACAATATCTTATGGCTAATTGGCAATCTTGCCACTTGTATCCTGAATGTGATGCTTGTTAATCCACATTCATTTTAAACATCATTATACTATTGAATCCCGTTGTCGTATGAAGTTGTGGTTATAAACAGCTACCTTTATGACACAATCACACAACTTGCTTGCTTATCATCTATATTTTTCTTCACTTAAAAATTAGGGTCAAGTAGCTTCCATCACAATTTGTTTCTACATTATCTCAAAGATTAGTTTGCTTCTCAACACTGACAAGACTGATGAGCTCCAAATCTTCAGGTACAGGATCTCACGCACTTACCTTTTGCCGAAAGGGAACTGATGCTGATCAAGATTGCTGTGAATGCTGCTGCTCGTCGCACTGTTCTTGATATTGCCAGTATATTTAGAGCAAAAGCCGTTGATGTCTCTGATCACACTATCACCCTTGAGGTAAGATTTTTAAGGCTTTAAAGTGTTACCTGAAGCCATTAACGTATTATAATTTACATTTGAAGTAGGATTGCTTATGGGTTGGGTTTGGTGAAGTTATTTGTGATTAATATATTAGGTTATGACTTTCTTTGTCAAAAATTGACAATGTTAACGTTTTAATTTGTGAAGAAAATTTATTTTACTGGCATAGTTGGGAAAAGATTGTGAAATTTTCCAAATTTTGTTACTTCTCTGTAAGAATAATTGGAGAAACAGAATCAGTAATAATATTCCGAGTCCCAACAATATTTAAAATTAACTTAACCTAATGGTAAATCATAGGCAAGCATTGTATAATACTTGTACACTAGTCTAGTTTTTGATGACCTAACAATTATTGTACATTTGTCCTTACACTGCATCTTAGTACAAGAAACTTGATTTGGTGTTTTGAATAAATTAACCTATGTATGAATTGTTTTCTTTTCTTGATGTTGA
Organism: Andrographis paniculata; assembly: GCF_009805555.1. Classification (NCBI taxonomy): domain Eukaryota; kingdom Viridiplantae; phylum Streptophyta; class Magnoliopsida; order Lamiales; family Acanthaceae; genus Andrographis; species Andrographis paniculata. The sequence goes on along the minus strand of NW_026137621.1, from coordinate 2,411,648 downwards.
GCAACTTGATATGTGGATCAGCCTATAATCATATTTAGATACCAAAGAATGAAATGCATGATATTTAAGATTGTGCACTTTAATGAAAGAGGGTTGAAAAAGTTGGAGGTTAGTGCTTGTAAAAACTAGATTGTCCAAGTTTAAGTTTACAGGCTCAATCCAAGTGGTTTTTTAATGAAGATGAACATTCTATAGTTCAGAAATGAATATTACGTACAACTTTGCAATGAGACCTATTGATTTTTATTTACATTAATAGTAGATTTGAATGAGACCTTCTTATGGAGGGAATATAGCTTGTGTATGCCTGTACAGTGCACACTTAATCCTTGCGCCCTCTTGATCTCTTGAATTCCTTTTCTTTACTTTCTCCACAGCTGACCGGTGATTTAGACAAGATGGTTGCCTTGCAAAGGTTGTTGGAGCCTTACGGAATTTGTGAGGTATATTTTTCATACTTAATATTTTGTGATTCTTTTTTCACCTGGCATGTAATGTATCCCTTGCCCGTTAATTTTGCTTGTACTTATCATAATAATGCAGTCTCTTGAAAGTACTACATATCTGTCATTTGTGGGTTAAAGTTTCGGCTCCTGTAGTTTGGGCTATAATATTCTAAATCACATAACTCAATTACATTTTTTTTTTTTGTTATTCTTGTTCCTTCTAGCAACAAAGTTTAATAATTATCGAATATGCTGAAAGCTAGCAAGCTTTCGAGAAAATTTTTACATAAAAACAACTAATGCTCATGATTACTTTTGTAAGGTGGCACGAACTGGTAGGGTGGCATTGGTACGGGAATCGGGTGTTGATTCAACTTACCTCCGAGGGTATGCATATCCGGTGTAGTTATGAACTCTCTGAAGTTCCGACTCTTATCTTTGAGGTGTGAGCTGTTTAGACTGTATCCAATCTATAGCCAAATAAAGCAGTTGAAAAGGTACGAAGAAAAACTTCCAGCATTGTGTAAAGTTTGTTGGAGTTTTATTGTGTTTTTAGGTATAGACTGCTTAAAAATTAAATTATGCTTCATGTTTGGTGACTTATTTCAATAACTATTTGCTTTAGCTTTTTGTGCCTATCTATAGTTTGTACTTTGTAATTAATGGTGACAGAACTCTACTTATTTACTTGGTGTTTGTTTCTTTTGATGAGTTTGGAAAAAAATTAGTTTGAGTTTGGTATAAAAATAATGTTTGATGGAATATTTTGTGAGAGAAAAAAATATATAGTTTTTTTGTTCGGGAAACGCAGAGTCAAAATAATAAAATTTAGAGAAACTCGAGTAAAGAAACATACCCCAAATTTTCCTTTCGACGCTATTTATTTATGTAAAAATTAAGGAATAAATAGGCTATATACATACACATATATATATTTAAAATTGTTGCATTGTAAAAAACTTCTTAGAAGCATCATTCAATATTTTGTACTTTGTTGTATATTAATGTCTTGACTAAACCATTTTTCAGTCAATTCACATCCTTTTTTAAAATCTACTTAATCCATTTATTTCCTCTATAAATTTGACACTTAAAGACTTTGATACATGATAGATGAAATAAATGACCGTCTCAGCTAAAAATTTAATAATCAAACCTTTTACGCGGTCTAAAATATATCAAAATTCCATCAATTCCTAAATTCCCTGTTGGTGTCAAATGACATGGGCATTTTTCAACCTTTGCTTCTTTAATTATTCATTTTAAAAATATATTTAGCAGAATACAAATCATTGCCACACCAACTTAGTACTTTATACTAAGGGCTAAGATAACATACTTAATGAAGAAAGCAAAAGTGAAAGTTGAACCATATATTTATTTGACTTATTATGTAGTTAAAAGTTGGTGGAAGAGTTGGACAATAATACCATATATATATAAATATAAATATATATATATATATATATTTATATTTATGCACATATATTATTATAGTCTTCTTATTGAAGGAAGAAATGTTGGTTGGGTTGAAGGTGACCCTATGGGCTATAACTGGCCAACTTCTTACCTACTAAATCCTCCCTCCTTGTCGAGTTTTGATTATTCTTTATTTTAAGTCTTTTGCTCTTCATATTTGAAATAGAAATAAGGCTACCCTTGTAGGTGTTTTGGATGTTTTGGTATTTTAAATTACTTTCAAAATAATAAAATTTTAAATAAAAAATATATATTTGTCCGCCTCTAACGCTCACATTTACCATTGTATTTAACATTAAAAATATTCTATATATATTTTTTTTACAAATGTTCTTCTATAAGACAATAATGGAAATATTTTTGTAATTTTTCTTGTACTACATTTTGATATAATAATTAATATTAAAAAATCAACAAAAAAAAAATAGATGAGGTCCTTGAAACCGGACGAATATAGTATATATTTTTTTTATAAAAAATTAACAGTGCATGTTTACTTTGTGTATTTATAAATTATAACAAATCTTTACCATTCAATCCCTCGGTCTTTTTAAAATAAAATTACATCAAATTGTAATTTCTATAAATTATCATATCCAATAACTATTTAATGTAAAAAGATCGAAAATAAAAGAAAGAAAAAAAAGTAAACAAACTTGTATTGGATATGTGAATAAAGAGCAAGTTTCATAAGTAATATCTTAAATGAACCATAGTTAAGTTCTCGATATAACTACTAATATAATTTTATACCATCCCAAATTAAATTGTTTGAGAAAACCCTAATTTCTAATGCAAAATATATGTCTTGTCATTCCAAAATCCAAGAATGGAGATGTGAAATTTGAGAGGTGGATAAATGATCAAGAATGTTTACACAAAGTGGGATACAAGGAAAAAGTTTCCTTCCACTTTGAGAGAATTGATAAAATCAGTTGACAAACAAAAAATTGAATCTTGGGGAAATTTTAACAGCCATTGATGAATCTACAGGTTTGTCCCCTCGATATAATAAATTAATAATTAATAATTAAACATAATATGTGTAGTAGGCCAATGTGGTCTCTTTCTTACCCAAAGTAAAATCTAAGCATAAGGCTTCACATCGTCAATCATCATCACCCCCAACTCAATCTTGAATTCAAAACATTCAAAAATAATGACACAAAATCTAAACTTTTTTCTTTTTTTTTTTTAAGGGAGAGAGAGAAGAGAGAGAGAGAGGCCAGAAGGGAAATAAAGTGACACTCTTTTCCCCAATTCAAAGAAGAAATATTTATGGGATTTTTCAAATTTTTGAATTATTTTGGAGAGGGTAGAAGAAGAGATCATAGGATGAAGGCATTCCATTTAATTCAAACAGCTTATTACAGCCTTTTTCTTGTAGGATTTTGAAGCTTGGAGAGACAACTAGCTAGTTAATAAGGAGGTAATAACATGTTTTAAAAGTTTGTCGAAATCGAATTTTCGGCATTGCATTCGACGAAGTTCTTGATCTCTTTCGATTCTCCGGGCGACGATGAACAAGTATGCTTGCTCTTGTTCTTTCATTCTTTGTCCATTTTAATTTCTATCGAAGTTTAAGACACTTTCTCTTTCGGGTTTCACACGGATGCCTTCGATTCGATGAGTTTTCGACACAAGAATACATTTTTAAAATTTCTAAGTGTGTAGTTTTCATTCATATCGAAAAAATAATGGGCAAGAAGGGAGGCAGCTGGTTCTCAGCAATCAAAAGAGTCTTTACAAAGGACAGGGAATCGAACGTAAGTCAGACGATGGAATTTATTGCACACAAACAAAAAAAAACATTAAAAAATCAATCTTGTTACAAGATTAATAATCTCTTGTCCAAAAACAGGGATCATCAGATGACAAATTTTACAGCAGCAAAGAAAGAAAGAAAGGCAAAGGAATTCTCAGCCATGGAGAGGCCAGATCATTCATTCCTCTGTTCCGAGAGCCGAGCAGCGTCGAAAAAATATTAGGCGAAGCCGATCATCTCCTAATCAAGCCTCCGACGACGACATATTTTCATCAATCGAAGAATGCGAATTTCCTCAAAGCTGATAAAGTTTCTTCTTCGAGGATCGATTCTTTTCCGTCGATTTCTGCTCCGCGAGGCGGAACTTCGTCATGGCTGAATAAGGTAACTCAAAGACAGAGGGAAGCTAACCATTTGCAGATGTTTGATCCAATTGTGAGAAATAGGAAAGCTTTGGCAGCCATTAAAATCCAAGCTGCATTGAGAGGTTACCTGGTAATTTGTTCGACTTATTTTCGTTTAGTTGTCGAAGAGGATCTTTACGACGACGGCTTTTAGCGCGAGTACTGTGTCGATTTTTCAGGCGAGGAGGAACTTCCGAGCTTTGAGAGGCTTGGTGAGGCTTCAAGGAGTCGTGAGAAGCGAGAACGTAAAGCAACAGACGATGAACGCGATGAAGCAAATGCAGCTTTTGGTGAGGATTCAAACGCAGATTCGATCGCGACGGATGAGCGCAATCGAAAGCCAGACGCTCTATCGATGTAATGATACTGTCGAGGTCTGTTTTTTTTTTTTTTTTTTTTTTTTTTTTTTTTTTTTTCGACGTAAAGAAATCGAGTTTCGAACATGTCTTGCTTAAGCGTTTCGGTTAGGGTGCTGATTGAGAATTTATCAGCGAATACTGATTTCCCCAATCAGCCAATGAAAATATTATAAATAGCATATGAAAATATAACAACAGTACATGCTGTATAAAACATTAGTATACGCTGTCAGATCTATCCAATGCATTGTTCGGTATACTTACATTAGCTCTCGCTAATTGTCGCGGTGTTTTTTTTTTTTTTTTTTTTTTTTTATAGTCGGAGGCCACGAGTGCGCGCAACGGCGAATGGGACGATAGCATGCTAACGAAACAAGAAATCGAAGCGAGGCGACGGAAGAAAGTCGAGGGGGTCGCGAAGAGGGAAAGAGCCATGGCCTATCAATACTCTCACAAACTATGGAGAACAAATGCGATATCTGGCGTAAATCCTCTCGACGACGACGTTCGATCCAACGGGTTCCCGTGGTGGTGGAGCTGGTCCGAGCCACGGCCGCCTCCAACGAGCACCTCTCAGGCGAAGATCGCTGCGTCGACAACCTCTCCAATGCTAATTCCACACAACAGACCAAAATCTCAACCGAACAATCGCGGCAATCGCGACTCAACCGTGTCACCGTCGCCAATGTCGACAACCATCGTAGACGGAGGCAAACAATATCGGACGCCTCCGCCGGACGACACCCCGATGAGAGACGACGACAGCCTCACGAGCTGCCCGGCATTTTCGGTGCCGAACTATATGAGCCCGACGGTCTCGGCGAAGGCGAAGGCGAAGTCGCGAGCAACGAGCAATCCGAAGGAGAGGCTTCCGGTTGGGACTCCGCTTAACGATTCGAAGAGGAGGTTTTCGTTGCCGTTGGTTTCGAACATTGGCTCGATCAAGTGGACTAGTAAAGCGCCGTTGAAAAAAGGCGGCGCGGAAGCTTCGTCGGAGATGAAAGCGGCGGCGGCGACGGCAGCGAAACATCGGCGTTCGATCGGAGATTTCAGCGTGGATTCGGCGATCTCCATGCCTGCTGCAGTTGGGAGAAAGCCCTTCAACAGATTTGTTTGAGTTCATATGCAGCTGTGTTTATTGATGATCAATCTTTATTTTTCAATTTTTTTTTTATTTTTTTATTTTTTTTAAGGGTGTTTTGATTTTAAATTTGCATGATTTTTACATGCTTTGCGTGATGTTTTTGATTGCTGAAATAATGACCAAACTATTATAGAATACAAATAAAATACTGACGATATATAAAATAGTCTATACACTACCTTATTTTTAATTTTATTTATTTATTTTATAATGTAGTAATCTGCCGCTGCTATTTTTTGAGTCCTTTATAAATAAATTTTCGATCGAAGTTAATAGCTTGTAAACTAGGTCCGACAAAGCAGTCATACTATTTTATATGCACAATACATTGTTATCATATAATAGTTATTTCTTTCGGTCACTTACACACCCACTCACACATCTACACATCCCGACGCCTCCAGGTTTTGCTTGCTCCACATGGTTAGCCTACTATGACTTGTTTTATCGGATTTAGTTTGCAGACTATTATGTTAAATCGAAAAATTTATCCAAAATACATTCATCGAATAGCGACTGCAAATTCTTACATTATATATATATATATAAACTACATCGTAAAAAGAAGTTGAATTGGTATGACAAAAACTGTTAGAAATTTTAGAGGAAAATAATGAGATTGTCTTATTCATCATCAAAATAAGGAGCCTATATATATGCAATACAAAACAGACTCGATGAATTCAAATTTAACTAATTTAATCAATGAATAAGATCAAATCTAAATATAAATCTACTAAATCTAAAACTGAATATCTAAAATATCTCAACATCCCCCATCAAACTCAAGTTGGTTTCTGTTATACCACTTGACTCTCCACCCACCGGAGCAAAAAACGAGATAACTCCACTGGAGCCGAAAACAATATGACTCCACCGGAGCCGAAAACGAGATGACTTCACCGAAGTCGAACACGAGATGATTCCACCGAAGTCGAATACGAGATGACTCTCCACCAGAACCGAAAATAAGATGACTCCACCGGAGCCGAAAACGAGATGACTCCACCTGAGCCGAAAACGAGATGACTCCACCGGAGCCGTCGAAAACGAGATGACTCCACCAGAGTCGAAAATAAGATGACTCTACTGGAGCCGAAAAACGAGATGACTCCACTGGAGCCTAAAACGACATGACTCCACTGAAGCCGAAAACGACATGACTCCACCGGAGCCTAAAACGACATGACTCCACTGAAGCCGAAAACGATATGACTCCACTGGAGCCGAAAACAGACAAATCGCAAACATCAGACAGATCAGATCGCACGCAGGCAACAGACAAACAACGGACAGATGACAGATCATAGACAGATTTCCGGTAACAAATAAGCAACGAAAGATGGCAGATCGCATGCGGGCAACAGACATGCAACGATAGATGGCAGATCGCACGCAACAACAGACAGACAACGATAGATGGCAGATCGCACGCAGCAACAGACAGAAAATGGACATATGGCAGATCGTTTCAGATCGTTCATAGGCAACAGACAAGCAGCGAAGATTTCAGATTACACACAGGCAACAGACAAGCAACAGACAAATGGCATATCGGAGATAAAACGAGACAGATTTGCAAAAAGACAACTTGCAAATACATGATCTCAAAATCACAAGATCTTCTCAAAATCACAAGACCTGTAGCCGGAGAAACACGGTTGGTAGGCTATATCTACGGCATGAGAAAAATAGGCTTTGATATCATGTTAGAAATATTGGGGAAAAATAATGAGATTGTCTTATTTATCATAAAAATAAGGAGCCTATGTATAGGCAATACAAAATAGATTCGATGGACTCAAATCTAAGTAATCTAACTTATGAATAAGATCAAATCTAGATATAAATCTACTAAATCTAAAACTGAATATCTAAAATATCTCAACAAAAACAAATTATAATCATATGGTCATAGGTTCTAAGAATAGCGTATTATTCCTATGTGGTTTTGCCATATAATTATTTTTTTTTAAGATAAAATTTTTAAGAATCGTTATTACATAAGAATACTATGATCCTTGTCTTTTTTCTCCTCCATATGGAGAATAGAAAAATATATTGATTTATTTTTTAAAATAACATATAGATTCAATAACATTCTATATAAAATTATAAATATAGTTTTTAATTATAAACATAATTATTAATATATGAAACTAAATATGAAAATACTAATTAAATACGGTTTGCCCAAATGATTAAATTAAGGGTACAATTTTTCAATAATCCAATTAAAATTATTTATTTGAAAAATACTGGTGAATATTTTTCGAAAGCATTTTATGATTACTATATGTGGATTGGAATTAATATAGAGCACCTAGTTGCTCATGTTCTGAAATCACTTGGCAGAACCACTTATTAAAATATTGCAAATAATTTCTAGATTATTATTAATGAGGTCTTTATTGCCGATTTCAGCTTGGGGCATACAATTTTATATGTAAGAACACTTAAAATCATAAATCCGACAAGCTATCATAGGTGTTCCCCAATACAATTAGTATTTGTTCATGAACCAAATATTTTTCATCTACGTATATTTTGGCATGATGTTTATATTCCTATTCCACCCTTCAAACGTATAAAAATAGGTCATCAACGTAGATTGAACATTTATATCGAATATGAATCTTTGTCAAGTCTAAACTATCTTCAACCTATGACGGGTGATTTATTCACTGCAAGATTTGCATTTGTCATTTTGACGATCATATTTTCCGATATTTATGGGAGATAACAATGAATCGAAAATAGATATTAATTAGAAAATCCCTGTGAAGGTATATGATCCTCATACAAAACAGTGTGAACTAGAAGTTTAACGTATTATAAATTTTCAAAATATTGCAAATCAAGTACCGGATGCATTCAATGACTCTAGTAAAGTCACTCGAACTTATATTCAAGTGGCTAATGCTCTTGCTAAAATAATTGTCTCTGATAAACAAATTACAAGTGCTAATGAATAAGCTACACATTTAAAGCGTAACAGACCACTCAGTTTCAAAGGCAAACATAGTTCAAATAAAAAAGAATGGATGATGATAATCATAAAAATATCAAGATTGACAACAAACTTCAATCTAATGAGGAAATTAACACTAAAATAATTACTCTAGAAGAGAGGTCTTAAAGAACATAATGAAATTATTGAAAACTCAATCAACTATGTTACTTCAATATTTTGGAACCATATAGAGGCAATTAATTGATAATATATTCACAGTAAAAAGGAGAATCCAAAGTAAAAATCGATTCATGAATGTCGGCAAAGAAATTATTGGCCAAAAACAAAATTCTGAGATTTAATTAAAGTTTGACCATTAAATAAAATAGAGTTTAGACCAATCGTTCAAACACCATATGGTATAAAATCAACGCGATACAAATGGTAATTGTACAAAAAAAAATGAGACTAATGAAACTGTAAGATATAAATTTTGTTTTGTAGCTCAGGAAATGTCACAAAGACTTGGTGGATTTTGATGAAACGTACTTTTCTATTATCGATAGAATACTATTTAGATATCTTGTGAGCCAAGAAGTGCGAGAAAATCTCGACACACTTCTTTTAGACGTATTTATTATACATCTTTATGACTCATTGGATGCTAATATTATTTAAATAAAAATTTCTAAAAGATTCAATACATCGATGCATACAAATCAAACCCAAATAAATCATATTTCGTCAAATTGCGAAAGTCACTATGTAGACTTTAAACAGTCACGAAGAGAGTATTATTTATTATATAACACTAGTATTTTTTGCTCTAAATTCGCTCAAAACCAAACAAAAGCAATATCTCAACACCAAGAACACACACAACAACAACAGAGGCAGATTCCACAACTAGACTATAAATTCGGATTAGTTGTTTGTTATTCGATCGGACTGTGAATGCACAGACTGGTGACGATGAGAACAAAAAATAGAGAACAATTGATAATCTAGTCCGGTCATCGACGACTTACGTCTGAAGAGTTCCAACCTAAGCCTAATTCAATTCATCATGAATCAAATCGAGCTTAAAGAGTAGCATTATGAGATTCGACCTTCAGAAATCTTATTTTCCTCCCTCGAAAGATTTTTTAGTCTCTAATCTCACCACCGCTCACCTTGTCTTTGCTAATCTATTATTCTTTGAGATAATCTACCAAAACATTGCTACTATCATCGCATCCAATTCCTCATATTACCTAACAATTACATCATGATTTTTCTATTAAATTTCCCTCACCCTTTTCTCATTTATGCAGGAGCTTCCACCCTTTTCTTGTTTGCTGCTATATTGTATTTATTCCTCTTCTTCATTTTGTATTTTTTTTTCTCTTCTCTCACCTTTAGAATATTCTTCAACCTAACAAACTTTTTGTTACATCATCCACATGAAATCAAATTTGTTACAACTGAATCTTGTTATTCCCTACACATGGGATCAGCCACTCAATAACTCTCAATAAATTCTTCTTGAATCTTCATTTGATTTGATCAATTTTGGGTCATCTTCTTGTTTGATTGGACTCAAATCAAATTGAGTTGCGTCTGTCTATTGAACCTTGTTCATTGATCAAACCATCTGCAAATATGGACCAAAATCAAATACAAACTGCAACTTATTTTTCAACAAATATACATATGAATATGCTTTATTGAATCTTCAAAGCACCAAAGCCTAAAACCAATACAACATTCTTGTATTAAGTCTTGGACTCATTATTCCATTACCTTGTATAATGCAAGAACTCCTTTTGCGTACGTTTGAGTTTTTTTCTCTATCATCTTGTATTATATCAACTTAAAAATCATTCAATTTTTTTAATATATCATAGAACAAAATTTAGTGTAATTCATTTTTTTTACATTAATAAATTTATTATTTTATTTAATAAAAATTTTATATAATAATATTTTTTTAATATAATACATTATGTATATATTAACGATATAAAAAAATTAAAAGAAAAAAATTATAATTGTATAAAATAGTTAGTATTTTCATATTTAGTTTCATATATTAATAATTATTTTTATAATTAAAATATCATATAGAGCACCTAGTTGCATAATATTTAGTTAGTATTTTATTTTATCAATTTATACATTATGCAACTAGGTGCTTTATATTAATTCCAATCCACATGTATGTAATTATAAAATGCATTCAAAAAATATTCATTAGCATTTTCCCGATAAATAGTTTTAATTGGATTATCGAAAAATTGTGCCCTTAATTTAATAATTTGGATGAACAATCTCAAATATTAATATTATGAGTAGATAATAAGCAAACATGAGACTATTTGGTTGATGCATTAAACACCATTAAATACTTGAATTGTCCACATGGTGAGTCTATCGATCCACATATATTTTTCGTGTATTTTTCTAAAAATATAGGTGATTTACTACATACTTTAGCCAGTGATGGTCTGATTATCAACTTTTGATAATTGCATGATATACAAGTTTATTCATTTGAGTTTTTACTGTTTCTGACATTTTAACGAAGGACCATGCAAATTTAATTATCCGCCTCATCACTATACTATTAGGATGCCCAAGACGATTATGTTATATTTGAAAAATCAATAGACTTTTGATATTTATGAGGTGTGTTTCAATAACACATAATATAATATAATATAAACGAATAGAGAGTAAGAATAATCTCTTAATGATTTATTTATTTTTGTCAGAATATTAATGATCAATACAAATTCACGGCTGGTATTACTCATTTTTTCAATGTGATAATCATTTTGTTGAATATAATAAAAGCTCAGTAAATTTCTTCGAGCTTTAGTGACCAACAATGCACGTTGTATCATAATTTTTTCCCAAAAAAAAGAAATATAATAGTTTTTCTAGAGCTTTCAATTAATTTTGTAATTCCACTTATTGTATTGACATTTATCTTTTTTTTTTCTTTTTAAATGAGAAAATATTTTTCGTATTTTTAATATTGTATGTGTTGTAGCACTGTCAATAAAACACGTTAGCATCATTTTGATTGACATCTATTTTTCATTTAAATATAGATAAACGCAATGTTAATAAAAACCAACATATATATATTATAAAATTCAGTACAAAAAGATATAAGCGGTAATATAAAATACAAAAAAGCATAATTAAAAGGCAAAATAGTAAAAAAACCCTGTGGTTTTACAAATTCGCTGAAAATTTCTCGTGGTTTTAAAAATTACAAAAAAATATACTTGTAATTTCCAAAATGTTGCACACTCTCCCCCCTCTCTAAATTTGACTAATGAACGTTAATTTTTTTTTATCAAATTTGACAGTTATACCCTTATTTATATATTTTTAATTTATTTCTCTCTCTTCTATTTTCTTCTTTATTTTTCTTTTCTTCTTGTCTTCTTTCTTCTCCCTAACTTTTTTCTTCCATCTTCTTCTTCCCCCAAATTCTTCACACGCGCAGCTCTTTCTTTTATTCTGTTTCCTCAACTTTTTTTTTCTTTCCCAATTTTTTTTTACGGCCGTAGCAATCCCGGTTCTTTCTTTTCTTTTTTTCCCCAATTTTTTTTTCCTTTCTCTTCATCTTCAATTCTTCTTTGAAGAATGAAGAATTAAAGAATAAGAAGAGAAAGAAGATGACGGGCAGAAATGGCTGGAGCAGGGAAGAAGGAAGGAAGAAGAGAAAGAGAAGAAAGAAAGAGAAGGGGAAGAAGAGGAAGAAGGGGTTGGACAACAATTTTTTTTTTTTTTTTTTTCTTTTCCCCAAATTTTCTTTTATCTCTATTTTTCCTCTCCAATTCTTCCTTACGCCGCTGCAACCAACAACACCAGGTTCTTTCTTTCTTCTGAAATTGATTTCTTAATTTTTTGGGTTTGATAAAACAGAAGAAGAAATCGATAACTTACGCATTCTTGTCTTTATCTCCATGTCCGGTCGATTAATTGTATTATAAATTTGGGATCAATTTCGCATTTGGTTGTGTTTAACGGATTTAAAATAAAAAAAATATTGAATTGGGATTAAATTCTAAAAGTATGCAGAACAAGAAGGAAAGAAGAATGAAGAAGAAGAAGCTGCGGTATTTAGTAATTTTATACAGAAATATATCAATTTATGGACCAAAAATCGCATTTCAGGCGTGTGATATACAACCGTCGTTAAATCCTAACGGAAGGGGGGATTTTTTGCAACATTTTGGAAACCACAAGTAAGTTTTTTTGGAGTTTTAGAACTACGAGGGCTTTTCAACAAATTTGGGAAACCACAAGGGGTTTTTTACTATTTTGCCTAATTAAAATGACATATATGTCTGTCAATGGGGGTTCGCTGGATCTCCGACAAAATATGCTATATCAAAATTCATATTGTCATTATCCAGAAGATCATCATGGTGGGCGTCATAATTATCGACGTGATTAATCTCGACCTTTTTTCTTTTTTTTTTTTGCAGTGATGCTTGATAGAGATCAACTAGGTGTTTGGTTGTTCTGAAGGTATTGATCAAATGTCCTTCTATGCCACACCTATGACAAATGCTAATCTATGTATTTTCCTATTTAGCTTTATTTGAAAATATCTCAATATTGGGGTTTACTCTGCTACTTATTAATGTCAAAATTAAGGTGATTGTAAGGGATTTATCGATCGCGTTGCTCTCACGACCGGGGCCACGTCAACAGCCCATTACATTCTTGGCCATGTTTTTAAAAAATGTCACATTTGCTTCAGGTAACGGGTTGGAACCAGTGGGTCGGAATTGATGGTTTTTTGTCAATAACTTATTATGCTGCTTAGTTAATAAAAGTTCTTCTATGAGCTATGAGTATTTTTGAAATTTTTGGCATGCAACATTAAACGAAAAATTAGAACATGGATTACATGACCGACTCAATACCAATTTGTACACATTTACATTTGACACTTAGCGGAAGCCCCTATATTGATACTTACCAAATGGTCCTTAGGTGTTAAAGCTCGTGGTTTTAAAACATTAGCTACTTATTCTCCAGAGAGGATCAATGTGACCGTGAATGTCGTGCATATGACTTAGTGGATACGAGGTAGTGAAAGAGGACCGGTGTGTAGATCGACAAAAACCTATATTTGATGAGATGAAGGATATGAAAACATTTTTTTGTCTTTCGACATTTTGGGAAATAGTGTATATGATATTTTCCCATTAATCTCGCAATAAGTGAAACTACAAAAAATTATTTTATCATCTTTATTAATTACACATATATAATATACGGGCCCATTTATGCTATTTTGGGCTCCGACAAATGGACTCACATTAGATCCGGGCTAGGGTTTCACTTACCATATATTTGAGGTACTCCTAAACTGAGTTAGGTTTAGGGTTTAGAGTTTCGGGCGGGCGAGGAGACCCTTCTCATTATAAAGTAAGCAAGTGAAGAAGGCTCTCCATCTATACATTGCGACCATACCGCCATTCTTATCTTCTCTATTCCCCATTTCCTATTCTGCCTTCTTTTGCATCATTATACTCGCGCGTACCTTGGCATTTTTCCCTAATTACAAGATCGTTCATACATACACAAGCACACACACGCTCATATCTAATCGTTCTATTGTACACAAATGGCTAGCTCAAGCAAGAACTGCAATGAAAGCACTAATGGTGGTTCTTCGAACAATGGGAAAGCTACCGATGTGCATGGACAACGTGACGGGCCGAGCTTCCAGCACCAGAAGACCATCTCTGTGGACTGGACCCCGGAGGAGCAAGCCATCTTCGAGGAGACTTTGATCATGTAAGTCATTCATTTTTTGTCCTTTCCGATTAGGGTTTTTTTTCGCGAAATGATTGTTGTTAATTTTGATTATTTTCATCTAGATCTATTTTTATTGTTGTTACCTTTTGGTGTTTGCATTATTTTTTGAGTACTCATTTTTGCAGAAGATATTGTTCTATTGGTATGTTGTTAATATAATGGATTTTATTTTTTGCCATTCAGTTGATTTGATTTTGTTTCCATATTGGAGCATGTTGCGGATTTAGATCCTTTCATAAGTTGTTGTTACTTTTTCCTCAAGTAGTATGGAATATACCAATCGATTTCCTTCACGATGGATTTGTTCTTTTTGTCGTATAGGTGTTTCGATTTTTGTTCCTTTTTTAGGTAAGATAATTATTGGATATAATTTTTTGAATAAAAAATCTAATATATTTTTTTTTATAGGAAATTGTGTGGTTGCATAATAATTTTATTTTTTTTAAAACTAAAAGTCAAAGAGAACTTTTTTTTCCCGGTGTAATAGGTTGTTTGCGAGTAGTAAATGTAATGGAAAATACCAGTTAAATATAATTTTTGAATAAATAATATAAATATATTTGGTTATGTTTCGCAAAACGTATTTTTACTATGAATATAGTAACAAATTTCACCTAAAAAATAATTTTACATAGTATTTATATTTTATTTAATACATTCAAACTTATATATTTATTTTTCTTTATTCAAAACATCATATCAAGTATATATTTAAATTACATCATACAATTATTTCAATTCATTTTTTTTATTACTTCAAAACACAAAACACCCGACACAACCAAATCAAAGAGAACAAATCCCTAAATTCTTTACAAATATTCATAACTATATATGTTATTTCCTGCAGATATGCTTCTGAGCCAACTGTTATTCGTTATTCAAAGATTGCGACGTTGCTGAAAACTAAGACTGTGAGGGACATTGCCATGCGCTGCCAATGGATGACAGTGAGTTCCCTTCCTAAACATTTTATGCTGAATAATTTCCTCAATGGAAAATATATAAATGAAGAAATGAAGCATAAGAAAATTGTTGAAGTTCGATGGTCATAAAATTTATGCTCTAACAACTCTTTCAAAAACCATTGTCCTACTATTGATTTTTTTTATGGTTGAAAGTGATTAGGTAATTTACATTATGTGCTTCTCCTAATTGCTTCTTAGTTCTTAATCTAATAGGTAAACTGAAGTAAAACAATTTGTTTTAAATGCATAAAATGTTATACCTAAATTTTATTGTTTAATTCAACCTTATACTAGCCAAGATAAGGCATAGAATCATTATACAAGATTATGACCAAAATGGAAGTTTTATGCATGGATTTACCCGAAATGAATGTTAGTTATGTAATAAAATATATTTTGCAAAATATCAACAATATATTTTGTTTGCTAAGTTGCTAACTATATATGTTGTGTAGAAGAAAGAGGCATGCAAGAGAAGGAAAATGAACGTGGACAAAAGGATAGCTAAAGATAGAAATGGTAATTGATTTCTTTCGAATTTACTTTCTAGAGGTCGCCCCTAATATAATTACTGACTAGAATTGGTAATTCTACCACGAGGGCCTTTGGTGGTGAGATGTACAAGACTAACAAGAAGTGAATTCATGTTATTGCAGTGCACATTGAAGATCTCAATCAACCCTAATATGTCTGTAGCCCGTCCATCCGTCCATCTCCATGAATCTGTCACCGGCTTTTTGTTTCTTTTTGAACCTCATCCGTGTCGCTCCATAAACATTTCTGGTTTTATTTATATTTTTTCAAGATTATTTAAAGAATATTCGACTTTTGGACACTGTTTTTTATTGCAAGTGCGACTCTTTGCTAATCTTTATTTCAACTATTGGGATAAATTCTATACATTTTATGCAATTTGTGTCCATTAGTATAAAAAACTTATCACCTTATGCTTATTTCAGTACTTCATGTATTTTTAGGATTTCTATTATTCATCAATTTTTTTCTCCTAAAAACATCAAATCAAATACTTAATTTTCATTTTTCATTGTTTATATCATACTAAAAATTAATTTTACATTTAAAATATCATATCAACACCTATTTATATCACATCATACGATTATTATTATTTTAAAATTTTTACTATTCAAATCCCAACACAAAATCCAAATCACCAAACAAACACACCCCAAGTCTACTCAAATGAAACTTCTGAATCTATTTCAAAGAAGATTGATTAAAAATGGGATCTTAAATAGAGATAGAAAATGATCAAACCAATGGGGTGGGAGTGAGCCAACCATAAAATTAGGAAACTTAGATTTCCAACAAATTGATCGGTTGCTCACTTTGCTCAAAATAAGAAGTCAAATTGAAATCTAATTGCTTATAGCACAGGAAAATGCATCTGAATACATGAAAGGAAGGTTACACTAAGCATTCTAATGCACTTTTTGACTGC
Source organism: Andrographis paniculata (assembly GCF_009805555.1). Lineage (NCBI taxonomy): Eukaryota > Viridiplantae > Streptophyta > Magnoliopsida > Lamiales > Acanthaceae > Andrographis > Andrographis paniculata. The sequence goes on along the minus strand of NW_026137621.1, from coordinate 2,394,836 downwards.
TTGAGACTTGAGAGTGGATTCTAAGGATGTTAATGCCAGAAACTTAAAACCTATAAGATAGTTGAAAATATTTAAGGATGCACTTGATGATAATTAGGAATTCTAAACGAACCTCTAAGAAAATAATTGTTATTAGCATATTGGAGAAGAGAGATAACCAGACCCAAAGAGCCATAACTAATCTCTTTTTTACTGTCTTGTCGATAAGTTTCCAAAGAGTTCCCCAAAAAATAATGAAAAAGTAAGGTGATAACATATCTCAGCGAAGACTATGGTACTTATTTGGAAGATTTTATAAATTTCTACTATTTATAGAAAACTTCTAAAAAAACATCAAATTAAATATAATGTTCTATTACAACAAAATTAATTTTATATTAAAAATATCACATTAATTTCTATTTATACATATTAAACAACTATTCAAATTCAAAATTTTACTATTAAAATTCAAACTCTCAAACAAACACATAGTCTACTTTAATCTACGATATTCATTTCCAAATCCCATGTTTCCTAAATAAGGAGGTCCGTTATTGAACACTTTTTCACAATCCCTTTTAAAAAATAGTCACCGGCATGACTTTGAGAGGTACTAATAGTTGAAATGGGGAAACAATAGCAGCTAATTTGAATTGAAAAGATAGAACACAAGAGAAATAAGGTAGTTTAATATTAATTATCGAAATTTTACTTGTTTCTTACCATTCATAAATAATTTTTGGTTGAAATGGAAGATTCTATAAAGACAAACTTTTACACTTTCCCAAAACTACAATTAATGTAAACATGCAGAGATACAACCATCATTATTAAATGTCGGAAACAAATTTACATATCAATATTTGCTCCCCTTAAACTTGTTCCCCCCCAAACTTGAACTTCAAGTAGTATCCTCAAGTATTGAAAAATTTCAGTCTTCAAGGTCTTCGTAATATGTCAGCAACTTGATCACTTGAACTCACGTGATGCAACTCCACTTCTTTTGATTTCATATGTCACCTTATGAAGAGAAAGTGAGTATCAATATGTTTGGAGCATTCATGATGAACTGAATTTTTTGCAAGCATAATGACATATTTGTTGTCGACATAAATCTTCATTGATTTTTCTTGTTGTAGCTTCAAATATCCAAGCAATATTTTTAGCCAAATGACATGACAAACACACGAAGCAACTGCAATATATTCTGCTTCACAAATTGATACAACACAACATATTTGCTTTCTTGAGGACCAAGTGAATTCATTGCCACCAAGATAAAATGCAAAACTTGTATTACTTTTCTGATCATCGAGAATCCCAGACCAATCACTGTCGCTAAATCCAACAAATTCAGTATTCCATTTGAAGAGTATAACTATCCATGATCAATTATCTCTTTGATGTATTTTAAAAACCTTTATGCAAGTTTCAAATGGTAAGGTTTTTTTTTTTTTTTTTTTTTTTTTTGTTTCTATATATCTTCTAACAAGTCTAAAATTGAATAAAATACCAGGCTGTGTATAAGTTAAATACCCGAGACATCCTACAAAACTCTTGTAATAAGTTGGATTCACTGGTTTTCCTTATCAATCCTTAATCAATTTAGTGCCAACTTTCAGCGGTGTGCCGACAACACTATAATATTCCATTGAAAATTACATCAAAAACCTTATTAATATGATTTTGTTGAGAGATAAAAACCCCATGTGCATTCCCTTGTACCTCGATGCCCAAAAATTATTTCATCAACCATAAGTCAATCATTTTGAACTTCTTTTCCATTGATTTTTTGAAATCTTAGATCAAAGCTTTGTTGTTATCTATAAAAATAATATCATGAACATATAAGCACACCACAAAAATAAATCTTCAACCAAGTTTTTCTTTGCATACAAGGGGTGCTCATATGAGCACTTCACAAAACTATTTTGAATAAACTAAGAATCAATTCTTAAATTCCAAACTCTCGGGACTTGCTTTAATCTATAAAGTGTCTTCTTCAATCTGCACACCTTTTCTTCTTGTCTTTTAACGATGAATACATGTGATTGCTTAACATAAAAAATGCCGACTTGACATCCAATTGATATATTTTTCACTTCTTTTGAGCTGCCATTGAAAAATCCAGCCTTACTATTTCAAGCCAAGCAACTCGAGCAAAAACTTCATCATAATCGATTCAAAATCTTTGATTGTACTCCATTGTGACTAGTCAAGAGTTGGGTATCTCAACTTCTTATTTAGCATTTCTTTTCACCTTGAACACCCATTTAACTCTAATTCCTTGATGTCCATGAGAAAGTGACCTTGGTTCTCATGTATTGTTCTTTTCGTTAATATGAAATGTTTCCTTCATAGAATTTGACACTTTATTTCGTTGGGAGTTTCTTCAAATATTAATGGATCAAGACCTTAAAATAAACAAAAAGTATTAAACTCCTCATCAATCATTTCACTGGAGTTATATATGTCCCGAAGCCTTCCCGTTCTTCTCACAATTGGACTGCTATTGGAGTTATAATTTTTATATTGTCCTTAAACACGATTAGGCACCACATCTTTTGCTTATTACTACGCAACCTTGTTCATTTTTTTTTGGCTCTCTTTAAAAGGAACCCGTTTCACCTGCTCATTTTAATTCCAGTTTATTGTTTGTTCTTCATCAAATACAACATCTTTTAACATCACCACTTTGCGTGTTGTAAAATCGTATTAATTGTAGCCGCTGTAATTTTCTCCATAGTCAATAAAAGATACATTTTTTACTTTTATCTTTAAACTTTGTACATTTTTCCTCATGTACTTTTTCATAATAAATATATATGTGCATAAGAAGATTTTAACAAAAAAAAATATTAATATATTTATTAATTATTATTTTATATATAAATAATTAATACAATAATTATTTTATCAAACACTATAATATTGTAATGTACAAAATAAATTGTGATACATTCATCATTGATACAAATATTATGCAAAAATTAATCTCAAAGATGGATAATCTCGTTAGATTATTTAGTGTTGGAGAAATGAGATTAAAAAGTTATATATAAAACAATTAGTAAATGTTCAATAGTGATAAGTGGAGATTTTACAAATTTCGTTTAATGAAAAAAATAAAATTACATGAGTTCATATTGCAAATCTTAAAAGATATGTCTTCTACAATTCTTTACATGAGAAAAAACGAACAACAACTCTTGATGATCTTGAGTGGTGTAAGATAAAATTTTGAATTTTTAGTGGCTCACCGTTCGCTGGTTACCTAAATAAGTACGAAGTTGAACCACTTAAGCAAACCAATTGTATAGATAAAAGTATTTTTTATAACCTGAAATAGAAACAAATACGGGAACAAACAATAAGTAAAGTGTTATTAATTGATAACATTATCTTAGTATACGTCATGACAGAAGAATTCAAGACTAAGACATAATAACCTAAATAAGTACGAAGTGGTACCGCTTAAACAAATGGACTTGTGAAGATAAAATGTATCTTTCATTGAAAATTACATAAAAAACCTTACTAATATGTTTTTGTTGAGAGATAAACACCCCATGTGCATTCCGTTGTACCTCGATGCCCAAAAAATATTTCATCAACCATAATTCAATCATTTTTGAACTTCTTTTTCATTGATTTTTTGAAATCTTAGATCAAAGCTTTGTTGTTATCTATAAAAATAATGTCATCAACATATAAGCACACCACAAAAATAAATCTTCAACCAAGTTTTTCTTTGCATACAAGGGGTGCTCATATGGGCACTTCACAAAACTATTTTGAATAAACTAATAGGGTGTGTTTGTTTGGGGGTTTGGATTTTGAGATATAAATAAGTGTTGATGTGATGTTTTGAATGTAAAATTGATTTTTAATATAATATAAAAAATAAAAAATAGGTGTTTGATTTGATGTTTTTGGGGGAAAATTTTTGGATGAATAGTAGGATTTTATCTAAATCCTACAAACGAACACACCCTAAGAATCAATTCTTAAATTCCAAACTCTTGGGATTTGCTTTAATCTATAAAGTGTCTTCTTCAATCTGCACACCTTTTCTTCCTGTCTTTTAACGATGAATACATGTGATTGCTTAACATAAAAAATGCCGACTTGACATCCAATTGATATATTTTTCACTTCTTTTGAGCTGCCACTGAAAAATCCAGCCATACTATTTCAAGCCTAGCAACTCAAGCAAAAACTTCAACATAATCGATTCAAAATCTTTGATTGTACTCCATTGTGACTAGTCGAGAGTTGGGTATCTCAATTTCTTATTTAGCATTTCTTTTCACCTTGAACACCCATTTAACTCTAATTCCTTGATGTCCATGAGAAAGTGACCTTGGTTCTCATGTATTGTTCTTTTCGTAGTATGAAATGTTTCCTTCATAGAATTTGACACTTTATTTCGTTGGAAGTTTCTTCAAATATTAATAAATCAAAACCTTAAAATAAACAAAAAGTATTGAACTCCTCATCAATCATTTCACTGGAGTTATATATGTCCTGGAGCCTTCCCGTTCTTCTCACAATTGGATTGCTATTGGAGTTATTATTTTTATATTGTCCTTCAACACGATTAGGCACCACATCTTTTGCTTATTACTCCGCAGCCTTGTTCTTTTTTTTAGCTCTCTTTAAAAGGAACCTGTTTCACATGCTCATTTTAATTCCAGCTCATTGTTTGTTCTTCATCAAATACAACATCTTTTGACATCACCACTTTGCGTGTTGTAAAATCGTATAAATTGTAGCCGCTGTAATTTTCTCCATAGCCAATAAAAGATACATTTTTTACTTTTATCTTTAAACTTTGTACATTTTTCCTCGTGTACTTTTTCATAATAAATATATATGTGCATATGAAGATTTTAACAAAAAAAATATTAATATATTTATTAATTATTATTTTATATATAAATAATTAATACAATAATTATTTTATCAAACACTATAATATTGTAATGTACAAAATAAAATTGTGATACATTCATCATTGATACAAATATTATGCAAAAATTAATCTCAAAGATGGATAATGTTGTTAGATTATTTAGTGTTGGAGAAATGAGATTAAAAAATTATATATAAAACAATTAGTAAATATTCAATAGCGATAAGTGGAGATTTTACAAACTTAGTTTAATGAAAAAAATAAAATTACGTGAGTTTATATTGCAAATCTTAAAAGATGTGTCTTCTACAATTCTTTTAAGGATAAACTGTTTGTTTTAATCCCGTGACTGGACCCCTTATCATTTTAGTCCCGTAAATGAAGCATGTCGCAAACTAGTCCCATAAGTGAAAAATTTTCGCTGATTTATTCATCCGGCTCCGGAGACGCCCGCATGGCTCGCCGGAGGCCACGTGTATGCTAGGTCAGCGACACCTGGCAGACATGTGGATTTTATTTTATTATTTTTTTTAATTTTTTTTAAATTTTTTAAAATTTAAAATTTATTTGTTTTTTTAATTTTTTATTTGGTCCAATTAAAAAATAATTAAAATAATTAAAAAAATGAAAAAATAAAATAAAATCCACGTGTCCGCCAGGTGTCGCTGACCTGGCGGGACACCTGGCGGACACGTGGCTTCCGCCGAGCTACGCGGGTGTCTCCGGCGCCGTAGGACTAAAACAACGAAAATTTTCCACTTATGAAACTAGTTTGCGACATGCTCCACTTACGGAACTAAAATGATAAGGGAGTCCAGTTATGAGACTAAAAAAACTACTTTACTCTTGATGATCTTGAGTGGTGTAAAATAAAATTTTGAATTTTTAGTAGCTCACCGTTCGGTAGAAGGTTACCGAAGTAAGTACGAAATTGAACGATTTAAGCAAAACAATTGTATAGATAAAAGTATTTTTTTATGACCTGAAATAGAAACAAATACAGGAACAAACAATAAGTAAAGTGTTTTTGATTTGATAATATTATCTCAGTATACGTCATGACAGAAGAATTCAAGACTAAGATAAATTTTGAACTTCTAATGACTCATAATACCTAAATAAATACGAAGTGATACCGCTTAAACAAAAATACTTGTGAAGATAAAATGTGTTTCTCAGCCGGGAATAGATTCAAATATGAGAACAAGTAAGATGTAGGATATTATTGATTTAATAACATTGTCTAGTGAAATACATTCAAAGCCACAATTTACCTTGTTTTATACAATAATATCTACTCTCTTTCGTCCCAACTTAAAGTATCATTTTTATTGTTTTCGTTCGCCCGTTCAAAAGTATTTTTTTTTTTTATTTTAGTAAAAGTAGTCATACAATAATACTATAATACTCTTAACATTTACCTAAATTACAAATACATCAGTACACATACAATTCATTTATACATAAAATTAAATACAAAAATATAAAAACTTGTTACATACTTACCCTAGTAATAAAATAGTATTATTTTTTAATCTATTATGAAATCACAAAGAGCACATTTGGAGTTGAACGGAGAAAGTATTTGAATAGAGTGATCCCTTTGTATTAATATGCATTGGTTATTTCCATTAATAGTAGTATATGAAATAGTTAATTCTTAAAAAATAAATATTTTAAGAATATATCTACCAGTTGCATAGATAAATAATTACCTTCTCAAAATTAAATTTCGATAAGAGAAAAATTGATAGGTTGAACGGTAAATTATAATTACATTAGTCATATTGCATTATGATGTGTTATACCGTGTCATGTTATGTTTTGTCATGAACTAAACTTAATTAGATTAGATTGGACACGAATCAACTTTGACTTTAAAATATATTTTTTAGATTTTTTAGATGGTAACGATAAACTAGAGCTCTAGTGTCACAAGACTAATAAAAACTTAATTCTATTTTTATATTTATTTTTATAATTTTATTTTTCTTATATTTTAAAAAATAAAAATAATCTGCGTGGCGGACACGTATTCGGCGCTGATCTAGCCGACACGTGTCCACCAGCCTGTCATGCAGATGCTATCTAGGCATTAAGGACTAAACTAAAAAAATTTCTAGTTTAAGACAACTTCTAATTACTGGACTCAAATGATAAAGGGGTCCGAAACTAAAAAAATATAATTTACACTTATTATATTTATAATTTCTTAAAATACCTTATTACCATAATTGAAACATCATTTTTGGTGTTTTTTTTTTTTTCTTTTATTTTAAAAATTCCGACAACAATCTTACTCTTGTCATATTGACACCTTCTATTGTAATGTTAATTTACTAGACATTAAATCGTTTTACTTTTAAGAATAATATCGATGAATTTAGTTTTACAAGAAGAAAAATTCTTTTAAGTACAAAAAAAAGTTCAACAAATTTTACTAAATAAATTAATAAATATTAACACAAAAACAAAACAGAAGAGGTAAGCAATAACAACAATCGGTAGCATTTTTACTATATGTGAAAATTTATTAGTAAATATATGTCTGTCGTTTAAATTTATTTTTATTTTTTTACATCTAAATTTATTATTATTTTTATTAATAAAAAAATAAAAAAAAAAATTTATTTTTACAAAAATGAAAAACAAGCGTGACCCACCACGCTCCCATTTTCAGTGCTGATCTCCCTCTTAGAGAAAAAGAGAGAGGCTATGAAATTCGCCTACCGACTTCCCAATTACAGACCAGAATCGATCAATCAAGCAACATCTATGGGTTTGGAGAGCGTTGGCGGCTTGGCGACGCACATCATCCTCTCCAAATTGGGTCCCAGGGAAGCTGCTTTCGTCGCTTGTCTCAACCGTCGATTTCATGTCTGGGCTTCCGATGACTACGTCTGGGCTCGCTTCTGCGCACAAGACCTTAATCTGTCTTCCCCTCTCGATCCTTGCGGCAATCCATGCCCTTCTTTTAAAGTCTGTGATACGACTGTCTTTATTTTTTTTTTTAATTTTTTTTCGATATTCCCGTTAAATCCTACTGCTAATTTGTTTAGTTTTAGAAATTTGTCTGTGAATTGAATTCTTGTATGAGTTTACAGTACATATATTGATTTTTCGCTTTACAGAAGTAGTGTGGTACTTAGTGTTAAAGGATAGAGTGGGAGTTGGTGAAGGTTAATTCAAGTTGTATGCTTTTGGGAACTCGTTTGTCTTGAAAGGTAAAAAAAATTGGCAATTTGATGTTTTTCTATTGCAAATAATTTTTCATCTTGATTGCTTAGAAGGTCGAAATGATTGTTTTGTTTTTTGAAACGATATAAACTGTTACTGAATATGAAAGTGAAAACACAGTTCACAATTTAGTTTAAACAGAATTGTAGTTTCTAATGTTTTGTGGATTTGTGACAGTTCATGTGATTCAACTCAGGTCACTAGTGTGTGAAGTTTATAGTCGGATATGCGTCAAAGTTGTAATGCTTTTCTAACACATTTTTTTAGTAAAGGACTTGCTGGAAAATGTGTGTTTCATTCAAATAAAATCTCTAAGTAGAATTTGATCTGCAGGTAGCTTACACAAAATGGAGAACAGAATTTTCAATGTACCCATGGCCGCTTGTTATGCGAGTTAACAGGTGCTGGCACAAGCTTAAAGAGTGGTTTGCCATACACTTTCCTGAGGTTTTGCCTACTTTGCGTAGAGGTGCATCAGAAGATGAAATTGAGAAGTTTGAGAAAACTTTGAGAATAAAACTGCCTCTCCCAAGTAGGGTAATATACAGATTTTGCAATGGTCAAAAACTACCAAATGAACACTACATTGGAAGCTTGCAGTCGAGTTTATTGGGTATCATTGGTGGCTATTCTTTATATGATCACTCGGTGAATGTTTTCTTGTTGCCTTTGAGCCAAGTGATACTCGATTCAAGGAGCGTTATGACACAGATGGGATTCAGCAGCAGATCAAAGCATATTGTGGTGGCTTCCTCTGCTACACACAGTGAAAAACTTTTCTTTCTGAACTGCAGCAGCGGTCAACTGTATGTTGGCACGAAGAATCTTGTGACAGATGGAGAAATGCTGCCTTGTGTGCCGGAGGCTTTGATAACTTCAGCTCGTGATTCAAAAGGTTGTCAACAGCAGGATGGTATGCTACTATGGCTTGAAGAACATGCTCGTCGCTTGCATGATGGAATTATCAAAGTTCGCCAAGAACATAAAATGCGAAGCATCAATCTGTTTCCAGAACAGCCGCCCCTCTGCTCCTGTGCAATAACAAATGGTGTAAAGGTATCCAATTTTGATGCCATAATTTTTAAAAATACATGGTTAACATTTTAGAATTTGCACTGATATGGTGTAATAATATCAAATCCGACTTTCTAAATCGCTAGTTTATTGTCACAAGTTTATGTTTGCGCAAATCAGCCGCTCCTCCCCGAGCATTTCTTATCCTGATTTTTCATGAAATATGCCCCCGCAATTGTAGTGACCCACTTAATTATATTGCAACTACTTTTTCGTTTGGTTATAGGTCCGTGCTTCGGCAGCATTTGTGCCCGAGTTCAGTAACCTTCAAGCTGAATCCGAAAAATTTTTATTTGCTTACTCCATCCGAATGTCTCTTTCACCTGAAGGATGTGTCATTAACGGGTTGACTGTCAACACTTGCCAATTATCCTGGAGACACTGGATTATTCGAACTAATGACGTTCTTGTTGCAGATGTCAATGGAGAAGCAGTGATTGGAAAGGTTTCTTTTTCTGTACTTTCTTCTTCTTATGCATTTATAAGATGGTCTTTATATGGTAGTTGATCTTATGTTCTTTAGTTGAACACCTGAAATGGGTCATGATGTGCTTTTATTAAAGTAGTTAAATGACTATCTGCATTACTTATGTAAATTTTTTTGAATGAAATTGATTGGATTCATCAAACCTGGTCTTAGAGTTATATTTTCTATTTCTGAATTTTCTTTTTCTTTTTAAAAATACAAAATAAAAAAAATAAAAAATTATTCGGACATTTTTGCTTGATTAATTGAGAGAGCTACATATTAAATAGATATGCTGGGTGTAATTATTGAGTAGAGTGTTAAAACATAGCCTACATGGTACAGTTTCCATCTTCTAAATCACCTTAAGCTCCAGTTACAGTAGTCTCTTATTGTGGTATTTCTACATGATTTTCTTCTAATTCTTCGTTACATATTCATATGCCTGCAGTTTCCACTACTCCGTTCTGGTAAGGAAGAGTTTGTGTATCAGAGTTGTACATCTCTACCTGCTTCCTCTGGATCTATTGAAGGCTCTTTTACTTTTGTTCCTGGAAGGTACACAGAATATTTATGCAGCTAGCTTTTGTTCGGCAATTAAATGTGTAACCCAGCATGCAATTACTCACTGCTTTTATACTCTGCCGTACAGTTTAATATTTATAGGGTTCACGCTTCATTGATAACCTGATCTAAGATGACTGGTCTCTTCTCTCTTCGGGTTCTTTCAATTGTTCTCAAATCTCTGTATTGATCAAAGACATGGCATGAGGAATGCTACATATTTGCATTGCATAATGATACCGTGTCTGCTTGTCCACTATTTACATAAAATTTGATCCTTCAGCAAGCATAGAAATTCGAATAGTAAATTGTATTTCCTGTTGAATTTAATGCTAGGAACTAGGAAGTGAGAATAATGTTAATGAAGACATTAAATCCTAACAAGATGAAATGGAAATTTAACTATACCTGTTGCTCAATATCTAGTAAATGTCGAATCCTGATACTTGGAACATAGTCCTGACATAATGCATATATTGTTATGTTCTGTGTCAAGTTGAACACAGATAAGTTAATATGACATTTGATTTAGACCAGGAGATGTGTAGAGAATTTTCTATCCATTCGTAAACCTTTAAAGAACAACATCAGAGCATGTTTTCCTCAAATACGGTAGAAGCATAAGATTACCAGTGACGTTCAAGAGTTCTGTATTTATCATGCTTTTCTAACTAGAGTACCCTGAATGCAAGTTTCCGTTGTCCTTAGAAAGTGCCATTGCACAAGACCGGAACATGATACTATCCACCTCACTTACTTTTATAATGAGAAAATCATTGAATATAATATAATGCATCAAAACTGAAAATTAGAACTATAACAAATACAAATTGAAAATTTAAATCTGAATACTGATTTGTTTTGATTGGAAAAACTAGAACCCTAAGTATGTTTTCTGGGTAATAGGCTAATGTTTAAGTTTGGGGAAGGAATAGGAATAAAATGTTGGGCAAAACCTAAACCTAAAACTTTCATACTATGGATAAATGACACTGTTTTCTAGTTGATATGAATACTACTCCCTTCGTTCCAGATTTTTTGTCCGTGATACTATAGATACGATAATTTAGGTAAAATATAATTAGTAAGTAATTAAGAAATATATTAGTAAAAATAATTATTATATAATAAAAATAATTATAGATTAGGATCAAGATAACTAAACAATTTAATTAAAATTAAAAAAATTATAAATTATGAAATTTAAAATGTGATTAAAGTGTACAATTATATTTTCAAAAAGAGTAAATGACAATATATGGGACAGACCGAAATGACAAATGTGGACATTTTATATGGAACGGAGGTAGTAGTTCGCTATTTATTTTGTGAGTACAATGGTTAATAAGGAAAGGGTGGAAAATTTTAACATGATTAGGATACTGATCTACTAAAAATATAGAATACTAATACTAAAAATTGATTATAATTTAACATAATAACTTTAAATTTTAAATGTTTTTTATTGAGAGCATTTCATTATGCATCTATTTTTGTTCTTTTCACCTAAAAAGGAAAAAAATGTTGAACTCTCTCAAAACCAAAAGATACAAAGCTAGGTCCACATGTATGTGGTTATGCTTATCATGCTTCAATGTAAAAAGTCCCTTAAAATTTCCCGCGCAGGTGAAAAGTAGAACTTGTCCTTGGTTTCATTCACTTGGATTTCTTCATTTTATTAATAATGTTCAGACTGGGACCAAATCTTACTGTTGTTTGATGTGATCAATTTGGGTCATAACACTTCAACAACCAAGATATAGGTTCTTTTGGCTAATCCAACAAGTGTATACTGGATTATAGATTCTTAAATTTGTTAAGGGTAGGTTCTCGATTTTAGCTGGTCGAAATAGATTTATTTGTTCACTTACTAGTATGTATCTTGCTTAGAATAGTTTTCATTTATAGATAAGTTTGGATTAAAGTTTGAGTAAAAACACGTGAAGGACTCTATCGGAGCTGAATTCTTTTGCCTGAATATTAGCTGTTGTTTCATACACATGTAAAAGAAAAATTTGAAGGTCTCCTTTTATTCACTTTTTGATCTTTTATAGTATTGGCTTTTTTTAGATGTGGCAGTTGTTTTCCAATTCCAAACACTTTATTCTTCTCATGGATTAAAGATTATTTTTAACAGGTTTGTGACTAGATTAGGCTGGTTGAAGGTTTCAAATTGCATATCTGATTGTAGCAACTATTTTGAGTAGTGCAGAGTTGTATCAGATTCCTATCAGCATTTTACCATGTAGAACGAGCTCGGAGAAAACGTGTAATTCTAGTTTGAGAAATAGATCTGAATCATAGACAAACCAATGAGCTAATTTGTATATGGCTCAACTATCTGAAGTTGTTAGTCCATGTCTTCCTCTGCATTTTAAGGGTAGGAAGTAGGCATAGAGAATGAATTACTAATTATCAAAGTTATTCTGAAACAAACTATTTTGGGTCTGTTCACTGTGTTTTTGAATAATACGATTCTCTATAAATATTATAAAAAAATATAATATACACATACATTAAAATAATATATATATAACAAGAAAGTAAAAAATTCAATACAATTTTATTTTATTTTTATTATTGATACAATTTTCTATACAAACATAAAAAAAAAAAAAAGGACAATATCATTAAAAAACACTAAGGGTGTGTTTTTTTTGGGGTTTTGATTTTGAGTTGGGATTTGAATAGTAAAAATTTTGAATTTGAATAGTTGTATGATGTGATATAAATAGGTGTTGATGTGATGTTTTGAATGTAAAATTGATTTTTAGTATAATATAAAAAATAAAAAATAGGTGTTTGATTTGATGTTTTTGGGGAAAAAAAATGGGATGAATAGCGTATTTAAAATCCAATCCCCCAAACAAACACACCCTAAGTGAACACACCCTATGTTATATCAAACTGTTAATAATGTTGATGTGGACTGTTTCATGAAATGGTTTATTTACATGTTCTTGCAATTCTAGACTCGTTTGAATCATGTTGCAAGCTTGATGGAACACCTGCTTAATCAAGTCCGCACCTCCCCGCTTTACCTGTTTTTATATTCAGACTAATAGCTCCCCATACTAGGCTTGTTTTTGTTTCTATGTATACTTTTATTAAGTTAGTCTCATCCCGTCCACATATCATTCATCGGTCCTAGCATTTAAAGTGCAAACTCTGTTGTTAAATGTAGGGAATGGTTATCAGCTCATGAAATATAGTTTGACGGAAAATGCTAACCATTCATACAATATGTGATGTATATTGTTAGCATGTGCTGTCTATTCTATTTTATATGTGTTGTACGTATTAATATATTTTGTTTGCAGAGATTAATTTTAGTATGTGCAGTGTAGACTATGGTCATGCATTGTATTTGTATTATATCAACATATATCTTATGATATTGGTATATAACCGCCTAGATGTAATTTTAGTGCTCGATCCCTAGTTTGCTCTTACTGTAACTTGTTCATATGTTTTTTACTTCTGTTGGTAATAATAGTACCTTTCATCGAGAGGTGGAGTCAAATAAAATCTTAATTACTTACATGAAGATAACAATAAAGTTGCTGCTGCGAGGTTACAATTAAAATTTAAATTCTTACATCCTGGCAATACCCCTTGACATGATATGGCTGGCATAACAAAAGCTAAATTATTTCGAAAAACTTGTCTGGCGCATGTGCTGATATCATTTTAATAATGGGCGGAAGGCCACTTCATTACAAACAATTCCACCGTGTTTTTTCACCTTCTTTCTTATGTTTTTAGGCTAAGTGTATATACGCCGTGAGAGTTGTTTCCACTGATGAATATGATTTTCTTGTGTCTTGTTCAGATTAGCCGATCCAAAAGACGGCCCATTCGCAGTTGAGGTAGCTAAGTTCCCACTTCAGCTTCCGGACTACATTTTCTAATGGCCTTGGCTATATAATTGATCTAGCGTGTTGGTTGAATTGAAGGAGTAGTCGTATTTTAATTGTTCTGTGATGTATGGTTGGTGTTCTTTATTTTATGGCTGAAACCTTTTGTTGTTAAGATATCGATTTTCGGATATAAGACAAGAAACCTCACCGGACCGACCGATCGATTGATCGGGTCAGGCCTTATGGTGTGGGCATCCTGCTGTCCTCTTTAGTCTGTACTGTGAATATGATACAAAGAAACGAAGGGTTTGAGATGGCCTGCCTAGTGTGCTTTTCCCGTTCGGCCGCTGGGAGTTTACCCGGTGCGCACTTTCGAGCCGAAAGTGCGGCGGCAGATTTTTATGTCATAAAAAAAACTTTGGAAGTTTTGGTAGTATTTAATTTTTAAAAAGTATTATATCAAAGATATATATATATATATTCATAAGATATCGTATTAAATAATACAGTAATTTTTTTTAAAAAAACTTTGTAACTCCAAAAGTTTCCAAAATTATCTATCTAATCGGAGCCGCATATTTGGGTTGGCTTGCTCTACTGTTTCAGAAACGATTATTATTCTGTGTGTGTTTTTTAGTTGAAATATTAGCCCTATTCTTTCAATATGAATTTTTAATTGTAATTTTCAAATAATAATAATATTTTATATAAAAGTAAAAAAAAAAAATTAAATATTTATTATAAAAAATCAAATATTCTATTATTATTAATTTTTTTTTTATAAAAAGTAATAATTTTAATTATAAATTTATATCTAAGAAATATTATCTTATACTCTAATAAATTTACATTAAGGTTGTCTTTCTTCTACCTCTCTGGTTTATTTATTTTTTGAATGATCACTTCCTAACCAGTTAAGAAAACTCAACTAATACATTAAGTTGTCATTCTAGTAGAAGGAGCTCGGATATTTAAGGGTTTGTTTACTTGTAAGATTGTATTCCTAATTTTACTATTTCAATTTTTTTTTCTTCAAAAATATCAAATCAAACATCTAATTTTTATTTATTTTATTAAACTAAAATTTGATCTATATTTAAAATATCACATCAATATATATTTATATCACATAAAAAACTATTTTAATTCAAAATTTTACTATTCAAAATAGAAAATCAAAATCAAATCCTCACAAGGAAATAGCATCCTATATTTTCTTTTACAAAAAATAATAGTAAAATAAAAGATAAATATCAATTTACTAACTATATTTTACCTAAATTATTGGTAAAATGTGAAAAAAATGTGCTTAGGCCTCCAAAAACAGGCCCCCTAATTTTCGGGTCGTGTCTGGTGTTGAATATTGTCTCACATTGCTAAATGTGTGGAACTTCCCTACTATATAAGAATTAAGGGTCACTTAACCTATCACCAATTAATTTTTAAGTTGGATGTCCGGATCCATTCTTAACATGGTATTAGAGTCATGCTGCCCCTATTGGGTTTAGGGTGTGTTCGGTTGTTGAATTTTATCAAAATTTTACTATTCATCCAAAATTTTTCCCCCAAAAACATCAAATCAAACCCCTATTTTTCATTTTTTATATTATACAAAAAATCAATTTTACATTCAAAACATCACATCAACACCTATTTATATCACATCATACAACTATTCAAATTCAAATTTTTTACTATTCAAATCCCAACTCAAAATCCAATCCCCCAAACAAACACACCCTTAGATGATTTCGAGATTATCATCTCGATTAAGGTCACTCCACTTATCATCAATTGATTCTAGGTTGGATGTCTGGATCCCTTCTTAACATCTAGCCCGGCCCGGTATGCCCAACCCAGTCCGATTTTAAAATTAATATTTAACTTTTAATAAATTTATATATATATATATATAAATGTTTAAAATAAAATAAAATTACCTTGATAAAAGTCTTATTTTGCATCTGAAACTAATTCAAAACTAAAAAAATTAACAAAATAATTTAAAAATAAAGAAAGAGCGGACCGGGACCGGGACCGGCCATTCCAGGCGGCTCAGCACGAGTTGTAATCGGGCCGGGCCGACCCATATTGCCACCACTACAAAAACGGATGGCCAGTCAACATAGAACAAGTCAACGTATTTTCCATCACATATCTTACATTCTTATCCATTGGAACATCTATCTATCTACTCCAACTGGTAATTAATGAGTTGCTCTTCATTACTGGCAATCTTGTGTTTGTTGCTTCAAATTTGTTGTAAGAAAATGGCGTATTATGCTGCTCTCGCTTCTCTCGTGCACTTACTCGAAGATATAATCCTTCACCATCATTACCCAAACTTCCTTCTCAGTAAACACCCAATCATGAAATCACTCCTACAAAAATTCAGCCTTCTCGAAGCATCACTGCAAAATTATTCATCCAGAGGCGACGAAGCCAGTGATCGTCTGGAAGCACGGATAAGAGACGTGTCGTATCGAGCACAGGACATCATCGAAATCAAGATCACAGACCAGATTGATTTCAGATCACATGTAATGGTAAGAATATTTTACCCTCTGATTTCAGGTCGTCGAACAGAAAAGAATTTCGAAGAAGAACTGCGTGAGGCGGAGGAAGAAGCTGATTCCATTTTCGAGGAGCTGAAAAAGGATTTTATTGTCGAGGAAAGGAATCTAGAAAGTGAAGATTCGCAGCTGAATCAACGGTGTAATAATTCTAGGGTTTCTACACTCCCATTTCGAAGAGACCATGCAATTATGGGATTCGATGAATATCTTACAACAATTAAGGATCATCTCTGCGGACATTCTTCCCAACTCCAAGTCATTACAATAGTCGGAATGGGCGGAATTGGCAAGACAACTTTGGCGAGGGCTGCGTTCGATGATCCGTTATCGGTTTATAACTTTGATCGTCGTGTATGGGTTGTTGCTTCGCAAGATTTTCGATTGAATCTAGTTCTTAGTAGCATTTTGAAATCGATGAATGTTAACATGGATGAATCGAGTGTAAGAGACGAGGGTTTCTTAAAGGAGAGGATATACAAGCATTTAATTGGTCGGAGATACCTCGTTGTAATAGATGATGTCTGGAGTACAAAAGTTTGGGATGATGTAAAGCATGCATTTCCAAATGTTTGTAATGGAAGTCGCATTTTGTTGACGAGTAGATTATCGGATGTGGCCTATTACGCCGGGGGATCTAATTTTATACACGAGATGAAGTTTCTAGATGCGGATGCAAGTTGGAATTTACTTCGAATGAAGGTGTTCGGACAAGAACATTGTAATATGGAATTGGAAGAGATTGGAAAGATTATAGCAATTAAATGTCGGGGGCTTCCCCTTGCAATTTGTGTAATAGCAGGTATCCTTTCTGGTGTCCGGACACTGCAACATTGGAGAGAAGTTGCGAGAAATGTGGGTTCTGTTTTGAGCGAATCTGGCGACAAACACTTGTCCGATATACTAACTCTGAGCTACAATAACTTGTCGCATTTGCTCAAAGCTTGTTTTCTATACATTGCAAGTTTTCCGGAAGACTTTGAAATCGACGTGCGTAGGCTTATCAGGTTATGGGTTGCCGAGGGATTCTTGAAATTAGTCAAAAAATTCCAAACCTTAGAAGAAGTAGCCGAGGAATGCGTGGAGGATCTCGTGAAAAGAAATCTTGTTATTATCACAAAACATAGGGCGAACGGGCGATTCAAGCAGTGCAAAATGCACGATGTTTTGAGAGATTTCTGTCGAGAAAGAGCCGTACACAAAGGTTTCTTTCACGGAATAGATTGGGAAAAGTGTTTCAAAAGGCATGAGGATGAATTGCGACATTCTTACGCTTATTCCGAGCCTTGGGAGGCACACGGCGCGCGTAAATATGTTAGAACAATTCTATGGTCTAACAGATTCTACAACAATAAGAATGCCTATGTTTGGGAATGCCTTAGACTTAGATTGTTGAAAATATTCGATGTATATGATGAAGATGGATATCGGCTTTCTTCCGCCCCTAAAGCATTTTCACGAATGTTTCATCTCAAGAACATCACTCTACAACCTCTCTGGCGCGAGGATTTCCATCTTCATCGACATATATTTCAGCTTCAAAATCTCCAAATCTTGGTTATCGGTAGCTCATATTTTCACTCCCCGATCATCAAATCGCCGTCTGAATTTTGGCAGCTGCGGCGGCTGAGACATTTTATAGTTTCTCCGGCAGCAACACTGCCGCCACTTCAGGTGGCGCCGCCTGCGGCGACACTAGAAGATCTACAAACACTTCAGAAAATAATGAATTTCAGATTCACTAACAACGCCATTCGAATGATTCCCAACCTAAGAAAATTAAAATTCATCATCCGAAGTAGGAAAACCAATGGGATCTTGGAGGATTATTGCCTCGGAAATTTAGTTCATTTGCGCCGTCTTGAGGAGCTTAAATTCGAAGTTTTTGTCGACGCGGATCTAATCCGTGCTTCCCTAGAGGATACCTTTGTCTTCCCGCGGAATCTTAACAAGTTATCTTTGCTTGGCTGCAGATTCTCATGGGATAAAATGTCGACAATTGGTTCCCTTCTGAATTTGCAGGTTCTTAAGCTCAGTGTTTTTGCATTTGATGGAGACGAGTGGGAACCCATCGAAGGAGAATTTCTGCAGCTGAAGTTCTTGCTGATGGATCACTTAGATCTCAAGCATTGGAGAGCAGACAACACGCATTTCCCGCGCCTTCAACACCTCAAAATTGTTAAGTGTAGTTTCTTAAGGGAGATTCCCATAGAAATCGGGGAGATTCCAACACTTGAGTCTATTACATTAGAGTTTACATTCTTGGCAGCAGATTCCGCGAAGCTTATTCTTGAAGAACAACGAAGCCTCGGAAATGATGTTCTTCAAGTGCTTGTTCGTGAATAGCTTTGTTAGAGTTGTCGCCGTTTAGACAGAGTTTCTTGAAAATTTTTGAAAATAATTCAAGTGTGGATATTTGACGATAATATTTTTTGAAATGAACAAAGTATTTTATGTGTGATTTTTTTAAAAAGAAACTCATGTTACTGTACAGTAGACCTTTGGCTACTTTTTTTAGTATAACTCTTTTGTTTCATCTCAGATTGATTTGTCGTTTAAGTTAGACTTATTGGCAATAACAAAATTGTAAAATATTCGATTAACAAAATATTTCATGTGTCGATTCGACTATGAATCGGGTATTGGATGTAGTCACTAATTGAAGACTTAAAGCAAAGGCAAAAAGAACTTGAGTATTGTGAAGTCCAACCTAAGGTATTGAGAGAAGTACTATACATCTTGCCGTTCAACCGACTGCCTGTTAGCCGGGCCGATGGTGAGGCGCCATTCTTGCAAATTGACTTGACTGTAGTTTTGCTAGATAAAATTGATTCAAATTAAGATAATTTTAAATTACTTAGAAAAAAATAAAAACAATACTTCGATATGATCGACCAGATATGATAGGTTCAGGGACCGCAGACGGATCAGCATCATCTGAAGACTAGGTCGGAGGTGGATCAGAAGTCTCAACTCAACTGAAAGTGGATCAGAAGCCTTAATTGGAGATGAATCAAAGATCTCAATTTGGAACAAGGATCCGGTGTAAGTTTAAAGTAATAAATAATCAATTTCAATTCACAAGATCTTGAACTTTATGATTCTCACAAAATCATATAAATGCGTATATATACAGACCTTGGTTGGAAACCATTCTCTCTCGCAGAACGACATGTTGGATCCTCTGGTTGAGATGATGAATTGGATGCTCTAATTTGGATGATGAGTTGGATCTTTTTTTTTTAGAGGATGAGTTGGATCATCTGGTTTCTCCCTCCTAGCCTCAATGCCAGAACGCATAAGTTTAAATTTTTCGTGTGTAATAGAATAGATCTGTTTTGACCTTTTATAGGCGGAGGGAGGACCATAATCCTTTGCATTAAAATCATTATCCCACGTTCTATCAACGTGGGATTACGATAAAGTGGTATTAAACCACTATTAATTTGACTAGACTAATTCTACTTAATATTATCATTTATTTATTTTATTTTATTTAAACCATCCATAATTAATAAATGACACGAGATCATATGGAGGCGGTGATGAAGCCGTAGGATCAGGATCAAGAAACAACGGAGGACATGCCATCAAGAAGGAAGGTGAACCAGAAATAGATAGGACATAAAATTTAAACACGGTGGAAAACATGGCACTCTCCCAAAAAGTAACATGACGAGATATACACAACCATTTAGAAATCCGATCGCAAAGCCTATAACCTTTATGCTTTACCCCATAACCAGAAGACAACATAAATGCGCACGAAGTTCCAATTTGAAACGTTCATGCGGAGGTAGATCTGTTACTCGAATCGAGCCGTTCGTGAACTCGGTTTGGTTCGGCTCGGTTAAAGCTCGTTTGCAAACATTAACAAATCAAACCGAACAACATAAACAGGAACAAACTCAAATCCTATTCGCAAATGTTCGTTAAAATAATATATTATTATATATAAAAATTATAATTTATAAATAAATAAAGTATTGATTTAAAATAAATTAATAAAATAATTTTAAATTTCAATTAAACAAATAATTTCAAATTAACAATAATTTTAAATTTTAATTTCAATTAAAAAATAATCTTAGATTAATACATAAAATATCATTCATATATATATTAAAAGTAAAATAATATATTAAAGTATTAATTATTTATAATTAATATATTTCTAATTTTTTTATTTTCAAATTTTCAAACTCTAATTTACTCATTTTCTACAGACAACTCCAACTTTAGCCCGCGGCTCCTGTTCTTTATTTATTACCTCTCTCAAACTCTCATCCTCACTCGCTCTGTCTCACTTGTCCGAGTATCAGATTGTTGCCGCCGTCTTCTTCCACAGTGCACAGCCACCGTCTTCTTCCACCGTTTGCCGTCGTCGACAGTCGTCGCGTTTGCGAGCCCACAGTCCTGCCGCCAGCTCCCGTCAGTACTCCAGTCCGTGCAACAGTCACGCCGCCTTCGCCCGCCTCTTCTTCCACCTTTTGACCATCCGCAGCCCGCCTCCTTCCAATCCGAGCTCCAACGGATAAATTTGTATTTATTTTCACGGTACATTTATTTATCGATTTAGAAGCTCTACCTTTCTTTGAAATTCTGAATACATATGAACATACATATATATATATTGAAATTCACTTCAACCGCCGACCTCTGTTCTGACTTTTTCTTTCTTTATGAATATATATTACGGTTCACAGATGCATATATAAATATTTAAATAAATATTCAATTTGATTATCATGACTATATATGCAAATTCCTATATCTATTTCAATAATATTCAATTTGGTCATCATAATTTTCAATTTAGATAAAGATTTTCTAATATTTTTCTTATTTGTAATTGTAGCTATATTTCAAAGTCAATTCCAAGAAGGTTCATCTGTTGTTCCTATCATGGATTCTGTTGATCATCTTGTTGAACAAGTTCCCATTGATGAAGGTGAGGATGATGAAATGCACGAGGACGTCGATTTGGAGATTCTTGTTGATAGTCATCAAAAGGATAAAGAAAAAAACATGGAAGAAAATAAGGAGACTTATAACAAAAAAAGTCAAGCTAAGATATCGTATATGTGGCAACATATGAAGGATTTTCTCAAGAAATCCGGGAGGAACGACAACTACTTACAAGTATCATCTGAATAGTTGCATTAAAACATCCTTGCCTTCGGAACAGCAGGTTCTTTCTTTCACTACCGAATCTCATTTGGAAGGGATAACTTCGATTACCAATTATTGGTACGAACATGCTAAGGTACGGAAACTTGCATCCCATATGATTTTGGCTCATGAATATCCTTTTCTGATGGTGGAGTATGTCATTTTCAACAAGTTTTTTAAAGTTATTTCTCTATTTTTATCAAAAGATTAGTAGACATACTGTAAAGAAGGATTGCATGACTACTTTTGAATATGAAAAAAAAATAATAAAATAATAAAATAAAATAAAATAAATTGAAATCAATGTTAAAGGTTGTTACAAGAATTAGTCTAACAACTAACATGTGGAAGTCGAACCAAAAGGTTCAATATATGATGGTGACTGGACACTTTATGGATGACAATTGGATATTACAAAAGAAAGTGTTGAATTTTTGTAATGTTCCACCCTCATATACAGGTGTTATTATTGTTGATGCACGTAATAGATGTTTCATTGATTGAGAATTTAAAATAAATTATCTAGTATTACAGTTGATAATGCTTTTTACAATGATTAGTGTGTGAAGAGATTGAAAGATGATTTGTTGTTGAAAAAACAATTAAGTATTGGGGGAAAGATATTTCACGTTCGTTGTTGTGCACACATTCTGAATTTGTTGGTGCAAAATGGTCTTAATGAGATTGAGTCTGTGGTTCATTGTGTTTGGGATGGAATAAAATATCTGTGTAATTTTGAAGCGCGTCTCATTGAATTTAGAAAGATAAAAAGCAACTCTTTTTGTCTCCGAAAAAGTTATTTCTTGATTGTCCAACACAATGGAATGATACTTATATGATGTTGGCTTCAGCTTTATAGTTTAAAGATGTCTTTTCTAGATATGTTGATATAGATGTTAGATTTCTTTATGTGCCGACTGAATTTGAGCTGAACCAAATGGAAGATATTTGCCAATTTTTAGGAGTTTTTCATGAGATTACAAATATGATTTCTGGATCTGAATATACAACGGCTAATATTTTCATCCCTGAGTTGTACTGGATTAAAGAGCTTCTTAATGAGAAATCACACGTCATTCTTCTCATATGAGGTCTATGGAATGGAAGAGAAATTTGACAAATATTGGGGAGAGAGTAATGTGTTAATATCTTTGGGTGCTATTTTAGATCCAAGATATAAAATTGAGCTTATTGATTTTGCTTTTCCAATAATTTACGGTGATGATGAAGCTTCAATTTACATGGGTGAGATCAATAAGATTTTGTATGATCTTTATAATGAGTAGCCAAAACCGAGCGGACGGCGCGGGCGGTTCGGTTGAAGACCATACTCCATGGTCACATCCTCCACTGTCACGCTGCCGTTGCCGTAAACCAGGTCGATGGCGCAGCCGCTATGTCCGATGACTCTGTCGCCGCAGGTTTGGTTCGCCTGTTTGTAGTAGACAAAAAACTCCCTCTGCGAAACAACATGTCCGTCAATCTTTCATCTTGGTTGCCCATAGCCTGCATGCCCGTCCACCGCCGGCAATGCGTTGTGCAGACGAGTAACTGCCTCCAGCGAATACTCACCGGAGAGGCGAGAATAACTGCCGCCGTCGACTATGGCCTCAAAAATTTGGTACGTCGATAGGGGAGGGAGCTTCCGAACCTCTCCGGTCAACGGATTCCACAGAAACATCTCCGCTTTCACGACTACGGCGCCAACGACGATCCAGCCCCGGGAAGATCCGCAGCAGCACCGCTGGCCTTCCACCGGTACTATTGGTGTCTCCTGCAGCTTCGAATTTGGACAAGATCTTCCATGGCGGCTCGTAGGTTGTCGGCGGCGTTCCATGATTTTGAAACGGTTCTCAAGCGAACTCGATCGGCTGTGAAAGCTTCCCCAATATAAGTTCTGCAATGTCGTTGGGAAGTCCCTCGATTAGAACAGATGGCGAGGAAGAATCGCCAGCCATTGGAACAAGCAAACCATGTGTGGCAGGTGTCCTGCGGCGTCGGAGGTTTAAACTCATGACCTCACGGTCATACATCTAAATCCCACACTACTCGACCATCCCTTACGGAACAATGATGCCCTCCCTCTTAGATATATAGGCAGAAGTTGTGTTTTTTAACATTATTTTTCCAAAATTTAATATTTGGATTATATATATTTTTGTTATACAGGAAATCTTATCAAATTTAAATATAAAATCAAAATCAAATCTTTTTAAACAAAATTTGAGAAAACAAATATTTCTTCCGTCTCAAATCAAAGATTTTTTGGATTTGGTAGAAAAATAAAAAATAATTAATACTCCATTCGTCTCATATTTATTTATTCATTTATTTTTTTCATAGAGTTTTAAAAATATTAGTATTATATTGGGATGTAATAGAAATAAAAGTAAAATGACTAAACTAATCTTATTAGTATTATATGATATAAAAGTAATGATGTGTAATATATTGTAAATTGAAAGGATATTTGTAACGTTAGGTAGATAATACAATTACTAAAAAAAATGAAATAGATAGTTTGTTATGGGACCGACCAAAATGAAAAAATTTGATAGATTGTTAAGGGACGTAATGAATAGTATTTTATTAGTTAGTGAGAGTGTGTAAGAGTTTTAAGTATTTTTGTCATTTGATTTTATGTACTCCCCCATCATCCAAATATATTCTCATTTTTTTTATTTGGTTGTCATTAAAATTTATTTTTATTTTTTTTAGTAAAAATATACTACTTTTTATAAAAAAATAAAAAATAAAAAAAAATAATAATTTTTTTTTATTTTTATTAATTTTTCTTAAAACTCGTGCCCGATCAAATGATCACACAATTAGATGACAAATGGAGTATAGAGTAATTTAAATAAAAATTAAAAGGTATTTTAGTATTAATGTATGATTATTTTTTCCAAAAATATGAAAAAAAAATACTTTAAAGTGGAATAGACAAAAATAATAAAAATAATATTTTGAATTGGAATAAAGACGGTACAGGACTAAAGTATCTACTTTCTTTATTTATTTGTACATATTCTTATATATTTTTATTATATAATAATATTTTTATATAATATTATATTTTAATGTTTAAAATATTAACCTATATAACTTTTAATAATTGAAATTATTCAAAATAAACCAATGTATATATTAATTAAAAATAATATAAAAAGAATCGTAATATAATATAAACGTTATAAAATAAATATATTAACAATATAACTTGAATTATTATTTTTATGGTCAAATCGAGTTCAACAATTTAATTTAAGCACTAATTGAAAATATTATAATTTTCACTAGTCATTTAGTTTAATTGAATATGAAAAGATAGAAAATTAATTAATGAAATTTAAATGTATTTATAGATAATTTATATTAAATTTAAACTTTAAATTTGGATAGTTTTTAATTTTGTTGATATAAAAAAATATTATTCTCTCCGTCCCACATAATTTATTCCTATTTATTATTTTTTTCGTCTCATATAATTTATCTCTTTTTTTTTAAAAAAAATATGATTATCTATTTTAATCGTATTTTAAATTTTATAATTCTTTTATTTTGATTAAAATATTTATTTATTTTAATTTTAATATATAATTATTTTTACTAAATAATAATTATTTGTATTTATAACCAAAATTTATATATTTTAATTTTATTTTAAATTTTATAATTCTTTTATTTTGATTAAAATATTTATCTATTTTAATTTTAATATATAATTATTTTTATTAAATAATAATTACTTTTACTTATAACCAAAATATATGAGGAGGAGGAAGAGGAAGTATCTTTTAAAAAAAACGCAGTTGATGTAAAAGAACGCATACGTATGGGTATGTAGCTCCAACAAAACACCGACCCGCACAACAAAACACAAAACGAAGGAGGAAGTGAAAGCATGATTCGAACGAGGTTGCTGTGGTTCACTCTTGGTTTCGCCTCCGCCTCTGGAGCTATTGCCCAATTTGTTTGCAGAGATCTTTGGGCCGATCGCAATTCCCGCTCTCGAGAGGTACGGTTTTCGCCGAAACCCCTTCCCGTTTTTGATGGATTTTATCAGACGCGCTCCTTCTTTTCCATCAATTTTAAATCGCTGAATGTTGTTGAAATCGCAGTTGATGGACAAGTTCAATGCGTTGGATGCTCGGGTGTCCAATATGGAATCCGTCGTTTCCAGCAGCTCAACTTCATCTCAGGTGCGTTGAAATTTTGCTTATATTCCCCAATTTTTGTTTTCGTTTCAGGTCATTTTTGTTTTCCTTCGTTCAAAATTATGTAAGTTTTGGAAGAAATTAGTGCGATCGATTTGTGTGGATGTGTAATTTCTAACATACTATTATGCCCGAGGCTAAACTTTCTTCTGGATTTGGTTGTGTGTCTCAGCTAGGTCAAATTTGGGGATAGCTATTATGACCCTACAGATTGATAAAATTCGATATATACATGTATAAATATCTATAGTACCCTCAATTTACATGAAAATAGGGTTCTTATAATCTGTAGTTGATTGTTTGTACTTGCAGCAGTGCTGTATAGTTCTAAAAGTGAAAAAATAAAAAAAATAAAAAAAATCAGAGAAGCACTGGTATAGATTTGATCTTTGCAAACTGGCCGGGGAAGCCTTTGAGGGAAGAGTGTAAAGAATGCAAAGGGATGTAATGGGAACAGTGAAAATTATGATTTTGGTCACATAATATATTGTTCATTAAGCAACGTTGTTATGAAATGAGGGAGAGAAGGATCATGCTTTGGTTGCTGGATAGACGAAGATCTGGTAGTGGCTTAACTAGGCATCGAGCTGAGGTATTGGGGCTTACCGAGTGAGCGAGTCCAAATGGACTGGTGATTGTAGGTCATGGTCCACGAACTGCTTGCCATCCATTGCTTAATGTAGAAAAGTGGTTACTCGGCCATGGTAATTGTGGCCCGTAGGAAGGAATTTTAGAGTTAAGAACTCCCCTTTCATCGTGGAAGATTGTAAGGGTGTGTTTTTTGTTTGGGGGTTTGGATTTTTTGTTGGGATTTTAATAGTAAAAATTTTGAATCGGCGATGATGTAATGTTTTGAATGTAAAATTGATTTTTAATATAACATAGAAAATGAAAAATATGTTTGATTTTATGCCTTTTGGGTGAAATTTTTTAGAGAATAGTAGAAATCTAGTTACGAGACCCAAGTTATGGGCTCATATCGAATCAGTCTTGTGCAGGATTGAATTAGAAGATGTGCCATATTGACAACTATGGCTTAAATTTGTCTGTTCGAATATGTTAGAAAAACAAAACCAAGAATGAATTTAATGAATGTTACACTTGCAAGCATAGGCCCTTTTGGGTTAATCCTTGCTTGTATTTGTCTCGGAGCATCCTTGTATGAGTGTTTTTGTACAATATATGATTCTTTCTTCCACCTTGCGATCCATTCGACACATTTAGCATTATTATCTGTCTATGATCAGCATGAGGGCTGACTGATTCTGGGATGAAG
The DNA here is from genome assembly GCF_009805555.1 of Andrographis paniculata. NCBI lineage: Eukaryota > Viridiplantae > Streptophyta > Magnoliopsida > Lamiales > Acanthaceae > Andrographis > Andrographis paniculata. Next base: position 2,367,500 of record NW_026137621.1, on the reverse strand, counting down.
GAGATCAACCATCCTGTGGTTTTTGCGCGCACTCGAAGAAATAGATGTCTTATTGCAGCTTCTTTCTTTGTAAGAGTTTAATAAAGGCAGTAAGTAGGTCTTCTTCCTCTGTTTTGATGATGCTTTGAAACGCTATGCTCTGAAGGCTTTATTAATGAGTGTCTGTTTTAGACACATTTTGCCCATTCACAACTACATATTTATTTTTGCTTCATGTCATATACCCTGCTGCTGTTGTTATCGGTTCGTTTTGGTTGGGGGTTTGGATTTTGAGTTGGGATTTGAATAGTAAAAATTTTGAATTTGAATAGTTGTATGATGTGATATAAATAGGTGTTGATGTGATGTTTTGAATGTAAAATTGATTTTTAGTATAATATAAAAAATGAAAAATAGGGGTTTGATTTGACGTTTTTGGGGAAGAAAAATTAGACGAATAGCGTAAATCCAATCCAATCTCCAAACAAACACACTCAAAAACTTGTATTTTGTTCATTTTTTAAAAAAAAATTTAAATTTTGTTTAGATAGAATTTTTTATGTGATATTTTGTAAGAAAAAATGTTGTATTTTGTTTGAAAACTGTGGGAGCAAGCAGTGGCGGGCCTATTAAGCTGCTCCATCTCAATTTTACTTTTACCCTATTTTATTAAATTTTTTTATATTTAAAAGAATAATATATATATATAATTTATAGAAAATATTTAAAATAAATAAAAAAATTTTAATAAGAAAGTGCATTAGTTTTTTTTCCAAAATATAATATATCAATATTTACTAATAAAAAAGGTTGTTTTTTTTTTTTAATTTGGACTATATTTGATGTAATAATTAATATTTAACATTAGTATGAAAAAGTAAATATAAGCTTATTAAGTGGACGGTAGTATTATTAGTTTACAAATAAAAAATTTATTTTGTAAATTTAAAAATTTTGCCCCCCTCCCCCCCTCTAATAATATTTTTCCGCCACTGGGAGTAAATAATATTTTTTTCACTCATATTTATCTATCTATTTTTTTTTTTTTCACGAAGTTTTAGAATTATTAGTATTATATTAGAATACAGTGAAATAAAAGTAAAAAGACTGAATTATTAGTATTATATTGGAATACATTGAGTAATATATTGTAAATTGTAAGGATATTTACAATTAGATATATAGTACAATTATTAAAAAAATATATATATATATATTTTGTTATGGGTTGATCAAAATGAAAAACACACCCTTCAGTCTTTTTTTTTATTATTATAATTATGACTAAGATGAGTATAAAGACTAAAATTATACGCTATATCCCACCCCATATAACTTTTTTTTTTATTTTTAATAAATTTATTCATCGTAAATATAAATATGTTTAAAATATAAATTAATTTAATTAAATTCTTAATTCCGTATTTAGTCAAAAAAAAAATTATTTTTATCTCATTTTTAATAAATGAATAGTATTATATAGGTTTTAAATTTTTCATTATTTATAAAATTAGTTTAAGTTGATTATAAATAAATATACTATTTTTTTTATTTGTATTTTACAAAATTTTATTATGTATAAAATGATATTTATAGTGTACACTCATTTCTGTCCTAGTTTAAAATTTACTATTTCATTTATTTCATATCAAAATATTATTTTTCTATATTTTAGAAAAAGTAATTTTACATCTAAAATTAAAATACCTTCAATTTTTAATTAAATTATAAATATATTATTACAATTATATATTTTATTGAAATATAATCTAAAAATATTTAAATTATATTTTAATTTTTTTAATTATATATATTAATTTATATTTTTTTGTCAACAACATTACTCGTATAAAAAAATATAAAATAATTTATTAATTTAAACTATTTAAATAATCGTATTCGGAACAAATAGACCATCTGTTCCGATGCGAATAAAGTATATTTTTCGCTCAAAATACATTATAATTAATTATCAATTAATAATAGCTTTTTCAATAGTGTATAATATTGTCCTTATCTACCATTGATCTTTCAATTTTATATATTTATTTAATTATTTTTAATTTAGGAGATGTGATCTCCTGGTAACAACATACTATAATCTTATGTTACTGTCTATTTATTGTAATTTGCAGTGTATTTTGGTCATATATTCTTACACAATATGTATAATATCCATCCATCCTACTTAAACATATTTAATTACGTTTTTATAATAAATTTAAAAGTAGGGTAAACTGTTTTTTAGTCCCATAACTGGACCCCCTCATCATTTTAGTCTCGTAAGTGGAGCGTGTCGCAAATTAATCCCATAAGTGAAAAATTCTCGTTGTTTTAGTCCTCCAGCGCCGGAGACGCCCGCGTGGCTCGCCGGAGGTGACGTGTCCGCCAGGTCAGCGACACATGGCGCTGACCTAGCGGACACGTGGATTTTTTTTTATTATTTTTAAAAACTTATTTTTAATTTTTTAATTTGATTTAATTTTAAAAAAAAAAAAAAAATTGAAAAAAAATAAATCCACGTGTCCGCCAAATGTCGCTGATCTGGCGGGACACGTCACCTCAGGGGAGCCACGCGGGCGTCTCCGGCGCCGGAGGACTAAAACAGCGAAAATTTTTCACTTATGGGACTACTTTGCGACATGCTCCACTTACGGGACTAAAATGATAAGGGGTCAGTTATGAGACTAAAAAAACAGTTTACCCTTAAAAGTAATAGTATTTTATTAGTTAATAAAAATGTGTAAGATAATTTTGTCAGTTTTGCTTTCGTGCTTTTCTTTATAAATTAATTATATATATAATAATATATTTGTATGTTGCGTAAAAGTTAAAGATATTTTATTATTTGTGTAAAAATTAAAAATATTTTAGTATTTGCTAGAATTTGTGTGATTAATTTTATTATAATAGAAAATAAATATTTTTGAATAGACGCACGGAAATGATAGCAATTATACTTTCGAGACGGAGTGAGTAATAGACTACTAATGGTGCCTAGTATGTTTGGTTGTGGGTTTTGAATTTTGGACTTGAGTTTCGCACAGTAAACTTTTTAATTAAAATAATTATTTGAGTAATATAAATGTGTTAATATGATGTTGTGAATAAAAAAATAAATTTCAATAATAAATAAAAATTAGACATTTAATTTGATATTTTTTAGGAGAATATTATTTTTTGAATAATAAAAAATCAAAAAATATATTTGAATTCGATATTTTTATGAATAGTAAAAGTACGACCATGTCAAATTAGATGTCCCGCAAGGTGAGCCAAGTGTCACGGTCGGACTTTTGAGCGGTCACATGGCGGTGGTTTTTCTACACTTAGCACTTTTTCATTATGTCAAACACTTCACTCAAACTCACTAGCATCTTTTAGAAGGTTTCGGAAGGTGGTAGAACTTGGCATTAATAAGGTAGTTGGGGGTTGATGGTTGATTGTTGGTAGATGACATTAATTCGGTAGTTGGGGAAATAGCATTTACTCATTTGGCTTGTATAAATAGGTGTTTGCGCCTCATTTGTAAATCATCCAAGTCTTAGCAATCAAAAACATTTTTCTCCACACTTTCTCTTTCTAGTTCTCTCTCTAGAAAGCCTTTGGCTTTTGTGGTGCTTGGCCGAGTTGGGAAGCTTGCCTTTGTAGCCGACAGGAGTGAGTTGCTAAGGGGCGCACGGTTACTTCGAGTGAAGAAAGTTAACCCGTGACACGTGGTATCAGAGCAACGATCTTGACAAGCGGTGGGAATGTCGGGAGAACACGACGGGAACGTGTCGGACGGAAATGCTGCTGGCTTGGATGGACGCAAAGAGAGATGGAGTAGGTCTCGGGAATTCATTGTGAAGTTGGAGACACGGGCGGTCAAGCTGGAGCTTGCCGTGGGGGAGTCCTTGGAGCGGTTGGACACCCTGGAGACGAACATGGGTGAAGTCGAGAACAACGCCTTGGTGGGACTCCACGAGTTGAGGAGTTTCATGTTGGAATCTATCAATGCGTTGAAGGGTACCATGACGATGCCCCTTAACGAATTGAGGGTGGTATTCAAAACCATGACTGCGGTGGAATTGGGCGAGTTGCGGGAACATACGGCTTTGAAGTTGGAACGCCTCGAGAAGGATCGAGCCTTGTTCAAGGCGGCCTTGGAGGGAGGCGGCACCAAGCTGCGGAAAGGTTCGCGGGTTAGAACTTCGGAACCTCCGAAGTATTCGGGTAAGCATATTACTAAGGAAATTGATAATTTTTTTTGGTCCATCGAGAATTATATGGATGCAAAAAGAATACGCGATGACGAGGACAAAATCAAGACGGCGGTCTTGTACTTGTCGGATTATGCGGGTTTGTGGTAGAGGAGGCGCCACAATGACATTACCTGAGGGGTAGCCCGAATCGATACGTGGGAAGAATTCAAGTCCGATTTGAAGGATCAATTCTACCCAAAAAATGCCGAAGAATTGGCCAAGAAGAAGTTGCGCGATCTTAAACATACGAGGAGCGTTAGGGAGTACATTAATGAATACACATCGTTGATGCTCGAACTCCCCGAGATGATCGAGAAAGATCGTTTTTTTAACTTCATGGAGGGGTTACAAACATGGGCGGCGATTGAGTTGAGGCGCCAAAAGGTCCAAACATTATAAGAAGCCATATCGGCGGCCGAGAATCTTTTGGAAATTCGACGGGACTTCGTGCCCAAGAAGGTGGGCAAGGACAAAGGGGGGAGTGAAGCCCTACAAGCCGATGAACAAACCCTTCTTTAAGGGTCGGGAGAGAGCACCCGAGACCGGTGCGAAGGACCGGAGTTATTTCACGTGTGGAGGACCACACTTTGTTAGGGATTGTCCGAAGAAGAAAGCTCTCAATGCTACCACCGTAGTCTAAGAGGGGCGGGAGAAGCCCGAAGAGGCTAGATTAGGAGCAAAAAGAGTCCTCAATGCCGTAAAGTCAAGCGAGGAAATGTTCACGGTGCCTACGGAGGAGGGACCCGAGGACGAACTCATATATTGCAAGGACAAGGTAAACGGGGTACCTACGAAGGTCTTGATGGATTCGAGAGCATCTCGAAACTTCTTGTCCGAAGACAAGACGGTGGAAATGGGTGTAAAGGTGACGAAGGGAATCGGATGGATGAAACTGGCGGATTCGGCGTCAAAACCAATCACCGGCATGGTTAAACAAGTCTCGGTTCAAATCGGAGGATGGCACGGAAAATTGGACTTCATGGTGCTACCGATGAGCGACTACAAAGTCATATTCGGCTTGAAGTTCATGAAAGAAATGACGGTGATCTTCCACAAGACCAAGTCAATGAGCTTCACTAAAGGTGACGTAAGTGTTCATGTTCCTTTACACATTGAAAAGGTTAAATCGCACGTTTTGTCGGCTATGCAAGTGAGGGCACGAGACGTACTTTGTGGCTCTCAAGGAAGACGACCCGTCAAAATGCCAAGATGTCCCGACGGAGATCAAAGGCGTGTTAGACGAGTTCGAGGACGTGATGCCCCCCGAATTACCAAAGAAGTTGCCACCGAGACGAGAGGTCGATCACGAAATCAAATTGGAGAAAGGAGCGAGACCTCCGGCAATGGGTCCATATCGGATGGCCCCACCCGAATTGGAGGAACTTCGAAGACAACTAAAGGAGTTGTTGGATGTTGGCTACATCCGACCATCGAAAGCTCATTCTGGTGCACCGGTGTTATTCCAAAAGAAGCAAGACGGAAGCCTTCGACTGTGCATTGACTACCGGGCGCTCAACAAGGTAACAATCAAGAACAAGTACCTGAAACCGTTGGTGGCGGACTTGTTCGACCGCTTGGGGAAAGCTAAGTGGTTTTCGAAGTTGAACTTGCGATCGGGGTATTGGCAAGTCCGGATTGCGGAAGGCGACGAGCCAAAGAGTACTTGCGTAACGAGGTACGGCTCATACGAGTTTTTGGTTATGCCCTTCGGCTTAACTAATGCACCCACTACATTTTGCACTTTGATGAATAAGATATTTCACCCATTCTTGGACAAGTTTGTTGTGGTGTATTTGGATGACATAATCATCTATAGCGAGTCCCTAGACGAGCATGCGGAGCACTTGCGATTGGTGTTCCGGGTCTTGCGGGAGAACGAGTTGTACGTGAAATTGGAGAAGTGCTCGTTCGCCAAAACGGAGGTGATGTTCCTCGGACACAAAGTGAAGCAAGGCGAATATTGATGGACACGAAGAAAGTACGGGCAATTGTCGAGTGGGAACCGCCTAAGAACATTTTCAAACTTCGGTCGTTCCTTAGGTTGGTGAAAAACTACCGGAGATTCATTGCGGGGTACTCGGCGAGGGCGACGCCGTTGACAAACTTATTGAAAAAGAAAGTTGCTTGGGAGTTGAGCGACGAGTGCCAAACATCTTTCGAGAACTAGAAGTCGGCGGTCGTGGAGGACCCAGTGCTTAGCCTCCCAGATTACTCGAAACTGTTCGAGCTTCACACGGATGCCTCGAACTATGCCATTGGAAGAGTAGTGATGCAAGATGGGCATCCCGTGGCGTACGAGTCCCGGAAACTCAAGGACACAGAGCGGAGGTACCCGGTCCACGACAAGGAAATATTGGCAATCATCCATTGCCTTCGGACGTGGAGGCACTACTTGCTCGGGAGTCACTTTGTGATCAAGACGGATAATGTGGCGACGAGTTACTTTCAAAACCAAAAGATCACCCCGAAGCAAGCATAGTGGCAAGACTTTTTGGTGGAGTTCGACTACACATTGGTGTACAAGCCGGACAAAGCCAATGTCGTGGCAGATGCGCTTAGTCGGAAGGCCTCCTTTCTGGCGATTACTCAAGTACAAGAAGACCTTGCCGGCCGGATCAATGAGGGATTAGCCGAAGATTCCTTACCCACGAACTTGATAGAAATGGCTAAGAAAAGCACGATGAGGAAGTTTTGGGAAGAGAATGACTTACTCTTCATGGTCGGGGATCGACTATTTTTGCCACGGTGGGATAATCTTCGGCGGGATATCCTTAAAGAGTGCCACGACTCCAAATGGGCGGGACACCCAGGTATTCATCGTACTAAGGCGTTGGTCGAGCAATCGTTTTATTGGCCTAACATGCAGGACGATATCAATGCCTATGTGCGGACGTGTTTGGTTTGCCAACAAGATAAGGTTGAGCAAGCCAAACCGGCGGGACTTTTGGAGCCATTTCCGATTGCCGAATGGCCGTGGGATAGTGTGACGATGGATTTCATCTCGGCGTTACCAAAGTCGGACGGATGCGGATCGATAATGGTAGTGATCGATAGATTTTCCAAGTATAGGACGTTCATACTGGCGACGAAGGATTGCAAAGTCGAGGAAGTCGTCCAACTATTCTTGAAGCATGATAGCTAAAATTTGTTCTTATATGTTTGTTACAAGTTCACAGGGAATTTATATTCGAAAATCAGTGAGTGATGTTTATAGAAAAACGATCAGATATAGTAAATTATGTGATTGTAGACCCTGAGTAGTTATCACAATTATTTATACTCTTTTTACTTGTGAGTTTCCAGGTCGAACACAAGGATTTTAAGTCATGAATTTCACAAGTGAAGATCTTGAAAAAACGACGAAAGATGCAGGAAGGGATCCAAAATTTCTAATCTAGTGAAAGCGGTAATAAAGCGGTAAAAGTGAATGAGTGGAAGCGAGCGAAGCGAGGGCGTAGAGTGGAGTGCCAGCGGTAACCATATAATTGGGACATGAGCGGAAGTGGGAACCAGATGAACGGGACATGGATGAATTGCGATTACTGAGTGAACGGGACATGAACGACTGGCACATTAGATGTATATATATAGATGAGCGACAGAGAGTGAAAGAGAGGTGTTGTGTCTGACTTGTGCGTTACTAAATGGATAGATTTCCCTGGATGTAATGAGCGAGCGATGTAAGTGTGCTATAAAAAATATATGTATATTACGGAGACGGTTAGAAGGGGATGATGTAATTATATAAACTGAAATATAAAGAACTCATAACGTTGGAATTTTGACCTTAAGAGATTTACAACAAGACTTTAATGACACCCATAATCGAGACATTATAAGAAAGAGACCCTACTGTCACTAGGAATCTCTGAACCTAATAGACCACCGTCTATGCCCCTCTAATTACCCCAACTTCTGCCTCATTAGTAGCTTTACCCTTCTATTACCTCTTTTTAATCAAAATTGAATTCAGAACAGTAGTTAAGCAGGTCGACAAGGCTCCCGCATACTTAACTACATTGAACTACCTTGAAACCGCTTCTGGCGCATAACAAGGCTCAGATAATCAATTATTCTCATGCTCTAAACCAGTGAAATGAAATTCTCTAAATTCAAAGATTATATAAGTATGGATAAAGTGTGGAAGAAATGAGTATGGAGAAATGAAAGATATTTCATTCTTTACTACTAAAGCAGGAAAGATTAGAACTACAAAACTGTAAAAGAAAACAGTAATCTAATCCAAGAAAAGCGGTAAAGACTTGGCCGAGCGATGAGGGAAATCCCTACTCCCTTGGCCATTCCTGTGGAGAACTCCCTTACAGGGTTGAAGCTCTCAGAGACAGAAAGACGACTTGATTGCGAAAAGTAATTGCTAGGAGTATATCAGAATCGAAGTATCGATCCATTTTAGATAAAGATATCTGGCCCTATTTATAGCAGGTGAAACGGGACGGTTGCAATTGGTTGTTGGCCGGTTCCAACCGCTGGGCAGTTAGGCGGTTACTGGTAGTTTTTCTGTTGAAGCAGTTGCTGACCATAACTCCCAAGGCGCTTGCTTTGATCGCATGGAATTGTAAGGGCTCAGATCTTCCTCGCTTGCCGGAGAGCTGGAGAGCATCAGCGCAGGTAGGCTCGCTTGTGTTGGCTGGAAATGAAATGGCTATACCGCTGTAGTTAAAACACTTAGTTGGAATCTGGTGAAAATCTGCAGCGGTGGGTATGTGGGCTGTCGCTTGCGAGCGGGAGAGGCTGTCGCTTGCGGGCGGTGAAAGCTACCGCTTACCCCTCATGCCTTAGTCTTTTCCAGGAGGTATACTGGGCGCTTGCGAACGGAGGTGGTTGCCGCTTGTGGCTCATGCCTTAGCTTTTCTGGCACCAGACTACCGCTTAAAAGGGCAAAAATCGTTAATAATCTCAACAACAAAATCTGGATCATGCCAAGCGATATAGATCAATAATGTATGTCATTTACAAGTTATTATGATGGTTTTTATGCAGAAATTCAAGTAATACACATTTTTATCAACCTAAGAATATGCTCATATTTGGAGTCATCAAAGCACGTGGTCAAGTATTAGGGAGTTCCATATATCATTAGCGATCGCGACCCGGCTTCACCGGGAATTTTTAGAGGGAGCTTTTAAAGCTCTTGGGGTCGAGTCTCCACTTCTCGACGAGCTTTCACCCGCAAACCGATGGCCAAACTGAGTGAACGAATCACTTGTTGAAGATATACCTCTGACACTTTGTAAGTGCCAACCAAACCGATTAGGCTCGTTTACTTGATGTTGCACAATTCTCTTATAACTTGCAGCGTAGCGAGTCTACCAATCGGAGTCCTTTCGAGTTGGTGACGGGGCAACAACCGACGACGCCTCACGAGTTGGCACGAGGATACGAAGGAGCGAGTCCGACGGCATACAAACTTACTAAAGGATGGAACGAGGAGCACGAGATAGCAAGGGCATAGTTGGCGAAGACCTCGAAACGGATGAAGAAGTGGCCGGACGACAAGCGACGCCCATGGGACTTCGAGGTCGGGGACCAAGTGTTGCTCCTAATGTTGGGGAGAAATGTAAAGGCGATCCGTCAAGTGCACAAACGCTTGACACGGAAGTACGAAGGACCGTTCGAGGTGGAGAAGAAGGTCAGCACGCGATCGTACCGACTAAACCTACCCGACAACTTCAAAATCCACCCAGTCTTTCACGTGAGCTTATTGAAGCTATATCACAAGGATGGGGAGGATCCGTCCCGGAACGAGTCACACCGCGCTCCACTGACGACGACGGTGTCCTACGAGAAAGACATTGCGGAGATCATGGCGGATCGTGTGATGGGCAAACGGGGGACACTCCGTTGGACCGAGTACTTAGTCCGGTGGAAGGACGAGCCGGATAGCGAGGCATCATGGGAGAAAGAACTAGACCTATGGCAATTCAAAAACCACATCGAGGCGTACCGAGCGAGCACTTGACGAGGACGTCAAGGTTTAGGTGGGGGAGAGTTGTCACGGTCGGACTTTCGAGCGGTCACATGGCGGTGGTTTTTCTACACTTAGTACTTTTTCATTATGCCAAACACTTCACTCAAACTCACTAGCATCTTCTAGAAGGTTCCGGAATGTGGTAGAACTTAGCATTAATGAGGTAGTTGGGGGTTGATGGTTGATTGTTGGTAGATGACATTAATTCGGTAGTTGAGGAGATAACATTTACTCATTTGGCTTGTATAAATAGGTGCTTGCACCTTATTTGTAAATCATCCAAGTCTTAGCAATCAAAAGCATTTTTCTCCACATTTTCTCTCTCTAGTTCTCTCTCTAGAAAGCCTTTGGCTTTTGTGGTGCTTGGCCGAGTTGGGAAGCTTGCCTTAGCAGCCGACGGGAGTGAATTGCTAAGGGGCGCACGGTTACTTCGATGAAGAAAGTTAACTTGTGACACAAACCAGGGTTGCTGTGGTACTTGATTGATAGCGAATTTATTCAAAATGCATTTGAATAATAGATATATCAAATAAATTGTTCAACTTTGGTAATCAATCAATTTTAATGATGAACAAATTATTACCGGTTTGTTTGGATATCGTTTAATACTGTGTTTGAATGTTTGATTTCAAATTGAAAGGAGAAATTGCTTTTGGGTAACTATTATGCTACGGTATTATATATAGAGATATATGTATATTATTAAAAATAATCTGAACATACCTTGTTATGAAATATAAAGATCGATACTTGTTTTTATTAAGAAAAACCAACAAAAAATAGAAATAAATTTTGAACTAATTTTAGTTTTAGGTTCAGCTTCCAAAACCATTCGAAACACATAATCGACATAATACACACCAAAAAATCACCGCGAACATAAGTAAACTGGTCCACAACCTACGAGACACAAAAAAAGTATCCCCACAAGCCAAAAACAAGGCAACACGAAATGCACATAAGCCTACTACATTGAAAAAGTCCTTTGTCGTTCAAATCAACAAAACAAGGGAAAGTATCATGTTAAGGATTTTCACGGTACAATAGGAAGGCAACTGTCGGAAATACGTCGCCGAAAATTGATGCGCTAGAGAGAGAAAGTGATATGAAAGAATGATATGAATGTATATCGATATGAAGATGAAGGTGACATAAAAGAGATGCGGATCCAGTAGTCGGGTCGTGGGCTTCGGTCACGGATTGTGGGCTTCGGTCACGGCCCAAGGCTTGGTATCACTCGGGCTGCATTTATGGGTATGTTTGTATTAAGTTAGAGTGGATCTAACTGGACAAAAGGTCTGACATACTTCAATAATCATATATATATACTTAATATCAATATTACTTTATAAATAATACTTCCCCTCTCCCACTTCAAAGAGCTCTTTATAGTTTTATAATAAATTAAAAAATAATAATATTTTATTAATCACTAGAATTATGTAAGAGATTTTTAACCTTTTTGTCCTTTGAATTTATCTATAAAATAATTGTATATGTAATAATATATTTGTAATTAAGTAAAAATTAAACGTATTTTAGTATTAATTTATGATTACTTTTTCTAAAATAAAAAAAATCATATTTTGAAATGAAACATACGAAAATGGTAAAATTATACTTTGAATTGGAACAAGAGTATATTTTTATACCGTTCATTTTACTATTTATTTATTTACTTGTAAAATAATATATTTGTTATTTAAAACATCTCATTGAAGAATAATTTCATCTAAAATATTCAAACATGATATACCAAAAGCAAAATAAAATTGCTCTCTAACAAAAAGGCTGGTTTCTTTTTATTTGAAATTAAATTTTAATTTAAATAGTATTTTGATGTGTTATTTTATGATGAAAAATATTTTATATTTATAAAAAATCTATATTGAATAATATTGCTTTTTATTTGAAAAGAAAAAAAAAAAAAGAAAAACACAACACACGCCCAAACGCCAAACTGCGTGCTTGATTTGTGCTTGTGTGTTTACATATTGATTGGATTTAATATTTCATAATATTATTTTAAGAAGGTTTTTAAAAATTAACTTTAAAAAGTATAAAATTTAATAGAATATTTTAGCTCAAAAATTGAGATAATGTATTAATGAAAATATATATATATATGCTCACTTCGTCTTACATGAATTATTTCAAAAGAATATTTTAAAATTTTTTAGATAGATATATATATATTATATTAACGAGTGAATTGTATAACACAAAGTGTGTTTCTTTTGATGACTTTGGAAAATTTTGATTTAGGTTTAATATGAAAATAATGTTTGATGGATGTTTTGTGAAAAAGAAAAAATGTATGTTTTTCGGGAAATGCAAAGTCCAAATAGTAAAATTTAAAAAATTATTTTAAAGAAACATATTAAAGTTCTAAAATACCCAAATATTAAATTTTGAAAAATGATTCTAAAGAAACATATTAAAGTTCTAAAATACCCTTAAATTATACTATAGTGATATTTTAGTAAGTAAAAAGAAGATAATAAAAATATGCTATAACTCTAATGAAAAATAAGATTATTAAATATATCGGGTTATCAATTTTTTTAATATATATAAATATATATGTATATATTATTATATAAAATAAATAATACAAATACAAATTCAAAAATAAAAACTCATCCACCCGCATAGGCAAAGGAAACCATTTACTTTATCAATTAATTCGTTTTGGTCATTTTCCATAAGCTATGCTAATATTAGTATTAGGGAAGCTATTGACTTAATTTTTATTGTTTATTTTTTATCAGAAGCTATTGACTTAATTTTTATTGTTTATTTTTTATCAGAAGCTATTGACTTGTTTATTAGAGGGAGGGGTGGTTTTCTTTATGGATTAATTTCAGCCATTTTCATAGTTAAAATTTACATAAACAACATATATATTGCCAAAAGGAGTTTCTTGCAAAATATCCAATTCAGTCAAAGTCCAGAGCAAACAGTAAGTTCAAAAGAAACCCAAGTTGAAAAGAGTGATAGGGAATAATGGTTGCCTTGTGTTTGAGAAGATAACGAGTCGAGTCAAGTCGAGTCGAATTGAATAGACAGACGGCATTCATTCCCAATTACTACGTTGGCATTGGAACCGTTCTGGTTGTTGGGGTGGAAATCCATCCGTTGCACCCTCCCTCCCTACAATCAAAGTCCATGCACACCCGTGTTTAGATATGTTCTTTTGTTTGTTTGTTCAAATGTCGAATTTAATTAATTAATGACAGAAAACAGAGAATCTATTGCACTGTTTTAAAACAGTCCTCAATTTACTTTCCATATTCAAAAAAAAAAAAAAAAAATCCAATGTTAAGCAAAATCCAATGTTACTTTCTTTTCATTTGCCTATTAAAAAATAAAAAATTACAGATGAAAAAGGAACAGGAAAGATTTGCTTGATTTTAGTAGAAAAGAAAAGTTGCATTTCAGGTGCAGACAAAAGGGCCAGGATGTGGATGGGGAAGGTCCACTCTTAAAAGGTATCCTTCCGTGAAGGGTCAAATTTGACCAACACAACACCTCGATCTTGGAATTATTATTATTATTATTATTATTATTATTATATTATTATTATTATTATTACTATTATTATTTATTATTATTATTATTGGCCAGCCCTCGTTTATTTCCTACACTTTTTATAATAATAATAATAAAAGAAAGAATCCCCTTTATAGGTTTAGTATAAGGACAATAATATTGTTGACATTTTAAGTTTAAATTGGTGGTGGATAGGTTGTCGTACAGAACCCAATTTTCAATGAGATTTTGAAGAATTATTTTCTAATTATAAACAATACGAAAATTTGGCATTTAAGGTACCCAAAAACACAACCGGCCAGACACTGAAAAACATCGAGCTTCATAAAAATTGCACTTTACCCCAAAAAATATATTTTATTTATATATTCAAAATCAAACGTTGATCATAGTGAACTAATAGGCATTTATATAATCTGCCAATGTTAAACCTAGTGACCATAGATTTGAATTCGGAATTATATCTTAAAAAAAAACAAAAGATTATTTTCTTTTTTCTGTACGTGGCTGGTTCATTGTTGAAAGGTAAAGAAAAGTGAGTTTGGGCGCCGAGCTCAAGCTTCTCGTAGGAAATTAAAGAAGGTAGTATCAAAGCAGTTGTGACCCAATGTTTGCCGGTCCAACTACCAAGTAATATTACCAACTAAAAGAACTACACTATATATATATATATATAAAGATAGCTAAGCGTCGGTTTGGGGTTGGGAGAGGTCGGGTTGTTGTTTGAGGTGGTAGCAGCATTGAGCAGATGTGAAAAAACAAATCAAGCACTAATGTATGCATAGATTGTCTACTTGTGTTGTCGCACAACACGAAGACACTGTTAAAAGATTTGTATTTGCATTGATTCTGTCGTGTAAAACCTATGTATTAACTACAAAAACAATATCCCGAATGTTTTCCTTACAATCCAGGCTTCGTTTGTTGTTAGTTATGTTTGAAAATATAACTGGCTTGTGTATGTATATATGTAGTTGCAAACATATTTTCAGAAAATACCGCAACCAGAAAACATACAAGAAAAACAATGGCAGATTTACGGAGAAAAGTTTTAGATACGAACTACGGAGGATAAAGCCTAGTACTAAATATTACCTAATGCAATAGCACATTAACAGTAGAGGTGTATAAATTAAAGGTTTTGTATTTGTAACAAGCCACGACAAATAAACAGACTCGTCCATAGTATTAAACAACAAACAAATACCAAAGAGTTAACTTACATCTACCAACAAAATCATGTATTAGAAAACTATATGTTGTACCTAACTAACAGGAAAACACATAATTAAACATAAATTTAAATAAAAACAGGCAAGAAAGTAATATCGAAACCCCCATCCCCGAGAAAATTCCCTCATAGAACACACGACACTCAAACACACTAGCAATTTAGCCACATTGTACAATAAAGAGGACTCCTATGTTGGCTGCCACCGAATTGAGTGCGCAAATTTTGACATATCAACATACCTAATGTGACCCTGCGGTAGATCTATTCAACCCTAGAAAATCCAATTATCAAATTGCCCACTTCATGGCTCGTTCCATGAACCTTAATCTTACTAATAACGAACAAGCCTCTTAGGATGGGGACTATTGGAGATGGACTCTCTTTGGCAGTAGGAAACTTGTCCAGTACAAAGGGGAAAGAAAACAATAATAAAAGATACGAGGGATCATATAACTTAGAGGCCAACATGTCTATATGGCAAGTCTTTGATGACTCTTAGTAGGGTGTGAGGACTGTCTTTAATCGTTCAAATGATTAGAGACACAAAACTAAGTCGAAAGTGTCATTCATGGAGCTTATCATACATGTAGTCAAGATTCAATTGCAGGGAAAACAAATTAAAGTTTCCTAAGCTTTGGAGGTATTTTTGTTAGTTGAATTGTAGAAGTCTATTAGAACCAGAAAATCTATGGTTGCTTGATGTGACAAGGAACATGAATAACAAAGACAACTGGCATCACTAACCTTAACTTCAAGATTGCAAATATTATTAAGTCATAATGAACCTAAAAAGTAATGGCTTTCCTAATTCCAAACTAAAATCCTTTTTTCTCAGAAAGTGCCTACTGACAAATAAGGCCATTAACTACTCAACTATAGAGCCAAGTGTTTCCGAAAAAGCTATTATGATCTTGAAAATTCTACACTGCAAACAGTTACCCCTCCCCCCACCTACACCCAAATAAATCTACTTTTTCCATCATACTATTTAATATCAGGAAGTACAAGATATCAAACAGTAAATTAAATCTAACATGAGAAGGCAAGAAGGAAACATACCAGCAGCATAAAACCACCAATAAAATGAGAAAACAACCAACAGGGTTTGAATTGTTACCTGATAAATGAAGCAAGCATTAATGGTTCCCTGCACCCGGCTCCGGTTGGTGTATCCGAGAAAGGAGATTGGCTGCAAATAACAGGGTTGTTTTATATCGCTCGTTTTTATCAGCTTCAGTTTCGGGTTGTTCCTGAGAAACCAAAAATGGAGCAGTCTGAAGTGCCTGACTTTGATGTGAGACATCAACATCAGAAGGCAGCGGCATATATGGCTGTGACTGAGGAACATTATTAACTTGCACTTGATTGGATAATGGAACTGACGAATACGCTGGTTGCTGGACAACAGAAGGATTATATAACCTAAGGGCATCCGTTCGATTGTCTACAACCTGACCCCTCGGAACCACCTGAGAACTCCCATGTTGATAATGCAGGTTGGGGTCTGGTCCTGCAGAAACTGGCAAATTTTGCAGGGGAATTGCAGGAGGCATAGATTTAGATGATCCGGGAGCTTGAGCGGTGGTCATTGTCTGGCTATACGAATTTACTGCCTGATGGTAATGGCCACCAGCCAGATTAGGAATTACATGAGTACCCTGACCTGCTTGAAGTTGCTGCAATTGGGGATTCACATGATAACCTGGCTGTTGCACAAGCTGAGAATTTTGCACTAGAGCCTGATTCTGCTTCCAATGGCCAACATTAGGATTGGCTGCCATATCAACATCTGGTGTACCCATAACTGGGGGAGTCTGCTGTACAGTGGCAGGTTGTGAACCAGAAGTACTCGATGCAGGTAGCAATGAAGTTAGAGTAGCAATAAGTTCAGGAGTCAATGTAAGACCGGCCTGGGATGCTACGGGAGCTGGGGGAACAGAGACAGCAGGGAGAGAGCTTGTAACAGGAAGGACATTTTTAGAAGGCACTTTAGAATCATCGGACCGAGCCCTGGAATTATCCGAAGGCAAAACCCGCTCAACTCGGGGAACAACATTGTATCCTGCGGACAAGGTAGTCATTTTTGGAAGATCTGCATATTGATGATGAATTGACTGGGAATTCATAGTAGTCACATTAGGGGCAGCTTGAGGAAACTTCAAAACTACTCCATAAAGGCGTTCTGGACCAGACACTTTGAGAACTTTTGTCAGAAAATCAGACGGCGGCACCAAAAATAAGGTGGTTCCATCATCAAATTTCGCCACACCTGCTCTCTCTCTTGAGCCCAAGTATCTCAGAAATTCGGTATAGGATGCAAAATCTTCCTCACTATCAGGCAAGAAAAACACTATATTAAATCCAATAGCATCCTCATAACGTTGACTCAACAAATCCAGCCCAGTCCGTGCAGAGATGTTAACCACAGAAGGTCTGCAAACCAAACAAAGTTTGGAGAAGTTAAGAAAAATTTTAGTATAGTTATATGTTCATGGTTCACAATTCAAAAACTGATAATATTAAAACGTAAGTTAAGTTCATCAATTATGATCTTGCAACTCAATAAAATTTTATAAGAGAATAGCATGGCAACAGATAACAACATCCGTGTATGGAATTGAATCTAAAGCAAGGGATTGCTGCTAATGTCACCAAATTGAGTATAGTTCAGACTTCAGAAGGCTGTGTTTCTCCACCAGTAATCCATACTGCATTCCTCATTCAATAAGAGTCTCAATACACTGAAATTACAATTTTTGGACTGTGTTTTACAATTGTATGTACCACCATTCCACCAATAACTGATCAAAAGCTACCATATTGACATATGAATCATTTAAATTAACGACCAATATCACCAATTTCAATGATTCACAATTCATGCATCTTCTAACAAACCCATATTTCTCACCAATGCAAAAATTTAAAATGTGATTTATGAAAATAATTCAGAAATCATACTTACATCTCAGCATCAAGACCATCCTCTATAGGAACACATCGAGCCTGACACACCGGTGTTCCACCCTTTGCAATAAGACCCCTCCAAATGCAGTCATTGTCAGCATGTCGCTTTCGCCCCACAGTTGTGGCCCTTGTTATAGAACTAGAAGGGGCCTCACTATTAATAGACCTCTGCCCATATCGCTCATCCAATCCACTTTGATTTTCAGTGGGAAAGGAAGCATCAAACCTTGGTTTTTTGGATTCATTCTTCAGAGCATCATAAACATCCCAAGCACCAGATGCAGACCTCTTTGGTGCATTAAGAGTTTCAGAAGGAGAAGAAACTAATCTGGATGTGGGAGATGACCGCCAAGTAGGACCTCCCATCAGGTTTCGAGGGCTGGGATTTTGCAATTTGTGAACAGCAGAAAGGTCAACAACATCCAGCCCATGAAGTGCATGTGCTAATGATGGCCTTGTATAAGCATCAGGTCCATGTATTCCAATAGATGATGCATGCCCTGGATTATTTCCTATCAAAACAGCGCGGTGCAGACCAATAAAGTCCATCTGAAGTGGTTGAAGTGGATCACCTACTTGTCCTCTCACTGCCGGAAATTCAACATTGTAATAATCTATTCTTATTCTAGGATCATTGAAGAGTTTACCCTGCAAACCCTCTTTGGCACACCTAGCTTCTTCTACACTTCGGAATTCCACAAGTGCACAATTCCTCTCAATAACTGTCTTTATCCCCTCGATTTCCCCAAACAAAATCATTGCATTGTGAAGCATATCTTCGTCAACAGCAATAGAAGGCGGATAGCTTATCAATAGAACTCTACTAGGCAGTGCATCTGATCCTGCTAGCATTAAATGCTGCAGAAAACCACAGAAGGAGAGGTGGAAGAGAACAACCATTAAAGAATGCAAAAATCAAATAATAAATACAATGAATTGCCAAGGGGGCATGCAACAGTAATATGTTGTCCAAACTATCTTTCAAAGAGGAAACATAAAGCTGATAATACAATTTCACATATTCAATAGCTTTAACGCTACCACACAGGATACGTTCTAGGATCTCAAGCATACTCTTATAAAAGTTAAAGTAATGAATTTGAACTTACACTTTTCATCTTTGTCCCAGGAAGGATATGCTCAGGATGAGTGATCAAGGCATCTTCTCCCATCCAGTGTAAATCTGCAAGTCCCATGTTTCTACTTAAAAAATGAACTTCCCTTGGGTCAGAGCCGAACTCCTGCAAAAATTGGATAGCATTTCAAGTTTCTAGGACAGGTCACCTAACCACCATAAAACTCTACAAACAATGAACTCCAAGAAAAAGGGTACAAAAGGGGCCTTCAATGCATCCATGTGCAAATTAGAAGTGTTCTAGAGGATCACTTATTAAAATATCTACAATCAGTTAAGCAGCAACAAAAAGAAAAATATAATCCTTGCACACACTAGTATTGAAATATATGAGATTGGCAGTAGGATACAGGAATTGTCTGATTAGCAGTACCTCACACTAAACACATACTAAAACAACATTTTATATTATGTATATATGCTCAATATACACAACTTAAAATATTTTATTTGTAAACACAACTTCAGGCAAATATATAGACACAAACATTCACACTTCATTAGCACAACTCTTTCAATATACATAAATTTGAGCAAATATATGAACTATCATATAAACTAATCATTACTAAAGCAGTGGCACAAGATCATTTTATCTTAAAACATAGAAATACAAAAAGCGACCAATCTCGTGCCACAACAAACGTACATGCTGACACTCATATTATTATCATTACATACGCACACCAAAATATTCATAGCTTTAGAAATTCATTAAGCCATACATTATTTCACTAGATCAAAATGCAAACAATGTGAAAGGATCTTATACAATCATTAAAAGTTAACTTACTTTCCTGGATGAGTGTGACCTAAGATAATCAACTCGAATGTGAGCACCACCAATTTCTTTCCTATTCATGGCTTTCAGTGCTTGGGTAGCATCCTCCAATCTGACATAATCTATATATGCAGTGTTTCGATCTCTAAGGAATCTGAGCTCCTGGATGTTGCCAAACCTTAAGAACTCTTTTTCCAATTCTTCTTTGGAAACAGAAGGGCTTATCCCAGCCACCCATAAACTCTTACATGGTTTAGCCTGGAGAATAAGCTCAATTAAACATTCCCGAGTAAACATTTTGACAATAACAGTATAAACCAAAAAATAATAACATATAGAAAAATAAATACAAAATATGTGGATTCCAAACAGATTGACAGGTAAACATAATGAGCAAATCAACACAACATACTAAATAGTGCTTCATATCATGTATAAATTCAAACACCAGCAATTTTCGATTATAATATATCAAGCTATCTTTCATGAGTTGATGTGTTATTTCCTAATTTAATGTACATAATGATTACGTAGCATGCTATATTATATGGATCATCATACAGACAAACTTAAAGTTGTGACTCCTAGACAATACAGTGAGTCAAATCTTATTGTACAAGGTCTACTTTATACATAATGAAGCATTCTCAAGTATTACTACCATATGTAAGAAAAAAGTATTCCAAGCATATGGAGGAAGCCACCAATGCTAACCACTGATACAATGGAAATCTATCATGATCTAGCCAGCTTGCATAGACAAGTGCAAGAGCAATATGCAATCTCTCTCAAATTCTATGTTAGCCAGCAATACAATTCTCAACTGTTCAACAATTTAAAATATAATATTCATTCTGTGTGCGCAAAGAACATAATTTTATTAGTTACTACAAGATACTATTTGAATTACATTCATTTTCTTAAGAATGATGAAAATTAAAACAAGAAACCAAGACAAGTGCTATGAAGGCCACTCTCTTAATACCTTACTAAACAATGTAGTGTGAGTAAATATCAAAAAGGTTCAGCTCCTTTCTGTCTTGCATTCCTACATTATTTTAAGTTTATAACAATTGCTAACTATTTCACATTGGATATAACTAACGGAATATTCAGCTGGCAGTTCAGGCATTGCTCAATCAAGCCTATATGAAAAAACTAGTAAACTGGAAACAAGAATCTCAAAGGATGACAGATTAACTTGTGTCTTGAACGCAAATCTAAATTAGAGTACTCCTTCCCAGCAAAATAGCAGGCATGGGATCACTAACAGAAGCTAAGTTCTCTCTTGTTAGATTACTCCATGAGTCCATGCCTGATAAAATAAGTCTTAAAACCCATATGTTATAGTTAATAGCTGGCTTTACACTCAACTATCTTCATATATGTGTAAAGGATGATCATCCATTAGACATGCTTTAAAGATAACTTCAGATTTTTTTTCCAATTCTTTAGAGGGGACAAAACAAAATTCACTTTAGGGATTTGCATAAGTTGAAATATGAAAGCATTTGTATTAATTAGAATATGAAAGTGCTCAGGCTACAGATATAATTTGGATGGTAGTGTAATCATAAAAATAGCAATTTCAAAACCTATTGAGGGAAATAACAATTAGATGGATAGTTTCATTAGTACAAGTCCATTATTCATGAATATAATAATTGGTGGTCCATTGTCACTCTCACCAAGTTTCAAAGGCCTAATTAGAAGACTCATTACATGCTACCGTGCACCTAGCCTTCACCATTGCTATGATGTCAGCAAAAGCAGGTTCAACCAGTGTGTGGGTTGCGGAAAACAATCAAAAACATTTATTCCTTTGTTCCACCAAGGTTTGAGCATGAATAACAGTATCAGTTCAAGACTTCAATTTAAAGGTCTTCATAAAACTTGGTTTGAACAATATAAATCAAATAGTGGAGAGGTCAATTATGATGCCAAATTCAAAAGGGGATAGTGTTCCCAATTCATGAAGATGAGTGAAAAATGTCATATTTGAGAATCTAAATTAATTTTGATTGGGCTTATTATTTTATATTAGATTATTTGGGGTCTGTTATCTCTATATATTTACAATTTTTTGCTTCAACTGATCATTTGGTTCTTAAGAAGTTAGACGTGGATACTCTTTTAAGAGAACGAAAATGCACTCATTAGAGATCCTTGTGGAGTGCAGTTGGAACTAGACTAGATCTGCACAAGCCTCCTAGTAACAGTACTGGGGCTCGAAAGTTGATTTGGGGGGGGGGGGGGGGGGGAGGGGGTTTCCTCGATTATTAATGGATAGCATATTTGTTTGAATTGGGGTTCAGATGCTGCAGTTTCAAATACTATGGAATTAGGTTAGCTTCAATTTCAATGAATGTGAAATTATACATATTTAGTCTGAAAATTTCAAAGGTGTTCTCAAAATCAATCAAGTGGATGATTTTGAATGTGCACCTTATTTTGCAGGCACATAAGATATCCCCTCTATTTTATCAAAAATGCAATATTTAATGTGTTTTGGATGTTTCTAAGCGTTTTGAATTCTAAATTTTTTAAATGAAAAACAAATGTTGGATGTCGTTTTTTGAATTCAAAATATTGTTTGGAGGTGATGTTTGTTTAATGAGAAAAAATTCTTTCACAGTAGATTGCATATAGTATAAAATGGGAAACACCCTTGAAGTATTCCGTTAGCTTGAATGACTAGGTACAAACTACATATGTTGAGTTGAGAAATGCAAAGGTTACAAGTTTGACATAATATGTGTTGCCCAAAACAAACCTCTCAGTTGGTTATGCCCCCTCATTGCATCGGTGCTTCTATACTTCAATATGGCGTTGATCTTTATAGAGATCAAAATTATTTCAACTAACATTGAGTAGGATTCAAATCATTCATCATTATGGAATGTAATAGCCCACTTTGGTTTAGGGTGTCCTACCAATAGAGAATAGGTAGGCATCAAAGTTTCCTTTTCTTTATTTTCGATTGCAATGGATTGCTCATTGAACCCTAAAGTTAATATTAGGCTGCTAATAGAACTCTAGGGCGTTGTTTAAAAAGACCATACAGATCAGGAAATTCTAGCACGTGCACACACCACCTCTTACATTTAAGATCACCATTATATGGATGATAATCAGACAATGGCAAAGCTTAACTTCCAAAAAACTGCACGAAAAAACACCAGATTCAATTTTGACCTTCAGCACACATATATATTGCCTAGGCAATATTTACTCTATTGAACATAGTTTTGTAGAAGAATCTAACCAGTCATATAATTGATTTAAATCTCATAATATTAGATAAGAGGTTTGGGTGATACTGAAACGTAGCATTCACCAAATGCCATAGACTTGTAAAGCATAGACTATTTATTGATCCCAATCCAAAGGTAATCAACTTAAAATTCGCCATTGCTCCAAGATATGACTTGCTACGGCATATGACACCATATGCTTATTTCACCTTTGACAAAAACAATTTTTGATGTATCAAGCATATGTGGTTAATGCTTAACCAAGCTTGTCTTAGAAACTGAAAATTATTGAATATCTATATAAATTCAAGCTTCTTGTTCCAATTTAATGGAATTTATAATTAAGAACTTGAAATGCTTGTAACATTAATCGAGTAATACATGAACATTTAGTTTATCATTCTAGTATATATTTGCAACACAAACTAGCAAATGAGCTTTCTTATTGTTACTCCCAAAATCAACATAGAGTGTTCCGTTATCAAGTCTTGCTACAAAATTACTAAAGGCTTCACACCTTTATCTTATCAAAATATGGGGCAAGCTAAGATAAATTAGGCACTGAAGTTCATTTTCCAATATGCCAATGTACTTGTGACCTAGAGCTTATTTAAATACTTTTGTTTAAAAGGAACAGGATCATGTTTTGGAAGATTCGGACCCCTCTTTGCATATATCTTTGCACAAAATTTTAGCCGATTATTATGAAGTTCAATTCAAAAAGAGGCACAGAAAATAACTAGATTTGAGTTTCAACATCCCATCTTTGTGGCGTTCAGACAGTAAATGATAAAGTTCAGCTTCAGTCTATGCTTATATGTTGTCGAACCAGCATTGTAGCCATTAATATATCCAATTCAAAGGAAAACAGGCAGATCTAATCACTCAGACAGGAAGAAAAAAAAAAAAAGATACGAATAAACGTTTAAATTCTAGAATCGTGAGTAATTTCAGATTAGCGTCCGCTTCCGTTTGCTTTGTCTGATATACAGAACCAAATTCATGAAAACCAGAGTATGATTCCCGCAAGTAATTACATGAAACGATTCTCAAAAAATAGAAAACAAGAAAAATCGCAAAATAACGAACCGGTTTCGCAAACTCTATCTTCAACGGACTTCCTCGGAGCAAGAACCCCTGCATAACCTTCTTAACGGTTTTCGCAACTTCGATTTCTCTGAAATAAACGAAAGCGTAGTTCCGAGACGGATATGGGGTGAAACTGTCGACCTTGCCGTGTTGTTCGAGGAGCGCTCTCAATTCTGTCTCAGATACAGCCGGAGACACGTTCCCAATCCACAAGGTATTCGACGGTGGGTTCTGCCTCGACAGATCTACGCCACCGCCGAGACTCTGGCTTGGATCTGTTGCAGCTCTGACAGGCGGTGCCATAGAACAACGAATCAACCACAAAATTATTACAGCGAGTATACCAAACACAGAGAAACGAAGATAAGTATATTAATGGAAAGCCAAAGAGAACAACGGAAGGAAGGAAGGAGCTTCTCAGGACAATTGGAGACGGAGAAGGAGGAGGCGCGGCGGCGGAGCTAGGGTTTCTATAAGGAATCGCTGCCGGTTCTGAGATATATCTTACGTCTTTAATATCTTTTCCAACTCTGTACAATGAAATTTGCACTTTTAGTCCTTTAAGTTTTGAATAGTCTAATATTGGCCATTAGATCTTGACCTTCTTTTTCCTTTTGCTTTTTAAAAGATTTCTTTTTATTTTTTTTATATAATAAGTATAAATATATTATCTTTTATAAATTTAGATGGTACGGTATAATTTTTTAAGTTTAGTTTTAAATTTTTTAATATAATAATAAATTTTTTTTGAATTAATTTAAAGTATTTTCTATGTTATATATGAAAAAATACTTTTTTATTTAAATTTATATTCTCCATTACATACTTAAATTTTTTAACACGAATTTTAATTTGAAAGTCAATTTTTTTTCTTTTATAATAAATAATATAAAAAAATAATCATATTTTACTAAAAAAAAATTAGAATATTTTTTAGGTGACAAGACTAAAACAAAAAATTATAACACAAATTTAGATTAGAGATAAAGTATTTTGTATTGAGTTATTAATTTTTTGATTAATAAAGAATATATATTTTGTATAAATATATTTTGAATGTAAGAACACCTATTTATAATAAATTTGGTTAATATGATATAATATATTTTTTAAGATTAATTTTTTAATAAAATATAAATATTTGCAAAATTATATATATATATTTGCAAATTTACAGAGGTAATGGCATATATTTTAAATATTATATTTATGATATAATGTACCATTTTATAAAATAAAATTTTAATCTCTGTAACTTTGCAAATGGAACACGTGCCACACAAGGTAAGGAATTGAGGCACATTTTAGTATCCTAAGGGACTGTTTGGTTGACGGGTTTTTTTATGGAATTGAAAATTTTATAATATGATTTATATTTGATGCGATTTATTGTATTTACAATTTGGAATTTTATCTTGTGTTTAGTTGGTGTAGTTATCCGAAATTTATATTTTTCAAAGTTTATTTTGCAGATTAATGGAAGAATTTAGATTTTTTATATTTTAAATGGCATAATTATCATTCAAAAAGTTTTATTTATTGTGATAAATTAATCTTTACATTCAACTATTTTTTGTGAACTTTATTTATTTTTTTTATTAAATTAGGTGTGTTCTAATAAAATAATTTTTTACATGGTTTTCGATTAATATTAAAAAATATTATATATATGTAGATTCATACAAAATATATAATATATAATCTATTCACTAAAAACTACAATAATTTAACACAAAATATTATTTTTTTATACTACCGACACTCATTCTTATATCTATTATAAAAAAATACTTTAAATTAAAAATAAAAAACTAAACACCAGTCAAATAAATTTACATTATTAATTTATTTAAAATATCATTAATAATATAATTAAATATAAGTAAATATATATATGTAATAGTATATTTAAATAAAATATTATATTTTTATAAAATCAATAAAATATAATTTAATATATATATACATATAGTATAAAAAATGAGAAGATATGATTTTTTGTTGGGTTAGAGGGTATAATGGTAAAATATAAAATGCAATGGGAATGAAATTTTAAAGTAATAAGGGTACCCTATTACTAAAAAAAATTTCATTTGCAGGATTTTAAAATCTTATTCATTTTAAATTTCATCGTTTATTTTTAATCAAACATGGATTCATTAGATTTTAAAATCTCATTCACTTTAAATTTCATCGTCTATTTTTAACCAAACATGGATTCATTGGATTTTAAAATCAAATTCCATAAAATCTCACCAAATCCGTGAACCAAACAGTCTCTAAATCATTTAGATAGCTCTTTCCCGAAAGAAGAGTATTACTATCACGATTAAGCGCACAGATGAGGCTAAATTTTAAATCGTAAAATGGAATTACAATTTCACCTTAAATTCACCTAGTGACAAGAATGAAAATTCTTGAGACGCGTCAATAGCATGGGCGAGGACCCTCGCATTGTGTGTGTGCTCCCCTTGTGCCCAACACACATGTATTGGAAGTAAAAGTCGAAGACAACTGCCATCATGCATTATTGCAATGCCTCGCCCTTTTGTCCTAAAAGTGTGGTTGGTCCAAGCAAGAAACAAGTAAAAATAGTGGTGTCGTTGATGGAACCAACACAATCCTACATTATAGGATGAAAATGGAATCAAAACACAACGTAGAACTTGTGATACGCTATAATATAGGTTGCAGAAAGAACCTGAAAGTATTAGTATCATTTGATTGAAGATACAATATTTGGATGTGAGAGTGACATCGGATGGTTGAAAAAACTGCACACTAATCTGGGTTAGGGCACAACTGACCATATCAACATGGTGGAACATGATTTCTGTTGCATGTTGGAAGCGCTTCGCAATCACATGTAGCCGCATTGAATATCCAATTGTGTACGGAAACATTGCAATTGAATTGTATGGGGAAAGACATTGTTGCGGGCTTTCATCAATTAATTGGAGCCTTACCATTTCAATAAAATAAAAAATGAACTTATTTATACAAAAGAAATATTTCATGCATGCATAGTCATTCAATAGCTTGTTAATAAAACTCTATCTAGATAGCATGAAAGTGGAGCATGACATCGGCCCCAAAAATAATGTTACATGAAATGCTATGATTGTCGTACATAGCAAACAGTTTTGCTACGTCTTCTTCATCTTTTTTTTTTTTGTTGTTGCTTCTGTCACTGCATAGCAAGCTCTTCTATCATGGTCAAATCCGTGAAGGCGATAACTGTGAGGCATTCTAATATGACAAATCACAACATCTTGTTTAAGTCATACTAAACAAAGCATTTCATTTGCTCTACCATGCACTAAAAACAAAACAAGAATGCCCAAAAAAAAAAAAAAACTAAAACTAAAATACAATGCAAATGACTTTAGGCCAACATAAAATCATGTCAAGCCCAATTTTATTATACAAGAATGATAAAAAAAAAAAAAAGGGTGGTGGCAACATAGATGTAAGTTCAACAATACAATAGAATTCACCGACATACCCCGTACACAAGAGAGATAAAAAAAAAAAAAAAAATCAAACAATAAAGTAGGGCCATAATTCTACTAAAGCAGGTTAGGGAATCCATGTGGTCCAAGCCTAAATGAATCCAATTATTTTGAATGGTTAAAGGCAATCATGATATATCTTCGAAGTATAAGTAAAATCAGTCATTTAGATAAAGATTATTCCTTAGAAACTTATGTATATTACGATGATTGATTGTGTAATGACTCTCGATTATTCTTGCAAATAAAGAATTCTATTTAAAATATATGTTAGTTTAATCACTCATTGTGATGCCGTTAAATAGTTTATGGAATATCTGACTTTTTTATATCCATAGAAGGATAACATCTTTCATATCTATGGTCACTCACAATTTTTTACCGATATGATTTCTAATAAATATTATTAAAAAATATTATATATATTATATCTACTTAAAAAGTCAACAATTCAATACAAAATATTATTTTTTATATTAACAGTATAATTTTTTATACTTAACATAGAAATAATCCAGAAAACACAAAATAAATAAACCCAATATATATATAATATAATTTGTTGTATTTTATACTTGGAAAAGTTTACTTAGTATTTTCGCAAAGTGTCACTACCTATAATACCCCCGGAGTTGAGCCGGTGCTAGGCCAACTCCTTTGAATGAGCCGATGCCAAATCATTCGAGACTAAATAGACTAATCATGTCAACTATGTGTACATTCTTTTTCGGAAGCCTTACTGAAAGAACTCTAGAGTTGAACGTGTTTGCCCTAAAGTAATTTGATCATGGGTGACCCCTTCGGAAGTCTCTCAGGGTACGCATGAGTGGGGTAAAAAACATGTTGGAAGGACTTGAAATCCGGGGTGTCACAGCTGGTATCAAAGCCGACCTGCAACAACCCATAGTTGTCGACCAGATTGTTGAAGGGCCTAGCAGTTGATAGATTCTTGGAGTATAATAAGGATGTTGCATTCTTAAGTGCGAGATGATGTAATACCCCCATAATTTGGTCGCTGCTAGGCCAACTCCCGTGGATGAGCCGATGCCAGACCATCCGAGACTGAATAGTAATTAAATGGATTGAATAGACTACTCATGTCAACAATGTGCACATTCCTTTTCGGAAGCTCTACTGAAAGAACTTTAGAGTTAAGTGTGCTTGCCCTAGAGTAATTTAATGATGAAGTTAAGTGTGCTTGCCCTAGAGTAATTTAATGATGAATGACCCTTTGGGAAGTTTTCCAAGTGCGCGTAAGTGATTACAGAAGCGTGCTGCAAGGACTCGTAGTGACCTGTGGGGTTAGTCTATGATCTCGACACGCTGAGTCTTGCGTGACTTGCAGACCGGGGTGTCACACTATCATTTCTTTTTTTAATGACATGGGAGTCTTGCGTAGCTTGCAGACCAAGGTATCACACTATTCTTTTTTTTTTCATGACATAGGAACTCGCAACTGCTATCAGAGGTGTGCACTGGGTAAACCTTCGACATAACCTAATAGTAAGACTTGTGTTTGGGGTTATAAATAGTAAAAGATTGATGTTAATAAATGTTTATATAATATGAATAGATGTTTATGTAATATTTTGAATATAAAAAAATAAATTTTATATAATGTAAAAATAATAAAATAAATATTTAATTTAATATTTTTAAACCATAAAAATGATGAACAATAACAAACTCTTGTGTTGTATTTTGCATGTAGTAATAGTTAAGAGTAACATTATTAGGGGTTAAATAATGCGATGCTCAATGCCTTCATGGCTTTGCTTGATTTTGAGTTTTTTATATAGTTTGATATGATATATCATAAGATAAATAATATGTTCTTATTTAATATTATGCATAAAAACATTTATTTAAGAGTGAAAAGTCAAAGCAAACACAATTTTATGAGCTACTAAGGCCATCCACAACAGGGGCCACGTCAACATTAAAAAAAATAAAAATGATTCTAACACACAAAACGGCCAGTTCACAGGCGACCATTCTTCCTCTCCATTTTCATTACCATGTGGGCCATTATTATTATTTTTGTGAATTTCATATATATATATATATATATATTAAATTATATATATGATATAATAATCTACTCCCTCCGTTTCAC
The DNA here is from genome assembly GCF_009805555.1 of Andrographis paniculata. Classification (NCBI taxonomy): domain Eukaryota; kingdom Viridiplantae; phylum Streptophyta; class Magnoliopsida; order Lamiales; family Acanthaceae; genus Andrographis; species Andrographis paniculata. The sequence continues at coordinate 2,337,648 of NW_026137621.1, read as the reverse complement.
CATAATTGACACTTTTTATGGTGGGCACGATATTTAAAGTAGTGAAATTTAATGAGGTTTAGTAAATTAATGATAGTAATTTAATATATTAATTTATTTATTTTTTATATTGATGATGTTATTTATAATTTAAAAATATTATTTAAATTTTATAATGATTAATAAATTTATTTTATACTTTAATTTAATAGATTAAAATATTTAAGTAGTAATAAACCATTCTAGTAGTGAAAATTTTATCTTCTAAAAAAAATTTCATTTCATAATTTTTGGTAATAGTAAAAGAATTATATTGTGGTAGGAATACAATTTAATAAATTAATTTTCGTATTATAATTATATTCAATAACAATAAGTAATTGTAACAACGGAAGACAATATAAAAAGACACTATCAACAGACAACAAACAACACACTATATCCAGCAGCAAAAAAAACAAAAAGAAACATACAAAAATAATCTAAACATTCATACATAATTCAGTGTAATACAGACACATACCAATATTATCTAAGTAGTCATTCAGAAACCATAAAATAGCTAGCAATAATATAGTTATTCAAAAACCATAATACAACTAGAAACAATATATACAGTAAAAACGGGATGGATAGGGGCAAGTCCAAAAAGCATTATAATCATAATACTCCCAATCCATTTGGTTTCCCTTGTAATATTTTCCCTTCAAAAATTCCCTAGGCTGCCATTACTCCCAAAATGCACTAAAGGACTACAACACATGTCATTTTTTTCACTGTCATTCACAAAAAAAACAACAAAAATATAATCAAATATGCAACAAAGAAAGCAGAATCAAGTTTGGAATTGCTTTGCAAAGGTAAACTTACTATATTAATTTATCTCATAAGCATTCAGCTATGATGTTAAAAAAAAATAAAAATCTTTTTAACCTTTTACCTTCTTTTAAATTGTAGTTTCCTCTTAATCAATCCAACACGAGCTTTTCTTTGACATCCGGCCTACAATGAAAGGGAGAAAAAATCTTACTGATAATGAACATAATGCTATAGTTCAATTTTTATTGAGGAATCTTAAGAATGACAAACCTTCTTTTGGAAAAATGTTAGAGGCACAATAGCTTTTTTCATGTTCTAAAAGTATTATCAGTCGATATTGGAAGAATGCAAAAAAATAATTGGATAATGGAGGAGTGGTTCACCTAACCAGTAAAAAAAATATATATTTTCAGGCCAAAAAAGGTACTTCCAAATTATGAGGATCTGTTCGAAGTATGACTGCTTCAATAAAGTGTTTTAAAAACACTGTTTGGAGGTGGATTTCAAGTGGACCCTTAAGAGCCCACACAAGTGCTCTTAAACTAGATTTGACAGCACCAAATAAGTTGTTCAGGCTATAATTTGTACTTGAACAACTTGTTTACACTTCGATTGAAGAAGCTATTCACTTTAAATGTATAGATAATGTCATACACATTGATGAGAAGTGGTTTTATATGACTAAAGGTTCTCATAGATTCTATATGACTCCAGGGGAGGAAGATCCACATAGAACATGCCAAAACAAGACATTTATTACCAAGATTATGTTCATGTGTGAAGTTTCAAAACCAATATATAGGGTAGATGGTTCGTTGATTTTTGATGGAAAAATTGACATATTCCCTTTCACATACAAGGAAACAGCAAAACGAACTAGTAAAAACCGTGCAGCAGACACACTAGTCACTAAACTCATTCAAGCTATTACAAAGGATGTTATTAAGACTTGCTTAATCAACAATGTAAGTATACAATTGTTTGAATTTATCGAATGTTAGAATAAATAATGTTAGATTGTACTAATGTTTATTCAAACTAGCACACTCCAATTTATTCTATTTCACTATATGCATTCACTAACTTTGAAAGGTTGTATATGTCAATTATTTATATTATAATGTCTTGACAGATTATCCTAACCATAAAAGAAATCGTCAGCCAACATGACAAAAAGAATTTATATACAACAAGATAATGCAAGGCCACACATAAGAAATGATGATGCTGACTTCAGAAAGGTTGCCACAAGTGATGGGTTTGATATTATTTTAGTGCAACAACCTCCAAACTCTCCAGACTTCAATGTCAATGACATTGGCTGGTTTCGGACTATACAAAGTATCCAAATTGAGAAGGATTACACCAATGTGGATGACCTAGTGAATGCAGTGGTGTTATCTTTTGAAGAATTGACTGCCGAAAGACTGAATAAAGTATTCTTGATCTTACAAGGGTACATGATTGAAATAATGAAAAGTATAGGACACAACAAATATAAAATTCCACAGATAAAGAAGGATGCGCTAATTTGACATGATGCTCTACATAGACACTTGAATGTGACTAAGGATTTGGTTCTTAATTGTCTAACATACCTAATGGATGAAGGAAAAGAAGACTACGCCTTGCTTTTGCTTTCCGGGTTGGGAATTGAGGTACAAGATGCAATCATCTCTCCATTCTCAATATTAACTCTTGTTTGAGTAAAAAAAAAAAGATATTTTGTGTGAAAAACTTAGAAGCATGCATAGATATTACATGAATAGCTATATGTGTTTTATGCACATTTTGTAAAGTTCATACCATGCACACATGATACATAGATATGCATGTGACTAAGACTTTGTTTTTGTATTGCAATATTTAGTAAAGATACTTAGGTTTTATTAATGCTCCTCACATTCACGTATAAAAACCAATGACATTATATTATTATCGAAAGGCCGCCGCCAAATTATGTAAAGACTACTAACATCCTGATTAGCACATAGCTTTTTCTTTTTTTTTTAACATTCTGTATATTTCAATAGCCTACTATCATATTCACCAAATGTGACAATTAAATTTTCTATATGCCAAATGCAATGAATGGACGATTAAATTGCAGTACAATAGATATAAACACAATTAGACATAATTTTTTTATACAAAAAATAAAATAAAATAAAATAATGCATCAAAGATAAAATTCATAGTCTCACAGTATGAATATGGAGGGAAAGTAGAGCAGGCTGAACTCTCTACGATTGTTAAAGGGCGTTTGAAAATCAGTGGTGAATCTAGACAGAAGAAAGAACGAAACTCACCAACACGGCTATAACCTTCAAAATCAGGGGGTGTATCAGTTACATGGCCGGAGAGGGTCACCTGGTCGTCGTCAAGCAGCGCTACCACCAATTTTTCGAAAAATAAAGTTTCAGGTACACACTCATAAGATTCAGGCGTAGGCAGCACCGAAGGAAAATACGATCCGGTGGCATCAGAATTGTAGCCGACGATTTCTCTCTTCGACATCCTCGTTAGCGGCGCGGCGGTGAGTACCCGGCGACCATCGGAAACAAGCGTGGTGGAGAAAGAATCTATCGCGAAGGAATTTAGGATTTGAGCAGGAGAAACCAATGACTAAAATTGGAATGAAATAACTGGGTTTGTTTGTTTTATTTTATTATTTTATTTTATTGTCTTATTTATTTAATTAATTGTTGTGTGTTTAATTATTTTTAATTGTTTTTGTGAAGTATATTTAGATTTTATAAATTTTACTAAAAAAAGAAAAGTATCAATTATAATGGGATAAACAAGAAATCAAATAGTGTCAATTGTGGTGGACGGAGGGAGTATTATATATATTATTTAATTAAAATATTAGATTTAAATTTTGTTATATGAAAATTTATTTAATAGTTATATTTTTATTAAAATAATTTTTAATAATTATAATTTTTAATATATTGTTTTTATATTTTACATATTTTTTAATGAATATTTTTGTAAAATATTTAATAAGATATCTATTAATTCAATTATAAAATTTATTTAATTAAAATTACACAAAATACAAATAATAAATAAAAATACATGAAAATATTCATAAATTAAAAAAAAAAACTTATATGACTTAATTAAAATTACACACAATACAAATATTAATTGAAAATACATGAAAGTATTTATAAATTTAAATACAAACCTACACGACTTAATTAAAATTACGGACAATACATATAATAATTAAAAATACATAAAAAAATACTAATAAATTTGAATGCAAAACTATGAAAAACATCCTTGTGCCAACTTTTTTTTGAATCCTTCTTCAAATTCAGTTAGATTATCACATTTGATCATTAACATAATGAGCATCTCCATCTTCTTTAAAGTAAATTCTATTTGTTTAGCTTTCCGATCAATCTTCCTCGCCGTTATGTTCAACCTTTTAGCTTTCAGAAGTTCTTTTATTTTCTTGGATTGTTGCTTCAAACTTTGCTCATTGATTGCTGTCATATTTTCCATACTTGAGCTAAATTTACTATTTTTTTCGTAATTTTTTCCATAATTTTCAGTAGGACTTGAATTGAATGTCTCGTTTTGCACATGTTTCTCTTTCTTCTTACTTGTTTTAATACTAGGGGATGAGTAGGAGGAGTTTGATCATCCACATCAAAGTATGGTGTCACCGGATACGAACTTGAGTAACCACCATCTTCACTTATTTTTGTTCGCTTTGAACTCCTACCACTGTTATGCGATGATTCACAGTAACTGACCTTCTATTTGGGCTAAATTCTGAGTATACGTCAAGCATCTTCATGGATAAAACCTTTGCTCTCACCATCATTTGAATATATTTTCTTTGCTGCATTAAGGACATCCGTGCTTGATTTTCCACTGCGCATGTTTCGATTAGCCTCCTCATAACACCTAACAAACTTTTGCACAGACTTACATATCTTACTCCAACAATTTTTATATTAAGTAACACCTCTGCTTGTTGCACTTTCGGGCTTGTTCTTCATGTAGTACGGTACTATTCTTTTCCAGAAAGCACTACTTGGTTGGTCAGTATTGGTTACGATATCCTTAATTGTGTTCATCTATGCATTGATTAGAAGTTCGTCTTTGTTCCAGCTCCACACCTTCCTTATATCTTTATTTTTTTTATTGTCATGCATATCATCATCTGCTAAAAATTGATAGGTGTGCAATATTATGGGGTGCCTCTTGCTTCAGTGGCTTGCATTATGAATTGAGGAGATGATGAACTTCCGAATGGTTGAAAGTTTGGAGGATAAAAGTTTGGAGGAATTCAATAATATGGTGGAGGATTGAATGGTTGAAATGAGACATTAGATTTAAGGAACATAAGTTGATTTCCTAACATGTTCATAAAACTTGGAAATCGAAAAGAATTTTGAGGATCTTGAGGGTTGGATAAATTTTTGTGGGAATTTTAGAAGAAAATATAGAAAAAAGAAAATGAACAAAAAAGATTATAAGGAGATGAAGTAGATAATATGAAGTGAAAAATATAGTGTATTTATAGTAAACATTGCAACGGCTATATTCCTCAACAAATATATTCCCAACGGCTATATTCCTCAACGGTTATATTCCTCACGGCTATATTCCCAACAGATTCCCCAACGGCTATATTTCTAACAACTATATTCCCAACGGCTAGTTTTTTATTTATATATATGTAACCACTTCATATGCACAATTCATTTACACAATAGTTCAACATTTCATATCTTAAAACACATTTATTTTCTCTCAAAAAAATGTTAATCTCATCCTTATCTCTGTCTGATTCATTCGCGAAGAGTTGGAAAATATGTGCCAATTGGCATAAACATATGCTCAATTGTATCAAGAGATTGAACACATCAATAATTAAGATGAGGAAAGCTCACGGCAACGTCAACGGAGAACATACATGGAGAGGAATCGTAAAGATGACCGTACTCGATTATTCAATAATTATTTGTTTGATAACCCCGTGTATCTAAGTTCTTATTTTCGTCGTATGTTTCTAATGAGAAAACATGTCTTTCTTCGCATCGTTGATCGTCTCTCCAATGAAATGGAGTTCTTTCAGCAACAACGTGATGCTACAAGAAGAAATAAATAGTCAACATTACAAAAATGCATAGGAGCAATACGTGTGTTGGCATACAACACAACTACTGAAACTGTTGACGAATATCTTCGTCTTGGAGAGATCACCACAAGGGCATGTTTGAAGCAAGTTGTTGAAGGGATATGTTCTCTATTTGGTGAGGAATACTTACGACGACCAAATTCTGTTGATGTACAACAATTATTATTTGCTGCAGAAATATGTAGTTTTCCAAGCATGCTAGGAAGTATTGATTGTATGCATTGGGAATAAAAAAATTGGTTGGCTGCTTGGAAAGGACAATTCGAACTTGGAGATCATATTAGAAACTGAAGAATTATACGATCTATGGATTTGACATGTATTTTTTGACACACCAGGTACATGCAATGACATTAATGTACTTAATTGATCTCCGTTATTTAACGACGTTTTCCATGGCAGAGCTCCAGAGGTTACTTTTGTTATCAACAACCATCAATGTAATATGAGATATTATATTACTGATGGAATTTACCCTCCGTGGGCAATGTTTGTTCGATCAATTTGTTTGTCTCAAAGTTATAAAACACAATTATTTGCGCAACATCAATAAGCGGTTCGAAAAGATATATAGCATGCCTTTGGTGTATTACAAGCTTTTGCCTTCATTAAAACTCCATCACTTATTTGGGATATCAATTTACTAGGTAAAATAATGAGAGCATGCATCATATTATATAATATGATTGTAGAAGATAAAAGAGACACTTACATGCATTATTACGATACATTTCAATATGATCAAGTGAAAATAAATGATAACTCAAATTGGTCATACAACAATACGAGACATGCAACTATGAATCAATACTTACATAATAGAATGCGACTCCGAGCTAGAAGTTTGGGAGAATTTTGGTCCACTAATTAATTTATTTTAAAAATATATTATGATATTATTTATTTATTTTTATTAAATTTAAGTTTTAATTTTTTTTATTATTACGTGAGTGCGAAATTATTATTTTTATTTATTTATGCTAAATAATTATTTTATTTTTATTAAATATTATAAGAATAAAATATGATGAAAAAGTATAATTTATTTTATAAATATATGAAATATTTAATGAGGTGAAAAAAGTAGAAATTTTAGAAGCTTCTTTAATATAGGTGTAAAATATAATTGGAGTTTTTCGTGACAAGTTGATGTCGCATGTAAAAAAAGAATAACTCTACGTTTATTTGGGGATTTGGATTTTGAATTTAGATTTAAATAATTATATGATGCGATATAAACAAGTATTGATGTGATATTTTAAATATAAAATTAATTTTTAGAATAATATAAAAAAATAACAAATAGATATTTTGAGTTGATATTTTTTAGAAAAAAAATTGGTGTGAATAGTGCAAATCCTTTGGAATCCTTACCCTAGAGCGCAGCAATTGGGAGTTTTCAACTCTCACGGTGTACTATAATACATATTTCAGTGAAGCCCTACTCTGTTCTCTCCATATCTACATGCAATAAGAATCAACATAAAAAATAAAAAATTCAAATTTACCTAGTATAACTTGTCTTGGCAACCTATTTTGCATACTATTAAATTTGTCGGAGTTATGCATAACGCACTAAAAAAGTAATGGCTGCGAGTCTCCGCATCCATGTGTATATATATATATATATGTATATATAAACATAAAATGACGAAAAAGACGAACAATCCGAAGAAGCCAAGAGAAAAGAAACCGCATGTAACAAAAAACAAAAGCAATGGTTAAGTGAAGGATATGCATCAAATAGTTGGCAACGCATTCTTCAGGAGACTACTGAACTATCTGAGTAGATTTATAAGAAAGACTAATTAAAACATGAAGTAGCTAGCATCGGCATCTCTACATAGGTTACTTACAGTATTACAAGGGCGTAGTTACACAGAATGTTGGGACGTCCAGGCTTGTTCTCAACCACCATCACCATCTATTCGAATTTTCTCACTCTTCCGTAGCATCACTGTCTGAGGGAATGGGAACCATACGCGAGGCGATGGGCAGTTTGCTTATGAAGAAGATGGAGGCATTCTTTGCAATGCTGAATGCTATTATAGCAATCTCGTCAATTTTATCCTCGTATTGTTCATACACGAAGCACAGCGTGAATGAAAGAATTAATGCTGCAATTGTTCAAGTCATGGTAAGAAAATTTATGGATATATGAAAATTAACATCAAGCATGAGTGTACGGTGGATGTTTAGTACCTAAACCAAGAGCCGTGGTCAAGTAATGAGGAACAATCCACTTGCAAAAGTAGAGGAAAATGGACACCTGCACGAGTTTGGAAACAGGTTAGTTCTGTATGCATCAATATATATAGCTAAAGTGTTATATAATCATTAGAAGTAAAGATAGCCATATATTTCAATTGTTAAATGTCTCTTTCACTAAACATTCAGAAACGGAAAGTCTTAACATTTAGTGTCTATTTCACTAATCCATTCTTTCGGACTCGATGTTTTGAAAATTCTGGCCATCTCATATATCCTTGAAAATATTGTCCTTAAGCAGTTAGGTCTATTCAACTACAATACTGTCACATGTGACACAAACAATGCATCTGTTGGATTAAAGGTGCCATGCCCCGTGGAAATTGAACTTGAACATAAACAAGCTTCAACTCTACATATTTAGATGTCAGAGCTAGAGGATTCACAGATATCTCAGTATGCATGCAAGTTTCAGCATGTCTGAATCCTCAGACTTCATAGTTATCGTCCCCACCTCCTATGTTCAGCCTATCCCTGTGTTTAGGGACCTTATATTTCAGTGTCTTTCCATCGATCAGGAACTCCTACATTCTCAGATTGTGATTTATCTTCTATCTTTTTATGACACAATGTACTTTCCAAGAAACAAAGAATAGCCACCTACAATGTAACACCTCCACTAACAACCCAAGGAAGTATATTTATCCACCATTTCTTGAAAATCACTTATTAAACAAAAAACTGGCATTCCATAAACGTGCACTCTCTACCCTAACTCTCTCAAAAATCAATGTACTCATCTAGATAAACAATGGCTATGGATGAGTAGTTACAATTAAACTTAACAAGAAGATGCATGGTCAATTGCAACTAGAAACTAAGACAACACATGGACACCAAAACCACATCAATTTAATATCATGTAAAACATTTTGCAGGGTATGCATTTTGATCTCACTTAAACCAACAACAATTCCTGTAGGCAACCCAATTATTTGTTATACAAGAAAGTTTAAAAGAAGGAAGCATATATTTGTTTTTATTTGTTGCAAATGCTAAAGGAGCACTCCATATTGAATACTATATCACTAATCATATTCTTTGCAACTGAAGCCCTTTCGTCGTATCCCCAAGACTGTTTTGAGTTGAACCTAATTATAAGTGATATACTGAATCCATCAATTAAGTTAATTTGATCGTCTTCACACATGTCATTTATGCCTGGAGTTCCAATGCCTTTGGATAACTATCCATTGCAAGGATATCCAGGTTTAGGAAATAAAAGGATTTGCACAAATGGTATTATAATCAGACATAAGCATGCTGCAGGAGGAATAATCATCCCAACATAAATTTTAGGAATATGGACCCTTAACAGAGAAATTTAAAGTGTTCTAACGTCAAGATTGGTTAACCCTTGAGTCTTCAGTCAAGTTCCTTCGTCACTAATCTTGTTGCTAGGTGATTATGTATTTCAGTGTAGTATTTATGTTTTGGTTATCAATTCTTCAGATGACAGAACTAACCAATATGATTATGGAACAAAGACTCTACCCTTCACAGTATTGCTTGAAATGTGATCCACACTGTATTTCCATGCGCCATGGTTACAAAATGTGATCCCACCACGGGATGTTGTTTAACCACATAGCAAATCATCCATGAAGCATACAAATAAGTAAAATCTTCAAGATTGAAGGTAAACCTAATCCTAGTTTATCCAACGAAAAGTCATACTTTGAAACTTCTATTAATTGCAGCACAAAAAAATTAGAAATGAATGCCATCCACTGCATGCTCCGTTAATAAGTACTTACACAACCACCCGAAGTCTTAATGAGTGTGTGTTTCTGGGGCATCTCTGTGTAGGTGGGCATGAGTGAGAGAGAAAGAATTGGAACAAGGTTCAGGCCATACATACATACCTTTAAGAACGTAGACCAATCTTCTCCTTTTGCCAGTGACTTTGACAGACAATCTAGCTTATTCAATATGCATCTCATGGTGAAAAAGAAGCTTCTCATATTAACTTCTGAGATCTCAAAACATGATGATGATAATCTAGGCATTCTAGATCCATATCTGCAGTTAACATGAAGCAGATCAATGTCATGGCAATAAAATAACAGTCAGAGTACATGGAAAAATAAAAGGAAAAAGAACAAAATGCAATCAGTAATCATCAACTAAGTTCTTATTAATACTGGAAATTAGAACCTCTCATAGATCTAATTATAGTTGCTGAATTCTCCCTTCCGAAGTAAGAGTATGTTGGTATTCTTTTATTTTGGAGGGGAAATGATATATTAATTCCTAGAAAAATCATTAGATTACAGGGTAGGAATGAGGAGCCACTTAGGGCTGTGCGTAACTTAGAAATACAGTAAAGAAGCTCATAGGATGAAGCATTAGAGCCACAAGGACAGCTCCTTGCTCCATCGAGCACCGTGTTCAGCAAAGAAGTCTGTAAATCCAGGAGTGTATTGGAAAGAGGCTAGAGGACATCAAGTGATAAGGCACTGCAGCCAATTTATATCTCAGTTAAGTTTTCAGGGTGCTAAGGCACCATGGATATAACTTAATGCATACTTGGAGTTACATTCAAGAACAATTTTGGGAAGAGGATTATTTGCCTGATCAATAAGCAATAAAAAACCCTTGGATGGTTGCCTGCAATTTTGCCTCATATGAATCAGCAATACAAGGGACTTGGAGAGAATAGAGAGGGCCTGGCCTTTATGGTGTCTGATCTCGGCACCAATATCAGCCTGCCCAGGCTTGCTAAAAGCTGAACTATCTGTGCTTATTTCCCACCAATCTGCATCAGAACCAACCATTTTTCTGAAGGTTTGGCAGTAGAAGCAGCTGGGAGATTGTGATATATTTTCAGAAGACTATTCACCATGAAAGCAAGAGAGACATCATGGAAGGAAACATTGATCTGTAGCAGTCTCCAACTATAAGACAAGAGTGGATGATAACCCAACCGACTGAGAATTCCTCACCGTTAAAGGACCGTACTGCAGGCTTTCCACAGCTCCTACATAAAAGGCTTACAGAGACAGTCTGGACCTTGCAATTCATTTTGGAATTTTCTAGATACCTCCTATGTTCAAAAGGTCACAGACTATCATAGGCCAAAACCACGAAACTCCCCAAAGGTGTAAGAAGTGAGTCCAATTCAAATGGTTGCCACTGGAGAATGGCAAATGGTTTAAGAGGAAGAAAATGAAAAGGTAATCTTTCAAACCATATTTGAATAATGATTTCTCAATTCAATAGCAATTCATAACATTCAATAAGCCCATATTGATAATATAACAATTTTTTCTGGAACAAATGTACTATTGATATTACTTCACTCGTTATATCATAAAATACATAAAATATTAAATTTACTTTATTTGTATTATTAAATGTGTAATATTCTTTCAACAATTGTATTGCATGAGAAATGAAGAGAATTCAATAAAACTACGTACTATTAATTGCATTGCAAAAAGGTTTTGATTTTTCCATTCCATTTTTTATTCCTAAGTTCTTTCATTTCATCATTCCTTTCTATATCCTCTCCGTTGTATCAAATATACCTTTAAGTTGCTCAGGAACATAAATAATGAAATGCATAGAAAAGATTTCCAATAGAAACACATAAAGCAATGAGAAACTATTAAAACAAGACAACCAAGAAAAATTGCAGAATAACATACTTTTCTTCAAAAGAAAAGAAACTAGAGGTATTGACGTATAAACTACAAGAAGACAAAACAGACAATATTAAAGAGGGAATATATTGTTTTCAGCATCTCACTTACCCAGTAAACGGTAGAATGCAATGGCCACAAAGCATTAAAACGGTCAGCAGGAGCAGATAAGCAACAGATGAGATAAAAGTTCTTCCAGAGAGGAAAAACCACTGATAAAGTAGAGCAAGTGAAAAGAAACAAAGAAAAGTTTCCTTCTCATCTTTCCACAGCAAAATATCTGCAACTGCAGAAGTATTGAATTGTCACGCAGCAGACAAATAAATAAAAATCAATTGTTCATTTCTACCAAAAGAGCATTGTGTATGTTAATTAGTGTACAAATTTATGTTGTACTAACCTCTGTGTGTGGGTGTGTGTGTGTGTTCATGCATATATATGTACATAGAGAAAGAGGAGCAGGGTGGTCCAGTTGTTAGAAATTCAGTTCATCACTGCTGTGCAATATGCTCACCAAGTATATACATTCTTGTATAATACTTAAATTGTTGATTCCATCATTCCACAAGGGATCATCTTTCGAAACTCAATTAAACAATATAATTTTAAAAATATTGCATGGTATCAAGCTTATAGCAATAACTAACCTTTTCCATTGCCTAAAAGCCTTTCCACTTTTGATGGTTTATTGAAGTCCTTGTATCTCATGATAGGAGAATCTATTGCTAAATCAGAGAATGCATGAGCAGTCAATTTCAGAGCTTCCTGTTTCAAACAGCATCCTTTATTTCAAAACAAATGCCCAGGACATATATCTACTCAAACTTAAGAAGGACAGTTTTCCAGATCAGTGCATCAATACCAGAGACATTTGTTAACAATCTTCATTTAGCAACCTATGGTACACAAGAGATAGGTAAAGCATATTATAGGTGGAAAGACCTGTTTCCAAAATTAAGCAATTTAAAATAACTTGAAATTATATACAAACAGAACTTCAATCTTTTATCTTTTCAAACTTGATTAAATTGGAAATATATTTCAGAAGAGAGAATTTTAGAGATTTAGTTCATAAATGAATTCTATTTCAAGAATAGGGCTATTAATGGCACCAAATGAACTGTAAACATTGGAATTAGAAACTATCATTCTTGGAAAACAAAATGCCATTTGTAAGTACATATTGACACACATAAGACAGCAATTCAATTTCATTTTTCACTATTATTCTACATTGCCTCTCATCTTACACGAGGCATTTCATAACAATCAATGACTTAAATGCAAGACTCTCTTACAAAACAAATGAAGCAGCACCTGCATAAATATGTCTTTTTGTGTAATCTTGCTTGCTAAGTTCATAAGACGATAATAACTGCCCAATCATCACCCATAGCCAAGGATATAATCCAAATAGGTCTCAAAAAGATAGGAAAGAGATGAAAGCTGCCCAAATATCATATGAGGTGTTTGAAATTCATATAGGTCTCCACATGCAATTCATCTTTGATTAGGTTTTTCTGGATTCACAAAATGAATAGCCACCTTACTTGCTACAACTTTATTGGAAAATTGTTTAACTAAGAAAGTTGTTGCAGTCATATGTTTTATTAAAATAACATGAAGTAGTATATAAACTGTTCAGATATATTTAGAAAAAGTATATATTTATGTATTTGTCTTATTTAAGATATTTGTAGAATTCTTAACTTATTTAGACGATTTATATGTCACTGTAAGTATGTATGAGTTTTTATGGTTGAAATAGAGAATTTCAAGTTCATATTCTAAAATGATTCAGAGTTAAATTCTCTCTAAATACATCTATAACCCATTATATACCATATTTATTGATATGATTTTTGGTGTATTTGTCTTAGTCTCTTTGCTGCCGCCACTTCGATCTTTACCAAACATAATTTTGCTTCCGACTTTAACTCTGTTGAGTGTCTTGTTTTCGACTCTAACTCCATTGACAACAAACGAGTCATATGTTTTCAACTCTAACTATGTTGTGAGCGAGCAAACCCTATTTTGACTCTAGTTCTGTAGAGAGTGAGCAAGTCCTGACTCTAGCTCCATTGTAGCTCATTCCTGGCTCTAGCTCCGTTGTGAATGAACGAGTCTTATTTCGACTCTAGCTCTGCTAAGAACAAGCGAGTCCTGTTTTCGACTCTACAAGAGAGTCTTGCTTCCAACTTTTATTCAATGGATGATCCCGGTTACATCACTTTCAGTTTCTCTTGACAAACGAAGTTGGTTCGATTCTCTCGAGTTTGAAGAAAATTGTTAAGATATATTTAGAGTGTGTTTGTTTGGGGATTTGGATTTTGAGTTTGAATTTAAATAGTAAAATTTTCGAATTGGAATAGTGATATGATGTGATATAAATAGGTGTTGATGTGATATTTTGAATGTAAAATTAAGTTTTAGTGTAATATAAAAAAAATAAAAAATACGTATTTTGTTTGAGGAAAAAAATTGGATGAATAGTAGAAATTTTGTGAAATGTGTTAAACAAAGAATTTCAATATCAATTTAAGAGATTTGTAGGATTTTTAACTTATTTAGACGATTTGTATGTCACTATATAAATATGTACGAGTTCTTATGATTGAAATAAAGAATTTCAATTTCATATCATAACATTACCTTCACATGTACAAAACTTAACATAGTTTGAGGGTGAAGATTAATGAAGCTGGATAAAACTTAGCCTTAGATTTTGAGCATATTTCTAAAGAGACCCACAAGACAAAAAAAGGAAATAGAGATTAATCTTCACACATAAGCAGGGAGTAGGAAAAGATTATATAGAACATCACAGAAGAAAAAACTTACTTCCATAGAAACAATTGGTGTGTACTGAATATTTTTCTGAGCTGCAGAGCAATTAAATGTCCTCGTACGTAAACCTAATGTAGCAATCTTGCAAGCAGAAGCACGAAGATCAAGCTCTCCAGAGTCTGAATTCACATGTGGCAATTTTATGAAAAAAAGGACATATTGGACAACCCACACAGGGAGACTTATGACTGGCCTGCAATTGGAATGAATTGAAACAAGTAATTCACTTGAAAATATGAAAACCATACCAAGTGGCTGCCAGAGGAATCCATTAAATTGGATACAAAAAGAAATCAAAATTACAACAGATAACATAAAAAAACCAAAAATCGCCAACAATTTGACTGGCCTCCTAGGATAATTATTATAAGGTTCAAAGAATAATTGGATAAATAACCACAGTCCAGAGCCCAAAGTTGACATCGGTTTGGAGATTAAATTCACTGAAGCAGATGACCACACACAGCCAAAGTATTGAAGGTTACACTTGAATCCTGTGAAAGGTGAACAGAAGCGGCACTTGGTTCTGTATTGAAAGTACAATCTCTAATAATAATGCTTATCATACATTTACTTCATTAATCCATGCAGATACTCTGATGGTTTGAATCTTTTGATTGTTATCTCTCTCACTTTGTCTAGCATAAGATTGCATTTTCAGGGAACAATTTTGCATTCATAAATTAAGGGGAAAAAAATTCACTATAGTTCCCATTAGCAAACACAACACTTTAGGTTCCATTATAATTTTTGTAACGTATTAAGTCCCATTCATACCTAAAAGTATCCTTTTAGGTCTTACTCTAGCTGTTCAACCATTCTGATGTGTCTGGTGTCTGGTTTGACTAGTCATCTGGCAAGCTTAAGTGTCAACTGAATAGAGCACAACACGCCAATGTTCAGAATTTAATGAAATTTTGATATGGTTATGAATTAACAAGGTTGTATTCACGACCAACATAGCCATCTTAAGTTGCAAACAAATTGCTTACTTGTGTTGTTGAACCCATTTTTGCACCTATTTTAACATAGTTTTTATATTAAAAAAACATTCTTAAACAAAACCCAAAACACCACTGATTTAATATACAATATTTCTTAACACATCACATCTAACACTTATTTTCACTTTAAAAATTTTCAAAACCCAACCAAATAAGAACACACCCTTCTGAAAAAAAGGTAACACACCCTTACATTCTTTTAATCAAAACAATTTAACGGATTTTAGGTATGTTTGTTTAGTGTGAATGTAAATGAATTATCGCTAACATGGATTTAGGGTGGCTTAAACACAGCTCTAAATAACTATATGTATTTTTCAGACATTAGAATTTTGTTAAGTTGCACACCACAAATAACTGTGCGTGGTACATATGTTGATGATTTGGATGTTTTTGGGATTTTTTAATTTAAAAGAATTGATCAAAATAATCTATGTATTTACTTATTTTGAGTGCATTGATGTTTTGAACAAAATGGTGTTTTGATGTTTTGAAGTGAAAATAACTGATGAATAAAATGTTTTAAATGAAAAGTAAAAGTTGGACATAATGTTTTGAATGGAAAATAGAATGTGAATGCGGTGTAATTTTAGGAAAGATAATAAATTAAATAGTGCTAAAATGGTTTCGAAAAGACAAGTCAACAATATGTATGTAACTTAAAACAGAAATATTCAGTCACGACCAAGTCAAAATTTTATTAAACATCTGAACAATGGTGTGTTGTGGGACAATGTGAGCTTGTTGTATCAAATTCAGTTGACATGTAAGGTCGCCAGATAGCACACCGGATCAATTGTTAGACACATCAACATCACCCAGCTGATAACACATTGGACCAATATCCAATGAACCTAAGGGTGTGTTTGGACATGGGTTTGGGGCCGGGCTCCCACTATTCATCACATCCCCCTAAAGACCATTAAATCAAACCTCTATGTTTCATTTTTTTATATTACATCAAAAATAAAGTTTTCATTCAAAACATCACATTTTACACATACTCCAATTCAAACATTTATTATTCTTCAACTAACTTCCAATACATCCAAACACACCATAAAACATGGGTGTGTATGATTTTGTGTTTTGGGTTAGATGGTAGTTTGAATGTGATGTTGTGTTTGAGAAAATCGTGTAATTTTATAGAAAAATACGAGGATTTCATAGTAAAGAAATTGAAAAAGATCTCAAAGAGAGCAGAACCTATAAAATTTATAATGAATGTTGCCACTGACTTTCCAATTAGTGATTGAAGTTTGCCTGCCGATGCAAGCACAACTAGACCATCAAAATGAATCAGAAAAGGCAGTTATTAAGCTAGAAAAAGTCTTGTCTCAAATAGCACTTTGAGTTTTGACAAGAGAAGTTGATTTAATCTCTAAGTTACCATAAAAAACATCCATGATGCAATATTCAAAACAGCCATCAAACCACACTTAACATTTGAACATACAAGAAAGCAAGGGAAAAACCTAATGAGTGCACCACAATAGGTGAAGTACTGAATCTTAGATAGCCCCCACTAACCCCATTCAATAAACTAGAATCCCCCCACCCCAAACCAAAGCCTTGACAACAACAGGACCATCTATGTAAATTTAAGTTCTTGGTATTCCTCAAGGTGAGGTATACACACATACACACACACACACACACACATATATATATATAGGAAAACAATCCTATCATAATCTTAAAATTTAATTCTCATCTTAATCTAGCTCTATCTACACCAATGCTTATCTATATAGTCAGCACTCCCTTTTGAGTTGGTTCCAAATATGGTTGATCCATAGTCCCATTAATGCCTTGGTAAATCCTCTTAAGTTGATCCGTGGACTTGATTGTATTTTACAATGACGAACCCATATTAGACCTTGCTTCAAATCTTGGTTTTTCTTTCATTAAACCACTTTAGTTTTAAAACAAACAAGGTAACACATGATGCAAAACCAACAAATTCCAAGTACAAAGAATGAAAGAATTGCTTATGATTAGGATAGGTGGGTTGAGTGAGAAATTAAATAGTTCTCTTTTTTTTTTAGGGGGGGTGGGGTGACTAGGTTTTGCGTAATCAAACCAATTCCCTTTTTGATCTAATCTTACCGAGCTCCCATGAACACACAATGCCGCAGCTGGCCTACTAGCCACTTTGTCACAAAGACTAATATCCAAAAACCACCCAATGCTCAGCATGCCCTCACACTCCCACTTATTCACTGAACAAGATACTCCCTCCCCATCATTTGCCCTGCCACACTCTCCAATTGTGTCATTTTCCAAACGTAGTACTACTATCATTTGTGTGTAACAGTTCATAGGTGGTCGGTCTTCAACTAATTAGCCCATCACTATCATTTGCATGTAAATTCATAGGTGTAACAATTCATAGATCCATTTATACTTATCTAATGAAAAATGTCTTCAAACTTAGAAATCATACAGCAAGCCTTCTTGGATCTTCAAAGAGCACATTGTATGCATTCTTTACGAATGCTCTTCATGAGGCTTCTCTTCAATGTATTGAAGTCATGAGAAGTGAAACAATTGTGCATCTTCATCTTTTTTTATAGAATTGCAAACCTAATCAAATTTCATCCTGATAATCTTGTAATTTTAATAGATTTGATTAGGGAAAGGAATGAGCAATTTCCCAACAATATATCCATGAAGTTGTCTAGGTTTTGATATTTTTAAGATGAAATAGTTGTTGGATGGAATGTTTTGTATACAAAATGTGTTAGATAAGATGTTTGTGGAAGAGGATTGTGAGATTGCATAATAGAATAACTGGGAAAAAATTCGAGAGATAATCCAAGCGGCAAGCACTAACAATTTTCTATTTTGTGTTATGTGAAACACAACAAAAAATCTTATGTACAACAGCACAATACCTTCATTGTTGCTACATAATCCCAATAATTACTCCCCCTTTGTGTGACACATAAGGCAAGAACATATATGATAGAAATAATCTAATCTTAACAACCACGAATGCCATTACACCCCTTCAACAAACTCATAAATAAACAAGAGGTTCTTCACTTATATTCTTCACATGCCACCATCAATTATCATCTCATCTTGGACTCAAGAAATTTCCAAGGAACCTGCTCTGATACCATATAAATATGTGTATATAGTTCTATCTATTTCACAAGGTAAGGTTAAACAAACATATTAAAGTAATAATCTTATCCTATCCTAATCTATCTCTATCTCCTATCCCAATCTGACTTTATCTACAAAATGTTGAAATATATAATCAACAATCTATGATGTATATGATATGGGATCAGAGAATTACATTAGACAAAGAAAAAATGATTGATTTCACTAGGGTTTGATTGTGGCACAAGGTTGATGACTAAGACTAGGCTTTCATTTTATCTTAGTTTAGTTTTTAGTCTTTTCTTTAATGTCTTGAGTCCATTTAAATGGGCTCATATATATTAGGTTCCATCTAGGTCAATTATGAATAAAGAGTTCATCTAGGTTAGAGGGACCATTAGGTCTTGGGCTGATGACGACTTTGCCTTGGTAGTAGGGAGAATTGGTTTTCCTCTGCATGATTAATTCAAGCATTTAGCTTGGTAGCAGGGAGAATTGATTATCCTCTCTGGGATTAATTCATTGAATTCCCAACAAAGTTCATTGTTACTTCTACCCTACGTTCCATCAGTGTATGTCAGCCATTCGTAACAGGCACTGTACTTCTTCCAGTTGATACCAACTGGGCTACCAATCTTTGATCCTCTGATACACAGTCCTAGGCAATCAACTCATTCCCTCCCCCATCCCCCATCCCAAAAAAAAAATGAAAAATGTCACCCAAGCCATTCTAGTTAACCACACATTATTACAGCTGTTACAGGTTTCGGTACTGTAGTTAAATTCATTGCAACTTTACAAATGTAACGAGTGTAATGACTATACCATTGTTGGGGAAACATACAGCTCATGAATTAAGAATTGGGGAATCACTTCTAAATGTACTTCCAGTCCAATGGCAAAACTCAGAATAACATGTGAAGAGCATTTTACTCCAGCTATTTCACATCATTCATCATTGACAAATGTACCATTTATTCCAAACAAAGACCTAAAATCCTAAAAACCAAGCCTATTGACTCTAAGACTTTTTTATTGATAAAATATAGGAATAATAGTCTTAATGATACAGCTACAACTAATGCCTAACTAGAATCTTGCATGTTATTTTTTTGTTAATCATGATTGTCCGGTTTTGTTGACTCTTTGAGGGATAACCATAATGATTTTCAACCACAATCTGGGCTTTCTCAGTTGCAACCATCCTTCTAGCCATGATTCTATCCTTTCCCATAACCCTAGTTTCCAATCAACCTCAGAACTCTTCCTCTGTTTCGAGCACAAGGCACATATTCTAGACTTTTGCCACACTTGACTCCCCAGCATCTAATGTCTTGCCTAAGTCACCACCTTCTGCAGCTGATGTCAGCAATTAGAATTGCCCTTTCTTCAGACAATTGAATTGATTGCCTTCTCAACCAATGATGGCCTCTTGTACCTTGGGATTTGGCCCCTTTATCATCTTTGGGGTTAATTAGTCCACTTTGCTGATCCAATAGTATCCTAATGGGCACAACTGCCTTCGGTTCATGTCAGAATATCTTTTAAGGGTTCAGACATACATATATGCTTGTTTGTGTGTGAATATGTTCATGTATGAGCCTAACAGGGACTTGTTTGAGAAATGTATGATAAAAATAAGTCAACATTTTCATAAATGATGATACTGAAAATATTTACCAAACATCCTGCATATGATCCATCAGTTACAAGCATTGGCCTTGTGCATCTTAGTTATTTATCCAGTTCATGAGTTTTGAAGAACCATTATGATAACGTAACTGTGATCATCTGAACACGGAATCTTAAGTTGTTACTGATACATTCTAGCACATGAAACAGCATAAAAACTTTGATACCTGTGGTAACCTAAGCTCTCCAATAAAAGAAATGCAAATTCCCGAAACAGCATTGGCTCCAGATTTGTAATAAAATAAGCCTACAAAATCCAGTTGAAGATAAAATACTTAAAAAAAAACTGAAATTCATCAACTCCAGATGGAGCAGCCAAGGTTTGGGAATACCTTTCCAGACACAGACACGGAGCTTAGTGATTCTTCAGCGCAGATAAGAGCATGAGCAACGTTATCTACATACGTGAAGTCTGACATACTGTTTCCACTTCCTATAATATACTGAAATGAGAAGGTCTATTACTAATTTCAAAATATACATATTAAATTTCTAAGTCAATGTACAATAAATAATCACAAGTGAAATAATTCAGTAAAAAGAGCCTAAGTCACAATCATCAGGTCAAGATCTAACCGCCAAAAAACAATAGGGCAATATTACTAATGAACAATACAATAGCATTCTGTAAAATAGAAGATCCCATCCTATGTAATTAAAAGACCATAAAGTAGCTAATAAACCTTGGCCCATTTGGATTTTGCCATAGTCACCAGCAAGGGTAATAATTGTTTATCTCCAGATCCAAATACATTGCAAGGTCGAAGTGCACATGTCAAAAGGCCACCAGCATCATTGGCAGATATGATCAGAGCCTCAGCCTGAGTCCTAAGGTCAGTAACCATGTCCCAAAACTGTAGCAAGCACAAGCGAAATCAAGATATGATCATTGGTAAATAAAGAAAGTAAGTTCAGGTTTTTAGTTAGACATACTCGACCAGAATATGGCATGGATTCATCTCCATCATATATATCATGGATATCATCAAAAACTACATCGGCAGAACTGTTGTAAATTAACCGATTAACTTTACATTCACGACAAACATCCACTACATTTCTTGCACCTGAGGAATCAATGGAATCAGGACATGAGCACAAGATATAAAGCAGCACATTTCTTCATCTTATGGAACTGGCTGGGGGCAAAATTACCCTGGACAATGATCTTGTAGCATGAATAGAAATCTGAGGGGAGTGAATCTACATAATCAGTATAAAATACAGCAGAAACACCTTGTATTGCTGCGAAAAAAAAAAAAAAAAGAAAAACAGAAATACATGTCAATATAGGAGCATGTTTAATATAATGATGCCCTGCGTTCAAAGAAAATGTCACGTCATAGAAATGAAATACAATAAAAGGCCAAAAACAAATATCCATATAGCTAATAAAAGGCCAGAATCCAATAAATGGACCGTAAGGGGTGGCCTGGTGGTGTGGGGAGTGAACTTGTGACCGTGAGGTCATGGGTTCAAACCCCGACGCCTCCAGGTTGACCTGCCACACATGATTTGCCTAGTGTGACTTGCATTGTCGGCCTAGTTTGCAGGGTATTAGGTTCGGTCAGAGGTTTACCTAGTGCGCACTTTCGGATAGTGGTCGAGGGTTCTCACTGAATAATCAAGCTGAACAAGGGGTATACAGGAAGAGTTGGACTGAAGAAGACGATATAGGTACAGAAACAAGAGCAGGATATAATAACCCTCGTACTGGTTTAGCTAGAGAAGTATTATGCTACTAGAGTGACATTAGGATATAAATGAAAAAAGTAAATAAATAAGTCTATAAATTTTCTGAGTACTTGATTTTCAAACTCGACTCAAGCATCATTAAGCTGAGCTCGAGCTCCACTTGCTAGATATATTTAGGTTCAAACTTGAGCTCAATTCTTCCTTGTATATGTTAAATTATATATATATATATATGATTAAAAAAATACAAATTTCATCTTGTTGAACCTTATGAGCTGAGTCTATTAGACTTGAAAATTATTCAAGTATTTCTTTTTAAACTCAAACTGTAATGAGTTGAGCTTTTAAGCAACGCAATATAGGCAAGAGCTCTAACCTCACTCGACTGGACAACTCAGTGCAGTCACCCTTTGCAGCAGGAGTATAAGAAGTGGTGAGTCAAGGCTGTTTCCAACCATATTGTATGCTTCATGAGTGTCTCACAAACAATTGGCATGCCATATTAATAAAAAAGAGGTCAGGTGGAATGGGTGATAGTGGAGGTTGTGTACAAGACTAATTAGTTGCACAATTTTCTCACTGCACCTTTGGGGCAAGGCTAAGTTAATGGTGCAAAAATTGATGCAGAAACAAGTTTGGTACGAAGAAAACATACATGATTAGTGATTTCAAAATGTTTGGCAGAAGCCTTTCCGAGTTAGGTATCCTTGGCTTTTGTGCAAAGCATAAGTAGCATTTATCAGGGTATTTAGACTCATTCAGAAACTATGAGTATTTTAGGGCTACAATAGCTGCAGCTAGGAAATTGATGTGTCATATTAAGTGTTATAATATTATTATTATTATTATTATTATTATTATTATTATTATTATTATTATTTTCTATTGATTTCATTAATTTTCATCCATCATACAAACCAGGTTGTAGCTCTCTCACATTGTATAATTTGATGTCTCAAATTTAACCTTCAAAAAAAAGTGCCAGCAATTGCAAATTCAGCAACATGTAAAATCATTGGGAACTTATTCAAGTAATATTTTAGGAGGTTATTTTTTAGTAGCAAATTAAACCAGATTTCATCCATTAAGATTAGAGCTATAAAACAAACGAACAGTTCGCGAGCTCAGCTTGGTTCGGCTCGTTTGAGCTCACTAAGAGCTCGTTCGTTTAGCTAAACAAGCCAAACACGAACATAAATTTTGGCTCATTATGTTCACGAACGAGCTCGAGTTTGTTCGCGAACGTCCAATAGTATTTATTAGAAAAATTAAATTAATAATTTTATATTTAATAAGTATATATATCTTTATAAATATTATATTGCATTCTATTTTTTATTTAAATTTATTAATAAATATTATAATTATTATTAGCTAAATTTATTTTTTTTAAAAAAATAAATAAATAACATAAAATTTCTCTTAACGAGCCGAGCCAAGTTGAACACGAACAAAAATATTGCTAAACGAGCCAAGCTCAAACAAAAATTTCAACTCGTATCTCTTAACGAACGAACACGAGTCGAACTCGAGTCCTTAACGAGCCGAGCTCAAACATGACATGCTCAACTCTGTTCGACTTGTTTACAGCTCTAATTAAAATAGAGAGTTGATACATATTAGTAGTTCTACATAACTGAAATAAAAATTTCTAACATATTAGAAAGAAAAGCTCAATCTAAAGAAAAGGCCAAAAGAGGTGAAGCATGAAGAGAATAACATAACGAAGCTTTGATCTTAAAAATTCAAAAATAATGAAACAGAGATAGAAGGGCATATAAAAACACAGAAAATAAAATAATAAAATGGAAAAGACAGTAGAAAGAAAAGTGAAAACCAAGCATGGCCAGGGGAACATGTACAAGAGGGGGGGTGGGGGGTGGAAAAGCATAATAGAAAGGAATGAAATAGAATAGAATAGATTCGAGAATAAAAAAGGAAAGAAGAAAAAAGTATAGCAGGAATGTATGTAGAAAATTCCTTATGGAGAAAACAATAAAGCACTTGCTATAGGAAGACCTGACAACCAACATTATTGCTGAAAGAGCTTCATTTGGCATCTAATTCCTGAACCCCAGAGATGGTATCATGCTCTATGACATAACACTGTCATTCTCTACCTCTTCCATGGGACATCTAATTATTATATTAAATCAGACCATGGAAAAATTTAGAAAATTAAGACGTCTGACAAAATCTAATATCATAGAGTTTTCATTTTCTCCTCTTTCTTCTTTCCATGCATTCTCATTGGTTTATACTTTCTCTGTCCTATAAATCAGACACCTCAAACTTCTTTTTTGGAGTCAGTTCTTATCAAAATTCTTTTTACCATATTTATCTACATATGTACATCTTTTATTATAGGTACCTTACAGGTTTACAACTTATCACATTTATTATTTTTACTTAGTAGTTCATAGAGCTAATAATCTCTAGCATCTTAAAATTTTCTTTTCCAATAAAGAGCAATTTCAAAAGGAAGATGAAAGCACAAGAAATAAAAAAAAGGGAACAACAAAAGAGTCGATTAACATGATATATTGGGTCATAATGAGCAGCTGTTTGATATTGAATCGTAAGTGGGATGCCTGGGACTAAAAAGAAAAAGAGATTGAAAAGCTTCTCGATCATGAAGAAAAATCAAAATGACCACATCCATAGTTATTATATTTTTCCAAAATGGGGTGCAGAAGATGGACAAAAAGGAACTCCTACCAATTTCAACTTCCCAGTTAATAATTCTCCTTTAATTACGGCTTTGGGTTTTCCGCTCCCTGTCTTGTATATTTATGTTAAACACATTGAGACTTGACATACATCAAAACACCTTCTCATTAGGCACACTCATCATCAAGAATATTCATGTTGGGATTTTTTTAAAAGCATGCGACATTGTTAACACCTAAACATCATGTTATTTTTCCTCTAAAGAACATCACATCATTGAGTACATTGTGCTGCAAGAGAAAGCAGTAAACTCAAAGTGAAATGATGAAGAAAAGCCAAATGCAGTCGAGAACAAGTAACATGCGCTCAACAAGAAATCTTCAACAATCCGCAAGCACGAAATTCTGTGTTCGTATTCACTCAAATAAGTTGATAATATTCAGCTCAACATCCAACTAAGCAGTCATATAAACATTAAGCTAACATATCTCAGTAGATTAAGTTTGTTCGTTTTATTTTCTTTCAAAAAAACAAAAATAAAAATCTGAAACTATCGTTAGCTGAGAAGAGAAGTTCAATCGTATCTGCTCCCACCCACATTACGAACATTTCAAGTTCACATCAAAAGAAACTCGTTAATACCTTCAGCAATTTCGGATTCACGGCGCACATCAACCTGAAAATAGGAGGCACGGCCGGAGGCCAAGGCATCGGCGAGAAGAGTCTCAGATGGTTTGAGGTCGGGAGAGTTATGGGAATCGGCGAGGCGGACGATCCAATTGCCTCGAGTCAAAAGCCTCTCGACCAAGACGCGGCCTACAAATCCCCTGGCGCCGAGTACAGCGCAGGTGTTGAAGTCGGCGGCACCATTTACGGTAGCCATGTCCAGAGATCGCGCGGTGATCAATGAAGAAGGTGGGGAAGAGGGGAAGAGTGTGTGAATTGGGGGCGAAGAAAACAAACAATAGAGAGAAAGAGAGAGAGGGGAATGATCGAGTGCGGTAGGGTCCAGGAATCAGGTGGAGTTCGGTACCTCGTCCTTTTCACTATCTTAGCTACATACATTTTTTTTTTTTTTAAAAAAATTAATTTGATTTTAATATAGAAATAATATTTAAAGAGATATTTTTTTAAAAAAAAAATATAAAATTTAAATAGTAAAATATGAGTAAGCTTTACAAAAGAAACAAACTTTTAATAATTTATTTTTATAAATAATTATATTATCACAATAATTTTTCTTATTATTGTTATTACATTAATATTATTATTAAAAGTTAAAACCAAAGCAGCCTATTTTTTTTAAATTTCTTAGGGGGTGTTTGGCAAATAACTTTTAGAAGACCTTTTAGCTGTTTGACCAATCAAAAAACTAATTTAGGTGTTTGGTAAATTAACGAATAGCTTTTTGGACTCAAAAAGCTAACTTACCCAACGTTTTGAAATAGCTTTTTCGGTAAAAAAAAAAAAATAAATAATTCTTTATATGCCCTTAAAAATTTATTATACATTTTACACAAATAAATATATTTTAATTATTTATTAATTATTTTAGAATATTTTATTATATTATAATTTTACTTTTATAAATTTAAAATAATTAATTTTTATATAAAAATTATTTTAATTGTAAAATATATAAATTTATTAAAATCAACATAAAATAAAAAATATAAATATTAATAATTTATTTTTTATTAAAATTATATTATATAAATTTTATACTAAAAATAAATTAAATAAATTAAATTTATTGAAAATTATAAATATAATGAACTAATCGATAACTAACATAATAAATATATACACGAAAAATTTATTATTTTATATTTTACATCATTTTCAATAAAAAAAAAACTATTTATATATTTTAATAAAAATATATTATTTTTTAAATCTAACTGTAATAAAAATAAATACTTTTATAACACTTTACAATTTTCAATAACTAATAACAAAAACTTTTAAACATTCTAATCTTAAAAAAACATAATTGAATATATTAGAAACAACGAGTGAAATAGAAATGTCCTCAATTGTCATTTTACGTATAAACAGCTAATATCAAACAGTTGTTTTACCAAATATTTTAATACAAACAGCTAATCGAATCAGCTGGTCAAACCAGCTAATTGAATCAGCTAACAACTATCAGTTAATTGAATCAGCTAACAGCTAAGCTAACCGCTAACAGCTGTAAGCTAACTGTCAAACACGCCCTATAGTCCAGCAAAATCAAAATTGGGGGTGTTTGTTTTTTGTTTTGGTTTAGAGGAAAATATATATATTTTTTTGATAATATGGAACCTGCAACTACTACTCTAAAGTGTGCACTAATAAATCCCCAATCGACTTGTAAACTAGGCTTGACAAAGACAAGTTACACTAGACGAACATAACAGGTGTATTTGAAGAATTTTTTTTTTGATAAAACCAATAAGAAATTATGTATATAATATAAAAATAATGATTGTGTTTAATATATTAATTTTCGGGAGAAGTGTGTTGGAAAAATTTTGCAAAAGAAACAAACCCTTATATTTTTTTTGATTGGTTCGTTAAATTTGTTTATATGAAGTTTAAAAAATTACGTCCATAATAGAAAAATAATACTCCCTCCGTCCCATGTAATATGGGTCTATTACCGTAGATACGGGAATTTAGGTAAAGTATAATTAGTAAGCAATTAAGAAATGTATTAGTAAAAATAATTATTATTCAGTAAGAATAATTATAGATTAAGATTAACATAACTAAATAGTTTAATTAAGATTTAAAAAAATTAAAATTAAAATTTTAAAATATGATTAAAGTGTATAATTAACTTTCTAAAAAAGGAAAGGACAAATTATGTGGAACGGACGAAAATAGAAAATATGAATAAATTATGTGGGACGGAGGGAGTACTGAATATTGAATATTAATTTTTTGTAAAATAATATAATATATATGGGGGATTGTATCAATAAAAAAATATTAATTGAGCAAACAAACTCATAATATTTTATAAAAAAATATATGATTTCATTTACACGAGAGGTTTTCAAAATTTTTGAAATTTTGAAGATTTTAAAAATAATAAAATATTAATATTTGATTAAATGAAAAATATATATTTGATTAGAAGTTTTTTAACAAATTGAATAGCACTAAAATTATAAAATATTGTATTTATAATCATTTCTCCCTCGGTAAAAAAGAAGAGTAAATATAATTATTAAGTAATTAAGAAGTATATTAGTAAAAGTAATTATTATATAAGTAAAAGTAAGTATAGATTAAGATAAAGTTTAATTAAGATTTTAAAAAATTATAAAATTTAAAATATGATTAAAGTATATAATCATATTTTAAAAAAATAACAAATTATGTGCAACAGACCAAAATAAAAAATATGAACAAATTATGTAGGACAGGGAGAATATTATTATTAAAAATATTTAATCCAAATTATTGTTAAAAGTATTAAAATAGAAATAAAACAAAACTCTAAAATACACTCTATTATACTAAAAATAAATAAAGGATATGAATCTTTTTTGTTACTAAAAGAATATTTGATTTTGATTTAGGACAGAGAAGTATATTCATTGTAGTATGAACAACTCTCTGTTTATTTATGTATATTCTCACAAAAAAATATTCAATTGTAAATTAAAATTAATTTAAAATAAAGTATTCATTTAAATTTTTATTTAATTAATATCTAAATATAATATTTTATAAAAAAAAAAATAATAATATGTCTTATATTTAAACCTCCATTAATAAATACTCTTGTTTAGTCATTGTACTTTATAAAATATTAATAAAAATATTTTTTTTCCCTGAATTTAAATAGCAACACGATAAAAAAAAAAAATAAATAAATAAAAAAATTAATTAAATATATATATATATATATATATATATATATTGTTTGCCATTTTTCAAGAACTTGCAACAAACATTTCTGATGCTAAGCTTTTCACAAGGACAATAATGGTTCTTTTTCTTTTACACACCTCTCAATAAACACAATTTTCTCCAAATTTCTCAATAAAATTATACTCCTTCCACCCACCAATCACTCAATTATATGCACATTTTCTTTCTAAATTTCTCTAACAAACTATTAAAACATACTTAAAATTACTATAAAACACTTTCATAATTCCAAATAACAACCAACAAAAATCCCAACAAATCATAAACACTAAAAGAACAAAAACCCCAATAGTAGTTTCTAATACCAAAACACGAACAAAAAAAAACACAGCTGTGGAAGAAAAAACTAGGCAGGATAAACCATCGAATCAAAAAGTATTTTCTATATTTCAGACTGTAAATATATCTGATAAAAATAAATGGCCACCACAAAGGAAATACAACCAAGTCATAATAATCATATACACCTCAGTTGAGGAAAAGGGTCAAAACAATGTCATCATCATCATATAACATGTATTCGCTTAATAAGGATACACTCGGAAAAAAAAGGGTAAGACTACGAGCGACTAGCCAATGGCAGCAATTGCCAGCTGCTTCTCGTTGCCTGCCATAAGAAGAAATGCACACAATGGCATCAACTGCCATACCAGAAAAGATTTTATGCGATAATTGTCTGGCTAGAGTTTACAGTGCTCATCGAATCAAGAAACCAAATGTGATTTTTTGCCCATTGAATAACTTTCCAGTGTACGGCTAAAATGGATAAAAGCTTAGCAAAAAGCTAGAACGGGCTTTGGTTTCTGATGTAGCAGAATTAATACACTCCAAACAATGGTCACAGGATTAGCTCGGTATGCAAGTAAAGAAAAGTGCCAACCTCAGACGACAAGATTTGCTTAGGCAGCAGGGAGATTAGTAACTTTTCCCACAGCAACAGTTCTTCCTGCCAAAAGTAAAATTCAGTGATTTTAGCACCTCACGTTTCTGAAATCGTTTAATTAAAGTCTAGAATGCAATTTTTAGCACCTTCAGTCCGAAGGGTGAATCGTCCAAGCTGGGCAAAGTCAGAAAACTTCTCAACGCATATCATGTTATTCACCTGAGAAGTAGAATGCCATCATATTTACCAAGCATCTGAGTATTGTAATAATTGAAATACTTAAACAAAACAGACTCCACCCACCCCCACCCCCCCCAAAAAGGAAAACGAAAAAAAAAAAAAAGTCACTGGGGTTTGTGATTTGAAATGAAAGTTGATTTGAGTTTTTATTTAAATAGTATTTTACAAGAGAAAACTGTGTATTTTTATTGGAATCATACCCGGGTGAATAGTGTTGATTTCGGTTTGAAATCACAACCAAACACACCCTATAAAGGTTTTAGAAATACAACATTTTGAAATGACATTGACGCCATTAAATCATTAAAATGGTAGGGGTAGAATTGCTAACCTGCACGCGACATTCAACCAAAGCACCCTTCTTAACAAAGAGGGGTTTCTTTTTCATACTCTTTTTGGTTTTTGGATCAATTTGTCGAATCAACTCAACAATTTCACATTCCTCCACCACTGCATGGACGTGAAGAACAGCTCTGTACCCCGCACAAAAGATTGCCTGGGCAGAGGGAGCATGTTATTATTCATTAAAAATAACACAAGTAACAAATAAAGAATCCTAATAAAAAATTCTGTATACATTTTCAAGCAACTCCAGAATTTGCAGCTGGGCGACAAACTCAGATACACCAGGGATTGGCTTTTCTGCACACAATATGGGTTTTGGTCAGTGGTAAATAAACAAATTAAAACTCTGAAACTGCAAGAAACTTTCACAATATTCAGTGTCTATGATATATTAAGCAATATCTATTATCAAATAGATTAAAAAAACTTAAACTCAAGTTTTTCAACAAAGATGCTATAGGTAGTTCTGTCAATCCTTTAATCCTCATTATCATTTACCACGTTATTAATTTTCAACTTGTGTTACAGCCATTTCAATAATAACAATTTGGATTAGCATGCACGCTAAGAAATTATACTTTATACTGAATGAGTTATGATCCATTTCACCAAAGGGTAACTAGTTGGACAAGCATAATCAATAATGAAAAACCCATTCATAAGAGCAAGTGAAACCAAGGGATCAAAACGAAACACATACCAATACTACATAGAACAAAACCCGACAAGATATCCTCTTCTTCAATCCCAGACATCCTGACTCGCAAGTTTTCACCAGGTCCAGCCCGCCTCACTTTAACTTCATCACAATAAACGGAGACAACTTTCACCGCTACCTGCACATAAAAATGTAATGAAGTTCAATAATACTTACTGTCAATGTCCTTTACCAAACTACAATTAAAAAAAAAAAAAAATTAAATAAATCACCTTATTTGGCATGACCAGTAAACTATCACCTTCGCAGATACTCCCGGATTCCACTTTCCCCATAACAACAGTTCCCAAATCTTTGAATTTGTCAATGATAGGCATTCTGTAAGAACAAAAGAATAAATTTTAAGTTTCCTGCAGCCACTAATAAAGGTACAATTTCGAGTGACAGACATTGACCATCAATAACCTAGACTACGTCATGAGTGTTACATAGTGACAACTAAATAGACAACTTGTAACAAGAATCGGACACATTTGTAAGCATATTATACATGAAAAAAATCATCAAAAATATTTCATTAGGATTCTTGTTCAGCAACCTGAAAGGACCTTTAGGATCACCCTGTGGAACTTCAATGGCATCAAGAACTTCAAAAAGACATGGACCACTCCACCAAGAACATGTGCTTTTGTCAACCCGGGTCTTCATATTTGTTCCCATGAGACCAGATATTGGAAGAAATTGCACATCTGCAACCCAACAAAAAATTTTAAAGATGAGAAAGATAGGGGCCAGAAATTGACAGTTGATAATTTCAAAGCAAGAATTTTCTAGGAAATCTCCCAAAAGCAAATGGATATACAATATTAATTCCTCATCATATCGGTTGTATTTAAAGATCTGCATAACCTAGACAAGGAGATATAAACATACAATCTACCTCGCAATAGGATTGAAAAATCCTTGTGTTTTTTAAGGGTGTGTTTGTTTGAAGGATTTTGGAGGATTTCCACTATTCATCCAATTTTTTCCCCCCAAAAACATCAAATCAAACACCTATTTTCATTTTTTATATTATACTAAAAATCAATTTTACATTCAAAACATCACATCAAACTCTATTTATATCACATCATACAACAATTCAAATTCAAAATTTTTACTATTCAAATCCCAATCCAAAATCCAAACCCCCAAACAAACACACCCTAAATATACATAAGCAACCCAACTATAATTCTACCAGACATAAGTTCAGTAAAATGATGAACTGTAAACAACCACAAGCAAAAAAAAATTGACAAACCTTCTTAATGCTCAAGCTTTTGAGTGAAAGCACTAATATCCAAGTTTGTTTAGTATTTATAGTTTTAGGTATTTTTATTGAGGTATGGGGAATTGTGGAAGTATTATAACAAATGATGTTTTGTGTGTTTCCGTTTACTGTTGTGTATTTAATGGACTTTCATGCTGTGTATATATTATATATTATGAATTATATTGTTTGAATAATAATTTTGGGAAATCTTGTACATGAAAAACACTAAGTGAACACATTCTAAATGATTGAAAGGGAAAAAAAAAAGATAAAATAAGTTATAATCCTAACGATATCACCTGCTCATGAGTGAGGACATTGGAATATTAAAGGGTGTGCTTGTTTTTTATTTAAAAAAAAAAATACTATTCATCCGCACAGTTCCCAATTAAAATATATTATTTTTCTTACAAAATATCATGTCAAAATACTATTTATACCAAAATTCAAATCACAAACTCAATTTCAAACCTAAACCAAACAAACCCTTAATAAACAAGCTCTCTAATATCTAGAGTCTAGAACTACTAAGGGTGTGTTTGTTTGGGGGTTTGGATTTTGAGTTAGGAATAGTAAAAATTTTGAATTTGAATAGTTGTATGATGTGATATAAATAGGTGTTGACGTGATGTTTTGAATGTAAAATTGATTTTTTAGTATAATATAAAAAATAAAAAATAGGTATATGATTTGATGTTTTGGAGGGGGGAAGAATGAGATGAATAGTGTATTTAAAATCCAATCCCCCAAACACACCCTAAGTAACTGCACAATGCAGTAACCCTCCTACACCTAAAAAAAGCAATCAATCAATCAATTATACTTATTTTTGCAATTAACTCAATTATTCTTCAAACCAGGAACAAACATGAAAGTCAAAGTACTGCCAGGAAGATCTCATTATGTAAGACCGTGAAATTCACTAAAATACAGATGCTACTTGATGCGTGTTACAAATCTCAATAGTTAATATCAAAGACTAATTTCCCCAAGCGCCATCACATAGTATTGTCCTGCTTAACTCAAGACATTCTCAAAAACATAAAAC
Organism: Andrographis paniculata; assembly: GCF_009805555.1. Taxonomy (NCBI): domain Eukaryota; kingdom Viridiplantae; phylum Streptophyta; class Magnoliopsida; order Lamiales; family Acanthaceae; genus Andrographis; species Andrographis paniculata. The sequence goes on along the minus strand of NW_026137621.1, from coordinate 2,304,333 downwards.
AAAACTCAAGGTGCTCCTTAAATAATAAGACAATGTATCAAATAGGGAACAAATTAGTTGAAAAACAAACTGGAGAGAGAATATATAGAATACTTTCTTCTGCATGCACTTTTCAGTGTAAACATATTTTTCATATCCAGCAAATTAATTTTTTAAACCTTTAACATAAGTATAGTAATGCTCTATACTAATCACAGCAGATAACTAGGTTCAAGATAATACTGCAACATTTTACAATCTATTTTCCAACTGGCTCTGAAGCGAAGCCTAATTCAGGTAGGAAAAATATTAATGTGATGGCATGATTTTTACACCATAAGCAAAAACAATCAAAAGGGCCACACACCTAATATTAGTGCATCCGAGTTGTAGCAGCTTAAAAACAACCATTTTAAGAGTCCAGAAACTTTTTAGACAAATGTTGAGATATATTTTTATAGATATTTTGATTAATATTTTATTTAGATCTGGGGATTATTATTCAAGCAAATCTACTATATTTGATTGTTATCATTCTGTATTTATCTGTCTGTACCATGCTTATAAATAGGTCATTTCATTATTAATTAAGAACTCAAAAATTCTTCCAAAATGTAATATGGTATCTGAGCCACAATTTTCTTTTTCTGGGTACATCCCTGTGATTCAAAATGTAACGAGAGGACTGCCTTCCGAATTTGAGATCATAAACCATCAAATGACAAGAAGCCAAGGAGATGCTATGTTACCTTTTTTTACGTTATAACCAGAAGACTTCAAAAACGTTGACATTTTCGACTCAATCTCATCAAATCTGCAGAATTTAAATATTTATAGCATGAGTATTCGAGAACTAAAATCAAAGATTGGGTAAAAAAAACTTGCTTCAATATACCTTTCTTTTGACCATTTTACTGTGGGCTCGTCCATCTTGTTCACAACAACTAATAGTTTAGAGACTCCCAACGTCTTAGCTAGTTGGACATGTTCGCGTGTCTGTCCACCCCTCTCATAACCAGTTTCAAATTCTCCTTTACGAGCAGAAATTACCTGGGTCAGCATGAGGTGTAATTTAATTATAGAGACCATGAAAACCAGAAATCCACTTAGACGATAAGATTTTCACACATAGATGAAAACTTACCAATACACCTATATCTGCTTGAGATGCACCACTGATCATGTTGGGTACATAACTTTTGTGACCCTGAAAATTAGAGTTGTTTAATAATACTATGGAAACAGAAACAGAGGACTATAAAATGAATTGAACATTAAGAGTTAACGAAATAATAGAACTAAGGTTATTTCAAAGATAGATATTAGTTCATCCTTTCATGTGTAATCAATTCCACCAATGATGCTGACTGTTGGATACTATTTTACACTAGATCTTTATATGATAATAAAAAATGGTAATGTTGATAAGACAGAAGGAACAGAAGCTATTGAAAGTTAACATCCTTCTGGCGGTAGTTTCCCCAAACAATGCCGCTACTTCATTATCTTCCCTTAAACTGTAGTGTATACACATCAAATATGGCATCACCAGCTAATCTGTAAGTTTACCTTTTTCTAAGTGTTGTATGAAATATGCTGGCATCTAAATACATAAAAGCTTCACAAAGTACATCATCCAGACAGAAACTTACACGTAGAGTAAGAACTACCACCAACCCCACAAAATATTTACTATCAGGAAATATTTAACATTTCAAACAGTAAGTCAACCACAATCTTCCCTTTATGTATACTTGTACAAGATAACAACCATGGAACTATGTATTTGTTTCAAAGAACGAAAAGTACTTTCCTACAACTTATCCAGAAAAAAATAGAGCATTCATATTTTCCACAAAAATCAAAGGTATAACATGGCATGAGAGATGTTACCGGGGCATCCAATATTGTAAATCTAGTAGTGTCTGTTTCAAAGTGAGCTCTCCCAACTTCAACAGTTTTCCCCTATGACAAAATTATAAAAAAATAATAATCATTAAGGGAACATATAATAGACATCCCAAAGCATTTGAAGGATGAAATGCACATATCATTAACTAGGCAGCCAACAAAACAGATTAATACCTTAACTCTCTCTTCCTCATTTGTATCCATAATATATGCCATGTACCTATTATGTCAAAGAAGGTTAGTACGAAGATCAATCAAACTAATCTTATGAGACTTATTTAATTTCAATTGACATTACATGCATATGCCATGTTTCTGTATAATAGAAAACTTAAAAGTCGTGGAAAAATTTTCCAGTATACTTCATCAAATATGCTTTATTATACAATAGGATATCAGGCTAACAATTGATCTTTAATTGAATATAAATTAAGTAATAATTTTTGTGCATCCTTGAAAAAGAAACAATAATAAAAGCCAAAAAAATGAATCTTTGGTTGCAAATAGAGGTAATAATTTGATATGATTGCATTGAATAGTAAGTGCATACGAGAGAAAACTGTTTCTGAAGGATTGTAATCTTCATGTGACATTTTTTGAATAGTTGAAATGGCGAAAAAAATTAAAGCAAAAAGTTAATCAGATTAGAACAGCAACCAAATGAGCTCATATATTTTCAGAAAATGCAGCAAGGATTACAAAACAAATAATGAATCATATGCAAGCAACTTAATCTTCAGAGATGAGGATTAAAAAAAAATGTGGCATAACACAAAAAACCAAAACTCCCACGTCAGCCAGCACTTTGCAAAAAACTACTCACCAACTCTCCCTACTTTTGTCTTTAGCTTCTTTCTCATATTTTTGGATGGTACGCTCATCAACTTGACCGCTGAGATATAATGTTTGCCCTCCGATTGTTGATTTCCCAGCATCTGCGGATCATTTATGAATAGCAACATGATGTCTGAAATATTACAACAATATCTTATGAATTCATAAATTAGAATTCTAAAATTCCAATAATTTTCTGTATACATTACTTTTCCTAGATAAAGGAAATTAATTATACTTCTTTCCCATGTTTTGGGTGACACGTGTCAATGGCACGTGCACTACGGCACTACTTACCTTATCAAGGAGGCCACGGGATTATAACCGAATTAACATTAAAAATAGATACTTATAAGAAACCATATTAATCATAAGCACTCAAGTGGGGTCAAAACAAACAAGGATTTAAGGCTTAAAGATATGTACTCACCAACATGACCGATAAAAACAACATTCAAGTGTCGTTTTTTCTGATCCATCTCATCTTCAACTTCATCGGGAGGAGAGCTTTCCTTTCCTTCAACCAAATAAAAAAATGAACCAAACGTAAAACCAAAAGAACCACCAACAAGAAAATCTACATTAACTGACACTTTAATAGCATAAGGTACCAAATAGTCGATGAATCAAAAGTACCATTTCCACAATAAGAAATATGGCATGATGAACTGGATTAACCGTAACCGATGCATTATTGCATTTCAACTGAATCCTTTCCATCCAATGCTTTATCATTTACGTGTCAAACTAGTAGTCTATTCATGTCGATAAAGTACCGTATGTTATCTTTGTTTGATGAGCGAAAACGTCAAGCAATTGCAAGAATCTCATCACGTAATAGATCATGGAAAATCTGACATTTTCCGTACATGTACATAACCATAACTATACAATGTCAGGGGCAAAAATATTACAAGGGTAAATTTAAACACAAAATTACAGAGCACATGACAAGTAACTACACATAAATCTTGTCATAAACCCGTCGACCCACCGTGTCAGAATTTATTACTACATTGCATCATTATTGTCCGAACCAAATGATCACACAGCAAAAGGAAACTGCCATTTTCAGGTACGTACACATTTAGCCGTCAACAGATATTTTTACATACCTTCATCAGATTCCTGGGGACGGACATCAGAATCATGTTTCATGTCCTCAGGTTTAGCCATCAATGTATTTTCTAAACAACATAACAAATAAAAATACCACAAAACAAAGGTTATTGTTATGTCTGAAATTTTAAGAGTGGACATTTTCACCATGAATCAGAGTCACAAACACACAACTCAATTTACTAGCTTCCGAGCAAATTATATGTAATAATCTACCTTCATCCATACTATCAGAAATTTCAGCTTTAGCAGGCTTCCCATCATCTGTGTCAGCCATCACAGTGTCTTCGGCTAACAATCGATAGAAAATACAGACCCAGAAGTATTCGTCAAGACAAACTCAAAACTTAAGATAATAATAATAAATAAATAAAATCTAGTCAACATGAACTTTCCAATACAAACAATCAAATGATAAACACGTCAAAATGATCGAATTCTATTCCCGAATGTTCATAAAACAAAATCCCCAAAAGAAACCATTTCTACCTTGCGAATCAAGCTGCAAGGCCTTGATGTCCTCCTCGATTCCTTCACCAATTCAGAAATTCAAAAAATGAATTAATCGAACCCAAAACCCTAGATCAGTACAAACCTAGCAAGCAAAATCACGAAATGTAAAATCGAACCCTGCATTGGAAGCGTCCGGTCCAATTCCGACATGGCTCGAGGCAGAACCAGCGCAAAGTTAGAATCAAAGTGAAAGGGAAACTAGTGGGTTAGGAATTAGGATTAGGCGGTGAGAAAGCAAAATCAATAGAGAGAGACTTAGGTGGCAGGGAAGAGCAGAACAGAGCAGGGCGGGGCGGGGCAAGAAGAAACCCTGGAGACGAAGGCAATCGCGCAACGCAACCCTCTTCCCTGATTTGGGCTTTTGAGGGTTTTGGACAAAAGCAGCTTGTGGGTCTCGATAAATTTGGGCTGAAGATTCCGCCATTAAAGACTACAGTAGTATAGTCCAATGATTATCGTGCTGATGTATGGGTGTGTTTATTTATGAATTTGGATTTTTAATTGAAATTTGAATACTAAAAATTTTGAATTGGAATAATTATACGATGTGATATAAATTTAATATTTTGAATATATAATTAATTTTTAGTATAATATAAAAAATAAAAAATATGTATTTAATTTAATTTTTTTTAAATAAATAATAAAATTGGGAGAAAATCCTCCAAACAAACACACCCATTATTAATTACCATAGTATCTATTATGTAAATAAGAATAATTTAATCAATTTAAACATTTTATTTGATTCCACTATGATAATTAAATTCAACATGCTATCTCAACTAAATAAATATTTTACTATTTATTAATTTTTTTCTTTTTCCAATTATTGGTTCAAAAAATTAGGTACATATTTTACTATTTACTTAATTTTTTTTAATAAATATTAAGTTTAATATTTATTTTTATTTTTATATTATACTAAAATTAATTTTACATTGAAAATATTAAGTCAAAATTTATTTATATAACATCATATAATTTTTCAAATTCAAAGCAGGTGATAAAATATAAAATATATTTATCATTTATATTTATATATGAATAACTTCTACCTAATTATTATTTTTTTGTTAAGTCTCACAACAAATAGACTTATAATTGTGGAGTTACGAATTCAAAGTTCTTAGATTTTATAAAAAATAATTCTCAAATAGTATTTATTTTTTATTGCTATTATTAAAAAAAATTAAAGTATTTTGGAGAGATTTGATATAGTATAATTTTATTATACATAATTAAAAGAAATCTAATACTCCATTCGTCCACTAGAAAGTATACATATTTCTATTTTAAATACCTCACTTTTTCCACAAATACTCTTATTTTACATCACATCATTACTTTTACATCAAAAAGTAAGGGCAAAAATGTCATTACACTACTTTTAACTACCTACTATAATTAAAATACTATTATTTCTTAAACACCGCGCCAAAAATAAATATTTATTTTGTATATGGACGAAGGGAGTATATATATTTAAATATTTTTAAAACTATAGCCCAATAAAAATGAGATATAAATATATATTGATATGATAATTTATTTATTTATTTTTTTTTTTGAAAACAACCACAATTTTATAACAATTATACGACCATACAATATAACTTTAACATTTACTAACCACCCTCAAGGTGAAAGATATAAATCTCAATAAAACCTCAGAGGTTGACCTTTAACCACTAAAGAAAATATGTTCAGATATTTCCTCAAGAATCAAAACTCCATCGTTTGACCAAAAGCATTATTCAAATCTCACATGTTCTTCAGGTGATTTCCCTTCACGAGAGATTAAATCCATGCCTCTATTTCTGGCATTTCCCTTGCACCACGTTTAGCCAAATTATCTGCCATAAAGTTTGTTTCCCTAACAATATGAATAAGCTTGAATCCCTTTGGGGTGATTTAATACATCACGTATTTCGTTAAACTCACAGTCTAGCCTCCCATGTTACCACTGATGAAAAGTCACATTCGATTGTAGTTAATGTGACTCTTCATCAGTGGTAACATGGTGTATAGAAAAATTGGTGCACCCCTGAAGATATGATAGTTTGAATGCAATTTTTTTTTTTAATGTAATATAAAAAATAAAAAATTAGTGATTGATTATATTTTTAAGAGAAATTAATCAATTATGTTTGCTAGTTTGGTATTTTAGTTTGAGATATTTTTTAATGTAAGTTATGAAGAATTATACTGATAATATTTTCATAAAATGAATTTATGTTAATCATAAATATTTTTTTTTATTTTTTAGTTATATTACTCTCTCCATCCCGACTACTGTGTCCTATTTGAGGTAGACACGAAAATTTAGGAGAAGTATAATTAGTAAATAATTAAGAATGTATTAGTGAAAATAAATATTATATAATAAAAATAATTTTAGATTAAAATTAAGACAACTAATTAGTCTAATTAAAATTAAAATTTTTTAAATGTGATTATAGTGTATAATTTTTTTTTTCAAACCTTCGACCTCACGATCATAAGTCCATCCCTACACCACTAGGCCATCCCTTACGATATATTTGCAATTTAACAAAAAATTAAGGATATTTTGGTATTAGTGTATAATTGTTTTTACTAAAATAAGAAATGAATACTTTTAAGTGGGATGACGAAAATGATAAAAAAAAAAAAAAAAAAGTACTTTGAATTGGGATGGAAGGAGTATATTACATGAATGAATATTTTTATGAAGCAGTAAAGAATGCGACAGTTACAGTGATGAATTATATTATTCAGCAGTGTGATGACAATATGTAATATATAGGTGGACATGACATGGCGTATAAGGTAACAATACAATTTTTTTATTAATATAATACAAATATAATTATTAGTTTCGGTAGAAAATATGCTCAAATTAGAATGCCTTATGCAAAATTCTCATCTTGATCCATGGAATGAGCGAAGCTCAAAGTAACAATGAGAGACTTAGACCCTAATAAATAGATGCTTTAAATAGTATACCTTATAGAGCAAGCCCCAAGAGCTCTTTTTTTTTTTTATAACGTAAAAATCCAAAACCGCTATTTTTTTAGAGTGCCCTAGGTAATCCTCCAATCGAAACTAATAGTCTGCAGACTAGGTTCGACAAGACAAGACACACTAGACGAACCAGATATAACATACAAGACCCGAAGACATGTTTGAACCCATTATCTCACAATCACGAGTCTAATCTCATATCGCCAAATCATCTCTTACGAGACAAAAACCAAGAGCTCTTAGAAGTAGGAACAAAGGTTCCAAAAGAAAAGATAAGGACATCAACTAGTAGAAGTCTAGGGCTTCTAGCAAATCCGATGAGAGTGGGGTTAGAATGAGAGTTCTTCTCCTTGTTATTATTATTAATAAATTGTTGGACATCAATCTCTTGAACAAAGATCAATAATGGAGTTGGAATTAGAGTTTTTTTTTTTTAGTTGGAATTAGACCTGATACGGACCAAAAATTCAATCCAAACTGCACGAAAATATTGTGTTTGGGTCTAAAAGATAAGTTTAAAAAAATTTGAGTCATGCCAGTTCAACACAACATATTAAGTAGTTTCAAAACAAATAATTATATATATATATAAATATATAAACAGATTAATAAATGTTAAAAATAAAGTATAATTTAATGATTTAAGTGTTAATTAAATTAAAATTTGAACTTACCCCATAAAATTTAAATTAAATTATTTTAGAAGTAAAATAAAAAATAAATTTTAAAATAAAAAACTAAAAATCGGACTATCCTAGCCTGGCAAGATTTGAACCCGGCATATAAAATTAGGCCGGAACTTTCTCAGCAAAGATGAAAATGGACCGCTCTAGTCTAACATGAAAAAAAGTAAAAATAAGACCATAAGTATAGTAAAAATAGGGTTAAAAATAAGACCGTAAGTATAGTAAAAATAGGGTTTGTTTTGGGTCTGAAATTGCTACCTCTGGTTGAAATTAAAGTTAATGCTAAAACGTAAGTACAGTGAATATATATATATTTTTTTGCGATAATGGAATAATAGAGTAGTAAGGGTGGTTATATGTCCAACGAAAATTCTATTGTATGGTATAAAAGATAAATATATATGAATTAGGAAGAACAATACACACAAAAATAAATATTAGGATGAAGTTTTTTTTTTTTTTTTCTCTCCATTTTTCTATTTTTCATTCTTTTTATTTTTTAGTTTCTTGTCTTTTCTTTTTGTTAGTTAAATTTATTTCCTCTAATTGAATGCCTTTAAATCCCATTTTTTTAAATTTAATATTATATTTCAATATTTTATTTTATGCATTGAATTCTTATTTTTCTTTCTATTTCGTTCAGTTTCCAATATTTATTTTTAGTTTTCCAATGTTATTAGTTTTTCTTAAATTAAATTTAATGTATCCTTTACCTTTATTTCATACGTTTATTTTAAAATTCATAACACCAAGTCTGAATATTTTCTTTAGTAGGTCAGAGAATTTATTACGAAAACCTTCTAATCGGCCGGAATCTAACACAGCGTCTGAAAGAATATTTTGTGTGATAACAATTTGTAGACGATCTAACACCTATTATGAAGAAATAATAGAAACATATGACTATTGGCCTTTCCATATCTTTCGGGATCAAATTTGAACAGGACTTTGAGCCTCTTTTCAAGATTTTACTATGAAAATCTCTCAATATCTAGCCGATATCACGAGGCCAACGACCAATAACAAATGACATGAACTCAAGACGGAGGAGCTAGGAAATGGAAGGCTTGGACTAAGGATTCAAACCCAAGTGAAGGGGTCCCATCCATTTACGCATCCAAATTTGCAAGCATTAAGCTCTCAACATTGTCTTCCCTCCGATATGACCAAGCGATAATTCTGCATAGAGCTGTAAAACAAACAAACAGTTTCCGAGCTTGGCTCGTTTAAGCTCACTAAGAGCTCGTTCGTTAAGCTAAACGAGCCGAACACAAACATGAATTTTGGCTCGTTATATTCACGAACGAGCTCGAGCTTGTTCGCGAACGTTCGATAATATTTATTAGAAAAAATAAATTAATAATTTTATATTATATTTTATTCTATTTTTTATTTAAATTTATTAATAAAAATTATAATTATAATTAACTAAATTTAATTTTTTTTAAAAAAATTAAATAAATAAAATAAAATTTCTCTTAACAAGCCGAGTCGAGTCGAACACGAACAAAAAAATTGTTAAACGAGCCGAGCTCAAACAAAAATTTCAGCTCGTATCTTTTAACGAACGAACACGAGCCGAGCTCAAACATGACAAGTTCGGCGCTATTCGGCTCGTTTACTGCTCTAATTCTGCAAAAGAATTGAGTCAATAGCGGACATCAGAACAACCCCCCTTAGTAGGAAGAAACCAGTTGGCCGACCCAAGGGATGTCAGAGAGTCCAAAGGCCGTAGACCACACATTTCAGTGACACCATAATGTGATCTTGATCTCTGTCACTGGAATAAATCCAACCTTTCAAGGGGGACCTATTGCAAGCTAGATCCCACCAGACTTTAGGGGGCATAGATTTTATAGGTCTTGACTTTTATTTTTCCACAACTAATACAAGACCTTCGTGAGGATTATCATCATTTCCCATATGTCCTACGGATTGGGGTATCCATTCACATTTGATAGGAATATCAAGTTTAAATTCAAATCCTTTCAGCTCCCTTCAAAATTGGTATACTTTATTCACCCTTATGACCCATGGTTGTTCAACAATCCATTATAGGTAGACACCAATGGCTTTTGAAATTATAAAATATTTTGTTTTAAGCATACCCATATAGTCCTTATAGAGGGATTCTACAATTAATTTTTGATTGAAAGATCACCAAAAAACCATCAACCTTACGCATATCATAGGGTTTCAAGGTAGCAGGTCTTTCAACTATCAAGGCCCCCGATACATAAGATGAATTCAAGATGTCAGAAATCTCAGCCCCAATGAGACATCCCTTATAAGCTTTCTATGACTTTAGAGTGGCCAAATTCTCCTAAATACGCAATATCCATTTAAAATTGGAAAGTATCAAATGTTTTTCAATAATAATAGCGGGTAGAAAATCAATTAAATGGCATCAAAAGGTCCCGATTACTCTAAAACAAAGAGAAATGGCCTCCAAGTTGGATTTCCTCCATCGGACTGCCTTCGAGCACAAGAGACCTCAAATTTCTCAACCACCAAGGCCTTTAACGAGTTTTTTTTGGAAAAATAGGTTAGCCTTCACTCGGTGCATGACCGTCACTTAGGAATTAGTAGGTGCCCAAGGTATCCAATACAAATATGCATTTATGGACCAGAAAAAGAGCTTTGAAATGTCCTATCCATTTAACAGCTAATGAGCAAGATCCTCAAGGTAGGTTTTCATTACCGAGTTTTCTACAAACATGAACAAATCACGAAAATAATGTAATAGCCCTATAGATCAATATAGAGGACCTCAAATATAGATTTTCTCTATTGGGAAGCGCACCATAGAAGAAGGGCCTCAGATCCATCAACCCTCGAATATGTTACTTCAACTTAACATTAAAATGACATCAAAATCATCCAAAGAAAAGAAACCTAGTTTGGAGAAAAATGAGTGGCACCAAATGAAGGAAAATGGTTATTGTAGAATCATAGTTCAACAAAAAAAAAGTTAGGGTGAAGCTGGAAAGACCTCCAACCTTAGTTGTCAACTCGACAAAAATTAAAATAGAAACATAAATAAAAAAATGTGATACCCTCAAAAGAGGAACAATAAGAGAAGCATGAAGACGAATTCGGGTATTCACTACTTGGAGGTATCGAAGGGGAAGCCTAATATCACTGCTTTGGATAAAGATGAAATATTTGAGGCCAACTTGAACATTAGCATAAGTCATAAGTAGCCCATATTTAGAACAAGACATTGAATATTATAGTAACTTACATAAACCTTGTGGGTTTCTTGCCAATGGAATTTTACCCCCCCCCCCCCAAGTGCAGCAAGAAAACATCATGTTAGAGGAGATTAACTCCATAATTTGGGTTGATAAGGAGGACTGTTCAAAAGATGTCTACACCTTGGAGGCTATATATTGCCCCCAAAAGTATTTGCTTTATCTGTGATGTTATAGGATGTGAGGGCTAGGAAAAATGTAACCTAATAGTCGGAGAATGAAAAGTTCAAACTAAAGATGACCTATGACGTAAGGTCCAAATGATTCACAATGAAATGTTGGCCCCATTCTTAATCAAAGACCTCATTCGTATGAGAATCCAAAAGTTCTAGACCATACAAAGATTATGGGGGACATTTCTCTCTTGTTTATTAACATTGTTGATTTTTTTCCTTCATTATAAATTGTTATTTTTTTTTTATCATTAATATAATTTAATGTTTTTGGCTTTACAAAATAATTAATACTATGTCACTTAGTGGGAGAACTATAAGATAAATATGAAAGAATATTTGTTGAACTAAAAATGTGTAGAAGAAATATATCAATCTTTGTAGCTGACTGTCAATAGCACTGCCAACCAAGATACATGTATCTATCTGTAATCAAACTTAATACAATGTATGATGTTAGTCACAAGATTCGTTAATGACCTCATTTTTGCATCAAATAACAAATGAAATTGTCTGAAAGTGAGAAGAAAAGAAAATGATCAATCATCATTGTAATGTATGATCCAGAGGAAGAAAATATTTTGCACAACAAATTAATTTGCATAATCATAGTTTTAGTTGTTATCCATAATTAAATTAAAAGAATTTATTGCAAATTCAAGAAAATCTATCTACAAAATCATCAGTCTTAGTTGTGATCCATAATTAAGAATTTTTTTTTGCAAATTAAAAGAATCCATCTGCAAATTATATGCAGGATCTCAATCTTAGCTGTAATCCATAATTAAAAAAAAATTCATTTGCAAACAACTGCTATGTGGAACCTAAATGACTACTCGTTTAAAGATGCAATTAGTTCATATATGGTGGTGAACCGGAGAGAAATAAAATTTTCTCGGATCGATAAGAAGAGATTGTATGTTGTTTGTAGGGATGTAAATTGTAAATGGAAAATTTATGATCGGGCAATGGATGATGGAATAGGCTTTGAAATCTATAGTTTTCATGATGAGCACACATGTGAAGAGCGGTTTAATGTAAAGAATATGAAAGATTAAGTGGTTGAATGACAAGTATGCGAAAATTTTTATGTTAGACCTCAAAAGAGCAATAAAAGGCTTTCGTATAGATGTTGTCAATGAGTTGTGTATGAATATAACGAACGACATAACATATCGGGTAAAAAAGAGAGCATTAAAGCAATTGAAAGATAAAGCAAGTCAACAATATAAGAGATTGTTGGATTGTGTCAATGCCTTGAGATAGGCCAATCCAAGTTTGACGTTGGTGTTGGGTATCCAAGATGAGGATTTATTTGACAGCATGTACATTTTCTTGGATGCCTTGAAGATGGGCTTCAAGGCTGGCTGTCGGCCATTTATTAAGGTTGATGGTTTCCATTTTTGAACAAAGTATAGTAGGGTCCATCTTACAGTTTTTTGGTAGATCCGAACAATTGTATTTATCCTATTGTGTATGTAGTGTTTCCGAGCGAGACAAAAGAAACATAGGTGTAATTTCTTACTTTGGTTAAGATGGATCTAGAAATTGAGAGCCAAGAGGTTTGTCTTATGTTTGATAAGTAGAAGGACTCGGTAATGCCATGTTAGGTGTGTTACCAGGCAAGGAACATCATTGTTGTGTGAAACATTTATACAACAATTTCATGACTAGTGGATTCAAGGGAAAAACCATTAAGAATGCGTTGTGCAAGGCTTCTATAACAACCACAACAGGGGAGTTTTCGAGCGTGGATGCAAGGGGTGAAATATCTCAATCCTAAGGCTTAGGAGTAGCTAGAGGGGAAGCCTGGGAGGAGTGGACCGAATTGCATTTTCATATCTTCTCAAAGTGTGATCTTCTTGTGAATAAATTGTGCAAAAGTTTCAATAGTTCTATTTCAGATGCAAGGGACAAACATATAATTACAATATTTGAGGATTTAAGGGTGTATTTGATGAAACGGCTGCAGGAGAATCGAGACATTGCACTACGCAGGTGGGAAACCATAGAGATTTGCCCTAAAATTATGAAGTTACTTCGATGGAATAGAGATAAGGTGGGGGAGTGTAGTATGATCAAATCCAACGACATGCACTACCACATATCTTGTGCTGATGGGAGCCAATATAGTGTTGATTTGGGAGTAAGATATGTACTTGTCGACGACGACAATTAAGTGGCATTTCATGTCAACATGCAATTTCAGTGATTGAAAATTAAAAGATCAGATGCAGTGACCCATGTTGACAACTGCTACTCGGTGGATTCGTACAATCGGGTTTACGCATTCTCCATAAAAGCAGTGAATAACGAGTAGGGATGGGGAAACTTACCAAAAATACTGATTATACCAATTTACCATACCTAACTGAGCTGAATATACCAATTTACCATACCTAACCGAGCTGAATATACCAAACATTTCGGTATATAAAATTTCGGTATGGTATTGGTATTTAAATTATCTAATATTGTATATAGTTATATAAATACATTAATAAAGTATCGGTATATCAAAAATTTTTGTTAATCATAAAAGTAAAAATTATTTATAGGAACATCGAACTTCCAAAAAAATTCATCAAGAAATTTATTTTTACATTATTTTTTGGAGGATATAGTCGTAAGAAACAATCCATAAGTGGTATAATCATCTAAGTAACCAAGTAACACATAAATATTAATTTATTTGTGATAAAATTAATTCAATGGGCAGCCCCATTGTGGCAAAATTAATGAGACAAAGGGCAACCAACAACATAAGGCAAGTAACAATATACTTTTGACAAACAAAAAAATCGGCAAAGGTAGGCCAAAACCAACCTCATTCAATGCCAACAATTTGAAATAAATTTATTGCAACAAAAAAGGTATGTATATGAGCATTTCCAAAAAGTTGAAAGTAAAAGTGTGTTTCTTCAACCCCAGTTTGGCCACCCGACACATCTGTAGCGGCAGTTTTTTTCATTTTTTTTTGTAAAATTCAAATATAATTTGTCTTGCATGGTCATGCAAGACACCAAATAATTCAGAGTATATACAAATGCAATCAAACTAAGCTTAACTGAGAAGAACAAGATAAGCCGGCTACGATTTTGCCTCAAAAGATTGGAGATTGTATTGGAATCTGGCATTATAAGGTACAAAAGCATGTCCAACACCATCCACATTTATGAGAAATGATTTAACTTATCTAAAGAAAATGATAGGTACTATCTAGCATTTGATGAGGTTGAATAATATAGAACTTGTCAAAGCAAAAGGTTCATTACCAAGGTAATGTTCATTTATACCTTATTAGTACCCTATACGGTTCCAATGGCGACTGTGTATTTGATGAAAAAAATGAAAATTTCCCATTCAAAAAAAAAAAAAAGAACATGCTAAGCATAATTCTAAGAATAGGGCTGCCGAGACAATGAAGATTAAACCATTGAACTCAATTACATAAGAAGTCACGAAGCAAGTATTGATAGATGAGGTAAGCACTTTTTTTTTTTTGGTTAAATGATGCACAACTCTCAGCAATAACCTAATATTTATTAATCATCATCGAATTGTACTTGTAAGTGATTCCGAGCAATTAAGAAAAGATGGCCTAGTGATGCGTCTAAGACAATCTACATACAATAAGATAATACAAAGCCTCATATTGAGGACAATGATCCGGAAGTCCGGAATGGCAATCAGTGATGGATTTTATATTCATTTGGTATTTCAACCGCCTAACAGTCCGGATACAAATATAATGTTCTAAGGTGGTTTAGATCATTGCAGTTTTTACAAATATCAAAAGTAAGCTACAATGTTGAAGAACTACTAAAAACCGTTGCCAATTCTTTTAAAAAACTATCAGACACAACTTTTAATAATATTTTCATCACATTACAAAAGTGTCTAACGAAAATTCTCAAGTGTCAAGGTGACAACGACTAGAAGATACCGTATATGGGCAAAACAACGCTTGCAAGAAAAGTTTTACTTCTTACCAATTTGGAGGTGGATCAAGAATTTGTCAAGTTCACACTAGAACAGCTCTTCGAGAGTAATGAAGCCGTGGACATTGAAAAAATCATCACACTCATGGAGAGTATGACTTAGGATCTTGTTTTTATTCAAAAAATTGATGTTTTTGTATGTGCATCAGATCATTAGGTAGGATTTTTTTTTTTAAATAACTATGGGATTACAAGTATGTGAAATCTATTTCCAATCAGTTTTAAATACTTGTAATCTTTTTTTGATATAGTGTAATATATGAACAATCATTCATATAACTTTGATGTTTGTATCATCAGGCTACATGTCCACTTTCAAATTTTAAAATCATCATCAAGTAGAATTTGATCTTATGGAACAATTGTTGGATTAGTTTAGGGTGTGGGGATTAGTTTCATATAATACATTCATCATCAAGTAATAAGAAGATGAGCTAATCCTATAATTAATCATCACCAAGTGTAATCAAATCACTATCAGATATGACTAATAGGACACAGGGATAACCGGATAGACACGAACGTGCACGCATCTACGAGGGGTAACAAAACATTGTGGAATTGTTTCAAAAACCTCGTAGATTATAAAACAACTTTATTTACCTAATCCGTAGCATATTTCTTATCACAATATCTCATATACTCAAACTCCCAACAACCAAACATATAAGTTTCACGTAGCATCACATATAATCAGGTTGGAGTATCAGTTCAAGCCATTTCACCTCCGATATCGTAATCGCAGAACAAACAATGCTTGGAACACAGCCACAAGTCCCATATTTTTTTCAGCTTCATTCGAATGATTTCTCAAACCGAAAGGAAATTTAATCAATAACTGAACATTTTAATAGGTACAATACACAAATAATATAAATTTAGAAAATAGTGAAAAATCAATTTCTAAAATAACAACCAACTATGAATCTTACCTTTTTTGTACTCCTCAAACTTCATAGCGAACAGACAAAGGATTGGAAGAAACATCAACTACGCCTCGCGAGTGACGGAGGGCTTTTTGGATTTATGGAAGAAAATTTTCGTTCCTTCACCCCCACACCCAACCCTTCTTCACTGTTGAACTTTGAATTAGTGGCAACTTCGTCAGCGTCGCCAAAGCCAAAATCGGAAAACTCGATTTGCAGCGGAAGACACGAAAATGCCAAATCCTACAGCTAATCTGGCTCGCCTTGAGGAGGAGAAGCCATTTCCGAAGTTTTTTGGTCGATTCATCAGCAAAAAATGGCAGCAATGACGAGATTTTTGCGAGGAAAAACTTTAGAAGATAAAAGATCGAATGACTAAGGGACCATGGTAAAAAAGAGAATAGAATTAGGTTAGAGTGACGGTGGTAATTAAGTGAAGTGGGTAGGATATTAATTAGGGTAGGTGGGATAATTTAGTTAATTTGTGTGTTATTTAAATTACCATACTTAATATTTAATATCCAAATTATCTTAAATTGTCAAAGACAAATGTTGCTCGGTGTTTGGGACGAAGGGAGTAATAAATATAAATTAAAATAAATTGATATATTGAATGATAATAAAAAATATATTAATATACAAAAATAGTATTAGGTTACAACATTTCTACATCATTAATAATTATAAAAAAAAATCGATAACTTTTCAATCAAATATGAAAGGTCAAGATTTTCAGCATCTCGATATGCAAGATGAAAATTCACAAATAAGAGAAACTAATACATGAAAAATAAATATTGTTGTTGTGAATTTATTCCCGAATCTTTTGGATTCATCGAATAAAACCTCGTATACAAAATACAAATCAATTAATAGCGAAAGCGATTCATTCGAATAAACCCAAATTAAACAATACCGAAACGAAACTGAAAAAACGCAATTAAAAGACATTGATTTGCTGGAAAATCAAAAGCAAACAAACACGCCTTAAATTGTGCAGAGGAAATACAACACGAAATTGAGTTGGGAAAGAAATTGATACTTCCCTGTTCGTCTCTAAAAAAACAACCGCGAGAAATGTCTATCGATGACAACGTTCGGAAGCGGCTGGCTTGTGACGAACTTCCTCTGGTGGCAGCGTCTCCGATTGGAGATGTCTTCCGGCGACAGCGTACAATAGCTCCGACCAACAGACCCGGACTGCACCGGTCGGCGGCGGCGATTTCTTCTCGGGGACAGCTACTGCGATCTCTTCCGAAAGATTTCGAACGATCCCAATTCTTCTCCGATCTTCCTCAATCTTTCACCAGTGAAGGGACGACGGTTTTCGGCTCATTCCCATGGCTCGCGATGGCCTATGGTAACCACACCTCAATGTGGAGGTTGGCTCTTCACTCCGAGCCTCGACACTCAATGGAATCGGCCATCGGAAAAGAGGTTACTCTCATCGGAATCACACGCCGGAAGTCGCCCAAGAAATCTCGCCCTCACTCTCTCTATCGGATCCTCAACCACACTTCTTGAATCGGTTTTCACCACATCAAAAACTAACTCCCAGATCTCACTCTCTATATCTCATAAAAATATGTTTGAGGTAAATGGATTGGATTAGGATTAAAGGGATGGGCCGATCTGGTGGACCGAACTAAGAAGTGGACAAACTAATTATTTATTATCGTGAGACTCGTTAGATTAGGCCTAGAGCGGCCAAAATTTTCAACAATTGCTAATGATGCGCGGAAATGAGAGCGTAATATGAAATAAAAATGACGAGAATGTAGATAAATAATAATAATGGTGATGAATAATAGTATGTATTTTTAATTTTTTTTATATTTTTATTTAATAATTTGTTTTTTTTTTTTACATAAATCAATAAATTATTTTATAAGTCTATGAAATTTATATAAATAATCCAATCAAATTCATCAAAATTTATTTAAATCAATTAATAAAATCCACCAATATGTAACATGAACTTTATAAATTTGGGGTGTATTTTTCCACCTAGTTTTGGGGATTCCAGCCCAGTTTGAACAGTAATCCAACCCAAAACTGGACTGGATGGGTTTTGGGGGACACAACCCGGCAAACGTTAACCTTTTATTTTATTTATTTTTTTTGTTTTTTAAAATTATAAATATAAAAAAATTATAATAATTATAATTTAATAAAATATATACAATATATAATTTAATTTAGTAGAGAATGGAATTGGAGAGAAATGAAATTGAGTAGAGAATGAAAATTAATTTTTTTTTTTTTAAATAGAGAATTCAGTTGAAAAATATATAAAAACAAAATGCAACTACACGAATGATCAAATAAGAATAAATGATTAACCGGATAATAAGAGAGTTTTAACTAATAATAATTCATGAAAAATATAAATTATATATGATGTTTTTTAAAATTATATTTTAGTACAATTTCTTAAAAGATCGTAAACATTAAATACTTTAACAATAAATTAAATTTGTTTTTTTTTTTGTAAAATTGAAATAATATAATTTTTAAAAAATTATAAAAATTAAATATTACAAAAAAATTTAAAAAGAATACACTACAACATCATTTCTCTCTATTTATCAGCATATGAGAGAGAAATGAAAATAGAGAAATGACTCGAACAAATAAGAGAAATGATGTCATTTTCATTTCTCTGGCATCATTTATCATTTATCTGTATAAAACATAACATTATAATCAAATTATACATTTTAATACACACTTATATTATTATATTCATTAAGGGTGTGTTTGTTTGAAGGATTTTGGTGGATTTCCACTATTCATCCAATTTTTTTCCCCCAAAAACATCAAATCAAACACCTATTTTTTATTTTTTATATTATACTAAAAATCAATTTTACATTCAAAACATCACATCAAACCCTATTTATATCACATCATACAACTATTCAAATTCAAAATTTTTACTATTCAAATCCCAACTCAAAATCCAAACCCCAAACAAACACACCCTAATATCAAATCAGTACACATCAAAACTCTCCGAACACAATTCAAACCTAAACACAAAAGAAACACACACCATTGTAAAATCAACACAAATCCATAACCGTTTTAAAATAGAATACAATCCTATAAAATCTCAGTTATACGTATATACCAACACAGAGGTATCGTAGATGTTTCTATATAATTCCACAAATTTGCTATGCATTTACTACGTTGTACTATGGTAGAAATAATTAATATTTTTATAGAATAATTTTATAATAATACTATAATAATAGCGCAACACAAATCAAATACTGCCAATTGAAATTATGGATAACCGGTTCACGAGAGGCACTTTGGTGAACCGCGAACGGTCGTCATCAACCGGCCAAAACCTCTTCTTCTTTTCCATAAAGAGCAAACTTCGTGACAAAGTCGTTTCTGTCGATGAAGTTTACCGCCGAAAGGAGAAAAAGAAGTAATGTCGAGTGACGACGAAGATTTCGTGTTCTACGGAACGCCGATCGAGAGGGAAGAAGAAATCACGACCCGGAAGAAGAAGGCGGTCGCGGAGGCCTCTGGTCAGCTCAGAACTGCTCTAGCTCCCTGGAAACAAGAGGTGAATGCATCGATTGCATTCATATTACGGATAATTAATTATCACTTTCGTATTTTTATATTTACAATTGAAATAGTTTTTTGGCTATTTTGAATCGTGGGACTTTGAGTTGGATTATTTTATGGTTCTGATTATATTCTTAGGGTGGGTGCACTCTGATTTCTGTGGGTTCTGAAGTTCGTGACTTTTGTGGCTATAATTTTACAACTCAGTTTGGGATTCGATAGTTAAAGTAACTTTGATGTTCGAGAGCTTTTGTATTCAAATTGGTTTTATACATTGTGATTGATAGGTGCTTCTATTGAACTGTTGAAGGGAAGTTCAGTTCAATTTTAGGGTTCTTTTTTACACAAACAATTTTTGGTATTTTAGGATGTCATTCTTTTCTCCCTATTCATGGAGTTCAATTTAGGTCCAAGTTTTAATGAATACTATTACTGAATAAATATGTCAATTATATATATTTATATATTTGTACATATTCCTTACTGATATATTGTTTAAGGATGCTCCAAGTTATAGATTGTCAATGATACATGCTTCTATTGAACTGTTAAAGGGAAGCTCGGATCAGTTTTAGGGTTGTTATTCCCCTCATTTTGGGAATTTAGGATGGCATTCTTCTTTCCTATATTTCATGGCTGATATATTGTATAAGGATGCTTTTTGGGAGGATTTTTGCCTTAGCTTTCTTCGTTAGTTTTTGCAAAGCATCTTTCTCTCTCTCGTAAAGGAGAGCCATCGGAGTTTGGATGTACATAATGCTACCCAAATGTGAGCTGGCGCTTGATTGTTGTAATGAATTTTCAGGTTAGAGATGAAGAAGGGAGGAGGAGGTTTCATGGAGCATTTACGGGTGGTTTTTCTGCTGGTTATTACAATACCGTGGGTTCCAAAGAAGGTTTTATCTGTTGCTTATCTATTTTTCTGGAATTTCATTCTTGCTTATTTTGTGTATACAGTTTGGAATATTGTTTGGTTGTGGTTGAAAATTTTCAGGTTGGACACCCCAGTCATTCACATCATCTCGGAAGAATAGAGCTGAAGTTAGACAACAGAGCATTTTTAACTTCCTGGATGATGATGAAAAATCTGTAAGATCCATCATTTCACTTATATTTAGTATTTGGTATTTCATACACTTAATGAAATTGGTAGATCTTGTATCATCTATTGATTCAATTCTTGAACCTCTCTGATCTAGTTGTGAGGACTATGTGATTGGCAGCTGAACTGAATTGTCATGCTTGGGAATGTGTTAGGGTTTAAAAGTTTCTTGAGAGTATATATAATACCTTGTCAAAGAGTTTAATGTAAAGGAAATAGACTTTTTTTCTTTTTTTTGGTAAAGGAAATACATTTGCATTTTCATGTTGAAAGATCTTCTATCAGTTTGACCTCTAGAACAAAACATGTCTTCTTTAGTTAATATGACTTTTCAGTTCTCTTACCTTCTTTATATTTTAACATTTGTCTTTTTTTTTTTTTTTTTTTTTTTTTTTTTTTTTTTTTTCTTCTTCCGTGTTGTGCTATTATTTATCAGTTTCTGCCACATTAGAATGATTACAGGATCTTTTTAAGTTGGATGTTGGTTAATAGAACATTTCTTTTTGAGCACTCTTGATAAATAAATTGTGGTATTCTGCTCTAGGAATTGGAAGGCCGTTCCATAGGAACATCCATGCAATTTGATACTTTTGGGTTCACAGCTGCAGAGCTTGCACGTAAACAGGCAGAGAAGGAACAAACACAAAGGTCATTCATTTCTTATGTATATGTGTGTGCATTACACTATGTTTGCTTTCCAAGATAATATAACCTTGATATTATAATTATAGCGTAAAGATTTTGTTACCCTTAAGAGAAATTTTACCATTAAATGTATTATTATGTAATTTTTCTGTCAGCACGGGCAACCACTTTTCTGAAAAATGGGTAAATTATTGATGCCATTTTTTTAACTTGCTCTCGGTTAGCAGCTAAATTTCAGTCTTTGTATCTGATTTTTAGCTTCTAGTTTTAGCTCTCATTGCGCTGTCTGGACTCAAGTTTCCACTTTCCAAGCTGTAACAGGTTGATTATTTAATCTGAAATTGCTTTCCGATTCTTAAAAATATTTATTTTGACCCTTTTTTGGGTTTTAACTGGATTATATTAGGTTGTATTCTTTTGTGGGTTTTATCACAGAGGTTTACTATTCAAAATATATCAAATAAAATAATTAATTTCTTTTTTTATACTATACATCTATTCTACACTTAAAATATCACATTAACATCTATTAATATCACATCAAACAACTATTTAAATTCAACTTTTTACTATTCAAAAATCCAAATCCAAAAATCCAAACCCAGAAACAAACACACTGTTATTGTTTGCCCTGCTATCTTTAGTGGAAGATGCAGTAAAATGTCAGGATTAATGGTAGGGAAAAAAACTCCCTTTGAATTTCTTTATTTATTTTTATAGTGTGTATCTCAACATCCATACTTAATTCCTGTCACATTCTGTATCTCAATTGCTTTATTGATAGAAGTATCATGGCTGTCTTGAGGTCCCAAAGATCGTATCATTAATGCAGCCTTTAATCCTAACGGGACCCTTTTGTTTTGTTCTTGAAGTTCATTTTCCACTGCTTTTAAACATGCAAGAACTTTCTAGTCTCTGACTATTTTCTTTCTCATGTATTGTAGACCCTCAACTATCCCTGGACCTCTTCCGGATGAGCTAATAGTTCCTGTTACAGAATCTATAGGTTAAATTCTGATATTGGTCACAGTTGATACAATATTTGCACTACATGATGTAGTTCCACTTTTCTTAATTTTGTTCCTCTAACGAGCAGGTGTTAAATTGTTATTAAAGATGGGATGGCGGTTGGGTCGGTCTATAAAGGATTCTAACAGAGACTCACGTTATGGTGTGATTTTCCAGACTTTGGAACTTAATCTTTCTTTCTTTACTTTTATTGTTTGCAGAGATAGTTGAACGATGGGATATTGAGATAGCCATCATTGAGTAATGTTGCAATTATTGTGCCTGTGCAAATGAGCTTTTGTCTGATTGAAAGAGATTATACTATGTTGCAATTAATGTTGTAACTGTTTGCTTCGTGCGGTGCTAGGGGTAGTGAAGAGTTATGGTTTTGCTATAATTCGTTTCTCCGTTTCCTATGGGCCTAAGTTGTCTAATGTATAAAATTTCCTTTCCTTAAATACATTCAGGGAGAGAACCAGTTATCTTGTGTACGGTCCTTATCAGTGCATTATATCCTTGACGGTTTGATATCAGTTTGTCTTTCGCTTTGAGATCTTTGTGTGTTTTTAACTAAAGTTGTTCCTTCATTTACTCTCCTTTCTACTGTCAATTTGCACTCAATTCCCTTAGGAGAAAACTCTGTTGTCATGTTTCTGATTGATGTAATTTTATGAGTGGATTGTGCTTCTTGATGTCTTAATGAAGAGAAAACTCAGTTCTCATGAGTATGATTGAAGTAAATTCATATCACTGGATTGTGTTCTTGGTGTTCTAACGAAGAGAAAATTCAGTTATCATATGTAGTATGTACGATTGAACTAACTTCATGTCTCTGGATTATATGCTGTGTCCTAATGATGAAGGATCGAGTTATTATTGTTGCTCTCACTGATTTCTCAAGTTTTGAATAATGACCTTACTGCATTGTGTTGATGAAATGAATGTATTGGTTAGGAAATTGATGTGATTTGAAATTTTGAATACTATCTGATCATATCAGCTTGTACATCATTTCAACCACCTTCTATTGGACATCATTTTTTTATGTTATATCTGTTGTTATCCATGTTTTCATTCTTTGGTTCTTTTGAATTCTAATTCTTCTGCTTGTGCAAACAAATGCAGCATTTGAACATTATTTTCGCCCATCTGTTCCTGGTTTTCCTACATTTTCTATATCATATTTTCTTATATTGTTTGCTTATGTTTCGATTATGTTTGTCATTCTCGTGAAGATGCTCGAAGAAAAGGTAGAAAAGCATTTTTGGCGTTGTCTGACAATGCGGGTTCACAACTAGCTGACACAAAGTTTGATGAAGAAGATAATGCAGAGTTGCCATCTGATATTGATAAACAATTCACTAGAAACATACCGGTTAGATTTATGTGTTTCTGGGAGCTAAATATATTGATTGGTTGTAATTTATATGTAGTTTAGTATCCTTCCTGCCTGCTTTTAGATTATGCTTGTTATATTCTCAAATCTGAAGGATTCATGTTTGCTTAATACAATTATTGTTAGTGCAGGTAGGGTGAGTTTAAAAGTATGATCTTTCAAAGAATCTGGAATGTTTCACTATGTATGGTAGTTGGTTTAAAGATTTCTACAGATATATAACCTATCCAAAACAACCAAATGCATAACTTTATAATCAGTCAATCATTAACTCCATCTAATTCAACTTCTAATGTAATACTCATTTTTAAATATATGATGACCATAAAAAACTAATTATTACTCACTTCCCATTACACAATTCAGTAAAATATATGTAAAAATAAAGCTGTAAAAATCAAATATATGGCCAAAATTTCTTCACATACATATTTTTATTTCAAGATTGCGCAAAGATATTATTTCACAATCTCTTACTCACAAGCAAACAAAGCATCTTTTTAGAAGTTAGTGAACTTGATTGGCTTCACTTTAATGCCATGGTTAATTATTTCCTGTCATTTTGACAAATCCATAGCTGGTGGTTCTGTTTAAATTGCATGTAGTTGTGAAGAAATTTTTATGAAGGATTATGAAGAGCTATGATCAATATACAATTAACATCAAGATTTACTTGAGGTTTTACTGTTTTAGTGCTTCTCATGTGTAATGCTAAGCTCTTTTTCACATGATATTATTCCCTTGTAAACTGAATTGATATGCATTTCAGAATTGAGCATTTTATCAAAATGTTACAGTGGAAGAGCTGAAACCGATTTATAGTATTTTCTTGATATTATAATCAAAGATAAGGGTTAAATGTACTTTGGTTGAGTTTCTAATTGATGCCTGCTCATCTCTATACAGTTAGGTGTTATTTCAATAGATTTTGGGATGTCAGGTGTTAAATCTACGTTATAGTCATAAAAGAACAGAAAACAGCTATTAAAAAGAATGAACTGTGATATCTTAACTGGAGCATACTGCAGTGCTTGTGTGTTTGTTTATGAGTATAATATACTTTCGTGTTTTTGTATGAATATAAATATACTTAACGTGCATATGTTTAATATCTTTTTGAGTCAAATACAATGTTGGTAAGAAAAGATGAATACAAAGAATTTTATAATTTGGTACTTGACTCCAGTTCAGGTGACATGGGACATGCACAATGGCAACATGTGAAATTGTACTTAGAAATTTCTTCATTAAATGACATATAAGAGGGATGGGTGGAATGCACTCTTTTAATTATATTAGGGACAATAGATGTTGTACAATATGAGGTTGAGTTATTGGAATAGAAGGCCTCAAATTATATTTTTATACAAATATCCCTAAGGTTCACATATTTTTGCATCATGATGTGGCGGATGCTTCTTTTCTTTAGGCTTATTCATTCAGACTAACATTTTTATCTTTTATCGTTTTTGTAGGCATATGTACGCAACCCAAAACAAGATATGCATGGATTAGGCTACGATCCTTTTAGGCATGCTCCAGAGTTTAGGGGTATGCCAATTTCCAGTGCTTAGATAATTAACCCCAAAATGTATTATTTGTTCTCCTTACAATGTATGTAACTGTTTTGCTCTACTTTTAGAAAAGAAAAGGCAAAAAATGTCTGGATATAAGGGAATGGAGCATTATAGGTCTCTTTCCATAAAGGGTAAGCACTCCTTTTAGTTCTCTCAACTTAGCGTAACACCAATATTTGTTTTGTTTGCACCTTTTCCAAATTGTCTTCATATATGCTTTCAGGGAAGGTTGGCCCTGGTTTCGGTATTGGTGCTCTTGAAGAATTAGATGCAGAAGATGAGGATGTATATGCATCGGGTTAGTGATCTTTCTTCTTGTTTTAGTATATGCGACTAATTTCTTCAGCTCACCATCTCAAGTACATTTCTTTAGGCAAAATTTTTTGTTGATCTCTCTCTTTTTTTTTTTTTGATTCAGTAGGGTATATATATATATATATATTTATCTTGTAAATGATGTAGAGCTTCTGCTCATATTAAGAATAAACAATCCACACTTAATCTGCGACTGGGCCAACACTAGGTTCATTCTGAAAATTCTGATGTTTGAAAAAGTGAAAAGAATTAACTCCAAGGGGATATCTAGCAAATTTCCAAAACTGTAGAATAAAAAAACAGCCAATTTTTTGTCAATTATGAACTAAAAGATCTTTAGTGTGTGTAAATTTGTTGAGTCATTCTCTTAAGCTAATACACACAGTAGGATTTTAAGTGGTGTGTGTATTTGGAAAATATTGAACCTTGGAACGGTTTAAAGTTTCAACTTCAAACATTGATGGACTTGAGACCTCAACAATGATAAAATGATTCTGGAATGCTAGTCCTTGAATTTCTTTGGAATTCATTAATCCTTATCCATGAGTTTTAATAATGGGCTACATGTTTTTAGATATTGATCAAACGAAGGAAAGGAGTTACATAATTCTATCTCTAGGAATTTGTTATAACTTATTGATCTCACCCAGCTAATAGCAATTAACCAAAGAGATAGTTTGGATGTCATGCCATCAAGCTAATATTCTGAATTAAGTGTTGATCGATTTTCCAAACAGCCAACTGAGTGGTCTGGTTTCGATTATCTTTTAGACATTTGCACGACTGAGGTTTTTATTGCTGTGTTGCACCTTTCGTTCACTTACTTGGGAGCCTAGTTGGTGCAATAAGCAATAGTGTGGACTGTGGAATCCTATCTTAGAAAAAGTTGAAAGCAAACTTAGACGGAGGAGCGGCAAGCTTCTATCCTTCAATGGTCTCATCACTCTTGTCAAGTTAGTTCTGTCAAATATCCTACCATATCTTGTCCATTTTCAAGATTTCCAGCCACAAGTGTACCCGCTGAGAGATCAAATTTAGAGCTCTTGTTTGGGGCGATTTGGATGAGGGCCATAAATGCATCTCGTTAATTGGGGGATCCTATGCATAAGGAAACATTTGGGTAGAGCTGGCTTAGTCTCTATTTGCGATATTAATCAAGCTCTACTAATAAAATTGGCTTGGTGTTTCCAACAAAATGATAAAATGGTATTCCTTGGAAACAAGTAATCTGCGGTAAATATGGATTTCACTTGGGGGTATTTTGTCTTTTCATGCCCTAGATTAGAGTTTGTGTTAAAGCTTGGGCTTCAACAAAGGGACAAGGGGGATCACTATTTTTGAGGGAATTTAGCAACAAAGGGGGAAGGGAAGAGAGCATAGTTATCAATCACGGATAGCGGTGCGAAGTGGTCAATATCTAAAATGCTATAGCGGAATAGCGGATAGCGATATGACCGTTATTTAAATATTTAAAAATATATATAAAAATTATTATATATACAAAATTACAACAATAATACATAAAAAAACCTATAAATTAATTTCATAATTACCATTCAAACCAATAAATTGTCAAAAAAGAAAAAGATACAATCATAACTGTTAGTTGTTAAATCCGCCAAAGAATTTTCTTCTTCATTTTCGTCTTCCTCACTGTTTAATTACTCTTGTCTATGTATTCTTCCTCATCTTCTTAATTCTTATCCATTTATTCTATTGTATGTTTGTCACCTTACAAAATATCATTTTCTTTTTTAGAGTAGAAGTACCTTTAGTTTTCTTTCTCATTCATATTCTGATGTTTGGATCATAGTGTAGAAAGCAGACCCGTTAGCTATAGTAGCATCAACTATAATTTCCTCAGTCAAATTATCATTGTCACAGACTAACTCATTATCCGCAATTATCAAATTCTTCAATTAATATTTATTGGAATCATCAATATTGTTTAAAACAATAGGACCAATCATATCATTGCTACCATAACAATCTAACAAATTTTTGGTTATACTTGATATAAACCAAATCTTGAAATTTTTGGCTTTCTAATTTGTTTCTTTTTTTTGGAATAATCTAAAATTTAGTTAAAATTTAAGATAAATATTAATTTTTTTTTCGTCTATATTATAATGAAAAAAAAGGTGAAAGATTTCAATTATTTATATGTTAAGAAATAACCCAATGAGTTACAATAACGTGTAGCGTAACGTAGTGGAGTGCCGCTATAGGCTGCTACGCTGCTATTACGTTAACGCAGAATTGCGGAGCGGTCGTAGCGACAACGTGCCTTTCCGCTGACAACTATGGAAGAGAGGAAGCATGTTGGTAAAAATCAACAAAGAGAAGATGGGGTAGGGGGACTATACTGGAGGAAGTTTTGAAATTCGCTTCACTTCTGTTTCTTTTTTAGGCTTAATTATTATTTATCATAAACTAAAATTCAACCTACTTTTTTCTTCTTTGTGGTTTGAGTTACAAAGCAGATTTTAAATTGCTTGAACCATTGTTTTTCTTTGTTTTGGTTTCCTTGCAAGATATTCCTTTTCTATTGTCTAATTTCCGGCATTTCTAAACAGGTTATGAATTTCAAGATAATTTTGTGCAAGAAATTGAAGAACCTTCAAGAGTGAATGTGGATAATTTGCGAATATTAGATAAAAAGGGACAAGGTGTCCTGCTTGGTTTCAAAGCTGCAACTTCTTCTGATGGCACATTAGAAAGGTAGTTATTCTTGCAGTTTTCTTCATCTTGAGTAGTAATTTAACAATATTTTTCGTCAACATGATTTCTTTACTGAATCAATATCTAAATTAATGGTTTAACCATGAAGGCAAAAATGAATTAAATTCTATACAATCTGCTTTCTGTCGGCTATATTAGGCCTATTGTTTGGGCAGTTAGCTTGTTGGAGTTGTCATTTTTCATGCTTTTGCCTTAGTATTTTGGTTTGCATCATCTTTTATGAGCTTACTCTTCCACAGATTTATTTCTTCTATATCCTTATTGAAAAATCTTCTACATTAATTCTCCTTGGGAATTTAGGGTTTGTTTTTTTACCAAAAATTTTCCAACACATTTCCCCAAAAAATTAAGATACTACACACATTTATTATTTTTATATTATCTACACAATTCCCTACATCTCATATCAAAAAAAAAAAAAAAAAAAAATTTCAAACCAAAACACAAAACAATCACACCCCTAGTATTTAAAACTGTTCTCCTTGATGAATTAATACCCGTTTTCTTTTCAACACTCTCTACATGACCTTTCATATTCTAAGGTTATCGGATTAGATTGAAGGGAGGTAGTCTAAATCAGTCTCATTCTAGTTTGCTTATTGTTAAATTTGAACTTCATTGAAATGTTGAGGATTAGTTTGTCAATTTCCATTATTTAAAGATACATCAATACCATTCAAAGTTTGACTTGGTTTTTCCTGATTTTAAGAGGAAAAATGAATCAACATATAGTTTTTAGTCCTAATAAACAACTGATATACAGTATCTAAGGTATTACTGATCAAACATGCCCGGAGGGAAAATGATATGGTGATAAGTCATTCCTCATTTATGGTGGGGTGAAGAATAGTATACTATACAACTACACCAATTGATTCGTTTGTCTAAAAATACAAATGTATCTACCTACCTACCAAATATAATGAGATACAAAATACATGATATTAAATGTAGAACAAGCATATCCTACCACCTCCCCTCAATGATTCTCTGAACAGCTCTAGCTATTTCCATGGCGTGAATGGAGTTGAATTATGAGTTCTATAATTCTGTGACCAACAATCAGTCCACCTTTATATGCCTTGTTCTCTGATGGAACACTGGATTACATATGAAGAGCTCGGAATGATGATTGTCCATTTTATGTATAACCCAATTCTTCCAATATATTAAACTGCCAGCATCAGCATTAATTTGGTTTCAATGTTATAGCACACAGTCTAGAGATAGCTGTTTCCTTCTTCAAGTCAAAAGATTCTTTTAGATCCTGTCTTTTATATTGTTAGATTAGGCCTGGTTATTTTGGTTAGATTAGGCTTGCACAGGTTACTTTGTATGTATATTTATTTGTACTAATTCTTAGCAAGTACATATTGTTGAGCATATAGACTACATATTTACATAAACCATAGTCATTCACATATTCTGCATTGGCATTTGTTTTGATGCTATAGAATATAGATTCTAGCCCATTGCAATCTTTCATACCTGTGTTTATTTACGTATTCTTCTTGTTATAGTTACATGGGCACCTTGTTGATCTTTATGTCAGTGATTTGGGTTTTTAGTGAATATTATCTGAGGTTCGGAAGGAGATTGGGAGTGCTGAAGAATCCTTTAATCATCCTCTTGAGAGAATGTATGTCGTTATCATGGTCGTAAAGAAGGGGAATGAACTGAACAACAACAATTAAATGTATCAGTATTTTAATCCTTTTCCTATTCTACATTTTGATGGGATTAAAACAATTTTTCGTCCTCTTCTCTCCTCTTGACTTTCTTAAAATGGATTGTCAAGTATATACTCCTTTTTCTACTGAAGCATCCTACCAAGTACATTGTATGAGTAAAGGATGGGATGGTTTGTAAAATAGTTTCATCATCTCTAGTTATGATGTAAATGGCACTAGCAGTTATATTTCTCAATAGCTTGTACCACTTTCATACCACTTTAGGTTTATATCTGATATTTATTGGTGATAAATGCCGGCTTATTGTGAATGGTATTTGCAGATTTTATCCACCTACAATTCCAAAGGACTTTGTTCCCCACCATAAGTTTACTTCTCCTCTTGAATATGGTGGCCGGAATGCTGAAATTCCTCCCCCTGAGGTCCCTCCTCCAGAAGATAACAATCTGAAGGTTATGATTGAAGGGGTGGCTACTATAGTTGCTCGCTGTGGAAAATTGTTTGAGGATCTCTCCAGGGAGAAGCATCAGTCAAATCCATTATTTGGTTTCCTTAATGGAGGAGAGGGATCTGATTTTTATGCAAGGAAACTCTGGGAAGAGCGCCAAAAGCGTGGTGTACAACCCAAGCCACTGGATGAGAAAATGCCTTGGAAATCAGAACAGCTAACTGCTGAAAACAGAGGGAAAATGTTAGGTGAAAAACCACTGCAAAGTAGCTCAAAAGGACCAGACTCTTTGGATGCTTCAAGTGCTTCTGTCAATATCCAATTTCAACTCTCCGATACCTTCACCAAGCCTGCTTCTGCTGTGAGTATTTCTAACTATTACTGTTGATAGAACTGACTGGTCATAATTAGCATATTAGTGCTTCTTTCTAATGAGCTATGTTAATGTTTTTCATTCCTTTGAAATTTGTGATAAAATGAACAGCCAGATTCTACTAAACCCTTCCATGACGATCCTGAAAAGCAGAAAAGGTTTGAACAATTCTTGAAGGAGAAGTACGAAGGTGGTCTTCGAACTAAAGATTCTGGTGGTGCCAGTAACATGTCAGAATCTGCTCGTGCCCGTGAAAGATTAGAGTTTGAAGCTGCTGGGGAAGCCATGCGGCAAAAAAGTTCAGGAGACAACAGCAGGGTCACTAGTCAGTTGCTTGCTGATTTGTCAGCCTCTGCTGGGTTACAATTTACTGTCGGTGGGAGTGGTTCTGAGGTATATTGGTTACATTGCAGATTTATAGATTTATGTTATGGTTTCAGCTAGCTAGTTCCATGCCCTAACTTCATGACATGAATGGCTGTGTGCAGAAGGATGTACAGCAGGATGCAGAAGCCATCGCTATAGCATTGTATCCCAAAAGGGAAGAGTTTCAGTGGCGACCTGCGCCAATTTTATGCAAGCGATTTGATTTGGTTGATCCATACATGGGAAAGGTAGTAAGTCTTATGGTTTATATTCTGCCATTTCAATCAGTAGTGATCCTACTCTCTCTCTCTCACTTGTTCATTTTCACCTAATATGCACATCCATTTTTATTTCTGTTGGAGTTTTTAATATTATTGATGTGAAGCCAAGAATCAAGACAAATGTATATAACAAAAGTACTATCGTCATACATGCTTTTGCAGGGAAAGTAAGCATATAGAATTTATATGATGATCAATTGATTTCAACCACATCTGTTAGAAGCTCGTTAGGGTTTTAATTTCTTTTGGTGTGACCATACTTTATTTATTAAGTCATGCCTGTATAAAATGTAGGCCATATTTTGGACTTCAGGTCTTACTGAATCCAATTTAGTCTAACAAATCCTAATCTTTAGTTAAACAAAACCTGTTCTAGATTTGCACAAAATACTGTCAGCCGCTGTACCTATTAGAGATGATGCATCTAAGACCCACCGAACTTGATAGAGAAGACGTCACCACCACCATAAGTTGATAGGAAGCCGGACCAGCAATGCACTGCACATTGACATTATGCTGTTGGCATATACGGATATGGAAGAGAGATTGCAAAACACTGAACAACTAGCAGGAGTTATGAAATACATGATTTCTACTTCTATAGGATTGTCATCTATTTCCTTGCGTAGACATGTAATAAAGCTTTCCTAGTCAATTTGCAGTGGGTGCTCCAAATAATTAAATAGAATTCTTATTGGATAGAATTCAGTACAAGTAGGACAAATTGCTATTAGGATTAATGCATTATGTAGGGATTTAGTATATTCCTGTTGTTATTCATCAAGTTTTCATAGGAGATCATTTACTCTGCTTATAGAAATCCAACCTATAATTCTTATATTCTGAATTGGAAAATAAACATAACTGTTTTACTTTTTAGAAATCTGTTCCTGCGTTAAGTGCTCAACTTGATTCATCCTTACTGATGCATATGGTAGAACTCCCAATATAAGAAGAATGCTAGAAAGGTGTTTGCTTTTAGTTGCTGTGCACTACTAGTTCATGTTAAATCAGAGAGCTGCTCGTGGAATAAGACTGTTAAAATTAACTGATGCTTTTGGGTTCGCAAATGTGGGTTATTGGTCATTGCTGTGATGATATTGTTGAGAGGTTAGAATTAGGTGTCACCTGTAGAACAGACATTGATGCTACTTGGTGCTGTAATTGGGTTAACTAAGGGGGATTTCTGGTTATTCTTGCTAGAATATCACATTTTAGTTTGAATTAAACACAAATAAAATGAATGCTGGTTCATCACCTATGTTTGTTGACTTACTTTTGGTTCCTGTTCTCTTCTCATGGATTCTATTCGAGAACATATTGTGTTATGGTTTGTCTATCAAATGCTCTTTCTGATAAGTTAAATTGGGTGTGTTTACTTGTGTTTTGAATTGTTTTGAGTGCAAAAAAATATTTCACTGTAGATTGATTAGAGTGAAAATGGAGGCATAACAACATGACACACCCAATATTTATCTTGACATTATTTTCTTATCAATGTAGCCACCAAATATTCTCTTTATTTGACATTATGTGCTTGTCAATGTAGCCACCCCCTCCTCCACGGTCAAGGAGCAAATTGGACTCTCTAATTTTCATGCCTGATTCGATCAAAACTGCAAACACGCAAGAACATATTGCGAACGATCTGGGTTCGTCCGAGGTTCTACAATTGCATGGTGCAAAAGGCAGAAAAACAGCTGCTAATGAAGTTGAGACTGAGGTGGAAGTTGAAAATGTTGAGCGGCCTGTCGATCTTTACAAAGTATAATTCTTCCTTTTTCTTTTTTATTTTTTTCCCTCCAATTATTTATTCATAGTCCTGATTATATATAATTGGGTTTCTATGAATGTTCTTCTTTTCAGGCAATATTTTCTGATGATTCCGAGGATGAGGAAAACAAAGCGGCACCAGAAGAACTGGAGGATACAGAAAAGAAGATAGAAGTTGCGAACACAACATTGAACCGACTAATGGCTGGGGACTTCTTGGAATCACTGGGGAAGGAACTGGGGCTAGCCGTTCCTCCTGAGATGCGACTGCCGGAGAATAAAGCTGGTGCACGGGTTGCAGTAAAGGAAACGGATTATACCGATAAAGGAATTGTGGATTCTCCAGCTGGAAAAAAGTTTTCAACTGCTCATGATGTTGCTGGCAGTTCAACAATTGGAGCAACTGCTGAAACTAAACCTGATGATCGAAACAACACTCAAGAAACGAGGACCAAACTTGTAGCGCCCACAGGGGGAGGTGAAAACAGCAATTCAAAGGTCCTGTCCACGAAGAATCTTGAAACTCCTGGAACTCGGAAACAGAGTAGAAGCAGCAGTTCATCAGAAGATGAAAGGAGAAGAAAGAGATCTAGGAGTCGAAAGCATCAAAGCAGCAGTTCGGATAGTGATTCATCTGAGGATTCCGATGATTACCATGATCGCCACAGGCGCTCTACGTCCAGAAGAAAAGACAAGGAAAGGAGGCGAAGCAAAAAACATTCGAAGCACCACCACCGGAGCAAACACAGACGGGGAGATTCTTCTCCCAGCCGATCCCATCGTAGCTCTGAAAAACGCGAACACCGGAATTCGAAGAATAATAGATATGAAAGGTGAGGGCAGTGGTGGTAGAGTGGAAAGACAAAGGTTTCGATGATGCTATTTTCTTTTATGTCTGTTTGGCTGGATTGCTTTGTGTATTTTGTACTACATTTCAGAAGCAGTATATACTGAGAATTGTTTTGCTGCATTACAATTACAGAATGATCGAAAGTAATGGTGCACTTTGTTGGATCTTCATTGGTATGTGGGGCGGGCTCTGTTGATTGAGTTAGTTTGCTTTGTGGGACTTGAATCAAAGGTATTTTAAAATTATTTTAATTTTAAAAAAACTATGCTAGAATTAAAACAAGCAAAAATAATGAGATGAAGTGGTGTATATATATATATTTTCTCAATTTCAAGATTTGTCTCTAAAATACAATATAAGTTTTTAGTATGTATGTGACAAATCCAGATAAACGAAGTTGTAAGTCTAAGGTCTTTTCCAACCCACCCCTAAATTCCCCAATTTTTGCAAATATGTACATGTTACTCCATAATGGAGTAACACTATACCTTCACTCCATTTTTGGAGTAAAGTGTTTTGTGTATTTTGTGGGGTTTTTTGTATATTTGTATTTTTTTTGGGTGTATTTGTATAATTTTATTTTTTTAGGAGATGATAACCATGCTGACTTTTCACATTAGCACGCGTCATATATGCAAACAATACATATTAGTATTAGACATAACACATACTATGTATAATAAAAATATGTTCTGTTTTTTAATAATAACAAATGTACTATTTTTTAATAATAACAAATATGATGTATACGCTTTCTTGCTCGTGCTTGTAGCTCTTCCTTATCTGTTTTTGGTCTTATCGCCTTGTCTATTGGTACGCTCAATGTCACCTAAATTCCTTCAACTCTCTTATGTCAAAGGAACTGGTCACTTTGTCAATCTTCTTCAATCCTAGGTAAACTCGGAAGTTTGGGATCAGGGAAGCATTCATTTACGTTGAAGCCAATAGGGAAAGAGTTTACACCGACCTACCAATCCAAGCTTTACCACAGATCGATCCGAAGCATCGTGTGCTAAAATCATTCATGTGTTATTAGTTCATGTGATGTATTTGTATTATATTAACATATATTGTTTATAATATTATTATGTGTTGTCTAATAAGCACACGATGCACAATGTTGAATTTTAAATTCAACACTGCAGCCGCCTTCATAATTTTATATTTTAAAAAGTGATTTTATTTTTTAAAAAAATAATGTATAATTTTATTTTTTAAAAGTGCTGTAATTCTAATTTTTGGAAAGTGATATATAATTTTGTTCACTTTAAAAACAAAGCATGATTTTAATTTTTTTAAAAGTGATAATTTTATTTTTGGAAAGTGATATAAGTTTAATTTTATAAAAATAATGTGTCATTTTATTTTTTAAAAGTAATATATAATTTTATTTTCTTTAAACATAAATTATATATGTATGGATTATAACGTAAAATAAATTAAAGTTGAGGTGTAATTTATAAATATGAAAGTTATATAAATAATATAAAAGAAGAAAATATAAAGAATATATTTTTTAGAGTGAAAATTGAAGTTTATTATTGAAGTAAAATTACTATAAATCAAGTGTATTTTTACTTTAGCTACTGCAAAAATAGAGTGTAGAGTTGGAGATGAACTAAGAGTTTGAATAACACTAAAAGAAGTGACGGTAAGTGGTTGAAAACAATTTGTATAGTTACAAAAGCATAAAAATTAAAATAAACAGACACACAGTTAAACAAAATGTTGCTGAGTTGTCTAATTTGCAATGGATCGAATCCGTCTCAAATGTTGCTGAGTTGTCTAATTTGCAATGGACTGTGTCGGTTGCAAATTCCGTGCAGTTACGAATACCAATCCTCGTCGGTAGACTTGCCCAAACGGTTCAAATCGCCGATTACGATTTATCAGAATTTCAAACTAAAATCGAATCGTCCGAATAACGGTTTCGATTACGGTTTATTACGGTTTGACGGTTTCGATTACGGTTTACGAAACCGACGGTTTCGGTTTAAAAACCGCCGGTTACGGTTTGAACCCACCGGTTTATATTACTCTTTTTCTGATTTTTTTAATATTAATTCTTACGATTAATTTTCATTCCGATTTTAATTTATTAAATCTTTGTATTTTTGTGAAAAATTATATAAATAATACTTCGTTTTTATAAAATAATTATTTATCAATTTATTAATTAAGAATTAAGAATAAAACTATAATATATACAATTGTTTAATAAGTTAGTTTTTAAATTAAATCACATTATTGGAATTATTTTTTTTAAAAAAAAATCGCCAAAACCGTCGATTTCGGTTCGAACCGCCGGTTTGCTCCATCAAATATCGGTCGTCAAATATGCGTAAATTAATATTGACCATTCACTTAAAAAAAATAAACCAACCCAAACCGCTGGTTCAAACCGAAACCACCGGTTTCGATTCCAAACCAACGGTTTCGGTTTGAAATTTAGCCCGCCCAAACCGTTCCAAACCGCCGGTTTGGGCAGGCATAATTTTACAAATATATATATATATATATAAAATATATTGTCCAAACCGCCAGTTCAAACCGTAAACCAGCGGTTTGAACCGGCAGTTTACAGTTTGGCTCAAACACAAACCGAAATCAAACCGTCGAATTCACAGTTTCGGTTCGGTTTGAGCCTGGTTTCGGTTCAAACTGAAATCGTTGGTTCGTAAATCGGAAAACCGACGGTTCGAATCGGCGGTTCCGAACCAAATGAGCAAGTCTACTCATGGGTCCCTTCGTTACTTTATGGGATACACCATATGTGTAGGATAAAGGAACAGTGTTTCTTTAGGCCAGATGATCTCGTAGGAAAATGAGGACATTTTGGGTGTGTTCCTTTAGGCCATAGTTTCCCAAACCTACTGTTAGATTACTGTGTGAGCAATTTTGGGCGCGAGACTGTGCCTACACCCGACAACCTCTGCATCTACACAAGTAGGTTTTGACTGTTTTATACTCATCCTTTATTTTTATTTGTTTTTTCTTTTTTTCATCTTCCTCATCTATCATAATCGATTTCCATCGTCCCCATCTCCACAAGCAAATTTGGAGGGTCCATCTCTGCATATCTCGGCGAGGGAAGCGTCCGTCTTGTAGAACTCGGCGAGGGTCGACGTTAATCGGGAGGCAGCGAGAAGACGCTTACCCTGCTCATTTCGTCATTCACGGTACGCCATAATTTCACTTCCGTTTTCGATTTTACGGGGGTTCGACAGATTTGAGTAGTCCGTAGGCGTCGTATTTACGTGGGTCTATTTATTTCAAGATTTTGTGCTACCGGGTTTAGGGTTTAGCCATAGTATTTCGTTTCACGGGAAGAAGTTCCCTGTCACATCGGGTTTCAGATTTCAAATAGGCATAAATGTATGGTACGCCGTTTACTTGAGGTAGGTTATTTTGTTTGTGTTGTGGGCATTTCTTAGGAAAAATTATAAGCATCGTGCCGCGCCTCCGGTCGCTCTTGGTCGGGTTCGACGCCCGGCGAGGAGGACGACCACGTTCGGACGCACCCCCCGTTACTCCTTCCGTTAGATCTTCTAACTTGGTCCGAAGACAGGAAGATGTACGTCATTACCTTAGTTAATGTGTGTCGTAATTTCGGGTTCGACATTTTGTAGGAGAACTTTGCTGTTACTCACCTCACAGTTGCTACGGGGGCGTGTGTACTCACGTAGTTTAAACTAGATTAGAATTCATAGAAGATGAATGTGTAAATTGTAGGAGGACGTTCTACCAAACTACATTTCGAAATAAGAATGCGCCAATGGTTTGGTCGTACTCGTAATAATGCCTGTCGGCATACGATCTTCGATCCCACTAGATGTGTGGAATCGGTAACAAAAAATGCACTCGTATTGTAGTGTTATTGTTGCTAAATTCGAGTGTCACCTAGAGCCTCGTCAACGTAGCTAGAAATGTAGCGGTGACGAATCGAATATATGAGTTCTCCTAAAATAGGTAAGTCGTTAAGTAGTCTCGTACTAACGTTGTCACGAGCGGGCGGATAGTCACACCGCCAAACCCGAATGGAGCCCCCTTGGAGTATGATATTGTGCGTATCCATATGATGCTTTGTAACTATGTCATGCTTT
Organism: Andrographis paniculata; assembly: GCF_009805555.1. Classification (NCBI taxonomy): domain Eukaryota; kingdom Viridiplantae; phylum Streptophyta; class Magnoliopsida; order Lamiales; family Acanthaceae; genus Andrographis; species Andrographis paniculata. The sequence continues at coordinate 2,265,673 of NW_026137621.1, read as the reverse complement.
CGATTGAGTATTCCTTTGTTCCTTTCCAGTGGTGCACGGTAGGGGGTTCCCTTTGTACAACCACACTAGAGAACCCGTGAATAGCAATCTTCACGGGCCTTTATGTCCGATCGCGTATAAGGGGTGATCTTCGACAATGTCAACGAGGTACGCCTTCCTACATTTGGGATCCGGTAGGGGTGCGAACTTATGACGTGGCTATATGGAATGTTTGATGTACCTTAATCCCCAATAATCGTAATTGTTCAAGTCTTTCTTCCTATTGATTTGCAATAAATGTGCTTGCAATATTCCTATCTTCCCTGCTCTACATGTCCGTAAAGAGAGTGCGAAGCTGGAGGCACACCATGTCCCGGATGCCCATAGCTCCGTCGAGAGTTCTGTAATCGTCTATAGCCACAAAAGAAAATGAAAGATACCCATCTGCACTGCGCCGTCAATCGTGAAAGTACATTATTCCTTATGTTCTTCATAGTAATCGCTTTTGTACTTCGTTTCGTATTTTCTCTTGTTCTCCTTCGTAGATGCCTCGTCGCCGTGCTGTTGAGGGAGCTGTGCCCCGTCCCCCAGCACATTGGGATTACGAATTAGAACAATATTTCACTCACATATGTTGGACGCACTTTGTTGCCGAAGAAATGAAGGGGAAAAACTTTCCTCCAGAGGTGTGGTCGGAAATAGTAAAGGAGTTCTTCGAGGAAACGGGCTGAGACTACGATTACGAGCAACTCTATGGAAAATTCGAGCGGATGAAACTTCAATACGACCATCTACGTGACCTTGTTGTACGTCAAACAGGACTTGGTTGGGACGCGACGACAGGGGTGGTACTCGCTAGCGAGGCTTAAAAAGTTGCTTGGTTATCGGTAGCACTTTTCATCCCAACACATAATTAACGTAGGGGACTAGCGCATTCTCTGATGGTAGCAGTTGTGGAATTGCAGGCACATCCCGGGGACGGCCACTTACTGACGCGGCCGTTCGCGCACTTTGATTACTGTCATGAAATATTCAAGGGCTACTATGCCAACGGGGACGCCGGCCAATCGAACCGTGCCCCTCCACGCGGCATGGATTCGGCGCAGAGAAGGACGCAACGAACGGACCCCAGGAGTGCCGGTCCATCTAACGTTGGAGTAGAAGACCTACACGATGAGTTTGATGGTTCGGGCGGGACATCGACGATGAACGAGGACTATACCAGTAGCCCGTCAATGCAGCTCGTCGTCGGCGTGGGGGAATCTCAGTGAATGAAGAGTTCACACGGAGAATTGAAGGACAAATTCGGAGGGGGTACGAGATGATTCAACAGAGTTTACTTGGTAGGGACAATGAGCGCCGCGAGACTCTCCTCCAAGCGCAGACTATTCTTGACTCGTTCACCGATCTTCCCGACGTGGCGTTGGTCCACGCGTTACGTGAAATATCTTTCCTAGACCGTCGAGTGCTCTTCCTCTCGTGGATGCCCGTGAGGCAGAGAATGTGGGCCTTTTCTTTTGCGCCGCAGTAGTCATGGAACCTGATTTACGTTTTAAGTTTATGGAACCGACTATGTCATCTTACGTGGTCGTACCTTGTCTAGTAGTCGTTTGAGTGAATGTTTCCAACTGTGCCGCCCTTGCATGCGGCTAGAAGTACGCTTGATTGTTATTTTCGAAATTTCCTACATTTGATTTAACCTTCTTTATTCAGTTACTATGGCGACTAATATTGGAACGAACTCCAACGCCGACAACAATGGTAACGGCGGTTATCCTACCTTTAATGATAAAGAGTCTCGAGAGGAGGATGAAGAGGAAATCATCAGGTGCAATGAGTCGGACGAAGATGACCTATCGCGCGGTCAATCAATTATTTCACCTACTCCGTGATCACAATTTAATGTAATATAAGGGAAGGGATCGTCTCCACAGGGATTGTGTGATTCACTCTTTCGTATTCTAATGCAGTAAATAAAGGGGGATTTTATTTTATTATCTAATTAAAATAAAATAACAAAGCAATTAAATTAAAGGGGAACTGACTATCAAGAGGATGTCTGGCTCAAGGGATGATGCAGTTATGACACTTATGTTTTATCATTAATTCAATAAAATTAATTCTTATTAAAGTATCAATAAATTGGTTATAGTTATCAACAAGCTCTGACAACCAATTTTTCCTTACAGTGTAGGTAATTAAGGTACGACCGTTAACTACCCCTAATTAAGCAAATAAACCTAGGTGCGCCCATAAGAATATTGCCTAACCGCATTGTAATTTAGAAAAACCCAATTCAAAACAATTACTACCTAAGAGAAGCAATTAGATTTGATTGTCTAACCCCCGGGAAGGAACTATTCAACCCGGCTGTCACCTATTCAAGTGTGAATAGAATTACGAATATCCTACTTGAATTGACTTTAGATTATCAGACTAATTTAAATATTGGTACCAAAATATTCAATCAATCTAACAATCACAAACGCTATTATCAGAATTAGACAAATATTGATAATCAAAAAGAACTTTTATAAAGAAAATCAAGAATCTCCAAAACAAAAGAACCAAAACATTATCACCCCTCAAACCAGAAAAGTATCTACTCCATAATTAAATAACAAAGAACAAAAGAGAAAGATGAAGTCATAGTGGGAGGGGGAAATCTTCTCTGTCGATTTGCTCCTCCGCGATATATGGATATGTCAGTCTCCTGCTCCTGTGCGTATCTGCCCTAGCCGTTCTCCCCATTTTGAAACGTGTGATCCCTCATTTTATTTAATGTTTGCCTTAATTATTTTGTAGATGGGCTTTTGGGCCTTTAATTAATTTTATTTCTTTTTTTTGCCAATTATGCCAAATTTAATATTTGTCCTCTGCACACAGCAAATAAACAATTCGCATATAAATTAGGTAGAATCCAATCAAAATCACCCAATTATCGCATATGATATGAATATAAAACGCATGCGATTTCTAACTATCAGAAGAGCGGATGGAAGTAGCATACGTGGAGGCATTGCATGGCATGTCCGGCATTGCCGCAGCCGCATTTGTACAATGCTTGCAGCCAAGACGTTGCTACGACTCTTTGTTGAGTGGTTCAGCATTTACACAAGAGCTTATAAATGGACATCCGGTCAGGATTAAAAATCTTTTACGAGTGACGAAGGAGACTTTCCTACGTATGTGCGATACGTTGACTGTGCGAGGATTAATTAAACCACATGTACAGACGCGTGTAGGGGTTCATGAGGCTGTCGCGATCTTTCTACATACAATTGCCCACTCTAATAGGCATTGTAGCCGTGCGGAGAGATTTCAACACTCAACACACACCATCTGGCACCACGTGAAACGAGTAAGTGAGGTATTGTGTCTACTCAGATTCGAGGTCGTCTCCCCAGGAGATCAAAGTATCACTCACCCTCGCATTGCAAACAACCGACACTTTATGCCTTTCTTTAAGGTATAACTTGTCCTCTGTGGTCGTCATTGTACCTTACCACTTCAAATCGATACTATTGTACTATCCTATAACCTCCTTTACAGGATTGTGTTGGGGCCTTTGATGGTACCTTGATCCATGCAAGCGTCCCTGTTGCGGATGCACCGCATTTCCGCAGTCGGCACGGACATACCGAGCAGTCTATCTTGGCCGTTGTAGACCATGATATACGGTTCGTCTATGTATATACGGGTTTTGAGGGGAGTGCACACGACTCCCGGGTTCTAAATCACGCAATAGCCGTGTCACAAGACTTTCCTCTACCCCCGCCAAGTTAGTTTACCCACATTCGTACTCGAAGTTATCTTACGGGCGTGTACCCATGCCTACTCCTCTAACGTATGCGGGGTGTGATAGGTAAATACTATCTGGCGGATTCGGCATACACCAACTCCGCCTTGACACTTACACCCTTTCGCTCCCATCGCTACCATTCGCAAACATTTCGCGACACTCCAGGGGGTCCGCGTGGTCCGAAAGAATTGTTTAACTATCGACACTCTCAACTTCGCAATGTCGTCGAGCAAGCCTTCGGGGTTCGTAAGCAGAGGTTTGCAATCCTAAGAGGTCCAATGCCGATTTATAAGTTTTACCTGCAAGTAAACTTGGTCCAAGCGTGTGCTACTGTGCACAATTTGATGGTAGCGGCGGGCGAGAACGTAGAAAACCACGACGGAGAAGGCAGTGAACCTGCACTTGAGGAAACGGGGAACTCAACCACGGGCGACCCACTCCCGGATGAGTACCTGGAACTATTTGACAACCCACACAGGAATCAGTTTCGCGAACACCTTGCTAATAGAATGTGGACAAGCAGAGATTGGTAAAACGTAACGAGGGAATCAAAACTAATCCGTAGACGTATGGTAATTAGAATTTCTAAGTTAGGGCCCTTTTGGCCGTACTTTCAAATTCTGCATTACGGTTTAAATGTTGTAATGTATGGGCGTAATATATTAGCGTATACCGGTTTGTCTGTATGACAATAGAATTGGACATTCTTCGTATTCTATGTGCCGCAGTTGATTCAAGATATTGTCCCATGAAGTGCACCCCCGATGTGCTGTATGTGGAACACTCATGCCGAAGCGCATAAGCCGTACTGCTAAGAACTCTGGCCGTCCTTACTTTTCTTGCCCATATTGCCCTCGTAGGCAAGGATCCTTTTGGTGGTGTTCGGAGTGGGAGGCCACCGTGGTACAAGATGCCATAACACAACAACCGTTCACTGGGGGAGCATCAAGTACAACACTTGTAAGGAATGGGCAGAACAAAGGAACGCAGATGGGGGACTGGGAATTGTGGTTCCCTACCGAAACGGACGCAGAGCTTCGACCACATAAAGGGCGAACCTGCAAGTGGATAGTCATTTCAATGATCGTAGTGTTCGTCGTATGCTTCTGGCTTGTCATTTAAATCATGCAACCGTAGTCCCTTCATTAGTGTAATAGTTGCAAGCAAGCCTCAGCCCTAGTGTGTAACCTTTTGCCACTACGTGTAATCGATCGGTTCGACGTAATGGATGTTTAGGCAGAGCCAACATATCATTACAATTTTCCGATGTTCGTTTCTATGTAATCGGCATAGATGGTTATGTAGTGTGTTGAATGTGAATTGTAATGTTGACTTCGAAGGCTAAGTATGTCGTTTGATGTTTTATAGCGAACGGAGACAACGACGATGCCATACCATGTCACCTTTAATTGCGGAGACCCGCCATTGAGGAAAAATTCAGTTCATGCAATACTAGCGTGATCGTGCACAACCGTGCAGGGTGGGCTTTATTTTTCTGTTCCGGTCTTCATTGGAAGTCGAAAAAATGCGAAACATCATGCACGGCTGTGCGTATTGTGCCGTAGATCTCTGTTCGTGTAGAGCACGTATGGTACTTGTATTTATTAGGGGAAGCAGTGAAGCTAAGACACACTTGCATGGACGTGCATACGTACCTGCATCTCTCTGTTTCCTTTTGTTACCACTATCTGTTTTCTCCTTCGGCTTTGATGCACTGCCATGCGAAAGTACCTATTTTTTTCTGGCGGGCATTCGATTCGCGTGTAAATGCATTCCTTAATGCATGGCCGTACGAAAGTCCTATTTTTTCCCTGTTTTTTGAGTGGCCGTGCACTTTAAACTATTTACTAATATTTCTCCTTCGTTGCGTTTGTATGTTTTAGGTTATCCTTGCTGCCTATTCATCGGCATGGCACCCGTGAAGAAGAGGGCCAGGCATACTAAGAAAATCACCGGCGTATCTCCATCCATGGTTCCTGCCTCCGACGACCAAGCTTTGAGACCATTTGAGAACCCAGCGGATGCGGAGAAGTTCAACCGACTAAAGAAGGTAACTTTTCTTACCGGATGTTACATAACCTAAGAGGCAGTTGTTGCACTTAATGCAATGAGTAAGTGTGAGAGGTACCTCGGGGTGGGTGCTTGGGGACGTTTCTTCGATATAAAGGACGACACGCAACGTACGCTGACATTGGACTTCCTGAGTACCCTAGCCGTTGACAAGAAGCACTTGCACGAGTTCGACTATCCCGCCACACTTACCTTCCGCCTCGGCAATAAGAAGTTTCAGCTCTCTGTTACCGAATTTTCCGTTGCTATGGGCCTGTACGACAAAGAGTTCGCGAAGACAGTCGAGTACAAATCGTTGCAAGGAGAAATGCAAGACGCGCAGGAGCGGTATTGGATTTCCATCACGAACTCGAAAGTATACAATCCTAGAGTGTCAAAGGTGTCCGCACTCCGCTCACCTGCGTTGAGGTATATACATTATATACTTGCGCATACTTTAACAGGGCGTAACTCCAGTAGTAGCGTCGTCACGCGGGATGACCTAAAGTATCTATGGAGCATGAAGCGTGGGTTTCCTATCCATCTCGGGTATTGTCTTGCACAACTACTAGCTAGGCAGGCAGGCGACGGCCGTTTACAGGTCATATGTATCGGTCCGTTCGTGACTCGGCTGGCGCATGGACTAGGAGTCACGACGGGATTTGTGGAAAGCCCTTCGTCGAAGATGAAGCCTGGTGGCATTGACGTCCTCATGCAAATGGGCCTAATCCAGAGGCGACGACGTGGGGATCCGGTCACGCACATTGACAAAACTACGATCAATTCAGGCGAGCAGGGACCCACGTCCTCGGTAGATGCAGTCGTTGCCGGATTCCACCGCCATCTTGAGGAGATGGAGAAACACATCGAGGCTCACCTACTGGCGATTGAGCGCAGAGTTGATGTATTGTGCGCGCACTCTCTAGTGTTGGACGGAGGGCCATCCTCGTCGGGTGCATTGCGACTATCGCGTAAGTGATAATATACTTGTTTGCTCAATGAACAAACTTGGTGCATACTTGTATTCGGCGACGACATCATGTACTCGTTTTCCTTTCGACGTTTTGTTGGCTTAACCTAAGTCTCGGTCCGATTGGAATTGTACCGCCCGTCTGTTGGACGCCATATACGCATGATGTGATTTTGCCGTTGACGGTTGTTAACATTTTATTTTCTGCATACTCTATCATGTCGGGTACATTGGTCGTATTATATATTAAACGTAATTTGCACCAAAGAAATATTTTTTGCACTAGGCCGGCCGTACGTAACCGAAGGCTTCTACCAGGAACCATTTTTCCTAGAAGTTCTTCCGCGGGTAAAAGATCACACTTTATACTTATTGAATGTTCTTATGTAATACTCCCTCTTTCCCGGAATTTTTATCTGTTTTACTGTAGGCACGACAATTTATGAGGGGATACATAGACAATAATTTCAAAATATATTACTGGAAGTAAGCATCATGTAGTAAAAATAATTATAGATTATGATTAAGATAACTTATTAGTATAATTAAAATTAATGAAATTATAAATTAAATTTTTAAAAATAAGACTTAAATGTATAACACTGTTACAAATAATAACAAAATTAAGGGAACGAACAAAAATAAAAAGGTGGACATAACAAGTGGTATGGACGGAGTATAAATTAATTAATTAAACTAAATTAATAATGACATCACTGCAATAATTATCTACCACATCACTACTCAACAAAACCCACTAAATCCAAATATAAACCTACTACACCAAAGGAACGCGGATTCCCAAAACTCTTAAAAAATTCAAATCCAACCCAAACTCAAACCAAATCTTCCCAAACCCAACATAAAGAAGGTAGTGTCTAAATGTTTGATAAAACTTGAAAAGTTATTTTTTGAAAATAATTCAGCGGACATGGAATTAGAGATTTTATCGATTACGAAATTGGAATTGGGTAAGAAAATAGTGTACATTGATACTTTTGATTAGAACCGTTTTGAAACTGTAAAAACTGTAAGTTAATGATTGTAAGTACTGCTTTTGTGTTGTTTCCGTATGTAGATAAAATTTTTGAATATTAATCGTGTTAATAAGTCCGCAAGTTAAAAGACTGGAAGCAATTGATGATTCGGACTGTGATGACACCCACTTTTAAAGCACATTCTCCATGCCCAAAAATGTGGAGATTTGTGGAGTTTTGGGCCAATGAATTAAAGAGACCCAATACAAATACAACCGACCCGCCCATTTGAAGCCCGGATCTGTACCCCGCAACCCGACCAACATCTTTGAGAGACATGGCTGGATCTGAACCGGTCATGTCTGAACGGCAGCTACTTGATATATTGCTGCTCTGAATCGGTTCATTCATTCAGATTAGATACAGAACAGAGAAAGAAAAAATTCAAGAATAAATTCACAACAATCAGTATAAAATTCTAATTCAAAATTTATAAAACTTATGAAATTCTATAAATAAATTCAAAATTAATCTTATTCAAAACTAAATTCAATCATAATTCATAATTAAAGAAAAAATATCTAAAAAAATAAAATAAAAATAAATTTTAAAAATTCAAAAAATAAAAAATAAATATTTGTTATGAGATTCAAAATATACCTTTGTATTTAAGAATTTTTCATATTTAAAATTATTATTGATTTTTAGTTGTAATAATTTAAAATTTAATCACATAAATTTGTATGAATTACTCAAAAGTCATATAATGTTTATTTGAATATATAAATGTATTACATAATATATATATTTAAACTAAAATAAATAATTTAATTGGAAAATAAAAAAAGGAATATTCTATATTTTATACAATATCACAAAATTTATATCAATATTTTAATTTCAAAAAAATATTATAAATTTGTTTAGTTATAGTTTTATTAATTATAATATTAATAAAAGTATATTATTAAGAACGAAAAAAAAAAAGAAAAAAAAAACAAATTGACTCACTCATATGCTATATAGATAAATAAAACATAGTGATAAATATGTATAAAATTCATTTAAACCTCATAGTTATATTATAATAAATATACATTCAAACAAATATAAATCATAAATAAAATACAAAAAAAAAAATAATTTGGAGAAGAAAATAATTATTATATAAATTTTATTCATATCTTTGATATGATTATTGTGATAGATGTTATTGTAAATTAAAAATTGTAAATTAAAAATTGTATATATCGTTGAATAATTAAAACTATTTGATAGATAAGGTTTGTGATACGTGAAAATAAGATGTGAATATGACATTCTATAGACATTTATATTATTGAGTTGTGTTAATTACGAATGTAATTATTATTAATTACATGTTTAAATAAGAATTTAAAATTATTAAATTAATTTTAAAATTAATAATTTTTTTAAAAAATTAAAAATTGTTAATTACTAACATAATTATTATTAATTACATATTTAAGTTAGAATTAAGAAAATATTAAATTAATATTAGATAATAATATTTACATTGTTGTATTTTATTTTTGTAAATTCTCTTTACTAATTAAATTTCTATATATATTTTCAATTATTTTTTTTCTCAATTTTTAAAGAGAATTTGTATTTTTAACAAAAAAAAAGTAAATGAAAAATAAAAATTTGTGCACATCTTATATAAAGTGAAATATTAAAATATTATAAAATTAATATGAACAATCAAACACTAACAAATACACACAAACATCAGAAACAAAAAATACTATAAGAATTCAATTAATAAAATATATATTTTTTCATACTATAGAAAATAATAATAGTAATAACAACAACAACAATATGATTCGAAATACCTTTGTCTTTCGAATAAACATATTATCGGAAGGAAATTCAATTTTTTTATAAGACTTATATAAATTATATTTAAAAATAATAAAAAATAATTATCAAAATATTCGATAATCTACGTTGAGTCGATCGTAGGTCAAGGAGTTCAAGTTTCTGAATAAAAGTCATAGCTACCATTCTTTCTACTGATTTTCGACTCAATGCGTCTGCCACAACATTAGCTTTACCAGGATGATAATTGATCACACAGTCATAATCTTTAACAAGTTCTAACCATCTTCGTTTTTTTAAAGTCATAGACTTTTAACGAATTCGGCGTAAAAAGTTCCTTTTTTTTTTTCCTCCGTGGATCTCCTTTCTCCCTCTCTTCTGAAATTATTCTTCAGAATATGTTTGGTTGAGGTGGAGGGTGGGGATTATTACCCCGCCCCACCGCCTTAGATTTTCTTTATTATTATTATTATTATTATTATTATTATTATTATTATTTTATTTATTTAGTTAGTTATTTTATTTATTTTACCTTTTATTTAATTACTATAATAAATTTTCAAGTGGTCTATATTTAATTTACATCACTAATATTCAAATAATTTACCCAACCTATTTGTATCATACTAGAATCTTAAGTAAATTATGATAACATTTTATTATTAATAAACAGGTAAAATATATACCAAATTATAAACAATTTAACATATAAGTAATTTACCAGCACCTAAAATGTGAAATATGTATTAGCCAATGAGTAGTGAGAAACTCGGGTATCACAATTTTTTTTGTTTAATTTTATGTTTTTAAAAGGGGTAAATAAATTAACAAATAAATAAATTCTGCACTATTTTTATTTATTTATTTATAATTTAATCACGTTGTTACATTACTCTAATTGATCTATGCATATCTTTATTTATGTGTACTTCAGATTGCATATTCATGATACTTGTGATTTATTTTAAATTTTATTTAATTGTGGAATAACCACAACATCCTCAATTAATTAAAAATTTATTCATGATTTAAGTGAAATCACATTAATAGAGGTCGATTGTAATTATCATGCACAATGTGATGAGATCTACCCACAGGAGTCTTGTTATATTTATATGAGTAATTATGATAATATATCAAATTGTATTTCTTAATCTACTCACAGGAGTTAAGAAAAGGAACACAATTTGATAGTTTTATTATTAGATTTTTTTTTAATATAATTGAGTAAAACTTTAGCCCACACGCAAGTCTTATGTCTTTAGATTCATGCCTTAACATGTTTACATTGGTAGAACATATAATTTATTTGTCTCGCTTATTGATGAGCATGTATATTTAATTTTGCAGTGTTTTATCCTATGAATTTCTCTGATATTAAGTGTGATATTCCCAAATTGACGGTTGATAATTACAAAATCTGGAAGGAGAGGATTCTCATTCATTTAGGCTGGATGGACATTGATTATGCTATTCGGAAAGACGAGCCGCCGGGTATTACTGAAACCAGCGAGCCAGATGAGGTGGATCTTTATGAATGATGGGAGAGATCTAACCGTCTTTCCATGATGCTCATAAAGACCAAAATATCTGTTGGTATCCGCGTGTCTGTCGATCACGTCTGATAAGGCTCTTGCCAGCACGCCGATCATTCGGTTCTCCACCATGAGATTCATGGGTGTGAGGAGTGTGCGCGAGCACATAATGCGCCTACGGGACATTGCGCCGCAGCTGGGAAGCTTAGAGGTGACCATGTTTAAGTCCTTTTTTGTCCATTGTATTTTGTGCGCATTACCTCATCAATACGGTCCATTTAAGACATCCTACAACACACATAAAGATAAATGGTCAATCAATGAATTGATGACCATATGTGTTCAAGAGGAGAAGAGACTGTTGATGGAGGAAGGTGAGAAAGTGAACCTGACGGTTCACGGCAAGAAGAGAAAACATGATGCAAAGGGAAAAGGGACCTGTGCCAGCCGAGCGGGTTATAAAGAAGGAGTCTACATATTTTTTCTGTAAAAAGAAAGGGCACATGAAGAAAGACTGCATTAAGTTCAAAACCTGGCTCGAAAAGAAAGGTATCCCTTCTTTATTTGTCTATTATTAATCTAATATGGTTAATATTAATTATAACACCTGGTGGATTGATTCTGGTTCTACAATCCATGTTTCCAATATCTTGCAGGGTGTGGAAAGCCTAAGAAAACCAATGAGAAGTGAACAGTTCATCTTTTTCGGTAGTCAGATGCGTTCACCTATGGAAGCCATTGGGACGTGCAGTTTAGTGCTTAGTAGTGGTTTTGTTTTGACGTTGGCAAAGACTTTTTATGTTCCTAGTTTTTCCAAAAATTTAATTTTTGTATCGAGACTATCATGTTTGGGTTTTTCGTTTCACTTCATTGATTCTAGTTTTGTTTTGGATTTTGAATCTAGAACCGTTGGTTGTGGTGAAATAAATGACGGTCTTTATTCAATTAAATTGCAAAAAGACACTACTTTTGATTCACTGTATGTCATAGCTAGTTTAAACCGATGTTTTATGGATAAGAACTCATATATATTATGGCATCGTCGATTGGGACATATCTCAATTGACAGAATTAAGTAAAATAGTGAATAAAGGGATACTTAGTACCCTGGATTACACTGATTTTGAGACTTGTGTGAATTGCATTAAAGGAAAGCAAACTAACAAGTCCATAAAGGGTGCACAAAGGAGTTCGAATCTTTTGGATATTATTCATACAGACATTTGTTGTCCAGACACGAATGCAAGTGGTCCGAGATACTTCATCACCTTTATTGATGATAATTCACAGTACATGTATCTCTACTTACTTCATTATAAGGATGAAGCTTTAGAAGCCTTTAAAATTTTCAAGGTTGAAGTAGAGAAACAATGTAGAAATCAAATCAAAATCATCTGATTTGATAGAGGTGGTGAGTACTACGGCAGATACACAGAAAATGGACAAGCTGCCGGTTCATTTGCGAGGTTTCTTCAAGAGAGTGGGATTGTTGCCCAATACACTATGCCTGATTCTCCAGACCAAAATGGTGTTTCATAACGAAGAAACCGAACATTAATGGACATGGTGAGGAGTATGAAGAGTAATGTGAAACTTCCTCAGTTCTTGTGGATTGAAGCACTAAAGATGGTTGTGTATATATTGAACCGAGTACCAACCAAGGCTGTCTCAAAGACTCCTTTTGAATTATTCAAGGGTTGGAAGCCGAGTTTGTGACATATACGTGTTTGGGGATGCCCGTATGAGGTGAAAATTTATAATCCACAAAAAAGAAGCTAGATCCGAGGACTATTAGCGGGTATTTCATTGGATATGTTGAAAAGTCCAAAGGATATAGTGTATATTGTCCATCTCATAGCACTACAATTATGGAATCGAGAAATGTGAAATTTCTCGAGAATGACTTGGTTAGTGGGAGTGATCATTTTCAAGATATTCATTCTGAAAGAAATCACTATAAAGATCAAACTACTAAATCGAGTGATAAATTGATTGTCTTCCACACTCCTCAAGTTCCAACGCGTGTTTGACGATTAATTTATGAAGTTCCACAAACTGCTAAAAATGATCATGTAGATCGAGTTGTTAATGAAAAACATCAAGAAAATGTTGAACAACCTGGTGATTAATCAGGTTGTCAGCAAGTTCTTCGTGATAATGATGAGACAACATTGAGAAGATCTACATGAGTCAGAAAATCAGCTATTTCTAGTGACTTTATGGTGTATCTTCAAGAATCAGATTATGATATAGAAGCCGCAAATGATCCCGAAACGTTTTCACAACCCATGAATTCTAAAGAATCCGATTTACGGTATGATGCTATGAAAGATGAGATGGATTCTATGGCATCAAACAAAGTCTGGGACCTTGTCGAGTTGACTGATGGTGTAAAAGCCATCGGATGTAGATGGGTTTTCAAAACCAAAAGAGACTCTAATGGCAACATCGAAAGACATAAAGCAAGACTTTTCGCCTAAAGGATTCACTCAAAGGGAATGAATCGATTACACCGAGACATTTTCTCTGGTATCTAAGAAAGATTCCCTCTGTGTGATCATGTCATTAGTAGCTCAGTTTGATTTTGAGTTACATCAAATGAATGTGAAAATAACATTCCTAAATGGTGATCTAGAGGAAAAGGTTTATATGAAACAACCTGAAGGATTTACCTTTAGTGGTGGAGAAAATTTAGTCTGTAAGCTTAATAAATCCATATATGGATTGAAGCAAGCCTTCAGCCAATGGTATTTGAAATTTCATGTTGTTATCTCTTCATTCGCCTTTGAAGAAAACGTCATGGGTCACACTGTATATACCAGAAGATTAGTGAAAGTCGTATTTGCTTCATTGTGTTGTACGTGGATGATAGTTTGCTTACAACTAATGATAAAGAGATGTTATATGAGGTGAAACAATTTCTCTCAAGGAACTTTGATATGAAAGATATGAGAGAGACATCTTATGTCATTGACATTAAAATCCATAGAGATAGAAATCGAGGCATTTTGGGTTTGTCTTAAGAAGTCTTATCAAGAAAGTTCTAGAAAGATTTAATATAAAAGATTGTTCACCGTTTGTAGCTCCCATTGTGAAGGGTGACAGACTCGAATAGAGTCGGTGTCCGAAAAATGACTTTGAAAGGGAACACATGAGAAAATCCTTTATGCTTCAGCAGTAGAAAGTTTTGTATATGCTCAGGGTTGCATCAGGCCTGACATAGCATATACTGTTGGAGTATTAGGGAGATATCAAAGTAATCTAGGTGTTGACCAATGGAAAACTGCAAAGAAAGTGTTGATGTACCTTCAAGGTACGAAGGATTTCATGCTCATGTATAGACAAACTGATGTCTTGGAAGTGATTGGTTACTCTGATTCGGACTACGCTGGCTGCATTGACACTGGAAAATCCACATCGGGTTATGTGTTCATGTTGGCTGGTGGAGTTATCTCTTGGAGAAGTGCGAAGCAGTCTATTACTGCTACTTCCACTATGGAGGCTGAGTTTGTTTCATGTTTCGAGGCTAGCTCGCATGGTGTATGGTTGAAGAGTTTAATATCCGAGCTTAGAGTTGTTGACTCTATTTCTAGACTGATCAAGTTGTACTGTGACAACTCTGTTGCGGTGTTTATGGCTAAAAACAATAAGAGTGGGAGTCGAAGTAAACACATCGACGTCAAGTCTTTAGCCTTAAGAGAACATGTCAAGGGAAATAAAGTGGTCATTGAACACATTAGTACAGAGTTGATGATTGTTGATCCTTTGACTAAAGGCATGCCACTAAAGAATTTCAGGAATCACGTAGCAACTATGGGACTTGGTTCTACAATGTACACATTGTTATTTGAGACTTTTATTCAGTTTGATGTTTTCTCGCGTTCTTGTGCACATATTTATTTATTATTGAAAAAACTCGCTTAAGTTTAACCCGATATAAGTATATGACTTATTCATTGAGTTGTGAATTTAGTTTGAGATGCTTGACATATCGTGATACATGGAAGGTAACATTCGTTTATAGAGGACCTACAACCATGATTCGTATGTAAAGTTTCTCGTTATGTTGTGATGGTTTGAGTGGGCCAAGTGAGAGATTGTTAGTTTAATTAATTAGTTAATCATATTTAAATTTTGTTTAGATTATCTTATATAATTAAAGTAACCTTAAATTGTGGCCCACTTTTCTCCCATTAAGTCCATCACATTCAAAATATACGTGGCAACATCTTCCTAAGGTTCTAAGGCTTGACAACTATCTTCCCAGGGTTCCAAATTACTGATTATTTGAAGAAGAAGATCTGAGGCACAAATTCAATTTTAGCAATGACTGGAGGTTTATTTAAATTACGTTATTCGGTTCTGCTAACATATTTGATTTGAGAATTATTTGTAACAGATGTAACTGGATTGAGTTTTATAAGGTTGGATCTTCATCGCATTTCAGGTGTAATAAGAATATTTTGAACAATTAACTCTTGCAATAATGAAGACTCAAATTGCCATTTCAAATATCATGTCTCCATCTAGACAGAAGTTTTTGGAGAGTTTTGGAGTTTTAGAAGTTTAGAAAAAATAAAAAATTAATATTTTATTTGATGTTTAATTTATGAAAGAAAAAAAAATATATTTGATATGATATTTTTCAAAAAATGAATAATGCGAAATGAATGAGGCCAATTAGTAAATATTTATTAATTCACTTCCCTTTATAAATATTTTATTAAAGTACCCCGCAATACAATATTCATATTTTATTACTTGAGTTAACAACATTCATATAAGAAAATTGTATTTTGAGATTTTATGTTAATAAATATTTTATTGTGTACTTAATATATATATATATATTTATGGGCAAACTTCTATTTTATAATGTATTTAATTTTTTTTAATGAGAAATACATAAATATATTTATGGCCAAATTTAATTTCATTGTTCAATTTTGTGTTTCTTTTTCTTTTTTTGGTAAATTATAATTTTATAGATTTTTTCCCTAATAATTGAGATTTTTTATTCAAAATTATTAATTATTATTGGATATATATATTTAATGAAAAATGCTTATTTAGGGGTAAAATTCATCTTTATATTGTGTATGATAAAATTAATTTAAATACTCAATTATCTTTTTCTCAAGACAAATGAGAATCGAGATAAAAAAAAATGAAAATTTGATTCTATTGTTTAATTTTTATTGATATATTAAAATGGTGAGTTTTAATTCTACTTTATGTATTAATTATTTTTTCAATTTTTTATATATAAATTTTCTATTAGTTTTTTTATTATACCGTAAAATTAATAGTTTGTATGTGTATTATTATTTGATATACTATATCTTTTTTATTAAAAAAAATTAAGTTATTGATATTGTGGATTGATATTTTTTTTCTATTGGTTTTATTTATTGCAACTTGCTATGAGGGATCGATTTGGTGAACATATCAACATCTTCCTTCATCCGTAGCCTGAAATGACATTGCTTCAAAAGTAACTTATTGGTTAGAGATTTCGTCATGTACAAACTCTCCAACTTCTTCCAGAAGCTAGTAGCAGTTTCCTGATCAACAACTTTGATGATTACATTCATCGGACAAACACAACATGATTGCCGAATGGGTCTTATACTTTGCATTATCCCACTCTTCATCATCTACGTTTGCACCTATCGGTTTTCCAGATAGCGGCGCCCATAAACCTTGCTACTTCAGCAAAATTCGCATCTTGATCTGGCATAAGCCAAAACTGTTTCTCCCGGTAAATTTGTCAATCTTTACATTGAAAATAGACATTGTTGATTGACTCACGAAACCCTAGTAGAACTGAAATAAACAAAACCCTGATTGAAACGACCAGACTCTGATATCATTTTGTTGTGACAAATTAGGGTTGATGATTGAATAATAAACAGAAACATAAAGAAGACACAGATTTACGTGGTTCACCAAAAACATATCGACTACGTCCACGGGCAGAAACAGAGAACAGATTTATCGCAGGACAACTAGATTATAGATAGCCGAGATTGTTAGCCACTCATTAGAATGGGGATACATGTCTATTTATAGCATAAACCTATGCCAATAGTATTCAAATCATATCTCTAAATCTAATGATGCAATATCTAATATCTAAATCATATATCTAGGATATAATATCTTATATCTAAATCATATCCATAAGTTTAAGGCATATCAACAAATATAACATTATATCATTATTGATATTGTAAGTTTCATTGATTAGAACCCAAAGATAATTTAAATAATATTTGTTTCATGACATCAATATTCTTATTATTAATATATATATATACATATGCAAGAAGATGCTTTTATAATTGTTCTAGAAATAGTGATTTATTGGATGCTCCGACGAGCAAATATTCTTGATATATATATATGCAAGAAGATGCTTTCATTATGATATATATATATATGGTAGTATTATTTTATTTGAAAGATGTAAAGGGCTTCGTCTTTATCTTCATGTTCATCTTTAGAGTGCTTCTTCTTCACAGGGGTGGAGGTGGAGGTGGAAGGCATGCAAGGATAGAAGGAACAATCCCTGGAACTGGAATTGCTGGAACAATGGAAGGATTCCTAATCTGGTCTGTCTCGACACTTTGTGAAAGCACACGAGCAGCTGATGCGAAACTACCCGACTGCTGCGCAACCATAATTAAGGCCACAAGGAGACACACACTCCACAAGAATACTTTGGCCATATTAGGATATATTTGTAGATATAGGACTTGTAGGCTAAAGCTTGTAATAAAACTAACTAATTACGTAATTGTGTTGTTTTGGTGGAAGTTAAATGAAGCATACATCATCTGCTGCCTATTTATACTACAAAATTTTGGTGATGTTATAAACGTTGATTTGACTTTTCACCACCAAAATAAAGAATGTGAAGATTTTTTTCGCCATTTTGCCAACCCTATTAGTAACTTTCTTTGCTACCATTGTCCTCTGGACGATTACAC
Organism: Andrographis paniculata; assembly: GCF_009805555.1. NCBI lineage: Eukaryota > Viridiplantae > Streptophyta > Magnoliopsida > Lamiales > Acanthaceae > Andrographis > Andrographis paniculata. The sequence continues at coordinate 2,247,524 of NW_026137621.1, read as the reverse complement.
AATTTACTCCTCTTATTTTTATTTTATTTTTCATTTGCCATGAAAATAATGTTAGATATGTGCAATGCATAATTATATTATAAATTTTATATTTCACTATAAATGTACAACACATTCATTTAATCAAATGATGAACTTAATTTTTCATTTCATTAATTTAATATTAATTAATTAATTATACAAATGAACAATACATTAATTTAAATAAAATTGAAGAATTTAAACAATGAAGGTATAAATATATAAATGTATGTCAAAAACTCATATTAAAATGATGTATCTACTATACAACTTAGGATATTATATGCACATTCATTTGATCTTTTGTTGATACTTTCGACTAATTTTTAGGTAATTAATAATAATAATAATAATAATAATAATAATAATAATAATAATAAGAATTAATTAATTAATTAATCAATAGCACAAGTAGATCTATGTATTACAGGAGCACAATATGTCTGTATAAAAGTGTATGAAAATAAGATAAGATTATAGTAGAGGAACTCACCTTTAAATGCATATTCGACTAAGCAAATTAAATCATGCAAATATACCTTGTAATTAAAATAGTTTCTAATATTAAAAGTCTCACTGCATATACAAATATACAATAATATATATAATGAATTAATTTGTCATGATTATATAAACTAAAGAATTATAATAACCTTTGTAATTTAAAATAATTAATCCAACAAGTACTTGTTATATAAACAACTTAATAAAAATTTTGTGAAAAATAATTTATCTATTATATATAATTGTTTAAAACACAAATAACAAGCAGAAAAATCAAAATTTATTCCAACCAAATTTTTTTTGGATAAAATGTTTTTTAGTCCGTAGCTGATATCATTTTAAGATTTTAAGTAGACTTCGTCTGAAAATAGTTGGTCCTCCAGTGCCGGACTTACCACACTGACTCTCGCTGACAGACAATAATATATAAGTAGTATGGTTTCACTGCAAGAAAAAATTATTTTTTAACAAAATTTTTTTTTCTCTAAATCTACTTTTTTTCGTTACTAATGACATTAGAGACGGAATTAGGAATGAAATTACGTTAGCTATGTGAACTTTAGAGACGGAATTATGTGACAAATATATTATTTTTTTTTTGTAGTGTTTGTTTATGTCGCAAGTAATTATCGATATTTGCATATATATATATATATATATATGGTAGTGGTAATGAATAATAACGGTAAAATGAAGTTCACTTACTATAAAAAATATTTTAAGAAATTACTGGAATATTAGACATAAGTAATGGAATAATATATTTTATTTTATTATTTTTTTTAATAAATAAATTGATTAAAATAATATATAATTAAGCCATTATAGGTAATACTTCTGTAATATCATAAGTATTGCCTGACTTAACAACATTCATATATAATATAAGAACAAATGCAAATAACCCAACCATTCATGTAGATACAAGTTACACTGTTTATGTGATGGTTTAACACTATTTATGTAATGGTTTAACATATACTTTTTCCGTTTGGACTCTTTATGCCGCATTGTCGGACACAGAAATTAAGAAATAATATAATTTTAGTGTAAAAATGTGATATATAAAAAGTAAAGTAGGATTATTATAAAAGAAAAATATTATTAAAATTAATAAAAAAATAGTATGATAAATAAAAAAAATAATGATAAATTAATTATTATTTGTTATAATAAAAATAATAAAATTATAAATTGGTAAAGTTGTTTACTTATGCCAAACTTTAAAGAAAATTAAATAAATAAATAAGAGGAAAAATGTCATAATTATCCCAGGGGAGTATTATATTAATAAAATGTTCAAGTGATATAAACTTGTAAAAATTTGGATTGATTATTTGACTTTTAATACTCCTTTGCTCTATAAAATAAGCATTATTTTTTTTTTCTTTAAGTACTATTAGTATAATATTGATGTATAGTACAAACTTAGTGAAAATGATAAAATAACCTCTTATTATTGTACGATATAAATATAATGACATTTGTATAATATATTATAAGTTCTAAATATAATTTTACTAAGAAAGGAAATATTTTTCCGGTCCCACATAATTTATCAACTCTTTCTATTTTCGTCTATTTCACGTAATTTTTTCTTTTTTTTTTTCGAAAATATAATTATACACTTTAATCACATTTAAAATTCATAATTTATAATTTTTTTTAATATTAAGTAAACTATTTAGTCATCTTAATCTTAATATATAATTATTTTTATTAAATCATAATTATTTTTACTAAATCATAACTATTTTTATTAAAATCATAATTATTTTTACAAAATTATAATTATTTTTATCAAATCATAATTATTTTTAAAAAATGTGCACATTAGTGAATAAGTAGTTTATTCAATTCATTTCATTTATACTTCTAATGGGTCACCCATCCTCAAATTACTTTAGGGTAAACAAGATTAACTTTAGAGTTCTCTCCGTAGACTCACGAAAAGGAATATGCACATTGTTGTGATTAGTACTCTATTCAATCAATTTAATTATTATTCAATCTCGGATAGCATGACACCGGGCTTACTCATGGGAGTTGACCTAGCACTAGCCCAACTCCAATAAACTTATTTTTAATAACATTTTCAAAGTTAATAGGAAAAAATAAATAAATAATAACAACGGATTTTATTATTCTAATTAGTAATCCAAGAGCTTGTTTACGCAACCTAGGGATGTCAACCGGGCGGGTTCGGGATAGGTTTTGCAGGCCCCGGGACCCGCCCCGCTAGAAAATATTAGGACCCAAGACCCGTCCCACCCTGCTTCAACCCGGCCCCAGGACTCGTCTCGCCCCGAACCCTCAAGGTTCGGGGCCAACCCGACAAACTCGCTTTTTTTTTTAAAGAAAAGAATAAAATAAATTTTTTAAAAAATAATTTAATACTAAAAAAAGTATGCGTCAAAGTACCAAAAAATTATAGTTCTAAAAATAAGAACAATCAAATATTGACAATAGTTTGTAGTGATGGCGGTCAGCAATAGTCCCGATTATAAAGAGAATGGGGTATTCCAAATTTATATCATTATATGTGACCGTCTTTTCAAATTATGTCCCTGGTTACTCAAAAAATGAGCATATTCTTAGCTTGACGAAAATGTGTATTACTCGAATTTCTGTATAAAAACCATCATAATAACTTGTAAATGACATACATTATTGATCTATATTACTTGGCATGATCCAGAGCTCGTTGTTGAGATTATTAAGGATTTTTGCCCTTTTTAAGCGGTAGTCTGGTGCCAGAAAAGCTAAGGCAGGCGCCATAAGCGACAGCCACCTCCGCTCGCAAGCGCCCAAGTTATCTCTTGGAAAAGACTAAGGCATGAGAGGCAAGCGGTAGCTTCCACCGCTCGCAAGCGATAGTCTCTCCCGCTTGCAAGCGACAACCCAGACACCCACCGCTGCAGATCATCCCCAGATTTCAACTAAGTGTTCCAACTGCAGCGGTACAACCATTTCGTTTCCAGCAAGCACAAGCGAGCCTAGCTGCGCTAATGCCCTCCAGCTCTCTGGCAAGCGAGGAAGATCTAAGCCCTTGAAATTCAATGCAATCAAAGCGAGCGCCCTGGGAGTTATGGCTAGCAACTGCTTCAACAGATTAACTATCAGTAACCGCCTAACTGCCCAGCGGTTGGAACCGCCCAGCAACTGATTGCAACCGTCCCGTTCCACTTGCTATAAATAGAGCCAGATATCTTTATGTAAAGGGATTGATACTTCGATTTTGATATACTTCTAGCAATTACTTTCAGCACTCAAGTCGTCTTTCTGTCACCAAGAGCTCCAACCCTGTAAGGGAGTTCTCCACAGAAATGGCCAAGGGAGTAGGGATTCCCTCCTCCCTTGGCCAAGTCTTTACAGCTTTCTTAGATTAGATTACTGCTTTCGTTTACAGCTTTGTAGTTCTAGTCTTTCCTGCTTTCGTAGTAAATAATGAAATATCATTCAGTTCTTTATCCTCATTTCTTCCACACTTTTTACATACTTATATAAAGTTTGAAATTAGAGAACTTCATTTCACTGGTTAAGAGCATGAGAAGAATTGATTATCTGAGCCTTGTTATGCGCCAGAAACGGTTTCAAGGTAGTTCAATGTAGTTAAGTACACGGGAGCCTTGTCGACCTGCTTAACTACTGTTCTGAATTCAATTTTGATTAAAAAGAGGTAACAAAAGGGTAAAACCACTAATAAGGCAGAAATTGGGATAATTAATGGGGCATAGACGGTGGTCTATTAGGTCATAGAGACTCCTAGTGACAGTAGGGTTTCTTTCTTATAATGTCTCGATTCTGGGTGTCATTGAAGTCTTGTTGTAAATCCCTTAAAGCCAAAATTCCAGTGTTATGAATCCTTTATTATTCAGTTTATATAATTACATCACCCCCTTCTAACCGTTCCGTAATATACATATATCTTCGATAACACACTTACATCGCTCGCTCATTACATCCAGGGAATTCTATCTATTTAGTAACGCACAAGTCAGACACAACACCTTTCCTTCACTCTCTGCCGCTCTCCTATATACATATATATACATATAATGTGCCACTCGCTCATGTCCCGTTCACTCGGTAACCGCTATTCATCTATGTCCCGTTCATCTGGTCCCCACTTCCGCTTATGTCCCGATCATCTGGCTACCGCTGTCACTTCACTCTACGCCCTCGCTTCCGCTCATTCACTCTTATCGCTTTATTTACTGCTTTTTATAGATTAGAAGTTTTGATCCGCTACAAACGGATCTTTTCCTGTCATTTTCGACGCTTTTTCAAGATCTTCACCTGTGAAATTCATGACTTAAAATCATTGTGTTCGACCTGGAAACTCACCACTAAAAAAAGTATAAATAATTGTGATAACTACTCAAGGTCTACAACCACAAAATTACTATATCTGATCGCTTTTCCATAAACTTCCACTCACTGATTTTCGAATGTAAATTCCTTGTAAATTTGTACAAATTACAAAATAACAAATTCAAGTTATCAGTCCCTATAATATTAATTTTGTAAAATATATCCTTAATTTTTATTAATCAACGTTAAATATAATCTAATTATCAATTAGAGAGTAATTAGTGAATAGTTATAAATTTTCTCTCTTCTCTCGTCATTAATGTTTCTATCTACTTCTTTTTTCTTATTATATATATAACTTATTATTATTATTATTTGCATTAATTTATATTAATAGTATATAATATATATTTTTTTGTATAATATAAAGATATTTTTAAAAAATAATACTATATATTAATTATATTTTTATAAAAATACTATCATTTTATAATAATTAAATACATTACTCTCATTTAGGTAATTTGATTTAATTTTATATTATATCACACAATTATTCAAACCATAACTCTTCGCTAATTACTCTGTAATTGATAATTCGACAATATTTGACACTGATTAGTAAAAATTATGGATATTTTTTTTACAAAATTAATATTAGAGGGACAAAATTTGAAAAGACTGGTCAAATATGATGACAGAAATTGTGAATACCCCTTGAGAAAATAGTAGGAGAAACAAATGCAAAGATAAATTTGATTTAGAATTTAGGTTATATTTTATATTTATTTATTTTTTAAATAAATAAATAAATAATATAATTTATATTGTATAAAAATATAAATAAATTATAATAATTATTAAAATATCCGCGTTCGGATCCAGGTCCGGGGTGTGGCGGGTTTGTAGTAAAACCCGTAATCCACCCCGAACTCGGCCGGGTCTAAAACTCAAAATTCACAACCCGCCCCGAACCAATTTTTTTTAGACCTGAACCTGCCCCAAACCAAATTTTTTAGACTCGAACCCGGCCCATTAAGACTGGGTCCGGGGCGGGGAAATTTTACTCAAATTTTATTATTTAGATTTTACATTTCCAAAAAATATTGTTTTTCACTCACAAAATATTTCATCAAATATTATTTTATATATTTATATGTTTTTCTATCACAAAATATTCAAATATTATTTTATATATTTCTTGATTTCATAATATATATAAATATATAAAATATACATATTCTGTGAAATTAAATTTTTAGGAAGATGATCATTTAATATGGTATTAGTGGCGGGAGTTCTGTTAGTTGAATTTGAACGGTTTTATATATGGCAGATTCCGATTTTATCATCTAAATATCGCTGGAAGATAATTGTCAGACACGAAGATTGCTTATTTTTCTCTTGGTTTGGATGGATAAATCAACGGGTGTTTTAAGTGTTTCTCAAATATTTAGAGATGACAATAGGTCTGGGTAGATTCGAGACTCAATCCGAACCAGACTCATTTATTTGGAGCCAGATTCAATTATTCTAGTATCGAATCGGGTATTGTATACACTTATCGGAATCAGGTTGGGTCTTGAGTTGAGTCTCAGGTCTAAGGGCGACCTGATTCGGACTCGATTAATATATTAATAAATATCAATTCTATATAAAATACATAATAATAATTCCTCAATATAAATTATACTAAACATAATTTTTGAGCTTAATATATATATCTTTTATTATTTTATTGTAATATTTTTGAATAAAATACATAAATTTTAACGTATGTCCGGTCCGGATCTAATGTTAATTAAAATTTAAGAATTGTAAATTTTTTTTCAAATTTGTCGGGTCTTGTCAAGTGTCAGGTGTGTGGTCGGGTCCGGGTATAGCCGGGTCCAACAATATATATTTGGGTCGGGTCTCGGCGCCGACCCATTGCCATATCCCTACAAGTTTACGGTACTCATTCACCCCTACCAATTTTTTTTTTCCTATTTTTATTTTGAGCGTGAAGAGTAATTATCGGTGTAATTGATATTATTGATTGAATTTTGTTGAAAGTTTAATGGTAAGTAATTTGTTTAATTTATATTATATATATAATTTTAAAATTTTAAAATATGTATGTAAATATTATAAAATTTATATTTCAATAAACTATATAATATAGATATCAATAAAAAAGTTTAATGCATATAAATATCGGAGCAGCTGAATAATGTTCCTAATTAACTTTAATTCAAAGGCTAATATTCAATTTAAGGTACGTGTGAATGTAATTTGAATACAAAAATACATTAGTGTATGTGATTCAATCAATCAAGCAAGCATAGAGATAAGTGTCTATGTAGAGAGAGAGAGAGAGTTACTTTAATGATATTACATTAATTAATGAATGTATTTTGAAACGTACACACAAGTGTCTATGGTTGCATAATTGTTCTAGAAACAGCGATTTGATCTATTGGATGCTCCGAGGAGCAATTATTCTTGATATCTACCTATATATATATATATGCAAGAGGATGTCTTTTATAATTATATATATATATATATGTTGTAGTACTATTTTCTTTGAAAGACGCAAAGGGCTTCATCTTCATCTTCATCTTCATGATCTTTGGAGTGGTTCTTCTTCACAGGGGTGGAAGGATCCGAGGCATAACCGGAAGAGTTGCAAAGGGAAGGCCATTATTTTCAAATATCTGGTCTGCCTTGACACTTTGTGAAAGCACGCGAGCTGCTGATGCGAAACCACTCGACTGCTGCGCAACCACAATTAAGGCCACAAGGAGACACACACTCCACAACAATACTTTGGCCATATTAGGATATATTTGTATATATATATATGTATAGGACTTGTAGGCTAAAGCTTGTAATAAAACTAATTAATTACGTAATTATGTTGTTTTGATGGAAGTTAAATGAAGTATATATCCGCTGCCTATTTATACTACAAAGTTTTGGTGAAGCTGTAAATGTTTATTTGACTTTTCACCGCCAAAATGAAGAATGCGAAGCTTTCTTTCATTTTTTTTGCCAACTCTAATAGTAGCTTTCTTTACTACTATTGTCCTCTCGGCAATTACACCATATTACTCCTCTTATTTTTTTTCTTTTCTTTTTTATTTATTGTGAAATTAGTCTTATCAAATTGTATTAAAATTCTGAAATATATCAGCCATGTTAGTTTGGATATATTTGGAATAAGAATGAATTTTTGTTAAATGGACTTTTGAGTTATTTTGATCTGAAATATCAAAATATAAATGCATCGTTTGAGTGGTACTTGGAATCATTCGAAGTAATAATAATTATTTAGATACAATATAAATTTATAAAATTAAAAGTACGCCATTAATAAAATGATATAAAAATAAGTTAGGCATACACACGAAACCATGCAAATAGGTTTTTGATTTGAAAATAAGTTTTTTTAAAGAGTTAAAAATATGAAAAATACATGAAAAACCTTAACAAGCCACTTATTAAAGCAAAGGCAGATATATAAAAGAGCCCCCCGGCTGCCCAGCCCCCTTCATGCTTCTTCACTAAAGTGATATATATACATTATTTATATATATATAATATATAATACATACATTATATATATTTATATAGGTAAACTGTTTTTTTAGTAATGTAACTGGACCCTTTATCATTTTAATCCCGTAAGTGGAGCCTGTTGCAAACTAGTCCCATAAATGAAAATTTTTTGTTATTTTAGTCCTCCAGCGCCGCAGACGCCCGCGTGGCTCGCCGGAGGCGACGTGTCCGCCAGGTGTCTCGCCGGGTCAGCGACACCTGGCGGACACGTGGATTTTTTTTTTCATTTTTTTTAATTAGACCAAATAAAAAAAATACAAATAAAATTAAAAATAAGTTTTAAAAAAATTTTAAAAAAATGAAAAAAAATTAAAAAAATCCACGTGTCCGCTAGGTGTCGACCTGGCGGACACGTGGCCTCCGGCGAGCCACGCGGGCATCTCCGGCGCCGAAGGACTAAAACAACGAAAATTTTTCACTTATGGGATTAGTTTGCGACAGGCTCCACTTACGGGACTAAAATGATAAGGGGGTCCAGCTACGGGACTAAAAAGAAAATAGTTTACCCATTTATATATTACATATATAAATATATGATGATATTGAATCCTTAGCCCTTGTAAATTAGAGATATCCTAAATTGAAGTCCATGCCTTGCCATGACCGTAAGTTGCGCAAACGTAATGTCGATTTTTTTTAATTTCAAGTCAAAATTTGCATGCTATTAAATTTTACCAGAGATTTAAACACAGAGCATTTGAAGAAAAATATTTGCAGATTTCCGCAACATAAAGAAAAATGAGGCAAATATGCCGAATCTAATAAAAAACCAACAAATAATGAGAAGATTGGAGAGAAGAATTTTATCAAATAAGATTTGACAAATGTTTAACATACATTCGAGATGAAGCAATTGTTGATATATGTTTGAGCATTCCTGTATTTTATTTATTCATGTTTTTTATTTTTAATTTGGATCAATAGAAAATCATATGTAATAAATTATAGACAAGGGCATAAATTTTTACACATATTAGGTAGGTGTTATGTATGTCAAGTTTTTGGCTAAGGTGACAAGAGCCTTATCTAGAGACAATATTAAAAAATTAGAGCTATCAAAATGAAATGAAATGAGTTGAATCGGTCGAGTTGATCCGCCCCGCCCCATTTTTTAATAGAGTTGGATTTTAATTTTTCAATCTTGTTAAAATGCGTGCTTAAATGAATCAATCCACACCAGCTGCAGATTGGAAGTGAATAGTCTTTTCAAAATTAATTTATTTAGAAAATTCTTACAACTTATATATCATTACAACAAAAATCATCATCATTGTTTAATAGTAATATTCATAATTTTTAATGAAAAAGTAAACAAATATATACATATGACATTGATGAAATATTATATTTTATTGTAACTTTTATAAAAGTTTTATATTAACTTAAATGAAATAATTATTTTATTAAAAACTTTCATCAAAATTAAATTAATTAAACAATATATTGTTTGCGATGTCCCTGTTTTCTTTATTTTAATTTTTTTTTTTGTGTTTTTTTATTTATTTTTCATTGTCTTTTCGTTTTTTTCTTCTAAAACTTATTGAAAGATCCATAAGATTAACATCTATTTATTGTTTAAATATTTTCGATTAGCAATTTTATTTTTTTAAAATAACAATTAATGATATTTAAAATTTTAATCAATTTACGTTAGATGTTTGTTTTGAAATAAACTCTAAAATATAACTAATCTTTATATTAAATATATAAAATATAAAAATTTTAATATTTTCTAAAAGTCTCTGGATTGGCCTGCTTGACTCGCCACCCGCTTGTGGGTTGGGTTGGACCATCTAATTCTTAGTCTGCCTCGCCGCGGATTGGCTCGCACATAACCCGCTTATTTGCGGGTGATGGTGAGTTGTGGACTAATCTGTTCCGCTAACCTATTTTGACAGCTCTACCAAAAAATATTGATGTGGTGGCTAATTTATATATATATATACACATATAATGCTATTATTAAATATTTTATAAAAAAATATATACAATTTCAAATAAAAATATTTATTTCTAAATAACTTATTTTAATATTGGGTTTTTTATTTTTTTTTCAGTATTTAATTTATAAATTTTAAAAGAAAATTATAAAAAAAAATTATTTATTAGTTAATTAATAGTTTCTTTAATGGTAATATTTTATTGCAATAAGTTTTTCAAAATTTAATACTATTGAGAACTTATTTAAAAGGATAGACATATTTTTTTTAAAAAAAAATTATTTGTTTTTTTATTTTTTTTATTTCAAACACATTTCAATACTATTTAATTCGTATGATTTTTTTTAGATAAACACAAGCTATAGTATCTTACAAAATATCACAATACAATAATACTTAAACAAAGATCAAATCAAATATTCAATTTCAAATCAAAAGCAAACACATTTGTTTGATTGTACTTTTTAAAAGGTATTTATTAATATTTTTTTTATATAAAAAACATATATTTAGATTACATTAAATAATTTTTTTAATATAAATTTTTATTATTTCCAAACTATGCCTAAATATCCCAAAATTGAGAACACAATAAAATGAATTAATTATATTTTGATAATTTCGTATTTTTAAAATTTTAGTTTTATTATTAAAATTTAAATTAAAAATATTTACCATTTTTTTCAAATTTTATAATTATATTGATATAGAAATATATACATTTAAGGACCCACTAGTTTGATTTGGCCTGAATTTCATAAAAGTCAGAAACGGATCGAATGTTAGGGGGTGTTTGGCAAATAACTTTTTCAAGAGCTTTTAGCTTATTGAATAACTTTTAGCTATTTGACCAGTAAAAAAACTAATTTAGGTATTTGGTAAATTAGTTTTTTGGAATTGTTTTTTGGATCCAAAAAGCTAATTTCTGAAAAGCTAACTTACCCATCGTTTTGAAATAACTTTTTCTGTACACAAATAAATATATTTTGATTATTTATTAATTATATTAGAATATTTTATTATATTATAGTTTTACTTTTATAAATTTAAAATAATTAATTTTTATATAAAAATTATTTTAATTGTAAAATATATAAATTTATTAAAATCAACATAAAATAAAAAATATAAATATTAATAATTTATTTTTATTAAAATTACATTATATAAATTTTATACTAAAAATAAATTAAATTTATTGAAAATTATAAATATAATGAACTAATCGATAACTAACATAATAAATATATACACAAAAAATTTATTATTTTATATTTTACATCATTTTCAATAAAAAAACAACTATTTATATATTTTAATAAAAATATATTATTTTTTAAATCTAACTGTAATAAAAATAAATACTTTTATAACACTTTTACAATTTTCAATAACTAATAACAAAAAAATTTAAACATTCTAAACTCAAAAAAACATAATTGAATATATTATAAACAAGAATAAAATAGAAATGTCCTCAATTGTCATTTTACGTATAAACAGCTAATATCAAACAGTTATTTTACCAAACATTTTAATACAAACAGATAATCGAATCAGCTAGTCAAATCAGCTAATTGAATCAGCTAACAACTATCAGCTAATTGAATCAGCTAACAACTAACAACTATCAGCTAATTGTCAAACACGCTCTAGGTCAAAATTACTGCGCAAGTAGGGGTGTGCATTGGGTTGGTTCGGTTCAAATCGAACCGAACTTTCAATTTTGATCATTTTCGGTTTACAAAAATTGAAACCGAAATCGAACCAAAGTTATTTTCAAAATCAAATAAACCAAACCAAACTAGTTCCGTTCGGTTCGATTTAAAATCGAAGAAATCGAACTTTTATTTATTAATATATATTTTTAATATACAATCAAATATAAATACTCAAAATTATAATATAAATATTATTTATTTATATATAATTTATTACTATTTTTATAAGTTCGGTTTTTTCAGTTAATCAAAGTTAAAAATTAAAAATCATAACCGAACCGAAATCAAAATTTATAAATTCGGTTTTGAACCGGCCGAACCAATCAACCGAACAATCCAAACCAAACAATCCAAACGAAAAAAAAAAAAAAAAAATCAATTTTTTCGATTTGAACCAACCAATGCTCACCCCTAGCGCAAGGGGTTTAAACTCATGACCTTACGAGCTCATTACCACACCACTTTATTTAATGATATGGTATAATCATATTTTCTTATAAAAAGATATCCATCATAATTATTATAAATTATACGCACATATATATATATATATATTTTTAATATATAACAATACATTAGAATTTAGTTATGATATTATCATAATTAACATATATATTTAGATATACTCTCTCCGCCGTATTTGAAATGACTGATTTTATTTGTGACAAGTTATTTTTAAGTAATATGTTTTAATTAGTGGATAATAACGGGTTATGATATTATTTTATTATATTTTTATATGAATATTATTGTAAGCGATTTTAAAATAAGAATTAATATATATAATTAAAAAATTGAAATGTGTTTAAATATTTTAAATATTATATCTCAATAAAATATATGTAATATGGATATCATGTAAAGAATAAAATTTTAAATAATACAAATAAATAAATAAAGGGTAAACTGTTTTTTTTAGTCCCGTAACTGGACTCTCTTATCATTTTAGTCCCGTAAGTGGAGCCTGTCGCAAACTAGTCCCATAAGTGAAAATTTTTCGCTGTTTTAGTCCTCTGGTGCCGGAGACGCCCGCGTGGCTCGTCGGAGATGATGTGTCCGCCAGGTGTCCCGCCAGGTCAGCGACACCTGGCGGACACGTGGATTTATTTATTTTTTTCAATTTTTTTTATTTTTTTAAAATTAAATCAAATTAAAAAATTTAAAATATATAAATAAAATTAAAAATAAATTAAAAATAAGTTTTTTAAAAAAATAATAAATAAATAAATAAATCCACGTGTCCGCCAGGTCAGCTCCAGGTGTCGCTGACCCGGCGGACACATCACCTCCAGCGAGCCACGCGGGCGTCTCCGGCGCTGGAAGACTAAAACAACGAAAATTTTTCACTTATGGGACTAGTTTGCGACAGGCTCCACTTACGAGACTAAAATAACAAGGGGGTCCAGTTACGGGACTAAAAAAAACAGTTTACCCATAAATATTTATTTATTTATAATTATAATAAATTAATTTTATAAAAAGACGAGAGTTTTAAATGTAGATAAAAATGAATATATTTGTAATTTTAGGGGTTTATAAATTGAGATTCTAAAATTTATGCAGTTTGAGCGCATTTATGTCAAATACCGTTAAATAAGGACGGACGAAAGGGTTAGACACAGAGTTTATGAAACCACGAGGGAGTTTGACGCAGTTTTTTAAGTATAGGAGATTTGACGCAATTTCATGAAACCACGTGTAGGCTTTGTGCAATTTAGCATAGTATTTTTTTTAAAAAAATATTTATTAAATATATTTAATTTAATCTTCAAATTAAATTATAAATTAGTTTTTAGTATTATATTATGTATTATTCTTATCACTTAAGGAATGGTATTTTAGACATTTCATTAATTAGGATTAACTAATATTAGATGGAATAATTTGATTAATTATCCTCCAAATTCATTATATTGCTCCGGAATAAATTTAAATAAATATGACATTAAATGGAATAAAATAATACTCTCTCTAAATCCAATGGTCATTACTTTTTAGTGTAAAAGTAATATGATAGTAAAACACGGGTATTTGTTAAAAAAAAAGTGAGATATTTTTAAAATGATTACTTTGTAATTGAACAGCCCAAAATGAAAATATATATACTTTGCGAGTTGACGGAAATAGCATTATGCATTATAATCTCATGTAGTAAACGCACTTCAAGTATATATATATATATATATATATAAATGATTAAATCAATATCCTAGCTCGACGGGTGCTCAAGGGGTTGTACGTATAGTACTTTTACCATCTCCAATTTTGACTTTATCACAACACAATAAATATAATACAAATGTAGCAAATAAAAAATTAACAACATATGATTATAATATATACAATATATACTACTATTGATCTCACTGTTTGAGATAAGTTGATGATATACATTTATAAAATATAATTGTGAGCACATACTTTCAACTAACACAATATATATATATTGTGTTAGTCGAAAATATATGCGTTAAATCTATCTTATATGTCTTGATTTGATTAACTCTAACACTACAAAAAAATAATATATTTGTAACGGAATTTCGTCCCTAAAGTTCACGTAGCTAACGTAATTCCATTCCTATTTCCGTCTCTAATGTCATTAGTAACGGAAAAAATAGATTTAGAGACAAAAAAATTTTGTTACAAAAATGATTTTTTCTTGTAGTGTAATTAGTACTTTAGTCATTCGGATAGTTTATATAATTGATAAATATTTATTATCATGAACATTAGGAAAAAAATCATAGAACAGTATAAAATGAACTAGATTACTAGATATATTCACTACAAAAAAAGTAGTATATTTGTAACGGAATTCCGTTCCTAAATATTTTCTCAAATTATTTTTGGATCGAGAACACACCACCACATTCTCAACATCAATTTTTTAAAAATAAAAATAAAAATCCAACACTCTCCAATAAATGGACTGACGAACGAAGATTCATTCTATCATCAAACTTTACCCAATTTTTACTATTCATAAAAAAAAAATTTCTCTAAAAACATCAAATCAAACATTTATTTTTCATTTTTTATATTATCTTAATAATCAATTTTATATTCAAACTATCGCATCAATACATATTTATATCACATCATACAACTAATCAAAAAATTTATTATTCAAATTCCAAATCAAAATCCAAACCCCTAAACAAACACAACTTTTTTACTCCATTGGTCCCATATTTTATGTTATATTACCGTTTCTGTTCATTCATATTGTTTGTCTTTTTTTTTTTTTTTTGGAAAAAAATTACAAACTCGAATTATATTTTATATTTTCTAATATATATTTTTAATTTTAATTAAATTAATTAGTTATTTTGATTTTAATCAACAATTAATTTTATTGTATTTTTATTACTTGTACTACTTCAATTTTTAATCATTTGCTAATTTTGTCATTTTTAATAGTGTACACAAAAAAAGAGTGGGACGGAAGAGGTATTTCTTATTTTATTTTAATTAATTAGAGTTTTTAGTGTTTTAAACAGTAATAGAAAAATACAGATAAATTTAATTAATTTATTATTTCGCATCTAATACATGAAAAACTCTAATTAATTCCACTAAAATAAAAATATATTAAATCAAAAAAATTTCATTATCAATTTTGATATATGATACCAAATGTTTAGTTAGACTTGTTGTTGGTCTTGTATAAAAACGATACGTCTATACAAAGTTCTTTATTGATGCAAAATAATACTATTTTGTCTTATTTTATTTTTGTCTGGAAGAGACAAATGTAGCAGTGAATGAGATGTTTGAATTCCTTAGGAAAGCATTTCATCGTGATATAGCTACAAAATTTTCCTATCAAATCATTATATGTTAAAACTGTCATATAATTTGTCATAAAAATATAATAAAAAATAAAAATATGTTTATCCATAACTATTTTCGTAAGAAAATTTATATAAATTTTTTCCATAAATAATATTGAAGCAAATTAGTTACATGTTATTTATTTATTTTTTTTTGGCAAATTTGTGTTACATTTATTCAAAATATATAAGCAAATAAAAAACTAAAAATATTCGTATCAAATATTGTGACAAAATATTGTATAATAAATTATCTTAACTACCATTTAAAATCATAATAATTTTTACAATAAATAATATACATAAAATTTATCTATGCTTCTTAAATCTTATTTTAAAATAAATTAATATTTTACAATTTATTAAAATGTAATATTTATTGATAAATTAATTGTAAAATTAAAAATAATATGATTAAAATAGTCAAATATCTATATATATTTATTATACTATTATATATTAATATACTTATTATATAATAAATTAAAAATGTATAATATATTAAGTTATAATATTTATATAATATAACTATATTATTAAAAATAAATTTTAAATTGTCAAAGTTTATCTTTCTAAATAATATAATTATAGAAGAATATATAAATATTATATACAGTTAAAACTTTCACTATGTTTACACGAATTCTTCAATCACTATGGACATATCTTCTTCTATTCTATCTATTTTCATTTTATCTTATCCTCACGAATTCTTCAATCACTATGGACATATCTTCTTCTATTCTATCTATTTTCATTTTATCTTATCCTCTATTTTCCGTGCTTTTTTTTTTTTCCCCTTTATATCAACTTTCATTATTTTTTTTTTATATCAATTTTAATTATCTTAATCTCTTAATTTGCACTCGGATTACACTCTTTTATTTTTTATTTTCCATGAAAGTCTATTTTTCTTCTTCTTTAGTTGTTTAAAAAATATAGATCATTATTCATTCATTTTCGTTGTTGCAGATATGCATGTACATATAAATAATAAGTATTTGTGTTGTTAATGAATTTAAAGATAAAATCTATACATTTATATTTTTTTAATGGTATAATTTTGATGTTGCTAATATTTACTTGATTTTTGTTTTGTTAATATAATCATTTTTAATTTATTTTATTTGAAGGAATACTCATTAATTAAACAATTTTAGTTTTATGTATTATATATTGTTTGAGTCTTCACAGAATCATCATATATATTGAATCATTAGGTTTAGTTTTTTTTTTCTTTTTTATAATATTTTTTTTAACTAATATTTGTTATTTTCTTTTTTATTATTTTTGCTCTTTTTCTATTTTTTATTCTTGTATTAAGTTTTCTTTTTCTTTTTCATTTTTTTTTTCAGTTTTTTCTCTTTTTTTCCTCAAAAGTCCCTTTTTTCATATATATTTGTTTTTTAATTTTTTTTTTCTAATTTACTAACTTTTTTGTTTTTGTATTAAAATTACTAATATTTTTTCAATTTATATTATTAGGGTTTTTTTTTGCCATTAAATTAATATATGGTATATTACTAACGATTTATTTTCTATTTTTTTTTTCATTATTATTTTTAGACTTTGAAGGAAATGGAAAACTATTGGAAACCAAGAAAAAAAAAAAAAGAAGAACGAGCTATTGGATACCACGTTGAAATCGAAGACGAATGAAACTCATGTCAAGACTTTAACATCAGAATTTAAATACATCTTAAAACATACTTCAAGAACAATATATATGTCAAAACTTTAAAAATCCAAAATCAGAAAGATTTAATTCTATGTGTATTTTTATTAGTATTATGTAAATATATTTAATTAAATATTGTATTGATGTTACTATATGTATTTAAAAATATTAATTTTGTTAGCGGATGATGGTTTATAGTAGTGTTTAAAAAATATAATTTTGTATTAATATTTTTTTATTGTTAATAGAATAATAGTTATAATATTGAATTCTATAATTTAAATTTTACATTAAATTTTGTATTTCTATACACATAAAAAATTAAAATATTTTTTTAATTGTTTAAATATTAATTATTCATGACAAAAAAATTTCAAATAAATCGTGGCAATTTGTATGGAATTTCTTTGTAAAATAATTATTATTTAGATGTGAAAAAATATATATTAAACTTATTATTGTGTCAAATAATGTGTCAAATAATTTTGTGGCAAATTATATTGCAAATTATCATGACAATTGATGTGGCAAAATTAGCTACACTGCTTCTACCCTCTAAATATATTTTCATGACTAATTTTGTAACAAATTTATTAGCTAATTTCCATAGCTAATTTCATAGAAATATAAATATTTTGTTGTAGTGATATTTCCGTGTAAAAGACATTAATTGTCTTATTTTACACAATCAATTCTAAATTGTATGATTAGTCTTGTATGAGTTGGAGAGAGAGTGTTGTTAAGAGTGAAATTCTAGTGATAAAGTGCATTTCGATGGTCTTAACTTCGTGGCATCCATTCTTCATTCTTCACCATAAGTGATATATAAAAAAAAAAGAAAGAAATCGGAGATCCAACCGAAAATATCAAAAAACTTATAGACAATTTTACTCTCAAATAGATTGGAGATCTGTAAGTGCTATTGCTTTGGAAATAGCCAGTTACATGTGCAAAATATTGCAAGATAAACAATGAGAGAGGCTAAATGCGTTAGAAGTTGATTGGTGATTTGAGTAATTATAATCTATAGATAGGTGATAGTGGACTAACTATTGGATTGATATCCTCATAAGTCACTATTAGAAAATTGCTTTCTTGTAACACTTCTATTTTTGTCAACAATAACACTGTAACAAAAAGTACTTTTAGTTACAAAAATTTTTGTAAAAAAAAATAATAAATAATAAAAAAAATAGTATAAAATTCCTATGTGGATTTGCTGAATTTGTTGAAAATTACCTATGGTCAAAAAATTCTATAAAATTTACCTGTGGTTTCTAAAATGTTGCACATTCCTCCGTTCTTTCTAAAATGCATGCACGCTGTTAAATATTTAGATAGACAAACCGTTATACTTGGATATTCCCAAGTTAAATTCCAAATTAAATTATCAAATCCATTACATTCTCTACTCCATACATATTTCTCCTCCTCCTCTTTCTCTCACGGACGCAGAGCCCTTCTGTTCTTCCGCCAACCCACGCCACCCACCGACATGATCTTCTTCTACCTCCATTACAGCCGGCGCTCAACCACTGTCCCGCCGCCGTCGACAACCGTCCAATTGCTCTGGTTGCGCACCAAATAGTCTTCTTTCCTACACATTCATCTTCACCAATTTTTCTGATTTTTTAAAACCCTTTCCTTCTGCTTGCTCTTCTTCTTCTTTCTTTTCCACCAAATTTTCTTTTTTCTCTTTTTTCCACTCCTTTCTATTATTTTTTTTTGTTTTCTCTTTCTTCCCCTCCCTTTTGCATCTTCTTCTTCTTTTTTATTTTTTTTTATTTTTTTCACAAACACCACAATTTATTTATTTATAAATACTCCCCTCCCTTCTGCCCGTCTTCTTCTTACTCGTCTTCTTCCTTTTTTTTTTTTTTTTTTTTTTTAAGTCTCAAGTGAACTCTATTGGTACGAGTCATTTTAAAAGAAATTAAACATAAATTCGTACGGGCTAAGACATAGGGCATTGATTGTGGTGTGATATGCTGGACAGACAGCGGGTCGTGGGGAGGATTGAAGTTGCGAAGAAAATTATATCACAATTAGGGGTTGGCCGAGTCCCAACATTTTTCATAAACACTACAATTTATTTATTTATGAATACTCTCCTCCCTTTTGTTTGTCTTCTTCTTCCTTGTTTTTTTTTTTAATTTTTTTTAAATTTTTTTTAATATAGTCAAATTATAGAGGGTCTGAAACAAAAAAAGTTAGTTACATAATAACATAGATTTTGAGATTTGAAATTGGAATCCAGTACCTATGATTTGGAATTGGAATCTTCTTCTTCTTCTTTCGGGGCGAATCTCATCTATTTGAATGAAGGAAGGAGAAGGGTGGCTGGTGGTGGTGAGGGGCGGTCTTCGGCTGGTCGATGCAATCTGGAAACTAATTTTATTTTATTTTTTTAAAATTAGTAAAATGATTAAAATATCATTATTCTGTGATTAAAATAATTTGAGAAAAGTATTTTTGTAATTTTATATGGTGATATATCAAATTTTATAAAAAAAAAATGGCAATATAGACGCGCGAGACCACTTACCCGTTAAGTAGTAACGAAAATAGATTTTCTGCATATTTTTTAAACAGTAAGGTTTTATAAAATTTTAAAACATAGAGGATTTTAGTAAATTCAAAAAATTACAAAGTTATTTTCTTTTCTATTTTGCCAAAAATAAAAATATCATATTTAGTTAATTTTTATTTTTTATTTTTTTAATAATTTAACTGTAGCAATGATAATAAAATATCGTTGTAAATATATTTGTTACGCGTGTAAGTAACTAAATGATAAATATGATAATTATAAATAAAAATATAGAAAAACTTAAATAATATTATTTTTAAAAGATTAAAAAAATAAAAATAAAAGTATTTTACAGTAATCAATCTCAATTTCTCTCGCCTAACTCTCCTATGCTCGAACCCTCGTCGAAGCAAGCTTCGCCGTCACCAGAGCCGGTCCGCCGCCCCTCCCCACACCCTGTCCTAGCCCCCTTTCTATCTCTTGCCTCGTTATCTATCTCAGCATAGCAGTCTTGTGGTCGTTCTCTGACCATTTGCTACAGGTAATGGCTTCCCGCCACCAGCCCCCTAGGTTTGCCATCAGCCGTTCCCTAGATTAAGCTATTCCCCGCTCAATCTCAGATTGTTCCCTATCGTTCTCCCTTTTTCATGGCTATCTCTCTTCTTCACTGTTGATGGTTTCTCGATGTGGGGATGGAGATGGATCAATTCTGGTAACATACGGCTCACCATTTTCTGTGTTCTCGTTTGATTATTGGGGATTCTTCGTTTTTTGATTGCTGCTCGGTGTGGTGTTTTGTTTCGATACTTGTGTGTTGGTATTGGAGGTGATTTGTGTATGGTTTGTCATCATAGAAAGAGGTGTTCTCAGCCATGGATGAAACATAGGGTTCACCTCGACCAAGCTTTTCCGATTTGTTCCAACCTCCAACACGCACACACGGTGTTCAACCAGTTGCCTGTTTGAAATCGCGTGTTTGTTTCGCTATTTTGTGGTTAGAAGAATGCTACGAAACTGTGTTTTGTTAGTTGAGCTTAACGAATGGATGAATAAGATGAAGAGGATGATAACACTCTTGATTTTGAAAGTTAAATGAGTTCTTGAATTAACATATTTGGTTTGTTAGTGTTGTTTAATCAATCTATCTATGAATCTAGGTCTTGAATATGTAGTTTAATGCTCTCAACGTACTATAGGCTGTAGTGTGAATGAAAGAGATCTAGATAAAGACAAGGATTTAATTTCAGTGTTTTCAGTGTTCATTTAGCACTAAAGTAAAACTAGTGGACATCAATTTTGAAATGCAAACTGCTTTTCCTTGAATTTATTTTTCTGAATCTTGATGGGGGTTAGAGAGGATAGAACATAAGATTGGAATGAAGAATTACTGTTCTGTGGGGGGAATATTTTAGAATTATGTTGCTGCTGGTAGGTGAAGGTTATTCATATTTGTGTAATTGTGTTATTACGGTATATAGTTGGAGGAAACAAAGTAGTTGTTGTTCCTTGCTCGCCAATATCAGCATCGTGTGCAACCTCACTCAACCTCTCCCTTTTCCTAACAATCATGGCCATAATAGATGATCATAAGTTCATCAGCTTACCTCTGATCCAAAAACTGAATTATTTAACACACAATTAGAGGTATACGTTGTACGTATATACATATGTAAAGGGTATCTATGTATGTATGTATTTGTATTCTTTGCTTTGGCTCTTCACTACTACCACGTAGACCATCGCAAAAAAAAAAAAAAAAAAAAAAAAAGAAAAAAAAAGGAAAGACTCATTAAAATGGTAGCATATATAGCAATCTATATCTATGTAACTAGCAACGATATTTATTGGATTATGAATGAGCTTCATGGAAATCAACATTTCCTCTTGTATCAATGCATATATCATTTTGAAATTATCTTTTCCTGTTCTAAAATAAGCTTTGCTTTGTGATGTCCCACTATGTCATAATGTTCATGAGCTTATTTGCTTGTCTGATTTGTTAGATCTTGTTCTTTTTTAATGACCAATTACCACATTTCTGTGAGCCCTGTGTTTTATGAATTGAAAAATCTTGGGCAATGTTCTGGCAACTAATCTGTATTTTGACTGATTATTTTATCTTTTCCGGTTAGATTATTCCTTTGATGAAAGTGGTACTCCATCCTCCGGTAGCATGATGGCAGTTGGTTTCGTCCTCCGTATATTTATGCTTTTGTCTTATATCCTTCCCATTTTGGCACCCATGTTTTACTATCAATTGGATCGTAAGTTCAAGCACCATCATGATTATTGCTGCTTATTATTTGACCATGTTTGCTTGTTTGAACTAGTTTCTGCGGACAACTAATACTTACAGTAGTATTTGTTTTGATTACTTGTTTATCATATCAAGCCTTGCAAATCTTTTGTTTATTATAAGATAGATGTTGGGTGTTTATCATCTCAAGCCTTGCAAATCTTTCGTTTATTATAAGATAGATGTTGGGTTTACTTTTTGTGTAGAAGATGCTTATGGCTGGTATCAAACTTACATTTCAGATAGTTTGCAACGACAATTGTAAATATGAAGGGTTTATATTTGTTTTCCCCACAATCTAGAAAAACTTGCCATTACAAATGGTCATAGGAATTTAGTAATACTAGCTTCAAGAGATTTCCCTACATGGAAAATATCTAAACCCAATTACGTATATACATACAGTTGTACATGTAAGCATTGCAGTAAAGCTATACATATATATATATATATGTAAATACTTCACTCCATTCCTGCTGAATCATGTTCCCCTCTCTTTCTTACTCTTTCAGACTTGTGAGTTGAGGGGCAAAAGGGAAAGGAGAAAGGACAAGTATGCCGCTGCTACCATAACATACCAATCTAGGTGATCCGGCAGGTACTTCTTAAGTAGTTTTCTTTCTTTAATAGTTGGTTTGATTTGGTATTCTATTATTTTTCTTTATTTAATACTTCTGAAAAAATAACATATTGTTCTTAGGGTGTGTTTGTTTGGGGGTTTGGATTTTGAGTTGGGATTTGAATAGTAAAAATTTTGAATTTGAATAGTTGTATGATGTGATATAAATAAGTAATGATGTGATGTTTTGAATGTAAAATTGATTTTTAGTATAATATAAAAAATAAAAAATAGGTGTTTGATTTGATATTTTTGGGGGGAAAGATTGGATAAATAGTGTAAATCCAATCCAATCCCCCAAACAAACACACCTTTAGTGTTCTCTATTTTTGTTTGGTTCCTTTTTTGTCACGGATAATGTTATATTCAAGTGAAATAGTTGATGCTATGGTTTGGTAGAATGAAACAAGCCCATAACATTATATTACCAAACTTCTTTTAAATAACTTGTCTGATAATCAGTTTAGGTGTAATATTAACATAGGATTTTGTACTTGCTGTGAATATCCGGGGCTATTAATTGGTCACAAATTTTTTTTTTTTAACTCGATTATTTTCACCTATTTGGATTTAGCCATACATCCGTTGGTTTCTCCTATGGCTCTATTTAATTTGTTTTGTTCTCTTGGTATTGGTTGATACATTGGAATGAGGTGGGGGTAAAATGGTGATTCCCCTTTACTTCCTGAATGTATGGCTGATGATAGTTGTTCATGATGCAGTGTCATGATTCCACCCCCCCCGCCCCCCCATCAAGACATATATTATTATATAATCTTTTGAGATAAATTGAATGTTGCATAGGTTGAATACTTTGGTTCCATTGGAGTTTGGTGGCTGGATGAGGCGAGTGGTTTTAATGTTTATTAGACATGATAGTTATTTAATCTTTTGATAGAAATTAAATGTTATAGGTTGAAGGCATAGGTTCCATTGGAGTTAGGTGGCTGTGTATTACATTACAATGGGACATGATTTCTCTCATTACTTCCTTTTTATTTATGCCTTCACTATAAAATCAGAATTTGATGTTTTGATGAAAAATTATAATTTGGTCAATGTGATCTGTCCAGCCCCACAGTTTTGCTTTTTCACTTTGGCCTTCAGGAATGAAGACACAGCTTGCGTGGAGCACAAAATTCTTGGTTTTTGAATTTTCAATTTTTTGTATATCAGAATATATAAGAATGAACAAATTGAGCCTTCTAAGTCTAGAATTTGTGGTGGTAGCAAAGTCTACTCTTGCATTTTATTAAATCATTCTTCTCCAAATAAACATGATAAAACATTCCTTTGTGGACCTGCCCTTGAGGTTAGATATTTTTGCTTGCATGAGTCTTGGATATTGCAAGTAATAGTTCTAATTGCATTGCATACCTCCCTTGCAGGCTCTTGTGG
The DNA here is from genome assembly GCF_009805555.1 of Andrographis paniculata. Lineage (NCBI taxonomy): Eukaryota > Viridiplantae > Streptophyta > Magnoliopsida > Lamiales > Acanthaceae > Andrographis > Andrographis paniculata. The sequence continues at coordinate 2,223,064 of NW_026137621.1, read as the reverse complement.
TAATCCAAACTTGAGGTGACCAAACTAGACCCGAACAAACTAACTTCACATGATTTGAAATATAGTTCTTGGTTGTTTTTATTTATGAATTTGACACATGGATCCTAACATTGGAGGTCAGTGCATCATGATGTGGGTAGTTTCGAGGTTTGATAGACCCGGGCTGTTGTAGGAGAAGTCAAATAAATCCAACTTATCTTATCACAAATACACATAAAGATCATATTAAAATTTTTGATTGCTTTCTCACATCCATTTTATTTAATTAAAAAACATTATGAGTAACTATGCATAGAAGTCGTCGTGGACGTCTTCGCTGTAGGAAAATAACTAGAGAAAAGAATAGCAAGAACTTTCAATTTGAGAGGCATTGGAATGAGAACGAGAATAGGAAGAGATGTCTCTAGGTTAGGTAAGCCTGGGCTGGTCGTTTTCTTCGATCTAAAATGTTGTGCTCTTGATTCATTAACTGCTGATGAAATTTCTTGGTAAGATTAGAATCGTTGAATGTAGTTAGTATTGAATGATACTTTTTGTTTGTACTATTGTTGTCATGATCTTATCTGAACTTGTTTTAATTATTTTGTTCTTTTAATTATACTCTTTGTAGTAATTTATTCTTTTAATTATTTTTTTCTTTGACATCTAATTAAATTCATTGAGCATCGATAAAAATAATAATAAAAAAATTCTTTTTCATTGCAGTTGATTCGTCACCCCTGAGTGCCTCCCGAAAAATTGCTGAAAACACCATCTATGTTTGTTCTACCTCATGCTTATATTATTTTTATATTGTTTGGATGTTGGATAGTATGAATTATGAATATTTTGGATGATAGGTATTTCGGATATGTTTTACCATGCTTGTTGGTGCAAAACATTGTATTTATATTTTTGGCGTGTCAGATAACGTCGGATCAGCATCATCTTGTATGTTTTTGTACGATTTTTGTATTTGTTATAAAAAATAGGTATTATGCTATTTGTAACGAAATTAATACGTCAATAAATATTATTATTTTTGTCACTTTTGTTGGATCATTACAAAAAAGTTTGTTACTATCTGTAGAAAATTATAACGGTTTTGTTGTTATGGAGAATGTTCGTAACAAATATTTTTTCTAACGAGATTGAAGTATTTGTAACGTTATTTTTGTTACGGGAATATTTGTAACAAAAGGTTATTATCACGACAAATGACAATAATAACGGTTTTTTTTGTAACGGATAATTTTGTTACAAAAAATGAATTGAACCGTTACAAATAAATTTAGCACGTGCGTAATAGGGGGCATTGGCAATCAACTTTTTGTTACGGAAAGTGTCGCTACAGAGACCTTTTGTTTATCGATTTTTTTATAGCGATCAAAATTCGTTACAAAATTGACACAAAAAGCTTCTTGTGTCGAAAATTAAGCATTTGTATAAGCTTTTCCCCTGCTACAAAAGGCTGAATTTCCGGTAGTGAGTAGATTATTTATAATCTAATTGGGTCAACAAACACTGTGTCATTTATTACTTTGCATGCATTCACATTCATTACTTTCGACACTAGGTTGTTATTAATATGAGTTTACCTCGCGAATACGGGTATTTATTTTACTATATGGTTTCTAATACCTTTGAACGTTTACTCACGCGTGTTGGCCTCTTATTTTGTTTTCAAGGGGAATTAGGGTTTAGGGGATTTCGAACAAACTGTTTTCAATATATGGTATCAGAGCAGCATGCTCAGTTTTTTTAGTAGATCAACTTGCGGTGCAAAATGAATTGAGAAGGCAATTCGACAACTAGATCTCCCTTCTTCGATAGTTTTGACTATCGGTTTTGGAAAACAAAAATAAAAACATTTCTAATGTCATAAAGAAGATAATGTTTGATAAGCTATTGAATATAAATAGTCACACCCCACAGTAATCATTCAAAGGTAACTGAGTAGAAGAACTTCCCAAAGATGTATCGAAGCCAAAGAAAGAATGGACCATTGAAAAATGGGGATACCTCAGCTACAAGAGTATGGTATTTTTATAATTTAAATATTTAATCGCGGTTTTCGGTGACATAATATTATTGAAACTTAAAAAATATATTACTAATCCCGTCCCATTTACCGTGTTCATCTTTCTATTTTCGTCTGTTTCATTTATTCTATCACTTTTCTTTTCTGTGAAAAAAATTATACACTTAAATCAAATATAAATTTTTTTATTTATAAATTTTTTCATTTATAACTTTTTTTAATTTTAATCTTATACAATTTTTTTTTATTATATGATAATTATTTTCACTAAGATATTCTTAATTATTTACTAATTATAATTCTCCTAAATTTTTGTGTCTATAGTAAATAGGACACGGTACCCGAGACAGAGGGAGTATTTATGTTAAAATGGTTTTTAAATTTAATTAATTAATTTATTTATTTTTTCTGACATCCATGACAATGAAAGTGAGGGTTTCTTTGCTTTGCCTACCATTAAAGAAATCTTTTCTATCATAGAATGTCCTATTTTTTAATATGCCATAGATGATGGGGACAACAATACCTACACATATTAACTATCAAATTCAGTATATTTTGTCCATATTTATATATTGGAATATGTAAATAGTTCTGGGATAATTTATATACACATTCAGTGTTATAGATATTGAATGTTAGAATACGGGCGTGTTCGCGGTGAACATAATCGTATTTCAACACGGCCACTGATACGTAGATGTTGAATGTTTAAATACCGGTGTGTTTTTGGTTAATACTGGCGTATTTGAACTAAGACATAAGAGGGACATAATGATGGGTTAAACAAGGCTGTGTTCCGCATAATATGACATTTTTCGATCCGAATTCCATGCCACTTTAGCTTTCAATATAATTACGTCAGTACATTCTATTAAAATTTCAATGATGAGGCAAAAAATGATGATTAATTTTTTTTATATGAGATTAATTTTGATAAGTATTTCTAAATGAGACAAAAAATAAAATAATAAAAAAAATAGTTGGAATCAATTTTGTTTTTTTGCTCGATATTTGTGTTTTAAACAATTGTATATATTAAAATAAATTATATCTCACAAACTTTTATTAATTTGTTTATATAAAAAATACTTGTTGCATTAATTATTTTAAATTACAAAGGTTATTATAGTTCTTTAATTTATATAATCATGACCAATTAATTTATTATATATATATATATATTATATTATTGTATATTTGTATATGCAGTGAGATTTTTAATATTAGAAACTATTTTAATTACAAGGTATAAACTTGCCGATGGAATTGGAATTGTGGTTTGGATTGTGGATTGGAATTTGAATAGTAAAAAAAATTGAATTTGAATAGTTGTATGATGTGATATAAATATGTATTGATGTGATGTTTTGAATGTAAAATTAATTTTTAGTATAATATAAAAAATAAAAAATAAATATATGAAATGATGTTTTCCGAGGAAAATTTTTGTGTGAATAGTATAAATCCACTCCAATTCTTCAAACAAACACACCCTTAGTCGAATATGCATTTAAAGGTGAGTTCCTCCACTGTAATCTTATCTTATTTTCATACAGAAATATTGTGCTCCCGTAATACATAGATTTACTTGTGCTATTGATTAGTTAGTTATTATTATTATATGCTCAGTTGCTCAATCGGCACATCATAATTTTAATGTGAGTTTTTGACATACATTTATTTATTTATACCTTCATTGTTTAAATTCTTTAATTTTATTTAAATCAAGTTTGTTATTTTGTTTAAATTAATGTGTTGTTCATTTGTATAATTAATTATTTATAATATTAAATTAATTAAATTGAAAATTAATTTTATCATTTTGATTAAGTGAATGTATTGTACATTTATAGTAGAATAAAAAATTTATAATAAAATGGCCGCATTGCACATATTCAACACTATTTAGCAAATGAAAAAATAAAATAAAAATAAGAGGAGTAATATGGTGTAATTTCCGAAAGGACAATAGTAGTAACTTTAGCTACTATTAGGGTTGGCAAAAAAATAGAAGAAAGCTTCACATTATTTATTTTGGTGGTGAAAAGTCGAATCAACATTTACAGCTTCACCAAAATTTTGTAGTATAAATAGGCAGCGGATGATGTATGCTTCATTTAACTTCCATCAAAACAACACAATTACGTAATTAGTTAGTTTTATTACAAGCTTTAGCCTACAAGTCCTACATATATATACAAATATATCCTAATATGGCCAAAGTATTGTTGTGGAGTGTGTGTCTCCTTGTGGCCTTAATTATGGTTGCGCAGCAGTCGGGTGGTTTCGCATCAGCGGCTCGCGTGCTTTCACAAAGTGTCGAGACAGACCAGATTAGGAATCCTTCCATTATTCCAGCAATTCCAGTTCCAAGGATTGTTCCTTCTATCCTTACATGCCTTCCACCTCCACCTCCACCCCTGTGAAGAAGAAGCACTCTAAAGATGAACATGAAAATAAAGATGAAGCCCTTTACATCTTTCAAATAAAATAATACTACCATATATATATATATATATATATATATCATAATGAAAGCACCTTCTTGCATATATATATATAAGTAGATATCAAGAATAATTGCTCCTCGGAGCATCCAATAAATTAAATCGCTATTTCTAGAACAATTATGCAACCATGGTGTATATGTGGGCTTCCATAGATATATCTCATCTTCTGTGTTTATGTTTCAAAATACAGTAATTAATGTAATATTATGGAGGAAGTATTTGCTTTCATGTTTGTCTCTTTAATTCTCTTCGATGATGATTGTAGGCATTAAAAATTAAATGTCTAAATTAAATTAAATATTATGTATTTTGGAAGAAAATAAAATTTTAATAAAATAAATATATGATATTTAATTATACACATATGTTAATTTTTGTACAATAAATATCGCAAAAATCTGCTAAAAATGGAAGATAGCGTACAAATATTACGTGCATAAATAGAACTATAATAAATTTGGCAGCAAAATAAATAAATTTTTTGTCAATAAAGGAAGTAATATAATTAATATCTTCCGAAAAAACAATGATATAAAGATCTTGGCAAGAAATGAATGTGCACAATCAAATCCATCAATAATGGAAAATGATATCTGAGGAAAGATTATAAAATCTTCCTATTGGCCAATCAAGATGCGCCACGTGACACTATTCAAAAAGGAAGTTGAGGCCACCCCTCCCGTATAAATAGGAGTCATGGCCAGTTCATTTGAGACATCGAAGTTACATCGAGGATTCAAGCAAAAGGGTAAGTCTCTAGACTCTCTCTATATTGTTCTTCATGTTCTTCGTGTCATTCGAAGCGTTCTTCCTCGAAAGTCATTAATTTGGACAAATGATCCAATATTAGTTGACAAATCGATGAAGTTAACGTTCTTCGTCGTATGTCCAAGCCGGAGGAAGGATCAAAGCTCTCAAAGCCGTTAAAGAATTCGTCAAAGCCAAGGGAATGTCTCCAAAGTTCATCTCGAAGTTTCATGATGTTCATCGCGTTCTTCAACAAAGCATCAACTAGGCCCTCTTCGATCCAAAAGTCAAAGGGACACGCTATCAAAAGTGTTATGGAGCATTAAATTCACCTCTTCAAGGATCAAAGCTCCAAAAGCGATTGAAGAGTCCATTAAAGCCAACGAAGAGCATCCAAAGTTCATCCCAAAGTTTCGAGGTGTTCATCGCGTTCTTCATCAAAGCATCAACTCGGCCCTCTTCGATCCAAATGTCAAAGGGATATGCCACCAAAAGCGTTATGGAGTACCAGATCTACCTCCTCAAAGATCAAAGCCGCGGATCGTCCAAAGAAGACATCAAATCCAAAGCCGATGATCGAATTGCCCACACGGAGACTGAAGCTCTCCAAAAGGCGGAAAAGAGAAATAAAAGATCAAAGCCGCGGATCGTCCAAAGAAAACATCAAATCCAAAGCCGACGATCAAATCGCCCCCCATAGAGACCAAAGCCCTCCGAAAGGCGGCAAAGCCAAACCAAATATCAAAGCCGTGGATCGTTCAAAGAAGACATCAAATCCAAAGCCAACGATCAAATGCCCATACGGAGACCAAAGTCCTCCAAAAAGCGACAAAGACAAAACAAAGATCAAAGCCATGGATCGTTCAAAGATGACATCAAATCCAAACCCGACAATCGAATCGCCCACACGGAGACCGAAACTCTCCAAAAGGCGGCAAGGCCAAACCAAATATCAAAGTCTCGGATCGTTCAAATAAAACATAAAATCCAAAGCCGATGATCAAATCGCCTACACGGAGACAAAAAATCTCCAAAAGGCGGCAAAGTCAAATCAAAGATCAAAGTCTCGGATCGTCCAAAGAGGACATCAAATCCAAAGCTGACGATCAAATTGCCTGCACGGAGACCAAAGCTCTCCAAAGTCCAGCAAAATCAAACCGAAGACCAAATCTCTTCGGATTAAAGAAGCCATAGAAAATCAAGTTGGAAAACAAATCGATCCGGAAGGAGAATCAAATGACCCATTTAAAAAATATGATCCACTTTAAATTCAAATCAAATATAATTTATACAAATTTTGTGTTTATTAAAAATAACACAATTTTTTGCCTACAATGATAAATAGACACTTGTCTCTAGGCTTGCTTGATTGATTGAATCACATACACTAATGTATTTTTGTATTCAAATTACATTCACACATACTTTAAATTGAATATTAGCCTTTGGATCTAAAGTTAATTACTAACATTAATCAGCTGCTCTTATATTTATATGCATTAATTTTTTTTTTTTTTGTTGATATCTATATCTATATATTTTATTGAAATATAAATTTTAAAATATTTATATACATATTTTTAAATTCTTAATTATATAAATATAAATTACACATATCACTTACCATTCAACTTTTAATTCAAAAAATTCAATCAATAATATCAACTACAACAACAATTATTCTTCACCCTCGAAACCAAAATAGGAAAAAAACAATAATAATAAGTTGGTAAGGATGAATGAGTACCGTAAACTTGTACGGATATGGAAATGGGTCGGCACCGAGACCCGACCCAAATACACATTGTTGGACCCGGCTATACCCGGACCCGACCACAGACTAGATACTCGACAAGACCCGAAAAATTTGAAAAACTTTTATAATTCTTAATTTTAATTCAATATTATATCCGGACCGGACACACGTTAAATTTTTATGTATTTTATTCAAAAATATTACAATAAAATAATAAACAATATATATATTAAGCTCAAAAAATATGTTTAGTATAATTTCTATTGTTACGAATTATTATTTAATTTTTGACCTTTGACCCGAGACTCCACTCAAGACCCAACTTGAATCCCATAAGTGTATACAATTACCGACGCTACCAAAAAATTGCCTATTTGTAGCAAATCTCATCCGCAATAATTTTTTTTGTTACAAAAGTTATTTTTCATTCCGGATATTTTTGTAACAAATAATTTTTCTCAGTTTGGTCAACCTTTTTACTTTTGTTACGGTATATTTTTCGATACAACTACAATAATTTTAATTTTAAATTTTAACTAATTTTAAAATAATATTATATATATACATATATTATATATATAATATTTAAATATTAATATATACAAACTGAAATTAAAATAATTGTTCATTAATAATTAAAATGACTATATACAATTAAAAATTAAAATTAAAATAAAAATTAAAACTATGAGCTACACGCTTTCCATCCACTTCTTCATCTTCATCTATTCGTTCTTCTTCTTTATTCTTTCATATTCTTTCTTTTTTCTTTTTTTTTTTCCTTCTTCTTCTTTCCGTACTTCCTCCTTCTCCTTCTTTTTAAGTTATCAGTGCTGCACTCATGAACCGTGCGCCGCATTCGGCTTCCTCAGCAGTCGACCGTGCTCTGCCGCCCGTTCCTTGACTCATCGACCGCGAGCCACCTCTGCCCACCGACGCCCTCAACCGCCGGCCCTAGTTTTTTCCCTAAGTTTGAATTTGTTTATTTTGTGAATTTTTTATGTTTTTTTGACTAGTTAGGCTTTTTCTTATACAAATTTTCTTCGTATTGTTATATTTATGGAGCTTAATGTGATTTACAGAAGCATTTTTAGGGTTCGATTTAGTTGTTTCTTTTTCCCTTTTTCGAACAAATTTGGGCATAATTTTTTTAAAAAATACAGTATTTGACAAAATTTTTAATAATACACTCTAATTTTTGGTAGAATGTTTAAAACATAAACTTTGGGCAAATTATTTTTGGTTATCAGCATTTTACCAAAATTTGCAATTAATTTTAGAATTTGTTCTTCCTGATGGGGATTTTGTGAATATAATTTATTCTTTCCTTATCTTTGCAATTTTGTTTAGGTGATATTAACAGAGATCTATTTCAAGTATCTATTGTGACAATGTTTAATAAGTTTGCAAAAGTTGGTTCTTGTGTGACTGTTAAACTTTTTCTGCCTATTGTGCTGTAAATGAATTTTATGAAATTTCTCTACTTGAAATTTGTTAAGAACTTAGCATCTCAGTAAGTTATTTTGCATAGTTCTCATATTCTCCTTATCCATATTAGTGTATAGGTTGCTATGGTATCCTAAACTATTTATTGCTCATTAAAATATATTCTCTAAAGGCTTTCTACAAGTAATCCTTCGTTGGTTTGGAATATGTGGTTAATGCTATGTTTGAAATCTTGCACTTTGTTGACAGAGTGTCTACTTTAGAATCTTGAAGCTTTGAGATAAGAATGTGGGATTTTTAATTTTGTTGCTAACGAGGATCTAAAGTGACAATAGAGTTAGGAAATACAAGCACACCTTCTTGATTTTGGCTTAGCATTTAAGAATTTTGTCTTCTTTTGGATGTATTTATAAGTATTCAAGACATTTTTATACTGACTTTGTGGCTTCTCCTAATGGATGTGGCTTTTGGTTGTTAGAATTGTTAAATTTCTTTGTACAAAGCACATGCACTAAACCAAAGTTATTACTCTATATTGGAATTGGAAAATCAGTTTGTGTTTTAATCTACTGAATCAAACAATTTTTTTGCAATATATTTAGATTGCCAACTCTTATCTTCTATATTATCATGGTGTCTTCTTTAGATTGCCAACCAGATTTAGACTAATAAATTGCAATAATATTCAAGTCATTTTCAAATTGGAATCATATATAATTTAGATTGGAACGATATTTGATTAAAATGGAACTTCAACCTTCTTGTTCATTCCATTCCATAAGCTAAATCATTGGGAGTGTGGGACTACGAGAAAGTGTATGAACGGACAATTTATAGCAACATACATAATTGCATACTGAACAACATGAAGTGAGTTCTTTGTGTAATTTTCATGACTCCTGATTACATTGCCCTCCATTTGCTTCAAATAAGTACCGCTGTTAACATGGATGGATGGCCATTGAACAACTTCAGGTTTAATCCATTGAGTGGTGCAATAGTTTATGGTACTTCTTCTGATGGGCCAATCAGCTGCAATAATTTAGAGACTGGAATTTCACAAACACAGACAAACCTTAATCCCAATGGGTGGCAGTACTAGATTGGAGACAAAAATGAGAATATTGGTTATTGATTTTGTTTCTTGTTAATATAAATTTTGCTTTTGGATAAAATCATTGCTACACTTTGTTTTACACAGTAATTGGAAATTTCATGTAATGCATTCTTTTGGACTTCTATAAATGTGTATATCCTGTCACATCTCTCTTATAGACTAATGTTTAATGATTCTTAGATTATTTCCGTTTTGTTGAGGTGAAAGATCCAAACATTACTACAATAAGACCCTGTAAATAATCTACATCGATGGGATGATATTTTCGCTTATGGTAGTTCCAGGTTTGTGCAATTAATTGATCGCTAGTGTTGTCCTTGTGAAAAATTCATTTTTTTGTGTACACGTATATTCGTTGTTATTTTAATCGTACCACTACAGCAACTCAGGCAGAACAATGTGCCTTGAAAACTATTGTGTAAATAATTTTTTTTCTTTTTTGGTCGTGAAATAATGTTGCTGCCTTTAGTCTAGTTAGTCAGATGAAAAAACTATGAATTGAGCTCCTTAAAAGTTGTTTGTGGGTGTGTTTTGGGACAACAAATGTTGAATGTGGTGATACACAACACAATATACTAATGTGTGAACTTACATGTGAAATGTTCATTTTTTAGGAAATTATTTAACTTTTGAAAAGATGTGAAACGGACCATCATGTCTCAGTTTCACTTTAGGTATCGCATGGGAGATACAAACTTGAGATTTTCAGCAAGTTATTATTTGATTTTATAGCAAATTTTCTTTCAAATATGGTTGGAGGCAAATAATGTCGAAGTGATCATTTGCGGGATGTGTGGTGGTTTGTGTTGGGTGCTATAATTTATTGTTATATCTATATTTTTTTTACTATAATCACTTTTCAGCTGCTTGTTAATTCTACTGCAACACTATTTTCAGATTTATCTTCATCTAGAGGCTGCAAGAAACAATCCACTAAAATTATCAAGGAGATGAAAAAAAAGGATAGTTTTGTGTGAGAAAGGTGTGTACTTGGTACCAACGGGAGATAGTTATATTCCTAGACAATAAAGACTTCGTGCAACTGATAGTGATAGATTTGATGTAGTATTTTTATATTTTATAACGTTGTCAACTGATGGTGATATAGATTTGATGTAGCATTTTTTCATTTTGTAATATTATTTTGCAATTTTTTCTCGTATTGTACAGGTTTTACGATTCTGATATTGATTATTTTTTTATTACTGAAAAATAAGAATACTCTTTTTTGTTGCGAAATTGTGGCTGTTACAAATACCGATACAAAAAATATGAATATCGTTTAAAATAATTTTCTGACAACCAACTTATTGTAAAAAAATTTATACTGTAACAAAAGCCGTTACAAATGCATGCATATTTATTGTAACAAATCTTTTATTACGAAGAGCGTACGCTACAAATAAATAATAAATACATTGTTAGCGTTACAAAAATCGTTACAACAAGATTTCTCACGTGCTTTATAAGTACTTTGACCGCCCACTTTTTGTTACGGAAAATATCGATACAAAGACTTTTTGTAACTCGAGTATATGCACCGGTCAAAATCCGGTACAAAATTGTTACAAATAGCTTTTTATAACGAAAAATGCTCATTTCTAACTTGTTTTTTAACCGCTACAAATGAGCATATTTTTGGTAGTGCGATTCCATACCAGAATAATTGAACTCGACTTCAAATAAATAGGTCAGGTTCGGATTGAGTCTCGAACCTACCCAGATCCATTGTCATCTTCAAATCTTTGAGAAGCACCGAAAACACCTGTTGATTTATCCATCCAAACCAAGAGAAAAATAAGCCATCTTCGTCCCTGCCAATTATCTTCCAGTGATATTGAGATGATAAAATCGGAATCAGCCATATATAAAACTATTCAAATTCAACTAACAGGACCCCCGCCCCTAATACCATATTAAATGATCATCTTCCTAAAAATTTAATTTTAAAAGATATGTATATTTTATATATTTATATATATATATACATTAGGAAATAAAGAAATATATAAAATAATATTGGGATATTTTGTAAGAGAACAACATATAAATATATAAAATAATATTTGATAGAATATTTTGTAAGTGAAAAACATATATATAATTTTTTGGAAACGTAAAGTCCAAATAATAAAATTTGAGAAAAATCTGATATAAGAAAATAACAAAAAAAAAAAAAAAAAAGCAAACAATCTTGGATTACTAATTAGAATAATGAAATATATGGTTATTATTTATTTATTGTTTCCTATTTAACTTTAAGCTCATTTATGGTCGATTTATTTTGTTCCATTTTTTCTTGTTGTCAAGCGTAGTAAAAGGAATGAGTTTGAATACACAAAAGAACAAAAAATACAAGTTTTCAATACTCTCTCAGTCCCTTAACAAAGGTATTTATTTTTCTATTTTTATCAATTTTATAACAAAATATTTATTTTATTTCTTAGTGATTATACTATTTACGTAACATTAAAATTAAATTTACAACTAAAATATATTACACAAATATCATTACAAAAAAATTACGTAAAAGAACAAAATAATACTTATTTAAGAGACGAAGGGTGTAATAAAAGTCAAATAATCAATCTAAATTTTAATGAGTTTATAGTACTTCAAAATTTTATTAACATAATATTCCCCATGTCGGGATAATTATGACATCTTTTTCTTTTTTTTTTTCTTCCTTATATGTATGCACAAATAAATAACTTTATCATTTTATTATTTAATTATTTTTATTTTAAAAAAAAAATAATTTTTTATTATTTTTCTACTTAACACGTAATGTTCTTATTAATTTTTATAATAATCCTATTTTACTTTTTATATACCACACTTTTTACAATAAAATTATATTATTTCTTAATTTTTGTGTCGAGACAATGCCTCATAAACCTAGACAGAAAATGTGTATGTTTAACCATTACATAAATAGTGTAACTTGTATCTACATGAATGGTTGGGTTGTTTGCATAAGTTCATATATTATGAATGTTGTTAAGTCAAGCAATAAAATTAATTGTATTGTTGTGTACTTATGTTATTATACAAGTATTACATATAATGCCTTGATTATATATTCAATTTATTTATAAAAATTAAATAAAATATATTATTCTATTATTTATGTCTCATATTCTGGTATATTTTTTAAAATATTTTATGGTAAGTGAGCTTCGTTCTACTGTTATTATTCATTACCACCACCATATATATGCAAGTCTCGATAATTACTTATGAAATAAACAAACCATACTACCTATAAGTAGCTTGTTTTCATCTAGGTAAACTGTTTTTTTTAGTTCTGTAACTGGACCCTTTATTTAGTTCCGTAAATGGAGTCTGTCGCAAATTAGTCTCATAAGTGAAAACTTTTCGTTGTTTTAGTCCTTCGGCGCCGGAGACGCCCGCGTGGCTCGCCGGAGGTGACGTATCCGCCAGGTCAGCGACACCTGGCGAACACGTGGATTTTTTTTATTTTTTTTTCATTTTTTAAAAAACTTATTTTTAATTTATTTTTAATTTTATTTGCATTTTTTTATTTAGTCCAATTTTTTTTTTAAAAAAAAATAAATAAAAAAAATAAATCCACGTGTCCGCCATGTGTCGCTGACCTGGCGGGACACCTGGCGGACACGTTACCTCCAGCGAGCCACGCGGACATCTCCGGCGCCGGAGGACTAAAACAACGAAAATTTTCCACTTATGGGACTAATTTGTGATAGACTTCACTTACTGGACTAAAATGATAAGGGGTCCAGTTGCTGGACTAAAAAAAACAGTTTACCCTTTCATCTATCATATATCATACAATACAAAATTCAAAGTAAAAGGTTCATCGATTCAAAGTAAAAGGTTCATCGGTAAGCAATTTTTATATCTTTGGTTATATTCTTTCATTTGAATAATGGTTCGATAGTAAGGATAGCTTTGTATGGCTTGATCATTGTCGGTGAGTTGATATTTAATACTTATATATCTTGGCTTATTAGTATTTTTTTTTATTATTAATATTCTAATTTTTATGCTATAGATTTCATAGTTTATGTCTATGCATGGACACAAATATGATAACAAAATCCTCTTATAAGATGTTACATAATAATTGCAAAAATGTAAAGGGGTGCGATATTTTGAAGTTTTGTTTCATTTTTTTTTTAATTAATTATAAATTTCTAAAAGAACGTATTTTTTGTTCTTACAAAAATCATATTAAAATTAATATTCAAATCAATATATCAAAGCTTAAAAAAAATCATATTTCAAAATAAAACAACACAATTTTTTACTTATATTGATAGGGTGTTGGGGTATCCTCCTGAATTCCATATTCATCGCACTTCTTATTACATCCCAACAGTTTGATGGGATGCAGATGAACAGACCAGATGAATGCATATATAGATATAACACATATTCATTGCAGCGATGGTCATAAATCCTAGATAGATGATTTCATCCTCATAAAAAAAGAAAACTAGACACTCTCCGCCAACATCTATCGAACAAAAAAAATATAGTAGTGAAATCGGAACGTGGAACAAGGGGGAAGAAAATGATGTGTATTCCTGTGAGTACCGGTACGCCGTGATCGAAGATAACATTCAAGAAAATCGAGAATGCAGTAAATATGGTTATTACAATATTCTACGAAAAGGAGAAAATTTGTGGAATTTGAATTGTGACCAATATTCAATCTTATTCAAGTTAATGTTGTTACATCTTTTATGAACATCATCAATTGGTAATAGATGAATGAATGAGGTATTTAGCAGTATTAATAAAGTTCCGGACAGAAAGATATCTTAATCATCCTTAAAAGTCCATTGCAATCTTTTACAAACTGGAGCTTATATTAGTTATGATAAAGTTGTTCTAACTTACTCATATAGCAAGGAGAAAAAAGAGTTCGAGTGTTATTGATGTAGCAAAGTAGAACATATAAGGAGAAATTTCCATGTAGGATTGAAGCCGAACAAAATCGTGGAGAGTGGGATGAGAGTAGAATTTCGAGAAGGGGAAGTTGGTAAAAATGATGTCACCGTAATTTTTTATATGGCCACCATAAACTTTAAAGACGATTGGATCGTATATTGTGGCAACCACTTGACACGAGATGCATCAAAAGTCTCCAAGTTCAATAAATATAACGTTAACGATGCTATTGTCGATCACTACCAATAATATTGTCCATCTGGTTGAGAAAGAAGGCAATCTGGTTTGTTCGGGTTCGTATCGGGTTTTTTCGGATTTCGGGTGACCTGAAACTAATTCAGGTCAATCTGAACCCGACCTGAAAGAATTCGTGTCGCGTTCGGGTTTAGGGTTTCAGGTCAAATTTCGGGTTTGGGTCAGGTTCGGGTTGATAGTTTTTTTGTTATCCTCATTGCTCAACTCGACACGAACACGACCCAAAAACACGAATTGACACCCCTACATCTGGTTGAGAAAGAAGGCAACGTCATCATAAAAGGAACGAACAATGACTCCATCACACTTGATAGTGTTTTCCATATCCTAAGTATGAAGAAAAAATTATTTTCAATAGCAAATGATATGGATAATGGCCAACTATGTTCTCTTTGGTCCAAGTGATAGATGTCAAGTTTCTTAGAAACATTGGAAATCTTGAAGCCAACAAGGAAAAGAACAAGGAAAAGAATTAATAACTTGTATGTCCTATTTGCTTCATCATCTTAAGTGGATAAAATGAGCTCAAACAATAATATGCATCATTATGACATATTAGACATAGACATGTTACTTTGGATAAATTGAAATTAATGATGCATAAGAGCTCTGTACAAAATACGGGCGTATTTAAACACAAACATAAGAGGGAAACACGGCTGTGTTCTGCGTAATATGACCTTTTTCGATTCGAATTTAACGTCACTTTAGCTTTCACTATAATTACGTCAGTACATTCTATTAAAATTTCAATGGCGGGGCAAAAAATGATGATTAAATTTTTTATATGAGATTAATTTTGATAAGTATTTCTAAATGAGACAAAAAAAAAAAAATAATAATAAAAAATAGTTGGAATCAATTTTGTTTTTTTGCTCGATATTTGTGTTTTAAACAATTGTATATATTAAAATAAATTATATCTCACAAACTTTTATTAATTTGTTTATATAAAAAATACTTGTTGCATTAATTATTTTAAATTACAAAGGTTATTATAGTTCTTTAATTTATATAATCATGACCAATTAATTTATTATATATATATATATATTATATTATTGTATATTTGTATATGCAGTGAGATTTTTAATATTAGAAACTATTTTAATTACAAGGTATAAACTTGCTGAATTCATAGGATTTGCTTAGTCAAAAATATGAATTTAAAGGTGAGTTCCTCCACTGTAATTTTATCATATTTTCATACATTTGTATACAGAAATATTGTGCTCCTGTAATTTATAGATTTACTTGTGCTAGTGATTAATTCATTATTATTATTATTATTATTATTATTATTATTATTATTATTATTATTATTATTATAATATTTTTAGTTGCTCAATGGGCACATCATAATTTTAATGTGAGTTTTTGACATACATTTATTTATTTATACCTTCATTGTTTAAATTCTTTAATTTTTTTTTTAAAATTAAGTTTGTTATTTTGATTAAATTAATGTGTTGTTTATTTGTATAATTAATTAATGAAATTGAAAATTAAGTTTATCATTTTGATTAAATGAATGTGTTGTATATTTACATTAAAATATAAAATTTATAATAAGATCATGGATTACACATATTTAATACTATTTTCATAGTAAATGAAAAATAAAAATAAAAATAAGAGTAATATGGTGTAATTTCCGAGAGGACAATAATAGTAAAGAAAGCTACTAATAGGGTTGGCAAAATGGCGGAAAATTTTTTTACATTCTTTATTTTGGCGGTGAAAAGTCAAATCAACATTTATAACATCATCAAAATTTTGTAGTATAAATAGGCAGCAGATGATATATGCTTCATTTAACTTCCATCAAAACAACACAATTACGTAATTAATTAGTTTTATTAGAAGCTTTAGCCTACAAGTCCTACATATATATACAAATGTATCCTAATATGGCCAAAGTATTGTTGTGGAGTGTGTCTCCTTGTGGCCTTAATTGTGGTTGCGCAGCAGTCGGGTGGTTTCGCATCAGCGGCTCGCGTGCTTTCAGAAAGTGTCGAGGCAGACCAGTTAATTAATGTTGGCCGTGCCCTTCCAGTAATGCCAGTTCCAGTGGTTCCTTCTATCCTTACATGCCTTCGACCTCCACCCCTGTAAACAAGAAGCACTCTAAAGATGAACATGAAGATGAAGATGAAGATGAAGCCCTTTACATCTTTCAAATAAAATAATACTACCACACACATATACATATATATATATATAATTATAAAAGCATCTTCTTGCATATAAATATATATAGATATCAAGAATAGTTGCTGCTCGATGCATCCAATAAATCAAATCATTATTTATAGAACAATTATGCAACCATGGTACATGGGCTGGCTTCCATATATCTCATCTTCTGTGTGTATGTTTCAAAATACATTAATTAATGTAATATCATGTGTTAGAAATTTTGGGGGAAAATAATGAAATTGAGTTATTGATCATCAAAATAAGGGGTTTATATATATGTAATACAAAACAGATTTGATAGAGTCAAATCTATGTAATCTAATATATGGATAAGATCGAATCTATATATAAATCGACTAAACCTAAAACCGAATATCTAAAATATATCAGCGTTATTGAGAAAGTTTTTGCTTTCATATTTCTCTCTTTCTCTTTGATGATGATAAAAAGAATTAAATTAATTGATTGACTCAAGCAAGGATTCCCTCTTTCGAAATATAGTTAAACAAATTAAACAACAGTTATATTAAAACACGGACTAAACTTGAATCCAAACTAAATTAACAAGTTCTACACCTAAATAACTAAATAAAGTTAAAACTAACTACCAAATTTACAGCCATACCAATCTAAGTGAATCAAACGACAACCTATCTTAGCCAACGAAATCTAAGAAACAAAATAACACCGACTATCCTCCTGCAACAACCAAGGTTAAGGAAGTAAATTAAACAACCTAAACCAATCTAATCCAACGTACAATAATAAAAAAAAATACAAAAAATAATAAGGAAGCAAGTTATATACATTATCAACATTCAAGCCAAGATTTCTCTTATTGTATAATGTCTGTGGTGCAAAATATTGGAGGGGGGCTGAAGGGAGAGGCTGATCAATTGTACCTAATCAACAAAACTAAACACCATAAACCGAACTGTTATGAGAAAATAAGAAAGAAAGCAAATAAAGAACACAAAGGTTTTACGTGGTTCGGTGACAGTATGTCAACCTACGTCGACGGGCAAAAACCAGAGAGATTTTAGATGCTGATTCAGAGAGTTACAATTATGTCGTATGGCTAGGAACCATAGTTCTCTATTTCTAAGCACCCAAAACACCCTAAACCCTAATCTCATTTGTTATTAATTAGGATAAGCCCAAAAGGAACTCTACCAATTGAAACAGCCTTTTTGCTTTAGTTTCGGATCGGGTTGACCGCTAAATCCAAATCATGTTTCAAAAATCCCCACCTTGACTTGGAGTTTCTCCAACTACCAAAGGTTCGTCAGTATCTCCCAGTCGTCTCCGTCTTGCCAGATGCCCCGAGAGGACTTTACCCCTGCGAATATTAACCAAGTTCAAGCAGTGCTTGAACTTCTCCGTCGGTAGCGCCTTTGTCAACATATCAATTGGATTGTGTTATGTAGCTATTTTTTAAATAGAAAACCTGTTTTCCTCTAGAACATCACAGATAAAATTTAAGCTTACATCAATATGCTTGGTTCTCTCATGGTACACTGGATTTTTAGCCAAACTCAAAGCACTCTGACTATCACAGAATAACACCGGTTTCTCCACCTTCAGACCCAAACTCTGCACCATACCATGTAACTAGATACCCTCCTTAATATCTTCATTCATTGACATGTATTCCGCCTCAGTCGTCGACAGTGCAACCGTAGGTTGTAAAGTAGACTTCCAACTGACTACACATCCAAACAGAGTGAAGATAAAACAAGTTAGTGATTTTTGTTTCACCAAGTCACCCCCGTAATCAGAGTCTGCATAGTCAACCAGACCATCACCATGGCCTTTATCATCATATACCAGACAAATATCACACGCTCCTTTCAGATATCATAATATCCACTTTACAGCTCCCCAATGAGCTTTACCCGAATTAGCCATAAACCTGCTCACCACACTAACCGCATAAGCGAGATCCGGTCTCGTACATACCATCGCATACATAAGACTTCCAACTGCACTTGAATATGGAACCGTCTTCATGTAGCTAACCTCTTCATTTGTAGCTGGTAGAGTGTTTCGATCAAGTTTAAAGTGTGCCGCCAAAATGGTACTTACCGGTTTGGACTGATCAACAAAGAATGCTTGCAAAACTTTCTCAATATAAAGGGTGTGATTTTTCAAATTTCTGTTTTATTCTTATTTTTTCAATTATGCAACCATCAAGATTCTATAAAAATATACACTATTTACCTCTAACAAAATTTTCATTTCAAATTATTATTCAAACAAAAAAATAAATCAAATATTTTAAATGAAATCGAAGTCCAAAACATCTCAAGTGTTTACTTAAACTGATATTCTCAAATGTATGATTTTTGATATTTTAAAAAAACGTGCTTTTAATAAAAACACATATATAAATATATATACATATATATTTATATATGTGTGTGTGGAATGTATTGTTTTACAAATATTTATAGTAATCAACACCATAAGCGAATTGGACTAAAATAGTTTAGTCTACTTTATATTAGAACTATTCTATCTGAATCCTTGGTAAGAGATCAATTACATTAATTATTGACCATTATATTTGCTCTCATTTATACTTAGATTTAATAGTGTATGAATATGCCATTATAAATTGAATAACACAATTTTTACTATTTGATTGTGAGAAAATAATTATTTCCTCTGTCTTTTAAAATTATACCAATTTGACGGAGCATGAATTTTAAGAAAAATATATAAAAATATAAATTTTTTAACAAAAGTAAAACAAAAGTAGAAAAATATTATTATTTTACTTTTAAAAAAAAAGAATATTTTTGGATGATAATAATAATAATAATAATAATAATAATAATAATAAAAAGACACAAGTTTGGATAATCGGAGGGAAGCTAAGTATTAATTATATTTATTTATATTTGAATTAAAGCTATTCCCCAGTAGGGAAAGCTAATTCACCTTCCTTTTATACCATTTTATTTATTAATTTTCTAGTTAAACTCTGTTAATTAACTTTTTCTTTCTACTTTAGGAATTTATGAATTTGACTTACCAAATTTTGAGAAAGAGTAGTAAGTGCGTTTGTTTGGGGGATTTTACTCGTAATATACTATTCATCTAATTTTTTTTCTCCCAAAAGTATTAAATCAAACACCTATCTTTTATTTTTTTATATTATACTAAAAATCAAATTTACATTCAAAACATCGTATCAACGCCTATTTAAATCACATTATAGAGCTATTCAAATTCAAAATTTTTACTATTCAAATTCCAACTCAAAATGTAAACACACATGTTTTATTTTTTTTTATTATTTTTTTTCACACACTCACACCACGGCCCGAATTTCACCAAACGCATGCACACACTGCACCCACCCAGGACCCACCCCTCAAGCTGACAGAAGTAAAAAAAAAAATGTTATTGTATAAAGTATTAGTAATATATCTATTTGCTGCTAAAATATCGGGGAAAATGATTTTAAAAACTTAATATAGGATGTTGCACAATATAGCAATATTTTATCAATTTTAATTAATTCAATGAATACTTTTTTTAACTAAATAATTGTTATTTAAATTTAACAATGTCATTAATAGTAATCTTATAACTACTTAGCATATATATATATTCTCAATAATTTAATTCCTTTATCTCAAATAATACTTTCTTTCCATTGAAAATATTACTTATTTTGGTTAGCATATTCATCAATTATATATAGGAGCAAACTCAAATTCAAAATTCATACAATGCAATCCTTTTTTATTGTCATTTTTTTTTAAGAATATGTTAGTAAAAGTATCGAATTATGTAGGTGTATGCTATACAACCCCTTACTCTATATGAACAATACCCATAAGCAAATAAGGAGTCATCAAAGTATCCCGATTACATGATTCTTTGCAGATAAGCAAGCTAAGTACGTACACATAATAAGGTGGACTCAACAATGGTGTGATTGATTCTTTCCGTAATGCACCTTTCGTTGATCCAAACTTTGAAATTGTGACGAGGGTGGTCGTGCAAGAGAAGGAAAGTGGTTCAATGGTCCGATACAATCCATCTCAATTCAATGTCATCACCAAATCTTAAAGATGAAGAACCAAAGACACAAAGATTATTCTAATGATCTTTAGATATTCATTGTACTCCTAAATATACATTAGCATAGTCAGTACAATCTTCTAGTCATTCAATAAGAAATGGAGAAAAATAACCAAGCCTAAGAACTTAGTATAGTGGTATAGGAAGTCCAATTCATAAAAACAAATCCACAATTTGCTTATTAGTTATTGTAATTTTAATGGAAAATTATTTTTATTGTACTTTTATTACTTTTATTAACACATTTTTTAATCATTTGCTAATTATGTCATTTTTAAAATTTCGTATCTACAGTTTACATAATACAAAAGGTGGGACGGAAGAGGTATTTCTTATTTAAGTTTAATTGATTCGATTTTTTCGTGTTTTACACATTAATAGAAAAATACTGATATATTTAATTAATTTATTATTTCGGATCCAATAAGTGAAACACTCTAATTAATTCAACTAAAATAATATATATATTAAATCAAATTTTTTTTCATTATCAATTTTGATATATGCTACCAACGGTACAGTTAGACTCAGAAGAACACTTTTTTGTCTTATCTTATTTTTGTTTAGAAGAGATAAAGGTAGTAATGAATGAGATGTCTGAATTATCTAGGAAAACACTCAATTATATTTTGGTGTAAAAGGTATTAATTGTCTCATTTTACACAATCAACTCTAAAACTGTATGACTAGCCCTGTATGAGTTGAGAAAGAGTGTTGTTAAGACTGAAATTCTAGTGATAAAGTGCATTTTGATGGTCTTAACTTCGTGGCTCTCATGCTTTATGCTTGAAGGTGTATTCAAACTACTAAATTCACCATAAGTGATATCAGATGAAGAAATCGGAGATCCAACACAAAATATTAATTAGCTTACAAACAATCTTACTCTCAATTAGATTGAAAATCTGTTGGTGCTATTGCTTTCGAATGATAGTGATCAGTTACATGTGCAAAATATTGCAAGGTAAACAATGAGAGAGGCTAGGTTGTTAGAAGTTCATTGGTGACTTGAGTAATTGTAATAACATGTGGATAGGTGATAGTGGACTAGCTATTGAATTGATATCCCAAGAACTAGATTATTTATAATCGAATTGGATCAACAAACACATTGTATCATTTATTACTCTGCATGCATTCACATTATTACTTCAACCCTAGGTTGTTATTTCTATGAGTTTACTACGTGACAACTGATGTTTTTTTTTTACTGTGTGGTTCATAATACTTTTGAATGTTTTCTCAGAAAAGTTGGCATCTTATTTTATGTTCGAGGGGATTTCGAACGAACTATTGTCAACATATGGTATCAGAGCAGCATGCTCAATTTCTTGAGTAAATCAACTTGTGGTGAAAACTGAATCGAAAAGGAAACTCGACCACTAGATCTCCCTTGTTTGATAGTTTTAACTATGGGTTTTGGAAAACAAAAATAAAAACATTTCTAGTGTCACAAGAATATAATGTTTGAGAAGCTATTAAATATAGATAGTCACACCCCACAGAAACCATTCAAGGTGGAGGAATTGAAGAACTTCCCAATGTTGTATCGAAGCCAAAGAGAGAATGGACAATTGAAAACGGGGATACCTCAACTACAAGCTTTTGATATTTTTATAATTTAAGTATTTAATCGTTGTTATTGGTGACATAAAATTATTGGAACTTCAAAAAATATATTATTTCTATTAAAATGAATTTTTTCTAACACCCATGACAATAAAAGTGACGGTTTCTTTGCTTTCCCTACCTTTAAAGAAATTTTTTTGGTGATGTGGACAACAACACTTGTACATATTAACTATCAAATTCAGTATATTTTGTCCATATTTATATATTGGAATATGTAAACAATTTTGGGATAATTTATATACACGTTCAGTATTATGGGTACTGAATGTTAAAATACGGGTGTCTTCGTGGTGAACACGATCATATTTCAACACGGCCACTGATACGGAGATGTTGTATGTTTAAATACCGGTGTGTTCTTAGTTAATACATGCATATTTGAACACATACATAAGAGGGACGTGATAACGGTTAAACACCCCTGTGTTCTGCGTACGTAATACGGCCTTTTTCGATCCCAATTTGATGCCACCATAGCTTTCGTTATAGTTACGCTAGTACATTCCATTAAAATTTCAACGGTGAAGCTAAAAATAATGATTAATCTTTTATATGAGATTAATTTTGATAATTATTTTTAAATGAGACTAAAAAAATGGTTGGCATCAATTTTGTTTTTTTGCTCGTTATTTGTATTTTAAACAATTATATATATTAAATAATTTATTTTTCACAAAATTTTTATTAAGTTGTTTATATAAAAAATACTTGTTGGATTAATTATTTTAAATTGCAAAGGTTATTAGAGTTCTTTAATTTATATAATCATGACCAATTAAATCATTATATATATATATATTATATGTTTGTATATGCAGTGAGATTTTTAATATTAGAAACGATTTTAATTAGAAGGTATAAACTTGCTGAATTTGTAGGACTTGCTTAGTCGACTATGCATTTAAAGGTTCACTTTAGTTTATCTTATTTTCATACATTTTTATACAGAAATATTGTGCTCTGTAATTTATAGATTTACTTGTGCTAGTGATTAATTTATTATTATTATTATTATTATTATTATTATATTTTCAGTTGCTCAATGGGCGCATCATAATTTTAATGTGAGTTTTTGACATACATTTATTTATTTATACCTTCATTGTTTAAATTCTTTAATTTTTTTAAAAATTAAGTTTGTTATTTTGATTAAATTAATGTGTTGTTTATTTGTATAATTAATTAATGAAATTGAAAATTATGTTTATCATTTTGATTAAATGAATATGTTGTATATTTACATTAAAATTTAAAATTTATAATAAGATCGTCGATTACACATATTTAACACTATTTCCATAGTAAATGAAAAACTAAAATAAAAATAAGAGTAATATGGTGTAATTTTCGAGAGGACAATAGTAGTAAAGAAAGCTACTAATAGGGTTGGCAAAATGGCGGAAAAAATCTTTACAATTCTTTATTTTGGCGGTGAAAAGTCAAATCAACATTTATAACATCACCAAAATTTTGTAGTATAAATAGGCAGCAGATGATGTATGTTTCATTTAACTTCCATCAAAACAACACAACACAACACAACACAATTAATTAAATAGTTTTATTACAAGCTTTAGCCTACAAGTCCTATATATATATATATATATACACATATCATAATATGGCCAAAGTATTGTTGTGGAGTGTGTGTTTCCTCGTGGCATTAATTATGGTTGCGCAGCAGTCGGGTGGTTTCGCAGCAGCGGCTCGTGTGCTTTCAGAAAGTGTCGAGGCAGACCAATATAATCTGTTTGATCCTTTTAATCCTCTTTATCGTTTTAATCCTTTTTATCCTTTCCCTCCTCGAACTATTCCATCAGTAGTTCTTCCTCCCGTTCTAAACCGTCCACCTCCACCCCTGTGAAGAAGAACTACTCTAAAGATGAACATGAAGATGAAGATGAAGATGAAGCCCTTTGCGTCTTTCAAATAAAATAGTACTACAACATATATATATATATATATATATAATTATAAAAGACATCCTCTTGCATATATATATATATATATATATATAGGTAGATATCAAGAATAATTGCTCCTCGGAGCATCCAATAGATTAAATCACTATTTCTAGAACAATTATGCAACCATAGACACTTGTGTGTATGTTTCAAAATACATTCATTAATTAATGTAATATCATTAAAGTAACTCTCTCTCTCTCTCTCTACATAGACACTTGTCTCTATGCTTGCTTGATTGATTGAATCACATACACTAATGTATTCTTGTATTCAAATTACATTCACACGTACCTTAAATTGAATATTAACCTTTGATTTAAAGTTAATTAGGAACATTATTCAGCTGCTCCGATATTTATATGCATTAAAAAATTCTATTTTATAAAATTAATCTATCTTAATCATGAAATATAAATATTTTTTTATTGATATCTATATTATATATTTGACCAAAACATAAAGTTTAATATACTTACACACATATTTTAATTTTTTTAAAATCATATATATTATAAATTAAACAGATTACTTACTATTAAACTTGCAACTTAAAATATTTAATCAATAATATCAACTACAACAACAATTACTCTTCACGCTCCAAACCAAAACAGGGAAAAAAAAATGAGTAAGTTATATAACACTATTTTGTATTTTAAAAATGCAAAAAATACCGTGTGTTTTATTTATGGCGTGAAATCTCTTTATGTTAATATAAAGTTTGCGCGAATACCCTTATTGTCCAAATCTGATATTTAATTTGGTTCTAAATAAATACCTAAATTACGCAAATTTTATACAAATAATAACCGTAAAATATTTTAAATATCTTTTTGAATAAAATAAATAAAAAAATAATTGATCAATCATTTTATTTTTATAGTTTTTGTAAAAATCAGATAACAATTTATCTCCAAAAAACTATAAAATGAAGGATTAATCACTTATTATTTTATTTATTTTATTCAAAAAAAATATTTTAGATATTTTTTTATTTTTTATATGTATAAAATTTGTGTAATTTAGGTGTTTATTTAAACTCAAACATCAGTTTTAAACAATGAGGATGTTTCATGCAAACTTTATATTAACACATGGGTTTTTACGCAATACATAGAACACATGGTGTTTTATGCATTCTAAAACACAATGAGATGTTATATAATTTACTCAAAAAAAATAAAATTGGTAGGGATGAATGAGTATGGTAAACTTGTAGGGATATGGCAATGGGTTGGCGCCGAGACCCGACCCAAATACACATTGTTGGACCCGGCTATACCCGGACCCGACCACACACCCGATACTCGACAAGACCCGACAAGTTTGAAAAACTTTTACAATTTTTAGTCCATTATCACTTTTGTCTTGTATTTATCTCGCTGACAAAATATATCTCACATGTTTACAAAAGTCGATATTTATGTCCTTAGCCTGCGCGTGACATTTACACCACGCGCGATTATGCGCGATCACGCGTGGCCAAATGATAGAAATAACGACTTTTGCAAACATGTGAGATATATTTTGCCAGCGAGATAAATACAGGATAAAAGTGATAATGAGGTATACGTGTGAGATATTTTTTGCAATTTTCCCACGGGTTAACCCATCTCTTACCCGCAGTTAGATTGAATTGGCTCATTTAAACCCGTATCTTAATGAGAATGAAAAATTAAAATCCAACTCTCTTTGAACGTAGGTAGACCATTTTGACAGATCTACCTTTTGGAGATAGACCTTAGCCCAGAAACTTAGGCTCTTATGACCTTAGCCCAAAAACTTGACATGCATAACATATGAGTAAAAATTTATACCCGTTTCTACAATTTATTACATATGATTTTCTATCATCCAAATTAAAAATAAAAAATAAATAAATAAAATCAAGGATTGCTCAAACCTATATCAACAATTGCTTCATCTTGAATGTATGTTTCTTCATGCATTTATATTCTTGCTAATGAATCTGCGTCTTGTGGTCCATTTATTTATGTTAAACATTGGTCAAATCTTATTTGATAAAATTCTTCTCTCCAATCTTCTCATTATTTCTTGTTTTTTTAATAGATTTGGCACAATTCAACATTATGTTGTCTCATTTTTATTTTTTTTATGGAAATCTGCGCTCTGGGTTTTATGTAATAGCATGCAAATTTTGATTTTGAACTAACAAACTAACATTACGTTTATGCAACTTACGATAATGGAAACACATAGACTTCAATTTGGGATTACTCTGATTTACAAGGGCTTAGGATTCAACATTGTGAATGGAATTTTCCTTACGTTATTTTGGCATATGGACAAATGGTGGTTTAATTTATGTAGCAAAGACTTTCTCTGAGACAAAAAGTATATTTGAGGAAAGATCAAAACATGGAAACCCACTCTTTACATTTCAGTGCAAAGGAATTTAATGTGAGATTTTTTATTCCAAGAACGTAAGTGATTTACACAACCGGATATAATTAAAGATTGGTGGTGAGTGAGTTTGACAACATATTTTAGAAAGAGAAAAATTGAGTGAAACTCTCACTCTCTATCCATATTGATTCTCCTCATTTTGAATGAGTGTTCTACACTGAAATCCACCGGAGAGGTCGACGGTTATCAGAGATAATGGAGTTCCAACCGGAGGGGATGATCAGATTCTGAACTTCTTTGTTGTATGGTCGTTGTTAGTACGAATTTGTAGCAACGTGAAAGTGTGGAGGTATTTTCCTAGCTTAATCATGATAAGCATTAGGGTTGAATGAGTTGTAGTTGTTTTTGTCCTTAATCAGCACTGATGAGTGGAACTACTCTTGGATTGGCATCCCTCGGATGTAGATTAGTTGATAATCAAACCGGGTCAACAAACACCTTGTCTCAGATGTTGTTTTGTGTTATGTTTTGTTATTTGTTGCTAAGTCGTTGTTTTAATTGTGAACTGTCCACGCGTCGGAAGTTGGCACTTTGTTGGTATTCGAAGGAGATTTGTTCGATACATCACTTCCCAACAAATATAATCATGGTAGCAGTAGACCAATAATAAAACATGGCGCAGCACACATTCCGTGGCATGTAATAAGCATAAAGGTGTGTTTACTTTCATAGTAAATGAAAACAAAATAAGATAGGGGTAATAATGGTGTAACTGCATAGAGAACAATAGTAGTAAAGAAAGCTACTATTAGGGTTGGCAAAAAAAATGGAAGAAAGTTTCACATTCTTTATTTTGGTGGCGGAAAAGTCAAATCAACATTTATAGCTTGACCAAAATTTTGTAGTATAAATAGACAGCAGATGATGTATGCTTCATTTAACTTCCATAAAAAAAACACAACACAATAGTTTTATTACAAGCTTTAGCCTACAAGTCATATAGATATATCCTAATTAATTAATATGGCCAAAGTATATCTATTTTAATCATGAAATATAAATATTTTTTTATTGATATCTATATAATATATTTTTCCAAAACATAGAGTTTAAAATACTTACACATATTTTAATTTTTTTTCATGAAATATAAATATTTTTTTATTGATATCTATATAATATATTTTTCCAAAACATAAAGTTTAAAATACTTTCACACATATTTTAATATTTTTTTAATTATATATATATTATAAATTAAACGGATTACTTACCATTAAACTTTCAGCTTAAAATATTCAATCAATAATATCAACTACAACAATAATTACTCTTCACGCTCCAAACCAAAATAGGAAAAAAAAATGAGTAAATTATATAACACTACTTTTTATTTTAAAAATGCATAAAACAGTATTTTATTTATTGTGTGAAATCCCTTTATATTAATATAAAGTTTGCTCGAAATACCCTCATTGTCCAAAACTGATATTTAATTTGGTTCTAAATAAGTACCTAAATTACACAAATTTTATACAAATAAAAACTGTAAAATATCTTAATATTTTTTTGAATAAAATAAATAAACAAATAATTGATCAATCATTTATTTTTATAGTTTTTGTAAAAATAGGATAACGATTTGTCCCCAAAAAACTATAAAATGAATGATTAATCAATTATTTTTTTTTATTTATTTTATTCAAAAAAATTATTTAAGATATTTTTTATTTGTATAAAATGTGTGTAATTTTGGTCTTTATTTAAACCCAAACATCAGTTTTGGACAATGAGAATGTTTCATGCAAATTTTACATTAACACAAGGGGGTTCATGCAATAAATAGAATAAGAAGGGTTTTATGCATTTTTTCTAAAATACAAAGAGATGCTATATAATTTACCCTAAAAAATTGGTAGGAATGAATGAGTATGGTACACTTGTAGGGATATGGCAATGGGTCGGCACCGAGACCCGACCCAAATACACATTGTTGGACCCGGCTATACCCGGACCCGACCACACACCCGATACTCGACAAGACCCGACAAGTTTGAAAAACTTTTACAATTCTTAAATTTTAATTAAACATTAGACTCGGACTGGACACACTATAAATTTTACGTATTTTATTCAAAAATATTACAATAAAATAATAAAAGATATATATTAAGCTCATAAAAATATATATAGTATAATTTATATTGTTAGGAATTATTATTATGTTTTTTACATATAATTGATATATTAGTAATATATTAATCGGGTCCGGGTCCGGGTCGGGTCGCCCTTAGACCCGAGACTCGACTCAAGACCCGACCTGATTCCAATAAGTGTATACAATACCCGATTTGATACAAAAATAATTGAACCAGGCTCCAAATAAATGGGTCTGGTTTGGATTGAGTCTCTAATCTACCCGAATCTATTGTCATCTCTAAATATTTGAGAAGCACTTAATACACCGGCTGATTTATCCATCCAAACCAAGAAAAAAATAAGCAATCTTCGTCTTTGCCAATTCTGTTCCAGCAATATTGAGATGATAAAATCGGAATCCGCCGTATATTAAACCATTCAAATTCAACTAACAGGACTCCCGCCCTTCCTAAAAATTTAATTTTAAAAAATATGTATATTTTATATATTTATATATATATATTATGAAATCAAGAAATATATAAAATAATATTGGAATATTTTGTGAGAGAAAAATATATAAATATATAAAATTAAATTTGATGGAATATTTTATAAGTGAAAAATATATATATTTTTTGAAAACATAAAGTCCAAATAAAAAAATTTGAGGAAATTTGGCAAAAGAAAATACACCACGAAAAAAAAGAGGCAGTGGGTGGGCAAACAAACTCTTGGATTACTAATAAGAATAACAAAATCCATTGTTATTATTTATTTTTTTTCATATTTAACTTTGAGAATGCTATTAAATTAATTTTATTGTAATACCTCAGAGTTGGGCCGGTGCTTGGTAACTCCCGTGGATGAGCCATTGCTCGGCTATCCGAGATTGAATAATAATTAAATGGATTCAATAGACTACTTATCTCAATAATGTACACATTTCTTTTCGGAAACTCTACTGAAATAACTCTAGAGTTAAGTGTGTTTGCCCTAAAGTAATTTGAGGAAGGGTGACCCCATGAAAAGTCTCCCAAGGTGCGCGTATGTGAAGACAGAAACGCGGTGGAAAGATTCGTGTTGACATATGGGGAGATCCTGACACGCCTGACCTTGCGTGGCTTGCGGGCCGGAGTGTCATAGTTGGTATTAGAGCTGACCTATGACTGCACGCCCCTAGCAGTTTATGATTCTTGGGGTGCAACGGAGACGTTGATTCTAAAGTCAGGGAGGATATAATAACCCTGGAGTTTGGCCGGTGCTAGGCCAACTCCCGTATATGGATGAACCGAAGCGAGTTTGGCCGGTGCTAGGCCAACTCCCGTATATGGATGAACCGAAGCTAGGCCACCCAAGAATGAGTAGAGATTAAATGGATTGAATAAACTACTCATGTCAACAATGTTCACATTCCTTTTCGGGAGCCCTACTGAAAGAATTGTAGAGTTAAATATGCTTGATCTAGAGTAATTTGAGAATTGGTGACCCCTTGGGAAGTCTCCCAAGGTGCGCGTGATTGAGGACAGAAGCGCGTGACCGGGGTGTCAAAGTTGGTATCAGAGCCAATCTATGACAGCCCGCAGTCCTTGATCGGACTGATTATGGGTCTATCAATTGATGATCCTTGGGGTGCAATGGGAATATTGCTTTCTAAAGTAAGGAATAATGTAATACTACTGAAATATATGAAATAATATTTGATGAAATATTTTATGAAAAAAAACATATATTTTTTTTCAGAAACATAGAATCAAAATAATAGAATTTGAGAAAACTTGGCAAAAGAAAATACACACCATAAAAAAAAAAGTTGCGCAAACAAACCATTAGAAAATGTTATTAAAAATACATTTCTTGAGTTACTTAATCTTGTTAAGAAATAGGTGCTCCGCCAAAACTCTTCTTGAACACCTAAAATAGGGTCAACTCCGGAAATATGGTTATATCACGGTTATAACGGCTTACTGCCAACAATACAAATGTAAGCTTCCAAAGCAGTAAATGAGACAAAGTGTTTGATAACCCGGTTCGGTTGTAAACAAACCTAGTGGATTTCAATCCAAGAGAAGTTCTATAATTCACCTTGATTACAGAACAAATAACCAAAATTTCTTCAACTCATACCTCCACAATAGCCCATCTTGGAAAATCCCTCCACAAGTCTAAGTTGTCACAAAATCATACTGACAACGACCTCAAAGTAGAGCTGATCAGAGTTTTATCATCTCCGTTGATTGAAACTCCAGAAACTTCAATCTCTAACGAACTCTCCAGCGAGTTAGAATGCTAAACACTCATTCAATATATGGAAAATAGAAAGGGCAAGGTGAGAGCATCGAATCACACTTTTTCTCTCTAAACAAATCCCTCAAACCCTTGCTTACAATAAAAAAAAAACACACTCCTTATTTGACTATACAGTCAAGAGACTGTACATGCAAAACAAAGTCATTAATTTCCCTTATTCACAAAGATGGCATGGGGATTTTCTGCACAATTCTGAACATGCTTTGCATCCCCAAAATAATTTGTCTTGTATGGAGAGAAAGACAAACTGAACATTGATTGGTTGCAGTCTGAAGGTGTTAGCAATCAATAGGGTCAACATTGCTGTAAATGGAACATGACGACAACAGTAGCAAGAGTAAGGTGTACCCATTGCCAATACGGGTAAATAGAAAAAAATTTCTTTTAAGAAAGCTCATTTATGTTCAATTTATTTTGTTTCATTTTTTCTTGTTTTTCAAACGTTGTAAAGAGAATCAGTTTGAATACACAAAAAAAAACAAAAGTACAATTTTTTTTAATACTATCTCCGTCCCTTATCAAACTATTCATTTTTTCATTTTCATCTGTCTCATAACAAAATATCTGTTTCTTTCTTAGTAATTGTATTATTTACCTAATATCATGCAAATCGTATTACATTTATATCATACAATAGTAATAAGGTTATTTTTATCATTTTCTTATAATGTGTACTACACATCAATATTGTATTAATATTAATAAATTTACGTGCAAAAAAGCAAATTAATACTTATTTAAGAGACGGAGAGAGTATTAAAAGTCAAATAACCAATCTAAATTTTAATAAGTTTATAGCACTTGAACATTTTATTAATATAATACTCCCCGTGACATCTTTCATTTTTTTGCTCTCCCGTAACAATATGAACTGCATGAGCGATATCTGATCGAGTGACAGTTAAATAGATCAAGCTCCCAACAAGTTGACAATAGAGGGTTGGATCATCAACAAGAGAGCCATCATGAGGAGTGAGTTGAACATCGTAGACAAGTGGTGTAGAGACTACTTGACAGTCAGTGAGACCAGCTCAAGCAAGGAAAACAGAGGCATACTTAGATTGAGAGAGAAAGAGACCATCGAGAGAATCAGAGACTTTAAGCCCCAAGAAGTAACGAAGGGGACCCAAGCTGTAACACCCCCAGTTGGCTCATACTGGAAATGCTACCGCCACACTGCATCATGAGGTCGTCACCTCCTACTTCGGGCCCCACAACACAGTGTTAAGGCTAAAATTAATTATATAAGCATTTTATTATTCCCAAAAAAACAAGTTTATAAATATTTACAAAAACATACTCCCAAAACGGGAGGTTTTTCTAGTTAGAATTTACATATAATACATCAGATGCAGTTCACTCATTCAGCCCGTCTTTCTATCTCCCGAGACCTCCCCTGTCCCGGAGGTGCCATGCGTACCTGAATCAAATATTTTTCTTAAAAGCAGTCTAGAATTAAATCCATTTTAAGAACTAACATAAAATATGCCATGTCATGCTCGAAAGTAGAGTTTAATTTCCGTCATTTGCAAAATAAATGCCATGCCATGCCCATACTGAAATAATGTAACAATAATGTCAAAATCGACAACTCATGCACATATACCCATATACATATGTCAAAGTGAGCAGCCGGAATAACCTCGGCTCCATAATAACAGCTCACTAGACTATCATCAATAAATAGCCGGAAAATCCTCGGCTCAAGGAAGGACCTGGTAAACCCATAATAATATAACGGTCACCCGGTCACTCCCATATACCCACCATACGACTCCCGCAATCAATACATGGATACTCGAGCGTTGTCGCCATTAACCACAAGACACCCCATAGTCTGTGATAGCGAAGATAGGACCCTCCTGTCTAGCCCTACCCCGTGTAACGTAGTAGAATCCGTGCAACCTGGAATCACCCGAAGGAAACCCGGAAACTCTACTCCTCCTCGCACGCCCTAACGGGATCGCATTTGGAGTTTGGCATATGATCCTAAACTACCGGTAGACCTCACTAGTAGCTACTCCAATGAGTGGAACAACACCGAACACGAATGATTAGACCAAATACGTCTCAACTGCAATGGGTCTAATCCCTGAATGACCGTGCGACTAAGTCACCCAGTTGTCCGACTACTATCGTCCACTATCGCCAAAGTGTTACGGTACATCGGGGTCGAATATCCTAACCCCAGATGATGCCCTCGCCTAGCACTACCGCACATGGCGACTAAACGATAGATCCATAAAACATATCCGATAAATCGTGCGATGTGTGCAGCATGTCAATAAGTGAATTTAATGAAAAGGGCTGGTGAGACGGCCCACCTATCCTCCTTTTTATAAATTCACCAACACGATCAAATACGTATATCAAATATCGTAAAACGAAGTTTCACACATGCATATACACACACATATATACATATATAGATGCACTGACCAAATGATTCCACATAATATCATATCAATATCAGAATCAGAATCACATGCAACATAAATACCTAATTTCTTAAAATTAGATTTAATTCCCTACTGCTTACCTCCTACCGATACTTTCTGGATTTTTATAACTTCACCCAAATCTCCTCCAACGTACACCTGTCCCATTATTTACTCAAATCAGATGAGCTTTATGCTTATTCTCAGGAGCTACCTGCTTATTCAAAAGCTAATTTCTATAATTAACTCGTCGGGCTCCAAACTTTTATATTTAGTAGAATATGATATTCTAGCTATAAAATCCTTCTACCTCATAATATTTATATTGCCCGATTATTAAATAAAAATACGCAAAGGTATGAACAAGCAGGCAGGTGCAATATACTGCCGTTTTTTATTCGGCTTGGATTGGTACGAAATTCTCAAAATATAACGTCGGCGCTACGAATAGGCTATTAGCTAAAGAAATTCATCGATTAAATAGCTAAATAGCCAATTTTGAATTTTTAAAGAATTTCTAATTTAATACTCCAATATCAAAATTCGTATTAAAATTTATAATCGGACTCTACGAATAGCAAGGAATACCATACCCAAGTCGGAATTGGAATCGGACGGCTAAATCTTTTTCTTCCTTTTTTTTTTCTTCTCCTTTCTTCTTCTCCTTCGCGTTTCGTCTTCTGTCTTCCTTCGCAGCTAAGTTTGTTATATATATATATATAATTATATTATTATTATATATATTATATATATTATATTATATTATTAACGTTATTATTATAAATATTATCTTCATCATCATTACCTTTATTATTATTATTATATTATTATATATTTTATATTTTATATTTATATTTATCAATATTTATCCATTTAACAGTCTTTTTAATCATAATCAATATATAAAATAGGAATAAAATTTATTCCACAATATTAATTTCTTGATTCCAAAATATTATAAAAATATTTATTTGCTATAATAATATTATTTTATACATTCCGAAATCGGGGCATTACAATCCACTCCCCCTTAAAAAAAGATTTCGTCCCCGAAATCTAAACTCAAACACATAACAAGGCAACTTAATTAAACAATTGTGGGTATGCCTTGAACATTTCTTGTTCTACTTCCCACGTGGCCTCTTCCGCTCCATGTCTGGACCACATTACTTTCACCATACGAATATCTCGATTCCTCATGGTTCGGACCTTTGTGTCCATGATCCACAGAGGCTTTTCTTCATACGAAAGATCTTCATTCAGCTCTATCTCATCTGGAGATAAAATATGAGAAGGATCTGCAACATACCTACGAAGCTGAGATATATGAAACACATTATGGATACGCTCCATAGAATTTGGAAGTGCCAACCGATAAGCCCAATCACCAACTCGATCGACAATTTCATAAGGTCCAACATAACGCGGACTCAATTTTCCTTTAATCCCAAACCTTCTAATACCTTTCATTGGGGATACTTTCAATAAGACAAAATCTCCACTTTGAAATTGACCCTCACGTCGGGCTCTATCGGCATAACTCTTTTGACGATCTTGAGCTGCCTTCATCTTTTCTCTGATAATTCGAATCTTATTTTTCGATTCCTCAATCATTTCCGGACCCAGTATCAGTCGATCACTCATATCGTCCCAACTCAAAGGAGTTCTGCATTTTCGACCATAAAGAGCTTCAAAAGGAGCCATTCCGATACTTGCTTGATGGCTATTATTATATGAAAATTCCACTAAATCCAAGTGGTCTTCCCAACTCCCTTGAAATTCCATAGCACAAGCTCTTAGCATATCTTCCAGAATACGGATAGTTCTTTCTGACTGACCATCAGTCATAGGATGGAATGCAGTACTCATATGCAACTGAGTACCAAAGGCTTCCTGCAATTTTTGCCAAAATCGAGATTGAAAACGTGGATCACGATCTGATATGATCACCTCAGGAATACCGTGTCGTTTAACCACATAATGAACATATAATTTGGCCAATTTCTGCATACTCCAAGTCATACGTACTGGAATGAACACTGCTGACTTGGTCAATCTGTCTATAATTACCCAAATTGCATCTGTTCCCGACTTTGACCTTGGAAGTCCTGTTACAAAATCCATTGCGATAGAATCCCATTTCCAGAGTGGAACTTCTAAAGGTTGTAGCAACCCCATTGGTCTATGATGTTCTGCTTTTACCTTTTGACAATTTAAACATCGTGCAACAAATTTGGCTACATCCTTCTTCATGCCTTTCCACCAAAAATGTTGACGTAGGTCATGATACATTTTATTTCCCCCCGGATGCACTGAGTATGGTGTATTATGAGCCTCACTCATAATCTGCTCTTTCAAATCATTTCGATCCTTTGGGATACACCACCTCCCGTGAAATCGAAGACTCCCATCTGGAGCAATATTAAAATTTTGAGTCTGACCGTACTGAACTTTCACTGCAAGCTCAACCATTTTATTATCTTCCATTTGAGCCGCTCTAATGCGATCATAAATTT
Source organism: Andrographis paniculata (assembly GCF_009805555.1). NCBI lineage: Eukaryota > Viridiplantae > Streptophyta > Magnoliopsida > Lamiales > Acanthaceae > Andrographis > Andrographis paniculata. The sequence goes on along the minus strand of NW_026137621.1, from coordinate 2,186,609 downwards.
CAGGCTCAACTTGTATCATTTGCAAATATCCCCGAGTCATACCCCGTCCAAGTACCTCAATTTCCATCCGCGCTAAATCTTGGCACAGTTCATCAGCAACCGACATGAAGCCCAAGTTATGCCTTGGTTTTCGACTTAAGGCATCGGCTACAACATTTGCTTTGCCTTCATGATACACAATTTCAAGATCATAATCCTTCACCAATTCTAACCATCTTCTTTGTCTTAAATTCAATTCTTTTTGGGTGAAGATATATTTCAAACTTTGATGGTCAGTAAATATTCTGCAATGGGCTCCATAAAGATAGTGTCTCCAAATCTTCAAAGCAAACACCACTGCTGCCATTTCCAAGTCGTGTGTCGGATAATTCTCTTCGTGAGGTTTTAGTTGTCGTGATGCATAAGCAATAACTCTTTGATTCTGCATTAAGACACATCCCAATCCCTGCTTCGAAGCATCACTATACACTTCAAACTCCTCACCTTCCACTGGTAAAGCCAAAATTGGCGCTGAAGTTAATCGATGTTTCAATTCTAAAAAGGATGACTCACACTCGTGATCCCAGTTAATCTTTGCATCCTTTTTCAGCAAATTAGTTAATGGTTTTGCAATCTTCGAAAAATCAAGAACGAATCGCCGATAATATCCTGCCAAACCCAAAAAGCTTCTTACTTCTGATTGATTGGTAGGTCTTGGCCAATCCAAGATTGCCGCCACTTTAGAAGGATCTACTGAGATACCCTTTCCAGAAACAACATGCCCCAAGAAAGCAACCTCCTTCAACCAAAACTCGCATTTGGATAACTTGGCATATAACTTTCTTGCACGCAATATGTTTAATATTACATGCAAATGTTTTGCATGCGTCTTTTTATCTGGGGAATAGACCAAGATATCGTCAATAAATACCACCACAAACTGATCGAGGTATGGTTGAAAAATTCTATTCATCAACTCCATAAACGCAGCCGGGGCGTTAGTCAACCCAAAGGACATAACCGTGAATTCATAATGCCCGTATCTAGTCCGAAAAGCTGTCTTCGGAATGTCATGCTCTGCAATCCTTAGCTGATGATATCCAGATCTCAAGTCAATCTTTGAGAATATAGTTGCTCCTCTCAGTTGATCAAATAGATCATCAATCCTCGGAAGAGGATATTTGTTCCTCACCGTGACTTTGTTCAGTCCACGGTAGTCAATACACAACCTCAAACTTCCATCTTTCTTTTTCACAAATAAAACTGGAGCTCCCCAAGGCGATGTACTAGGCCGAATGTAACCCTTATCTAGCAATTCCTGTAGTTGCAATTTAAGTTCGGCTAGTTCTAAAGGTGCCATCCGGTATGGAGCCCTTGATACTGGCTCAGCACCCGGCACAATATCAATAGTAAAATCCACCTCACGAGCTGGTGGCATACCCGGAATGTCATCAGGAAATACATCAGGAAAATTTCGGACTACAGGAATATCTTGCAATCGCTGCTCCCCTTGCGTCAAATCTCTTACCTCACACAGATATACTGGAAACCCCTTACGAATAAATGATTGAAATGATAGGGATGAAATTACCTTCATAAAAGGTTGTCTGGCAGATCCTGCATAATTCACCAGTTCGCCCATCGCTCCAACCAGCGAAATTGATCTTTTTCGACAATCAAATTGAGCTTGATATGCCACTAACCAATCCATCCCCAATATTACATCGAACTCGGATAGCTTGATGCCCAACAAGTTAGTAACAAAATCAACCCCTTCAATACTAACCGGAATCTGCATATAAAGCTCTCGGCATTCCAGCACTTCTCCTGATGGAAGTAAAACTTCCACTACCACTTCTACTGATGAATTCAGACCCAATCGTCTAACTAGACGCTTAGATATGAACGAGAACGTTGCACCCGAATCGAATAACACAAGAGCAGGAAAACCGCAAACCAGAAATCTACCCGTTAAAACCTCACCTGGATGATAATCAGCTTCTGCTTGGGTAAGAACATTTATTCGACCACGCTGGTCAGGTCCTCTGCCTGGCTGCCTAGATGACGAACGTGACTGACTTCGTCCCCCTCGCCAAGATGATCCTAATCCTCTCCCTTGTGACTGCGAAGACGGCGGCTGCCATGGCCTAAACCTCGGTTCTGGAAACTCCCTTGCAGTTACCACACTTGGACATAACCTGGCAATGTGACCACTACCACCACATTTAAAACATGTCAATGGAACTTTATCACAACGAGTACCTGGGTGGCTTGTTCCACAACGCCGACAAACAGCCCCCGATTGCTGAGACCTCTCCTGACTCGGTTCATTAATCGAAATCCCCTTATACGATGGCCCAGACCTAAACATTTGCCACCATTTCTTTTTACCCTTGGGTTCATCCTCCACTTTAGCTTTTCCCTTATCTCGAACCTGATGTTGATAACCTATTTCCTTCTCACTCTCCTTTTGTCTGACTTCCTGCTTCTGATAAAATCGGGCAGCACGCTCGTAAGCCTCATACAATGAACTGATATCCAACACCGCTAAAGCTTCTTGAATTCTGTGTTGCAACCCGTCTACAAAATGGTCAATTCTGTCTCGCTCACAGGAAAAGTAGTCAGGAACATACATCTCCAACTCATTAAACTTCACAAAATAATCCTCAACTGACATCGAGCCCTGCTTTAAGTCCAGCAATTCTTGCTTCTTCGCTTTTCGAATATGCGACGGTATAAACCTAGCCTTTAACTTTGCTTTAAATTCATCCCAAGTCATATCCACTTGGTCTACACCTGCAGCTTCTTCACCTAACCACCACCGATTTGCTCGGCCTTCCAAGAAATAGGCTCCAATATTAACTCGTTGATCTGACGGAACCTGAACAACACGAAATATCTTTTCCATCTTTTCAACCCAAAACTCAAGGACTCCTGGCTCCACTGAACCAGAATATATTGGTGGGTTATGCCGCATCACAGCGTCAATGAAACTCCTCTGTTGAGGCATCATCGCGGCCATAAACTGCCGAAAGAAATCCTGACTAGGTGCCTCTGTTGGTACATGCGCTGGCACAGGATACTGTGACTCATCAGACGAAGGATCAAACTCTGGGCCTTGAATAGCCCTACGTACACCACCACCTCGAGAATTCGACATACTGCCCCCAATTTTTCCTGATTCAATATCAATTCAGCACACAGCTAAACCAAGCATAACAATAAAAGATAGATCACATTAACATGAATGCACTCACAAAACCCAAACCTCACCAAACCAATTCAATATCATTATTATTTTCAAAACCTTTTTAATTCAAAGAGCCAAAATCTATCAAACCTAGGCTCTGATACCAACTTGTAACACCCCCAATTGGCTCATACTGGAAATGCTACCGCCACACTGCATCATGAGGTCGTCACCTCCTACTTCGGGCCCCACAACACAGTGTTAAGGCTAAAATTAATTATATAAGCATTTTATTATTCCCAAAAAAACAAGTTTATAAATATTTACAAAAACATACTCCCAAAACGGGAGGTTTTTCTAGTTAGAATTTACATATAATACATCAGATGCAGTTCACTCATTCAGCCCGTCTTTCTATCTCCCGAGACGTCCCCTGTCCCGGAGGTGCCATGCGTACCTGAATCAAATATTTTTCTTAAAAGCAATCTAGAATTAAATCCATTTTAAGAACTAACATAAAATATGCCATGTCATGCTCGAAAGTAGAGTTTAATTTCCGTCATTTGCAAAATAAATGCCATGCCATGCCCATACTGAAATAATGTAACAATAATGTCAAAATCGACAACTCATGCACATATACCCATATACATATGTCAAAGTGAGCAGCCGGAATAACCTCGGCTCCATAATAACAGCTCACTAGACTATCATCAATAAATAGCCGGAAAATCCTCGGCTCAAGGAAGGACCTGGTAAACCCATAATAATATAACGGTCACCCGGTCACTCCCATATACCCACCATACGACTCCCGCAATCAATACATGGATACTCGAGCGTTGTCGCCATTAACCACAAGACACCCCATAGTCTGTGATAGCGAAGATAGGACCCTCCTGTCTAGCCCTACCCCGTGTAACGTAGTAGAATCCGTGCAACCTGGAATCACCCGAAGGAAACCCGGAAACTCTACTCCTCCTCGCACGCCCTAACGGGATCGCGTTTGGAGTTTGGCATATGATCCTAAACTACCGGTAGACCTCACTAGTAGCTACTCCAATGAGTGGAACAACACCGAACACGAATGATTAGACCAAATACGTCTCAACTGCAATGGGTCTAATCCCTGAATGACCGTGCGACTAAGTCACCCAGTTGTCCGACTACTATCGTCCACTATCGCCAAAGTGTTACAGTACATCGGGGTCGAATATCCTAACCCCAGATGATGCCCTCGCCTAGCACTACCGCACACGGCGACTAAACGATAGATCCATAAAACATATCCGATAAATCGTGCGATGTGTGCAGCATGTCAATAAGTGAATTTAATGAAAAGGGCTGGTGAGACGGCCCACCTATCCTCCTTTTCATAAATTCACCAACACGATCAAATACGTATATCAAATATCGTAAAACGAAGTTTCACACATGCATATACACACACATATATACATATATAGATGCACTGACCAAATGATTCCACATAATATCATATCAATATCAGAATCAGAATCACATGCAACATAAATACCTAATTTCTTAAAATTAGATTTAATTCCCTACTGCTTACCTCCTACCGATACTTTCTGGATTTTTATAACTTCACCCAAATCTCCTCCAACGTACACCTGTCCCATTATTTACTCAAATCAGATGAGCTTTATGCTTATTCTCAGGAGCTACCTGCTTATTCAAAAGCTAATTTCTATAATTAACTCGTCGGGCTCCAAACTTTTATATTTAGTAGAATATGATATTCTAGCTATAAAATCCTTCTACCTCATAATATTTATATTGCCCGATTATTAAATAAAAATACGCAAAGGTATGAACAAGCAGGCAGGTGCAATATACTGCCGTTTTTTATTCAGCTTTGATTGGTACGAAATTCTCAAAATATAACGTCGGCGCTACGAATAGGCTATTAGCTAAAGAAATTCATCGATTAAATAGCTAAATAGCCAATTTTGAATTTTTGAAGAATTTCTAATTTAATACTCCAATATCAAAATTCGTATTAAAATTTATAATCGGACTCTACGAATAGCAAGGAATACCATACCCAAGTCGGAATTGGAATCGGACAGCTAAATCTTTTTCTTCCTTTTTTTTTTTTTCTTCTCCTTTCTTCTTCTCCTTCGCGTTTCGTCTTCTGTCTTCCTTCGCAGGTAAGTTTGTTATATATATATATAATTATATTATTATTATATATATTATATATATTATATTATATTATATTATATTATTAACGTTATTATTATAAATATTATCTTCATCACCATTACCTTTATTATTATTATTATATTATTATATATTTTATATTTTATATTTATATTTATCAATATTTATCCATTTAACAGTCTTTTTAATCATAATCAATATATAAAATAGGAATAAAATTTATTCCACAATATTAATTTCTTGATTCCAAAATATTATAAAAATATTTATTTGCTATAATAATATTATTTTATACATTCCGAAATCGGGGCATTACACAAGCTCTTCATCTCAAACTGCTAGCTAAGATATGCCTGTAGATCAGAAATACCAGACCATAATCTCATGTGATAATTATAGCATCAACATAAAGCAAGAGTATAACTATCCCAGATGAAGAACGACGAAGAAATAGGCCAGAGTCGTAAGCACATGTGGTAAAACCAAACTCTAATAGTGCAATACTAAATATTGCATACCAATCCCGAGGGGCCTGCTTCAACCCATATAAAATGCGACGTAAGCGACAAACCTTTCCAGAATACGAAAAACCTGGAGGGGGAGTCATATAAACTTCTACAGAAAGTGAGCCAAATAAGAATGCATTCTTGACATCTAACTGAAGAAGGGACCACTGACAACAACAAACAGTAGTGAGATGAGCAACGAGAGCAAAAGTCTCCTCAAAGTCAACTACATACTCCTAGGAATAACCTTTGGCCACCAGACGAGCCTTGTAGCGCTCAATGGAACCATCAGAATTAGTATTGATTTTGAACACCTATTTGCACCCAATAGGTGTCTTTCCAGAAGAAAAATCCACTAAATCCCAAGTGTGAGTTTTTTCCAGAGCCTCCAATTCCTCAGTCATAGCTTGCTGCCATAATGGATTAGCACTAGCCTCACGAAATGACCTAAGTTCATGATGAGATAATATGGCAGAGTAACAATGATAATCACGCAAGTGAGAAGGAGGGTGACTCCCTCTATGTGATCGACAAGGAATGACAGGTCCAGGGACCGTAGACGGATCAGCATCTTGAGACAAGGTCGGAGGGGAATCAAAAGCCTTAACTGAAGGTAAATTAGAAGCCTCAACTGGAGGTGGATCAGAGGTCTCAACTGGAACAGGATTCGGAGGCGGTGATGGATTTCCTATCCTTATTTATCAATTCTCAAAATCAATTAAATCTCAAAATTCATCAAAACAGGCCCATAGCGCTATCCACCGAATTTCTGAAAGAATTGATTTAGGGCTGGCGGTATTTGGACACAGTTTTCAATTTCAATTTTCTCTGGCAGGGACAAACAGGTTTGGACAGACCGGCGGTTCACTTGCGCTTGTAGTTTCCGCGCCGCTTCGTTCAAATATCGGCTAAGGAAGATCGACTCGCTACTGCGCTTACCGATGCTGCTCAAAAATTGCACTGAGAATTGAGTGAAGCTTCAGCGGCAACATTGTTGGTAAATCTTCGTTGTGGAAATTGTTTGAATGGTTCTGAAGTTCTTGGCTTCAATTGGGCGCTGCAGAATTTTCAAGATTTCTTGGCGCAGGGAGGATCTTGATCTGGAAGAATTTTTAAATCCCAAAATTGTCTATCGCTGCTCAGATTATGGAGATAATTTGGAACTCCACTTCGCTTGTGGAAGACGGACGAATCCTGCCTCTTGGACTTTGTCGCTGCTCAAAAGAAAAAGAAAAACGGATGCCAGATCCGCTGTTGTGGATGCCTGCTTGCTTGGGTCTCCTTTGATCCACTCGGTGGGAGATGCTGCTTACAGCAGTTACCGCTCTGCTTGTGTTGGCTGTTGGGACTTTTATGGCTGCTCAAAAAGGCACTGAGACAGGATTTGATCGGCGCCGCTTCGCTCAAATATGGGTTAAAGAAGATTGAGTTTCCGCTGCTCTTGCCGTTGTCGCTCACTTGAAATTTTTCACTCACTTGCTGGCCGGTATCGCTGCTTGGCTTGGGCTGAACGGCTTGTTCGCCGGTTCGCGCACTTATAGAAACTGCACAGATTCAATTACCATAGCTGCAGCAGAGGGACTGAGCGACTTCACCGCTTGCGAGCGATCACAGTTTGGTTCACAAGGAGAGACGTCCGCTTCTTCGGATTTAAAATTCAATATGAGCGGATCATCTTGAAAATCGTGAATGAACAACAAAATAAAATTATTATTATTATTATTATTATTAATTATATATATTTATATATATAGTAATTATTATTTTTGTATTATTATATATAATTATTACTATTATTATATGTATGTATTTTTAGAACAAAGCACCTGCAAAGCGATTTTTTTTTTTTGCAAATTTTCTGAATTTTTTTTCGGAAGATAGATGCCGCGCCGGTTTGATCATCGAAGGATATCGCACTTTCGAAACCTACAAAGCATACCTTCGATGGATTAGAGATTCAAAATAAAATAAAATTCAATATTAAAATTAAATTAGTATTAAACTCAATATTTCTCAATTAAAACAAATATATTAGGCTTATTCCCCGGCAATGGCGCCAAAATTTGATCGAAGATTTTTGGAGAGATATAAAAATATCTTTTAAGATACAAAAAATGATATATGTATGAAATGAAAATAGTTTCGTGCGTGTTCGTGTAGTAACTCCAAAATTCTTCGTCAAAAATAAAAAATCTCTTTAACCGGTAAGTGTCCGGGTCGAACTCAGGGAATATGTGAATATCCTATATTTAATTAGTAAAAGTGCAATGAGTTAATGCAATTGAAGAAACTGAAAAGATAAATTGCAGAAATTAATTCTAACTAAAAAGCGATAAAATGTACGTATCTCGAAAAGGATGAATTGAGGCGTTTGTGTCTGACTTTTGCGTCCCTTAATGGCTAGATTTCCATGGATGAAATGAACGGGATGACAATGGCGTGATAGCGAAAAATATATGTATAATTGCGAGGCGGCTCGGAGGAATGAGAGTGATCGCAATTGCTTGCTTAAGCCGATTCTCGACTCGGTTGGTACTCGACCTTAGGGTATTTACAACGAGGCTTCAGCGACACCCGGCGGAGAACATTATAAGCAAGAAACTCTACTGTCACTAGAAATTTCTGTGACCCAATAGACCACCGTCTATGCCCCATGAATTATTCTTCCAATCGTTCCGCTAGTAGCTCTACCCTTCTCATACCTCTCTTTAATCGGAATCGAATTCAGAACAGCAACTAAGCAGGTCGACAAGGCTCCCGCGTACTTAACTACGTTGAACTACCCGGAATCTATTTGTGACACGAAACAAGGCTGAAATAGTCGATTCTTCTATCGTCCTTCCGCAACCTTGTCGAAATCCAACTTGAACAATTCAAATTGAACATGAAATTTTTGGGTGAAGGTGAGGTGAAGAAATATGATAGGAATTTTACTAGCTAAAATAATATGCTGAAATTAAAAGAAAAAAGGGGAGAAAATCAGTTTGCTCGTGACACAAAACCGAAAATATCGTATTATTAAATTAGATAAAAATATGAGAGAAAAGAAATGGAGAAAATAGAGTGTATGGAATGTATATTATTGTGTATATATGGTGTGTATATATGTTTAGAAGGGATATTTATAGGGGAAAAACTTCTAGAAGCTTTGCGGTTACAACCGCCCATAAATAACTACTAACTACCTTTAAAAATAGCTACTAACTACCTCTAAAAATAACTATAAATAACTATCTTTAAAAATAGCTACTAACTACTTCTAAAAATAATCATAAATAACTATCTCTAAAAATAGTTACTAACTACCTCTAAAAATAGCAACTAATATAACTACTAATAACTTAGTAAAAAAACTACCTATTTTCTAGAAGGTTCTAGAATAAATATTACAAAAATAGGCAAAAATTGACTAAGTGATAATGCATGAATTAAATATGGGAGCTGGGAGAGCTTAGGAATAAATGCAGGGTGACTAGAATAAATGCAGGAGTTGAGGGAGGTTGGACGGATTTAATGCAGCCACCGTTTGTTTTGCGCATAGCCGCCATCACTCACTTTCATGCAGAGATTTTCGCTCCGCTCACATTTCCGTGCAGCCGTCGTTCACGGAGTCCGCGGTAGCCGCCATTTTCGCTTAAGCCAGTCTTGAACTCCCAAACAAGTTTTCAAACATTATCTCACCTGTATAAATAATAAACACTATAAATATTTATTTAAATAAATAATAAATAAAATTAATTTAGTCAAAATTAAATACTTAAATAGCACATAAATAATGCTTAAAAATATAATTCAAGAAACACATCAGTTAATTAAATTATACACTAAAATAATTATAAATTACACCTAAAAATTAATAAATTAATATTATGCACACAAGATGAAATAAATACAATTATTAGAGTAAATTAACATAAAAAATACCAAAATTTGACATAAATAAATAAATAATTAAAATAAATATAAGCTATAAAATATGACAAAATCAAGAGTTATCAGGTGTCTTTCCAGAAGAAAAATCCACTAAATCCCAATTGTGAGTTTTTTCCAGAGCCTCAAATTCCTCAGTCACAGCTTGCTGCCATAATGGATCAGCACTCAGCTCACGAAATGACCTAAGTTCATGATGAGATAATATGGCAGAGTAACAATGATAATCACGCAAGTGAGAAGGAGGGTGACTCACTCTATGTGATCGACAAGGTATGACAGGTCCAGAGACCGTAGACGGATCAGCATCTTGAGACAAGGTCGGAGGGGGATCAAAAGCCTTAACTGAAGGTGAATCAGAAGCCTCAACTGGAGGTGGATCAAAGGTCTCAACTGGAATAGGATTCGGAGGCGGTGATGGAGCCGTAGGATTAGGATCATGAAACAAGGGAGGACATACCGACAGGAAGGAAGGTGAACCATAAATAGATGAAACATGAAATTTAGACAGGGTGTATGCTCTGACCCATAACCAAGAAGACAACATACACGCGCACGAGGTTCCAATTTCAAACGTTCATACGGAGGGATAACGACTAAATCGAGACAACCGAATGGACAAAAGATAATATAATCGGGTGGCTGACCATATAGACGCTCAAAAGGGGAGCTATTATGGAGGACAGATGATGAAATACGATTTATGGTATAGACAGTAGTGAGGGCGGCTTCCACCCAGAACCTATCAGTACAAGATACAGAAAAAAATTGCACGAACAGTATCCAGAATGTGTTCGATGTTTGCGCTCAGCGCGACCATTATGTTGAGAGGTGTATGGACATGAATGTTGAATCAATGTACCTTGAGCAAAGAGGAAACTTAATAAGGTAGAAACTCTATACTCAACGCCATTATTAGTACGGAGGGTCTGTATGGGACAAGAAAATTTAGTTCGAATCATTTGAGCAAAGTCAATGTATGTTTAAGGTAATTCTGAACGGTGTTTCAAAAAAAATATATCTATGTAAAATGGGAGTAATCTTCTATGAAAATAACATAATAGCGACACCCACTCATAGGGGGAATAAGGGAAGGACCTCAAATATCATAATGAACCAAGAAAAATGGTTTACTTGCGACTGACATATTTTCTGAAAAAGATAAGGCTGGTTGTTTTCCCAAATGACAGTTTAAGCAATAAAATCAGTAAAACGAGTAGGACCCAAATGACCCTTACTAACGATAGACTGAATTTTAGAGGAAGACGTATGACCAAGACGAATGTCCATTGAAAATTAGGGGAAGGAAAGGTATTAAGAGGGGTTTAAGTAGTAGCAATAGAGAAATTAATGGGAGGAAAATTCAAAGATTGTACCGCAAATAATTGACCCACTTTTCGACCAATCCCACCAACTGATACAAGATTAATAGTCAATTGAGAAATGCATAAGTATCAGGAAGAGATATAAATGGTAGAAATACAGATCCTGAATGAGTGATATTCATGCGACTCTCATTAGCAGTATGTATGGGCAATGAAGAAGATACAAGATGCGTATCAGTCAATAGGCCAAGTGTAGGTGTCATATGATGGCAGCAACCAGAATCAAAATACCAAGAATTTTTTATACCAGAAGGGGAATTGGAAAAAGGGACTTGATGCAAGAGAGTCACGAGATTCTGGACTGAGGAAGCCATGATAAATCAACTTCGATGAAAAAACCAATCACGCCGTTATAAATCACGAAATCAAGAAATCAAATTGAACAATCCAACCGGTAACAGTCATAAAACAAAATCAATTCCGATGAAAAAACCGACCACATCACGACGTAGGGAACCAAAGAATGATGCAGCAGCTGAAAAGAAAAAAAAAATGATGGCCGGAGGAGGACGGTTATGGTTCCGACGGTATGGCCGGTGTTGACCGGAGAGCGGCGATGGATAACGAACAGCGGCGGCGGTGGCTAGAGTTTTGTTTTTGGAAAATCAGGTTCTGATACCATATTAAAAATTTTGGGTGAAAACAAAGAAATTGTGTTATTGATCATCAAAATAAGGGATCTATATATAAGCAATACAAAACAATCTCGATAGACTCAAATTGATAGCTAGAAATCGCATGCGTTTTATGTTCATATTATATGCGATATTTGAGTGATTTTGATTGGATTCTACCTAATTTATATGCGTATTGTTTATTTGGTGAGTGCAGAGGGAAAATATCAAATTTGGCGTAATTGACAGAAAAAGTAAAGAAAAATTCAGATTTGCACAACTTAGTTAGTCATGGCCATGACTAACTACACCCTCTTGACATGGAAATTTAATTAAAGGCCCAAAAGCCCAGCTACAAAATAATTATGGCAAAAATTAGATAAAAAGAGGTAGAAACACACGTTTGAGTGGGGAGAACGGCCATAGCAGATACGCACAAGACCAGGAGAGTGACAGACTCATAGATCGTGTAGCAAATCGACAAAGAAGATTTCCCTTCCCACTATGATTTTATCTTTCTCTTTTGTTATTTGTTATTTGATTATGGAGTAGATACTTTTCTGATTTGAGGGGTGATAATGTTTTGGTTCTTTTGTTTTGAAGATTCTTGATTTTCTTTATAAAAATTCTTTTTGATTATCAATATTTGTCTAATTCTGATAATAACGTTTGTGATTGTTAGATTGATTGAATATTTTGGTACCGATATTTAAATTAGTCTGATAATCTAAAGTCAATTCAGGTAGGATATCCGTAATTGTATTCGCACATGAATAGGTGACAAGCGGGTTGAATAGTTCCTTCCCGGGGGTTAGACAATCAAATATAATTGCTCATCTTAGGTAGTAATTGTTTTGAATTGGGCTTTTCTAAATTAGAATGCGGTTAGGCAATATTCTTATGGGCGCACCTAGGTTTATTTGCTTAATTAGGGGTAGTTAACGGTCGTACCTTAATTACCTATACTGTAAGGAAAAATTGGTTGTCAGAGCTTGTTGATAACTATAACCAATTTATTGATACTTTAATAAGAATTAAATTATTGAATTAATGATAAAAACACAAGTGCCAAAACTGCATCATCCCTTGAACCAGGCATCCCCTTGATAGTCAGTTCTCCATTAATTTAATTGCTTTGTTATTTTATTTTCATTAGATAATAAAAGAAAATTCCCCATTTATATACTGCATTAGAACACGAAAGAGTGAAGCACACAATTCATGTGGAGACGATCCCTTCCCCTGTATTACATTAAATTGTGATCACGGGATAAGTGAAATATTTGATTGACCGCGCGACAGGTCAATTTTTGGCGCCGTTGCCGGGGATTGGCACTTTATTTTACTCTTTTGTGTTATTTTCATTTATCCTCCTGTTTATGCCCCGTTCTTCTTGTACAGATGAACTAATATTTATTCTTGAGATCGAGAAGGTTAAACGAAAGCTACGAAAGGAAGCCAAGCAACGAAAAGCTGCTCAGGTTACGAAGCTGGCATAATCTTTAAACCACCTCAAAATCTCTAGCTCTAGCGACTTTGAAAGTGATCAAGAGACTGCCATGGCTGAGGATACCCGCACTCTAAGGAAGTTAGCTGCTCCCGACTTGGCGCAGCTGCCTTTATACATTAGCTTTCCAACTCTGAATAACAGTATTTCTTTTGAATTGAAAATCTGGCTTAATTCATTTACTGCATTCTTTTCATGGACTTGCAGGCGAAGAACCTCACGAACACTTGCAAGAGTTCGACGTGGTGTGCTTCAGCATGAAACCACCAGGTGTTACTGACAAACAGATCAAACTCAGAGTCTTCCCATTCTCACTCAAGGATGCTGCAAAGGATTGGCTCTAGTATCTCCCACCTGGAAGCATCGACATGTGGAAGGACATGAAAAAGAAATTTCTGGAGAAGGACTTTCCAGCTTCCAGAGCTGCGATCCTGAGGAAAGAAATATTTGGCATCAAGCAACAATCAGGTGAAACGCTCTATGAATATTGGGAGCGATTCAATAAGCTTATCATTAAATGTCCATAACATCAAATTCCCCCTCAATTATTGATTCAATACTTTTACGATGGTTTGTCATTGATGGACAAGAACATCATCGATGCTACAAGTGGTGGAGCTTTAGTAAATAAGACGCCGGCACAAGCTTGAGATCTTATTGCAAGGATGGTTGAAAACACGCAGTAATTTGGTTCTAGGGATGTTAGACAGACGAACGGAAACAACAGCGACCATGCCATCCAATCGATGCAGCAACAACTTTATGAGTTGATGAGCTTTGTTCGCAAGATGGTCATGGAAAAATCCAACCCGAGTGTCCAGGTCAAGGCGTGTGGAATATGCACCAGTGCAGGACACCCTACAGATGCAAGTCCGACCCTCCAAGAAGAATGTGCAGTGGATGTGAACGCTGCAAACTACGGTATGAATAGACCTCCAGCGTACAATCCATACTCCAATACCTACAATCCAGGCTGGAGAGATCATCCAAACCTACGCTATGGAAATGCACACCAAAATCATGGTCCTCAACCATTTGGAGCCACACACCAGATACAACAGCCTCGCTCTTATGAGAAATAGCTCCCCAAGCATCTACGAGTAACTCCAATCCATGCTTGGAAGACTTGGTGAAGTCTATGGCTACCAGTACCATGCAATTCCAGCAAGATATGAAGTCAATTGTGGATAAGTTACAAGGTCAGATCATTCAAGTGTCAGATGAGGTAAGACAACTACGTGAAAGAGGAAAGTGGCCCGCTCAGCCTGAGCCAAATCCAACAAATGTCAGCGCCATCTCTATCTGCAGTGACGCGATGATTGAATGTTCTTCCCGGCCTAATCCAAAGAATACGAGTTTGCTTTGACTATTCGGTAAATAATATTTGCAGAAAAAGTTACAAACAACTTTCCGTAACTATTTAAAGTAACGACTTATGTAACGAAAATGTCCAAGATATTTCTATTCCGTGTCTTTTGACTATTTCGTCACAAAAATTGTCACGAAATTTTCTTGATTATTTTAAGTTGCGGCAAAAATAACCAAAATATTTGTAATATTTTAAATTATTACAGATATTGTTATGATATAATTTCCGTGACTTTTTAAAATCAAATGTCACAACATAAGTAACGAAAACAACTATAATTTTTTTTTTATTATCGTTCGTAGCTATTTAAAATAATAACAAAATAATAAAATCATCTTCAATATCTTTATTTATTTTTACTTGTATTGTAATTGAATAATTTTTTTTTAACTATTCATCACTGCTTAAAATTAAGTACTGGAATATTAGCAAAATCTTAATCTATATTTATTTAAGTTATTGCAAATATTAACATAAGCCAATATTTAACTATTTATAGTTACCATATCGATAATGTTTTTAAATATATTGTTAATTTTGAAAATTTATATGATAGATTCTTTTTAACAAAATGATTGAGTTAAAAAAATAAAAATAAATAATTTATTGACCATAGATGAAATTAAAAAACTCTAATACTAAAAAATAATATATGTTAAATAAATTTAATAAATTTTTATATTAATAGACAAATTTCAATTTTTGGTTGAAAATTCATGATGATATATTAAATAAACATGTATATTTTGTTAAAATATAAATTTATAACCAATAATATTTTTATAGTTAAAATATAATAACAAACAAAAATTAACAATTTAAAGTAGATAGTTAAGTTGGCACGAGAGATTGTGTAAGTCTTTAATAACTAATAAGGTAACTAGTTCGAACACTTCAAAAGTCACTAGTTTAATATTATGAATTGCAAAGGTTATTATAGGTTTTTAATTTATATAAGCATGGCCAATAAATTCATTATATATATATATATTATTGTATATTTGTATACTTAGTATAATATTCGTGTCATGCACAAAATACTAAAATATATAATAATAAATTTAAATTTAAAATTATATTGAAAACATTACTTAAAAAATTAAATGATTTTTTATATAATTTATATTATTATTAAGTTATATAGTATTAGATATACCATAGAATTAAATGTAACAAAAGAATATTTCATTTTGATATTTTTAATTAAAATTTTTGAAATATAATTAATTTTGAAATTTATAAAAAGAATTAAATTAAATTAATTATAGATAAAATTTTAATATGAAATAATATATTATAATAAGATATATACAAATATAAAAATAAATTATTTAAATTATTATAATAATAATTAATAAAAATATTGACTAAAATAAATAGAAGAGGAAAAATAAATTAAGTAAAACAGCCGTATCTTATTATTCGTAATTATAGTCACTTCAATCGTATAATGGTATGTTTTAATGAAAAAATACAATTATCTTATTCGGCATATTATTTTTCTTATTCTTATTTAAAATATTAGATTAATATTTATATAACTATAATAAAAACTCAAACTAAAAATCAATAAATATTAAAAATTAATAAAATAATACAAATAGAAGAGATGAAGTCCAACATTTACAAAATATATAAAGTACAAACCTTAATCTTATTATAAATTTTTTATTTTAATTTAATTAATTAGTTATCTTAATTTTAATGTATAATTATTTATATTATATGATAATTATTTTTACTAATACATTCTTAATTATTTAATAATTATACTTATCTTAAATTATCTTATTTACAGTAACGGACATGCAATGTGGGACAGAGGGAGAGTAATATATATGATAATATTTTCTATAAAAAAATATTAAATATTTTCAAAATCCTAAAATTACAATAATTTCCACAAATATTTTTATTTTTTAAATATATATAGGATAATATTTTCTATAAAAAAAAAAAATTGTTAAGTGTCTTCAAAATCCAAAAATTTGGGTAGTTTTCATTTTTTTTTTAAAATCTAAAATTAGTATAATTTTCTATAAAAGTAATTTTTTTTTAAAAAAAAAAATTATTGTGCACCTGTAATTTATAGATTTACTTGTGCTAGTGCTTAGTTTATTATTATTATTATTATTATTATTATTATTATTATATCCTCAGTTGCTCAATGGGTACATCGTAATTTTAATGTGAGTTTTTTACATACATTTATTTATTTATACCTTCATTGTTTAAATTCTTCAATTTTATTTAAATTGAGTTTGTTATTTTGTTTAAATTATTGTATTGTTCATTTGTGTAATTAATTAATTAATATTAAATTAATGAGATTGAAAATTAAGTTTATCATTTTGATTAAATGAATTTGTTGTACATGTATAGTAAAAAATAAAATTTATAATAAAATCATACATTACACATATTTAACACTATTTTCATAGTAAATAAAAAAAATAAAATAAAAATAAGAGGAGTAACATGGTGTAATTACAGATAGGACAACGGTAGTAAATAAAGCTACTAATAGGGTTGGCAAAAAAAATGGAAAAAAACTTCACATTCTTTATTTTGATGTTGAAAAGTTGAATCAACATTTACAACTTCACCAAAATTTTGTAGTATAAATAGCAGCGGATGATATATATATATATATATGTGCTTCATTTAACTTCCATCAAAACAACACATCACAACACAACAGAATTACCTAATTAGTTTTGTTAGAAGCTTTAGCCTACAAGTCCTCTATATACAAATATATCTTAATATGGCCAAAGTATTCTTGTGGAGTGTGTGTTTCCTTGTGGCCTTAATTTTGGTTGCGCAGCAGTCGGGTCGTTTCGCATCAGCAGCTCGTGTGCTTTCAGAACGTGTCGAGACAGATCAATTAATTAATACTGGCTTTGGCGTTCCAGTAGTTATGCCGGTTATGCCAATCCTTTGGGGCCCTATACTTCCACCCATGTGAAGAAGAACCACTCCAAAGATCATGAAGATGAAGATGAAGATGAAGATGAAGATGAAGCCCTTTGTATCTTTCGAATAAAATAATACTACCACATATATATATATATATATATATCAAGAACAAGTATTTTGCCTTGATGTTTGTCTCTTTCTCATTGATGATAAAAAGAATGGGGAATTGACTCAAGGATTCCTTGATTCTTTCGCTAGTCAAAAATAAACTCGATGTTTTCAAAGAAGTTGACAGTTTCTTTGGAACAAAATAGCACTTCTATTGTAAACATGACCAAAATAAACACACTTTATGATAGAATTTAAGAAACATGAGAATTTAATAAACACACTAATAAGTAAAATAAACTATATTTATTAATTTGATGTTAAATCTACAGTGTTTTGGAAAACTAACTCCCTTTAAAGTGATTTTTCAGAAACCAATACAAAATGTTGTTGGCACTTTGAACGAACTTAGCTGGTATCAAACCATCAAGAACCTACTATCAATTGAAGTCAGATTATATGCTCATATATTTAGTCTTTCCATGACAGTACACACTAGATTTGCAGTTCTATTAAGTGCAATTTTGTTATCTCCAAACAAATTTGTAGGGTTAGAGATTGTGAAATAAATATTTCCAACAAAGCTTTTCAACCAAACACATTCTTAAGCAGCAAGTGTCACAGTTTTGTACTCGGCTTCGGCAATCAATATAGAGACCTAATGTTATTTCTTGCTGCACCATGAAACACTTGAATCTCCATACTTCAATATGTAGCCTGAAGTTGATTTTTTTTTTATCATCCGAATGACCCACCTAAGTGGAAAACCCGTAAAGTGAAACGTTCCCCCTACCCCTTTTTATAGAATTTACAAGGTCAAGTATAGCATTCAAATATTTTCATATTTCCTTCATGAATCGTCTAACAAGACCGGTACCAAAGGCAATATATGGCTTTGAGATATTCAAATAAATAAGATAATCTACAAAAGCTCAATAAGCTAAGGTTAAGGATCGGGGAGTAGTGATACATACTTCATTTCGCTACAACATTTGTATCAAGTGGAGTAAGGATTTCTTACTCAAATTTTTGTTAGAAGTTTCTTCGCATATCCTTCTTGAGATGAGAGAAGTCCATGCTTCAAATATTCCACTCTCAATCCAAGAAAATGACTAAAAGTTCTCCTATGTCTTTCATCTCAAACCAAATATAGAGATTTTCTTTTGCCGCAACATGATCATTGTTTCTTGTTACTATCATGTCGTCACCATAGAGAATAGTTATCATGAGCTCATCATCATCACCTTTAACGGACATACTAGAATCTGCACTGGATAATAATTACCCACAAATTGCGAATACTTGGGTAATTTTCTATAGCAAGCTCTTGTCCCTTGCTTCACCCTGTAAATAGCTTTCTTAAGTTTGCACACGCAATTGAGATGTAGTTTTGAGATGTATCCTAGTACTTGTTAAATGTAAATATCACTGTCAAGCTTACAATACATAAATACTTTGTAACTTCGAGTTGCCAAAGTTTCCAACCTTGTGAAGCAACAAGAGCAATAACACAATGATCGTATGTCAACTTTGCTACTTGGTTAAACATCTCTTCATAGTCCTCCCCATATTTTTTTTGTATAATCCCCGATCAACTAGCCTTGCCTTGAATTTAAGGACTATCCCATTTGCTTTCATTTTCAACTTGTATGCCCATTTCCACATTATGGGTTACACTCCTTTAGTTTGTGGAACAAGGTCCCATATTTCATTTTTCAATAGTGCCTTTATGTCTTCATCCATGGTAAATTCCCAAGATTCCTTACTTTAGCTTTTTCTTATCAATTATCTTGTTGTTCTTTGTTATCTTCTTTAGTATGTGTACTCTCTCTATCTTTGTGTTGTCCACTAGCTAGATAGGTTTGGATTATCTTAAAATGTTTCTTGAAGACTAGGAATAATTACTTCTTTTTCTTACCACATGTCATGAGACTATGAATTCATATTTCTTTAGATCCATGCACTTTCACTTTTTGTTTTTTTTTTTTTCCTTTCATCGTACCGGATACAAATACATTTCATTGCTTTTGGATCACATATGCTTCTTCTACATTCTAGAATATAGACATATAAAACTTTAAAATTTAAAATTAAAACGTAGAAAATTGATCCAAAAACTTTGAAATATTTGACACTTTGTTTTTCTCCAAACATCAACTCATGGGGAGATTACATGCTAATCAGACTCAATGTAGGATACACAATCCATACGGCTGCCTATAATTATTTTTTCCATGTAGCCAACTCTGTTAGGTTTCCACAAGATGTCTAATTTTTCTCTCAACCACTCCATGATGTTGGGGTGTTTCACCACATGAAAAATTCCATCTAATAATAAGCTGCAATAGAATGAGCTGAATTCATTTTAGATAAACTTGCCATCATTGTCTGTTCTTGGCATCTTTATTTTCATCCAAGAAATCCTTCGACTATTTATTTAATGATCACGAATTTTGACAAAGCATTGGATTTTTGCTTCAGAAAGTACACAATGTAAACCGTAAATTCGTCAATAAAAATAAGTATATATCGATAACCTGAAAAGTATGTTATTTTCATAGGCCAGAACAAGTCACCAAGCATGCACTTAAGTAAAGCTTTACTTCTTATTATAGACTTGTCAAATGAAAGCCCGTGGATTTTTCATGTTGACATCCTTTACATACTTGTTTGTCATTTGGAGTCTTTATGTTTGGTAGTTCTTGTACATTGCTCTCAAATCTAGTTAAGAGTAAGATTGTCTATGAGCTAATTGATATTTTCAGTCGCACCTCCGATTTCTCATTCTTCTTATATTACTTCTGTGAATATAGTAGTTTGTGTACACCTTCAAAGCATGAAGAATGAGAGCCTCTAAGTTAGGACCACCAAGATGCATTTTATCACTAGAATTTCACTCTTAACAACGCTCTCGCTCCAACTTATATAGGGCTGGTTATACAGTTTTAGAGTTGATTGTGTAAAATACAACCATTTATATCTTTTACACCGATATATGATGGATTGCTTTTCTAGAAAATTTAGACGACTCATTCACTATTACCTTTGTCTCTTCAAAACAAAAATAAGATAAGAGGAAAAAGTGTGCTTCTGCATCAATTAAGAACTTTGCACAATTTCGTTGTTTTTGTACAAGATGGACAATAAGTCTAACTGTATAGTTGGTAGCATATATCAAAATTGATAATAAAAAAAAAATTATTTAATATTTTATATTTTAGTTGAATTAACTAGAGTTTTTTGGATGTAAATCATAAATTAATTAAATTTGTCATTATTTTTCTATTAATATTTAAAACATGAAAAAATCTAATTAATTCAACTAAAATAAGAAATACCCCTTCGGTCTCACCTTTTGTGTTGTGTACACTATAGATACAAAATTTTAAAAATCACATAATTGGCAAATGATTAAGAAATTTATTTGTAAAAGTAATAAAAGTACAATAAAAATAATTATCGATTAAAATCAAAATAACTAATTAATCTAATTAAGATTAGATGAATAATATATTAGAATATATAAAGTATAATTAGTGTTTGTAATTTTTTTCCACAAAAAAATAAGACAAAATATGAAATAAACTGAAACAGTAATATGAACAGAAAATATGAGACGAACGGAGTAAAACAACTGTGTTTGTTTGGGGGTTTGGATTTTGATTTGGAATTTGATGTGATATAAATATGTACTGGTGTGATGTTTTAAATATAAAATTAATTTTTAGTATAATATAAAAATAAAAAATAAGTATTTGATCTGATGTTTTTGAGAAATGAGGAATTTGATTAATAATAATACTGAGTAAGGTTTGATGAAAGAATGAATCTTCATTCGTCAGTCCATTCAATGGAGAGTGTTTGATTTTTATTTTTTCATTTGATGTCGAGAATGGTGTGTTCTAGACCTAAATATAATTTGAGAAAATATAAACACGATATAGCTAGTAATCAAGTACAATTTATATTTGTTGAGATGTGATGTCTCGAACAAATTTCCTTTGAACACCAATAAAGGGCCAACTCCCGAAGTGTGGATGCTTCACACTTAAAACAACGACTTAACAACAAATAACAAAAAAGAACACAAAACAACACATGAGACAAGGTGTTTGTTGACCCGGTTCGATTATCAACCAATCTACATTTGGGGATTCCAATTCAAGAGATATTCTACTAATTAGTGCTGATTCCAATTCCAATCACAACTCTTTCAACTCAAACTCCTATAATTGTTTACCTTGGAAAATATCTCCACAGGTTCACGTTGTCAAAAACGCGTACTAACAAAGACCATATAGCAGAGCCGCTCAGAGCTTGATCATCCTCTCATGTTAGAACTCCTTTAAATCCGATCACTGTCGACCTCTCCGGCGGATTTTTATGTCAAAAACTCATTCAAACTAAGGAGAATTGATATGGATAGAAGGTTGAAAGCTTCTCTCAATATTCTTCTTTCTATTTAAAGTATGATCTCAAAATCACTCATCACCAATCTTCAACTCTATCTGGTTGAGTAAATCATTTACATTCATAGAATAAAATATTTTACATTAATTTCCCTTTGCACCTAAATGGAAGGAGTGAGTTTTCATGTTTTGACCTTTCCTCAAATATGCATTTTGTCTTTTGGAAAGTCGTTGCTGCAGAAATTAAGGCACCATTAGTTCATATGTCAAAATAACTTAGGGGAATTTCCGTTCACATTCTCCCCCTTTTTGGCATATGAAACCACGAATAGAAGTGCAGGAATTAACCAACTCACACACTCAATTATCCAAGTGTGAGTCCAACTATTACACGCCAACAAAAATAAAAAGACTACAGACAGCCTTCACAATGATATGGTTGTAATCACTTCGGACTTCCTATGAAAATAGCAGCAGAGGCAGACAAAAACAAACAAAACTTTAACAGCTCCTCCTGAAAAAATAATCTAAAAAGAACATAAACCTTCAAAAACATCTTCAATTTGCTGTGAAATTGTTGCAGCAGCAACAACATCAACAATGGGTTGTGCAATGAACACTCACCATTCCACTAAAACAAACATTAAATTTGATTTTCGCCATTGGTCAATCAAATCTTTTCTCAACATTTTTTTTTTTTTTATGTTTTCAAAAAATCTTCTTTCCAAATTATTTTTACTCCAATATTCATCACGAATATTCCAAAACACCATAAATATATTGGAAAATTTATTAAGTCCATGAATGCAAAATCAAGTAGGGTACGAATGCATACCCAATTGATGTCCAAACTTTTCAAACTGATTTGCATCCAACATCTTCGTAAAAATGCAAGTCTTTTTTATTTTTTCTTAGGCATCCACACCAATCTGACTTTAACATTTTGTTTGAGTTCTTCAGTAAGCCACTGAATATTTCCGCCATTCATAACATCCTTCGCCAATCTAAAACATTTTTCAGATGTATGTTCAAGACATCTGTAGAATCAGCAGATGACATCTGTCTAAGACCCTCTGTCCTTCTGAGATTTTTCTTTCAATTTCTGTTTTTGTTTCTTTTCGAGTTCTACTTCACCACCGGAACTAATTTGTTCTCTGGAATATCAATATCAGCCAGTAGACCACCTCAGACAAATGTAGTAGGTTTGCTGTGTAAGGACTCACAAAACCCAATTCCTTTGTGATCACCAAAAGGTTTCTCAATTGAAAGTACTTCATCCAATTTTTCCTTTCCTTTCCGAAGTTGATCATTCTCATTTTTCAGCTTCTGATTTTCATTCCTCAAGGCATCCAATTCAGTCGATTTTGCTGCAATATCCTTCTTCAAAATTCCGATTTCATCATCCAATTTCTCTTTCTGAGCTTCCAGCCGGTAGATAGTGTCCAATAGCTCTTTGTTCTTTACCACAGATTTCTTTTGCTCCGCCACCATCTCCTCATACGCTTCAATTAATTCATCAGCATCAAGTTTTATGGATTCATCTGAAGCTTTACCAGTAGAAGCACCATCATCTTTAATAGCTTCAGATTCATCGGCCATGAAAGCAACCATGGTAGCTTCTTCAGGGATCACGTTGGATCTGCTTGCATCCTAACGCGGATGGCGGATAGAATGCAAATAGCTGAACCAGTGGTTTATCATTTTTTTTTTTAAATTGGCTGAATTGACTGTTCAACATTTTTTTTTTAGTCTGGCCTCAACACAGCACAGGCGCAGTAGAATAGGATAGGTGAAGAAAAAAAAAAGAGAACAATGAAAGAAAAGAAGGAGGACCAAAGATGATGAACGTGGAAGGAAACAAAATTGGGAAGAAAAAAGGAAGGAACCAAGTTGATTAAGGAAAATTTATGTACTTTATTATCATAATAATAATAATAATAAATTAATATCAGTGTAACTTTAAGTCACCGAATGGGGATTGCATGTAGCTAAGCACGGGATGACATGTATCATCGATTTGCCTTTAATTTCGCCTCTACGCCATTTATTGGTAAAAATTAGGAAGTTTCTTCAGGATCACCAATTGTGCGCCACCTTGGATTTGCCTGCATTTCAATGCGGATGACCGACAGTCTGCAAATAGCTGAATGACCGTTCAATTTTGTTGTAAATTGACTGAACCGCCCGTTCAGCTATTTTTTTTTTTAAAAAAAAAAAGAAAATTGATTGAACAACAGGTTCAGCCATTTTATTTATTTTTTTAATCTGGCCATCACCACGGGGCAGTACAACAATGCAGGTGAAGAAGAACAAAAAGGAGGAAAGCAGAAGAAGGAGAAGGACCGACGATAATTGATGTGGAAGAAGTAGAAAGAGGAAAATCTGGTGCGGCTGCGTTGTGAAGGTGTAATTGTGTAAATAAATTGATTAGGGAAAAATTGTGTATTTTTAATAATAATAATAATAATATATATAATTAATTTTTTTATATATTATCAATTTTTCTTAAAAATAGAAATTATATTAATATTAATAAAAATAAATAATTATTAATGATAACCCGAGAATCATTGATTCCATATTGAACTTATGTTTTTATGAAAATTTTGATATGGTTGAAGGGATGAATGCTCCATGGATTACTTATTGTCTACTACCATCCGTGAAGGAGGAAAGAACATATCATGGATCACTGATTGGATGCAGCCATTCGTGAAGGAGAATGAAATAATAATGTTCCATGAATCACTGATTGTCCCATCGGTGAAGGAGAAGGAAAGAATGCTCGATGGATAACCGATCTGAAGGAAAGAATGCACTGATTGTCTGCAAAATTAGCTGAAATCGGTTGTTTAGCCAATTAATTTTTTTTAATTTTAAATCAGGTTGTCACCTGCTGCACAAGCAAGGTAGGTGTAGAAGAAGAAACAAGAGGAGGAAAGAAGAAGAAACAAGAGACCCATAGGAAATAAAAGAAAAAATTGGAAAAAAAGATAAAAAGGAAAAGCTGGTGCAGTTTGAATGTATAATGTGTAAATGAATTAATAATAACAAAAATTGTGTATTGTATAATAATAATAATGATAATATATTTATAATTAAATTTTTTATATATTATCAATTTTTCTTAAAAATAAAAATAATATTAATATTAATAAAAATAAATAATTATTAATAATATTGAAAAAATAATAATACTATTATAATATATTATTTTTTATTTATTTTTTCAATTTTATAGTTTTTATTATATAATAGTATTTTAATTTAAACTATCTTATGATCTAATATATCAATATTTATACAATTTATTTTTATTAATTTTTAAATTTAAAAATTAATGGGTAAACTGTTTTTTAGTCACATAAGTGAACATTTTTATCATTTTAATCTCGTAATTGGAGGCTATCTTAAAATAGTCACGTAAGTGAATTTTTTTAATTTAGTCGTCAATGTCTATATGGCATATGCATGGCATGCTGGCGGACACATTTTGGCCAGATCAGTACCACGTGGCTGATACGTGTCCGCCATGTGGATAGTTTTTATTTTTAAATAAAGAATATTTTTAAAATTAAAATTAAAATGAAAAAATATAAAAATATAATATTAAAAAAATTAAATTAAAAAAATTAAAAAAAGAATAAAATATAAAAAATATAATTGAAAATATATTAATATATAAATTATTAAAGGTAAGTAGCGCTGACTTGATGGACATATAGATAATTTTTATTTGAGTAAACTAATTTTTTAATTCTGTAACCGACCATTTTATCATTTTAGTTTCGCAATTGGTGCTTGTCTTAAAATAGTCTCGTAAGTAAACAATTTTCGTAATTTAGTCCTCAATGTCTATGTAGCACCTGCGTGGCATGTTGACAGACACGTGTCGATCAGGTCAGCGCCATGTGACTGACACGTGTCCGCCACATGAATTATTATTTTTTTAAATATACAAAAATTACAAATATAAAAATAAAAATAAAATATAAAAACTAAAAAATAAAAATAAAGCTACTAATTACAAATTACAAATAAATAAAATAAAAAATAAGAAAACTATTCATATGCCTGTCAAGTCAACAACACATGACCTTTAATAATTTATATATTAAAATATATTTTTTATGTTTTATTTTTAATATAAAAATATAAAAATATAAATTATCCATGTAGCGGACACGTGGCGCTCATCTGACGGACAAGTGGATAATTTTAGTTTTTTTAGTTTAAATTTTTAAATTGTAATTTCTATATTTTATATTTTATAATTTTAATTTTATATATTTATATATTTTATTTTACTCCCTCCGTCTGACAAGTAAGTATCCATTTGCTTTTCGCACGTAATTTAAAGTATATTAATATTATATTGATATGTAGTATAAATAAAGTAGAAATGACTAAAATAACCTTATATTGTGTGATATAGAGTTAATGACATTTGTGTAATATATTGTAAGTTGTAAGGGTATTTGCAGTGTTATGTAGACAGTACAATTATTAAAAAAAAAAAGAAATTGATACTTTGTTATGGGACGGACCAAAATAGAAAAATGGATAGTTTGTTATGAGACGAAGGGAGTATTATTTATTTATTTAAAAAATAAAATCAAAAGACTAAAAGTTATCCATGTGGCGGACACGTGTCAGACAAGTAGTGCTGATTTGGCTGACAGATGTCCGCCGGCATGCCCACGCAGATGCCACATAAGTATTGAGGAGTAAATTGAGAAATTTTTTTATTTATAGGACTATTTTAAGACAATCTCCACTTACGAGATTAAAATGATAAAAAGGTCCAGTTACGAGACTAAAAAAACAGTTTATCTTTTTTATTTTTTATTTTATTTATATTTAATTTTTAATTTTAATTTTGATTTTCTAACATTTATATTTATATATTTTATATTTGTAATTTTTTATATTTTAAAAAAATTAAAATAAAACTAATCCACGTTGCGGATACGTGTCAGCCACGTGGTGCTGACCTGGCCGACATGTGTCCGTCAGCAGGGCATGCAGATGTGACATGGACATTGAGGACTAATCTTATCATTTTGTCCGATGTTGTATATGCTTGCTTTATATTGAGAGTAAATTATGAACTTACACTCTAACTTCAAACTGAACAAATTATTAGAATATAGTATTGAGATTCTGCATGTGTCTTCTTGGATTTAATAATATAGTATCAAAATTATTCTCTTTGTAGTTTTACTTTACGGATTTAATAATATTATACCAATTTTTTTTTTTTTTTTTTTTTTTTTTTTGTAGTTGTGTGGATTGTTTTTGTTTTATTTTTCCTTGTTTCAATTGAAAATATTCCATAATTCGGTTGTGTAAAAGAATACAGAAAATGTAAACATATACAATGTAAGTTTAAAACAAAATATAATCGATTTGAATTCGCAAATCTTGAACTTTATAATTCTCACTAACTTCACCATATAAATGCCTATATATACTGAACTTGGTTGGAAACCATTCTTGCAGAACGACAGGTTGGATCATCTGGTTGAGACGATGAATTGAATTGTAACACCCCCAGTTGGCTCATACTGGAAATGCTACCGCCACACTGCATCATGAGGTCGTCACCTCCTACTTCGGGCCCCACAACACAGTGTTAAGGCTAAAATTAATTATATAAGCATTTTATTATTCCCAAAAAAATAGTTTATAAATATTTACAAAAACATACTCCCAAAACGGGAGGTTTTTCTAGTTAGAATTTACATATAATACATCAGATGCAGTTCACTCATTCAGCCCGTCTTTCTATCTCCCGAGACGTCCCCTGTCCCGGAGGTGCCATGCGTACCTGAATCAAATATTTTTCTTAAAAGCAGTCTAGAATTAAATCCATTTTAAGAACTAACATAAAATATGCCATGTCATGCTCGAAAATAGAGTTTAATTTCCGTCATTTGCAAAATAAATGCCATGCCATGCCCATACTGAAATAATGTAACAATAATGTCAAAATCGACAACTCATGCACATATACCCATATACATATGTCAAAGTGAGCAGCCGGAATAACCTCGGCTCCATAATAACAGCTCACTAGACTATCATCAATAAATAGCCGGAAAATCCTCGGCTCAAGGAAGGACCTGGTAAACCCATAATAATATAACGGTCACCCGGTCACTCCCATATACCCACCATACGACTCCCGCAATCAATACATGGATAGTCGAACGTTGTCGCCATTAACCACAAGACACCCCATAGTCTGTAATAGCGAAGATAGGACCCTCCTGTCTAGCCCTACCCCGTGTAACGTAGTAGAATCCGTGCAACCTGGAATCACCCGAAGGAAACCCGGAAACTCTACTCCTCCTCGCACGCCCTAACGGGATCGCGTTTGGAGTTTGGCATCTGATCCTAAACTACCGGTAGACCTCACTAGTAGCTACTCCAATGAGTGGAACAACACCGAACCCGAATGATTAGACCAAATACGTCTCAACTGCAATGGGTCTAATCCCTGAATGACCGTGCGACTAAGTCACCCAGTTGTCCGACTACTATCGTCCACTATCGCCAAAGTGTTACGGTACATCGGGGTCGAATATCCTAACCCCAGATGATGCCCTCGCCTAGCACTACCGCACACGGCGACTAAACGATAGATCCATAAAACATATCCGATAAATCGTGCAATGTGTGCAGCATGTCAATAAGTGAATTTAATGAAAAGGGCTGGTGAGACGGCCCACCTATCCTCCTTTTTATAAATTCACCAACACGATCAAATACGTATATCAAATATCGTAAAACGAAGTTTCACACATGCATATACACACACATATATACATATATAGATGCACTGACCAAATGATTCCACATAATATCATATCAATATCAGAATCAGAATCACATGCAACATAAATACCTAATTTCTTAAAATTAGATTTAATTCCCTACTGCTTACCTCCTACCGATACTTTCTGGATTTTATAACTTCACCCAAATCTCCTCCAACGTACACCTGTCCCATTATTTACTCAAATCAGATGAGCTTTATGCTTATTCTCAGGAGCTACCTGCTTATTCAAAAGCTAATTTCTATAATTAACTCGTCGGGCTCCAAACTTTTATATTTAGTAGAATATGATATTCTAGCTATAAAATCCTTCTACCTCATAATATTTATATTGCCCGATTATTAAATAAAAATACGCAAAGGTATGAACAAGCAGGCAGGTGCGATATACTGCCGTTTTTAATTCGGCTCGGATCGATACAAAATTCTCAAAATATAATACTAGGACTACGAATAGGCTATTAGCTAAAAAAATTCGTCGATTAAATAGCCAAATAGCCGGTTATGAATTTTTGAAGAATTTCTAATTTAATATTCCCAATATAGAAATTCATATTAAAATCCATAATTAAATTCTACGTATAACAAATAATACAATACCGAAGTCGGAATCCAAATTGGACAGCTAAATCTTTTTTTTTCTTTTTTTTTTTTTCTTCTTTCTTCTCCTTCGCATTTCTTCCTCTGCCTTCGCTCGCAGGTGTGTTGGTTTGTTTTATATGTATATATATAGTTATATTATTATTATATACTATATATTATATTATATTATTATTATTATTATTATTATTATTATATCTTCGTTATCATTCATCCTTATCATTATTATTATTATTATTATTATATTATATATATTATATTTTATATTTATCTTTATCGATATTTATCCGTTTAACAGTCTTTTCAATCATAATCAATATATAAAATAGGAATAAAATTTATTTCAAAATATTAATATCTTAATTCCAAAATATTATAAAAATATTTATTTGCTATAATAATATTATTTTATACATTCCGAAATCGGGGCATTACATGAATGCTCTAATTTAGACGATGAGTTGAATCCTCTTCTTTAGAGGATGAGTTGGATCCTCTGGTTTTTCCCTCTTAGTCTCAATGCCAGAACGCGTACGTTTAAATTCTGTGTGATAGAATAGATTTGTTATGGCCTTTTATAGACAGAGGGAGAACCAGAATCCTTTGCGTTAAAATCATTATCCCACGTTCTATCAACATGGGATAATGATAAAGTGGTATTAAATCACTATTAATTTGACTAGACCAATTCTACTTAATATTATCATTTATTTATTTTATTTTATTTAAACCATCCATAATTAATAAATGACACGAGGTCATATCTTACATACAAAGTACCGACGGAGCATAGCCCGTACCGAAGAGTACTAGTATATATATTTATATACTAACGTATGACCCGTGCTATGTCTGGATATATTTTATTAAATTGTATGATAATTATTTTAATTGTTACATGTATTGATATGAATATAGTATAATAATAACTTTAACAAATAGACAAAAAATTATAACCAAATATATATTTATCTATTATATAATTATTATATATAACATAGAAAATAACAATATTTAAAATTATTTTAGCACTATTTATAATACCTTAAAATATATATATTATTTATAAATTTTATATTAATATATATGTATAAAGTTAACTTATAAATTAATTTTAAATTCAAATAAGTATATAATAACATTAGTAAAAAGGAAATATAACATCAAATTAGTAAAATCAACATATTACAAAATAAAATAGTTAATTAAAATAAAGAATTAGATTATTACAAAAGAAATAAAATAAAATAATTATATTAAACATACAACTATAAAATTTTAATAATAAGTACCTAACCTAACTACTAAACATTAAAGAGAATTGATCAATTAAATATATAATAATATTCATAAAAATTCTTTAATCGGAATAATATATAAAAAAAATTATTATACTATTCAATACTTTTAATACAGGAATGTGATTTCTTTTTTTCTTTTGTAGATCACTCGTCTCTTCTATTTACTTAAAAAAAATAGAGATAAATTTAATTCATTAAACTATAACGAATATTAAAAATAAAATAATTGTAAAAAACATAATAGTGAAGTAACGTTATAAAATAAAAAAATAAACATATCAAATTATTTTATAGATAATGAAATTTATAAATAAAAAATAATAGTGAAGTAACGTTGTAGCAGTGACATCTTGAAATATTTTAAGTACGAATTATATAATAGTAATATTTATATATTCAATTAAAATTTAGGGAAAAAAAATCCATTTTGGTGAAATTGCTGACATGCGGAGTTGACGTGACAGTTGGCCTGAAAACAATACGGGTATAATTATACACGGTCATTGTTGACCTGAAAAATAATTTCTGGCCTAAAACTTCTTGCCGGGAGTATTGGTGAGTTCCCGGGCAACTCGATGCGAATCCCCGGTAGTATGCGATAAATTTAAGAACAAATCACATTAAGTTGCATTAACATCCCCATAATTGTCCTCCATAGTTGATCTATTTCAAAGATTTTTGTAACTCTTATTTTACCTTAATTGATTTTTCATTATTGCTTGAGATCATGTTGTATATTTAAATGTCTTGTTAATGGCCATCAAACCTAGTAACATTTTAATTAACTCATTCCTCTTTTCCATTCCAAACGCCAAATATTGTAAACCATCAATCGGATTGGATTTTTCATCGGATTTGCATTCTTTTGGGCTGTTGCTAATCACAATTCACCATTGATTAATCCGATATAGATGTTTGGACCTGACACTAACAAAATTATGTTACATCAAAAGTCGCCTTGATTCAATTGATCAAAATCTTCAAGAATCAGTCCGCCATTATCAATAACATTTTTGTGTGGCAATATAATGCCCCCCTATATTTTACAATTTGTTGAATATTAGATATGAAATATCTTTTGTGAAATATGCATGCATGAATCGCCAGAGGGAAAAGCCAATTCACTTGCCGCAAAAAAATGATAGCTCGCCATTATAAGTTTCCATCAATTTGATCAAAAAAAAAAAAATGTCTCGCTAAAGTTGGCGACAACATTCGACGCCGACCTTATATCACGAATAGTGTGACTTGATCCAATCTCATCATACTCTCACTTTTTGACTTGGTCGCAATGATATGACGAATATTCACCTGATCGACAGTGGTAACATCATAGGCATTGCCATTTTTCTTAGCGCAAAACTTCCACAATCATTGCCGATGGGTAAAAATGACCATTTAGTGTTGTCCTATCCGCCAATGATATGACATTCATACCCACCGCAAAGAATTGCTATCTAACTCCTTGTTTTGCTTTTTCGGCTCAACAAAATATTCATCGTCAATGATGATAAAAGGTTGATCGGCCTGCCTAAATTGATTGACGGCCTTTCTTTCATTTATCATTTGATCAGCCCGAATGACGCAAGATATAAGTTGATGGAAATCTCTGAACTCTTGCAAAGCGAGCTTTTCATTAAGTTGTGGATGCATGTCTTTTACCGCTATATGCATCGCTTAAGTATCCGGAATTTGTATATTGTAGCAATTTTTCAAATGTCGAAAGCGCTTTATATACTCGTCTACCGGTTCATCAATTTTTTACTTTGCATGAATCAAATCAAGCAATGTAACTTTAATCAGCGGAATATAAAATCGAGCATGAAATGCTCTCTTCATCTCTTGCCACGACTGTATGGAGTTTGGCAGTAGCGCCAAATACCAATTGAATGCAACACCGGTTAATGATAGGGAAAACATTTAAAGTTTCTGCCAATCTCTAGCTTTTCCGCATTGTGCAATGAAATGGCTCACATGCTCCATACTTGAACGCCTATATTCTCCCGAAAAAAAAGTAAAGTTAAGTGTTTTGGTGTCGCCTTGCAATGGCATCATTTTGCCTATCCAATCGGGCTAAGGCCAACAATATGATGGCTGATCAGTTGGGCGTAGGTGCTGCCCAAATACTCCACGAACAACCTCTATCAACATTTGAGGATCGATGACGGTTTGAGACACCGGAGGGGCTGGCGGACCACCCTGCTGTCCGCAAAATCTTGTACTAGCGGCGTTAAGATCGTCTGCTGGAACAACAATTGGTGGCGGAAGCTCAAGACATGGCGGCTGAAAATAATTGGTCATTGGTGCATCAAATTGTTTTTTTCCCCCAAGGGACCGATGCTACAAACCTGGCTATTGAAATAAGGGTATTATACCAGTGGCGTTATGATTGCCGGCCGGCAGAAGAATAAACGATTGTTGCCCCTAAAATTTCTGCTGTAAGTAATGACCGTTAGAGCCATTAAATGGTTGTTGCCCCCTAAGAAATTGTTGTTTCTGTGTGACTCCTTGCTCAGGGAACAAACTCGTTGTGTTTGGGCTTCCATAAGTGTTGAAACGTGACTTGAATTTAGCGGTCTACCCGACCCGAAACCAAAGCGAAAGGGCTGTTTCAATTGGCAGGGTTCCTTTTGGGCTTATCCTAATTAATAACAAATAGGCTTAGGGTATAGGGTGTTTTGGGGTGCTTATAAATAGATAGCGATGGTTCCTAGTCGTGTGACATAATTGTAATTCTCTGAATCAGTATAATAAAATCTCTCTAGTTCCTGCTCGTGGACGTAGGTTGACACACTGGCACCGAACCACGTAAAATCTCTATGTTCTTTATTTGCTTTCTTTCTCGTTTTCATATAACAAGTGGTATCAGAGCCATATCTGATTGATTGAAGATGTCCTCGTATAAGTTTGATCTGAAGAAGTTTAATGGATCGAATGACTTCACGCTCTAGAAGGTCAATATGAGGGCACTTCTGGTTCAACAAGGATGTGCGGCTGCGTTGGAGGGGGAAGACAAGTTTCCTAAAGACACGAAGGAGGAGATAAATAAGGAGATTTTGGCAAGGGCTCATTCCGCGTTCTTGCTGTCAGTTACTGATGAGGTGTTACGGGAGGTTGTAGATCAGATGAAGGCTTTTGGGCTTTGGAATAAACTGTGTGAGAATTACCAAAATAACTCTCTCACGAACAGGCTATATCAGAAGCAACGTCTTTATACCCTCCAGATACCTTTAACCGTATTATTCTTGATCTTTAAGGGGTTGAGGTTAAAATAGATGATGAAGATCAAGCCCTAATTTTACTGTGTTCACTACCTGGTTCATATGAGAATTTTGTAGATGCTATGCTATATGGTAGAACTATAATTTCTGTTAATAATGTGAAAGATGTCCTTATGTCCAAAGAATTGAAAAGAAAGGTTTCTCTAGAAGAGGGATCTGGTTCAGGTCTGGTTGTAGGTAGGGGAAGACCATATGAGAGGGGTAATGGGAATGGGAGGTCGCATTCAAAATCAAAATCTTTTAGCAAAGTTAAGTGTTATATTTTCAAGGATAAGGGGCACATTAAAAAGGATTGTCCACAGAAGAAGGGAATACAAAAGTTGATTCTAGTAACAGTGGTAGCAGTGCTGCTGTAGTACAAGATAGTTTTGATGGTGGGGACTTTGGTGAAGTTCTGACAGCGTGTAGTGCTAGTACTGTTGATTCCTGGATTATGGATACCGGTGCTTCTCACCATATGACGTTATCTCGTGATCTACTCATTTTTTTTAAGGAGGTGGAATAGAACGGTGAAGTTAGGTGATGATAGGGTTTTAGGGAGCGGAATAGTGCAGATAAAATTGCATGACGGTACTGTTAAGAAATTTGACTGTTGGTATGTTCCTGAACTCAGAAAGAATTTGATTTCTCTTGGCATCTTAGGCAAGAATGGTTTAAAATATCATGCTGAAGGTGAGTGGGTGAAAGTCCTGAAAGGTGCTCTGGTGATGATGAAGGGAAAACTGCAGCATGGAATCTATTTTCTTCAGGGCAGTTCAGTGATGGAAACGGCGGCGGTATCCCAGCCCTTAAATAAACATGATGAGAAGACAAATTTGTGGCACCGTCGATTAGGTCACATGAGTGAGCAAGGGTTGTCTGTGTTGAGCAAGTAGGGTTTATTAGGTGGGGATGTGACAGGTAAAATTCAATTCTGTGAGGCTTGTGTAAAAGGGAAGCAACACAGGATGAGGTTTAGTACCGGTCATCACATTTAAAAAGAAATTCTGGAATATTTTCATTCAGATCTATGGGGTCCCTCTCCGGTGAAATCGCAGGGCGGTTGTTCTTACTTTGTCATTTTCATAGATGATTATTCGAGAAAAGTTTGCTTTTACTTTCTGAAGACTAAAGATGAGGTGTTTGGAAAGTTCAAGAAGTGGAAGACCGTGGTTGAAAACGGACGGGTAGATAGGTCAAGACAAAAAAGTTTATAATTCCCTCTCCTTCCCTCCCCTCCCCTCCTAGACCCTCAAACAAAACAGACCCTAAGAACTGATAATGGGTTGGAGTTCTGCAACGCTCCATTTGATGATTTCTGCAAGAAAAAAGGGTATAGTGAGGCACCGCACTGTACGACACACACCACAACAAAATGGAGTTGCAGAGCGAATGAACCAAACCCTCATGGCGCGTGCTAGGTGTATGCGTATATTTGCTGGTTTATCTAAGCAATTTTGGGCTGAAGTAGCTAACACTGCTAGCTATCTGGTTAATAGATCTCCATCAACTGCAATTGACTTAAAGACTTCTCAAGAGGTATGGTCCGGTAAACCCTCTGATTACTCTAATATAAGAATATTTGGATGCCCTTCATACGCTCATGTGAATGATGGTAAGCTGGAGCCGAGGGCGGTAAAATGCATATTTCTAGGGTATGCAACATGAAGTAAAAGGTTATCGACTGTGGTGTACAAAAGGTAAAAATCCTGGTAAATTTCTTATTAACAGAGATGTAACCTTTCATGAATCTGCTATGCTTGATCAGATTAGAGGTTTTGAAGTATTGCAGGTACAAAAGATTGTGGTGCTGACCACAGGGTGGAGTTTGAGACTCCTAAAAAGTTGTGTTAGAGGAAGAGCAACAGGATAATACTATTGATCAATCCGATCAATCAGATCAGTCAAAACCTCAAGGGAAACCGGTTGAGGAGGAAGCTAGTGATGCTGGTAATGGGGTTGAAGATTCTATAGCAGCAAGAAGGGGAAAAAGAAATATTCAGAAACCAGCTAGGTTTTCAGGATGTGTCAATACATGTGACATGAATTCTGTGGCTTACGTATTGGCGTTTGGTGATGATCTTGACTTTGATGAGCCAAAGATATATAAAGAAGCTGTGGCGAGTAAAGATATATAAAACACAAAAGCATCTAGGTTTTTTTGGCAATGGTGGGTGCTTTTGATCTGGAGCTGGAGCAGCTTGATATAAAAACAACATTCCTTCATGGTAATCTAGAAGAACGAATTTACATGTCTCAACCGGAGAGGTTCGACAGTTCTAAAGAGGACCATGTATGCTTATTAAAGAAATCTTTGTATGGCTTGAAGCAGTCTCCGAGGCAGTGGTATAAGAGATTTGATTCTTTCATGGTGTCTAATGGTTATACTCGTAATCAGTTTGATAATTGTGTTTACTCGAAGAAAGATTCTAGTGATTCCTTTGTGTATCTATTGTTGTATGTGGATGATATGTTAATTGCAGCTGAAAAAATGGCTGTAATTAATGACTTGAAGGCTCTATTAAAGGGTAAGTTTCAGATGAAGGATTTTGGTGCGGCAAAGAAAATACTGGGTATGGAGATCTGGCGTGATAGAGAAGCAGGACTGCTATGAGTTTCTCAAGAGAAGTATATTGAGAAATGTTTGCAAGCATTCTCTGTTGATCAGTCCAAACCAGTAAGTACTCCTTTGGCGGCACACTTTAAACTTGATCGAAGCACTATATCGGCTACAGATGAAGAGCTTAGCTACATGAAGACGGTTCCATATTCAAGTGCAATTGGAAGTCTTATGTATGCGATGGTATGTACGAGACTGGATCTCGCTTATGCGGTTAGTGTGGTAAGAAGGTTTATGGCTAATCCGGGTAAAGCTCACTTGGGAACTGTAAAGTGGATCTTGCGATATCAGAAAGGAGCATGTGATATTTGTCTGGTATATGATGATAAAGGCCATGGTGATGGTCTGGTTGGCTATGCAGACTCTGATTACGGGGGTGACTTGGTGAAACGAAGATCACTGACTTGCTTTATCTTCACTCTGTTTGGATGTGTAGTCAGTTAGAAGTCTACTTTACAACCTATGGTTGCACTGTCGACGACTGAGGCGGAATACATTTTAATGACTGAAGGTATTAAGAAGGGTATCTGGTTACATAGTTTGGTGCAGAGTTTGGGTCTGAAGGTGGAGAAACCAGTGTTATTCTGTGATA
Source organism: Andrographis paniculata (assembly GCF_009805555.1). NCBI lineage: Eukaryota > Viridiplantae > Streptophyta > Magnoliopsida > Lamiales > Acanthaceae > Andrographis > Andrographis paniculata. Next base: position 2,149,292 of record NW_026137621.1, on the reverse strand, counting down.
GTCAGAGTGCTTTGAATTTGGCTAAAAATCCAGTGTATCATGAGAGAACCAAGCATATTGATGTAAGGTTGAATTTTATCCATGATGTTCTGGAGGAAGACAGGTTTTCTATTTAGAAAATAGGTATAGAACACAATCCAGCTGATATGTTGACAAAGGCGCTACCGACAGAGAAGTTCGAGCACTGCTTGAACTTGGTGAATATTCGTATGAAGTAAAGTCCTCTCGGGGTATCTGGCAAGAAGGATACGACTGAGAAATACTTACGAACCTTTGGCGGTTGGAGAAACTCCAACTCAAGGTGGAGATTATTAAAACATGACTTAGATTTAGCGTTCTACCCAACCCGAAACCAAAGCGAAAGGGTTGTTTCAATTGGCAGGGTTCCTTTTGGGCTTATCCTAATTAATAACAAACAGGCTTACGGTATAGGGTGTTTTGGGGTGCTTATAAATAGATAGCTATGGTTCCTAGTCGTATAACATAATTGTAACTCTTTGAATCAGTATAATAAAATCTTTTCGTTTCCTGCCCATGGACGTAGGTTGACACACCGTCACCAAACCACGTAAAACCTCTGTGTTTTTTATTTGCTTTGTTTCTCATTTCGTCATAACAATAAGTAGTTGTATATATCGTCTGTCCTATGAATGTCCTACCAACAGCATTAATATTGCCCATTGGCGGAACAATCAACAGTGGCGATTGAGAAAAATTGCCCCCCGGAGCGCCATATTGTCATTGCTCCTCAATGGATTGATGTGGTGGAGCAGCCTCTTGAGAGAAAAATAAATTTTTTGCCTCTACTCCATAATCGATCATCGGAATATTGTATATCAGCGGTGGCGTTTGAAAAAAGACGCCCTCCGGAGCGCCAAATTGATGCTGCCCTCCAAATCCACCGGGGCTAGCGCTACAATTTGGAATGCCATTGTACTTGTCGAAGGGTCCATCCGGAGTGCTTGAACCTATCCAAATTGTACTTGGGGAATTTCCGAATATATAGATGAAGGAAAATTTGAAAAAATCACCTGATTTGGGGTTGTCATGGGCTGAAAAATAGGATCTCCAATTTTCAAAAGAATCGACATCATTTGAGACTGGGCGATTGGAGAAAAATAACATCCGGTAGTTTCTGAAAATTGTTAGTTCTCCTTGAGTCGATTAGCGGCCATTTTATTGCTTATGACCGGCCAGAGAATGTCGGCCACTTGGCGTGACATATTAAATGCGAAGTCTCGAAGGCTTGCTTGCATCACTGATGATATCTTCTCACGAATGAAGGCAGTCGTCATCCTCTTGGACGAACTGTTGCCCTTCACAAGTGAAGCGGCACCTTATCAACATAAATTCTTTTGGATAGACAGCCCATGGAAGGTGTCCGACAACTTGTCACTGTTCTTTCCTTGATTCGCCATATGAATAATTTTTTCTGATTGTAATCGTATACGCCGTTGCGTCCCACTGTGCGTGCCAATTATATTGACCTGGAAAATAATTTCTGGCTTAAAACTTCTCGCCGAGAGTATTGGTGGGTTCCCGGGCAACTCGATGCGAATCCCCGGTGGTATGCAATAAATTTAAGAACAAATCACACAAAATTAATCAAAGAAAAGACGCAAACGAGTTGTATTGATTCAAGATCAATTCAACATTATTCGACAAAAAACAAAAGAAGAGAAAAAATGTAATGAAAATGTAAAGAAAAGAAAGATAATTTTGTGGATTGAGATATGGTGCCCTTCCACACGATTGTTGTTCTTGTTTTATGCAAAATATTCACATTAACTTGCATTAACGTCCCCATAATTGTCCTCCATAGTTGATCTATCTCAAAGGTTTTTGTAACTCTCATTTACCTTCATTGATTTATCATTATTGTTTGAGATCATATTGCATATTTAAATGTCTTGTTAATGGCCATCAACCCTAGTAACATTCTAATTAACTCATTTCTCTTTTCCATTCCAAATGCCAACCATCGTAAACCATCAATCGGGTCGGATTTTTCATCGGGCTTGCATTCTTTTGGGCCGTTGCTAATAATAATTCACCATTGATTAATCCGATTTAGATGTTTGGATGTGACGCTAACTAAATTATGGTACATCGGCCCAAGTCACCTTGATTCAATTGATCAAAATCTTCTAGAATCGGCCCGCCATTATCAATGACATTTTTGTGTGGCAATAGCCATGTTTAATTCTACACGGCAATTTACCTTTCTATTTTAGTCTAGAATTTTATTTTGTTGTTATAATAGCAAATCCAATATAATTACAATATATCAATTTTAGTTCAAATTTAAAAAATTATTGGGTATATTCTCTAAGAAGATTTTGCCTAAAATTCTATTGTTTACCAAAATTTTACATTGAAATTTTATTGAAATGTAAAATTAATTTTTAAATTGAAATTATTTATAATGAGACTAAAATTGATGAATTATTTATATTTGGACTAAAATCGATAAATTTTGGTTATATTGAGATCAAAATTAAATTTTCCCTAAAATTTATAAATATTATAATTTTAAATAGTGTTGGAGATGGTTCTAAAAACACCTGAACGAGAAGGAGGCTTAAAGACAAAAGTGGAGGGAGAGCTCTTTGGCCACGGAGCCGCTCAACAACAATGGAGCTTCAAGCCTCGGAGCCAAAGACTGCTGCCTGCACAGAGCCAAAGGCAACAACTTCTAGTGGATTGTGGTGCTTCCACAGGGCCGAAAGATGTAGCCTCCATGGACATTAGGATAGCAACTCCTTGGACTATGGCGCCTCCATCCCGGAACAATGTTTCCATAAGGTTAGAAATTGCTGCCTCCATTGGGTTGAAAACAACTACCTCCATTGAACTGCGGTGCTTTTACAAAACAGAGGAAGGTTGCCTCCACAAGATAAAAAACAACAACTTCCACAGATCATTGGATAACTACCTCCGTTGGCCCTAGGTTAATAATTTCGTACTGAACATTAGTGAAGGGCTTATGCACTTTCATACTTTATTCAAAAAGCTCCATGAAACAAGCCAACAAGAGGAAAACCGAAGATTTCATTTAACTCGAGGCTGTTGGGGACACATCCCCGTGGACCGGCTAGAATTACGATGGAAACAAGTCGGAGTAAGCGGCAGATCATGGTCCAGAGGCAATGGAAGAAGTTCAGAGCAAGTGGAACCTGGTCCAGAGGCAATGGATGCGGTTGGAAGCTGATGGAAGGAGGTTACTAGGTTGTTAGGAGGTTACTAGGGAACTAATGGAAGGAGGTTACCAGGCAGTTAGAGATAGTAGTGGGAGGTTATCAGGCAGTTGAGAGTGGTGGATGAATAATTAGAGCTGCCCTTTTTAGCGGGAGGAGGCGGTTATTCTATCTTAGGATTAAAACTAGGAAAAAAACACAACACACACGCACAAAAAGATGAACTCATATTTTTCTCTATTTTCTTTTCATGTTTTAGTTTCATTTTATACATTTTAATTCGAATTACATGCTTTTTTTATTCGATTTCCAGTAGATTTATCCGAGTTTTAGTAGATGTTAGTTTAAATCCATCGAAATCGATCATTTAGGCTCGAAGCCGTGCATGCTCCACCGAAGAAGCCGCCCAAAATCCGACGATGGACAAGCTCTTTGGAGTACTTCCGGAACCCACACTGACAAATCAATGAACAGTCTTGGAACCTCCGAATTTTAGGAACCAACAATTGGTACGCCCAGTGGGACCAAAGTCGGATTTTTCGAAGACTGATGTCGAGGTCGACACGGGGCTCATTTGTATCGCCTGAAGAAAGCTACGGAATTGTTGCAGAACATCCAATGCTTTAGGCCTTAGGGTCGGGGCAGGCAAGATCAGGCTGGAACCAACAGGGTTTGAACCACCAGTCTGCGGAAGGCTGGAACCAACAACCTGTAGGAAGCTGGAAGCAACAGACCGTGGATGGCTAGAGCCATCAACCTGTGGAAGGCTGGCAACAGCCTGCGGAGCGCTGGAACCAACAGCCTGCAGAGGGCTGGAACCAACAGCCTGCGGATAGCTGAAGCCAACAATCTGTGAAAGGCTGGCAACAACCTACGGAGTGCTGGAGCCAAAAGGCTGCGGAGGGCTGGAATCCCTTGGCCATTGGAGCTTTGAATAGCAGTGCTGAGCCTCCACGAGGGGCAAGCAAAATTTCAGCATTTGGCATGATCCCGCTAGGGCGATTAGGCGGACAACCTATGTGGAATGCGCCAACACCACCATGGGGATGTCACGGTCCGAACGTGGCTAACCAATGGAAGAGGATCATCAAAACACAGGTGCAAGGAGGGCAGGCCGCAGAGATGCAGCCGCCAACCTTCCATCAGCAGACTGCCAGAGTGCAGCCGCTGACACCATATCAACAAGAGGTCAAGCCTCTAATGGACATTGATGTCATTGCAGATTGCATAAGAAGGGAATTTTCAAAAAGAAGGTTTAAAAAGAAGCCTAGTGCCACTTTGAGCGCGGAAAATTCACCTTCATACAAAAAAGAAGCTACAGGGGCAGACACTCCAGATGCTATGGAAGCTCAAATCGAAAAGGAGCTTGCGGAGGCAGAGGTTCTAGAAGCCATTAAAGCTCCAGAGCTTGTGGAGGCTCCAGTTGAAAAGGAGTCTGCGGATGCAGAGGTTCTAGAAGCCATGGAAGCTCCAGAGCTTGTGGAGGTAGAGATTCCAGAGGTTGTGAAGGCTCAAATTGAAAAGGATTCTGTGGAGGCAGAGGTTCCAGAAGCCATGGAAACTCCAAAGGCTGTGGAGGCTCCAGTTGAAAAGGAGTCTACGGAGGCGGAGGTTCCAGAAGCCATGAAGCTCCAGAGCTTCTAGAGGAAGAGACTCCAAAGGCTGTGGAGGCTCCAGTTGAAAAGAAGTTTGCAGAGGCAGAGGTTCCAGAAGCCATGGAAGCTCCAGAGCTTCTGGAGGCAGAGACTCTAGAGGCTGTGGAGGCTCCAGTCGAAAAGGAGTTTGCGGAGGCAGAGGTTCCAGAAGCCATGGAAGCTCCAAATTTGGAGGCAGAGACTCCAGGGACCGTAGAGACTCCTAAAGAAAAGAAGGATGTACGGGCAAAGGCTCCACATGAAAAAGACTCTGCAGGGACACAGGCTCCAGAGACCATGGAGGCTCTAAGCGCAAAAGAGGCTGTAGGGGAAGAGACTCCAAAGGCTATGGAGGTTCCATACGAAAATGAGCCTACAAGGGTAGAAGCCCTAGCGACTTCAGACAAAAAGAACTTTACAGACGCAAAAGCTTTGGCCACAAAATTAGCAAATGGAAAGACTTATTTGTGCCCGGCATTGAAGCCGACCAAAGGGTTTATTCCTTTTGTTAATACTATGTCAGCTAAAGGGCTTATGAAAGACAGGCTTAGCACCCAGCCGTCAAAACCTTTGGTTCAAGACTGTCTAGGACCGAAGGCAACCGTTAAAAAAGTTGTCTTCATAAGAGTGGCATTTGAGAAAGTCTCAAGTTCAACATGGGAAAAATAAGACAAAGGATGGTCAAGAGGGAGCTTAATGTCGGTGCCACCATCCCAAGTCCGAGAGCCTCATGATTGGAGAAGAAGAAAGTATACAAAGGACCCAAGTTGGAGGCCATCGTAGCAGAAGTGAAAGTCACAAATAGGAAACGGATTTGGACTATTACCACAGCTGACCAGATCACCATCATTCCCAAGGCGACATGGAAGCCTCCTATCATGAAAGAGAATGAAAAATGGATTTTTTGAATGAGTCGAAGCTTTCCAATAGGGGGGCAATAAGTGGACTCACCAGGATTCAAAAGAGGCGAGCTCAAAGAAGAAAGTTGGAGGTTCGTATCGAGAAGGAAAGGTCACATGAGCCGTCTCCGAAAGAAAAACAAATGGAAGAGCTGCCTAAAAAAAAAAGCAGGTTGTAGAGTTGCTTTCAGAAAGAAAGCAAGCCATGGAGCAGCCAATGAAGCAAGCCGTGGAGCCGCCTCCAAAAAAGAAGCAGGCTATGGAGCTACTTCCAGAAAGAAAACAGGCTGCAGAGACGCTAAGGAAGCAAGCTATGGAGCTGCTAAGGAAGCAAGCCATGGAGCAACCAAGGAAGCAGACCATGGAGCCGACTCCAAAAAAGAAGCAGGCTATGGAGCCACTTCAAGAAAGAAAGCAGGCTATAGAGCTACTAAGAAAGCAGACTATGGAGCCGCTAAGGAAGCAGGCCATGGAGCTACCTCAAAAAGAAAAAAAAGAAAGTTGTAGGCCGCTTCTAGAAAGAAAGCAGACCATGGAACCGCCAAGGAAGCAGGCCATGGAACCACCTCTAAAAAAGAAGCAGGTTATGGAGCTACTTCCAGAAAGAAAGCAGGTTGCAGAGCCGCTAAGGAAGCAAGCTATGGAGCTGCTAAGGAAGCAAGCCATGGAGCAACCAAGGAAGCAGGCCGTGGAGCCGCTTCCAAAAAAGAAGCAGGCTATGGAGCCACTTCCAGAAAGAAAGCAGGTTGCAGAGCCGCTAAGGAAGAAGGCTATGGAGCCACTAAGGAAGCAGGCCATGGAGTCGCCTCCAAAAAAGAAGCAAGTTGTAGAGCCTGTTCCAGAAAGAAAGTAGGCCATGGAGGCGCCAACGAAGCAGGCTGTGGAGCTGTTTTTAAAGAAAAAACAGGCTATGGAGCCGCTTCCAGAAAGAAAGCAAGTCATGGAGCTGTCAAGGAAGCAAGTTGTGGAGCCGCTTTAAGAAAGAAAACAGGTTGTGGAGTTACTTTCAGAGAACAAGCAGGTTGTGGAGCCCCTTCAAGAAATAAAGCAGGTTGTGGAATCGCTAAGGAAGCAAGTTCTGGAGCCGCTTTCACAAAGGAAATAAGTTGTTGAAGCCACTTCCAGAAAGAAAGCAGGCTGTGGAGCCTTTAAGGAACCAGACTATGGAGTCCTTTCCTTAAAGGAAACAAGTAGAGGAGCCTCCGAAAAAAGTTCAAGAGTTAGAGGAAGTTGTCGTTGAGGAAGAGTCTATCTTCGAATGGAATGATATGGCAACGATGATAGAATTTAAGAGGCTCAGGCCTGCTCAAAACCAACATGTCAAGCCTTTGAACATTTGGGTCTCGATGAATGGCTATCCGCTTGACCAAGTTTTAGTGGACACTGGAGCTTCTGTGAATGTGTTGCCAATTAAGACCCTATGGAAGTTTGGAAAGACTAGTGACGATTTGTTTTCTACATTTGTATGGCTTACAGATTTTGTGGGAAATTCTTACAAACCGGTAGGTATGATCACTTTGAATGTGCAGATACGGACAAAGTAAATATCATCAAATTTCATAGTGATTGATAGTAAGCCATTCTATTCGGCTCTCTTCAGACGGAATTAAATTCATGCATGAAAGTACGTGCCTTCGACACTCCATCGAACGTTGATGTTTTGGAATGGAAATAAAGTCCAAGAAGTGAAGGCCGAGGAGGATCCCTTGTCAACAGAAGTGACTACAATTGATTCAAGTGAACGGCTCAAAGCAAAAAGACATGGGCTAAATGGAAGCAATTGTCCAACCTTTTCTAGGAAGGCATTGTTGGACATGGGTCCGAAAGCACCTTAACGAGAATGAGGCTTAAAGACAAAAGTGGAGGCAGAGCTCATTGGCCACGGAGCCACTCAACAGCAATAGAACTTCAAGTCTTAGAGTCAAAGACTGCTGCCTCCATAGAGCCGAAGGCAACAACTTCCAGTAGATTGTGGTGCTTCCACAGGGCCGAAGGCAGTAGCCTCCATGGACATTAGGACAACAACTCCTTGGACTATGGCGCCTCCATTCCGGAACAATGTTTCCATAAGGTTAAAAAGTGTTGCCTCAATTGGGTTGAAAACAACTACCTCCATTGGACTGCGGTGCTTCCACAAAACAGAGGAAGATTGCCTCCACAAGATAGAAAGCAACAACTTCCACAGATCATGGGATAACTACCTCCGTTGGCCTTGGGTTAATAATTTCGTACTGAAAATTAGTGGAGGGCTTATGCACTTTCATACTTTATTCAAAAAGCTCCATAGAACAAGCCAATAAGAGGAAAACCAAAGATTCCATTTAACTCAAGGCTGTTGGGGACACATCCCCGTGGACCGGTTAGGAGTACGATGGACACAAATCAGAGTAAGCGGCAGATCTAGTCCAGAGGCAATGGAAGAAGTTCAAAGCAAGTGGAACCCGGTCCAGAGGTAATGGAAACGGTTAGAAGCTGATGGAAGGAGGTTACCAGGTGGTTAGGAGCTGATGGAAGGAGGTTACCAGGTGGTTAGGAGCTGATGGAAGGAGGTTACCAGGGAACTAATGGAAAGAGGTTACCAAGCAGTTGAGAGTGGTGGAGGAATAATTAGAACTGGCCCTTTTAGTGGAAAGAGGCGGTTAATCTATTTTAGGATTAAAACTAGGAAAAAACACAACACACACGCACAAGAAGATGAACTCGTATTTTTCTCTATTTTCTTTTCATGTTTTTTTGTTTTATACATTTTAATTCGAATTACATGCTTTTTTTTATTCGCTTTCCAGTAGATTTACCCGAGTTTTAGTAGATGTTAGTTTAAATCCATTGAAATCGATCGTTTAGGCTCGAAGCCACGCTTAGGCTCGAAGCCGTGCAGGCTCCACCGAAGGAGCCGCCCAAAATCCGTCGACGGACACACTCTTTGGAGTACTTCCGAAACCCACACCGACAAATCAACAAACGGTCTTAGAACCTCCGAATTTTAGGATCCAACAAATAGACTATAATAAATAAATATAAATACATTAATAAATTAATAGTATTAATATACAGTAAAAAATAAAAATAAATTAAATATAAAAAAATAGTAATATTTTAAATTAAAAATAATTAAACTATTATGTTATTTAATATACTTATCCACAAATTTAATATTATCACTTTATTACAATAATTGCCCTAAGCCTTTTGTCAATTTACTTCGAATATTTTAAAAAAAAAATTCAAATAATTTCGAATGACAAGTATTAAAAATAAAAATAAATTAATTTCTAGTTTCATTTTCTTGTTAAAGAAAGACATGTAGAATACATATATAAGTATTAATATACATAAAATTTATAAAATATATCAAAGATGTAGATTAAATAAATAAATGAGAAGTTTAAAAAAAATACGTAAAAGTCCTATATAATATGTATTGTTGTATTTCAAAAAATTTCTAATAAACAAATGTATAAACATAAAGAAGCATGAATGATGATAATGCCAACCTAATTCTCCAATCTTGTCATTATTTGTTGTTTTTTTATTAGATTTGGCACAATTCAACATTATGTTGCCTCATTTTTCTTTATGGCGGAAATTTGCAAATGTTTTTCTTCAAATGCTCTGTGTTTAAATTTCTGACCGAACCTAATAGCATGCAAATTTTGACTTATGAATTTAAAAAATCGACATTACATTTGCGCAACTTACGATCATGGCAAGGCATGGACTTCAATTTAGGATTAATCTAATTTACAAGGGCTAAGGATTCAATATAGTTATGCTAGTAGTAAACAATTCTCAAAAATGGCACAGCACACATTCCATGGCATGTAATAAAACTACTTTAAACAAAATAGCTTAAAGGTGAGTATACTTTCATAGTAAATGAATAGAAAATAAGAGAGGGGTAATATGGCGTAATTTTCGAGAGGACAATAGTAGTAAAGAAAGCTACTAATAGGGTTGGCAAAATGGCGGAAAAAATCTTCACATTCTTTATTTTGGTGGTGAAAAGTCAAATCAACATTTATAATATGACCAAAATTTTGTAGTATAAATAGGCAGCAGATGATGTATGATTCATTTAACTTCCATCAAAACAACACAACACAACACAACACAATTAATTAAATAGTTTTATTACAAGCTTTAGCCTACAAGTCCTATATATATACATATCATAATATGGCCAAAGTATTGTTGTGGAGTGTGTGTCTCCTTGTGGCCTTAATTTTGGTTGCGCAGCAGTCGGGTGGTTTCGCAGCAGCGGCTCGTGTGCTTTCAGAAAGTGTCGAGGCAGACCAGTATAATCCTCTGTTTGATCCTTTTAATCCTTGTAATCCTATTAGTCCTTTCTCTCGAACTATTCCACCGGTAGTTCTTCCTCCCGTCCTAAACCTTCCACCTCCACCCCTGTGAAGAAGAACCACTCTAAAGATGAACATGAAGATGAAAATGAAGCCCTTTGCGTCTTTCAAATAAAATAGTACTACAACATATATATATATATATAATTATAAAAGACATCCTCTTACATATATATATATATAGGTAGATATCAAGAATAATTGCTCCTCGGAGCATCCAATAAATCAAATCACTATTTCTAGAACAATTATGCAACCATAGACACTTGTGTGTATGTTTCAAAATACATTCATTAATTAATGTAATATCATTAAAGTAGCACTTTCTCTCTCTCTACATAGACACTTGTCTCTATGCTTGCTTGATTGATTGAATCACATACATTAATGTATTTTTGTATTCAAATTACATTCACACGTACCTTAAATTGAATATTAGCCTTTGATTTAAAGTTAATTAGGAGCATTAATCAGCTGCTCCGATATTTATATGCATTAAACTTTTTTATTGATATCTATATTATATATTTTATTGAAATATAAATTTTATACTCGGCCAAATGAGCATCATGACAATATTCTTTATAGAGAGGCAAGCGATCTTGCCATAATAAGCGGAATCGACATTGGTGTGATTCATGTTCTCCCTGATGCACCTTTACTTGATACAAACTTTGAATTGTGACGAAGGAAGATCAGACAAAAGAAGGAAAGTGGTTCGACGGTTAAATATTTGTGTTTATAATTCTGTCATTGTTATAATCTATGTTAATTGCTCAGAAATAAATACCACCTTTAAAACAAATATTTTCATCAAACATACATATACAACAATGACAGAATTATAAACACAAATATTTATAGTAATCAGCACCATAAGCGAATTGGACTAAAATAGTTTACTCTACTTTATATTAGAAGTGTTCTAACTGAATCGTTGATAAGAGATTAATTACCTTAATTATTGACCATTATATTTGCTCTTTTATACTTAGATTTAATAGTGTATGAATATGCCATTATAAATTGAATAATGCAATTTTTACTATTTGATTGTGAGAAAATAATTATTTCCTCTGTCCTCTAAAATTATACCCATTTGACATAGCACATATTTTAAAAAAATTATATTAAAATATAAACTATTTTACAAAAGTAAAACAAAAATAGAAAAAATAGTATTAATTATTTATTTATATTTGAATTAAAACTATTCCCTAGCAGGGAAAGTTAATTCACCTTCCTTTTATACCATTTTATTTATTAATTTTCTAGTTAAGCTCTGCCAATTAATTTTCTTTCTGCTTTAGGAATTTATGAATTTGACTTGCCAAATTTTGAGAAAGTAAAAAGTATTAGTAATATATCTATTTGCATTAAGGTAGTCCCTAATAGAGGAAATTAATTCACATACTTTTTATTCTCTTCTATTTATTTATTTATTTATTGTAAAAAAAAAATAGAAACAAATTTATTCAAAAAAATTTATTTATGATTTTTGCTTACTAAAATGTTGGAAAATAATAATGATTGTGAAAAAGGGAATGGGAAATCTCGTCAAAAGGAAAGAAACATTATAAACTTTTTATTTTATTTTATTTTTGGCGTTTTACAGGCAATCCAGATTATAAATTGATATTATATGTGCTGCTAAAATATTGGAGAAACTGATTTAAAAAACTTAATATAGGATATTGCACAATATAGCAATATTTTATCAATTTTAATTAATTCAATGAATACTCTTTTTAACTACATAATTGTTATTTAAATTTAACAATGTCATTAATAGTAATCTTATAACCACTTAGCATATATATGTATTCTCAATAATTTAATTCCTTTATCTCAAATAATACTTTCTTTCCATTGAAAATATTACTTATTTTGGTTAGCATATTCATCAATTATATATACGAGCAAACTCAAATTCAAAATTCATACAATGCAATCATTTTTTATTGTCATTTTTTTTAAGAATATGTTAGTAAAAGTATCGAATTATGTAGGTGTATGCTATACAACCCCTTACTCTATATGAACAATACCCATAAGCAAATAAGGAGTCGTCAAAGTATCCCGATTACATGATTCTTTGCAGATAAGCAAGCCAAGTACGTACACATAATAAGGTGGACTCAACAATGGTGTGATTGATTCTTTCCGTAATGCACCTTTCGTTGATCCAAACTTTGAAATTGTGACGAGGGTGGTCGTGCAAGAGAAGGAAAGTGGTTCAACGGTCCGTCACAATCCATCTCAATTCAATGTCATCACCAAATCTTAAACATGAAGAACCAAAGACACAGATTATTCTAATGATCTTTAGATATTCATTGTACTCCTAAATATACATTTGCATAATCAGTACAGTCTTCTAGTCATTCAATGAGAAATGGAAAAAAAATAACCAAGCCTAAGAACTTAGTATAATGGTATATATTAGTAAAGGAGGAAGTCCAATTCATAAACAAATCCACAATTTGCTTATTAGTTATTTTGATTTTAATGGACAATTATTTTTATTGTACTTTTATTACTTTTATTAACACATTTTTTAATCATTTGCTAATTACGTCATCTTTAAAAATTTTGTATCTACAATTTACATAACATGAAAGGTGGGATGGAAGAGGTATTTCTTATTTAAGTTTAATTAATTCAATTTTTTCGTGTTTTATACATTAATATAAAAATACTGATATATTTAATTAATTAATTATTTCGGATCCAATACATGAAAAACTCTAATTAATTCAACTAAAATAAAAATATATATATTAAATCAATTTTTTTTTTCATTATCAATTTTGATATATGCTACCAAAGATTTGTTGTCGGTCTTGTACAAAAACAACAAGACTGCAAAATTCTTTATTGGTGCAGAAGAACACTTTTTTGTTTTATCTTATTTTTGTCTAGAAGAGATAAAGGTAGTAATGAATGAGATGTCTGAATTCTCTAGGAAAGCACTCCATTATATTTTGGTGTAAAAGATATTAATTGTCTCATTTTACACAATCAACTCTAAAATTATATGACCAACTCTGTATGAGTCGAGAGAGAGTGTTGCTAAGAGTGAATTCTAGTGATAAAGTGCATTTTGATGGTCTTAACTTTGTGGCTCTCACTCTTTATGCTTGAAGGTGTATTCAAACTACTAAATTCACCATAAGTGTCACAAGGAGAAATTAGAGATCCAACATAAAATATCAATTAGCTTACGGACAATCTTACTCTCAACTAGATTGAAGATCTATTGGTGCTATTGCTTCGGAATGATAGTCAATTACATGTGCAAAATATTGCAAGGTAAACAATGAGAGAGGCTAGGTTGTTAGAAGTTCATTGGTGACTTGAGTAATTGTAACAACATGTAGATAGGTGATAGTGGACTAGCTATTGAATTGATATCCCAAGAACTAGATTATTTATATAGTGGACTAGCTATTGAATTGATATCCCAAGAACTAGATTATTTATAATCGAATTGGGTCAACAAACACATTGTATCCTTTATTACTCTGCATGCATTCACATTATTACTTCAACCCTAGGTTGTTATTACCATGAGTTTACCACGTAATAAGTGATTTTTTTTTTACTGTGTGGTTCATAATACTTCTGAATGTTTTCTCATAAGAGTTGGCCTCTTATTTTATGTTCGAGGGGATTTCGAACGAACTATTGTCAACATATGGTATCAGAGCATCATGCTCAATTTCTTGAGTAAATCAACTTGTGGTGAAAACTGAATCAAAAAGGAAACTCGACCACTAGATCTCCCTTATTTGATAGTTTTAACTATGGGTTTTGGAAAACAAAAATAAAAACATTTCTAGTGTCACAAGAATATAATGTTTGAGAAGCTATTAAATATAGATAGTCACACCCCACAAAAACCATTCAAGGTGAAGGAATTGAAGAACTTCCCAATGTTGTATCGAAGCCAAAGAGAGAATGGACAATTGAAAACGGGGATACCTCAACTACAAGAGTTTGGCATTTTTATAATTAAAGTATTTAATCGTTGTTATTGGTGACATAAAATTATTGAAACTTAAAAAAATATATTATTTCTGTTCAAATGAATTTTGAAATGAATTTTTTCTAACACCCATGACAATAAAAGTGATGGTTTCTTTGCTTTCCCTACCTTTAAAAAAAATTTCGGTGATGTGGACAACAACACTTAAACATATTAACTATCAAATTCAGTATATTTTGTCCATATTTATATATTGGAATATGTAAAAAATTTTGGGATAATTTAACACGTTCAGTATTATGGGTCCTGAATGTTAAAATATGGGTGTCTTCGTGGTGAACACGATCATATTTCAACACGGCCATTGATACTGAGATGTTGTATGTTTAAATACCGGTGTGTTCTTAGTTAATACATGCGTATTTGAATACATACATAAGAGGAACTAGATAACCATTAAACACCCCTGTATTCTGCGTACGTAATACGGCCTTTTTCAATCCCAATTTGATGCCACCATAGCTTTCGTTATAGTTACGCTAGTACATTCTATTAAAATTTCAACGGTGAAGCTAAAAATGATGATTAATTTTTTATATGAGATTAATTTTGATAATTATTTTTAAATGAGACTAAAAAAATGGTTGGCATCAATTTTGATTTTTTGCTCGTTATTTGTGTTTTAAACAATATATATTAAATAATTTATTTTTCACAAAAGTTTTATTAAGTTGTTTATATAAAAAATACTTGTTGGCTTAATTATTTTAAATTGCAAAGGTTATTAGAGTTCTTTAATTTATATAATCATGACCAATTAAATCATTATATATATATATATATATATTATATGTTTGTATATGCAGTGAGATTTTTAATATTAGAAACGATTTTAATTAGAAGGTATAAACTTGCTGAATTTGTAGGACTTGCTTAGTCGACTATGCATTTAAAGGTTCACTTTAGTTTATCTTATTTTCATACATTTTTATACAGAAATATTGTGCTCTGTAATTTATAGATTTACTTGTGCTAGTGATTAATTTATTATTATTATTATTATTATTATTATTATTATATTTTCAGTTGCTCAATGGGCGCATCATAATTTTAATGTGAGTTTTTGACATACATTTATTTATTTATACCTTCATTGTTTAAATTCTTTAATTTTTTTAAAAATTAAGTTTGTTATTTTGATTAAATTAATGTGTTGTTTATTTGTATAATTAATTAATGAAATTGAAAATTATGTTTATCATTTTGATTAAATGAATACGTTGTATATTTACATTAAAATATAAAATTTATAATAAGATCGTCGATTACACATATTTAACACTATTTCCATAGTAAATGAAAAACTAAAATAAAAATAAGAGTAATATGGCGTAATTTTCGAGAGGACAATAGTAGTAAAGAAAGCTACTAATAGGGTTGGCAAAATGGCGGAAAAAATCTTCACATTCTTTATTTTGGTGGTGAAAAGTCAAATCAACAGTTACAATTTCACCAAAATTTTGTAGTATAAATAGGCAGCGGATGATATATGTTTCATTTAACTTCCATCAAAACAACACAATTACGTAATTAAATAGTTTTATTACAAGCTTTAGCCTACAAGTCCTATATATATATATATATATACACATATCATAATATGGCCAAAGTATTGTTGTGGAGTGTGTGTTTCCTTGTGGCATTAATTATGGTTGCGCAGCAGTCGGGTGGTTTCGCAGCAGCGGCTCGTGTGCTTTCAGAAAGTGTCGAGGCAGACCAGTATAAAAATTATCTGTTTGATCCTTTTAATCCTTTTTATCCTTTTAATCCTTTTTATCCTTTCTCTCGAACTATTCCACCGGTAGTTCTTCCTCCCGTCCTAAACCTTCCACCTCCACCCCTGTGAAGAAGAACCACTCTAAAGATGAACATGAAGATGAAAATGAAGCCCTTTGCGTCTTTCAAATAAAATAGTACTACAACATATATATATATATAATTATAAAAGACATCCTCTTGCATATATATATATATATATATATAGGTAGATAAGAATAATTGCTCCTGGGAGCATCCAATAAATCAAATCACTATTTCTAGAACAATTATGCAACCATAGACACTTGTGTGTATGTTTCAAAACACATTCATTAATTAATGTAATATCATTAAAGTAACTCTCTCTCTCTCTCTCTACATAGACACTTGTCTCTATGCTTGCTTGATTGATTGAATCACATACACTAATGTATTTTTGTATTCAAATTACATTCACATTGTACGTTAAATTGAATATTAGCCTTTGATTTAAAGTTAATTAGGAGCATTAATCAGCTGCTCCGATATTTATATGCATTAAACTTTTTTATTGATATCTATATTATATATTTTATTGAAATATAAATTTTAAAATATTTACACACATATTTTAAAATTTTAAAATTATATATATAATATAAATTAAACAAATTACTTACCATTAAACTTTCAACAAAATTCAATCAATAATATCAATTACACCGACAATTACTCTTCACGCTCAAAACAAAAATAGGAAAAAAAAAATTGGTAGGGGTGAATGAGTACCATAAACGTGTAGGGATATGGCAATGGATCGGCGCCGAGACCCGACCCAAATATATATTGTTGGACCCGGCTATACCTGGACCCGACCACACACCCGATACTTGACAAGACCCGACAAATTTGAAAAACTTATACAATTCTTAAATTTTAATTAACATTAGATCCGGACCGAACACACGTTAAAATTTATGTATTTTATTCAAAAATATTACAATAAAATAATAAAAGATATATATATTAAGCTCAAAATAATATGTTTAGTATAATTTATATTGAGGAATTATTATTATGTATTTTATATATAATTGATATATATTAATATATTAATTGGGTCCGGATTGGGTCGCCTTTAGACCCGAGACTCAACTCAAGACCCGACCTGATTCCCGATAAGTGTATACAATACCGGATTCGATGCTAGAATAATTGAATCTGACTCCAAATAAATAAGTTTTGTTCGGATTGAGTCTCGAATCTACCCAAACCTATTGTCATCTCTAAATATTTGAGAAGCACTTAAAACACCCGTTGATTTTATCCATCCAAACCAAGAAAAAAATATGCAATGTTCGTCTCTGACAATTATCTTCCAGGGATATTTAGATGATAAAATCAGAATCTGCAATATATAAAACCATTCAAATTCAACTAACAGGATTCCCGCCACTAATACCATATTAAATTATCATCTTCCTAAAAGTTTAATTTTACAAAATATGTATATTTTATATATTTATATATATTATGAAATCAAGAAATATATAAGACAATATTCGAATATTTTATGAGAGAAAAACATATAAATATATAAAATAATATTTGATGAAATATTTTGTAAATGAAAGACATATTTTTTTTTTGAAAACGTAAAATCCAAATAAAAAAGTTTGAGGAAATTTGGCAAAAGAAAATACACACCAAAAAAAAAAAAAAAAAAAAAAAAAAAAGAGGGGGGGGGAAGGGGAGTGGGTTGGGCAAACAAACTCTTGGATTACTAATAAGAATAATAAAAATCCATTGTTATTATTTATTTTTTTTTCCTATTTATCTTTGGAAATGTTATTAAAAATAAATTTATTGTAATACCCCGAAGTTGGACCGATCTTCCGTCAATTGTCGTGGATGAGCCGGTGACAGACCATCCAAGATTGAATAATAATTAAACTGATTAAATAGACTACTTATCTTAACAATGTACATAATCCTTTTCGAAACTTCTACTGAAAGAACTTTAGAATTAAGCGTACTTGCCTAAACTAATTTGAGGATGGATGACCCATTGGGATATCTACCAGGGTGCGTGAGTGAGGACAGAAACGTACTGGAAGGACTCGTGTTAACATGTGAGACCAGTCTACTCTCCCGAAACTGCTAGCCTTGTGTGACTTGCAGGCCAAAGTGTCACAGTTGGTATCAGAGCCAACCTGCGAAACCCGCAGTCATTGATCGGATTAGTGACAAGTCTAGCAGTTGATGATCTTTGGGGTGCAACGAGGATGTTACATTCTAAGTCGGAGAGGATGTAATAATTCCGGAGTTTGGCCGGTGTTAAGCCAACTCCCGTGTATGGATAAGCCGGAGCTAGAGAGATTAAATGGATTGAATAAAATACTAATGCCAATAATGTACACATTCTCTTTTCGGGAGTCTTACTGAAAGAATTGTAGAGTTAAGCGTGCTTGCAGATTCTTTAAAATCTTAATCAATATATGTTAGATATTTGTTTTGAAATATTTATTATTTAAACTCTAAAATATATCTAATTTTTATATTAAATAGAAAAAATAATGTTTTTATGTTTTTTGTAAAAGCTTGTGGGTTTGTCCTCTTGGCTCACAATCCACTGATGGATTGAGTTGGACCGTTTAAATCTTAGCCTGCCTCGCCGCGAATTGGCTCCCAAATAAGCGGGTTATTTGCTAGTAATGGTGAATGGTGGGTTAATCTGTCCCACTAACCCATTTTAACAGCTCTACCAAAAGGGTTGATGTGGCCGCCAATTTTTATATATATAATGCTATTATTAAAATTTTTATAAAAAATATATACAATTTAAAATAAAATATATAATTTTTTACTTTTTATATTTATTTTTAAATAACTTATTTTAATATTGGTTTGTGTATTGATTTGTTTATTTTATTTTTTATTACTCCTTCGTCATCCAATTGTATGCTTATTTGACCGCATACGAGTTTTGAAAAAATAAATAATAGAAATTTATTTATTTTTTACATAAAGAAAAAGCAAAAGAAAAATGATATTTTGTTACTAAAAAAGTGAGAATAGATTTGGACGACGAAGTGAGTCTTTCATTTATAATTTTTAGAAGAAAATTATAAAAACATTGATTTAATAGTGTCTTTAATGTTAATATTTTATTGCAATGCGTTGTTCAAAATTTAATATATTGAGAACTTATTTAAAAGGATAGTTTTTTTTATTTTTTTAAATTTCAAACGCATTTTAATACTATTCAATTCGTATGATGTTTTTTTTTTTTTAACAATACACTATTTTATCTTACAAAATATCACAATAAATAATATATAAACTAAAAATCAAATCAAACATTCAATTTTAAATAAAAAGCAAAGACATTTTGTTTGATGGAGTTTTTTAAAATTCATTTTATTAATATTTTTTTATATATATAAAACACATATATTTATGTTACATTATTTTTTTTTATTTAACTTTTTATTATTTCCAAAATATGAAAAATTATACCAAAATTGAGAACACAATAAAATAACTTAGTTATTCGATCATTTCATATATTAAAATTATAATTTTTTTTATTAAAAAAGGCCCCACTTGTTTGATTTGGCCAAGACAGGGCCATTTAATTATATTTATTTAAACCCATGACGTCGCTGTGAGGGTTCACTTCTTCGCTAAAAAATTCCTTACTTTTATTTGATCATATGGTATAATCATATTTTCTTATAAAATTATCATTTATTTTCTTATAAAAATTGAGTGCTAATATTTGAATGTTAATTATTATATGAAAACATAGAACAAATTAAGAGAAAATTATAAAAATATTAATTAAAAATAATGTAAATAAAATTTTGTCATTGCTTTCACTACAAAAATATATTTAATTAGCTACAATATTTGGTAGAAAATTCTATTTTTATAGCAAAAAGGTTTTAGCTACAATGCTATTTTTCATAGCTAAAACCATTTGACTAAAAGAATCATACATATTTTGTTGTAAAACTCTTTTTGTTATGAATTATAATTTTATAGCAAAAGAACTTTAGCTACGAAATCATATTTCGTACCTATATTTCTTTTTTTAATTTTCATTACAAAAAAAAATTTATTTTTTGTTATGAAAGTCATATTTGTCAACAAAGATATTTACTAATGTGGTATAGACGACGAAACTCATTTCATCGCAAAAATGTTTTAGCTATGAATTAATTATCTTTTTCTACCGTTTTTTCTTTTGGCTAAATTTAAACTTTATTGTAGTGAATTTTTTAGTGTAAAAATAATAATGTGATGGTAACATAGAGGTATTTGTTAAAAAAAAAAAAAAAGTGGGATATTTTTAAAATAGTTAGTTTGTAATTGGACAATCCAAAATTAAAATATATATACTTTGTGAGTGGACGGATGTATTATTATACACCGAATCTCACATTGTAAACGCACTCCAAATATATATATATATACATATAAATAATTAAATCAATATCCTAGCTCAACCGATGCTCAAGGGCTGTACGTATAGTACTTTTTTTTACTCCAATTTTGACTCCAATTTTGACTTCGTCACAATACAATAAATATAATACAAATATAGCAAATAATAAATTAACAATATATGCTTATATTATATATAATACATACTACTATTGATCTCAATATTTGAGATGTGTTGATATACATTTATAAAATATAACCGTGAGCACATACTTTCAATTAACATAATATATACTTTGATCGTCAAAATTATATGCTTTATATCTATCTTATATGTCTTGATTTGATTAACTCTAATTAGTACTTTTGTCGTGGATAATTTATATAATTAATAAAAAAATTATTATCATGAACATAAGTAAAAAAATCATAGAACAATATAAATTGAACTAGATTACTAGCTATATCGTGTTTATATTTTTTTTTTCAATTTATATTGCATCATACACTATTCAAATTCAAATTTCAAATCAAAATTCAAACCCTAAAACAAAAACAGTTGTTTTACTCCATTGGTCCCATATTTCTGTTCATATTACTATTTCAATTCATTTCATATTCTCTGTCTTATTTATTTTTGGAAAAAGATTAATAACGCTAATTATATTTTATAAATTCTAATATATTATTCTTTTAATCTTAGTTAGACTAATCAATTATTTTAATTTTAATCGACAATTATTTTTATTGTACTTTTATTACTTTTACTAATAAGTTTTTTAATCATTTGCCATATATATGATTTTAAAGATTTTGTATCAACAGCGTACACAACACAAAAGATGAGAGCGTACACAACACAAAAGATGAGAGGGAAGGGGTATTTTTTATTTTAGTTGAATTAATTAGAGTTTTTCATATTTTAAACATTAATAGAAAAATAATGATAAATTTAATTAATTTATTGATAAATTTAATTAATTTATTATTTACACCCAATACATGAAAAACTCTAGTTAATTCAACTAAAATAAAAAATATTAAATAATTTTTTTTTTCAATATCAATTTTGATATATGCTACCAACTGTACAGTTAGACTTGTTGTTGGTCTTGTACAAAAACAACGAAATTAGGTAAAGTTTATTATTGATGCAGAAGAACACTTTTTTCTCTTTATATTATTTTTGTTTAGAAGAGACACATAAAGTTGAGAGCATTAACAAATTCTTTCCCTCACTACTTCCTCTCTCTACGATTCTTGAGTGTTCTTGATCGTGTTCTTGAAGGTGTTCGAGAAAAGGTTGTACTAGGAACCTCTAAGTGTTCGGAAGTTGCTAGGCCGCACGGAAGGTATTCGAGGAACAACCAGGCGGTCCGTGACAAGTGGTATCAGAACTTCGTTCGAGCCTAAGGTAATATCGAATGAGACGTCTCAAGTCTCTAGGAAAGCAATCCATCATATTTCGGTGTAAAAGACATAAATTGTCGAATTTTGCACAATCAACTCTAAAACTTCAGGCTACATATTGAAGTATGGAGATTCTGTTGGAAAGTATGGGTATTGTGAGAATAAATGTGAAACCGAGTCAAAGATGGATCCTCTTTTCAAAAATTAGATACGCCTCGGTAGTGCCTCCGGTGGATGGCGTTCTAACACAAAGATAAAACGGTTTCCGTCTCCAATGAGAGTGGCACCTCTAATCGTTGGAGCTCCGGCGAACAAAAACGAAAGAGAAACTGAGCTGGGGAGGCTGCCGAAAAGCTAGAAGAGAGGAGAGAAGGACGAGAGGATTATTTGTTGTTTGTGGTAAGAATGAAGGGGAGGCCCTTTATATAGGCGTCTCCACTCCGCCAAAATGGCAGGGGATTAATTATGATCATAATTACGACCTTAATTATCGATGTAATTAATTATAAATTCAAACCTTCCGTTTGAAACAATCGTAATTTATTCTAATTTCAAACCTTCCGTTTGTGACGATCATAATTTATTCTAATTTTAAAGCTTCCGTTTGAGATTATAATAAATTTATCCAACGGATAATATTTTATCCATATAATATTGCGACTTAAGCCATATACCCCGTGTTTAATTTGGAGTTGCACAATTTGGTTTGTCTCGAGACAGGCAAAATAGCCAAAATATTAACCAAACCCCATACACAATAAATAAATAATATTTATTTCTTCCAAATTAATTATATTTATTTGGTACACCGGCCCGTCGCATTTTCACTCACAAATAATCGATTGCAAAATAACCGATTATCCAACAATCCCCCACATGAGTGGAAATGCCTATAAAGGACAGAAACCCAGCTCAATCCCTGTGAGACATTGACACATCAGGACAGGTAGTTTTGGCTTTGAACCGTCCATAGTCAATATTACAGAGTGTACTGGTGGCCCAGTTGACGTAATGCATTGAACTGTTCCGCCTCTGCGTGCACTTAGTCAATAATATTGACATGTCGCTATCTCAGTCTCAACTTTGTTCTCACGTTTTGATCTATTTCGGCCATGGATCTCGTCTTTGGATTCATAAGTGTTTCATTTGAAGCGGCTCACACTTCACACTTATATAGGTAATCCTATGTCCAGGTATCTAACTCACACCTTTAGGATCATTAAAAGTCATTGACTCAACCTCACCACTTTTGCACATTATATCATTAATTGCTTTTCAGGGAATTTTACTGAGTGTTCGTGCCGGACTCTTACAGTTTAGTTTTCCCATTGAACCAAGGCTTGGGATTTCCAAGTGATTTGGTTGGGTTACCACTGTAATTGTTTCTATCTTGTAGATTTCAAACTCAATCCCTTTAGCAGTTTGTACATTTGATCTCTCTGCAACCCTTTGGTTAGCGGATCCGCTAGATTTTCTATTGATTTTACATATTCAATAGTCAAAACCCCGCTGGTGATCAAATGTCTTACAGTGTTATGTCTATGTCGGATATGTCGGGATTTACCGTTGTAAATTCCATTCTTAGCCCTTGCTATTGCAGCTTGGCTATCGCAGTGAATCATTACGGGAGGTACTGGTTTAGTCCACTATGGAACATCATCCATGAAGTTCCTCAGCCATTCGGCTTCTTCGCCAGCTTTGTCCAAGGCGGTGAACTCCGATCCCATTGTGGACCGTGCAATGCATGTCTGTTTTGTGGATTTCCACGAGACAGCTCCTCCTCCAATTGTAAATACATATCCACTTCTAGACAGTGAGTCTTTTGCATCGGATATCCAATTGGCATCGCAGTACCCTTCGAGTACCGGTGGATATTTCGCGTAGTGTATGCCAAAATTCAGAGTAAATTTAAGATAACTTAATACTCTTACTAGCGCTTTCCAGTTTTCATGACTGGGGTTGCTAGTGTATCGACTCAGCTTCTTTACAGAGCAAGCCAGATCAGGCCTTGTACAATTTGTTAAGTACATTAGGCTTCCAATAATTTTGGGATAGTCTTCTTGAGCTACGGGGTCTCCCCTATTCTTGCTTAAATGTACGCTGAGGTCCATTGGGGTTTTCACTTGAGTGTTTTCGTAGGCATTGAATTTTCTCAGTATCTATTTCACATAGTGAGATTGAGTCAGAACAATACCTTCGTCTTGTCTTAGAATCTTCATTCTAAGGATGACGTTGGCAACCCCCAAATCTTTCATGTCGAAGTTACGACTCAACATGCATTTGACCTCATTGATCAGACTGACCTCTTTGGCCATAATTAGTAGGTCGTCTACATATAGACATATTATGATAAAACCGGAAGGTGTTTCTTTGATGTAGACACACTTGTCACACTCGTTTATTTTGAAACCATTTGATATCATAACGTTATCAAATCTCAAATGCCATTGTAAAGGTGCTTGTTTCAGCCCGTACAAAGACTTTATCAGTCTGCACACCTTTTTCTCTTGGCTAGGAACGACATATCCTTCCGGTTGTTCCATATATATTTCTTCTTCTAATTCACCATTTAAAAAAGCAATCTTCACATCCATTTGGTGAATCTCAAGATTGTTCAAATACGCAATCGAAAGAAGTATTCGAATGGATGTTATCCTGGTTACCGGTGAATATGTGTCGAAGAAGTCAAACCCTTCGGTTTTTCTGTAGCCTTTTACTACGAGACGGGCTTTGTATTTGTCAATAGACCCATCAGTCTTGAGTTTCTTTTTCAAAACCCATTTACACCCTAGTGGTTTGCAACCTTCGGGTAGGTTAGATAACACCCAAGTGTTATTATGCATTATAGAGTATATTTCACTATCTATTGCTTCCTTCCAAAAAGAAGCATCAAGACTGGATAGTGCTTCCTTGATCGTTGTTGGATCATTGTCTAACATATACGTAACAAAATCCGGACCAAAGGTTTTCTCGACCCTTGTCCTTTTGCTACGCCTAGGCTCTGAAGCCTCTTGATCAGGGCTATTAGTCATTTATCTTTTTACGCCCCGTAATTCTTCAACTACGGATTTTGAATTTGGCTGCATCCATTCCTTACAAGGGTAGATATTTTCAAAGAATGTGGCATTCCTTGATTCTATCGTAGTTCCCTCGGTCATTCCAAGGATTTCCGATTTGTGAACTATGAAACGATAGGCACTATTGTTTAGTGCGTATCCGATAAATATGCAGTCTACTATTTTTGGGCCGATAGCGACTTGCTTTGGAAATGGAACTTCCACTTTTGCTAGGCACTCCCACACTTTAAAGTATTTGTAGGTGGGTTTCTTGTCTTTCCATAATTCGTAAGGGGTGGCATCCTTACCGTTGAGTAGAATCTTGTTCAGGATATAATTTGCAGTCAGTACTGCCTTCCCCCACAGGTTTTGAAAAAGTCCCGGACTTATCAGCAAGGCATTCATCATTTTCTTAAGTGTTCGATTTTTGCCTTCTGCAACGCCGTTCGATTGAGGTGAATATGAAGCCGTTGTCTGATGAATTATGCCACTTTCATTACATAATTCTTCGAACAGGGCCACATATTTGCCACCTCTATCACTTCGAACTGTCTTGATTTTACAGTCAAGTTGATTTTCTGCCTCGATTTTGAAGTTCTTGAAGGCCTTGATCGCTTCGCTCTTTTCCCTTAATAGGTAAATATAGCAATACTTTGTGCAGTCATTGATAAAGGTGATGAAATATTTCTTTCCACCTCTAGTTTGCACAAATTTTACATCACATACATCAGTGTGAATTAACTCTAATGGCTTAGTCTTCCTTTCGAAAGACGGGAAATGTAATTTTGCCATTTTGGCCTCCACGCGAACTTCACATTTGTTTTGAGTGTTCACCTCTTTTATATTTAGTAAATTCATATTTACTAATTTTTTTTATATATAGCATTTAGGTTTACATGACCTAGTCTGCAATGCCATAAATCAGAACACTCAATCAAGTACGAAGAAGAAGCAACATTTTTATTATCAGTAGGTGGTGCTCGGCGCACGACCATTACATTCAATTTGAACAACCCATTTGTAAGATAACCCTTAGTTAGGAACATCTCATTTTTCGTAAGTATAAATTTATCTGCTACAAAGACAAGTTTAAAACCATGCCTAACTAGTAGCGATCCTGAGACTAGATTTTTCCGAATGTCTGGCACATGCAAGACATCTTTCAGGGTTAGTTCTTTGCCAGAGGTCATCTTCAATACCACGTTCCCTACGCCTTAGACCTTAGAAGTTGCATGATTTCCCATGTGCAGCTTCCTCCCTTTCGTCTCCTTGTAGGTCGAGAAGTTTGTTTTGTCGGAGCAAACATGGCAGGTTGCTCCGGTGTCAATATACCAAGCTCTCAGACTTTTCACATTATTAGTTTCGTACACAACAACGACAAGGTCGTCAATATTGACATCACGATCAGTCCGGTGGCTCGTCTCGACCAATTGGGAACTCGGTTTCTTCTTTTTCGGTGCCTTGCAGTCCTTAACCTGGTGTCCTGTTTTTCCACAGTTAAAACAGTTACCTGTGAACTTGGACTGTTTAGCTTTGCCCTTGTCCGTTTGAGTTGGGCGTGCAAGTTTTTTGGCAGGATCTCCGACCAAATTGGCTTTAGCAATATCTCCACTTTTAGCCTTGTGCTGCTTTATGTTGTCTTCCTCTATCCTTATTCGGACAATCAGATCCTTCAAGCCCCACTTGCTTTAGCTCATGCTTCAGCCCGTGCTTGAAGTTGCTCCAACTCGGGGGCAATTTCTCGATCATCACACTCGTGATGAACTTCTCTGGCACTGACATCTCCTCGTCGATAACAGAGTGAACAATATGTTGAAATTCTTCCACTTGTTCGACAACAGACTTGCCATCTACCATCTTATAGTCCATAAACCGGGCCACAACAAACATTTTATACCCGGCATTCTCGGACTTATATTTTTTCTCAAGGGCATCCCACAACCCTTTCGAACTCTTTATTTTGCAATATACATTATAAAGAGAGTTATAGAGACTACCTAATATAGTATTTCTTGTCATGTAGTCTCCATGTGCCCACGATGCATAATTCGCATGCGTCTGCTGATCCGCACTGGGCTCTGGGGTGATTGGACCATCGTGCAACACGAACATGGGAAACTCCATCGCAGTCAGGTAGAAGAACATCTTCTCCTGCCACCTCTTAAAGTCCACTCTCGTAAATGGTTGTGGAACTTGTACATGGGGCATCATCCGTGGGCCAAGCCCACGACCAACAGTTTGGGCCGCGAATGAGACAGAGGGTGCGGCCACAAACCCAGGAAATCCCCCATATCCCCCAGGGGCAAATTCAGAAAACAAAGGGTTGCCCATAAAGGGAACTGGCCCAAGTGAAGAAGCGACTACCTTGTTTGCGGTTCCGGCGACTCCTCTGACGGAGGCTCCGGCGACTCCTCCGGCAATTCCTCCGGTGGCGGCTCCAGCAACGACTCCGGCGATATCTCCGGCGGCGATTCCGGCGGCGGCCCTGGAGGACATTCCGGCGACTCCTCCGGAGACATCTCCGGTTGCGGCTCCGGCGGCGGTTCCGGCGATAGTTCCGGCGAAGGTCCCAGAGACAGCTCCGGCAACTTTTCCGGCGATGGCTCCGGCAAATTCTCCGGCTGGGGTTCTGGCGACTTCTCAGGCGGCAATTCCGGCGGTGGCTCCAGCAGGGGTTGACATTCTCGCAAAGTAATATCTAATTTTTTATTGTTGGAAAGTATGGGTATTGCGAGAATAAACGTGAAACCGAGTCGAGGATGGATCCTCTTCCGAAAATTAGATACGCCTCGGTAGTGCCTCCGGTGGATGGCGTTCTAACCCAAAGATAAAACGGTTTCCGTCTCCAATGAGAGTGGCACCTCTAATCGTTGGAGCTCCGACGAACAAAAATGAGAGAGAAACTTAGCTGGGAGGCTGCCGGAAAGCTAGAATAGAGGAGAGAAGGACGAGAGGATTATTTGTTGTTTGTGGTAAGAATGAAGGGCAGGCCCTTTATATAGGCGTCTCCACTCCGCCAAGATGGCAGGGGATTAATTATAATCATAATTACGATCTTAATTATAGATGTAATTAATTATAAATTCAAACCTTCCGTTTGAAGCAGTCGTAATTGATTCTAATTACAAACCTTCCGTTTGTGACGATCGTAATTTATTCTAATTTCAAACCTTCCGTTTGAAACGATTGTAATTTATTCTAATTTCAAATCTTCCGTTTGAGATTATAATAAAGTTATCCAACGAATAATATTTTATCCATATAATATTGCTACTTAAGCCATATACCCATGTTTAATTTGGAGTTGCACAATTTGGTTTGTCTCGAGACAGGCAAAATAGCCAAAATATTAACCAAACCCCATACACAATAAATAAATAATATTTATTTATTTCTTCCAAATTAATTATATTAATTTGGTACACCGGCCCGTCGCATTTTCACTCACAAATAATCGATTGCAAAATAACCGATTATCGAACAGATTCAAGTGTTTCATGGTGCATCAAGAAATAAGATTAGGTTTCTATATTGATTGCGGAAGCCGAGTACAGAACTGTGACACTTGCTGCTTATAAGAATGTGTTTGGTTGTGAACCTTTGTTGGATATATTTATTTCACAATCTCTAACCCTACAGATTTGTTTGGAGATAACAACATTGCACTTAATCGAACTGCATAATAGTGTGTCATGGAAAGACTAAACATATATATCAACATATAATATCACTTCAATTGATAGGAGGTTCTTAATGGTTTGATAACAGCTAAGTTCGTTCAAAAGTACTACAACATTTTGTATTGGTTTCTAAAAAATTAGTTTAAAGGGAGTGTCGAAATCCTAAAGTGAGTTTTCGAGAACACTGTAGATAACATTAAATGTAGATTATTTTCCTTGCCTGATCGAGACCTTCATATAATAAATATCGTGTTTCTTAAATTCTGTCATATCTAGAATTTTTCTTAAAGTGTATTTATTTTGGTCATGTATACAATTGAAGTACTATCTTGTTCGAAAGAAATTGTCAAGTTCTTTGAAAACATCAAGTTTATTTTTGATTGTTATCCTTTTAATCAAAAAGTTGTCACAGGTATTGGACTAGCGTATTCGATACACTATATTTCACACTCTCAACCAATATCTATGCAAACAAACACACCTAATTCATTTTAAAAGTTTTTAAAACTCATGTTTGTTCCATCTATGAGATAGAATAGGATAATCATAAGAATTAGTTCAATGATCACGGATTGAGAATAATAATGGACTTTAATCCTTCAAAGTAAATATAGTATTGTATGTAACTAAGGCGGATAAATTAATATGATCCATCCTAATCACTTATAGTAAACACACTCTTAGGTATGTTTAGATTTCACAATATTGCGAGCGACACAATAGAGCTCAAGGTATATCGAAAGAGGGAATCCTTGAGTCGATCAATTTCCTCATTCTATTTATCATCAAAGAGAAAGAGACAAACACCAAAGCAAATTAAATACTTGCTCTACATTATATTAATGTATTTTGAAACATACACAGAGAAGATGAGATGGAAGCCCATATATGATGGTTACATAATTGTTCTAGAAATTAAATAGTGATTTATTCGATGCTTGAGGAGCAATTATTCGTAATATATATATATATATATATATGAAAGAAGATGCTTTTATATTATATATTGTGGTAGTCTTATTTTACTTGAAAGATGCATATGGCTTCATCTTCATCTTCATCTCCATCTCCATCTTCATGTTTAGAGTGGTTCTTCTTCAAAAGGGTGGAAGTGTAAGGCTTGGAAGGATAGGAGAAAGAAGAGGAGGAAGAATTGGAATGCCAGGAATGCTAATCTCGTCTGCCTCGACACTTTCTGAAAGCACACGAGCCGCTGCTGTGAAACCACCCGACTGCTGCGCAACCAAAATTAAGGCCACAAGGAAACACACACTCCACAAGAATACTTTGGCCATATTAGGATATGTATATGTAGGACTTGTAGGCTAAAGCTTGTAACAAAACTAATTACGTAATTGTGTTGTGTTGTGCTGTTTTAATGGAGGATAAACGAAACATCATCTGCTACCTATTTATACTACAAAAGTTTGGTGAAGCTGTAAATACTTCTTCGACTTCTCCCCACCAAAATAAAGAATGTGAAGTTTTCTTCCATTTTTTTGCCAACCCTATTAGTAGCTTTATTTCCTACAATTCTCCTCTTTGTAATTACACCATATTACCTTTTTCTTTTATTATTATTATTTTATTTATTGTGAAATAGTCTTATCAAATTGTTTAAAATTCTGAAATACATCAGCCATGTTCGTTTTGGATATATTTGGATTAATGAGAACGAAATTTTATTAAATGGAGATCAGTTATTTTGATCTGAAAAATATATAAAAAATTAAAATGCATGGTTTAGGTATCTATTTGAGTGGTACTTGAAAGGATTGGAAACAAAAATAATTATTTAGATACATTACAAATTTATAAAATTAAAAAAAATACATCATTTATACAAAAATGTAAAAATATGTTAGGCTTACACACGAAACCATGCAAATAGGTTTGTAATTTGAAAATAAGTTTTAACATAGTTAAAAAATATGAAAAATCATAACACGCCCCTTATTGTATATTTTACGGCGGATCAGCAGCCCCCTTAACGTCCCCTCACCAAAATGATATATACATTATTTGTATAAATATATATACAGTTGTATTAGAGGGTTATACCATAAAGAATGTGAAGTTTTCTTCCCTTTTTTGGCCAACCCTAATCTATAACGTAGGTTTATTTTACTACAATTGTCCTCTTTGCAATTAAACCATATTACCCCTCTCTTATTTTCTTGTCATTTACCTTTAAGCTATTTTGTCTAAAATAGTTTTATTACATGCCATGGATGTGTGCCTCGCCATTTTTTTGAATTGGTATACTACTAGTATAATTATATTGAATCCCTAGCCCTTGTAAATCAGAGTAATTCTAAATTGAAGTCCATGTGTTTCCATTATAGTAAGTTGCACTAATGGTTTTTTAGATTCAAAGCCAAAATTTGCATGCTATTAGATAAAACCACTTAAAGAATAGCAGCTCCGGATTTCCACGACATAAAAGAAATTAGGCAACATAATCTTGAATTGTGCCGAATCTATTAAAAAGGCCACAAATAAAGAGAAGATGGGAGACAAGATTTTTATCAAAATAAGATTTGACCAATGTTTAACAAGGACAATATTAGAGTATCTGTTACAATTATCTTTCTCATTATCGGTCTAATTACCTTCTCAATTTTTATTATAATGAGATTTGTTACTCCTATTAATAAATTAAGTTAACGTCCATATATTACTCATTACCTCTAAAAAATAATAGTAGTAAATAAATCATTGTTTAATTAATTATAAATTAAAATTTAAAATTTATCAATAATTTACTATACAAATAGTAACTCAAATTTATTGCAAAAACACTAGCAGAATTTTTCCTTTTTGCCCCGAAATTAGCTTCGGAATCAGCTTCGGAATCACATCTAAGACTATAAAAATACATATATAATAAATATAAAATCAATTAGTTTCCTTTTTTGCCTCGAAATTTCCGAGACTATCCAAAATAGTTTCGGATTTTCCGAAGCTATTAAATATATAATTTATTATATTGAATAGTCTCAAAAACTCCGAACATATTTTGATTAGTTCGAAATTTCGAGACTTTTAGTCTCGGAACTTTCGAAACTATTGTAATTAGTATAAAAAATTCTGAACCTATTTTGATTAGTCTTGGAACTTTCAAACCTATTTTGATTAGTCTGGAAAATTCCGAAACTTTTAGTCTCGGAACTTCCGAACCTATTGTAATTAGTATAAAAAATTCTGAACCTATTTTGATTAGTCTTGGAACTTTCAAACCTATTTTGGTTAGTCTGGGAAATTCCGAAACTTTTAGTCTCGGAACTTCCGAACCTATTGTAATTAGTTTTAGAAATTCCGAGACTTTATGAGTCTTGGAAATTCCGAACCTATTTTGATTAGTCTCGTAAATTTTGAGACTTGTAAACTTCCGAACCTATTTTGGTTAGTCTCGGAACTTCCGTACCTATTTTAATTAGTTTCGGAGATTCAGAGACTTTTATAGTCTCAAAAATTTTTGAACTTCTTGTGACTAGTCTCGGAACGTCCGAACCTATTATAATTAATTTCAAATTTTCCGAGATTATAGTCACAAAAATTCCGAACCTATTATATATAGCCTCGAAAATCTGAACTTTTATTAGTCTCAGAACTTTCAAACCTATCGTAATTTGTTTCGGAACTTCCGAACCTTTATTAGTCTTGGAAATTCCGAACCTTTATTAGTCTGCAATTGTCGAGCCTATTTTTTATTAGTTTCGAAATTTTTTGAACCTACTAAACAATTAAAATTCACCCGCCACTACAAATTAATTAATTTTGATTTTGATTTTATTTAGATATATATTTATAATTTATTTATTGTGTAAAAATATATGAATAATAATTTATTAAATTGTTACAATATTAAAATAAATCAAATACTACACCCATCCCACTTAAATTGTCCCATTTTGCTTAATTACGGAGATATTGTGTAACTAGTAAGTAATTAAGAAGTATATTAGTAAAAATAATTATTATTTAATAAAAATAATTATAAATTAAGATTAAGATGACTAAATAATTTAATTAAAATAAAAAATTATAAATTAAGAATTTTAAAATGTGATTAAAAAGAGTGCACAAATTATGGGACAGAGAGAGTAATAAATTTAATAAGTAATTAAATTATAGGTAAAAATGTATTTTTGATCTCTTTTATTCTATAATGTGTCTGATTTTATTTTAAATAGTTTCAAAATATTAAAAAAATTTCTCTAATAAAATTTAAAAATTAAAAAACTAAAAAAAATTCAAATATAAAATTTTGACTGAAACTACTCTACCGTAATTTTTAAAAATTTCAATATTAAAATTTTTTCTGTAAAATAAAAATCAAAACTTAAAAAACCCTAAAAAAAAATTCAAATATAAAATTTCCAGCTGAAATTATACTACCCTAATTTTAAAAAATTTCAATATTAAAAATTTTCTTTAAAATAAAATTCAAAAGACAAAAAACTCTAAAAAAATTCAAATAAAAATTTTCTTACCGAAACTACGGTACCCTAATTTTAAAAATTTTTAATATTAAAATTTTTCTTTATAATAAAATTCAAATTTTAAAAAATTCAAATATAAAGTTTCCCGCTGAAATTATCCTATCCTAATTTTTTTAAAAAAAAATTAATATGGAAATCTTTCTTTTTAAAAAAATATAAAACTTAAAAAACTATAAAAAAAATATTCAAATATAAATTTCCACCTAAATTACACTTTCCTATTTTAAAAATATTCAAATATTAATTTTTTTAAAAAAAATCTAAAGCATAATAGCATGCAAATTTTGGCTTTGAATCTAAAGAACCAACATTAAGTTACTGCAACTTACGATAATGGAAACACATGGACTTCAATTTAGGATTAACCTAATTTACAAGGGCTAAGGATTCAATATAATTATGCTAGCAGTAGACCAATTCTCAAAAATGGCGAGGCACACATCCATGGCATGTAATAAGACTACTTTAGACTAAATAGCTTAAAGGTGTGTTTATTTTCATGGTAAATGAAAAGAAAATAAGAGAGGGGTAATATGGTGTAATTGCAAAGAGGACAATTGTAGGAAATAAAGCTATTAATAGGGTTGGCAAAGAAAATGGAAGAAAACTTGACGTTCTTTATTTTGGTGGAGAAAAATCGAACAAGTATTTACAGCTTCACCAAACTTTTGTAGTATAAATAGGTAGCAGATGATGTTTCGTTTATCCTC
Organism: Andrographis paniculata; assembly: GCF_009805555.1. Classification (NCBI taxonomy): domain Eukaryota; kingdom Viridiplantae; phylum Streptophyta; class Magnoliopsida; order Lamiales; family Acanthaceae; genus Andrographis; species Andrographis paniculata. The sequence goes on along the minus strand of NW_026137621.1, from coordinate 2,115,609 downwards.
CATTAAAACAGCACAACACAACACAATTACGTAATTAGTTTTATTACAAGCTTTAGCCTACAAGTCCTACATATACATATCCTAATATGGCCAAAGTATTCTTGTGGAGTGTGTGTTTCCTTGTGGCCTTAATTTTGGTTGCACAGCAGTCGGGTGGTTTCACAGCAGCGGCTCGTGTGCTTTCAGAAAGTGTCGAGGCAGACGAGATTAGCATTCCTGGCATTCCAATTCTTCCTCCTCTTCTTTCTCCTATCCTTCCAAGCCGTACACTTCCACCCTTGTGAAGAAGAACCACTCTAAACATGAAGATGGAGATGAAGATGAAGATGAAGCCATATGCATCTTTCAAGTAAAATAAGACTACCACAATATATAATATAAAAGCATCTTCTTTCATATATATATATATATATATATTACGAATAATTGCTCCTCAAGCATCCAATAAATCACTATTTAATTTCTAGAACAATTATGTAACCATCGTATATGGGGTTCCATCTCATCTTCTCTGTGTATGTTTCAAAATACATTAATATAATGTAGAGCAAGTATTTAATTTGCTTTGGTGTTTGTCTCTTTCTCTTTGATGATAAATAGAATGAGGAAATTGATCGACTCAAGGATTCCCTCTTTCGATATACCTTGAGCTCTATTGTGTCGCTCGCAATATTGTGAAATCTAAACATACCTAATAGTGTGTTTACTATAAGTGATTAGGATGGATCATATTAATTTATCCGCCTTAGTTACATACAACACTATATTTACTTTGAAGGATTAAAGTCCATTATTATTCTCAATCCGTGATCATTGAACTAATTCTTATGATTATCCTATTCTATCTCATAGATGGAACAAACATGAGTTTTAAAAACTTTTAAAATGAATTAGGTGTGTTTGTTTGCATAGATATTGGTTGAGAGTGTGAAATATAGTGTATCGAATACGCTAGTCCAATACCCGTGACAACTTTTTGATTAAAAGGATAACAATCAAAAATAAACTTGATGTATTCAAAGAACTTGACAATTTCTTTCGAACAAGATAGCACTTCAATTGTATACATGACCAAATTAAATACACTTTAAGAAAAATTCTAGATATGACAGAATTTAAGAAACACGATATTTATTACATGAAGGTCTCGATCAGGCAAGGAAAATAATCTACATTTAATGTTATCTACAGTGTTTTCGAAAACTCACTTTAGGATTTCGACACTCCCTTTAAACTAATTTTTTAGAAACCAATACAAAATGTTGTGGTACTTTTGAAGGAACTTAGCTGTTATCAAACCAGTAAGAACCTCCTATCAATTGAAGTGATATTATATGTTGATATATATGTTTAGTCTTTCCATGACACACTATTATGCAGTTCGATTAAGTGCAATTTTGTTATCTCCAAACAAATCTGTAGGGTTAGTGATTGTAAAATAAATATATCCAACAAAGCTTCGAAACCAAACACATTCTTAAGCAGCAAGCATCACAGTTTTGTACTTAGCTTCGGCAATCAATATAGAAACCTAATCTTATTAATAGATTAGATTATTTAGATTTAAGTCTATCGAGTCTGTTTTGTATTGCCTACGTATAGGCTCCTTATTTTTACGATCAATATACAATTTTATTATTTTCCCCCAAAATTTCTAACAAGGATTATCTACAAAAGCTCGATAAGGTTAAGGATCGGGGAGTAGTGATACTTCATTTCGCTACAACATTTGTATAAAGTCGAGTAAGGATTTCTTAATCAAGTTTTTTGTCACAAGTTTCTTCGCATATCCTTCTTGAGATGAGAGAAGTCCATGCTTCAAAACCACTTTCAAATCAAGAAAATGACTAAGTTCTCCTTTGTCTTTCATCTCAAACCGAATATGGAGATTTTCTATTGCCGCAACATGATCATTGTTTCTTGTTACTATCATTGTCGTCTCCATAGAAAATAGTTATTATGAGCTCATCATCATCACCTTTAACGGACATACTAGAATTTGCACTGGATAATAAATACCCACAAATTGCAAATACTTTCTCATAACAAGTTCTTGTGCTTTCCTTCACCCTGTGAGGAGCTTTGTTAAGTTTGCATACACAATTGAGATGTAATTTTGAACTGTATCCTTGTGAAACAACAAATGAAATAACACAATGATCATGTGTCAACTCCGCTACTAGGTTAAACATCTTTTTATAGTCCACCCCATATTTTTTATATAATCCTCGATCAACTAGCCTTGTTATGAATTTAACGACTATTCCATTTGCTTCGATTTTCAACTTGTATGCCCATTTACACGTTATGGGTTACACTCTTTTAGGTTTTGGAAAAAGGTGCCATAGTTCATTTCAATAGTGTCTTTATGTCTTCATCCATGGTAGGTTCCCACGATTCCTTAGTGTAGCTTTTTTCATATCATTTATCTTTTTGTTCTTCGTTGTCTTCTTTAAGTATGTATACTCTCTCTATCTTTGTGTTGCTCACTAGATAGATTTGGATTATCTTAAAAAGTTTCTTAAAGACTAGGCATATATAATTACTTCTTTAAGTCCATAATAAGATGAAAACTCATCAAAGACCACATCTTATGAGACTATGAGTTCATGTTTCTCTAGTTCCATGCAATTTCACTTTTTTTTTTTCCTTTCATCGTACCGGATACGAATACATTTCATTGCTTTTGGATCACATATGCATAGAAAAATAAAAATAAGAATAAGACATAGAAAATTGATCCAAAAACTTTGAAATATTTGACACTCCTTTTCTCCAAACATCAACTCATAGGGAGATTACATGCTAATCAGACTCAATGACATTGATTAATTATATAAGCTACACAATCCATACGGCTGCCTATAATTACAAATTAAATACTCTCTCCGTCATTCAAATCTATTCAAACTTTCTTCTTTTTTCTTAATCATCCAAATTTATTCTCGTTTCTTTTTTTTTTTATAACAAAATACTACTTTTTCTTTGCCCAAAAAAATTAAAAAAAAAATTATTTTTATCTATTTTTCTTAAAACTCGTACCCGGTCAAATAAGCACACAATTAGATGACGGAGGGAGTAGTAAAAAATAAAATAAACAAGCCAATATTAAAATAAGTTATTTATAAATAAATACAAAAAAGTAAAAATCATATATTTTATTTGAAATTGTATATATCTTTTATAAAAAAAATTTATAATAGCATATTATATATATAAAAATTGGCGCTCACATCACCCCTTTTTTGATAGAGTTGTCAAAATTGGTTAACGGGACACATTAGCCCACAATTCACCATTGCTCGCAAATAACTCACTTATTTGGGGGCCAACTCGCGGCGGGGTGGGCTAAGATTTACACGGCTCAACCCAATACATTAGTAGGTGACGAGCTAAGCTGGCAAATCCAAAAGCTTTTAGAAAATATTATTTTTTATATTTAATGTACATATTAGGTATATTTTAGAGTTTAAATAATAAATATTTCAAAATAAATATCTAATATATATCGATTAAAATTTTAAAATATCATTGACCCGTTACTTTAAAAAATTACTAATAAAAATATTTAAACAATAGATCAGATAGATATTATTTCATGGATCTTTCAATAATTTTAGAAGAAAAAAAATAAAAGATAATGAAAAATGAATCAAATAAGTGGAAACATAAATTAAAATAAAGAAAACAGCAACATAGCAGACAATATAATTAGTTTAATATAATACGAAAGTTTTAATAAATTAATTATTTGATTTAACTTGTATAAAATATTTTTAAAAATTACAATAAATTAAAATACAATATTTCATCATTCTCATATGTATATGTTTGTTTACTTTTTCATTTAAAATTATAAGTATTAGTATTAAGCAATGGTGATTATTTTTGTTGTAATAATATATAAGTTGTAAGAATTTCTAAAATTATGTAGTAAGTATAATTATTAAAAATAAAATTAATTAATTAATTTCAGACAAATTAAAATAACAAAATAGATATATTCATTTGAAATATTAAAGATATAATATAATTATAATTGTATTTTTTGGTCCAAAGTTAACCCGGCTCACTATGGGGTAATCCACTTTCAACGCACAGGCCGGCATGGATTGACTCATTTAAACCCGTATTATAACGGAAATGAAAAATTAAAACTCAATTCTTTTTAAAAATAAGGCAGAACCGGTCAACTTGACAGGCTCAACCCATTTTGACATCTCCACTTTGGAGATGGTCTCTGCGTAGGGCTCTTGTAACCTTGTCCCACAAATCTGACATGCATAACACCAACTAATATGAGTAAAAATTTGTATCCGTTATAGCATCACCACATTTACCTATTATGTTTACAATTTTATAAGATTTATAATAATTATTTATGGGAAAAGTGTAAAAAAAAATATCTTGTACATAGGTTCAATTATCATTTTCGAATATTTTTTCCTATTTTACAATTTAGGACATTATGTGTACTTCGGCCATTATTTTTGCCCTCCGGCACCGGAAAAACGCACGTGAGCGTCACGTGCTCCTTCGTGGCATGGCTGGCGCATACGTGGACATCACCGTTGTTGTGCTGTCGTTCACGTGGTCGTCGGACAGGTGACGTGAAATTATTTTTTTTTCACTTTCACAACTTAGGACATTATGTGTACTCCGGATATTAATTTTGCTCTCTGGCGTCGAAAAATAATTTGTTCTAGATTTTTTTATTTCAATTTGGTCCAATTGGGACAAATTAAATTTTTAAAAAAAATATAATTTTTTTAGAAAAAATAAAATAATTTCATGTCACTTATCTGATGACCTTAGAACAAATTGTGTTTTCGGAACCAGAGGGCAAAAATAATATTTGGAGTACACTTAATGTCCTAAATTACGAAAGTGAAAAAACTAATTCCACATCACCTATCCGACTACCACGCGGACGACAACATAGCAATGGCAATGTCTGCATATGCGCCGGTCATGCCACGAAGGCATACATGACGGTCACATGCGTTTTTCCGGCGCTGGAGGGCAAAAATAATGTCCAGAGTACACATAATGTCCTAAATTACGAATGTGTAAAAAGAGTGTTCGAAAATGATAATTTAACCTACATACAGGGCATTATTAGCAATTTTCCCATTATTTATTTTTATATATTTTACTATCTAATAATATATAAATAATATGTATGATATAATATTATATTTTAATTTTAAATATTAATTTATATAAACTATAATAATATTATCTACTTTTTTTTTAATATTATGAGATATTAAAATTATTCGAATTTGTAAAATTAGTGGCATTTAAAAATCTAAATAATTATAATAAACTCGGATTAATACATTGTCATAATGATTTTTCATTTCCGATAGTTCTGTTAAAGAGTAAGTTGAAAATAGATTGTCTCAGAGCTTTTTGGTGCTAACTCGTTGTTTCTTTCGAAATTGAGAAATCTCGGTTTGTTTTATGTTTTGGATAAAACTTGAAATCGTGGTTTGTTTTCTGTTTTTTGCTAAAACTTGAATCAAGTTCTTTTTATCTGTTTTCGAAGGATTGAAACTCTTTTTCCCTAATTCTAAATCTAGGTCGCTTGTTCTCTGTTTGTGGGAAATTGTGTACTGGAATTGGTGTTAACAAGACTGTTACATGCGTTGTGTGATTTGGTGTGATATGTTTTTCAAATTGACTGATATAGCGGGATTGATGTTTCGATTTGTTCAATCCTGTAGTTTTGAAATACAATATGAGAACTGTCTGATTGTTACTTTGAATGTTCAGAATATGAGTTACTATAATTGAGATCAAATTGGCCTAAAAGTGAAACTGAAAATTGTGTTTCTTATATAAGTCTGTCTTACATGTGACATTCTTGTTAGATTAGGTTGTTGGTTAGTATAGTCCTTTAGTGTGCCATCCAAACTATACTAATTCATGTATTGAGTGCACAGTTTTGAGACGTGTAACAGGTTGAAGCCAAAGGAATCCTAAAAGATTGTCAAAGTTTGTTGCGGAGCTAGGAGTAGATAACGAATAGCTTATCTCTCTACTTTTGAATTAGTAACTGTTTATGTGTTGTTTGCTATCTTCTTGGGTTGTGCAGTGGCTGTTTGTACTATGTGCATGAGTTTTCTGTTGAATTTACTTTTGAACAGTGGCAGTTTTGTATGTGTTTTGCCCTAACTGTCAAATCTTTTTTGTTCAAGCCTTGTTTGTGAAAGTAAACTGTGAATAGTTCATGCCTCGCCTTATTCCTCTTAGTATTGTGTTTGGTTGGTTTTAGATTTAAAGGTTTTTTTAAATACTTGGTTTTAGATTTAAAGGTTTTTCAAATACTTTAAAAGTTTGTTAAAATCTTTTACGAATTGTAAAACAACCATTGTTCTTGGGTTTGAAATTTTTTTTGAAACACCATTGTTTTGGTTAGATTTGAGAAAACCATAGTTGTTTGATTGAGAATTTTTAAAATCGAAACTGTTTTTCTTAAAATCAGTTAAATCGATTTTTTAGTCTCTCTCTATTTTTGTTCCATTCTTTCTTATGCTTTATATCCCGTGAGTATATTAAGTGGTCTGTTTTTAATTGGCTAATCCCTCATCTCGAAGGAGAAGAGGTTTTCTGTATTTTTCTTTGTTGTTTCTTTTAGGAAAATTTGTTGTTGTGTTTCGAGGGTAAATTCTAATTCCCGTCTTTTGTGTCCAGTTTCATGTGTTTGTTTTTCAGTTTTAATTGTGTTTGTTTATAACAAACTGTTTTTTCAAAAATCTTTCAAAACAAGTTGTTTTTCGAAGCTGTTTAAGCAAGTGAATGTGTTAGCTAATTGTTTACCTATGTTAGAAAATGAATGCTTAATTGCTTCAGCTTGTTCCTATTATATGACTCCATTAAGATTAATTTTCTGTGAATACAAAATGTTAAAAATTGCATTGTTGTTATGGCTGATAATTGTGTGTGCAATGTGCTTGGAATTTGTAGCATAAATTTGAAATTTAATTCTAGTTTTGTATTGAACTTGAATAATGTGAGGCATATTCCGGAATTGTCAAGTAATATGTTGTCTTGTGAATCTTTAGCCAAATTAGGTCTTGAAGGTAAATGGGGGGGCTGGTTTTATGAAAATTATAAAAGGATATTTAGTTGCTTTTAAAGCTGAAATGAAAAATAATTTCTATGTGCCAAGTTGATTCTATGACTGGTCTGTTAGTTCTATTAATTCTGCTTTTGAAAATGAAATGTTTTTGTGGCATATGCAATTAGGTGATTTAAGCAATAGGGGTTTAGAAATATTACAAAAATCTGGATATTTTGGCAATGATATATTTTCAGCTGTGCAATTTTTTGAAAATTGTGTTGATAATAAACAAACTAAAGTCCATTTTCCCTTACTCCATATTGAAAAACGTGAATGCTCTAAAGATGTTTTAGAATATATATATTCTGATTTGTGGGGCCCTCTTGTGAGTCTATTTTTGGTGGTTCTAGATATGTTTTGACCATTGTTGATTATTTTTCAAGAAAAACTTGGGTTTTCTTAATGAAAAATAAATCTGAAGTTTTTATGGAATTTATAAAAATTAGAAAATTCAAGTTGAAAATGAAACGGGCAGAAAAATTAAATGTCTTCAAACTGATCATAGTTTAAATTTTTGTAACACCTAGTTTGATAACTTTTGTGTGCAAAATAGTATTAAAGTGATTAAATCTGTCCCCATGGCACCCCAATTTAGTGGGGTGGCCGAGAGGATGAGCCGCACCCTTTTGGAAAGGGTTAGAAGTCTTTTGACTTCATCCGGGTTATCCGAAATATTTTGGGGTGAAACTGTAGTTACAACATCTTATTTTATAAATAGATCACCCTCTATCCCCCTTAAAGTTTATGTCCCGAAAGTAAATGGTTGGGTAGAAGAGTCGACATTTCTAATGTTCGTGTATTTGGGTGTTCTGCTTTAATACATTCTTGCACTTATGGTTTTGATTTGAAAACTGAAAATTGTGTTTTCTTAGGTTATGGTGTTACGGGGTGTAGATTGCGGCTTTGTTCTAGACCCGGATTTAAAATTTAACTTGTTGGTCCCGGAATTCGGTCAATCGAACATAAATAATCTAACAGCAAGAATATAGACGCAAGTAGATTTACGCATGCAGTTCATGAAATGATCAAACAACATACAGACTTTGTAAGTAGAAAAAGAAAACACACAAAATTGATAACCCAGTTCAATCACACATGGCCTACATCTGAGGGGTTCCAATCCAGATATTATCACACTCCATGAAGAACAAATCAAACTTACAAATAGGACTGTATATGATGTTGGTTATTTTGGTATAATCGGGAATTATTCTTAGGCCAAGGGATGTCAAGGTTAAGACAAGTCCACAACGGGTTGCGTGGAGTACGTACTCGGACAAGCTTCCTGATATCAAGAACTGGGAAAATAGACTGCAGAATAAGTTGTTGGTTTTATTCAAATTAAAATGAAAATTTTTATTTTAATTGAGTTTCTCAAATTCAAATTATTAATATTTGAATGTGAATAAACTGGAGAGTTAGTTATTTAATTTAAATTCAAAACTCTTGAAAACTCCCAGATTATGTATCTACTCAATGCTTAGCCTTTACAGTGTTTTTCTTCTTGTGTATAAGAAAGTGATCATTCTTTTTCTTCCAGACATTAATACTCATTGTTAACGCCTATAACAATTGAGTGCAACTTCTTCTTATCCTCGTACTTATTTTGTGATACTTAAGGCGTGAAAGGGTTGAAATAAAGTATACAGACAGCGTTTCGCGATTTGAAGTTCTATCAAGTCATTATCTTACCCTGCTATTCATATAGTTGATATAACATTCGTATACTTAAATTTCTATGCAATGGCTGGAGAAACGATCAACGATATGTCGACCAATTTTGGAAAATTGTGCAAATTCGAAGGAGTTGATTTTAGGCGATGGTAGAAGAAGATGCATTTTCTCTTGACCTCCCTCAAGGTTGTGTATGTGTTGAGCACGCCATGTCCAGAATTGCCTGAGGATCCTGATGATGAACTTCTGGAGCACACCCGGGCAAGACTGAAATGGGAGAACAACGATTACATCTGCCGTGGCCATATCCTCAATGTTATGGCTGATCATCTGTTCGATATCTACCAAAATGTCCAGTCCTCAAAAGAACTTTGGGAGGCGCTCAAAACCAAGTATATGGCAGAAGATGTAAGCAATTTCAATAATTATAAAATGGCTGATATGCGTCCGGTGATGGAGCAATATAATGAATTGGTCCAAATTTTAGGCCAATTCAACCAACATGATTTAAAGATGGATGAATCCATCGCCGTATCGAGGGTCACTGATAAACTCCCTCCTGCATGGAAAGAATTTAAGCATTCGCTTAAACATAAAAAAATGGAGTTGACGCTGGTGGAACTCGGGAGTCATTTGCGCATCGATGAGTCATTGCGTGCACTAGAAGATGGGAAGGAAAATGATTATTCTGGATCCACAATTAATATGGTGGAGGAAAAGAAGAAAAACAAAGCCTTAAAGTTGAATGATGAAAAGAAACGCAAGCATGATGCTTTCAACAAAGGATACAACAAGAAGCCTAAACAAGGTTGTTGGATTTGTGGAAAACCAGGCCATTTCAAGCGCGATTGTTGTGTTGGAAAAGGAAAGAGAAGCGCTAGCACTAGTGGTACAGATTTGCTTGAATCTGAAAATACAAAATTTGCTAGTTCAATAACTTTGATTTCTAATGCGCATTATGTGCAGGATGACGCTTATGCGTGGTGGATAGATTTCAGTGCCATACACACTTATGTAAAGATAGGTGCTGGTTCAAAGAACTCCAACCGGATGATGATGGATCGGTGTTATATATAGGAGACTATCATTATGATCCAGTCGTAGGACATGAAAAAGTGATACTGGAATTTAGTTCTAGTAGGAGTATCACATTATGTAATGTATTATATATTCCTAGGTTTCATAAGAACCTTGTGTCGGGTCATGTATTTAATAAGTTTCGATACAAACAAGTGTTTGAATCGGACAAGTATGTTCTATCGAAACATGGATCATTTGTAGGATTTGGTTATTATTATAATGGAATGTTAGGCTGTATTTAATAAATATTTCAGTTTCTATCAAATCTGTTTGTTTGGTATCCGAATCAAAAAATGACTCTTCTTTGTGGCATGCTCGTTTGTGGCATCAAAATCAGAATTAATCCCTGCATTTGACATGAATTATTATAAATGCAAAACCTGCATGTTAACTAAAACAACGAGGAAACCTTTTAAAGGTGTAACTAGAAAATCGGAAGTTCTTGAACTTATTCACAACGACTTGTGCGATTTTCATTATGCGCCCTCGTTAGGGAATAAGAAGTATGTCATCACATTTATTGATGACTCGACCAGGTTCTGCTATGTTTACTTGTTGCATTCAAAAGGTGAGGCCTTGGATAAATTTGAAATTTTTAAGGCTGAAGTTGAGCTTCAACTTGGAGTGAAAGATTTTGGGGCGAAGCTATGTTGACAGATTGTTATCTCCTTGATCGGGTTCCCATCAAACGAAACAAACTTACCCCCTATGAACTTTGGTGCAAAAAACGCCCACATTTGTCATATTTGCGTATATGATGGTTGTAGGGCGATTGTGAAAGTTCCGAAGCCTAAAATAAAAACATTGGGAGAAAAGGGAATCGAATGCATATTCATTGGTTATGCTGAACATTCTAAAGCATATAGGTTCTATGTTATGGAATCTAATGATTTTGTATCAATTCTTGTTGTTATAGAATCTCGAGATGCAATATTCGATGAGCATCGATTTACCTCAATTCGTGGATCATCAAGTAATGTGAAATTCATTAAGTATGACGAGCGCAAGGACAATTTTTTTCAACCAATGGATATCACATTAGATGGAAGTAATATTCTGAATTCCGAAAATGAATTTGAGAAAGATACGAGGGAACAAATTATTGAACCTCGTAGAAGTAAAAGAGCTAGGAGGCCAAAGTCGTTTGGTCCTAATTTTCAGCTTTATTTAGTTGAAAGTGCAGGGAATAAAATTGATACATTGTATTATTTTTGTTACAATGTTGAGGAAGATCCTAAGATATTTGCGAAGCTATGAAGTCTAGGGATGCTACCTTTTGGAATAAGGCAATAAACAACGAAATGGATTCTATCATGGAGAATGGCAGTTGGGTGCTTACGGATCTACCTTCAAGTTGTAAACCTTTAGGTTGTAGATGGATCTTTAAAAGAAAGCTAAAATCTGATGGCACCATCGATAAATTTAAGGCTCGATTAGTGGTTCACGATTTTAGGCAAAAAGAAGGTATCGATTATTTTGATACCTATGCACCGGTTTCAAGGATTTCTACAATTAGATTGTTAATTGCATTGGTTTCCATAAAAAAATCTGTTAATTCACCAAATGGATGTAAAGACGGCGTTTCTCAATGGAGACTTGGGTGAGGAAGTTTACATGAAGCAGCCGGAGGGATTCATCGAGTCGGGAAATGAAAATAAGGTATATAAACTTATTAAGTCTTTATATGGTTTGAAACAAGCTTCAAAACAATGGCATCAAAAGTTTGATGAAATTGTGTTGTCCCATGGTTTTGTTTTAAATCAATCAGACAAGTGTGTTTACAATAGGTTTTATAATGCCGGCGAAGGTGTTATAATATGTTTGTATGTGGATGACTTGCTGATCTTTGGGACGGATCAAAGTCATGTTGATGAAGCAAAAGATTTTTTGTCTTCTAAGTTAGCAATGAAGGATATGGGGGAGACAGACATGATTCTTGGGATTAAAATCAAGCGAGAATCTGCCGGGATTGTAATTACGCAATCGCATTATGTTGAGAAAATTCTTAAAAAGATTAACATGGAGAATTGTAATCCAGTTAATACCCCATTTGATCAGAGTACAAAACTTATGCCAAATACTGGAGAATCGGTGTGCCAATTCGAGTACTCAAGAGCCATAGGTTCTTTGATGTACGCAATGATAAGCACGAGACCGGATATTGCTTATGCCGTTGGAAGGCTAAGTTGATTTACAAGTAAGCCAAGTACACACCATTGGCAAGCATAGATGAGTGTTTAAATACTTGAAATAAACAATAAATTATGGTTTGTCGTATAGTGGGTTTCCTTCAATCATTGAGAGATACTCGGACGCTAGTTGGATAAATCATATAGAGGATCACTCATCAAAGAAGCAAACCTATATAACTCGCTCGGCAATGGAATCTGAATTTATTGCTTTGGCCGCGGCTGGAAATGAAGCTGAATGGCTTCATAACTTGGTTCATGAGATTCCATTGTGGCCAAAACCGGAGTCACCCATTTCTATACGTTGTGATAGTTCAGCGACGATGGCAAAAGCTTATAGTAAAATCTATAACGGCAAGTCTCGACATATAGGCATGAGACATAGTATGATTCATGAACTTCTTAATACTGGTGTGATTTCGGTAGAATATGTTTGTTCACAACATAATTTAGTTGATCATTTGACGAAGGGATTAGCTAGAGAACTTGTGCACAAGTCATCTGTCGGGATGGGAATTAAGTCCATTAAATTCATCTAAGGATGAGACACCCAATTCCCTTCTAATATAATGTTAGAAGTTGAATTCAATGTGGAAAGCTTATCTTTAGTTGATTGGAACGTTTCTTAAATAATCATCCCAAGGTAAACGTTCAATCCTGTAAAAAAGTTAGGTTGAGAATTATTCTCTCAATGATTTCTTTGAAAAATTGCATTGCATGAGCAAGATTTAAAGGAATCACCTATACAAGTACAGAGTTTTGCTGCTTCAAGACATTTAAGGATTTATGTCGATGTACTTGCAAAGGATAGGGACACAAGGCTGGAAAATGTCAAGATTAATGTTAGGATTTGTAAACACTCGTTTACATTACAAGCATGTATTCTTATGAGTTGATTGGTTCAATCCCTAGTGATACCTTGATTCTCGAATAAATATGTTATTACGTACTAATATGAAGATTCAATCGTTCGGATATTTTTATTTATGCATTTCTTTGATGAGTTTGATTAATTTTATGAATAATTCAAGGGTTACACCAAAATGGGGGAGGAATATTGGTTATTTTGGTATAATCGAGAATTATTCTTAGGCCAATGGATGTCAAGGTTAAGACGAGTCTGGGACGGGTCGCGTGGAGTACGCGCTCGGACAAGCTTTTCTGATATCAAGAACTGGGAAAATAGACTATAGAATAAGTTGTTGGTTTTATTCAAATTAAAATGAAAATTATTAATATTTGAATTTGAATAAACTAGAGAGTTAGTTATTTAATTTAAATTCAAAACTCTTGAAAACTCCCAGATTATGTACCTACGCAACGCTTGGTCTTTACAGTTTCTTTCTTCTCGTGTATAAGAAAGTGATCATTCTTTTTCTTTCAGACATTAATACTCATTGTTAATGCCTATAACAATTGAGTGCAACTTCTTCTTATCCTCGTACTTATTTTGTGATACATAAGGCGTGAAAGGGTCGAAATAAAATATACGGACAGCGTTTCACGATTTGAAGTTCTATCAAGTCATTGTCCTACCCTGCTATTCATATACTTGATATAACTGATGCTACCGTAAGAACATGCACACCTTCTTCCTAAGGTTTCTCAACTACTCATTCATACACCCAATCGTGCCTACTTTATTTTTCTCTCATGTAGTTGGTTTCTGCTCTCACTTTTTTCCTTAATTCTTCACTCGCCCAACTCAAATTTTTTTCATATATGTTTTATATCTTCTTGCTTGTATTTTTCCTCTGAAATTTTTTTCAAAAAATGTTTTCTCAACAATATTACATTTAACAAACTCTCCCCAAATGGAATCTTTCTATCCACTATCTCTCATCACCAAAGTTTATTACAATGGATTGCAATCAATTTCATTCACTTAGCGAAGAGGGCACTAGCTTCTTCGGTTCATCCTCTAAGTTGGGACTCCACCAAACATCGAATTGGATCAATTTGCATTTAAACCACCTTCTTGAATTTGGGCTCATGAACGCAAACCTGTTGTTTGTGTGTTCTCACCTGAAAATATCAACCAAAATAGCAATAACAAAATTCATTTCCAACAATCTCCCCCTTTTTGGTTGATGTTTACCAACCAACATCGAACAAAAAATATCAGTGTATGCAATTAAATAATTATCTCACCCTTTGAAAAACATCAAGACAAAGAGGCTTTGTTTATCGTGATGGGGGCTAGATGGAACATTTTCTTTTTTTATCCACCCATTTGGGAATACATATGACTCTTGCTTAATCCATGCTCAAGAACTTTATTTATCATCAAAATCAAGCAAACAATCCATCAAATTCATCAATTCATCATGTCAAATCAAGATAGATAACAAACAGTAAACAACAACAGATCACTTGTTTTCAATTTCTAGCATATTAGTTTTAACATCTTTTCATCTACCTAGATCAACTCTTCTTCCTTTCATTTCCCGTATCAACCCATGACCATTTCCAGCCCTTCAAGTCTCTTCAGTCCAAGAAAGAGGGTAAAACACAAAAGATACTTTAGGGTGTGTTTGTTTGGGGGTTTGGACTTTGAGTTGAGATTTGAATAGTAAAAATTTTGAATTTGAATAGTTGTATGATGTGATATAAATAGGCGTTGATTTGATGTTTTGAATGTAAAATTAATTTTTAGTATAATATAAAAAATAAAAAATAGGTGTTTAATTTGATTTTTTGGGAGGAAAAAATTGGATGAATAGTGTGTTTGGGGAAAAATCCCCTAAACAAACACACCGTAGCTCCACTCCAATACGCATTCATATCTCATTATCTCATAAGACTATCAAATTTTCAGCATCAACACTAGGATTATATCACCCACAAGCAATCCAACTCAAAATCTCTCCATCCGGTTTCACCTATTGACCTCACTAGCTCAAACTCATAGACAAACACCTTTTATTCAATTAACTAAAAAAAATTTCCTTTCCATAGTGATATATCAGAAATTACTGATAAGACTACATACCAAGATCCCATCGTAGTGCTTTAAATTGATTTGAAGCCAAGGCCTTGGAAAGAATGTTTGCTAGTTTATTTGTTGTCTGCACGAGTTCAAAACTGCATATTCCATTTTTTAAGGCATTAACAATAATTTTATGTTTGATTTTGGAATTATTTTTCCTTTTGTCACCCTGGGCCCAAAAGGGTCCCCAATGATAAGCTCTAGTGGATGGTTCTTGTTGGCTTTGTTGGGAATTTTTACTTCTGGATCAGAATTGTTGTTTTCAGTGGATTATTCATCTGATGTCTAAACGCAGTCTAACTTCCACTTACTTCCATCCATCGAATCCAGATCTTCTTTGATTTATTTTGGTTCATATCTCAATTTATCATCATCTAAATTTTGACTTTTTTCCTCAAATAACTCGTTGTTGGAGTTCAAATTAACGGGCTTCATTCTAATATTATGCATGGATAGAGCAAATAGACATGTTTTCTCCCACACATTTGGTATCCATGCCAATCTTTCTAAGATTTTGCTCTTCAAGTGTTTTATGGACAAAAAATTATTCTACCAAGGAAAAAATCATGTTTTATCCGATCACAATCCAGCTCCTAGTGTCACATTCGTTTGCAGTAACTGCAGTATCATTGTTGTATGCCCGACCTCTGAGCCTTCCTGCGATTTTCAAAATGTTTGGGAGCAACATTCAGTCTTCAAATGTCCTTATTATCAGTTGATTATGAAAACAGTCCACCTCTGATGAATGTTATGTGATAGGTTTCAGCTACTTGAGTGTATCCAATTCCATTGTAGTCACCGTATGTTCGGTGATGGTATGTCAACCTACGTCCACGGGCAGGAACTGGAGAGATTTTATTATACTGATTCAAAGAGTTACAATTATGTCATACGACTATAAACCATACCTATCTATTTATAAGCACCCCAAAACAACCTAAACCCAAAGCCTATTTGTTATTAATTAGGATAAGCCCAAAAGGAACCCTGCCAATTGAAACAGTCTTATCACTTTGGTTTCGGGTCGGGTAGACCGCTAAATCTAAGTCACGTTTCAATAATCTCCACCTTGACTTGGATTTTCTCCAACCGCCAAAGGTTCGTCAGTATCTCTCAGTCGTCTCCTTCCTGCCAGATGCCCCGAGAGGACTTTACCTCCTACGAATAATCACCAAGTTCAAGCAGTGCTCGAATTTCTCCATCGGTAGCTCCTTTGTCAACATATCAGCTGGATTGTGTTCTGTAACTATTTTCTGAATAGAAAACCTGTCTTCCTCCAGAACATCACGGATAAAATTCAACTTACATCAATATGCTTGGTTCTCTCATGATACACTAGATTTTTAGCCAAAGTCAAGCACTCTGATTATCACAGAATAACATTGGTTTTTCCAACTTCAGATCCAAAATCTACACCAGACCATGTAACCAAATACCCTCCTTAATACCTTCAGTCATTGACATGTATTCCGCCTCAGTATTCGACAGTGCAACCGTACGTTGTAAACTTCCAACTGACTACACATCCAAACAGAGTGAAGATAAAGCAAGTCAGCGATTTTTGTTTCACCAAGTCACCCCCATAATCAGAGTCTGCATAGACAACCAGAACATCACCATGGCCTTTATCATCATATACCAGATAACTATCAGACGCTCCTTTCAAATATCGCAAGATCCACTTTACAGCTCCCCAGTGAGCTTTACTCGGATTATCCATAAACTTGCTCACCACACTAACCACATAAACAAGATCCGGTCTCGTACATACCATCGCATACATAAGACTTCCAACTGCACTTGAATATGGAACCGTCTTCATGTAGCTAACATCTTCATCTAGAGCCGGTATAGCGCTCCGATCAAGTTTAAAGTACCCGGATTACGTACCGGTTTGGATTGATCAACAGAGAATGCCTGCAAAACTTTCTCAACATAATTTTATTGAGAAACCCATAGTCGTCCTACTTCTCTATCACGCCAGATCTCCATACCCAGTATTTTCTTTACCGCACCCAAATCCTTCATCTCAAACTCACCCTTTAGTAGAGCCTTCAGGTATCAATTACAGCCATGTTTTTAGCTGCAATTAACATATCCTCCACATACAACAACAGATACACAAAGGAATCACTAGAAACTTTTTTCGAGTAAACACAGTTATCAAACTGATTACGAGTATAACCATTAGACACCATGTAAGAATCAAATCTCTTATACCACTGCCTCGGAGACTGCTTCAAGCCATATAGAAATTTCTTTAACAAGCATACCTGGTCCCCTTTAGAACTGTTGAACCCCTCCGGTTGAGACATGTAAATTCGTTCTTCTAGATTACCATGAAGGAATGTTGTTTTTACATCAAGCTGCTCCAGCTCTAGATCAAAAGCACCCATTATTGCCAAAAGAACCCGGATGGTTTTGTGTTTCACCACAGGAGAAAAGACTTCATGGTAATCGATTCTTTCATTTTGTGAGAACCCTTTTGCCATCAGTCTCGCCTTGAACCTAGCAGGTTCAACACTAGGAATTCTCTCATTTCTTTTAAAGACCCATTTGCATGCCACTGGCTTCACCCCTTTTGGTAGTGCAATAAGATCCCAAGTCTTGTTCTTTTCATGAGACTGCATCTCTTCATTCATTGCTATAATCCAAGTTTTTGCGTCTTTACTCGCCGCAACTTCTTTATATGTCTTTGGCTCATCAGAGCCAAGATCATCACCAACCTCCAATGCGTAAGCCACAGAATTCATGTCACATGTATTGACACATCCTGCAAACCTAGCTGGTTTCTGAATATTTTTTTTTCCCTTTCTTGCTGCTATAGATTCTTCAACCCCACTACCAACATCATCAGCTTCCTCCTCAACCGGTTTCCCTTGAGGTTTTGACTGATCTGGTTGATCGGATTGATCAATAGTATTATCATGTTGCTCTTCCTCTAACACAAATCTGTCATGAGTCTCAAACTCCACCCTCAGGTTAGCACCACAATCTTTTATACCTGCAATACTTTTACAACCTCTACTCTGATCAAGCATAGCGGATTCATCAAATGTTACATCTCTGCTCATAAGAAATTTACCAGGATTTTTACCATTTGTACACCACAGTCGATAACCTTTTACTCATATTACATACCCTAGAAATATGCATTTTACCGCCCTCAGCTCCAGCTTACCATCATTCACATGAGTGTATGCAGGACATCCAAATATTCTTATATTAGAGTAATCAAAGGGTTTACCGGACCATACCTCTTTAGGGGTTTTTAAGTCAATTGCAGTTTATGGAGATCTATTGACCAGATAACTAGCAGTGTTAACTGCTTCAGCCTAGAATTGCTTAGATAAGCCAGCAAATATGCGCATACACCTAGCACGCGCCATGAGAGTTTGGTTCATTCGCTCTGCAACTCCATTTTGCTATGGTGTGTGTCGTACAGTACGGTGTCTCAAATGGAGCGTTGCAAAATCCAACCCATTATCAGTTCTTAGAGTCTTGACTTGTTTACCCGTTCGTTTTTCAACCATGGTCTTCCACTCCTTAAACTTCCCAAACACCTAATCTTTAGTCTTCAAAAAGTATAACCAGACTTTTCTAGATTAATTATCTATGAAAGTTACAAAGTAAGAAGTTTTTTCACCGGAGAAGAACCCCATATATCTGGATGAACATAGTCTAGAATTTTTTTTTAAGTGTGATGACTGGCACTAAACCTCACCCTGCGTTACTTCCGTTTTACACAAGCCTCACATAATTGAATTTTACCTGTCACATCCTCACCAAATAAACCCTGCTTGCTCAACACAAACAATCCTTGCTCACTCATGTGACCTAATCAACAGTGCCACAAATTTTTCTTGTCATCATGTTTATCCAATGACTGGGATACCTCCATCGTTCCCATCACTGAACTGCCCTGTAGAAAATAAATTTCATGCTGCAGTTTTCTTTCCATCATTACTAAAGCACCTTTCAAGACTTTCAGTCACTCACCTTCACCATGATATTTTAAACCATTCTTGGCTAAGGTGCCAAGAGAAATCAAATTCTTTCTCAGTTCAGGAACATACCAACAGTCAAATTTCCTGACAGTACCGTTATGTAATTTTATCTACACTATCCCGCTTCCCTTTATGGCTAGAAACCCATCATCAACTAACTTCACCGTTTCATTCCACTCCTTAGAAGAAGTGAGTAGATCACGAGAGAACGTCATATGGTGAGAAGCACCGATATCCATAATCCAGGAATCAGCAGTACTAGCACTACACGCTGTCAGAACTTTTCCCCATCATCAGTTTTGTACCACAGCAGTGCTACTACCACTATTACTATAATCAACTTTTGTATTTCTCTTCTTCTGTGGACAATCCCTTTTAATGTGCTCTTTCTCCTTGCAAAGATAACACTTAACTTTGCTAGAGGATTTTGATTTCAAATGTGACCTCCTATTCTCGTTGCCCCTCTCATGTGGTCTTCTCTTACCTGGAAACAGACCTAAACTAGATCCCTTTTCCAGAGAAACCTTTCTATTAATTCTTTGGACATAAGGACATCTTTCACATCATTAACAGAAATTGTAACTCTATCATATAGCATAGTATCTACAAAATTCTCATATAAACCAGGTAGTGAACACAGTAAAATTAGGGTTTGATCTTCATCATCTAATTTAACCTCAACCCCTTGAAGATCAAGAATAATACGGTTAAAGGTATAAGATGATCCTTTACCTGAGTACTTTCGGACATCCGGAGGTTGTAAAGACGTTGCTTCTTATATAGCCTGTTCGTGAGAGAGTTACTCTAGTACTTCTCACACAGTTTATTTCATAGCCCAAAAGCCGTCGTCTGATCTACAACCTCCCGTAACACCTCATAGTAACTGACAGCAAGATCGCGGAATGAGCTCTATCCAAAATCTTCTTATTTATTTCCTCATTCGAGTCTTTAGGAAACTTGTATTCTCTCTCCAACGCAGCCGCACATCCTTGTTGAACCAGAAGTGCCCTCATCTTGAGCTTCCAGAGCGTAAAGTCATTCGACCCATTAAAATTCTCCAGATCAAACTTATACGAGGACATCTTCAATCAATCAGATATGGCTCTGATACCACTTGTTATGAGAAAACGAGAAATAAAGCAAATAAAGAATACAAAGGTTTTACGTGGTTCGGTGACAGTATGTCAACCTACGTCCACGAGCAGGAACCAGAGAGATTTTATTATAGTGATTCAGAGAGTTACAATTATGTCTACGACTAGGAACCATAGCTATCTATTTATAAGCACCCCAAAACACCCTAAACTTTAAGCCTATTTTTTATTAATTAGGATAAGCCCAAAAGGAACCCTGCCAATTGAAACAACCTTTTCACTTTGGTTTCAGGTCGGGTAGACCGCTAAATCCAAGTCACGTTTCAATAGTATGTTTTCACAATTGATGAGACTTTATCAAGTTTGAATTCCGTTTCAGCAGCCTATTATTTTCATCCACGAGTTTCTTATTTTAATATTCAACATCTTTAAATTTCTTTCTTAAATAAGCAGCCTCGTCAAAGATTTTCTCATGCTCAACACACATCTCACCATTCATGACTTTTAGCTTCGTGTTTTCATCGATCAACAGGTCCTTTTTGGCTTTCAATCTTCCCAGACGGCCCTTGGGTATTCATTTACGAAAATCAACAGTTCTTTTCCATCTTGACAATGTTGTTGTTGTCATTATTTTCTTTAAGCTTTTCAATATTTGTAAGGTGAAAGTAACAACATCCTCTTTGCTGCTAACTTTAAATTTTTCTTTTCGATTTTTTTTGTTGTCTCATTGATTTATCAACATATTTTTGTTCAGTATTTTCAGATTGTTTGTCCATCGCATGAATTAACTTCGAATCAAATTTTTGGGCAAATTTCTGGATGAACTATTTAGTTCTCTTCTCTCGCATATTTTGGATAATTTTTCGGTAATATGTTAAAGATGATGCTCTGATACCAATTATTGGTCCCGAAATTTACTTAATCAAATAGAAATAATATAACAATACAAACACAATGCAAGCAGATTTATATAGACAATTTATGAGACGATCAAACAACATGCAAACTCTGTAAGTTGAAAAATGAAATACACGAAATTGATAACCCAGTTCAGTCAAACATGACCTACATCTGAGGTCTCCAATCCATGTATTATCACACTCAATAAAGATCAAATCAACTTACAAATAGGACTATATTTGATGCTACCTTAAGAGCAACACATTTTCTTCCTAATGTTGCTCAACTAGCCATCCATACACCCAATATTGTCTACTATATTTTTATCTCATGAAGTTGATTTTTGCACTCACTTTTTCTCTCAATTTTTCACTCGCCCAACTCAAATTTTTTTCTTCTTTGTTGTATATCTTCTTACTTGTATTTTTCATCTTGAATATTCTTCTAACAAATTCACACTATCTCTCATCACCCAAAGTTTGTTACAATGGATTTCAATCAATTTCATCCACTTAGCGGGGAGGGAACCAGCTTCTGCGGTTCTTCTTTTGAACTGGGACTCCACCGAAAATTGAATTGGATCAATTAACAGTTGGACCACCTTCTTGAATTTGGGGTCGTGAATGCAGACCCGCAGTTTGTGTGCTGTCTGACCCACCTGCAAACATGTCTGGCCACATGAAAACATCAACTAAAATAGCAATAAGAAAATTCATTGCCAACATAACTGACGGTGTTACATTCTAGTTATAATGGACCGTTATGCCCATAATGAGTGTTTTATATATAAAATATTTGGGGAGTAGTAAAAACAATTACACCCCAATTTGTGATATTTCTTCTACCAAACCCTAAACTCAGACCTAATGACGTGTTTTTATGCACCATCTTCCATTGTCATCTTCCTCACCACCGCCACTGCTGACCGGAGGCTTCTTCACCAACCCCTCTTTCCGGCGGAGCCACCCTCCCTCGCCACCACCATCTCCGACCCACCCTTAATTTGGGAGCGTAAAACGGTCGAAGGAGCGCGAGAGGAACCGTTGGTGGTGACGTCATTCATCTCACTGTTGAATATACAAATAAACAATTACCACCGATAGTCACACCAACAAATCACTTCTCAACACATTTCACAACCCCACTACCAACATGTCCTCAACCAAAATATACCCTTAAAACTCTAACAATTACCACCAAATATAACTAGAGCATTACAAAAGCTACAATCTTCACTAATACCATAACCTACTGCAACAAAACAACAGTTCCCACAATATTGAAATCCCCATCAATGTTTTAACTTTAAATAGATCTCTAGTCCAACTTAAAAAAGAAAACTAAAAAATATATATAAGTCAATAAAAATATAGAAGCACTTGCTATTGTTGCAAGAAGTTGTGATTCTAGTCTTCATGCCCAAATCAAAATAAAATGTCTAACCTTAATTTTCAAAATCAAATCCCTATCCCTAATTTTCAAATTCTCCATCAGCCATCGGCGGTTTTCCGGAAAGGATAGAGGGTTTTTCTCTAGTGTTTTTTTTACCCACACACGTATCCACCCGGGATCGAACTCAAGATCTCGCCGTCATACTACAGATGTCTCACCACTTGATCTACAAGAGTTTAACCAAAAAGGATGGAGGTTGTGAACGCGGGTTTGCAGCCATTTTTTAAGGCTCTGATGAGATGTAAAGATATGATATTGTTGGAGAAGGTGAAGACCTATTTGTTCGATGAGTTTTTCAGGATGGGAAGCGATATGCTGTAAAAAAAGAAGATGAAAATAGAATTCCCATATGCTTTCCATAGACTGGAGCTAAGGACAAGCCAGGAACAGAGGAAGAGGGTGAAGAAGAGGAAAGTAGTTTTATTAATACCAAGAGAGTATTTTTGTGACTTTCATCTCATGTTATACATAATTTTGTAATACCACTCTCGGTTTAAACATGTGTCTTACAATCTTGTTTAAGTACTAACAATGATTGTGTTTTTTGTAATATTTTTTAAGCACAAGTAAATAATATAAAATTTTAGAATTATGAATTTTAACAAATTACAAAAATTAAAGGGGGTTGACCCAAGTCTCCACGTGGGTTCGTCGCTGTATGCATGACCAAAATAATTATATTGTAAAGTAAAATTGTAGAAATGACAAATTTTAAGAGGCATATTCTTATTAATAACAATTGGAATTATGTAAGAAAATAAATTAAATTTAATGTTGTTTTCACTGTTTTAAAAACTCTTTTTAAGATTTTATCGGAGAATGAATTTTGGTTAAATAGAGGAATAAGATAGAGTGAAACATGAAGATAAAATTAAAATCGTTAATTATAAAGTTATACATCGATGTTACCTAATGTAGGAACTGATGAGAAAAGAAAAAGTAAAGGAAATTTGAAATATGTAATTATTAATTTCAAGAGAAATGTATATGTGTCCCTAAGAGAAAATGGTTGTGATTCCTAAAATTATTATTTTCAGTGGCTAATATATATATAAATATATATATATATTATATCTGTGTGTGTGATGCATAAATTGTAATATAAATATATAAAATTAACTGGTACAAGTTTTACTCCATAATGTATTACAAAAAAATATATATACGTACAAAGAATTTTACTCTACGGACAAATATGAAAATTCTATGCATTATTTTAACACAAAAGTTATACTCCTTTCGTCTCATATTTATATATCAATTTATTTTTTACACAAAATTTTAGAAATATTAGTATAATATTATGGATAAAGTAAAAATAATAGTAAAAAGACTAAATTAACTCTATTAGTATTGTATGATATAAAAGTAACGATATTTGTGTAATATATTGTAATTTGGAAGGGTATTTGTAATGTTAGGTAGATAATATAATTACTAAAAAAAAAATAAATATTTTGTTACGGGGCGAACCAAAATGAAAAAATAGATAGATTGTTAAATAATTGAGGAAATATAAATTTGCCAAAATTTTTATGCAATCTTCAATTATGAAATTAAAAAACAATCTTTTTTTCGAAAAGTAATATTCCATGGGGACATGTGTCCTCCAAGATGACACGCAGGCCTTTCGGCATCGGAAGACTAAATATGTCAAAAACAAAATCACTTACAAAACTATTTTAATCCAGAATGATAAAGAAAGTTACAAAACTAAAAAAAAAAAAAATCTTTTAAATGTCACAATTTTCTTAAATATTATCAAAATTACAATATATAAACACATTAATACAATATATAATATTCTAAAAAAATTCCCAATATAATATATGTATACATGTACTCTCTCCGTCCCATAAAGAAGTATCTATTTGCTTTTTGCACGTAATTTTAAAAATATTAGTATTATATTGAGATATAGTAGGAATAAAGTATAAACGACTAAAATAACCTTATTAGTATATGTGATATAAAAATAATGTCATTTGTGTAATATATTATAAGTTGTAAAGGTATTTGTAATGTTAGGTAGATAGTACAATTACTAAAAAAAAAGATACTTTGTTATGGGACGGACTAAATTGAAAAAATAGATATTTTGTTATAGGACGGACTAAAATGAAAAAATAAATATTTTGTTATGGGACAAAAAGAGTATATATTTTCTATTATAAAAAATCGATGTTTAATTACCAAATATTTTTTTTTCGATCATATTTCACACAACTAAATAAATAAATATATGCAAGTAAAACACTAAACAATCACTCATATTTTTTTTATAATACCTACACCAATATCCATGCCTAACATAAAAGCATGTCTATATAAGTTACCCATAGACTATTTCTCATATCCGTCAATTATTTTATGAGATTGTCAATTATTGAGTGAACAATACAAAATTGGAAAAAGAAAGAACAAAGATCACTATCATATATGCCCAAATAGAGAGGCAAGTTCATCTTTGATTGATTTATTACTCCCAACCCAACCCAACCCAACTTATAGAAAATAAGATCTTCGGGCAACAAAAGTGCACATAAATATGCACCTCAACGTCAAAACCTTCGAAATTATCAAACAAAGCAAAGAAAAATTAAGGTATGTATATATGATAAATGTTCATTTCGGGGCGTCGAGAAGGGCCGCGACTTGGGAGTGCGTCGGGAGGGCCGGGATCGCCCCTTTCTTCGTCGTCGTTATGGCTCCGCACGCGCACGCATATTCCAACACCGCCTTCAACCGGGCCTCGTCCTACAACCACAAGTCATAAGTCCCTAGCCATTAATATTTTTTTTAAAAAAAAAAAAATACCTCGAGGATGGAATGGTCGTCGACGATCTTTCCAAGAAGAGCGCCGACAAAAGAGTCGCCGGCGCCAGTTGTATCAACCGTTTCGACATGATAGCCACCCACCGTTCCACGGAAGTGCTGCGCCCAATCAAGTCATAATATTAAAACCTTCTACTCTAAAAACAAACTCAAGTCCCGGTAAAGTGACATTTAGACCATCTTCAACCCACAAGTTCAATTTATACTGTTTTAATTAAAAAATGCAATTGTTACAGTATTTTTACTCTAACCCACAACTCTATTTTTTATTTTTTATTCCAAAAATAATATTTTTCAAAATATTTCATTTTAAATACTACCTCCGTCCCGCAAAAATAGTAACATTTGCTTTTTGCACAAATAATACATTGGTTTATAATGAAAAAGACAGACAGAGACAAAGGGAGTATTATTTCAAACTACTTTTTATATCTACAATTAATATTATATTTTTAAAAAAAATTAAAAATAAATAATAAATAATAAATAATAAATAAAAGAATTAATATGTAAAAAAAATTTAGGAAAAAAAATAATAATAACAAGCCGGCATTGTTGCACTGTAGCAAACACCATTTTTTGTATCAAAAATAGCGTTTCATTGGAGTGCAAAAACTCTATATATGCAGTAATTGCATCAAAAAAGGCGATCCATTGAAGATGGCCTTAACGGCCAATACGATATCAAAAAATTTGTATAAAGTAATCAATGGAAATGGCGATTGAACGCATACCTTAGTATAATACCGGCAGCCCTTTGCTCCGAGAGTGACCAATAAGAGCTTCAGCTTGTCGTGCCACAAGGACATAGCATCCTCGTCATCGACCTTGCTGCTTCCCGTCAGGAATACCAACTCTTCGTCGCTCACCTTTATGACATCAGCCTTTTCCCATATGCTCATGATTTGCTCCTTGGCGTACTCGGCTGACGGCCAGAGAGGAAGCCGCAGGTTGGGGTCATACGACAGCAACGCCCCGGCTTCCTTCGCCACTTCCATCGCCTTCAAGTGGGCCGATCTACACGGCTCCACTATCAAACTTATCGATCCGTAATGGAACACTTTCGCCTACACACACACACATCAAAATCAAAAAATTTTCAAACCTTTCTTGAATCCCGATCAAAATATATATATATGACGTTTGTTTGTGCTTTGGAAAATTTTTGATGTTTTGGGTTCAAAAACTTTTAAACAGATCAGTCACTAAGGGTGTGTTCTCTTGAAGGATTTTGGTAAAATCCTACTATTCATCCAAATTTTTTTCCCGCAAAAACATCAAATCAAACACCTATTTATTATCTTTTATATTATACTAAAAATTAATTTTACATTCAAAACATCACATTAACACCTATTTATTTCAAATCATACAACTATTACAATTCAAAACTTTTAATATTCAAATTCCAACTCAAAATCCAAACCCTCAAACAAACAAAGGGTACATTTCTTTTGCCCCAAACTCCAAATTTTTCTCTGCGCTTTTTTTAAAAAATATATTTTCTCCTCTCACAAAACATCCAATCATACATTATTTTAATACCAAAATCAAACCAAATTTTTTCCAAACCCATCTAAAGAAACATTTTTCTATTTAACTTTTTCCGATTCCCAAACCATCCAAAATTTTCAAAACACTCCCAAAAGATATCTAAACGCAATAAAGGGTCTTCACATAATACTATAAATACAAAAGTATATATATTGCCAATAACGTCGAAATCGCGAAGAAATACACCCTATAATCGGCCAAGATTATCTCTATTTAAATTGAAGACAAAAACACAATGATGCATAAAGAAACAAAAAGGCAATAAGCAACAAAACATTACTCCAAAATCGAAAGGCACTTATGTATGCCCCCAAAATATCATATCTCATCTCATCAATCTTTATACTACAAAATATCAGAAGCCCTTTTCATGCTAGTTGACAAAACAAATAAAAATAATAAAAACAATCGAATACGAACATATTCTAATCCCACACAGAGATACCAGAATACTAAAATGTGGTCCACAGTTGTAATAATAATAATAATAATAATAATAAAATAAAATAAATACACCGAATGCAATAAATACAACTACTGCCTTCTACGTCAGGTGATTCGATTCATTGAACATTTAAAAAAAAATTAATTAATTGATTTTTTTGAAAATACAAAAGTCCTCAATGCTATCGCTTTCGAATATCGAAGAAAACTTTCACAGAAAAACAGCAAGCAGCAGTTCCAAGAACTGATAAATATGGTGATGAAAAGCATAGATGAAAAGTATTCTTTCAAGAAATTAGGGTTTGGGATTTAGAGCAGAATCTTTCGACCTGATAACAGAATTAGTTTTCAAATTTAAAGAAGAAAATAAGAAGAGAAACTTTATGCAAATTCTGTTACGATCCTTGAATGTAATCATCAATGGCGTGGTTGTGGGGCCCGGTCCTCGCTGGATTTGATGAGGCATCAGCCAATCTAAGTGAAGAAATTTGACCCCAAATATGGATTAAAAGTCAAATTAGAATTACCTAAAGCGCGTGAGATTCACTCAAACCGTACAATTGGAAGGGGGAAAGGAAACACTGGTAGTTGCAGAAAAGGGGGAAGAAATCAAAATCGAGGGTTTGTTAAAAATAAATTAATCCAAGTATGGATTTGGATTTCGATTCGGACATGCGGCGGCGATCGGCGGATGTGGAAATGATTCAGATTGAAAGAGGACTTACAGATCTGATGAGTTCGAGGTTGAGCTCGTCGGGGGTGAGGAGCATGTCGGCGCTGGGGTTGCGGTAGAACATGAACTCACGCTCGCCGTCGGCGCGTAGGGTCACGAACGCGAGCGCCGTCCGGGCGCCTTTATCGAAGTTAACGCCGTCGGCGGAGACGCCGTTCTCCGTTAAGATCCCGGCGAGCATGCGGCCGAACTCGTCGTCACCGAGTTTTCCGATGAACGCGGATTTTCCGCCGAGCCTGGCGACGGCGATGGCGACGTTGGCCGGAGCGCCGCCGGGAGCCTTGAGAAAACCAGGCGCCTCGGCGAGAGAGACGCCGGAGGCGGTGGGGACGAAGTCGATCAGCATCTCGCCGAAACTGACGATGAGGCCATTGGTGCTGGATCCGTTGGTGACCGCCATGGATTGGGGAGATTGTCGGAATCTGAGAAGAGAGTGGATTGAGAAATGGGTGAGGAAGAAGAAGGGAGGACTGAATCGGAGAGGAATTTATATAGTCCATATTGAAGAAGAAGCGTAAGACGGTGGGCCCGGGTGGTTGGGTGGGTAGGGGTAGACCCCAATGGGGGGTAAGTTTATATTGTGTTACTATTATGAGTTGAGAGAGTCCTCTGAAGTAAGGAAGAAGATAAGCGTTTGTTCACGTTAGTGTTTTTATTTATAAAAAAAAAAAAATAATTGTTGAATGTTGGGTGTGTTTAGACGCAATGATTACGTCAAATTAGAAATGTGTTAATTTGATTTAATTGTCATATTTTTTACTCCTTCGCTTCCTCGTAATATGGGTGTATTACTGTAGAGACGAATTTTAGGTAAAGTATAATTAGTAAATAATTAAAAAAATGTATTAGTAAAAATAATTATTATTTAGTAAAAATAATTATATATTAAGATTAAGATAAATAAATAGTTTAATTAAAATTAAAAAAATTATAAAATTTAAAATGCGATTAAAGTGCATAATTATATTTCCAAAAATAGAAAAAACAAGTTATGCGGGACGGACGAAAATAAAAAATAGGGACAAATTATATGGGAACGAGAGAGTATAAAATATATATATATATATGTGAATATTTATTTAAAATGTTTTATATTATTGCATGTATATTGAAATTGATATTAAATATCATGTATTACATGTACAAATTCAAAATGATTTAGTTTAATCGATTATAAAAAAAAAATTATAGCTAATTGTTAGAACAATGTTAATGAAATCTAAATTTTTTATATTTTATTCGAAAAATACAATTTTAAATGCATCAACGCTAACAGACTTAAACCGACAAGTTATAAGAGTTATTCTTTGATACAATTAGTGTACAATGAAATGTCTAATATTTCATATTTGTATATATATATATATATATTTGTACACAATTTATGTGTCAATTGTGTCGTCTCAACGCATAAAAATGAATTCCGAACGAAATTTTGGGATATATGTCAGATACAAGTCATTATCTATTACAAAATATATTGAACTATTAGCTGGTGATTTGTTTATAACGTAATTTGTTTATTGTCACTTTAATGAGTTATATTTCGTGACATTAAAAAGAGAACTGTGCTAGAGAATTGTAAATAAATTACTTGATTAATTTTTTATATCAACATAGTCGCCATATAACATGCACCGGCTAAAATTCATATCCGAGAAGAACAAATATAAAGTTCTAATAAATTAAATGCATCTATGAAGCATGACAAACCTTTCAGTTTTAAAAATACAAAATATCGAAAGAAAATTGAAACAAATAAAAATGTTGAATACAAATCAAATTTCTTAAAAAACAAGTAGTATTATAAATAAATTTTTTAAGAAATCAATCCTGATAAACTTTCTTTGGAAAAGAATGAACTTATTGAAATTTAATAAATTACTATATTACGGCAAAAAAAATTTAAATTAGAAAAAAAAATAATTACAAACAATACTTTTGCATATAACGTAGGACTTTATCAAATAAAAATAAAATCTAAATTAGTTGATAAATGTCGAAGATAAGATATGTTACATGGTTAGACAAAATTTGGAGATGTCGGGATTTGAAGTCATGACCGTGCCACAATCATTTCTTACGGAACTTATGATTATTTTTTTGGATAAACTGTTCTTTTAGTCATGTATCCGACTCATTTATCATTTTAGAACTTTAAGTTGACTATGTCTGAAAATAGTCCCGTAAGTAAAAAAAAATTCGCTAAAATAGTCCTCTGGTGCCGGACTTGCCACACTGACCTGTCATTGCTGATGTGGCGGTGACGTGGCTGACATGTCATCGCTACATAAATGTCACGTCCACAATACATAGAATTTTTTTAAATTTTTTATTTTACAAAATGTCTTGGTAATTATTTTTTAAATCTCGTATATGACCTTCTTTATATTTTTTGGATTTTATATGAACTCTGCTTGAAAATAGTTCTACAAGTAAAATATTTTCACTAAAATAGTCTTTTAACGTGGCGATGACATGCCAGTCACGTCACTGCCACATCAGCAATGGCAGGTCAGTGTGGCGAGTCCGGCACCAGAGGACTATTTTAGCGAATTTTTTTTACTTAGGGGACTATTTTCAAACATGGTCCACTTAAAGATCCTAAAATGATAAAGTGGATTTGATAGGAGATTAAAAAAAACAAATTACCCTATTTTTAACTCGTAGCCGCTACCCGAAAGTGCGCACGAACCTAATGCCCTACAAACCAGGTCCGACTGAAAAGTAACTATGTATGGCAGGTGACCTGAGACGTCGGGGGTTTGAACCCATGACCTCACGGTTATGAGTCCAATCCCTACACTACCAGGTCATCTCTTACGGGACTTATTATTATTATTATTGGTGGCGATAATTATGAGTGTATATATGGTTTTTAATTAACTCAAGTGATATAAATAGGTAATTTTCCATTGGTTAAGCCTTAAGAGTAGGACCTCAATAATTATTAGTTGGGTACATTAACATTTATTTAATAATTACAAATATTTATTAGTATGGATAGTGATTGTCCTGCTCACCGTAGTGTTAGATAAAATATTTTCATTGGACCAAAAATATTTCAATTGATTACTATAAATCTTCAATTTAATTAATTATGCTTTTGTATCTTTTATTTTTATGCTACCTTTGGTTCATTTCTTACCTTTATTACTATCCAAATTTAAATATATATATATACTGTTAAGAAGATATTCGAATTTTTAACCTAAAATCAATCAATTAGTAATAAGTGAAATTTTTATATGTTTACCGGTGTGGGACAATATTCTATATATATTGCATTGTTAAAAGAAATTTATTATTTATAATTTAAAATCAAATTAAATATCACATTACTCCACATATAGGTTACATACTAGTTCAAACACAATGAATTTAGAAAAAATATTTCGGGTAAAGTGTTTTTTTAGTCCTGTAACTGGACCCTTTCATCATTTTAGTCTCGCAAGTGGAGCCTGTCGCAAACTAGTCCCATAAGTGAAAAATTTTAGCTGTTTTAGCCCTCTGGCGCCGGAGACACCCGCGTGGCTCGCCAGAGGTGACATGTCCGCCAGGTGTCCCGCCAGGTCAGCGACACCTGGCGAACACGTGGATTTTTTATTTTTTATTTCATTTTTTCAATTTTTTTTTAAAACTTATTTTTAATTTATTTTTAATTTTATTTGCATTTTTTTATTTTTTTTATTTGGTCCAATTAAAAAAAATTTAAAAAAAAATAAAAATCCATGTGTCCGCCATGTGTCGCTGACCTGGCGGACAGGTCACTTCCGACGAGCCACACAGGCGTCTCCAGTGCCGGAGGACTAAAACAGCAAAAAAATTTCACTTATTTGACTAGTTTGCGACAGGCTCCACTTACGGGACTAAAATAATAAGGGTTCAGATACGGAACTAAAAAAACCGTTTACCCAAATATTTCAACTATCTTTACAAATTTCAATGTATCCAACTAAGGAATTCAATTTCAAATTTATTAAATTGAAATACATTAAAATCTCCTTTCTAAATTCATATTACCAACTAAATCATGATCTCAAGTTATGTATATATTATATATATATATATATATATAAACCTTTTTTTATTTTTTATTAAAAAATAAAATAAAATGTCTAAAAAGAGTGTGTATCTACTTTTATTTTGTATATTTAATTTTTTTTTTTCTCAAGTAAAATATTAGTTGAATGTGTAACGTTTAAAATTAATTTATTTTAAAGAAAATAAATAAAAATCAATAGTCTAAAATGGTAGAAGGAGCATAGCATGACATTTAATTTCGTCATCCAAAAAATATACATATATGGTATTGCCTCACCCTGTTATCATCCGATAATGATTTTATCATGATTTATTGCATTTCACTATTAATTAATAATAAATTTGTCATTTTTATGTTACATGATTTATTGCCATAATTTTTATGTATGATAAATGCTAAAATACTTTCTTTTTTTTTTTTAGGATGTGTTTGTCTAGGGGATTGAATTTTAAATACACTATTCATCTCATTTTTTTCTTCCAAAAACATCAAATCAAATACCTATTTTTTATTTTTTATATTATACTAAAAATCAATTTTACATTAAAAAATATCACATCAACACTTATTTATATCACATCATACAGCTATTCAAATTCAAAATTTTTACTAGTTAAATCTCAACTCAAAATCCGAACCCCCAAACAAACAGACTTTGAGTTAAAATATGTTTTAATTCAGCATCTGATCCATCTTTTTTAAGAAATGTTTGATATTTTTTTTCCCTTTATGTTTTCTTACTTGTTTTAGTATCTTTGAAAATATTTATTAGAACCTTATCCTAAAATTTAATTGGATAAAGTTTGTAAGCTAAATTTTAGAAAAATTTACATAATCTTTTTAATTAAATTTGATGCCATATATATATATATATATATATTATTAATAAATTAGTCATTTATATGCTACATGATTTCTTGCCATATTTTTATGTATGATAAAGCTAAAATATTTTTTAAAAGTTTGAGAAGATTGTGACTTAAAATATTTTATAATTCAACATCATATCATCTCTTTTAAGAAATGTGGATTATGTTTTTTTACTCGTATTAATATCATTTAAAATATCTATTAGAACCTTATCTTAAAATTAATTAGATAAGATTTGTAAGCTAAATTTATATAATCTATTTTATTAAATTTTATGCCATATATATATATATATATATTAGATATACTCACTCATATCTATTTGTTTTTCACATAATTTTAGAAATATTAGTATTATATTTGGATGCAGTAGAAATACAGTAGAAATGACTAAAATAATCTTATTAATATGTGTGATATAAAAGTAATGATATTTTTATAATATATTATAAGTTGTAAAGGTATTTCTAAATGTTAGATATATAGTAATACTTTGTTATGGGATTGAGGAAGTATAAATTATATTTTAACATATAAGTTTTAAAGAGCCCGGGTGAAAAAAATGAAAACAAATTCTTATTTTTATATAAATAATTAAAAAAAAATTATATAATTATCAGTTTTATTTATTTTAAAAATTTTAAAAAGTATTAAAACATACCATTTTCAAAATAATACATATACATTTATAATGCTTATATATATATATATATTATTTGTATATAAAATTGGACTCCCAAAATATTTGGGCCTTAGTTGTGGGTCAAGAATAACCACTCCTAAGCCCAACCCTATTTCAATCCATCTCTTTATGCTCTCACTTGCTTTGTAATTCATTGCTATAATTTTTATTTTATTTATTTCTTTTGCTCTCTCTTAAATTTATTTATAATAGAAAATTTTATAATTCATATTTTAATAAATAATAACAGTATTGTCATTATTTTTTATTTTTATTTTTTATTTACATTACTATTTTTTATTATTAATTTTTAATAAATTATTTAGAACACATTATTTGAAGTATTTTTTTACCTACATTATTTCCATGTGAGAAGCCATTGAAATACATGGCTATGCCACTACTGTAAGAGCCAGCAAATGGTTTGTCTAGGTTTCATTCCAAAACAAGATTTTAAGTATTATGGTTTGAAAATTATTTTAAATAAGATGTTGATTTGAGTTTAAATAATATTTGAATATAATATTTTATAAATAAAAATAATATTGTTTTTTTATTAAAAATTGTACTCCCTCCGTCTCAAACACCGTGAAATATTTCTTTTTTTTTTATATCCCAAACACCCTGCAACATTTCTAAAATAGGAAATAATTAATTATACTTAATCTCTTATCCACACTTTATCCCCTCACATCATCCAAATAAAAAAATATATATATATACATTTCTCACTCCATCACATCACCTAATTTCTAAATTATCATACTTAATACTATTCACCTAAAAATCCGTGCAAAAAACAAATGTTGCACCTTGTTTGGGCCGGAGGAAGTACAATTGAACAATGGTACTTTCAAATTGAAACACAATCAAACAATTTTATATATATATATATATATAATTTTGCATATGAAAATTTGCAATGACTTTAATAAGTACACATTTCATTTGTATCTCAAACATATCTATATATATATATATATATATATATGTTAAATTATATAACACTCCATTGTGTTTTAGTAAAAATGCACAAAACACCATGTGTTTTATTTATTGCGTGAAACCTCTTTATGTTAATGTAAAATTTGCACGAAACACCCTCATTGTTCAAAATTAATGTTCGGTTCTAAATAAAGACCTAAATTATGCAAGTTTTATAAAAATAAAAAATTTAAAATATCTTAAATAATTTTTTTTGAATAAAATAAATAAATAAATAATTGATCAATAATTTATTTTTACAATTTTTGTGAAAATCATATAACAATTTGTCTTCAAAAAGTATAAAATGAGGAATTAATTAATTCTTTATTTTATTCAAAAAAATTATTTAACATATTTTATATTTTTTTATTTATATAAAATTGGCGTAATTTAGGTCTTTATTTAGAATCGAACATCAACTTTGGACAATGAGGGTGTTCATGCAAACTTTACATTAACTCAAGAGGGTATCACGCCATAAATAAAACACGCACAGGATATTTTGTGCATTTTTACTAAAAACATAAGGTGTCCTATATAATCTACAGTATATATATTTGCATATAAAAATTTGCAATTACTTTTAAGTACACATTTCATTTGCTTTTTTGCTTTCTTAAATAATTTGTTTATAGTTAATAACACTAGAAGTATCAATTTTAATTCTTGAAAATCTATCAAAAGTTGGAGAAACCTCAGAACTTAAGGAGCAACAAAAGTGGCCAAAATTTTCATATCAAAATGTGGTAATACCAAGAATATGATCATGTCTCAACATATATAATAAAAACATAATGCTCCATGTGAAAATTGGAATAAAATGTAAAAAATACTGAGTTAATAATAAAAAATATTTAATTAAAAAATTACATTTTTTATATACACGCATATATATTTTAGATTATTACTATTTCATTTATTTCTTATTCAAAAATTCAGTTACAAACAATCTTTGTTAAAAATCAACAACTATAAAAGATGTTT
Organism: Andrographis paniculata; assembly: GCF_009805555.1. Taxonomy (NCBI): domain Eukaryota; kingdom Viridiplantae; phylum Streptophyta; class Magnoliopsida; order Lamiales; family Acanthaceae; genus Andrographis; species Andrographis paniculata. Next base: position 2,079,961 of record NW_026137621.1, on the reverse strand, counting down.
TTATATTTTATGTGTGAACCCTTCCCCTTCATTTAGATTTTGTGCAATAACCTAGAGGGAATTTGAAGTAGCTATTAAGTCTATTAATTAACTTTTGTTGGTTGATTGAAGTAATTTTATTAATTATTCGACTATCTAAATAGTCTTTTGAATTAATATAATGCGTCCAAAGTGGAGTCCACTAATAGACCAACATTTATGTACCAAATTAAAGTAATATAAAGATAATTTTGCATAATTAATGCGACGATAAGGTAGTATTTTTAGAAAAAGTAAGATCCACAATTACTAAAAAAAATTATACCCCCGTCTCAAAAAGAGTTGTTATGTTTCCTTATTTAGTAATCGTGGTTCTACTTTATAACAAAATTATTCGTACTTTTCTAAACTATCCATAATTATTACTCTAACCTACTTTTTAAAATCCTTAAAAAAATAAGGTTATTTTAGTATTTTATATTATACTTTATATCCACTTTCAATTAAATACTATTATTCCTTATTTCTCGTGCCAACACCCAATAAGACGTCTCTTTTGGGACCGAGGGAGTATATATACATTGACGCCGGACAAAGAAAAATGGAAAGATATATACGTTTAGGCGAAAGAAAATAGAGGGAATAAGAAAGATCGAATAAAGAACATATTAAAAAACTGCGAATGGATCCAAATCAACTCGAACTAAACTAAACTACACTTGGGGGCGATTTGTGGAGGCTGTGTTCTGCTGCTGCAGCTGCACCTCGGCGGGCTTGTCGTCTTTGGAGCAGAACTTGGGGTATATCCATGTGTAATAACTGTACACACACAGCTGGATCAAACCCAATACGCCGCCGATGCCATTCGCAGTCTGCACATATACACACATATATATACACTAGTCAATCCAAATAGATATATATATATATAGAGAGAGAGAGAGAAAGAGAGAGAGAGAGATAGAGATAGAGATAGAGAGGAAGAGAGAAATGTTACAGCAATGTAGGGATCGAAAGTCTTGAGGTTAGCATAGGTAAACCACACAATGCCATTGGCAAAGCCAGCCAAGCATAGCCAAAACGGCAAGAATTCCGCACTCTTCGTCTTCACCACTTGCCTCTATTCGGAAAAATAAAAAAAAAAAAAGGATAAAAATGTAATAATTTGACATCCCTACCATAGAAAGGACATATTATAAAAAATAGTATATTTGTAACGGAATTCCGTCCCTAAAGTTTAAGTATCTAACGCAATTCTAAACGAAAAAACTTCATTATAAAAATGATATTTTCTTGTAGTGACATGACTAATACAATACTGCCAACACATGATATAAAATATATATATATATATACAATATCAGACAGGATAGCATGTTGAATCTTTAAATTCAGCATTGCCTAATGTCATTCTAACCATTGATTTAGATACTTTGTTGTTTAATTAAAATTCTTAGATGTAAATTAAAAGTTGAGATAGTATTTAGCATATGCCGAAGTAATTTATACATCGGCACATGATCTATGCCCATATAATATAGTAATAAACATAATTTATGTTAACATAATACAAATGTAATATATGACATAATTTCACAGAACGTATCCTACCATGCATTGACTTTAATACAACACATATACTAGTATTACAAAAAAATATCTAATTAGCTACAATATTTTTAACTACGAAATATTTTTCTAGTTAAAATGTATCATTTATCAACAAAAATTAATTTCTATCGACTTAAAATAAATTATGTACTACAAAATTAATTCTGTCACTAAATTTTTTTTTGCTAGAAATCTATCTTCATATAAAAAAGGTTTTAACTACAAAATTATTTTTCATAGCTAAATTTATTTGGCTACAAAAATCATACATATTTTGTTGCTAAAACTCTTCTATTATAAATTTTATAGCAAAAAAATTTTAGCTACGAAATCATATTTTTGTAGCTATATGTCTATTCTTAATTTTCATTACAAAAAAATTTATTTTTTGTTACGAAAGTCATATTTATCGCTAACGACCTTTACTATAGCCGTATAGGCGACGAAATGAGTTTCGTAGCAAAATTATTTTTGCTATGAATTATCACCATTTGCTACGAATTTTTTTGTAGTTAAATTTCAACTTTCTTATAGTGTTGTGTAAACGAAAATCTAACTAAATTTATCGTTCTTTTTTTTAAAAAAAATGTAACGGGAAAATTTTACTTACGAGGATGGAAAGTGGGGAGCCATACATAATGACACCGAACACGACACAAATAATGCCCACAAACATCGACCTTTTCGCGTGGGTATGAAAGCATAAAAGCGTGACTGCGGCAATCGCGCCAAGAAGGGCAAACTCGGCCAACAAGAACATCACTATGATCCCCTGGTGAATCAATCTCATCAATTAGTATCTATGTAATAAAAAACTGAAACCTCGATGCTAGCTGTAATAAAATCATTGATATCGATGTTATAACTTACCCTGTTCTTCTTGTTAGTGTAGAAGAAGAAAATGGTGAGGTAGCAGAGCTCGAGAAAGAGACCAGCGCCATTGATGGTAATGACGAGAGTGCTGTCGGGATGAACTATGGGTAAGCCATAGAAGATCCAGAAGAGACAGTTCATTACACAGGCCAGATATGGATAAGGGTGGAACTCCTCCGAGTCTTTCTTTTTACATATTCTCCAGAACGTCGGGCTACAAATTCGACAGTTCAACGTAATTAATGCTCAACGTAATTAATGCGATATTTTGAATATAAAATTTATCGTATGTAAATGAACAGTAAGAATAGACATGTAAGAAAATAGAAAAGCAAAAATATAGAAATTACTTTTCTCAATCTTTCATATTATTTTCACAATATTTATAGAGGTATAAGTTCATCTTTCTATTATAAAATCTAACCATATAAAGATTGAATTAATAATATTAATTAAGAATTCAAATATTCATTAGAATAATGCAAAATTTGAAATATAGTTAAATTAAATTTTTATTATATATCTTTTTATAAATATATTATATATTTTATTAAGGTTGATAACTAAATATGCTCTATATAATTGGATAAAAATAAAATGGATAGATAATAGAGTTCAAAATAAAATATGATTGTGAATATAATTATAATGCAAAAATTATGGTCTAAAATTTATGAATATTGAAAAACTTTTTATAAGCAATATTATAAATGTAATTTACCATGGAGAGAGAAAGAGTAGTCCCGAGATAACATTCCCTGAAATTTCGTAGCAAAAAATCACTCAAAAGTGAGGTTAAATTTTTTATCATGTTACACAAAAAAAAAATTAGAAAAAATAATTGCAGAAAGCCTCCTATATTGAAATTAACAATTTCAAAATACAAAAACCCTAAATGAACACTTCAAAAAAAAAAAAAAAAAAAAACCCTAATTAGCAGTTAATTTCAAAATACAAAACTCCAAAACGAATATTTGAAAAACACAAAACCCTAATTAACAAACAAATTTTAAAAAAAATGACATAAAAAATGCCAAGTTTTTTTTTTAGTTCTAAAAAATATTAGATCAAATACAAATATATTATTTAAAATAATATAGACAAACTATATATTCTAATTTAAATAATAAAATTCAAATCCAACAAGTATGAACTGGATCCACAAATCGTCCTCAGAATTAAACAAACTAAAATAATAATCACTCATCAAACATAACTTAAAATTCAAAAAAAAAAAAAATCGAAAACCCTAAGATCAAGAATGCAACAAAACATGAAAACAACATCGAAACGATTCGAAACCATTACAAACAATGTAGGAAGAAGCACTAACCAACGATACCGACGACGGTACGGGCGAGATTTTGTCCATGCATCATCTTTTCACTACAAAAAAAATACAAGAAAGAAAGAAGTAAATTCGAAAGAATAAGGGTAAAAGAACCTATTAGATATCGAAATGATGAAAGGATTAATTATAGTTGGCAATGTATATGTATATATATAGAGAGAGAGAGTGTGAGTGAGAGAAATGCAAATAGAATCTCACTCCTTGTTTATCTATATATAGTAAGTTTACCTATATTCCCTCTCTAATTCTCTATTTCAAATTCAAACTCATGATTTATCCAATACTATCAATAAAATTGCAAAGTCAATTCTCAATTTATAAAAAATTATGACTATTATCACATGTATATATATATATATATTATAATATTTTATTTTATACAAATTAATATGATAAAATATATTTTGGGTCCCTTTTATTCATCTTAATCCCTTTATTTTTAAAATGATAATTTTAATCTCTCATTCATTAGTTTAATTTTAGTTTTTAATTATTGTTTTCTATAAAATAAAAAATTAATAAGTATAGTTATTACTACCTCTTTCGCATAAAATTATTTTATAGAAAAAATCATTAAGTAAAAAAAAATAAATACACACATTAAAATTCATTCTAAAAAATTCCGAGCTTATTTTTTGTAATTGAGGTAGCTTATGATTTTCATTTGAAAGTATCATTGTTTTTCATTATTTACACTAATTTATATAATTTTTTTCAAATATTTTTACACTAACATTTTCTTCAAACAAGTCTTAAACATGCAATTTAAAAATTATCCGCTAAAACAACATAGTTGCTAGCTACTTCCTAGTCTTAATTAAATTATTGGCATAAGAAAAAAAATACTTTTTCTTTTTGTAAATAAGAGTACAATAAATATAGTGCATATACATCTTTTATTAATAGATACTACATAAAAAAATTTATGTAAAACAATTTTTTAAGGATAGTCTATTTATACCATAATGTATATAATTAATATATCTATTAATTTTTTTCGAAAAAATGATAATTAAATATTAAATTTGATACATATTAATTGATAAGGGATCGAAATATTATTTTAAAAATTGCGGGACTAAACAGGGATCAAAATTATCGTTTTAATAATATAATAACTGAAACTAGCACATACAAATAAAATGGATAAAAAAAACAAAAAAAAAAACGAATTTTACCCAAATCAATATAATTTGTGTATTTTAAATTAAATATATTAACTAACATTCAATTTATAAATGTTGGAAATTTCGGTCATAACTGGTCATTCGATAATACAACAGTTGTCCTATTTTTTAGCCCGACCCACCAAAATCGGCCCAAACCCCTAAATCAAAACCCAAATCCTTTAACCCATTAACCCAAACCCATATTTTTAACCCTTAGCCCAATTATTTAGTTAAGGGTTTGTTACGTTAAGCTAGTTTAGGTGTCAATAGTGAGGAATGGCTTTTTTGGGAAAATAGATACAGAGAGAGCAACCTATTACACTAGCCAAAGCATTTCGGAATTAAGAAATTTTGCAAATTATATTGGTAGATTTACCAATTAAAGATATGATGTCAACAATCAACAATGTGTATTTTATTTTAATTTGATATTCATTAGTTTATCACTTAATATTAATCAACATATTTTACAATATACTTGTATACAACATTCTTTACACAAAAACGTGTATATACCTATGTCTAATACTTATGAGCTTGTATGTTTAGTATATTAGTTTTGAGTAATTTTTACGTGAAGTACGAAGATTTGTATTAAAAAAATGATAATTTGTGTTAAATGTTTGATTTTTTACATAAAAGAATATATATATATATATTATATATTTTGGGAATCATATCGGACGAAATTTTGTTGGGCAGACAAATTATTTCATTCACTTTCATGTTTGATTCAAATTTCGATTTGCTCTCTTGTCCGCATGAGATTCTTTCTTGGATTACTTGTTCAAACATTCTTCGTTCCTCTATGATTTTTGTTTTCGAACAAGGTCTTTTACTTTTAATTATTTATTACAATTTTATTTTGGAAAGATATTTGCAAGGGCAATAACCAACAATTTTATAATGTCCGATGTGATCACCACAAGTATAAATGAATGTTTTATTGACAATAAAATTGTTTCTTGTCGAGGCAAAACAACTATGATTCGAGAACCTGGTTGTAACTCGACTCGACGGATAATTGATATGCCAATCGCCTGCCACAAAATTTTGTAACTGACATCAGATTCTTTCACTGTAGTGTTGGTAGATGGACAACAAATAATTAAGAAAAAAAAAAATCAATAGTAGTTCCAATATAACTAAAAGTATCAATTTTGATCTTAATAGAAAAAATAATAAAATTTTTTTTATCAATTTTAGCTTCATCATAAATAATTTCAATCAATTTTGGTCCCACCGATCAAATATTAACCTATATTGCTGAGTAGACATAACGAAATTGACGGGACAACTAACCTGGACACAATACGATCATATATAATTATACACGGTTGTATTTAATTGTACATAGTTGTGTTTCTTTTTTTCATCTAACATTTTATTTTCTTTTATTATGTTTTTTTAAAATATATATATTGAATTAAGAACCGTTGATATAGTTAAATTGTACCAATTTGAGAATGTTGAAATTCACTTCCATTGTATTGTGTCTAGGTCAGCTAGCCCGTCAATTTTGTAATTGTTGGATTTTTTGATCCAATTAGATACACCCTATATAAAACACTCGCACACATATTATGCAGACCGAACTGACCCTGGCCCGGACCCACGAACTACACCCACAATTTACTACCCAAACTGCAAGCTGGATCCGCGTCCCTCTTGATCCTGACCCGTCGGGGCTCCGCGTCTTTTTGAGGTGTAGCGTTGACCATCCGATCTTGATCCTTGATCCTGGCCGTTGGTTTTTTTTGATCATGTATATATATATCCAGAGAGATGAGAGACGCAGAATATTACACTTTCCACTCTTTCTCTCTCTATACTCACGCTCTCTCTCTCAAACCACTCTTTCTCTCTCTGGCCTCACCCAACACTCTCCATATCATCCTTTCTACGGCGGTTTGCGACGGTTTCTGTTGGTGCTTTACCTCCTGTATATTTTGTGGAGGCTGTAAGGCACGTATATGCCCCGATTTGTGTTGTTCATAGCCGAAAAGGGCTTGTTCAACTGTGTAGGCTTCTTTAAGCCTTGTTGTATTGTCTGTGGGGTTATTTTTCCTTTTGTAGTTCGAACTCTTGGGCCGGTCGTTCGTGTTAGTCGCTAGTAAGTGTGTATTTAGAGTGTTGATATTAGTTTTGAGTGGTTAGGGGCTGAGCCTAACCAAAACTAGTCTAATATTTGTGTTTTTACTCGATTTCGTTAATAAACTTTTCGATCTATTCCGCATTTTTATATTACAAGTGGTATAAGAGCCTTTTAGTGCTTTACGGTTTCGAAATCGACTATTTGTTTTGGTTTTGAGGTTTTTTGGTTGTAAGTCTTTAGATCTACAAAAGGATCTGGTTGAATCGAATGATTTTTGGCGTTTTGATTCTTTTCCTAGTAGATCTATTAGATACCGGCCAAAATTTCACTCGATCTGTGCTTTTTAGCCTCGGTCGTGTGTGATTTGTGTTGAGCGCGACTTAATCGCTACATATCTGTGTAGTTGGTTAAGTTTTGACACTAGATTTGGTTAGTTTGTTACAAAACCGTTTTATCTTTTAACAAAAACGAGTTTTGTATTTCACACTTTTTAAATAAAATGTGTAAATCGAGTAAATAGTTATTGTTTTGTATAGATCTGTTCTTTGGAGTCAAAATACAAAAGTCTTTTGTAAACTTTATAGGTTGGTAAACTTTTTGAAAGATCTTTATATTTTTCAAACTAAAATCTCGTTTGAAATCTTTAAATCTTTAAGCCTTGTCATTTTGTGTTTGTTCTTTAAGTCGACATTGTGAAATCACAATCAGTTTCGGGGATTCTAACAATTTGTTAGAAGAGAAACAAAAGTTTAAGTTAGTTTTCTGTTTTTGTAAATTTAGTAAAGTTTGGTTAATCCCTATTTTCTATAAAAGAGAATAGGTTTTTTGTTTACTGTGAATTTTTTCTTATTGTTTTGTAGGAATAAAAATTGTTTGTTGCTGTGCTACGAGGGTAACCCCTTAAACTCCTAATATTTATTGTTTTTGGATGATTGGTTCAAATTTCTGCATTTAATTTTTGCGTCCAAAAATAAAATTGTAAAGGCTATTGTGAAACCAAGGTTACTAAACTCCGATCCTCATTTTGTGAGTGATTCTCGAGTACTTCGGTTGAATAGTCACAAGTGTATGTTGTAATAGATAGGTTATATTTTTTATTGCTTAAATTGCTTGCTGTGATTGCTTGATTATTTGTGATAATCTTTGATTGTTTATTTTCATGAGACTTTCTTGCAAAATAATTTGTTTTTGTGTGAAAATTAAATAAATAATTTTCTGAATTTTTTTTGTTTAACAGAATCTGTTATTTTTTAAAAAAAAATTAAAATATGTTTTTATTAAAAATAAAAAATGGTTGGTAGCTCGAGTTTTACTATATTTTCTTCTAAAGTGTGTTTGTTTGAAGGATTTTGGTGGATTTCCACTATTCATCCAATTTTTTCCCCCCAAAAACATCAAATCAAACACCTATTTTTCATTTTTTATATTATACTAAAAATCAATTTTATATTCAAAACATCACATCAAACTCTATTTATATCACATCATACAACTATTCAAATTCAAAATTTTTACTATTCAAATCCCAACTCAAAATCCAAACCCTCAAACAAACACACCCATGATGGAAAAATGGATTTTGCAATTTGGAAACAAAAAATGAGAAGCATTTTAGTCACTCAAAGAATAATTAGAGCAATTGAACCGGATCATGTAGCTCAAGTTCCTTCAGAAATGAGGGCAGAGTTAGATGGAATGGCTTACTCTATTATAATACTCAATTTAGCAGATCGTGTAATTAGGAAAGTAGGTAAGCAAGAATTTGCTTTGGAATTATGGAATAAATTGGATGAACTATACACTCAAACTTCACTTCCTAGTAGATTATATTTGTTAGAAAAAATTTTCAGTTTTACACTTGATTTGTCAAAATCAATTGATGAAAATCTGGATAGTTTTTCAAAATTAATACAAGATATAAAATTTACTGGTGATAAAGATATTGATGATTATAGTGCTATAGTTTTGTTAAATACAATTCCTAATTCATACATGGATGTAAAATCTGATATTAAATATGGGCGTAATTATGTAACATTAGATGTAGTCATTAATGGGTTAAAATCTAAAGAGTTAGATTTACAAATACATAAGTCCAATAAGGGTGAAGTCATGTATACTAGAGATAGGTATCCTTTTTTAGATCAAATAAAAAGACTAATTCTGGCAATTATAATAATATTAATAAAAACCAAAATAATAGAAATAAATATAAACCTAAAAGTAGAGGAAATACTAGGTCCAGAACTCCAAATAAATTGTGTAAAAGATGCTATAATTGTGGTGATCCTAACCATTTTATACGTGAGTGCCCTAAAAGAAAGAATAATAATGTTACAAACAGTAATAATAATGGTAGCCAACAACATTTTAGTGAGTTAGCCAATATGACATTACTTGATAAAAATTGTGGTGATGCGTTTACTGTTATTGTCGACTGCTTGAATGTGAACAATGTATGTATGAATGAATAGCTTATTGATTCTGGATGCACTTACTATATGATTCCATTGAAATCGATTTTTTTGTGAATACAAAACTTTAAAAAATTGCATTGTTTCCATGGCTGATAATAGTGTGTCTAATGTGCTTGGAATTGATAGTGTAAATCTAAAATTTAACACTGGTTTTGTGTTAAAATTAAATAATGTAAGACATGTACCTGATTTATCAAATAATCTTCTTTCTTGTGCTACTTTATTAGATTTAGAATTAGAGGGAAAATGCGGAAATGATTGTATGAAAATTACTAAAGGATCTTTAGTTGTGTTTAAAGCTGTAAAACGTAATAATTTCTACGTTACTTGTGCTAAACCAATTAATATGCCTGTAAACACAATAAATTCTGTTAAAGAGAATAGTGATTTGTAGCATAAAAGATTAGGACATTTAAGTAATAAAGGATTAGAAATTTTACATAAAAATGGATCCTTAGGAAATGTAAAATTTAATCATGTGTCCTTTTGTAATAATTGTATGTGTGGTAAACACCATAGGGTCCAATTTCCCTATCCCCTACTGAAAAACGTGATTTTTCTAAATCTATATTGGATTGTTTGCATGCTGATGTGTGGGGCCCAACTAGTGAGCCCACACATGGTGGGTCTAAATATTTTTTATCCATTATTGATGATTTTTCAAGAAAAACCTGGGTATTTCTTATGAAAAATAAATCTGATGTGTTTGATGTTTTCAAAAATTGGAAAAATAAAATTGAAAATCAAACAACAAAGAAAATTAAATGTCTTAGAACTGATAATGGTTTAGAATTTTGCCACTCCTGGTTTGATATTTTTTGTCAAGAAAATGGTATAAATAAGCATAGGACTGTCTTCTATTCACCAATAGGGTGGTAGAGAGGATGAACCGGACTCTCTTGGAGAGAGTTCGAAGCCTTTTGGCTTCATCCGGTTTATCTAAAAAAAATTTGGGGGAAGCTGTTATAACAACAACTTATATTAGTCAATAGATCATCCTCTATTCCGTTGAATGACGATTGTCCTGAATTTAAGTGGACTAGTAGGAAAATTGATTTTTCAAATATTCGGGTGTTTGGGTGCTTTGCTTTTATACGTGTTAATAATGACAAGTTAGACCCTAGAGCTGAAAAATGTGTTTTCTTGGGTTATCCGGAAGGAGTTAAGGGTTATAGATTATGGTTAAGGTCTAGACCCGGTTTTAAAATTGTTGTTAGTAAAGATGTTGTTTTCAATGAAAATGAGATGTCTTATTTAAATGTTGAAAAATCTGTTTTGCATAAATCTGAAATTGATATTGAAAATTTAGATTCTAATAATACTCCAAATGAGGTGGAGTATAATATTGCTAGTATAGGTGAGGTAGAAAATACAGAACATAATGCTGAAATTCGTGTAGGATCAGCTTTGAGAGAGGAAAATATTTTTGAAAGTGAAAATAACATGTTTGAAAATCAAAATGAATATGATTTTGATAATAATAATCCAAACGAGTCTGTTTCTGAAAATAACAGTAATAATGAATCTGATTTTGATAATGATAATCAAAATGAGTTAGAAAATTACCAATTAACTAGAGATAGGGGTAGAAGAATCCCTAGGTTGCCTACTAGGCTTGGTGATTTTGATTTATCTTCTCTGGCTTTTAGTGCATTTGAGAATTTAGATGGTAATGAACCTAAGACTTTTAGAAATGCCATAAATTCTGAAAATAAAAATCAATGGGTAAAAGTAATGAAAGAAGAAATGGATTCATTATATGATAATAAGACTTGGTGTTTGGTTCCTAAACCTCCTAATTCTTCTCTTATTGATTGTAAATGGATTTATAAAGTTAAATAAGAAGATAGTGGAATTAGGTTTAAGGCTAGATTAGTAGCTAAGGGTTTTACCCAAAAGGAATTGATAGATTATAATGAAATTTTTTCACCTGTTGTCAAATTTACCACTGTTAGAGTCATGTTAGCTCTAGTTGCATTTTATGATTGGGAGCTAAAACAATTAGATGTTAAAACAGATTTTTTACATGGTGAACTAAATGAGAAGATTTTTATGAAACAACCCGAAGGTTTTATTGATAAAAATAAAATGAATCATGTTTGTTTGTTAAATAAATCGTTATATGGTTTAAAACATCCACCTAGACAATGGAATATCAAATTTGATAATTGCATGAAAAATCTTGATTTTATTAAAACCAAATTTGATTATTGTTTGTATTTTAAGATTGTTAAAAACCAACCTATTTTTCTTCTCATTTATGTTGATGATATGTTGATTATTAGTCTATGTTTAAAGTTTATTAATAATGTGACTAAGTGTTTGTGTGATAATTTTGATATGAAATTGTTGGGTGATGCCAAAGTGATTTATATCAGTCTACTTATATTTCGAAAATACTTAAGAAATTTTCTATGAGTAATGCTAAGTCTGTTTCTGTTCCTATGACTTCGAATTTTGTGTTAAGTAGGGATCAATGTCCCAAATCAGAATCTGATTTTGAATATATGAAACATGTGTCATATTCTAATGCAGTAGGTTCCATTAAGTACTTAATGGTTAGCACTATGCCAAATTTAGTTTATGCTATTAGTTGTTTAAGTAAGTATATGTCGAGCCCGGATTTAGAACATTGTCATGCATTAAAATGGGTGTTTAGATATTTAATTGGTACAATTAATGTTGGTCTTGTGTTTGAAAAACATACTGAAAATATCAAATTAGAGGGTTTTGTGGATTCAAATTATGCAAATGATAAAGATAGTAGAAAAAGTACAACTTCTTATATTTTACTTTGTGTGGAACTTGTATAAGTTGGAAATCTCAGTTGCAACACATTGTAGCACTATCCACAACCGAATATGAATATGTTACAATAACTGAAGCTTTAAAAGAGGCATTGTGGTTAAAATGGTTAATCAATGAATTAGGTTATTTACAACATATTGTTACTGTTTTTTCGGATAGTCAGTCGGGAATTCAGTTGTGCAAAAACCCTGTATTTCATGATAGGACCAAACATGTTGACGTGCGTTTTCATTTTATACGTAATATTGTATCTAAAGGAATTTTAAAATTAGAAAAGATTCCATCTGAGTATAATTCATCCGATATGGGTAATAAAGTTTTTCCTGCAAGTAAATTTGTATCTTGTATGACATACATACATTGTGATACTTTTGATTAGCCTCATATTACTTAGAGTGGTAGGTAGGCTAAGTTAATGTTTTGTTCTAACATTATTTTTGTGCAGGTAAAGATTATATGGGCAATGATGAATCCCCTGTTCCACTCGGACAAAAAAAAATAGAGGATTTGTTGGATTTTTTGATCCAATTAGATCCACCCCATATAAAACACTCGCGCACATATTATGCAGCCCGAACTGACCCTGGCCTGGACCCACGAACTACACCCACAATTTACTACCCAAACCGCAAGCTGGATCCGCGTCCCTCTTGACCCTAACCCGTCGGGGCTCCGCGTCTTTTTGAGGTGTAGCGTTGACCATCCGATCTTGATCCTTGATCCTGGCCGTTGGTTATTCTTTGATCATGTATATATATATCCAGAGAGATGAGAGACGCAGAATATTACACTCTCCACTCTTTCTCTCTCTATACTCACGCTCTCTCTCTCAAACCACTCTTTCTCTCTCTGGCCTCACCCAGCACTCTCCATATCATTCTTTCTACGGCGGTTTGCGGCGGTTTCTGTTGGTGCTTTACCTCCTGTATATTTTGTGGAGGCTGTAAGGCACGTATATATCCCGATTTGTGTTGTTCATAGCCGAAAGGAGCTTGTTCAACAGAGTAGGCTTCTTTAAGCCTTATTGTGTTGTCTGTGGGGTTATTTTTCTTTTTGTAGTTCGAACTCTTGGGCCGGTCGTTCGTCTTTGTCGCTAGTAAGTGTGTATTTAGAGTGTTGATACTTGTTTTGAGCGGTTAGGGGCTGAACCTAACCAAAACTAGTCTAATATATGTGTTTTTACTCTATTTCGTTAATAAACTTTTTGATCTATTCCGTATTTTTATATTACAGTAACGCTTATCTTAGCAAGTTTTGTTAATTTTTTAATGGTAAAATCAAAATTGATTGAATTTGTTTATAATGAAAACTAAAATTGATAAGATTTAATTATAGTAAGACTATTATTGATTTTTTCTCTTTTAACTATATCAATTTATCTAAATTTATTATATATATATATATATATTTTTCAAAAAGAAACATAATAAAAAAAATAAGATTTTAGATCAAAAAATAAATTGATAGATATTTATATAGCTGTGTACAACTAAACACTGCTGTGTGACAATATTGACATGTATATCATATTGTGTCCAAGTGAGCCACCAATCAATCCTGTTATGTCCACGTTAGAAACTTTTGTAAAATTTTTAACTGTATGACAAAATTAATTTAAATTGTTTATAATGAAACTAAAATTGATAGATATTTATATTGAGACTAAAATTGATATTACATTTGATCCGACTCGTTAACGGTTCGACTAACTCGTTTATAGAGATATAAAGTTATCATTTCTAAAAAAGGATTCGAGCTCAACTCACGAATAGCTCATTAATAATTATATATTTATTTTATTTTATATATTAATATAATTTTTTATAGTAAAATCAGTATTTATTAATAAAATTTTAATATTTTATTATAATAAATATATTCAATTTAAATATTAAAAAATATTTGACTATGTAATAATTCAAGTTAGATTTAAACTCTAGTTCGAGTTCAAACTCTTACGAGCTGAATCCAAACTTGAATTTGAACCTAACAAACCGAACTCGGGCCATTATTGAAATTCGAATCCTCAACTAGCCAAGTCGAGTACGTACTATGCGTTAACAATTTCGAGTCGAGTCTGAACTCTAGCAATGAATACCAAGCTCGTTCGTTGGAACAACTCTAGTTGTGGATCCAACAAAAGTGGTATGTCTGATAGCAACAACAAAAGACTATGTATGATTGATTGCCAAAGTGAAGCATCAATTAAATACACAAACAAACAAACATACATTGAATTTGGACATCATCCATCCTCACGTCATTTTTTACCCTCCCCTTCTTCCTGATTTCTTCTTCTTCTTATTCTTATTCTTCTTCTTCTTAGTCTCACTCTTTTTCTTCCCATTCTTTTCATGTTGCAGACTACTGCTGCATTCCCCACCCCCATCTCCTGAATTACCTTCTTCTTCTTCTTTATCTTCTTCAATCTCTACAGCAGTAGAACCTCTACTTTCACCTTCTTCTTCGTCTTCCTCGTCGCCTTCGTCTGCAACAACATTGCTGATGCATTCACCATTAGAAGCAGCAGCATCTGAATCCAAAGTGGCCATACTCTTCGCGCCTTCGTCAACATCTGGATTATCATCCTTCGATTTCGACTCAACAATGGTGCTGCTGCTGTTCAACCCGTCACAGACAAGAACAGGTGGAGGAGGAGACAGCAGCTCGACATTTGTTCTCCTAGGAAAAAGCCTTCTTACGGCCTCTTCGCGCGTCTTAAACGACTCCAGTTCCATTGCAATGGCATCCTTCGGACACAACCATTTCGGGCAATTCCCAGTCACCGAAACTACCACAAGAGGATCGCCGACACACTTGAACGCCGCCGCAACAACATCCACCTTCGACTCCTCGTTGTATATCCTCCCATTACAAAGCACATTACAAAATTTATTCGGCAGCTCTGATCTGATGTACGGCAGTCTCAGCAACTTAGTAACCGCATACATCTCGAACCCCGAGTTCAGACATAGAACAAGGAGAATCACAAACAACCTCAGCAGCAGCACTCGAAAATAGTACTTGCAGTCGATCCCCGAAGCCTCGATCCAATTCCCAGTCCACATAGCGTCGTTCAGACATCGATGAATGCAGTCGTAGACAAAACTCAGAGCATGTCTTGCGTCGGGCTGCTCCTTCGAAAGCAACAATGCAGCCGGATTCGCATCAGAATTCAGACACAATAAATACTCGGAAAATGAAGATTTCGAAGCGAAGAAGAAGCTCGAACCGTAAGGAACCAAAATCAAAAGCCTTTCGACGAGATAGAAGAAACACTTCGGAGATATATAATCCTTCGAAATCCAGTTCACATTGTAAGCTTCCTCTAATGCTCTGTAAAGCCAGAAACTCACTCCGTCTACGCATCCAGATCGCAAATAATCGACAAGATTCTCAAAGAAAGGCCTCAAACTTGTCGAACTCATCCCAAACTTTTCGGAAATTAGGGAACAAATGTCGCCGGAAGGCAAGCCCGATCCCAGAAGGATCATCGCGACTTGTCCGAATTGCCTGTACGTGATGTTATACCGCGAATGTATAATATTTGAATAGATGACATGCTCGAGAAGATTCTTCGAAAGTTGAGTTGCCCTCGTATAAACCATGTTTTCGGACAAGGACTGCCGCGGATCCAAAGGGAAAGCGTTTTCAAAGTAATTCGTCGAAAGGGACACATAGTGTTGCAGCTTCCCAGCTTCGGGTTTTCTCGCATCATACGATTTGTTCTCGATGAAGAACTTCGCAATGTCGAAAATATAAATCAGGCAGACGCTCAAACAGTCTTTGGACAAGCCTTTCGACGCAGGATGCGTGTAAAATGATTTCAGAATTTCCAGCACCCGTAATCCCACAGAAAGAAATTCCTGCTGCCAATGCTTCCGAGCTGCGGATGCAAAATGGCGAGCATCGAGTGTCATT
The DNA here is from genome assembly GCF_009805555.1 of Andrographis paniculata. Taxonomy (NCBI): domain Eukaryota; kingdom Viridiplantae; phylum Streptophyta; class Magnoliopsida; order Lamiales; family Acanthaceae; genus Andrographis; species Andrographis paniculata. The sequence goes on along the minus strand of NW_026137621.1, from coordinate 2,063,677 downwards.
AGCTTTCCGCTGTGCATCACAGAGTTCCCGTCGACATTCTTCAACCACGCGGCATTACGATTCAGCACAATGCATTTTAAACTCGTATCATCGAGCAACCTCACTCCGAAATAGTTGAAGCAAAATCGAACAAAGCCTTCGCATTCGATGAATACCATACTCCCGAGTGAGTTCAAGCATTCCAAGATCTCCAAACTCTTCGCCTTCCATAAATTCCAGACGTAAAACAGCGTAGCAATCGAGACATGATTCCGCAAAATCCTTGCCTCAAACAAATCTGGAGTAACATCAACTTCGTCCTCGCCTTTCAGATTCGCAGGAAGTACTTCAAAGTGAGCATCTAGAAGCTTCCGGATGGCGATAACTTCGCCTACATCAGTCCCATTTTTCTTCGAATCGATGTAGCACTGCATCGATTCAGGTAGGCTTGTCGTCTCATGGGACAAAACTCGCGCCTCAGAGCAGACTGAAGAATGATATGCTTCGGAAACTCTCTGCGCAATCGATTTTGCTTTAGCTAAAAAGACTTCCTTCTCCGGGAACGATTTGAGTGGCCATTCCTTACCTCCTCCGGGCAGCCATAGAGAATTCGATAGCACATAACACAGAGCAAGTGATGCAGCATTTTTGAACTGTTCTACCTTTTCAAGTATATCGATCTCACGCATAGTATTCCCAAGATGCTTTGCAATACCTGCGGCCTCGTCAAAGTTTCCCAATGCTTCCTCCAAAACTAATAGATCGTGGAGGCGTTCTTTAGACCTTAAGAAGCTGCGCTTGGACTCCATTGTTGGAAAAGCTCCGATGAACTTCATCATCATTACACTGTCATTTCTCTTGTGAAAGATCTCGGCGCAATTTACCAAGAATTCATATGCAATATTGTTGATCTCATTGGCTTTCGCCACGATTGAGCTACTTCGTGTCGCTTCCTGCTTCCACGACTCGATGAATTGCAACCCCAGGTCGAGAAGGCCTCCATTAACACAGGCAGTCAAGCACCCCTTGAAAAAGTACCCCTCCGCGAAAACTTCAGCTGCAGATTTGTAATTTCGAGCTAAACAAAAACATTCGCCGGCTTTCCTTAACTCAGACACGCCGTGCATCTGCCTATATATATTTCCTGAAATCCAAAACCGACTTCAGCGCTGGACTATCGACAACAACATATATATATATATATCAAACTGAAAAGTTCGATGTTTATAACTAACCTGCTGTTTCATAGTCTTCCAAGTCATAAAAGCATTCTGCTGCAGATTCATCTCTGCCAATGGAATGAAATAATTCGGCAGCTTCTCGAAGCATCATTCGCGCCTCGAAAGAATTTGAACCTCTCAAAGATAAGGCCGAAACTCTAAGACCAGAAGCCTTAGCCCGTTTCTCCCACTTTACTTCCCCGGCTTTTTCGAAGCAAATAGATGCAACCTCGAAGTTATTTTCCATAAATAGCTGCAAAAACATAGCGTGATCGTCAAAATGATTAATCAAAAACATTAGAATACCAAGAAATGATCTTCAACCATACCTTGATTCCTTGAGACTTCCACTCCTCGGGGCTGCTCGCCCTTTGCATAGCTTGCGCGAGCGAGTGATCGAGCTTCCTCACTTGCACAAGGCACAGTTTCTTCCAGTAATCGAGCATTGGCTTCGACATTTCCTCAGTGTTCTCACAGATCCACAGCCTCTGCCGAGTTCGGGTAATTGCAACATAAAGTTGCTTCAACTCAGAGCACAACAAATTGTGCCTTGATTGGCTAAAGCTCGGAAAGGACTTGGGAGAGTCATCATCAAGAAGCTCTCTTTCTTTCAAAAATTCGTACACAACTTTCCACTGGTTCCTCAAAGGCGAAGAACTAAAAAAGTTGTACAACAAAACATCCTGCAAAATACACAAAAAGGTGTCAGAGCATATGATGAAGACATGCAGAAGAAACAAATTTAAACACATTGTCAGCTGACCTGAAACTCGAGGCCTTTACACTCAAGTATCGTGAGAACAAGAGCTTGATTGCAAACATACTTCGAGATTTCCATTTTTTCAGAATCATCTCTTACGAGTATGACCTGATCTGCGCCAAATCCAACCCATTGTTCACCGGCACTAGCACTATTCTGAAAAATTGGTATAATCGAGTTCTCATCGCAGCCAGGTTCCAGAAAAATAGGGGGCTCGCCATATATGAGACTCGTCTCTGGAGCCAAAACATCAATGGATTGTATGAAGAAATGGGAAATGAGGTCAGTTACACTTTGTGCTAATCTAAGTACTCCAATGTGAGTCCGGAAATTTTGTGATAGGCTAAAGATATCAGATATCACCCCTTTCACATTTCTTTCCGAAGATTTAGAGCTGTTCGACTTCATGTAAAACTCATTGTAGAATAAAGATCTAATGTCTTCAAACCGAAAGTCTACCCCTCGAGCAATAGTCTGCCCTGTGTCGCCAGAGAAAACAAAACCTTCGTCGACATTGCTGCATATATACCTGAAAAGGCATATTTGTCTCATGGTGAGGTCCTGCACCTCATCAATGTAGACAAAGTCCATTTTGTCGCCGGGAAGATCCCCTGATTCTTCCAGCCGGCGATGAACATCCAACACAAAGTCTGCCATATCAAATTCGCCGCGAGTCTTTTTCATTTTCTCATAGCTCTCATAGATGTCATATATCATATCCCTTTGGTCTACACTTAATGTCGACACTCGATTGTCAGACAAAGAAAGGTAAGCATCTCTGCTTCTCTTGCTGTCGCAGTTTTCACCTTCCGGAAGACCTCCTTTGATATGAGACATGATTTCAGTGAACACTCTCGAAGGATCAAGGCTCTTTGTGAGATTAGAATTGAAATGAGGCCAGTAGGACGACCGGAAGTGGTCGAAGGTGACCTCATTATTCCTTAGGAACGCATCCAGCGCAACTGATCTTCCACCATCATCTTGAGGGGAACATCGGAGCTCACGAAACCTCTCGAAATATGAATTCCCAATCGTGCCATCGAGCATCATCAAAAACTTGTGAAATGTTATTACCAGTGGATATTTGTCTGCACTGATGCCAACAAAAGTGTCCGGAATATCTTTAAACCCGATCATGTCATCTATGTCTTCGACATCGTCATCTCCAACGAAGCCTCCACTTGCAAACCTGTATCAATAGCTAAGATTAAGACATAATGTTTAAAAATGCTAACAATCTGCAATAATAGAAGCAATGCTGCATCAGAACTGTGTAACGTACCTTTTCAGCCGAGATACGTGCTTTCTTACCGCAAAACAGAGCTTAGGACTAACGGTAACAAAAAGCTGGCGCAAAACATTGTCAACACTGCCCCTCAATCCAATCGACATTGGAAAATCTCGAGAAACAATGCAGTACTGCTGTAGCTTCATGAAAAGCTTCATAGTTAAAATAGTTGTTTTTCCTGTGCCAGATCTTCCCAGTATGAAGCTGCTCCGACAAAATCCTATGATGTCACGCTCCTCATCGGTGACCTCAAACGGGAGATCAACTTCTTGATCCTCGGCATCAGACAGTAAATGATTGACAGTGTCACTTGATAAGGAATAAAATTTCATCAACAGCAAGCTTTCATTAACTTTCGAATTCTCAACACAACTTCCGCAGTCGGCAGCAGAAGCACTTTTGCTGTCGCTGGAGTTAGCATCACTTGCATTCTTGTAACGGATTATATCCTTACCTTTCAACCAAGTCTTCGGAACTTCCAAAGTCCTGAAAACAAAATAATAACAATAGGCAATCGAAGATAAGCTCATTAGAACACTCCATTTGGACTATGATCAAAATGCCTTACCCCTCGACTAGTTTCTCGTTGCAGTGGCTGATAAAATCATCCGTAAACATGGCAAATATTGCATCGAGGCGTTCCAAGGCTTTTCGATCCTCTGCCTCCGGACAAATGTCCCAAACTTTCAAAACTTGCTTGTAGTTCGACTCTTTTGTGAGATCAATGGTGCACAAAATGTTGTACCTCTCAACCTTGAATCGTTTCACAATATGCAAAGAGTTCTCACAGGTCCAGTCGACATTTATTTTCGGCCTCCAGCCACTTGCAAGTTTAATTAATAGACTCACTGCGAGCCTCTTAACATATGAAGGCTTCAACTTCTGAAATGACTTTCGGAAGTTGTCGCTGAATATAACCTGAAGATATAAGAGCATGGAAGTGAACAAAATAGCTTCAAGATTCATGCTCAGTTTTGAAATTAAAAGCAAATCTGTTACCTTCCATCTGCACTTTTGAAATAGTATACTGTCCGAAGTGAGAAATTCGTCGAGCTGATCCAAATCTTTCTTGACATCTACGATAGTCTTTCCAATATCTTCATCTTCATCGGCAATGAAGAAGCAGTCACGAAGCTTGGCATCATTTATCAAAGCTTCCCATACTGAACCTGGTTTGCACAATGTTCTTTCGTTTCCTAAAATCCAGAGACAGTGCCTACAAAGTACGAAACAAGAATCAAATACTCATTCAATACAAAATATGGAATAAGAATGATGTACTGAAATTGCATACCGTGCTCGGGTCAATGCAACGTTTGCTCGTTGAAGACTAGACAAGAAACCAATGGATTCAATGTTATTCGACCTTACAGTTGATATGATTATGACATCTTCTTCGCCGCCTTGAAACCCATCGACGGACTTCACCTTAACAACAAAGCCATCAAAATTTTCATACTTCTTTCCAAGTCTATCTCGAATAGCCGCAACTTGAGCATTGTAGGGAGACACTAAACCAATGCTAAGTTTCTCTGTAGGAGATTTAGACTTCCATGCTGTTCGACAAATAAGAAAACATGTTGGATGCATTCGTCGTTAACAAAAACTAATATACAATAGATGAATCTGATTGTTTTAAGCTTTGCACATTCTGTGCATATATACCAACCTTTAAAGAGTTTATGCACAATATTCACAGCTACGGCTACCTCGACCAAGTTCCTTCTACTGCGGCGGACCTCGTCAAATTCCTCTTTTCCTCCACGAATGTCCATGAAGGAATAAGGACCGAACATCCTACCTTCAAGGTAGTCTCTCTCATAGCTTTCACGTCGCACAACAGGTGCATCTAATATGAGGTTGCTGTAGAAAGTCGAATTGGGGAACCGACTAATTAATGGATGCATTCTGTATTGCATGTTAAGTAAATGTTTCTTATGACCCAATGAGCTTAATCTTTCGAAAAGACTTCTTGCAAAGCCAGCTTCTTTAGCCAACTGCAAGTAAAAAAAGAAATCCATGTAATGCTGTAAAAAGATTATAGAAAAAAAGCATATATAACATAATGATTACCTCGCTGCTGACCATCGCAGTTAGTTGGCATTCGTCGCCCACAAGAACACAATGTGTCACCTCAGGGATCTGAAGGGCGATGATCGATTCAGCCTCCTTCACTTGCGCAGCCTCATCGATGACCAACAATTTAAATTTCTCCGTATCAACTGAATGCAGCTTGTAGGAGGATGAAACCGTGCAAAATATTAACCTAGCATTTTTTATACATGAATCTTTGCTTGCAATTCCATTGTTAACAAGCTCGGTGAGGGACGAGTTCAGATACTTCAAAATCGAAATGCACTGGCTTCTGATACGTACAAAGGATGATGCGCTTACTGACTCCTCCGAACCACTTGCTTCAAAGATCCTCTTCAACTTCTCGGATGTCATGCTACGATCATCTAACAACAAAATTTTCATGGACTCAAGAAGAGATATTACCTGCTCAATCATCTGAGCATTGCTCTCGGAAATGCAACTTCTTGGGAGATGAGTAACTAATGTTATCAGCGAACTTCGTAGATTTGGGGCCACCTTTTCGACTCCTTCCCTGGCGAATTCTAGAAATGATTTGATAGCAGGTTCCTGGCCATCATCATGTAGACCCTCCTTCACTTTGATGAGCTCATTTTCTACATAGACTTCGTGTTGAGCCACAGCATTGTTAAGAAAATCAAGCATGGCCGAAACCGATCCCCTCCAGCCAGTTGCAGCAAGGGAACAATTGAAGAGAGCTTTAACACGGTTATCCAAGAAGATCTCCTCAATGTCTGATCCAATTTTCAGATTATCCTTATTTCCCATGAGAAGAATGTCCCCTAAAGGACAAATCACGTCATCCTCGACAGAGTTCCTCACCAATGCCACAAGCCGCGAGGCCAGTTCAGTAATCGCCACATTCGTCGGTGCACAAACTAATGTCCTAACGCCCATTTTCAATAGCCCAAACAACAACATACTTAGTGTAGCAGTTTTTCCAGTTCCTGGAGGCCCCCAGATGAGCTCCACAGATGGCTTGTGGTCACATTCGATTTTGCACAGAGTCGCGAAAATCGCCTCCCTCTGTGATTCATTCAGCTTCGACATTAAAACAGAGCCAAGAATCTCTCCCATTTCGCCCTCTGATTTGGGATGACAGAATTCACAGACTTCATCATCCAAGGCATTCCTGTCCAACACTTTTGAGATGATCTTCATATTCCGATGCATCCTAAGTGCATTCCAGATTCTTTTATTGGAGGTCACATTCATTAAGTGAATGACATAAAATGACCTGTTTTTTACAAACTCGACGTCCATGGCGACAGCTGTTTCCATTTTGAATGCAACGGGTGATGAAATGGCATCGTCACCTTCTTCATCGTCATCACCTTGTTTGTCAGAAACTTGTATTACAGATGCCAATGTATAAGTCCAACCAGTACGCCGCATATCAGATTCAGTTTCTGGTTTCCTGTCCGAAATCAGGAGAATGTCCCCCGGCAAGGTTCTGTATCGTTTTCCATCGCTATCTTTGACAATGTTCCTCCAATGATCTACGTTCACGTCGTAAAATTTATCCTTCTTCTTCCACTCATGAAGCCGAGTTACATTCGCATATGGTGCTCTGTAGGCATCCTCGAAGGCAGAAGCCAGTTCGAAGCGAGTTTCTTCCAGAAATGGGAAGAAATATGAACCAAGATATTCATCGACATTTCCAAACACATCCGGAATCGTCTCCACCTAATGTAGGAAATGACACACACATAAGTGTAATGTAATAAATTGTAAGAACATTGTGAGAGAGAAGGGAGGAAGGAAGGAAGAACCTGATGCCTGTAGAGATTGTGATTAAAGATGTCGTCTTGACGGGACCATGAAAACACCAAATTGATGAAGCCATGATCATCTCTCTCATTATAATTGTTATTATTGATTTCCATTTTAGTTTATTTCAACGAGCAATATCAAATCCAACTGAGCTCCTCTTCCCCGACGGATGGATGGATGGGTTTGATTTTGTTCGAAGCTAAGAACAAACAGTGAGAGAGACTCAGAGAGAGAGAGACAGAATTAGAAGCAGTTGGGAAGGAAGGACGATACAGTTCCTGATGAGTGATGATGATGAGCGATCCATCAGCTGCAAAAAGGCAATTAATTAATCGATTAAATGACGAATAAGAGAGGGAGAGAGAGAGAGAGAGAGAGTTGAAGGTGAGGAGACTTTGACAATTTGCGTGGGAAAATCAAATGGTACGAAGATCGAAGTGATCAAGAGTAGCTACGTCTGGTCTGTTAATGCAGTGTCTCGTTCATCTAACAACTCATCATTACTGAATTCAATTTACTAGCCCAAGAATAAAAAAGAAGATGAAGCCCTCAAAGATAACTCTAGAACCTTGATGGTTACACTTACATGTGGCACAACAACGGCTCGATCCTGCATTCTGAACCTGTGTTCCGGTTGCCCCTCGTCGCAATCTGGAAAAACTAATTTTTTTTTTTATTTTTTTAGTTATTAGTTAATCTTTCTGTATAGGTATCATTTAAAAAAAAATTGTATGGTTCGGTTGTATATTTCTCCCAATTTCATAAGGATTTGTTCGAGGGTTGGTGCGGCAAAAGGTTTCTGCTCCAACAGGTAAAAAAAACTGACAGTACAGTCACTGGTCTATATTGGAACCATTGCTGTCTTCCATTTTCGCAAGCGGCCCTTGCCCTTGCCCTAATTGTTTGAGCTTCAGGGTTTTTCAACTGAGAAAGTTTTCTCTGTTATGTTTTATTTTTTTTTATTGTTTACTATTTCTTATTTGGACAAGATTTTGCATTTCTGCAATGGATATAAAAATGGTTGCAAAGCATTTACATTGTTTTGTATCTACTTTTATTATAATATAGAAATTGAATTTTGATGGAATTCATAGGCGGGATAATTATGATTTTGATTGTTTAATAAAGGACTTGAATTTTGATGGAATTCATAGGTGGATAATCATGATTTTGATTATTTTATAGTATTGGCATTATTTATACTTATTGTTAGAAAATTTGGGGATGGAGAAAATAATAAAATTGTCTTTTTCATTATCAAAATAAGAAAGTTATATATACAAAGTACAAAACAGACATAAACTCAAATCTAACTAATAAGATCTATTAATAAGATCTAAGAATATTTAAAATATCTCAAACACCCCCTTCAAACTCAGGTATAACATAAACCAACTTAGTTTTTGATAAAAAAATTTGAATATAAACACAAAAATAAAACATAAATAAAATTAGCAGTTACTCTCCACACCCACTGGAGGAAAAAACGAGATGACTCTCCACCGGAGCAAAAAAACGAGATGACTTCACCGGAGCCGAAAACGACATGACTCCACCAAAGCTGAACACGAGATGACTCTCCACCGAAGCCGAAAACGAGCCGAAAACGAGATGACTCAACCGGAACTAAAAACGACAGGACTCCACCGGAGCCGAAAACGAGATAACTCCACCGGAGCAAAAAACGAGATGACTCCACTTGAGCCAAAAACCATATAACTTCACCGGAGCCAAAAACCACATAACTCCATTGGAGGCGAAAACGAGATGACTCCACCGGAGCCGAAAATGACATCACTCCACCGGAGCTAAAAATGACATGACTCCACCGGAGCCGAAAACGACATGACTCCACCGGAGCCGAAAATAAGATGATTCCACCGGAGCCGAAAATGACAGGACTCCACCGGAACCGAAAACGAAATGACTCCATCGGAGCCGAAAAAACGGTATGACGCTCCACCGGAGCCGAAAACGAGATGACTCTCCACCGGAGTCGAAAACCATATGACCATTGGAGCCGAAAACAGACAAACCGCAAACATCGGACAGATTAGATCGCACGCAGACAACAGACAAACAGCGGACAGATGGCAAATCATAGATAGATTTCCGGCAACAAATAAGCAACGAAAGATGACAAATCGCACGCAGACAACAGACAGGCAACAACAGATGGCAGATCGCACGCAGCAACAGACAGACAACGACAGATGGCAGATCGCACGCAGCAATAGACAGATACCGGACATATGGAAAATCGTTTCAGATCGCTCGTAGGCAACAGACAAGCAGCGAAGATTTCAGATTGCACACAGGCAACAAACAAGCAGCGGACATATGGCAGATCGGAGACGAGACGAGACAGATTTTCAAAAAGACAACTTGCAAATGATGAACTCAAAATCCCAAAACCTCTTAGTACAATCCAGGTTGAATGTACCCGGAGAAACACGAGTTGGTAGACTATATCTACGACATGAGAAAAATAGGCTCTGATACCATGTTAGAAAATTTGGGGGAAAATAATGAAATTGTCTTTTTGATCATCAAAATAAGAAGCCTATATATAGGCAATACAAAACATACTCGATAAAGTCAAATCTAAGTAATCTAATCTATGGATACGATCAAATCTAGATATAAATCTACTAAATCTAAAACAGAATATCTAAAATATCTCAACACTTACAAAATTCTTCTCTTGGGTTGTATTTGTTTGTACGACAAAAGTATCAATTTATCAATCTTTTAGTGTTATGATTGGTGTCTGCTTTGTTTGGTTTCTTTTATACATTACTTATCATATATTAAAAATTTCAGTCAAGTTTGAAGCAATTGTCTATTTTACTTGTCAAACAACAACATACAAGTTTTGTGAAATGTAGGCACTTAAATGCCAATACTTTCTTAATAGAACTATACAATTAGTTTAATGCATAGATGTGGATATTTAAAAAGAATATAAGAAAATGTCTGCTGGATTTTTGTAAATAATTTCATCAAGATTAATTACATATACAATAGAATTGTGCAACTAATAAAAACATCAATCATCCTATTAACAACATAAGCATGAGTAAAATTATGACATTAACAACAACAAAAATCATCTAAACAACAAGGAAAGCAATACCATAAGCAATAAGAAAAAAGAGAAGCAGAAGCCTACATAAACAAAATCAATTAACAATAGAAGAAACTAGTAAAAGTGTGTAACATCACAAGCAAATAACAGTAGCACCAGTAGCAGAAGTGTGCAACAACAGCAGAAGCAACCAACAATAGATTAGAATCAATAGCAGAAGTGTGTAGCAGCAACAGTAGCAGAAGCAGAAACACCGACAATTGCAACAGTAACAAAAGCATGCAACAGTAGAAACACTAGTAGCAGAAGCGTGTAGCAACAACAAAAGCAACAAACAATAGACAAGAATCAATAGCAGAAGTGTGTAGCAGCAGAAGCATAAACAATTGACAATTGCAACAGTAGCAAAAGCATGCAACCGTAGAAATTTCCAATCCAAGTCATGTGTATCCATTCTTAAGTCTTCCCGTACAACTGAGAACTTTGAGTTTTTCTTTTTGTACTGGTTAAACTTTTTCCCATAACAATAATTTGAAAATATAAATATTAATGAGATAAGAAATTATATATTTTAATCAAAATTAATAAGTTTTCAAATTTAAAGTATATTAATATTTTTAAACACAATTAAAGATTACATTTTTCTTTTTATTTTTGAGATCTCAATGATTGGCCAAACGAGCATTGCTAACTCCTCTTGGCTTCATGTAAAGAGGATTATGAACATTTTCTTCACTAGTGGTGCAACTATCAATATTTAAAGCTTCACTAGTATAATTTTCAGGCTGAAAATCATCTTATGCACTTTTAATTCATCAAGTATTATTTTTAATTTATAAATAACACCATCAAGCCTATCTCTCACTAAATTTCTAGCATCTGGGTAGGCTTTACTTTGTATACAAATATCTTGACAACGTCTCATTATATGGTTAACATATATTGTTTTCAATTCAAAATCACTTTTAAGTGCATTTTCTCCTCTATATTGCATTCTATTACTCGCATGTATAGTCAATTATTTCTTTATATATTGCAATCGTATCTCATGAACATTCATTTGATTAAAAACTAATAATGAATGCTTACATAATATACCAACTGACTCATAATATTGACACGAGCACTTTACATCATTATATGTCGCATCAAATTTAACCTTGTGGAGCCGATTTGTATTTTGAGATCGTATATTGAACTCAAAAAATATATTGTAATTAGCAGGATACCCATCAAAATCAATAGATAGAGAGTTTAATCACTGTAGCGGAAACATATCATATATTTTGTGAGTATAAATTGATGCAGTGTAAGTGCTCCTTGGCTACCTTTGAAATCATCTTCATTTTCATCATGTCGCCACTTATTTTGAATTCTATCAAATATTTGTACGTATTCAAACATAATTTGTGCCTTCACTTCTTGAAGTAGCTTTTAGTCCGGCATTAAATCTATGATTACTAAATGCAGTAGACCAAATATGTCATAATTTATACATGTTATTAAGCCATGAATGATTATGAAGATTATAATCAACAATCATATTTTGCCATACTTCTTCAAATTCTTGCTCAAACTCACAAAATTTCATGCATTTATTAAATAAATTTTTAAATTCAAAATTATTATTTAAAACACAAAATGAGATGGAGCATTTTGATTACTCAATGACATTAATCATAGCTTGACATTGATCTGAAAAAATTGTTTCAAGTTGTTTACGACTCATGGATGTAAGAGATGTACTAAACAACCAATGGAAAGAAGATGCAGTTTCATCCGACGTAAAAGCTAATCCAAACATCACATTATGCATATGATGGTTTATGCCTATGAAAGGTGCACATATTAAATTGTATTTGTTTGTTCGATAAGTGGTATCAGTTTAAAGCACATCACCAAATGCTTTATAATCTATTCTACAATGACCATCTCTAAAGAAAAAATTACACATCCTACCATTGTCATCAACTTGAAAATCCCAGTAAAATAATTTATCTTCATTTGATTTTTGTTTAAAATATCGAATTAACTCTGAAGCATCACTATCCTCAACTTGTCTATGAATTTTACTAAGACGGTTAACATAATCATATGCATCTTTTTCAAGAAACCCAATATTTTTCCATCCATGTGATTTTTCTTGTAAATAAGAATAAGCATTAGAAATTGAAAATCCAGCACGTACTAATGACATTAATGTATTTCCTTTAGCATCAGAAATACTACGTGCGGTTCTTAACATGTATCTTTGATCGGGTAAAACCAATTGATGATTATACTCAATGTTAAAAATAGTCACTCTCCATTCTTCATTTCTTTTACGTCTAATTCTAAGTCTCGCAGTACACCCAGTTCGAATTTTTACTTTTCGGTAATTAAATTGGTTATTTTTACCAATATATTTTCTATTTTTCATCCCACTACAAGAACAAACAAATTCTTTCATATATAACTCTCTGCTATTATCATGAAAAAACTCTTGTTTTTCCTTTCGGACACTAAAACCTTTACAATGTCCATATTCACAATAAATTAAGTATACATTTTCAGAATCACTTATAATTTCTACTGTCAGAATATGAAACTGAAATTCTCTGTTTTAATGAATACTCACATATGTATAGTGATAAACAAATCGTCTAAATAAGACAATAATCCTGCGAATCTCTTAAGTAAGTAACTACCATAAATATAATATATTGCTTCTAAATATATTTTAACACTCCTCCTCAAACTCAAGATATGATCGAACAAACTTGAGTTTGTTAGAAGTGGCCGAAAAAGATATAGTCAAGATCTTCCACGTACAAATTTGAATTCGCCAAGATTGAGTGAGAGTGATGTAGTTGTCCACTGGATCAGAGTCAGAAGCAGATTTCTCAACACCGTTAGAGTTGAAAACATGACTTGCTCGGTCACAACGGAACTAGAGTCGAAAACAGAACTCGCTCACTCTATAGAGCTAGAGTCGGAAACAGGACTCGCTCGCTCACAATAGAGCTAGAGTCGGAAACAGGACTCGCTCGCGCACAACGAAACTAGAGTCGAAAGTAGGACTCGTTCACTCTATAGAGCTAGAGTCGAAAACAAAACTCTCAATGACATGAGAGTCGAAAGTAGAACTCTGTCAGTGGAGATCGAAATAGTAAAGACGAAGACGGCATGGAAATGATAGCATGATCGTGGGTAGAAGAAGATACATCAATAAAATATAAAAATATTTGGGATATAACAGGTCATGAATGTACCCCGAGAAAATTTGGCTCTGATATCATGTTAGAATATGAAACTGAAATTTTCTATTTCAATCATAAGAATACATATATATTTATAGCAATATACAAATAAATAAGAATCCTACGAATTTCTTAAATAAGATAACTACCATAAATATAATATATTGCTTCTAAATATATTTTAACATCTCCAACTTCCAATTGTTTTTCAAATTCAACAATTATAGAATCATTGCTTACATTTGATAATGAACCTAAATTCTTGCACATTGTCATTTGCTTCACGTACTTCTTTATTTCGATCTTGAGAACTTTTTTTTTTTAAATAATAATAATAATAATAATAATATTAAAACTACATACAAAATCTATTATATCTAACATTATATATTTTTAAACAAATATGTGATAATAATATCATTCTCAATAGCATGTGAATCATCTGCCACTTAGGTATTCATTTTAAGATGCTATCTTGGAACCCAAAATTAAAAAATCGACAGACTTCGTTGGAAATTAAAAAAACAAATCTAAAAAAAAAACAAGAATATCTGAAAAATCTACAATTTGTCAATTCTATTTGTTTTTTCTTACCAACGAAGAAAATAAAATCCACTGACCAATCCTTTTCTAAGAATTGCGATAAAAAAAAATAAAAAAAAAAAACTTAGAGGTTTTTCAATGTCTAAAAAAATTTAGTGAGAAAAAATAGAAGAGAGAGAAGAAAAAATATAATAAAATACCCAAAAAATTTCTTCCTATTGATAGCTGTGAAATTGAAGAGTCTCATTTAAAAAAAAAAAAAAAAAAGATAAAAAGAAAAAAATTAAATAAATATGCAATCATGTAATTTTCTTTAATTATTATTATTTAAAAAAAAAACAATTATTCCAAATTGTGGGCACATGAAACATATGTTGGGTGCAGAATCGAACAAGCCTGTAACAACCGATAGAAGCTGTTGCAACAGCTTGAGCTTGAGGTGAGGCCACCATTGCATTGCATATTCCTTCTGTTAGAATAGTTACTTAGGCTACAGGCACGCCCTGTTATCAACACTAAGTTTTATTCTTCCATTAATCAGAATATAGATTCAAACACCTACTTCTCTTCTTCTTTTCCTTTATGTTTTTTGTCTGCTCTGCTCTTCTCTTCTCTTCTCTTCTGCTGTTGCTGTGCTGCTGCTAAACCTGTTAAATAAGTCGAGCGAGCTCGAGTATGAATGGTTGAATTTATTAACTATAAAGGCTCGGGTCATTAAGAATTCGAACTAAATTAATGGTTTGAGCTCGGTTTGTTAGGTTCAAATTCAAACTCGATTTGAGCTCAATTTGAATTTTATACCTATTCTATATATTTTTTAATATATAAATTTAATATATTTAATTTTATTCATCATTTTTAAGTAAATTATTCAAATTTTAATAATATATACCCTCTCCGTTACAAAAGTATAATCTTATTGTATTTGGGTACGAGATTTAAGAAATATTGATATTATATTGATAGTTCGTAAAAAGTAAGAATAAATGACTTTTTTTGCCCTTGTGAGTATATTAGTGTAAAAAGCAGTGGCAATTGCGTAATAATAATGAAAAAGTAGAGATAGTTTTATGGTGATACGGTTATTTATGGAAATTAGACTATTATTTTAGAACGGACAAAAATGGTAAATAAGACTATTATATTGGGACATAGGGAGTATAAATTTTGATATAAAAATTATATTTATTATCACTATCGAGCTTAATTAAGTTATTCACGAGCCAAACTCGAACTTGAGTCGTTTATAGAAAAAATAATTTTCAAGTTCAAATTGGGCTCATTTATCTTAATAAACAAGCCGAGTTGAACTTTACTGGCGGACTACTCGATTTATTTAACAGCTTTTGTTGTTGCTCTATTTATTCCTTTAAGCAAGATTTATTCGATGGGCATAACAAAAAAAAGAAAACTGTTAACTCAAAAACAGTTCAAAACCTGATTTTTAATCCATGAAATTTGAAAATAAAACTTTTTAAATTTATGTAAATAAAAAAAAATAGAAAAACTAATACTAAATAAATCTGATAATCCTATTTTGTTTTTTATAATTAGTATATTGTTGTTTAAATTTACTTTTGCATTATTGTACTTATATTAACAAATATTCTTATATTTGTATAATTTTTTGTGCAAATGTCATTTATTAGTATTATAAGACACGAATGAAGTTATTTTTGTAATTTTTTTTAAAAATTTGTCATGTGTTTTGATATAATAATTAATATTCAAATATCAATACGTAAAAAAATAAATGAGACCCTTAGATTTGAATGGAATTAGTATAATTTTAAAATCTTATATTATATTATTTTATTTTATTTTGTAATATATTATAATTTGAAATAAATAAATAATAATATTAATTATAAAATCATATTAAAATGAGTTTGGCTTTGATAAACAACCGTACAAACAAAATACATATACATTGTCCCACAATGATGATCTGGTAGTGTGGAATAGACATGTAACTGTGAAGTCATATGTTCAAACCCCCAATGTCCATACAAGATGAAGTGTTCCTTCGAAGATTTTGCCTAAAATTCTACAATTTATCAAAAATTTTCTCTTAAAACCATTTAATTACACAACCATTTTTTATTTTTTTATATTATAGTATTAAAAATTAATTTTACATTTAAATACATTTAATTAGGCAAAATTCTTCAAAAAATATACCCGATAAATTTTTATATTTGAACTAAATTTGATACATTTTAATTATATTAGGATTATTATTGATTTTTTCATTTTAACTATATCAACTATTCTAAATTAAAAATATTTTAGAAAAAAGATATAACAAAAAAAATAAAATTTTAGACCAAAACGTAAAGTATACGGCCGCGTAGAATTAACATGGTCGTGTGACAACATGACAGTGTATAATTGTACATTAAATTATACACGGGCGTGTGGCAACATTGTTGTGTAGTTTCTACGTCACCTGCCACATCAACCTCGTAACGTCCATGTCAACAATTTTCATTAGTTTTTTAACGGTAGGACCCAAATTAATTAAAATTATTTATAATATGATTAAAATTGATGAATTTTTTTATATTGTGACCAAAATTGATAAATTTTAATTATATTGGAACCAAAATTAATTTTTTTCCCACATTTTAAATATTTTTTAATTATTTATATTATATCATAAATCAAATAATAATGAAATAAATTTCTTTTAATTCTAATTCTATTTACAATTCAAGTGGCAACACGAGTCGAATTATCTACAATTTCTGACTTTAATATTATTTGAAAATTGAAAACAATTTCAGTTTAATTTTAATAATTATTTATTTTAAAGTCTAGAAACTATAATAATAATGATAACATTGAAAATTGAATATGAGCTTTGAAATTAGAATGGGTCTTGGGAAGAGTTTTTCAATTAATATTACTTGAATATGATACTTATATAATATAATATTTATTTTGATTTTATTTTAAATATAAATAATAAATTTTTTAAATAATAATATATTGTGCATATATAGAAATATTATATATAAAATAACTAAAATTAATTTATATAAAAAAAATAAACTAAAGATATACATTAATATCTTAAGATAAAAATAAGAAGAGCTCGTATAATACAAAAATGAATAAAAATTCAAATAAAATTTGGAAAATTGCAAAAAGATGTCCGTAGATTCAATTATTATTTTTGAATATTTTTTTCTATTTTCGTAATTTAAGACATTATGTACTGCATGCATTATTTTTGTTTTTCGGCACCCGAAAAACACACGTGACTATCACGTGCGCCTTTATGGCATGACCGATGCATATGTGAATGTCGTCGTTGAAGTGTTGTCGTTCGCGTGGTCATCAGACATGTGATGTGGAATTATTTTTTTTTCGTTTTCACAATTTAGGACATTATGTGTACTTGAAGTATTATTTTTACCCTCCAATGTTGAAAAAATAATTTGTTCTAATATTTTATTTCATTTCAATTTGGTCCAATTAGGCCAAATTAAAATTAATATATATATTTTTCTTTTAAAAAAATAATTCCGCATCACTTATTCGACGACCTTATAATAAATTATTTTTCCGGCACCAAAGGGCAAATATAATACCTGGAGTACACATAATGTTCTAAATTGCGAAAGTAAATAAAATAAAATAACACGTCACCTGTTCGACGACCACGCAGACGACAACACAGCAACGACGACGCCCACGTATGCGGCGGCCATGCCACGAAGGCGCACGTGACTGTCACGTATGTTTTTCTGGCGCCGGAGGGCAAATATAATGTTTGTAGTACAAATAATATCCTAAATTGTGAAAGTAGAAAAAAAATGTTTGTAAATGATAATTGAAACTACATAAAAAGTATTTTTTTTTTTATTTTTCTCAATCAAATTTGAATCAATTTTTATCCTATATATTTAAAATTTTAAATATAATCGTCTATAATAATAATAATAATAATAATATATATAAACTTTTAGAATTTCGTGTATAATTTGAATATTAATATTTTATAATCAATATTATTTTTAATCAATTTTACTATACTCTTAAAAATTATTAAGTTTGCATTAATAGAAACACACAATTAGCAAATTAAAACATAAGAAAGATAATAATTCTCATCAAAATTCAATTATAATTTATTACTATATTATATATATAAATTAATAATAATTTTGTACTTGTTATATAGTAAATAACTTAATATTAATATGCATGGATATATACGTATATAGCTGTGTAGTGTTTATTATATACTCTCTACATTTTTTGGCACGGTTATTAAAAAGGTGGGTATTAAAAAGCTAATTGTGTTTAATTTATTAATATGAAAATTGTAACAGAGTATAATATATTAATTTATTTTAAATTTATAAATAAAATAGATATTAAATATTTTAGCATAAATAATTATTGTATTTGGACAAATAATTATAATTATTTGTAATAATACTATCTAAAAAAATATTTATAACAGATTATTATTAAAAATATAAATAAAAAAATTGTGTTTTATTGGATCTACCCAAAATTTTTACTATTTATCAATTTATTTTCTTTAAAAATATCAAATAAAAGTCGCAATTTTTATATTATATTAAAAAAATTCACATTAAAACTATCATATCAATACATATTTGTATAATATCAAACAATTATTCAAATTTTTAAAAAAAACAATGTTCCAACTTTAAACACCCAACCAAACATGTCGTTAGAGTTTATTCACATAATTTTTCTCCAAAAATATCAAATTAAACTTTTATGTTTTAATTTTTTAAACTATATTAAAAATTATTTTTATATCAAAATATCACCCTAATACATACTCATAACATCTAATAATTATTTAAATTGAAAAAGTTTACTATCAGTACTCAAACCCAAAATTCAAACCCCAGCCAAACACATTGTTAAGTTTATTCAGTGATTTTTTCTTCAAAACTATCAAATCAAATTATTAGTTTTTCTATTTTATATATTATACTATTAAAAATCAATTTTAAATAAAAATATCACATCCATAACTATTTATATAACATAAAAAAAATATTTAGAATTTTTAAAAAATCTTACTATAATATATTGTTAGATATTATTCTTCAATTTTTTTTCTTCTAAAACTATCAAATCACCTACTTATTTTTTTATTTTTATATTATATTAAAAATTAATTTTACATTCAAAATATCATATATATATATATATATATATTATCAAATAACCTATTTAAATTAAATACATATTATTCAAAATACAAACACTAAGCAAACACACCCGAGGATATTTACTAATTTTTTCTTCTAAAAATTTTCAAATTAAACTTCTATTTATTATTTTTATATTATATTAAAAATTAATTTTACATTCAAACATACATATTTAAATTAAATATTCAAATTATTTTTTTTATTTACGCAAACTAAAATCTAAAACCAAGTACATCATTAGAATTTATTAATTATGAAATATTTTAAAAAATTAAACTTTAAAATATTTTTATTTTTTAAAGATGTCAGCTACTTCCGGCGTAAATCCGAATTTTCATATCATCTTCGAGTCGAGTTTTTATATTTTTGGATCATTTTTTTTTATTTGTTATAATTAAATGTAAAATTTTAAAATATTTGTGAATGAAAAATTAAATAAATTGTTTTTAATTTGTTAAGATTTAATTGTAATTAAATTTGTTAGTTTTTACCTTTTTGGAAAATAGTATAATTGAATGGCACGACTAATAAAATAAAATGTAAGGTAATTGAGTGGGATAGAGGGAGTATATATAATAAGTATGTAGGTGTATATATATATATATATATGGATAAGTATGTATGTATATAAGTAAGATATAGTTGAGAGAGAGGGAAAAATGAGGACAACCGACATATTAAATGTTTTGTTCGTAGAATATTGTATCTCATTTTATCAAGTCAACATACATATATATAGGCATTTCCAGCCAATTAAAAACATTCACACTACACTTATATGTAGGCTAATAATAGCCTACACTTCCCTAGATGTTTTTATACAAAGAATATGCTTCGTTAAAATTTTATTATGAAAAAATTATGTGGCAAAAAATTATAGTGAAAGAAAAATAGTACATCATTCTTGTATTAATGTGTTCCCCCTGTTTTGGACTTTATTTGATGTCTTTCAGCCGACGCATTTCAATTCCTTGCATCAATTTGTTGAATGTTGCAGTCGGTAGCGTCTTCGTAAATAAATCTGCAAAATTTTCAGATGATCGAATTTGTTGCAGATTAATTTCACCACATTTCTAAAGATCATGAGTGAAAACGAATTTCGAAGATATGTGCTTTGTCCAATCACCTTTAGTATATCCTCTATTTAACTGATCTATACAAGCTGCATTATCTTCGAATAATATTGTAGGAGGTAATATATCATCATAAATCAATCCATATTTTTTTCTAAATATGGTAAGTCATAGACATCAGCCAAACACATTAACGATTGACTTCGTGAATTGCTAAAACCTCATCATGGTTTGAAGAAGTAGTTGTTATCGTATGTTTAGCAGATTTTCAAGAGATTGTTGGTCCACTAGAAGTAAATAAATAGTCAGTTTGAGGTTTTGCTTTATGTAGATCAGACAAATAACCAGCATCAGCATAACCAATTAATTCAATTTGAGATTCACTCGAATAAAATAGACTGCGGTCATGAGTTCCCTGAAGATAACAAAAATTGTGCTTGATACTATTCCAATGGCGCTTTGTGGGGAATGCACTAAATTTACTGAGAAAGATATATCTGGTCTGGTACAATTTGCAAGGTACACTAATGTGCTAATGGCGTTGAGATATGGTACCTCCGGGCTAAGTATTTCTTCATTTTTTTCTTTTGGCCTAAATGGATCTTTATTGGGATCAAGGGATCTTACCACCATTGGTGTACTTAGAGAGTGAGATTTATCCATATAAAGTTGTTTTAATACATTTTGCGTATATGTGAATTGATGGATAAATATTTCATTATTAACATGATCCACTTGTAATCTCAAACAATATTTCGTCTTTCCAAAATCTTTGATCTCAAATTCTTTCTTTAAATATTCAACTGCAATTTGGATCTCTGCACGAGTTCCAATTAAATTGAAATTATCAACATATATTGCAATAATGACAAAATTTGATCTATTTTTTTTTTTATAAAGACGCATGGGCATATTGGATCATTAGTATAACTTTCTTTTATTAAACATTCACTGAGACGGTTATACTACATTCGCCATGATTGTTTAAGTCCATACAATGATTTTTTTTCAATTTGATAGAATATGATTCTCTTGGGTTTAATTTGTATGTCATAAGCATATTAAATCTCTTATGAATTTTCATATAAATATGAGCATCCAAGTAGCTATAAACATATGCAATAACTACGTCTAAAAGATGCATGTCGAGCTTTTCTCGCACTGCTAGGCTCACAAGGTATCTAATGTTATTTCATCGACAATTGGAGAGTATGTTTCATCAAAATCTACTCTAGATCTTTAAGAGAATCCCTGAGCTACAAGACATGTTTTATATCTCACAATTTCATTATGCTCATTTCTTTTTCATACAAGCACTCATTTGTATCTAACTGGTTTTATACCATTTGGTGTTTGAAAATTGGTCTGAATACCTCTCTTTTGTTTAATTAATCAAGCTCTAATTGAATCACATTTTTTCATTTTGGCCAGTCATGTCTTTTCCGACATTTACGAACTGATTTTGGCTTTGGATCCTCATTTTCTTCCATTATATCAAGTGTTAAATTGTATGTGAAGGTATTATCAATAATCGTCTTATTACGGTTCCAACATTTCCATGTAACATAGATAATTGAAAGCATCCGGTAACTGATTTGCAATCTTTTGCAAATATATAATGCATTGAACTTCTAGTTTAAACTGCTTTATACAAAGATCACAAAAATTCAATGAAAGTTTTTAATTAATATTCCTTTTCGGCTCATTTATGTCTCCCACTAATGTCGGAAAATATGATTTGTCAAAATGATAAGCTGAAAACCTTGCAGTGAATAAATCACCTGTTATAGGTTCAAGATATTTTATAATTGACGATGATTCAGATCCGATATAAATGTCTAATCTACGTTGAGGACCAATTTTCGTACGTTTGAGGTGTGGAATAGGAACATAAACAACACATCCAAAAATACGTAGATGAGATATATTTGATTCGTGACTAAATACTAATTGCATCGGGTAATAGCTATGATAGTTTGTCGGCCTTATTCTTATAAGTGTTTCTGCATATAAGATTGCATGTCTCTAAGTTGAAACGGACAACATAGACCTAATCAAGAATGGTCTATAAATCAATTGCAATATTTTAATAAGAGATTCTGTCAAACCATTTTGTGTATGAACATGAGCAATTGGGTGCTCTACATTAATTCCAATCGATATGCAATAATCATCAAATGCAATCTCACAAATGTCATATTGCGAGTAGATAATAAACATATATGAGATCATCTGGTAGATGCATCAATAAACACCATAAAATATTTAAATGACCCACACGATGGGTCTATTGATCCACATATATCCCCGTGTATTCTTTCTAAAAATGTATGTAATTCAATACTTACTTTAGCTGGAGATGATCTGGTTATCAATTTTCCATGAGTGTAGACAACGAAGTTAACTCATTTGAGTTTAACATTTTTTGACCTTTTAATGAATGGTCATATGAATTCTTAATTATTCGTCTCATCATTATACTGTCAGGATGCCCAAAGCGATCATGTCATATTTGAAAATCAATAGTCTTTTGATCTACTGTGAGGTGTGTTTCAACAACACCTAATTTGGTATAATATAAACAAGTAGAGAGTGATGGTAATATCTCAATGGATCATTTCTTTTTATTATTAATATTGGTGATCAATAAAAATTCACCATCGGTATCGCTCATTGTTTCAATGTAATAACTATTTTTCCAAATGTCATGAAAGCTCAGTAAATTTCTTCGAGCTTTAGTGGCCAACAGTGCATACTGTATCACAATTTTCGTCCTCGCGGGGAGAAATATAATGGCTTTTCCAGAGCCTTCAATTAATTTTGCACTGCCACTTATTGTATTGATATTCATCTTTTTTCTTTTCAAATGAGAGAATATTTTTCGTATTTCAATATACTATGTGCCGTTGTGCTGTCAATGAAACACATATTTGCATCATTTTGATTGACATCCATTTAACCTTCAAATATAAATAAACGCAATATTAATGAAATAAAATGTAAATATTACAAAATGCAATACAAAAGGGTATAGGCGATAATTTAAAGATTACAAAATATAAAATAACATAATGTAAAATGACATAATATGTTTATCTCTGGGGATTTGTTGGATCTACGAAAAAGTCCGCTATATCAAGATGCGTTTTGTTGTAATCTAGAAGATCATAATCGGGGCCGTCATCATTATCAACGTGATTAGTCTCAACCTCCTTCACCTTTTTCTACAGTTAGGCTTGAAAAAAATCAGCTAGGTGTTTGGCTGTTCTGCAGGTATTGGCCCAATGGCCTTCAATGCCACACCGATTCGGCTATATCCCCATATAGGCGTTTACTATTGATCGAAGATTTTTGGGATATTTAGAAATATCTTGTAAAATACAAAAAAAATGATATATGTATAAAATGAAAATAGTGTCGTGCGTGTTCATGTAGTAACTCCAAAAACTTCGTCAAAAATTAAAAAATCTCTTTAATCGGTGAGTGTCCGGGTCGAACTCAGGGAATATGAGAATATCCTATATTTAATTAGAAAAAGTGTAATGAGTTAATGCAATCGAAGGACTGAAAAGATAAATTGCAAAAATTAAATATAACTAAAAAGTGCTAAAATATACGTATCTCGAAAAGGATAGAGCGAGGCGTTTGAGTTTGACTTTTGCGTTCTTTAATGGCTAGATTTTTATTGATAAAATGAGCGGGATGACAATAATGTGATAGCAAAAAATATATGTATAATTGTGGGGTGATTAAGAGAAAATGAGCATGATCGCATTTGCTCGCTTAAGCCAATTCTCGACTCGGTTGGTACTTGACCTTAGGGGATTTAGAACGAGGCTTCAGCGACACCCGGCGATGAACATTATAAGCAAGAAAAACCACTGTCACCGGACATTTATGTGACCCAATAAAAAAACGCCTATGCCCTATGAATTATTCTTCCAACCGTTCCACTGGTGGCTCTACCCCTTTGATACCTCTCTTTAATCGGAATCAAATTCAGAACAGCAACTAAGAAGGTCGACAAGGCTTCCACGTACTTAACTACGTTGAACTACCTATAATCTGTTAATTAATACGGCGCGAAACTAGGTTGAAATAGTCAATTCTTATGTTACCCTTTCGCAACCTTGCCGAAATCTAACTTGAACAATTCAATCGAACATGGAATTTTTAGGTGAAGGAGAGGTGGAGAAATATGATAGAAATTTTATTAGCTAAAATAATATGTTGGAATCAAAAGAAAATAGGGAGAAAATCAGTTTGCTCGCGACACAAAACCGAAAATCTCGTATTATTAAACTTGAGGAAAATAAAGTGTATGGAATGATAGGTTGTGTGTATGATTATGTATATGCATAGGTCTATATAATATATAATTAGAGGATATATTTATAAGGGGAAAAAATTCTAAAAGTTTGGCGATTACAACTGTTCATAAATAACTACTTCTAAAAATAGCTACTAACTACCTCTAAAAATAGTTATAAATAACTACTATTAACTTACTAATAACTACCTATTTTCTAGAAGGTTTAGACTAAAAAAAAATACACAAAACAATCAAAAATTGGCTAAGAAATAATGCAGGAATTAAATAGGTGAGCTGTGAGAGTGCATGAATAAATGCTGGGTGGCTGTAGTAAATGCAGGCACTGGGGGAGCAGTGCAATAATTGCAGAATTAATGCAGCCGCCGATCCGCTTTCCACGTTTGCTCAAATTTCTGTACAGCTGCCACTTGTTTTTCGCGCAGCTGTCGCCGCTTCGCTCACATCCACGCCAAAGTTTTCGTGCCGCCATCGTTTAGATTCCGCGCCAGCCGTCGCTTCACTCACTTCCATGCATAGCCTTCCGCGCTCATAAAGTAACCGCCGCTCACGGATTAATTGACATAAAATTCCGCTTCGCTCAAATTTTCGTGTAGCTGCCGCTCGCTTTCCGTGTAACCGCCGCATGTTTTTTGCACAGCCGCGCTTCGTTAACCTCCATGCAGATATTTTCGCTCCGCTCACAGTATCCGCGCAGCCGTTGCTTGCTTTCTGCGCCAGGGTTGACCATTTACCGTTGACTTTGACTTTCACGCGTTGATTTTTGTTGACTTTCGCGCTAGCGGCTGTTTTTCGTTCCTGAAGCCATTTTTTCGCTTTTTAAGGCCAATTTTGGATTCTCAAACCAGTTTTCAAGCATTATTTCACATGTATAAATAATAAACACTTTATAAATATTTAGTTAAATAAATAATATTAATTTAGCCAAAATTAGATACTTAAATAGCACATAAGTAATGCCTAAAAATATAATTCAAGAAACACATCAATTAATTTAATCTATACACCAAAATTATTATAAATTACACCTAAAACTAATAAGTTAATATTTTACATACAAGATTAAATAAATACAATTATTAGAGTAAATTAATATAAATAATACCAAAACTCGACATAAATAAATTAATAATTAAATAAATATAAGTTATAAAATATGAAAAAATCAAGAGTTATCAACTATGTTGAAGTTAATGTCAAAATCGCGGTGATTGTAAGGGGTATATCGACCGTGTTGACTTTCATGACCGCGACCACGTCCATGGCCTCGTTCAAAAAATGTCGCGTTTGCTTCAAGAAACGGACTAGAACCAGTGGGCCGGAAGTGATGAATTTTCATCACTAACTCATATTTTGCTCAGCTAATTATTTTATTTTCATATGGAGGAAATAAAATTTATAAATGAATTTCTTTGATGCGAATATTAAATAATATTCCCTCCGTCTCAATTGAAATGTTACTATTTTCTATTTTCGTCCATTGAAATATTATCATTTTTTATTTTCGTCCATCCTAAAACAAGGTTATCATTTTCTAATATAGTAATTGTACTATCTACCTAATATAATAAATACCATTTTAACTTATAATATATTACACAAATGTTATTATTTTTATATTACACCATACTAATAGAGGTATTTTTGTTTATTTTACTATAATTCAATATAATACTAATATTAAAAAATCTACGTATAAAAAGTAAATATCACCCTTCAAATGAGATCAAGGGAGTATGAATTTTTCCGATGATGTGAAATAGAGGAGAGATGGGAGAAACCTCAGTTGAGATTCTTGAATGTGGATGCCGTAGAGAAACAGATCATAAAATACTACTGATGAATTTATGATGATGGTGACTACCCATTTTTTATTGCGTATAATTTCTTATATTATAATTCCTCCGTAACAAAATTATAGTTTGAGTTATATTTGATACAAAATTTAAGAAATATTGATATTATATTGATAGTGGGTAAAAAGTACGAATAAAAAACTTTTTTGCCCTCGTGAGTATATTAGTGTAAAAAATAGTAGCAGTTGTGTAATAATAATAAAAAAATAAGAATAGTTTTATAGTAATAAGATTATTTATGAAAATGAAATCATTATTGTAAGACAGATAAACATAGTAAACACGACTATTATATTGGGATGAAAAGAATATTTATTTATATATTTAAAAATAATAGTCCATTCTTATTATAATATGTATAAAAATTCATATAACATTTTAACCAATAAAAAAAATCAAAATTACAAAAAATATATTTTCTTATTCCCTTATTTATCTATCCGTTTGTTTTTTGCACGAAATTTTAAAAATATTAATATTATATTAGGATATGGTATAAATAAAGTATAAAAGACTAAAATAATTTTATTAGTACGGTGTGATATAAAGGTAATAACATTTGTATAATATACTGTATGTTGCAAGAGTATTTTTAATGTTAGTAGAAAGTACGATTACTAAAAAAAATAAAAATGAATACTTTATTAAAAGACAAACAAAAATAAATTAATGAATAGATTATTAGGGACGGAGGAGTATATAGTATTAGACAGAGTGGATTATACATCTTTTAAATATATATTTATTTTGTCTCAATTTAAAATATTATCTTTTTTTTAATTTTTTTCGTTTGCTCATTAAAAGTATCTATTTTTTAATATAATAAACGTGTTTTATGTACAAATACCGAAACATCTCTACTTTTAC
This sequence comes from Andrographis paniculata, assembly GCF_009805555.1. Classification (NCBI taxonomy): domain Eukaryota; kingdom Viridiplantae; phylum Streptophyta; class Magnoliopsida; order Lamiales; family Acanthaceae; genus Andrographis; species Andrographis paniculata. The sequence goes on along the minus strand of NW_026137621.1, from coordinate 2,036,360 downwards.
ACAAATTATAAAAAAAGAATTACTTTTATTTTGTAGTTTTTAAGGACAAAATTTTAAATTAACAAATGATGTTTTTTAAATAAGTCAGAATAAGTATATGATAAGATGTAATTTTACCTCAATAAATTATATGTTATACATTTCATTGGCCCATCAGCCATTTTATTTTTCTTCATTTGTTAGGCATGAATATGAATCTGTATATTGGCTAAGTCAGTCATATATTTTGTATACATTTTGACATAAAGCCAATTGTTATTTTTGTTGGCAACTCTCTATTTACACGAAATAGCTGCTTCTTATTGTATTAATTTATAATTTCATCTTAAGTATATATCTATATATATAATCTCTATATACCAAAAGAGTTGTTAAATTAAAATTTACACCAATATATAAGACCTGTATAATGTACTTAAATTTGATTCTTTTTTGTATTTAAATTATAATTTAGTAATATTTAATATAAAACAAATATACTCCCTCCGTCCCAGAAATAAATATTAATTTGTTTTTTTTACGTAGTTTTAGAAATATTAGTATTATATTGGATATAGTAGGAATAAAGTAGAAATGCCAAAATAACCTTATTAGTATGTGAGATATAAAGGTAATGGCATTTGTGTAATATATTGTAAGTTGTAAGAGTATTTGTAATGTTAGGTAAATAGTACAGTTACTAAAAGAGGAAATGGATGATGGACTAAAATAGAAAAATTGATCATTTGTTATGGAACGGGGGAAGTATTTTTTATTAAAAATCGTACTATCAAAAAATAATTCGAACTCTGCCAATTTATTAGTAGGTTTATATCTTTTTAAGTGTAATTTACATATTGAAATATTTATATCAATAGAATCAATTAATAATTGGGTAATTATTTTTTTAATCCCGTAACTGGACCCTCTTATGATTTTAGTCTCATAAGTAGAATCTGTCGCAAACTAGCCCCATAAGTAAAAAAATTTTAGTTGTTTTAGTCCTCCGGCGCCGGAGACGTCCGCGTGGCTCGCTGGAGGCCACGTGTCCGCCAGGTCAGCGACACCTGGCGGATACGTGGATTTTATTTATTTTGTATTTTTTTAATTTTTTTTAAATTTTATTTATTTATTTTTAATTTTATTTGTCTTTTTTAATTTTTTTATTTGGTCCAATTAAAAAATAAAAATTAAAATAAATAAAATCCACGTGTCCGTCAGGTGTTGTTGACCTGGCGGGACACCTGACAGACACGTGGCCTCCGGCGAGCCACGCGGGCGTCTCCGTCGCCGGAGGACTAAAACACCAAAAATTTTCTACTTACGAGACTAGTTTACGACAGACACCACTTACGGAACTAAAATGATAAGAGTGTCCAGTTACAGTTACGGGACTAACAAAACACTTTACCCTTAATAATTTTGAATTAAATATACAAACGTTTCATAATTAATAAATTACTTTTATTTTTAATATTACACTGCCCTTATTTAAATATCCAATTATATATGTAAAAGAAAAATATTTTAATGAGTGATAAAAATATAATAAATTAAAAGATAATTAAATCAAACTTGAACTCAAGAATTATTATTTATATAAATGAGTAGAGAACCGAGGTCAAGTTCAGCTCGCAGACAACTCAATTAAATTCGCTCGTAATAAAATACTTAGATCATTTTTTTACTTTTTACAACAAAGAAATTAAAATATAAGTATATATATATATATCCGGAAAAATTATGTCATACAAAGAAAATGATATAATTTTGCTGAAGGAGTACAATCGATAGGTATTTGAGCAATGAAGCTTTAAAATTTTAATACTCCAATACTTTTGTATATAGGTGAATGTCATTGTTGTAATAATATATAAAATACTTCATCCGTCCCCACACAAGGTAAACATTTACTACAATGTAAACATTTATTTTTGATGCGGTATTTATGAAATAATAATATTTTAATTATAGTGGGTACTTAAAAATAATGTAATGATATTTTTTGTCCTTGCTTTTGTGTAAAAATAATTATGAGATATAAAATAAAAGTATTTGTAAAAAAAAATGAAGTATTTAATAAAATATTTACTTTGTAATTATACGTCCCTAAATAAAAATATATATATAGAAAGAGTATAAGATTTTTTATTTAAACAAGAACCCCAATTACTAAAAAAAAATGATAAATTAATTTCGAGCATATCAAAATACAAAAATAATACTCCCTTCGTCCCAAAAGAAGTGTCTTATTGAGAGTTGGCACGGGAACTAAGGAATAATAGTATTTAATTGAAAGTGGGTATAAAGTAGAATATAAATGACTAAAATATCCTTACTTTTTTTGAAGAATTTTAAAGAATATGTTAAAATAATAATTAGGGGTAGTATGAAAAAGTGGAATAATTTTGTTATAAAGTAGGACGAATTCTAAATAAAGAAACAAGATAATTGTTTTGGGACCGACAAAAATGAAAAAACAAGAAAAATCTTTTGGAACGGAGGGAGTAGATTAAGTACGGGTGGAGAAAATATATATAAATTTTTATATAAAAAACTGCAATTATTAAAAATTTTTGAAGAGTGTGCCATAATAAATTATAAATAAATTTAGATATATATAATAATTTATATATTTAAAATACTCCCTCCCTCCGCCGAAATTTATTCTCGCTTTCCTTTTTAGTCCATCCACTAAATTTATCAACAAATCACCGTTTAATTATTATCTTCCATTCAACGTTTATTTACAACAAATATCACTAACTTTATTACTTTATCTATTTTTATTTATTTTACTTTTTAACTAAAATTTAAAAAATACCCTCAACTGTCTATGAATTTTTTAATAAAATATTTATTTTTCTTAATTCCCGCACCAGAGCGAACGGAGGGGGAAGGAGTATATAATATGCATAAAATCTGATTCAAATTCAAATTCAAATTCAAATTCAAATTCAAGCCTTGCCAAAAGCTTAAACTCAAAATCGAAGTTAATGAGCCAAGCACGAATCACAATTTAAGCTTGAATCTTAAACTAGCCAAGTCCAACTTATTAATTATTCTGTCATTTTGTTATTTTGTATGTATTTTATTAATGTAAACTAATTATTCTTAAATAAAATAGATAGTAAAAAAGAATAAAGTAAATTAAAATCAGAATAAACACCCGCTCTTCCCAGTAATATGCATGCAACAAACATCACTAAGACAGAGATGAGTTTTGCCTTACTTACATTGTCTGTTATCCTCCGGTAACCGAACGAACAAGAAACCCGATCCGGTTACACAACCATTGATAGTGTATCACCTGCGCGAATCGAAAGAAAGATCAACTGTCATGATCACATAATAATACTTACATGGACATATGCTTGAGGGCGAAAAAAAGTCTGATTTCGACACCAATCACATTCAATAAGGCTGCGTTGCTTGAATTCAGCTTATTCTATTGCAATATCTAAAAATGGCTACCAACAAACGAGTAACGGCGCACGAACAAAAAGGTTTCTTTTACACACTCGGGTACATGGCAATGAAATATTTTTGTTTTACTTATAAGACATGGACATCTATCTCAACTTCTTGTACAAAAGAGAACTAGGTTAAAAATGTGCTGGATTGTTACCTACTTGGGTAGAACTTCTTTGTGAGCTTTGTACGAAAGAATCACATTCCATATCAAGGCAATGAAGTTTGCTGCCAGGACCTGTAAGAAAACAAAGCACGGAGTCAATGAACAGATCTCCCCGAACAATAGCCTAAAACAAGATTTCATGGATTTGAACCAGCTTCAGTCACAGCTACCAATTAATCATTGTAGATCGATATATTACCAACAAACTAAATAAACGTAATTCAAATTTTGTGAATGAAATGATCTTCGATGTATAGAAAAAAAAAAAACAGGAACATGAACTCTAACTTAATACAATTAGTTAAGAAGATAGAAAGCTAGAGAAAGAAAGTATGACGAGAAATAAAAACAGATTCATATTTTTCGAATCAAATGGAATTCGCTATATTTTTTAATTATTTTTATAATGAGTTAAAGTATAAATCAAGTACCTAAGGCATTCTACCAGTCAACAGGACTACTATTTCGCCAAACGAATTCAACTGCTTTCGCCACTAAAGCTAAGTTCAGTATTGAATAATGATGATCTACCTCACAATTGGATTTCGCTACAGTTGGTAGCATAATGAGATTTCTTGTTTTTACATATATTTCATCATTTTGGGGACCCTATTATATTTCAACATAAAACATGAATCGCTTGAGCCGGGCTTTCGATGAAACAAACCTGAAATTGTTGTGGCACAAAACGGAAGTTGAGGAATTGGAATGGTATCCATAGCTGCCAGTTTGCAACAACTGAGGATAACCACTCCTACAAAACAAATTAAAAAATGGTTACGATCCTATACATTGAAAAGCTATAATTCTTTATGATTACCGACAGAAGATGACATTAGACAATACCTGTTTCAGCTTTGGGATTACATTAGATGGATTTCCCTCAAGTGTCATCAATGCAGATAGGAAAACTCCAATGAAAGCAGGAGCAAAAAGAAACTGCAGGAGCAAAAGTTCAAAAGCTAAAGGTCAGGTGAAAATAAATATAACATCAGAGCTCCTCAAAATCAAGAAGCTAAAAAGCACCTGATCGAGCACAAGCCGCAAAAATGCACCGTATGCTCCCGGTGTCGTCACCAATTTGCTCAAAGACAAATACCTTTATGCATAACACGAGACAACTATTTGAGACTTACTTACTTTGACGCAAACTCAAATTAGATATCAAGTATGCATATGAACATATGTATATGAACAAATGCTTATCCTTGTCCAAGTAACAGTATTATGGAAGAAAATAACGATAGTAACAGAATGTAGAACGGGATTAATATATCTCTTATCCTTTTTGAGGTATTACCAGAAATGCAATGCCGGACCGACCAGAACCATCCCCAACATTGTGAAAATGAATGTCCTCTTCATATCCATAGACGGTGCTTTATCAATCCAAAGCTGAATTACATCCCGTCAAACATTGAATAATTAACAACTTTCTAAACTTATATGGATAAAAATATCAAGGTATAAAAAAGAAACAAGTACACCATTCTTCCTCCTAAGTAGGCATAATACACTGTACCGTCACAAATTTAAGGCAATTGGCGAAGGGTCACTCATAAAGTATGATGACCGAAAGAATATGAGTATCTACATAGAACAATTATCAAAAACATATTTTTAGAGAAATTGAAATCGGATGGGCCAGAACCCGGCTAAATACTGCCAGACAAGATTTAAGCAGGCCCCAATCGATAACTTAAACTTCAAAACCCCGATAAGATATTCCACGAATTCCCGGCACAACACTGCATAGAACCAATAGAACCATGCAAGGCCCAGTAATAACAAAACCAGAAGGCAGAAGAGAAAAATATGAAAACGTTCTCATGCCATTTTATGTGTGCAATCAAACTACTATAGGGGCTATTTACTTAGCTAGTTTATGCTTCATCAATTTTGTGATGAAAATTCTATGAACAATGCTTTATGCCTCCAATTAAACATTTTACTCAGTGCAGTAACAAGTCTCTCCACAATCTCAACTTTATCCGACTGTTTGTGTTTTGGGGGTGTTTAGAAATAGTATAATTTGGAATTAAAAAAATAAGTGTTAAACATTATGTTTTAAATGGAAATAGGAGCATGATACAATGTTTTGAACCAAAAATAAGTTTTTGATGCAATAACTTTTAAGGGAAATGTTATTTCATTGCAAAAAACAAAAAGTAGCACGAAACAAATTCAAAACTGCTAATAAACACAGTAGCTCCTTCACTGGTCCATAAAAAGCTTTAAAGCTCACATCTTTTTTGAAAATGGGGTATGTAACTGTGTTCCAAACTATATTGAGAAAATTTTCACTGATCGCATGATCCCAATATGGCGACGACGGCTCACCTGGCAGATAATGTCACCAACCAGAGTCAAAATAGCTGATGTTATAGCTTTAGTGATCACAGGATAACTGTCCAGAAGAGAAAGATACCTGCATTGAAATGAGAAACCAAAGTAAGCGCTAAAGAATAGATATCCAAAGATCAAAAAACACAGCTACAATTAACAGCATTCTATCCCAAAATCTTCACAGCAAACTCTGTTTACATATTTTTCAGTTAAAATATAGCTTCTCAAAACAACATCATCTTTAAAAATATTAATCAAAACCTATTTTCTATACAAAACAATCAGATTAAATACTTTAATTTTTTTATTCAATTCTTTGCTTTTTCAGAAGCTCTCCAATAAGCATTTCAGAATGAACTTTGTGCAGTCGAAAGTGGTCTCTTACCACCAAGTAATAAAACAAAAGCGTCTGACCAAATTAGTGAAGAATAACAACATTTTTTTACCATGAAAGGAACGACCAGTTATTCCCACCAGGGCCGCCACCAGAACTTCCGTTGCCGGAACCGCCGAATCCACCACCAGCTTTGCCGCCGGAGCCGGAACCGCCGCCACTCGAAACACGCAAGGATCGAGGACTAGAATGCCGAAACCCTAAACCCGGACGGCCAAATAGGTTAAACCCATTAGTAGAAAGCGCAGAAATTCTAGCGCCGCAGCTTGAGAGGCTCCGATTACTGTTGATTGGGGTTGACATATGAATACGGCTGCGGGTAGCAGGCACCGGCACCGGCATCCGAGAGATAGATACCCATCGGAAGAGGAGATGGGAATTTCGAGCTGCGGCGGCGGCGGCGTTGGTTGCCAGCATAATTTTGGTGTGTTGGGTTCAGAAATGGGTAGCCGGCGCTTCGAGGTTTAACAGGCGCTCTGACGTTATGGAATTCAAAAGAATAATAAGGGTGTTTTATTAATAAAAATAGACATTGTTCTTTTACGCCCAAGCTAAATTGGTGTATTTGAATTAAGTAATTAAAAATTTAATTATTAATAAAAATTATAATTTACTAAAATAATTATAAATTAAGATCATTAAATAGTTTGATTAAAATAAAAAATTATGAATTATAAATTTTAAAATATAATTAAAATGTATAATTATATTTTTTAAAAAAAAACTTGAAATAACAAAAATAAAAATATTGAATAAATTATGTAATATAGAAAGAGTACTATTTTTTCTACATATTTTTCAAATAAAATTAATACAATTTATTATTTTTATATTTTCTGTACAATTTTTTATACTTTGTATAATTTTTTTTTTTCAACAATCTTATAAAATAATCACATCCACATTACTTTATATTTCTATCTCAATTAAAATATTTATTATTATTTTCATCAGTTTCATTTAAGAATATCTTTTTTTAAAACAATCATACAATATTAAAATAATTTATTAGCTTTTACAAAAAATTCTATATATACATTATACACCATTCATTTGTATATAAATTATGTAAAAAAAACAATAGAATCAATTTTTGTATTTTTACTAAACAATAAAATTTTATTATTTTTCAATCTATAATAAAAATTAAATAGCTATTTTGAATCGAAATAAAAAATATTGTTTTCTATAAATTATTATTTAAATATAAATTTCAAATCAAGATATTATTTTTTAAATTAAAACAAAATAAACTCTAAGATTTTATGATATTATTATAGAATTAACCAATATAAATATTAATTATTTTTTTGTTAATCACTATTTTTATATATTGTATATGATATTATATAATATAATGTAATATATATGGATGTGTATATATGTATATTGTGTATTTACCATGATGATGACTTAATGCTTTTTTTTATATATATATATTTATGTGTACGAATGTGGAGAGAAAATAGATAGGTGAAATACAAGAATTGGGTGAGATTTTTTATTATTCTTTCATTGTATAACTCCAAGATATTGTGTATATATAGGCATTTTCACTACTAAATTTCATAGTTGAAATTAATCATACATACATCAAATAAAATTACAGTACCTATTTAATTTAGTCGCATCCACATAAAGCATATACGTGTATAACATAGAATGTTTTTTTGATTGTATATATGTTTTTCCATATATTTTTATAATTAATTTTATTTCATTCATTAAATTTATGCTTACTTTGTATTGACATGGAAAAAAAAAAGTAATAATTTTTCACAAAAATTGTGTTTTTGAATAAATATAATTTTAAAATTAGATATGAGAAAATACAGTTTGTTCATTCAACATTTTTTAATGAAACAATTTTCATAAATATTATTAAAAAATATAAATATATATACACACAGTGGCGCCCCACTCCAACCCCATTTTTACTCTATTTTATTAATTTTTTTATTTTTAAAAGAATAATATATATAATCTATAAAAAATATTTAAAATAAATAAAAATAATAATAAAAATATCAAAACGTTGATTTTTTTAATAAAAAATGCATTAGTTTTTTTCTTAAAAAAATATAATATATTAATATTTACTAATAAAAAAGATTATTTATTTTTTATTTGGACTATATTTTATGTAATAATTAATATTTAATATTAGTATGCAAAAAGTAAATATAAAATTATCAAGTGGATGATAGTAGTATTATTTTACAAATAAAAAATTTATTTTGTAAATTTAAAAATTTTGTCCCCCTCTCTTAATATTCTAGTTCGCCACTGCAGACACATTAATATAATATATATTATTCATTTATAAAAAGTCAATCATTCAATACAAAATATTATTACAAATATAATTTTTCATACCACACAAAAAATCAATTAATCTAAAAAAGGTCATATAAAACTAATATAACTCTGAATGAACAGACTGTTTAATATAAAAATTAATATAATCTTTATATTAAATTTTTATTTTTTGTGAGACAATAAAAAATACTTCATATTAAAATTGTGTAAAAAAAATGGTAGACAAACAAATCCTATATTAATATATTTATATTAAATCGAATAAATATTCTAAATTCAAGTACAAAACTCAAATTTTCAAAAAAAATATGTCATATAATTTTAGGTGATTTTATTACCAGTTACCAATATAAAATAATATTTTGTGTGTCGTTGTAAATATCTTTTGGTTGACTTTTATTATTATGTAAGGTTGAGGATTGGGTGTAAAAAATCGACAGTCATGATGATTGTGTAAAAAATAATTATGTTAAAAATTTTTTATTTATAATATAATTAATCTAATTATGTATATAAATATTAGCAGTAATCACTCATGAGTGCTGATTTTAAAAAATTAATAGCAAATTCTCTCTCATAATGTAGATATTGCACATTATATTATACTAGTATCAGTCTGTTTATTGTGTGTTTTTAGATGAATTGATTTTTTTTGTATAGTATAAAAAAGTGTATTAGTAATATAAGAAAGTAATATTTTGTTTTAAATAGTTTACTTATATATATATATTAATATGTATATTTATATTTTTTAAATAATATTTATAAGAAAATGTTTCATTGATAAATGTCAAGTTAACATATGATTATAAATCGAGGGTGTTCGGATTGTGTTTTTGGGATGAATGTTTTTTTTAATTATTAGATATGAAAAATATATTTATAATATAAAAATAAATATTTTATATCAAATTATTAATTTATTTTTTCAAATTGATAGAATATATATTGTATAAATTTGTTTGGTATAGTAAATAAAATGTAAAATAAGAAGATTATATAACATTTATTAAAGAATAGATAAAGGATTATTAAAGAAGTAGAAAAAATAATAAAATATTGTTATTATTTATTAAAGTATGGACTTATAAAATTGTTTACTATAAATTAATTAAGCATAAATTTAGTGGACAATAAAAAATAATGACATAATTTTAGCTGACGAATAATGTATATTTTTTTAATGTTTTTTAAAAATTGTGTCAATAAAATAAATAAAAAATATGTTGGGGTGAGCATCCTCGTTCGTGTTTAATGTAATATAAATAAATATTAATATAATAATTTGAAGATAAAATTAATTTTTAAAATAATATAAAAAATATATAAAATAATTATTAGATTTGATATTTTTTGAAAAGAAATTAATTAAACATGTATTTATTATATAAAATAACTATTGATAGTGAAAAATGTGATGAAAAAGAATTTATTTGGGGGGAAAATAATTTCAAATTTAAATCTCCTATTTACAGACATTTTCTTCCCAAAATATTAAATTAAATTCCCAAGTTTGTAATTATGTTTTAGTTTCATAAAAATAAAATTGAAATCTCACTGTTTACTAATTTCTTTCTAAAAAATATATAAATTTTAATATTTGTTTTCTTATTTTTATACTTACACTATAAACAAATGTAATTTCAAAATATATATAATATAAATATATATTTATATTATGCTAACTCCGTCCACTTAATAAAATTATATTTATATTTTGCATTATCGTATACATTAAAAAATATCTTTATACTTTTATAATATTTTATACAAATATCATTATATTTGTATTATAAAATACTAAAGGAAATATTTTATTTTTTTCTATTGGTTTGTACTATATTTTGATATAATATATAATTAATATTCAAGGTTCAACTTGCAAAAAGAAAATATAAACTTTCAAAGTAGACAAAAATAGTATTAAATAATTATTAAAATTTTGAACTTTATTATTTAAAACTCAAGTCTAACTACCCAACAAGAATAAAAAGTTTAGAAGCCCATGGATGGAAGGTGGTCCATTCGCCTATGTTGGAGAGCGAGAGATAGTCTAGTTTGAAGGATAATGTAAAAGTGGTTGCGGTGGTGGCAAATTTTTTGGCGGCTAATAATAGAAGCTTGGTTGAGAAGAAGTTGAAGTCTTGCGATCTTGCGGAGGTCGTGCCGTGCTCTTTGGTTTCAAAAGATTTGGCAAGCTCCCTAGGTAAAATCGCTGAAGGTTGGTTTGGAAGGTGTTGAAGTGGAGTTAAGAAGGGTGCATATGGTCCCTCTTGTTGGTTTTTCTAGCGTGGACACTCAGGGTGGTGGAGAGGAGATTCTATTGTCGAGAGATTTGAAAATTCATAGTCAAGAGTAATGGGGAGTGTGGTAGACGTGTAGGGTTTCATAGAAGACATTTGATTACGTAGATAATATAACTCTTATGGCTGGAGCGGGTAAAGGTAAGCAGTTGGTAGCTAAGATGGAATTGATCTCATGTCGGGAGAGCAGTCATGGTGGTGTGAGGTTCCTGAGTCCCAGATCTCTCCCAAGCAGGACGCGCAGGCCACCATTGGTTTCGAAAGAGATAAAGAGACGAGAGAGGAGGCGGAGGCGTCATGCTCTTTAGCAAGGCAGTTAAGGGTGGAAGTTTTGGATGTCGAGAGATTTTAAGACTGCTTCCTTGCGGTGGTGAAAGAGAAAGGTTGATCTGTTAGAGGAGGTTCTCGGTAGAGTGTTTGGGTGTTGTCCAGTTGTTATAAAGTTAATCTCGCTTAATGTGAGAGGGTTAGGAGAATGAGCCAAAAAAAGAGCACTAGCGAGGTTGGTCAGGGAAAAACAACCAGATGGGTTGTTACTTCAAGAGACTAAGTTACAAGAGTACGGGAAAAGGTTGGTCTGAGGGTTTTTTGGGCCCAGAAAGATGAAGTCTTTTGGAGTTGCTGCAATTGGGCGTCTGAGGGATTGTTTTGCTGTTGGGATCCCTTGGTGTGGTCTTTGCAGTAGGTGGAGTCGGCTCAAGAGTATTTGGTTGAAAGAATGTAGGGTGAGTAAAGATGAGGTTATAAACGTGGTGAATATTAATGCTCCAAATGAAGCCAGAGATCGGAATTATGGGATATGTGCAGTAAGACATTGAGGCAGTGTGAAGGTTGGTGGTGTATTCGGGGGACTTTAATTCTACCCTTTAATTCTCGTCGCCATTTTTTGGATATGGTGGGTTCTATGGAACTTGCCAATCTACCGCTGGTGGGGTGGAGATTCACTTGGTCGGGGAATAGAGGTCGGTCCATGTCCCGCTTGGATAGATTCCTACTGAGCTCTGGGTGGCTGGTAGAGGAATCGGGGAGGGTTCATAGGAGTTTCTTGACTTGTCTATCAGATCATATCCCAGCGTGCCTACTTTTGGATGTCTTGGATTGGGACCCAAAACCTTTTCGGTGTTTCGATCATTGGCTATCGAATTTTGAGTTTTGCAAGATAATTAAAGTTAAATGGAGATGAGAGCCTTCGGAGGGTGGAAGGGTGATGGATTTTAGACTCAAGCTGGTAACATTCAAGAAATCCATTAAGGCAATGAGAGGTTCTAACGGTGGGCTCAATGTGAAGGAGGTGAAGGCATTGGAGGTAGAGATCAAAGGTTTAGAGAAGCTTCTTAGGAGCATCCAGGCGAGAAGGAGGTGACGAAGAGATTACGATAGAGTAAGAATGCCTTGTGGCTAGTGCATTTCAATGAGGAAACTGCTTAAAGGCATAAATCGAGGGATACGTGGATTTGAGAAGGGGATACGAATATTCGGTATTTCCATTCACGGGCTAATCATAAATTCTTTAATAATCAAATTACTCAACTGGAGTGGAATGAAAAGATCTAGAAAGGCCCTTTGCGCATCAAATTAGCAGCTCATCAATTTTTCAGGGACCATTTTCGTGCTAAAGAAGAATTGTGGCCAAATTTTGAAGGCATCGATTTAAAAAAAAATTCAAATGCATCTAAGAAGTAGCTGGATCGTCCTATCTATGATGAGGAGGTGTTGCGGGCTGTTCATCTCTGACCAGGGGATAAGGCCTCTGATCCAGATGGTTTTAATCTTAAATTCATTCAATTTTTCTGGGAGCAGTTGAGTTCTGGTGTGTTGGAGATGTGAACGATTTTCAATGGAGAAGTAAAATTGCTCTTGGTTTTGGGGCGACTTTCATCTCATTGATTCCCAAAGTTTCGAGTCCAAATTCCTTCAATGATTTTAGGCCTATCACCTTGTTGGATTGTGCTTACAAAATTCTGACTAAGATTCTTAGTCTCATAATCCAGAAGGTGATGATGGAAATTCTCGGTCCACATCAAATGACTTTCATTAAAGGACATCAATTGATGTAGTGCATTCTCATTGCCTATGAAACCATCCAATGGGCGAAAGGGGCAAAAAATAGGACTTCTATTATTAAGCTCGATATTGCAAAGGTGTATGACAGTGTGTCGTGGAAGGCCCTGGAGAATACTCTTTAGTCGATGAATTTTGGGGTTAAGTGGCAGAAGTGGGTCATTTTATGTGTGAAATTCGTTGCGGCACCGGTTTTTATAAATGGATCACCCTCAAATGTATTTCAAATTAAGAGAGGAATTCATCAAGGTGATCATCTTCCGTCTTATCTTTTCTTGCTGGTGGCTGAGATTCTCAATGTGTTGTTGTGTCGGGCCCAAGGTTAGGTCTTATTGGAGGTATTCATATTGACGGTCAATAAGTGGATAGTAGCCATATCCAGTTTGCAGATGCACAATTTTGTTTCTCGAACCCAAACTGGATCAGGGTGTTATTCTTAAGTGGATTCTTAGGATCTTCCGAGTGTGCACGGGATTGCAAGTGAATTGGTCTAAAAGCTAGATCTCTGAAATTAATTTGATCAGAGATCAGTTATCAAAAACAGGCAAGGCATTAGGTTGTAGTGTGGGCCAATGACCATTGAAGTATTTGGGAATCCCGATTGGGGGTAGATCATTTGTGATGGACATCTGGAACCCTGTGTTGAATAAGATTCAGGGGAAGCTTAGCCAATGGAATTCTTCTCTGCTATCTCAAACATACAGAGTCTGTCTCATCCGGGCAGTCGCCAATCTGATCCCGATTTATTTTATGTCATTGTTTCGTATGCCTGCAGAACTGGCGAGTGAGGTAAAAGCTTTAAGAAATAATTTTTTTGAGGAGATCGTTAAGGGTGACTAATTGAGGATGGTTTGATGGAAGCAAATTTAGGCTCTCAAAAAGTTTAGAGAATTGGCAGTGGGAGACATCGAATGGAAATGAAGATTCCAAGTGGACCATCAATTATGGAAAGCTTTGGTGGTAGGGAATAGCTCAAAGGGGCGTTTGCATAGGGTGTCCCTGATATCAACCAGTCGTTGGGAGAGGCGATTGGGTCTTTATGGAATCATATTGCTAAGAGTTGGAGTGCTTTTGAGAATTGAGCTGTTTAACTTAGCGTTACTTTATCAATGGAAGTGAAGACCCAAATGGACTATCAATTATGGAAAGCTCTGGTGGTAGGGAGTAGCTCTAGGGGGCGTTCGCATAGGTTGTCCTTGCTGATGTTAAGATGAAGATTATCTTAGGAGATGGGGCTAAGATCAAGTTTTGGGGTGATGTTTGAGTGGGGGATGTAGCGTTGCGGGAAAGCTTTCCTCATATTTTTGCTTTAGCAGTGAATAAAGAATTATGGGTATCAGATTTTGGGGATTGGTTAGAAGGCATATGGGTTTGGGAAGTTTAGTTTCAAAGGTGGGTCCTGGATTGGGAGAAGATTGATGATCCTCTATTTTAGCTACTTTATCCAGGGCGACACCGTGGTATGGTGTTAAGGACAAGGTGGTTTGGACCGCTTCGGTGGATGGATCGTATAGTACTACGGGGGGCGGTGAGCTTTTCATTCTCTGGGAATTCAATGTCCAGTGGAAGCTATGGTATGAGGGAATATTTTCCCTCCCAGAGTTCAACTATTGTTATGGAGAGTTTTGACGTCAGACGTCCCAGTGAGGAACGAACTTGTTAAGAGAGATGTTATATTAAATAGAGGAGTGGCGTGTCCTTTGTGGGGGAGGGAGAGAAAACAGTGTATCATCTTTTTGTCCATTGTTATTTTGCTTCTTTTTTGTGGTATTCGATATTATTGGTTCGACATCTCTTGGGCGTGTACTAGGAATGTCTCATTTTTGATCGGTGCTTTGGAGTCATTTTCAGAGCGGTAAGAACATCAAAGTGGTTTGGGAGCTCTTCTTATTTGCATGATTTTTTTGTCTTTGGATGTGTACGAATGAATTAGTTTTTCGAGGCAAGTCGGTTATCAATTGGGATATCATTGAGAGTGTTAAATGGAATGTGTGTAAATGGTTTAAAGTTAAATACTTCGGAGTAAATTTTGATTCAGTGTTTCATAATAATTGGGGCACATCTTCAGGTGCCCTTCAAGTTAAAATTTGGGGATTTCAGACGTAATCTTGCCTGGATTCTTCCTTTCAAGGGTTGGTGAAAAATCAATGTGGATGGATCGGCTCGTGGTAGCATAGGGGCAACTGGTGTTGGGGCTATAGAAAGAGATGATTTAAGGCATGTCTTTCTTATTTTGTCTAAATTCATTGGAACCACTAATTTTGTGTTTTACAAATTAGAGGCATTTTGATTGACCTTTGAGGTAATTCACTTGTCTATTGGGTTCCCTTTGCCGAATATCTATTTAAAAAGTGATTCAACCACTTTGGTAGCTTGGCTTCAGCACAAACTCACTACCCTTGAAGGTGGGTCATGAAATTCAGGAAATCTTTGGTTTCATGTCTCATTGTCAGACAATGAAAGTGTAACATGTTTTTAAAGAGAGAAATTTTTTTCTGGATGGTTTGGCTAAAAGAGGGCTGAAGGTAAACCAACTTTGGTCGCTTGGTTGTAAGTTTTTTCGCACGGATTGGTAGATTTTGCAGCTGGGTGCTGATGGGGTCTTGTTGAGTTGTATTGTCTTTTTATGGTGTTCTGCAGGTTTGAGTTAGTTGGAGCGGAAGGAGTTTTTGTGTGGAATCTTTTGTTTGCGTGAAGCAGTTTGTGTTTGTATAGATCATTTGGGAATTGGTTTGCTTTTCTTTGCTCTTTCTCTTGCATGGGTCTATTTTTCTTTAGGTGACCTGTTTTTGGTTCTGTCTAGTTCATCTATGTTTAAGGTCTTCGTTGTGCTCTTCTTTACATGATATTTTCCTTGGTTGGTTTTTGTTTTTATTTGTATAGGTTGGTGTGTAATTTGGTAAAAAAAACTAAAGATATTATTATTAATAATTTAATATGATTTAGTTTAAGTTTTTAATCTAAAGTATTTTTTATTAATTACTCACTTCATTCATCAAATTTATGTTTATTTTTCAGTTTTGTTTGTCCGCAAAAAATATGCAAATTTTATTTATAATGAATAACTCTTATACACTAATTTATACTATTATTTTAGTATTTTGGTGGACAGATGGAGAATTTTACAAAGAAAATATTCCTAATTTTGCGGACGAATGAAGTATTTTGATATGATGTATTATTAGATAAAATAATGTATATTTATTAAAAATTGCACATAGTTAATAGTGTTTATTTTTATTTAAAATGCTAACAAAGAAACTCTATATCACAATTAACTAATATAACATTATATTTTTGTTCGACCCATTTGACATTTTGTAACTCTAATTTCATAAATCAAGAATCTCTCTAGACATCAACTTCCAAACCCACTTTGGAGTTCCCTCTCTGCCGCCGCCGTTCTGCTTCTCGCATTGAGTCAACGATTACTTGTATTTCCCCATCATTCATCTACTTCTCTCTTCAGCTTTTCTCTACTTCTTCCTCGACTTCCCTCTGTAATTTTTCTTTACTTCTCAAATCGTCGGACAAAGTGGTAGTGGACAAGGCTGACGCTGAGAATTGGTAAATTTTGGATGAATATGCTTATCTATTCGACCTGGATATCTACACGGATCGACCGATTGATGGAGCTCTCTACTTCTCTTACCGTCGGAGGAAAGCTCGACTGTATTTGTTGAATGATGTGCAGACGTCTCCAGAGATTGTAGATTGATGAATGAATTCTCAAAAAATCAGTTTGTTCGGTTCTAAATCGAACCAAACCAAACTAGTTTGATTTAATTTACTTCAATTTTTTAAAACTTTGGTTCGGTTTTAGTATTAATTTTTAGAATCGAAAATCGATCAAACCTAAAAATTCAAAAAAATTGCAATAAATACCTTGTACCTATGACCAATTATCAATCTTTATTTTTAAATTACCACAATGACAACATATATCCTACATGTGTCATTTTATTGCAATTTTTTTTCTTCCGTAGCACAATTGCACTCGCATCGACACCATCATGAACTTGACGTACTGCTGCAGGGCAAAGATTGTGAGAAAGTAGCACAAGTGAGATATATTTTTCTAATGTGACAAATAAAAGACAAAAGTGTGATTAGAATCCAATTCTGAATCTAAAAAAAAGTTCATGTTTTTTTTTCACCATTTTGGCTTTTTTGAGCTCTAAACAACTTCGGAATAACACAAAATTTCATTGGTTGGTTTGTATGTTTGTTTCAGATGAACCGTGTGAATTTTGTATAATTTTTTAGAAAAATTTATTTATATATTTTTAGCATTTAGTGTTTTCAGATCCTAAAATAACCTCGAATTAACAAGAAAACATTGTCTATTGGTTCGTTTGGTCGTTATAGATGAATTGTGCAAATTTCGTTTAATTTCGAGTCGAAAAATTGGTTTACGTTTCGTTTGGTTGTTTCAGATAAACCGTACAAGCTCCGTTCAATTTAGATTCTATGGCCCTAAACGACCTCGAATGGATAAAGCAATATCATTGGGTTGTTTGGTCGTTTCAAATGAAATATGTGAATTTTCTTCAATTCCAAATTTAAAAACAATTTTATGTTTTTTTTTAGCATTTATGGTTTTTAAGGCTCTAAATGACTTCATATGACAAAACAATATTATTGGTTGATTTGTTTGGTCGTTTTGAATTAACTGTGCGAGTTTTGTGTAATTTTGAGTTTAAAAATGAGTGTATATTTTTCTTAATGTATAGATTTTTTAGAGCCCTAAATGACCTCGGATGGACAAAATAATAGTTTTGGTTGGTTCGTTTGGTCATTTCAGATTAACTGCGTGAGTTTCATGTAATTCTAAGTCTAAAAATGAATGTACACTTTTTTTAATTTAGAAATTTTTATTGGATGAACAAAACAATAACATGGATTGGTTTGTTTTGTCATTTCGGATGAACCATCCGAATTTCTCAAATTCCGAATCTAAAAATGGAGTTATGTTTTTAATCATTTAGGTGTTTTAGAGTAAAAAACGATCAACTATCACTCTTGTTTTTTTTTATATATTTTATTTGTTATTATCACTCTGAAAAAATATATTTAACATGTGTCACTTTTTTTTGTTATTTTTGTCCTTGGTAGCACAATCCTACTCTACGCGTGAGATTGTATCTGTCTGAACTTGACGTGCGATCTGAGAACAAAAATTGCAAAAAAGTAACACTTGTAAAATATACTTTGTCAGAGTGACAATTAAAAGATAAAAATGATAATTGGTCATAAGTATAAGATATTTATTATTATAATTTTATCTTGAAAGTACCGAATACTCACAAATAAAAAAAAAAGGACTAATTTCAATTTTTATAAGACACAAAGAGCATTTTAATACGATATTTTATGAAAAATAAACAACATTATGTTATTGGTTAGAACTTTGTAAAATTATCTTGATATTTTTACTCTTGAAAATAAATAAATAAATATTTTGTAAAAACTATGAGTGTTTTGTTATTTAAATATAATACTCATATTTTAATTACAAATGAATACTTTAAATTTGGCTAACCAAAATAATAAAAGAATACATTAAATTGAGATAAACAATAACATGCATTGTACATGTAAAATGTGACATCGTGTTACTTATTAATTAATGGTTTAAATATAATGAAATTAATAATAAATTTAATAATAACAATATTATTATTAATATTATTAAGTGGTACTTGGTCTAGTCAAATTAAAAGTCGTTTAAAACCACGTTATCATTATCCCACGTTGATAGAACTTGGGATAATGACTTTTTAATGTTAGAATTATGTTCATTCCTTTGCCTATAAATGATTATAATAAATTCATTCTATCACTTAAGAAAATCAACTTACGTATTCTGGCATTGAAGCTAAGATGGAGAAACCAACAAATCAAACTCATCCTCTAACCAGAGGATCGCCATGCTTATCTAAATGAGTTCTAACCAAGGTCAGTAATATATACATATTTAATCGGTTTTGTGAGAATCACAAAGTTTAAGATTTTGTGAATTATTTGATTATTTAATATTAAACTTACATAGGGTATAGAGCCGCCAGTTTTTGAACTTGTGAATTCTTCGATTAATTGTTGAAATTATGTGGGGTAGATTTTTTCACTGCAATATGTGATTATTTGATCTGTCAAAGTTTTATTTATAAAAATAATTATTATAATATCAATTAGATGATAATACACATATTTCTGATAATTTTGTTTTTTTAATTATCTGCTAGAGTTTATAGTGAATTTTATATGCAGTTGTTATTATACAATTTGATCACCGTATATATATTAGATTAATAAAAATATCAACGTATCATTATATGATATATTTCTGTATATGCGTATATTTTATTAATTTTATTAATCACTCTTAATGATTGTATTTAATAATGATATATCATTGATTAGTTTATCCATAATTAGTTAAATTTTCATCCCACAAATTATGGAGCATTATAGTATAAATATCCTATTTAAATTTCTGTACATATAATTCAATACGTATTGAAAATAAAAAAATAAAAATAAAAAATAATATATTTATAGAATTTGTGTTAATTAATTCGTTTTCATACTGCATGCTATTTAATTAATACATTATTATGGTTATATATTATTTTAATTGTATTCACATATATTATTTATTTTGGTGTTTAAATTATGAATAATACAATTAAATTAATATAATTGTATTTGTGAATTGTATTAAATAAATTTAGATATATTTGAATGGACGCGGATCCGGTGCTGATGTGCTGATCCAATCCGAACCGTTCATTATAATTAGATTATGATGAACGGTTTAGATTACACAAGCGTAATATAGTAATTTTATTTTAAGGACTTATAGGGATATAGGAATCCTCCGTCTTCAAATCATTTATCTTACCCCTTCAAATCGTTTTTTTCAACAAAAATCCTCCATCGCGCTAGCTTGTTCTCTATTATGTCTTCAAATCGTCTTCTTCAACGGAAATCCTCCATCACGTTCGTTTGTTCTCCATTCCGTCTTCAAATCGCCTTCTTCAACGAAACCCTTCCCTCGCGCGTCGTCTCCAATTCGTCTTCTTCAACTCTTTGTACCGTCCTTCAAATCAACGACACTAGGCACGTCCATGGAGGCGATTTTTGGTAAGTTCAGTTTTTTCCATTGTGCACTTTAGGATAAATGTTCATCTTCTTCCACGTTACCTATTTTGAGTTTTTTTTTTTTCATTGTGCAGTTTAGGGTAAATGTTTAGGGCGAGGACGAGGTCGTGGACAAGACAAAAATTAAGTGTGATGACTGATTTGTTGATTTTGATGAAATGAATTTGAAGAGATTGTTGGTATTGATCGATCGATTTAACTTGAATAGATTGTTGGTGTTGATCGATGGATTGAATTTTAATTGGTAATTGATCTGGTGACTGTATTTTCGCAACAATTACTGCTTAATACTCATGCTTTTTGTTAAAACACAAGATGCTGACCGATACATAGTAAAATGTTTGACTTAGTATATATAAATGCTGGCAGGTTTAGAATGAATGCTGCATGTTTCTAGCGGAAACAAGGTCTGTTTCCGCGAGCTAGCAGAAGCATACCTTGTTTTCGCTAGAAACAATTTTTTTTTGGTAAAAGTTGGCTACTCTCCGTGGAAACAAGCTTGGTTTCCATGAGCTCGCGGAAACAAGTTAAATTTTTTTGTAAAAAAAAAGTTGCATGATTTCAAGAATTATTTTTTAAATTGACAATTAATTTTGCAGCATTTTCTCGAATAACATTCATATAATTTGATAGTTCATTGACATCCTAAACACACTTGTAGAAAATACTTATTGATACTCAATAAGATGTTTATTGGTATTCGACAAAATGTTTGGTCTTGTATATGTAAGTGCTTAATATCAATTATTCACAATACTTTGCAGCTAAATTATATGAACCGACAAAAATCATTTTTTTTCTTGGATTTATCCTGCTGGTTATCTCTCTTATTCATCATTTGATATTTCTTTTGTCTCTTAGAGTTGCTTATTGACATATTTCTTTTAATTTTTCCTTTTGGATTGTCTCTTGGCTTCAATATGAAATGGTCTGTAGTGGTTATATTTTGTACTTCTCCTGTAGCATGAAGAATCGATTAATTTAATATCATATATATTTCAATGAATATAAAATATATACTAAAAAAGTAACTGTTATTTTCATCCTTCGGCATTCCTCCATACAGATTTGGGCATGTAACTATGTTGTGAAGCAATTCATTGAATTTATGTAAAAATAAACTATAATTCTTCGGCTCAGATGCTATTAACTTTGCATAATTCATGAAAAAGTGGCACAATGATATGTATCTTCCTGAAAAATCTATTTCCTCTTGACTAGATGTTAAGCTTGTGTGGTGCTACTGTAACATCTTCTTAGCATCTTTTCTCCATCGATTCAATATGTATTTGTTTGGGATGTTTTTGAACTGTGCACACCCTGTTTCTACTAATACATCCATCATGTGTATTGAATGATAGCACAACATTCTAGAGTTTTTCCATATATTGCACGTGCACTCAATTGAAGATTCTTGAATATTTACGCGCACAAGATGTTGATCGCTTGTCTTCTCCATGTTATATATAAGATATGTTGTCTTTTCATCTAAGTACTGTGTTATGAATTCAAAGGATCTTTGGTGTTGCTCCTGAAACCATTGAAAGACATTCGGCGTGTAGAGTATAGCTGCAGATTTCGTCAATGAGTTGAACATATGATTTGCACCCAACCGTCTATCTCGTGCGAAAAAATCTTGTTGTTCCTTTTTTTTTTCTCTATGATTCAACACCACTCTTTGAAATTGATAAAGAAATTAAACAATATTACTGTCTGACTGTAAAAACCTGCTCAGCATATTCATAAATTGATAAAGAAATTGAACAATATTACTGTCTGGCTGTAAAAACCTGCTCAGCATATTTACGTTCATTCAACAACATATATGAAGAATACACTCAGCATACTAATCTATTACTTTGAGCAAACGGACCAAGTAAAGAAGCATATTCACATTTTTCTTTCCTCCGGCAACTATTTTCACAAATCATACGATGATCTGATTGGTAGTCCGACTTCTTGATTTGTATTCGCAATGATTAAATATGATGTATTGATCCTACGATTGGATACAAACATGTGTTTGTGTTTTGTAGGATGTAGATCATGATTATGGTTGTCTTTAAAGTATGCCACTTGTACTTTGCATTCTTCTTGTCAAATTGAAGTTGTATCTTTGAATTACAGTTTGTTCTCGTTTCATGAATATAATGCAGGGTTTTGATCCTTCTTAACTCGCTACATTGTTTTGGATGAATCTCAGGATTGTTTGGTTTCACATTTCTACCCTTTTTGAACTCTGCTTTGTTGCAACAATACTCCATGTATTGTATCTGGTGCGATCTTTTCTGAAATTTTTCTGAATTTTTATCCTCACTGAAAAACTCCTATTGTGTGCATATTCACAATAGAAACTGTATGCATCATCCGGTTTTCTAAATTCCATTGCATGTCAATCTATGGACTCTGCACACATGGAATGCTAAATTCTTTTAACCAAAATG
Organism: Andrographis paniculata; assembly: GCF_009805555.1. Classification (NCBI taxonomy): domain Eukaryota; kingdom Viridiplantae; phylum Streptophyta; class Magnoliopsida; order Lamiales; family Acanthaceae; genus Andrographis; species Andrographis paniculata. The sequence continues at coordinate 2,013,713 of NW_026137621.1, read as the reverse complement.
TTGACCACCATATTTCAATATGCTTTCAGATAAATGGCAAGATGTTGATATATGTATCAAATACAATCACATATCATGCTGGTAACTAACGCTCTGATTAAATTGCGAATGCTAAAGTATATTTACGAAATTCCAATCCGCTGAACAGAATAACATAATTTCAATGAAATCGATCACAGAAGGTACGATGTTCACAATTTCAAGTCAATTTTCGATGGGTAACTTACGCGATTGAGCGATTTCCCGTTCCAACGCGTGTGGTACTGGGAAGGCGCTGGATCATCCGAAATTGCAATCTCTTCGATGTTTCCATCCTTGTTGAGCGGTTGAATGGGTTGGAATAATGGATAATTGATTCTGCTCACCTTCGTTGATATCAGCCATTGAAGAATGAAGGAGAGTGAAGAATAAAGGATAACGTTTCTCCCACCAATTCCTGCGTGAAAGAACGAATGAGGGTGATGTTTGATGTAGTTACATAAATTAGGGTTATTAAAATTACAATTACACCCTTAATCTAATATTAGCCATTGGATTAAAAAATTTAATCCAATGGCTAATATGCAATCAGCATAATGCTGATGTTTAATTTTCAGCATGCAATCTCACCCCTATTTGAATATATTATTTAATTTAATATCTAAATTATAAATAATGTGTTAATCACAAAAATGATCAGATTAGAAAGATATTTATTTAAATATTAAATTAAATACAAAATTTAATTACTCGTTAGAATGAGACGCTTTTATGATATTATGTTTTAATAATGGGTAAATTGAAGTTCATTAATTATAAAATATTTAAGAATCAACCCAAAGTAGATCAATAATTTTATAATTAAGAACATGATTAAAAATTATTTAAGTACTTTTGTTAAATGTGCAAGATTATCCAAAGATGACATGCATTCAATTAAAGTGCGATTGTGCAAATTATATTAGCGTCAATTATGTTTAATTAGTACGTTGTTGTTCACCCTATGGAGAATTGCAACATACATTAATTGTTTTTACCTTGAATCTGTTTTGAAAATCTCAATTATTTTAATTTGCAGTAATTGTGTCTGCTTCGCTTCATTCGCATGCATCATCTGTTGTTATATTTGATGGGTTCAACTATCTTGAATGGTCTAAGCACATTCAATTTCAATTTAGTGTTTTAGGTCTTAATCTATCACTGTATATTGAAAAGCCTTCTGCTATTAATGATACTAGCAGCGAAAGTAAAAGGTCTGTCTATAATGCTTGGGAGAGATCGAACAGATTAAGTCTGATGCTTATGAGGATAAGTATAGCGAACAACATTAAGTCTACTTTTCCTGAAATCACTGATGCTAAGGAATTTATGAAAGCAATTGAGGAACGCTCTCAAACTGCAGATAAGTTTCTCCCGGGGACACTAATGGCTACGCTAAGCACCATAAAGTTTGATGGTTTGTGATCCATTCATGAGGATATCGTCGAAATGACGAACCTGATAGCAAGATTGAAAGCCTTATGGATAACTTTGGATGATAACTTTCTGGTGCAGTTTATCTTGAATTCACTGCCCCTTGAGTATGGTCTGTTCCAAATGAACTATAATACCATGAAAGATAAATGGAATGTGAATGAACTTCACAGAATGCTAGTTCAAGAGGAAACACGGCTTAAAAATCAGGACTCTCACTCAATTTATCTTATAACCAACCAAGGAGCTGGTAGGAGAGTCGGGAATAAGAAGTGAAGGGCAAGCACGGACCATTGAAAGTGAATGTATCGTCTTTCCAAGCCCTGAAGAAGGAACTCATTTTTGTGGAATATCCGTACACTTTCAAAGAGATTACCTGAAACGAAAGGCTTGGTTCGAAAAAAAAAAGGTACTAATATTTTTGTATGTTTTGAATCAAATTTAATTGAAGTTCTTCATAATACTTGGTGGCTTGATTCCAGTTGTACCACTCATGTTTCCAATTCCTTGCAAGGATTCCTTACGATCCAAATTAAAGATTTATTTTTATGGGAAATCGAGTCAAAGCTCCCGTTGAAGCCGTAGGAACTTACCATTTAATTTTAAATTATGGACACCATTTAAATTTATTTGAGACTCTTTATGTATCTTCCGTTTCTCGCAATTTGGTTTCTATTTCTAAACTTGATTATGTTGGATATTCATTTAATTTTGGCAATGGTTGTCTCCCTTTATTAAAAACTAATCATCCAATTGGTTCTGGTGTTCTTGAAAGTGGTCTTTACAAATTCAAACTTGACAACCTCTTTGTTGAAACCCTTTTAACCTTGCATTATGATGTTGGAACTAAACATGGTTTAATGAATAAAAACTCTGCTTACTTGTGGCATAATCGTTTGGGGCATGTTTCCAAAGAAAGAATTGTAAGATTAGTGATGAATGAAATCCTTCAGGATTTAAATTGGCAAAATAGCATAAAATCCCCCTGTGGTTTCACAAAGTTGTTGAAAACCCCCCTGGTTTTAAAACTCCAAAAAACCTACTTGTGGTTTGTAAAACGTTGCAGAAAAACCCTCCTCCGTTAGAACTTAACGGAGAGTGTATGTTACGCGCCTTAAATGCGAATTTTGGTCCAGAAAATGATAAATTTGTACGTGAAGTTACTACAATGACCCTATGACTTTATTATATGCATTTTTTTCTCACCTAAAATTCAATACAACTTAGTTCTTCCCCAATGTCTTCTTTTCAGAATATATTCAATTCAAAGAATAAAAAAAATTGAAACGAATAGATCACGTTCTCAACCGATATTCACAAAAATTGAAGGCACACAAAACTTAGTAAAATCAATAGAGAATTGTGATTTTTCATCTTCTTCCATATTTATCTAATGTGCAGAGAAACAGTGTTAATTTATGTTTCTTTCTCCATTCTTGCAAATATTTTTTAGGTTAAATTTTAGGAGCAAATAATTCATAATTGGAGAAGAAGTTGGTGCGGCTGCCTGCCTGAAGAAGAATTAGGGAAGAAGAAGTAGAAGAAGGAAAAAAAATATTAGGAGGAAGAATAATAAAGGAAAAAATTAGGGAAAAAATACCTGGTGCGTGCGGCTGCGGGTGAAGAAGAATTGAGAAAGGAAATTGGGGAAAAGAAATAAGATAAAGAATCTGGTGTGACTACGGGGGTGTGAAGAAAAATTGGGGAATGAGAATAAGGAACTTAAACAATTAAGACCCAGAAGAAAGAAAAATATTTTCCACAAATTGACTGACTGGAAAACAACTCCAGCCCATTCCGGCGACCGACAGCGGTGGCGATTCTCAGCAGCTTCCTTCCTCGGCAAAAAGATAACGGGTTAATACGATTTTTTCACAGATCTTCTGAAAGAAAATTACAGAAAAATAAGAAGAGAAAGGAAGAAGGAAAAGATGGGAGTGGGCGTGTGGGAGAAAAGGGAAGAAAAAAAGTAGGAGAGAGAAAAGGGTATAACGGTCCATTATGATAGAATTTAACGTCTGTTAGTAGAATTTAGGGGGGAAGGACGAGTGTGCAACGTTTTACAAACCACAAGTAGGTTTTTTGAAGTTTTAAAACCAGAGAGGGTTTTCAGCAACTTTGTGAAACCACAAGGGGATTTTATGCTATTTTGCCATTTAAATTTCACTGATCTTGGTATTTGTGTGGATTGTATAAAAGGAAAATAAACAAAACACACAAAGAAATGAGCCACAAGAAGCACACAACTTCTTGAAATAATACACATTGATATTTGCGGACCATTTGATGTTTTCTCTTTTGGAAAAGAACAATATTTCATCACCTTCATTGATGAATTTTCACGTTATGGTTATGTCTATCTATTACATGAAAATTTTAATCAGTAGACGCTCTAGAAGTGTTCATTAATGAGGTTGAAAGACAACTAGACAGAAAAGTGAAAATCATCAGATCTGATAGAGGTGGTGAATATTATGAAAAATATAATGAATCGGATCAATGCCCGGGTCTGTTTGCCAAATTTCTTGAAAAACGTAGTATATGTGCTCAATACACTATACCAAGTACACCACAACAAAATGGTGTAGCTGAAAGGTGTAATCGTACACTCTTGGATATAGTTAAGGGTATGCTCAATAATTCTTCACTGCCTATACCATTGTGGATGCATGCACTTAAAACTGCCATGTACTTATTGAATAGGATTCTTAGTAAACCAGTTCCTAAAACTCCTTTCGAGTTGTGGACTGACAGGAAACCCAGTTTAAAGCACCTGCATGTTTGGGGTTGCCCGGCAGAAATAAAAGCTTATAATCCACATGAAAGAAAGTTAGACTCAATGACGATCAGTGGTTTCTTCATTGGTTATCCCGACAAGTCTAAAGGGTATAAGTTTTATTGTCTTAATCATAGTACAAGAACTATTGAAGCTGAAAATGCAAAGTTCATTGAGAATGGTGAAGTTAGTGGGAGTCAAGAACCTCGAAAGGTTGACATTCAAGAAGTTAGGGTGCACATTCATGAACCACTAACTCCTAATAATGTTGTTGTCCTTCATGTTGTTGAACCTTTTGACACTAGACATGAACAACAAATTAACAAACAATTGACCCACAATAAAGATAATAAACTTGTAGTAGATGAACTATGTGAAATAGTATTGCGAAGGTCTGAAAGACAAAGACGCCCTACTATTTCCAATGATTATATGGTATACCTACAACAGTCTGAATGTGATGTAGGACTCACTGACAATCCAACTTTATTTTCACAAGCCATGGAAAGTGATAGTTCTAATAAGTGGTTAGATTCCATAATGATGAGTTAAAATCTATAAAAGTAGTGATGTTTGAGATCTTGTCGAGTTGCCTGAAGGTTGTAAACGAGTCGGGTGTAGATGGGTCTTCAAGACCAAACGTGACTCAAATGGCAACATCGAAAGGTAGAAGGCCAGACTAGTAGCCAAGGGTTTTACTCAAGAAAAATGGTGTTGATTATAAGGAGACATTTTCGCCAGTCTCTAAGAAAGATTTGTTTAGAATTATCATGACTTTGGTGGCTCATTATGATTTAGAGTTACACCAAATGGATGTGAAAACAACCTTTTTAAATGGAAATTTGGATGAGAAAGTTTATATGGAGTAACCTAAAGGCTTCTCCATTACAGGAAAGGAAAATATGGTGTGCAAACTTAAGAAATCAATATACGGGCTTAAACAAGCTTCTCGACAATGGTAGCTTATGTTTCATGATACCATAACTTCTTTTGGATTTAATGAAAACACCGTCGATAGATGTGTGTATCTGAAATTTAGTGAGAGTTAGTTTATTTTTCTGATCTTGTATGTTGACGATATCTTACTTGCAACGAATGATCTTGGTGTATTATGTGATACCGAGAAATTTCTCTCTAAAAACTTTGAAATAAAAGATGCGGGTGAGGCATCATATGTGATTGGAATAGAAATGTTTTGTGATAGATGATCACAAGGATTGTTAGGATTGTCTCAAAAGACATATATCAACAAAGTTTGGAAAGATTCTAAATGGAAAAATATTCTTCTAGCATCGTTCCAATTCAGAAATGGAACAAATTCAGTCTCACGCAATATCCACTTAACGAATTGGAACGCAAGCAAATTACTAGAATTCCTTATGCATCAATTGTGCGAAGTCTCATGTATGCACAAACTTGTACGAGGCCAGACATCAGCTTTATTGTTGGAATGCTTGGTCGATACCAAAACAATCTAGGATTAGATCAATGAAAAACCGCAAAGAAAGTGTTGAGATACCTGCAAGGGACAAAAGACCACATACTTACATACAAGATGTCTGATTGTCTAAAGGTGATTGGTTATTCAGATTCGGATTATGCCGGATGTGTTGATACCAGAAAATCCACTTTTGGATATTTGTTCTTATTAGCCGGATGAGCAATATCATGGAAAAATGCGAAGCAATCTGTCATAGCTACATCCATTATGGAAGCTGAATTTGTGGCGTACTTCGAGGCCACAATTCAAGAAAATTGGCTGATGAACTTTATTTCGGGGCTTGAAATAGTTGACAATATTGCCAAGCCGCTAAAAATTTATTGTAATAATTCCGCAGCAGTCTTCGAACGACGCAAGTACTCAAAGGCGCAAAACATATGGATCTAAAGTACCTTGCCGTTAAAGAGAGGTTCAAAAACAAAAGATATCAATTGAGCATATTAGCACAAATCTTATGATGGCGGATCCGTTAACTAAAGGATTGCTTCCAAAGACATTTATTTCACATGTTGAAAAAATGAGCATTATATATGTAATTTGATGAACATCATGTTTATGTATTTGACATCTCGAGCTCCCTTATGTATTGTTTCTGAAATTGAATATTTTCTTATTCATTTATTTGTGCACATGATTATTTGAACAAGATGTAGTCTATCTTAGACATTAAAGTTGACAATTATTGACGTTTCCAATTATGAATGAATTAAGTAGCAAATTAGTACGTGGTACATGGGAGGAACTATGTCGATTTAATAACATAGAACCGTCGTAACTCATATTAGTATACACTTAATGAACGATACTAGACTTATACCAATAAAATTTATTATTTTATTTAAATCATGAAGGCATGTTTTGTCACTCGGCCAAATGGGAGAATGTAAAATGTGACCTCGTGTCACTTATTAATTAATGATTTAAATATAATAAAAATAATAATAAATTTAATAGTATTATTATTATTATTAAATCTATTATTAAATCTATTATTAAATTTATTATTATTAAGTGGTATTTGGTTTAGTCAAATTAAAAGCGTTTTAAAATCACATTATCATTATCCCACGTTGATAGAACGTGGGATTATGATTTTTTCACTTTAGGATTTTGGTTTTCCCTCTGCTTATAAAATGTCAGAATAAATTCATTTTATCACTTAAGAAAATCAACTTACGTGTTCTGGCATTAAGGTTAAGAGGGAGAAACCAAAATATTCAACTTATTGTCCTAGCCAGAGGATCGTTCTGCTTATATGAATGAGTTCCAACCAAGGTTAGTAACATATACATATTTAATCGATTTTGTGAGAATCACAAAGTTCAAGATTCTGTGAATAATTTGATTTGTATTTAATATTAATAATACAGTAAACTATTAAAATCTCTTAGTCTCAACTTAAAATATTATTTTATCAATTTTTGTTTGTCCCACTCAAAATAAATAAAATTTTTACTTAAACAATAATGTCATTACTTCCGTCCACAACCAATTTACCTATTTTTTTTATATATTAATTTTTTAATATTAATTATTATATCAAAATATCTACTGAAAAATAACAAAAAATACTTGTACTAATCTCTTATAATACTAATATAATAATATTTGTACAAAAAATTATACAAATAAAAATATATTTTTAATAAATTGACAGTGAATAGATGTAATATTATTTTTTAATTTATTACAAAAATCTAAATTAATACATTAGAATAGAACAGATGGAGAATTATATTAAGTCTTATATATTTATATTATATTAATAAGAATTTTATTATACTATAATTCATCCGTTAATTTACTATCGTTCATCCATATTTGAGATCTGTCAGCATTTGTGAATAAATTTTACGAAGCATAATAATATAAGCAGCCAAAGATAATATATAAAGTACACATTTGGAGAAATATCAAGCACCACCAAACATTCCCCCATCCGTACTAAATAATTTGTCCTTATTTTCTATTTTCATCCGTCCTACATAATTTGTCATTTTTTTTTTTTGAAAATTTGATTATCCATTTAATTACATTTTAAATTTTATGATTTTGTTAATCTTAATTAAACTATTTATTTCTCTTAATCTTAATTTATAATTATTTTTACTAAATAATAATTATTTTTATTAATACACTTCTTAAATACTTATTAATTATAATTTACCTAAATTCTCGTATATAAAGTAATATAGTAATATGTCCAAAATATATGAGACAGAGGGAGTAGATAAAAAAATAAAATTAAACAAACAAACATCTTTACACGAAAAAATCAAAAGAACTTATTCAGCCATTGACATGATTCGATTCGATTAAATCTCCTAAAAACCACAAACATTGTATGTATTGTACGGCACAACCTATGCAGCTACGAAAACCTCAAACCAAATCAAATGAATAATAATAATAATAAATGTTTCAAATCGATCAATTATTTAATTAACTAACTCGCCAACGCCGCCGTGAAGGAGGCGCCGCCGCCGCCGGATCTCATCATTTGCTTGAACTCCGAAAAGCTGACCATCCCGTCGCCGTCGGAGTCCACCTTCTTGATCATCATCCGGCAGTCGGTCTCGGCCCCCCCGGCGAGCCCCAGCGACCCCAGCACCGCCTGCAGCTCGTCGACAGTGATGAACCCGTCGCCGTTCTGGTCGAACACATTGAACGCCTCCAACATATCCCTATCGTCGTCGCCGTCGCCGCCGCCGTCGCCGCCGTCCATGATGCTCTTGTACAGCGCCTCGAACTCGCCGGCGTCGACGCAGCCGTCGCCGTCGGCGTCGATTCTGTCGATCATCTGCCTCAGCTCCACATCGGCGATGAAAATCCCCATCTTCTCCAGCGAATCGCTGAGCTCTTGTAAAGTGATCCTCCCGTCGCCGTTCTGGTCCAGCAACCCGAACACCCGCCTCAGCTCCGCCGCGTCCATTTTTTCCGGCAACCCGACGACGGCGGCGATTGGGGGTTCGGCGTTGGTGTAATAATTAGGGCACAGCCAAGAAGGGAGGAGAAAGGCCCTCAGCTTCTTGGGAACGAAGCAGACGAGAATGGCGTTGTAGGCAATCAGAATCCTAGGCAGGATGAAGGATAAGGACATGGCGGCGGCGGGTCTGTATTTTAATGGCGTTTCTGCGGCGGCGAGGAAACGGCGGAGCCCAACGGTCGGGAAGAAGAGAAGGGGGGTGTGTGGCGCTACGCGTTTTTTGGGGTTTCTATAATAAGTGTGTTGGGAGAAAGCGCGTTGTCATAAATGCGCGTTTAGTTTAATTAAATTATTACTGGGGCGGGGCCCGAAAACACGATTTTAGTAAAGCGAGTTGGTGGAGGGGGCCGTATGGTGACCGTTGATTAACGGATCTAAAAGTAGATGGATGGATGGAAGGAAGGAAGGCCGGCCGAGCCGAAACGGACCGATGCTGGGATTGTGACACGTGGAGCCTACGAATTGGTTGCTGTATTTTTATACACAATGTTTGATTTAAAAATTGGCGGAGTGTTTGGAGTGGAATTGGTAAGAAGTCATTTTTATTTTGGAGGGGCAGTTGAAGCATCTTCACTGTCTGTGAATTAAGCGACAATTATTGGGGGTTCGTTTTAATTGTCTTTTAATTTGTATACATACGTACACTTTTAATTTGGAATATTAAATATTCGGATATCATGTCTATTTTACTGTATACACTAGAAATGATGAATGATATAATTAGTAAATAATTAAAAATATATCAATCAAAATAATTATCGTATGATAAAAATAATTATAAATTAAGATAATTAATTAATCTAGTTACAAAAATTGTAAATTAAAATTTTTAAAATAAAATTGAAATATATAATTTTTTTTTAAGAAAAAAGAGACAAAATAAGTAGACAGATGAAAATGGAAAGATGTACTATATGATAAGTGAGACGAAGAGAATATTTTTTATATTGAGTCTTTTTATCTAATTAATTTTTGTTTGATGTGATTTTCAATATGTATAATATTTATATTTCATTTTCTTACAAAAGTTAGCAATTTAATTTAAAATATTATGTTTTATATTACTGATGTAATTCTCTGTAGCTCTTATATAAAATATATTTTAAAAATAAACAATTGAACAAACAATCATATTCATATTCAAAACATATGGAACAAGTTCGGCGATGGATGAACCAATGGTGCGGAGGTAAGACTTATCACCGTGAGGTGATGGGTTCTGTCACGGTTCGTGTAATGTGACTTGTTTTATTTGACCTAGTTTTGCAGGATAATGTTATAAAAGTATTGTGGGTGTATTCTTTCATCACTAAAATATATATATTCAAAAAAAATTAATATATTAAAATATATTATTTTTATATAACTTACACAATTTTCTATATTTACACAGAAAATATATATATATGTTTTTTCAAACAATTTCACTAAACAAAAATTTCCTTCCTCTCTACCATATAATGTTGTATTAGATTAAAAATTCATTAAACTTATTAAATTTTTTATTCACATTATAAAATCAAATTTCACATTTTCGAATTTCTCTTTCATTTACAGTAACAAATTTATTATTTTATTTTCTAAAAAATCTCTATTAAATTAATTTTTTTTTTCTAATACTATAAAATTATAATCCAAATTTATTATATATAAAATTTTAATTCATTAATATATTCATTATTATGTATAATACAAATATTATATAATACTCCTTCCGTCCCATATTGGAAGTCTGCATTATCGTAAATAAGAAAATTTAGAATAAATGTAATTAGTAAAGAATTAAAAATATACTAGTCAAAATAATTATCATATAATATAAATAATTATAAATTAAAATTAAGGTAATTAATTAATTTAATTAAAATTAAAAGAAATTAAATTAAAAATTAAAAATAAAATTAAATGTATAATTATTTTCCAAAAAATAAAAGTCACATAATATGTGATGATGTGAGACGGACAGATATGTTGGACGGAGAGAATAAATTTTTAATTTTAATATTTACAAAATTTTACATAAAATTTATAATTATTTAATTATAATTTATATTGAATATTTAAGAAATTATGTTTTTTTTTAATTATTATTAAATATAGTTAAATTATTATATAAACTTTCTCTCTCCTAAGTGGAGTAGAGAAAAAGATGTTGAAACTATTGTTTCCGGTCCACTGCAAGAACAATTATTGGGTATGTTTCTTCAGGGATTTTTGGGAAATTTGAGTTTTGGGTTTGATTTTTATTTGAATTTTGGGATGAATTTAAATTTTGATTTTTTTCTTGTGTTTAGGTTTGGTTGGGGTTTGAGGAATTTTGATGTGTATTAATTTGATGGATAATGAATAAAATATTATAAATGTGTATTAAAATTCAATTGATAAAATTTATATTATATGATTTGATTATGAATTTATATTATACCCAACATATATATATTTAGATTTTTATTTATTTGTATTATAGAAAATTTTATTCTCTACAAAATGATATATATATATATTGTATATATATTTTTACCTATAATTATTATAAATATTAAATAATAAATGAATTGGCTGAGAAGGAACCCACAAAATCAAAAAGAAAAAAATTAATAATAAATAATTTTTTTTAAAAAAAGAGTATTCACAAGCCTAGAAAAATAAGCTGTCAGACATTGTCTTCTAGGGGTGGATTCGCGGCACAGTAGTATAACAATTAAAATCTCCAAACCCCTGCAAAAGAAACAGACCATAGTCCAATTTCTTTTTGCTTTTTTTTTTTTTTTTTTTTTTTAAATTGAGTTCCCAATGCGAAAGAATCAAGCATTGTCTTCCTTTAGTTCTCAATAATATGCTGTCCCATGTGTGCGAGTTTTTATTTTATACGACTGATTGATGGCGTATGTTTTAGTGCAGCTATGTATTTTGTATACTCCTTTCATACTTTATGGTATATTCAGGGCGTCTTGCGTTCAAAAAACGACTGATCTGGGCTTAGGATAGACTTTTGTCAGCTTCCGTTCCGTTACAATTGTGCATGCTATGGGTGTGTCTTTTCTTTCTTTTTTTTTTTTTTTTTTTTTTTAACTATATGTTTTTTAAAAAAAATTCTGTTTTTTTTAGTTAATTATGTTATTTTGTTTAGATAAAAAATTAAAAGTAATAATTTTTTTTTTTTTTTGAAATTTTGCTTGACTCATGACCTGAAATTCGTACCAAATTCACAATCCAAATTCATCAATCTGATTTTGACTCAAGACTCGAACCATAATGAAATAAAACCCCACTCACCCAAGTTGATTCATTTCAGTACGTGCAATTTCTTTTCTTTGCTTGTGATCATGGTTTGTCGAATCGGCCGACTCAGCCGATCAGGCACCGGAATAGCCGGTACAAAGAAAAAATCTAATTTTTTTCTACAAATTTTTCCAATTCACAAATCTTATCTAACACAGCACATATGTTTGAAAATCACTCAATTTTTTCATTCCTACCATGTTTGTCGATCTCTTCTCTATTCACTGTTCTTCTCTGTTCGCCTGCGTTAATTAGAAAATGGTAAGGGTCATGGGAAAAAAAATTGGGAAGAAACAGGTTGGAAAGAATTAGATTGTAGTAATTTGGGTAATGGTCCAAATTAATTACTCTCTCCCTTCACTCAAATGGTCTCATTTATCTTTTGTACAATGTACTATAATTTTTTTTACAAATGTCATTATAATAGTATTATAAAATACTAATATAAGTATTTTTGTCTATTTTCGTAATTATACTATATTTTCATATAATAATTAATATTTAAATATCAAGACGCAAAAAATAAATGAACTTTAGACCTGGCGGGAGATAATATATTATTAACACCATTAATTTAATTTTTTTGTAAATATAATATAAAACTAATTTATTTACTTAAATTGTTAGTATAATTACAATAATTATGCAAATTATAAAATGCAATATTTATAGTCGTATATGTATATGTGCTAATCAAATTGAAATATTATTTATTTAATTTTTTTTGTTATAAATTAGTATAATATATTTTTCTCTAGTATTATATATTTTAAAATTAATTATATTTGTAATTTGATATATTTTAATTGTTCATTATAATTTTGTAATAAATACAAATTTTTATATATAAAAAATCATATAGGCGGATATTTGATCGATAACGCCGATACACCGCGATGTATCTGGAACGGTAAAGACCGATCTGCATCGAAGAATTATGCGTGATGTTGGATTAAAAATCCAATTGTGGGTTAAATGTAACTATTTGGGCTATCAGTCAAATTAAGCCTATATTAAGTGATCTATAAATTTATTGGGCTTAAATGTATTTAGTAAGTGCGACCTCCAATGTGCAGAAACCCGGTAAATTATTAATTGAGTGATGAAGTCAATTAATAATAAGGGATATAAATAGGGTTGTGATCCCAGGTCTAGACGCAACAACCATTACGTTCCATATCTCATCATGGGAGTAACGGCATAAACCCTAACGGTTTTCTCAAGAGGGGTTGCGCCATAAGCTTGAAGAACACAAAACCCTCAATTGTTAGCGGATCCGAATTTGACTATGCTAATGGAATAAAGGTCAGATTTATTTTGCTTTATTTTTAACTTAATTATAATAACACGGTAGATCCTGGACTTATGGTTAAATTCCTGACAAGTTCCAACAATTCAATTGGTATCAGAGCCATTACATGTTAAATTATTGGGATATATATATATATATATATATTATTTATTGGATCATATCGGAGGATTAAAATCTATTTTAAAGGCCGTTAATTGCATTTTTTTATTTGTCTTGTGTGTATGCAAGATTAAGCCGCTGTGGTCGTCTGTATAATGTATAAATAAATTAATAGTGTAATTTTAATTTTTTTTTTTTGGATTGAGGATCTGTGCATAGTGATATGTGAATGAAAACATTATATATAAATATGCATATTTATATATCTCTGTGTGTTGATCAATTAATTAGTCGGATTATTTATGCATGGATATTCGGGTGTACTCACTTGATTAAACTGATTATTTGATCAAATTGGCCATTAAATTTTAATTGAAATCACAAAATTAAATCTGCATCAATTCTTTTATTATGAATGTGATTGCATGTTCAACGGATTCTTGATATATTAATTAAATAAATTGATTGCTTAATTGAGATTAGTCTTGATTGAAGTTTAACTTGATTTTGGTATGCAATCGGATGGATATTTGTTGTCGGAAATATATATATATATGTATATGTATGAATTCCTTGCTGTAATACCAGACGGAGAAGTATTATTAGTTTGAAGTTTAATTTGCATTAATAATTGGACTGGCAATCATGTTTCTTTAGAAGGGGTATTATTAATTATTTAATACTCAATGAATGGAGTATGCATTAGTTTGTGTTGATGTTTACATCAATATAGTGTACTCATTTAATCGATTAATTACATAATTGTGCAATATTTCATGATGTCGGTTAAATTAGTGTCCAATTTTTGTGTGCTTACATATGTATGCTTGCGGTAAAGATTTATTAATTAATGTACTTATAATAATGTATCTGTAATTAGATTTGATATGTACTGAATTTGTTTATACATTCATTACTATTGATTTTATAAAATCAAATCACTCTGATCCGTTAAATGATTCAATTAATTTTGTATTCAGATAAAGTATGGTGTGGAAATTTATAAATTCAAATATGATTGTGTGTTATAGAGTTGATGGATCTATTCATTAAATTACTAAATACATGCAATTAGTATGTACATATGGTTCTGTGTACTTTCGTTGTTTATTGTGCAATGCTCTATTTATTTTATTGTTGAATTTATGAATAATTAGAATTACAGATTTCTTCTGATTTGTTTAAAATCCAATTAAATTTGGAATACAATAGCATATATTTTCGACATTATTTATTTTGTGCAAATTCGACTATAAATATTCATTATATTAAATTTATAGTCTCTTTGGGTGACATATTTTTACCTATGTAATTCCGCTGCATATAGTACTTTCTTGGACTACTTGATTATTTTAATAAGTCCAGAAATTAATTGTTGTTATAGTTTTAATATGTATTGGATATAAATACATGATTTATTTAAGGTGAATTTAATTAGCAATAAATAATATAATATATTTTTTGAATTGGTTGAAATAGTCATGTTGCCAAAGCAGCCTCTGCTATGTAAATCATTTTATTTTGTGTATTAGAAAGTTGTGTTCACGACTTACAAGGCTCCTGATTGACCCAAAGGCAATTTAGCCATTAAATAATTACATGCATATTTAGTGACATTGAATGTGGTGATGATAATGTGTTATTTGTGTGTGAATAATAGATCTGTTCAAAGATAGGGTGTTGTTTGACACACTACTTTATTGTCAACATTCGATTGTCAAAACAAGTTTATCACTAGTGAGTCAGTAATTTGTCCAACGACATTTGCTGATGTTGCTTGATAACTTGAAATATAATTGCTACTTTATTTTATAAATTCACATACGAAACATTCAGTAGCTTATAGACATGTGCATTCAGTTGCTAATAAGCATTCTTTATTTTTTTATGGAATCAAACCCGTATATATTAAACATGATTATGATTATAATATAGTTTAAGAAAATTATAAATTCATTAATAATGCATGCTGCGTTTCGACGGTGAAGATCAAGTATTTGACGTTGCCAAAGTAACCTCTCTTATATAAGATTTTTTCTTGATAACGTAAGTGTTTATGTGTATTTTAATTCATGTGATTATTCTTCGGCCCAAAGGCAGTTGGTAATTGACAGGATGAAATATACATCTGCGATAATATGTATGGGATGATTATATAGATTTAACTTATGTGAATAGTTTATGGAATCAGACCCGTATATATTAAACATGATTATGATTATAATTTAGTTTAAGAAAATTATAAATTCATTAATAATGCATGCTGCGTTTTGACGGTGAAGATCAAGTATTTGACGTTGCCAAAGTAACCTCTCTTATATAAGATTTTTTCTTGATAACGTAAGTGTTTATGTGTATTTTAATTCATGTGATTATTCTTCGGCCCAAAGGCAGTTGGTAATTGACAGGATGAAATATACATCTGCGATAATATGTATGAGATGATTGTATAAATTTAACTTATGTGAATAGTAAATCAGTCCAAAGATTGGTTGTTGTTTGACATTACCTTATTATCCATATATGATTATTGCAACAAGATGACTCATAGCAATCAATGTTATTGATCCAAAGATTGATCATTGATGTTGCACTTAGTGTCTTGGGATGAGAATGCATTATTATTGAGCTTCATTATGATTCATTTGGTTACATGAATCATGACTTGGCATTAATAATAGACCAACTCACTCATACGGCGAAAAACACTGCTCATGAATGACAGTTGTTTGAGAAATGGAATAGGTCCAACACCTAAGTCTAATTATCATTAAGAAAAGCACTCCATAAATTTTAGGAGTACAATATATGATGATATGGATTCCTCGTCGAAATTAAAAAAAAAACGCTTTATATTCTTAAAAGTCTCATTACCATGAAATACAACGACAAAGGAAATATAAAGGAGTACATCCTAAACATGTCTAATATTGCTACTAAATTGAGGGCACTTAAGTTAGACATTTCAGAGGACATGTTTGTTCTATTAGTCTTGCTCTTGAAATTAATTTAATTTCAAGTTCATTGACTCACTTGGGGGTGGATTTTGGTGTAACAACTCACATCAGTTTGTCTATGCAATATTATTTTATTGTCGAAATCAATTGATGTTGAACGATACATCTATATGGGTGACGACAAGAAAGTTCAAGTCGAAGTCATTGACAATTTTAGATTATTACTGAATACTGGTTACTGATTGAATTTGGATGGGACATTTTTTATGGTACCATCTTCAGTCAAAATTTAATTTCGATCTCTATTTTGAACAAATTCAGTTATTATTGTTCATTCGGATATAGAGTTTTGTCTCTTCCAGAATTCAAAATTCGTTAGAACTAGTACCTTATTTGATAATAATAATCATCAGTTGCTTAATTGTATGACTTTATATTATGAATTAGTTATTGAACATATTCATGTAGCTTCCATGATTGCGGATCCGATTAATTAGTAAAGGGCTTCCACATAAGTTCTATAGTGAGCATATTGCTCGTTTGAAAAGTGGAACCATATTTCGATACTTCAGTTTAGTGGAAGCTAATTAGTAATGTTCAAATACACTAAGGTTACTTTATTTTGTACTGCAGTATTCAGTATGCACTGTTCAGTATTCAGTTTTAATTCAGTATTCAGTTGCTCTAAATTAAAGTTAAGGTGGATCAGTTGGAAATAGGCATGTTAAGACCACATTACATGAAATTTCCATGTTGTGCATCCGCACTTGATCGAATCTTAGGTTATATTAGTGTTGTGACCACTGATCGATCCCATTGCGATAAATGCAGTGACGGCCGCTTTGATCCGCATTGACGTGACTTATAGATAAGATTGGTAATATACATTAAGGATCTTATAGCAAAACATTCATGAGCTCATAAGGTTATTCATTGTACATTTACCCAAGTGGGAGATTGTTGGATTAAAAATTCAATTGTGGGTTAAATGTAACTATTTGGGCTATCAGTCAAATTAAGCCTATATTAAGTGATCTATAAATTTATTGGGCTTAAATGTATTTAGTAAGTGCGGGCCTCCAATGTGCAGAAACCCGGTAAATTATTAATTGGGTGATGAGATCAATTAATAATAAGGGATATAAATAGGGTTGTGATCCCAGGTCTAGATGCAACAACCATTATGTTCCATATCTCATCATGGGAGTAACGGCAGAAACCCTAGCGGTTTTCTCATGAGGGGTTGCGCCATAGACTTGAAGAACACAAAACCCTCAATTGTTAGCAAATCCGAATTTGACTATGCTAATGGAATAAGGTCAGATTTATTGTGCTTTATTTTTATCTCAATTATGATAACACGGTAGATCCTGGGCTTAGGGTTAAATTCCTGACAAGTTCCAACATGTGATTCTCTCTTCATCCTTCTTCCATGCAATACTCTGTGTATCTTGTTGGTGTTAGTTACAACTGTTTCCTCTCGTCGATTTCTCTAGTGAGTTCTTTTTCTCTGTGCACTGAGTGTTCGGGGCTTTGGTCGGAGTATAGAGTTAAGATTCGGAGGTAAAATTCATACGTTTGAGATTTATATGAAGGCGGTGGGTTAGTAGTCATTCACAGCAGTGAGATGCTTTAGACTGAGCCAACTCATAAGTGATTCTGTAGTCTTTGGAGAGTAGACTGCGAATCGTCGGGAAGAACTTGTTGTCTATCTGTCTGCTGCCTTTTTGCCTCCGGAGGAGGACGTTGCTGCTAGCTGCTGTTGTTTGCTATTTTCTTGAGGGTGCCGCTGCTTGAATTTGGGAGTGACAATCAGAGAGTCTTATTGCCTTTTTTTTTTTTTTTTCATTCAATAGGATTTTATTTTTTGTTTAGTTAGTTTGTATTCTATTCCAATTTATAATTTCCTAAATTGATTTAATATTCTTGGAACACATTCTTGTTGAGTATTGTTGTTATTTGACAAATTATATAAAAATATATTAGAGCTAAATCTGTCAAAGCAACCAATTCGGGCAGAATCTTCCGATTGATATCGATCGACGGTAATAGATCGATTTTGGTTAAAAGCTAAATTCTCTTTTATATTTCTTGGTGAATTCGTTGATTGCGGAGTTAGCGTACGATAACCTGATTGATTGTTTTCTTAGTTATTTTGATGTATTCTTTGTGTTTTTGTTTGATAATCTTGTTGTTAGATCGATAACTGCTTAGTGGTTCTAGTTTTTTATTGGTACAAATTTAGTATTTGATTGGTAGTTATTTTTAATTACTTAAATTGTGATTTTTTTAATAGTTCTCTTTGCGGCAATTTTTTTTTTTTTTTTTAATGTTTGTACCCATGGGTATATATTTTTAACATACAACTGTTTGATAGAAAAATATATTTCGAAATTTGAAAACAAAAACAGAAAAGTATCTTAATTACTCAAAAAATTTTCGAGCAATAGATGATATATATGACGATGTTACACCTGAAAACGTGTTGAAATAGATGAATGTGTATGTGCTTGTGACATGTACTTGTGTTGTACTGCATTTAACCGATAATTTGCTTAGGAAATTAGATCACTTTTATAATGCAAAACAATTGTAGATATGTTAGATGCATTGTACACGGAAGTAACATTGTCAAATAAGTTTTACTTGAGAAATTTTTTCAATTCAAACTAGACACTAGTAAGAGTTTGGATGAAAATATAGATGTGTTTTCTAAACTAATTGAAGATATAAAACTGAGTGAAGACCAATACATTTCATAAATATTCACTGATTGTCCTTTTGAATGTCAATTTCTGATTCCAACAATCAATTAAATAGGTTAGAAATAACATTACTTCAAACATAATAATAAATGATTTAAAAAGTAAAAAATTAGATTTATTAACTATAAATCAATTGGAAAATCAAGTAACGAGGTTATACATGTTAAAGTTAGAACATTCAAATAAAACAATCAAAATAAAAACAATAACGATATTCAATCATCAAATAATAATAAAAAAAAAATTAATGAAAAAATAATGAATCAATGTCTAGTGTCACAGACCGCTTGGTTGTTCATCGAGCACCTTCCGTGCGGCTTAACAACTTCCGGGCACTTAGAGGTTGCTAGTACAACATTTCCTCGAACACCATCAAGAATACTAAAAAACAAAATCAAGAACGCTCAAGAATTGTAAAGAGGGGAAATAGTGAGGGAAATAACTTGTTATTACTCTCAACTTGATGATTTACAAATTAACACAACCACTATTTATACAAGTTCATTGTGACATAGATGGTCAAGATAGAATCGATCTAATGGCTAAGATTATCTTTCAACCACCATCTACCACCTACCATCTACCAACCCCCAACTACCATATACTACCTATCATCTACCAACCCCTAACTACTCTAATGTACAAGTTCTACTTTTATCCACAATATTCCACAAGATTCCGAACTATTCTAAATGAGCCTCCGGGTTTTGACTCACTCTCTCAACTTGATGATTTACAAATGAATAAATTTATACAAATCCATTGTGAAATGGATGGTCAAAATTGAATCGATCTAATGACTAAGATTATCTTTCAACCACCATCTACCACCCAGGCCCGGCCCTGGGCCATAGGGGCCTTGCCCAAGGCCCATTCCCTCTAGGCCCAATAAGGGGCCCCAATAATATATATATACTCCTATATATTAATATATATTATTATTATTTTTTGTAGAATGTATAAAATAAAATTTAAATAAAAAAAAAAAATTTATAATTTTTTTTTTAAATAAATGATTTTTACATTAATTTTTAAATTATTTATTTATATGTTTTAGTGTGTTTATTTAATTGTATGATTTTATATTTTTTGTGAATTATGTAAAATTAAAAAGATATGATAGAGTAATATTTTTGTGTTCTTATTATTTTTATTTTTATATTTATATGTTTAAATTTGTATATTTTATTATATTTTTTAGTAGTAGTTCTAAAAATTTGTGTATTATATAAACATTGAGTTTGTTTATTTAATCTAAACTTTCTAATTTTTACTATTAGGACTATGCGTTTCTCTCTCATAAACATTTCATCAAACATTATTTTAATATCAAATTCAAACCAAATTTTTCCCTAAACCAACCAAAAGAAACAAACCCTTAATAAATATTTTTGTTTGAAAATTTTCTTTTAAAGACTTTTGATTGTTTATAAAAATATTCTTTAAAAAATATTAAATCAAATATATTTTTTTTAATTTTTTATGTTATACTAAATATGTCACATTAATTTTATATTTATATTTTGATCTTTTAATATATAATAAAATATTTTATTAATACATTTATATTAAAATATATTATTATTATTATTATTATTATTATAGAAATATATTTAAAGGCCCAATATTCTAATTTTGCCCCGGGCCTAATAAAGGTCAAGAATGGGCCTGCTACCACCTACCATCTACCAACCCCCAACTACCATATACTACGTATCATCTACCAACCCCTAACTACTCCAATGTACATGTTCTACTTTTTTATCCACAATGTTCCACAAGATTCCGAACTATTCTAAATGACCCTCCGGGTTTTGACTCACTCTATCGGTTATCTTTGGTCACGGACTTGGTTTGAGACACTAGGAAACGTAATGATTGCGTTATTATATTAAAACTATCATAGTGTAACTAATAAAAGTAAAGTAAATAACAATAATAAAATAATTGAGTCTAGTGATCAATCAAATTGATTGAATTCGATTGTTCTTTATTTGTTTTTGGTATGTGAATTTTTGTAAAATGAATTCTTTTAAAATTTTGGCGTTTTGACTTCTTTTCTTGATAAAAACCGGTGCTGATTTTTTTTTTTTTCCTATTCTTTCGTTTGGTATAAAATTTGAAATTTTTGTTGTTGTTAAAATAGTGCAAGAACATTTTTCAGACGTGTAAAAAGATATTGGAGTTCTTTTTAGGGTGTGTTCCTTAAGTGGATTTATCCAAATTTCTACTATTTATTAATTTTTTTTAAAAATATCAAATTAAATACTTAATTTTTAGTAAAAATTAATTTTACACTTAAAATATCACATCAACACATGTGCTGACTTTTTCTTCTTCTTTTTTAATATAATCAATGCTGCTGGATTTTTGTTTTGTGCTGAAAATTTGTGTGAAAATCAAATTTGAAAAACTTTTGTGTTTTGCCTTGCATGCTGTTCTTTTCTTTTGTTGGGTTGCGCATCATTTGTGAATTTGTTAATGCATGTATTCTTGTGAATAATGATATTTTTATTTTTTTTTGCTATATGGAGTAAATCAATTTTTGTTGTTGTGATTTGAATTTAAATTTTTGTTGTTTTGTCTTTTGTGATTGTATCCTAAACTACGTTGTTAGTTTTCCGGAAATATTTGAATATTTGTCTAATTGTATGTTAGTGTTTGTGTAATATAGTTTGCTTAGGCTATTTGATATTATTATAACCCTTTGTGATAATATGTAGATACTTATATTCTTACCTTTTGTGTGGTCGACATCAAATTTCTGAGTAGGGGTGGCAAAAAATAAATACGGTCCGAAAGCCCAGTTCGAGCGTGACACAAAAAAATCGTGCTTGAACCTCCAAAAGTAGGTTCGAAAATTTTCGAGCCGTGCTTAGCCCAACACACTAATAAGACGGGCCGTGCCCAGTATCATGAAGGTCGGACACTACATAACCCAACTCGATTTATTAATATTAATATTCAGTATTTAATATATATATATATAAACTAATAAAATAGTAATACACATTAGTTATTGTTTAAGGTAAAATTTTTACACTATATAGATGTAGATGCGCTTGGGCGGAGGAGTTTAGGCCCGATTTGACTTCGGGCTTTGATGGTCCGATTGGCTTCCATACCGTGTCGGACCGGCCCAACACAAAAAATTGAGTTGGCCCGAATTGCTACCTTTGTTTCTGAGTCTGATATATGCCCACACTCGGACCTACATGGGGCTAGGGACCACTGATCCCAGCCTCCAAAATATATTTTTTTTATTGTAAAAAATAATAAAATTGTGTATCTTCTATTAATTTATCCCCTAATTTCTATTATAGTGTAAAAAATAACAAAAATTTTGTCCATTTGGTAATATACATTTCTAATTTTTATCATTTTTAATAAAAATTATTAAATTTTATGTAGTTTTGTTGATTTTTTTTCTAAATTATTTAATTTTTCATAATTTTTTTCTTTTTTTGAGAAATCGAAAAAGACAACATTGAATCGATAAAGAAAAACCAATATTTTACCCCCTCCCTCCCTCTCTGAAAATTTACGGCTGGTTCTGTCACTGGATATGCCATTACATGTATAAATTTTGTCATCTTGCATAAA
This sequence comes from Andrographis paniculata, assembly GCF_009805555.1. NCBI lineage: Eukaryota > Viridiplantae > Streptophyta > Magnoliopsida > Lamiales > Acanthaceae > Andrographis > Andrographis paniculata. The sequence continues at coordinate 1,990,980 of NW_026137621.1, read as the reverse complement.
CTCTGTGATTATTTTTTAGGTGGGATTCACATATTGTCGGTTTTTGCATTAAGTCTCCCATTTTTTGAATAAATTGCAGAACTAATATTTGCTTTTGACTTCAGAGTTTCTTAATGCTTGTTTGTGAGTGTAAGTTCACAGTGCATTAGTGAATCTTCCCGAGCAATTCTCATGCGATTCAACTAAGTGAAAATGGTCACTTGGTTGTGATGTATCCTTACGGGAGCAACCCTCGCATAAAAGGCATGGCCAATTGGTGGAAAATATTGGAATTTGGCCCAAGCAATTCTCATGTGATTCTGAGGTTGTTTGGTAAACAGCTTTGCTTTTAGCTTATCGAAGACTTTTAGTTGTTTGACCAATAAACCAGCTAATTTTGGTGTTTGGTAAATCAGCGTTTTAAATTATCTTATTGGATAAAAAACTAATTTTGAAAAAACTGTATATCTCATATTAACTTTTTTATTTTAATTTTTTTATTTCTTATTTGCCCTTAAAATTAATTAATTCTTTTATATATTTTTATTACACTATTTATTGGTTATTTGAATATATTTTCTATTGTTGGGTATTTAATTAAATAGGTGAAAGATGAATAAATTATTTGTCCTACATTTTATTTGATTAATTTATTTTATTTGAATAAATAAATAAATAATCAAATAAATAGTTTGTTGCAACTTGCAGTAGAACGTGGACAATTTTTTTTTCTAATTAAATACAAAATAAGTTGGAAAATATAATAGAAAATATTATATTTTCCTCCAATTTCCAATGGAAGACAGTAATATCAATTCCCAAAATACATTCTGAAAATTTATCTTCCATTCTAATTCGTTTTGCGGAATCTGATATTATGTTGATAATTCGTTCTATCATGGGAGGCGATCGGTGGAGGGCCGAATTCGCTTCAAGGAAATCGCGTGCTACGTGAGGCTCGAATTTAATTTCGCATCTATTTTATTTTTTGTTTTCGAATTTAGTCATATCTCAGATTTCGTCCAAATATATTTTCCAAAAATCTTGCAGCGAATTCGGAATGGAATCTGAGATGGCTCGAAATCCCCCAAATCCGCCGCTAATCCGGACAGCCGTGGTGGAAGCGACATAAATCTGAACAAATGATATTCACATTGGCACAGTTGGGGAAGAGGACAAAGAGGTTAACTCCAGCGTTTCACACTATGTTATCTGTATTCCATGACCTAAACCACCCAGTCCAAACGGTGAGGCAGCCTAAAGGGCTAATGCCGAAAAGCTGCGCCGGTAGCGTATGAACAAGATCTTCAAGGCTGCGATGGAGGGAGCGCAACCCGTTGTTGCCTCCTGCAACTAGTCTATTGGCTGGAGGAAAAAACGGGATCTTGTTGATACCCGTGTGAAATAGTATGTTGTTGTTCTGCCTCGTCCACACCATACGGCTGCAGGACCTGTGCAGGGTCGCAACCTGTTGCGTCTGCCAGACAGCAACAAGATGACTTGGTATACAACCTGTTGCTATTGCGACCATGTAACGCAGTCTGTCGCTGCAACTTTCAGGCAGCCTGTTGCTGCGGCAACCAAGAAGCCAGAAAAATTCAATGGTACGAATTTTAAAATATGGCAACGGAATATGTTGTTTTATCTGACCATGCTGAATGGACAGACTGGCTAATGGAGGCCGCACCTGTTATGCCGGAACGACCTCGGAAGAAAAAAAACACACACACACACACACACAAATTCTGAAAGTCATGAAACACTCAGATTTGATGTGCAAAAGAAAAAATTATATATTGAATGGCTTAAGCGACTCTCTATACCGGTGTCTGCCAGTATGCATTAATGGCTATGCAGACGTGAGAGATGTTGGAGAAGAGGCGAAATGGATTTGTCAGTCTTTTGAGATGTTCGAGAATGAGACAAACTTGTCTTTGTCATAACCCTTTACTACGATAGTAAATCTGTTATTGGTAGAGTAGAAAGTACAATGTGCAATAGAAAGAGTCGACACATTTGTCGTCGATACAATTCCATAAGATAACTTAACACAACTAAAATTATTGCTATAGACCATGTTGCGCCAAAAGACAACCTAGCGGATCCACCAACCAAATGGTTAAACTGTGATGCATTTTACAAACTGACTAGAGGAATAGGCTCAAGCCTGCTGAGGAAAAAGTTTTATAAAGGAAAATCTGACCTAGAAAGATTGGAGATCCCAAAAACTAGGTTCCATGAGATAACCTACCTATAAGACTTATGTGTGTTACTGTGGGGGATAAAAGTCTCAACCCATTCTTGTTAACGAATAATGACAGAGTAGAGAGGATAGTAAATTATTGCTTTAATGATTACTAATTGAGTATTGTATTACTCTAAAATTTTGAAAGATCACCTATGTAAGAGAGAAGTGGGGCCGCTTCAAATGAGAACTGTTCAGGCTCAGTTCTTTAGAAATTCTCGCGAAACCAGGACGGGTTTCATGGCCAAAACGGACCAAACAATGTGAACCGAATTAGACACATGAATTTTGTGTCGGTATGTAGCCCACTTACTAGAAAATTGAACAGTTCAAGGACAACGTGTCTATTGGACAATTGGTAAGATTACGTACCGTTCAAGGGAAAGTTCAAAGGAAATCCTCCTTATCCTATGCATAATTCATCGATCTTTCTTTCATCGAGTCATCGCTTTTCTCTTTCATGTGGGGATTGTTGGGTATTTAATTAAATAGGTGAAAGAAGAATAAATTATTTGTCCCGCATTTTATTTGATCAATTTATTTTATTTGAATAAATAATCAAATAAATAGTTTTTTACAACAGAATGTAACATGCAGTAGAACGTGGACAGTTTTTTTCTCTACACATTAAATACAAAATAAGTTAAAATAATTATTTTTTTTATATGTCAATTATCTTATTTATAAATTGTTTTAAATTTTTTTAGAATAAAGATAATATAAAAATATTAATATTATTGATTCATTTATATAATATTTTTTATCACATAATATTTTTATTAGAAAAATTTAAAATTATAAATTTAATGTAAATATATATTGATTAAAAATTAATCTAATAAAAATAATTTTTGTTTTTTTATATTTATATTATTTCTAATGAAAAAAATTATATATTTTTCAATAAATTTGCATTAGTTCTTTACAAAATATTTTAAAAAGAATAAAAATAAATATCTTAATAAAAAAATTTTTTAATTTTTTAAATTAATAATAAAATTCTAAAAAAAAAGTCTATCCACTAGAAAAACTCAATTAAATATATTGAAAATAACATATAAAATGTCCAAAATTGTTATTTTACGTATAAACAACTAATATCGAACTGCTATTTTATCAAACATTTTAATACAAAGAGCTAATCGAATTAGTTAGTCAAACCAGATAATTGAATCAGCTAACAGGTAATCGAATCAGCTAACAATTATCAGCTAATTGCCAAACACACCCTCTCTTCATCCTTCTTTCGCGTGATTCTTGGTGGGTTTTCGGAGTTTCTTTTCTTGGTGTTAGTTACAACTGCTTACTCTCATTGATTTCTCAGGTGAGTTCTCTTTCTTTGTGCGTCGAGTATTCGGGAATTTGATCGGAGTGTAAAGTTAGGGTTTGGTGTTAGAATCTGTTGGTTTGAAATTTGTTTAAAGACTATTGGATTAGTAGTCATTCACCGTTGTGAAAGGTTGTAGACTAAGCCAATCCATAAGTGATAACGTCATCCTTGGAGAATAGCTTACGAATTTTCAGGAAGATCTCGTCGTCAATTTGTCCGATGCCTTCTTTACCTCCGGAGGAGGACGTCGCCGCTGGCTACTGCTGTATGCAGCTACCGTTGTTTGCCGATTTCCGGAGACATGCTACTTCTTGAACTAGGGAGTGACAATCGAGTCTTATTTTTTTTCATTCTTTTTTTTTTTCATTCAATTGAATTTTGTTTCTTTAGTTAGTTTTGTATTCTATTCCAATTTATAATTTCATAGATTAATTTTATATTCTTGGAACACATTTTTTTGGATATTGTATAAAAGTATAATACTATTATTTTTTATTCGGATTAATTATGCCACATAATATTTGAATACGATTTTTTTTAAAAAAAATAGTATTTTAATGTAAATAATAAAATCACGATACTATTATATCCATTACTTACCCTAGTTTACAAATTGAGGTGCTTCCTAATTTTGTTGCTCTATTTTTAATTATAAATAATGTAAGTAAAAATTATTATTTTAATCCCGTAGTCATATTTTTTATTATTATTGTAATTCCGTAATTAAAAACTGTCTTAAAATAATCTGATAAGTGAACTTTTGCATATTTTATCCTTCTGCATACTGAAGGGCACATATGTCCGCATGGTCAGTGCCACTTGGTGGACATATGAGATCATGTGTTCAAAATCTCGACCCTTCTAAGTTTTGCATGTGCATATGATTTGCCTAATGTGAATTGTTTGGTAGCATAATTTACAGTTATTTTGTTCAGCTAAATGTTTACTCAAAGGGCATTGAAGAAATAGCGGCTAAAGAGAGAGAGAGATGTAAATCTTAAACATTAATGTCACAATGGCTAAAAAGTTTGTGTAGAGAAGATTTTCGATAGGCGAAAGCTTCTTATTCGAAACATTATATTGCATTGGTATTTTTAAGGAAAGTGTTTTTTCTAGGCTGAAGGCTTTTGCTAAGCAATAAATTCAACACTCTTGCCCAGAAAAAATAGTACCTTGTAATGGCAATGCCTCTTCTTCCCTACCTCCCGACTGTAGGCTGTGCCGCGCCATCCGTCTATCATGCAGCGGCCTTTGACTCAATATCTTGTAAGCCGCAGACCATGTTGGCAGGCACGGCAATGTCTATCATCTTCGGATACGACAAGTTCAAATCTGCCAGATCAAATGTTATTCATTATGGTCAGAAGAAGATTGATACATACAGCTTGATGGAATTGGCGCGGGTTGAGATCACTTACTTGCCATGATGTTTTTGAAGGTTTCCTGCAAAAATTCAACATTAGCTACCGTAGAATGTACAAAAATTGGAGCATTTTTAAAGTCTTAAAGTGGCTTCAGCCAAAGAACATGAAAATTACAAGAATCAGTAGACCCAGCCCTTTCATAGTATCCTATAAAATGTGTGTTCAGAGTTAACTTAGATGTTCATTTACGAAAAACATGGGGGTGGGGGGATTGGAATCACCTCATCTTTTGTCAGACGCGGGTTGTACTGCATTTCTTCTCTCACAGTGCTCGCCTAAATGAAGTGAAATTTCAGTTGTATGCATACAATCGTGAATAGACACGAAAACAAACAAGAAAACAAAAGCGTGCTTACAGTGAACCCTTTGTAATCATGGGCAGGGTACACCAGTGTGTCTCCCGGCAATGTGAAGATCTGCTTTCGAATGAACAGCCTGAGCAAGTTACAAATATGCTTGGAAGGTTTTTAGTATTGATTGAATATACCTATATGCAGTGAGCAGTTTAATTCAATTATGAATGGTATGGCATTCGAGTCCTTGCCTGTGAATGAACTGACTTGTAAAGCTGCTCAGAACTTCCGCCCTGAATAATAACAATAAGTATTCGATGAGAGAAACAAAAACATTATAAACCAGAAAATTAATTGCACTTGCGCGGCATCACTCTACAAAAGGATAACAAATCTCAAAGTGTTTAAGTTAAAGATGAAAAATGACTCCAGATCATGTTTTCCGAGTGAATCATTTGATGCATACTGCCAAGCTTCTTGTTATAAATTACTTCAGAATATCAGATAAAAAAACTAAAGAAGTGTTTGAGTTTGAGTATTTTTCTCACAAAGTGGCAGTTCTTGAAGTAAGGTATTCTTGTGAAGCAAACAGTACCTGAAAATCAGTCCTGCCACAACCACGTATCAACAAAGTATCACCGGTGAAAGCCATCCGTGGTTGAGGATGATCTGGCCTGTCACCCGTGACATAGGTAACACAGCCTTGGGTGTGACCTGGGGTCGCACGGACCTGCAAAGATAAAGCACGACAGGACTTGAGTTGGTCGAGCAAAAAGGATATGGAGATTAATAGGCTCATAGCCTGCTATTACATTTAAGTTAAAAGATGGTGCATTGTGCAATTGACTTCCAGATTGCATAATAATCAATTCAATTTCCGCATACACAAGGATTGAGGGTAAGAAATGAGTCGGGGCTCAAAATTAACTGATGCTCAATTCAAAATAATCAAAGCATACACTACTCCAACTCGAGTAATTCAAACCCAAGCTCACATTCAAGCTACTTGACTTACTTTTCAAGCCTCAACATCAAAATTAATGGTTTGCATTTATCAAGGGTTTGTTCTTTTAATATTTCAAATCAAAATCAACGCTATTCATCTTGCACAATTTTCAATGGAAGTACATTATTTTCTTTTACAAAACATCACATCAAAATACTATTTAAACAAAAAAACTCAAATGAAACATCCTATTTCAAATTAATTTCAAGCCATAACCAAACAATACACATAATCAGTTCAGTGAACACGACAAAAATACACACCTATTATTTATTTTTAATATATATCGTCAATTATTACAGATAACTCAATAAATTAGTTTGATGTCAAATTCTAACCTGCATTCAAACTTTAAGGTGTGTGTTCAGATCACACTCAAGCTCGAGCTTGAAAAATTATAGAGCATTTGCTCGATTTTAGCTCTTATTGACCTCACACAAATGATAGATTTAAATTTACCATACATTCAACAATAATTGGCTGCCAAATCATGTACCTCTAGAAAAAGACCACCAAAATAAATTAAGTCGCCAGGTTCGACAAAAAGGTCAGCTTTTGCATTGCTTGCTTTTGAGATGATAGATTTAACCCCAGGAATCTTATTCTGCAGAATATAACCATAACAAATGCAGTGTCAGGCTTGCATACAATTTCAAAAATTAGAACCATGAAGCTAAATAAGTAATCATGTACTCAATAAGCACCATATATTAGAAATCATCACTTTCTCCCACTGATGAATCTTCGAAGGGTGTTTCAGTTCAAATAAACAAGCTATTTCTTTATTGTATTCACCGAGCATAGGACATAAAACCTGACCTTAAGCAAGCCTGTCCCGGTGATATGATCTGCATGTACATGAGTATTAATTGCATATATAAGGTTCAAGCCCAATTCTTTCACGAGAGAAATATCCCTGTCTACTGTGCGGTCAACAGGATCAACCAGCTGCACCAGCACAGAAAAATCAAGATCTTAAAATGTACCATGAACACTAAACAATCAGATATTACATAGGTGCTGGAAATCTACGAGATTATTACCTTTGAAACTAAAAAATTTAGTGCAACTTCAATAAAGCATCGAGCCAATAATCACTCAAGCCATTAACCTCTATACATATTTCAACTCATTCGAAAATTTCACTCGCATTGGTTGTAGATTTCTTCAGGTTTTCACTATCCACCACTTTTTACCTCCTAAAACCATCGTATCAAATGTCTTGGTTTATTTTTCTTTATAGTATAACATAAAAAACTAACACATTCAAAATATAATATCAATATTAATTTATATTACATCAAACAACTATTCTACTTCCAAATTTTATTATTCTCAACCCCCAAAAACCAATTCTCAAACCTATGCCAAGCACACCCTAAAAAAGGCATTGGCCAACCTTTCAATCCAATCACACATCCAGTACTTTATATTTCAAATTGCTTCAACTCTTCAATAGTATTTAAATTCACACAAAAACGCAAAGATTACAATTTTGCATATAAGCATAACAATGAATGCTTCAAAAATTTCATTTATTGAAAGAGGATCTAAAAGCAGAATCTGCAATCAAATAAATTTTGTCCAAGCACATAAATAAGCATTAAACCAATAGAAAAGGCAAGAAAACATGAAAAATCAATTAACCAGAACCAACATACAGCAGCAAAATGCGAAAAATCCCAATTAACCCAAATACACCAAACACAGTGAAACAACCAAGCAAGCATTCTAAAATTTCACAGAGCAAGAAAGACACGAAAACGAGAACAAAAAATTCAAGTTTTATATAAAGGCCAGAGCAAAAGGAGAGAGACCAGTGCCGGTTTATCAGGGTGAGAAGCATCTGCAAGTAGGTAAGTATATGTACACGATTCCTTCTCAAACAGCTGCCTAAAAAGCAATTTGGCCGAGGCGCCAGACGACGTGGCATAGGAAGCCGATTCCATTGGAGATCCAAATTTGGCAGCAAACGCAGCTATTCGCGGAGAAGAGACCTTTCTTGCAATAGTCGGGGAATTGAACGTCGGTGAAAATGTCAGTAATTGGAACTTGGAGAGCATCTCCTCCACCTGGGGATTATCGATTGGGCTTCGATTAAATAGGGAAGGAGAAATCGAAGTAAAGTCTCTCCGACGCGATCAAAACTAGACGATGGAGGTTTTACAATAATAAATTCATAGCGGCTTCAGTAGTCAGTAGACTGTAGACCTGCCTAGATGGTTCCAACCATGTGGGGACTATGTTGACATGCCATTCCTGATTCCTCCCCCAAAAATAAAAAATAAATAAATAAATAATTAGGCAACCCCTATTTCTCTATTATTATATTATAAAATAAATAAATAAAATTATTTGATATTACCTCCCTCGAAACATTTGGACTTTGCTTATTTAATAAATTTTCATTTACTTTATATTTTTTACTTTTTAAAAAATATTATATCAATCAATTTTTTTTTCTTATAAAATAAATATAAGTCAAATACTAATTTTGTATTTTTTTTTTAACTTTTCAAATTTCAAAAGTCTTCAAAAGAATTTATTATATCTAAAGGGAGCCGGCCTATAGGATTTACCAAATATAATTTAGTAAATTAATTGTATTAAATTATATTATTATTTTTTATGTGACTTATAATATTGATATTTTTAAAATAAAAATTAATATATATATATATAATTGAAAAATTTTAGAATATATATTTAAATATTTTAAATAGTATTTTTTTATTAAAATGTATTCTATTCGTTCCCCTTAAGCTCATATATTTGGTTTTTGATACGAAAATAGGTGAATTAATATTAAGATATTTTAAAAATTAAGTAATGTAATAAAAATAAAAAAAAATGTGTAATTACTTTTTGTTTTATTTGAACAATAGAATGAAATAAAAATATAATGTATATTTATATGGAGTTAATTATTTTTTATTTTAAAATTATTGCAAAGTACTACATGGTACAAAGGGAGTACACAATTATAAATATTATTTTGTAAAACTTATTATTCTCTCGATTTCATAACAAATGATAATATTTTCATATCTCATAACAAATTATACGCTTCTATAATTGATAAATTTTACTAATTTAAATCATGCTTAACTTAGTAGTATAAATCAATTTAATTAATTTTATAATATACAACATCATAAACTCATTCAATACCACTTTATTTATATTTATTCTTAATAAACAAATATTTTTATTTATAATTAAAATTCTTCATCTTTTATAAAATTAGTTTATGTTAAACATAAATAAATAAAGTATTTTTTTTATTTATGTGTATTATATACAATTTTATTATTTATAAAATAATATCTATATTATATATATATATTTTATTAAAATATAAATTTTAAAATAGTTAAATACATACTGTAAATTTCTTTTAATCATAGGAGTATATTATTTCTTATTTTAAAATTCATAACAATACCTTTTACATAAAAGAAAAAAAAAAAATTACTCTATCTATCCCATACATTTCATTTTCTATTTCTGTTTATACTCAAACAATAGTACTATTTTTTTTTGTTAGTAATTATCTACCAAAATATACTATTTACAGAGTATTTTTATTTTTTTTTTACAACAAGTCAATATAATATTAATATTAAAAAAATTATGTCAAAAAAAAAAAATTGTTACTTGGGACAAAGATAGTAAATTAATATTATAAAATACTATTATCAACTAATTAAATATTATAACCTTAAAAACCGTATATCCCTAATCAAACAATAGGACGGAAGGAGTAATTTATAGTACTATAATACAATTAAATAGAAATACTCTATATCCGTCAAATTTATTCTCATTTTTATTTTTCATCCGTCCGTTAAATTTATCGAATTACTATATATGAAAAAGTCAAAAGTTCAAATTTTAATTATTATCCTTCGTTTAACACTTGTTACGATAAATACCATTTATTTTATTACATTATCATTATTCTCTTTAATTTATAATTAAATTTTTAAAAATAACCCGAACTATTTTTTTACTTATCAATAAAATATTTATTTTTTATAATTCGCATATCGAATTCAAAAAGACTAAATTTCTTGGACGGAGCAAATATTTACTTATTTATAATTAATATAAACTAGAATAAATAATAATATTTGTTTATTAAAAATAAATAAAAATATTTTGAATATATATATTTAATCAAATAAATTGAAAAAATATAAATAAAAAAGCGCCGGGACTATGGATCAATGTATACAATAAAAAAAAATAAAAATATGTATATTTCTATATATTGTATCATAAAATATCATATATGCTTTGATGTATAATATATATTATTTACATGTATCATTCATGCTCAAATAAAATAGTTTTGTGTAATTTTACAAGTAAAACATTAAATATTCAATTAAATTAAATTTATATTTATTAAATATATTTAATATTGATTAATTTAATCAAAATAAACATACTGAAAAAAATTAATTTTGATCTCAATAACTAAAACTTATCAAATTTGGTCCAAATGTAAAAAACTCATCAATTTTAGTTTTATTATAAACAATTTCAATCAATTTTATTCACACCATTAAAAAACTAATGAAAATGTGGTACATAACCGTGTAACAACACGACCATGTATAAATTTACAAGGCCGTGTACCTTTCTGGTTTGGTTAAAATTTTATTTTTTTGTTATACTATTTTTTTTAAAAAAAAATATTTTGAATTTATAATAGTTGATATAGTTAAAATGAAAAATATCAATAATAATCATAATATAATTAATATGTATCGTTCAAATATAAATATTTATCGAATATGTTCTTTTGGAATATTTTGTCTAAAATTCTATTTGTAAGAAAAAAATTTGATGAATAGTAGTATTTTAGTAAAAATCTTTCAAGAGAACATATCTTATAAATTTTTATATTTGAATTAAAATTGATGCATTTTAATTATATAATAATTACTATTAATTTTTTTTTTTCATTTTTACTATATCAACTATTTTAAATTCAAAATATTTTTTTTTCTAAAAAAATATAATAAAAAAATAAAATTTTACACCAAAACAGAAAAGTACACGGCCGTATAGAATTCAACATAATCGTGTGACAACATAGCCGTGTATAATCGTACATTGAAATATACATGATCGTGTGACAATATGACCGTGTAGTTTTCAGGTTAGCTGCAACGTCAATTCCGTTACGTCCACGACAACAATTTTTGTTAGATTTTTAACGGTGGGACCAAAATTGATTGAAATTGTTTATAACGAGACTAAAATTGATTGAAATTGTTTATAATGATAATAACATTAATGAATATTGAGACAAAAATTGATAAAATATTTCCCTAAAAATACAAACATATGAACAATTATGAATCAAATTAAAATAAAAAAGAAAAAAAAATCAATTTTGCCCAATATAACCAAAATTTTTCAATTTTGGTCTCAATATAAAAAACTCATCAATTTTAGTCATATACAAACAATTTCAATCAATTTTCGTTCCAACGTTAAAAAACTAACGAAAATTGCTGACGTGAACGTAACAGAATTGACGTGATAACTAACTTGTATACTACATGGCTATGGTGTCACACGACCATATATATTTCAGTGTATTATTATACACGATCATATTTAATTCTACACGGTCGTGTACTTCTCTGTTTTTGTCTAAAATTTTGTTTTGTTTTTGTTATACTCCCTCTGGCCCATTGGAAGGGTGACATTTTCTTTTTGCACGTAAAGTTTTGAATATTACTGTTATATTGGATTGTATTAAAAAAGACAAAAATATTCCTATTAGTATGGTGTCATAACATTTGTGTAATATATTGCAAGTTGAAAGGGTATTTATTATGTTAGGTAGGTAGTACAATTACTAAATTGGAAATGATAAATTTGTTTTGGGACATACGAAAATAGAAAATAGTAACATTTCAATGGGACGGAGGGAGTATTTTTTTAAAAAAAAAAAATATTTTGAATTTAGAATAATTGACATAGTTAAAACGAAAAAAAATCAATAGTAATCGTCATATTATTAAAATGTATAAAGTTTAATTCAAATACTATAAAAATTTATAAATATTTTTTTTTGAAAGATTTTGTCTAAAATTTTACTTTTTATCAAAAGATTTCTTTTACAAACATCAAATTATACAGCTATTTTTTATATTTATATATTATATTAAAATTTTATTGTACATTTCAATATAATTTCAATGTAGACACATATAATTGTATTGAAATGTAAAATTAATTTTTAATATTATAATATACAAAATAAAAAATAGTTGCGTAATTGAATATTTTCAAGAGATTTTTTTCCGATAATAGTAAAATTTTAGACAAGATTTTTCAAAAGAATTTGTTTGGAGGTTTGGATTTTGAGTTGGGATTTGAATAGTAAAAATTTTGAATTTGAATAGTTGTATGATGTGATATAAATAGGTGTTGATGCGATGTTTTGATTATAAAATTAACTTTTAGTATAATATAAAAAATAAAAAATAGGTGTTTGATTTGATGTTTTTCGGGGAAAAATTGGATGAATAGTGGAATAAAAATCCAATCCTTCAAACAAACACACCCTTAAAAACTTTTCTTATTTGAATTAAAATTGATACATTTTAATTATATTAGAATTACTATTAATTTTTTTTCCATTTTAACTATATGAACTATTTTAAATTCAAAATATTATTGTTAAAAAAATTTAACAAAAAACAAAATTTTAGAGTAAAATATAAAGATACACGACCTGAAGCAAACATCACCGTGTAGCTTCAAGTCAGCTGTCACATCAACCCCGTTACATTTACGTCAGTTATTTCTATAGTTTATTAACTGTAGAATTAAAATTAATTATAATAAGATTAAAATTAATAAATTTTCTACGTGGAAACCAAAGTAAAATTCTTTTAGTTATATTATAACAAAAATTGATTTTTTTCAATAAAAAAATTCGACAAATAATATTAAAATGGAGTATATTTTAAATTAAAATTCAATAGAAAACATCAGTCCAATCAAACTTGAGTTAGCATAGACCCGAAGCAGACTGAGACGGGTTCGGGTCAAACAGTCCAGCAAACATCCACAGTGCAGGTGTCCGTACGTACAGTAATATAAAAAAATTATTAATTATTTCCTCTGAAGAAAAAGTAAAGGCAGATAAAAAGAAAAAGGAAAGCTTGCGTCATTGGAGTGATGGAAGCACCCGAGAAAAAACACAAAGCAGTCCATCGATCATCCTTCCTTGGGTTTGTACGGACGCTGAATCACTCTCTACTCTACTTTTTGCTAAGACTAGTTGTAGTCGACTGACTTGTAGCTGTAGTTGTAGCAGAGTCTCTGTCTGTCAGGCATCATTTTTCCACGCAAAGTCTTCTCATCTTCATCAGTCGTTTATTATTCGATTCGAGACACCTTTTTAGCCCACTCACTCAATCAGACATTAATTGTGTGTATTCGTGTCCTGTTGTAGTCTGTCTCTTCCCTTAGCTTCGAAGGAAGCAAAACAAAACCCATTGGGGAGGGTAAAGAGAGACTTCCTTACCTCTAGTTTTAGTGTTCTTGCATGTACAGTTGATGCTCCTCGTATCGTACCAGAACAATGAAGGGGAGAGGGGGATGGGCTGAACATGTTGCCTTCATCGATTTGGTGTTTTCCTGGTCTCGTCGAGACATCTTTGATCACAATCTCTACAGACATCAGGTCCTTCCTTCCTTAGCTTCTTCTAAAATCGCGACATACATACATCGATCATTTACATATCATCGTTGTTCTTATTAACTAACTGTATGTTTTTGCTTTGTTCTTTGGCTGTCTTAGCTTTTGTCTTTTTTTTGGGTGTTTTAGCTTTTTTTAATGTTTTTTCAGCAATAATATGTCAGCTCTCTCTCTCTCTCTCATAGTCGTTTTTCTTGATCTTTCGAACCTTTTATTGTTCAATCACCAATTTCCCGAATGATTGTTTATTAGTAGTTTTTTTTTTGTCTGTTCATTCATTATTTACTCAATCCTGTGTTCGAAAGTCTGGAACTAAAGATGCCCCGACAGTTTAGCATGTGGTGTGTGAGTGTGGATGCTGTTTTGTTGTTGTCTTAAAAAGTTTCATAAAGAGCAACTGTGGATGAAACCATTTCTAAAAGAAACATTTGGTTCAAAAGCATGATGTTTGAAGTAAGTATTTTGACAATTAGTAAGTGTTCTTAGCATATTATACTTGTAATTATTGTTGGATTGGTTATTATTGAATGAGTGAATTGATCGAGGCAGATATTATGGAATTAATTATGATTCTAGGATTGATCTTATCCGTATTGAATTTAACTATATATATATATATTATGTATACATGCATGTGTAAGAAATGTGAATCAAGTGAAGTAGTCAAGAACATGTTTAATCTGTAGTAATTATGCAACAATGTTTTAAAGAGAACTATCACTAGGAGTGTGTGTTTATTCATGATATTCTGACAATTACTTATGTCATTTGTTACTTTAGGTGAAGACAATTCCAGATGTGTTTGAAAGTGTCGACGAATACCTCAATTCCTATGTCTTCCCATTGCTAGAAGAGACGCGGTCTGAACTAGCTTCCGCCTTTGAGGTTGCCTACAAAGCACCATTTGCCAAACTAACTCAGCTTTGTGAGTCAAGGAATGGTGAGAAATTGGTGTACGATGTTGAAGTAGATCTTTGGAGGAACATAGTGAAAGATAGCGATGGGAAGCCTTACAGAACCTTGCCGGGCGACATTCTCCTGATTTCAGACAGGAAGCCGGAGACTGATTCTGACATACAAGGTGATGGTTGGACGTACACATTAGCATCTGTAATAAAGATATTCAACGAGGAAGATGATGGCGCCATTTCACCATCGTTGGTATTCAAAATCAAAACAGCTGTCCCCATTGACGTCGAGGATAACTCAAATAAGTCACTCTATGCTGTTCACTTAATGAATGTGACGACAAATGAAAGAATCTGGAGCGCGCTCCGCATGCATTGGAATCTGAAGATCATTTCAAAAGTGTTGGACAGAAATGCCGTGGATGATGAACGTTGTGAATTTTGTCATCCCAAATACGACGACGAAATAGAGGAGATTCTCGGCTCTGTTTTAATGTCCAAGTTGAATGAGTCGCAAAGGAAGGCAATTTTCGCCACTCTCGGCGCTATTGAATGTGACCACAAGCCGTCTGTAGAGCTCGTCTGGGGACCTCCCGGAACCGGAAAGACTGCCACATTGAGTATTTTGCTGTATGGTCTCTTGAAAATGGGCGTAAGGACTCTGGTTTGTGCGCCGACGAATGTGGCGATTACTGAACTGGCGTCGCGGCTTGTGGCATTGGTGAGGAACTCTGTCGAGGATGACTTGGTATGTCCTTTAGGGGACATTCTCCTTTTCGGAAATAAGGACAATCTGAAAATTGGACCGGACATTGAGGAGATCTTTTTGGACAACCGTGTCAAAGTTCTCTTCAATTGTACTCTCGCGGCAACCGGCTGGAGGCAATCAGTTTTCGCCATGCTTGATTTTCTGACCAACGTGGTGTCTTTGCATGAAGTGTACGTAGAAAACGAGCTCATCAAAGCGAAGGAGGGTCAAAACGATGATGTTCAGCAACCTGATCTCAAATCATTTCTACAATTCGCTAGGGAACGATTCAAACATGTGGCACCAAATCTAGAATCTTCGCTAACGACATTACTTACTCATCTCCCAAGAAGTTGCATTTCCGAGAGCAATGCTCAGATGATTGAGCAGGTAATATCTCTTCTTGAGTCCATGAAAATTTTGTTGTTAGATGATCGTAGCATGACATCCGAGAAGTTGAAGAGGATCTTTGAAGCAAGTGGTTCGGAGGAGTCAGTAAGCGCATCATCCTTTGTACGTATCAGAAGCCAGTGCATTTCGATTTTGAAGTATCTGAACTCGTCCCTCACCGAGCTTGTTAACAATGGAATTGCAAGCAAAGATTCATGTATAAAAAATGCTCGGTTAATATTTTGCACTGTTTCATCCTCGTTCATTCTGCATTCGGTTGATACGGAGCCGTTTAAATTACTGGTCATTGATGAAGCTGCGCAAGTAAGGGAAGCTGAATCAATCATAGCCCTTCAAACCCGTCAGGTGACTCGTGCTATCTTAGTCGGCGATGAATGCCAGCTAACTGCAACGGTCATGAGCGAGGTAAGGTTTAGGTTATGTATATGAAAGATGGATTATTTGATATGCTTGTAACTTTACTCGATTTTATACGTGCAGTTGGCTAAAGAAGCTGGATTTGCGAGAAGTTTGTTTGAACGACTGAGCTCATTGGGTCATCACAAGTATTTACTTAATATGCAGTATAGAATGCATCCGTCAATTAGTCGATTCCCTAACTCGAGATTCTACAGCAACTTAATATTAGATGCTCCTGCCGTAAGGTGTGAAAGCTATGAGAAACACTACCTTAAAGGTAGGATGTTCGGTCCGTATTCCTTCATGGACATTCGTGGAGGGAAAGAGGAATTTGATGAGATCCGGCGCAGTAGAAGAAACATGGTTGAGGTAGCTGTAGCAGTGAAGATTGTGCAGAAACTCTTTAAAGGTACATGCTCAGAATAATGTTTTTTAAGCTGAAACTCTGTTTTTTTTTTTTTTTTTTCTTTTGATCGGAAGCTGAAACTCTTTATTCATCCAACATGTCGTGTTCTTATTTCGTGAACAGCTTGGAGCTCCAAGTGTCCTACAGAGAAACTTACCATTGGTTTAGTGTCTCCCTACAATGCGCAAGTCGCGGCAATTCGATATAAAATTGGGAAGAAGTATGCCGACTTTGATGATTTTGTGGTTAAGGTGAAGTCCATCGATGGTTTTCAAGGTGGAGAGGAAGATATCATAATTATATCGACTGTGAGGTCGAATAACGTTGAATCTATTGGTTTCTTGTCTAGTCCTCAACGAGCAAACGTTGCATTGACCAGAGCACGGT
Organism: Andrographis paniculata; assembly: GCF_009805555.1. Taxonomy (NCBI): domain Eukaryota; kingdom Viridiplantae; phylum Streptophyta; class Magnoliopsida; order Lamiales; family Acanthaceae; genus Andrographis; species Andrographis paniculata. The sequence continues at coordinate 1,973,712 of NW_026137621.1, read as the reverse complement.
AAGCATGCGATTTCAGTACATCATTCTTATTCCATGTTTTCTATTGAATTAGTATTGTGATTCTTGTTTCGTATTTTGTAGGCACTGTCTTTGGATTTTAGGAAACGAAAGAACATTGCGCAAACCAGGTTCGGTATGGGAAGCATTGATTAAAGATGCCAAGCTTCGTGACTGCTTCTTTATTGCTGATGAAGATAAAGATATTGGAAAGACTATCATGGATGTTAAGAAAGAGATGGAGCAGCTCGATGAATTTCTCGCCACGGACAGTATGCTATTTCATAATTGTAGATGGAAGGTACTATACTGGTTTTTACTATGAATATTATCGTTGAATCTTCATCTCATCTTTGTTTAATTTCCATGCTTGTGTATATCTTCAGGTTTTATTCAGTGACAACTTCCGCAAATCATTTCAGAAATTGAAACCTTCCTATGTGAAAAAGCAGGCTTTGAGTTTGTTAATCAGACTTGCAAATGGTTGGCGCCCGAAGATGAATGTCGATTGGACGTTCGAAAAATCTTCGCATGTTGTGAAAAGATTCAAGGTTGAGAGGTACAACATTTTGTGCACGATTGACCTAACGAAAGAATCGAACTACAAGCAAGTTTTGAAAGTTTGGGACATACTTCTTGAGGGAGAGGTGCACAAAGTTTTGAATCGCCTTGAAGGCATATTTGCCATGTTTACGGATGACTTTATCAGCCACTGCAACGAGAAACTCTTTGAGGGGTGGGAAATTTTGATCGTAGCTTGATTGAAGTGTTTTCTAATGAGCTTAACTTTGATCACCTTAATTTTTTGTTTTGTTTTTCGATTTTTTAGGACTTCGGAAGTGCCGAAGACTTGGTGGAAAGCTAAGGATATAATCCGTTACAAGAATGCAAGCGATGCTAACTCAAGCGACAGCAAAAGTGCTTCTGCTGCCGACTGCGGAAGTTGTGTTGAGAATTCAAAAGTTAATGAAAGCTTGCTGTTGATGAAATTTTATTCCTTATCAAGTGACACTGTAAATCATTTACTGTATGATGCCGAGGATCAAGAAGTTGATCTCCCGTTCGAGGTCACCGATGAGGAGCGTGACATCATAGGATTTTGTCGGAGCAGCTTCATATTGGGAAGATCTGGCACAGGAAAAACAACTATTTTAACTATGAAGCTTTTCATGAAGCTACAGCAGTACTACATTGTTTCTCGAGATTTTCAAACATCAGGTGGATCGAGGGTGAATGTTTTGCGCCAGCTGTTCGTTACCGTGAGTCCTAAACTCTGCTATGCTGTAAGAAAGCACATATCTCGGCTGAAAAGGTGTGCTACACACATCTACTCTACCATTGCTTTTCTTATTACAGACTTTGAGTATTTCAAAGATATGTCTTGAGCTTAACTATGTTTACAGGTTTGCAAGGGGCGAAATTTGTGGAGGTGACAATGTTACTGATGTAGAAGACATTGATGACATGATCGGGTTTAAAGATATTCCGGACACTTTTGTTGGCATCAGTGCAGATAAGTATCCTCTGGTAATAACATTTCACAAGTTTCTGATGATGCTCGATGGCACAATAGGAAATTCATATTTCGAGAGGTTTCGTGAGCTCCGATGTTCCCCTCAAAATGATGGTGGACGACGATCAGTTGCCCTGGATGCATTCCTAAGGAACAAAGAGGTCACATTCGACCACTTCCGGTCGTCCTACTGGCCTCATTTCAATTCTAATCTCACAAAGAGCCTCGATCTATCGAGAGTGTTCACTGAAATAATGTCTCACATTAAAGGAGGGCTGCAAGAAGGTGAAGAATGTGACATCAAGAGAAGCAGACATGCCTACCAGTCATTATCTGATAGCCGAGTGTCGACATTAACTGCAGACAAAAGGGATATGATATATGACATCTATGAGAGCTATGAGAAAATGAAAAAGACTCGTGGTGAATTTGATATGGCAGACTTTGTGTTAGATGTTCATCGCAGGCTCGAAGAATCAGGGGAACTTCTCGGTGACAAAATGGACTTTGTCTACATTGATGAAGTGCAGGACCTTACCATGAGACAAATATGCCTTTTCAGGTACATATGCAGCAATGTTGACGAAGGTTTTGTTTTCTCCGGCGATACGGCACAGACAATTGCCAGAGGGATAGACTTTCGGTTTGAAGATATTAGGTCTTTGTTCTACAATGAGTTTTTCATGAAGTCAAAGAGCTCACAATCTTCGGGAAGAAAAGAGAAAGGGGTGATATCTGATATCTTTAGTCTATCACAAAACTTCCGGACTCACACCGGAGTACTTAGATTAGCACAAAGTGTGACTGATCTCATTTCCCATTTCTTCCCACAATCCATCGATGTTTTGGCTCCGGAGACGAGTCTCATATATGGCGAGCCCCCCATTTTTCTGGAGCCTGGCAGTGATGAGAACTCGATCGTATCAATTTTCCAGAACAGTGCTAGTGCCGGTGAAGAATGGGTTGGTTTTGGCGCCGACCAGGTCATACTAGTAAGGGATGATTCTGAGAAAATGGAAATCTCGAAGTATCTTCACAATCAAGCTCTTGTTCTCACGATACTCGAGTGTAAAGGCCTCGAATTTCAGGTTAGCTGGCAATGTGTTTAAATTTGTTTCTTCTGCAGGCCTTGTTCGACTAATGGACACGTGAAGCTTAATTTCAATGCCTTTTACTTGCCTCACATTTTTGCAGGATGTCTTGTTGTACAACTTTTTCGGTTCTTCGCCTTTGAGGAACCAGTGGAGAGTTGTGTATGAATTTTTGAATGAAAGAGAACTTCTTGATGCTGAATCTCCCAAGTCCTTTCCGAACTTTAGCCAATCAAGACACAATTTGTTGTGCTCAGAGTTGAAGCAACTTTATGTGGCAATTACTCGAACTCGGCAGAGGTTGTGGATCTGTGAGAACATCGAGGAAATATCTAAGCCTATGCTTGATTACTGGAAGAAACTGTGCCTTGTGCAAGTGAGGAAGCTCGATCACTCACTCGCCCAAGCTATGCAAAGGGCGAGCAGCGCCGAGGAGTGGAAGTCACAGGGAATCAAGGTATGGTTGGAGACTGGTTCTTGGTATGCTAATACTTTTTTTTTTTTCAAAAAAAAAAAATTTCATTGATCATATCGAAGATCACTGTATGTATTTGCAGCTGTTTATGGAAAAAAACTTCGAAGTGGCATCTATGTGCTTTGAAAAAGCCGGTGAAGAAACATGGGAGAAACGCGCCAAAGCTTCTGGTCTTAGAGCTTCAGCGTACTCTTTCAGAGGTTCAAATCCTGTCGAGGCGAGTACATTGCTTCGAAATGCTGCGGAAATATTTTATTCCATTGGAAGAGCTGATTCTGCAGCAGAATGCTTTTATGACTTGGAAGAATATGAAAGAGCAGGTAAATTATAATCGTCGTACTTTTCATAGTTAGATATATAACGTTGTCATTAGTCCTCCGCTGAAGTCGGTTTTGGATTCCAGGAAATATATATATGCAGATGGGTGGTGTGTCTGAGCTAAGGAAAGCCGGCGAATGTTTCTGTTTAGCTCAAAATTACAGAACTGCAGCTGAAGTTTTCGCCAAGGGGAACTTTTTCAATGAGTGCTTGACTGCCTGTTCTAGCGGAGATCTTTTCGACTTGGGCTTGCAATACATCGAGTCGTGGAAACAGGAAGCGCAACGGAATAGTATAATCATGGCAAGAATCACTGAGATCAATGATACTGCGTATGAATTCTTGGAGAAATGCGCCAGGAAGTGTCACGACAGAAAGGATAATGTAATGCTGATGAAATTCGTTGGAGCTTTTCCGACGATGGAGTCCAAGCGCAACTTCTTAGAGTCTTTGGACCGCCTTGCCGATCTGTTAGTTTTGGAGGAATCGATGGGAAACTTCTATGAGGCTGCTGTTATTGCAAAGCGTATTGGGGACACTATGCGCGAGATCGATCTACTTGTAATGGCGGAACAGTTCAAAAATGCAGCCTCGCTTGTTCTTTGTTATGTGCTTACGAATTCTCTATGGCTGCCCGGAGGTAGTAAGGATTGGCCACTCAAGTCCTTCCCGGAGAAGGAAATCCTTTTAGCTAAAGCAAAATCGATTGCGCAGAGAGTTTCCAAAGCATATCATTCTTCAGTCTGCTCTGAGGCGCGAGTATTGTCCCATGGGACGATAAGCCTTCCTGAATCGATGCAGTGCTACATTGATTCGAAGCAAAATGGGACTGATGTAGGCGAAATTATCGCCATCCGGAAGCTTCTAGATGCTCACTTTGAAGTACATCCTGCGAACCTGAAAGGCGAGGTCGAAGCTGATGTTACTCCAGATTTGTTGGAGGAAAGGATTTTGCGGAATCATGTCTCGATTGCTACGCTGTTTTACATCTGGAATTTATGGAAGACGAAGTGTTTGAGTATCTTGGAATGCTTAGACTCCCTTGGGAGCGCGGACTTTATCAAATGCGAAGGAATCGTTCGATTTTGCTTTAACTACTTCGGAGTGAGGTTGCAGAAAGATACGAGCGTAAAATGCATCGTTCTGAACTGTAAAGCGGCATGGTTCAAGAATGTCGACGAAAGATTTGTGCTTCACAGCGGAAAGTTAGCGATACTCGATGCTCGCCATTTTGCATCCGCAGCTCGGAAGCATTGGCAGCAGGAATTTCTTTCTGTGGGATTACGCGTGCTGGAAATTCTGAAATCATTTTACAGGCTTCCTGCGTCGAAGGGCTTGTCGAAAGACTGTTTGAACATATGCTTGATTTATATTTTCGACATTGCGAAATTCTTCGTCGAAAAGAAATCGTATGCTGCGAAGAAAGCTGAAGCGGGGAAGCTGCAGGGTTACGTCGAACTCTCGATGAACTACTTCGAAAATGCTTTCCCTTTGGATCCACGGCAGTCGTTGTCCGAAAACATGGTTTATACTAGGGGAACTCAACTTTCGAAGAATCTACTTGAGCACGTTATCGATATTAATATTAGCAATTCGGGTGACGAGATCACATACGGGCAGCTCGGACGAGTGACGATGATCCTACTCGGATCGGGCATGCCTTCACACGACATTCGTTGTCTGATTGCCGAAAGGCTTGGTAAGAGTTCTACATGTTGGAAGCCTTTCTTCGAAAATCTTGCTGAGTATTTGCGATGTGGGCATCGAGAAGTAGTGAGTTACGAGCTTTACAGAGCATTAGAGGAAGCTTACAACGTGAATTGGACGGCGAAGGATTATATATCTCCCAAGTGTTTCTTCTATCTCGTCGAAAGGCTTTTGATTTTGGTTCCTTACGGTTCGAGCTTCTTCTTCGCTTCAAAGTCTTCATTTTCCGAGTATTTATTGTGTCTGAATTCTGATGCGAATCCGGCTGCCATGTTGCTTTCGGAGGAGCCGTCCGATGCAAGAAACATTCTAAATTTCATCCACGACTGCATTCAGCAATGTCTGAACGACACTATGTCAACTGCGGGTTGGATCAAGGCTTCGGGCATCAACTGCAAGTACTATTTTCCTGTCCTGCTGCTGAGGTTGTTTGTGATTCTCCTTCTTCTATGTCTGAACTCGGGGTTTAACGTACCTGCGGTTCTTAAGCTGCTGAGACTTCCTTACATCAGATCGCAGCTGCCGAATAAATTTTGCAATTTGCTGTGTAATTGGTGGAGGATAGGCGACGACGCGTCCAAGGTGGCTGCAGTTGCGGCAGCGTTCGAGTCTGTCGGGGATCCTCTTGTGGTAGTTTCCGTGACTGGGGATTGCCCGAAATCGTTGTGTCCTAAGGACGCGATTCCAATCGAACTCGAGTCGTTTAAGACAAGTGGCGAGGCTGTAAGAGAACTGTTTCCTCGGAGAATTGATGTCGAGCTGCCGTCTCCGTCTCCTTCTCCTCCGGTTTGTGACAGCAGCAGTAGCTGCATTGTGGAATCGAAATCGAAGGCTGATAATGCAGCGAGTCATGGTGAATGTATCAGTGGCAGTGTTGGTGGTGAAGACGATGATAGGCAGAAAGATGAAGACGACATAAGTAGAACTACTGCTGCTGCTGCTGCTGCTGTTGAGGTTGAAGAAGATGAAGAAGAATGCAGCAGTGTTCAGCAGCGGAATAAGAAGAAGAAGAAAAATAAGAAACCAAGAAAAAGAGGTGGGAAAAAGTGATTTAATATATATGTGTGTATGTATCTTTCAAGGTTTTGGGTGATCTCCAGCCAGAATATTTAATTAAGGATACGGGGATATGTTTCTTTTCTTAAATTTCTGTTTAAACTATGTGCTTTTTAATAGATAAATAAAAAATAAAAATTCTCACAAAATATTTCACAAAATATTACTTTAATATTATTTTTGTTCGGTTCTCATTTATTTTTTTTTATACGTATTGATTTTTTAATATTAATTATTATATAAAAATATACATTAGAAAAAAATAACAAAAATATTTTTATTAGTGTTTTAAAAAATTATACAAATATTTTATACTGCATGGTGAAGTATATAATTGGTATGTTTAGATGTGGATTTTGCTTCTTAATATTATTATTCATTTTAAAAAATTATATTAAATAAAAACTATTAATTTATTCAAACAAGGGTCCGAAGGAGAAGAGGACATATGGCCCAGAATCGAGCTTTTTGATAGGTCAAGAAACTACGCTAATCCATGACACGACGAGATTCGACATTTTTGAACCACGAAATGCTCGGTTTCCATTTCGGTTGTAAGTGCAACAACCCGCTATTAAGAATATAGTAGCACTAATTTGTCTTGTAGTGCCCGCTAAAGCAATAACGGAACGAACGAATACGAGGAGGGACTCTCCATATCCTTTTTCAGGCGAGTTGCGTATTTTTTTTTAATTATATATTTAAAAATTTTATATTATCTATACATCTTTTTTACATTACATAATATATATATATATATATATATTATGTATGTTGTGGTGCAAGAAACCGTTATTAAAGAGCATTAGACGGGAGTTTAATTTTACTAAATATGTAACATGTAGTCGCATGCAAATCATCTAATACGCTTGTAGCTAAACTTGCACTAACATAAATCCAATCCTATTCCTACCTCATCAATCCAGAAAATTTTATTGCGCAAAGCCATCAATCCATAATAAAGTTGCACTAACATATCTATATCACAATTAAATTCAACCTACTAAGCCAACAAAATGCACCAAGACAATATCAATCTCAACAACCACACAATCAACTATTAAAGTATCAATTCTCTTGCAAGAGATCATCTGGTGGTGTGAAGGTGGACTCGTGACCATGAGATTAGGGGTTCAAACCCTCGACGGACCTAGTTTTTAGGTTATTAGATTCGACCGTAGGTTTACCATCTAATCTAAATGTGTATTTGAATTGTGACAGGCGTTTGCCACACGCTGCTAGGAATGAAATTGACAACTTTTCATTAATTTCTTGACAGTCTAGGTAAATCCTAGTGAAGCCATAAAGAATTTACTAGCCTAACTGCCTTGCGAACTAGAAGAGCCTAATTCGAAATTGATTCCGTGATTTCCTAATGGTGTCTGCCACTAGTTGCTACTTGAACCAAATTAGAACGCAATTACGGACGCCTAATTTAGTTTAGCAATTAATCGTTAATCCAATTGAAATATCTTGCCACAATACCCAATCAAATAAAATATTATAACTCAAAGAAATCAGAAACCACAGAAATACTTATGAACCAAAGAAATCTCATAAATCAAAACAAGTCTAATCTCCCAAAGCCATACCAAATTGTTTTCCACTCCTAGACTAGAAAGGTAAACTACTCGCTAATCATAGGAGGAAGAACAAAGATATAGGAAGCAAAGATAAACATAATGATGTTGGTAGGGGTAGAACTCGAAATCTTCTTGGAAAGAATCTTTCTTCTTCTTGTCCTTGCACGGTTTCTCTCTGGGACTCTTCTGCACGGTGTTCTTCTCGGCAAGTGGTATAAAGTGGCGTCTCCCCTTCTTTCTTTACTTTATATTTGCCCTAATTTTGTAACAATTGGGCATTGGACCTTTTTGTTCTCTTTTTCCACTAATTATATCAATTTTATTATTTTTCTCCTGCAAATTATAAATAAATAATATATGCCAAATCAGGTAGAATCTAATCAAAATCAACTAAATATCGCAAATAATATAAATATTTAACGCATGCGATTTATGGCTATCAAATTCGTATCACAATTGAAATATGTCCATTGTTCATTTTGATTGAGATATAAAATCTTATATTTGACAAGGTTATGAAGTTACTTAGAAATTTTACAATGACATTTGTATGAATAGTTCTAGTTGAAGAAGGAATCAACAATACATGCATAACATAATAAGGTAAAAAATATATTCAGTTACTACAACAAACATAATGTAAAAATTATTTTTTGACTTAGATATTTCCGGTTATTACATTACCTTATGGAAGTCATTTTTTGTCGAATATTTGATTCACGTGTTGTGTTTTTCCCTACCAGTCGGGGGGTCACTCATCCTTTAATTACTCTAGGGCAAACACACATAATTCTATAATTCTTTCAGCAAGGTTTCCGAAAAAAGAATATGCACATTGTTGACATCAATAGTTTATTCAATCACTTAATTTATATTCAATCTTGGATCACCTAGCGTTGACTTATCCATACACGAAAGCTGACCTAGCACCGGCCCAAGCCTGGGTATCAAATAAGGAGAATAAAAATGACCGAGATGTTAATCATGCCTAAGAGAGGCTTGAGAGGGTTGAGTTGGACATGAACATTGCGCATCGTAGGTTGTAATGACCTCCGACCTTTTGTAAATTCTTTCCTCATCATTGTCTCTATTATGCTAAATACATTTTTCTCATCTTTTTCTTATAAGTCGGGCCTACTTAACAGGAGGTAGGGATAAGAATAGGTCGGGCTGCCTTTCAGGGGCCTACGGACTGGCCTACATAAGGCCTAGCCTGACCTGATCTATTTATTAAAAAAGTTAGGTCAAAATTTTTTTTAAAGCTTTTTTATATAAATAGAACAGACTTAGGCTTAAATAAAAGTCTTTTTAATTAACAAACCGGCCTATTAATTATTATTTTTTTTTATAAAAATATTTTATTATTATATATTAAAATAACTTTCTATCTAATTTTAATTATAAATTTATTATAAAAACTAGAATTTTTTTAACTTTTATATATATTAAATAATTGTATGAACTTTTTTTTTTTTAATTCTAATACTAAATTTGCAAATAAATAAATAAATAAATAAAAATATTATGTAGTTTTTTAAATAGGCTTGTAGGCGAAATCAGACTTTTAAAAAAAACTAGGCTCAGACTTTAAAAAAAATAAATCAGGCTTATAGACCAAACTTAGGCCAAATATTTTTGAAACTGACCTATTTAGGCAAAATCTGGCCTGGCATGGCCTCCTTCCACCCTAACAGAGGATCACAAATACATATGTTTTTATGTATGCAGAGACAATAAAATATAATTCAATGGATTACCCTATATTATATCGCGGATATTGCATGTTTGTAAGGGATGCCAGTTAAACTTCATTTTTTACAACTTCAAGACCTATCTTTTATATACTGTGTGTTGGTCCAATAAACCAATAATTTGAAAGTTTTGCTCATTGTTCTTCGTTGGAATGAACTCCAAGGCTTTTTTCATATTTTTCTTTCTCAATTCTCATAATTTTAGGCCGATGGAATCATTTAAATTTTCTGTTTTCTAACCGTTTAACTGCATTCTAACAATCAACAAATTTTGTATATGTTCTAGCATAGAAATTATAAGCTTGTCTTGCATCAAGAATAAAATTGTTGAAATATTCACATACGTTATTAAGTAGAATGCTACACATAGAATAAACACTGAAGTGTGACATTGAGTAGGGATGACATACCGTATCAAATCGAAAATTTTGAACCATATCGCATACCGTACCGAAAAGTTCGGTATGGTAGACATATATACAGGTACCGTACCGAAACATTTGACATACCGCAATTTTTGGTACTGTACCTGTATATACTGTTTATACTAAAAATTCATATTCTAAATTTTTTTGTATGAATCCAGTATACACTGCTTACCAAAATTTGTTTTAAAAAATTCAAAAAAGACCTTACCCCTGCTCCGCCAAAGAACGACGAAATAACAACGGTGGATGACTAGGCCTATCAATTGGTCGGATCCGATCCGGATTTGGAAATTTCAGATCTGGATTCGACCACTCATTACGGTTCCCGGATCCGGAATTGAATCCATCGGAGCTTTAAAAATAATGACCATATCCTGTCCCGTCGGTTCTGGTCCGGTCCGGTTAGGATCTGGGTCTAATATTCAATAAATTAGGTTTAAATTCAAGTTCAGATCAATGCATAAAATTTATCAATATTTACAAAAAAATCAACATTTAGATTTAATCAATATATATTTTTAATTTAAATATAAAGAATATCTAATTAACAATATCATTATAATACCAAAGAAATCATTTAAACTATCTAACATCGTATACAAAACATATAATTATATAAGTACATTAATAAATAATAGTATATATATAAACAGCCGAATTGGGATCGGTTCCGGATCGGAACTAGAAATACCAGATCCATAACTATATAACACAGATTTAGATTCGGGTATGGATCCGGTATCCATATGAGGTTCCAGATTCAAAAAAAGTAAATCGGATCCGATTCGGAACGAGTCCAATTGACAATCACAGTGATGACCACAGATGTTCTAGACTTCCAGCAAGATGCAACGTAGAAGTAGCAAGAAGGGGGAAAGAGGAGAAGAAGAAGAATAGAAGTAGACGATGAAGTCGAAGAAAGAAGGACATAATAAGGCGAAGAAGTTGAAGAAAGAAGAAGGATGGAGAAGGAAGAAGAAAAGAAGTAAAAGAGGCATAGAAATTGAAGAAAGAATAAAGAATAAAGGAAAAATAGAATAGAGAATTAGGATTTTTTTTTGCTACCACGGTTTGTATTTGTGAAGTGGGTTAAAGATTTTCCTTTTTTTTAAAAAAAGAAAAATTAATCACTTATATTAATAATTAAATTATTTAATTAAAATATTATCTGTATGGTATAATACCAAAATACTGAATTTCTGAAAATTCAAACCGATAGCGTACTGATACCTCCCGAAAATTTTGGTATACCAAATTTTTTGATATTTTCAATATGATACGGTACGGTAAATCGGTATTTCACTATTTTTGATAGATTTATCCATTCCTAACCTTGAGTTATCATAAGTCCATCAACATTTGTTATGAACTTTATTTATGCTACGTAATTACCATTTCTCTGTTAAAACAAAATTTTGCTCAAGAATTATTTTCTTATTTATGGAACATGCTTTAAAATAAAGTACAATGCAAAAAAGAAATAAAATCATAATTCAATGTCTACCGCTAATTGCAATGTAAATTATGGAATTAGAATAATTTTAAATTTTAAATTCCATGATTATTTTGGTAACCGCCATTTATTTCTCTCATAATATTCATCAACCAAAACTAACTCCTATCAATTTCCTCTTTAATTTCGTCAATTAGAATTAATGTCTATCAATCTCCCACGTAATTCTGAATTGTACCTTCCATGTTTTCAACACCCATCAGTTCTTTCATTTAAATGAACTTCACTCTTAGTAACGGTTTTGTCAAGATGTCCACCTTTTGTTAATCACCACTCACATGCTCAACATTGATATCATTCTCGACACATTCACGTATGAAGTGAAACTTTGTGTCGATATGTTTGCTTCTACCATAGAAAACATGGTTCTTCATGAAGGATATTGTTGATTTGTTCTCCACGAGCAACTTTACATTTGGACCTTCCCATCCAGTCAAGTCTTTGAGCAGATTTCTTAACCATATTGTTTGACATGCCGCCGACGTTGCTGCCATAAACTGAGATTCACATGAGGATAGCGTCATTGTATGTTGTTTTTCGGAGAACCATGTACTTGGCTTTCCTGCGAAATAAAAATCAGTCCCTGTTGTCCAGTTTCTATAATCTAAATTCATGCCAAAACTGCTATCGCTATATCCAATTAGCTTTCCATTACCTTCCCTTCGATAGAATAAGCCATAATTCATTGTACCCTTTATGTATCGTAAAATTTGTTTCACTGCTTGTAAGTGACTTGCTTTCGGGGATTGCAAGTATCTGCTAACCACTCCACTGAATATGCAATGTCGGGTCTAGTGTGAATTAAGTAACGCAAACTTCCAATGAGAAGTCGGTAGTATGTGGCATCGACGGGAACACCACCATCATATTTAGTCAAATTGATCTTCGGTTCCAGTGGCCACTTCGAAGGATTACAATCACTCATTCCAGCTAAATGAAGTACCTTCTTTGCATAACTTCCTTGGCTAAGTTTGATTCCCGACTTGTCTTGATGGACTTCTATTCTAAGGTAGTAAGAAAATTTTCCCAAATAACTCATTTCAAACACTTTGCACATCCTCTGTTTGAAAGATTCAATCAGCTCTTCACTTGTCCCAGTAACTATCAAGTCATCGACGTAGACCCTAACAATCACCATAGCTTCTCCTTTTTGAATTTTGTAGACTACATGTTCTTATGGACAACGAACGAATCCCAAATCCTTAAGTGATTTATTGAGGCGAATATTCCATGACCTCGGTGCTTGCCTTAAACCTAGAGCTCCTTCTTTAATTAATAAACCTTGTGCTCATTATCTGCAGCGATAAAACCCTCTGGTTGGGAGGCATAAACCTCTTCCTGCAACTCGCCATTTAAATACGCCTATTTTACATCAAGATGATGAACTTGTCATCCTTCCTTAGCTGCTAATGCTAACAGCATTCGAATTGTTTCCACCCGTGCCACGGGTGCAAAGATTTCTTTGAAATCCACCCATCCTTCATTCAAAGAGCCTCAAACTCACTTTTAAGTACATGAAGCCTTGCTTTTTACACACGATCAACCTCGAGATATCGTACCTTTAGGGATTCCCACACTTTCTTTGACGTTTTCTTCTTGGCCACTTGCAGCAGAACGTCCTCCGGCAATGCTTGAAAGAGAAAGGCCTCGGCAGATTTTTTCATTTTCACATCAACAACCACTTTGGATGCTTGTTCGACGGATTTCCACAATCCCTGGGATCCGTAATGGCCTCCATCCTTACCACCTACGTAGTGTAGTTCGACGTTGTTAAAATCGGACATTGAAACAGCTCTCCACCGCTTTCTTTTCCTGGAGCCACGATCGACATATTTTCTAGCCGGATGTACTTGGGCATGAACGAGGCTCTTATACCAAAATGTTAAAACAAAATTTTGTCCAATAATTATTTTTTAATTTCTGGAACATTGTTTAAAATAGAGTACAATGCAAAAAGAGAAATAAAATGATAATTCAATATCTACCACTAATTGCAACCTAAATTATAAGATTACAATAATTCAAATTTTTAAATTCCATGATTATTTTGGTAACCGTCATTTATTTCTCCCATAATATTCATCAACCAAAATTAACTACTATCAATTTCCTCGTTAATTTCGTCAATCAGAATTAATATATATCAATCTCATCATCTTGCACATTTGCCACAAATACAAACCTCTCACACCTTGTTTTTTTTTTGTTGCTCTTGATCTCATCTTGTTAATCTTTGGAAGTTTAACACTCATTCTTTTTATAAAATAGTGGCTTTGAATAGTAAATTTATTTTTTGTATTAAAAAAATTAGTATTACATCTGTCCAATTTGAAAGCATATTTACTTTTGACACGTCATTTTAAAATGATATTCCCTCCGTCCTATATAATATGAGTGTATTACTGTAGACACGGAAATTTAGGTAAAATATAATTAGTAAGTAATTAAGAAATGTATTAGTAAAAATAATTATTATTTTGTAAAAATAATTATAGATTAAAATTAAGATAACTAAATATTTTAATTAAGATAAAACAAATTTAAATTTTAAATTTTAAAATATGATTAAAGTGTATAATTAATTTTCCAAAAAAGGAAAGGACAAATTACGTGGGACGGACGAAAATAAAAAATATTGACAAATTATGTGGGACGGAGGGAGTAATATTTTAATTGTAATAGACAGTTAAAAATAATGTAAAGATAATTTATTCTTATTTTTCAATATAAAAATAATGATACGACGGTAAAGTAAAAATATTTTTTTTAAAAAAAAATATATTTAAAATTATTACTTTATAATTGAACAACTCAAAATAAAATATGTATATTTTATGAATGAATAAAAAAAAAATTAATAATTTTTTACTCTATTACTACCATATTGCTTTGAAAATCATATCACTACTCCACTCATTTGTCTCGCCCTCTTTATTTTGCAATGTATTCAACATAGCTTCTATAATTGCATAACCATCATCTCCTATGAATTTTTTCTTTCATTCCACTCTTTATTTCAATACTACTCTCCAACTCCATTTTACTATCACTGTCGTCAAACCTTTTATCATTTAATTTCATTTCTTCGTTTAAACCATAATCCCCATGTACTTAAGCTCATACTTCTATCTTATTTCTCCTCATTATGGGAAGGGATCACCAGCACCCCTCCCACTTATGCAGTTAGGCCATCTTCAATTTATCAACTTCATTTACGCAGTTTTAACTCTAAATATGCAGTTGCTACAGTAATTTTACTCCAATCATAACTCTATTTTCACTATTATTCTTCAAATATTCTCCATTAATGGCGCTAGGTTGGAGATGCCCTTATACATACAAAGTGGGGCAGGACGAGAGAGAGGGTTATGATCCCATTCCACTTATATTACATTAGGCTGGTCATATTAATTAAATCTATGCTTCTTTTCATATGTTTATTTATTATATTTTTTATTCACTATACATTTTATAAGTATTGCTTATCAAAATTCTTATCATCTTTTATTTAAAACTTAAAACTATTATTAATATCCACAAAATTAGAACAATCATGTTCACCGCCTAAATATTCTCCTTTATTAAGAGTATGTCTCATCATCCTATCATAATATATTTTTAATGTGGATGAATTGTCTTTGTTAAACACTACTTCTACACAATTGTAAATAAAAATATTTCAACCAAGATTAACATAAACATAAAATATAGAAAAAATGAAACAAATCTAGGAAAATAACATTGATGTTATGCCACTAATTGAACTACAAAATAAATCTTCTATACATACTGATACGACCATTTTAAACACTACTATTCTTATGCCATTTTATCAAATGGAAATCTTTAAACTAACAACATGCAAAAGAAGAAAATTTAGGCCAATTAATAATAATAATAATAATAATAATAATAAGAGTAAATTATATAACACTCTTTGTATTTTTAATAAATAATAATTGATCAATCATTTATTTTTATAATTTTTTATAAAAATCAGATAATTATAAAATGAAAGATTAATTCATTATTTATTTTTTTTATTTTATTAAAAAAATTATTTAAAATATTTTGTATTTTTTATTTGTATAAAATTGACAAGAAGAGTGTTTCGTGAAATCACAAAGACACATATTATTTTGTGCATTTTTATGTGTGTTATATAATTTATCATAATAATAATAAAAAAACTTAAATGCTTACACCATCTCCAATTCATAAGTCGCAGGATTTATAATACATTTCTTCATTTTTGCAGACCTTCTAAGTCATTCATCTCTAATCACACCCTCTATATTTTGACTGATTAATGAATATTTTATGTTATATACTCCTTTCGTCCACCGTCAATCTATCCATTTTGCCATTTTAGTCTGTTCATCGCAAATGTATCCATTTCATTTATTCAAGTAAATGTACATTTCACTAAAATATAAAATTACCCTACCATTTATATAATATTACACAAATGTCATCAAATAACACCACTTAATACCATAAACGTTAAAGGGTATAATAGTATTTATGTATATTAATTGTACCATATATCAATATAATAGTAATATACTAAAATTTACGTGCAAAAAGTAAACAGATAGATAGACGGTGGACGGAGGGAATATTATTTTTTAAATTTATAAATAAAATTAATACTTTTATTATTTGTATATATTTAATTTATAAAAATATTTTAAATATTATATCAATAAATAAATTTTATAATTTTTCTTATTATTTGATACAAAATAATAAATATTTTTTAAATAAAATAAAATAAAATAAAATATTAATATTATTAAATAATATATATGTAAATAAAAATAAAAATAAAAATACTATATAATACTCCCTCCGTCCGCCCAATTTTATTCTCATTTTCCTTTTTAGTCCGTCCTTTAAATTTATCACATTATTAATTTTGACAAAATTAACAAATCAACATTTAATTATTATCCTCCATTCAACACTTATTTATAACAAATACCACTAACTTTATTACATTATCTCTTTTTATTTATTTTAATTTTTAATTAAATTTTCAAAAATATCCCCAAATACTTATTATTTTTTTCAATAATTTTTTTTCTTAAACTTCGTGCCAGACCTAAGTGTGCTAAGGCTATCTTCAACTTATCAATTCCATTTATCTAGTTTTAATTCCAAATATTCAGTTGCTACAGTACAATTTTACTCCAATCA
Source organism: Andrographis paniculata (assembly GCF_009805555.1). Classification (NCBI taxonomy): domain Eukaryota; kingdom Viridiplantae; phylum Streptophyta; class Magnoliopsida; order Lamiales; family Acanthaceae; genus Andrographis; species Andrographis paniculata. The sequence continues at coordinate 1,957,081 of NW_026137621.1, read as the reverse complement.
TAACTCTATTTTTCACAATTATTATTCAAATTTTCAATTTTTCAATTTTCCTATTATTTTAAAAAACTTTTTGTTTTTATAATTTAAAATAAAATTTTAAAAAATTTTAAAAAATAAAAATTAAATTTAAAAATCAAATTTATAATTTTAAAAATTAAAAAATTAAAAAAATAAATAAATAATTAGTGTTGTACTTTAGCAACGCCAAAAATTGGCGTTGGATTCTCCAACCGATGTCATATAAGCCAATTCAGCGCCATTAATGAAAGGAGTATTATTTAATTAAATATAATAAATACAATAAAATTAATATTAATTATAAAATTAAAATATAAATATATAAAAATAATTTATTTTAATAATAATAAAATAAAATTACAAGAAGAAAATGAAATCATAATTTTTAAAGTAAATTTTAATTAATTTTTAATTTAAAATAAAATAAATAATAAAAAAAAATCACTTCAAAGGTATTTCCTCTCTCACCCTTTCATTTCCCAAGGGTAAAGATAATATTTTATAGGGTGAGTGTGAGATGGTCTCAAGCCCATTTGAATTGGCTTAAAAAATAAATATAAGCCAAAAGTAAAAGCAGTGTTTGGATGATAATTATGTATAAAAGTAGCTTTTATAAAAAACCTATTTGGATGTAACATAATTGAAATTGTTTTTAAACTGTTAAAATTACTCAAAAAAATACAATATTAATATAATAGTATTTTTCTATAGAATTTTTATAATTTATTTTTAAATTTTATTAATTATATTTAAAGATTTTAAATAATAATATAAAAATATATTTTTAAAATTAAGTTATATAAATTTTAAATTTAAGGATAATATATAAATTAAAAATAAAATTTACAATCCAATATTAAATAATTTATATTTTAAAATTTTATAAATTATATTAATAATTTTAATATAATTAAAAATTTCATATACTCTTATTTAAATTTGGTATCTTAATTATAATTTTAAATTTTAATTAAAATATATATATAAATTAAAAATATTAATTTAATTTTTATTAAAACATAATATATATAAATTTTATATTATAAATATAAATTAATTATTTTTATATTATAGTAGTAATATATTATATTATTGTATTTATTATTATTATTATTAAATATAAAACAGTAATTTTAATTGAAAAATTATTCTGCTTATTTAAGAGGTTATCTTCAAAGTTCTTCTGAAAAAACAATAAGTATTAATCTCAAAATTGCTTCTTCTTTTGAATAGAAGGTAATGCAAACAGATAAAAAAATATTTTTTTTCTAAAAACAGAAGCTAAAACTTTATACCAAAAGTCAATCCAAACGGCTCTTCCTATAAGGATACACTCAGACAATCAAAATAGTAACAAAATAAATATTTAAACTTCTAAATATTGAAATCAAATTCGAGGGGAAAAGAGAGATGAATCTCTGCACATTAGTGAAATTGACGAATAATTATTGCAATATTAAGATTATAAAAGAACATTAAGGGTGTGTTTGTTCGAGGGTTTGGATTTTGGACAGAGACTTGAATAGTAAAAAGTTTGAATTTGAATGGTTGTATGATGTGATATAAATAAGAATTGATGTGATGTTTTTAATATAAAATTGATTTTTAGTATAATATAAAAAATAAAAAATAAATATTTAATTTAATATTTTTTGAAAAAAAATTGTATGAAAATAGTAGAAATTCCATATAATCCATCAAACGAACACACCCTAAACAAAACGATGTTCAAATATGATCGGCGTAAAAAATTATAATTACATATATATATATATAATGATGAGTGAGATGATCACAACTGAACTCAACGAGACAATCACAATAGCTAATTAAGCTACTCTTAGGATCTTAGTACCATTTATCCACGCAAAGTCTCGTCTCCTCGGCTTCTCTCTGTCTCATCATCGTATCGGTTGTCCCGTCATGTAATTAATTATTTTACAGCTTTTTGTAGCTTACTCATCATCGCTGAGTAGAGTAACTGTATCGTCCTTCCTTCCTAACTTCTTCTTCTTCTACTGAATCTCAAGCCCGCCCATCCATCGGGGAGGAGAAGCTAGGTTGGCTGGCTTATCAGCTACTATTATATTCTTGCATGAAAAGTTGCAGTTGGATTTGATATTGCTCCTACAAATTACTAAAATGGAAATGCATAATAATGGGAGAGATGATCATGGCTTCATCGATATGGTGCTTTCATGGTCCCGTCAAGACGGCATCTTTAATCACAATCTCTACAGGCATCAGGTCCGTCCTTCCTTCCTTACCTCTCACAATTATATTCTTACAATTTTCCACATGTAATTACATTACATTACACTTATGATGCGTGTGTCATTTCTTACATTAGGTGGAGACAATTCCGGATGTGTTCCCAAGTGCCGAAAAATATCTATCTTCATTTTTCTTCCCATTGCTGGAAGAAACTCACTTCGAACTGGCTTCTGCCTTCGAGGATGCCTACAGAGCACCATATGCGAATGTAACTCGGCTTCATGAGTGGAAGAAGAAGGATAAATTTTACGAAGTGAACGTAGATCATTGGACGAACATTGGCAAAGATAGTGATGGAAAACCATACCGAACCTTGCCGGGCGACATTCTCCTAGTTTCGGACAGGAAACCAGAAAATGCATCTGATATGCGGCGTACTGGTTGGACTTATACATTGGCATCTGTAATACAAGTTTCTGACAAACAAGGTGATGACGATGAAGAAGGTGACGATGCCATTTCATCACCCGTTGCATTCAAAATGGAAACAGCTGTCGCCATGGACGTCGAGTTTGTAAAAAACAGGTCATTTTATGTCATTCACTTAATGAATGTGACCTCCAATAAAAGAATCTGGAATGCACTTAGGATGCATCGGAATATGAAGATCATCTCAAAAGTGTTGGACAGGAATGCCTTGGATGATGAAGTCTGTGAATTCTGTCATCCCAAATCAGAGGGCGAAATGGGAGAGATTCTTGGCTCTGTTTTAATGTCGAAGCTGAATGAATCACAGAGGGAGGCGATTTTCGCGACTCTGTGCAAAATCGAATGTGACCACAAGCCATCTGTGGAGCTCATCTGGGGGCCTCCAGGAACTGGAAAAACTGCTACACTAAGTATGTTGTTGTTTGGGCTATTGAAAATGGGCGTTAGGACATTAGTTTGTGCACCGACGAATGTGGCGATTACTGAACTGGCCTCGCGGCTTGTGGCATTGGTGAGGAACTCTGTCGAGGATGACGTGATTTGTCCTTTAGGGGACATTCTTCTCATGGGAAATAAGGATAATCTGAAAATTGGATCAGACATTGAGGAGATCTTCTTGGATAACCGTGTTAAAGCTCTCTTCAATTGTTCCCTTGCTGCAACTGGCTGGAGGGGATCGGTTTCGGCCATGCTTGATTTTCTTAACAATGCTGTGGCTCAACACGAAGTCTATGTAGAAAATGAGCTCATCAAAGTGAAGGAGGGTCTACATGATGATGGCCAGGAACCTGCTATCAAATCATTTCTAGAATTCGCCAGGGAAGGAGTCGAAAAGGTGGCCCCAAATCTACGAAGTTCGCTGATAACATTAGTTACTCATCTGCCAAGAAGTTGCATATCTGAGAGCAATGTTGAGCTCATTGTTCAGCTAATGTCTCTTCTTGAGTCCATCGAAGCTTTGTTGTTCGACGATCGTAGCATGACATCCGAGAAGTTGAAGATGATCTTTCAGACAAGTGGTTCGGAGGAGTCAGTAAACACATCATCGTTGATATGTATCAGAAGCCAGTGCATTTCTATTTTGAAGTATCTTCACTCTTCCCTCACCAAACTTGTCGACAATGGAATTTCTAATAAAGGTTCCTGTATAAGAAAAGCTCAATTAATATTTTGCACGGTTTCATCCTCCTACAAGCTGCATTCAGTTGATAAGGAGAAATTTAAATTGTTGGTCATCGATGAGGCTGCGCAAGTGAAGGAGGCTGAATCGATCATCGCCCTTCAGATCCCTGAGGTGACACATTGTGTTCTTGTGGGCGACGAATGCCAACTAACTGCGATGGTCAGCAGCGAGGTAATCATTATGTTATATATGCTTTTTTTCTATAATCTTTTTACAGCATTACATGGATTTCTTTTTTTACTTGCAGTTGGCTAAAGAAGCTGGCTTTGAGAGAAGTCTTTTTGAAAGATTAAGCTCATTGGGTCATAAGAAATATTTACTTAATATGCAATACAGAATGCATCCATTAATTAGTAGGTTCCCCAATTCGACTTTCTACAGCAACCTCATATTAGATGCACCTGTCGTGCGACGTGAAAGCTATGAGAGACACTACCTTGAAGGTAGGATGTTCGGTTCCTATTCCTTCTTGGACGTTCGTGGAGGGAAAGAGGAATTCGACGATGTCAGGAGCAGTAGAAGAAATATGGTTGAGGTAGCCGTAGCAGTGATTATTGTGAAGAAACTCTTTAAAGGTAGATATATATTTACTGCGAAAAAAAGTTAATCTCTTATCTATGAACTTACACGTTTCCGTATGTGTTGAACAGCATGGCAGTCAAAGTTTCCTACAGAGAAACTTAGCATTGGTTTAGTGTCTCCCTACAATTCTCAAGTTGCAGCTATTCGAGATAGAATTGGAAAGAAGTATGACAATTTTGATGGCTTTGCGGTTAAGGTGAAGTCCATTGATGGATTTCAAGGCGGAGAGGAAGATATCATAATTATATCAACTGTGAGGTCGAATAACGTTGAATCTATTGGTTTCTTGTCTAGTCCTCAACGAGCAAACGTTGCACTGACCAGAGCACGGTAAGCATGCGATTTCAGTACATCATTCTTATTCCATGTCTTCTGTTGAATGAGTATTGTGATTCTTGTTTTGCACTTTGTAGGCACTGTCTCTGGATTTTAGGAAACGAAAGAACATTGTGCAAACCAGGTTCAGTATGGGAAGCTTTGATAAATAATGCCAAGCTTCGTGACTGCTTCTTCATTGCCGATGAAGATGAAGATATTGGAAAGACTATCGTAGATGTCAAGAAAGATTTGGATCAGCTCGATGAATTTCTAACTTCGGACAGTATACTAGTTCAGAAGTGTAGATGGAAGGTAACACACTTATGTTTTTTTGTTTCTTTTTTTTTTCAAATTTGAGCTTAAATCTTCAAGTCATTTTTTTCACTCCCATGTTCTCATATCTTCAGGTTATATTCAGCGACAACTTCCGCAAGTCATTTCAGAAGTTGAAACCTTCATATGTTAAAAAGCTGGCTGTGAATTTATTAATTAAACTTGCAAGTGGTTGGCGGCCGAAAATAAATGTCGACTGGACTTTAAAAAAATCTTTGCATATTGTCAAACGATTCAAGGTAGCGAAGCACTACATTTTGTGCACCATTGATCTTACAAAAGAATCTTACTACAAGCAAGTTCTGAAAGTTTGGGACATATGTCCTGAGGCCGGGGTGCCAAAAGTTTTGCCACTCCTTGAAGGAATATTAGCCATGTTAACGGACGATTTTATAAGCCACTGCAATGAGAAACTAATCGAGGGGTAAGAAATTTCGATCATAGTCTGAATTAAGTGATCTAATGACCTTAACTTTGATCACTGGTTTTCTTTTTTCAGTACTTTGGAAGTGCCTAAGACTTGGTGGAAAGCTAAGGATATAATCCGTTACAAGAATGCAAGTGATGCTAACTCCAACGACAGCAAAAGTGCTTCTGCTGCTGACTGCCCAAGTTGTGTTGAGAATTCGAAAGTTAATGAAAGCTTGCTTTTGATGAAATTTTATTCCTTGTCTCCTGCCATTGTCAATCATTTACTCTCTGATTCCAAGGATCAAGAAGTTGATCTCCCGTTCGATGTCACCGATGAGGAGCGCGAAATCATAGAATTTTGTCGGAGCAGCTTCATATTGGGAAGATCTGGCACAGGAAAAACAACTATATTAACTATGAAGATTTTCAAGAAGCTACAGCAGTACTGCATTGTCTCTCAAGATTTTCAAACATCAGGTGGATCGAGGGACAATGTTTTGCGCCAGCTTTTCGTGACTGTGAGTCCCAAGCTCTGCTATGCTGTAAGAAAGCATGTATCTCGACTTAAAAGGTATGTTACACGGATCTGAAGCAGCATTGCTTCTCTTATTGCAGATTGTTAGTATTTCAATCTTATGTCTTAAGCTTAGCTATTCATACAGCTTTGCAAGTGGAGGCTTCTCTGGAGATGACGACATAGAAGACTTTGATGACATGATCGGGTTTAAAGATATTCCGGACACTTTTGTTGGCATCAGTACAGACAAGTACCCGCTGGTAATAACATTTCACAAGTTTCTGATGATGCTCGATGGAACCATCGGGAATTCGTATTTTCAGAGGTTTCGCGACCTCCGTCGTTCCCTTCAAAAGGATGGTGGAAGATCAGTTGCGCTGGATGCGTTCCTAAGGAATAATGAGGTCACCTTCGACCACTTCCGGTCGTCCTACTGGCCTCGTTTCAATTCTAGTCTCACAAAGAGCCTTGATCCTTCGAGAGTGTTCACTGAAATCATGTCTCATATCAAAGGAGGTCTTCCGGAAGGTGAAAACTGCGACAGCAAGAGAAGCAGAGATGCTTACCTTTCTTTGTCTGACAGCCGAGTGTCGACATTAAGTGTAGACCAAAGGGATATGATATATGACATCTATGAGAGCTATGAGAAAATGAAAAAGACTCGCGGCGAATTTGATATGGCGGACTTTGTGTTGGATGTTCTTCGCCGGCTCGAAGAGTCAGGGGATCTTCCCGGCGACAAAATGGACTTTGTCTACATTGATGAGGTGCAGGACCTCACCATGAGACAAATATGCCTTTTCAGGTATATATGCAGCAATGTCGACGAAGGTTTTGTTTTCTCTGGCGACACAGCGCAGACTATTGCTCGAGGGGTAGACTTTCGGTTTGAAGACATTAGATCTTTATTCTACAATGAGTTTTACATGAAGTCGAACAGCTCAAAATCTTCGGAAAGAAATGTGAAAGGGGTGATATCTGATATCTTTAGCCTATCACAAAATTTCCGGACTCACATTGGAGTACTTAGATTAGCACAAAGTGTGACTGATCTCATTTCCCATTTCTTCCCACAATCCATCGATGTTTTGGCTCCGGAGACGAGTCTCATATATGGCGAGCCCCCTATTTTTCTGGAACCTGGCTGCGATGAGAACTCGATTATACCAATTTTTCAGAATAGTGCTAGTGCCGGTGAACAATGGGTTGGATTTGGCGCAGATCTGGTCATACTCGTAAGAGATGATTCTGAAAAAATGGAAATCTCGAAGTATGTTGGCAATCAAGCTCTTGTTCTCACGATACTTGAGAGTAAAGGCCTCGAGTTTCAGGTCAGCTGACAATGTGTATAAATTTGTTTCTTCTGCATGTCTTCATCATATGCTCGACACCTTTTTGTGTATTTTGCAGGATGTTTTGTTGTACAACTTTTTTAGTTCTTCGCCTTTGAGGAACCAGTGGAAAGTTGTATATGAATTTTTGAAAGAAAGAGAGCTTCTTGATGATGACTCTCCCAAGTCCTTTCCGAGCTTTAGCCAATCCAGGCACAATTTGTTGTGCTCTGAGTTGAAGCAACTTTATGTTGCAATTACCCGAACTCGGCAGAGGCTGTGGATCTGTGAGAACACTGAGGAAGTGTCGAAGCCATTGCTCGATTACTGGAAGAAATTGTGCCTTGTGCAGGTGAAGAAGCTCGATCCATCGCTAGCGCAAGCTATGCAAAAGGTGAGCAGCGCCGAGGAGTGGAAGTCACAAGGAATGAAGGTACGGTTGAAGACTGTTTCATGGTATTCGAATCTTTTGTTTTTTCATTAATCACATTGAAGATCACCGTATTGTTTGCAGCTATTTATGGAAAATAACTTCGAGGTGGCGTCTATTTGCTTCGAAAAAGCTGGCGAAGTAATGTGGGCGAAACTGGCCAAAGCTTCTGGTCTTAGAGCTTCAGCCTTCTCTTTTAGAGGTACAAATCCTTCCAAGGCAAGCATGATGCTTCTAGAAGCTGCCGAGATATTCGATTCCATTGGTAGAGCTGATTCTGCCGCAGAATGCTTTTATGACTTGGAACAATATGAAAGAGCTGGTAAATTATTTTTGTTGTACTTTTTGCATTTGCCAATAGTCCTTTGCTGAAATCGGTTTTGGATTCCAGGAAATATATATCTGCAGATGGGTAGCTTGTCCGAGTTAAGGAAAGCCGGTGAATGTTTTTGTTTAGCTCGAAATTACAGAACTGCAGCTGAAGCTTTCGCCAAGGGGAAGTTTTTCAAGGAGTGCTTAACTGCCTGCTTTAAAGGAAGTATGTTTGACTTGAGCTTGCAGTTCATCAAGTCGTGGAAACAGGAAGTGTCAAGGAATAGTTTGATCATGGCAAGAACCAACGAGATCAACGAAATTGCAGATGATTTCGTAAAAAAATGTGCCATGATCTTTCACCGAAGAAAGGACAACAAAATGCTGATGAAGTTCATTGAAGCTTTTCCGACGATGGAGTCCAAACGCAACTTCTTAGAGTCTTTGAAACGGCTCGACGTTCTTATAGTTTTGGAGGAAGGATTGGGAAACTTCGACGAGGCTGCTGTTATTGCCAAGCGTATTGGGGACACTACGCGCGAGATTGATCTACTTGAAAAGGCAGAACAGTTCGAAAATGCTGCCGGGCTTGCTCTATGTTATGTGCTCACGAATTCTCTATGGCTGCCCGGAGATGGTAAGGAATGGCCACTCAAGTCGTTCCCGAAGACGGAACTCCTTTTAGCTAAAGCAAAATCGATTGCGCAGAGAGTTTCCGAGGCATATCATTCTTCGGTCTGCTCTGAGGCGCGAGTTTTGTCCCATGGGATGATAAGCCTTCCTGAATTGATGCGATGCTACGTTACTTCGAAGCAAAATGGGACTGATGTAGGCGAAATAATCGCCATCCGGAAGCTTCTGGATGCTCACATGGAAGTACTTCCTGCGAACCTGAAAAGCGAGGTCGAAGTTGATGTTACTCCAGATTTGTTTGAGGAAAGGATTTTGCGGAGTCATCTCTCGATTGCTACGCTATTTTACGTCTGGAATTTATGGAAGGCGAAGAGTTTGGAGATCTTGGAGTGCTTAAACTCTCTCGGGAGTATGGATTTCATTGAATGTGCAGGCATTGTTCGATTTTGCTTCAACTATTTCGGAGTGAGGTTGCTGGATGATAAGAGTTTAAAATGCATTGTTTTGAACTGCGACGCCGCATGGTTGAAGAATGTCGACGGGAGCTCTTTGGTGCGCAGCGGAAAGCTAATGATACTCAATGCTCGCCATTTTGCATCCGCAGCTCGGAAGCATTGGCAGCAGGAATTTCTTTCTGTGGGATTACGCGTGCTGGAAATTCTGAAATCATTTTACAGGCTTCCTGCGTCGAAGGGCTTGTCGAAAGACTGTTTGAACATATGCTTGATTTATATTTTCGACATTGCGAAATTCTTCGTCGAAAAGAAATCGTATGCTGCGAAGAAAGCTGAAGCGGGGAAGCTGCAGGGTTACGTCGAACTCTCGATGAACTACTTCGAAAATGCTTTCCCTTTGGATCCACGGCAGTCGTTGTCCGAAAACATGGTTTATACTAGGGGAACTCAACTTTCGAAGAATCTACTTGAGCACGTTATCGATATTAATATTAGCAATTTGGGTGACGAGATCACATACGGGCAGCTCGGACGAGTGACGATGATCCTACTCGGATCGGGCATGCCTTCACACGACATTCGTTGTCTGATTGCCGAAAGGCTTGGTAAGAGTTCTACATGTTGGAAGCCTTTCTTCGAAAATCTTGCTGAGTATTTGCGATGTGGGCATCGAGAAGTAGTGAGTTACGAGCTTTACAGAGCATTAGAGGAAGCTTACAACGTGAATTGGACGGCGAAGGATTATATATCTCCCAAGTGTTTCTTCTATCTCGTCGAAAGGCTTTTGATTTTGGTTCCTTACGGTTCGAGCTTCTTCTTCGCTTCAAAGTCTTCATTTTGCGAATACCTATTGTGTCTGAATTCTGATGTGGATCCGGCCGCCATGTTGGTTCCGGAGGAGCTGATCGATGTTGGAAATGCTCTGAATTTCGTCTATGACTGTGTTCTGGAATGTCTGAATGATCCTAAGACTACTGCGAAATGGATTGAGAAGTCGGCAGTCGACTGCAAGTACTATTTTCCAGTGCTGTTTCTGAGGTTGTTCTTGATTCTTCTTCTGCTATGTCTGAACTCGAGGTTTGACATAGGCGTGGTAACTAAGTTGCTAAGGCTTCCGTACATCAGATCGCAGCTGCCGAATCATTTTTGTGATATGCTTTGTAATCGGAGGTTATGGGACGAGGAGTCGAAGGTGGATGTTGTTGCGGCAGCGTTCAAGTCTGTCGGGGATCCTCTTGTGGTAGTTTCGGTGACTGGGAATTGCCCGAAATCGTCGTGTCCGAAGGATGCCATTGCAATCGAACTAGAGTCATTTAAGACGCGTGATGAGGCTGTAAGAAGGCTTTTTGTCTGTGACAGGTTGAGCTGCAGCAGCAGCATTCTCGAATCGAAATCGGAAGCTGATGATAATCCAGATGCTCCTGCAGCTGCTAATGGTGAATGCATCAGCAGCAGTGATGGTGGTTTTGTTGCAGGCGAAGATGAAGGTGTCGAGAGTATAACCACTTTGAAGGCTGCTGATAATTCAGATGCTGCTGCTGCTGCTGCTTTTAATGGCGAATACATCGACGAGCACGATGGAGATGAAGATGAAGAGAACAAGTGTAGAACTGCTGCTGTTGAGGTTGAAGAGGAAGAGGAAGAGGAAGAGGAAGAGGAAGATAATTTGGTAGCTGGGGCTGGGAATGGATGATGCTTGTCACTCCAACAATATCCAAACTCAAATTTTGTTGGTTCGTTTGTATTAAATCCGCATATATATATATATATATACACTAGTAGTTGTACGCACGGACTTATTATACGAACTTTTTTTTATAATTAATTTATCTATTTTGATCCTTGTAAAATTAATTTATTAAAATAATTATATTTTCAATATTATATAAAATATAATACATTTCAAATATTGAGAAAAATCATATGTATTTCCTAAAATCCTATTTATTATAAGAGTAGTCCAAAATATCTAATAAATCTATAATCAAAGTTTTGAATCATTAAATTATTCACATAACTTTCAAACATTTCATAAAGAAATAAACAATTTTACATTTATTCTTCATTTTCATTGTTGCTATGAAACTAAACTACGAAAGTTGTCTATGCCCCAACTTTGTATTTGAAAAATAAATAATGTCCTCGTTTAACTGGTGCTTATTTTTGGGTAGCAGCGGCAAGTTCTCACGTCATGAAAAAAATAATAATAATAAAAAATAAGAAAAATAAATAATGTCTTTTTGAATGAAAAATTAAAATGAAATTGAAATAAAAAATAAAATAGTGATTCTTTGAGATATTAAAATTCTATTTTTTAAAAAAAGAAATTCAAAGTTTTATCTTTATTTTTTAATGTAAAAGAAATAAAAGTCATGATGTAAAAATAATGATACAATGGTAAAATAAATTTTTTTATTTTTTTATTTTAAAAAAAGAAGTGAATGAAAAAAGTATTACATTACTTTTACAAAATTATATTTTTAAAATTTTTTAATTTAGAATAATTTTTTAATTTTTATTATAAATACAAAAAATATAAATATTTACATATAATGATTATATTTAAATGTAATTGCATCACTATTATTTTTATATTATCACTGCTCACACTCAAAGAAAATTATATAGGGAGATTTGAAAAAATAATATTTCTTTTATTTATTAATTTTGATAATAAATTGCACATAACAATGTCAATATTTTTCCTCTTCAAATTGTGTGTATGTATATATATATATATGATACATAGTGAAATAGATATGAGCATATCAAACAGGCCTATTCGAATTCTACATAAGCATGCATACAAAAAAGTCTCTTCAAATTCTACATTGTAATATTAACCATAATCAATAGGAAACCTTTTCGAATTTCTTATTATTATTATTATTATTATTATTTTAAAATCAAATAATAATTTTACTATTAACTTAATTATTGATAAATAATTATATAAAGTAGTTTTATATAATAATATATATTATAACTAACGTATGTATATTTATTACATATTTTTTACTATACACAATTACTAAAATAAATATAGTTATTATATTTTATATCTTATAATAATACATATTTACAGAATTTATGACAAAATAAGTTTAAAATAATAATTTTCTTAAAAATTGTTCTTGTAGAAAATATGATAAAATATTAATTTTTAGAAATAATGTAAAATAAACTATACAAATGTCTTATATATACATATAAATATACTAAATTTACAATATACGATATATATATATATATTTTTACTTTTTATTAATGTAGCACATATTTAAAAAACAAATATTAATTATAATTTCAATTTACATTAAAAAAAAATAGAAATAGTAAAGATATAGTTATATCACATATAATTTGCACATATAATGAAATAGATAATTAAATATAGTATATATATATAAATCATCCATGTCTCCCACATTATTTAAATAGAATAAAAAATTGATATATGTAATGGTCAATTCAATTGCACAACCAATCAAAAATTAAAGAAAAAAAATTCAAAATTGCTTAAAGTTCATGCTTTACATTTTGATGGACCCCACACTAAGTTCAAATATAGATATATATATATATAAAAGATATATATATACACCTAGATGTGACTTCATCTTCTTCATCACATCGCCTTTGCCGTTACTCTCAATCACCTCACTATCGCTCACTGTGCACATCGCATCCACTAACACCATTTTCCATTCACATCAATTCACACACAAAGCACTTCGTCATTGTGATTATTAGAATCACTTTATTTCGCCTACGTTTCGTTCACACTTCAATTGATCTTCGCATTGATTATTCCTTCACTCTGCGGCGCTGATTGTTAGACCTAACATCTTTTTTTAGTTCTTCTCCGTTTTCTCTCCTTCCCACAGGTACTTGGCTTGATTTACAACTTTTTTGGTTGTTATGTTCTTAATTGTTGTTGTTTGAGGTTCTGAAAGGCATCTTTGTGATCGACAACTTTACAACTACACTGGTTTGGTTGTATTCTTCATATTTTCTAATCATGAGGTGATTTAGATTTATTATGATGCTATTAGAGTTTTCCAATGTGAGCACAGTGCCTTTCCATAGTTTATTAATGTGTAGAGACATATTCTCTGTTGATCTTTGTGATCTAGGCGTGTATTGTTTGAATCTCACCTCATCTATACACCAACACATTTGATAATACAAAATCACTTGGAGTGTAGGTATTTCTCAGTCCCTACTATAGAACTGTGTGCTTGTTTAGTATTGGTTTGTTAACATGGTATCAGAGCGAGGTTTGACATTATCTCTGTTTGTAGGTGTCAATCCGTGATTGTTGGTTGCTGTCCTTGGTAAGTTAAAAGTTCAATGTCAACTTTGTTCTCAATGGGTGAATCCACCACTAATTCTTCTGGTTAGCAAACAATCCCCCAGTAGTTGCTTCAAATCTTTATGATCCATTGAATTTTCATCCTTAAACTATGCCAACACTTCTTTAATCTCTTATGTATTAACTGGATGTGACAATTTTGTTCTTTGGAATAGAACCATGACCATTGCACTGACAGGTAAGGACAAGCTTAAAGTTGTTGAAGATAATGTTTCTGATCCTGAGCTTGCTGACAAATAGAACATGTGCAATATTGTGGTATTGTCTTTGCTATTGAACTATGTTGATGAATCAACTTATAAAACTCTTGTTTTCTATGAAACAACCTCTGATATGTGGAAAGACATTAAGAGTACTTATGGAAAATGTAGTGGAGCTAGTATATATGGAGTTTTGAAAGAAATAACTAACTGTAAGTAAGGAAGTGATAATGTAAATACATATTACACTAATCTGAAACAATTGTGGGACCATACAACATCCATTAAAGCTGTTGATCGCTGTGTTTGTAATGTTAGAACTTCCTTAGGTAGATATGAACAAACTCAACAGTTGGTCCAATTTCTTATGGGTCCAAAAGATAAGTTCTCTGTCGTTAGGAACACAATACTTGCTATGTGTTCACCTCCTTCAGTTAAAGAAGCTTATAACATAATAGGTTAAGAAGAGTCTCACAAAAATATCTGTAGTGACAATATCTCTCCAAAAAACAGTGGTGCGTTTTCTTTGAAAAGGCCAATTAAGTTTAATGCTTAAAATCCAAATCTTAAATGTTCTCAGTGTGGTAGAACAGGTCACTTAATCGAGAGGTTTTATCAATTGATAGGATACCCATATAAAAAATAGAGTTTAAAAATTAACAGAATTCTTTTTGCTTCTGCTAATAATACTTTCTCTAATCATGCCAATAATGAACTTCCAATGTCTTCCACAAAAATTTCTCCAACTCTTGATGTTTGTAATGAATTGATTAGGCTTCTGCATGAAAAAAAAGAGCACGGACTCTCCTCGGCTTAACATGGCAGGTATATCTTCTACTTGGTCATGTAATTTAGTTGTGAGTAGTGATTGGATTATTGACTTTGAAGGTACAGATCATATAGTAGCTGACAAAGCTTTACTTAATAATGTTAAATCTGTTGAAACTAGTCTTATACATGTTACTTTTCCTACGGGAAAATTTTCCATTGTTGAAATAGGAAAAATGCATTTGTGTGAAAAAATTGTTCTAGAAGATGTGTTGGTTGTTCCTGAATTCAAGCTGAAATTACTTTATGTCAATATAGACTTACATCCTTAGGAACAGTTACTGTAAATTTATTAAAAAATGCTTGTATGATACAAAATATTTTAAATGGAAGAGTGTTGGGTCGTGTTGAAGGATTTTACAGGTATGAAACTTTACAACCTAACTGTGGACAACACTTTTGCTTTAGTGCTGGAGCAGAAAACAACCCTACCTTGTTGCATTTTTAACTATGACACCTATCTCGTGAGGTGTCGAGTCTTCTTAAGGCAGACATGGGTCTGTCTAACGTGTCAAACTCAGTTTGTGACATTTGTCATTTGGCAAAACAAACAAGAATTCCCTTTTCTCATAGCTCTTACAAGTCTAAAGCTCTGTTTGAGCTGGTTCATAGTGACATTTGAGGTCTTTATCATGTGAAAACAATAGAGGCTTTCAGATATATTCTCGCTCTTGTTGATGATTTTTCTCGTTCCACTTGGGTCTTCTTGATAGAAAATAAGTCTGAAGTTCTTGCATGTGTGAAACATTTTCTTGCTCTGATTAAAAACCAATTTGATAAGAGTGTCAAGGTCTTTAGATCAGATAATGGAACCGAGTTTGTGAACTTATCTCTTACTAACATTTTTAAAAGATCTGGAATAGTGCACCAAACCACATGTACCTATACTCTTTAGCAAAATGGAGTTGTTAAGAGTAAACATAGGCACATTTTCAATCTTGCTAGAGCTCTTATGTTTCAAAGTTCCTGTCCCATCAATCTTCGCGGGAATTGTGTCCTTATAGTTGTTCACATAATAAATAGACTCTCAACACCTCTCCTTGGTAAGAAGAGCCCCTTTCAGATTTTCTATAGGCAAAATTCTGAACTAAACATAGTGAAAATGTTTGGTTGCTTGTGTTATGCAACTAATTTAAACATTTCTGATAAGTTTCACCCTAGAGCCAAACGTTGTTGTTTTGTTGGTTATGTTAAAACTAAGACAGGTTATAAGATTCTAGACTTAGAAACATTTACTATGTCTGTCTCATGTGACATTGTCTTTGATGAGTTTGTGTTTCGTTTCCAGTCCACTGTAATAACAAATGTTTTTCCTTCTGTTCGTAAAATGTGTGCCATCAATCGGTGCCTATGATGATCCATTTGAGTTTTTTTAAGAAAAACATTTGGTGACACCCATGGATGAAATTCAGGACCCCTCCCTGAATCTGCAACCGACTATCACCGATGCTGGAAACACAAACTTGTACCGTGACTCAGTCACTATAACAGAACCATCTGATATAAACTCTGAGGCATGTTCCAATAGGTGTCAGTCGAGCAGAAGGCGTTTCCTACCTTCTTATCTCCATGATTATTATGTGTCTATAGGTAGTGTTGTTGCTAAGTATCCTTTGAGTGTTGTGTGTCATTCTCCAGCAAACCTACCCAATGAAATTCTCTGCTTATTAGCTAATCTAGACAAGTTAGTTGAACCTCAAAGTGTTAGGGAAGCTATTCTTGATCCCAAATGGAAAGAAGCAATGGATCTCAAGATGAAGACCCTAGTTGATAACAAAACTTGGGTCCTTTGTAACTTGCCTAAGGATAGAAAACCTGTTGGGTGTAAATGGGTGTTTACAATTAATACAATTCTGATGGTACACTTGAGAGGTACAAAGCCAGACTTGTTGCTAAGGGTTTCAGTCAAAAAGAAGGTTTAGACTTCCATGAAATTTTCTCCATAGTACTTAAAATGCCCATTGTAAGATGTGTTCTTATGTTGTTGTTCACTTTAACTAGAAAGTGTTTCAGTTATATGTGATAATGTTTTTCTTCATGATGATCTTTATGAAACTGTTTATATGAAACATCCCAAAGGTTATTCAAAAATGTTTCAAAACAAACACTGCCTTCTAAAAAAGTCTTTGTATGGTTTGAAACAAGCTCTTAAACAATAGAATGAAAAATTAAAATCAACAATGATTGAATTTGGTTTCAAACATTCTCTTCATGACTATTCTTTATTTGTTAAGGCTAAACATGATTTGATTATTATAGCTTTGGTTTATGTAGATGACATTCTTGTTACAAGTATGATGTTGAAAAGATCATAAAATTCAAGAGTTTTTTGCATGAAAATTTTAACATCAAAGATTTGGGAACTCTTAACAATTTTTTTGGAAATATAAGCAATTAGATGTGATAGAGAAATTATGTTCTCACAGCGGAAATATGCTCTTGAATTGATATCTGAATTTGGTTTATTAGGTTGCAAACGTTCTCTGATCCCTATGGAACAACACTAGAAGATTTATAACATAGAAAATGAGTCTGATCCCCTAGTGACGAATGTGGAAGTATATCAAAACTTAGTAGGAAAATTGATCTATTTGACTTTAACTAGGCCAAATATTGCTTTTAGTGTCCAAGTGTTGAGTCAGTGTATGCATAAACCAAAAGAGTCACACATGAAAGCTGCTCTTAAAGTACTAAGGTACTTAAAGGGATGTCCTGGACAAGGACTTCTCTTCTCTAAAGGGAATAACTTATGCTTGAAGGCCTACCGTGACTCAGATTGGGCAGCTTGTCCAATTTCTAGAAAATTAGTAACTGATTTTTGTGTCTTCTTTGGGAATTCATTAATTTTCTTCAAGAGGAAAAAATAGTCGACAATCCTACAGTCGTCTGCGGAGGCTGAGTACAAGGCTATGGCCCAAACTTGTGCTGAAATTGTCTGGATGCTTGGTATACTTGATGATCTGCATGTTAATCATAAAAGTCCTGTGGAACTGTTTTGTGGTAACACAACTGCTTTACAAATTGTTGCTAACCCTGTCTTTCATAAAAGAACTAAACATATCGAGGTAGATTTTCACATGGTACGGGATTATATGTCCAAGGGAGTCATTTCAACACACTTCATTCCCTCTGATCAATAATGCGCTGACTTGCTTACAAAAAGTCTTAACAGTAAGTCTATCTTTCGACTAAGGGTGTTATTGTTTCGGGGATTGGATTTTAAATCCCTATTCATTCCATTCCCCCCCCCCCAAATACCAAATCAAACATTTATTTTTTATTTTTTATATTATACTAAAAATCAATTTTTCATTCAAAACATCACATCAACACCTATTTATATCATATCATATAACTATTCAAATTCAAAATTTTTACTATTCAAATCCCAACTCAAAATCCAAACCCCCAAACAAACACACCCTAAGTAAACTTAACAATTTGTTTGATTTATTTCAAGTTGCTAATGCCGGCCCTTTAAGTGAGGGGGTGTTAAAACTGGGCTCGTCTTCACTTTGGGCCTTGGAGATCAGGTTATGGGCTAGGCCCATTTTTTTACTTGTGGTTAAGCCCACACACATATATATATGTATACCTAGTTGTTACTTCATCTTCTTCATCACATCGCCTCTGCCGCTACTCTCACAAACCTTACTACCACTCACTTTGCACATCGCCTCCGCTAACACCATCTTCCATTCACACACAAAGCATTTCATCACTGTGATTATTAGAATCACTTCATTTTGCCTACGTTTTGTTCGCACTTCAATCGATCTCCGCATCGATTATTCCTTCACTCCATTTCACTGATTCTTATACCTAACATCCTTTTTTAGTCATTCTCCGTTTCTCTCCTTCCCACGGGTAATCGGCTTGATTTACAGTTTTTTTTTTTGTTGTTATGCTCATAATTGCTGTTGTTTGAGGTTCTGAAAGACACCTTTGAGAACGAAAACTTTACAACTACACTGGTTTGGTTGTATTCTTCATATTTTTTTTATTATGAGGTGATTTAGATTGATTAAAATGTTGTTAAAGTGTTTTTATATGAGCACCATGCCTTTCCGTAGTTGATTAGTGTGTAGAGACATATTCTCGATTGATCCTTTGTTATCTAAGTGTGTTTTGTTTGAATCTCGCCTCTCCATACACCAGCACATTTGATAATAAATATCACTCGGATTGTAGGCATTCCTCACTTCCTACTATAGAACTGTGTGCTTGTTTAATTTTGGTTTGTTAACATATAGATATAAGATTTGTCGAGTTTTAGTTTAGCATCAACCTCACAATGTATTTGGTAAAAGATAATAAAATTCCATTTTGGTGGACTTCTAATAACAGATGCTAATAAGATTGAAAAGAAAATGAATTTAACAAAAAATATAAATTAATAAGATTGAAGAGAAAATGAATTTAACAAAAAAATATAAATTAATAAGATTGAAGAGAAAATGAATTTTAAAAAATATAAATTAATTATTTTGTTTGATAAAATTGAAAATTATGTTAAAACTTATGTTTAGTTGATATATATAATTTTAAAATTTTGATTTTTTATTTGAACATTAGTTTTAATGTAATGCTTTATTGAATTAAGGACGTATTTGAATTGACTTAAAAATCAAAATAAAAGTACTTTGGTTTTAGGTTTAAGTAGAGTTTTATAGATACAAATTTTGAAAAAAATAAATAAATAAATTGAATATAATTAATTTAGAAGTGTTTTTAAATATCTATTTTTTTAAAGTACTTTTGAACTTATTTTTTATTATTATTATTTTTTTTGCTTTTAGAAAAAATCAAAATAAACGAATTTAAAGTCCTTTTTGGTAAAAATTAATTTAAACAGAGCCTAACTCAATTAGACATTCCAAAAAAAAAATATTACAAAATTACCCCTTTTTTTGGCATATATTACATTTATTGTGCAGTGTATCCAAATTCGATGTCGCCACAAAAAATTAAAGTCGACAATTAAATATATTTTGCATGAACAATTTATGTCTTTTATGGTCCGATTAGTCTGGATATATAGAGTGAAACGTTGGAGCATAATATGGAGAAGACAAAATGAGGTTTAAAATATTTTTAGGTTCAATTAATTTTATTTTGTATTGGGTATGTGAGATAGAGAGTCAAACGTTGTACAAATCTAATTTTATTTTTTATTGGATATGTGAGATAATTTCACAAGATGGAAAATTGTGATTTATTTTTCTCTCTAAACTTTTGTTTTCAATGCTTCTTGTTTTCAAGAAAATTTTAATTATTTATGATGACTTGAAGCTCCTTGAAGAAGTAGATTTGATTTTTCAACCATTAAAAAAAAAAAAAAAAAAAAAAAAAAACATCAACACACTAACTCTCAAGTCTCAACTAGAAAAAAAAAAAGGGTTTGATTGCTAATTTTTTTAAATACATACCAAAGAGGATTGTGGGATAAAATAATATATAGTCGATGTTTGTTGAAAAAAGATTTTCTAATGTTTAAAGTACGGTTTGATTGCTAATTTTTTGTAAATACATATCCAAAGAGGGTTATAGGATAAAATAATAGGTGGTCGATGTTTGTTGAGTCGTTCATTGTGTACTTGATGATGGGTTTATTGGATGTCTCCTAAATTAAAATTCCTAAATATTGGTTGTTATACCTAATTGGCCATCAAATCTTGTGTATTTTATTTTCTTTTTTTAATTGCACCATTTGCACGCATTCAACCGTTACAGCGGCGGAACAATTACATATTTTCTAAAAATACAAATATTTGTGATTTTCCAAGTTCACTGCTATTAGAATCGAAGTAGTTGGCTTCTTATGTGATTTTTGCCAACGATTTTTCTAATTGTAAAAATTGTTGGAAAAATCGAGCCATGTCCTGCTCTTTCATTTTATTATTTTTTATAACAATAATGTTAGGACAACATCACAAAATACAAGAAGTAAATCTTAGATTAGTTAGATGTAGGACAATTGTAATTAGCCATATAAATAGATATCAAAATTTTGGATTTGTTATTTTGTAATTTTAATCCAAACAATTGTTTTTTTTTTTTTTCTAAAAAATCATATTAAAATATTATTTAAATAAAAATTATTCGAAATATTGGTGCGTTTGTTTGGGGGATTGAATTTTAATTCCACTATTCATCTCATTTTTTCTCCAAAACATATCAAATCAAACACCTATTTTTAATTTTTTATATTATACTAAAAATTAATTTTTACATTCAAAACATCACATCAACACCTATTTATATCACATCATACAACTATTCAAATTCAAAATTTTTACTATTCAAATCACAATTCAAAATCCAATCACCCAAACAAACACACCCATTGTTGAGCACAAAAATTAATAATAATAATAAATAATGGTAATAGGATTCTGGATGGGTCTGGATATAAGCCAAACTGCCCAGAAGTCGGAAAAAAGAAGTCGGACAAACGCGGAGGTCTGTCAAGAGGACAGTCTGTCCATCTAAGGAGATAAGGCGAATAGAGCCGGTCGGTTGGTCTGTGGCCGGGACCACAGTTGGTTGGTCTACAGTCGGGACCGAGGTCGGTTGGTCCGTGGTTGGGACCACAGTCGGTTGTTCTGTGGTCGGGATCACAGTCGGTTGGTCTGCAGTCGGGACCGAGGTCGGTTGGTCCGTGCTCGGGACCACAGTCGGTTGTTTTGTGGTCGGGACCACAGTCAGTTGAGCAGGTCTGGCGGTCTGCAGTCGGTTGAGTCGGACGACATGGAGGTCGGTTGATATGGAGGTCGGTTGATGCAGAGTTCGGACCAAGTGAGGTCGGACGAAGAAGAATGAGACGGACGATACATGGTCGGACAAGAGACCAGATGGTGGTCGCTTTATTGAGCGACCAATGAATCGTTCGGTCTAGCGACCAGTTAGTATCTGGACTGGTCGGTTGGCCTGCGATCCGTCTAAGGAGTCAGGAGTTATTTTGGCGGCTGAGTAACCGGTCGGGCCAGCCACTCATTTGAGGCAGAAAAGTGTTCATAGGCGGTCGGATAAGCAGTTGAGTGCTGTAACTGACGCGAGCAATCTGGTAAGTCGGTTAACACACGTGTTGACAGAGGAGGATTTTCTGGGCGGTTGAACAGCGGTTGCTGCAATCAACCAGACGACGGTTCAAACCGTTTCTTCAAGGGATTATTTAAGGACCCGATGCCATTCGAAAAAAGGCATCTTCAATCGACATCAAATTCAAGAGAATTGATTTTGGGATCACCACTTTATTTTCCAGTCTTTATTTTATATGTTCATGTATTTTACAGTGTTTAGACATTTCTAATCTGGGGCACTAATTATATCAAATTCGAAGATATTTCCCTATTTTCGGATTTTTTTTTTATTGTTGAAAAATTGCATCAACACAGTCGCATATAATTTGAGTTTAATGAGAATCAGGTAAAATATGATTAGTAAAAATAATTATTATATAATAAAAATAATTATAGATTAAAATTAAAATGTAATTAAAGTTTAAAAAATTAAAATAAAAAATATAATTAAAATATATAATTTTATTTTAGAACAAATGATGTGGAATTAGCTAGTTTTTATGGAGATAGTTTTTTTTATATGTTTAGTTTAGTAAAAATAAATTTTTAAAACATGACAAAAATAACTTTTAGTATATTTACTATTTTCTTTTTAGGGTAAATATAAAAAAAAATAAATATATGTATAATTTATAGGGATTTATAAATTGATATTTTGAAATTTATTTGTTAGATTAAATACAGTTAAGGACCGCTGAGAGGGTTAGAGGATTAGACGCAAATTTTACGAAACTACAAAAAAATTTGACACACGTTTATAGAAATACGAAGAATTTGTTATAATTTCATTAAATCACGAATAGATTTTGTGCCTAAAAAAAATATTGTATTTGATGTAATTTTTTTTTTAAAAATAAATAATAACAAATGAGCGAGAAAATATGCAGCGGAGGGTAAAAAACTGCAAAAGGCACCTATCAGATTCGGAATAGACACACAGATCGCTTTCGCGCCGTTGACCGAAGAAGTGCAGTGCAAGCGGCACTGATCTTCCATATCAGAAAACTGGAAACTAACTGCTACGGATTCAGCTGGTGCGGGCCTATCTCGCTAACAGTGAGCCTCTAATTCATTACATTCTGATTTAAGATAAGGTTTTAACTCAGTGATGTTTTGTTTTTTAGTATCTCAACTGAACTGATCTGATCGTTTGTTTGCATAATGTTGTTTATAACTCTGTCTACTTATTTCCATTTTACTTAACTCCATAATGTGGTGCTCTATGTCAGAGATTGATCTTTCTATGTAAATGCCTTCTGCAGTTGTATGTATTTCAAATTTTCATTTTAATTCTAGCTTAAGATTAGCCACAATTTTTCATGATCTGCCCTAAGAAAAGGTCGATTGTTAATTGTTTGTGTTTAGTCTAGAGGTACACTAAAATATTAGTTTTTTATGTGCTTCATTTTATTTCGGGTTAAGTAAGGAACAATCTGTTTGGATGCTGTTTCTTACTCTGTTCATTACACATTTGTTTCTTGATTTTGGCGGTTGTGATTTATTTGTCAAATCTTGTATAACTCTTTTACTCATTCAGCAGTCATCTAAACCAACTGTGGGTGCTAGAAGGCCCTTTCACCTAAAAGCATATAGCTCAAAAATGAAGTTATCAATCACACGCCCTGATGATTGGCACCTTCATCTTCGTGACGGTGAACTTCTTGAAGCAGTAGTCCCTCACAGGTTGGTTATTTGGACAGGCATTTCTAACATTTTTGTTTTGGCTGCTATTTTATGGTGACATCAACTTTAATGAGCTTTTTCCCCCTATTTGTTTCCTAATTTGTGAAAGGATTATTTTTTATTACAGTTCATCCCAGTTTGGAAGAGCTATAATAATGCCGAACTTGAAACCCCCAATCACGACCACAGCTGCTGCATTGGCCTATCGCCGCAGGATTTTAGAAGCTCTACCTGAAAACAGTGACTTCACTCCTTTGATGACTCTTTATTTGACAGACACTACAAGCCCAGATGAGATCAAGCTGGCAAGTGAGTCCAATTCTATATATTTGTGTGCTTGTGTGATTGCGAGATAATTGATAGTTTCTTTACTTGATTCTTGATGCAATGAAGGTATGCAATGACTATACTATTGTTTGTTCTTTCATCTGCATATACTATATGCTTACTGAAATACAACAAAGTTAAGTAGAAATGGTGGCTTTGGAAAGTGACGAAAGGGTCGCTGATGTGATTCCAGCTGCTTGTCTTTCTTCATTTAATTTTCAGATCACATTAAAAACCAACACAAATATATGATCCATGTTGAGGGAACTTGAATCTTGTCCCCCTGAAATTTACTCTCTGATTGTATGAGATGGAAATGTAGAAGTAATGTCTGGAAACCACCACATTATGGGTTTCTAGTTTGGCTTAAATACATGTAAAAAAATAAGGTTTTCTCTTACCTACACCCATAAGCACATCAAAGAAGAGACCAAGCAGAGTTAGCTTAAATATCTATATGTATGCCTTCTTTCCTTCAGCCCTTTTTCCCAATATCTGATTCTTTTGTTCGCAACTAAGAGTGCCAAACCCTTAACCCCAGAGGTGAATCACCACTTCTTAGAACTCACGCTTGCAAATAATAACAATTTAATATACCTTTTGTTTTTCAACAAAAATTTAATATACCTTTTGTTTTTCAACAACAATTTAAAACACTTAAAAGCCAATTTACTTTAATAGTTGTTCTACTATTTAGTTGCAGGATTATGTAGACATTTGGTATGTTTGTTTGTAGGTTTCTATAAGGTCTCACACTATTAGTTACTTTTTCTTTCTTTCTTTTCCCTTTCCTTTAAAACCATCCAAATTGAACACCTATTTTTCATTTGAATATTATATTAAAAATTTACTTTTCACTCAAAATATCACATAAAAAATCTATTCAAATTTAACTGATCCTAAACCCCAAACCAAGCCAAACCCACATCCAAACAAACCTTAATGATAAGGTTCATGATTCACTGGTGCTCAATGTTGTGGTTGCCAAGGTAGCAAATGAGCTTTTTCCTTTTTATTGTTGATATTGTTGTTTGTTTTTCATTTATATTATTTTTTAAAATAGCTCTTCATGCTCTATTTTTCGGCTTGATAGTTGACACATTTTAGGGCTATTACAGGAGAGAGCGGAGTTGTTTTTGCTGTGAAGCTGTATCCTGCTGGTGCTACCACTAATTCTCAAGATGGTGTAACAGATCTGTTTGGAAAGTGTTTACCTGTACTTGAGGAAATGGTTCAGCATAACATGCTTCTGTTGGTAAGCTTTTTATGGTGTTTTTTGAGAATTATGCTCAAGTTATCACTTGTTTTAATATTCAGCATCTTATGTTCTTTTCTTCCATTCAATCTAGTCTATGTAGTTATTATTTGGTACAAATAGGTGTGTTTTAATTCATTAGATTGCATGTTGACGTAGTTAGCTCATGGATGTGATCTAATTCACTAATATACCTAAGATATCTGACTTGTTTAAAAGGGTTATATTGTGATATATCTATTTTATTTCTTATCTGCAAGCTCTACTATGAGCTACTCAATGTGCCTCATATAATCTTCACATGGTATTATGCATGGTTAGCATGTAATAATTCAAAGCTAAAACCTAAATGGCCTTTTTAAGATGGGAAAGTGCCAGAAATGGCAAAATGGGGGCTTGGAAAGGCAATGGTTGCTTAACACCACCATGTACACCACTAGCTATAGATTATGCTACGCTATTTGAACAAATAACTTCAAATCTCATGGCTTACAATTTTTGAAAAGGATATGTTGTGGATAAAAGTCAGTGAGATCGTATTGTAGTGATTCTAGTGCATGTGTTTATTGGGAGGAGCACAGGAAATAGTGATCACTATCTTCAGACCTTATAGCTTACATTATGTGTATGCATTTTTGTGATCATCTAGGTTTCATAATGAGTCATTACTGCCAGGAATTGCCCTGAATTGAGCTTCCCTAATAAACATTTTTATTTTGGATAACATTTGGCTGTGATTCATTATTTTACTAGCTAGAATTTTGTAAGTTGAAGGAAATTGGAAATATTATGGGCTTGGTGTTAAAGAAGAAAATATTTCAAAGTTCCATCTTAGAGGGGCTTTGATGCTTAAAGCTAAAGTAAGATGTTCGTAAGAACTGCATTCTGTGTGAAGACTAATAGGCTAGGATGAATATAAGAAACAACTTTTATTAAGAAATGAAAAAAAAAGGTAGTTTATTATTGTTTAGATGGGTAACTTTACATAAAGGAAAACCCCTGGCTATGTCTTATAATTTCATTTTGTTGATTAATATAAACAATGTTATGCCAGCTTAATACGTTATTCATACCAAGGCCTTCTTCTTTTTCCCACTGCCAAAGTCATGCCAATTGAAGTCTCTGTAGGTCCATGGAGAGGTAACAAGTCCCGAGGTTGATGTGTTTGATCGTGAAAAGGGGTTCATTGAAACAATTCTTAGTCCCCTAATTCAAAGGTTCCCAAGATTGAAGGTTGTCATGGAGCACATAACCACTGCAGATGCTGTAAAGTTTGTTGAGTCGTGCGATGAAGGTATGTCTTTTCATGCTTTTTAAAATTTTGATTGTTTTAAATAAAAATATGGCATCCATATTTTTATTTTTGTCATCTAATTTTGATCATATGCAGGATTTGTTGCAGCAACAGTCACACCACAACATCTCATTCTTAACAGGAATTCTTTATTTCAAGGAGGATTGCAACCTCACAACTATTGTCTTCCAGTACTTAAGAGAGAGATACACAGTAAGGTTTCTATCCTCAACAGGAGAACAAGGCATCCTTGTTCTTTTATTCAAGATGTCTCAGCTGATTTTGACTGCGGTTTTGTTTTCTAGAAAGCCATTTTGTGATTGGAACCATGATTGAATCCTTTCTTGCGATTTCTTTTTCTGTTTTTTGCAGTTTATTGTTTTGTATTTTTGTCTACTTTTTTATTGATAGTGGGAGCCTCTCATTGATTAGAACTGTAACTGGATCCTGTTTTGCTTTTCGTTTTCCATTTTGAGAGGACTCTTTTTCTTAATTTGTTGTGTTTACTTGGTGACATTTTTTTAGTTTTAGTTTTTTTTTTATGTTAGGCAGCTTTCCCAGCTAATGTGGTGAGTATTCTCCCCTCATTTACAATATACTTTGAGCAATGGGAAGGGTGCATTTAGTCTGCAACATAAGTTTACTTCATCATCTTCCTCTAAATACTTACAACACTAATTTTGTTTCGCGATTTTACATTTGTTCTCTGGCCTTCACAGGACAGGCAATTGTATCTGCTGTCACAAGTGGAAGTAAACGATTCTTCCTAGGAACCGACAGTGCTCCTCATGAGAGAAGGAAAAAGGAGTGTCCTTGTGGATGTGCTGGAATCTACAATTCTCCTGTAGCTTTGTCTGTCTACGCTAAAGTTTTCGAAGAGGTAGTTCAAAGACTGTCTGTTAATCGATACATTCCATATTCCATAACCATTACAAAGGACCTGTGTATTCATATTAATTATTACAGGCCGGTGCACTGGACAAGTTAGAAGCATTTACGAGCTTCAACGGACCAGACTTCTATGGCCTTGCGAGGAATACAACAAAGATTGAACTGAGCAAGACCCCATGGAATGTGCCATCTTCGTATACATTTCCATTCGGGGATATTGTTCCGATGTTTGCGGGTGAAACTCTTGAGTGGCTACCATCTTCCATTTGAAAAGGTTAGTTTTCATCACCTCCACTGCCTTATCCTTCACTTTGGCATTTTTTTTTTCTTAAAAAAGACAAAGAAACTCACAGTGTCGAGGTCTAATCTTAATGCATTAAGTCTGTTCGACTATGATCAACAGCCTGAGTGATGATTTATATAGGATTGGAGAGCATTGGATGTAGTTTTTTTTTTTTTTTAATGTTTACTTTTCGGGTGCCTATGCATTGAGTGAACTCTCGTATGAATGCATTAGCTTACAAACTATATCGTTTTTTATTTAGAAGAAAATAAATACTTCATTTTTCGATGGTACTATGACATAAATTTCTTATGTTGCAATCAACAATGTGATATAAATTTCAAAGCATACTCGAAAAGTAATAGCTGCCGATAGTTTCGCCTTAAAAAATAAAAAAAGAACAAGATGACACAAATGGAGTAACCTACAGCCAATAATTGAACTAATGCTAGTATTGGTGAGAGAGTTATTTGGTTCTGAATTATTATATCTCAGCCATAAGTATACTTAATATTTAGAAATTTGATTTCTTATTTTGGATGACGTGGGAACCTTGGATTATCATTTCTTATTTGACATTATTGAGATAGGATTAATGTTTTGATATGTTAAAAGAAAAATTTATATTTACTTATTTTATAAGTAATTTTTTAAATAAATTATTGAAATATACTGAGGGTGTGTTTGTTCGGGGTTTGAATTTTGGATTGAGATTTGAATAGTAAAAATTTTGAATTTGAATAGTTGTATGATGTAATATAATTAAGTGTTGATGTGATGTTTTGAATGTAAAATTGATTTTTAGTATAATATAAAAAAATAAAAAATAGGTGTTTGATTTGATGTTTTTGGAGGGAAAATTTTGGATGAACAATAGTATCTTGACAAAATCCTACAAACGAACACACCCTTAACAGTCATATATTTATAGGATAAATTATATAACTCCTTGTTTATTCATCAAAATATACAAAACACTCTATATTTTATTTAATGTGCTAAACTCCCTTATGTTAATGTAAAGTTTGCACAAAATATCTTTATTGGCCAAAATTGATATTTGGTTTTAAATAAAGACTTAAATTACTCAAATTTTTATGTAAAATTTACATTAACACAAGAGATTTTGAATTTTATGTAATAAATAAAATATTAGGTGTTAGGGAATATAATATAATTTAACCTATATTTGTATGAGGTGGAATAATAGTTTGCTTAAGTATTAGTAATTTATGAAGCCACTGAGATCAATAACTCGTGACATTTCGGCGAGATCCTTGGATATGTTTCTAAATTGTAATGAGTAGTAGAGTGTATATATAATTATATATAATATAATTAGTGGTGCACACAGTTTGCAGCCTTGCAGAATCATTTAATATTATATATGTAATTTTATGTACTATAGTGTAGAGTGGGGCAGAGGGTTTGCAGGCTGGCTTGCAGAATTATTTAATATTATATATTTAATTTTGGGTATGTTTGTCTGGGAGGTTGGAATTTGAATAGTAAAAATTTTGAATTTGAATAGTTGTATGACCTAATATAAATAGATGTTGATGTGATGTTTTGAATGTAAAATTAATTTTTAATATAATATAAAAATAAAATATAAATGTTTAATTTAATATTTTTTTAAAAAAAAAATAGAATAAATAGTGGAAATCTAATCATTCTCCCAAACAAATAAATCCTACTATCCGGTAGCGTAGGGTGGAACAGATAGTTTGCAGTCCCAAACAAATACATCCTACTATCGGGTAGTGTAGGGTGGAACAGATAGTTTGCAGTCTTGTAGTATTATTTAATATTATATATATAATTTTATGTATTATTGTGCAATATGGAGTTATACTTGTTTACTTATTTATGTCTAATATATGTAATTTCATAGTACTAAGTTATATATATATATATATAATATACTAGTAAAGACAAGTGTTATATATAAATATATATGTATTATATATATAGTGGATGATAGAGATATTTGTTTGTTTCTTTTATTTTTGATTGGCTTGTGGCCAGACCCTTTTTTTTTTTTGGACAATTGGGCAAAAATCCCTCTGTCCATTTATCAATTGGGATTCAGTCCCTAATGATAAAAAATTTGTCTGCACTCCCCCCTTTTTCCTTTTTCCTTCTTCCTTCTTCTTCCTCCCTACTCATATTTTTCTTCATTCTGTTTCTCTTCGCGCAAAAAATTCATCTCAATCCGTTGTCCTCTTCCGTGAGCTCGAAAGTCACATCCCGCACAGGTAAGGTTCTTAATTGTTCGCCCGATTTTACATCGCCGCTTCTTGTCTGGTTCGATTGAAAAATTTCCTAGGGCACTCTCCGAATCCTGTTCCGGTTCCCTGTCGTCGGCGGTCGGTTGATTCGGTCGAAGAACTACCGAAGGCTGTCACCAGTTCCCTAGCCCGTATTTGTTGTTCTCCGGTGAAATTAGATGTACCAGGTGTGTTTTTGTGTCAGTTGATTCGGTCGAAGAACTACCGAAGGCTGTCACCGGTTCCCTGGCTCGTCTTTCTTGTTCTCCGGCGAAATTAGATGTACCAGGTGTATTTTTGTATCGATATCTTAGTTGGAAAATTATTATTTGGAAGAAAATGTTTGGGTATTATTTTGGGTGATTTTGATAATAAATTTTGTTGTTATTTAGGGTTTAAGGGTAATATTTATTTTGTGAAATGGGTAATTTGTTGCTATTGAGGATCAAGAAATTACTAGAATTCCGTAAGAACATATGATTTTAGTGTATTTTGTGTAAGATTATCTAATCGCCCATACGACCTAATATAGTTCATACATTCATTGGTTGGATCGTTAGGTTCCGATGGACATGGAGCAAAGTAATCTGAAATTATTAATTATATGTTCCTACGAAGGTGAGCATCATGTAATTCGTTTAGAAGAGGGCACCACGCTGGAGGATCTTTACCGGAATATATCGAAAAGATGGAATAAAGTGAGTATTGAGGCGGTAAAACTCCAATATATTGCACCTATTCAGAAAAGCTACGTGACGTTATTGTGTGACGATGATGTCGCTAATATGTGGAGAATGCATATCTTGTTAAAGGTAATGTTTGTGGATATGATTGCATGGTGTAGAAGCGAGCACCAGAGCGTGCCTCTCCGAAGCACGGTTGGACGCAGGTACGTTACTCATCGTTTGTAATTAAGTAGTCTTTATTAAATTTTGTTATAGAATGCAGTCTCAATTGTTCCTTATGAAAGAATGGAGTCTGTAAGCACTTATAATGCAATATGTAAGAATGCAGTCTGTAAGCACTTATAATGTCATGTTCAACACATCTAAAAACATATTGTTTATAGGTTACGTTAATAATTCTTTCATGATATTGGCATACAACAATACCGTGGTATATTGTTGCAATGTTGTTTGTAGGTAGTAAGTATCCACCTCCGCGATTTTGTAGTAGCGCGGTGCAGAACGAACCACTGAAGAGATTGTAAAGATATGTAGTGGGGATATAACGTCTTGAAGGTATTTAACGATTTTCACTCATTCTTTACACGCCACTGTCAATATCCTCTAGCAATCCGGTTTAGGTAGGTGTACCATGATCGATGCGTTGAAATTTCTGTAGCCCATGGCATTTACTGCATCATGTAGCCTGCTGCGGTGAATAGATGCAGTTGTTGTTTTAAATACCCTGGATGACACGGTAGGTAACCATAGACACCGTGGACATACTCGGTTGAGTAAGATGGGTACCCATGTTTTTCTATTTACGAAGAAAATATCTATTACCATATAAAATTAGAACTACTTACATCTGATATAATTTTCATTCTTATTATTGTATTTGTAATGTAGGGGTGAGGCCGAATGTTCGGGATTGAACGAAGATTGCGCAGATGGTATCTTTATTCCCGACGAAAGTACTAGTCTAATTGCAATGCAGAGATGCATTGTCGGGGAAGGTCAGACATTCAAGGGACCGCAGGAGTTTAGAAAGTTACTGAAGAATTATTCTATTGCCACTTAGAAACACTTCAGGTACCAAAAGAATGATTCGAGCAAAATTATTGCGGTGTGCATCGACAAAGGCTGTGGTTGGCGTATTTATGCATCCTTCCATGCTCGTGATGCATCATTCAGCATTCGTAAGTGCAATTTACATCACACATGTACTATGAGTCTATTGCAATCAAGAGATCATCCAGCAGCCGATGCGAATTGGATTTCTGAGGTCTACAAAGATAAGATACATTCTATGCCAGCGTATAAGGCATCCGACATTCGGGAGCATATCCAAACAGATTATGGGATTAACGTGAAATATCATAAAGCATGGCGTGGCAAGGAGAATGTGATAAGGGCAATTAATGGTGGAGGTAGAGACAGTTTCTCACAACTTCCGTGGTACTGTCATGCACTTCGGGAGTCAAATCCGGGAAGTATTATAGACTGCGAAGTTGAGCAGGCAACCAAACGTTTCCAGCGCATTTTTGTTTGTTTAGGTGCATGCCGGCTGGGTTTTTTGAGGGGTTGCAGGCCCCTACTCTTTCTTGATGGGACACATATAAAAAACAAACACAAAGGGTGTCTGCTAAGTGCAATTGCAGTGGATGGGGATGATGGGATGTTTACTTTAGCATTTTCTGGTACGTAATTTGATATTAGCTACAGTTGTCATTTTGTTAGAATGTTGGGTATAGCTGTTCGTGTATGCTGTTTTCCATGCTCTCTTTAGGCACGTATGTACCCTTATACGTTGGAAACCTTTGTAGTTATTTGTATTCTTATTTGTTGACTTGCAGCTGTGTCTACGGAAAATGATGAAAATTAGGAGTGGTTTTGCTGGAAGCTGCGATCAGTTTTAGAATGTGAGGGACGTACGGATTGGAAACAATACACATTCTTCTCAGATCGGCACTCGGGTTTACTAAAGTCAATCTCGTGCGTCTTTCCCGGAGCACATCATGCGTACTGTCTCCGACACTTAGTGGACAACTTCCGTACCCAGGTATATGTACGTCAATATTAATTTGTAATGAACATCACTGGTTATGATCAGCCAAAAAATGTCTTTTTTTAGGTTATGCGGAGATACCAAATGCATAATAAGAAACGATGGACCGCTGTCTTCAATAAGGCTGCCTATGCTACGTTGAGGAGAGATTTCGAAAACCACATTAGTTCTGTGGTCGAATCAATGCCATTGGCCAGGGACTTCATTACCCAATCACACCCAGAATGTTGGACAAATTTACTATTCAGAGGCACTCGTTGGGGAATAATAAATAATAACATTGCTGAGTCATAGAATAGTTGGGTGAGATCCGCGAGATCAATGCCATTCGTTGGGATGTTGGATACCATTAGAAGACAAGTGATGGTAATGATGAATGAACGCCGCGAAAAGTCAGAGATAATGCACGGAAGGCTCTGTCCAAAACAGGAGAGCAAGTTGGTACTATCGTACATGGCGTCTCGACGGCTACAGTGCAGTTCATCCTCTAGAAATGTATTTGAGGTAACAGATTGTAATGAAAGATACGCAGTCGATTTGGAGGCGCGCAAATGCTCTTGTCGAGAATGGCAAATTTTCAGATTGCCCTGCAAGCATGCCTGCGCTTGCATTGAAAAATGCAGTATGTCAATTTATGATTTTTGCGATCTTTACTACAACATTGAATGCTACAGAAAAACGTACCAGGAGCCAATAAATCCCGTACCGACGCATGATATGGACGTGATTGTTGAAATTCAGGCGGACCAAATTCACCCTCCTCCGTCGTCTGTCCAACCAGGCCGGCCAAAGAAGCGAAGGTTCGAGTCCCAGCAGGTAAAGAATCCACGAAAATGTGGTCGTTGTGGGCGTCTTGGACATAATAGAAGAAGTTGCAAGCAACAAATAGATTAGCAACTTTTTTTTCATTGTACATCTTTTTGGCTTCCAGGAGTATATATTAAGACAGTAGGTACGTATTCAATAGCTATATTGTAATTGTTTTTTGTGTCTCTAGGATGTAACCGGTTGGATCCACCGACTTATGTGCAGTAGTAAGTGGTATGTAGCCCTCTCACGCAGGTATATGATGAAGTTGTGAAGGTTCATAGTTATATTCTGCAGGTATATTTTTCATGTACTGAGGCATTTGATGATGTAGCTCTGTAGGGACGGATGGTTAATGTAATATCTAATTGTTTTGAAAGTACATGCTATCCTATTTTTGGGTTATTACTAGGAGGTATAGTTGTTGTATTAAACTCTTCATACTAACCAAGTGCATATGTCATACAACTTAAGTATTTGTTGATGCCTTCTTTAACCATCAGCAGTAAGTACATGCTATTCGAAGTAAAAAACAAAAAAAGACCGTTTCCCCAGCCACAGGTAACCAAGGCATACATAATTGCAACTGAAGTATAATGTCACAGTTGTTGTAAGTACGCAATAGCTTACAGAGGGTATATGAATAATGATTCCAACATATAGGGTTGCGGTCCGAGTACAAACCATATTTTATTTTGTTTATACGGTATTTAAATTGTATTACCGTGTAATAACTTGGAGGCGTAGTATTGATTAAAATTCAGCACACAGCTACGTACCAGACTTCCATATGTTACACAACTATATTGTGGTTATATTATCGTGTCTATTCTATTGTATTCTAATTCAATTAACGGGTAAGCAATGTAAGTTTTATCTGTGGCCTAAAACACGCCATTCAAGATTATGGGGCTGACGAGAAACACTACCATGGTTAAGCCAATACACTCTTACCATCATTTCGTGAATATTTTAAGAGAAAAGGCCAAGTCCCCACCCGTAGGGTACCAGAGCATTTGAAATGGTAATAGAAGTATAAAGACTATTTCCGTAGGTACATAATAGATACTATAGGGTATTTGTAGTAATGACTCCGTTACTTATGCATCTGAGCTGAGTACCGGAGTCGCTGAACGAGGTACACAGATTGCGTATGCGGGTATCTGTGTTGTAGTTGTAGGTATCCTAGTTGTAGGTATAGTAGCACTTATCTGTAACCACGTGTTGCTTAGCATTCCGTAGGAAATAGTTTATTGTAATCTAGACGTTGGCCCACACGCAATTACCAGACACCTATGTCCCGCACAAATATTTTGTTGTAATATTATCATGTTTTTTTAGTACTGTTTGTTTTAAATTAACGAGTAAGCCCTTGCAGTATCTCCGGTCGATTAAAACATGGCGTCCAATAGGGTTTTATGAGAAACGCCGACACGGTTGAACTGATTCAAAGTGAACGCTATTTCAGTGATCAGTGCAAAGGAAATGACCAGTCCCACAAACGCAAGTGATTGGAGCATGTAATATATAAATGGAAGTACATACTAGTTTTCCGTAGGCACATAAAAGCTATCAACGGGTATCACCACACAACGCAGGTATATAATGAAGATGACAAATCAATCCACATAAAAGACATTTACCAATTCCATCACCTCGATACACAATGCAATAACTTCCCAGATCAATCCAAATTGAAGACATTAAACAAATCCATCACCTCCACACAACACAATAACTTCCCAGATCAATCCAAACTGAAGACATTCAACAAATCCATCACCTCGCCACACAACGCAAAAACTTCCCAAATCAATCCAAATTCATTACATGTGTTAACCTGCCCTATTTTTCCATCGGGGTCTACGTTTCAGAAGGGGGGACCTTTCAATATCCTCGCCGCAATCGTGCCTCGGTAGCTCTTGACATCGCCGATGTCCTCGCCGAGGACACCCACGACATTGACATCTGGACCTGCCCGCGCATAACACTCTGCGAACATGCAGACTAAAGGTCCACAGTCCAACGTTTCACCCTGGTGTCGGCATCTAATGTACTCGGGCATGTCGCTGACCATAGGCCATAGTCGTGACGCGTTCATATACAACGATAAAAATCGCGTCTGCACAAATAACGTTACTCTTTCGTTAAGGAATTCTCCCTACCCATAGGCAATTAATTATGATCATTCGAAAGACGTACCAATTTCTTTGCATTCCCCTGGCCGAAGGGGTCGCGCATTGAGTTACACTCCAACACAACACGTTTGACGGTATCCAGTATGCAGAGATGCCAGTGGAACCGGGTGTGTACGGGTAGAAATATGTACCGGCACCCAGACTGGATTTTGTCCATGATTCCGGCAATCTCTTGGCCTACGGTCACTTGCAGCGAGTTGGCAAACGCGAGCACATTACCCTTATTGATGCTCGGCTTTTTCGCTCCCTTGCTTGGTCGTGATAGCGCGTCGTTCACGGCTTTCTGAAAATCGAACACATCAACCAACGCAATAATAACAATGTGATTTGTAATACTAACCGTATAAATTCCAAATAGGATACTCACCGCTACGAACCATGGCACACAACCACACCGCACCTGCGGATTGTGTTGGAGCTGATATTCATTGCTGCATAGATGATGTAGGTACGCGTCGATGACTTCGCCTTTCACAGCTTCGTCAAACAGTAGTTCTAAAACGGCATCGGACGAGACAGACACGACGCCCTGCTGCCATACAGTGTCCTTACAAGATGATAGTCGCAAACGGATAAAAACATCGATTGAGAAAAATATATAAAGCCTTAATAGTGAATAGCAATACCGGACGGCGAATGACGCGAGAAAATGTTCAATGGTGTTCGTCTCATCCTCAGATAAGGTACCCTTTCCACAGTAGCTGTCGTTATTGCGATATCCCTCCCACTTTTGTGCTCCAGGGTCTCCTACAACCTTAGCATCCGAGTCCCCATCGTCGCCGACGACAAATGGTTCCTGAACCAACAATGAAGATAATCATGTTTCCGTAGGTATCTGTATTTATTGTACAGGTATTGACTCAGAAACACAAGGTATTTAAGAATCTATCCGGAGTATTTTGAGCCAGACTACTTATATTTGTATGGAACTACGTACCTGCTCATTATTGACGTCGACCGCTGACTTTCCTTTCGCCCTCTGTGTTTTTCTCGCTTTCTCAATTCGCGGTGTCGACACAGGTGTCACGAATTCAGGCTTCTTCTTTCTCTTCCGATCCTTACATGCCATTACACCACGTACAATCAATGAATCTGCGGCCCTGCTACAAGTCTCACGGTCGGTCTCATCGGCCTACTACAATTTCAACAAAGCAAATAATCATTCAACAGATAGACAACTACGACCTACAAATTGTACTTACTATATTAATTAGCTTACCTTGACATCTATCGGTGCAACATAAGGAACAATGGCCATCAATTGGTTAAACTCTAGCAGGCTACCAACCCCTTCGTCATCTGACTCGTTTATCGGATCAACTTCGGCCAAAAGGATGTCCATTTTTTTTTTGCTTCGTCGCTCCGTATTCGCTCGCTCTTCCGCTGTCTCCTCGGGATCCTCCTCAGTCTGACTCTCCTCCTCCCCAGTTTTTTTCTCATCCTCCTCATCCTCCTCCTCTTGACCTTGACTCTCCTCCTCCTGACCCTGTTTCTCCTCCATGTCGGCCTGCTTCTCTTTCCTCTCTGACTCCACTGCCATCCAGTCTGCTGTCTCCTCATCCCCATAGTTTGCATCACCCTCCTCACCATCGCTCTCGTCCTCACCCTCACCTTCACTGTCGTCATCGACAACACCGGCTCTAGATCTTTGCAATTTATGAGCAAGTCTGGCAATTGCAGTGTCTTTCTTCCGCAGCTCCACCTTCAATGCCGCAATTTGCTGAGCTGCTTCCTGCAACATATGTTAATAATGTCATATAAGAAATTATTTTATCCATTTACAATGGTAGCAACATTGAATAATGCATTTACCTCTGAAGCATGGCAAATTGCATGAACAAACTTTTCTTCCGTGCCTATCCGATAGAATTCCTGAATATCTGACCGCTTTAGGGATGTCAATTCACCAACTGCATGAACCCTGGACATTGGACCGAGGCTATTCAGCCACCGAAAGAGACGCGGTACCTTCGGAAGGCACCGTGCCTTGTCCAGAGTTGGGACCCTCTCATTGAATCAAGCCTGCACATATTGTAATAGACATTACTGCCAACAATAATACATATTGTGCAATATACCAAAATAAGTAGAAAAAATTAACAAATCCGATATTACATTGCTTACCAACAAACCCGCGGTGCAGCCTGTCAAATATTTTTTCCCGGATTTGAAGTTGCTTATAGACTTCAACAGATAACGGTGACTCGCGGGTCCCCACGCGTAGTCACCAATCGCACTCAGGTCTTCCACATACGGTAACAAAAAAAGGGGTACAGAATAATTCGCAGAACAAAATAAAATATTTGCAAAAACAAGCAAAATAAAGAGACGAGCAACATCCGCAACAGAAAGAGGCTCCAGCCCCTGCAACAGAGCCTCACGTAGCTTCTGCAACACCTGGCCACGGGTTACAGAACGTGGCTTGCTCCCAAAAATCCGAACAAACCATTCGCTTTCGACCGATGTGTTTTCGGTCACGTAGACTCATTTCGCATGTAGTCCTAAGACTACAGAATATTCTTCAACTTCAAACGGAAGCTCAATGTCACTTCCAATTTTGAAGGACATAGATTCCGAACTAAAGCTATTGACGAGGGCAACAAGTCGGTGCCATGGAAACTTCATTTTCGGGCAATCCAGAAAATGCCCGAACGGTGTCATTTTTATAGCTGTGATGTGTTCGTCTGTCATGTGTTGCTTCAGTTTGCCCAGCTCATTATGAAAAAATGGTAATGCAAATCGGCTGATTACCGATTTGTGCTCTTTCCCTGGCCTGTAAGTAAAAACCATAAGTCCACATTATCCAAATCTCTAATTTAGTTAAAAGTTTTTCACAATTTAGCAGGAGTAAAAACGCATTCCGAGTATACAATAGTGTCGTTCAGGTATATTAATTGGCAAATTAGACCAAACAAATGAAACTCTTGGTGCCTAATAATACCGCATTTGTCAACCCACAAATATGACTAATTACCGAACAATCCACCAAAAAACCTAAAGTATGCAACTTCGAGTAACTAAACAAAATATACATCTCCAAAATTAACAAAATCAAAGATAAAACAGATAAAATCACCCAAAATCGGCCGAACCGGGTTTCCTGGCCAAAAATTCGAACAATTTCAAACCACCCGTTGAACAAACACAACACCGAACACCCAGGGCTCCTCATCACTGAACCAAGGCATACAAACACGGGACCAAGGCATCTACCCCAAACAATCGAATAAACTACGATATAAAATTCGATTGTCAACAAAATCATAAAATGAAGAGGGTTTCGACCAGACACTTACTTTTTTGAACTTCTTGTGGGGGATCGCGGCGGATTCGCGGTTTTTCTCACCATTTCGCTGAACAAAATGTCTTACTGCTGATCGTCGAGTTCGCGAGGGACGATTTCCTTCTCGAAGAACTAGGGCTTGAACGGAGAGTGAGGG
The DNA here is from genome assembly GCF_009805555.1 of Andrographis paniculata. Lineage (NCBI taxonomy): Eukaryota > Viridiplantae > Streptophyta > Magnoliopsida > Lamiales > Acanthaceae > Andrographis > Andrographis paniculata. Next base: position 1,918,189 of record NW_026137621.1, on the reverse strand, counting down.
GAGTTAGGGAAGCTTTCAGTTTTTAAATCGTGCATATTTTCTGTGATTTTTTTTAAAAAAAAAAATCACAAAATAAGGTACGCAGTATTTAAATGGAAGTATCTAATCGTATACTGGGGGTAGAGCGGGAGGTAATGTATGTATATATTATAAAATTGGAAGTATTTATTAATCAATCGTAAGTACATGTTGCATATACAATTGTCATTGAGTAGAAAATACAAAAAGGGAGTTATAACATATCTAATCAATAAAGTAGGGACTGCAGATCAATTAATTTACAATGGGGACTGAATTGCAAGTAAATTACACTGACAGGGATTTTAGTCCAAGTCTCCCTTTTTTTATATATTTTATCATTTTTAATTTAATGTATTTTGTTTGATTGATTTTATTTTTAAGTATGTTTGATTTTTATAATAATTTTATTCATTTTTTAATGATTGATCTATTATTTATATATTTTATTTTATATATTTTTTTTGTACTAGTTATATTTTAATGGCCGATAATGAAAATGTTCAAGATTTATCAAATAATCCTGCAAGAAAGACCAAATCATTCGATCCAGGATGGAAGTATGGATTTTGGTCGGATTTGAATAACAAAGATTTGATTGAATGCGCTCTTTGTCATGGACAAATGCATTTCGGAGTCAAGAGGTTAAAGCAACATTTAGTTGGGAGCTATGACGATGTTGTTAAATGCCCTAATACTACAGGAGAAAATTCGTAAGGAAATACATCAATTTATGAGGAAAAAAATGATGAATAAAGTATCGCAGGGATTTACCAAATTTGATTATTCTGAGGATACCGAAAATAACGATGAGTTAGAAGAAAATCAAAATATGGGTGCAACAAATTAATCTTCCGAGCCTTCAGTGCATCCAAGTTTAAGAATAAGTAGGAAAAGAAAGTTGGCTCAATCAACTTTTAAGATTTCTAAACCTATGAGAGTTGAAAAACAAAGTAAGTCAATTGCGGCAATGATTCGAAAGACTCCTGAAGAGATTGTTGAAGAAAGATATATGTGCGGTTATGTTAAAAAAAACCATTGAAACTTCTACAAAAGGAAAAGAGGAAACAAAAGAAGTGCAAAGGCGTATTGTCGATTTTTTCTATGAAAATGACATTATATTCAATGCTTCCAAATCAAGAAGTTACGAGATTATGATTGAGGTCGTAGTGACAATATGGTTCCGGTTTGAAACCTACTAGTTATCATCAGTTGCGGGAACCATTTCTTGAAGATACCATAAATGTAACAAATAAATTGAAAGAAAGACACATGGAAGCTTGGAAATAATACGGGTGTTCCCTTATGTGAGATGGGTGGACAGACAAAAGAGGGCGACACTTAATAAATTTTCTTGTCAATAGTCCAAATGGAACTTTTTTCTTGGAACCTATTGATGCATCAACTAAGTCACATGATGCAAGAATGTTGGTTGACCTGGTTGAAAAAAAAGCTTGAAGAAATTGACACGGAGCATGTTGTACAAATTGTGACGGATAATGGAGCAAATTATAAAGCGGTGGGAAGATTATTTGAACAGCGCATTCCTGGGTTTTTTTTTTTTTACATTATGTGCAGCTCATTGTATCGATCTCATACTAGAAGACATTGAGAAAATGAATGAATTTAAACCCTACATTCAAAAGGCTAGGGACGCCACTACTTCTATTTATCGACATGGGAGAATTCTCAGTGCAATGAGGGAAAAGACCGGTGACAGAGATCTGGTGAGGCCGGTGACTACCCGATTTGCTACCACATTTCTCACTTTGCAGAGTTTAAACAAATATAGGAATGAATTGAGGCAGTTATTTGTGAATGATGATTTGAGCGATAATAAGCTGTCAAAAACATTAAAAGAAAAAAAAGTGATGGAAACCATTATTTCATCGAAATTTTAGGATCAGGTAGAAGATTGTTTACGAACAACACTTCCTCTTTTGATTGTTTTGATGATAGTTGATGGTGATGAAAAGTCAATCATGCCTGAGCTTTCTTTGGCTATGAATCATGCGAAGAAGAAAATAACTGAATCTTTTACGGGCAATAACAAAACAAGATTGTTGGCCAAATTGATGGAAATAATTGAGGATCGATGCAGCAATCAAATAGAGATGAAGTTATATGGGGCTGCACTATTCCTAAATCCTTCAAAATATTTTGAATTGAAGAGGAGTGATCTCGTATTTGCTCGTAAGCAACGTCAGTTGTTTAATGATATTTTAGAAAAGATGGTTAAAGATGAAGAATTGATGGATAAGATTAGTGGTCAAGCAAATAATTACGATAAAATACGATGAAGCTTTGACCGTCAATTGGCAATCAAGCACCAAATGCAAAAGAGTCCTCGTAAGTATTTTTAACGTATATATATTTTTATTTTCTATGAAACTTAATTTCACATATTGAACATATTCTTTTTTATATATTTTTTAGTTGATTGGTGGGATGCATATAGTAGTGATAACGAAGAACTTCGATCACTTTCCGTACGGACTATTAGTCTATGTTGCTCTTTCTCCGGTTGTGAATGCAATTGGAGCACATTTGAATTTGTAAGTAAATTTGTTCGAAATTTACTTATATTAATATTTTAGTAATAATCTTCAAATTTTGATATAAAGTTTTATTTTTAGATTCATACCAAGAAAAGAAATTGACTTGAGCACCAAAGACTAAATGATTTAGTGTATGTTCAATATAATTGGAAGATTACACATTGCTTTCAAAAGCGGCGGGAAGAGGGAAGCAATTTTAATCCCTTGATTCTTGAAAATTTTCAATGGGAAAATGAATCGGTTGATGATTCTAGAGATTTAGTTAATGAAGATGGAGATCTTGAGTGCCATCATGTTATAAAGCCGTAGTTGTTTCAAATAATCTCAATAATTCCAATATTCGTAGTAGAGGTGGTGGTGAATCCTCAAGTCCGCCCATCATGTATGACCGTCGCCATGGCCCTTTTAACAAACGTTTGACAAATGAGGATGAAGTAAATGATGAAGATGATATGAATACTGAAGACTAATGTGAATTTAAGAAATTGACAGACTTTTTTATTTTTGTGTTTTGAAACTTTCATATTTTGACATATTGATATTTTAGTGTTTTGATAGTTATGCTTAGTATTTTGATATTTTTTGGTATTTTGATATTTTATTTAAAATTTAGTGATTTAATGTTATTATTTTATATTGTATAATTAAATATTAAAAATTTATAATAAGCGCTAAGCAGGTCGTCGTATCTTCATATTGTCGTCATATCGGGCGCCGTATCGCCAAGGTATATGGCAGTCCGATGGCGTCGTGCCTAAATCCTCGCCATAACAACCTTGGTTCTTCTGTATAAAATGATATTTTCAAAGTTAAGACATATTTTATCTAAAAAAATTTTACTCATAAGTTGTGAATTCAATCTATATATCCAATCAAATAATATATGTAATCCCGCAAAGAATATCTTGTAGTGAGAGGGTGAACTTGTAATCATGAAATGATTAAAATAACATATGTTGTCCCGTAAAAAAATGGCCTATCACTAATATTGAACTTACACTTTTAAATTATTGAAATATTAATCATGATTGTTTCGTATTTTCAAATATAAATGAATAAGTAGTGAATATCGATGATTTTGCCAGGGTGTGTGAATTGCCGTATAGATATATATAATAAGACCCCTATTTCATTGAAAGAAGTATTTCTATTGATTTGGTGACAAATTTGCTAAAGAATACAGTCTCACAGGGGATGAGAGAAATTTTATTAAAGAGATCAATTTGAAGATGATGTTAGCAAAAGACCAGTGAGGAAAATTGATTTTTGGAGAGTATATATATGTTATCTTGTAGTGTACATTTACATTAGTCGTACCTATTTCAAATGACCAAATCAGCCAATGTTATTTCAAAGACCAGTGAGATCAAATGGCACTGGAGAACATAGATAGCAAGCTACTATTAAATACATGAGTACATAACACTGTGTACACGACAAAAATGATGTTAGAGAACTTATCTAGCTTTATACATCTTTAGAAAGACCCGAGTGTATAAGAACACGACGACTAATCCATAATCCATTATTGGATACGAGACAGGTCTCTAAAGATATCCATCCCTCCGGTCTTGCTCCTCAGCGTCTTTATTTGCAGCTTGAACAGATTTGAACCAAAGGAATGCCTGGATTCGAACAAGAGATACATTAAATAGTCAGTCATGCCTTGAACAGGCGACAAAATATAATTGCAGATCCCAACAGACAGAACTGAATAGTAATGTTAATCTATCAAAGCGAAAATGGTTAATTCAATCCATTTTACAAGATGATGAAGGAACCAAACATGTTGAATGGACACTCTTACAGTACATTTGGTATAAGGGATTTGAAAGCAACTGATTAAGAAAAGAAAACACAAGTCAAAACCTCTTTCATCTTATTTGGTTACGATTTTAACGAGGAAAGGGAAATATCAAAGAAGAAGAAAGTCGAAATCTCTTTTCCTTTTTCCTAACAAAAAGATTCAGCCTTTAGCATTTAAATGAAGCAAATAATATTACTTCAGAAAAACAATAGATGCACAGATGAATGGAACTCAACTATATCATCTATCAATCACGATTTCCACTAAAACGTAGCATAGCAATACCCTCATTGCTAGTTTTTTTCTTTTTTTGATCACAGTTGCCATAGATCCCTCTCCCAACTTCCTTGTCACAACTCCATCAACAATCCCATCTCTCTATATACCCTCCATGAAATCAGCCATCTTCGCCATTCAATCAGCATCTTTTTGGACCCGTAAAGCTTTGAATAAGCTTCCGAAAATGAGGTCCGCAATTAGCCCTTCCACGTCCCCTTATCCATTCATTTCCTCGTGCCTTCCTCAAGTCTATCAAACACAATTCTCATACCGACCTGCCCCTTTTCCCATTACAGCCTCAATCTACCTCCTTGCTTCAGCACAAATACTCCTCGAGTCTGCACAGCCTACATCCGCATTTAGATCCCCAATTCTCTCCAGAAGTTCAGCCTACACCAAATCAAAGCAGAAAATTGCCAATTCTTCCCCTAATTCAACATTTCTAGAAGCATGAACCACAACATGAACGCCAATATACAGGCACTGCACAATGAGATCACATGAATGGCGGATAATAAATGTAGATCCATAACCCCGATGCCTTAATAATCCACATTCTTCCCATGAACCTTTGCACATACAGCATTTTCGTGAAGTCTTCCCTTCTCCATATTCTCACCGTAGACATCAATATGCTCTGCAAGGAGCATAAATTATCCAATGTCAAGAACTTCCTTTCCCTTCTCGTCATCATCTTCCCTTCTCCAGATTCTCATCATAGACATCAATATGCTCTGCAAGGAGTATAAATTATCCAATGTCAAGAACTTCCTTTCCCTTCTCATCATAACCAGTTGGGAAATTTCCCCTGGATCTTGAGGCACTCTTGGTTTCAAACATCTTCCAGGACATCCCACTCTCTATATTCTTGGTTCCAAACATCCCACGCTCACTATCCTTGTCAACAGCAATAACTTAGAATCCACAACAAGGCGCCACTCTCAAGATTCTTGGTTCCGAACATCCCACGTCCACTGATCCTGGACCTCCTGATATCCACAGAGATATACATTCAGCCAATTCAGGCACCTTCCAGTGGAAGCCACTCCAAACCCAGTCTGAAGCATCAAATGCTCCCCAGTCCTAGGGATAGATTTACCACATCGGAATTCTCATTTACCTCAGGATTTGAGGCCTTGAAACATTTCATAACCATTCCATACCCAATTAAACTCAACAAGATTTTACCTTTACAAAGGAGAGCCTTGAACTGGGCCTTCTCCATCCTCAGTGCCTCTTCATAATCCCTCAATGCTTCAGTGAACTCCTGCAGCCATGGTTGGGCCTCGGCCCAATCTGAAATGGACAGACAGAGGGTCTTCTACAGCTTGGTGACTCTGGCTACTTCTGAATTGTTACTGAAAATGATTTCTTGGCTGAAGAGATGATCTGTGTATAGGCTTGGATTGAGTCTTTGTACTCTTTCCGTAAAAAGTAATTTCATGGCTTTGAATCTCAAATAGCGGATCCATTCTTCATCTTCTACTTCCACTTCCATTGAATCTTGTTCTTACAGAGGTCAAGCTCTCATCTCCGGTCAGTGCCAAAACAGATATTAGCCTTGAAGAACCGTGGGTTGGTTGGTATGCTGGTGCAAGCAGCCATGGCTCCCAAAGAAAAGGCAAAATAGAAAATGAGGAAGTTGTTAAGCTAGTTATGATAAATCCTACCACCTCACCGGCATAGATGCATCTATTGTGCATGGAAACAAGGCACTTACTGTTATCTAGGGAGCATGCTCTTCATGGTACAAACGACACCAAAAATCTCATCTCCTACATTGAAACATCAATTACGACAAACACATCCCCTTAGGGTATGTATATTAATTTATACAACATTATCATTTCTTCAATGGGTACAAAAGAATCATAATCTATTCTAGAGTAAGCATAGATTAAAATAATCGCATACGATTAGTAGACAATGCCCAAGATTTCAATGCTTACTCAACATTAATATTGAGAACAGCACATTATCCGAGCACATATAGCAACTAAGCATGAGTACTATTCAGAACAGAAGGTAAACAAGAATAAATCATAGAGCTAAATATCTCACCGAAGAGGGAAAGCCAGTGACCACAAAGAATCCAAGCAATGGAGCATAGAACACGCTGTCCGAATTCAAAACACCAAAAACAGGTTTTTGATTCACGTACTCAAAGATCGAACCAACCTGCATAAACAAATCCAAAACCTAATCAAGCATTTTAGCTAGTACTCTAAGGGCAGCAGAGCATCATTAAATAGACCTCAGAATATCACCACAAACAAATTCCCTCAAATTTAAGAGATTTTTCCTTGAAAAGAATCATCATCCAAAATTTATAAAGTCGATTTACCGCAGCAATGGCAGTTACAGTGGAAGCAAGCAAGTAGACATAGAAGGGAACTGCCTGTGACGAAGAGGCACTCTGGGATTCTTGGCGAGCCCATGGTGGAAGCTCATCTGTGCCGGGCTGAGCCCATGAAGGGAGTGGAGCTGAAGAATCTTCAGTATCGCCGTCATCGGACTTGGCAGCAGCCACCAGTCCAAGCCTCCGTGGAGGGAATGACTTGAAAGCAGGGTCGTGAGGCAATATATTATTTAGAAGCTGCGAAGAGAAAGGTAGTCGCGAGGAAGACCAAATGTGTAGCGATAAGTGCGACGGAGAAATAGAAGCGGCGGCGGCGGCGGCGACAAATCCGGTGGCCATAGGACTCGCCGTACTTTGTGAACGAGACAACTCGTTGTTGGATAAAGGTTTTAAAAATCTGTAAGAGCCATCATTTGGTTTTAAACGTGATCTTTTATTATATAATAAATATAGGGAGCTGCTAAATGGTGGGCAGCCCATAATATTTATTAATTATGTAATAATATGGGTGTTTTTTTTTTATTATGAGTTTGGAAAAAAAAATAGTTTTGGTTTCATATGAAAATAATGTTTGATGGAATATTTTGTGAGATGAAAAAAATATATATATTTTTTTAAAATACAGAATTCAAATAGTAAAATTCGAGGAAAGTGACTTAAAAAAACATACCCAATAGTAAAAAGACTATTATATTTCTATTAATTTATTTATTTCTCTTTATTAAATATAACGATTATGTTTTTATTTATTGATAAATTTTACATTTCATTAAAAATATAAAAAGTATTTTATCATTAAATTTGATCGTTGAATTCTTCTTGAATAACATATTTTATATTTTGAATAGCAATTAACAATTAATTTTGTAGTTTTATTTCTTTTATTTAAACTAATACTTCATTTTCCATTTTTAAAATATAAATATAGATATCAATATAGCAAATATTGTATACGATTTATTTGGTAGTGATTTAGAAGAAAATAATCAATATAAAGATTTTCAAGCTACTTCGTAAATAAATATATTCAAACGCAAATTCTTGTTAACCAAAATTCCGAACTCGATGTTGAATTGGCTAGTAAATTTATTGATATATTTTTTTTAAGATAAATAATTTTTTATGCAGTATTTTCTTTTTAAAATTTATAATTATATATATGTTTATTTGAATTTATTGTTTATAGTATAGTTGTCTATATATTATATAATGAATTTATACCATCTGAAAATGTATAATTTATTAAAAATAATGATTTAATGTTGCTAATGTTTAGATTATTAGATATTAGAAAAAAATTAGTTAGAAACCTTTTTTTGGAAGATTGTTAATGAAAAGACATAAGAAAAAGAAATACGAATAAGATTAGAATGGTGTGAAAAATATTATTGATAGTTAGATATTTTCTGTTAATATTTTATTTTTTTAAATACATATATAAATATTATATTAAAATAAATAAGAACATAAAATTTAAAAACATCATAAAAATTTTCACAAAAAATAACTAAACACACTTTTACTTTCAATTGAGATGAAAAATAAAAATTAAATTATAAACTGAATTTTTCAGTAAAAAAAAATTAAAAAATCAATATTTTAATAGTTTTGAAAAATATATTAGTCCAAAAAAAAAAACCTATAAAAACAAACTAATTCCGAAGATATTAGATTTCACATCTTTTGAAATACTTGACAACAAGACCAATAAGACAAAATTATTTAATAAAACAAAGTTTTCCTAGAAAAGAGAATAAAAGCCTTTTTTTTAATATAATTTAGTCTCTTCATTTATATTATTTTGATCATTTATTTTTAATATGTATAGAATATTAATTAATTTATATTGATCAATAGTCTTCGGAAACAACATATGTAATTTTTTTAATAGCAATGTTATAATTAATTTTTTTTAATTTTTATTAGTTCTAATAATCATTTTAGTCAATGCGTCACTTATCATTACAATCATATCATTATTATTATTACTATTGAATAGTCTTAATTTTATTTTGATAATATTTAAAATTAATAATATATCATGAACCTCTTAACATTGACGCAAATTTTAAAAAAAATCAATTTGAGCAATAATGTATCATGAACATCTTAACATTGATGCAAATCCAGAAGAAAAACAATTTGAGAAGATTGATGGGCCATGTAAATGAATAGTACATGATAGTTATGAAAGTATATTTCAACACTATCAATAGTATGTGATAAATCATGAATACCATCTGCACAAAAGATTTCCAAAAGAGTAGGATGTCCAGCTATCTCAATGCCATAAAGAAAGAAGATGGATCATGGATTATTTCGAAAACAGTTACAACACACAATCATGATCTTGATCCAAATATACCAATGTTAATGCCGGCTCATAGAAAATTGGTGTACACATGAAGAGAAAATTGGAGGCAAATGATATTGCGGGTTTAAGGCCAAGTAAGAACATTTGATTGCGTGAAGTTCAAGCTGGTGGTCCTGAAAACATTAGGGGTGTGTTTGTTTGGGAGTTTGGATTTTGAATTGAGATTTGAATAGTAAAAATTTTAAATTTGAATAGTTGTATGATGTTATATAACGAATGTAAAATTAATTTTTAGTATAATATAAAAAATGAAAAATAGGTGTTTTATTTGATATTTTTGGGGGAAAAATTTTGGATGAATAGTAGGATTTTATTAAAATCCTTCAACCGAACGAACCTAGATGTCTTCCAAAATATTGTAGGAATTTTATAGAGAGCAAGAGAATATTGAGATTGGGTGATGGAGATGCAGAAGCTATTCGAAAGCTTTTTGCAAGATTGCAACATCAAGATAGAAATTTTTTTATGTGATAGACATTGATGATGAGGGAAGGTTAAGAAATGTATTGTGGATTCATCCGAGAAGTCGAGTTGCGTATTGAGACTTCAATGACGTAGTGATCTTTGATACGACATATCTTGTCAATAAGTATGAATGCCGTTTGGAGCTTTTGTTGGGATTAATCATCACGATCAATCTATATTGCTAGGGTGTGCTCTGGTGACACGCAAAGACTCAACTTCATTTAAATGGCTTTTCGAAAATTGGGTTCAAGCAATGGATGGGGTGCGACCTAAAGCCATATTGACCGATCAATGTGAAAGCATCAAAATATCAATAAGAGAGGTGTTTCTGGACACTATACATCGATATTGTTTGTGGCATATAATGTCGAAATTGCCTTTGAAGTTTAAGGGTATTTAGGAGTATAATAAGACGATTGTCGAATTCAAATGAATCGTATATAACAGCATTACGGCTTCTAATTTTGAAAGAAATTGGGGTGATTATTTAGTCAAAATTGGATTGGAAAACAAAGTCTAGCTTCAAGATTTATATTCTGAAAAGGAAAAGTGGATTCAATTATTTGAATCACGTGTTTTGGGATGGTATGATTTCGACACAAAGAAGTGAAGGGATGCACACATATTTTTATAATTATATCCATTCAATATGCACGTTGAAGGAATTCATTGAACAATATGAAGTGGCAATTGACAAGAAAATTCAAAAAGAATTTATGGCAGACTTTGATTCAAAGACAAAGATTAAGGCATGTAAGACTGAATTTCTATGGGAAGCTCAATTCCAAAAAGTTTACACAAATGCCATATTTAGAAAATTTCAAGAAGAAATTGACCGAATGCTATATTGCAATATTATTCCGGGTCCTGAAGATGATGTTGTTGAAGTTGGTATTGAGAATTTTTTTTTTATGATGGAGAGGAGACTTCGAAATAATTTCTTTATGAATGAATTCACTTATAAAGTTGAATATCATCTCGATGGAGAATAGTTTGATTGTGAATGCAAGAGCTTTGAACTTAAGGGAATAGTTTGTTCTCATATATTTAAAGTAATGATGTTAAGGACATACAATTTATTAATGGAAGATACATTTTAAATAGATGGAGAAAAGATGTGCAAATGAGACATTATTCGATATTTTTTAAGAGAGGATACCCACATATGACGGAAGAGTTTAAGAAATTTTAACAAGTTGAAAAATATTTTCAAGAATGTGTTGATATGGCTATGGACAATCCTCAAAAAATGAGGAAAAATGGATTGGATTGAAAGAAGAACTTGTAAATTGGGAGCCTACAATAGATGAAAATAATTTTTTGGTACCAACAATCGAAAGTCTTGACGTTGAAGGTGTTCATTTATATGATCCTCATGTTACTCCATCATGGGGAAGACCGAGGAGTAATCGTAGAATGTCGGCTTATGAAGTTGCTCAGAGAACTAGAGCCAGAAAACAAACACGAAGAATGGAAACTACCTGTAGGAGAGGAAATGAAAACAGATGAAGGAGTAGAGGTCGGGTTCAAAGTAATAGAGAAAGCACAATCAATAATCAAAATATCAATAATTTTGATTTGAATGATCCTCCAATATTCGAAGACGATTTGGAGACAACATTTGGATCGGACAAAAATCTAACTAGAAGAAATTATTTTATTCACAATTTGTAAGTACTTTTTATACTTATTTTCAAAGAATATATATGTTTATTTCAATTCTAAATAACAATATTATTTTAATGCAGAATTTTAAGAAATATCCTATATCGTTCATCGTTAGAAAACTTAATTTTCAAAGTTTACAATATTTGTGTAAGTATTTTCTTATTATGTTTTTTTTTTCATATTATTTTTTCAACACGCATCTAACTTTGTGTTTATTTTTATTTTCTCCAATTTGGTATTTTACCTTCATCCATTTAGCTATAATTGTTAGCTATAATTGTTGCCGTTCGTTATTGCTTTGATATAATAAGAACAAATTTAACATTTTAGTAATTTGAATTTATGTAAATTTTATTTATTTTTATATTAAATATTTTAAGCAATTCCATTATTATTTTTATATAATTATAACATTTATTTTTATTTTTTTTAAAATTTGTATACTCATTAAAAAGCAGTTTAATTTTAATTTTATTGAAATTAAGCATGAATATGAAAGGTCTATGTGTTTGTTTATATATTTGTTTTAATTTAAATATTTTAACACATTTTTAATATTTCATATATACATATATATATATATTTAATATTAAACATTTTAACCCATTCAATTAAATATTTTATATAATAGTATTTGTCCTATCTTAAATATATAAAATATTTTGTTAAATCAAAATTTATTCATTGATTAAAAAAATAATATCAAAATTAGAAATTAAATACAATTTTTTAATTTTTCCATAATATACAATTATATATAATAGTATATTAATTGCAGCCGTTGTATAGAAATTTGTACATACACTAATTTATTAAGAGATATTAAATAGCTGACATAGAAATTGAGAAATTCAAAAATAAAAATTTAAATGTCTATAAATTCATTCTTATGTTAACAACAATAATCTACTTTATTTTCTAAAACTATGGCCGGTATTCCAGGCAAACACAATCCATCCTTAAAAAAGAATGAACAGTGCCTTCATTTCCAAAAATTTAGAAACCATGTATGAGCGTTCGAGGATTCAACATTCTGGTTTGAAAAAAAATATTTTAGAGTTATTGAACCGGTTCATTTCATATTGTCGGAAGCAGTTTGAGAGCCAAATTCTTTTGGAAGAAGAGTCACTGATGAACACTTCTAATTTATATCTCGAGGTTGTCGAAGAGAAGACAAAAAAGACATTCAAGTTATTGTTATGTCTCATTGTACCGGTATTACTCCTAAAGTTTTTACCAATCGCAATGATATTCCACGAATAGTTATTTGGAAGAGCTTCTTAGATTATTTTATATTGTTCTTGTTTTCTGATGTATCGGAAGAGTTTCTTAGTTTATTTTATACTGTTCTTGTTTTCTGATGTATAGTTTTCTTTTGATTATGAATAAAATGTTGTTGTTAAATGTTTTTTTTTTTACTTTTTTTTCCAATTTTTTAAATAAATAATATTTGCAAGAACAAATAAAATTATATATTTCGAAAAAAGTTTGAAATAAACAATGAATGAAATTAATTATGAATAAAACTCTGAAGCAATCCACTTCACTTTTATCAAAATTGAAATTGAAATATCTTCACTCCTATCAAAACTGAAATTGATTCGTGAATAGAAGCCAATGCTTAGTCATTAGAAATAGAATTTTGTAAAACTCTAAGTCCATAAAAAACAACATTAAATGGAGAGCATTCCTTCGTCGGCAGTTCCAGTTCCAACCGGAACGGTCATCTAGGCTTAACTTTTTTTTTCTCTGACCGTAAACCGCGGTTCTAACCGACGGTTTCAGTTTGAACACGGGCATATTGTATTTTTATTTTTTTATTTTTGAAAAAAATATATATTAACCTTATGCTTGGGCTGATAGGTGAAGATGAGGAGAAAAAAGGAATGGAGATGGATAAAAAAAAAAAAAAAAGAGAGAAATTAGGAAAAAAAAAAAAAAAAAGGATAGAGGAAGAACCTCGGTGTCGGCGGCTACGGCTGCGGCTGCGGCTGCGGCTTGGGTGTGTAATGAATTAGGGTAAAAATATTCATTGTAGTATTAATTTTTTCTAAAATTAAAATAATATTAATATTCACCTCTTTGAATATTTATTAACATTATTATTTATCTTTCCAAAAAGAATAATACTGTTCACTTGCACTTTCAAAAAATCAAGTAAATTTTTATTTTGAATATAATTTATGAAAATTTTTCTTTAAAAAATAGATCAGTAAATATTTATATTCATTTTATTTTAATTTTGTGTTTGTCTTAAAAATAACTTGCAATATACTTATCATTATTTATTTTATGTTAAAATGCAAAAGTTAAGAATTTTTTAAACAAAAAATGAATTGAATAAATTATTTTTATAAAAATTATTAAATTGAATTTATCAGAATTCAAATTAACAAAAAATATCTAACAAATATAAACCTAAAACAATATATTATATATCAAAAGAAATCATATTAAATGATAAACATATAGATATTAATAAACTATATATGCTTATGTATATAATATGATATTAATAAATTATACAATTATTATACTTCATATTAATAATTATATTTCCTATTTATAACTAATAACGATAGTATAAATAAAAATTTCTAATCAAGAGTCTAAAAGTCTTTTATTAATACTAATAATTTATTGATTATTATTTTTAATGTTTCTACCTAGGTAGAATCTGCCCAAAATTAGCGATAAATATAATATACAAGTTGTAATGCTCGATTTTGGAGTTTATAAAATAATATTATTATAGCAAATAAATATTTTTATACTTCCTCCGTCCCATATAATATGAGTGTATTACTGTAAACACGAGAATTTAGGTAAAGTATAATTAGTAAGTAATTAAAAAATGTATTAGTAAAAATAATTATTATTTAGTAAAAATAATTGTAGATTAAGATTAAAATAACTAAATAGTTTAATTAAGATTAAAAAAATTTAAATTTTAAATTTTAAAATATGATTAAAGTGTATAATTAATTTTCCAAAAAAGGAAATGACAAATTATGTGGGACGAACAAAAATATAAAATAGGGACAAATTATGCGGGACAAAGAGAGTAATATTTTGGGATCAAGAAATTAATATTTTAGAATAAATTTTATTCCTATTTTATTTCTTAATTATGATTAAAAAAATTGTTAAAGGGATAAATATCGAAAATATAATATATATAATAATAGCCAAAACTGCCTATATCCCCCTGTGGTTTGGAAACTCGGCGCCTTTTCCCTCTGTACTTTAAAAACTGCGTAGTTCCCCCCTGTGTTTTCAGAAACGTTGCACGTAACCCCCCAAACGTTAAAAGATAACGGAGGTTGGTATGCACGCGCGGATCAAGCGAGTATTACTAGGATTGCTTGTTCTAAAATACCCAAATTACCTAATTTACCCTTATGACTCCCATTAAGTTGTAACACTCCTCCCCATTGTTCTCCCACTAGCGAAGCAAACCCAGGTCCTCAATCTCCTCTTCGGTTCCCTTGGCCACGGATTTCCAATCTCCAGGTACGAATTGCTATTGATAACTTGTTGTTTTTGTTTTCGCCTCTTTCTTGAATTCATTTTGCGATTCTTCATTTCTATTATTCAAATCTCCAGGTACGATTCTTCATTGGGTATTTTGCGAACATAGGTATATTCATTGTTGTATACGTAATTGGTAGTTATTCCCTGAATCAAGGCTGAATGTTCGTCACTTTTCGAGGTTTTGTGTAAATTGGTGTGAAATTTTGGGAATTTTGAGAATTTCGTCACTTTCGAGCTTATTTTGGGAATTTCATCACTTCTGTAAAATTCAATTTCTTATTTTCCTTCAAGACATAGTATCGAGCTTCTCTAATATTGTGTGAATTTCACGATCTGCAGATGTCTACGAGTACTAATAATTCCCACGCAAAAAAAAAGAACGAGTTTTGAGTTGCGGTACAAATGCCCAAAGTGCAAATATGGTGTTGTAGCTGCCATACGTGTGGTTGGTCCATCAAAAGAGACTGAAGGTAGATTATTCTGCAACTGTCGAATGGGGGTTTGTGATTTTTTCCGTTAGCTAGAACCTCTCAACAAAAGCCACGAGGACCGCGATATGCACGTGGAGATTGAGGTTGACTCGTCCATGTGTTTAGTCGATGAAGTAAAGGAGATTAAGATGAACAATGATCAGATCGTTTGCGAGCTGAAGGCGGTGCGACGCACTTTGAAAAAAATCATGATTGTTTTGGTTGTTCTCATTGCAATTGTGTTGTTAAAAATAGCACTTTAGAAGGCGTAGTATTGCTCGTTCGTATTACGGAGCTTTTAGGTAGTTTATGCCTAGGATTGGTGTCACCTAATAGTCTTTTAGCAAGAGTAATGTTGATTGAGTCATGATTGAATGACAAATTTTCGGATTGATGTAGATGATTCGTGTTTCTTTTGTAGTAGTAACCAGTTCGTCTGTCTTATTGTCAATCACTGTCTTTGGTTCCTCAGAACACAGAAAATGGCACGAGGGGCAATCGAAGCCTCTTTTGTCTCTCTGCTTTGTTCTCTCTTCTTTTCAAATCCAGCTTGTTGTTGTGCGTGGTAATAAGGTCTGTAGCGTTTGTCACCCCTCCCTCCTTCCCTTATCAGTGTTCTCCTCTTCCTGATGCACTACAAATCTTCTAGATGTATGTCGTCTTTTAAAATTGTTACAAATCTCTCCTCTAAGTTTGTTTATGGTGTGGAGTGGAGGGGTAGTAAGAACTTTCTTTCAACAAATTATGATTTTCCCCACCATCATTCTTAGCTACTTCTTGGCTAGTATATATATATATATATGTATTGTATATAGAAATACTTGATCATCTTTTGCTAAAATTCTGCAGTTGGTTCCCATGGATGCATGCTTTGAGTGCAATCTTTTTAAGCATGTATTCATTTGCTAATAATGTCTAAAGAACTTCAAACCACAATAACCATTTTATTATTATTATTATTCTTCTATATATGGCTGTTCCATTACCATTTCATTCAAATATACATTTCATCAGAATTGGGTGAGGAAGTCATGGATACGTTGGTTGATCTCATCTGCCCTCTCCTGACTGATAAAGTGAGCAGCCCCTTCAATCACCACAACTTCCTTCAACGAGGGCACGTGTTTCTAGAACTCTCCTTTGTGGATGAAGTCTTGCACTCCTTGCACGTGATAGGTCAGGTCTAGATCTCCCAAAATAAACTTTGTTGGCACCACTACTTTTGCTCCAACAAAAGCCCTACTCAGTTCCCAGCTTCTGCAAATATCAAAATGTTAAGAATAATCAAATTAGAACCCATAAATAGTCATTATACAAATTACAACATCTTAAATACTAAACTATAAATTAAACAAGATGAGGATGATTTGCAGATGATAGGAAGTAATTGACAGAGACACACTTACAGAAAGTCATAATTTATCACCACCCTGTAACAAGATAAACTATGAAATAAGAGATGATCATCCATCATAAATTTAGCACACAGATAGATAGTAGAAGGTAGCCGACAGGAGCATGCTTTCCAAATAAAATCCAGCCCCACGCAATGCAGATTTTCGGTTACAATATTAATACCTCACTACCGTCATGTCGTAGCGAACCAACAAACAAAAACACATCAACCAATTCGCCAACACAAAAGCAACATAGGTAGTGGAACCCTAGCATATGTAATACAGAAATTAAAGCTTAGAAATCCCAAGTTCAATACACAATCATGAACCACCACCCCGACGAGTGAGCGGTATTTTCGAGAATCGAACAGATTTCAAGAGAGATGCGATGGACGCTCGCACGGATGATGTTGCTGGTCGCTTGCCTTTGTCGCAAGAATTTGTTCCTCCCTATTTGCCAATATGCAAACAGATAAATTATTAGGTGTGGCTAAGGTGTGACGAGAAAAATTGGAGTGGCACGAATATGTACCTGTTGTGGCTGTGAAGCAGTCCCTACAGTGTTTGGGTCGTGCGGCGAATCTCTATTCGACGTCGCATCCTCCTGTGATGAATTATCAAGAGACAGTTAATATCAGTACATAGCTTAAAGCAAACGATATTCGTATGTCGAGAGTTGATATAGTACCTCACAGGGGTTTGGATCATCCTGAGTGTCACGGCAATCCGGCCCGGCTGCACTCGACTTCTGCGTAGTCACCTGCAATATATAACATGAATTACGACCCCATATTTTAATGACTACTCCAAAGGTAATATGATCTAGGGACTACTACCTTCGGAGGAAATGAAACATTTTTGCATCATCTTTTGTTATGCCTTTGTTGCAAACACTTTGAGCATGTGGTCGTCAACCCTTTCCGAGAGGCTTTCTCCGGGTTATTCTCGTCATTTCCATCACGTCTCCTTGCTTTCTTTGGTCTTCCCGTACGAATCTTTATCTTCGGGGGATCAACCGGCCCAAGGTGGGTTTTCTCATACTCATGCATGCCGGGGACGGGGTTGATATGGTGACTATAAACCCGTTCATACGTCTCCCTCCAGAAGCAGATGTCCACAAAATCGTCAGCGTTAAGACGGTGGTGATCGATGGCTGCAATGGCGTGGCAGCGTGGGTACCCACAAACTTGAAACATCCCACACGTGCAAGTCCTATGTCAAAGCTGAACCACATGATTTCGTTGGTAATGAAGTACTTCAAAGTTTTCTCCGCCTCTCCACGACGCAAAACAGTTCCTAGACTCTACCCGCTGTTTGTTGATCTTCTTCACAATGTTGAGGCAGATGGCTCCAGAGAATTTTTCAATCCCCACATACTTCGTCTGTATTCGAACCATAAGGTTGCGCCTTATCCACTCCCACATATCAACAATTGGGAGATCTCTCGCTTCCATTATATACCGGTTGAAGGACTCACACATATTGTTTACAAGCGCATCACTTTTGGTCCTCGGCGAGAAGTAGGCGCGGCACCAATTGTGGGGGGAACTTTGCTCAACCACGTGTATGCCTCTTCTCCGATCCCGTGCACCGCATCATACTTTCGGATATCTCTCATAATTTTCTCGTGCTCCTTTACACTATACGTCGAAGCGGTAGACCATAAATACTTCTTCAATGCAAGCCCTTTGAATCGAGCTTTGAAATTGTTGTACATGTGTCGGACGCAGAACCTGTGCTCTGCACGCGGCGCCCGAACAGATATGGCATCAACCAGCCCCTTCTGTCTGTCTGATATAAATCCTCACTTCCCGTTCCTGCATTCGCCCAAATCGCGCAGCAGACGCTCTAGAAACCAGTCCCATGTCTCGAATTTTTCAATCTCGACAAACGCAAACGCTAGAGGGTATATATTGTCGTTTGGGTCACGCCCAACTGCCGTGAGCAGCTGCCCCTTGTAAATTCCCTTTAGGAAGCAACCATCCAGCCCTATAATCGTACGACACCAATCCAAGAAACCATCCCTCAACCCCGATAGGCAGTAATACATTATGCGCAAAACAGGAGGATCACTGTCGCGATTTACATCCAAAATAAGACTGCTGCCCTCGTTGTACCTGCAGACAGTCGCACAGTAGTCATACAACCGGCGATATTGCTCCTTCGTGTCCCCTCGAATCATCTGCATTCCGTACTTTTTTGCCCGATAGACCTTATGCATACTAGCATCAACACGAACTTCCCGGCGAATCCTTTTCCTGAGGGCGGGGAGCGTAATATTAGGGTTATCGCTTACGATACTCTTGATTCGTCTTCCCAGGTATTTGTAATCCGCTTGTGTATTTCGTGTTTGGTGCGCACAAGTGTGAGTCCCTACATAATGTACAAGCAAACACAAAAAAATGTAATGTACAACTGCACTAATAAATATTGCCCAAACAGAAATGCGCAAACAAGTGTGAGTACCTTTTAATGTCTTGATCTGAAATGTAGGCCCATTCATTACACATGATGCGTGGATCCTCCAAGCGCATCCCTTTTTGCAAGCCGCGGTCACTTTTGTCCTTTCATTCTTTACGAAAAATATGTCCCATCCTTTGCACACCGACCAATCCCTCAATGCATTCTTGTACTTATCGCGGCTTTCAAAATTTAGGCCTACTTTTAAATCAACACAACCTAAATCACGATCCTCGTCCCATTCATGATACATAGGGGCCGAGGTATGATCTGTCCGAGGCGATGTTCTTAGACATCTCTCGTTGTTGCTGTCTGTATCGCTGAACCAGCCCTCGGACGATCGAGGTGCTGCCGTGAACCCATCCGCCTGCTCCTCCTCGTCCTCATCATCCTTTCTGTGAAGACCTTCAAATCCCTCGAAATCACGATCATTTTCGGGCAATTCATCATCCTCCCCATGCAATCGGTGTATCTCTTCTTCAAGTCCCTCAAACCCGGATCCATCTCCATCATCGTCATCATCTTCTTCGCCGGATGTGATGCCATCCCAACATTCGGCATCGTCTGTAGCTGGTGCAGTAAACTCTCCCTCCAAGTCATCATCCCCGTCCGGTTGATCCTCCATGGCCGTGTCATAACTGTCCTCACGGTTGAACCTCCCATCGTGCTCACTATCTCCTCCGTCAAATCCCCCATTATATGAATCCTCCATAGCAGCCCGTTCATCGAAATGATAACCCGCACTATGTTGTTCCCATTGATCTCTACTTGGTGTAAATACGAAAGTATATTCCACACCGTGTTGTTTGGCCTCTCTCGCACCCGCAATATCTTCATTGTAATCTATCCACACCGGTTCATCCACACCAAGATGCCCTAGACCGTCCCCCCCCCCCGTACGAATCTTCATCGTTGTCGTCGTAATTCCACGTTGGCGGTCCACTACCGCGAACATCATCATCCTCCTCGTCCATTCCTTCACCTCCTCATCACCGGACTTTTTTCCTTCGGACTCCTCTCCTTCGACATTCTCATCACTCTCTTCATCTATTTCATCCCTATCGTCAAACCCACCATAATATCGCCCTTCCCCACCATCCATTTCCGAGGACTCAGAGTCCGAGTCCAAATCTAACTCTTCCATAGTTTCAGCAACTCGTTTACCCTTCACATTGTATAATTCATTGTTCGGATCAAACCCCCCGGTCATATTTTTGCTAGTCCATGCGGCAGAGCACTCTCCACCCACGCAACCTCCCTGGTTCTCTTCCATAGATTCGTCAGCCTCCGAAGATGGCAGCTCAATAACCGCACTGCCCGGGGGAATCGGAAAATAACTTGAACTGTTATCTACATGCCAATCAATGAGGGGCACCTGTTTTTCCAATCCTACTTCGTGCCACTCTCTATCGCATGTTGCGATGGGCAATCCAATGTCTTCTACATAAACGTGTATGTGCTTCTCCCCATAATGCTCGTGAAACATTTCCAAGACATCCTCGTCGGTCTACATTAGGAAAATAAATTTGGTGCTGAATCTGCAGGGGACCCCTTTAGAAGTGTGATACATGCGCACTGCAAGGCTCTTTCCACCAGCACGTCCGTACATATTCAGGAGGGTCCCATAATAAATCCTGTCCTTGTCGATCTTTTTAAACAATACTTCTATTCCGCCTACGTAAGGATGACCTGGGCTTTCCACTTGAAAATATCCACCAACCCACATGTAAATATCAACGTAGGAGTCTTCATTCATTGCTTCGAACTAACAAAATCCTGCAAGTGGGACAACCAAAATACCAATTCAATCCCCCTCCGACTGACAGACATAAATAAACTATACAAAACAAAGCGAAGATGGTCCACCCCCAGACAAAACAAAAAATTTCGATTAAAAAAAACCAATAAATCCAAAACTTTACGCAGGCAGGTAATGGGTTTTTGGGGAACACCATCGAAAACCAATAAAAACCAGACAAATCGAAGAATTTCTCAACCTGGAATTGCCATAGTCCGTGAAAGCAAAGGAAAAATGAAAAATGCCCTAACCCGTGAAAAAAAAACCCAAAACAGCGAGGTAGAAGATAACTCGTGAAATGCCCTAAATCGCGATAACAAGTGGAATACCCGTGATATCGCTGAAGATGAATGAATGACAGACCTGTTCTTGGCCGAAATCGCGACCGCGACCGCCGGGGTAGATAGCCGCCGTCGGAACCTGGAGTCTCGTCTGGAGCTGCGGTGACCTCGGGGGGGATTGTGGGGATAGATGTCGGTGGGGTGGGGATAGACCTGTTTTTTTCCGAAATCGCGACCGCGACCGCCGGGGGAGATAGCCGCCGTCGGAACCTGGAGTCTTGTCTGGAGCTGCGGCGACCTCGGGGGGATGGTGGGGATAGATGTCGGTGGGGTGGGGAGGAGTGGTAGGAGAGAAGTGAGAGAAAGTTATATGAGATATTTAATTTAGGGGTATAACGGTCCATTACATATAAAATTTAACACCGTTAGGTTAAATTGATCAATGGGGAGAGTTTGCAACGTTTCTGAAAACACAGGGGGGAACCACGCAGTTTTTAAAATACAGGGGGAAAAGGCGCCAAATTTCCAAACCACAGGGAGAATATAGGCAGTTTTGCCATAATAATAATAATAATAATAAGGTGATGATGATGATATTAATAATATATAAATATAAGTATATATATAAAATAATAACGTTAATAAAAATAATATAATATAATATATAATAATAATAATAATATAATTATATATATAAATCAAACTCTTACCTTACAACCAAAGCAACATAGTAGCAAAGAACGCCAGGGAGAAAGAGAAGAAAGGAGAAAGAAGAAAAAGAAAAGGAAAAAGATTTAGTCGTTCGATTTCGATTTTGATTTGGGTATTGTATTTCTTGTTATACGTAGAATTTAATTATGGATTTTAATATAAATTTTGATATTAAGATATTAAATTAGAAATTCTTCAAAAAATTCATAACTGGCTACTTGGCTATTTAATCGACGAAGTTCTTTAATTAATAGTCTATTCGTAGTCCTAGCATTATATTATGAGAATTTTGTATCGATTCGAGCCGAATTGAAAACGGCATTGTATTGCACCTGCCTGTTTATTCATATATTTAAATATTTTTATTTAATAATTAGACGATATAAATATTATGAGGTATAAGAGTTTTATAGCTAGAATATCGTAGTCTACTAAATATAAAAGTTTGAAACCCAACGAGTTAATTATAGAAATTAACTTTTGAATAAGCAGGTAGCTCCTATGAATAAGCATATAGTTCAGCTGATGTTAGTAAATAATGGGGCGGGTGTACGCTGGAGGAGATTTGGGTAAGATTGCGAAAACTAGGGAGTGTCGATAAAAGGTAAGCAGTAAGGAATTAAATCTAATTTTAAGAAAATTAGGTATGCATGTTGCATGCGATTCTGATTAATATGCTAATGTGATATTATGTTAATCATTTTGTCAGTGCATGTATATATTTATATATATATGTGTGCGTATGCATGTGAGAGATTTCACGGTTTATGGTATTTGATATACGTATTTGATCGCGTTGGTGAATTTATGAAAAGGAGGATAGGTGAGCTGTCTCACCAGCCCTTTTCGGTAAATTCACTTATTTGGTATGTTGCACACATATTGCACGGTTTATGGGATATGTTTTATGGATCTATCGTCTAGTCGATGTGTGCGGTAGTGCTAGGCGAGGGCATCATATGAGGTTAGGATATTCGACCCCGATGTACCGTAATACTTTGGCGATAGTGGACGATAGTAGTCGGACAACTCGGTGACTTAGTCGCACGGTCATTCAGGGATTAGACCCATTGTAATTGAGATGTATTTGGTCTAATCATTCGTGTTCGGTGTTGTTCCACTCATTGGACTAATCACTGGTGAGGTCTACCGGTAGTTTAGGATCATATGTCAAACTCCAAACGTGATCCCGTTAGGGCGCACGAGGAGGAGTAGAGTTTCCGGGTTTCCCTTGGGTGATTCCAGGTTGCACGGATTCTACTACATTACACGGGATAGGGCTAGTCAGTGGGGGTCCTATCTTCGCTATCACAGACTATGGGGCGTCTTGTGGTTAATGGTGACAACGTTTGGCTATCCATGTATTGATTGTGGGAGTCGTATGGTGGGTATATGGAAGTGACCAGATGACCGTTATATTATTATGGGTTTATCAGGTCCTTCCTTAAGCCGAGGATTTTCCGGCTATTTATTGATGATGGTCTAGTGAGCTTGTTATTACGGGGCCGAGGGTATTCTGGCTGCTCACTTAGACAGATGTAGTGAGCCTATGATTATGGAGCTGAAGTTATTCCGGCTGCTCACTTCGGCGGATGTATATACATATGTGGATGTGCATTGTTGTCGAGTTTGATATCTTTGTTGCATCATTTCACTATTGGCATGACATGACACGTATTTCATGATTGACGGGAATTAGACTTTATTTTAAAAAGGTATGAAATGACATATTTCACGTTAGTTCTTAAAATTGATTTAATTCTAGACTGCTTTTAAGAAAAATATTTGTTTCAGGTATGCATGGCACATCCGAGACAGGGGACGTCTCGGGATATAGAAAGACGGGCTGAGTGAGGGATCTTACATCTATTGTATTATATGTAAATTTTTAACCGGAAAAACCTCTTGTTTAGGAGTGTGTTTTGTAAATATTCATAAATCAGATTTTGTTATATAATAATACACTTTTATAGTTAATTTTAGCCTTAACACTGTATTGTAGGGCCCAAAGTAGGATGTGGCGACCTCATGATATAGTGTGACGGTAGCATTTCCAGTATGAGTCAACTGGGGGTGTTACACAAATTGCTAAGTACTAATATATATATATATATATTTATGTATGTATATATGGACGTGCAATGTGCATAATATATATATATGTGTTTCATGTATGATTGTGTATGTATGTAATGAAATGATTGAATGCATTAAATGAGTGGAAGATTAGACTTGCGAGAAAGTGGTGAATTGAATTGAAAGATTGTATCTCATTTACATAATTTTGATTCACAATTGTGAAATGTATTGAAAATTACTTTTTGTTGAAAAAAAACATTAAGATTACTCACAATTGTTTCAACAATTTATTTTTATTTGGAAGTAAAAAACTATCAAATTTCTGAAATATCATACATATCATATCGAAAAATACGAGAAATCCCAAACTTTTGATATGCTAAAAATATAGTGTGGTATGATATTGTATCAATTTTTTTGATACGGTATCGGTATATAGTTTTACATTTATTGATATATATCAAAATATCGAAATTATTTCAGTATACAATGAAATTACCATTCGATATATCAATATATATTGATAATTCCGTATATTCATACCAAAGTTATTATTTTTTATGTTTCCTATATTATAAAATTATTTTTAATTTTAATATTAATTTGAAACAATATATACCAATACTTTTCGTATACCGAATTATCAATACGGTACAATATATATATTTGTTATTGAAATTCTATTATACTGATTTTGCGAAACGATGTCGGTATATTTTTTAACATAATATAAATTTGAAACAGTATATAAAATGACTCAAAATTTTCGGTATATCACATTAAATCATCTCTATTTTTAATTATATTTAATTAGAATAGAAAAAAATAAAAATAAAAAGAGTATGATAACAACAAACAAAATGCAAATAATAAGACTTGGACCGATTTTTTTTAAAAAAAATAAAATTAAATTAATTTTAATATTTTAAACAATATGATTCATAATTAATAAACACTAACGGTGTGTGTGAAAGTTTGAATTTTAAATAATAATTTTTCTAATTTAAATAGTTATTTGATATGTTACAAAAAAAATATTGACATTCTGAATATATAATTGATTTTTTAATATAAAATAAAAAAAAAAAGAAGTTTGATTTGATATTATTTAAAAAAATTGTAAATAGTAGAAAAGATTTTAAAAACTTTAATCAAATACAAAAATTTTTATTTTATATTTTAAATAATTACAATAATAATTTATTACAAATAATTTAAATTTTTATTATTATTATAATACTTACACGAATAATTTGGAAAAATATATAAAAAAAATTATGTTAAAATTTTATATCTATTTTATCCATAAAATACTAAATATTAAAAATATATCACTCTATTACAACTATCAAAACAATTAAATTTAAAATAATTGGTTTTCTAATATACTTTTTTTATAATCATGTCAAAAAAATAATAATAATCAAATAAGACCGGAGGAATATTTAATATTGAGTAAATTTTACTATTAGTATTATTTATATTGCTATAGTTACCACAAAAATTATATAATGAAAATCGGCCGTCTCCGATTCACGCTAAGTTATTCTCACGTATAATACATATATTATTATTTTTGTTAACAAATAATAATCAAAATACTATTAATTTTTTGAATTATTTAAATCTATGTCTAAACTTTTTTTTTTTCTTTAACAAAAACAGTACACTACCTTTTTATATTCACTCATTCCCTCAAGATTAGTTCAGTCTCTTTTTTGCCCGCAAATTCAAAATTACTAAATTAAATAATTAATTGCATAACAAAATATTATTTTGATTAATTTATTATTGGCTAAAAAATAACTAAAAAATATAAATACTTTTTAATCTATATATTAAAATAAATATTTACTATTTTTTTTCTTATAAGTAACAACGTCAATTTTATTATTAAATTTTAATTTACTGTTTAAATAAAAAATTCTTTACAAATTTTTTTTTCTAAAAATTTCTCACTAAAACTCCCGTAACATAGTTTTGTCAATCTTTTCTCCATAACTCAATTTCCAATACATTGTCTAAATACAATCCATTTAAAAAGCAACGGCACATGGTCACCCTCAAAATAGAATCGACATGGATATTACGTTGAAATGTATAATTCACCGTTGCTAAGACTAATATAATCCTTTAATTTCATTTAATATCTAATTATGAAAATCTAATATAAAGATAAATATATATTTTATACTAAGTCAGTACCACTGAAATTAAATACAATCTCAGCATGTGATCCTCTTCCAAATAGAATAGAAGGTGTTGAGAAGAGTTGTGATTAATAGTAACAACTATCAACAAATAGAACCAACATTCTACCACAAAATATAATAATCCAAATTTTCATCCATTCTTCTCAAAATACAAACAACATCAACCTCAAAATATAGCGAATGGAAAGAGCAGAAACAGGTGCAATCAACCCACCCATGACAAAATACAATAGATAGTACAAAAACACGGAGTAAGTAATAGCATAGTCGAGAAATCATAACTCCTACCTAGATTCACTTCTAATCCTTATTGTTCTACAGTTTTGAAAGTTGCTACTCGAGATCGAAATCAACTTGTTAATAGGAAATAAGAAAGGTGTTACAATGTCAACTAAAAATGCTATCATGCAATTTCTGCTACAACATTGTAATAATGGAAAACCGAAATTAGATATGCTTTCTGAGACAATTAATCGATATGCGGTTTGTCCTCGAACAGTCCCTCGTTTATGAAATGAAGCAAATAAGTAAGAAAGCAAAGCTGAGGCGATATCTTTAGTGAAAAAACATTCAAAACCTAGAGAGATGGAAAAAAAAAAAAAAACCGGCTTAACCTTATCTTGATTGAAAGTATTGTTCTACGTAAACATGACACGATACGAAAGCTTGCCAATAAGATAAATTGTTCAAAGTCAATAGTTTAGCGATGGATTAAATTTAATTTGATTAGATTGCATACTAGTGCAATAAGACCTACTCTTATAGCTCTCAATAAGCAATTGCGGCTTTCATTTGCTCTAAAAATGATTATTTGGAAACCAAGACGTAAGGTATTGAAATTTAAAATAGTGGCGAATATAGTTCATATTGATAAAAAGTAGTTTTTATCTTACTCATAGTAAAAAGTAAAAAAACAATCTATGTAACACCAGATAAGGCCGACCCATATCGATCATACCAAAGTAAGAAGTTTATCACAAGAGTGGTGTTTACGTGTGCAGTTACTTGGCCTATCTTTGATGTTGATGTACCAGTTATTTTTTATAGAAAGATAAGAATATTTCCATTTACACATATAGTTCCGGCGAAAGATCTAGCAAAAATAGGTTTGCTGCGACTTTAGAGACTAAGGTGATTGATTATGTTACTAGAGATGCAGTTAAAGCTTGCCTAATCAACCAAGTTACAAATTTAATGCCTCAAATTATATTTTTATCCTTAAACCTTACGTGTACATCTTGAAGCTTTAAGTTTGATGTTTACTTACTATGTTTAAATTAATATTTCATGTGATTCCAACAATAAAGAAAAAGTAGTGGCCTTCTTGTTTACATCGAACAATTTACATTCAATAAAACAATGAAAAATCACACATTCGCAATGATGATGTTGATTTTAGGCAACCAACTAGTAGTGATGGTTTCAATATTCACTTGATTAACCAACATTCAAATTCACCCGATCTTAATGTTAACGATTTGGGGTGGTTTCGTGCAATTCAAAGTATTCAAATAGGGTGCTACTCCATGGATGACTTGGTTATTGTTGTGCGGTTGTCATTTGAAGGATTAATAATTTAGATGTTGAACAATGTATTTCTTCCCTACAGAGTTGTTTGGTGGTTGAGATTATGAAGGCCAGAGGACAAAACAAGTGCAAGATTCCACACATGAACAAACAGGGACTAATGAAAAAGAATAAACTGCCTATCAACTTAAATGTAACACTTAAATTAATAACGGTCTGTCTTGATTACCTAAATGAATTAGGTAATCAAGATTATGTTGGGTTGTTGACAAGTGCTTTGTGCATTACGCAGAAACTTGATGCACCATATGTTTATGTTATTTTCTTTCGCAATGTTATAGGCTCTATGTATGTTGTATGAACTATTTTTTTAGTATGATCTATTTTTGAGTATTTGATGCCTACATCTTGTATGGCCTGTTTTTTTTAGCATTTTTTTATGCCCTCATTTTGTATAGGCCGTTTTTACACTATGCATAATTTAGAAAATGCTTAAACCATATTTTCTTTGTTTAAGGGCATGATGGTGGACAATTTATAAAAATGTCTACTTATCTATTCAAAATGAGGATAGTTTTAATTTTCATACACTATAAATAACCCGTTATAATATAGTGGATGCCCATTTATATCATAGTTGTCGGTTTCACAACCATTTTCCTGCGTTATTGCTACAATATGTTTAAATATTGAGAAAAGTTTACAAAATAGTCTCATCATTGAATTTATTTATCGTTGTCTGTGCATTCTATATTTATATTGAAATAAACAAATTTGTCATGAGTCATATCAAAATCAGAATATATAATAAGAATAGAGTACACGAACAATATTTTTTGGTTGTGAAAAGAAACATAACCAAACTCGATTGTTTTACCAAGTCTCTGATCCCACATCACCCTTGCAAAACTACGCATTAAAATAAAAGTAGAGTCACAATCGTATTACAAGGTTTCCGCGTATTGAAAACAAAATAAACAAGGTAAAAAAGGAGTTGAATGACGTACATGCAATATGGAAATACCGAAATAATTCAAAAAATTTACAATTACTATGGTAAAGTAATCTACATAAAAAATAAATGACTTCGGAATATATATAACCTATGAATAAAGCAAGAATATTAAATTGAAAGCACCAAATCTACACTAGCTCTTTAAAAATACTCCATTCTCAATTTCCTTTTTAGTCCGTCCGCTAAATTATCTCATTACTAATTTTGAAAATTTTAATTAAATCAATATTTAATTATTTACTCTTTATTAAACACTTATTTACAACAAATACCACCAACTTTATTACATTCTTTCTTCATTTATTTTAATTTTTAACTAAATTTTCAAAATACCCCCAACTACCTATTACTTTTTTAATAAAATACTTATTTTTCTTAATTTTCGTGCCGAACCTAAGTGGACTAGTTTTAATGGACGGAAAGAGTATTTTTCTAGTCATACTTACGCATTGTACCCTTTGTTGTCATGTCTATATTAGTTCTTTCGATCGAGACTAATCAAATATTAAGGGTACATCCATTATGTTCCTATGTAGAATATTACAATGAATAATGTTTAAGAAAAAGATTAAACATAAAACTGAAATTCAACAAAACTTGTAACCATACCTCACTACCTACAATTCAAAATAATATTTTTCAATCTATAAAATATTACTAACAAAAGTGTTAAAGTTCTAAGAATGAATAGGCAATTAGTAAAATTTGAACCAGTATTTATCGTCGAGGTCGTTAAACAAATTAGGAAAATACACCATCTGCAAACTATCTACTACAAATTTCGTTTCAACTCCAGAATCATTGGCCTAATCTAGATCTATTTTTCAATTGTTAGTTTTCATACCAGTAGACTTCTCAACTACAGCCAGAGGACGCTATACACAATTTTCACTCTCAGAACATGCAGTATGCTCAATTACAGGAGAAGTAGTTGTTTCTAATTTTGGAGAATCAGGGCTTAATGAATCTGGAATTACGTGGTAACAAGCCAACCTGCTCTCAGTCCCGTCGTATGAACTTGGTGAGCTAACACTTGCCAGAAAGATTGATTTCTTCTTCAAAGATGACATGGGCTACAGTTAGAGGACCGATATAAAAAATAATTATTGCTGGGGTGCAAACCTAAGTCCCACATTGGAAGATTTGAAGAAAAATCTACATCTTATATAAGTTCCACATAAACTCCACTAGTATGAGGTCTTTTGGAGGAAATCAGAAAATAAATCCGTGCGGGTTTAGCCCAAAGCGGACAATATCACACTACTGTTGAGTTGGTTCAGTCCTTATAGTGGTATAAGAACTGGGTTCGTTGGTGAAGTGGATTGGATGATATTTGGCAATGGTTGTGGTAGTGGGAAGCCCTTTCGCTCGTTGACCTCGTGATTGGAATCTACGGTATGGCTAAGGCGGCCCAAGGTGTATAGATCAATGGAATATCATTGGAGTGGAGACCGTTTGTTGGTCCTTGGTTTGAATGGATGATTGTTGGGATGCAAACTCAAGTCCCACATTTGAAAATTTGAAGAAAAATCTGCACTTTATATAAGTCTCACATAAACTTCACTAGTATGAAACCTTTTGGAAAAAATTCAAAAACAAATCCGTGCGACCTCAACCCAAAGCGGACAATATCATACTATTGTTGAGTTGGTCCAGTCCTTAAAATTACTCAAATGAAAACTCTCACAAATTTAGGATAAAATTAGGAATGAAAATAAATCATTCACCAAAATGCTAAATTTATTAACAACAAAAACGTAAAAAATTGAATAAAGGAATCAATCATTACCTCTACAGTAAAAGAATGACTGGATTCGACAATAGCTTGAATAAATCAATGTTTACCTGTGAAATCGATTCATACATTTCGGTGAGTGATTCCGATCCGCAAAAGAAATGTCCGGATTCAATGATGGGTATAAATAAAACAAGAAATCTAAAAAACGAAAAGAGGAAGAACGAGAATGTAGGAACAAGAAAAATCACGTAGAAGAAGATAATGAAGGAAGAAGAAAGAAGGAAGATAATTTTGTTTAATATACGGACAAAAATTATGTGGTTGGATTTCTAAGAAATTGAGTGGTTGTGATTTTTCTATTATTTTATTTAATAGACAATACTCCATTAATTATAGAAGTAAGTCTAGTTAAGTTTTTAATTTGTTAAATTATATTTATAATTATTACTTTAATAAAATGAGATTAATTTAGTGGGTGGATAAAAAAAAAATGAGACTAATTCCGTATAACAGAGGAAATATTATTTTACTATAAAAGAAAAAAACAATTATTATATATTTTTTTTAAAGCTCGTATCCAAATATTTGAGCAACACTTGGATGACAGAGGATGCGAGGCCCCAAGTCCTCCTCCCCAAAATTCGATAGTGTGCCATCGAATTAAACGATGGTCAACTGGAGGACCAAACCAACATGGTCCCGACAAGTATTCCAAATAACCTTTCCGAACGTCGAGCAAAATATCCTCATCACCGGGTGAGGGCCTGTGTCGGAATTTGCCAAGAGGCCATCTAATCTTCAGTATGAGACTAACAGCTTGTCCAAGTATGAACCCCAAAGTGTTTAAAAACACTGTGAACTAGAATTAAAAAAAAAAAAGAACAACTTGCATTGAAACTAAACTAAAATGTTGAAGAAAATAACAATGGAATGTGTCAATGTGGTTATTTCTCATTCAAAAGATGTTACTAAATAATTATTTTTACTCCTAACTTTTGCCCTTTCGTTTCTTTTTTTTTTTTTATCTTCATGTGTTTGGAACCGTCTTGGACTTGGTCTATCTATTTCTGCCAGAAAATTTGAATAATTTGATCTTTTTTTTGTTGGTGAGGGTCTCGCGGAGGGCCATGATTTTTTTTTTTTTTTTTTTTTTTTTGTTCTAGATGACCTTATTTTGGAACTACGTCATCCGTTAGAATGTTCTTGATCAGGTATCATCTTTTGAATTATATTATCAAGGGAACATGGGCTGACTCAACAATATCACTTTGTATAAGAGGAAAAGATGCCTAAAATGCCATCCTCTTCAGTTTGCGGGTGTCACCCTCTAATATGTGAGGGTGTTTCGGCCTACGGTATTCGCAAGACTCTTTCATTCAAGGGTGTTTTTTTAATTTTTATTATTTAAGTTACTTATTTATTAATTTAAAAATATGTATAATTACAATTTTTTTAGTTATTTTACTTTTTTGTCAATTTTTTTTAATTATTTATAAAATACTCCATATGTCCCACGTAATAGGGACGCATTACCGTACGAGAATAAGGTAAAGTATAATTAGTAAGTAATTAAAATTTGTATTAGTAAAAATAATTATTATATAGTAAAATAATTATAAATTAAGATTAAGATAACTAAATAGTTTAATTAAAATTTAAAAAATTATAAAATTTATAATGTGATTTAAGTGTATAATTATATTTCGAAAAAAATGAAACAAATTATATGGGATAGACGAACATAGAGACAAACTATGTGGAACAGAGAAGTAATTTATTATATATATTGATATTTTAATTTTGTAATTAATATTTGGTATTATTTGGAAATTTAAATTTTTTTATAAAATAATATATAAAAAAATATTCTTTACTTCTGCGAAATAACAATGTAAGAAAAGGACTATCCCTTAAGAAATAGAATTATAAATTGAGAAAATATATGCAAATAAAATAATTAAACAATAAAAAATAATTAGAATATTAATTGTAGCCATCAATGTGTATATATATACTAGTGTCCTTGGTGGTACGCCACGCCACACAACAAAAAATATTTTCATTTTATTTTATAAAATTGTTATATTTGTATTCTATTTTGTTGAATTATTGATATATGTAATTTTCTATATTAAAAAGAATTATATTTTTCATATCGTAAAAACTAAGATATATGATAGAAAAAAAATCAAAAGATAATCTTACATCTGTACAGCATAATTTTTATTTACTGAACAACTAATGTTTGACCATCCACAAGGCTTTGGATCTACATAATCTCAATCGGTCAACACAATTGTCGGATTTTCGAAGAAATACTTCAATTCTTCCATCCAAGGTCACGATCTAATTGCACAATCACATTAGCATTTTCTCGAAGAATTTATCTGCATTTCATAACACCAAAGTTACAATAATTCAAGCATTAATCAATAAATTACAATGTTTTTTATCAACAAATTAAACAACTTTCAATATAATCTCATAAAACAATTCAAAATAACTAATCTAAAACAACATAATCTTGTGAAATTCTAAACCAAAAGTGTGCTCACCTTTTCATGTGAAATTCTTGATTTTTGGTGAGGCAGAAAAAATCCAACAAAATTAGATAAGTGAAAAATTAGTGAAAGAATAAATTACCATCAATTGGTCAATTATGAAACTAAGATATATTCATTGAAATTAAATGACCCGATTTTCATACCAAATTGGTCAACGGTTTTTAACCATAGTGCCTCTCGCTTCTTTCAAAATTCATTTATAGTCATGCCCTATACATATTATTAAAAGGCCACAACACTAATACAAAAATGATGAATCAATTATAACTTTATGTAGAAATTACGAGTTTAAACAAATAAAAACATTACAAAATCATACTTTGAAGGGTCAAATGTAATTTTACGTAGCCATTCTTACTACAAGGTATATGTAGGTGGCAAAAACATCAAACCAAACACCCAAAAACAATTTTGGGGGATTGGATTGGATTTACACTATTCATTCAATTTTTTCCCCCAAAAAATATCAAATCAAACACCTATTTTTCATTTTTTATATTATACTAAAAATCAATTTTACATTCAAAACATCACATCAACACCTATTTATATCACATCATACAATTATTCAAATTCAAAATTTGTAGTCATTCTTACTACAAGGTATATGTAGGTATTAGGATACATATAAACCAACTATGACATGGAAATTAAACTTGCCGAATAATGATGAATATTTGTTTGTTTTTTAATTGTATGAAAATTATAAATAATAATATTTTAATGTTAAAGTGGGCTAAATAAAAAATAAGTCGGCAGTTAGGGTGTTCATTCGACAAAATAATTTGAAATAATTAGCAAATTATTATATGGTATATAACATATTACTAAATTAGCATATTAACCTGAAATAATTGGCAAATCGTCATAAGTTAGAAGACATATATTGTGTTATACACCCTCCGTCAAGTTAAAAAATATACATATTTTTATTTTGGAATGTCCAATTACATCACATCATTACTTTAATACAAAAAAATAAAAGTAAACTATCATTATACTACTTTTAACTACCTACTATAATTCGAATACTATTATTTCTTAAACGCGCCATAGATAAACATATACTTCTTAACCTGACGAATAAAATATAATATTTGCTATTTTTTATAAATACATGTTGTATGGATCAAACTTTATTGTTCGGAAATCAAAATACATTTTGCTAAACTTAGGATATATTTTTCTATATATAATTATAAAATGTGCTATTTAGCTTATGGATTAATAAATAATAGCTACTAAGTATTTTTCTTTTTATGGAATATTATACTCGATAATATAAACTATTATTTAAATATTTCTAACTTTTAGAATTAGGAGCATTTTTTTTTTTTTAAATTTTACTTTTTTTCATTTCACTGTCAAGTAAAATATAATTAATAAATAAGTTTAAAATTATAAAAAATAATTATTATATAATAATATTTAAAATATAATTAAAATATAGAATTATTTTTCTGAAAAAAATAATAAATAAAACAGAACAATATGATTAGTAAATAATTAAAAAATATATTATTATACTCTCTTCGTCTCATAAGTAAATATCCATTTGCTTTTTGCACGTAATTTTAGAAATATTAGTATTATATTGAGATATAATATGAATAAAGTAAAAATGACTAAAATAACTTTATTATTAGTATGTGTGATATAAAGGTAATAAAATTTGTGTAATATATTGTAAGTTGTAAGGGCATTTATAATGTTAGGTAGATAGTACAGTTATTAATAAAAAAACAGAAATGGATACTTTGTCATTGGCACATATTAAAATGAAAAAATGGATACTTGTTATGGGACAGACTAAAATAGAAAAATAGATATTTTGTTATGGGACGAAATGAGTATAATATAAATAATATTTAAAATATAATTAAATTGTAAAATCATAGTATTTTTTTAAAAAATAATAAATAAAGTGGAACTGTTATGTAATAATAATAATATAATATAAATATTAAGTGTATATATATAATATATATGTAGATATATTATGTATATTTATATATGTATGTGATTGATATAGGATAAAGAGAAGAAAGTGAGATAAACGCATTTATAAGTGTAGAATTCAATGTATATATCTCTTGTATTTATAGGCAGTAAATGAGGGTAATAATGGTTACAAAGCATTCACATCCCTCTTATACGTAGCAGATACTAGATTAGTGTATACTTTGTAAAACTCTGATTTGTAAATAATTAAAAAATATAAATTATTATTGATAATATGTAAGATATAATTAAAAATGTAGAATTATTGTTTTAAAAAATAAGAAACAATAAAGAAGGTGGAACAACGAAAAATAGTAAACAAATAAATATTAGATTTTAATTCTGTTCTTTCAGAAAAAAAAAAAAAAAAAAAAAAAAAAAAAAAAAGAAAAAGAAAAGTTAATCGAACCCAAGCAATATTACCTGACACGCCCAGATAAACACACCAAAGGAATCCTAATTTTGAAAATAATCGTTACAAAAGGGCAATGTCGGAGAGGAACGGAGCCACCGGAAAAATGTAAAAATACTCGTAACTGAAACGAGCAACCAACAGGCGCAACAATTTGAGATTCGATCGACCCGCCCGCCGGTGTGCTGTGCAGTGACATGTACAACCTTCGACCTCTGATTATTGATCTCATACTCGCACATCTTGTTTATGTTCTTCAGTTGTCTCCTCCCATCTTGGCCATCAGGTATAACAATAATTCAGGATCGTTTTCCTTGTCCATGTTTAGTGGGGTTTATTAATCAACCCTCATTTGGTTATATATTAGATAAGATTACATTTTAAATCTGCGCTTTTGTTGATTTGTTTGGAAGATTTTTTCTTTTTTTGCAAGTCCCATTCAAAATTCCACCCTTTCGCCCCAAGCTACTTTTGTTTTAACTTCTAGTGTGCGTTGTTTGGTAAGGTTTGGTGTCAAAAAGTTTGATTGGAAACTGTTGGTGTTACAGGAAGGATGTGAGTCTTCAACTGAAGCATTATTGTAGAACCACTGTACAAGGAAGATTCTTTCTTGCTGATGATAATGGTAATTGGCTAATTTATTGAAATTAAAAGTGGTGTTAACTTAGGCCGTTTTTAATTATGATATAAGGAGGTGATAGATAGTTGTAGAGCAGGACGTGTAACTGATCAGTGGTGGAATGGCGAGAACATTATGTGTGAGACTGTGAGAGTGAAGTTCTTTAATCTTTAATCTCTGGCACAAGTAAATTGCATCTGTGGTTGTTTTGTTGTATAATATATCCTCAGCTACAATATAGAAGTGATCCCTTTTCCTCGAGGATGGCATTGTTTTCAAGTTATTCCTTCGATTATCATAATGATCTTTCTGACTTTGGGGTGATTTAGCTGTTCAAGAATGCCACGGAAGGTTTGTAATATCGGTATTAGGTGGAAGGGTGGAACTGAATTTTGAAAAACAAAGTTGTGTTCTTTTTCGTATTACTCAGATTCAGATTAACAAAGGCTAGTCTTTATAGATATGTGTTCTACTGTAGATCTTATTGCTGAACAATGCAACATAGATGAAGATGCAGCAGTGTCATTCTTGATCTTCTCCATCCTGTTCCTACATTTTAGTTTTTGAACCTGGACCAAATTAGGACTAAATGTCTTTGTTCATGCTAAACGTTAGACTTATATTAGTTTCCTATTCATTTTAATGGGTCTTCTTGAATAAGACTTCCCGTGTTAAAATATTATCGGCTCATTCTATTCCAATCAGTAGACCTGCTGGACATGATAATCCTAGTTGTCTGACTCAACCAAACATTGACTTCACCCAACTTAATAATATTATAAGTACTGAGGTAAATTAGCAAAGAAGCTTGAATTATAACTCAGCACCTTGGGTGGTTACAAACCTTTGAAATTTCACAAAGGATTCAATCTTTGAGTGATGGCTTCATCAGAGGAGCTGCAGTAGTTCTTAGACTAGCAGAGGTACAATATATTCTTAGAATTTATTGAACAGTTGTGTGGCTCATCCATCACGTTATTAGTTTTATGGTTCCTGAAGCTACAGATATAAAGAAATATGCTGGTTGGGCTATCACATAGACACATACCAATTTCCCGGTTCAAATAATTCTATTTTAAATAAATGAAATAATATATTGAAAGAAATCTTATAATTTGAACCATCATGACCCTGCTTTGTCTTGATGAAATTGGTTTTTGTAGGTTATGTGTGCGATGCTTTCTCAGTTGACCCACTGTATCGTTGTTGCCCAGATAAAGGAAATCGATTCTCTTGTCAGTGAGTTTTATCTTTTTAGTCTTGTGTTTCATACTGCTCTCTCATTCCACTGTTTTTTGTATTACTATTTATTGTAGTGAATTGAACAAAGACAATGCAAATTTTTATTACAACCAAGTCTGAAGATTTTTAGAAGAAATGAAAGGGTAGACACAAACAATTGTATACAAAATTAAGTGAATATAGGGATTTGTAAAGTCTCGTTGTGGATATCACTGTTACCTCCTGGAGAAGTGTTTCTTGGTCAGCTTTAAAGTAATTATGTATCTTATGAAGCTTTGTTCCTTTGTGCTATCCCATTTTTCTTCTGAGCTCACAGGGGATGCAATCTTGTTTCTCAGTGTTGCAACTCATATGAGTTCTGTGTTTCATGCTGCTTGAATCCAACTATGGTAATTCTTTACTGTCTATTCGTACTTATGCTATTCATTGTATTTTGACAAACAATTTATTGTTTCAACAGACTCCCAAAGAACAGGCACTGAAGGTTAAAATAGCAAAGCCTGCAACAGCTGGTAATTTGAACTTCAGCTGACAAAAATATTTCTAAGTCAATTACGGTTGTTGTGCTTAACTTGGTTGAATTCTGAGGCAAATTTTTGTCTATTTAAGGTGTGATTACTTGTTATTTTATTGTGTGCGCTTTTTTTTTTTTTTTTTTGTGTGTGTGTGTATGTTTGTGTTATTTTTGTTTTATTTTTATTTGTTTTGTTGATGTTTATTGAAATAAAACAGTTTTTATATCTATGTTTTGAATAAAAAGATTAGTTTTGGATGTGATATTTTTGGAGGGAGATTGCTAAATTTAATAGTAAAAAATTGTGATAAAAATCACAAGCACACACACCCTAAACTATCAACTCTTCATTTATGTATTTAATCTGTCTGTACTATACAGTCTTCCTCCCTCTGAGGTGTAAATGTTCCACTTGATTCTGCATATGCTGGACGCATGTTTACAATATCTTCGTTGTCAGTTTCTAATTGATTGCTCATTAGTATTTACTGAGATGATCTATTCATGACAGGAACCTATGGAAGTATTTTTGATTTTTGTGCTGGCAGGTGTCGCCATAATTCTGAGAGTGTGGTATGCTTTTGTGCTTTCATTCTTAGTTTCTTTGGTGACTCTAATATGAATTAATTAAATTGTTGTAATATAGTAAATGAAATTTTCCATATGTAGAATGAAGTTTGGGAATTTTTTTGTTCGTTGTTGCTTTTGGGAAGGATCTAATCTTATTTTTGACTTAATACGAAGGCTGAATGGCCATTACTAAATATGTTCTTATGAATTAAAAATTAGCAAACAAGATTTACAAATTTTATCTCATAAACAACTTCCTGATAGACAATCTATTTGTGTATAGAAATATTTTGAAATTGTTCTTGTTGAAGTTTAATTTTGTTTATTAGTTTTGGTTTTTTTTTGAATAAAGGTTTGGTGGTGATATTTTATCAGTGGAAATAATATGTTTTTATAGGTAATCGCGATGGTTGCATAAGTAAAAAAAATTGAAACCAGATTCCAAAGTGACAGAGCCTTCTTGTTTCGATGATTGGACTACTAATAATTTGAACAAGTATCATTGTATAAGAAAATGTGATCTGTATATTAGTTCCTCCACAAACTTGCCCATCGCAGTATTTGGTTGAGAATGTATGCATTAGCATTGATCAGGATAAAATATTATAGTATTATGTGAGAGAATGATTTATATTTGCATATACATGACAGCTCACTTCAATATTTCCTTGATGTCTGCTTTGGATATGGATATATCCCAAAATAGTGAGTTTACTGTGCTGCTGCCTGAAAATCTATTGTAACTGTGAAAGGCTATGATATTCAATCTGTTATATATCGTGAATTGCGAGCTATACTATCCATAGTCCAATTTTCCTTGTCTTTGCCAAAGCCTCTCATGTTTTTATATCGATTGTTCAATGGAGCTTTTTGTACTTGCTATTATTGCCTTAATTCAATGTTTCTATAACATGTATTGCCTCAGATCAGTTTTACAACCTTTTATCGATTAAAATATCTTTTATGCTACTGATGTGCATAATGGTGTTTAATATATGTATATATATTTTTTTATTTATTTATTTTTTTTCAGGTTCACGAAAATGCCTATCTAAGTGAATTTCATCATTGTTTTTCCATACCATCTAACACTTCAGGTTAGTGTATGAAAATTTTTGCCACTCATTTGGGTGTAACAATGAACTTAGCTGCTAGTGAGTGGTAGAATTATTGTTCTGTTAACATTAACAGCCCATCTTCTTGGGAAATACTTATTTTAGTTTTTCCATTTGTTCTCTATTTGTAAACATTTTTCTAACAAGTTCCCTCAGAAGATTCCTTTTATTTTACAAAAAAGAAAAAAGAAAAAATCAATTATCCTTTTGGTTTTATCATCGGCACTATATACTTCTCCCTGAAATAGACATGCGTACTAGTAGTAACTAGTAAATTATTCCTGTTTCAGTTAGGAAAATAATCCTGTTTCCACGCAATCATTGCTAAGTTAGGTCACCATCACCATCAAAACTAAGTGTACTTAAATTGCACATGCTTGCCTATGGATTAAAGTTCCCATGCTGGGGCATTAGAAGATATTGTGTTATGACGATTAGAAATCTTCTTCAAATGACCTAACTTGATATATGATGGGTATGTTTCTTTCTTTGTACTGGGAATTAGTGTGTTCGGATTGTAATCAGTTACTTCCAACTTGGAGTTATATATCTGCGTGATTTTCCAGATAAGGCCAATATAATCACGAATGTGCAGTGTCAATCTTTTGTGCTCCATACATGCAGCCATGGCCTCATGAGAAATGCTAATTAACAAAGTTCTGTGTGTTGTATTTGTTTTACCTGTTGAAACATATATATGCAATTTGAGTGCTTGATTCATGTTGTTCTCAAAATCTCTCTGTAGTTAATTTGGTAGTATTAGTAAGTTTAACAAACCAATCCTTGTTTTTAGTTTACTTACTACTACATATGTAGCGTATACTAGTGTCCTTGTGTTGAATTTGCAGGTTGTATAAAATGCTTAATTTGGGTATGCGATAAAAGTAACACAGATTTGCCATCATCACTAGATTAAAGTATCCAATCTAGCTCTAGTAGGGCTTTGAACCATTGACAACATAGCTTTGAGGTCAATCTTGTATTGCCTTTTCCTCCTTGCCATCTGTATTTTCAAGCAAAATTTCACTTTCTCAAACCTCTTGAACACAAAACATAGACTTAGTTGTATCTTGTCTGTACTGTCGTTAGTTGACTCACACGTGCGAGGTTCTGTTCAATTCATTAACAATAATCCTGAATTCTAACTCACCCACTTTGCAAACATGTAAGAATGGCATATAACTCCAAAGTCTATAACTAAGGTATTTGCTTTTACCATTAAACTAATAATTGAAACTCTATTTATTGAGTGTATTACAATGATAAATATGAATAGAATTTATATTCTAACATAATTAGTTTTACATATTCCACCAATTTGATAAGAACCTACTTTTACTTATTTATTTTTTGTAAGAGCCTACTTACTATCTCATTATATATGAAAACATGATATATTATTATTATTATTATTATTTTGAGTTCCTTCTTTAGTTGAACCTAGCAACAACCTAAATTGTTCTATTCGGATCATCCAATTTGTGGTTCTGTGAAAATGACAATCATAATGAATACTAATTGCATTCTAAAACTATGAGAATATCACCAACACCTTTAGTCAATTTCTTCAACTTGAAATCATATAGATACATATTGACCAAAAGTTCCAAGAACGGTGGACTATGGTATCTCTTGGCGGATGCAAAACTACTCTTTGATGCGGATGGTGACATTGATCTCACTATTGCATATGATGGCTTCAACACCTTTATTTTTGTAGTGATTATGGCTTCTCTTCCATCACTGGATGGCCTGCAACAATTGAAAACATCCTGGATTTTAGTTATTTATGTTAGGATAAAAATTTTGTTCCCATAATGAATATTGTAATTACACCATAAAGAAAATGTGAATTTTATTTGTTCAATTAAAAAAAAAAGAAACACATTTGACTTTTACAGTAGTCTTCCTTCACGTGAGATAATAATACTTAAAAGAAACACTTGGGGTACGTTTGTTTATGTTTTTTCTCATTTTTTTAATATTTAATCTTTTATTTTCGTACGGAAAGCATCACAACTTTGCATCATTTGCAATATGTATGTGGAAGAATCAACAACTGAAAACATGTAGAAAATTTGTTTTGTTTTTCAAATTTATCCATACGTGGAAATGGTTATTGATCTATAAAGTTGACAATTGGGATTCAAAGATGCAGAATGAGGAGATATCTTCTTTTAGATCTAGGCCAGACAGTTATATAATATTATTCTTACATAATGGTTCTGATAAACTATAACAGATTTTGCTTAACTGTATTTTGATGACAGGGTCTTCAAGTTCTCTGCTGGAAGCAAGGTTGGCTGGCATCAATGTCACTGTTGGACGGTACATTTTATCCCAAATGTTGTTTAAGTTGAAAGTTTAGAATGCCTGATAGTTGGCAAATGTTAATAAAAATTAATCTTCTCTATGTAATAGACAAGGGGAATCGTGTGACTCAGTTTGCAAGTCAAATGGGCAGTCTTGTGTTCCCAACAAGCTTCAACTGCTTAATCAGTGTGAAATGTAAGATGAATCCACTCTAGTGTAGAGCTCATTATTCTATCATTAGACGTGTATTATCTATGATTTTGCATCATCATAACATTTGTGCTTTGGTGAGTTATTTTCCTACATTGTTTTGGTTTTTCCATATATAAAGCTCTGATATTAGCGTGATTATTGATTAAGCTGATCCATCTACATGCTATAAATATGATATTTTTCAACTATCCATTGTAGTATAATTGGTGTTGTACAGGGTATTGGAACAGCACCTGTAATGTTTCTCCAAACAAATTAAAAATGATGAATTTTTTGAATGAGGTTAAGTAGTTAAATTTGGCTACACTTGGAGCCTATTATTTGTCGGAGAAGACTTGCTGACTTTTGGGGCATGTTTCATGAACAGTATAAACATAATGAAGATGTTTTGTTTATTATCTTTGGAAGTTTTTGTATAATTATTGTGTATGAATCATGTACTCTTAAACTTGGAGAAAAGAGGAGTTGGTCCATTGTAAAGTGTGATGCATATATGTGTGTGTGTGTATATTATATATATTAGGTATTGAGTGGACATACAATCGTTTCTAGTATTAATGCATAAAAATTTGTATGATCTAAGTTTGGATTAAATTAATAACCAATACACACATACATACATATGTGAATATTGGTAATAATTTCATTTTGAATATAGGAAAATTCATTATAAATAATGTATGTGTTTTTAGTACGTATAATATAACAAGAAATATCATTTCAGACCATTTCTGTGTCTTTTATGCTTAGCTTGTGTTTGTGGGTTCTTTTGTGATAAAATAGCTGCATCCTAATGAAACATAAATGTTAATGGCATAAAAAAGCTTGGA
Organism: Andrographis paniculata; assembly: GCF_009805555.1. Classification (NCBI taxonomy): domain Eukaryota; kingdom Viridiplantae; phylum Streptophyta; class Magnoliopsida; order Lamiales; family Acanthaceae; genus Andrographis; species Andrographis paniculata. Next base: position 1,875,045 of record NW_026137621.1, on the reverse strand, counting down.
CTTATGGTATCTGTATTCTAACAAATTGTATTAGAGATAGTAATGATTCAGTTGATCATTATTTCAGAAATATTATATTTTATCTCGAGGTTTTGGTTAATAATAGGGTGCTTTCATGATTGCCCTTCTCAAGTAAGAAATTTCATCTTTTTCTTTTTTTTTTGGTCGTTTTTCTTTGTTAATCTCTGTTACTTCTTTTGTTGTCATACTCACGCATTTTGAGTCTCACATCTGACTGCTTAGAATATTGAGAGTGAATTTTGGTAAAATCTTTCCACTTGGTTAGCACATTTCTGCATGGTTGACTGAACTGTTTCTCTAGACTTAAAACTGATTTACTTCTGCTACAATTAGACTTCAAAAATATATGAGCTGCAAAGGGGGGTGCTTGGCTAGTACCGGATCTGACCAACCTGCTGAAGTTGTTGATGATGCCCCTAAACATCTGGTACGATTTCTATTTTGAGCTCATTACACATTCTCTATTTATAGTTTTTTATATTTAATAGTTGAATTGAATGAAGCATGAGTAGTTGTACATGACAGACTGAGTGAATATATAGTGTTTCTGTATAACTACTACTCAAAGAAAATTTGAATGGCGCTTTCTCTCTTTTAGTAATGTATATCAGTAAGTAAAATCCTTTGGTAATGTATGAAAGAATACAATGTTCACCACCATTATCAGCTAAAGTGTGTACTTATGACATGATCATGTAAGTTATGCCACAACCAATTAGTTATAAAAATAGCATCAAGAACCTTGAATTTCAGTTAGGTATAGATGCAAAATTGGTTACAGGATTCACGAGGCAAAAAATGTCTTTGTATCCTGTTACATACCAAATTTTGAGCCAATTGGCTGAGTTAGACTGTTTGGTGGCTAGGATAACCGTTAGGGATAATTTAATCACTCCACTACAGTAAATAGAAGGAACAAATGCTGTGTAAAATGTATACGTGAGGAAACAAAATCATTACCAGCATATTATTTTCACACAAAAATCACATAAGAGATACTATATAAACTCAAGTTCAAATAAAAGAAATTCAAACACAAATCAAACAAACCTCATTAGGTGCACGAAAATCAACACCTATTTGTAAATTTTACCATCATCTTCCAGTTGACTACCTCTATTATAACCTGTGGGGATTGGAGGGATAGTCGATTCTTTATAGTAGTATAACCCGAGAATCTTGCTTTATTTTTATCCTTATGTTCACTTTTCTTAACTAAGTCGCATGTCTGTATCAGACATGTTCCAGATTTCCTTGTTTAGTGCACTTTCCTAATGTGCAAAATTTTGATTATCTTCTCCACGAATTCTGAATGGCTTTCTGAATGATCAGAACCCCGGTGCGTGCTTGTATACGAAAACACAATCTACACTCTCTTGTGATGGTTCGCACAGGCATACGACAAGACTTTGCCCTTGCGCATAAAGATGGCAAACAAATAAGCCTGCATTGTCTTTGCCCCTCCAATGCTAACACCTCTTTAAATTATCCATAAGATTAATGGTTATATTGTCAAGATTGTGCAAACCTGAATTTCCTTTGTAAGTGTAAGCTAAGGTAATGGAATGTCATTGCGTCATTTAGATTAGGCACATTAATGTAGTCTCTTGACAAACGCGTCATTGATTATTGATTTGTTTGGTTGTGGTTTGAAATTGATTTGAAATGAAATATTTATTTGAGTTTTTGTTTAAATAGTATTTCTGGCGTGATGTTTTGTTAGGTAAAATAGTGTATTTTTATTGAAAACTGTGTCAATTGAATAGTATTATGTTTGGTTTGAAATAGTATGTTACTATGGATAGTTGATAGTTTTGCATAACTCTGAGATCTTTTTAGATATACATATTGGCTTCGTTCACGCAGTGTTTTTTTTTTTTTTTTCTGCTAAATTGCATAAAACCTACATGTGGTTTTATGAAATTTCGCCAAATATCTATACTTTTAAAACTGCATCAAACACTCTTATGTTTCATAAACTCTGCGGTTAATCCTCTCGGCGGTTCTTATTTAACGTTGTTTTTTTTTATCTAAATGCGCCTAAAAGAATAAATTTTAAAATCTCAATTTCTAAATTTCTAAAATTACAAATATATTCAATTTTTTATATGAGACTAAATATAAAAAAAATAAATATATTTGTATTTTAGAGCTTTAGAAATTGAGATTTTAAAATTTATTCGCAGTTTAAGTGAATTTAGGTCAAATAGTTGAGGGGTTAGACTTAGAGGGTGTTTAGGAAACAACGTTTTGAAGAATTTTTAGCTTATTGAGCCGCTTTTAACTGTTTGACCAGTCAAAAACCTAATTTAGGTGTTTGGTAAAGCTTTTTTAACCCAAAAAACTAATTTCTGAAAAGCTCATGACGTTTTTTAATTTTAATTTTGATTATTCCTTATTTACCCTTAAAATTTAATTATTTATTTTATACATAAAAATATATTTTTATAGCAGTATTTATTAATTATTTATAATATATTTAATTTATTAAATTATATTTTTATTTTTGAAAATTTAAAATAATTACTATTATTAATTATTACATATAAATTATTTCATTTGTAAAATATATAAATTTTTAAAACTAAATCAAATAGAAAAAACAAAGTTTATTAATTTATTTATATATATTAAAACAATAATTAACATAATAAAAATATTTATACAAAAGATTTATTATTTTATATTTTACATAAATTTAATAAAAATTTATTATTTTTTAATAAAAATAATTTTTTCAGATCTAAATAATAAAAATAAAAATAAAAATAAATATTTAATAATATTTTTATAATTTTCAATAATTAATAACAAAAATTCTCATAAATTTCAAACTAAAATGAACAAAAATAAATATTTTAAAAAATAACGTATCAATGTCCTTAATAATCATTTTATATATAAACAGCTAATGTCAAATAGTTGTTTTACTGGATACTTTAATACAAACCGCTAATTTTTTTTTAAGATAAAATGATTTTTTATGTTTGGTATTGGGGATTGGGGATTGTGTCAAAATATAAAATATAATTATTTTAGGTTGAATATTTGATTTTTTTACTTTTTGTAATGACCTTTTGACTTTTTATAATTAATTGTTTGACTTTTGTATAGCCTATTTTGAATTTATTATTATTATTTTTGAAAATTACAATTGAAAAATAGTGTTAAAAAACCAAATTGAATATTATTTATGTATGTCTAGAGTTTTTTTTTTTTTTTTTCCTTTTTTTTTTCTGAGTTGTTTGTAGCCAACTTTGAAATATTAATAATAATAAAGAAAAAAAAAAAGAATGATGCAGTAGAAGAAAAAAAAAAAAAAGGTACAATTAAAGAACCCCAGTAAGCGAGACTAGAAAGACTTTGATTGTGCTTGTTTAATGTTTACATAATACACAATTTTTTTAAAATATTATTGAAAAATATAACATATATAAATAGAAGTCACCAAAAATATACTTCTTTCATCACATTTAACATAGTTCATTTTATTTGAGATTTTTTATTTAAGGTAACGGTGTTTAATTAGTTAATAATAATGAGTTATGATATTATTTTATTATGTTTTTATATGAATAGTATTGTTAGTAATTTTAAAATAAGAATTGATATGTAATTAAAAATAAATTTGAAATATGTGTTTAAATATTGTAAATATTATATCCTAATAAAATATATGCAATTGATATCATTTTTTAAATAATAAAATTTTAAATAATACAAATAAAGAAAAAAATATATTTATTTATTTATAATTAAGATAAATTAATTTTATAAAAATGATAGAGTCGTAAATATAGCTAAAAATATTTATTTATTGAGGAGAAATATATAAATAAAGGAGTATGGAGTGGATATGCATGGTGTGTGATGTTATATATTATAAAGTTAATTAAGTTGATTTATATATATTAAATATGTTTAGATTTAGTAAAAAAAAAATTTGAAAAAAAAAAGATAAGGAAGATAATTGAAATGGGACTGAAAGAGTATAAAATAGTCTCTTTATAATATATTATAAAATCAATTAATTTGATTTATATTTGTTAAATATATTTAGATAGAAAACTATCAATTGAAATGAGATTTACAAAAAAAAGATAATGAAGATAATTGAAATGGGACTGAAAGAGTATAAAATAGTCTCTTTGTTATTTAATATGTGCTTATTTTTATTTGTCTTACCTAAAATATTTCCATTTATTTTTTTAGTAAAAATATAAATTTAATTTATTACTAATTTTGACAAAATCAACAAATCAATATGTAACTATTGTATTTTATTCAACATTTATCTATAGCTAATACAACTAACTTTATTATATTCTCTCTTTATTTTATTTAATTTTTAACTAAATTTTCAAAAATATTTCAAACTATTTTTTTTTTTTTTGCTTAAATCAGTTTTTGCAATAAAATATTTATTTTTAAAATTTTTATGTTTGGACCCAAATGTTCTAAATTACATGACAAATAACTTTTTTTTATTATTTTACTATAAAAAACAAAAAATAACCAAAAGTACACGTCCACATTAAAACACATATCCATATGTTTGAACATATTTTTAGGTGAATGAGGGTGTTGGGAATTTGTTCTCCTTATGATCAATGATTCGAGTTGTTCCTAGAATCAAATAATTTTCATCTATAATATTAGTAGATTAGTATCAATTAATTAGAATAATAACTAAAGGAATAAAGAAAAAATAGTGCTATAATCAAGGAACCTGTAATCTCACAAAGAATAATTCGATAGGTTCATATCGCAGTTCACTCTGTGCCAATTCCAAGATTTCCAACGTGGCAACACTACAAAAGGGGAGCAATAAAGAGTGTCGACACCAAGGAACTTGTAATCTCACAAAGAACAAAGGGAGCACAAAGTCTAGGAGGGAGGAGAACTCCAACGAGCACAAAGTAAGAAAAAACACAAATGATCGTCACCAAGAGACTAATCTCTTCCTCTCGGCTCCCACACCCCATCCAATAAATTCACCAACTTATATATACAGCCGATGAAGAAATAGGTAAACCCAAGGATTTAAGAACAAACCTTGACGATCAACCACGAAGAAAGAAAATAGAAACGAAACAAGAGGAAGCCAACCTGGTTGAATCACGGGAAGGAAGGAGCAATGTGGTTGAATCATAAAAGAGGCGGAACCGAAAGATAACCTCAATTTTGGGTGAGATTTGATTAAATCAAATCCGACTTAATTTGTGTTGGAACGACGGGTCGGTTTGGGTCCGAGTTAGGTGGGTTTGAGTCGAACCGGAAACAAATAACCCAACAATCTCCCCCTTATTTTTAGTCGATCATCATGGTTGCTTTGGAGGGCATAACAAGAATGGAAATATGCTTATATCATCGTCTTTATAGTGCAACTTACCACTTAGTTGCACACAAAGCATATAAAAAACACACAGAAAACATATTTGCAAACAAAGTAAACAAGACCAAGTTTTAAAATCAACCCATCGAATTGCCAAAGTTAACATACAACAAAAAACTTTAGACTAACATCATATGTAACAACAAAAACATGCGATATAGAGCTACAAATCAAACACAAACTTCTCAAGAACAATATTAGGTAACCATTCATTTTCCCACATTGGATTAATAGTAGAAACATTATCTCTTATTATAAACACGTTACCTACGACCTCATCATCTATAGTCATATTCACTTCATCACGTTATTGGTTTTTAAAGTTTCCTTTAGGATGTAGACATTGATTTATAAAATAATTTTTATTCCCACAATTATAACACTTCTTATTCCTACATTTCCACTTACCTTTATTCTTTTAATTGTTAATTTTTTTTTGAATTATATGACTTACCCCTAGCTAACAAGACCTCATCAACTACTTGTTATTCTTTCCAATTAACCTGCAAGTCTAATTCCTTACTCTTTAATCCACCCATAACTATTGCAAGTCTAATTCCGTAAGGGATAGCCTGGTGGTGTGGAGGTTGGATTTGTGACCGTGAGGTCATGGTTTAAACCTCCAACGCCTCAGGTCACCTGCCACACATGGTTCACTTAGTGTGACTTGGCTTGTCGGGTCTAATTTGCAGGGTATTAGGTTTGTCCGGGGGTTTACCTAGTATGCACTTTCGGATAGCGGCTGCGGGTTCTCATGTCATAAAAAGAAAAAAAGTTATACTATCTCTACTATACTTAATAGCCTATTTGACATCAGAAAAAATAAAATAAAATAAAATTCATGAATGACATTCAAAAGTACAATAGTGGTGTATTCATCAATATTCTTGTCTCATGTCTGTTTAATATCTTGAACAAGTTCAGTAAAAAAAAGTAAACCTTAAACTCTAAAAGTGTATTTGTTTTGTAAAATAATTTGAATGGATATATATATTTTTTCTTTTATGTGAAGTATGAAAAATTGTATAAGAAATATAAAAATAATGAATGTACGTGGTATATTACTATTTTTAAAAAAAAATATATGTATTTTTTGTTAAAAGAAAACATTTTAAATATATTAAAAAATCATTTACTTGACAAAAAAGACAATTCTAAATTTTAAACATAGACAATAAATTTTAAGAGAAAAAAAAATAAATAAAAAAAAGTGAATAACAAGAGAATTATAATTCTTCTTCTAATTAATTTATGTCAAAGTTAAAATATCAATGTGCTATTGTTCTTACTCAATATAAAATAAATAGAGTGGATGGTAAAAGAAATTCTCACTCCTTTCAATTTCAATAGTCTCTTTTTTTTTTTTTTATTTATCTTATTTCAATTGATACGTTTTTTGGATGAGATTGAGTTCTGATTTTTTATAATCAACGCCCATACTGATTGTATAAAAATTACTTATATTAATCTATTTTATTAAAATATATAATTAATATAATTATATACACTAGTATTTATCCAATAAGCATGAGTGCTGATTCTAAAGTATCGGCATCCAATCTCATCCCCACATTTTGATTATTGATAAGATTTATTGGAATCTAAACTATTTAACAAATACTCCCTTCAACTAGTAACAATTGACATAGTAAAATTTACAAAATCGAAATATACTTAACAAATATAAATCAACTTAATTAACTACATAATATGTAATATTATACATTGTGTAGGACCTAATTAATACCGTTTTATTTCTATCACTCTTCTAAAAAGATAAATATTTAAAACTTCACATCTTTTATATAATTAGTTTATGTTAATTATAAATAAATAAAAGCAATTTATTTATTAATTGTATTATAGAAAAAAAATATTCTTTATAAAATGATATCAATATTGATATATATTTTTTATTACACTATAATTTTTAAAATATTTAATATATATTCTAATTTTTAATCATATATATTAAATTTATTTTAAAACTATAATATTATTAATTACATAAAAAATAATAAAATAATATCATAATTCACTAACTAATTAAACATCGTTACCTTAAATAGCGTGTCTAATGAATTGCGTCAATTATATTGGAATGGAGAGAGTGTAAGTCAATTTAATTAAATTTATGATATATAACATAGTACATCATGTAGATCACTTAAAACTCTTTTATTCCTATGTTTTTTTCAATAAATAAATATTTTTATTTATATTTAAAATTTCTCATTTTTTTATAAAATTAGTTTATCTTAATAATATTTTTTTATAATATTTTTCTAAAAATAGTATTCATATTGTATATATTTTTGTTGAAATATGATATTTAAATATTTAAATACATATTTTAAATTTATTTTAATCATATATTAATTTATTGTAAAACTATAACAATACCATTTACATAAAAAATAGTAATAAAATAATATCTTAATTAAGATTATTAACTAATTATATTACATTACTTCAAATACTACACTAATGAAACAGACCAATTCAATTTGGACATAAAGAGTTCTTTCCACTGCAACAAAAAAAATATAAAGGTGTGTTTGTTTTGTAAAATAGTTTGATAAAAAGAAATTTATGTGAAGTATAAAATTTTTATAGAAAATATAAAAATAATATTATGTCATATATTAAGTTTTTTGAAAAAATATATGTATATATAATTTTAAAAAAAAATGGATAATTTGATTCAAATCTCATTGGTATTTTAATATATAAGTTGCAGTCCCTACACTTTTTTTACACATTGCACTCTTTATTTTTTTTTAAAAAAAATTGGCATTTACTCCCTACCCTAATATCAATTTCAAAATTGTTCTTCCACCCCAAAATGTATTTTATCAGTTATGATATTTCTCTCTCTTTGTTAGGTTCTTTTCGAGCAAGTAGTGCTTCTGACTAGCCTGCGGTTCATTCACGCATGATCGATAGAGAATCTGTGATGGCAAAGACACTGGTAAGGGGAAGTTTCAATTCCAAATTCAAATTCTAATCTTTAGGTTTATTTCAGGAATACACTGGAAATGAAAAGTTTCAATTCTGAATGTTATATTGTTGTGATAGTTTTGTTGATTGAATATGATGGTATTGTTAGGGCTCGCAACCGATCTTGATAAATACTTCACTATTGTTTTACTAATTGTTTCCCTATTAGAGATTATAATTACAGTAGTTGCTAAATATGTTTCATTATAACCTTTTTGAGACAATATGTATACGAGAAAAGCTTTGTGGGGAGAGAGAGTGTTGTTTCGATTTTCTACTAGTATGCGTAGGCATTTTGTCAAGATACTTTTTTCTGGTGTAATATACTTATATTTACTATTTTATACCTTTGTTGTATGATATTGTTAGTTGTATTTGTTTGAAAATACCATAGTTTTTTTTGGTATATACTATGACTACTCATCTATGAACTTTGGTATTTATTTTATGTACTTATATATTGAATAATATTAAAATCGTGTTAGTGTCTACCAAAAATGATAAAATCTCGGAATAGTTTTGCTGGAAGTTAAGATTTTTTCTTCACGTTGATGGTTGATAATTGAAAAAAAAAATATATATATTTTTCAGATAGACATTCGAGATTTCTCAAAGCCCACCACAAATATTGTCTTTGGTATCTAGTCGTCAACTTCTGCACTCAGGTATGTGTAGAATATATTTTTTTATCTATTATAATATGTACAACCGTATTTACATTGTTTATAGGTAATATGAAGATATTTGATGCACAATAAGAAATGATGGACGTTCGTTTTCAACAAAACCGGTTATGCCTCCCTATAGAAAGATTTTGAGCAGCATATAACGTCTAATGTGGAGGTTATGCCACTTTTCCGCAACTTCATTACACAACCACAGATCCAATGTTGGACGAATTCTCTCTTCTAATCGACCCATTGTGGGATAATAATAACAATATAGTCAAGTCGTTGAATAATTGGATGTGCTCAACAATGTCATTGTCCTTTTTCGAGATGTTTGATTTCATCTGGAAACAAGTGGTGTCTTTGTTGAACAAGCATCGTTACGGTTGTCTAGGACACAACTGACAAAGTTGTAGTGAGGCTTTATTGTAGGTATTTTCGATGTGTTTCTCGTGACTGTAATTTTATTTTTATTTTGGAAGATTGTACATTCAATTTAGATATGTTTACAAGACCACTCTAAAATTATTTGGAAATTAGTTTAAACTATTATGTTACTGAGCGTACTCACTATTATATTCGGGTACGTATTAGTTTAAACTAATTTTTCTAAAGTAAAAAATAATGGTATGTGAATTCACAACGAAAGTACGTAAAATTAACAACGAAAGTACGTAGCAAGTTATTGTAGTTACATGAAATATAACTAAGAGTAAAGTTATTAACAACAACAGTACATTACACAAGATATTTGCTTATTAAATTCTACGTAATATTTGAAATCCTTTATATCTCTCAAGTATTCATTATGATATAACATGACTCATAGAGTACCCCTATCATTTATCTAAAATTACATTAACATAAAATTGTATTTAATTTTTTCAATGAAGTTGTTACAATGAAAATATGAGTATGTTGTGACATTCGGAGAATATATTCAGTAATATCTCTCATAGGCCATGTATGTAAGGGTGGATGAGAATATCACTTAGAATAGATATGGCATAATATATCATGTGGTGAACCGTATTAATAGATATTCTAGACTTAATGCATAACTGATGACGTATGATGTTTTATGTATTGTGATTGTCCTTCTATAGAATGTAAACACATAAAAATGAAAATAAGGTACTTCTATAGACAAAAAGATCATTTATAATTTAAACAGATCAAAATAACTAATACTCAACATGACAGTGTGATACAATGTCAAAGTAAAATGACCTGTCACTGAAGTTTCTACAAACCCAATCGAAGCACAAATAAAATAGATCCAAGCACACCATGAATTCAAAATTTCAATCATACCAAAAGTATAAATTTTAACTTATTTTTTCGAACTCCGCCATGGGAGGTCTTTTCCGACATCGCGAATGAAAATGAGTCATAGGCGGTGAATGAGTATACAAAATGAAGAAACTGCAGTTACTGAAGTGAGTAAGTTTACAGAATGAAGAGACCATACGCTTTGGATTTCAACAGATCGTTTCAATCATGATTACGGAAGGAGGCGGAGCAGTGAAAACGCAAGAACAAAAAAGACCGACAAATGGAAACTTCTACGACAGCAAAGGTTCTTGCGGGGAGGCTCAACAACGATTACTTCGGTAGGGGCTTCGACGACGAGGGACAACGTGCAAGGGAAATGGTTTGAAAGAAATATAACATCAACGACTTCAAATGGTGGATTCTATTAGAGTTTTGTCTTTTTTTTTTTTTTTAATTTAAATTTCTGTAACTGATTTTAATATATAAACATAACGGAAGTACTAATTTTCAGGCATATGACTCTGACATTTTTTTGGTAGAACGATATAATTTTAGAGTACATAATTAAATAATATAAATTTATATAAAAATAACGGAAGTACATATAATATTCGTTATTTATATAGTAATTTTAAAGGTAAAATATATATTAGAAAATAAGTATAATTGAAAATAAAAAATAGTAATGTAGTGCTAAAAGGAGAAATTAAACTTAAATATTTTAAGCTCGGACGAATTTAAATTCAAATGTCTTTCTAAACAACACACCCAAACTTTCTCTCTTCAAATAAATTATTAAAAAATAATAATAAAAAAAGTAACACTGTATGGTGTGTACCAAATTTTCCAAATTGCCAAACTGTCAAGTCTGAAGGTACAACTCACATCCACATTCCACATTCCACATCCCACGTCATCTTATGATGGCTTTTCTTTTGAGAACACTGTCCGGGTCCGGGTCAGAGGAGCCCGGCCCGTTTTTGCAATCTCAGTTGTAACATAAGCTAGTCGCTGTGGCCGCCAGCTCGCCTCCGTCGGCGTATTCCCCTTCGCCTCTTCCAGTCCTCCTCTCCTCTCCACTGTACTTCTCAGACTACAGTATCCATAAAACCGCGATTGAAACCTTGTTCTTCCTTGTTATCCTCTCTTCTTCCTAAAATTTCCATGTTTCACCACTCCAATTCAAAGTCGCGCGACATTGTCAGAAGAAAAAGATACTGAAGCGTATTCATATTTTGAAGAACACAGATACATCATGGGTCACAGTTCGAAGAAGAAGAAGAAGCGCGGAGGAGGAGGCGGTGGGCGTCGGTCGCAGTCAAAGGATCATCATTCATCTGCCTCTGATAACTCTGATGTCGTAGCCGAGGAAATCACCGCCTTGTAGGTCCTTCGCTCTCGTATGATACAGTTATTTTTTTTTTTAATTTTTGATCGGAGCGTATGATGACTTTGAGGAATGGTCCATTCTTCCGTTAGTCATCTTCATTGTTGTCTTTGAAGTTGTTATTTTGCCGTGCTTGAATCGTTTGGTGAATAACTTGTGATCACTTGGAAGATAGTTTTACTAGTTAATGCTTTTACGTGGAAAGTAGTACTTGCAATTGCTCGCACTATTGAGTTTCTTCTGTCCTTCTCTTTTTCTGTTTCCGGTGACAAGAGTTTTAGCCTTTTTTGTTAGTGGTCCTTTCTAAATCTATTTTTTCCAGGAATGTTGATTTAATTATGTACAACTAGTTTCTGTTGAAATTTTGCTCCTTGAAATGTCTTTGTATATTGATGCCATTGGGAGCAAAGGCTATCTTTTTATTTTTGTTACCTGCAGTCATGTGCCTTGTGATTTTTATTTTTATTTTGTGAAAAACATGTTCGAACATGTGCTGATATCTGCTTTTACAAGACTAGTACAGTAACTATATGCTTTGAATTATAGGCGTGCAATATTTCAGGAGGATTGCCAAGTTGTTTCTGAAATGCCTCCTCAACTCAGCATCAAGATCAGGTTTCTGAGATATGAATAGCTTTTGTGAAGTTAAATTGTGTGGTTTCAATATTGTTTATACTGAATAATTTATGGTTGACAAAATAGGCCATATGCAAAGGATACAGAATTTGAAGATTCTGATGTTTCTGCATTGCTTTCCGTGAGGTTTGTTGAAGATAGTTGAATTTTACCTAGATTGTGTTCGTGGTGATACCAAACCTTTTGACTAATATATATTATTTTCACAGATATGTAGAAGGCTACCCCTATAAGTGCCCAAAGCTACAGATAGTACCGGATGATGGTTTAGCAAAAACTAATGCTGATAACCTTTTATCTCTACTTTATGATCAGGTAGGAGGAGTTTATATCTAACCTATCTGCTAAAAAGTAAAAACACTCAATATATGATATGTACTAAGTGCTTATACTATTATGGGGCATTTTCTATTGCATCACTCAACGAAATGCAGCATGTAAGAGGACATATAAAACAGTACGGGGGCTCTTCAAGATGTGGCATGGACTTTACTTTACAGGATATGCATTCATGTAGATAATGAGATGAAGTTCTACTAGCATGGCACAATCATGTTGCCTTATCGCATGTTGAGTGATTCCATTATCACAACATTAGGGCAAGAAATATGTTACATAGAAAGTTCAATTACAATGCTATATATTTACATAGTATAATTAATTTAATGTAGACAAAAATAGGTGAAGGTGTGTGTATAATACTAATATTATAATTGTAAAATGGCATAATAATTGAAATCGAATTTGTGAAAGAAAGAAAATCCAATTCTAATTTATTTATTTTTAATATCCATGCATGTTTTTTGAGGGAATGGCATGAGTTTGGATTTGTTTGGGAATATGGAGCATTTTTATGTGATGATATAATTGTCAGAACTTATTCATTCCTTGATTTTCATTTCAAGGAATTCTTGCTGTTAAGGTGATGTTCTTGGCAATTTTGTCCTTGTGAACCTTGTTAAGAGCAACTGTTTAGTTTGAACTCACTTCTTGAAATTGAAAATCGTCAGAGAGAGATTTCTAATGAGACTAGAGATATGTTCAGTATGTGTCATTTTGGTTGTTTGATTTTCCCCCTTCTTTTCTTATGTGCCTATGTATGCTAGTAAAATTTGAAATTTGCTATCCTTCTTTTTCATTCTTTCACCTTGGCTTGAAAGATAGTTTCTTCTTGTCAAACAATGACAGGCCAATTCTAATGCTAGAGAAGGACGAGTGATGATTTACAATTTAGTGGAGGCTGCCCAAGAGTTCTTGTCTGAAATTATTCCCCAACGACTGCCTCAGGAATCTGTAAGCATCATGTCTTATTTGATTCTAGTTTTATTACCCTTTTTTGTTACCTTTCTTTCTCTCTCTAGAAATTGTGGTTAAAAAATGTCATGGAGCACTTCTTCTATAAATATATAACCTAGTAGTCTCCTTCATCTTCATCTTCTTCCTATATTATTATTGTTGTTGTTGTTAAATATTTAATGTTTGAACCAAACAAATATTAACCTAGGAGGACAAGATAGATGGTTTATTCTTTGAGTAAATATGTGACTTCTTTTTCTTCCATCGGCCACATGTAACAAAATTAGTGTATAGGTTCAATATTTTTTTCTTGTGGAATTATCATATTCTTTTGCACAAGTTATGCTATGATTTTACTTATGACTAATGATTTAGTAGATCAATGAAGTAACTATGTCACCACATGAATCTTGCTTTCTGAATTTTGACAGACAAACAAGGATATGTTTCTCAAACTACATTATATTTAATAAATAATCTGTTCCCTTCTAATATTGGATCACCGTACTACTTTTGGTTAGGTTATTACTTCTGCTTTGTCATTTAATATTTTGATGCCATCATCTTTTTGAAATAATAGCTCAATTGTATCATTGAGATCCTCTAGCCTACTTTGAAGTAACATATCAATATCTTCAATTTGCTCATTTTCTGTATTTGGCTTTTTTTAGGTTGAATCCCATGATCCTCTCAAGGGTCAGCTCTCTCAAAAGGTGGTTATTTCCTCGCGTGGAAAGATCTGTTCATTTAGTGGACCCTTTGTATATAGTCATGTAGATCTGTTCAGTGGTTCTGGGGAGTTGTGGCTGTGGAACATGGGAATGCAAGAGAATAGTGAGCTAGTATCTTCTGAAGCATTTGATGGTTTGAAAAATCAAAGTGTCGATTTGGAAAAGCAACAGGACAAACATATGAAGCTATTAGCATTAGAAAGTGGTATGCCCAAGTTTGTACAAAGTGAGTTGGTTGGATTAGGTACGCTTGAAGAAGGAATAGAAGATGGAAGCAAAAGTAATGAATCAAATAGTAGTGAATCAGTGGGTAGTGGTACTATTGCCTCTGCTAAGGTATTGATTTATTTCTTTTAGTTTTTATGTCTTCATTTTTCCTATCTACTTTCTATTTGTTCCTGAGCATAGAGAGGGGTTGCATTGAGTGAACAGATTCGCAAGTGCAGTGTTCTTTATTTTTCTATATCTTAGATAGAAGCATTTTTATAAACATTAGAATCCTTTTGCGAGTTCAGAGGCTGGACTTATGTCTTTACAGAATTTAGAATAAAATTTAAAATTTTATATTATAGGCACTCTGATGCTTTGAATAATCTTATTATATTTAGTTATTCCTTATCCTATTTTTTGTAAGTCTTTTCTTTTAGTTATAATTATATTACAATGGATATGAGTATTTGGATTTGACTTTGCTTTTCAAATTGGGTGTCGTCAAATTGTAATCTGCGGTCAGAAAAAATAAGTAAATTTCTTCTCAATATCAGAGTAATAATAAATCCATGAAGTATCGTCTATTGCCTTGGAAAAAAATAATTTGTGCTTTCAAGGCTGCAAAATAAAAAAAGTTTCAGCTGCGGTTATGCCTACAGACTTGATGATGCTGATGGAGCCAACGATCATCATATGCCAATGGATTTGATTAAGACAAGTTGAGTTGTCATAGTAATTGCTCTATAAAGAAGTTCATCAACATATATTGTTACTGAGTCATGTTCGATCACAATCCCATTACAGCAATATCTCTTATTAGTGAAATGCTTGTGATTTATTCATTTTTTCTTTTTGAGAGGTAAGAAAATAATATAGATAGATGATTGATACATAGGAAGCCTGAACTAGAAACAAGAGATAGAGGGGGAATAGAGCCATGAGACAGTTAAGACTACTCCGAGACCCTCTTTTCACAAAATGCTTTTCCAAAGAGTTCGCACTGCTAGGTATGTAGCAAAGATGAGGACTGGACATCTCAAATATATCCCCTAATGTTTGTGATTCATTCTACCAGGACAAACAGTTTCTTCAGCACTTGGTGCATGGCCTCTCCAATTCTTGGTTGAGTATGCTACTATTATATGTCTGCTTGAAATTGCCTTTTCCCATCGGTCTTAGCATGTCCCAGAGCTAGAGACAATTCTGGGTTTGTTGTGCTGCAAGGAGTTGGCAAGACAGCTTTTATTTTTTCATCATTACATGAAGTTTTGATACTATGCTCTAAAATAAGGGAATTTATTAGATTAGTTACATGAACTAGGAAAAATTTTAAACTAAACCTTTTTGTTGTTACCAGCATTCTTTGTAGTCCACAGTTAGCTGCGCAAGCCTATTTACTTGAAACTCCATAATATTTTTTATTTTTGTTAAGAATCTAAGGGTTTGTTCTTTTGGTATTTGTGTTTTGTATTTTAGATGAAATTGTTGTTGGATATAATGTTTTTTATGGAAAATTGGTATGTTTTTATAGAGAAATATGAGATTATTAAGTAAAGAAATTGAAAAAACAAAATGAAGACTCAAAAGAATAGAGCCTACATTTCTCTACTAATTATTTACAACCAAAATCTTCACAACCAGCATAAATTTTTTTGCTGTTAAATATTCCAATTGTAAGCAATACACGGTTCTATCTCATTATCCTATTGCCTGCTACAATTTCACCTGTTTGTTTTTCTTCTGACATTATCATTCTCTATGTAGTAGGTGACGATTTCTTGATTTGGCAGGATATTTTTTCTGAAGGAAATCTTACAGAAGAAGATCACAGTTATTTAGATAGTGATTCAGCCTTATCTACATTTGAGCCTGTTGATCTTGACCAATCTACTCAGACTGATGAGAGAGATTTGCTCCTGGTTAGTTTGCAGCCTACGCAATCCTACTTTAGGCTTTGTTATTTACCGGCTTATTTATGGTTGATTTTTTAAGGCCCATTTGCTTCGACTTACCTGTGCTCCTAAAGGACCACTTGCTCATGGTCTACCAGAAATAGCATCAGAGCTCCTCAATCTTGGGGTTGGTATATATCATTATTTACTTGCTCAAGAGCCTCTGCATTGTGTTGTTTTAACTAGCTGTTTTCATTGTATTCCTCAGATTGTCTCAAAAGGTGTGCGAGATCTGGCTCTCAAGCCAAGTTCATCCTTTGACAAGACTTTTGATCGTGTGTTTAGGAAGTATATTGTCAGTCAATTTTGCATTTCCTCTCAACACGTAAATTAGATTTTATTTAATAAATGGTGCTACTTCTTTTCTTGATTTGTATGCCATAGGGTTCCTCAGAAATTTCAGCCTTCTGGAAAAGTGCTGCTGATTATGAAGATCAAAGTTCTTCAACTCCGAGTTCGCGTTACTTAAATGACTTTGAGGAGCTTCAAACGCTCGGTGAGAAATATTCTTTGCATGTTTTTATTTGTTGCTTAGCATGCTCTTATTTTCTGTTTTGAATGCAAAAAATAATTTCATTATTATCAGAATCATCATAAAAGATATAGTTTCTAAAGTACTACAAAGTGTTGTCATTCATAGAGGAATGACCTTTCTCAATGCAATTTTCTTAGCTATGGACCTTTCTTCATAATGATTTGGGTATGATGGCTATTACAACTTGAATCCTAAAATTATTTTGAATTATTCAGTTTGGTTCATGAAACTAACTTGCTTGTCTACACATCTGACACTACTTTTTTTTTTTTTTTCTTTTCTAATAATAACCAGGGCTGATCCTAATATTTACGAGGCCCGCTGCTAAAATACATTAAGGGCCCCGATAATTAAATATTTTTATATTAAAAATAAATATAAATTATTTTTTTTTAAAAATTAATAATAATAAGATTAAATATTAATTTTTTAATACATAAAAATATAGTGTTTTTTTATATTTGTTTGATATGTTTTTATGATAGATATACAGAAATGTATTGATAATATAGAAATTAATATTTTGTATTGAATTTGATTTTGGTGAGTTTGTAGAGCAACATATATATATATATTATATTTTTATAATATTAATTGAGAAGCGTGCTCAATTTTTTATTGTGTGAAAATAATAGTTAACATATTAATATGATCTTAATTTTTTTTAATAATCCTAATTTTTAAATCTTAAATTTAGGAAAATATTACGACACTATTACTAAAATACTATTAAAAATAGTTAATGATTACATAATAAACTACATTATTAATAAATTTAAAATTTAAAAGTATTTAAAGTGTATTAACTTGTATTTATATATTAATAAGTGAGATAATTATTTGATGTTATATTGTAATTTATGATGGTTGATTGATTGTATATTTTATTTATAAAAAAAATTATATACTTAATTGTTAGATTCACATCTATATCTTAGATATGATCCTTACTTTATCTATATTTATAATTATATCTATATCTATGATTTAGTTAGATTTAGTTTGTTATGATAGATTTTTTAACATCTATATATATATATATATATGAATATTTCTCTTTCATTTACTCTTGAAATGAAATAATATTTTTCCGTTTCTCTACATGGTATTGGAGACAATTAGAGTTTAGATAAACCTTCATATTTTCTAGCCACTATTACCGCCACCTAAACCCTAGTCTAACCAAAACCCTAAATTTTCTATTGTACCAATTTGAGTTATCTTTTCACCCAAGCAACATTATAATCCAACTCTTTACACTCAGGCGTCTCCAACCACGGTGAGAGAACCGCCGTCCGTTGTTGCATGCGTCTCCATGCTCCACCGCCGGAAGACAATGCCTACTCCGTTTTGGTCGTTTTGCAACCTTTTTCCGGCGTCCTTTTTTGACACGCGCTATATTGGCGTTTCCTCTCTTCATGATGTGTTGGACGACTTCGTTGACCATCGCTTCCGCCACGCATGTATGAGTCACACCGCCATTGTTGCCGAGTTTAGGGCCTTCTATTTTTTCTTCTTTTGCTTCTTATGACCGACTCTTTTTTAAGTCAATTTGTACTAGATGTCTACTTGAGGTGTACCTATTATCATTAGAATGGTCATACCAAAGGATATTGCTATAGCCTTCATGGATACCCTTCTCATACAAATGCAGTTGTTGATAATTTGAATGAATATTCATCCCCTGACTCCATTATTATAAGTCGTGCCGATTATGATGCGTTTATTTAGTTTCAGGCATCTAAGTCATCCTCCATTAGTTTGGACACCTCTTCTAATGCCCAGATCTCATTTGTCAGTATTTCTTGATCTACATTAGGCTTATGGGGTCCTTTTCGTTCTATGTCAAGTCTAGGTTTTCAATATTGTTACTTTTCTTGATGATTTCAGTATGTATACTTAGGTTTATTTATTGACAAATAGGTCTGAATTACTTACTATATTAAAAAAGTTTTGTGTTGAAATTCGTACAATATATCACACCTCTATTAAGATCTTAAGGAGTGATAATAGTAGAGTATATTTCTCCAACTCATTTAGTTGTGTGTTTTTAGGGGATTATTCATCAGTTGTCATGCCCTTCTACCCCCAACAAAATGGAGTGGCTGACCGCAAGAATTGTCATTTAGTAGAAGCAACTCATACCCATCTGTTACATTGTAACGTCCCGTTTCAGTTTTCGGCGATGCTATCCTTACAACATGCTTTCTTATTAATCGTCTTCTACTGCACTAGGTCATAAGATCCCCATAATGTCTCGTGTATTTGATTTTACATACTTTGTTAATGATCATTTTCTTGGTTTGGACATTATGTCTTCAATCAATGAAATGTGTTTTCCTTGAGTACTCTCGGATTAAAAAGGATATAAATGTTATTCTCCTTTTACTTGTCGATATTGCCTTAGTGTAGATGTTACGTTCTTTGAATCATTACCATACTTTACAGTGTCATCAGCTCGTCCTTAATACCTATGACTCCTATTCCAATGGCCTCCATTACTAAGCCTCCACTTTAGGTCTATAGTCGACATATATAGGGACGTCAAACCTACCTATTTCACCATCACCTGGATCCATTGATGAATCATCTCCAGTTTCGTCGCCATCCCGGGTTGTGACTCCACTGTCACTTGTTGTCCTACGTCGAGGTACTCGGTCTACTTATAATTCTAATCATGTCTATAAGTTTCTTAGTAATCACTGTTTATCTCCTTCCATGCGTAGTGTTATGGCTGCTTTAGACTCCATCTATGTTCTTCGCTTTGGGTCATTCAAGGTGGTGTTAGGCCATGGTGGAGGAAATGTTTGCTTTGCATGCTAACATTACTTGGGAGTTAGTTCCATTGCCATCAGGAAAGACACCCGTAGCTTGCCAATGGGCTTATGCAGTGAAGGTTGGCGCTGGAGGTCACATTGATCGACTAAAAACTCGACTTGTTGCAAAGGCTTTACTCAAGTGTATGGAAAGGACTATATAAAAACCTTCTCTTCAGTTGCCAAAATGTCTTTTTTGTTTGTTTGTTTGTTTTGTTTATTTGCTTATTTATTTTTATGGCAGCAATGCGTGGTTGGTACCTTTATCAACTTGGCATTAAAAATGCATTTTTGCATGGTGAGCTTAAAAAAGAGATGTATATGGAGCAACCACCTGATTTTGTTGCTCATAGGGAGTCTGCCTTGTATGTCACCTTTGTTGCTCACTCTATGACTTGAAAGAGTCTCCACGAGCATGGTTTGGACGTTTCAGTTTTGTTATTCAGGAATTTGCTATGACATAATATTCATTTGATCATACCGTATTCATTAAGCATACTTTAGAAGGATGATGTGTTTACTTAATTGTCTATGTTGATGATATTGTCATCACGAGAGATGATATGTGTTGAGATATTTTAAATATTCAATTTTAGATTTAGTAGATTTATATTTAGATTTGGTCTCCGTAGATTAGATTACTTAGATTTGAGTTTATCGAGTCTGTTTTGTCTTGCCTATATATAGGCCTCTTATTTTGATGATCAATAAAACAATTTCATAATTTTTCCCCAAAATTTCTAATATGGTATTAGAGCTTATTTTTCTCATGGCGTAGATATAGCCTACCAACTCGTGTTTCTCCGGGTACATTCAACCTGGATTGTACCCGGAGGTCTAGTGATTTTGAGATCATGCTATCTGTCATATGTCTGTTGCCTGCGTGTGATCTGAAACCTGTCTGCAATCTGCCATTTGTCCACTGCTTGTCTGTTGCTTGCGTGTGATCTGTTTGGTGTTTGCAATTTATCTTTTTCAACTCCGGTGGAGAGTCATCTCGTTTTCCGCTCCGGTGGAGCGTCATCTCGTTTTCGGCTCCGGTGGAGTTCTCTCGTTTCGGCTCTGGTGGAGATTAATTTTGTTTTTAGCTCCGGTGGAGAGTCATCTCGTTTTCGGCTCCGGTGAAGAATCATCTCGTTTTATGCTCTGGTGAAGTTGTCTCGTTTCGGCTTTGGTGGAGATTCATCTTATTTTTAGCTTCGGTGGATGGTCATCTCGTTTTTCGACTCGATCATGCTATCTGTCATATGTATGTTGCCTGCGTGTGATCTGAAATCTGTCTGCAATCTGCCATTTGTCCGCTGCTTGTTTGTTGCCTGCGTGTGATCTGTTTGGTGTTTGCAATTTATCTTTTTCAACTCCGGTGGAGAGTCATCTCGTTTTCCGCTCCGATGGAGCGTCATCTCGTTTTCGGCTCTGGTGGAGTTATCTCGTTTCGGCTCCGGTGGAGATTCATTTTATTTTCAGCTCCGGTGGAGAGTTATCTTGTTTTCGGCTCCGGTAAAGAATCATCTCGTTTTATGCTCTGGTGAAGTTGTCTCGTTTCGGCTTTGGTGGAGATTCATCTTATTTTCAGCTTCGGTGGATAGTCATCTCATTTTTCGACTCCGGTGGAGAGTCATCACGTTTTCAGCTCCGGTGGAGAGTCATTTCATTTTTTGCTCCGGTGGAGAGTCAACTGTTATTTTATTTGTGTTTTTTTTTTTTGCGTTTATATTAAAATTTCTTATCAAACTCAAGTTAGTTTCTATTATACCATTTAAGCTTGAAGGAAGATGTTGAGATATTTTAGATATTCAGTTTTAGATTTAGTAGATTTATATTTATATTTGGTCTTATCCATAGATTATATTACTTAGATTTGAATCTATCGGTCTGTTTTGTCTTGCCTATATATAGACCTCTTATTTTGATGATCAATAAGACAATTTCATAATATTTCCCCAAAATTTCTAACAATATGAATGATATTACAAAGTTAAAGCCTTGAAGGAGTATCTACACAACCATTTTCCGGCCAAAGACTTGGGACCACTATGGTACTCAATAGGAATTGAGATTGCCCAATCAAAGAGAAGTGTTATCCAGTCTCAAAGAATATATATTCTTGATATGTTGCAGGAACGAGTAGGGCTGGTAAATGGATCGGGTCGGTTCGAGTTCGGGTTCGGGTCAGGGTCATCTTTAAACGGGTTACAAAACCCTTGACTTGAACCTAACCCATTTAATTAAATATGCTGATATTTGCAACCTTAACCTGACCTTTAATTAATCGGGTCAACCTGAATCTGATCTGTATAACTCGTTTATGTCTAAAATTTTTAAATTTTAATTTAAAATTACAATTTTTACTAACAAAATTTTCAAATGCTTAATATATATACAAATTAAAACAAAAAATTATTTATTCATATCATGAAACCGATATTCAAGAATCGAATTAACAAACACTACATAATAGTACACAATACAATCCTTTATTTTTTATTGTTTATTTTTATAAAATTGGCCATAAATATTGAATTATATTGATAAAATTTAGAAAATACATTTAAATTTAAAATAATATTAGTTAAACAGGTTAGACTAGTTATTTTCTGGTCGAAAATGTAAACTTTAATTTGACCCATTTAATTAAATGGGTTAAACATGTTTGACCTCATTATTAATTGGGTCAAAAATCTCAACCAAAACCCAACTATTTCAGGTCAAGCTCGGGTCGGGTTATCAGGTCGGATTAATTTTTGCCAGCCCTAGGAACGAGTGATGTAAGATTGTGGGTTCTCCTATGGATCCAAATGCAAAGATGCTTCCGGGATAGGGATGCTATTGACTGATGCTGATGTTGGCCGATATAATTATAGTTTTGGAGGTCTTCGGCCCCTTTACAGAAATGGGACCTAGGTGTGGGATCCTCCCGCCCTTGCCCATGGCCGGCCCTTATAATAGCCTCAATTTTGTTATTTTCTATTACACCATGCAATTGTTTGATTGCATTGTTCAGATTTGCTGAAATTTTTTAAACACTTCTGTGTAGTTAATATTATACTTTTTGTTTACTTTTTCTTTTGTTGGTATTCTTGGTCTACTTAATGCCTTCTGTAATGAAGTAATTTTTTAGTGCAAGGATAATGTCTTTTTTGTCTGACAGGTCATGGAGGATTTGGTCATGTTGTATTATGCAAGAATAAGCTAGATGGTCGCCAGTATGCTGTGAAAAAGATTCGGTTAAAGGACAAGAGTCTACCTGTAAATGATCGTATATTAAGGTGTTCTAGTGTTATATTTTAAACATTTGGTAATTTTTTCTATTAGGGTGTGTTTGTTTGGGGGTTTGGATTTTGAGTTGGGATTTGAATAGTAAAAATTTTGAATTTGAATAGTTGCATGATGTGATATAAATAGGTGTTGATGTGATGTTTTGAATGTAAAAGTGATTTTTAGTATAATATAAAAAATGAAATATAGGTGTTTGATTTGATGTTTTTGGGAAAAAAAAATTGGGTCAATAGTATTTAAAATCCAATCCCCCAAACAAACACACCCTAAGTACCTCATGCCATATTTTTTAATTCCATGAATTTTTGTGCTCTTACCTTAACTGTTAACTTCTATTATCTTGCTGGTCACTCTTGTCTTGCAAAATATTCACGTCAGGCTAATGGAAGTTTTGTACCCAATGGTCTTAGTTCTTATTGCATATCTCAGAGGCAAAGAAATACTCGTGATTCATTTATCATTTGACACATTTATAGCTCAAATATTATGATCCCATGTCAACACATTCATATTTTTAGTAAAGTAAGCTATGATTCTAGTTTTGTCTAATGTGTTCAAACCATAGTATTCAATAGCTGGAGTGAGCACTGTTATTGCTCCACCGCAGAGTGAACTGTAGCTCTATTGCAGTGCATTTATGCATCCGCAGAAACGGCTGCTTCTCTCGGAGAGGTTGTGCCAGCTAAATTGGATTTATACCAATTATCTATCAAGATTAATAGTGAGGAAAGTGAAAATGAGGAAAAAAAAATCTATTAGATTTTGAATTTGATTAATTTTGATTATCTATTTATTAAAGTAGTAGTGATACAATTTTTAATTTTTTTATCTTCTTATATAGTTATCTATGATCGTATATTTGACATTTTGTTTTGTTTAGCATAAAAATAATTGATATTCCCTCCGTCCCACATAATTTGTCCTTTACTTTTTTGGAAAATTAATTATACACTTTAATCATATTTTAAAATTTAAAATTTAAATTTTTTTAATCTTAATTAAACTATTTAGTTATTTTAATCTTAATCTATAATTATTTTTACTAAATAATAATTATTTTTACTAATATATTTCTTAATTGCTTACTAATTATACTTTACCTAAATTCCGGTGTTCACAGTAATAGACCCATATTACATGGGACGGAGGGAGTATTACTTTAGAAAATTTTTATATGTTTTCTGATTGTAAATTTGCATATATAATAATATATATTTTCAAATAGCTGTCATCCCTCACTCTGCTATCACGCTATGACTTTAGGGTTTGACTGATATTTTCTGCTATCCAAACTAATGGCCCATGATGCTGCATAAGCGTATGAGATAAAGGTGAAAAGTACTTAATGGAGCATGTTAGCTTGTTACAGAATCAGGGAAAAGAACTATATCCTTATTGAGTTTTTGAGATTAGTTTCGTTAGTATTGTAATGTTGAAAATATCATTTTAGTAGTCTTGTTTCAAACCTTGCATGCAAAGAATTCATTTTTGTATGGTAATGTACATGAGTTATTGCCTTGGATGCAACCTAGAGTATACTTCTATGTGAAGAATTCTGCATAAGCTTAAAAGGTGATTTCATACAAGGCCTAGAGCATGATTTTAAGGTTAATCATTTTAGTGTCTATGCAGTAGGGACAATGTGGAGTGCTGATCCTTTGTTCATGTGAATTATATATCAATATTTTAGAAGTGAAATTGATTGATAGATGCTCCACTATAGGTCATTGTGTTTTTATTGGGGTAATTCTATTTCATTGAAAAGTAAGAGGCAAAATGTGGTGTCTCAATTTTTTTGGGAATCATAATATAGAGCATGTGTAACCTACAGGATGACCTTAAGGCATCAGCTCTGCCTGGACTCTGGTCTAATTTAAAATCACCTCATATAATAAGGATCGTGATGTCTAAATTATACTCCCTTCGTCTGCTATAATTATGTCATGTTGTCTTTTTGGATGTTCGTTAAACTTATGTATAATCTTTTTATACTCCCTCCGTCCCACATAATTTGTCCCTATTTTCTATTTTCGTCCGTCCCACATAACTTGTCATTTCTATTTTTGGAAATATAATTATGCACTTTAATCGCATTTTAAATTTTAAATTTTATAATTTTCTTAATTTTAATTCAACTATTTACTTATCTTAATCTTAATCTATAATTATTTTTACTAAATAATAATTATTTTTACTATTACACTTCTTAATTACTTACTAATTATACTTTGCCTAAATTCCCGTGTCTACAGTAATATACCCATATTACATGGGACGGAGGGAGTAGTAAATAACTTTATTCACCCACTATTTTATTAGCTATACTTTAACAAATAATAACCAATTTGCTACTATTTTTTCTATTTATCCCATTACCTTTTGTCAGTTCTTTAATAAATTTTCTATAATACCATTACTTTACTTTTTATTTACTCCACTTTAACATTAAAACATCATTATTTCTTAGTCTCAGTGCCCAAACAAAGTGGCTTAATTAGTCTGGACGGAGAGAGTATACCATAATATTAAAATGTGGGAAGAATCAGTTGTTGATTACTAAAAATGTTCTGTATTGATCTAGTCTATCATGTTTCAACCATAATGGTTGAAAAAAAACTCTCACGCCATTTGCACTTTCTTTTATCTTCTTCTCTTGGACTATATGTTTGCAATTTTTAAACTCTCTTGACTGTGCTTATATCTTCCTTGTTTTATTTTTTAATTTTATTTTATGAGTAAGCATATTATTCATTTCGAAATTTGTTCCTATTTCGTACTTTATCCCCTGTTTCTAACATTTATTCATTAACTGCAATGTGATATGGTTCTTAGGGAAGTCGCCACGCTTTCTCGGTTGCAGCATCAACATGTTGTTCGATACTACCAGGTAATAGGATTTCAAAAATATGTGGGCTTGATTTTCAAACTTGTTTCATATGTTCTACTCAATTCTAGGATTTTCTAGCTCGAGTGATTGTTAAATTCTTAGAATTTAAGTTTGTCTTGCATGTTTGTTTCTCACTTCTTTGAATTTCAGGCCTGGTATGAAACTGGGGTTGTGAGTAGCATAGGCAATATGATGTGCGGTTCGAAAACAGGTGCAAGCTCAAGTTTCGGCTACAAAGACACTGTTTCTTCAGATCAGTTTGGAAATGAGAATAAGTCTGAATCAACTTATCTATATATTCAGATGGAGTATTGCCCAAGGTCACAATATATTTTATGAGTTTGTGTTTTCTTCCTAGTTCCTATCTCATCAATCAATTGCATATTGGGGATTTTTAACTTCAGGATTGTTTAGGATCAGAAGATGAAATATTTTCTATTGATCAAAATCTATGTATTTTTAAGTTAATATAAATTGATTAAAAAAAAAATGGAGTGAATACTATGTTATAAATTGAAGGCTTCTTGGTTGGTTTATTGGGTGAAAGAGTACCAGAATTTACATGTGAGTTGACATTTTGCTCCATACTTTGGGAGAGATCAAATTGTGATGAAAAAAGATAGTAAAGGGTTGTGTACTGACTACTGAATTCTTCATGTCTAGTTTGAATGGTGCCAATGATGTTGGCTTGAGGATGAAATTGCATGGCCTTAACTTTAGCCTTCTTTTGTCTGTGTGAGTTTGTGTGTAGAGTAGAGAGATTTTATTAAAGAGTGCAGTTAATAGATACATATGTAAAGTGAAGAAATAAACACATTCTAATCTTTTAGTTGGAATTAAAATTAAGGAAAGTGAGAGCACAAAGAATGGATGGAGTAATGAAATTTATGAAGAAGAAATTTCTGGAATTTAAGGTTACTTTTAACAAGACAACTACAAGAAGACATGCCCTATAAATTGGAATGCTGTGGGCTAAGTGAGCATGAGCAATACATGAAAGTAGTTGAAATAATAATGTTGATATGATTGTGTAGAATAAGTAATGAATGTATGAGAGTAGTGATGTAGCATTAATCACAAGAACCTAAGGTAAATACATTTAGATTGGTTTGTTCATGTGTATATGAAGCTATGTTTGGAAAAATACACATTGTCTTTTTATTGTGGATAGACTTAATAGGATAATTATGGTGATTTTGATATGATTAAGGTGTATGACTACAAGACTACATAATTATCGTACACTTTTAAAGTTATTATCTGTTCATCTTGGAATTGTTTTTGTACAATGGCAGTCCATGACAAGTCGTGACTTTGTAAAATTTGTAAAGTATGCATTCTGTGTTTATATGGTTTGACATTTTCTAACTTAATGTATTATCTGTGCGACTGAAGGACACTGAAACAGATGCTTGAATCTTACTCCCATCTTGATAAAGAACTTGCATGGCATTTATTTCGCCAAATTGTGGAAGGCTTGGCTCATATACATAGCCAGGGAATTATTCATCGTGACCTGACTCCTAATAACATCTTTTTTGATGCCCGTAATGACATCAAAATTGGGGATTTTGGGCTTGGTGAGTCATTATTTCTGTATTGTTGATAAATATTAGTTTACTATTTTACATTTGACATGAGACTGAGGTGTAACCCTTACTTACTGAATACAATCTGTTTAATGTGGTTTTAAAATGAGAATTTACATTAGCTTCTGTAAGATGAATTAAATTGTAACATTTTAGAAGCTTGTAAATAGAATCACTGCTCATATTAATTGGGCATATGTGTGCAACTGCTAAGTGAAGGTGTTGCTTTTGATAAGTGGAACAGGGGCACACACTGTGGCTAGTAGACCACTATGACGTTGCCTCCCACTTTCAAAAAGCAACATACTTTAGTGATCTGTCATATTCTCTACCTGTTTATATGAGCCTTACTCAGAGGGTAAAACACATAACTTGTGTTTTTTATATATATGCATAAACACCTGTGTAAAATGTTCCCAAAATTCTTGTTTTGTTAGGATGTTGTAGACAAAAGTCAGGATTTTATGTTCCATTTTAGCTAACATGATGGGGAATTATGCAATAACTTCTACACAAGTTACTTAAGTCATCATGTAAATCCACCTTGTACGTAAAGGGCGTGTTGGTTGACTACATAATAAATAATGTTGCGTATCCCTTTAAGGTTAAGCTTTTCGGTGAGATGGTCATTAAACAATATTTGAAAGACTAATGGGGGAACTGAGCATTCGAGAGTGATGAACGACCTATCATTAGCAAATTCATGGAAGCTGCACCAGGAGATCCCAAATACAAAGAAGTTCACTTGATCTGAAGATGAACTCGATGGTGGCAATGTCTATAACAAGCAAATGAGATTTGTGTCACAAGATTCCAATTTTGTTCCTTGAAGAAGGATGCTAATTGGGTTGTGTTTGAAGATTAGATTACCAATGGCCTTGCTCTTAATACAACCGCCTAAATCCTTTATATTGATATAAATAATATTCATTGCAAATGCAGAAACTTATTGCAGGCACCTTTTTATCCACTCCATGTGCATGGGTTGGGAGATCATTATAATATTGAGTGTTGTATCATGACAAAATGTAGGTGTTTTAGTCTTTTGGCATTTGTCTTGAACTCTTTGACATGCACATGACAACTGGCTATCTATGTCAGGAGATCTTTAGCATATTTTGATGTTTAGGAGATCATGATTGATTTGATTTACTTTCCTGAAACGTAAATGCATGATAGAGAAAAGTATTGTTCAATGATCATCTCACCTGAAAGCTACAATTAACAAGAAAATGCACACATTAATATATTATATGGTTTTACAACATGTCCCGTCATGTGCAAACCTTGCACATGAACAATTGTGTTTTTTCTTTTCACTAAGGGTGGAGATGGGACTCAAACACGAGATCTTTTTCTATGATACTATGTTCAATGACCATCTCATCTAAAGTTATTTTGAAATTGTTGTGAAATTGCGAATGCCAACTTTGATGTCGTGGCTTTGAAAAACCGATCACTCGACTTGGAGACAACCAATCCTGGCTGTGTGCTGAAGAGATTTGATTGTCATGGCGGGCTAAGACGGGTCTAGGGTGAAAAATGCTCTGATACCATGTTCAACGACCATTTTAGTTAAAAGCCTAAGCCAATAGGAAAATGCATCATTAATTAACTATTATATAGTTTTCCAACAAGTATAACTAAGTATCAAGTATCAAAACAATTTATGCTGGTTTACATGCATGTTTGATCTTCAATTTCAAGATTTCCATTATTGAAATCTTATGCACCATTTTAGATTTCTTCAGAATTTCTTGCAGAAGCTTACTACTTGGTTCTGCCTTTTTTTTAATTCAGCCAAGTTTTTGAAGCTAGAGCAATTGGATCAGGATGTGGAAGCTATTGACTCTGTTGGAGTATCTCTTGATGGTACTGGTCAAGTTGGCACTTACTTGTATACTGCTCCTGAAATAGAGCAAGGGTGGCCAAAGATTGATGAGAAGGTTGCATTTTAAATCCATTTGTAAGGATGTGCTTTAGTCTCTTGTAAGCCAGTGCATTATAATGTGTTTGTGCCTCATCTCATTTGACTCTATATGTAGGCTGATATGTACAGCTTAGGAGTCGTGTTCTTTGAACTGTGGCATCCATTTGAAACAGCTATGGAAAGGCATGTTGTGCTTTCTGAACTGAAACTAAAGGGAAAGCTCCCATCTGATTGGATTACTGAATTACCAGAGCAGGAAGGCTTGCTGCGGCGCTTGATGTCCTCAAGCCCATCAGATCGTCCATCAGCCACAGAGCTTCTTAAGAATGCATTTCCACCTCAAATGGAATATGAATTATTGGATAGTAAGTTCTAAATATTGTTTCGAATACTTCCTCTGTAGGCTGTACAGTAATAATATGCAGGATTAACCATGTAATTGTGGAAGTATATACTTATACTACCTTTGCTTCATTCTTAACTAAAATTTACAAAAGAGTTGTTACAATTAATAGGATAAATCACCTACTCCCTGAATTTGATAGAGGTAGTCTATCATTCTTCTAATCTCTAGAGTTTTTTTTTTTTTTTTTTTTTTTTTTTTTTTTCCTTTGGGAATAATTACTGCTCTCTAAATGAAAATTGGTTGCTTCACTTGTTCTTTATTCTTGGCCTCTTAAGCCTACATTTTTCTGTATTTCAAGAAAGTCAGTATCTTCTGGTAGGGGTTTATTATGAAG
The DNA here is from genome assembly GCF_009805555.1 of Andrographis paniculata. Classification (NCBI taxonomy): domain Eukaryota; kingdom Viridiplantae; phylum Streptophyta; class Magnoliopsida; order Lamiales; family Acanthaceae; genus Andrographis; species Andrographis paniculata. The sequence continues at coordinate 1,844,698 of NW_026137621.1, read as the reverse complement.
TAAGTTCTACATTTAACAATGATGTTCAAATTACTTTTAAGACACTTGTGTAAAAACATAAATCAGATTCTGTTGAGAGAACACTCTCCATGGTGGACTGACAGAGAGGAATGAAGCTATTGACGCTGAAAAACTAAAAACTCACCATCATTTATTGAAAATCTTTTAAGAACTGTTAATCAAAAGTTTGTTGATTCAAAGTGGTTGTAATGGTAAGATATTTTAATGTTAACTGGGTATCTATCATGTGTTCCTTTGGTTAGCATCATTTTCCAATGTACTTTTTTGTGCTAATACAATCTCAATCATGCACAGAGAACAATAATATATTGATAAATGATTTTTTGTAAGTCACATAAGTGATATTTCAAAACTACCCTATTTGCACTGCTTTTGTAATTCTATTTGCTAAACCAGATTTTGAAAATACCAAAGCTGGATGAGATTCAGGAATAAAAAATCAGGAACAATAAGTAACAAATATTATAATGTAACTGAATCTTTTAAGTGTTGTTTTAGTCTTTTAGAATTTATATATTCCCCTTAATGAAACATTTTAATCATAATCTTGTTGTGTTTAAGAATTTATAACCATAGACAGTCTTTTTTGAGTGTATTAGATTTTTTTTTTTTTTTTGTCACCCAACAATTCTCCTTCTAACTTATTTTGCAGATATGTTGCGAACAATGCAAAGTTCTGAAGACACAATTATTTATGAAAAAGTTGTATCTGCAATTTTTGATGACGATATGTTGAGAAAAAAGAACATTCATGAGAGTTTTGGAAGATTGAAATCCCTTCCAGACAATACTTCATCAATTGTTTATACTGATTTGGATACTGCACATCGGGATCTGGTCGTTGATATCACAAAAGAAGTTTGTAGAAAACATTGTGCAAATCATTTGGAGGTCATACCTATGAGAATATTAAGTGATTTCCCACATGTGAAAAGGTATTGCTGCTAGTTTTTCCTAATATTGTTTACATTTTTCCCATGTGGATTTTATCATCTAAACCTTTGATATGGATGCTTAATCCACCCCGTTCCCTGAAACCTCTCTTATATAGGAATACTGTGAAAGTATTAACCGATGGAGGTGACATTGTTGAGTTTTGTCATGAACTACGCTTCCCTTTCGTAAAATGGGTCATTTCAAAGCAGGTATTATTTTTTGTTTTTCTTTCTCTCTTTTAATTTATTTTTTAGTTTTATATATTTATATTTTATTCGTATTTTCGATTTTGGTAGCATTTTGTGATGTGTTGGCTTCAATTCATCAGAGTGCTTATTTCATTGGGCATAGATGCATCATAAAGTCTGATTAAATTAACGCCATTGGGTATTGGCCAGAACATTCTATTTTTAGTAGTTTCTTCTCATCCTTTTTAATGTCTTTGGCTTTCTCTCCTTGTTTGCATTATGCTACATTTATCTACCAATGTTGAAATTAGTATATCCACTTGACTTATTACTATACTGTGTTTTTTTTTTTTTAACTATTTGTTCAACTGTGAAGGATAATTTCCAGGTGAATGATGTACGTTATGAAGTATTACCATTAATTTTCTTTTTTTCCAAGCTACAGAATAGGTCCTCTCTTATTTTAATCTTATAATTTTAATATGCCATTGATTTCATAATCATCGCTAAATAGATGCTGTAATACTTTTTTTTTTTTTTTTGTAATTTTATTTTCCTTTTATATTATTTATTTCCTAGTTGAGTAATGTGAAGGGAGAATCCCAATGATAATATCAGGGAGAGTGCAGCAATACATCTTGACTTGACATAGTTTATATATTTATCTATTTTTTTGGAGTATTAATTCATCGAAATCTACCAGAACAGGTAAATGTAGATTTTTGAAATCCTAGGGAGAGGATTCCTGGTGTGTTGTTTTGAAGGCATATGCTTGCACTTGCTCCATGTAATTGTTTATTAACTGTCAAGATCCAGACATCTGCAATAGTTTCATTGTTGATTCTCTTTCTGGAACTAATGGGAAAGTTAACTTTCTTTTGTATAGAAATCATTTTTCAGGCGCTATGAAATATCATATGTGTACCGAAGATCAATTGGCCATTCACCTCCAAATCGGTATCTCCAGGTTCATCTAACACTTGCAATGATTCTGTTGGTTTTTGTTATGAAAAGTGGTTTTAGTTTCCAACATGCTCTCTTCACAGGGGGATTTTGATATTGTTGGAGGAGAAACTGCATTGACTGAAGCAGAGGTCATAAAGGTCGCTGTCATCATCCCTCTTCTCCTCCATCATCATCATCATCATCATGCTTATGATTATTAATCTCTGTTTCTGTGGTTCTAGACATTTCATGGCTCAAATCCCTATGTATATAAAACCAAATCAAATGTAAACCATGATGCTTGAAACAAACTTCTACTTATTATGAAAGAGAAATATACATTTCATGAAAAATATTTCCATCTTCTCAATACCTGTGCTCAATTTTTTCCATTACCTTACAACCATTATTAGGTCGCATTTGTGTTATGGAGCCTCACCGGAACAATCTCTGTCAGCTCCCTTGCAGTTGCAGGGGAAAAAACTGCCTGGCCTACTCTAGGCATATAGTCTCCCAGGCTTTGGACCTAATCTTTGATTAACCCTAATCCTTAGTATCAAATGAATGCCCCTTAGTAACCATTATTAAGTAAGCTACGGCTTTGACACGACAATCCTGCTATCGTTTCCTTCAATTCAACAGTTTTTCATTCTCTTTTGTAACAGCTCATGAGTATGTTGATTGCTTGAATACTAAGGAGTTCAAACTATTTGAATATCCAAACTTTTCTTAATTTTATTGATCTTAGCTTTCATCTTGGAAACAATTTAATATCTTACCTACTAAATAATTTGACAAAGTTCACTATTTGATTCAAAGTTGTTGCTAGTTCTCTAATTCACCATGTTCCTACCATATAACTTATAGCAGCTAGACTAGATAAACACCTTTTCATTAATTATTGGTCTGAATCTGTATTGACGATTGTGCACGAGTAACTACCTACTCCAAACACATGAACTGCCTAATTACCGAAATGAGCATACTTACATTTGGATTGGCCATGATTAACTATGAATACATGAATTGTCAAACTACTAAAGCAGATTTGTTAATATGCTGTTATACAATTTCAGGTGACAATGGACATAGTTACACGCCTGTTCAATTCAGAAGCATGTCACATTCATTTGAATCATGGGGACTTGTTGGAAGCAATGTGGTCTTGGACAGGGATCAAATCAGAGAATAGGCAGAAAGTAGCAGATGTAGGTTATGTACATTGATGAAGTCATGAATCATGATGGAGTTTTCACTATAACATGCCTTTCTTTTTGCAGCTTCTTTCACTATTGGGCTCTTTGCATCCACAGTCTTCTGAAAGGAAGTCAAAATGGGTGTTAATTAGGCGGCAGCTTCGACAGGTTTTCATCCTCTTTCTTGGCATTGCACTCGGTTTCTCTTCTTCTTTTCGGTTATATGTGCTTTTTTTTTGTATATTCTGTGGTTTTTTAATTTGATCAAACTATTTATGGTTGTTAAAGATTAATACCAGCTTTAAACTGCAAGAGAACTCAGGAGATACCTTGTTCAGCAAAACTGTTACCTTCTTTTCAATACTGTGGGGAGACCATTTATTCAAAACTAAATATACTCTTTGTCTTTGATGTTTCTTTGCAAATTCAAATTGTTTCTGCGACAATACTTGAGTTTGAGTGAGTGTTAAAGACATTTTAGGTATTTAGTTTTAGATTAGAGTTGTTTTAGATTTGATTTTATTCATTAAGTTAGGTTGTTATGATTTGAATCTATCGAGTCAAATGTCATGCCTGTTTTTATAGGCTTCTATTTTTATTATGAATACAATGCAATGTTTTAGTTGTCTACAAAATTTCTTCTCACAACCTTTATGGATCCGTTCCCTTTGTGTTGTGAAATCTTTGTGCAGGAACTTGGCCTAGCTGACGATGCTTTAAATAGGTTACAAACAGTTGGATTGAGGTTCTGTGGAATGGCAGATCAGGTTCTTCCAAGGCTTAGGGGTGCCCTGCCTGCAGGTTTTTTTAACATCAATTTAAGTTGCAGGTTGTTTTTATTTCTCTTTGGTAACTGGCTTTGACGAATTTATGACTTATAGATAAATCCACTCACAAGGCACTTCATGAGTTATCGGAGCTTTTCAACTACCTAAGGGTTTGGAAGATTGATAGACATGTATTTCTTGATGCACTTATGCCGCCAACTGAATTTTATCACAGGAACTTATATTTCCAGGTATCACAACCAATTTTATGCAATTGCATTTTTACTAAACTAATGGAATACCTGGTGCAAATATAGATCATAATAATGTACTTACAGCCTAGATATTCACTTTTTTATATCAAGAGATGTCTTTCATTTTCGCATCAAGGATGTGATAGCTCAGATTGCCCCTAGGTAAACTCTATTTATTATTATTATTTTCTTGGGAAAGTAAAATGATATGTTTACTAATAGATTTGAGAATTACATAGAAAAGAGAGAGCTAAGAAATAAATGAAAAAAAACGGAAAAACTTTAGGAGAAAAAGTTTGGACCATTCCTCCCTGGGATCATGCTAATCTTATCTGTAAGGTTCCACCGCCGCAATAGAGGATTGCTGACATAAAAAACCTTAATTTGACACCACCGCAGCGACAAAGGATTGCTGCCACAACAAAGGATCATGGCCATTGAAAATTTTAATTGGGCCAAAACTTTCATTTATTAAAGTTTACCGATAAAGGATTGCTGCCGCAACAGAGGATCGTGGCTATTAAAAATTTAATTGGGCCAAAACTTTCATTTATTAAAGTTTACCACCATCCTTACGACCGAGGATTGCCAGCGCATTCCCACAACAGAGAATCAATTTGAATGTTTCAAAGATAGATGACCAGTTATGAAGTCCATCTATATTCAAACTCCACCTCGTTTTTCTTCCAAACTCGACTTAGCTTCTACGACACTAACTTAAGTTTGAGGTAGGGTATTGAGAGATATTTTAGATAGATATTTTGGTTAATATTATTTAAATTTGATAGCTATTATTTAGACATATATATTAAATTAACTTGTTATTCTTTAGATATATCGATTATATTAGATTGTTAAATTTGAGTTTATCCCTTTTGCATCAGGTCTTTAGACTTTGATTTCATTATTAATAAACAACATAAAAATTCTCCCAAAATGTAACAAATAATAATGATAATAATCCATGTTTATTGTCAATTTTTCGTCATTTTAGCAGTAGTTCTTCATTTTTTATGCAGATATATTTTAGAAAAGATGATAATCCTGCATCACTGATGGAAGGAACATTGCTTGCTGTTGGCGGTCGTTATGACTACTGGCTTCATCAGATCTCCGGTTCTGAATATGTATGTCGTAGTCATATTTATGTTTCATTGTTTTCATTTTGTTTCTTCAGCTTTATTATGCTTTCAATGTCTATTGTCCCCATGATTGGGCCATGTTCTTTATTTTCTATGGTTTATTCATTATCGTCGTTTCATTAGGATGCCTATATTGGCTTATCCAACTATATTAAATTAAAAAAAAATCTTATAATAATAAGTTGACTAGTGCAGTATAATTGTCATTCTCTATCATTGCTTCATTGGTCATAAACCATGACTCTGAGCATAACTGTACATTTGTTCTTGTGTTGTCCTGTGTTTTGGCATAAAAGATGTGAATTTTTATAGCTTGTTTCGAGCTCCTATTCTCTTTACATATTCGAAGGAATGGCCCAAGATTGAGTCAATCTACTTAGAGCTAATGAAATCACAATATATATTTGATCTTTCATGTTTGAGGCATTGATCCTGAATCTGCTCTGCTTGAACACTTTTCTCCCTTGGTCCTGGATATAGCTTTAGCGATAGTTCATTTTCTGCAAAAGGTATTGAAAGTTGATGTGTTTCTAGTATTGTTGTCAAATAGTATATCCTGAGCTTAGGCGTATCCTATTTGTCGGAATATCACCAACAAAGTCTTATGCATTGAAGTGCTGATTGCTGAAAAACCAAAAGACATCAGGAGATTTTTTCATGAAACTTTGGGGCACTAGCTGTTTCTTTCTTCTCATGTGTGGGTGGTTAGGAGGGGTTTTACATATTTTTTCATCTTATGTGGTGTTCTTGACGTTCTCATAGCAGTCACTGAATGCTTGATTATTTCTCTCATCTTGTCAGAAATGGAATCCTCCTGGGGCAGTTGGTACTAGTATTGCTCTAGAGACTATTTTGCTCCACACTTCAGTTGACAGTAAATTTAGTAGGTAGTTTTCTCTCCTTACCCTAAAGTGCACTTTTTCATTGGAAACAATGCTAATCACCCACCCATCCACTAATAAATGCAACAATATTATAACATGAGCAGAAGTGACATTGGCGCAAATATTCTTGTATGTTCGCGGGGAGGTGGAGGCTTGTTACTTGAACGCATGGAGCTAGTGGCTGAACTCTGGGATGAGAATATTAAGGTTAATGTTTACTCTTTTGTCAAAATTACTTGTTATATGAACAATGCAAATGAATAAATGTACTGAAACCAAGTCATACAGGCAGAATTTGTTCCATTGTGTGATCCAAGCCTTACTGAACAGTATGAATATGCAAGTGAGAATGATATCAAATGCCTAGTTGTCATCACTGACTCAGGTGTATCTCAAAAAGGATCTGTTAAGGTTGGACTCCTAACCTATTTTCATTTCTTGCTTAAATGTTTTTATAGGCTTTTTTAGTTGAATATCATGTAAATAATGTGGATCAGTTGATTGGCATATGTTTTAAGATATATATATATATATATATATTGGAAAGATATGCTTTGATATTGAACTTGCCAATTTTTTTACTTCACAGAGAACTAATTTCACCATATTGTTGTTTAAGCATATACACGATAGTGTTTCCAAATTTAAGATGAAAGACATTCATTGAAACATGTGTGCCAATTCAGTCATCTGGATAGCACACAGCAGGGCCTTTGTTTTAATTAGTATATGAAAATTTACTTTTCTGAACTGTACTATATGGTATTACTATTCATCAAATTCATGGATGACTTTGCAGCTGGGGAAAAAAAATGGAGAAAAAAGTGATGTTTTGGAATAAGATTTATGATTGCTTCAATGAGAGATACAATGGACATATATATACTGGGATGTAAAGACTCTAAAATCAAGCTATGAAGCTACAATTATCTATCGCCACAATTAAGAAATTTTATCTGGTCACAATGAACGATCTCTAGTGAGTTTAGCATTTGAAGAAATATGTGTGATTTGATTTCATTATTAAAAGAAAAAATAGTTGATGTCGTTCAAGGGAATTTAAGGGTGTCCACAGTCATTTATCATGTGGAACATAGACAAACATGTGCCATTTAATAGCGTCTCAATACTTTTGTTGATCGATTTTGAATGCTCCCCCAGCTGCTGTGTTTAGATTTTGAGGATAAGGAAATTTAAAAACACTATTTTGGCCAGGAGTAATTGTTATTATTTTTTTGAAGTATTAATACGGATGATGAAGATATTTTAGCATACTTCCAATTTTCTTCATACGAACTGCTTCGGAGCTAGAAGCAAACTCTATTTGTTATTTAATAATATTCAATATTATTTTACTTGGCAATGTGTTGGTAGGTTCGACATCTAGAGCTCAAGAAAGAAAAAGAAGTTGAGAGAGAAAATCTTGTGAAATTCTTATCAGAGGCAATGGCTAGTCAATTCAGAAATCCATCAATCTGGAATTGAGCAACTTTGAAATTACTGGGTATGTATGCATTCAATTGTTTTTCGCTTGCTTTTCAAAAGTTTCATATTGCTATCATCACTATATAATCTTATATTACTGTTTTATTAATTTGTATAAAGGAAGATTTTATAGCTTTAAGATAAGTAGACATAGGCAGGGATTCAATTGAAGTCCAGGAAATTGACATCTAAATTAAAAGGTAATGCACCTTTCCAATTTAATCCTTATATTTCGTTCCTCCTAGAAAAAGTGTCTTCTCCTCAATAAGTTCCATTCCTCCCTGCCTTCTCAACCCTTCGATAACTGGTCTTCCAACTCACCCCTCAACCCCCCGGGAAGCACTCTTAAGGTTCCCTTCCCCTCCACGACAATGTCTACCACTCTTCACTTCTTTCCAACAACCCTAACATTCAAAAGAGAGCTCCTGAATCAGGCTGAAATCTTATTCTAGCTGCTTCCCAAAAGCATAGACGAGACAACTTTAGAATTGCAATAATACTTGGCCATGTAGCAGGTGATTTAGCGCTGCAATCCAGGGCTGTACTGGGAACGGAAACTGTTCAGGATCTATTGGATATATAAGAGGTGGAATTTAGTGCCGTGCTATTATGTTCGGATGCCAAGAACCTCCCTAACAACCCTGAAAAGGCGCCTGCAATGTGACTAGACTCACCAGAGTTACGTTAGTACTAGAGAAATTTTGTGACATGTTTGGTGAACCTACAGAGCTACCACCTACTCACCACAACGACCATTGAATATCATAGAAACCCCGTGTAGGCCCAATTTTAGTATGTCCCTATCAGTATGGACTAATTTACAAAGATGAGATTGAACATTTAGTACATGGCATGCTTGTCACTGGGATTATCTGCCTCAGCACTAGCAACTTCTTGAGTAGGGATGGCAATTGGGGCGGATCTCGCCCTGGACCTGCCCCAATCCCAGTGTTAATGGAGCGAGTTTGGTTCAAAATTTTATAGCGGGATAGGTTATGGGTTTTGAAATTTTAAACCCGGTTGGGGCTGGGGTGACGGGTTTAATCAAAAACTTGTCCTAAATTTACTTAAATTAATAATTAATATTATATATTTATATAATCACTTTATATTATTTAAATTTATAATTTTATACTTTTATCATATTTATTATTTTTTGATTTTGAATTTTTTACAATTTTTAATTGCGATATATCTTTCAATTTACTAATTTTTTCAACTCACTATTATTCCATTCCTTATTGCTATATCCATGTCACTCCGATTGAAAATATATTATAGTTTCTATTAGTAGATATTTTTAAATTTTAACACTTAATATTTAATGTCTTAATTTTAATTATATTTTATTTGTAACCTATAAATATAAAAATCAATATATAAATATGTTTTACAAAATAAAATGAGTTTTATGGATTGGCCCCAAACCGGGCAAGTTCAAGACAGGGCGGGGCTGAGTCGGGGCCGGGCAGGTTCTAGAATCTACAATTTTCAGGTGGGGCAGCTTTTTTGGGGCCTGCAAACCCCGTGTTCCGAACCTACTCCGTTGCTATCCCTATTCTTGAGTCTTGTTTTATCGGTTAAGAATAAAAAAATAAATAAATAGGAGTAGAAGATTTTGTGCAGGTTACTGGGAGTACAACAAATCCACCTTGGCTGAAATATCTTATCCTTGTGGTTCAACAGAAATTAGATGAGCTTTCCGCACTATAATATTTTCTAAAATCAATCTTCGCTTGGGTTATCACTTATCACCAAATCTTAGTGGCTTTAGATGACATTCATAAAACAGCATTTTGGACTTTATAGCGAGCACTTGAATTTTTAGTAATGCCTTTCGGATTGACCAATGCTCCTGTCACCTTCCAAGCAACGATGACAATCTCTTCTGGCCTTATTTGCATAAATATGTCTTGGTATTCTTTTGTAATATTTGTCCCATCGATATTTGGCCAATTGTAAGAAATGTACATTCGGCAGCCTAGCTGTGGAGTACTTGGGACGTATAATTTCTTCCGATGGGACAAATATTACCAAGATATTTGAAGTTATTCTTACTCCAGACAAGAGGAGGAAAACCATAGATCGGACACAAACAGGAACAATTGAAACTTTTGGGGACCAAGGCAGAAACCAATTGAACGCAGTCTTCCAAACAGTGCGAAGAATAACTTGGACAATTCATATGATTAACAGAATCAAATTCAATATGAAAAGTGTTGACCCATAAGGCCCTAACTTTGCGCTTAAATCCCTAGCTTAGATAGCTTATTTTAGATAAAACATAATTGAATTAGAGAAATGTCATTACAGTGCTATGCAGCATAATTAGATCTACGGTCTTATAATTGATTCGTCTTTTACAGTGAAGGTAGTTGTATGAATGCACAGTTTGAATATTTTTGGTTTGAAATTCAATGCAGAACTATGTGATGTTTATGTTGTAGTCTTATGTAATACATTAAATCAATCAGTGATTAAGCAACGTTTACAGGAAGTCGGATAAAGCAGCAGCTCTTGCTAAAAGGTTTTGTTCCTGCACCTATGATGTGAAGAGATGTTTGAAAATATTACTCGTATCAAGAAGTAACATAATTCAGATCCATCTTGATTCTATGTGGCAAGAGGTTAGTCGAAATCTAGTTAATTTCTCTTGATTTTCCCCTCTCCAGTCTTTTATTTTCTTTTCTTCTGAAAAATGAGATGTTGTCAAGAAGTCAAGAGAAAAAGTCAGTTTTCATAAAATGATTCAATTTACTTTCCATTATATTTTTATTTTATTTATTATTATTATTATTATTATTATTATTATTAGTTTATTTTGGACATTTTACTGAAGGCATGGGTTGCTTTTTCTTTCTTTAAATCATATGAAATATCTGCCTTCATGGGCTTAGATGATGTTGGCTTAAACTGAACCCATTGTTACCTTTTTTCCCAGCTGCAGGTAGTTAAGATTGGTTGCAATTATATTCTGTCTGCTCTTCAATTCCCTCATAAACTGACCAACGATCAACCTGGGTGATGGATGTTAATTTTTTGGGTTTATATCAGTGGATCAACATCTGCACCACGCTCGATCAAACAAAATTTTTGGCATTCCGTTGAATCTTCCTCCTGAGTAAGGATTGATCCTTTCACTAAAATCAAGTGACAGGTATGGTAATGAAATTGCACATATCCTGGCCAGAAATTCTTCTGCAGATTTTCATGAATCCTTTGCCTAAATTTTGTTAGGAACAATTATAAGTGACTTGATACGCCCTTTTGAAATTGGAAAATTTAGAATAGCTCATGTTACTTCAGTTTGTGTGAATTTCCATAAATTGTAGAAGTGTATGCGGTGGTGATTGACTTGAAGTTCCTTCCAAAGGTTAAAAATAAATTTTAGGCATGGTTCCTTTGTTTGGTTAACCGAAAATATTTATAAATAATTCGAATCGAACTGAAATTAATAAAAAGTTATATTAAAATATAATTGAAATTCAATTAAATAAAAATATTTGTAAATATTTCAAACCATTGAACCGAAATCATACCGAATATAATTATTAATATAATTTTTAAGATATGATAATATAAATATATTCGATTCGGTTAAAAAATATCAAAAATCGAAATTGAATCGAACTGAACAAATATAAACTATACAATATTTGTATTCGAATCAAATTTGTCGGTTAGCCGAAAATTTGGTTCAGTTCAATGGTTTGACGGTTTGGTTCGATTTTTTTGTCTGACTCCTATGTGAGAGATTGTATAACACAACAAATATATTTATCCCACTTATTTAAAAATGTAAGTTTATTTTTATTTAAAATGTTATATTGATTCCGTTATAAAATATATTATTTTAAATAGAATATTTAATTTTTTACTTTTTGTAACGAGTATTTAAAGTTTTTTTAGTATTTTGAATAATTAATTTTTTTTTAACTTTTTGACTTTAGTAATATTGTGTTATTATTATTTTTGAGAATAATCAAGTGAGAAATAGCATTGGAAGAATAGAACGATTATGTTAAATAAAAGTATATATTGTCTGCATCATTTACATATATCGATTGGGGTAATTACCATAACCATCCCTTAGAGGTGGAGTGTATTGACATAAGATTGATGCATATATGGGATGAAATTGCCAATGACTTTGGATATAGAGCAATATATGTGTAATAAATTTTGTCTCAAAGTGAGTTTGCCATTTATGATAGGATGAAATTGTTTCATTTTTTATACGTTAATTTACATATTAAGTAAATACATCAACAACAATTAATGAGTTAGAATATGAAATATCATTTTTCTTAGTAAGATAAGAATTTATTCAATCTGCATATTTCTTAAATATGATTATTGTCAAAATAATAAGAATATATATATATATATATAGAGTATGTGCTGTAGCATGTAGACAATAACATATAGCTAATGGTTTTATTGTGATTTATTAAGACTTTACTTTTTCTTTTTGTAATGATTTTATAAATCATATTTGAATATATAAAGTAGAAAAAATAAGTACTAAAAACATCCTAAATAGAAAATATTTGAGATTGTGAGAGTAGAAATTTATAGATTCCATTAACTATCTATATTAAAAAAAAAAAAAAAAAAAAAAAAAAAAAAAAAAAAAGAAGAAGAAGAAGAAGAAGAAAGAAGAAAGAAAATTGAGGGAAGACAAATGGATCTTTAGAAAACAAATCAATTATGGCATAGCGAGGGCCCAAGGTGCCGAGCCGCCGATGGCGATACTCAATAATTCAGGGCAGTTATATTTTGGAAAGTCGAAATAGTGCAATTATGACACTATTTGCTTGTTATTTTGGTATAAAATGGAATTATTCTTAGGTTGAAAGATGTCAAAGTTAAGCTTTTCTAATATCAAGAACTGGGAAAATAGTTGTGATTTTCATTCAAATTATTATTTTAATTGACTTTATCAAATTTAAATTATTAATATTTGAATTTGAATAAACTGGAGAGTTAGTTATTTAATTTAAATTCGAAACTCTTGAAAACTCCAGATTATGTACATTCTCAACGCTTGACCTTTACAGTTTCTTTCTTCTCGTTTATAAGAAAGTGATCATTCTTTTCTTTCAGACATTAATACTCATTGTTAACGCCTATAACAATTGAGTGTAACTTCTTCTTATCCTCGTACTTATTTCGTAATACTTAAGAAGTGAAAATGTCGAAATAAAGTATACGGACAGCGTATCGCGATTTGAAATTTTATCGAGTCATTGTCTTACCATACTATTCATATAGTTGATATAATATTTGTATACTTTAATTTATGTGCACAATGGTTGGAGAAACGATCAACGATATGGTGACCAAATTCGGAAGGCTGTGGAAATTCGAATGAGTTGATTTTAGGCGCTAGCAGAAGAAGATGCATTTTCTCTTGACCTCCCTCAAGGTTATGTATGTGTTGAACACGCTATGTCCAGAAGTGCTTGAGAATCCTAATGATGAACCGCTCGAGCGCACCCGGGCAAGACTGAAATGAGAGAACGACGATTACATCTGTCGTCGCTATATCCTCAAGCTATGGTTGATCATCTGTTCGATATCTACCAAAATGTCTAGTCCTCAAAGGAACTTTGGGAGACGCTCAAAACCAAGTATATGGCAGAAGATGCCTCCTGCAAAAAATTTCTGGTAAGCAATTTCAATAATTATAAAATGGTTGATACGCGTCCTGTGATGGAGCAATATATTGAATTGGTCCGGATTTTGGGCCAATTCAACCAACACGATTTAAAGATGGATAAAGCCATCGCCGTGTCGAGTGTAATTGATAAACTCCCTCACGCGTAAAAAAATGCTCAAATATAAAAAAGAGGACTTGACGATGGTGGAACTTGGGAGTCATTTGCGCATCGAAGAGTCGTTGCATGCGCAAGAAGACGGAAAGGAAAATGAGTATTAAGAAAAACAAAGCCTTAAAGTTGAATGATGAAAGAAACGCAAGCATGATGCTTTCAACAAAGGCTCCAACAAGAAGCCTAAACAAGGTTGCTGGATTTGTGGAGAATCAGGCCATTTCAAGTGCGATTGTCGTGTTGGAAAAGGAAAGAGGAGCGCTAGTGCTAGTAGAACGGGAAAAGGGTCGAAAGACCAATCTCAAAACCAAGGTACAAATTTTCTTGAATCTGAAAATACAATACTTGTTGGTTCAGTAACTTTGACTTCTAATGCGCATTATGTGCAGGATGACGCTTATACGTGGTGGATAAATTCTGGTGCCACTAGACACGTATGTAAAGATAGGTGCTGGTTCAAAGAACTCCAACCGGTGGATGATGGATTGGTGCTATATATGGTAGACTATTATTATGATCCAGTGGAATTTAGTTCTAATAGGAGTATCACCATATGTAATGTATTATATGTTCCTAGGTTGCGTAAGAACTTTGTGTCGGTCCTGTATGAAATAAGTTTGGATACAAACAAGTGTTTGAATTGGACAAATATGTCCTATCGAAACATGGATTATTTGTAGAATTTGGTTATTATTATAATGGAATGTTTAGGCTGAATTTTAATAATATTTTCAGTTCCTATCAAATGTATTTGTTTGGTATCCGAATCAAACAATGACTTTTCTTTGTGGCATACTCGTTTGGATCATGCACATTACAAAAAAATACAAGATATGTCAAAATTAGAATTAATCCCTGCATTTGACATGAACAATTATAAATGCAAAACCTGCATAGTAACTAAAATAACAAGGAAAGCTTTTAAAGATGTAACTAGAAAATCGGAAGTTCTTGAACTTATTCACAGCGACTTGTGCAATTGTCATTATGCGCCCACGTTAGGGATAAGAAGTATGTCATGACATTTATTGATAACGCCACAAGTTCTGTTATGTTTACTTGTTGCATTCAAAAGGTGAGGCCTTGGACAAATTTAAAATTTTTAAGGCTGAAGTTGAACTTCAGCTTGGGGGGGGGGGGGTTCCGTCAGTTACAACCGATTACGCACACGATCCGATAACTGATTTAGAGAACATATAACAAGCAGTTCAGATTCAGCAGAAGACATCTTCAATCAACATCAATTTCAGTAAAAATTCGTTTTGAGGATCATCTTTATTTTCTTTTCAGTATCAATTTGCTTTTATTTTTTCTTACATTTCGTACGATATTTAGGAATCTTCGATTCCAGATATTATTGCAGTCAAATTTGAATTTATTTTGGATTTTACTTTTTATTGTTGGTTGAAAACGACATCATCAACTGCAGTAGAAAATATATATATATATGTATGTGAAATAAATAATACTAACATTTTAAGGCAAATAAAGAATAAAGAAAATTAAATTGAAAAAACTCTTTCGTTGAGTTATATAATTTTTGAGAAATTAGCTTTTTGAAACCAATAAGCTATTTCAAAAAGCTAATTTAACAAACACCTAAATTAGTTTTTTTACTGATCAAATAGCTAAAAAACTGTTAAATAAACTAAAAGCTCAAACACCCCTTAATAACTAACTTTGTAGTTGCAGAATAGTTTATGCTCTTACCTATTATCCGGATATACCAAGAAAGATGTATGATCTATAAAGTCTTGACCAATTAAAGGTGACAATGGGGTTGTTTCCTTGGCAAAACTCGGATAAAGTTGAACCAAAGGATTGCAATTCAAGATAAATTCGCGAAGAAACAGTATGTCTATAGGATCCACTCGAGGATTATAGAGCTCAATTCATTATATTATATACGAATATTCCTTGTCATTTGAATTTTGATATAGTTCCAAGGGGCCTATTCTTTGACTCTCTTAATACATTTTATTATTATTTATTAATTATATATTTAAAAAATTATCGTATTTATAATAACAATAACGTGAACAATTTTTTATTAGGACGGAAGGAGTATATAATTTGATACATTTTATATTATTTATTAAATATATTTAATTTTATCTTCAAAGTTATAAATTAAATTTTAGCAACATTATTTATATCATTCTTATATTTTATTGATAAAAAATTTTAAAAATTAATAAATAATTTAAATGAAATCAAAATATATTAAAAAAAAATTTATTATAGTTATATATAACACTTATAAGTTTCTAAAAGGAATGGTATTTTAAATATTTTATTAAATATGAGGTTAGATTTTATTAATAATCCCGGAAAAATATTATGCATATGATCTGTAATTATATAAGGTCCCAATACATCATAATAAATATAAAATTAGATAAGATTAAATAATCTAATATCTCTTAGTAAATGCACCATATATATATATATATATATATGTGTGTGTGTGTGTGTTTTAAAAAATGATGAAGTAGTTTTAATTGAAACTTATTGTGCATTTTCTTATATAGTCAGTCGTTCATTCATTCATCTGTCTGAAATGACTTGATTTTTGTTGTGAGTGATACGAAGAATTGTGTTAGTAATATAAAAAAAATAATATTTTGTGTTGAATAGTTTATTTTTTATGAGTGTATGATATATATATTATGTATATTTGTATTTTTTTAATAATATTTATCGAGAATTGTTCCATTGAAATATGATGAATGAACAGACCGATTATATTTTAGTATTTCAATATACAATTACAGGTAACCTTCACTTTATCAATCAAGAAAGACACGCTAAACTAACTATACGTGCCAACACAACCTACAGGCGTGGAAAGCTTTAACTCATAACTTTCGCTTCAGCTGAATGAGAAACCGAATTGGAGTTGCCTTCTCACCAATAATCCCTACAAGAACAAACCCCGTCCTTGAATCGATGGAACCGAGTACGATCCCTAACGACAATTTCTCGATCATATAACTTAGAAACAAGCTTAATGACCACGTGACAATCCCCGCATATCCGAAGATTTTTGTTGATGTTTATCGTACTCGCATCATCCATACCGATCAAACCAAATGCCACGGCTAGTTTCTCGCTGTGATACGACAACGCGTTATCCTTCTCTTCTTCTCCTATGTCATGCAAAACATAGTTCGTGCCTGGCTCGTATCCTAACTCCCGGATTTTGAACCTAATCTCCTCTAGTTTCGCGTGAATATCTTTCCATTTAGGATGGCTTTTGTCGCCATTGTAAAACTGGACTATCGCGCCATTCATCTCAATGTAGCTAAATCCGGGCACTTTCTTGACATCCCTCGTCTTCATCGCATCTCTCACCCTCCTTACATCGCTCCACCTCTCATGCGCAGCGTAGACGTTCGATAATAGTACAAAATCGCCACAAGCAGTCGACCCGATCTCCACAAGCTTTCTTGATGCATTCTCGGCCATTTCTAAGTTCCCGTGTATCGTAGATGCACCTAACAAAGTTTGCCAGAGGACAGCATCCGGAAAAATGGGCATCGAATGGATAATATCATATGCCTCGCCTAATCTCCCGGCCCTTCCCAATAGGTCGACCATACAGCCGTAGTGTTTCATGTTCTTCCTCACTCCGTGTCGCCCCATCAATTCAAAAAGCCTCGTCCCTTCATCCACCATACCTCCGTGGTTACACGCACACAATGCAGCTAAGTAAGTGACGCCATCCGGCGCTAGTCGATGCCGATTTTCGACCATGCGGTTAAAAAGTTGCAATGCTTTGTGTCCGTCTCCGTCCATGGCGAAACCCATGATCATAGTGTTCCATGTGACTAAACTCCTCAAACATCTCATGGCCTCGAATACGCCGAACGCCTTCTTCACCAACCCACATTTCGAGTACATATCAATGACGGCATTGCAGACGATCACATTCTTGTCTAATTTTCTTTTCCGGATGTAATCATACACCTTCTCGCCCTCCTTGATAGCGCCGAGCTGCGAGCAAGCCGAGAGAGCGCCGAGGACCGTAACCTCATTCGGCATGAATTCAGAGCCACGCCCTTCCGTCATTCGATTGAACAACTTCAAAGCTTCGTACGGTCGATTCCCCTGCGCCAAACCAGCGATCAAAGCATTCCAACTAGCAATGTCCCTCACAGACATTTCGTCGAACACTTGGCAGGCATAGTCTAAATCCCCACACTTGGCGTACACATCCAGCAACGTGGTTTGGAGCAAAACATCGGCACCGCATCCAGACTTCAGCACCTCCGCGTGCATTTGAAGCGATTCGATTCGAGCCAATGCTCGAGCACAAGCCTGGAGGAAGAAGGAGCAAGTGAGAGCGTCGGGCTTGCAAGGGGCACGCGACATGGCGAGGTACCAATGAAAAGCATTAATTGGATGATCGCTCTTGGCGTGGCCTCGGATGATAGCGTTCCAGTCATTGGTGCGAGGTGACTGGAGGAAGCGGAAGACGGCGATAGCATAGGCGAGACCGGCGGCGGCGGCGGCGGAGGATGTAGCGCAGAAATCGAGAAACTTGGAGCGGGAATGGTGGAATTGGAAAAGGCCGGTGACGAGGAGGTGGGAGTGGATCTGGTGTAGGTGCTCAAGCCCAAATGAGGTGTACTTACGTAGAATTGATTCCACATATCCCATGGGAACGAGGACATGCGTATAATAGAAGCTAGGCTGTTCTTGAAGATGAAGGGAGGGAAGGCACTGCCACTGCACTGCCACCACAGCAGTATCGAATTGGCCAAAATACTGAATTATATATAGCATTAGCAAAACGGTTTGATATCGTCATCTACATTAGAGCACATGCAAAAGGGAAATTTTGAAAGGAAATTGAAAAAAAAAAAAAGCACTATGGCGCACAAATCGCTGCTCACATATATTTTTGAACTAGGGTGTTTGAAAATGTTGGTTATTTTGGTATAATCGAGAATTATTTTTAGGCCAAGAGATGTCAAGGTTAAGACCGTCCGGCACGGGTTGCGTCAAGAACTGAAAAAATAGACTACATAATAAATTGCTGGATTTATTCCAATTTTAAAATTATTATTTTAATTGAGTTTATCAAATTCAATTTATTAATATTTGAATTTGAATAAACTGGGAAAGTTGATTATTTAATTTAAATTTAAAACTCTTGAAAACTCCCAGATTATGTACCTACGCAACGCTTGCCATTTACCGTTTCTTTCTTCTCGTGTATAAGAAAGTGATCATTCTTTTCTTCTAGATATTAATACTCATTGTTAATGCCTACAACAATTGAGTGAAAACTTCTTCTTATTCTCGTACTTATTTCGTAATACCTAAGGCGTGAAAGGGTCGAAATAAAGTATACGGACAACGTTTCGCAATTGGAAGTTCTATCAAGTCATTGTCTTACCCTGCTATTCATATAGTTGATATAACATTCGTATAATTTATTTTATGTGCACAATGGCTGGAGAAACGATCAACGATATGGCGACCAAATTTGGAAAGCTGTGCAAATTCGAAGGAGTTGATTTTAGACTCTGGCAGAAGAAGATGCATTTTTTCTTAACCTCTCTCAAGGTTGTGTATGTGCTGAGCTCGCCATGTCCAGAACTGCCTGAGGATCCTGATGATGAACCGCTGGAGCGCACTCGGGCAAGATTGAAATGGGAGAACGACGATTACATCTGCCGTGGCCATATCCTCAATGCTATGGCTGATCATCTGTTTGATATTTACCAAAATGTCCAATCCTCAATGGAACTTTGGGAGGCGCTCGAAACCAAGTATATGGCAGAAGATGCCTCAAGCAAGAAATTTCTGGTAAGCAATTTCAATAATTATAAAATGGCTGATACACGTCCGGTGATGGAGCAATATAATGAACTGGTCCAGATTTTGGGTCAATTCAACCAACACGATTTAAAGATGGATGAAGCCATCGTTGTATCAAGTGTCATTGATAAACTCCCTCCAGCGTGGAAAGAATTTAAGCATTTGCTTAAACATAAAAAGGAGGAGTTGACAATGGTGGAACTCGGGAGTCATTTGCGCATCGAGGAGTCATTGCGTGCGCAAGAAGACGGGAAGGAAAATGAGTATTCTAGATCCACAATTAATATGGTGGAAGATAAGAAGAAAAACAAAGCCTTAAAGTTGAACGATGAAAAAAAACACAAGCATGATGCTTTCAACAAAGGCTCCAACAAGAAGCCTAAACAAGGTTATTGGATTTGTGGAAAACCAGGCCATTTCAAGCGCGATTGTAGTGTTGGAAAAGGAAAAAGGAGCGCTAGCACTAGCGGAACGGGAAAAGGGTCGAAAGACCAATCCCAAAACCAAGGTACAAATTTGCTTGAATTTGAAAATACAAAAGTTGCTGGTTCAGTAAATTTGATTTGTAATGCGCATTATGTGCAGGATGACGCTTATGCATGGTGGATAGATTCTGGTGCCACTACACACGTATGTAAAGATAGGTGCTGGTTCAAAGAACTCCAACCCGTTGATGATGGATCGGTGTTATATATGGGAGACTATCATTATGATCCAGTCGTAGGACGTGGAAAAGTGACACTGGAATTTAGTTTTAGTAGGAGTATCACATTATGTAATGTATTATATGTTCCTAGGCTGCGTAAAAACCTTGTGTCGGGTCATGTATTAAATAAGTTTGGATACAAACAAGTGTTTGAATCGGACAAGTATGTCCTATCGAAACATGGATAATTTGTAGGATTTGGTTATTATTATAATGGAATGTTTAGGTTGAATTTAATAAATATTCCAATTCATATCAAATCAGTTTGTTTGGTATCCAAATCAAATAATGATTCTTTTTTGTGGCATGCTCGTTTGGGTCATGTACATTACAAGCGGATGCGAGATATGTCAAAATCAGAATTAATCCCTCATTTGACATGAATAATTATAAATGTAAAACCTGCATGATAACTAAAATAACGAGAAAACCTTTTAAAGGTGTAAATAGAAAATCGGAAGTTCTTGAAGTTATTCATAGCGACCTGTGCGATTTTTATTCTGCGTCATCGTTAGGAAATAAGAAGTATGTTGTGACATTTATTGACGACGCCACCAGGTTTTGCTATGTTTACTTGCTACATTAAAAAAGTGAGGCCTTGGATAAATTTAAAATTTTTAAGGCTAAAGTTGATCTTCAACTTGGAGTTAAGATTAAAATTTTACGTACGGATAGAGATTGAGGGTTCTATGATCCACTATATATTCAATTTGTAGGAATCATCCATGAGACAATAACTCCATATACACTGCAACAAAATGGTGTTTCCAAAAGAAAAAATCATACGTTGAAGGAAATGGTGAACTCAATGATGTCTTACGCTAGATTGAGTGAAGGATTTTGGGGCTAAACTATGTTGACAACTTGTTATCTCCTTAATCAAGTTCCCAACAAACGAAACAAACTCATCACCTATGAACTTTGGTTCAAAAAACGCCCACATTTGTCATATTTGCGTGTATGGGGCTGTAGGGCGATTGTGAAAGTTTCGAAGCCTAAAATAAAAATATTGGGAGAAAAGGGAATCAAATGCATATTTATTGGTTATGCTGGACATTCTAAAGCATATAGGTTCTATATTATGGAACCAAATGATTTTGTATCAGTTCGTGTTGTTATAGAATCTCGAGATACAATATTTGATGAGCATCGATTTACCTCAATCCATGGATCATCAAGTAATGTGAAATCCATTAAGTTTGACGAGCGCAAGGACAATTTTTGTCAACCAATGGATATCACATTAGACGGAAGTAATATTCTGAATTCTGGAAATGAATTTGAGAAAGATACGATGGAACAAATTATTGAACCTTGTAGTAGTAAAAGAGCTAGGAAGCCAAAGTCGTTTGGTCCTGACTTTCAGCTTTATTTAGCTGAAAGTGCAGGGAATAAAATTTGATGCGTTGTAGTATTTTTGTTACAATGATGAGGAAGATACTAAGACATTTAGTGAAGCTATAAAATCTAGGGATGCAGCCTTTTGGAATGAGGCAATATACGACAAAATGGATTCTATCATGGAGAATGGCACTTGGGTGCTTTTGGATCTGCCTTCAGGTTGTAAACCTTTAGGTTGCAGATGGATCTTTAAAAAAAAAACTAAAATCTGATGGCACCATCGATAAATTTAAGGCTCGATTAGTGGTTCAAGGTTTTAGGCAAAAAGAAAGCATCGATTATTTTGATACCTATGCACCGGTTGCAAGGAGTGCTACAATCAGATTGTTAATTGCATTGACTGCCATAAAAAATATGTTAATTCACCAAATGGAAGTAAAGACAGTGTTTCTCAATGGAGACTTGGGTGAGGAAGTTTACATGAAGCAGCCGGAGGGATTCATCGAGTCAGGAAACGAAAATAAGATATGTAAACTCATTAAGTCTTTATATGGCTTGAAACAAACTCCAAAACAATGGCATCAAAAGTTTGATAAAATTGTATTGTCCAATGGTTTTGTTTTAAATCAATCGGAATAATGCCGGCGAAGGTGTTAGAATATGTTTGTATGTGGATGACTTGCTGATCTTTGGGACCGATCAAAGTCATGTTGATGCAACAAAATATTTTTTGTCTTCCAAGTTTGCAATGAAGAATATGGGGGAGGCATACGTAATTCTTGGGATTAAAATCAAGCGAGAATCTGCCAAGATTGTAACTACGCAATCGCATTATGTAGAAAAAATTCTTAACAGGTTTCACATGGAGAATTGTAATCCAGTTAATACCCCATTTGATCAGAGTGCAAAACTTATGCCAAATACTAGAGAATCGGTATGCCAACTCAAGTACTCAAGAGCCATAGGTTCTTTGATGTACGCAATGATAAGCACGAGACCGGATATTGCTTATTCCGTTGAAAGGCTAAGTCGATTTACAAGTAAACCAAGTACACACCATTGGCAAGCACTTAGAAGAGTGTTTAAATACTTTAAATCAACAATGAATTATGGTTTGCGTATAGTGGATTTCCTTCGATCATTGAGGGATATTCAGATGCTAGTTGGAAAAATCATATAGAGGATCACTCATCTACAACTGGATAGGTATTTTTTCTTGGAGGTGTTGTTATTTGTTGGGCATCAAAGAAGCAAACATGTATAACTAGCTCGACAATGAAATCTGAATTTATTTCTTTGGCCGCGGCTGGAAAGGAAGCTGAATGACTTCATAACTTGGTTCATGAGATTCCATTGTGGCCAAAACCGGTGTCACCCATTTCTATACGCTGCGATAGTTCTGCAACTATGGAAAAAGCTTATAGTGAAATCTATAATGGCAAGTCTCGACATATAGGCGTGAGACATAGCATGATTCGTGAACTTTTTAATATTGAAGTGATTTCGGTAGAATATGTTCGTTCACAACAGAATTTAGTTGATCACTTAACGAAGGTATTAGGTAGAGAACTTGTGCACAAGTCATCAAGTCCATGAAATTCATCTAAGGATGAGAAACCCAATTCCCTTCTAATATGACGTTAGAAGTTGAATTCAATGTAGAAAGCTTATCTTTAGTTGATTGGAACGTTTCTTAATTCATCATCCCAAGGTAAACGTTCAATCCTGTAAGAAAGTTGGGTTAAGAATTATTCTCTCAATAATTTCTTTGAAAAATTGCATTGCAGGAGCAAGATTTAAAGGAATCAACTATACAAGTATGAAGTTTTGCCGTTTCAAGACATTTAATGACTTTGATATCGATGTACTTGCGAAGGATAGGGACACAGGGCTAGAAAGTGTCAAGATTAATGTTAGGATTTGTAGACACTCATGTACATTACAAACATGTATTCTTATGAGTTGATTGGTTCAATCCCTAGTGATACTTTGATTCTCAAATAAATGTGTTGTTACGTACTAATATGAAAATTCAATCGTTCGGATATTTTCATTTATGCGTTTGATTGATGAGTTTGATTAATTTTATAAATAATTCAAGGGTTACATCAAAATGGGGGAGAAATGTTAGTTATTTTGGTATAATCGGGAATTATTCTTAGGCTAAGGGATGTCAAAGTTAAGACGAGTCCAGGATGGGTCGCGTGGAGTACGTGCTCGGACAAGCTTTCCTGATGTCAAGAGCTGGGAAAATAGATTGCAAAATAAGCTGCTGGATATATTCAAATTAAAATGAAAATTATTATTTTAATTGAGTTTATCAAATTCAATTTATTAATATTTGAATTTGAATAAACCGGAGAGTTGGTTATTTAATTTAAATTCAAAACTCTTGAAAACTTCCAGATTATGTACCTACGCAGCGCTTGGCCTTTACCGTTTCTTTCTTCTCCTGTATAAAGAAAGTGGTCATTATTTTCTTCCAGATATTAATACTGATTGTTAACACCTATAACAATTGAGTAAAAACTTCTTATCCTCGTACTTGTTTCGTGATACCTAAGGCGTAAAAAGGTCGAAATAAAGTATACGGACAACGTTCCGCGATTGGAAGTTCTACAAAGTCATTGTCTTACCCTGCTATTCATATAGTTGATATAAAAGAAACTACACATGCCCGTATTTGATCTCACAATATCCTAGCTCGTAAATGTTAAACATCGCCGTGTTTGTTTGACAACACACGACCATATTTTTAAAATGGAATAGTGCAGGGAATGGATACGGCCATGTACCAGGCCTATATAATAAACATGGCCGTGTGCCTCGCCTATACATGACCATGTTTGTCGCAGGTTATGTTTTTCTAAAACCTAAATTGGTCGAACACAGCATCGCCACAGGACAATAGCAGTTGATGATGGCAGGGGCTGTGGCGAGCAATGTTTGAGGGAGACGAGGGATGAGAGAGAAAAAGTAGCTCTTCCAACGCCCTTGTCGATGCCTCATCAGCACGACACTGTATTCCCTACGCATCGATACAAAAGCCTGAATATTTAGGTCACTACGTCTACGATTTTTGCAAAACACATGACAAGCCCCTCGGATCAGTCCGTGAAACCATTGAAAGT
Organism: Andrographis paniculata; assembly: GCF_009805555.1. Classification (NCBI taxonomy): domain Eukaryota; kingdom Viridiplantae; phylum Streptophyta; class Magnoliopsida; order Lamiales; family Acanthaceae; genus Andrographis; species Andrographis paniculata. Next base: position 1,820,039 of record NW_026137621.1, on the reverse strand, counting down.
AAGTCAGTGTGCTTGCTTTTGCTAAAAAAGCCTCGTAGTCTTTTAATTTTGGTATTGCACGACAATCAATATATTTTCTTATTCAAATATTCATTTTTCTTTAAAATTGGTCCATCTCAAATCTTCTTTTCTTTCCGAATTTGCTGCAATTGATAGGTGTTCAAGTAGCTTAAATAAGATGACAGGAGGATTCGCCGATGATGTTCCTAGAGCAGCCGCTGGTTCAGAGAAGACGACTGACATGCCTGCAGCTGTTTTAGTGTCTCGATTATGTCCTGTGTATTGTCGAAGTCCACTGGTTTATTATGTCCTCACGGTTGGAAATTGAAACAAATAGAAAAAAAAAATTAAGAAGAAAAGAAGAGAAGAAAACTTGCCTTGCTATTGCCTCTGCTTCACCAAGCTTCCTCCAGGCTTTGTGATAAAGCCTCTAAATATAATCCATTGTGTATTAAGTTATCAATGCTCGGATAAAAGACCTCGAGGCCAAGAGAAAAACCCTTGGAATTAAATCCATTGCACATGCTCTCTAAGCAAAAGGCCCCGGGCGACGACTTCTACACCACGAGTTATTTTATATACTTTGTATATATCAAATAAATTGTATAAATATATAATCAAACTCTATTTGCATTGGTCCTACTCTCTCTCTCCCAAAAGTAAATATTTATTTGCTTTTTTAATAGTTTTAGAAATATTAGTATTATATTGGAATATAGCAGGAATAAAGTAGAAATGACTAAAATAACCTTATTAGTATGTATGATATAAAAGTAATGGCATTTGTGTAATATATTGTAAGTTATAAGGGTATTTGTAATGTTAGGTAGATATTACAGTTACTAAAAAATAAAATGAATATTTTGTTATGGGACGAACTAAAATGAAAAAATGAATATTTTGATATGGGACAGAAATAGTATAATAATTATATATATAACATAAATATATGACCAAGTTCTATTTGCATCCGAGGCCACCCCCTATACCTATTACTAGTTATTGTGTAACATTTTTGTCCATTACAAATATAAAATAAACAAATAATTTTACCCAAGTTGGAAATATTTTGATATTTATACATATATTTCTTAAAGATAGTCATCGACTCAGATAATTTTTCAAATAAATTTTCGAACTGTAGCCAAGTATAAAACCAACCTTAGCTGCACTTACAAATAACTCAAGACTTACTTACATAATCGTAGCAGGAACAAAGAACAGTTTTGAATGAATAGCACTCATCCAGATAGTATTCTTTCTTCGACTTCTATATCAGAGGTTGTGTTGCAGTTCCAGTTCCAGGGCTCCTCCAAGGCCATGGCGCTGCCACTGCCGCCGCACGTTCCCTCCAGATCCCCTCGACTTCTTCGAACGACAGCCCCTTAGTCTCCGGCACAAATATCGCCACAAATGTAAACGCAACCACAGCCACTCCAGCAAGAATCAGGAACGTCGTCCCCGTGCCCACCGCCCCTGCTACAGATAAAAACGTCTGCGCCACTATAAGATTCGATATCCAGTTCACTGTAGCCGACATGCCTCCGCAAATTCCTCTGTATGCTTCCGGATATATCTCCGAGTTCACCGTCCACGGGACAGGTCCCATTCCTGGCGAAAAGAATGCAATGTATAGAGCCAGACCTAATACTGCTAGCCAACCATAGACATTGCCATTCGTCTCCCCGCCACTCTGCGTGAACAGAAATGCTACTGCAAGGATTATTAGAGACGCTGTTACTCCACATAAACTACTCAGCGCCAACTTCCTACGACCCACGTGATCGATCAGGTATATCCCGACGATTGTACCGACAGCATTCATGAACGCGACAATCAGAGATAGGAGAAGGGCTAGTTGGTTGGAGTTGAAGCCAGCCATCTGCACGATCGTCGGGCTGTAATACATTACTGTGTTGATACCGGTGAACTGTTGGAATGCCTGCAAAGACAATAATTTTATGATATCGATACAGTTAAAAGTAATAAATTTTCACGAACATTTGGGTAGTTTTGTAGGGGAAAATAGAGGTTGCTGCACAATGCTGACAGCATACGACACAACATACGAGTCATGGTAATATAATATAAATACAAACATAATAACTTACTGTAAATTATACTACCAGCATACAACATACGATACAATGAAATACAACACATGACTTATGGTAATCTAATACAAATACAACACGTCCACACAACATATACTATCATGGATCTCAAGGGACAAAATATGTTCATACAATATACTCCATAAGTATCAAATGTCAGCACATGATTTCAATTGAAATTGTATGTTATATGCCTGTTTCTTATGTGTGCTAATTTACTACAGTCAGCACAATAACTTCTCCAGAAAATATGTACTTTGTTTACTTGTATTTTCAATCATATTTTCTATTCAAAAGAGTCATATTAAAGCTATCTCATACTAACATTTTATGATTCCCAAAACAATCCAAAACAAAACACATCTAAACACATTAAATTTTGGTGCCCTTCAAAGTTATTCATCCGCACAATTCTCCCGGTATCAGAATAAGGCTGTAGCTACAAATCACAGGTAGTATCAAGTTCAGATAATCACAGGCATCAAAATTGAACTGTCCAAATAGAAGCACAAATGTTTTGAAACACCATAGTTCAAAAACAGACATGAAACAGAAGAAGAGAAGTGACCATTTAAAACAAGTCATTTGCATCTCATACATTTGGCATGATGAACACAATATCGGGGCAATGAGGTAGTTTACTACTATAACTCGAGATACATTACCTGTAATCCAGCTCCAGCGAAAAAAGCAAGCCTCAATTCTTTTATTTTCAAGACGTCATAATAACTGACCCTACTGCGTCTTTGGTGCTCTTCCTCGAGTGCAGTGGTGAGCTGATCAATCTCCAGTTCCAACCGATATGGATCATAGATTTTTGAAAGTACGGCAACAGCTTCAGTCTTATCCTTCTGCAAGAATCATGCTAAACTATAAATGAGCTCAATAAACTCCATCAAAGAAACTTATTAAAAATGCTGATGAAGGAGGAACGACCTTCAGATAAAGCCAGCGTGGAGACTCTGGCAAACATAACATCAAAAAGAACTGAATGACAGCAGGCAAGGCAGAAACCCCAAGCATCCAGCGCCATGTACCTGGAACCTGCTCGCAAATTTACGGTAAGGTTCTCACATAATCCAACTATGTAATGGCTAAGGTTGATCTACTACAGCGTTTACTATATGTTTCTCTATCAGTACACCCAGATAAGAAAAATAATTGCTCTTCTGGAGCGACTTTGAAACTCGAGTATCACTACAGTTTAAGTCACATTTAGCAATAAAATGGATTAACAGAAGATGAGAGAAATAGAACTCTGAATTGAACTATATAATGAAGATAATTAGTGTAAAGTGTTGAAAAGATCATATATAAAGCTTCAGATTTCTACAAGTATCGTAAGGGCACATATGAAGGTTTCGTTATATAATTAATTTCACAAATCTTCATATAGCATGCATTACATAAGCACAAATACTAAATACATTATCTGCACAGTCTTCTCTCTCCTTTCCCCCTATCTCCAAAAAAAAGGAAAAAAAAAAAGAAAATTGCTAGGAACATAATGAATTTCAACCAATAATTTTCACCCATGAAAGTACAAATACGAAATACAGCACTAACTAGGAGCCATTATGTCAATCAATCTAGGGTTTTAAACACAAAGCCAATCTTCACAACTACAAACTCTGCCATCCATGCTTGAAAGTAAGACTAACAAAGGAAGAAATTTTAGCTGCATTGAGCAAAAAGAGAAGGAAAATCGGGAAATCGAGTGCAATTTATGACAAAGATTAAAAACTCTAAAGCCATGAAACTTTTATCGCCTCATACCAGCTTTCTTTGAATCGTGATGGAACTGCTTTTAATGGCAAGATCATCTTGATTACTGCAGCATATGAGTGGTATGCAAAGAACAAACATCTTGCTAGTCTACTGACCCAAATATTGACATCTAGTCAGTATCAACATCAACACTTCAAGACCAAGATAACGAATATTGTAGAAAAGCAATGGACAGTTGAACTTACACATCGTTTGGTATAGAAAATGGAATTGCAGAAAAATGAGAGTAGAGATTGGAATTGAAGGAAAATAGAATTTAGTAGAGAATGATAATTAATTATTTTGTTTCGGTAAAACAAAGAATTTGTAATGTAAAAAAAATACAACTATATGGCCGGATTGATCAAGAATAAATGATAGAATTTTAAAGAGTGAGAATCCATGAACGAATAATTTTGGTGATTTCTTTGCTTAAATAATAAATTAGATACCATGGTTTTTAAAATCAGGTTTTAGTGTAATTTTTTAAAAAATCATAAAGATTAATACTTGAAAAATAAATTAAATGTAATATTTTGTAAGATTGAAATAGTATAATTTTTTTTTAAAAATTATAAAATTTAATTAGTACAAAAAAATTTAAAATATATATACTGTTTTAATATTCATATCTCTCTATTTAGCTGGATAGAAAAGATAAATGAAAACAAGAAAATGAAAATGACTTATTCAGCAAAATTTTTACAAACAAATATTTGCTCTCAATTCCCTGTACCAAACACATTCTTAGTTTTTCACAAATATAAATTAAAGAAAATAAAAATTAAGCTCTATCAGATATCCACTATAAGATGTTGAATATATTTTTTGGAAGAAAAAATTTGTAAGCAGTTCATATAGAATTCTTGACGCGCAAATGATTTAAGGAAATCATGCTATAAATCTCCACAAGAGAAGTCTCAATGGTAAAGTCTTTCAAACATAACCTATATATGATATTTAGCGGCGAGATCCTCCTACAACTAGAAAAAATAGGGCCCATAACATAAAACTAAGGACAGAATGATAGAAACATTCCATGAAATGGAACCTCATGAGCACTAATAAATACACTTGATATTATGTGATTAGACGATCATATTATTTGTTAGAATTAGAAGAATGAGTTCATTATAATTGTATTGATCCTTATCTGTCACAACTATTCAATATAAGTATAAAAGGGTATTTATTGTATTTGTCTAAATTATATGAGCCAACGCTTTTGGACAATATCCGATGGTTGTCAACCTAATTACCTACCTTTACTTGTACCGATGACATTTCAAGTTCTAACACTTATCATCACCATCAATCAGATGCAACTGCTCTAGGGCGTGACCATGGAAATGCTTCAATAGAGTTGGAACTATTTCAGACTAGCTTCAATAAAGAGATACGGAAGAAGATAGGTAATCTAACTCTCATCATCTTCTCTCCTAAATGTCATAGTTAAGCAACACTCAAAAACCTCATGCACATTTTCATGCAACTCCCAAAATACTGAAAGTTAAATAATGTGAAAGCAACTTACTCTCACAGAACCAAACGCGTTCACTGAAACTCCGCCTTTTGAAGTATGAATTGCATAGTGCAGTTGTTCGGTATCTCAGTGAAGAGAGAAAGGGGATTACAAATGCCGTTAATGCCCAAACAAACACCAGAGAATTCAATTCTAAAAAACTTGGAAAAAAACATTGACAAAAGTAGCATAAACAGTGTAAAAGAAAAGAAACACCAAACTCTAGCAGACTTCAATAAACAATTCGAATGGAGAAAGGTTGTTATGGTTATAAGTTACAAAATAAATAAATAAATAAATAATTTTAATGATCTGAGTTGTGTAGAAGTTGGTTCAATGATGTAAAGATCAATAGTTTATTATTTGAATTACCTGCAGGCATTATTTAATATATTATACCTTTTTTATGAATAGAAGTATTTCATTTACTGTAGGAATACAGTGAAATCTCAGTTTTTATTGCAGAAATCAGCTAAAACAACGATTTAAGACAGAGAGCTGCAATCAAATGAATGTGCAAATACACTAACCTCCGTAAATGCAAGGTTCACAAGGTAAGAGAGAAACTGTCCACCAGTAATCATAAGGACATTTGTGCTAACTAGGCCTCCCCTAATTTCTGATGGGGAGGATTCAGCAATATATACAGGAGCAGTGACTGATGCCACCCCCACACCCAGGCCAACCAATAGCCGTCCAAAAATAAGAATGTACGGATGTGGAGCTGCAGCCATGACAATCGATCCTAGTGCAAACACAATGTCAGCATAGAGAGTTGCTTTCTTACGTCCATATGCATCATTAATCCAACCCCCTACAGCAGCTCCAATCATGGCACCAACCAAAGCCATGCTGACGATTGTTTCCTGTAAAGTTTTTTCAAGTCAATCTTTAATGAACTAAGTGCAAAAGCTTGATGAAATAAAAGATCCTAAATGGAGAACTGAGGATGGTAAGCCATCCACTTCACAATTACCTAATTTTGAATCTTCTAAGTTATAACAAATACTGAGAAAATCCCTTCAATTTTTATTGTTACAATGTTGGGGGGATGGAAAAGCAACAGAGCCCGACAGAGTAATCTTTCCAACTTTACATAAAGCTACAACACAAAATAGCCATTACAAAACACATCACTTACATCATTAAACAATATTTGAAAAAATTTAATAACACAACAAGATACAATGATTAAATAATCACCCTTCAAAAAAGAATATTAAAAATTTTCCCAATCATGATTTGGCACTGTAATATCATTTCAACGGTTTCCAGATATCCAAAGCAAATGGATGAAAATACCAGAGAAACATTAAATATAAAAGTTGCTGTTGTCTTATATTCTAATCAAATTCCCAACAACAGTTGATCGTTTTGGTAAAAAGTATAAATACCACCAGATTTGTTAGACATCATTAGATTTACACAAACCTGCAAAAAGCTACTCTGGTTGACCTCTTCAAATTCATCTCGAATATACAGAAGGGCTCCAGAAATAACTCCTGTCATAACATCATAAATTTGAGAAAGATGAATAAAATATATTTACAAATATTAAGATAATTAGTGCACGTCGAAAAAAGAAAATGTGAAAATGGAATTCACTACAAGAAAAACAAAAACAAGCTAAAATAGAGCTAGAAGAAGGCTAAAATCTATACTAATTACATTTAACTAAGTAATGGAAAAGAATACCAAAATGAAATTTCATCACAGTTATAAAATTCTTGAATTAAATAACTAACACTCTAATTACTTGGGTTCTCCAGCGCCTATTTGGGCCTTTTTTTTTTCCTAACATTTAACCAAGATCAGATTCCTACCCTCCGTCCACCAGCACCAGTCATCCACAATTGCCAATCTGCTGTCTGACACCGCAGGTGCCGCCACCCAGACCTGCTTGTTTTTTTATTGCAGCCAATTTCCAGCTCCACCTTCAGTAGCACGCCATACCAGTAGGTTCCTGTCATCATGACACGTAGGTCAGCGTTGCCACCTCCTACTGCTGCCAAATGTTTGCTGGATTTGTTCTCAAGAGATTTTTCAATTGTTGTCTCCATAGCTGACTCATCTGAACTGCCCAGTTTCAGGCAATCACTACTCATAAGTTACTCTATGCATCCAATTATAGATCATGGGTTGTATCTATACGACTCTAGTTCAAAGGCCAGTCCAATTATCTCACATGGAATTGGAAATTACAAAGTTAAGTTCTAAATGTTCTAAAATTAATGCCCAACTATGTGTTCTCCTGTATAACACTTTCAAGCCAACCATACTTCCAACATACAAGTCCTTCGAAACTTGTCATAAAGTGTGGACTAAGGCTGCTCAATTTATAGAAATGATATTCAACACTATAATGATATATTTTCCAGTCTTTTGATTTGCCTATATATGTAAGTAAGCTGGAATCTATTCAGAAAGGGTTTTGTTCTCTTATTTTTACTAGTTCTATGGATCCAGAGGTTGTGTGAAACAAATTCTTCAACGTTATGAAACCTATTCATCTTGGGCCTAATCTTGACCACATTCATGATCAAATGCTTCGAAGTTCCACTACACTTGATGATGCTTTTATTCGTCCAGTGCTCTAGTGGTATTTGTGGTGCTCTATTGGGTTTGTTGTTTTTATTGATGACTCCACTCGGGGGTATATACATCACCCCACCTAGGGCCCGGGTTGATATGGGCCCCGGCAACATATAGGTATAGGGCGCCGCAAGGCATATATATGCATTGTTTGCTCTATTCATTATCATTTCCTAGTTTGGACATATTAAGTCCTTGATCGATCAAATGTGTTTTTTCTTGCATATTCTCATATTCAAAAGAGTTACTAGTGTTATTCACCTTTTACACATTGACATTATTTTAAATGCATATATCCCCTTATTTGAGTTGTCGCCATTCTTTGTAGTGTCAATTTCCTCTTCCCTTTCATTTTCAACCCCCGTAGCTCCAATTCCAATTGTTGATGGCTTGGCTCCTATTCCCAATCCTCTAGTCCAGGTTTGTCGCCAGCAAACATTGCATCATCAAAATCCACCTACTTCATTGCCGTCTTCTCAATCTCTTGCCCCCATTGATGACTCGCCCTTGGTTCCATCGTTTTCCATGCCTGCAAGCCCATCATTACCTATTATTTTTTGTCGAGGTGCTCAGTCCCCTTATAACCTTAATCTTGTTTATCATCTACTTAGTTACACCATTTATCGTCTTCATTTTGTAGTGTTTATATACTTTAGATTTTGTTTTTGTTCTTCCCACTTGCCTTAAGGCTTTGGATCATTCAAGGTACTGTCAAACAATGGTGGTGATAATGTTTTCTTTGTGCACTACTAATACTTAGAAGTTGGTTTCATTGCCTCTGGGCAAGACACTTGTAGTTTGTTGATAACTCTAAATAATAACATATTTATTGCTTGATAAAACTATTTATTTTTTGAATTTTTATATGAAAACCATCATAATATTTGATTTATGGCATACTTTATTAATTTGTTTTGCTTGATAGGATCCAAAGCCTATTTGTGGATATTCTTGATTTTTTTTAGCCTTTTTAAGCGATGCTCTGGCTCCGAAATTGTCTAAGTATGGAAGACTAACGAGGATACAACGAACTATAGCAAGCGACGCTCTTTCCGCTTGCACCCAAGCCAGCGTAGCCAGACATCCACCGCTGAGAGCGAGATCCAAAAATATCAAATTTTGCCTAAGTGTTGATCTTTCAGCGGTCAGCCATTCAGTTACCGGCCAACAACAACAGCACCGCTTGAGTTGTACAATACGCTCCAACTATGCCAAGTCTAGCCAGGCAAACAAGGAAGATTTGTGCCCTGCTGCTCTGTAACCGCTCAACTACTGTCAACTGTCGATACAGAAAGTCTATAAATATGGCCAAATTTCTTTAGTAAAATACACGACATTCAAGTGTTCTTATTGCTTACACTCTACTCAATTTCCGATAGCTCCAATCCTGTAAGAGAATTCTCTTAGTTATAGGAGGTCGGGGGAGTGAAGACTCTCTCCTCCCTTGACTATCTAGTTTAGCTGCTTTCGTAGACAAATTTATTGCTTTGTTACTGCTTTCATTTTATGTTGACGTAATGTAGATTCACTGTTTTTTGTAGCTGTTAATCAAATATCATAATTTCTTCATCTGTAATTTCATCCTCAATTTTAAGTTTATATTTGATTATTCAAGTTTGGAATCTTGATATGTTGTGGAAAGTTCTTCAGAAGAATGGATTATCTAAGCCTAATTCTGCGTCGTATTCATTAACAGATTTTAGGTAGTTCATAGCAGTTAAGTACGCGGGAGCCTTGTCGATAAAAGATGTATCAAAAGGGTAAAGCCACTAATGAATAGGTTTTAGAATGATTATTGGGCATAGACGCTTGTTTATCGGATCTCAGAAATGTCTAGTGACAATAGCTTCTTGATTATTGTCAACTTGTATTTTCTCTCTTATACTTTTTATCTGTGCAGGTCACAGATATATATATACATCAAAGGAGAAATATCTAGAGACACTATTCAATACTCTACAAGTTTCTAAAACATCCTACATTTCCTAGGACAACAAGTACGCTATGCTTTCTATGACAATAAGTACGCTATGCTTTCCCAGACACCCATCATAATTATGCAACATATTCCAATAAAGTTAACACTCCCCTTAAAGTTGGTGCATAGATGTCTGTCATTTGGTGAAGAGGTCTACTAGTTGATCTTCTGTCCGAACAAATTCTGTAGTAATTATATTTTGTTGCATCTTTTCTCGCACAAAGTGACAGTCGACTTTGATGTGTTTCGTGTGCTCATGGAAAACTGGATTAGAGGCGATGTGCATGGCGGCTTGGTTATCACAGTATAGCCTCTATTTTGATTTCTTACAAGAGTTGGATAATCCACATTAATTTGCAAGTACCTTGGGCCATAGCTCGTATTCTGATTCTAAACTTGAGCGGGAAACCACACTTTGCTTTTTGCTTTTCATGTGGACCTTCGATCTTCTTTAGAACCTGCCCAATCAGCATCTATTGTGCACTCTATCCTCATATGTCCATGATTTTGGTACAAGATCCCACGACCTGGAGCACCTTTTAGGTAGCATAGAATGTGTTCCACAGCCGCCCAATGATCGTTAGTAGGAGAAGACATGAACTGACTAATGACACTTACTGGGTAAGCAATATCCGGCCGAGTGATTGTAAGGTAATTTAACTTCCCAACTACCCTTCTGTACTGTTCAGGGTTTTTGAATGGTTTTTCTTCATTTGTCAAGTGAGTGTTTGGAACCATGGGAGTATTGAAGGGTTTTGCGCCTAACTTTCCTGTCTCAGCCAACAAATCTAATACGTATTTTTGTTGAGAGATAGATCTCTTTCGTTGAGAGAGATAGATCTCCTTAGCAAGATCGCCATGCAAAAAGGCATTTTTGACATCAAGTTGATGAAGCGGCCAACCATGTGTAGCAGCCAGAGATAAAAATAGGCGAACTGAAGTAAGTTTGGCCACAGGCGAAAATGTGTCAGAATAGTCAACGCCATAAACCTGTGCATATCCCTTAGCAACCAGACGTGCTTTCAATCATGCAACGGATCCATCCGGGTTCATTTTAATAGCAAACACCCACTTACAACCGATTGGCTTCTTTTCAAAAACTAGATCCACCAAGTCCCACGTCTGGTTTAGATCCAACGCATTCATCTCGTCTATCCTGGCTTGACGCCAACCAGGGTGAGAAAGAGCTTCATAAACGGATTTGGGAAGGGTAATAGAATCAAGTGATGCGACAAAAACAGAGGCAGGACGAGACAACTGATCATAGAAAATGAAATTAAAAATAGGGTAGGTGCAAGAGCGAGTACCTTTACGAAGAGCAATCGGTATGTCATCTAGTGTTGTAGAATCTGGAGACGAAGATGATGCTGCCATCAGGGAAGAGTTAGAGGCTGGAGCTGGATTTGTGTGGATCTCAAGAAGGTGACTTTGTCGCGTCGAGAGTAGACATGGTGAATTGATAGCCGTGTGGCTGGTGGAGACTCCCCCTGTTCTTGAAGGTCAGGGGAAGGTGTTAAAGGGATGTCCTCAAGGAACGTGACATCGACAGACACTATATTTCCCAAGGCTTGGACAAAAACACCTGTATCCCTTTTGGACGTAAGAGTAACCCAAGAAAATACATTTTAATGATTTTGGGTCAAGTTTAGTGACATATGGATGTGTATTTCGAACAAAGCATGTACAACCAAATATTTTTGGAGGCAATGGATAAACAGGCTTATCAGGAAAGCGAATATGAGAAGGTGACTGACCGTTTAGAACAGAGGACGACATCCGATTAATGAGGAAGCAAACGGTGGAGACAACATCAGCCCAAAAATGTTTAGGGACACTCATATGAAATAGAAGAGCTCAGGCTGTTTCAAATAAGTGCCTATTTTTTCTTTCGGCAACACCATTCTGGGTTGGAGTGTCAACATACGAAGTATGGTGTATAATACCTTTTTGTTTCATAAAAGATTTGAAATGAATCAGACAGATGTTCCTTAGCATTGTCACTTCGTAGGATTTTAACTTGGAAACCAAACTGGGTGTGAATTTCAGCACAAAAATTTTGAAAATGTGAAAACAGCTCTGATCGATTACGCATGAAGAAAATCCAAGTCATTCGAGAGTAATCATCAACAAATGTAACAAAATATTTAAACCCTTGTTTAGAAGGCAAAGGACATGGACCCCAAACATCCGAATGAACACGATCGAATGGGGCTTGGACACGATTGTTCTCCCTAGGACTCAAACTAACACGATGATGTTTAGCAAACTGACATGATTCACAACTGAATGAAGATAAATTTCTAAACCTGGGGCACATTTCTTTCATTTTCTGAAGGGAAGGGTGACCTAGCCGACAATGAGCTTCAAAGGAGGTTCTAGTACATATGCAAGTGATGGGCTTTTGGTTTGAAGTGTCAAGGGTATACAATCCGCCTGACTCATATCCCTTGCCAATGATCTTCTTTGTCTCCGAATCCTGGAAAACACAATGCTACAGTTTAAGGCACGAGTGATATTACTAATAGAGATTAAATTAAAGGAAAATTGAGGTAGGTTCAAGACAGTGGATAACGAAATAGTTGGTGTAATATCCATAGTTCTTGACCCGAAAACTTGGGTAGTGGATCCATCTCCGAGGGTAACTGGGGATTGAGAACAATGTGATTGATAAGACGAGAAAAGATTAGGATTACCTGTCATGTGATCCATGGCCCCTGAATCTATGATCCAAGAGTCGGAGGATGTGACAAGACATGTGCTGGAGTTACCTGGGTTAGCCATAGCCGGGATAACAGTAGATGAATGCGTTTGGTTCTCTTGAGACATGGATAACTTGGAGTTTTGACCTTCCAAAGATGCTACATGGGCGAATTGATCTTTCTGCATAGTGAATTGCAACTGTCTAAGTATTTCTTAACATGCCCTGTTTTCTTGCAATAGTGACATATGATGTTTGGGCCACTCTTATATCTTCCTTGGTGATTTTCACATTTCGATGGCTTGTACTCTTTCCTGCTCACCAAGGCTCCATTGGAAGAGATTGGATGGGAGTCGGTTAAGAGGACTCTAGAGAATATGTCCTGTAGAGAGGTGATGTCGGAGCTCCCCAGTATTTGAGATTTTACTGGTTCATACTCGCCTCGGAAACCAGCTAAGAAACTCATGATGACCATTTGTTCCCATTTCTTTTTTTTGTTCTCTAACATCGGCACAAAAAGGCATAAGTTCATTTAACTCTTCATATGTCTTTTTTAAGTCCATAAAATAATTCACAAGGGATTTATCTGCCATTTCAACCCGATAAAAAGTCTTGCACACATCGTATATCCGGGTAGCATTCTCTTTACCCGAGTATAAAAACTCCAAATATTGAATAAGTGTTTGACACTATTGCAGTGACTCATCAAACCATAAACCTCGGCATCCAACGAATTTCTGATCTGGAGAAATAACCTTGCATTATCCCGAAGCCATGCCCTTCTCTCTTTTTCATCCGTAGGTGGATCCTTTTCCAAGTGATCATCCTTCTCAATACTTAGTAAGTATAGCTTCACATTTTTGCTCCACTCCAAGTAATTCAATCCATTAAATTTATACTCAGTAATTTTGGATATAACTGGAGCAACTTCAGATACAACAATAGCCTTGTCCTTACTCGTGATTGAATAATGGCAGAACAACTTGAAATTCCAAATATTGGCAGAAACAATCTGGAATTCCAAATATTGGCAGAAACAATCTGGAATTCCAAATATTGGCTGCAACAATATGGAATTATTGCTTGTCGGAGCACTGGATACCACCCGCTGGAGCACCCAGCACCACCACACACACATGTGCGTGAATCTGGTTTGAAACAGAAGCTGAACGCGTGATTCACACGCTCGCTGGAGCCTCGCCGGAATCTCTCCGGACCACTGCCGTCGAGGTTGCCCGTCATCGCCGAACATCCACTCGCCGGAGGTGAGATGAATATTGGCCTGAGTCTAGAAGCAAACAGTATCTCTGCCCTAGGGCTAGCTCTGATACCATGTAAACTTATATTTTCTCTCTTATACTTTATTTGTGCAGATCACAGATACATATATATATATATATATACATCAAAGGAGGAATATCTAGAGACTATTCAATACTCTATAAGTTTCTAGGACATCTTACATTTTCTAGGATAATTAGTACGATATGCTTTCCCATGCACCCATCATAATTATGCAACATATTCCAATGCAGTTAACAGTTATAATAATATGAATCGAGGTCACTGGGTGTCATCCTACTGTTAACAGTTCTGGAGACTATTCAATACTCTACAAGTTTTTAGGACATCCTACATTTTCTAGGACAATTAGTACGATGTGCTTTCCCATGCACCCATCATAATTATGCAACATATTCCAATACAGTTAACAGTTATAATAATATGAATCGAGGTCACAGAGTGTCATTGAAGTCTTGTTGTAAATCCCTTAAGGTCAAGAGTCAGCGAGTCAAGAACCTGAATTAAATGAACAAGTATGATCACATCCATTTCTTCTGTCATTTCATCATATACATATATGTTCCGTTCCGTTGATTCACTTTCATCATCCGCTCATTTCATCCATGAGAATCTAGCCATTAAGTAACGCCCAGATCACACACAAATATCTCTATACATTTTATCCGTTGATTTACTACCGCTCATATATCCACTATCACTACTAGTCGCCGCTCGCAAATCATCTTTCATTCATAGCGCCCTGCTCGCAATGCATTCACAGCACTCACCGCTCGCAAGTTATCACCCTGCTCATGACCGCTGCCCGCTCACCTTTACTGCTTTGTTTATAATTCTTTTTTTACCGCATTCGGCTTGCTCACCAGAGAGCCCAATTACTGCTTTTCCGAATCAGTCAGACTTAGTAAATGTTTTCTTTGGTTTAATTTTATCATTTAAACTCCCTGCCTGTGTTCGACCTGAAAATTCACCAGTATAAAAAGTATAAAATAAATTATAAAATAGCAAGTTTACAACGACATCATTTCCATCAATTCAATGTCTGATCATTTTCCATAAGACAAGATCTAATACAATTTCAATCCATCAAAAATCTTAATATTGCCGAAAGCCATATATTTTTATCATATCACAATTTAGCTCCCATCACTTGTCAAGGGTTTTTGCAGTGGAAGTTAGCTCTGATGATCACATTGATAGCCTTGAAGCTCGGATTTCGGCGAAGGACTTTACTTAATATATGGCAAGAACTATACAAAAACTTAGCCTCAAGTCGCCAAGATGTCTACCGTCAACCTATTTTCTCTCTACGGTGGCTATGTGTGAGTGGCATAAGAACATTTTCGTGCATTGTGAACTTCATAATGAAGTGTATATGGAGTAACCACTTGGTTTTATCGTTCAGGGGAAGTCTGATTTCATTTCTCGCCTTCGTTGCTCACTCTCTAGCTTCAAACGAAGTCCACTCCACCACAGGCATGGTTTTGATGATTTTGTCTTGTTATTCAAGAATTTGAGATAAGACAATGTTCATCTAATCATTGTATTCTATAAGCATGCCCCATGTGACATTATGTATACTCTGTATTTTTGGATAAATGTATTTTTAAAGTTAGGTATTGTGCCGATAATATAAAAAATAATATTTTGAGTTGAATTATTGACTTTTGTTGATGAATAAAGTATATATTACATATATTGTGTTGAAATATATATATTGCATAAGGAATCGTGCTACCCAAAAATAAGTTAGGTGAACAAACTCTTAATTGTCTATGTTTATGATGTTGGGGATGATATAGATGACAACGCATCCTTAATTATTTTCAAACAAAAAGTTTAGGACCATCATAAAGGAAGTGTGTACTTGATATGTTGGGAAAAACATACATGACATAATATAATGTTGTAATTCTCCTATAGACCCAAATATAGTTGCTTCCCGAATAAAAAGGAGCCCTTGCCTGATGTTGAACGATATAGAAGGCTAGTTGAGAAGTTCATTATTTGTCGGCTAACCAAATATTTTTCTTATGGTAAGTGTGATAATTTAGTTCATTTAGTCTCCATGTAACTATCATTAGAAAGCAGGTCTCTCGGGAGAGGTTTACCATATACATACCATAGTCATTCTGAAATTAACGGATATTAATATGTTGATCTCCACTTAATAGGAATTCTAATTGACGCTCTTGTGTGTTTGTTAAAGGTATTGATATCTTTGTTAAGTAAGAAACATGAGATGGTTGCTTGTTCTAGTGCTAAAGTTGAGTATCGTATCATAGCCCAACTCAAGTTTTGCAGGGTCATGAAGCTGAAATTATGATGCCATAATCAAGCAACACTTCACATTGCATTAACCCAATGTTTCATGAACGAGGGATGCATATCGAAATTAATTGTCAATTCATGAGGGATAAATCTCTATTTAGGTGTAAAGACACAAGTATGTATTTTTCAATGATCAGCTTCCAAACATATTAACAAAAGCTCTTGGAGGTGCATCGACACTAAGTATGTAATTTCAAATGTTTCAGCTTCAAATTAATTGTCGCTTCATGAGGGATAAATCATTATTGAGGTGTATAGACACCAAGTACGTATTTTCAAATGATCAGCTTCCAAACATATTAACAAAAGCTCTTAAGAGGTTTTCCGTTCCAAACTATATGTAACAAACTTGAGTTTTATGACTTGTCCGCTCCAACTTGGAAGCGACTGTTAGATTAGACCCGGTACTTACTTTTAGTTTAGACCGAATTAGGCTGTGTATATTTATGCCCCAAACTGGATTTGTATATGAATTGTTTACCAAGATGTGCAGGGTATCCCAATAGGCCAATAGTTTTCGTAGATAGCCACTTTAGAACCAAAGTTACCTTCTCACCAATAATCTCTACAAGACCACAACCTCTTCATCACAATAGGGACCTGAATCATGCTTAATGTACAAAATAACTTCAGCCCAGTGTACTATCAGATAAATTTCAAATGCCCCAATTACCAACCACATCTTCAAGCTCCAAACTGACAATCTCCATGATTTTTTTCATCATCTTAACCTTCAAAGATGTGTGGTTCCAATGGTATACACATATGATGGAAAGAAAAAGTTTCGAATTGATAAATAAACTTAACATGATTCTGTTAAATATGGCCCTTTCCCTTTCCACTTAAAATCAATAAGCTTTTATTTATGTTGATTTTATCTTACATCAGCATCTCCAGGAATTCAAGATCACAAAAAGCACATCAAGAAACGCAGAATCGACCAATTACCAGTATCATAACCGAAGAGCAGACCGCCAATACCAGCAACCACAGTCAGCCCCAAAACATAGTTGTTGCTGAAATACGTCATCCTCCTGTAATTCTCCCCAAAATTACCCGAACTCCCTCCCACAAATGATTCTATCGTCATCTTGTGATTAATCAGTGAGCTGATTAGAAACTTTTATCTCTTACCAAACACTAATTTTTCGAAATACTAAAAAAAGCCCAGAAACCGATCTCGTGAGCGAAAGGAGCTGCGTAAAGCCTAAAGATTGAACTGAACCTTGTGGGGAAATTGAATTGTGCACTGAAGCTAATGAGAATTACTGAAATCGCAGATAGAGAAAACTGGTTTTCTTCTATCGACAACGACGATTATTTGGATAAACTCGTCTGCGGCCTTCTATTTCGATTATTGTCACCGTTCGTATTTATTGCAATTTCATTTTCTCCCGACATCGTCCATTATTGTCCGAATCCAAACACTATTGTTTCTACAAACCGGTACGACCGGCCACCACTCCGGTCCGATTTGCATCTTTAGAAATGGTAGAGCACGGTTAATGTTTATAGAATTTTGAAATTTTGAAAAGATTTAAATATAAATTATATATTTGTTAAAATCACCACCGAAGGCTTAATCGAAAAGCTTGTCGGAATTGATTTAATTGTAGGGTTCCCCGGCCTCCTCAAGAAAGGATCCGGGCTATCTCGCGATAACCGAAAACTTGATGAAAAAAGAAGGTAAAATAAACAAGAATGAAACTGAAAATTAAATTGGAATTAATCGACGAAAACTGTAAAAATCTGAAAAAATTACAAGAAAATAATGCAAAGAAAAATTATGAAAAAAAAAAAAAAAAAAGATTCATGATGAATGGCGTCCCTTTTAATTTGTTTGAATAAGATCTTATCCCACTTTTTTCTCCAACAACTCCAATAACTTCCAAACCACTTCTTTGACTTTATTACCTCCATTGACTACTTCCAAGTGACCTCCTTGAAAGATGGGCTAGACGGGTCAGAAGGTCCGTTTGCTATTTTGCATCGTATGTTGGGCCGCGAATGTCCTTGGACTTAGGCTGCACTTGCACTGGGCCGACCTAATTAATTTTGGGTGTGTACAATATTATTAAATTGTATTTTCAAATTTTTATTTTTATTTACATGATTATTTTCTTTATAAAGTCATTTTTTTTACTATCTACATTTTCACATTTATTCATCCAATATTTTTTTATGATACGACTGTATAAGTATTTTAAAAAAATACAATATATAATTATATTAATATATATTACTGATGCGATTTTTCAATATGAAATAAATTTATTTAAAAACATTAAGCAAACAAAACACTCATTGTAATTTTATCTGTAATATGATTTTTTAGATAATATATTTTGATAATTTTTTATAAAAAAAAAATCCAAATTTAAGGACGCTCAATGAAAAAAAAAGAATGACAGAAAAGTGCTTTGCATACAGAAGGAAAACAGTTTTTTAGGTGTGGAAGTTGTGACGAATCTTGTTGATAGAAAACCAAAGAAATAATAATAAAAAAAAAACTATCACTGTTGTTGAATTGGTTGGATCTTATTTATTGTAATTTGAATTAATAATTTATTTATTTGACGGACTTATTTAATTAAATGAACACATTAATTTAAGGTAATTAATATGTATTTTATTACAAAATAGATAAATACATATTAATTACAATTTTTATTTAAAAACATCAAACTAAGGCTAATTGTAGTTTTTGTATGTGACATGATTTTTTAGATAGTATATTTAGATAAATTTTTATAGTTTTCTCTTTTAAGTTTTTTTTTTTTTTTTTAAGGATAATTTAACAATTCAAAAGAGAACCAAACAAATTCCGAATTTATTGCAAATATATGGGTCTGCAGAGAGACGAAAGAAGAATGACAAAAAAGTGTTTTGCTGACGGAAGAAAAGCCCGTTTGTTAGGTGTGGGAGCTGTGATGAATCTTGTGGATAGAAAAACTGAGAAATAATAAAACAAAAAGTTGTCATTGCGGTTAATTGGTTGGAACTTATTTATTGTAATTTGAATTAATAAGTTATTTATTTGATGGGGCTGATTTTATTAAATTAACACACTAATTTGACATAATTAATATGTATTTTATTACAAAAATAGATAAAATACATATTAATTACGATTTTTTATTTAAAAACATTAAG
Organism: Andrographis paniculata; assembly: GCF_009805555.1. Taxonomy (NCBI): domain Eukaryota; kingdom Viridiplantae; phylum Streptophyta; class Magnoliopsida; order Lamiales; family Acanthaceae; genus Andrographis; species Andrographis paniculata. Next base: position 1,800,582 of record NW_026137621.1, on the reverse strand, counting down.
CGAACAAATGCTAATTGTAGTTTTGGTTTGTGACATGATTTTTTAATAGTACATTTTGATAAATTTTTTATAGTTTTATCTTTTTTTTTTCGTTTAGGATATTTTAATAATTTCAAAGAGAACCAAACAAACCGTGAATTTACTGCAAATGCGTGGGTCTGCAGAGACATGCCCATTGTAGAAGAAGAATGAGAGAAAAGTCCTTTGACGATAAAGAAAAACTATTTTTTAGGTGGGTGAGTTGTGATCAATCTTGTGGATAGAAATGAAATATATAATAAGATAAAAAATTGTCACTACAGTCGAATTGGTTGGACCTTGTTTATTGTAATTTGAATTAATGATTTATTTATTTGATGGGACTGATTTAATTAAATTAACACACTAATTTAATACATATTAATTATGATTTTTTATTTATTTAAAAATATTAAGTGAACAAACCCTAATTTTAGTTTTTGTCTTTGACATGATTTTTTAGATAGTATATTTTGATAAATTTTATATAGTTTTATCTCTATTTTTTAGGATTATTTAATAATTCCAAAGAGAACCAAACAAACCCCGAATTTATTGCAAATATGTGGGTCTTCCGTGACGACACTCAATGAAGAAGAAGGAGAAGAATGAGATAAAAGTGCTCTGCTGATGGAAAAAAAACCGTTTTTTTAGGTGTGGGAGCTGTGATGAATTTTGTGGATATAAAATGAAAGAAATAATAAGACAAAAAGCTGATTTAACACACTAATTTAACGTAATTAATATGTATTTTATTACAAAAATAGATAAAAAAATATATTGTATTTATATTTTCTATATCTGTAAGGACGGAGGGATTATAGAACAAGAATAAGAATTGAACCCAAAACCTACAATAAATATAATAGCAATTTAGCTATTAAACTATACTTTCATTTTAATATAAATTTATTTTTTAATATATTTATAAAATTATTTAATTTAAAATATTTTAATCTTAATAAATCTGGCCGAGTTAGGCATAGTGTCGTGCTGGGCTGGCACAATCCAAAAATTTTCAAACCTATTTTTTAGGGTTGAGCACGATTGTTTTGTGTTGAATTCGAATTGAATTTTTGGATCATGCCTACATTTGACAGCTCTACGATGATGGACAAGCTTGCCGGCGACAATGACGAACTTCACGAGGGTTGGATAGAAAAGATTGAACGCAAAGGATGAGGAAATTAATCGCGATGTATGAAGCAAAATTGATTTGCAAAGGTAAGTAAACTTTTCAATTTTGTTATAAAATAAGAAATAATAATACTACAATAAAACTCTTCATAATAATACATGAGGAGGGACTGACTTGCAATAATATAATTCTTTTAAAAAAATAACAATTCAATACTATCATGTGTTGCCCCTTCGTTGGAGGAATTAGGGGGTCGAGAATAATAAGAGCAAAGACATTGACTTTCTAACAAAAGGCCTCCCACCTAAAATAACTTTTTTTTGGTCAATATAAAAATTCGCACACAATAAGATCAATTTTGAGGCCAAAATATCAATGCTCTATGTGACGGAAAGGTTTCATTGATAATGCACTCGGCATATCTCCAATCCATATGTCCTATAGCGATTTATATAAAAGAAAAAAAAAACACACATTATAACATACCTGGATCCATCGAGTTCCTTGATGTGGAACTGAAAACTCAAACAATTGGTATTACGGCCTTCCTCAACTAAATCGCCTAATGGGTCTTTCGTAATCTATTCCGATGGGGAGAATAGAGAACAATGATTGATTTAGTGTATTGGTGACCAGAATCGAGTGTCTTTTATATAGTGATCAATTGACCACCCATAATCACCTAATTGATACGCTATTTGGTATCTGCTCAATTTATAACATATCAATAAGGTAGTAATCGACTTGTTCCACAATTAAATCACGTAATTTAAGTCAATCAAATAAATAATTGATTATTTCTATAATCAAATATCGTAATCTAAGTCAAGCAAATAAATGATTGATTTTTTTTTATAATTAGATTACGTAATTTAAGTCAATAAAATAAATTAAAAGAGCTAATATAATTGTACTTTGTAATTTGCCTATATTTAGATAAGGAAATATATATTTTCCTAATAATCTATCACTTGGGCAAATATTATTTCCTGAGCAATTATAACATCCCATCCATAGTTGCGCAACTGTATGCTATTCATTTTTCGACTACCTTTAACAATTCTATCCACCACATGCACTACCAATGGAATCACTGAGGCAGTCACCGTACTATAAATTGTGGTTAAAGCCCGACAATCACCATATTAATACACCATCAGTGATATGGATCAAATATGGTAAGCAGCATGGAAATTTCATGCAATGTGATCAATATCATGTCTATTTCCAACTGGTCCAAATTTAATGAGATCAATACATAATAACTTAAATTGAATTCAGAGTAAAATAAATCCATCAACTTTATTCTCGAGAAAATTGGACAATACAAATTGAAGGTTTTCCACATAGAACATAGACTCTCACTAACCTAGGGCAACATAAGAAGCAACACCAATGTGAGCAGTATGTTCATGAAATACCTTAGATGTCAATGCCTTAGTTAGTGGATCAGCTAGCATATTATTCGTTCTTATATGTTCAATAACAATTTGTTTATTTTGAACTCTCTCTTTAACAACAAGAAACTTAATGTCAATAAACTTTAACTTAGTTGCACTTGAGTTTTTATTGGAGTAATGCACGGCTGAGTTATTGTCACAATATTTTTAATGCCTCTTGATGTCATCAATTACACACAATCCAGTGACAAAGTTTCGTAGTCATATTGTGTGATTGAAGGTCTCATAGCAAGCGATAAATTCTGCAGTCATGGTAGAGAAAGTTACAATAGTCTGTTTAACATACTTCAAAGAAATTGCCCCTCTTGCTAGCATAAACACATATCCTGATGTGGTGCGTTTACTATCTTGACATCTAGCAAAGTCGGAGTCAGAATATCCCACGATCTTCAAGCTTTCTGATCTCTGATAAGTGAGCATATAATCCATAGTTCTCTTCAAATAACGCATTACACGTTTGGCTGCTTTCCAGTGTTGTTCTCCTAGATTGTTCAAATATCTGCCTAAAACTCCCACTATAAATGCTATATCGGGACGAGTGCATACTTGAGCATACATAAGATTTCCTATGGCCGATGCGTAAAGAATCCTATGCATTTATTTTCTCATGATCATTGTTGGGACACTGTTTGAGACTAAATTTTTCTCCGTTAGCAACAGGGGTATTGAGTGGTTTATTGTCTTTCATCTCGAATCTTCCCAAAATCATATTGATGTAATTCTTTTGTGATAATCCAAGAATACCTCGAGAACGATCTCTTAGTATTTGGATCCCTAATACAAAAGAGACATCACCAAGATCTTTCATTTCAAATTGCTTTGTGAGAAATCTCTTAATTTTATGCAACAAACTCATATCGTTTCTAGCGAGAAGAATTCAATCAACATACAATTATCAACGAGATTTACCTCAAAACCAAATGAGGTGATAACTTGATGGAATTTGTGGTACCATTGACGGGATGCCTGCTTTAGTCCATATATGGATTTCTTTAACTTGCATACATTAGACTTTGTATCTCCAGATACAAAGTTTTCAGGTTGTGCCATATAAATTGTTTCCTCGGTATCTCCATTAAGAAAAGCAGTATTTATACATTTGATGTAACTCTAAGTCAAAATGAACTACCAGTACCATAATAGTTTTAAAAGAGTCTTTCGAAGAAACATGAAAGAAAGTCTCTTTGTAGTCATGCCTTCCGTTTAAGTGAAATCTTTAGCAACTAGATGAGTCTTATATATTTCAATATTGCCTTTTGAATCCCTTTTGGTTTTAAATATCCATTTACAACCAATGAGTTTTGCACATTCTGGAAAATCGACAAGATCCCAAACGTCATTGTCACTCATAGATTTCATCTCATCTTTCATGGCATCAATCCATCTTTTTGAATTAGAGGTACGCATGGCTTGTCCAATTATGGTAGGATCATTTTCGGTCAAACCGATGCCATCCTCATGCTTCTTGAGAAATACTATATAATCATCTAAAATAGCACTTCTATTTTCTCTAGTGGATCTCCTTAGTGGCACTACTTAAGGTTGAAGAGTTTGTACTTCAGTTTTAAGAGGAAGAAGAATTTTAGTGTTGCCCTGATTTGGAACAATCTATTCGACCGGAATCTCAACATTGTTTTCTAACTCTAGGGTTGAATCCTGAACAATGATAGGCATTGAAACCAAATGATTGTCAACCACAGAGTCTTCCTCAAATGCAACGTTCCTAATAACTTCTTCTCTCCCAAACTCAATATCCTCAAGAAATTTAGCATTTCTCGTCTCAAATAATATTCTTGATGTGGGATTGTTGTTATGGGTAACCGACAAAATAACAACTAACTGTTCTTGAGTCCAACTTTCCTTCATGCGCCCTATAAGGTCACGCTTCTGCCAGACAACCCCAAATTCGAAAATGTCTAAAGTTAGGTTTCTTGCCCATCTAAAGCTCATAAGGGGTTTTAGAAACTGTTTTGCTCGGTACTCGGTTGAGAATATGAACTGCGGTTTTCAAAGTTTCTCCCCAAAGTGACCCTGGCAAGGGATAATGACTAATCATACTCCTTACCATATCCTTAAGAGTCCGGTTCCTCTATTTAGCAACACCATTCATGCTAGGGGACCCCGGCATTGTGTATTGCAGAACAATACCACTTTGAGGAAAATTGTGAAGGATCCTAGGATGTTGTTCTCCTGATCCATCAAATCGGTCGTAGTATTCACCTCCACGATCCGATCTAATGGCCTTAATTTTCTTTCAAAGTTCACTTCAACTTTGAAAGATTTGAAAATATCCAATGATTCAAATTTTTCATGAATCAAATATAGGTATCCAAAACGAGAGTAATCGTCTATGAACGTAATAAAATATTGTTGGCCATTCTAAGATGCCATAGAAAATGGACTACAATATCAGTGTGAATAAGTTCTAAGACTTCTTTAGCTCTCTCAGCCCCTAAATTCTTTATGTTTGGTTACTTCCCTTTAATGCACTCAACGCGTACTGGAAAGTCTGCATCATCTAAGGGATTAAGGATTCCGTCAGACACAAGCCTTAGCATTCTCTGCTTTGAAATATGACCCAAGCACTTGTGCCATAGGATGGCAGAATCCTCTAAAAAATTTCTCTTTGTACCTCTTGATGAAGTTTGCAGTACAAAATTATTGGAAATTACAAGATCAAACATATACAAATTACCAATTAAAGAGTCATCACCAATAAATTTAGAATTTTGAAAGAGACTAACTTTATTATTTCCAAAGACCAAGAAAATCCTAGTTTATCCAAAGCAGAAATTGAAACCAAATTCCGTCTAAATGACGACACTACAACAGTCTCAAATAAATGTAAATAAGAACCGCTCTTTAACTGCAATCGAGAGGTTCCAATAGCCTCCACTGCAACTTTATTTCCAGCACCCACAAAGATGAATCTTTCATCATCACTTGGTAATCGGCTCCACAGACAACCTTGCAAAGACACTTACGTGAGTAGTGGCTCCTGAATCTATCCACCAAGTATCCTTAGGTATAAATGATAAATTAACCTCAGAAGAAACCAAAGTTAACTGTATACCCTTCTTAATATGCCACGTTACGTACTTAGAGCAATATTTCTTCATGTGCCCCAGCTTTTTGCAAAAGAAACAATTTGATTCTACTTGTTCCTTCTTCTGCTTCTTCGAAGCATCAACCACAATATTCTTAGTTCCCTTCTTCTTCTTGCCTTGAGCATAAAAGGCTAGATGAGCACTTTCATATTTGTCTCTCTATACTCTTTTTTCCTTTTGCACACAGTGTGATATAAGTTCATTAAGGGACCATTTGTCCTTCTGAGTATTATAACTCACCTTAAATTGTCCAAAGTGTGCAGGAAGTGAGATCAAAACCAAGTGCACGAGCAAGTCTTCCAACCACTCTAACTTTAGTGCCTTCAGTTTTGATGCAATGTTAGATATTTACATAATGTACTCTCTTATGTTCTATTTGCTTTTATACCGCATAGAGACGAGTGTAGCCAAAAGACTACTCGCCTCCGTCTTTTCATTTTTGGCAAAGTATTGCTCATCGACTTCAAGGAACGATTTAGCCGTTTCACTCTCAGCAACAGAGCCCCGAAATGCCTCCGGAGTTGAGGGCTTCATGATCATCATGCACATTCAGTTCGACCGGTCCCATATCTCAATTTTAGCATCATTAGGCTCTGCCTCAATAGTAATGGGTCAGTCGAATCGAAGGACAAGATCCAAATCTATACAACCGAAAACAATTTCTACGATTTCCTTTCAAATCTTAAAGTTTGTCCCATTAAGTACTGGGATGTTGTTGACTTGAGTAGAAATATTGGGGAAGTAGAAATGACCACAATAAAGACAACAATACAATTACTCACTAAACATTCATGTCATAAATAAATCATGCATGAACAAAATATGGGTAATATAAATTGGGGACTCATTCCAAGACACCAGATGCAACATTAATCTCAACAGAGGATAGAAAATTAACTACAAAGGTAATTTTGGTGCAAAAATCAAGTATTGGTAATAAATTTTGTCAAACATAAGTCTATCGAAGGACCGGGAAATGTTCACATGAATAATATAAATAACTATCACATACTTATCATCACATGTGTGTTATTATTCGGCCAAACTGCGTCTACCAGAGGGTTGATCACAGAACACATAAATAATTTCATACTACATCTTTGTAATATCAATAAAATCGATTTTCACACACAGAGGTTGCGGAGGCAACTTGATTGTTCAATTGACAAAATTGATAAATTACTAGACCAATTAAATAAAAAAAAATAGGGTAAACTGTTTTTTTAGTCCTGTAACTGGACCCTTTATCATTTTAGTCCCGTAAGTGGAGCATGTCGCAAACTAGTCCCATAAGTGAAAATTTTTCGCTGTTTTAGTCCTCCGGCGCCGGAGATGCCCGCGTGGCTCGCCGGAGGTGACGTGTCCGCCAGGTGTCCCGCCAGGTTAGCGACACCTGGCGGACACGTGGATTTATTTTTTTTAAATTTTTTTATTTTTTTAAATTAAAAATATATAAATAAAATTAAAAATAAATTAAAAATAAGTTTTAGAAAAAAATTTAAAAAAATAATAAATAAATAAAAAAATCCATGTGTCCGTCAGGTCAGCGCCAGATGTCGCTGACCTGGCGGACACGTTACCTCCGGCGAGCCACGCGAGCGTCTCCGGCGCCGGAGGACTAAAACAGCGAAAAATTTTCACTTATGGGACTAGTTTGCGACAGGCTCCACTTACGGGACTAAAATGATAAGGGGGTCCAGTTACGGGACTAAAAAGACAGTTTACCCAAAAAAAATATTATGACATTAAGTGTCTCCCCGAATTTAAAATAATATTAAACCAATGAGATCAATGCCTTAAATCCCAAATCATATATTTAAATATATCCATAACTTATATTATATATAATATGTATATCACGAGATAATAATAAACTTAAGTAAATCATTAATATAGATACTAAAATCCCTTTATCTTAAAAATATATATATACACATATATATATATAAATGAATAAATCCATCAATTGTAGATAGATATTCCTCAATAAAATTCATCTTCTTTTATGTGCACAAGGATTAAATCATCCAATGATAATGTGCGAAAAAAATTAATTTTCAAAGATATATATATATATAAACTATAAATTCATATAATCGCTTATATGTGACTCTGTACTACTTGAATAAAAAGTTTAATTGATAATGCACTCGGCATATCTCCAATCTATATGTTCTATAACAATTTATATGAAAGAAACAAAAAAAAAAAAAAAAAACACATTATAACATACCTGGATCCATCGAGTTTCTTGATGTGGAACTGAGAACTTGAACAATTGGTATTACGGTATTCCTCAATTAAATCACTTAATGGGTCCTTCGTAATCTGTCCTAATGGGGAGAATAAATAACAATTATTGATTTAGTGTATTGGGGACCATAACTGAGTGTCCTTTGTATAGTGATCAATTGGTCACCCATAATCACCTAATTGATACGCTATTTGGTATTTGCTCAATTTATCTCTTATTAATAAGGGAGTAATTGACTTGTTCCATAATTAGATCATGTGATTTAAGTCAATCAAATAAATAATTGATTTTTTTGATCTAAGTCAATCAAATAAATGATTGATTATTTCTATAATTAGATTACATAATTTAAGTCAATCAAATAAATTAGAATAGCTAATATAATTGTATATTATTATTTATCCATATTTAAATAGGGAAATATATATTTTCCTAACACTATGGAGAATGCTTGGTGCAATAAAGGCGTCATCCAAGCCGAGTTTCTCATTCTTTCTTTTGTTCTCTCTTTTACAGTGACCATTGAACATGATTTTCACGCAATATCAATGCAAATCAAATCTAATATAGATTCTCTAAAACGGGAGACAAATTAGATTTTATCCTACGAATTAGAACTAATCTCAAATCAATAGATTATGAACAAGTTTACCTTTCAATCGATTGAAGAAGAGACCACAAGAAAGAGAACAACGATGGACACAACGGTTGAGGGATCAATGCCGGAGAGGTTCTCATCGGGCAGGGCAGTGGTTGAGTTCTAGTGAATCTGCCGTCGACTGAGTGATGGTAAGCGACACCAAAGGTTGAAAGAGAGTGGGTTTGGAGCGGAACTCGCTGGAGCCAGTAACACGGCATTGAAAGATGATGGTTGCGACAGCGAGGCTGGGTGAAATCATCGGCAAGGATGTTGGACAGTGGAGAGAGAAAGAATTAGGTGAGATAGATGAGAGACAACACGCTAGGAAGAAAGGCAGCGAGGATGACTGAGCTTGTGTAAAATTGGAGAAGATAAATGTGGGATAAATTAAAGAAGACGAAGGAGATACATCTAGTTTTATTGAAAACTATTGTGTATAATTTTTATTCAATAGTTTGAAGTCAATTTTGATTATTTGAATACGTCGATTTGAAAACCTTTTTGCACTATGTTCAGTGTATTTGCTCTAAGAGGCTGAGGATTCAATGCCCCGCAATCGTAAAGCTATCCATAATAGGGCTACATAAGAATTTATGCATTAAAAAATAGTTTTAAATTGGTCACGAATTTTTCTAGATATTTTGTTTGTTAATTATTTAAATTTAATTTTTTTAAAAAAAATTATTTTTTTTAATAGAAATATAAATTTATATGAATTTTTTCTAATTAAAATCAAGATTATAAAAGGATAATATGGATAAGAAATTCTAATAGAATTATTTTGTCGCTAATGGCCTAGTGATTAATTGAAGAGATGGAATAACATTTTTTTAAAAGAATAAATTATCAATTTATTTGTTTAGTGTTTAAATTTAAAAATAAATTAACGTAAAATATAAAAAATTGCATAAAAATAATATTTTATTTTTATTAAATAAATTATTTTTTTAAAAAAGATAAATATATCAAAAAAATTAAATTGGTCAAACAAACTCAAACTCTATATAACCAGCCGTAAATTTTCAGTTTTACAAAATAAACATTAAAATAAAGGCGCTTATGTGTTTTTTCACTTTGGTAAGGATGGAGCGCGGGAAATTTGAAAGGCGCGGAAAGCTAGCCGCCATTCAAGTTTCTTCTAAGCTACAGTCATCAATGGCGTCTCCTCTGAATAGTGCAAACGACTCTAACAGGTCGAGTGTGTGCCAGAGGAATGTCGAGATCTTCTCATCCACGGCTTCACGCCGAGGACTCTCAGGTGAAATAAATGAATGACCGACCTAGTTCTATTAACTGCTACATTTTCTTGTGGACACTATCTATTAACTCTTCCACCATTTTTTCCTTTTGTTATTGTGCGGAAGGTATTGAGGGCTCTAAATTCGGAGTCGTTTCCTTCAGGTTTGCACGATTGTAATTCATGTATTTAAGTTTCTTCTACTATAGCCCGAATTCGTGCTGCTCGTCATATTTTGTTTAAACTCCATAAATAATTCTGCAGACTCACTCTCCTTATTTTGTATAGTAATTAAGATTTTGGTTTGTAACATTGGTGATACGATTCCTTGTCCGCAGAGCCTCCTGATATCAGGAATTGGTTCTCGAGCTACTTGTACGAGTCCCCCGAATTGAATTCAGTTGATGGTTTCCTAGATCTTGATGGATCTAAATCAGCCTCTATTGAAGATGATAACAAAGAAAAATCTGGAGAAATTCTTAATGAAGGCAAATCCGAGGCTGATTTTCTCATTGCAGGAAAACAATTATCAGAGGAGATTGTCCATCGCAATGAGCCTGATGTATGTGAATCCAGCAAGTCAGACGCCATGGTAACTAAATTTATCCGTCATCAGGATTCAGTACCACCATAATTCTAAACTAAAAGATGTTTTGCTCCCTAAGAGAATTATCCTTTGCAATTTGCCAATTTACCTTAGCTATTAACATGTATGCAGAGGGTAGCGTATTCCTTAAACATGGCCTTAAGCCGAAAATGGATGTTGCAATGCTTGCTGTCAACAGATGATATACCTAGGTCTCCTATAGATTTTGTTCTTTTCTTTTAATTTTTGGTTAAGAGTAGATGAACTCCATTTGGGACTGCTTCATTCACCAATTAGAAGAAAATGAAGTTTGTGGGTGAAATTTGTGGTCAAACATTACAAATAATGTTTCTTTTCGAAACTAGGATTGTTTCAATATTGTGTGTGATCTTGAGGGCTATATAATGTGTAGGAAACACAATGAAGAGATAAAAGGTACATTAAGAAAATTGATGTCATTATATCAAATATAGTTTGCTTATAGCATATTGTGTTTACATTGAAATTCGACGGAGATGCCATTGTAATATATGTTTAATTGATGGTTGAAAATTACCATTGAAAGGTTCTTGTTTAGAGTTCACTTCTTGAGTGTTGGAGATTCTGAGCCTAAGGTTACATACTTACATCAAGTTCTCCGATCTTTATTTAACAAATTAACTTGAGGGATTTTGAATCTGCAACCTGAACTCACTCCTCTTCCAAGACACAACTTCGACAGATACATGGCCAACTGATTGTTTACAATTAAGATGACTTTGTATTTCCATCTGAATAAATCCTTATTTGTTTTGGTTGTTTTCATCTCTGCACTTAAAGCTAAACACTTGTGATCTGCAGGATGATCACAACATTAGGCCTATGACAAAGCCACGTGTCCTAAATTCATTCAATTTGAAAAGCTCCGGCGAACAAAAAAAGTCACCACAGGAACCAGGCAACGCAGACGAGGCCAAAAGGATGGGCTGTTGTCTGATAGACAGAACAAATGACAACACATTTCATGAAGAATACACTAAATACAACCAGGATGCAGATAGCCAATCCCATAAGTCCTCCGCAAGTAACAAATCTGTCGAGGAAGGTATGGGAAAGGAAAATCTTAATAATGTTGCATCATCTGGAATTAGAGATTGCTCGAAATCAGAACCTGTTGCAAATGGAAGTGATGGTTTTGTATCTACGCGGAAAAAGACTCGAAGATCAAATTCTGTGGAGAATAATGTGATACAAAAAAGAGGGCTACAACTTTTCTCAAATCTTGTCAGGGTGGCTAACAAAAGCATCGAGGCTTTGTCTTACAGCTGTGATGATGCATTGGGAGATACTGGAGAATGGCAATGCCCTCAGAAGAATAAACCAAATCTTGGCCCTCCTATGAAGCAGGTTCGATTGGAGCAGTGGGTTCGTCGTTGCGCGAAAAATGGATAGGTAGCGGCGGGAATGAATTACCCGGTATGTAGTGCAACTGTTAGAATGTTTTGCATTATATTGTCACTTGTTAGAACAAATGTGTGAGCAAGAAACTACTCCAAATAAATGGGGGCATAATTGGCTATAACATACGGGTGTAGTTCGTGTTTTCGGATCGTATTCGTGTCAGATTGAGCTGTGGATGTAACAAAAACCTATCAACCCGAAGACTACTTGAACCACAAAAAACTATCAATCCGAATACTACCTGAACCTAAATTTCAATCCAAAATCTCATACTTGAACACAACAATATTTTTTAGGTTTAAGTCAACTGATTTAGTGTTAGATCACTCGATAATCCGAACGAATATGAATGAACTTGACACGAAATAAATTCAAAAACCAAAAACTTCTTAAATTTATCTAACAAATTCAATAAAATATGTACTCCATCCGTCCCAATTCAAAGTATTATTTTTACCGTTTTCGTTTGTTTCACTTCAAAGTATTCATTTTATATTTTAGACAAAATAATCATACATTAATATTAAAATATCCTTGATTTTTTACTGAAATTACAAACATATCATTATATATACAACTACTTTATACATAAAGTCAAAGAACAAAAGATGTCAAAAACTCTTACATGCTTCCACTAACTAATAAAATACTATTATCATTCTCGTTTGGCTCTTTGCGTATTAATCTTTGAATACTCCTAATTATTATATCAAAACCTAATACAAATTTTAAAAAAATTGCAAAAATATTTTCATTAGTATCTTATAATACTAATAGAATGATATTTATACAAAAAAATTATACAAAATATAAGGATATTTTTAATGTTAAGTACAATGAAGAAAAATGTAAATGTGACTCTTAGAGGCGGACGAAAGAAGTATTTCCTAATTTACTACAAAACCTCAAATGCCCCTTGACTTGGGACGGATGGAGTATTATTTATTTAAAAGGAAAAATAGCATAAAATCTCTGTCTGGTTTGCCGAATTTGCTGAAAACTCCATATGATCTGAAAATTTTATAAAATCTACTTATAGTTTCTAAAATGTTGCAAAACATATCTCTGCCATTAACATTTAACGGAAATTGTATTGCATATGCAATCACTGCGTGTATTATTGAAAATTTATATAATAAAAGAAGGGAAGTTACAAAATTGCTCTTCCTTCTCCAATAATGTACCTAATTACTAGTAAATTTGGGGGTTTTTCAGACTCACTAGGTTTTCTTCCTCTTCTGATGATAAGTTAGGCTGTTTCGCTCCTCCCTATTCGAGCCGTCGCCTCGGACTCTTCTCTCTACCGTCCGCGCCGAGTCCGACTGACATCAATATATATATATATTTTTCGCCCACGCCGCTTGGGCTGTCAATCCGGATCTGCTATGGTTCCGCATTGTTATAGGTCGGATTACGGGTCGGGTCGGGTACGATTTTCTCGAAATGGGGCTGGTAAGGCCGCGCCTAAACGGAATTGGAAATATGGGGTGAGATATTCTTGGATGATTTTCATTACTTTTATTTTGAAGAAATTTATTTTATTTAATATTGATTAAAATTTATTGTTTCAATTCGATTCTTTCTTAATCCTCAATCGAGTTTGAGCATTGATTGATTCTTCCTTCCTATATTCTATTTTTGTGTATGTTTGAGTTGAGGATCTTCATACACGGTTTATACATATATGTGTGTCTATATGTGTGAGATGCAACTGAGAATCTTGGATAAAATCATTCTAAGTATGAATGATAAAGAATCTTGTATAGTTGCTTATACTTCTGCTTTTGTTATTATTTACGGTATTTGTTTTGAATTGGAGGTTTATGATATGTGAAGTAGATGCCGAATGGAGGGAAGAGAGAAGAAAAATGAGTGGGGAAGAAGAAGGGAATGCAGGAAAGAGCACGATGTACAAGGAATAAGAAATGTAATTTAAATTGGGCATAACGGTTAGTAGTGTGTATAAAACTTTAACACTTAGTGCAATTTAAAAGGATGAGGCAAATGTGCAACATTTTAGAAACTCCATGTAGATTTTATGAAATTTCGGATCTTTGAGCAAACCACCGTGGAATTTTATGTTATTTTGTTTATTTAAAATTTTGATTTCTTAAATTAATAATTTTTATTTTTTATTTTTTATAATATAATTTTTTATATTATTTTATTTTTAATATAATTTAAATATTATATTGCCTCCGTCTCAACTAATTTGTCTACTTTAGCTGGGACACAAAGTTTTAAATACTGTGTAATTAGTAAACAATTAAGAAGTGTATTAGTAAAAATAATTATGATATAATAAAAATAATCATAGAATAAAATTAAAATGACTAAATAGTTTAATTAAAATAAAAAATATTATGAACTTTAAAATATAGTTAAAGTGTATAATTATATTTAAAAAAAATGACAAATTATTTGGGAGGGACGGAAACAAAAAAAGTGGACAAATTAAGTGAGACGGATAGAGTAATTAAAATAAATATAAAAATTTAATTTCAAGTCAACCTCGTGTTCAAAATCCGACCTAATTTTCATATTTCTGATTATCAAGTCAATTCGAAATTCGACTTGATTTTTTCGTTTTTGGTTCTGATTGATCCGATTTTTTACAAATCCGAAACACCCAAATTATAACTTGAAAATTTTCATGTAGAACGAGTTTAATTTTTCGGATTGGATTTAATTTTAGCACCCCCAAAATATCAATAGAAAAAAAAAGAAAAAAAAAAGAAGAAGATAGGATACAAGATGAAAGTGCTTATTACGACAGTCAAAATTTTAACCTTTAAGACTATTTGCATTGGGGGTTTCTCTCTTTACGTCATTTTTATTAATATATATATATATATATATGCGAGCCCTGCTTATTTCTCTTTCTTTTATGTGCCTCACTTTTAATGAGACACGCGGTAGATGAGACCGTAGTTAATTTTGTTATCTATTTTGTATTTTATTTGAAATATATGTTTATATGTTATAAGTTTTATTTTTTACAAAATAATACTCCCTTCGTCCTAGATAATATGGGTCTATTATTGTAAATACGAGAATTTAGGTAAATATAATCAATAAGTAATTAAGAAATATATTAGTAAAAATAATTATTATATACTAAAAATAATTATAAATTAAGATTAAGATAACTAAATAGTTTATTAAAATTTAAAAAAAATCAAATTTAAATTTTAAAATATTATTAAAGTGTATAATTAATTTTCTAAAAAAGAAAAGAAAAAAAATTTGTGAGACGAATGAAAATAAAAAATAGTACCAAATTATGTGGGAATGAGGGAGTACTACAATATTGATATATTTTATTCAATAATATTTTAATTACTTGTACGGTTTTATTTGAAATTATTTTTATTTTTTAAAAATTATTATGTTAAATATATTTTATATATTAATATTTTATCAAATATAAAATAAAATTTTTATTATTTAAAATATTATAAAATAAAATACTTTAATAACGTGGAGGAAAGAAAATTTAAAATTTTTGTAAATGGATTTCTTTGATGCGTGTATAAAATAAGATGAGTTTTCCCGAATAGAAGAGAAAAAATATGACGTGAAATAAAGAGAGAGACGCGAGAAACCCTTGTTCAAGTTCATTGATGTGGATGGTCTAACTATTATTTTTTATTTAATATTTATTTACTACAATTGACATTATATTTATTACATTCTTTCTTCACCATTATTAATTACTAATTAAATTTTTAAAAATACATTCAATACTCCTTTTATTTTTTATCAATTTTTTAATAAAATATATTTTTTTAATCTCCGTTCCGAATTCAAATAGATGGAGTATTGTATTGAAATTTAAAAACAATTTAGAGTCATCAAAGATTATTACGGGGCTGGCGGGTCAGATCTGTATTAAGCATTTCATTATAAGATAGATAACGTATGACCAAGTTAGCACACTAACTTGAAACAAGTAAGATTTCATCATAAAACAAAAAAACATATTATATGTTATATAGAAACAAGTGTTGTGCGGGTTATATATTATACTGAAATCAATATATATTGTACTATATGAAATTATATAATGTACTATATTATATATTGTATTAACATTTGTTGCGTACGTTATATATTGTGCTAAGTATAATTATATAATGTGCTACATGTAATTTTATAATATACTATCAAAATATGTGTTGTATATTTCCTCCATGCACTTCTAACATTTATATATTTTTATTTTGGTTCGCCTAATTCAAAGGTTTATATTTCTTTTTTGTAATAACTGTGGACCCTATAACTAATTATTAATATTTTTTTACACTTATTTGTCATTCTATTATCACTTTATTATACACTTACATCTAAAATTAAAGATAATTTGATTTTTACACTATTATATCTAAAGGCTACTATTAAAATATTAATATTTCTTAATCTGCATGCAAAGGGTAAATATAAATATTAGAGCCAGATAGAGGGAGTATTATATTAATATATACTATTTTCTTAATCACGTACTACGTGTCATTATATAATATGCTATTAAAATATGTGCTATTTTCTTTATAAATATATGTTGATTGAGTCAAATCATCATCATACTGATTCTATCAAATCTTAACATGTCACCATAATCAAATATGTGGATTAAATATGAATATTTTCTTTAAAAAATTCCTATTTTATTAAAAACTAATTAAGAGTTTTTCTATTAAAAAAAATTTGAAAATACTCGCCAGTTTATGCTTCTAAGACTATTTTTTGCATCAGTCATAGGAATTCTTCTGCAACTTATATAACATGTGTGTTTGTTTTTTATTTGATATTTTTATGTAAGATATGAAAATTTGTATAAATAATATTTAAATAAAGAGTGTAATATATTAATTATTTCGAAAAATATGTTTAACAATTTTGTTAAAAGAACAAAATGAACTTAAACTTTTATCTACTTTTCAATATATACTTGTAATTTGTTATATAATTTTTTGATCTTCATACCATATTTTCTTATATTATTAACAACTTATTTTAAACAATATCTTAAAAAATTGTTTTTTTCTTTATTAAAAAATTCAATGGGAAAATTGTAAAGAAATATCTTCGATGTATATTTAATTATCATTTTATATATTTATTTATTTAGCTGAAAAAATATATCATACATATTTACAAAAGTCGTTATTTTTACTATTTGGCCGCGCGCAGAACGGTCATTGTGTGAACATCACACGCTAGATAAAAGAATTAAAGTGATAATTGAATACATATGAAACGTATTTTTTATAATTTTCTCAAAATTTAATTTTAGAAAGATTGATACTACCTCAGTCTCATAAAATAAGATTGTGTGATATAAAAGTAATGATATTTGTGTAATATATTGAAAGTTGTAAGGGTATTAATTATGTTAGGTATGTAGTACAATTATTAAGTTAAAAAATGATACTATTATTTTGGAACGAAAAAAAATAAAAAATGGTATCCTTCTTATGGACGGAGGAGTAATATTTTTTAAAAATATTAAATTAGTAGTTAATGATATAATATTTGTGTGTATTTCGGTTTTAGTTTAAAATTTTCTTATTTAAATACTAATTTAAATGTAATATTTTTTAAAAGTAAATAATAATATTGTTGATGTAATTTTTCAACAAAAATAAAGTAAAATTCAAAGATATAGAAAATATCCTTAAACTTGATTAATTAGTGCCTGAGATTAGGAATCTCTAAACACTGTATGGTACAGAAAATAAACTGGAAAATAAAAGACTGAAATTTAAAGTGGTGATCCCCAAATCTGACTTTGCTTTTGTTGATGTAATTTTTCAACAAAAATAAAGTAAAATTCAAAGATATAGAAAATATCCTTAAACTTGATTAATTAGTGCCTGAGATTAGGAATCTCTAAACACTGTATGGTACAGAAAATAAACTGGAAAATAAAAGACTGAAATTTAAAGTGGTGATCCCCAAATCTGACTTTGCTTTGTTGAAGTTGATTGAAGATGCCGTGCCAAATGATGATCCAAATCCTTAAATATTCCCTGGGAAACTGTACTGAAAACCGTCGCCCGAACGGTTACAACGTCTCCTTTCCAACCGTCTTCCAACCCTTCTCTTGCTGACACGTGTCCTCAACGGACCAAAAATTATCACTATATTTCACTCTTTGAGCCGATCACAGACCTTCCGCCCTTTTGGCCCGACTGCCAATCTACAATAGTATGGGTCCGACTGCCAATCCTCCCGACTTGAAATCTTTCCGTCTTGAGGACACCTCCCGACCTGAAAACCTTCCGCCTTGAGGTCTTTCCGTCTTGAGGACCTCCCGACCTGAAAACCTTCCGACTTGAGGTCTTTCCGTCTTGAGGACCTCCCGACCTGAAAACCTTCCGACTTGAGGTCTTTCCGCCTTGAGGACTTCCCGACCTGAAAACCTTCC
The DNA here is from genome assembly GCF_009805555.1 of Andrographis paniculata. Lineage (NCBI taxonomy): Eukaryota > Viridiplantae > Streptophyta > Magnoliopsida > Lamiales > Acanthaceae > Andrographis > Andrographis paniculata. The sequence goes on along the minus strand of NW_026137621.1, from coordinate 1,782,272 downwards.
GACTTGAGGTCTTCCCGTCTTGAGAACCTCCCGACCTGAAAACCTTCCGACTTGAGGTCTTTCCGCCTTGAGGACTTCCCGACCTGAAAACCTTCCGACTTGAGGTCTTTCCGCCTTGAGGACTTCCCGACCTGAAAACCTTCTGACTTGAGGTCTTCCCGTCTTGAGAACCTCCCGACCTGAAAACCTTCCGACTTGAGGTCCTTCCGTCTTGATAACTTTCCGTCTTGAGGACCTCCCGACCTGAAGACCTTCCGACTTGAGGTCCTTCCGTCTTGAGGACCTACCGACCTGAGGTCCTTCCGTCCTGCTGACTTTCCGTCTTGAGGACCTCCCGACCTGAAGACCTTCCGACTTGAGGTCCTTCCGTCTTGAGGACCTACCGACCTGAGGTCCTTCCGACCTGAGGTCCTTCCGTCTTGAGGACCTACCGACCTGAGGTCCTTCCGTCTTGAGGACCTACCGACCTGAGGTCCTTCCGACCTGAGGACCTACCGACCTGAGGTCCTTCCAACCTGAGGGCTTTCCTTAGTAATAAACCTATTTTTCCTTGATTTCCTCATGGTGCCCTTCAGTCAGTTCAATCAACTCTATTGCCAGGCCCACTATTCTTTTTACCTTGGGCTTTTAACCTAATTCTAAATTTCGTACGTAACAACTTGCCCGCCGCCATGGGACTTTCAAACGCCATTTAACAATCAATGTTTGGAAGTTCATAAATCACCACCCTCTTGAAAAACTCCCTTAGCAACTGCACCAGTTACTGCAACACTCTTGATTAACTTCCTTTTCCGCCATACAAGCTTTTGTGAATCACAATCCCAAAGTACTCTAACCATGGCAAATCAATACATTCCTGCCCTTCCCTTCGACGGAACCCTCCCGGAGGGCCCATTTTCAGCCTCGAAAGTACTAACTCCGACGATCCGTCCATATTGCACTACTCCTGAAGATTCAAATCGGATGAGGGAAGTCATGGAATCCCGAAATCTCTTGGCTATCAACAACCCTAACTACCAAGCACTCCGCATTCGAGACAGCATCAAAACCCATCTGACGGACCCAAAAGATCCTTACCGTGCTTGGTATCGACGGGTAGCAGAACACTTCCAAACCCAATGGCGTTCCCAAAAGATCGACCAAGCAATACTACTGTCCACTATGCCTATCAACCTGCATGAGAAGGTGTTGTTGGCCATGTCGGCCTTCTGGAATGCGGAAAATGGGACTTTCCTCTTCCCATCGGGCCCCTTTGGCCCAACTCTTATGGACGTTGCAATGATCGCCCATCTCCCAGTCGTGGGTGAAGACCCTGTAATGGGAGCCCTAGATGGACAGGAGCCATCTGAAGACCATCCAGGGTGGTCTTTACAAGGTGTGAAGGAATGGGGTTGGACAAAGTTCGCAACCGACCAGCAAGGGGCTCCAGGGACCCCTGTAACCGACCGGGAGCATACTGCCTTTATCCTTTTTTGGCTTTGTAGGTACGTCATTGTTTCCCCTTCCAAATATGTTCTTCCTTCTCATCTCGACCTAGCCATTCATATCGCGTCAGGTCGTTTTTTCTCTCTTGGCACCCTGTTTTTAGCCAATCTGTTTGAAGGACTCACTAGAGTTAGCCTTCGTTTAACAGATAATGATAATAGGAAATTAGACACTGCCGCGTCGGGTCCTTTTTGGTTTTTAGAACTTTGGTTCCGACTCTATTTCCCCAACGCGTTTAACGTAGGATCTCCGCCCACTATGCCAACAGCTGAAAACATTTGGGATTAGCCCTTAACCGACTCTGCTCAGGACGCAATAACCTCCAATCTTCCGATCCAATAATAATCGCAGTTTTAACAGATACCCGCAGTAACTCTCGATTTTCTATGTATAAAAAGTATGCGGGCTATGCTCCCGACCATTTTTGGCCTTTTCCAGTACCAAATCCGCTTCCAACTCCTGAGCCTTGTCCTCATTCCACTTATCCTTTTGCCTGGGACGTTGCCCTCAAACCCAGGTCCCTCTTTAGTAGCAAAAAACTTGATAAAAAGGGGCAGAAAACCTTCTACACTTATAATTATGAACCTCAATTCATGGCACGCCAGTTCGGCTGTTGCCAAGGTATCCCTGGACCCGTCGCGTCTCCGCATATAATTTTTCAAAGCCCTGACCGACGAGTCCTACCGAACTCAATCCCTTCTTATATCTCCCAGCTCACCACGTATATAATTTCCAATTCTTATATTCCTTTCCGCTCCAACCCTGAAACCGTAGATACTTTCAATGAATGGTGGTCGGTTGTATGGCCCCTGATTTCCCCTGATGAGGGTCGGTTGCTGAACATACTCCTTCCACCCCAAGGATTGATTCTAGGGGCGGCTAGACATACTAGCACACAACAACAAACAGCCGCCCCGGGGACCGGGTCTGTTGTTCCAACGCGAAAAAGGAAGGCGTCCCGGCTGCCAACACCCCCGACCTCTGGGACCGACCAGCAAGCTCCAGCGGACCTTGGAACTACGAAAACATCAGCAAGGATCCGACCCCGAATAGGTAATTTCTCTTAAAGCCGTGAACCAATTCACTATATCTTAACTTTGATTTCACATATCATTCACCAGAACCGATCTTGGCAGCACCGACCACACAACCGACGCCAACCCCAGCCGACCAACCTTTGGTCCCGACTGAGGCAGCTCCTCTCCAAACTCCTACTCCATTTCTCACTTTGCCAATGAGCAGTCGGACAGAGGACCCGACGAGGAGGCAAACTCTTCCTCCCGTACCAAGGAGTGGTCGGGCCAGGCACCCGACCAGGAGGCAATCTTTACAAGTACTGCCTATAGAACCAGTAAGTCCTCTTATCAGCAATACTTAGGATTTTAATGACCAACCTTGATTTATCAATCAACAACATTTCCATGATTTTTCACAGACACCTTCACCCATCGGATCAGCAGCCAGGGTCTCTTCTGACAGCGAGGGAACTACTTCCCAGATGGGTCGACCGCCATACATAGCATCAGACTCATCCATTCTGCCGGAACAATCAGCCGCCCTCGCCGAAGCTGACCCTCTAAACGACATCCATGATGCTGCTGATCCCGAAATCGAAGGTGCCCCAGAGATCCCGGCTGCGGCGGCACTAGACGCAGCCATCCAACCTGCAGCCGCCCAGCCAGCAGCAGCGTTACCTCCAGCAATTGAGTGGCAGGCAGAAGAACCACCTGTGGCAGCCCAACCGCCAGAAATGGAAGAAATGTCTTCGTCCGATTCGGAGACTTCTGTGAATTTGGTAAGATCAAAACCAATCCATGCTACAATGTTTCCTTCAGAAAACATTAACTGTTTTATATACTGCTTTCCATAGGGACCCAGGTCGGCACCTCAGCGACCATTCGCAGCAGCCGACGAGTCGGCTGCTATTATACCAGCTGTCTGCCCTACTCGACCGACCTCATTGCTGCCCCCCTCACTGACAGCAGTCCGCCCAGAGGTAACACATATCTTATTTGAATAAATTTGCATTTCCCTTGGAATACTTATTAACATTGTAGGACTTGCAGGGGCCTTCGGACTTAGCTGTCCTATCGACTGTTCCGGTTCCGGCGGAGGCCCGAACCATATTCACTGAGGCCATTAACCATCCCCTGTCAGAACTGAGATCCGATTTATTGGACAAACTCATTCAGACGGTTGGTGGCCTTCTTTTTTACACTCCAACGGAATCGGCAGCCGTCCCCATTCTGCATCGGCTGATGGAAAGACTTACAGAGCTCAAGACTGAAGTATTGGTCATTGGACTCCTGTCAACCGAAACCCCCCAGCCCGACTTCGATCAAACAACGCTGGAGAATTCTTTGGCTAAGACCCGAGAATCCCTTCAGCAGACTACTGGAAGGCTGGGTGGTCTCCTTAGCACGAAAGCTCAAGTTGATGAAGCTATTCAGAAAAAGGAGGCAGAATTGCGGGAGCTGAGAAAAGAACAGTCTACCCTGGATAAGCAAATTATCAATGAACAGCGTCTGCTTGAGAAGTATACCAAAAATAAGGCTGAATTGGATCAAGAGCTGAAAACCCAAGCCCGATCCCAATTCATCATAAGATATCAGACGGCTGCCAATACCAGAAGACTATCCAGGGATGACATCAAATGGACACATATCAAAACTGCCCTAGGGGCACTGTTGTAATATTTCCCCCTCTGTAACAACTTTTGACTTAGTAATCCATTTTTTCTTTCGTCTCTCAAAACAAGGATCACCTTTCAATTTCCGACTTTGTAGGAATCTCCTTCTTTAAAAGAACATTGTTTCTCACATTTAAAGAAACACATTCCAAGGCATATTTTGAAAATCACAACACTTGAAGTGTTAACAAACATGGCGAATGACCGACCTTATGTTCCATCAAACAACTGGCAGGGTGTTCTTCAACCCTTCTTTGTGGGTAATCACCCTATTGGAGGCCATGCAGAAGACTTGTTACATATACTCAAGCAACTAGACTTCAAATTCCGATTCTCCCAACGAGGAAGAAGAACCATTCATCGCGTCATCCGCCTAATGGAAAAAGTCATTGAGGGGTATGAACCTCTTCGTGACATCCTTAGCCGCATTCCTGATCTCCATCACCACATGAAAATGATAGAAAATCACGCAGCAACTATACTTCCAGATCTTGGTTGGGATAACATCTTTTCCAACCAACGAAAAGTCTTCTCAAGATTACGAACCATTGTTGATCGTGAACATCAAGCCATAACAGACATGCAAGCACGTACCCATCAAGATCTAGATGAAATGCAAAGCCAATGGGAAAGATACCGACCAGATTTGGAAGATCTTATTGAAGAAGAACCAGAGCTAATATCCACTCACTGGGATGAAAAATCTGATTCAGAGGCAGAAAATTTCTCACTACACGATGACTAACAGAAATGAACCTTTCCGTAGGTTCGAACCCCACAAATGGGTTCTGAATAATATTTTGTTTCAGGCAGTTTTGTTATCTGAAAAGGCAGGATAATACCTCTTCAGATATTTAGCATTAATACAATCATGTACTCTTCTACCTTCATGATTTACAATAATGAACGCGCCATTTCCAATATCTTTTTGAACAATGTATGGTCCTTCCCAATTCGGTGACCACTTTCCCAATTGATCAGTTTTCTTATATGTAGGAAGAATGGTCTTCCAGACTAGGTCTCCTTTTTGGAATGTCCTGTGAAGAACTTTCTTTCCATAACTCCTTGCTCTGATTTCGCTCTGTTTCACACTCCGATCTATTGCATGGAGACGGTTAACATCCAAATCTTCTAACTGCTGCAACATAAGTTGTTGGTATTCCTCTGTAAGATCACTATCAGTAAATTCTGTTCGGCCAGATGATACTCGAATTTCGGCTGGTAAAACAGCATCTTGGCCAAACGTAAGTTGATAAGGTGAGAACCCTGTGGCCGTATTTCTGGTATTTCTATGTGCCCATAAAGCCTGAGACAATAACAAATGCCACTTTCTTGGGTTCCCTTCAACCATCTTCTTTATAATCCCAATGATAATCTTATTTGCTGCTTCCGCCTGTCCATTGGCTTGGGGATAATAAGGTGAAGAATGATGTAATCGAACACCGAATTCTGCCAAAAAACTAGAGAACTTTTCCCCTGTGAAGACCAAGCCTTGGTCGGTTGTTATAGACTGAGGAATACCATATCTGTAAATAATTTGGTTCAAAACGAAGCCTATCACTTCTTTCTGATCCACATTTTTCAAAGCAACTGCTTCTACCCATTTGGTAAAGTAATCAGTCGCGACCAATATGAAACAATGATGTTTCGATGAAGCAGGATGTATCTTACCAATAATATCCATAGCCCATGATTTAAAAGGCCATGGTTTTGCCAAGAATTGCAATTCGGTTACTGGCAAATGGTTTAAGTTTCCATGTCTTTGACATTCCTGACAGCCCTTGGCAAATTGTATGCAATCTTCAAAAATCTTTGGCCAGAAAAACCCCAAACGATGAATGGCCCATCTCATATTCAGACCTGCTCGATGAGCTCCACATATCCCACCATGTACTTCTGTCATCACCTCTAGAGCTTCTTTAGATCCCAAGCATTTCAAAAGTAAACCTTCAAATGATCTCTTGTACAAAATTCCATTTATCAATTGGAAACGTAAAGCCTTCAATCGTGTCGCAATTGAAACACTCGCACCTGGATTCTGTAAATACAGGATAAGCTCTGTTCTCCAATCGGGCACTGTTTCGCCATCGGACTCCTGTCCAATAATAACTTCGCAATCAGGCTCCTGACCGACCGTTTCCTGCCCAACAGCCTCGCAGTCGGGCTCCTGACCGACCGTTTCCTGCCCAACAGCCTCGCAGTCGGGCTCCTGTCCGACACTCTCCTGCCCGACCATAACCTCACAATCGGGCTCCTGTCCAATGGCCTCTTGCCCGACCGTAACTTCGCAGTCGGGCTCCTGACCGACCATCTCTTGCCCGACCATTCGGTCACATATTGGGTCTGTCTTTTCTCCTATACCCGACTTGACCTCCGACCACATACCCTCCAGAATTCCTTTACAGGCCCTTTGAGCCAACTCATCGGCACGTTGGTTTTCTTTCCTCGGAATGAACTCAATTATTACTTCTGAGATTTTCGTCAGTAACCGACCCACAATGTCCCTATATCTGCGAAGATGAGGGTAATTGCAAACATATTGATTGTTTACCTGGTTGACTACTAATTGAGAATCCCCCCTTATGATTACAGACTGGACCTTCCTAGCAATTAAAGCCTCCAAACCCAAAATTAAAGCTTCATATTCTGCCGAATTATGGGTCATGGCTTCCAATCGTAGTTGCAAGTTGATCTTTTGACCATCAGGTCCTTGCAAAAAGACCCCTGCCCCTGATTTGTTTCCAGAGGTAGAACCATCAAAAAACATCAACCATGTTCTGGTACTTATATAAGGTACACATCCGACCTGTAGACTATCCAAATATGACGAACAACCAAGTGGTCGTACGCTATCACAAAGAGAATACCCGACTTGTGAAAATTCTACTAAGAAGTCGGCTACTGCTTGTCCCTTGATTGCCCTCAGCGGGGAATGTTGAAGATCAAAAGGAGCCAATTTGATGGCCCATTTCATGAGTCTGCCCTTCATAGTAGGTCTCTGTAAAATCAATTTGATGAGATCCACCTTTGATATGACCTCAACTCTTCTGGGCAGCAAGTAATGCTCGAGTTTAGTACAAGCAAAGACCAATGAATAACACATTTTCTCTGGCATAGTGTAATTCAGTTCTGGTCCTGTAAGGGTTTTACTGAGATAGTAAATTGCCCTTTCCTTCCCGTCATCACCATCCTGTGCCAATAAACAGCTAACCACTTCATATGTATTTGCCAAATAAAGTTTGAGTGGCCGACCTTGTTTAGGAGGTATCAAGACTGGAGGGTGAACCAATGCCTGCTTGATAGCATCTAAAGCCATCTGTTGATCGGGACCCCATTCAAAAGCATTTTTTCCAGCTTTCAATAATTTAGTGATGGGTCTGACCTTGCCAGCAGCATTAGAAATGAAGCGCCTCAAATAGTTCACCTTCCCCAAAAGACTTTGGATTTCTTTAATCGTCCTGGGTGGCCGACTGTCAAGAATGGCTTTAGCCTTGTTGGCATCGATTTCAATTCCTCTCTCATGAACTAAAAATCCCAAAAAGCTCCCGGCTGATATTCCAAAGGCACATTTGGTTGGATTCATCTTTAAATTGTACTTCTTCATTCTTTCAAATGCCTCTTCAAGATTTCTCAAATGTTCATCAAAACTGGCAGATTTAACAATAACATCATCAATATACACTTCCATAGATCTGCCAATCAAATCATGAAAGATTGAATTCATGGCTCTTTGGTAAGTTGCCCCTGCATTCTTTAACCCGAATGGCATGACTGTCCATTCATAAATACCTAAAGCCCCTGGGCATCTGAATGCTGTCTTAGGAATGTCTTCCTCTGCCAAGAAAATTTGGTTATAACCTGCATAACCATCCATCAGACTAAGGATTTTATGCCCTGCTGCTGCATCTATCAACATGTCGGCCATAGGCATCACATATTCGTCCTTAGGGGTAGCTAGATTCAAATCCCTGAAGTCGATGCATATCCTTATCTTACCATTTTTCTTGACCACTGGCACAATGTTAGCCAGCCACTCCGCATAACGACAAGGTTGAATGAAACCCACTTTGAGAAGTTTTTGGATTTCTTCCTTGATTTGAGGCATTAGATCCGGGCTCATTCGCCTTGGAGGTTGTTTGTAAGGTTTACAACCTTCTTTGATAGGCAATCGATGCTCTATTAGACTTCTTGTCAAACCAGGCATCTCTGAATAATCCCATGCTAAACAATCAATGTTGTTTCTAATAACTTCGAGCATCATTGTTTGTTGCTCTTTAGACAAATAACCACTTAACCTGATCACTTTTGGAACCAATTCAGTTCCTAAATTAAACTCCAATAATGGGTCTTGTGATGAAGCTGTTGGTTCTGTTTTTTCTAATAAGTCGGGCCAACGAAATTGTTCATCTTCTTGGAGGTGAACATCCAAAATTTCTTTACTATTTTCTGCTTTATGTAATAACTGCTTTAAATAGAACTTATTAATAAGAGAACTACATACTTCTAAGCTTGTATCTTCCATTACAAACAAATTATACGGGAATGGGTGTGGCTTTATCATGAGCCATACAATAAAGGTGTTCTTTTAATAGAACATCGAGTTCTGGCCAGTGACTTTATAACCCTTGATTGGGTATTCCCTGGCCATGTACAACTGAGACATCGGAGCCAAATGACTGGAATAAAACACTGACTCTTCAACTTGTTCTGATACATCGAATGGGTTGTCATTTGCTTCCATTTTGAAGACCTGATTTCCCTCCCAGAACATTAATTGTTGGTGCAGGGTTGAAGGCACACATTGAGAGGCATGAATCCAGTCTCTTCCCAGCAAGAGAGAGTATGTAGTATCTGCGTCCACAATAAAGAAAACAGTGGAAATCTTCTTTGGTCCGACTTCAATAGTGGCAACCATCATGCCCTCAGGCTTAGTCGGTTGCCCTGTAAAACTTGTCATTTCAAATTCCACAGGAGACAAGTCATGAATTCCTTTCCCTAGCTTCTTGAGAGTCTTCAAAGGCATAACATTAAAAACTGCTCCATTATCCACGAAAACCTTTGTGATTGGTTTCCCACAAATGTGAGCATTAACATACAGAGGTTTCAAATGGGAGATTGCACCCTCTGGAATAGGAGGAAACACAATCGAAGGTGGCTCCAGCTGAGGCTCAGAATCTGAAGTCTTTGCCCACTCTGTTTCCTCTAATTCATCATCCGCCAAGAATGCCCATAACGGTTCGTCCATAGTATCATCTACCAGACTCGCCCATATCGGTTCATCTCTCATCTGATTGATCTCTGTCATTCGACAAGGGATTCGTGGTCCCAGACGAGATTTAACAGATCTTGAACTTTCCTCTGTAGTTAGAACTTCTTCCTTCGTCTTGTTCTGAGTTTGAAGCGTTAAAGATTCTATACGGAAATCTTCAAGAGATGGGTTGATGTTGATCCGTTCACAATGTTGGCATCTAAAACCTTTAATTATTTCATCTGCCATTCCTTTACCTTTCCCCTGTCCCGACGAACTTCTTTTGGTATGGTCGGAAGTGCCTAATCCGTCATTCGGTTGCTTTCCTGACCAGACCCGACTGGACCGACCAACTGGAGACTGAATGGCTACTCCTTGCTCGTTAGTCGTTTGCTCTGTAAAGACCCGAATGGACTGATCTCCTGCCAAGTGGTCGGCTGCTTTTTGTTCGTCGGTTAGTTGTTTCATTGAAGGACCTCGTTTCCCATACTTTGCAGCATACCTGCGTTTGGCATTGCGAATCTGTGTACGATTCATACCCGGGAAACGAGGGTCTATATCAACTGGTAAAGGCTTTTTATTTCGAGCCCAATTGCTCCCGACCGACCCTGTTTTTCTGGTCGGGTGGTCACGTACTATAACCCTTTCTTTCACCTCCACGTTAAACGAACCGTCTGGTCGGTCCCATTTTTCAGCGACTGGTCTTTCAACAACTTTGAGTCGTTCTTCCGGTCGGCCACTGTTTGGCTGACTTCCCTTTTTAGTTCCAGGGTTTGCTTGAGTTTGTTCCCCTGAATGTCCATCATTGGCCAAACTTTTCCCTGTTTCCGAACTTGGTTGGATGTCAACCATTGCCGTTGTTACTTTCGGAAATGGTTGCTGGTCTACACCTAGAGTGATGTATTTGAGCCGACCTGTCTTAATGGCTTTTTGAATTTCCTTCCTGAAATGAGTACACTGACTTGTATTGTGTGTGAAGGAATTATGCCACTTACAATATGGTCTCCCTTTGATTTCTTCTTTAGTGGCCAATCTTTGCCCCTTTGGAATACGGATCTGCCCATCAGTCAGTAGGATATCAAAGATTTCATCAGCTTTCGAACTATCAAAGGTCGGTTGCTCCTTTCCTTCAGATCCTGGTACTGGCTTCAATTTAGGACATACATACGGTTTTCCAGAAAGGATTTCGGCTGCCATCTCTTCTGACTGATTAAAATCAAAGTCACATGTTTCTGTTCCCATACTCGCCATATGTTGGCCTCTATTACGCCTGTTGTGCTGATCTTCTTCTCTAAACAAAGATTCTAAACGTCCTGCCTTGGATGCAAGACTTGCCAAATCCTCAACATCCAGGGCAGTGAGTGCCTTTCTTAAACGAGTATGCATATTCCGGACCACTAAATTGGTCATCTCTTTCTCACTGATTACCGTAGGACATCGTCCCTTCATCAATCGCACCCTTTCTATAAACTGTGAAGCAGTTTCTTCTGGATACTGTCTCAATTCCAGTAAATCAGTTAAAGAAACTGTTGGTAAAGGATTGAAGAATCTAGCATGAAATGCCGTCTCCAGTCCTTCCCACGTCTGAATTTGTCCAGGGGGCAGACTTGCAAACCACGAAAACGCGGTTCTAGTAAGAGATAAACCAAACACTTGCAACTTATAAAAAGGGTTATTACCAACTTCTCCCAATTGTGCTGTGAACCGACCAACATGTTCTATGGTGGAAGATCCGTCCTCCCCTGAGAATGCATGAAAATCAGGTGGTCGATAATTCCTTGGTAGAGGGTGTTCATTAATGACCCTTTCTGGGAAAGGTTTCTGATATGCAGGGCGGTTAGCCACCTGAGGAGTTAATCCATACTGATCCCTTAATATATGTGCAAGCTCATCAGGATCTACATGAACGCGTTGATGATCAAGGACCTAGAACGGATCCTGCACAGGAAGATGAATAGGATCATGTATATACCCTTCAGGCCTGTCCTCCCTTGTATTGTTCGTCTGCGGATTGGTAACCCTTGGTCCCAGTGGAACATTGTTGGGAAAAGTCAAAGGAGATTTTCCCCTATCCATTCGGTTGGGATTTGTGGCACTTGGGAATGTACTATCCACGAATGATGGCCCTGCGAAATTTGCCTGTGGTCTGGACGGTGACACTCCCGGTGGCGTTTGAGTGGGGTGAAGACTAACCCTTGACAGTGCTTGATCTATCATGTTCTGCAACTGACTCTGTTGCTCACGCAACATGTTCGTTTGTTGCTCACGCAACATATTCTGCATAACCAAGGTATGCTGGTTGTTCATTTGTTGAACATAAGACCACCAATCAGTTGGTGGTTGTGGGATTTCCCCGGCATTCGGCACAATGGGTGGTGGAACGGATTCTCCCACCGGTGCCGAAGATGATTGCTGTTGTGAACCTGCCATATTGACCCTTCCGATGATTCGGCCGGATCTAAGACGTATGAAATTATCGCCGGAATTGGAATGAGCAATTGTGTCTTGCTCCCACTGTGGTCGCCAATTTGTTGATGTAATTTTTCAACAAAAATAAAGTAAAATTCAAAGATATAGAAAATATCCTTAAACTTGATTAATTAGTGCCTGAGATTAGGAATCTCTAAACACTGTATGGTACAGAAAATAATCTGGAAAATAAAAGACTGAAATTTAAAGTGGTGATCCCCAAATCTGACTTTGCTTTGTTGAAGTTGATTGAAGATGCCTTGCCAAATGATGATCCAAATCCTTAAATATTCCCTGGGAAACTGTACTGAAAACCGTCGCCCGAACGGTTACAACGTCTCCTTTCCAACCGTCTTCCAACCCTTCTCTTGCTGACACGTGTCCTCAACGGACCAAAAATTATCACTATATTTCACTCTTTGAGCCGATCACAGACCTTCCGCCCTTTTGGCCCGACTGCCAATCTACAATAGTATGGGTCCGACTGCCAATCCTCCCGACTTGAAATCTTTCCGTCTTGAGGACACCTCCCGACCTGAAAACCTTCCGCCTTGAGGTCTTTCCGTCTTGAGGACCTCCCGACCTGAAAACCTTCCGACTTGAGGTCTTTCCGTCTTGAGGACCTCCCGACCTGAAAACCTTCCGACTTGAGGTCTTTCCGCCTTGAGGACTTCCCGACCTGAAAACCTTCCGACTTGAGGTCTTCCCGTCTTGAGAACCTCCCGACCTGAAAACCTTCCGACTTGAGGTCTTTCCGCCTTGAGGACTTCCCGACCTGAAAACCTTCCGACTTGAGGTCTTTCCGCCTTGAGGACTTCCCGACCTGAAAACCTTCCGACTTGAGGTCTTCCCGTCTTGAGAACCTCCCGACCTGAAAACCTTCCGACTTGAGGTCCTTCCGTCTTGATAACTTTCCGTCTTGAGGACCTCCCGACCTGAAGACCTTCCGACTTGAGGTCCTTCCGTCTTGAGGACCTACCGACCTGAGGTCCTTCCGTCCTGCTGACTTTCCGTCTTGAGGACCTCCCGACCTGAAGACCTTCCGACTTGAGGTCCTTCCGTCTTGAGGACCTACCGACCTGAGGTCCTTCCGACCTGAGGTCCTTCCGTCTTGAGGACCTACCGACCTGAGGTCCTTCCGACCTGAGGACCTACCGACCTGAGGTCCTTCCAACCTGAGGGCTTTCCTTAGTAATAAACCTATTTTTCCTTGATTTCCTCATGGTGCCCTTCAGTCAGTTCAATCAACTCTATTGTCAGGCCCACTATTCTTTTTACCTTGGGCTTTTAACCTAATTCTAAATTTCGTACGTAACAAATATATTTTTCCGGTGAATCATAAAAATTGAATAATAAATTTTAAAGGAAACGAAAATCCAAATAAATATACTCAAGAAATACTAGAAAAAAAATGTTTTCATTTATTTATATTTATTTTTTTACATATATATATTGTTGGAAATTTTGGCCAAGGTTTAACCAATCCGATAAAAATAAGTTGGTCCATATTAGAAATTTTGGAGAAAAATGAGATTATCTTATTGATCATCAAAATAAAGGGACCTATATATAGACAATACAAAACCGACTCGATAGACTCAAATCTAAGTAATTTAATTTATGGATAAGACCAAATTTAACTATGAATCTACTAAATCTAAAATCGAATATTTAAATTATTTCAATATCCCCTCAAACTCAAGTGGTATAACAGAAACCAACTTGAGTTTGATAAGAAAATAGAATATAGACGCAAAAAAATGCAAATAAAAATAACAATTGACTCTCCACTGGAGCCGAAAGCAGTTGACTCTTCATCAGAGCGGAAAACAACATTGGCTCTCTATCGGAGCCGAAAACTATATGATTTTTCATCGTAGCCGAAAATGAGATGACTCCACTGTAGCTGAAAACGAGATGACTCCACCGGAGCCGAAAATGACATGACTCCACCGGAGCCGAAAATGACATGACTCCATCGAAGCAAAAAACGACATGACTCCACCGGAGACGAAAACAACATGACTCTATTGGAGACGAAAACGAGACAGCCGAAAACGAGATAAATCGCAAATACCAAACAGATCGCACGCATGCAATAGACAAGCACGAACAAATGGCAGATCGCAGACAAATTTCAGATTGCACGCAGGCAACAGACAAACAACGGACAGATGGCAGATCGCAGATAGGTTTCTGATCGCAAGCAGGCAATAGACAAGCAGTTGACAGATGGAAGATCGCACGCAGACACAGACAACAGAAAAGCAACGGACAAATGGAAGATCGCAGACAGGTTTCACATCGCACGCAGACAACAGACAGATAGAAGATCGCAGACAGGTTTCAGATGGCACATAGGCAACAGACAGATAGGAGATAGATTTCAGATTGTATACAGGCAACGAACAGATGACAGATGACATGATCTTAAAATCACAAGACCTCAGGGTACAATCCTGGATGAATGTACCCGGAGAAACAAGAGTCGGTAGGCTATATCTACAGCATGAGAAAAAATAGGCTCTGATACCATGTTAGAAATTTTGGGAAAAAATAATGAGATTGTCTTATTGATCATCAAAATAAAGGGGCCTATATATAGGCAATAAAAAACCGACTCGATAGACTCAAATATAAGTAATCTAATCTATAGATAAGATCAAATATAAATATAAATCTACTAAATCTAAAACCGAATATCTAAAATATCTCAACACTCCACTCCTTAGCTCGACCTATCGAATCAGCCAAACCCCAAGCCCATTTTAGTCGGGTTGGTTATTTTTTGGGGAAGTTATAGATATAGATATTGGGGTTTGTGAGGGAGTTTGGTTTTGAGAGAGTAGCCGTGATACAGTCATGAGAGATAGAGAGGAAAATGGAGAGAAGAGAGGAAAATGGAGAGAAGCCGAGAAAAACTGTTCAGTGAGTTCCTGTGTGTTTCCAATTAGATTAGGATGTTGGAACTTATCAGGAATTTAACCCTAAGTCCAGAATCTACCATATTGTAATAATTGAGATAAAAGTAAAGCAAAATAAATCTAACCTTTTTCCTCAGCATAGTCAGATTCGGATCTACAAATTGATAGAGGATTTTGTGTTCTTCAAGCCTATGGCGCAACCTCTGAGAAAACCACTAGGGTTTTTGCCGTTACTCCTACAATGAGATATGGAACATAATGGATATTGCGTCTAGACCTGAGATCACAACCCTATTTATATCTCTTATTATTAATTAGCCTCATCACTCAATTAATAAGTTACCGGGTTTCTGCACATAGGAGGCCCGCACTTACTAAATACATCTAAGCCCAATAAATTAATAAATCACTTAATATAGGCTTAATTTAACTGATAGCCCAAATAGTTACATTTAACCCACTACTACATTTATAGTCCAACAATCTCCCACTTTGGTAAATTATACTGAATAACCTTATGAGCTCATGAAATTTTGCTATCAGATTCTTTAATGTATATTACCAATCTTATCTATAAGTCACATCAGTGCGGATCAAAGCGGCCGTCACTGCATTTATCGCAATGTGACCGATCATTGGTTACAATACTAATATAACCTAAGATTCGATCAAGTGCGAATGCACAACATGGAAATTTCATGTAATGTGATCTTAACACGCCTATTTCCAATTGATACACCTTAACTCTAATTCAAAACAACTGAATATTGAATTAAAATTGAATATTACACACTGAATATTGAACATTAAATACTAAATTGTGCAGTGTAAACCAAAGTAACTTTAACTGTATTTGAACATTACTAATCATCTCCCACTAAACCAAAGTATAAAAATATGGTTCCACTCTCAAACGAGCAACATGCTCTCTATAGAACTTAAATGGAAACCCTTTAGTAATTAAGCGGATCCGCAATCGTGGAAGTTATATGAATATGTTCAATAACTAATTCATGATATGAAGTCAGACTATTAAGTAAATAGTGATTATTATTATCAAATGATGCACTAGTTCCAATCGATTTTGAATTCTGAAATAGACAAAACTTTATATCCGAATGAATAATAATAACTAAATTTGTTCAAAATAGAGATCAAAATTAAATTTCGACTAAAGATGGTACAATAAAAAATGTCTCATCCAAATTCAAATAGTAACCAGTACTCAGTAATAATCTAAAATTGTCAATGACTTCAACTTGAACTTTCTTGTCGTCACCTATATAGATGTATCTTTCAACATCAATTGATTTCGACAATAAAATATCTTGCATAGACACACTGATGTGTGTTGTTACAAAAAAATCCACCCCCAGGTGTGTCTATGAACTGAACTTAAATTAATTTCAAGAGCAAGATTAATAGGACAAACAAGTCATCCGAAAAGTCTAACTTAAGTGTCCTCAATTTAGTAGCAATATTAGACATGTTTATAATGTACTCTCTTATTTTTCCTTTGTCGTTGTACTTCATGGTAATGAGACTCTTAAGAAAAGTACTCATTTTCTCCTTAACGCTTTTGGTAAAGTGTTTCTTAATTTTGACAAGGAATACATATCATCACATATAGTACTCTGAAAAATTTATGGAGTGCTTTTCTTAATGATTATCAGAGTAAGTGGATTAGACCTATTATACTTCTCACATAACTGTTTTTCATCTGCAGTGTTTTTCGTTGTATGAGTGAGTTGGTCTACTCTTAATGGTAAATCAAGATTCATGCAGCCTAAATGAATCAATAATGAAGCTCAATAATAATGCATTCTCATCCCAAGACACTAAGTGCAACATCAATGATCAATCTTTGGATCAATAACATTGATTGCTAGCAGTCATCTTGTTGCAATAATCATATACGGACAATAAGTAATGTCAAACAGCAACCAATCTTTGGACTGATTCACTATTCACATACGTTAAATCCATATAATCGTCCCATACATACTATCGCAGATGTATATTTCATTATGTCAATTACCAACTGCCTTTGGGCTGAGGAATAATCACATGAATTAAAATACACATAAACACTTACATTATCAAGTAAAAATCTTATATATGAGATGTTACTTTGACAACGTCAAATACTTGATCTTTACCGTCAAAACGCAACATGCATTATTAATGAATTTATAATTTTCTTAAACTAAATTATAATCAGAATCATGTTCAATGTATACGAGTCTGATTCCATAATAAAATAAAGAATGCTTATTAGAAACTGAATGCACATGTCTATAAGCTACTGAATGCTCTGTATGTGAATTTATAAAATAAATTAGCAATCTTATCACAAGTTATCGAGTAACATCAACAAATATCGTTGGATAAATTACTGACTCACTAGTGATAAACTTGTTTTGACAATCGAATGTTGACAATACAATAGTGTGTCAAACAACACCCTATTTTTGGAAAGATTTATTATTCACACACAAATAATTAAATTATCATCACCACATTCAATGTCACTAAATATGGATGTAACTAATTAATGGTTGAATTGCCTTTGGGTCAATAGAGAGCCTTGTAAGTCACAAACACAACTTTCTAATACAAAAAATAAATTGATTTACACAGCAGAGACTGCTTTGGCAACATAACTGTTTCAACCAATTCATAAAATATACTCCCTCCGTCCCACATAATATGTCCCTATTTTCTATTTTCGTCCGTCCCACATAACTTGTCATTTCTATTTTTAGAAATATAATTATGCACTTTAGTCACATTTTAAATTTTAAATTTTATAATTTTTAATTTTAATTAAATTATCTAGTTATTTTAATCATAATCTATAATTATTTTTACTAAATAATAATTATTTTTACTAATACACTTCTTAATTACCTACTATTTATACTTTATCTAAATTCTCGTATCTACAGTAATAAGCCCAAAATATGTGGGACGGAGGGAGTATTGTATTATTTATTGCTAATTAAATTATACTATTTATGTCCAATACATATTAAACTATAACAGGCGCAATTAATTTATGAACTTATTAAAATAATCAAGTAGTCCAAGAAAGACTAAATGCAGCGGAATTATATAGGCAAAATATGTCACCCTAAGAGACTATAAATTAATATATAAAATAATTATAGTCGAATTTGAACAAACGCATGCAGTCAAAAATACATGCTACTGTATCTTAAATTTAACTAGATCATTAATCTGAATGAATTCACAATTATGTTTATAAATCAACTGATTAAATCAGAAAACTATATTGATACAAATATCAAATAAATTGATCTACATGATTTCATAAACTGATCCCATGAATTGCAAATGCATAGTCATAATTGCATATAAATACTCACAATTATATGGACGTGCGATTCCAACTATAATTGCACACTCATGAATATGGATGCATGTTTAATAGATTGATTTACACAAAATAAATGTATAAATGAATAAATAAACACCCAAGATTGTACATCATAGTTGCACCCTTATTCACACACATATAATTTTATACTTAAATAATCAATTTAATCATGTGTTCAATACAAATAAAATTTGCAATTGAAGCAAATTATCTCTAAAATATACGAGAATAATTCTAATTTCATAAAATATTTCAAAAAATTATGATAATAAATGAATGGCAGCCGCTCATATCTTAATCTGATTTCAAGAATAGTTACGCATAATCAAAAGTGGGCAGACAAGTCAAACCGGCAATAGCTATGACCGAATTAGCTATAACCAAACATATGCCTGTCTTATTTCATTAGATTCCATATATTATCTATCTATCTATATATATATATATATAAGAGATCGGTGTGGAGTCCACCGCATCAAATCTTTTTTGTCAAACTTTTTGATTTTTTTATTATTTTTGATTTTTTAATAAAATAAAATGTATTAAATGTCATTAAGTATATCATAATTAATAAAATTATAATTAATATATTTGTAAATATAATAAAATAATTGATTTAATTTAATGATTAAAGTAAATTATAATTTTGTTTATTTATACCCCTAATCTATCTATATATATATAAAAGAGATCGGTGTGGGGTCCACCCCACCAAATCTTTTGTTAAATTTTTTGATTTTATTTATTATTTATTATTTTTTAATAAAATAAATATGTATTAAATATCATTAAGTATATCATAATTAATAAAATTATAATAAATACATTTGTAAATATAATAAAATAATTGATTTAATTTTATGATTAAAGTAAATTATAATTTTGTTTATTTATACCCCTAATCTATCTATCTATATATATATACAAGAGATCGGTATTGAAATAATAAGATTTTATTAAACATAATTAAATTTATTATGAGTAAAATTAATTCTGACATTTATGATTTGAAGTTATCAAATATTAAAGACGTCAATTACGATAAATTAACGTCGACATTAATAACGAATTTGATGACTACCCTCGTTTGAATGTCTATAAAAGACTATATCTTCACCCCATTTCAATCACATATTAACTTTTCATCATTTCATCCTCTCAATTTTCTTTATTTTTCCGGTAATATTTTTTCGGCGAGTTTCTGGTTAATATTTAAATAAAATTTTTATTTTCCTTCGCCACCTAATCTGCAGATGATGCGTCGTGTTAACGTATAATTTACTTATACTATTTTATTTTATTTTTATTTTGTACGGTGTATAAATAATTTCACATAATTTTGTGTTTACAAATATTTTTGTATTATTTACTTTTAGATAATTCATATATTAGAGTTATATTTAAAAATGGATTTATTTTTATTTGCAATATTAATTATATTTTTGTGTTATGCAGATTGCCCCCACACAACAAGATCAATTTCTTATATATTCCAGTCACACTTTAATCTCCTTTGTTCTGTAATTTAGAAAATATTTTTCCTGTGAGCTCTTCCTCAATTTTTTGACAACGTTTCTCTTTTTTTAGCCACCAAATACAGTTTTTTTCTTTCATTTTAGTTGATTGAAATTTCAAAATATTAGGATTGTATATAATCTAAAGATGATACAATAGTTTAAAGTATAATTTATTTATAATATTTTATTTTGTTATTGTTTTGTACTTTGTATAAATAATTTAATAGTATAATTTTTTTTTTGTATATTATAGATATTTTTCTATTATTTGCTCTTTAAATAATTTCTATATTAATTTCTATTTAATAATAATATTACAATAAAATTGATTTATTTTTATTTATAATATTATTATATTATTCATATTTTTTCATTTAAATTAAAATTTCTCATTTATTTTAAATAAAAATAAAAATATTGATGATTTAATGGAGTTCTTATAATTTTATTCAAATATATTTGTGTATATATAAATTTTCAATAAATCTATACAATTTTATTTTATTTTTCTTTATTTTTGATATTTTTATTAAAATAAATTTATATTAAATATCCGTAATTAATATATCATAACTAACATATTTAACAAACTATAATTAACACAATCAATAAATATTTTATAAATATAAAAGTTGATAAAATTATTAAGAATATAATACTATGATGTATATGATATATATATAGAGTACTTATCTATTCAATTTAAAATTAAATAATAAATTTGAATTTAAAAAATAAATTTGCTATTATACATATATATATATATATATTAATTACATAACGTTATGTAATTAATATAAATTTTAATTTTAATTTTTTAAGAGAAAATAATAGATGTGTTCTTTTAATAAAAATTTAACGGAGACATAAAAAAAATATAAAAATATTTGATGAACAAAAAAATAAAATATAAAAATACAGTGCATTGCACCGGTTTCCGCTAATATCTAATATACACATATGTATAGATTTCAAGATTCGTAACGAATGAGATAAATTTTATCCAATTAAAATTAATAGCAATAATAATCTATAACTCTTTGAGCACAATCATTATCATAGCACAATTCACATAATTTAAAATTATTTACATAAGTTATACATAACTGCATACAAGAAACTCAAGTGGATCAAGATCAGTCATTAAAGACAAAACAGATTGAATCTCGGTCAACGTTCATTCCAAATGTATCAATTCATGCATCTTAATTTGGTTTCGAATTCAGAAATTACTTCTTTCAAGAAAAAGAGCCGCACAAATAATTCAGATCCATTGGTTCAAATTCATCATTAATGCCGACGTTAATTGATCGTAATTAACGTATTTAATATTTGGTAACTTCCAATCATAAACGTCAGAATTAATTTTACTCATAATAAATTTAATTATGTTTAATAAAATTTTATTATTTAAAAAGATGTGTTAATTACAAATATAATTATAATTTACCTGCATGTTTAAGATAATTTTTTTAAATTAGTTATAAAATTAATAAAAATTTAAAATTTTAAAAATTATTTATTATGAATATAATTAACATTAATTATATATTTTGATTAGAATATTACATTAGTTTTAAATTTATTAAAAATTTTCAAAATTTTAGAAATAATACTAATTCATTCTTAATATCATTAATTAGTATTATAATTATCATTAATAGTATTATTAGTATTAAGTATATTGTTATGGTATATTAATTATGAATATTTAATTTAATAGTATAAATTTCTTTTTATTAAAAAATTAATAATGAGGAAAAAAATGGTATGAATTAGATTTTTTCTTTTATATAGATAAATAGGTAAAAAAAAAAATTAAAATAAATGAGTACTTCAAATACTATGAAATAAAATCAATTATTTAATTTTGAAATGAAAGAAGTATTCTATATATATATTATATTATATTATATTATATTATCAAATTATGTATATTGATTGTGATAATTATAAATTTGCTATGTATATTATTATGGTATATATATTATGAATATTTAATATTAATTTATTTTTTAAAAAATAAAAATAGAAAGAAACAATAAATTAATATGAGATTCATTTTCATACATATAATTAAAATATATTTTCAAATTATCATGATTTATTAATGTGAAAGCGCCACGGCCAATAACAAGATTTGATTGCAAGGCTAGAATAAAGATTTGTTTGAAAGAGAATGAAAAATATCAAGTTGTTGAGTTTATTTCTCAACATACACATTATCTTACCGGCCCACAAGAAACACCTTTATTAAGGTTGCATACGATGATAAATGATGCGCATGCTACGCAGATTGAGATGACAGAATGTATGAGACTTACTTCAAAACTTTCTCATAATCTTATGGTTAAAGAAGCTGGTGACCGACACAGCTTAGGATTTATTGAGCAAGACCACAAGAATTATTTACGCTCAAAGAGAACAAAAAAATATGAAAGTTGGAGATACCGGTGGAGTGCTTGAGTATTTGCAGGATATGCAAAAGAAAGATCCAAATGCTTCATATTCTATTCAAGTTGATGAAGATGATATGATAACTAATATCTTTTGGGAAGACGGAAAAATGAAAGCAGATTACTCGGATTTCGGAGATGTTGTGAGTTTCGACACCATGTATAGAAAGAACAGAGAAAGCTGCCCTTTTGCATTGTTTGTAGGTGTCAATCATCATAGACAGACAATAATCTTTTGTGCCTCACTTTTATACGATGAGACAATTCCTTCATTTGAATGGTTGTTTGATACATTTGCAGACATCATGGGTGGAAAAAATCCTATCACTATTATGACAGATCAAGATCATGCTATGGTGAATGCATTAGGTACAAGATAACCTGAAACTTGCCACAGGTCATGTATTTGACATATCTATCAAAATACTGCAATACATTTAAGTGGAGTTTTTGAAAAATATAAAGATTTTGCACATTATTTTGGAAGGTGTATTTATGATTGTGAAGAATATGATGAATTTATGCATGAATGAGATGAAATATTGGAGAAGTATGATATATTGGAGAACGCATGGTTGAAGAGGTTTTTTAGAGTAAAAGAAAAATGGGCATTGGTATATAGGCGCCAATTCTTTTGTGATGATATTACTACGACACAACGTAGTAAAAGTATGAATAGTGTTATCAAAAGGTATGTGAGTTCTAAGAACTCTTTGCGAGTATTTTTTGAACAATTTGAAATTTTAATTGAATCTCGCTGATATGAGGAGTTGATTGCTGATTTTATAGTACGTACGAGTGCTCCGCTCCTTCATTTACTGTTCAACTATTGAAACATGCTGCAAATGTGTATACACCTGAAGTTTTTAAGGATTTTCAAAAGGAACTAGGGAAGCTTATGATTGTGCGGTGGTTCTTAATGGCATGGATGAAATAATAACAGTTTATCATGTCAGTTATCTGGGAAGGTCAAGCTATAATGTTGTGAACTTAAACTCTTTAGATGATACTTTTCTTGTAGTTGCAAGAAGTTTGAATTTGGTGGCTTGTTATGCGCTTATGCGTTGAAAGTCTTGACAAATAATAATATTTTTAAGATCTCAAAGCAATATGTGATAAAAAGATGGACAAAATATGCTAAGAGTGGGGTGGTGTTTTCTTTGGAAGATGACGTGGATGATCCTAAGAAAGTGGCGGGCATTAGGTATAGGGATTTGAGTTTGTTTTTCAACAAATTGGTGATAAGGGCTTCAGAATCTAAAGAAATATATAAATTGGTGAAAGAATCATTTGTGAAGACCACTGAGAAGGTGAATGAATATTTGGGTCAGCGATCATCTGTGGCCGATACTCAAGCAGCTTAATGGGAGCAGCTCCGGAGAAAGAAGGCAACGTACACGTGAAGGGGATAAAGACAACAGTAATAATACGTTTCGGTAAAATACCAAAAAGTGGGTCGGAAAATAATTCCCAAAAAAAAAAAAAAAAAAACAGCCGGAGGTACAAAGAAATCCATTTTAAATTGAAAAAAAAAATGCATTAATTTTATTATTTGTCATTACATTATTTCACTTGATATTAATGTAATTATATTATTTCTTACAGATTCATCTATAAATGAGACATATGTTGAAAGACATGACATTCTATTGAGGCAAGATCAAATAGCCCCACAACAGGTTTACTTTTTTATACTTTAATTTGGATTTTTTATTTTTTAACATTGTGTTTTTTTTTTCTAATTTATATTTTTAATTATAGATTGAAACACTTAATTCAATATCAAACTTGCATTCCCAATGCCCCGGTGATTCGACATATGCTCTAAATTTCACTCAATTACTTGAGGTATTTTTTTTAATAATTCATGTCGTGATTTTATGATTTAAATTATGGTATTTTCGCTGAAGTACTAATACTTACATTTACACAGGTTCAGTCATCCCGTAGTCATGGATCTTGTGGCGACATGTTATAGGTTGGAATGAAACTTGTTTTGTTGTGCAAAATTGTAAGTATTATCTTTAGATGGAATGATTCTGCAGATATTTCCAATGCCGGTAACACTTTTCTTGTATCTTTTGGTTATTTTGTAAGAAGGAGAGATGATGGAACAACATTTCAATTACTAAGCTGAATGATTCTACAACTTGAGTTTTTATTGTCTTGAATCTTATTTTTGTATCTTGAGCTTCTGCATTTGTATTGCTAATAAATCTTTCATGCAGAGAAGTTATGCTTGCAATTTTTTATTGTTTAATGCTGTTATGAGAGTTGGTTTTGTATCATGATGAATGAATTTTGAAAGCTTAAAAAAATAAAATTAATCTTTCTAGATTAATATTACTCTGCATATGTACACAACATATAATAATAATAATAATAATAATACTTCTTAATTCACTGCATTTTTGATTGTATCATATTGATTATATAAATAAACAACTAACATATGTACACAACATATATATATATAGTAATAATACTATGCATAATTAGGAATCAAGTATAAGTACGTATACATACGGCTGCACATAACAAAATCCAATTGAGCTTATTACAATCTAATAGTCTGCCTGCATTGCCTTATTACAAACTAGTTTTCTTCTCAAATCATCTATTAGAATTACATATATATATATAAATTATTGACAATATAATTAATTAATTGTTGTGGCCTCCTCTTCTTTATATGCATATTTGACCTTCTTTTGAAACCCAATCAAGTCCACTCAATATGGTTTCTCATTCTTTGGCATTATTGACATTGTTGAGCCCCAAGTAGAGTTTATTCGCATGACATGTTGCAACGTTTGAAATCCAAACACATTCATATTCAAAACACGCTTGGTGCATTAACTTCATATATCTCATAAAGAAATAAATACATATAGAAGTCTTTAATCCCTGCATAAAGTTAAAGTTCAAACATAAACAAATTTGGACAACATGCAAATATAAGCTTGCACACCTAATTAATGGCAAGTACAAAGCATAAATAATGTCATTTGGTTTAAATTATCAAAAGATATACAAAATAAAACATAATCATCATTGCAGTTGCAATAATATTCTGAGCTTCATAGGAACCAAGACTAAAAAATAATACATTGAATAAACTTTTTTCTAAGTGATGGAGTACTGATACTTTATTTAACCTAACACCAACACAACAAAATTTTAATTTCATGCTTCTTCGTTTGCTCACCAACATAACAGAGTAAAACGGAACATAAGAAATACTAATCTAAATCCAAAATTCGACGAGTAGAAGACTTTATTCTCCATTTCAGTTTTCAACAATTTTTCTTAACACCACCTTAATTTCCACAATTGTTTCAAGTTTCGGCAATCATAGAACAACATCTTAACTTTCATTTATACATAAAAATTACACTAAAAATAAACTTAAATCATTTATCTCTTCCTAGCAGAATAGCTGAAGATACAGAGCATCTTATACATAAGCCCCGGGTTGTGCCAAGACAAAATGAAGCACTCAAAAATCAAACCCATCTCCAAGCAATCAAAAAAAATTGTATAGACGGCCCTGGAAGAACAAAATCTAACTTTGTATTAACAAATCATAAACCCGAAATTGAAAAATCTCAAATACATAGACATTAAAATTAGAACAAAAAGCAATAAAGTTTAAACCCTAAATCAATAAAATCATACTAAAAATTGTAATAATCGTACCTATCCTGAGCTCGACAAGAAGATTTGAAGAGGGCCGGAGGATTTTTTATGGTGGGCGGTTTGAGAAAGTGGATATATCACCTTGTACTTGGGAGGAGAGGGGATAGAGCGGCAACGGACTGGGCAACGATGACGGCGATAGGCTAGGTGGCGAGCAACGGCCTGGTCAACGAGCGGCCGCAACATACTGGGCAGCGAGCGACGGGTATGGGCTGCTGGAAGAAGTGAACGAATCGCTGCGTCGTTCAAATAGAAATAAAAATCATATTTGGGTTCAAAAAGAAATAAAAATGCTATTGCAATTTAAGGGTCGGACAGGAGATCTGAAGCCCCATATCCATATATTGTACTAGCTCTACGCTGCAATAGCACAATCGAGCGAGTTGCATTTGCGTGTGTTTTTCTATTTAATCATGATTATTATTTAATTTTATCTGAAACTATACTTATGAAGAATCAAATATGTTTTAAAATTCTAAAAGTTGATTTCACAATCTTAGATCATCCTTCACTTCATAGTCATTTTGTCTTTGTTAGATCAATTTCCCTTTGAGCAAGGAATTTGATAAAAAATAAATAAAATACTTTTTACTTTAACAATAAAATTTGTAAACTCTTATTAATTTTTATTTTATTTTAACACTCAGTTTACTTTTTTTTTTTTTTTTTTTTTGGGGGGGGACAATCTTAATATCTAAGAAAAATATAGGTAACCTCGCGAGGATGTTATTTCGACAACTTTAATAATGGGTCATGGGCCTGGTTATTGTAAATTAGACGAGTTTGTGGGCTCACAAAAATTATACGGTGATAATTTAAGAATTGAAAATTTTAAATGAATTAATTCCTTAATAAATCACATAAAACAAAATAATAATAATAATTAATAAATAAGAATATGATATGTGTTTAGTTAACAATTTTGTTAATACTTTATAAAAATATACTATTTATTCTTATAAAACTATATATTCAACCAATTATTTATGCTAAAAGAAATCATCAACTCAATAACTTTAAATAAATTTTTAGGTTTTTCTTTTTAATATATAAATACCAGATATAATAAACATTGATTAATTAAACAACTATAAAAATTGCACACAATACAAAAGTAGATACATATAGTAAATATTTTTGTATTATAGAATAAATAATTAAAATAGTCATCTATATATTTATTAATAATATACTATTGTATATTTTTTCACAATCATATTTTCTATCTTTAGAATGAAGTTGTCAATCTGATTATATTTATAATTAACTTAAAAGAAAAAAAGAAAAAAAGTTCAAGACCTCATAAGGGTAAATTATAATTTTATTGGTCCATGAAAGGCATAAATTGTGACAGAAATACCTTTTCAATATTATTTATTATGTAATTAATTTGAAATTATGACTGTTTATAATACAAAACAGGTAAATTCACGGTATACATGGTAACAGTAATATAAAAATAAAAATAATTACTATTTTCAATTTACATAGAGTTTCGGTAATTAATAAATGCACTGTTTCTGACCTGGAATGAATAGGTGAAAGGTAAATAATACTATTAATTACCTTTAACGTTACTATTCGAAAATCTTTTGCAATAATGTACCTGTAGAATTAATACAGCTGCATAATTAATTCCAAATTTTAAAATTAGTTAATATTTATAAATAACATCGCGACAAAAAGGGTTGTTGAATTTATTTTTTTATTTTAGGGATGTATATACTTTTTTTTTTCAAAAAAAAAAAAGAGATAATAGTGTTCGGATATTTTTTGAAATACGATGTAATAAATGTAATTTAAAATTTGTACTAAATATTTATAAAATTATATTTCAACAAAAATATCGTCAATGTCAATGTTATTTGGTATAAAATAAATTTTTAGATGATACAAATAAATATATAAGTATGTTTACATAAAATCATCTTAAATCAATTTAATAAATATTTTTTTGAGCACATATAATAATTAATATTAACAAAGGGATGGGTAATTAATCGTATTTATAACCGGCATGTTTGGTTCAAGAATTTTTGGCAAAATTTTACTATTTATTAATTTTTTTCAAAAATAATAAATTAAATATTTATTTTTTTATATTTTATTAAAAATTAATTTTACATTCAAAATACCACATTTTTTCATCACATTATAATGTCATTTAAACTCAAATTTTTTACTATTCAAAATTCAAACTCAAAATCAAACGCATATATTACATAAATGCTATAATAAAAACAAAAATATTTATATTTGGAGTAAAAAAGTAATACTTTCTCCGTCCTGAATATTTTGTCCGATTTACTGTAGATACAGGAATTTAGGAGAGATATAATTAGTAAATAATTATCGTATAATAAAAATAATGATAGATTAAGATAACTTATTAATATAATTAAAATAAAAAAAATTATAAATTAAATTTTTTAAAATAAAATTAAAGTATATAATTCTTTTTTTTTTTTTTTTAAAAAAAAAAAGAGACAAAATGAGATGCGGGATGAAAGGAGTAGTAAATATTATTCATTGAATTTCATTTTAAAGATTTATGCTACCTCATATATATATATATATATATATTATTGAGGAGGAAATATAAACAGGTTAGAGAGAGAGAGAGAGAGAGAGATATGAGGGAGTGTATATATCTATGTTTGATTGCTTCATGTTTGATGGCAGTTTCTATGTCTCTTCCTTTCATCGTCCTTCATGGTAAGTGACTTTCTCTTTATAATTTTTTGTTTAGTTATATATGTCGCTGAAATACCTAAGATCGATGTGTAATAAAATAATATCCTTTTCTTTTTTCTACAAAAACTTTGAATAATCGATTTATGGATGTTGTGAATCATTGCTTAGGGTTAGGAGACAATTGTTCCAATGGAAATGTAGAGACCCTCCGGCGAGACCTCGCCGACCTCTCCAAATCTCAGGGTTTTTGTCTGTAAGATATATAAGTTATATTTTTTTTGAATTTTTTATTTTTTATTATATACTCCCTCCGTCCCAGATACTATATGTCTACGTTTCACATACCATGTTACTTTTCTTTTTTAGAAAATAATTACACACTTTAATCTCATTTTAAATTTTTTAATTTTATTTTTTTAAATTTTAATTAAATTAATTAGTTATTTTAATCTTAATTTATAATTATTTATATTATAGGATAATTATTTTCACTAATACATTATTAATTATCTATTAATTACACCCCTACTAAAATACCGTGTCTACAGTGTAGCAGACACCGTATGGGACGGAGGGAGTAATATTTTTGCTATCAATAAAAACATATCAATTTTCTATAAAAATTACATCCAACGAATATCACTTGAAAAAAACAATATATATATATATATATCAACATTCAAAATAATGATAATTATAATTATCACTTATTGCTTTTCTTGTAAACAAGACACATTTTGTCTTATATTTTGTACAAAATTTGTACATATTATTATTTCGAAAAGTATACTTTGGTGTAAGATTAGCATTTGGAGGCGTACAAGCAAAAACAAATCTGTTTTTCTTGTTTACTTTTTATTTATTTATTTATTATTCTTAAAGAAAAAGTAGATTGAGTATTGCTTAAGCATCTGAAAAACAAAAACAAGCAATTGAATTGAATTGTTTTACATATTTATATATGAATTTATTTTATATACTCTACTAATCTGTAAATAAATTAATTGCAGGGTAAACTGGTTTTTTAACTCCGTAATTGGACCCCCTTATCATTTTAGTTATGTAAGTGGAACATGTCGCAAATTAGTCTCATAAGTGAAAATTTTTCGCTGTTTTAGTCCTCCGGCGTCGGAGACGCCCGCGTGGCTCGCCGGAGGCGACGTGTCCGCCAGGTTTCGCTGACCTGGCGGACACGTGGATTTATTTATTTTTTTTCATTTTGACCCGGCGGACACGTGGATTTATTTTTTTTTTTTCATTTTTTTTAAATTTTTAAAATTTTTTTTTAATTGGACCAAATAAAAAAAATAAAAAAATATAAATAAAATTAAAAATAAGTTTTAAAAAAAATTAAAAAAATAAAAAAAAACACGTGTCCACCAAGTGTCGCTGACCTGGCGGACACGTCACCTCCGGCGAGCCACGCGGGCATCTCCGGCGCCGGAGGATTAAAACAGCGAAAATTTTTCACTTCTGAGACTAGTTTGCAACAGGCTCCACTTACGAGACTAAAATGATAAGGGGGTCACGGGGCTATTGTTAATTGTAATATTTATACAATTTAAAATATACGAAAACTTTAATTTAAAACATTTTGAAAATAGCAGGCATGCATCATGGCATAAATTTTAAGATCCTTTGCCATAATTAGAAAATAAAGAAGAACGTTTTTATATAAATAAATCAAATTTTATTTTATGGTTGAATATTGAGTTTTTTATTTAGAAAAATCATATTCAAATTGCAATTAATTTATATAAAATATTATTATTATTATTAGGGAAATTGGAAGTGGATCAAATGATTCTTGGCTGAAGCCCCTAACAGAGCAGGTTAGAAAATATATTCATGTATCACTTTTCATTTTCATATTTATTTTAATATTGAGCATGTTTTTTATTTGATTGTTTTTATTGAATTTGCAGGTGCAAATTGCATGTGATAAGGTGATTGTCGATGAAGTTGGTCCAATTTTTTCTTTTAACTAAAATTGAATTTTAAACTTTATTTTGATTTATTGATTACAATATAATGCAATAAATAGGTGAAGCAAATGGCAGAACTAAAGGACGGTTACAACATTGTTGGGCAATCCCAGGTAATTAGGTCATCAATCCATCAATCATGCCATGCACCTTAAATTTGGATTTGCTTTTGGGTAATATTTTGAATATTTTTTTTTTGGTATAATATATTAAATAAAAAAATAAGTATTTAATTTAAGTTTTTTTTTTTAATAATATATTTCATTCGTCCGTCTCTAAGGGTCAAATTTATCTTTTGCATTATTACATTTAGTATTAAAATATCATTTTATTATAATTGACACTAATAAAAGTATTTTTGCAATTTTCTTTTAATTTGTACTACATTATATAATAATTAATATTCAAAGTATTAAATAAAAAATAAGTATTTAATTTGATGATTTTTTTTGTTTTAAAAAGTTTGAGAATGTCATAAACAAATTGCAAACCCAATCCGAACAGGGCTTATTTGGTTGTGTTTTTAAATATACATGCATGTTTACTTTTCATACAATTTTTATTTTTTGTAATCTATAAAAAAATCATCACATTAAATACTTATAAATATATATATATACATATTTTATATTACATCAATAATAAAAAAAAATCTATTTTATATCCAACCATATATATTTTTTTTTTCAATTCAATTCAAGTTTGTACTATTTTCAAAATATACCAAAACACACCAAATAACGGCTAGTCGTTGCTTGCTCGCTTAATTCATGGATGAGTAATGTTGGGCTATATATCAATTTAGGGTAACATGGTAGCGCGAGGTCTTGTGCAAGAATGTGATGGAGGGCCAGCGGTGAGGATTTTTCGATCTAAATTTGATTTTACATTATTCATTTAATTTTGCAATATGCTTACTGATTGTTTGTAAAATTCGATCGATTTGCTATGTTAACGTAGGTCAGAAATTATGTATCTTTGGCGGGACCTCATGCTGGGGTTGCTTCAGTACCAAATTGTGGCGTAAGTATTGCATCTAATAATAATTTCTAACATCCTCGTGCGAAAACATCAAATTTATATTGTTCGGTCATATATTCTTTTTAGAACAAGGAACTTTGTAAAATATTGGCCTGGCTAATCCGTGCCGACGTCTACTTGGACTTCGTTCAGGTATGCACTTAGCGTTCATCAGCATTGACTAAATTATTTTGTTTAATGAAATCAGATGTTTACTCCAAAAATATGATTATTTGCAATAAAGTAATTTCATTATCCATGAATGAAAAAATAGGATTATAGATTATCAAATAATCAAGATTTATGATTTAATTTTATTTATTTTTTTTCCCATGAAATTGGTATTATATATTGGCAGGATCACCTTGCTCCCAGTGGCTATGTTAAAATCCCTAATGTGAGTAATGTGTATTTGTGTATATTCAAAATTATTTGTGGACAAATATTTAGTTATTCTTTTTTTTTTTAATTTTTTTCAGGACACTTCTACGTACTTGAAAAAAAGCAAGTTTCTCCCAATTTTGAATAACGAACGGCCTGAATCAAAAAATTCGGTTTACAAACAACGATTCACCAGCTTGCAGAACCTTATTCTAATCATGGTATGCAGTTACTATTTAAATAAGCATTAAAATAGGTATTTGAATTATTTTTTAAAAAAATTTAAAAGATATTATTGTATTATATGTAATTATAGTATTTGCTGAAAAAAATAATAATAAGTTTATTCACATATTAACACATGTACATGGTGTATATATATACTAAAATAAATATATAAACATTAAAATACATAAGATTGTGTGGTCATTAATTTTATCAACATTTTTTTTCATACTATTCATTATTTTAAAAAATGTATTATATTTAAAAACTATTTTTATTTCAAATATATATATATACATTATTTTTTTTATTCATGGTATGATATTCAACACTCATGTACATTACATCAAACATGTATTTTATATTAAATTTTTTTATAATTCTCAATTCTAAAAAAAAAAAACTTCAAATATCTAAACATAGTCATAAGAGTATAAAATCATATGTTTGACCTCATTTACAAGAATTCATAATAACATATTTTCTATAACCTGAATGAACAGTTTGAGAATGATACCGTTTTGTTCCCGAAGGAGACCTCTTGGTTTGGATTTTATCCCGATGGGGGCTTCAATCCTGTTTTGCCTCCTCAACAGGTTCATCAATCTCCATGCCATTATTTTAGTGATCAATGCTCCATTTTGTATGTTTAAAATCGCCCAAAATTAGAATTTGTTTCTTTTGTGAAATAGTTTGAGGGGATGTTTTTTATATATGATATAAAAAATTGTGTAAATAATATAAAAATAATGAGTGTATGTAATATATTAATTTGCACGTGTTTTGACAATCTACATATGAAAGGGAGTACTTTATCAGGGAGGTGATGAGTGTGAAATTGATGCATATTATTTGTGCGCAGACCTTACTTTATATCGAGGATTGGATTGGTTTGAAGACATTGGACGGCGCGGGAAAGGTGAAATACATTAGGGTACCAGGAGGTCACCTCCAAATATCTCGAGACGATTTGATCAAGTACGTTGTTCCTTATGTAACTGCTTGACAGCCCAATGGAGAGAAATGATGTTCTTGTTAAGGTTCTAGAGCAAATATCTTCTATATGAAACTATATATGTTGAAGACATGTATAACTTACATTTTGCTCTATGCTATTTGAAATGTTCATCTTCATAATAGATATTACAATCATAATATTGGATTAAACAAGTTAGGACATGAAGAAGAGGTGCAAAATAATAGAATGTTTATTGATGTAAGGAACAAATACATAACTTTGAAATATATATATCACAATCACATAAAGATAATATGACACCACCTTCCCCACAAGGGATGACTAATTTGGTGTATAAGGTAGTTGGTCACTGCAAAATCACCGATTCAAATTTAACAGACAATTTCGAATTTTCAGATTATTAGAAAAATATTTTTAAAAAATATGACAACATGTTAAGTTAGTTATTAGATAGAAAAAAAAATAAAAAAACAAATCATTTAACAAAATGTCTTTAATCTTTTACCTAAGAGTGTGTTCTTTTATACAAGATTAAAGGCATAAGATAGTAAACTGATAAAAACAATAGTCTATATAGAGTATATATTAATTCAGCACACGTGATAGGTCAAACACATATAAAATAAAGTAGAAAACACATTAATAATCAACACACATATACTCACAGACTATATTCCATGTGCAGATTAGGACTAATCAACACCACCCAAACCATTCTTTCTCTCTCTATATATATATATATTATGCAAGGCCTTTAAACAAGATCAAAACAACTCACCATCCCTCAAAGTAAACCAGACCTGAAAGGTATTAAATTCGGTTGGAGGTTTACTCCGTGTGTAATTTCGGGTAGCGGCTGCGGGTTCTCACATTATATAAAAAAAGTAAACCAAACCCTGAAGTGGAAACTTAACATGACACATAAGGTATTGTCAAATGAACATTTCTCAAAGTAAATCACCGAGCACGGAAAAGTCACAAAACTTTGCCTTTTATCTCCTAAATCCAGGCCTCCATACAATCTAACGAATGTTTATCACTACATATACCTGTGGAATTCGAAGTAACAGAATCCCAAAGGCAGCGCTTTCCGGCGTCATCCACCAGTGTCTTGAGCGACTCATACTGTGAACCTTTTTTAAGCTCTTCCCAGAAAAGCATTGGAAGTTGCTAAACAAAAATGTGTACAGCTTATGGTTAATAAGAATCACGTAGGAATAAAATTTATAAATGAACAATCTTACCTTGGTAAGCCACATGATATATGTAGCAGCATGGGCTGCCTGCTCTTGATAGTCCCCAAAATCAATATCGAGGATGATTGTGCAAGAATCAAATAGTTTTAGTTTTAGTTCATTTATGATAAAAAAAAAAAAAAATTAATGTCATAAATCTCGCAATTAGAGTGACAGCATTTGGTTTGGTCATCAACTGCTAGGTGTTTGACCCACACTAGAACCGCTGATGAACCCATAAAGCTTTAAGGGAGACAAGTGAAAACGACAATCAAATAATCAAACAACCTCACTGGGCATAGAATCAACTATTTTTAACTTTACCTCTTAACTTTAAGGTCACAAAATGAAAATAAATACATTCCTATTAAGATTTTCATTTGGAGGGAAAAGATCCAAGAATTCGGAATTTAATTAAACTTCAGGCATGCCAATTTCATTTTTATACAGATAGCTTTTACAGCATCAAACATCACATATATATAAAGGGTTCAATAGTGGAGGGAATGAAAATACAACTCACAGAGGCACCTATTGACACAAAAATCAACTTATAAAAACACAAATTGATTATGGACATAACAAGAACAAGTCCTAAGACCTAAACAATGACATCCAAAACATACAAGTGACTAATAAAAGCTGAAGAGAAATAAAAAATTAGAAAACTACTTGGCATGACTCTGAAGCCACAAGACATGAATGAAGGCAGAAAGATCAAAATCTTATAATTCCCTCTATGTTGCATTACGATATCTATCTCTTCACCTCCAAAAATGATAAAAGAGTGTCAATCTAAAGTCAGTGCTCACCCTACATAAATATTTGCACCTTTTCAAACATAATAAAAAAGAGAAAACTATTGTTTATATATATATGAATTAACTTTATCTTATAAGAGTACTATAAAAAGAAAGTCAGCAGTAACTACAAACCTCTCTTCCCACAAACAATTGTATCAACATCCGAACCCAGTCTAGTTCCTCCTATCATATCAACATTAAGTGGAATCAAGTTCAAGAGATTATAAAACAAAAGATATCATCTAAAATTCGCACAATAATAGCTCCAGTCAGGAAGTGTTATTGATAACGTTGACCAAAAGTATACATTTCATATACATATCCCCAAATAGTCATTTGTCAGCTGATATACTACAACTTGGATAGCATTACTAAGAAATAGGTCAACACTAACACGTTGCATGTACTTGTTTCTGGTTACTTATTACCATTGTAGTTGTTTATCTCATCCATTTTGCTTTCATGTAAAAAAATGTAATTACATATTTTAAATAGTTTCAACAATGAACAATAGTCATAGTTACAATGCAAAAACATTGTTCTATTATGTATATTTGAACAAAAGTGAGGACACTATAATTCAGGTATATAAGTTCCAGCAAGCATCCATAGCTAAAACAATGGACCATTTCAGATGCAGATGGCATATATGTGATAGTGTGAACAGGAATAGAACTAAAACTATGGCTCATAAGACATTATGAGATACAACTAACTAGTTTAGTTATAGCGCCATCATGAATATATTTCTTAATTTGGAGGTTGGCAACACAAGATTCTAGTTTTATGTAAACAAATTTTGGAGGAAACCATTTCATTGAAACCAATTAAACAATTGTTAGCTCAACCTTCTATATTTGATGTAACCTTGTCCTGAAGAAACCATATGTGTCATTATGTTGTGAATTCTCTATGATCTGGAGCAATAACTGCTGATAACACACAATATTAATTTTTAACACAGGTTATTTCACTACATATTTATGAAAGAATAGTAAAGATATTATCACAAGAGATCCTACAATTTGTTTAAACCAGCTCTTTGGCAATTCCGGTAGGAGAAATTGCATCCCATGCATCAGTTGAATCCTCTCAAGTTTAAATAGATAAAAGCACTTCAACAACACATTACATAGAAGGAGAACAAAAAAAGTAAAGATATAAATTTGCGTGCTATATATGATTTTAGGGATCTAGCACACTAATTTTCCACAGGATATCAGCGCTGAACTATAATTACTCAAAGGCTCCAATGCAGAATGTAATCTCTTTATTCCTTTCAAAGAGCACTATAGTACTTAAAAGATCTCAAACTTAAAACTAGCAACCAAGTCTGGCCTCTTTTGATTACAGATTGTTAGAACAAGAACCATATCAAATAAACAAAAAATATGAAACGTACAGCTCGGTAATGGAAACAAGAATGATCAGAAACATGATGGGCCGCCCACTCTTTAGAATTCCTCAATTCAAGCAGCACCTGAATTAAATAAATCAACGCAAAAGAGACAAATAGATCAGTCCACTCCCTCTAAATCTCACAAAGAAGGGTGCGCGAAATGTCAGGGTAACAAAAACCCTCTGAAACATCTACACTTTGGAGGGAAAGGAAAATTCAAAACAAGACCAGTAAAGCATGCCTAAGGTAAGAAACCACTATGGAAGGTAAATGAAAAAATAGAGAATGACATAACTAGGAAGAAGCAAGCCAATTCTGAACAACCATTTTGGAAAACATCGGACCCTCCATTCGGCTAGAGAAATGTCTGAATACAAATGGTGAACTCTCAAACCAAAGAATGGGCCAAGCAAGAATAGTGAAAACCAGAAAGAAGGTATATTGTCTATGTGCTTGATAACTCCAAATAATAGCATCTTTACCGCTTGATAAAACTGTGTATTTTCTGAATTTTTATGTGAGAGTAATCAGAATATCTGACTTTTGACATACTTTATTGATCTTTTTCGCTTGATATGATCCAAAGACCGCTTGTTGAGATTATTGATGTTTTTAGTATTTCTAAGCGTTTTCTAACTCACAATTTGACTAAGTATAGAAAACAAACGAAGGTGCGCCCAATTGTGGTAAGTGATACTCTTTCCATTTATGCCCGAGCCAACAGTCAGATGTCCATCACTGACAAGCGAGATCCTGAAGCTACCCAAGATTCATCTAAGTATTAATCTTCCAACGGTTAGCCGTTCAGATACCGGCCAATGATAATGCCACCGCTTGAATTGTGTCGATGCCCTCAGGCCAATCGAGGAAGATATGTGGCCCAGCAATATCACCAGCCAAACGAGCAAGCTGGGAGTTAGGGAAGATCAACCGTCCAACTGTCTAACTGCCCAGCGGTTGCAACAGTCATTCAAACCGCTCAACTGCTGCCAACTGCCGATCCAGAAAATTTATAAATAAGGGTCAGATTTCTTTGTAAAATATACTACATATAAGTGTTCATTTTGCTTTTACTCTGTTCAATTTATGATAGTTCTCAATCCTTTAAGGGAGTTCTCTTAGTTAGCGGAGGTCGGGGAGTAGAGATTCTTTCCTCTCTGACCGTCCAATTAATGTTTTTTAGGCAGATTTACAACTTTTTTATTATTTTACATTATTGTTTTCATAATGTAGATTGAGTGCTTTTCGTAGTTATTAATGAAATATCATGAATTCTCCATCTGCACTTTCATCCTCAATTTCATGTTTATATTTGATTGTTTAATTCTAGAATCTTAACAATCTGTGAAAATTCTTCAGAAGAATTGATTTTTTAAGCCTAATTTTGCGTCGTATTCATTAACAAATTTTAGGTAGTTCATCGTAGTTAAGTACGTGCGAGCCTTGTCGACCTGCTTAATTACTGTTCTGAATTCAATTATGATTAAAAAGATGTATCAGAAACGTAAAACTACTAATTAAACATATTTATAATGAATAATTGGATATAGACGCTTGTCTATCGGATCTAAAAAATGTGTAGTGACAGTAGCCTTTTCTTGCTTATGATGTTTTGAATTTGGGTGTCATTGAAATCTTATTGTAAATCCCTTAACGTCAAGTACCAACGAATCAAAAATCTGATTTAAATAAACAAGTATGATCACATATCATTTCGTAATATATATGTATGTTTCGTTGATTCGCCTACATCATCAGCTCATATCATTCAAAAATTTCTAGCCATTAAGTAACGCACAGATCACACACAAACATCCCTCCACATATTTATCATTGATATATTACCGCTCAATCTCTCACCATCACTATTAGTCATCGCTCGCCATCCTACATAGATATATATCGTTCACCAGCCATCCCTACCGCTCGCTCACCACCGCTCTCCCTACATTCACCACTCGCAAGCCATCGCTCCGCTCACACTGCTTGCTCATCTTTACTTTTCTTTGTATTTTCATCTATTACCGCTTTCAATTCACTCGCCAGCGAGCCAATTTAATGCATTTCCAATCAGTCAGACTCAATAAGTATTTTCTTTGATTTAAATTTCATGAATTAAAATCCCTATGTTTGAATTGAAAACTCACCAATATAAATAGTATAAAAATAATTATGATAACATTTTAGGGTCTTACAGCAAAAATATTTTCATTAAATCTATATATGATAAATTGCCATATGTCATCCAAGCCATTTTAATCCATATAAATCCCTAATCTCGCTATTCACAATTATCATAATTTGGCGCCGTTTTCGGGGATTTTAACCTCAAGAAATCGAATCCTTGGAATACTTGAGTTTTGCACCATAATTTAGTTTAATTCTATCAATTTTATTACCTTTATTCTCATTCTGACGAGCTAGCTTAATGTGGTGATTTAATTCCAGGGGGTCCTAAATGTTTTTAGCATGAAACCTATCCAACTCCGTTATCCCGCACTCAGAGATGTTTGCTTCGTGAATAAATCGAGAAAGAAACATGGCCAACAATGGAAACAACACTTCCCCTGCTGCTATTGCCACCACATCTGCTACCTCAGCATCCTCTCAAGATGCTCCGCACGTCGCTCCCACTGTTGCCGAGCCAACTACTATTCCTCACATCCTGACTCCCACTGAGGCCCACATGGTCTAAGTGTTGGCTAGTCTTCAACAGGGAATGGTTGGTATGCCGGCGCACATCCAACAAGTTGAGCAGGCTTAAGCTGCTTAGGCTCAACTTCTGCCCAAGCCGCTCACGCCGCCGCCGCTCGTCCCGTCACCAATACTCCTCCTCCACCTAAAGCCAAATAAAAGGCAATTCGTAGGGTACAAGGTTGCTGATCGCCCAACTACTAAGGGCTCCAGATGAATGAGCTGTCTACGCTCGTCAAGCAGGAGATTGCTAGTAATAACAAAGGTAAACAGGTAGTTAACAAGGTCGAGGCAAGCGTGAAATGCGTCTACGGAGACCAGTCTGAGCAACCGCAGGCTGCTAAGTATCCAATTGAACAAACTCATAGCCCAACGGAGGTCTTCTATATGCTGATAACTCCAAATAATAGCATATTCTGAAGTTTTATGTGAGAACCATCACAATATTTGATTTATGGAATACTTTATTGATCTGTTTCGCTTGATCTGATCCAAACTTCGCTTGTGAAGATTATTGATGTTTTTAGCCTTTGAAAGCGATGTTTTGGTTCAGAAATGGAAGTATGAAAAGACGACGATGGTGCAGTCAGCTGTGGCTAGCGATGCTCTTTCCGCTTGCAACCGAGCCAGCGTGATGCGGCAATTATTAATTCAAGGGTTCTAGGCGATTTCAGGGTGAAACTAGTCCTATTCCATCTTCCCGCACTCAGGGACATCTATTTCGTGAGATAACTCGAGAAAGGATAATGGCGACCAATGGAAACTCTATTGCCCCTGTTCCCCCTGTCCCAGTCTCTACTACCGCTGGGGCATCTAACAACACTGTCATATCTGCATCTACGCAGAAGGTGCCACACAACACTCCTATTGTGGCCCAACCGACTATTGTTCCCCATGTCCTGACAAATACTGAAGATCACATCATTAGGACGTTGGGTAGCATGCAACAGTGAATGGCTAGCCTGCAAGCGCACCTCATTCAGGTTGAGCAGACACAAGCTGCTCAGGCCACACTCATCGACTCATCGCTGCCCAAGCAACCCAAGTCGCTCAGTTAGACCAAAATTGATAATTATGATATTAAATGAGATTAAAAATGGTTTTTGCTTGTTTTTTTTTTTAATATTTACATAACTTTTCATTATACTAACTAATATAATTTTATTTTTTTTTATAACGT
This sequence comes from Andrographis paniculata, assembly GCF_009805555.1. Lineage (NCBI taxonomy): Eukaryota > Viridiplantae > Streptophyta > Magnoliopsida > Lamiales > Acanthaceae > Andrographis > Andrographis paniculata. The sequence goes on along the minus strand of NW_026137621.1, from coordinate 1,741,790 downwards.
GAGAATCCGCATATCGAATAATCTGCAAATTAGGCCAAGACATCTATAACAGACAAGATTTAGAAGCATCATGATTTGAATCATGATAACACGGTCATAAGTCCATCCCATACTACCCTACCATTCATAAGTTTAAAATATTGTAATATATTGTATTATGGATGTTACAAATACAAATGGTAAATTGTTCTAATGCTGTTTCAATATTTTTTAGATTGTGCTGTGGTATAAAAAATTGTGTCAAATGTATAAAATATATTATTTTAAACTGAATATCTGACTTTTTGTAACGAATATTAGAAGTTTTTTTTTTTTTTTTTTTTTTACTTTTTGAATTTTATAAAGAGTTTTTTGTAATGTTTATTATTATTTTTTGAGAATCACAATTGAAAAATAATATTGGAAGAACAAAGTCGATATAAATATAAATTCGACCTAAAATTATTTTTTTCAATACAAAAAAATCTTACCGCATTCATACGATTCCACGATCCTATTTTATTAGTGTATTTTTTCTTCGATCGATATCGATGTTTTAATTATTATGTATCATACAAACAATCTCATCCGTTAGATTTTTTTCAATCATCCAACTGCTATGGCCTTGAATTATAGAATGGGGACCCAAATCTATTGATATCACATTCATAATGATAATTATTACTCCCTCCGTCCCACATATTTTGGACTTATTACGGTAGATACGGGAATTTAAATAAGTATAATTAGTAGGTAATTAAGAAGTGTATCAGTAAAAATAATTATTATTTAGTAAAAATAATTATAGATTATGATTAAGATAACTAAATAATTTAATAAAAATTATAAAATTTAAAATTTAAAATGTGATTAAAGTGCATAAATTATATTTTCAAAAATAGAAAAGATAAATTATGTGGGATAGACGAAAATAAAAAATAAAGACATATTATGTGGAACGGAGGAGCAGCATTCATGATATAAGTCACGGACCTATTGATGTTCAAATTTTTAATATTTTATCATTTTTATTTTATTTTATTTTTTTGAGTTTTTAATTATAAAGATTGAAAGGTGCACAATGATAATTATTAGCATTCAGGCTCATTCTATTCCTACTTGACGCTATCATTCAATAAAGAAAATCACAATTTGTACGGCATAATTTAATATGAAGCTCTAATATCATTTTTATGGGAAAAATATAATCGTCACTTCCAAGAATATAAAGAAATGTGACAATTAATATATGCACAAATAAAATACATACGTCAATATTTAATGCAAAAACCTCTTAAAAAAATAGCAAGGATCCTCCAAATTAAAATAAAATAATACTACCTCCATCCCACATACCGTGTCTGCTACACTGTAGACACGGTATTTTAGGAGTGTAATTAGTAGATAATTAAAAATGTATTAGTGAAAATAATTATCTTATAATATAAATAATTATAAATTAAAATTAAGATAACTAATTAGTTTAATTAAAATTTAAAAAAATAAAATTAAAAAGTTTAAAATGAGATTAAAGTGTATAATCATTTTCCAAAAATGGAAAATGATATGGTATATGAGACGGACAGAAACGGCAACGTGGACATGGTATGTGGGACGGAGGGAGTAGGGGTGGGCACGGTTCGAATATTTGCAAATATGCAGGTATTTGATATCCGAACCGAACCGAACAAATATTCGAAACCGCGAACCGAAACTGAACCGAAAATTTCGGTTAACCGAATCTTCGGTTAACCGAAAATATTTGTACTATTTGCAAATATCCGAACCGAACCGAATTCAAACAAATATTGACAAATAAATCTACTTTTGGAATTGAAACACTCATAAACAACAACACAATATCAGTTCAATTAAAAACAAATTAACATGAAACATAAAGTATATTTAAAAGTCAAATTACAATATCCACGAAAATAAATCTGCGTGTGCATCTTTTCACCGTCGAATTCCTGAAAAATAAGATAATAAAATAATTCTTTTTAGAAAAAATCAATAATAATGCACTGCAACTATAGTATAATAAAATTTATTTACTAAAAAAAAACTGCACACTAAATTGAGTAGAGATTCAAGCTTTCTTCAAACACATGAATTCCTGAAAAAAAAAATGATAATAATATAATATTTTTTAAAAAAAAAATCAATAAAACTAAGAAATAAGCTACAAGTATAAATAATATATTTATTTATCACAAGATGTTGAAAGCTCAATAATCTAAATTTTCTGGAATTAGTAACAAAAATAATTTGTAATTGAAGCAACTTGTAAATTAAAATTAAAAGTGAATTTTCAAGAGTAATAATATTTATTTTTTTTACTGTACAGAAAAATTTTTTTAAAAAAAAGACAAAAGAAATAATTTATAATAAAAAAAATACTGATACTACAAAGAAAGTTTACCTCATTCTATTCATCTAAATCCAGAAGATGTGCTTCCCATGCTGTAAACAAAAAATTAAGAAACAATAAAAAAACATATATTTTACATTTAAATTTAAATTTTTACTAAGTATTTAAAATTAAATAAAATACCTGCTTCGATTTTTTCAAAATCTTCACGCTCATTTTCATCCACAATTTTTGGATTACCTCTTCGAATCTAATCTTGTGTACATATTAATGCTTCAACCAACTTTGGGGTAAGAGAACTCCGAAAATGATCAATAACACGACCTCCCGTGCTGAAAGCTGATTCTGAAGCAACCGTAGATACTGGAATGGCCAATACATCTCTTGCCATACGAGAAAGGGTCGGATATTTTGATCCCGTTGTTTTCCACCAATATAAGATATCAAAATTCGATTGGGTCATCTTTTCACATTCGTCATCCAAGTATTTATCCAACTCAGATTTTAACACACCATGCACTTCAATTGCTTCAAATTCCTCCAACTCTTTCTGCAATCTTTTCTCAAAGTCATCAATTTGAGAAAAATTTGGTGTAGTACTACAGCAGGCCATGCTAGAAGGTTCCACTTCAATGTTAGATATTGAAGTGGAATTATATTCATCAAACATCATTCTCAAAACATCCTGAATTGACTGAAGCAATTCTTTTGCTTCACTCTCTGCATACACGCGATTTATCATAAAATTCACCCAACGCATTTTATGGCGCGGATCAAGAATAGTTGCAAGATAAATCATTGGATTGACATTTTTCCAATCTCCCCAATATTTAAAAAACTTTCCAGACATCTTGGAAACCATTGATCTAACTAATGAATCCGGATCTTCCACCATTGATTGAATATTATATGCAGCACGAAAAATTTCTTTCATATATAAGTTTCCAGTTGCATACTTAGAGCTTGAGATTCTAACAGTTATATCATAAAAACATTTCAAAAATGGTAGAAATCCACGTGCATAAGACCAATCATCCTCTGTAGGTGGCACTTTGTCGTTCTTTTTCAACTCATCCTTATATTTGTCATCTTCGCATTCCAACAAATCAAACGCATCTTTCACTCTTAAGGCGGAATCCAACATTTTATATGTTGAATTCCATCTTGTATCGACATCCAATGAAGCAATAGCATTCGTATTCAATCTTTGTTTTTCCATCAATTTTTTGAATGCTTGTGTGCGATTTGAAGAAGACCTCACATAAAGAATAGCAGACCGAATTCGCTCAATTGAACCCTTTATTTCATTCAATCCATCCTTAACAATAAGATTCAGAATATGTGCACCGCATCTCATATGTAAAAACTTTCCATCCAAAGTCACCCCTCCCCATTTCTTCAACCTATCTTTTAGATATCTTAAACCAACATCATTTGCGCTTGCATTGTCAACCGTTATAGTGAAAACATTTTTAATTTTCCAAGCCACCAAACAATCCTCAACTTTCTTTCCAATCGCATAACCCGAATGACCAAGAATTGGTGAGAAGTTTAAAAATTTTTTGTGCAAATTCCAATCATCATCAATAAAATGGGCAGTTAATGACATATAACTCAAATTTTGGCAAGATGTCCAAATATCTGTAGTCAGACAAACACTACCCTTGTAATTCTTGATAAAGGTCTCCAACTTTGACTTCTCATATTGAAAAATTTTAATGCAATCTCTAACAAGTGTTCTTCGGGACGGAATTCCTAATCGAGGTTGAATGACACTCATGCAATCACGAAATCCTTCTGATTCTACAGTTCTAAATGGCATCTCATCAACAATAATCCATTTAGCAAGAGCTTTACGACATTGTTGTTGATCAAATGACAAAAAAGAATTAACACCAACACATTCATTCTCTTTTTTCGGTTGATAATGCATTGTTGTTTGTTTCAATTTTTTACCCATATGCCCATCATCCTCAACTTCATTCAGAATTGCCTTGCACCTTTTCAAATGATTCAACATAGCACTAGTACTTGTGCCTAGCTTAGATTTGCACGTAATCAATGTAGAACAATGATTGCATTTTGCCTTATCTCCAGATTCAGTCCTTTTAAAATTATCCCAAGCAACAGATCGAAATTTAGGTACCTTAGGAGCAGGACAATCATCTGCTGCTTGAGTTTGAAAATCCTTTGATTCTGGTTGAGATTGTGTTTCTGGAATAAAAGATTCCATAGGATACCCGTCTGTTTTTGAACCCATTGATTCCATTAAACCTGCATAAATAAAAATAAATTTATTTAGTGAGAAATAACGGAAAAAAATATAAATAATAGATAAGCTTCAATTAACACTCATTACCAATTTTGGATTCAAAATAAATAAGTTAGCATTTTAATTGTTAAAAAAAATAATAATAAAACCTGCACAATTATATTTATATTTTGGAAAAAAAATTTGAACAAAAAAAACGGTCCACTAAAAAAACAATAAAAAACTCTGCACAATGTAAATAAAATGGAAAAGATTTTATAATCTTGAATCGACTATTTGTAGTTGTTACATGAAAGATTTTGTAGTTGTATTGTGCGCGAAGAGTTGAAAACGATTGTCTGGATAGTTGCACACAAACTGCAGAAGAGGGGGTGAAGCCTTGCTGAGAGATGGAATAAAAAATCGCAAAAACAAGATGAAGCCGCCGCTGATTGGCTGAAAAATCGCAAGATGGTGAACAGGTGAAGTACCGCCGATGTCCAGGAGGTAGACGAAGAAATTAGGGTTGTGAAATCGCGTTTGAGATTTGGGAGATGGGATTTGGCGGTTTGCACTAGGTTTGAACCGGGTCTGCACTGGGGGACTGGCTGTAATGTATATTATTAATGATAATTTATATAAATAAATTATAAATATATAATATAACATAATTAATTTATTATAAAATTATCCGGTTCGGTTAACCGAACCGAAAAAAAGGTTAGAAACCGAAACCGAACCGAACCGAACAAATACCAAATATGCAGTATTTGTATTCGAACCGAATTTGCTCGGTTAACCGAAAATTCGGTTCGATTCAGTTCGGTTCGACGGTTCTGCGGTTCGGTTCGGATATTTTGCCCACCCCTAGGAGGGAGTATATATTATAATAAAATTGTATAAAGAGCCATCAAACAATAAACATGCTTCAATCATCGGTAAATCAATCAATAAATGCTACAAATTAGAAAACAAGAAAAGCCTTTCCCAAAATTTTAATTGATGGTTTGTAATTTTTTAGTCGAACTATAATAATTAAATTGAAAATCTCACAATTGACAGGAAAAAAATCGTCTCAAGAACATACTTTGAAAATTTTGTTCTATTCAACTATTAATAAAATGAAAATCTCCATTTTTTATATGTTGAACAAACTTAATTTTAATATTGATTCATGTTGGCTTCCTATTTTCTTATTAATAGAAAATATGTATCATATATATAAAAAATTTATTGCGGGCTTATTAATTTATATTCGTATAGTTTATTCAAAACTTTCTCTTATTTCATCCATTTATCTGTATACTTTCTAAAATATATTTATTTTATGTCTGAATAAATTAATATATAGTATATTCATTGAAAATTCTTGTATAAACGAGCATATCTTTTGTGTATGAAAAAAGTATTATCTATCTAAAATATTATTCAATGTATATTATTCATTCAAATTTTTATATATATATAAAAAAAATATTTGAATATAATAAAGTTGAAAGTATTTTTAAATTATTAATATTATAAAAAATGATATGTTGATATAAATGTAAAATCCTATTTAACTTTTGTAGTTTATTTTAAAATTTTAAAATTATCTATCATAATTAAAAGTATATGTATTAAACTCTATGTATTAATTATATTTTTAATTTTAATTTTATAATAATATATAAATAAAAAAATATATTAACTTAAAAAAAATATATTTTACAATTTATTTTAAAATTTTATAAATTATTAACTTAAAAATATTATCTTATATATTCCACCGTCTCAACTTAATGTATTATTTTTATCATTTTCGTTTGTCTCATTTAAAAGTATATATTTATTAATATAGTAAAAGTACTTTGTATACAAATATCAAAATATTCTTAATATAGTAAAAGTACTTTGTATACAAATATCAAAATATTCTTACTTTTATACAAATTAAAAAACTATTATTATTTTATTTGTATTAATCAATAAAATATTAGTCCTTCGTCATCTAATTGTATGTTCATTTGATCGGACACGAGTTTTAAGAAAAATATGTAAAAAATACTTTTACTTTTTAAGATAAAAAAATAGAAAAAATTGATATTTGTTTATTAAAAAGAAAACGGAATAAATTTATATGACAGTAGAAAAAAATAGAGAGTGATAATGAATTTGGATGAGAGTATTATTTTTTATTCCATTAGAAAAAAAAAATGACCTCTTTGGGATGAGACCGAAGGAATACTATAATTAAAATTTTGATTGGTTTGATTATGATTTAAAATTGATTTAAAATATATTTTGATTTAAAATTTTATTTAAACAGTATTTTATACTTTATAAAAAAAATATATAGTAGTACTATATTTTTATATAGTTAGATATTAGGTTTGTTCCAGTCTTTTCTCATAAATATCTATGAATTTGATTTTTTATTTTTTTTTTTTTGTATTTTTTAATGAATTTGTTTTTTTTATACTAGATTTAAAATATTATATTGATAATATAGAAAATACTATTTTACGTTGAAGATTTAACTATTATAAATGAATAAAATGTATATATTACATATATTGTTGTTATTGTTGAAAATTGTCCATGACAGCCCAATAATGTTAGACCAGTCGAAATCGACAAGAATTAAATTCCCAATTTACTAAAAAAATATTTGAACTACTCTCGCAGTAAAAATTAATGTTGCTATATGAAAAATAAATTGCTAAACTAGGAAAAAGCAATAAAGTGAAGGAAGACAAAAAAAATGAAGCACGAAATGAATTTTTTTGAATTCTAGCAAGATTGTTGAAATAATAATTGAAGAAAGATGATAAAAAATAATAAAAGGAAAACTAAATTTTTTATGCTGATTCAGAAATGATGATTGAAGCTAAAATATTGGAAAAAGTAATACTTCTTCCGTCCACCCAATAACAAATGTATCTATTTTTCTTTTTTTTTTAAGTATACGTACATTCCACTAAAATATAAAATTACCTCACTCTTTATATAATATTACACAAATGTCATCAAATAACACCACTTAATACTATAAATATTAAAGCGTGTAATAGTCTTTATGTATATCAATTGTATCACATATTAATATAATACTAATATACTACAATCTACGTGCAAAAAATAAACGGATAAATAGGCAATGAACGGAGGAAGTATAAGCAGAAGATAAATAATGCAGGATTGAAACTTACTAAAATAAATAAATAAAAAGTGAAAGGAAATAATGAAATTATTGGAGTTTACTATGCTCGACCTCTTCTTCATTCTTTTCCTTCGTCTATTAATTTCTTTTTTTTTTTTTTTGTTATGATAATTTTCACTTTTTTTTTTTTTTTTTTTTTTTTAAATTTCTCAACTTTCTTTGATACTTCTTTATCCAAATTAGATTTGTCTTCATCGGTAGACAATTCGAATTAGGTTGGTCGGGCCGGTCTATTCAGTTCTCGACTTAGGCTGGTAATCATCTCCAAAAGCCAAAATTTATCTAGGAGTAACAATTGTATTAATGTAATACTGTATTTTTTAAATACTCCATTCGTCCAGCTAGAAAGTATACATGTTTCTATTTTGGGACGTCCAAAACAAAGTAACAATTTCATTAAATACCCCATTTTTTCCACAAATACTCCTACTTTACATCACATCATGACTTTTATACCAAAAAAATAAGGGCAAAAATATCATTTCACTACTTTTACCTACCCACTATAATTAAAATACTATTATTCCTTAATCTCCACGCCAAAAGTAAATATATACTTATTTTGTGGACGGATGGAGTAATATATATATGAATAATTGTGAAATGTAATACAATGTGAATAAACTCATTATTGGCCATGGTGTAATAGACACTGTCCAAATAATCCTCGCCTACAACATGCTCTAGTTGAGGAATGAAAATTTTGATTCAAATTTACTAAGGGGACCTTTTTAATATTACACTACTTAATTCCTTTTATAAAAAATCAATACAAATATTAATAAATATTTCTTTCAAAGTAAAGGCAAAAATACTTTTCAAAATCTCATACAAAGAGAGAGTTTATTACAGTCAAATTTGGTCAGTCTTATTAATATTCCCTCCGTCCCAAACACCGTGCAATATTTGTGTTTGGTACGAGAATTTAGGTGGGGAGTATTAAGTATCATAGTTTGAGATAATTTGGATATTAAGTGATGTGATTGAAGAGAGAAATGATTATTTGTTTTTTTATTTAAGTGATGTGATAGGATAAAGTGAAGTGTATATTAATATATGTATATAAATATTATTAATTATTTTTAAATTTGAAAATATTGCAGTGAGTTTGGGACAAATAAAAAAGAAAATGTTGCAAAGTGTTTGAAACGGATGGAGTAATATATTTGATCAGGACATTCGCATTGGGTTTCTTTCTATCTGGAAAAATCAGCATAAGCATTTTTTTAAGCATATAATATATATATATGTATATATTTTGGATTTATCACTAAGAGAAATTGAGAGCAATAATTAATTTGCTTTATATTCTTATTTTTTAGGAAGTATTATTATTGATATATATATATGTATATTTTTATTGAAATAGTAATTTGAATACTTCTCAATCTTGGAATAATTGATTTATTTACTAGTGACGCAATATTTAAGATAATAATATTTAATTAATTAATAATAATAAATTATAATACTATATTATAATTTTTATGTATAATTAATAATATTGATTATTTTAAAATAAATTGAATATATACCGTTAAAAACGTTTGGAATATGGATCTAGATATTTTAAAATTTATATCATAAAAAAATGCAATATGAATATCATTTTGTAAATAATAAAATTTTCTATAATATAAGTAAATAAAATAAAATATGTTTACTTATTTATAATTAACATAAACTAATTTTATTAAAAATATAAAGTTTTAAATGTAGATACAATTATTTAATTTTTAAAGAGAGATAGATATAAAAATGTTTTGAACAGGTCCTACGTGATATATGATGCTATATGCTGTATAATGTTATATGCTATGTAATTAATTAAATTTATTCAAAGTGCATTTGATAATTAGTTTTTTGAACCGCTTTTAACTTATTTAATAACTTTTAAATTATGATGTTTGGTAAATAAATTTTTTGAAATAACTGGACCATACAAGTTAATTTTTAAAAAATTATCCTACGGAGCGTTTTCACTTTAATTGTATTTATTCCATATTTGTCCTTATATTATTTCCTTGCAAATATGTTTTTATTTATTAGTTTAATATATTTTTATTTTTGGTAAATTATGATTTTCTTATTGCAAATTCAAGTAATTAAAATTATTAATTATTTTATATACTACTTATGTTCGACTTTAAGGGTTTTTTTTACTTTTTGCGTGTTGATTTTTTAATATTAATGTAAAGTATAATAACGTAAAAGATAAATGAGACCCTTAGATGCAGACGAATGAATTATTTTTTATTTTCTTTGTAAAATATATTAATTTATTACATTAAGGAAAAAAATAAATATTATTAAATTTATTGAATATTGTAATAACAAATAAATTAATAATTATAACATATATATATATTAGAATTTTGTTATTTATATTTTATATTATTATCAATAAAAAGTTATTATCTTTTTAGTAAAAAAATACTCCATCCGACCGGCCAGAAAATATATAATTGATTTTGTATCATTCTATTTAATATTAAAAATATCCTTACATTTAAATTTTATTACACAATTATCATTATATTTGTATTACAAGATACTAATAGAAGTATTTTTTGTCATTTTCTCTTTATTTTTACTTATATTTCGATATAATAATTAGTATTCAACTATCAATATAAAAAAAACAACTTGATACTTTTTGGCTGGACAGATAAAGTAATATTATTATTTTTTTACAAAATTATTTTAAAATAGCAAAATAAATATATTAATAACACTTTTACAATTTTTAATAACCTATAACAAAAATTATCAAAACTCTTAAATTTCAAATAATACAATTGAACATTTTAAAAAATTCAATGCAAACGTCATCTATTGTCATTTTATGTATAAATAGATAATATCAAACAATTATTTTACCAAACACTTTAATACAAACTGGTAATTGAATCAGCTAGTTAAAGTAACGCTAACAACTAAAATCTATCAGCTAATTGTCAAATACATCCTCAATAAATTTTATAAAAAAAAATATGTCGATTGCTATGGGATAAAAAAAAAAAGTCAATTAAATAAGATGGAGTGATTATAATATAATCTAAAAAAAAATCTATAGGAATTACAAGTGTTCAATAATAAAATAAATAAATAAATTATCAAATGAATAAAACATTTTTCATAAAATATTACTCCTATAAAATAAATAAAATCTTAATGCATAATAGTTTGTATTTCAAACTAAAATTTTAATTTTATCATAATATATCACATTAAATTAAATATATATATATTTCATCGGTTGAGTAATATTTATTAATACATTTTCATTTAAAATGTAATTTTAAAATAAATATATAAAAATTATATATATATATGGTTTGTTTGACTTTAATTTGAAAATGTGGTTTTTTCTTTTTAAAGTTTAATTTCAATAATATCTTAATACGATATTTTATACATATTAAAAAAAAATTCATATATCCCTGTGCATCAAATATATGCCTAGTTTTTGTCTATAAAAAAAATGTCCTTTTCATACATAATTTTTGCAGGTTCCTTAATTTATATATTTTTTAAAATTATACTAGTATTTATCTACATATATGCCACAAATATGCATACATTTATAGTATATTTTTTCAGGGTGGTTTAAAAAAATTGAATTTGAGTTTGATTTTTATTTGAATTGAAATATATATTTGAATTTATGTTTTTTTTTATTTTTATATTTGATTTAAATTTAAAGAATTTTAATAGTATTAATTTGACGGATAATAAATATAATAATATAAGTATATATTAAATTTAATTAATAAAGTTAATATTTATATAATTTGATTATAAATTTATATTATATTCAATATAATATTATATATATTTTATTAATATTATAAATATTAAATAAATATAATATTTGAAAAAATATATATATTTAAAAATAACAAAACAAAACAAGACTGCAGCAAAAGCTGTAAGCATAGGTTTTGGAGAGTCGGCAGATTTGGGTAAAATTACTGTGTAAACAGTATTTGTACAGTAATTTTGCTCAAATGCATAAACACAGTCTTAATTTATTTAAAAAATTTTATTATTTTGTTAACATATTTATATATTTTTTAAAATATTTTTATCAATCAATATAATATTATATTTATTTTAAAATATGTGTTCCACTCATATAATTATATTTTTATTTAAACGGTAGAAACTAGATATTTTTTTTTATGTCCGATTAAAAGGTTGTCATTTTTTATTTTCGTCCGTCCCAAAACAAGGTTATTATTTCCTAATTTAATAATTGTACTACCTACCTAATATAATAAATATCATTCCAACTTACACTATGTTACAAAAATGTCATTACTTTTACATTACACAATATTAATATGGGTATTTTTATCTTTTTCACTACAATCTATTATAATACTAATATTTAAAAATATACCTGTAAAAAATAAACGACATCGAACGGAGGAGGTAATATAATTTTTATTTAAAATAAAACAAACGCACCCATAATATTGTTATTATTATTATTAAAATAATAGAAAGAGAACAAGACATTGATGAGAGTTTTATAATGCAAAAACTTGATCAAACGTAAGTCCAACTTGGCATCATTCCTTCTTGACTTCCAAATAAACTTCAAACCCAAATTTGTGTCTACAGCTTTTATCACTTACTATTTGGTAATATAAATATATACTTAACTCATTGATTACGTGCTCTCATGGCCTCAATAATTATAGAGTTTGTTTGGTTGTGATTTGTGTGTTTGTTTGGGAGATTTTCTCTACTATCTACTATCCATTCAATCTTTTTTTCAAAAAAAATATCAAATAAAATACCTATTTTTATTTTTATATTATATTAAAAATTAATTTTATATTCAAAATATCACATCAACACCTATTTATATTACATCGTACCACAATTCAAATTCAAAATTTTTACTATATAAATCTCAACTCAAAATATATAACCTCAAACACACACTTCAAATTGATTTGAATAAAGCGTTGATTTTAATTTTGTTTAAATAATATTTTAATGTGACATTGTATGAGTTTGTTTGTGGGTTTAGATTTTTGAATAGTTGTTTGATGTAATATAAGTAGAGATTGATGTGATGTTTTAAATGTAAAATAAATTTGTAGTATAATATAAAGAAAAAAAAATAATTGTTTGATAATAATATTTTTTGAGAAAAAAAAATTGAATAATAAAAATCTCCGATAAAACTAACAAAAGAACACAATTTAATATATTTTTATTAAAAACCATACAAAATAAGTAACATTTGATTTGAATTTAAATTTTTTTTTTTTTTAAAAAAATAATAACTTATAGCTGAGTTGTGATAACATGTGCTCCTAGTTATTATTTGTTTATTTATTATTTTTGCTCATTGTTTTACAATTTTTTGTCCATCTCTTTTAAAAAAAATTAAAAAATCTCTATTGTATATTTTTTTTAAAAAAAATTATATAGAATAATATTTTTATATTTATGTTTTAAAAATTATATTTCTCCACCTGAGCGAGGTGCGCTTGCAGCCCCGCCATTCCCTGTTGGATGCTACCAAGGGCTCTCATGAGCTGCTCCTCAGTCGGTGTGAGCGCATGGTGAATGACAGTGGGAACTACAGTGGGGATGTGGAGCGACACCTCCTGCAAAGATGCAGATGTGGCAGAATTGGAAGATGTCCCAGCGGCAGTCTGGAAAGCTGAGACGGCAGTAGAAGGAGTGATGACATTTCCTTGGTTCGCCATAAGTTGTTCTCGCACTTGCTCTCTGAACAGACGTCTCTGTGATCGAGTGAAAGGAGTAGGACTTGTGGGACTCTGAAAACGCTTCGGACCTCTACATAATGACAACCACACTAAAGTAAAAGTTAGCAAAATTAGTAAAAACACAAAAAATACAATTACGAAAAAAGAAAGTAAGTTATGGCGCTTCAAAAGATCATCAACCAGGCTAGTTTTCATGAGTTTAAAATCCCCGGCAACGGCGCCTAATTATGATAACAGAAATTTTGTATTATTTAATCTTGTACAAATCCACAGGGAATTTATATTCGAAAATCAGTGAGTGGAAGTTTATAGAAAAGCGATCAGATATAGTAATTTTTGTGATTGTAGACCCTCAGTAGTTATCACAATTATTTATACTCTTTTTACTGATGAGTTTCCAGGTTTAGGGTTTAGGGTGGTGGTTAGGCTCAACAGTAGGTGGTGGGGGAGTGATGGTAGCGGGAATCGCAGCAGTGTTGGCAGCTTGAGCCGCTTGGGAAGCGATAAACGCTCCCTGCGCAGCTTGGGCCTTCTCCACCTGAGCGAGGTGCGCTTGCAGTCCTGCCATTCCCTATTAAATGCTACTGAGGGCTCTCATGAGCTGCTCCTCAGTCGGTGTCAGCGCGTGGAGGATGAGAGTAAGGACCACAGTGGGGATATGGAGCGGCACCTCCTGCGAAGATGCAGATGTCGCAGAATTTGATGAGGTCCCAGCGGCAGTCTGGAAAGCTGGGACAATAGTAGAAGGAGCGGTGTCATTTCTTGGTTCGCCATAAGTTTTTCTCGCACCTGCTCTCTAAACAGACGTCTCTGTGATCAAGCGGAAGGAGTAGGACTCGTGGGATGCTGAAAACGCTTCGGACCCCTACACAATGATAGCCACACCAAAGTAGAAGTTAGAAAAATCAATAAAACACAAAAAATACAATTACAACAAATTAAGAGTAAATTATGGCATTTCAAAAAATCATCAACCATGATACTTTCCATAAGGTTAAAATCCCCGGCAACGGTGCCAAATTATGATAACTAAAATTTGTTAGTTGTAATTTGTACAAATCCATAGGGAATTTATATACGAAAATCAGTGAGTTATGTATATAGAAAAACGATCAAATATAGTAAATTTTGTGGTTGTAGACCCTGAGTAGTTATCACAATTATTTATACTCTTTTTACTGGTGAGTTTTCAGGTTGAACACAAGGATTTTAAGTCATGAATTTCAAATGGTGAAGATCTTGAAAAAACGATGACAATTGCAGGAAAGGATCCGCTTGCGGCGGATCAAAACATCTAGTCTATTTGAAAGCGGTAAATAAAGTAGTAAAAGAGGTGAGCGGAAGCGAGTGAAGCGAAGGTGTAAAGTGAAGTGCCAGCGGTAGCCAGATGATCAGGACATGAGCGGAAGCGGGGACCGAGTGAATGGGACATGGATGAATGGAGGGTTACCGAGTGAACGGGACATGAGCGGGTGGAACATTATGTCATATAGATATATATATATATGTATATAGGTAAGCGACAGAGAGTGAAGGAGAGGTGTTGTGTCTGACTTGTGTGTTACTAAATGGATAGATTCCCCTGGATGTAATGAGCGAATGATGTAAGTGTGTTAACGAAGATATATGTATATTACGGAAGCGGTTAGAAAAAGATGATGTAATTATATAAACTGAAATGTAAAGAATTCATAACACTGGAATTTGACCTTAAGGGATTTACAACAAGACTTCAATGACACCCAGAATCGAGACATTATAAGAAAGAAACCCTACTGTCACTAGGAAACTCTGTGACCTAATAGACCACCGTCTATGCCCCATTAATTATCCCAACTTCTGCCTCATTAGTGGCTTTACCCTTATGTTACCTCTTTTTAATCAAAATTGAATTCAGAACAGTAGTTAAGCAGGTCGACAAGGCTCCCGCGTACTTAACTACATTGAACTACCTTGAAACCGCTTTTGGCGCAAAACAAGGCTCAGATTAATCAATTCTTCTTACGCTCTAAACCAGTAAAATGAAGTTCTTTAAATTCAAAGTTTATATAAGTATGGATAAAGTGTGGGAGAAATGAGGATGGAGAACTGAATAATATTTCATTAATTACTACTAAAGCTGGAAAGACTAGAACTACAAAGCTGTAATTGAAAGCGGTAATCTAATATAAGAAAGCGATAAAGACTTAGCCAAGGGAGTAGGGAAATCCCTACTCCGTTGGCCATTCCTGTGGAGAACTCCCTTACAATGTTGGAGCTCTCGGAGACAGGAAGACGACTTGACTGCATAAAGTAATTGCTAAAAGTACTCCAAAATCGAAGATATTTACATAGAGGTATCTGGCCCTATTTATAGTAGGTAAATTGGGACGGTTGCAAGCAGTTGCTGGGCGGTTCAAACTGCTGGGCAGTTATGCGGTTGCTGGTAGTTATTCTGTTGAAGTAGTTGCTGGCCATAACTCCCAGGGTGCCCGCTTCGCTTGCATTGAATTGTAAAGGCTCAGATATTCCTTGCTTGCCGGAGAGCTGGAGGGCATCAGCGCAGCTAGGCTCGCTTGTGCTTGCTGGAAATGAAATGACTGAACCGCTATAGTTGGAACACTTAGTCGAAATCTTGTGACATTCTGCAGCGGTGGGTGTCTGGGCTGTCGCTTGCAAGCGGGAGGGGCTATCGCTTGTGAGCGGTGGAAGCTACCGCTTGTCTCTCGTGTCTTAGTCTTTTTCAGTAGATATTCTGGGTGCTTGCCAGCGGAGGAGGCTATCACTTGTGGCGCATGCCTTAACTTTTCTGGCACCAGACTACCGCTTAAAAAAGGCAAAAATCGTTAATAATCTCAACAACGAAATCTGGATCATGCCAAGCAATATAGATCAATAATGTATGTCATTAATGGGTTATTATGATGGTTTTTATACAGAAATTCGAGTAATACATAGTTTTGTCAAACTAAGAATATGCTCATATTTGGAGTCATCACTCACCAGTTAAATAGTATAAAAAATTATGATAAACAATTCAGGGTCTACAACTACAAACTTTTTGTTATATCTGATCGCTCTCAATAACCCATTACACCTTAATTCTCGACCAAAATTCTCTGTATTTGAATGTATACAAATCGTTTCTGTCATTATTTGGCGCCGTTACATAAAAGTATGTGAAAGTGGATGATGGACAACGGTGCATAAATGTTGGATAATAGGTTATTTTGCAATCGATTAGTTTGTGAGTGAAAATGTGACGGACCGGTGTACCAAATTAATTATTGGAAGAAATAAATAAATGTTATTTATTTATTATATATGGGATTTGGTTAATATTTTGGCTATTTTACTTGTCTCGAGACAAACAAAATTGTGCAACCCCAAATTAAACCTGGGTATATGGCCTAAGTCGTAGTATTATTTGGATAAAATATTATCCGTTGGATAGATTTATTATAATTTCAAACGGAATGTTTGAAATTAAAATAAATTACAATCGTTTCAAATGGAAGGTTTGAAATTAGAATAAATTACGATCGTAAAAAATGGAAAGTTTGTAATTAGAATCAATTGTGACTGCTTTAAACGGAAGGTTTGAATTTAGAATAAATTACATCGATGATTAAGATCGTAATTATGATCGTAATTGATCATCTGCCATTTTGGCCGAGTGGAAACGCCTATATAAAGGGTCTCCCCCATTCATTCTAAATACCAACACAAACAACTCTCTCCTGCTTCTCTAATCTCTTTCCAGCTTTTCGGCAACCTCCCCAGCTCAGTTCCTCTCTCGTTTTTGTTCACTGGAGCTCCAACGATTAGAGGTGCCACTCTCATTGGAGACGGAAACCGTTTTATCTTTGGGTTAGAACGCCAGCCATCGGAGGCACTACCGGAGTGTATCTAATTTTCGGAAAGATGATCCATCTTCGACTCGGTTTTATGTTTATTCTTGCAATACCCATATATTCTAACAATAAAAAATTAGATAATACTTTGCGAGAATGCCAACCCCTGCCGAAGTCGCCGCCGGAACCACCACCGGAGGAGTTGCCGAAGCAGCCGCCGGAGGAGCCTCTGGAATCGCCGGAGCCACCGCCGAAGCCGCAGACAAGGTAGTCGCTCCTCCACTTGGGCCAGTTCCCTTTATGGGAAGCCCTATATTTTCTGGATTTGCCACTGGGGGATATGAGGGCTTTCCTGGGTTTGTGGCCGCACCCTCTGCTTCATTCGCGCCCAAACTGTTGGTCCTGGGCTTGGCCCATGGATGATTCCCCATGTACAAGTTCCGCAACCATTTACGGGAGTGGAATTTAAGATGTGGCAGAAGAAGATGCTCTTCTACCTAACTGCGATTGGGTTTGCCATGTTCGTATTGCACGATGGCCCAATCACCCAAGAGCCCGGTGCGGACCAGCAGACGCATGCGAATTATGCATCGTGGGCACACGGAGACTACATGACAAGAAATACTATATTAGGTAGTCTTTACATGACAAGAAATATTATATTATGTAATCTTTCTAACTCTCTTTATAATGTATATTGCAAAATAAAGAGTGCAAAAAGGTTGTGGAATACCCTTGAGAAAAAATATAAGTCCGAGAATGCCGGGTCTAAAATATTTGTTGTGGCCCAGTTTATGGACTATAAGATGGTAGATGGCAAGTCTGTCGTCGAGCAAGTGGAAGAATTTAAATATATTGTTCACTCTGTTATCGACGAGGACGAGGAGATGCCACTGCCAGAAAAGTTCATCACGAATGTGATGATCGATAAATTGCCCCCGAGTTGGAGCAATTTCAAGCACGGGCTGAAGCATGAGCTAAAGCAAGTGGGGCTTGAAGATTTGATTGTCCGAATCCGGATAGAGGAAGACAACAGAAAGCAGTACAAGGCTAAAAGTAGAGATATTGCTAAAGCCAACTTGGTCGGAGATCCCTCAAAAAAACGTGTACGCCCAACTCAAACAGACAAGGGCAAAGCCAAATAGTCCAAGTTTACAGGTAGCTTTTATTAATTGTGGTAAAACAGGACACCAGGTTAAGGACTGCAAGGCACCAAAAAACAAGAAGCCAAGTTCCTAACTGGTCGAGACGAGCCACCGGACTGATCGTGACCTCAATAGTGACGACCTTGTCGTTGTTTTGTACGAAACAAATAATGTGGAAAGTCCGAGAGCTTGGTATATTGACACCGGAGCAACCTGTCATGTTTGCTCCGAAAAAAACAAACTTCTCGACCGACAAGGAGACCCAAGGGAGGAAGCTGCACATAAAAAATCACGCAACTTCTGAAGTCCAAGGCATATGGAACATGGTGCTGAAGATGACCTCTGGCAAAAAACTAACCCTGAAAGATGTCCTGCATGTGCCAGACATTCGGAAAACTCTCGTCTCAGGATCGCTACTAATTAGACATGATTTTAAACTTGACTTTGTAGCAGATAAATGTATATTATCGAAAAACAAGATGTTCCTAGCTAGGGGTTATCTTACAAATGGGCTATTCAAATTGAATGTAATGGCCATGCGCCGAACACTACCTACTGATAATAAAAATATTGTCTTTTCTTCGTACTTGATTGAGTGTTCTGATTTATGTAACGAAAGTTGCATAATTCATCAAAAAATGGCTCTATATTCACCTCAATCGAACGACGTTGCAGAACGCAAAAATCGAACACTTAAGGAAATGATGAATGCCTTGTTGATAAGTTTAGAACTTCCCTAAAACCTATGGGGGGGCGGTACCTACTGCAAATTATATCCTAAACAAGATTCCACTTAAGGGTAAGGATGCCACCCCTTACGAACTATGAAAATGTAGGAAACCCACATACAAATACTTCAAAGTGTGAGGGTGCCTAGCAAAAGTGGAAGTTCCGCCTCCAAAGCAAGTCGCTATCGGCCCAAAAACGGTAGATTGCATATTTATTGGATACGCACTAAATAATAGTGTTTATCGTTTCATAATTCACAAATCGGAAATCCCTGGGATGACCGAGGGAACTATGATAGAATCAAGGAATGCCACATTCTTTGAAAATATCTACCCTTGTAAGGAAATGATGCAGTCGAACCCAAAATCCGTAGATGAAGAACTATGGGGCATAAAAGGACAAATGACCAATAACCCTGATCAAGAGGCTTCAGAGCCTAGCCGTAGCAAAAGGAAAAGGGTCGAGAAAACTTTTTGGTCCAGATTTTGTTACGTATATGTTAGACAATGATCCAACAACGATCAAGAAAGCACTATCTAGTCCTGATGCTCTTTTTTGGAAGGAAGTAATAGATGGTGAAATAGTCTCAATAATGCATAATAACACTTGGGTGTTATCTGACCTACCTGAAGGTTGCAAACCACTAGGGTGTAAATGGGTTTGGAAAAAGAAACTCAAGGTTGATGGGTCTATTGACAAATACAAAGTCCGTCTCGTAGTAAAAGGCTACAGACAAACCGAAGGGTACTGCGATACCAATTGGATATCCGATACAAAAGACTCACTGTCTACAAGTGGATATGTATTTACGATTGGAGGATGAGCTGTTTCGTGGAAATTCACAAAACAGACGTGCATTGCACGGTCCACAATGGAATCGGAGTTCATCGCCTTGGACAAGGCTGACGAAGAAGCCGAATGGCTGAGGAACTTCATAGATGATATTTCATACTGGACTAAACCAGTACCTCCCGTAATGATTCACTGCGATAGCCAAGCTACAATAGCAAGGGCTAAGAATGGAATTTACAACGGTAAATCCCGACATATCCAATATAGACATAACACTGTAAGACATTTGATCACCAGTGGGATTTTGACTATTGAATATGTAAAATCAATAGAAAACCTAGCGGATCTGCTAACCAAAGGATTGCAGAGAGATCAAATGTACAAACTGCTAAAGTGAATGAGTTTAAAATCCACAAGATAGAGACAATTACAGTGGTAACTCAACCAAATCACTTGGAAATCCCAAACCTTGGTTCAATGGGAAAACTAGCATGTGAGAGTCCGACAAGAACACTCATTTACAATTCCCTGAAAAACAATTAGTGTTATAATGTGTAAAAGTGGTGAGGTTGAGTCAATGACTCTTAATGATCCTAAAGGTGTGAGTTAGATACCTTGATGTAGGATTACCTATGTAAGTGTGAAGTGTGGGCTGCTTCAAACGAAATACTTATGAATCCAAAGACGAGATCCATGGCCGAAATAGATCAAAACGTGAGAACAAAGTTGAGACTGAGATAGCAATACATCAATATTATTGACTAAGTGCACGCTAAGGTGAAACAATTTAATGCATCACGTCAACTGGGCCACCAGTACACTCTGTAATGTTGACTATGGAAGGTTCAAAGCCAAAAACTACATGTCCTGATGTGTCAATGTCTCACAGGGATTGAGTTGCACTTCTGTCCTTTATGGGCATTTCCACTCACGTGGGGGATTGTTGGATAATCGGTTATTTTGCAATCGATTATTTTGTAAGTGAAAATGCAACGGGCCGGTGTACCAAATTAATTAGATTAATTTGGAAAAAATAAATAAATAATATTTATTTATTATATATGAGGTTTAGTTAATATTTTGGCTATTTTGTTTGTCTCGAGACAAACCAAATTGTGCAACCCCAAATTAAATCCGGGTATATAGCATAAGTGGCAGTATTATTTAGATAAAATATTATCCGTTTGATAGATTTATTATAATCTCAAACGGAATGATTGAAATTAGAATGAATTACAATCGTTTCAAACGGAAGGTTTGGAATTAGAATAAATTACGATTGTCACAAACGGAAAGTTTGTAATTAGAATCAATTATGACTGCTTCAAACGGAATGTTTGAATTTAGAATAAATTACATTGATAATTAAGGTCATAATTATGATGTAATTGATCCCATGTCATTTTGGCCGAGTTGAGACGCCTATATAAAGGGTTTCTCCCCTTCATTCTAAACACCAATACAAACAACTTTCTTTTCCTTTTCTCCTATCTTCCAGCTTTCTGGCAACCTCTCCAACTCAGTTCTTCTCTTGTTTTTATTCGCCGGAGCTCCAACGATTAGAGGTGTCACTCTCATTGGAGACGAAAACCGTTTTATCTATGGATTATAACGCCAGTCAACGAAGGCACTACCGGGGCGTATCTAATTTTCAGAAAGAAAATTCATCCTCGACTCGATTTCACGTTTATTTATTCTTGCAATACTCATATATTCCAACAATAGAGACCTGGAGAGATTAGTGGATTCTATTTTTTTTAATATATTTAAATATTTTATTATATATATCACATATTTTATAATAATAATATCAGTTTAATTTTATAAATTTATTTTTTATTGTATAGAATATATTTTAATTATTATTGATGATTTTTTATATATATATACATATATATATATATATTCTAATATGATGTTATAGTATTAAACTTCATATTTGATCAATTTTTGTAGAACGTAATTTTTTTATTTTCTATTTTTTCTATTCAATTATTTTATCTTTCAAATTTGTTTTTGAAAAATAATCAAATTTAGAAATCATCACTAATATATTTTTCATATGATCATAGTAACAATAATTAAACATGTGTATATTATTTGAACGTTATTCTTGAAATTTGTTTGTTTAGTGTTTATTTGAATTTTTTTTAATCGTGAGACACACAGAATCATGTCAGTTAAATAAAAAAATAATAATATTTTATATTAAATGTTGATATGTGTGGGAGAATAAAATATTATCAGAAATTTTTTTATATATTTGACTATTATTGAATATTGAGTTTATTGCTTCTATTTATTTTAAATATTTTTCTCCACTAAGTACTAATATACGAGGAAAAAAATAATAAAAAAACACAAGTAATTTAATTCAATAGAGATACAAAATTCATGTATTTATAATAAAAATATGGGAAGATTTCAAATAGCATCATTTCTTTTGGATTTTCTTTTCTCTTTTTTTTTGTCTACTAATTTCATATGATATTATCAATATTTTATAATATTTTTTATGTTCGCAATTTATATATACTTTAATTTTTGTTTTTTTTTATTATTAACATGCATAAATTTAATTTTTTTAGATTATTTGTTCGGCTATAGTCAAATTGACATATATTTTTATTTTTATGTCATTATTTAATTTTATATTTATTATGCTTTACGTATTTGTTATGATTAAATAATATTCTTTTTATTTTTTTAATGTTTTATTATTTTATTTGAACACTACTTTTTATATATTGTAAGTATAAAGTATATATATTTTAAGAAAATGTTTGCATATCATACTACATATAAATTCAATATTAATATTAATTGATAAATAATTTAATAAATTATATTTGTGTTAGTTGAAAGTAATTTAAAATTTTAATTTAATAACTATATTACTATTAATGCAAATTAATGTATTTTTTGAAGTATATTTAAAAAAAAAAAAAACTCTAGTAATAGATTTATCATAAAATTTTAAAATATCAATTAAAATACAATTATACCAATTATACATGAAGTTCTAACAATATTAACGTTTATATATATATATATATTTTGAAATAAAATATATTATGTAAAAATTAAATTCGAATTTCTCTAATATGTTATATTATATTTTTCTATAGCTTAAGCTTTTCAGTATATTAATATTTTAGTATTAAAAGAAAACTTATTATTTATACTTTAAAAATTAAATTAAATATTATATTATATAATAATTCGTGCATAGCACGCGTTATATGCTCGTATAATTATATGATCCAAAAATCACATTCTTTTTATAAAATGAATTTATCATTTATATATAAATATATATTTATTTATATTAATTTTATTTTTATAATTAATATTTTTAAAACGCAAAATATCTATTTAAAAATTTTAATTATGTACTTCATCTTTTCTTTAATAATATATCTTTTTTTTTTTTATTTTAGTCTGTTTCATATCAAATATTATTTTTTTAGTAATTATATTTTTTACTAATATTAAAAATACTTTTACAATTTATAATATATTATATAAATATTATTACTTTTATATCACACAATATTAATTAAGTTATTTTAATTTTTTATATTTCATTCATACCACACCTTTAATGTAATATTATTTATTCCGTCCTCTTACAAAGTTTATATGTTTCTATTTTGAGACGTCTAATTACAAAGTTTACATTTCATTAAATATTCTACTTTTTTTCACAAATACCCTTACTTTACATTACATTATTACTTTTACACAAAAAAGTAAGGACAAAAATATCATTATACTACTTTTAACTACTCACTATAATTAAAATATTATTATTTTTTAAACACTGCGCCAAAAGTAAACGTAGCTCTTATAAATGAATGGAGAGAGTAATATTTTTAAAATTATGTTAAAAAAACAAATATAGACAAGAAAGAAAGGGAAGTATTAAAGTATAAATTAAATATTTTTTTAATCTAAACTTTTAAATTTCAATTGCAAGCCGCCGTCAAATACAACCCAAAATTTACAAACGGAACAAACTATCCTTTTAAAATAAATTTAATATATAATTAAAAAATTAGATAGACAGATGGATAGATAGATGGATTGTGATTGATGAGTAGGCATAGGTACAGTATAGTGAACTTTGGCAGGCTGGGGTATAATTTTTTATTCTTAAAGTCATTGAAAATAAATTTATTTATAGACTCCCTCCGTCCACAAAAAAAAATATACAATTACTTTTGATGTGGTGTTTAAGAAATAATAGTATTTTAATTATAGTGGGTAGTTAAATATAGTGTAATGATATTTTTGCCTTTGCTTTTTGGTGTAAAAGTAATGATGTGATGTAAAGTATGAGTATTTGTGGAAAAAAGTAAGGTATTTAATGAAATGTTTACTTTGTAATTGGACGTCCCAAAATAGAAACATGTATACTTTCAAGTTGGACTGAGGGAGTATTTTAATATGATATATCAATTTGTTTCACATAATTTATTATTTTTAAAAATATAATTATATATTTTATAATTTTAATTTTAATTTATAATTATTTTTATTATATTAATTTTTGATTCCGTATTAATTATAATTTTTTAAATTCTTGTACAGCAAAGCAACATTTTATCGGACGTAGTACGAGGAATCTTCATAAACAAATATTTTTTATTTAAATTTTAAACTTTATTCTTTTTCTTTTATAATTGATTAGAATTGATTAAAAGAAACTAAAAATACTAAAAATAATTTTTTTTTATTATTATTATTTTTTTTTTCATGGTTTGAACATTAGAATTGATTAATAAAAACTAAAATAATACCTAACAATAAAAATAATATAATCAATGTAATACAATGTTAATTTAGTTTAAAATTTTAAAAATTAAACAAAAAAAATATTATTGTAAAAATATCACTATATATATTAATAAAAAAATACAATAATTTTTCAATAATATGGATAACGATAATAAATTATATTTGCAAATAAAATATTACAAATAAATATGATAAATTTAATATGAAAATTCTTTTAAAATAAAGAGAAAAAATTAAAGATTAGTCCGACCATGAAAGAACAAAATTATTCTTATTTTTCTAAATTATTCTTAATTATTACTCTAATATAAAGATATTTTAATCTTTTACATTCTAATTTATACTCACTTTAAATTAAATATTATTATTTATTGATTCCCGAGCCTAACTCACATTTCTTCTGAAAAAGAGGGAGTATATATTTTTAAAAATAAAACCAAAACAAAAAAATTTAAAATCAAACCATTTATAAAATTAAAAGTGAAATATGTATATAACTAATTCTATTCATATTTTTGTTATTTATTATTTAACAAATTTTAATTTTATTGAATTATTAGTTATTCTAATAACTTTTAATTAATTATTTAAATTTAATATTAAAAAAAATAAAATAAAATTCTAAAATTATAAAAAATTATATCAAATTCAAAATTTTTTCTTTTCAAATTATAAGTCAAAATCCAAACTCTCAAACAAACAGCCCTAAACTGGAGGAATAAAAGTAATAGTACTATAAAGAGTATTATTTCTAGTGTCGTATGCGATTGCGAGCGTCTCTTGTCTTCTCGATCTCAATCTTCTCCACGTCACTCGCCCGCCGTTGCGTGTCGTCTTCCTCCCCTCCCTCCGCCCCACTTTTCACCAATTTTGCTTTCACTCTCTCTCCTCTAATCTAATCTGCTATAAATACCTTCCACCTCCTCCGCTACATTCCAGACCAGCCGGAATCACCTTCTTCTTTTAGCCTTCCAGGTATGCAATTGTTTCTATTCCCATGCATGACAACAATTTTGATTCTCAAGTAATTAATTTCATTCTCTAGGCGGAAACCATTCGGTGCTGTTTTGTAGTTTTGTGCTAGAAAGTTGTTGGACAGGCGGCAATTACTCTGTGGTTCGTTCTGCTTCAGTCTCGATTTTTGTGAATGTCGTGAAAACACGTATAAAGTGGAACTCTCCACTTCATAGAATAGAATAGGGTGCACTGTGAATCCTCTGTATCTGTACCTGTGTGGTTGTTTTATCCTTTTGTCTTTTTTGTGACCGTGCGGTGGGGAAAGCTCATTTAGTGTCCATGATTTTTCAGGCATTTGAGTTTAGGAGGTGAGCTGTGATCTTCGAGACAATATTCCGATTACTTGAGATATTGTTTGCAGGAACACAAAGGTTTGCTTCCGCGTCTTCATCCGTTACTGATATTTTGGGATTTTAAACAATAGCAATAATGAAAAAGGAAAATAGGTTTAATTTCTTGCTATGTTCTTGAATTGTAATTGCGGAAGAGATTTGATCCATTGAATAAGGTAGAAATTCTGTTTTTCATTCATCGCTGTTGTGAATCTTTATGCGAACATCTATAACTTCTTCGCGAGTTTACTGTGAATTTTTTTAATTATGCTGTGCTGTCATGGCGACAAGTATGAACTAAACTGAGAACACCGAACTATTGTATAGAAAAATCAAAATTTTCTGCAGAAGAAATCGAATTTGATCGGGAATTAGTTGATTGTGTATCCTTATTGTTTAAATTATAAGCATACATGCTTTTGCTTGCATCCCTTTGTGATGAACAATTTTGTTATTCAGTGAGAATGGTGACGAGAAGAGTGGACCTTCGATCAGACACTGTCACTAAACCGACTGAAGCCATGCGGGCTGCAATGGCGCATGCTGAAGTTGATGATGATGTATTGGGCTATGATCCATCTGCTGCTCACCTCGAGAGCGAGATGGCGAGGATAATGGGGAAGGAGGCAGCATTGTTTGTCCCTTCAGGAACAATGGCCAATCTTATCTGCGTATTAACTCACTGTCAGATCAGGGGAAGTGAAGTCATTCTGGGAGACTATTCACACATACATATATATGAAAACGGAGGGATTTCTACCATAGGCGGTGTTCATCCAAGGACAGTGAAGAATAATGATGATGGAACAATGGACATCGACTTAATTGAAGAAGCTATTCGGGACCCCAATTTTGACATATGTTTTCCAACTACCCGGCTAATTTGCTTGGAAAATTCACATGCACAGTAAGTCTATTTACAAATGTTTTCCTTCTAGTTTAATGTTGAGAAATTTCATAGTCTTATGAGTTAACTCCTTTCTGAAAGAGCCTTAATTGATTCAGTTCTGGAGGAAGATGTCTGTCGGCTGAATATACAGACCAAGTTGGAGAGCTTGCAAAGAAGCATGGGTTAAAGCTTCACATTGACGGGGCTCGTATTTTTAATGCGTCAGTGGTGAGCTTTACAACAATGTCGATTGGGTCTTTCTTCAGTTTCCATTCTAGCTTATTCATCCATATGCAAATATTGTAACATAGAAGTTAGCAATGAATGAAAACAATATATGGATGTTGGATGATTTTGAAGAAGCATGATCTGAACTACGTTGTCCAAATGTTTTGAATTTGTGAGCATGAAATATTTGTTTTGAGTTCTAGTGAGGTAATCAAATTTATCCAAATGATGCAGTGCTATGCACTCAATTGGCAGTGCAATCTTTTAGTCTACTGTTAGAATAGAGAAGCATCGAGTAAGCATGTTGCTATTGCATATGGGTGTCAGGGGCTTCAAATTACTGCTTTAGTTTACGTCGTTCTGAATGCATTCACTGAAAATCTGATACAATATTTTCCAGGCACTCGGAGTCCCTGTACATAGGCTTGTAAAGGCTGCAGATTCAGTAACTGTAAGTTCAACACCACTGTCAATATATCTTACCACAGTTACAGACCATTTATCTGTTCATCCTGATGCTTGATTATTATGCTGTTTTGATTTAAATATATGCGATCTAGGCTTGCCTATCGAAAGGTCTTGGTGCTCCAGCTGGAACAATTATTGCAGGTTCAAAGACCTTCATTGCTAAGGTAAAATGTAAAATGTTTCAAGTGATCTTTTCTTTGGATTTTTTTCCCTCCTTTGTCGTAATTTGGCAGCTCATTCTTTGTATTTATCTCTACTATGAAAGGCGAGAATCCTCCGGAAGACACTAGGTGGTGGTATGAGACAGGTGGGTGTTCTATGTGCTGCTGCAATGGTTGCAGTAGAAGAAAACGTCGGCAAGCTTGAAAGTGATCACAGGAAGGCTAAGATTTTGGCAGGTAACTTGTTGCATCATAATTCTCAGTGAAGTCTACCAAAATCTGCATCTCAATTGCATAACAGTTTTCTCTCCCTTTCTCAGAAGGGTTGAACAATATCAAAGGATTAAAGGTCGACCCAACTACCGTCGAGACTAATATTGTAAGTGCCATCATTCCTGGATATTCTTTCACATCAGCTCTCTGCTTTTTTAAGGCTTTTGATTCTCATTTTATCCATCAAGCTTTGTTTTATGCAGGGCCTTGTATGTTTCTTTTCGGCCTTTATATTTCATGAGAGATAAAAATATATGAAATTTTCAAGGGAGATGGAGTCTAAATAGTAAAGTACTGTGTAGAAACAGAAAAGAAACTCACTTATATTGCTAAAACATCTGAATTCAAATTTGGATTGAAACAATGTTCATATAGAAATGAAATTCTAAATCAGAACTTCAACCTATTGTGTATCCTTGAAGGTGGAAATTCCGAGTGCTGTGATCACGCCAAATTGTTTGCTGATTAGGCTTGGTTCTTTGATTTTTGATATTGTGTATTTTCTCAGGTGTATTTTGATATTCTGAAGGATGTGTGCATCACAGAAGTTGAACTATTAAAAAATCTGGAAGAGCATGGCATACATGCCATGGCAGAAGGTCCACGCAAGTATGTTTCCTCTTCGAATATATCTTAGACTCCTGTGAATGTATGTATGCCTGATAGAACGCTTTTTTTCGTGTTTGAAATGTTAGGATTAGGTTTGTCATTCACCATCAGATCTCGGAGAGCGACGTGCAGTACACGCTTTCTTGCATTCAGGTAATACCTTTTTTCAGTCATCTTCTTCCTACTTGAATCAAGTTTGAGATTTTTAGTTGACCATGTTTGTATTTTGCTCGTGCAGAAGGCTCTAAATAGCCTTAAAAACATCGCTAACTGAGGCTGAGGCTGAGGCTGAGGCTTCAACATTATCCTATGCTTCCGCTCCGAAGCTCTTAAGTTAATTTATGATTGTATTAAAGATGGTGTTCTATATATTATGTTATGTTACTAAATTTGCTGCCTTTTGAGTTATGGTCACATTACAGATATTATGTTATGGTATGGTGCGGTATGGAATTAGCTATAGAATAAACACACAGCAAATTCTTTATTCAATTCAACCATTCAAGAATTCACGACCCATCCATCCGTCGTGTCCATTGTCTGTGTCACCTCTAAACAACTATACGGTTCGGTTAATGTATACTTTTGACTCAATTTGGTTGACTCGGGGGTATATACATCACCCCACCTTGGGCCTGGGTCGATTTGGGGCCCCGACAACATATGGGGTATAGAGCTCCGCAAGGCATATGCACTTGTCTTGCTGGCGTAATTTACATGTTGTTAGTCTTGCTGGCCTAATTTATATGCTATTAGATTTGGCTATAGTTTACCACACACTAAGATTAACGGCTGCGGATTTTTACATATTATTTGTATCTATTATACATACAAACAATATGTAACACATTTTACTGTACAATGCGATGGAATAAGGAGGACGGGTGTATAGATCAAACCGCAGTCTCCTTAGAACCAATCGACGTGCTTGCTTGAGACATTGGCTTTCTTCTTTGGAATGTCAAATCGATTGTTCTCATAGGTAGCTTTAACAATGAGGGAATAAAGCAGCTCGGCGTCAGCCGAAGTATCATACGGCATGCCTATGATGCTGAAGGAACATACAGTTAACAACAAACGAAGAAATAAAAACCACAAGTTTGCCGAAGAAATGAGTTGCTGTACCTAAAGAGAAGCTCCTCTAGAACGATTCTTTGTGATGGCGTAACGTAATGAATACAGCTTCTCGGACACTGGCCAACTGCAAGCTGAACTTGGTAGTCTTCACCGTGTCCTGCAGCAGGAATGAATTCAGAACCACAAGATTCATGGAAAGCTCTAAGATTTGAACTGTGTGTGTTGCAGTTGCAGGGGTTTGTAGTGGTTTAGGACCTTGAGAGACTGCACGCGCTGTCCCAGTTGTCGAAGAAAATTGAAATGCATGAGATGCTCTGTTTACACATGAATACAGACAGCCTGCAGATATCGAAATCAGTACATTAATACTCACCATGTCTTTAAGAGGCAATGGAGAAAGACTGTCTGGAATGTAAGAACTTCTTCGACCACGCCTCGCTAATATTGTCGACAAATCCTCTTGATTGGCTTATTATTCACAGTTACGTTGCAGCTAGAATGCGAGGTTTTTTTTCCATCATCAGGGTCAGACAACAGAAAAACCGACGGAGGAGCTAGTAAGTACCTTTTCCGATGCACATAAACTCGTTGACAAAGACATCGAATGCCTCGCATTCTGGTTTATCAAATGGATCCATGCATTCACTACAAATTAAAAAAGAATGCGTGAAAAAAACGTGATGTAAAAGACAATATCCCAAAACAGACGGTACTAAAAGGGTGATTAGAGAATGAAATGATCAGATGACAGAATTACATGCATTTCCTATTGCATATTTGAGCCTTCCTTACCCTTTTAATCCAAAAATTGCTTCCAAATTCAAACTCATATTAAGAGATAACTATAAAACACCATAACAAAAAACCTAAGCATCGATTGATTCTATATCAATTTTTAGTATTAATACACACTTTGTACACTTATACAATATAAATAATAAATAAATCTCATAGAGAAGTGAGAGATAATTTGATTTATTTTGAAGATTTTCATATATATATATATATATATTAGTTTCATCAGAAACAGGCTAGGTTTCATTAATGGCTACTCCATTCCCCTTGAAGTGTGTCACTAGCTACCGAGCCAAACAAAAAAGACTCAAGTTACTCTCACACCTAGTATCCTCTACTCTTCTTTTTCAGCTCATACATGTAGATATCAGGGAAGCATTTTCTACGACTACACGTGAAGGGCATAGGTGTTTCCTTAAGCTAGTTGATGATTGTACTAGAACCATATGGATATTTTGAATGAAAAAAAACAAAAAAAACAATAGGTGCAAAGTTTGATCAAATCCTTTCATGCCTTTGT
The DNA here is from genome assembly GCF_009805555.1 of Andrographis paniculata. NCBI lineage: Eukaryota > Viridiplantae > Streptophyta > Magnoliopsida > Lamiales > Acanthaceae > Andrographis > Andrographis paniculata. The sequence continues at coordinate 1,710,566 of NW_026137621.1, read as the reverse complement.
CCGGATCTTCTCTGTTGTAAGTGCACTGCTGCTCGAAGCCAACTTACATATTTCTTGTTTGGGGAAAGCAATATTAGCAGCCAGATATCTCATCAATATCCTACCCTCAAGATTGTTAAACTTCAAAACACCTCTCGAACTTCTTCATCATAAACTAGCAACCTATGGCACCTTAAGAGTGTTTGGGTGTCTCGTATATCCCTTCCACAAGTCTTGTTAGGGACTGAAGGAAGTTTCATAGTAGATCTAGGTGGTGTATTTTTATTAATTGGATATCATCTAGGAGTGAAGGAATATAAGCACTTTGATTTAGACACATGGTTCGCCTAGTGTGACTTATCTTATCTGAGTTAGTTTGCTGCTATTAGGTTTGGCTGGAGATTTACCCAGAACAGAACGCACGCTAATAACACTTACATAAAGTTCATCTCACAAGATGTGGTGTTTTATGAACATTTTTTCCCTACGGTCCAAGACCTTTGCCCATATGCCCATATGAACCTTTTTAAATATAAAAAAGCTCCCTATAGCCCATATGCCTCACTGGCCATGGTCAAACAATGTTGATACATCCCATCCAGAGTTCTCTCAATCTGAATTGATTTCCACTCCCACTCCTGCTGAACTACCTCATTCTACCGAGTAGCGCATATCATTGTCCCCACGTATAACTGAAGGTCCTACATCCAAAATTGTCTCAAATTCTTGTATGAAACCAGTGGTATGCTTACCCCTCTTAGAAGATCCACTAGATTGTCTAAACCACCCAGAAATTCTCCGACTATTATATCAGCCATGCCCACCCGTCCTCCACAAAATACCCTTTAGCCCACCAACCTCTACACACTTCTTTACTGAATCTTATCAAACCTATGTGTCCATTCCTGCCACTTTCCAAGAACTTGCCACCTACGAAGAAGTTGGGCTACAAACTCATTGGGCAGAGACTATGAGAGAGAAGTTGACAGTTCTAGCAACGAATCACACAAGGGAAATTGTTCCATCACCCAAAGAAAGGAAAGCCATTCAATGTAAGTGTGTATACAAAGTGAAGCTCAAGGCAGATGAAGGCTTGGAAAGATACAAAGCCGAATTGGCGGCCAAGGGATACAACCAAAAGAAGGCTTTAATTATCATTAAACTTTTAGTCCAGGAATCAAACACACTACAATGAGACTCACCTTTGCATTGGCAGTTTTATAAGGATGCTGATGCAATAATTGGTCGTGCACAGCGCTTTCTTTAATAGGGATCTAAAGGAAGAAGTTTTCATGGAGCTGCCTAGTGGATATGAATCTTTGACAGGTCACAAAGTACGGCCAGGAGCGGTGTGCAGATTGACAAAATCCCTCTATGGACTCAAGCAATCATCTAGGCAATGGAACACCAAGTTCACTTCGACACTCATATCCATGGGTTTTCTGCTGTTGGGGGCAGATGTCTCCTTATTTATCCTACAAACAGTCAGTGGGCATTCTGATGCTGTTGGTCTATGTTGATGATATCATCATTGGAGGACACATACAGCATGAAGTAGAGAGAACCATCCGAGATCTAAAGCTTCAATTGAAGAATAGGGATATACATATCTGAAAAATGAGCCAGGAAAGGGTCTGTTCTCCTCAAAAGATTAAACGATGACAGTGTGCCTTTGTAGACAGTGATTGGGGGTCTTTCTTGGATGGAAGACGTTCGGTCACAGGATTTTGTTTCTTTATAGGGATTCCTTCATTAGTTGGAAGTCCAAGAAACAAGAAATTGGGTCTAGAAGCTCTACAGAAGCATAATTTCAAGCTATGGCATCATGTGTTTTGTGAAGTCATACGGGTGAAATCTTTAATCACGGAGCTTGCGCTAACTCTATGGAAGAAGCCTAGTATATTCTGTGATAATAGGAGTGCTATACAAATTAGTAAAATTCCAGCACATCATGAGAAGCACTTAGACCTACACTTCATCTGGGAGAGGGTACAACACAAGTAGATTAAAGTTTAGTATATTCCCCAAAGGAACAGATAGTAGATATCTCGACTAAGGAATCTGATGTAGTCAATTCTATCATTCGCTGAGCAAAATGTGCATAAATATATTCACACACATTTTGAGGGGAGTAAAAAAAAACAAGAATGTCAAAATGTGCCTCAAGTATATATATAGGATTGATTCCATTGGCAATTTTATATAGATGTATTCTTTAGATCTGTAAAACACAGCCATGTGGCTCTACCTTCAATACAGATCAAATATTCAATCCATTACTCTGTTGTTTTCCTCTATAACTCATGCATATTAATTCACTTTGTTTGATTAAGCCTGATATAACCACAGAAGGCATACACCTCTTAAAATATTCCTACAAGCCTACAATCAAGAGGTTTTATTGTTCAATAGCAAAGATTAGACACCACAAAGAAGAAAACGCAAGATTGGCATTACTGTGTTTACCTCTCGATTATTTCTGACCTGCTGCAGTTGGACAATATCTGTTTGATGCAGCAGATCAGTGGTCAGTGCAAGTTAGCCAATCTCCAAATAAAATTATGCATATCTTTCCAGTGCTTTAGTTTAGCTGATGATGGAAAAGCATCAATTCGCAGGAAGAAGTAGAAACACACATTAATGTTCAGCAACTGATTCAAAACGATGAAAAGTTCTAAACAATTACCTACCTCATAGGCTCGAATTACTCGCCGAATCATCACGTCCGAGTTCTGTTCCCCATCGCTTACTACGTCGGGATGGAACTGCTTCACCTGCAGAATGGAGAATCCAAAAACGTACGTATAAATTGGATTTAGTAAACAAACCTAAGAGATGAATTTTCCGAGAGCGTGGTGGGGCGTTGGATTACTTTGCTTCGAAAAGCGTGTTTGAGCTGGTCAGATGTGCAATCGGAGTCGAGTCCCAGCACATCATACGCCCAGGAAGTGGTGGAGAGGTCATCGCCAATGCCATTGCAGTTCCCAGTGCCGTAGCTGCAGCAACTTACTCTCGACGGAAAAGCCGTGGGGGATTTCAATTTCAATAATCTTCTTAATGTTAATGCCGAAGCTGGTGCAGATGTGAATCGGCGGAGGAATCCGGCGTTGATGGAGTGGGAGCAAAGGTGAATTGGGAGAGGTTTGGGATAGCAGGGGCAGATGGAAATGGGCTCCATAGCCATAGCCATAGCCATAGATCAACAAAGATCTGCTGCAATTATGCGATAAATATTTTCTGGATATGGTGTAACGGTTTCGGTTCGACGTCAAATCAGAACAGCCGGTTTAAACCGGCGAACCGGCGGTTCGAAATGGAGAAGTCTATTTAGAGAGGGTTCAAATCGTTCCATCCAATCCTATAGAGTCATCTATAACAATACTTTCTATTTAATTAATTCATTAAAATCAACTTTTACTCAATCCATTAATTTAAATGACTATTATACCCTTAAAAAAAATAACCATTTTATAAGTGTCTATTTATCTTTCGGCATCGGCTCTGCTGTCCAGTGGTGTTGCTGTCCTCCATGTCTCTCCAATAAGGAGGCGATATGTGTTCTATTTATTTTATTTTATTATTTTATTAAAATAAGTAAATTAAATAAAAAGTTTTAGTATTAAATTGCATATTGCTCCTTCATTTTGGATCTAAAATTTTTTTCTTTTTTTTTTTTTCAAAATTTTAACGATTCCCGCCGTCCTTCCCTCTATTCCTTTCAATCCTTCTCATTTCTTCCATCTCCAGCCTTCGTCGGATTTCCCCGCCCACGCAGAAGTTGTCAAATAGCGCTTCTTCTAGCTGAACAGTTGCCCGCCAAAATCGCCAAACAACCCCTTCTCACCGAGCAACTGCCCTCGTGATCGGCCGCATTTCATTTCTTCACACTTCCCTCCGAGTTGAGTCCTCGTTGGCATTGTCCCATTTTCTAGGTATAAGTTGTTATTTTTGGGCTAATCTCAATATTTGAAGTATCTATTTCAAAATTATTTATGCAAATTGGACTTGGAGTTTCAACATTATGCTTATTTTAGATAAATCGACTTAAATTTGAGAGCAGTTGTTGTGGGCTGATTTGTGTAGATTTTCTTGTTTGTAAATCAATGAAAATTTGGTTGTAGTTTTTGTGGTTTTTTTTTTTTTTTAAATTGCTGGTTCACAACATGAGATTTTGTCTGTGATTGAATAAATAAATCGTGATTCACTTTACAGGTATGGAAATTGATGAATTTGGCATGACTATATGTTCGTCATCTCATGGATTAGATTTCGTAAATACAAAAAATAAGTTTGAATGTGTTGATGTAGATAGAACATCGACAATGAAAAATCCTAAAATTGGAATGGTATTTGATAAAGAGGAAAAAGTCTATCAGTATTACTTAACTTATGCTAAAGAAATAGGTTTTGGAATCAAAAGGCACAAGATGCATAAAGATAAAAAAATATAATATAACATCCATAATATTTGCTTGTAGCGGAAAGAGGATAAAAGAAGAGAAAATGTGAAAGCTCTACGGCCAATAACAAGATTTAGTTGCATGGCTAGAATAAAAATTTGTTTGAAAGAGAATTCAAAATATAAAGTTGTTGAGTTCATTTCAGAACATACACATCATTTTACAAGTCCTCAGAAAAGCCATATGTTTCGGTCACATAGAAAGATTACTGATGCTCATGCGGCTCAAATTGAGATGGCAGAATGTGTGGGACTCACCCCAAAAGCCTCACATGATCTCATGGTTAAAGAAGTTGGCGGCCGTGACAATTTAGGATTTACGAGACAAGATCATAAGAATTACTTGCGTACGAAAAGAACAAAAGATATAAAAGTTAGAGATACCGGTGGAGTGCTTGAGTATTTGCAAGGAATGCAAAGTAAAGATCCGAATTCTTCAAATTCCATTCAATTGGACAAGGATGACATGATAACTAATATATTTTGGGCAGACAGTAGAATGAAAGCAGATTATGTTGATTTCGGAGATGTTGTGAGTTTCGACACAACATACAGAAAGAATAGAGAAAGTCGACCTTTTGCATTATTTGTTGGTGTCAATCACCATAGACAAACAATAATTTTTGGTGCTTCACTTTTATATGATGAAACCCTTCCTTCATTTGAATGGCTTTTTGATACGTATGCAAGTACCATGGATGGAAAAAAGCCTACCACTATTCTTACGGATCAAGATCATGCAATGGCGAATGCATTGACTTCAAGATGGCCCCAGACTTGTCACAGGTTATGTATTTGTCAAATAGATCCAATATTCATTTAAATACTATTTGAACCTGAATATTTATATAAAAAAAAGTAAAAATTAATATAATAAAATCTACTACCATGATATATATTTAATCGGATATTGTAGTCCGTTGGAAAAATCAAATGGCAGAATTTGATTTATTTGATTTTGCATATAGTTTTGATACTGCAATATAAAATTTATAATATAATAAAAATTAAAGTATTACAAATATGTTTATCCAAATACAATGTAAACTAACCTGCTGTGGTTGATGATTTTGAGGAAACATTTTAGATCTTTGTTTTCAATAAACCATTTCGTTTGCGGACTGAAAAAAAAATATTTAATTCAATAATAAAATTAAAAATTAAATATCACAAAAATATAAAATTTATACGTGTGAAGGGATCGAAATATCAGAAATTAATATATCTTTTGTTGCATTTGAGTTTTGGATGGATGGCTTTCTCTTCTTTTCGGAAGCTTTTTCTAGTCCACTTTTAAATCTTTTTCCTGAAACAACTTTTGTTTTAACTTTTATTCCAGTAATCTTTACTCTGGTTTCCTCAGCTGTAGATGAATTCTTTTCATTTTCCTTCAATTTCTGTAAGCTAGAGTTATCGGAAAAAATATTCATATTTTGCAACTTTTCATTAACTATTTCAAACATTTCCTTGAATTCATCTCTTACTATTTCGTATGTTTCTCTTGTTTCAGATGCTCTTGTAACAGAAGTTGATTAGAAATATTACATAAATCCTTATACCAGATTTTTAGCAACACTTTTGAATCATTCTAAAATGTCAATACATTATAAAAATCGTCAACTTTAGCTTTTCTAGTCCATCGTCTTAATATATATGAATCTAGAATCTTAATAATATTATGTACAGTAAAAACTATCAAAGCATGAGAACACAGTATTCCACAAAATTCAAAATTTCTAGAACTACAATGTATTGTGCTATTCAAAGAGTCATAATTGACAACATGATATTTTGATTTTCCAAAAGATGTAATATGATAAATTAAAACACCTTCAATTACACTAGAAATATTAAAACTACAATCATAAGCTTTGCACAATTTTTTTTTGAAATAATTTAAATACTTCAAGAGTATAGATATCTGCGGCATATTATAACAATTGAGTAGGAAAAGATAATGCAGGAGTATTTATATTTGCTCTAAAATCAGATTTCAACTCCTCATAATGACGATTATCAAGCAAATTTTGAAAATATTCAAAGAATTGACGTAAGCTATTTTTGTAATTGACGTACCTTTTAACCACACTATTCATACTTTCGCTTCTTTGTGTCGTAGTGATGTCAGCACAAAAATATTGACGACCATAAACCAATGTCCAATTTTCTTTTTTATTGAATAATCTTTTTAACCAATCACTATTTTGAAGATTATATTTTTCAAGTATGTTATTCCATTCAGTTAAAAAATTATTTTTTTCTTCAAAATCATACACACACTTACTAAAATTATGTGCAAAATCTTTGAATTTATCAAAAATTTCACCTAAATGTTTAGCAGCATTTTGATATATATATATATATGTCAAATACATAACCTGTGGTGTGTCTCTGGCCATTTAGAAGATAAGGCTTTGGCCATTGCTGCAGTCAAAATAGTTTTTGGTTTTTTACCTGACATGCTACAAGAAAATAAATCAAATAACCATTCAAATGTTGCAGTAGTTTCATCATATAAAAGTACGCAACCAAAAATAACAGTTTGTTTGAGGTGATTCACACCAACAAACAATGCAAGAGGACGATTTTGAGAATTCTTTCCATAAATTGTATCAAAGATATAACATCTCCAAATACAACATAATCAGCTTTCATTCTTCTATCTGTCCAAAATATATTAGTTATTGCATCATCCTCATCAACTTGAATTGAGTGAAAATTTTTTTGGATCTTTTACATACATCTCTTCTAAATATTCAAGTACTCCCCCCTATCTCCAATTTTCATATCCTTAGTTCTTTTTGAACGCAAATAATTTCTATAATCTTGTGAAGTAAATCATAAATTATCGCGATCACATGCTTGTTTCATCGTATAATCATGAGATGCTTTAGGTGGAATACCTACACTATCTGCTATTTTAATTTCATTAGCTTGAGTTTCAGTTATTTTTCTGTATGATCTAAATAAGTAAGTTTCATCTTCACTAGATAAATTATGATTATGATTTGAAATAAATTTCACAATCTCATATTTTTCATTTTTATTCAAATGTATTTTCAATTTTGCCAAACACCCAAATCTAGTTTCGGCACGGGAATTTTTAACATAAACATCTTGCTTATCAAGTTTTCGTTTACCTTGAGCACAACAACAAAATATTCTATCAACTAGTTTACCATTCTTTTTTATGAAATATGCTATTTCTAACACCAAATCCAACCTGTTTAGCATATGCATAATAAAATTCTCCAGTCAAATTTTTATTATCAAATTTCATACCTCTTTTGAGGAATCTGTTCTTTTGAGATGAATTTATGCAAATCATGAGAATTAAAATTATCAGAACCTGAACCACCGATAATAATGAGATCATCATTTTCTTTGTTGATAACATGAATTTCTTACAACAAATATTAAATTTAATTTTAAAAAATTGTAAAGCAGTTCAGTCAAAATAAAAAATACAATGAATATAAATATTAAAAAAATAAAATACTTGATTTTTTTCTTCATTTGTATCAGATAAATTTGTTTCTAATATCTGATACAATTATACATAGAATCCTATAAAAAAAATAAAATTATTAGTCTAATATCAATTTTTTTTTTTAAAAAAAGATAAGAATTCTAAACAACAGGACAATCATATAAATCACTATAAAAACAATAATTTTTTGTAATAGAAATTCAAATTGTAATTAATTTGATATTTTTTATTTTTCACTACAAAATTTTTTAATTTGTCTGATTTGATTAGAAGAAATAAAAATTAACTAAACATAGAAATTTTAAGTGAGAATAAAAATGATGCATGAGGAAGAAGAGGTAGCAAACAAAAAAAAACAGCGAGACAACAATGAAAATATTTGATGATAACAAGAGATGGTCAGAGATAACAATTTGATAGGTCTCACAAATAAAAAAGAAAAAAAAATAAATAGACATTTATAACGATTTTTTTAGGGTATAATAGTCATTTAAATGAATAGATTGAGTAAAAATTGATTTTAATAAATTAATTAAATAGAAAGTATTATTATAGGTAACTTTATTGGATTGAACGAAAAGAGGTCACACACGAACAGAAGATTTGAAACCATTTAGAGAGGGCGCGTTTCCATCTGTCTGATGATTCAAAATCGAATGAATACGTGGGCGGGAATCCCAAAACACTCTCTCTGACTGACGATGAGAGGCGCCGGCCGCCGTCGTCCGACGGAGTCTTTAGCTCCGGATCGCCGTCATCCTCCAAATACTCCCACTACTACTGCTACTGCCGATCCATGGCAGCATCTCTCCACTCCCGTCCCCGGCCGCGATTCAGACGCAAGCTTCTGCAGCAGTCGTCCCTCCATCGGCGCCGCCCCGATGCCCAACATTTCCGACCGATCCTACCAGACGTCCGCTCTCCGGGCCATCAACGCATACCTCGCCTCTCAGTCTGTGCCCTTTGCGCTGAAACATCCTCTACCTTCCGCCAAGGACATTACCGAAACCCTAAAGCTTCTGCTCCACCGCCTAGGGTTTGAATCCAACAAAATTGATCAAGATCTCAGCAACGTATTGAAGTTCCTCAAATGTCCCCTAAAGTTGAACATCAAATCAGCCCTGCGTGCTCCCGGAACGCCGCATTCCTGGCCGAATCTACTCGCGGTAATTCACTGGCTTGTCCAGATAATTAAGTATAACGATTTTAAACTGAATTCTTCGTCGTCTAGCTTTGAAAACGACAAGCAATTTATGTACACGTTAAATAGTTATTTGAATTACATAAATGGAGATGATGAAGCTGTGGTTGCGTTGGATGAAGAATGTGTTGGAGAGATGAGGGAGTGGGCGGATAAACTGAATGAACATGTTATAGCCGTGGAAGGAAATGCCAATGAATTGGAGGTCAAATCGGAGGGTTTGAAGGGTGCCACAAGTCAAAAGGAACGTCTGGAGCAGGAAAAGGCAGTGTTGGAGAAGGACGTGTCGAAATTCCATGTCATGATCGAGCAATTGAATGGGCATCTTTTGGAGGTGAAGAAGAAATTGGAGGAGAAGGATAAGTCATTGGAGGCGAAGGTGGAGGATAGGAAGAGAATATGTGAGGAGAATGAGGATTTGAAGAAGAAGATTGTCGAACAGGGGATTAATTCGAGAGATGCAGAGAGAATGAAGAGGGAAATGCAGGCTGTGGAGAGGGATATTGAGGAGACGGAGGCTGCAAGAAACGGGTGGGAGGAGAAGATATGGGAACTTGATTCCGAGATTGCGCATAAGCTCAAGGAGTTTGAGCGGCTTGCTATGGAGTGCAATCAAGCTCTTAGAAGGTTCATTTACTATCCATTTACTTGTTATTGATCAATTATCACTAATTTAAGTCAACCAACCATTTCCTCTTTCTTTTGCATTATTGTGATGATTATTTGAATATGTTTGGCAAGTAAAAGTTTGTCCTTTTTTAATTTGGAATAATTGAATTATTATAATGGGTGATTGATAATAGCTGCTGATCAATGAAAATTTCATCTATATTTGATGAAGTACTGATGTATTGGAGGGTTAGGAGTATCTGTAATATATTCATTGTCTGGTCTGTACATCTATCTTCTATTGGTGCCTAATAGACACCTTAATCCAATCCATATAATGTGCTGCTGTTGTCAAGTTTTAGATGTTGTGACCTGACTTGGGTATATCCTGATGTTCGGAAATGCTTATAAAATACACTAGTAATGCTGTTCTGCTATCTGAATGAGTTTAGTTGGTCTACAAATCTTGTTTTCTGCTGTGCTTGGCATCTCACTTCTTGACACAATGTCTGAATTTATTCTCATTTGTTTTGTCCTTACACCTACTTTTTGCGACACGGGTTGTTGTACCAGTGTTAGTTGTGTCTGCCCAGAAGAGGGCTTCTTTGTATTTCCTTGAAAAATCGGATAAAAGCAGACTATATGCTAGCTTATTACACTATGGTCCTTGTGAACATCTTGATTTCTTGTTTAGACTAATAAGGATAAGGAGTGTTGCAAGTGTAACCTGATTTATGGCTTTTTTTATGTTCCTAATTGTTGTATTTAGAACTATCACTACCCCCTGTTTCCATGTTTTTCTTAAGGAATTTCATCGTTCCTTTTTGGATTGAGAAGATGCATTATCGCTTTGTAGGTTAAAGATTGGAAACGGATTTCAATATCAGTTGAATGCCAATGGATCCACACCAGCTGAAGTTTTGGGTTCCGATTATAAATCTGTCCTGAAGCCTGCACTTGCTTCATTCACTGATGAAATAAAACGAGGCTCAATGACTAAATATGAAGAGTTAATCTCTCTCCGGCAACAGTCAGGTGACAATGCCATTAAATTGGATGAGAAGATCAATCGTATTAAAATCCTTCAGTCCCAGATCGATGAGGTAAGAATACTAATGCAGCTTACTATGCATCTTCTTCCTCTGCTTTTGAACGTGCCAGGAATATCTTTACTTTCATGCCTATTGTTCATTTCTCGTAAACTTAAAATGCTTTCATTATCTGCAAAAAGCTCTGCACGAGATTGCACAAATTGTGATCGAAATATTATCCATTACGCTCTTGATTTAGGCTGAAGCGCAGCTGAATGCACTGAGGAGTGAAATGCATGAATATGCATCAAGATGTGCAGCTGAAGCGCGAAGACTAGCCAAGGAAGTCGAGTCTGAGGCTCAGAAAATGTCTCTTGTCGAAAAAGAAGCAGCAGATTTCTTGAAGGTAGCACCTCCTTATCTCGGAATATATTATTTAACATTTAGACATTCGAACAATCAATATTCATTGAAGGAAGCTTCACCTGTTTGTTCTTTGCCGTGGCTCGGCAAAGACTTCCAAGGCGGAGCTGCAGGTAAAAACGACGCAAACAGAAGAACAAGTCCGGCTCTGTGCTCAGGAGCTCTTCGACCTCATAAATTCGGTTTCATCCCACAAAGAGTACATGGGATCGAAAATTGCCAGGATGCGAAATGACCTCCTCGACACTGCTGGTGCTGTAGCAGACATCTACAAAGAATATCGCCCGGCACAAGGGTAGGGTAGGCAGGCGAGCCGCAGCAACTGAGCACGTTGCTGTTCCTATATTATCTTTTTATGATACAAACCTTGAAAGTATGGTGATTTTCTTCTCTCTCTCTCTCTCTCCAAAATATCTAGTTTTCTTTTGCATTCTTGAGCGTGGTATCTTCTTGGAATTAAAATACTGAAACTTGTTCTTTTAAATGTGATATATTACTCGCCTGGTTGACCTTTTACTATTACTCCAAATTGATATTGATCGCCGTATATAAAGTACGATTCGACTGTTCTCTCTCTCTTTTTATTTATTGTCAATACAAACAATTATATTATTTGAAACCAAACTGTTGTATTAACATGGAAGAAAGATAGTAACTATTCTCATGTCATATTATTTGTTGCCATTATGATGAATTATAAAATTTAGCTAAGTAATTGCTCTATGTATATATATTTGATGGCACAATGTATGTATGTGCATTTTTTCTAGAATCTTTTTGGTCATGTGGTTAGAGCAATTGCAATGTCCAAACGAGACAAATAAATAAATAAATAAATAACAAAAAAACATGCTTCGTAATACCTACTTGTCCAGGAAGGGAAATGCAATTTTGATGGATAGGAATTTTTTTTGTACAATGGCATTATATCGCACAAAAGAGAAATTGTCTCCCAAATTGCGAGCAAATCCATAGTGACGGCGATTGCGAATCTTTCCCAATTTCTTCCCTAATCTTTTCAACTCAACTCAATTTCTTCTTCCAATTTTTGTCTCGATCTCTTCTCTCAATTTCTTTAATGCTCCTCAATTTTGAAAAAAATGCTAAAAATTTACCAATAGAGACCGATGTCAGAACTTCCGCCGGAAAGAAAACTCACATCAATGGAGGCTGGTGAAGATTTCAGCATAGGCAGGCCGGTGGTTGCAGTGAAAAGAGAAAAAATAGGGAGGAGAGCGTCGGCGACGGGGTTGGGTTGGGGAAGAAGAGAAGAAGAGCGAGGTGAAGAGAGAAAGATTTACGAGGCAACATCGACAGTGCGGCAAAAATATGGCCTAGAGAAGATGACTTTTCGATGGCTTCGGAAATAGGCGTCTAAAATGAAGAGAAGGCCAGAAGAAGGTCACTAATGTGTGTGCTCTTACCAAGTTTTACAAAGTTTAAAAACGTGTTTTTGAATAGTTATTTTTATTATTTTTTCTTTGTCTCTTTAATCATTGGTTAAATAACAAGATGAAAAATAAAGTCATGTTTATATAAATATTGTAAAATTATTGGATAAATTTCAATACATATTTTTTTGTGTTACAGGATATTTGCATGAAGTATGATCTGTTTAGTTTATTGCGCGATTCACCCTCATGTAATATGCACTATTTTTTCATTCCGTTTGAAATTAACGGAGCGTTGATTATACGTGTTGTTTGTTTGTTTATAATTCAAGAAAACTCCTAATTAGTGTCTGTAAATACTTTTATGCCCTTGGTGTGGAATAAATTTGAAAGAATCTTCAACTTCTCACTTTCTCAACCTAGACGAAGAGAGACGCAAATTGAGAGAAATTTGTGGATCTACGACCGATTCAAGCAATTCCTCATCCATCCTAATAAGAATTTTCTGTTGCAAGCTTTTTCTGGTAAAGGTTTGGGTAATCAATTTCCAAAGTTTTTATTGGGGTTTTTATGATGAAATGATGAATGAATTTTCGTGTGGGTGGGAAGAAATGTTTAATCGATTTTTAAAGTGTTCAACTTTTTGTTTTCTGTAAGGGTGGTAAGAATGTTGTGTATGGTTAAATTATCAATGTTATTTTGTATTGAGTAATCATTTTTCACAATAAGCGGATAATGTAGCCGGATGTTTTTAGGTTAAAAATTATGTTATTTTGTATTGAATTTGGGTTTCACAGTATTAGTTGATACAACGACAGTGGAATTGTTGGTTTGGTTGAGTGTTGATGTGTAGGAATTTTTATTTGTTGTTTTCACAATATTAGTCGATACAACAACAGTAGTTTGCTCGTTTGGTTTGGTGTTCAACATATTTATGTTTGGATTTAGTTAAGTTTCTTGTAAATGTTAATCTTTTTTTTTTAATTAACTGATTGACCTTGCTTGCGAAGAATAGGTGGTGATAATGTCGACGGCTTTATCAAATAGTAAGAAGAGTTTGAGAGCAGAATTATTGGATTTGCGATACAAAAATCCAATATGTAAATATGGAAAATATGTTGCCATTCGAGTTGTTGGCCCTACGAAAGACACCGAATGTATGTTGTTTTGGAGTTGCAGAAATAGACAATGTGATTTTTTTTGCCAGTTAGAGCCTTTGAATTCACAAGAAAATGATCGCTCAAAATTTGGGGTCAGTAGCTTTAATGAAGAAGATGAGAAATTTCGAAACCCGATTCAAATGTCAATGAAACGCACTATACCACAGTGATGCTTGAAATAGAGAAAATTGTTGTTGCCATTATGGATATGGCTAAGTAGACGCTCATATTGTATTTTTGTGTTGTATTGTTGTTGCAATTATGACTAAGTAGACGTTCTTCGGTGACGATATGTTGTAATTAATTTTCGCGTTGTTGAATTATGTATTCATGTTGTTTAAATGTGTGGTGATGTTATGTATTTATATTGTTTACTTAGCATATCTAATAGGTATCAGATTCTCCTTGAAGAAATTGATTGCCCACTTCCTCGTTAGCACCAAAGGGATCTTCCCTTCTATCACATATGCCCAATCCAACGACCCGACCAATCCAACGAAGTCATATATATAATTGAACTAAACACATTCAGCTCCTTAACAAAACGACAGATATCATTCCCTTTGAGGTCCTACCACACCTTTTGGATCAGTACTAGAATTATGTGGTGCCCTAGGATGTCTCCGCGTGTAAGAGAACCACAAGGCTCATAACCTTGAAGCAAATGATGATTCGGGAGGCTGATTAGAAGCATGCAGACGTGGTAGACCCATTGGAAGTTGGGAAGTTTGGGGAAGAATACCTATTCCCCGCCTTTGAGCAGTTGATTTTGAGGTATTTAACTTCCATGGCTGCTTTGACGGCTTCTCCTAGAAATCTCAATTACGTGAGACAAATTAAAAGTAGAAAAAGAGATAAAAAAAAAACCAACTGAAATTGTTGCAAACCAACAAAGCATCTGCACAACATTTTCTGCAATGTTGGTATGTACATCAGCTACAACTTTAGCATCCTAGTTTGGGAATATCGGGTATATACTATTTTGACTCTCCACCTACAAACAATATGTTTTATTGCATTGTAACAATATACATGATTTAAATAATTTCAATGCAATATAATTCAACACCTAGTTAGTAGTCCGTGAGGGATTATTCATATGCTGCAAACCGATACGTCTTTTTGGCCGACCACCCTAAATTTTACTGAACTTTATGCAATGCATAGTAGTAAAATATTTATTTCATACCTCATCATTCACATTTCGACGATGAGATAAAGAAATTCGAGTTCTACGAGACTCATTTTGGCCCCAAAAGCATTAATTGATGAATTAGCTCATATGAAAACTACCTAGTTTAAGTGTAGTACATGACCCTCACCTGTCCAACAGCTTCATCGACTACTGTGCTGCTTTGAGTATGAGTATTGGCCCCAACATCGGTGGAAATTTCATGTTGTGTCTACATAGAAGAACAATTAGTATTGAAATTACATAAATGTATACAACAAATACAAAATTATTTATTACCTTAGAAAATCTTGAATTTGGGTGCGGTGTATTCTTACAGCTTCTTTTATTATGCCCTTGTTGAAGGCATATCGCACACGCATAGGTTAAGTCTTTTCTTGAAGTTTTACTTGAATCTTTTGTATCATTTGCATCAGTCCTACGCACTTTTTTGGGCCTTCCAACTCTTTTTTTGACAATAGGGGGGTCGACAATGCCAATCAGGGACTTCTTAAAGTCATGCATACATGGTACATGAGTGATCATGTGGTTGTATAGATTACTGTACAATTGCTTGCTGAAGTACGCATATACAAACTACAATGGATCTTGCCTATGCGTATCCAGAGCTACAATTGCATGAAAACAAGGGTATCCAACCATCTGAAACATACCACATGTGCAGCTCTTGGTATTCAAATTAACTACATGATTAACCTACCAATGCATTATCTCAAACTTGTCGTCACCAGCCCAACCGGGAAACAATTTTTGTTTTTTTCCTTTGAGCCTCAATTTTCTTCAAATTATTCGGGCACATACGACTCTCAAACTTTTCAATTCCATCTTTTTTTAACCTGAATTTGTGTCATGCATTTCCTTATTATCCATTCAAACATCTCGGTTATTGAAAACTCTTCAGCAGGCAAAATATAATAGTTAAAAGACTCGCTCATGTTATTAACCAATGCATTGTACTTAGTCCTCGTGGAAAGTAGGCCCTCGCCCATTGATGCTTGGGTATATCCATCAACCACTCAAAGAAATTTTTCGATTCATTGACATTCATATCATAATTAAGGATTTTCTCTATTGTACGCTTGTGTTCATTCATGTTGTAGGTCAAGGCGTCCTTCCAGAACAACCGTTTTAAAACCCTTAAACTTTGTTTTAAAGTTATTGTACATATGACGCAAACAAAACCGGTGCTCGGCATTCAGTGCATGCTTAAGAACAGCCTCAATCAAACTTTTTTTTCTATCGGAACGGAAAGATCACCGGTCATCTCGTGCATCTCTAATGTCTCTAAACAACAATTTTAAACACTAATCCTAGCTATCAAATTTTTCGACCTCCACAAAAGCCATAGCAATTGGGTAAATATTGTTATTCCCATCCATCTCGGTCCCTGTCAGGAGTTGACCCTTGTACAATCCCTTCAAAAAAATAACCATCAAGTTTAATAATTGGCCTACATCCCACCTAAAATCCATATGATAGTGGTTTCAAACACAAGTACATCATTTGAAGTACGGGCGGAGTTAGTTCTTAATCAACTTTCAAAATAACCGAACTTCCAGGATTGTGTTTGCAGACTGTCTCGCAGTAGTCATGCAGCATGTTATACTGCTCTTTGATATCGCCATTTAACAAACTCTATAGCATGTTTCTTTGCTCGGTACACCTTGTGTGTGCTTACATCAACTTCAACATATCTTCTTATTTTTCTTCGCAAAGACTCTAAAGACTCTCCCGGATTATCTTTCAAATAATTCTTAATCCTTTTTCCTAGGTACTTGATGAAATAAAAATTAAAAAAATTAAACAAAACAACAAGTACATGAGCTGGTTAAATATCTCTGTCTGGGGATTATGATCTGGTTCGATGACTTACGGAAAAATTTAAAAAAAAAATTCAAATAAAACTAGTTTGGAAATTTCAATAATCATTTTGATACAATAAGTGAAATTTCCAAGTGCCAAGAACAATCTTTTTCAAAGCTAATTTAAATACAATTTCTTGGAGATCAACATTTCTGATTTGCCTCCAGTTGAAAATTTCATTATGTGCAAAGTCCAAATAATAATGTAGACAAATAAAATTGACATTAGGGAGCAAAAAATGGAACCCCTGGAAGAAGCATGAATTATATGCATGCATGACTAACAAATAATTAATTAATTATAAAAAAAATCCCCAATTAAGGATGAACTCACTTTTAGCATATTGATTTACCTTACTTTTTAAAACCTCTTTCTCTTTATAAAAAATTAACCAAATTAAACAAAACAACAAGCATATAATACAAAAAAAAAAAAAAAAAAAAACAAAACAATATATACATGAAGAAAAGGAAATTAAACAAAACAACATGCCTACTTGATGGAACAAAACTTCACAAAATAAAACATGTGCTAAATCTTTCAATCTTTGCATATAATATAAAATTATAACACTAACATCCCTGGTATAACATATAGTCAAAATAATTTAAAATTGTAATATTATGCAGTAAACTAGAACTATGACAGAACCATATGCATGCATGACTAACAAATAATTACTATAAAATATATTTAAATTACTTAACGAAAGTCAGCTTGTGAGTTCATCGTCATGTGTGCACATGTGTGCCTGCCATTGAGTGTTTTTATCTGAAATGTGGTCTCTCGCATGATTGAGGAAACTCGTATAAACTATTCACATTTTTTTTTTGCAAGTAGCAGCCACAACATGTTTTTCTTTCTTGGGATACTTCAAGTCCCACCTAGGGATGTTAACATGGCAGGCTCGAGACGGATTGTGCAGGCCCCAGGACTCTCCCCGTTATAAAATATTAGGCCCCATGACTCGCCCAGCCCCAAACCCGAATATAATTTATTTTAATAATTTAATACTAAAATAGTAAGTACTAAAATATTTTAGTTTTAAAAACAAGAACAATAAAATGTTGGCGGTGGTTCGCAATTATGGCGGTCGGGGGCAGACGAGGCAAAATTTTAGTTCAAAAAATACAATTAAATGTTAGTAGTGGTCTGCAGTGATGGCCGTCGGTAGAAGGCGGCAAGCGAGGCGACAACGGTAGTCTTGATTATGAAGATAATTGAGGAAAAAATAAACGCGAAGACAAATTTGATTCAAAAATTAGAGTTCTAGTTTATATTTAATTTTTTTTAAAATAAATATGTTTATATTATATAAATATATATTAATTCTAATAATTATTAAAATATCTGGGTTTGGATTCAAGTAGGGGGTGGGATGGGTTTTAACTAAAACTCGTAACCCGCCCCGAACCCGGGTGGACTTAAAACTTAAAATCCACATGCCCCGAACCATATTTTTTAGATCTGAATCCGCCCTACTAAGAGCGGGTCCGGGGCTAAGCCGCCCATTTGACATCCTTATTCCCACAATTTTCTAACAATTCAATCCTTTAAAGCTTTCTTGAATTTTTTTTCTATTTGAAAATTTCATGCTCACCTCGAGATATTTTGTACCCATATTCATGTTTTTATCCCATTTGGTATAACGAGGCCCTTTTGTTTCTTTATCAGACACCAAATGTGCATCCAGATCCTTCTTTTCTTCTGAATCAACAGTATTGTACCATTTTGCATTCTTATATTATATTCCTACACCATTATTATTCACATTGTCCCGTCCATTTTTCTTTTCTCATTCCTTAATGATCGCAACTTCTTCAACAATTCTTTCATTCACCCCCGCTCATTGTCTGGTTTTTCAATAAAAATATCATCATCCGATAGACCATCAAACCCATCGTACATCCAAGATGGATCATCCGAGTCAGAACCACCACATTCAACACTTGATTTTTCACTATCAGTATAAGATGCACCCCCACTACTTAACACAACACCCACCCCCTCAACACCACCATCATTTCCTACATCACTTTCTGGTGAAGCAATATCATCAAAAACCTTTTGTTCATCGCCTCCACAAGCCTCAACTCCCTCCACAATCCCCTCATCACTGTGAAAGACATCACTCTCTAGTACTCCATCAACCATCTTGTCATCGGAATCCTTTCTATTATCCCTATAGTTACCAAATATTGTTACACGTTCCAAATTCTCCCACACAGCATCTCTGACCTCGTCATTTTTCACATGATGTGTCTCTTCATTGGAATGATGCATCTCATCTCTCTCTAATTACCCTCTCCTGCATCATTACCCTCATGTGTCCTTCCACGGGAGAAATAAAACCTCATTGGACTTACTAATTTCTCTGCCAACATTGTCCAAACTCATAAACTTTAACTCATCTGCAAATATTTGTATCACTAATCCATTCTTATATGCCATCAAAAGGTTAAGAATATTTGCAACACTTCTAATTTACAACACGCTACTTTTCAAAGTTTTACCCAGCAGGAAATAATAATACTCTAAATTACTTCCCACCACACTAGTTTTCACATGCAGATCAACTAATGTCCAATAATTAAATGTATCCTTATCAATATTTTCGAACTTAACCTTTATGCATTCCATGTATTTACCAAATTGACACCAAATTAAATAGCCATCCACCCATAAATCGACATCCATGAAATCTGTCATCTAATACCTGCATGACCCACAACCATTTTAAAAACAAAAAAGTCAGTAAAATAATAGCTAAACACTACATCTATAAATAAAGACAAAACAACATTCAATGCAACACCGACAAAGGATAACACATAACAACCATAACCCACATGGCCTACTAAACCACACAAATGTCAATTTTAAACTGTCAATGCATAACCCAAGAAGAACTCATGGGTCCCGAACAACAAATCATGTTGTAACAAGAGATAATTGAAATTTCAACACTTCATACCAATACAGTGCCTAAAAAGTTATTATATTGAAATCATTTAATACAAGTTCCCAAATAAAAATATAAACGAGAACCTTCAGTCCTGATGAACAACAAATCGCCGAAAAGAAGCTTGAGGGTGTGAATCGGTTCTTACCCGCCGATGAATAACTTGTCGTTAAACAAGAATGAATGCCGTCGCTAGAGGACTCCGAGAATGTCCCGAAATTGCTACCTTCGTGATGAACGAAAAAGAAATTGAAGGAATGAAAGAAATCGATCATTCCTAAGCCCTAATCGATCAAGTAAGAGTGTGTGGGAGTCGTTTTTAATTTTAGAGTTAATGCAATTAAAATATAAAAATAAAAAATTAAATTATCCAGGGGTAAAATGGTCATTTCTAATATGTTTTTAACTCTATTAGTATTGAAGGAGTGTAGGCGTATAATCTATACTACAGAATTTTTTTTTGTTTATCTATCATAGTGGATTTTATGCAAATTTATGATAACACAGGTTATTGCTATGCGATTTTTTACCCAAAATTCTTTGTGGATAATAAAAGGTGAATATTTAATACCCCTACGTCCATTACATTTATATTTGTTTAGTTTTTTCTGTCCATTAAAAATATATATTCTCTTATTCCGTCAAATTTATTCTCACTTTTTTTTTTAGTCCGTCCGCTAAAGTTATTTCATTAATAATTTTGACAAAGTTAACATTTAGTTATTACTCCCCATTCAACACTTATTTATAATAAATACCACTAACTTTATTACATTCTTTCTTTATTTACTTTAATTTCTAACCAAATTTTTAAAAATACCCCCAACTATCTATCATTTCTTTACTAAAACATTCATTTTTCTTAATCTCTGTGCTGAACCCAAGTGGAATAATTTTAATGGACAAAGATAATATAAATTTTACACTCATATTAGAGTATTTATTTACAAAAATATTATAACTACTTACATACTTAATATTAAAAAAAAATATTTTATTTATTAACGCTCATATATTTTTAATTTATTTTATATTTCAATCAACAAATATAGTATTATATTTATTAAAATTTATGTTCAACTTAAATGAGTACATACTTTATGGACGAAAAAAAAAAAAATTGTGTAAAATTAGTTTTTGGTAGTAATATTTTTAAATATATATATAAATGATAAATATTTAAAATTTTAAAATATATATGTAAACAAAATCCATTCTAGCTCAACAACACATGGATTACAAATTCATAAAGAGTTCAAATCAATTGTCAGTTACTAATATAACACAAATAAGTGGGGTAAAATTAGATCAACACATACAGAACATAGGCCACTACATTTTAAACTAACACATACGTGTTATCTTAACATGTTTCATGTATTGAAATTAATAGTATTGTTATATAACATACACATATGAGATACATAGTGTCCACGTAGTGCTTTAGCGATATATCATATACAAATGTGTGGATGTTTGTTCTTGGTCAAACATGTCTATATATATGTATGCTGCGATGAAATAAAAAAACACTACAAGACTTGTTTCAATTATCCTCTCTCTCTCTCGGTCACTTTATCCACTCCTCATTGCTATTACTTTATAGGACTTCACATCAATCACATCACTTATCTACCATACATATACATATATATAGTCATACATCATTACATATTTACATATTATATATATCCATACATCCAACATATACAAATATATGTTATATAACACGTCATCAGCACGAAGGCTCTTGCCTATTTTATTTTTTAAGTTTTATTTTTATATTATCGATATTATCTATTTTCTATACTATAAAAAATCTTCAAAAATTTTCTTTTAAATCTTTGAGTCTCACCAGCAATAATTTTTTGACTTGGTCCCTGGAAGGAAGAAAGACATCTGGCTTCTATGGACCTTGTTCATACAATTGCCAATGAAAATACGGCTGTAAGCCAAGATCGGGCCAAGCATATCATTTTCATTCATCACCATTTGGACATTCCTCTACAGTCTAAATATTTGACGATAAAAGATTCACTTGATTTGTGAAATGAATTGAGGGAGAGATTTGGGCACTTAAAATATATCATTATCCCAAAAGCCGAACATGACTGGCTTAACCTGCGGTTGCAGAATTATAAAACTGTTACAGAGTATAACTCTGCTATCCATCATATTACATCTCAGTTAAAACTCTGCGAGAAATTGTTACTGAGAATGATAAATTGGAAAAGACTCTTTATACCTTTCATACTTCTAATGTTGTGTTGCAACAACAATATCGTGAGAAAAACTTTCAAAAGTACTCACAGCTCATTGCATGTCTATTATTAGCTGAGCAAAATAATGAATTACTGATAAAACATCATCAGTCCCGATTCACTAGTTTCAGTCCGTTCCCTGAAGCGAAAGTGACATTTTCTGAACGAGGCCGTGGACGTGGACGTGGTCGCGGTCACGAGAGTCAACGCGGTCGATATACCCCTTACAATCGCCACAGTTTTGACATTATTAGGATGCAGAGTAAACCCCAATATGGGGATGTAGCCAAAAAGGCTAAACAAGGAAAGAGGCCAATCAACATTTGTAATCGGTGTGACATTGAAGGCCTTTGAGCCAATACCTGCAGAAAAACCAAACACCTAGTTGATCTTTATCAAGTCTCACTGCAGAAAAAAGGGAATGAGGTTGAGACTAATCACATTGATAATGATGACGACCCCGATGATGATCTTCTAGATTACGACACAATGCATTTTGATATAGCGAACTTTGTCGTAAATCCAGAAAACCACATGTGACAGACATATCATGTCCTTTTACATTATGTTATTTTATATCCTGTAATCTTTAAATAATCGTTTATACCTTTTTGTATTGTATTTTTTAATATGTATATTTTCTTTTATTAATACTGCATTTATTTATTTTTTAAGGTTAAATGGATGCCAATCAAAATTATGAAAATATGTGTTTCATTGACAGTGCAACGACGCATACTATATTGAAACACGAAAAATATTTCTCTCATTTGAAAAGGGAAATGATGAATGTCAATACAATAAATGGCAGTGCAAAATTAATTGAAGGCTCTAGAGAAGCCATTATATTTCTCCCCGCGGGGACGGAAATTGTAATACAATATGCACTGTTGGCCACTAAAGCTCGAAGAAATTTACTGAGCTTTCATGAAATTCGGAAAAATGGTTATCACATTGAAACTATGAGTGATACCGATGGTGAATTTTTATTGATCACCAATATCATTGATAAAAGAAATGCATCATTGAGAGATTACCCTCACTCTCTACTAGTTTATATTATGTCAGATTAAGTGTTGTTAAAACACACCTCACGGTAGATCAAAAGACTACCAATTTTCAAATATGACATGATCGCCTTGGGCATCCTGGTAGTATAATGATGTGGCGAATAATTGAGAATTCGCATGGCCATTCATTAAAAGGTCAAAAAGTGTTAAACTCAAATGAATTAACTTGTGTTGTCTGCACTAAAAAAAAATTGATAATCAGGCCATCGCCAGCTAAAGTAGGTATTAAATCACTTATATTGTTGGAAAGAATACACGGAGAAATATGTAGACCAATAGACCTACCGTGTGGGTCATTTAAATATTTTATGGTGCTTATTGATGCATCTACTAGATGGTCACATGTTTGTTTATTATCCACTCGCAATTTGGCATTTGTGAGATTACTTGCCCAAATTATTAAATTACGGGCACAATTCTCCAATAATCCAATTAAGACTATACGTCTGGATAATGATGGTGAATATTCATTGAATGCATTTGAAAATTATTGCATGTCGATTGGAATTGATATAGAGCACCCAGTTGCTTATGCTCATACACAAAATGGTCTGACAGAATCACTTATTAAAATATTGCAATTGATTTCTAGACCATTACTAATGAGGTCTATGTTGCCCGCTTCAAGCTTGGGGGCATGCGATCATACATACAGGAACTCTCATAAGAATGAGGTTGACAAACTATCATAGCTATTCCCATATGCAATTAGTATTTGGTCACAGACCAAATATATCTCATCTACGTATTTTTGGGTTTGCTGTTTATGTTCATATTACACCTTCCAAACGTATAAATATGGGTCCTCAACGTAGATTTGACATTTATGTCGGATATAAATCACCGTCAATTATAAAATATCTTGAACCTATGACGGGTGATTTATTCATTGAAAGATTTGCAGATTGTCATTTTGACGAATCATATTTTCCGACATTAGGGGGAGACAGAAATGAACCGAAAATGGATATTAATTGGAAAATCCCATTGAATTTTTGTGATCCCGTACAAAGCAGTGTGAACTAGAAGTTCTATGCATTATACATTTGCAAAATATTGCAAATTAGTTACTAGATGCTTTCAATAACTCGAGCAAAGTCACTCGATCATATATCTCATTTGCTAATGCTCTGGCTAAAATAATTGTCCCTTATGGACAAATTGCAAGTGTTAATGAATCAGCGACACGCTTAAAGCGTGGTAGACCACTCGGTTCTAAAGACAAACATAATCGAAAGAAATGAGGAATGAATTATGATAATCATAAAAGTATCAGGATTGACATTGATAAACCTCAATTTAACGAGGAAGTCAACCATGAAATACTTTCTCCAGAAGAACATGATCTTGAAGAACAAGATGAAATTATTGAATACTCAATTAACTATGTTACTTCAAGAAAATATTGGAACCTTAAACAGACAATTATTGATAATGCCTTCGCATACAGTTTAACACTTGATATAATGGAAGAAAATGAGGATCCAGAGCCAAAATCGGTTCATAAATATCGGAAAAGAAATGATTGGCCAAAATGGAAACATGCGATTCAATTAGAGTTTGACTCATTAAACAAAAGAGAGGTCTTCAGACCAATTTTTCAAACGCTAGAAGGTATAAAACTAGTTAGATACAAATTGGTGTTTGTACGAAAAAAAAGAAGAAGAACATAATGAATTTGTGAGATATAAAGCCCGTCTTGTAGCTCAGGGATCTAAAAAAGACCTGAAGTAGATTTTGATGAAACATACTCTCCGGTTGTTGATGGAATAACATTTAAATACCTTGTGAGCCTAGAAGTGCGAGAAAAACTCGATATGCGACTTTTAGACGTAGTTATTGCATATCTTTATGGCTATTTGGATACTGATATTTATATGAAAGTTCCTGAGGGATTCAATATGCCTGAAACATACAAATTAAACCGAAGGGAATCATATTACATCAAATTGAAAAAGTCATTGTATGGACTTAAACAATCAGGGCGAATATGATATAACATTCTCAATGTATGTTTAATAAAAGAATGTTATACTAATGATCCAATATGCTCATGCATCTTTATAAAAAAAATATATCAAATTTTGTCATTATTGCAATATATGTTAATGATCTCAATTTAATTGGAACTTCTAAAGAGATCCAAATTGCAGTTGAATATCTAAAGAAAGAATTTGAGATCAAAGATTTTGGAAAGACAAAATATTGCCTTGGATTACAAGTAAATCATGTGAACAATGAGATATTTATTCATCAATCCACATATATCCGAAAGCTATTAAAACAATTTTATATGAATAAATCTCACTCTTTGAGTACACTAATGGTAATCAGATCCATTGATCCTAGTAAAGATCCATTTAGGCCAAGAGAAGAAAATGAAGAAATACTTGGCCCCGAGGTACCATATTTCAGCGCTATTGACGCATTAATGTACCTTGTAAATTGTACTAGACAAGATATATCTTTTTCAGTAAATCTATTGGCCAAGTTTAGTGCATCCCCCACAAAGCGCCATTGGAATGGTATCAAACACATTTTTCGTTATCTTCATGGGACACATGACCTCGGTCTATTTTATCTGAGTGAATCTTAAAAAGAATTAATTTGTTATACTAATACTGGTTATCTGTCTGATCCACATAAAGTAAAATCTCAAACATGCTATTTATTAACTTCTAGTGGTACAACAATCTCCTAGAGATCTGCTAAACAGACGATAACAGCTACTTCTTCAAACCATGTTGAGGTTTTAGCAATTCACAAAGCCAGTCATGAATGCGTTTTGTTGGGGTCTATGACTCATCATATTCAGAAAATTTGTGCCTTGATTACTTAAGATATATTACCTCCTATAATATTATTTTAAAATAATGCAGCTTGTATAGCTCAATTAAAGGGATGATATATCAAAGGCAATCGGACAAATCACGTATCTACGAAGTTCTTTTTCACTCACGATCTTCAGAAAAGTGGTGAAATTAATGTGTAACAAATTCGATCATCTGAAAATTTTGCAAATTTATTTACAAATGTTCTACCAACTGCAACATTCAACAAATTGGTACAAGGAATTGGAATGTGTTGGTTGAAAGACGTCAAATAAAGTCCAAAACAGGGGGAGCGTATTAATATAGCTTGTACTCTTTTTCCTTCACTTGGATTTTTTTTTAACAGGGTTTTTTCCTAATAAAATTTTAACGAGACACATTCTTTATATAAAAATATCCAATAGAAGAGTGTTATATATCATACACATATGAGATACATAGTATCGACGTAGTATTTTACCGATATATCATAAACAAATGTGTACATATTTATTATCGGTGGGTAAACATATTTACCCACTCCACATAGTATTTTACCGACATATCATAAACAAATATGTACATATTTATTATCGGTGGGTAAACATATTTACCCACTCCACATTACTATTAGTTAGTAACACTTCACATTAATCACATCACTTATGTACCATACATACATATAGATAGTTATACATCATTAAATATTTACATATTATATATATCCATACGTCCAGCATATACAAACATATGTTATATATAAAGTTATTTATTATATAACCATTATTGTATATTATATGGATTATCGTTATAATTTATTAATTTATTTGTTATTATTATTATAAATCTTATTCTATAGGCTTATGATATATTTTTTGTTTGGACATATTAAAAATACTATTATTTTGTTAAATATGAAAACTAAACCCACACATACCCAACAACATCATTTAGGACAAAAGATAGCTGGTTAAACCATTTTCAATCTAAATCTTTTATTTTCTCTAAAAAGTAATATTCTATACTCCCTTCGTCACGCAAAACGTGCATCATTTGTTTTTTTACAAGATTTTAATATTAGTATTATACTATTAGTTTATAGTAAAAAGACAAAAATATTCCAATTTATATTGTGTAATGTAAAAATAATTATATTTTTATAATAAATTATAAGTTTTAAAGGTATTTATTATGTTAAATAAGTAATACAATTACTAAATTAAGAAATAGTATCCTATGATCAAAAATGAAAATAGTATTTTGTGACGGAGAGAGTATATTTTTTGTTTTAACTTTTTTAAAAACAATTATATAACCATCATTCAATTTTTATTTATTTACATATCAACCCCAAAATAATACTTTTATAAATTCAAATTGTACAATATTAACCATAATAATAAAATTATTTAATTTAATTATATTTTGTATTTGATATTGTAGTCCCATTTTATTTCATTTTGCAATATTTTTTTTAATAGTATAATTAATTTCTTTTATATTATGTAAATGTTTTTACAATATAATAATTATGATTAATATAATTATATCTATTAATAATTTTACTTATATGTAATTTATAATTTATAGAATAATAAAAAATTTAAATTATAAATTTAAATACCAAATTTATAAAAACATAATGGGTAAAAAAAAATAGGTTTTCCTCCAAATTTGAAGAAATCTACAATAACCCTTGAAATTCCTCCATAAATGGAAAATTAAATAGAGCATGTTGGATCAACTTTCAGTCTTTCACTCCAAATGCTGGTTCATTTGGTTTATTTTAAGTGAACGAGTAGTCGGGGATTTGAACCTAACCTAACGTTACGGAACAAATATTGTATCATTTTTATAAAGTAGAATAGTTGATTGAATCTCTTTTATAGATAAATAAAATAAATAATTTGAACGTGTAACAAGAATTGTAGTTCAACATTTAATTTTACCTTTAATAATGAAAATATTTAACTATAAATTAAATTATCAATAATATATTACGTCATTTGTCATCAAAATATGTGTTCACTTTTTTTGTATTTTACAAAAAATATTGAACATAAATTTGAATGAAAAAAAATAATAGTATAACATCTAACTAAATAAAATTTTAAAAATCACATTTCAATAAAATATATTAATAGCAGAAAGTCCAAACCATTTATACCAAAAACTATAGTTCACCAAGTCTTCACTTCACTTCATATACGAATACTAACTATGCTACTTCACCAATAATATATATATATACCACGCTCCCGTGGATCAACAGCAACGGCCATATCCGCAAAACGAGCAGTTTTCGACTGACAATACTCGAAGGACCTTTAACCAAAAGTTGCCGTAGATCGATCAAACTCCAACGTCACTTAACTAGCTTTACGGCGAAGGATAGAGTCCTTCAATCCGCAATGTTTATAGCTTTTTGCTTCGAAAACAGCTTGTTGAGTTCCTCAGCATTAGCCTCCAAACCCAATAGTTTCTTATTCAAAAACTTTATCTTCTCAAAACTCTCCTTCAAACACCCAACATATCGATCCTCTTCTTTCTTAATCGTCGACACCATAGCCCTTTCCCTGTACTTGTCGAACTTCGTTTGCGCTTCTTTCAAAGCCTTCTTGTACCCATCGAGCGACGCCCTTTTCATCGCCAGCTCGCGCTCCAGCCTGTATATCATCAAATCTTTCTTCCTTATCTCTTCCAAATGATCCTTGTACAAATCTTCGAGCTCTGTGTCGCGCTCCCGCGCCAAATTTAGTAAGCGATCGTGCTCTTTTGCCGCTCCCTTCAGAAGCAAATCCTTCTCCATGTACATTGCCTTAGCCCTTTCTGTCATTTCGCGAATCAGATCAAAATTCAACTTCTTGCTGCCGCCTGAAACGCAGTCGTTATCCTCGACCACCACCACTTCTTCCTCCAAACAATTATTAACTTCTTCGTTAACTCGATCATGGCTCGAAAATGGCATATTTGCAGCTTCGATTCCCTCCATTGTTTCGAAATTCCCATCGTCCTTCGAATCATTTTCGACGCCATTTTCGATTTCGAATGCCTCTAAGAACAACTCCTCTTGCTGCAATTTCATCAAACGCTGCAAATGCGAAGCATAGTAACAATCCGTAAGTAATTTCCCCTGCCCCAATTCCTTTTCCGCCATTGCCCAAACCAGCGCCGCCCAATCCACATTTTCCGGCCGGCCGCGGCGGATCTCCGCCACCCGATCCGCCACATCCGCCGGCATCGCCCAATCGTCGCCGTGAAGAAGCAGCCATTCCGACACAAGCTCTTCTAGAAATTCCAGCGATTCGTCCCTGTACCGTAACCCTAGCCGCCGCCCCCTCTTCCCCGCCGGCGGCAGATTCAAAGCTAAACCGAACTCGGACTTTCCGAGCTTCACTCGACGGCCGTTCACACAGCTTTCCGACGACTTGGCGTCGTATGTCTCGATCAGCTGCGCCATCAAATCCACTCTAATGTCCCGATCGAAATCCATGTGGACGAACTCCCACAAGCCAAGGCTCCGCAGAAGCCTCTCGTGCCTGGCGAAGTGCGGAATCCTCTGCGGCACAAATGGTATGGGGTTTAGCCGCCTTTCCGCCATAGCCAGAAGCTTTTGGTCGGAAGTTTGAAAGTCAGGCGTTAGGGTTTCGTTGTCGTCTGGGTCTTCTTCCCAGAAGAGAAGGCGCAGTAGGGTTTGATCATATGTAGTGGTGGGTGGGGAGGTTTGGGGGTTGGATGGAGTCGACATCGACATGGGTGGGGGTGGGGGGGTAAGGGGTGAGGGAATAAATCCGTATCCGGTAGCTAAAAGCGCATTGGCATTGGCATTGGCGTGTGAAGCTGATGAAGGTGGGCTGGCATGGCCTGGCCTGAGGTCTGAGGTGTGCGTGGGTCTCTCTCCCGCTGCCATTTTGAGGCAAGGCATCTCTGCGTGTTTTAAAAACTTGATTATGGAGAACAGGGAAACAAATCATACTCACCGTACGATCTTCCGACGCCTTACAGTGGCCGTACGATTTCCTATTTGCTTGGGCTGTTTCAGACTTTTTAAAGACTGGTATATGTTGATTGGAAAAAAATTAATTTTTGTACTAATATAATTAAAATTTATGGTTTTAATATAATCAAAATTTATTAATTTTGATCCCAATATAAATAATATATTAATTTTAGTTCCAATATAAATAATTTTAATCAATTTTGGTTTAATTATAAACAATTTCAATCAATTTTGGTCTTACCATTAAAAAACTAACGGAAATTACCGACGTGGACACAAAGGAGGTGACGTGGCAGTTGACCTGAAAGTACACGGCCATGTACAATTATACACGACCATGTTGTTACATGGTCATGTATATTTCATTGTATAATTATACATGGCCATGTTGTTACACGGCCATGAAGAATTATACACGGTCATGTTGTTACAGGGCCATTTATATTTTAGTGTATAATTATACATGGTCATGTTGTTACACGGCCATGTACAATTATACACGGTTATGTTGTTACATGACCATGTATATTTCAGTGTATAATTATGCATGACCATGTTGTTACACGGTCATGTATAATTCTACACGGCGGTGTACTTTTTTATTTCGATCTAAAATTTTAATTTTTTGTTATATTTTTTAATTTTTTTTTAATTTATAATAGTTCATATAGTTAAAATGAAGAAAAAAAACAATAATAATCGTAATATAATTAAAATATATCAATTATAGTTCAAAATAAGTATTTACCGGGTATGTTCTTTTGGAAAATTTTGTCTAAAATTCTACTATTCAGAAAAAAAAAAAATTTCTCTTACAAACATCCAATTAATGTATTGAAATAATAAATTAATTTTTAATACTACTATAATATACAAAGTTAAAAACTAGTTGTGTAATTGGATATTTGCAACAAATTTTTTTTTTATGAAAAATAAAATTTTAGACAAAACTTTTCAAAAGAATATATCTTATAAATTTTTATATTTGAATTAAAATTGATAAATTTTAATTATATTATAATTAATATTAATTTTGTCAATTTTAACTATATCAACTAGTTTAAATTCAAAATAATTTTTTTTTTTTAAAAAAAAACATAACAAGAATATAAAATTTTAAACTTAAAATAGAAATGTACATGGCCGTGTATAATTGTATATGGCCGTGTAACAACATGGCCATGTATAATTATACATTGAAATATATATGACCATGTAACAACATGGTCGTGTATAATTGTACATGGCCGTGTACTGTCCAGGTCAACTGCCACGTCACCTCATTCGTGTCCACGTCAGTAATTTTCGTTAGTTTTTTAACGGTAAGATCAAAATTGATTGAAATTATTTATAATTAGACCAAAATTGATTGAAATTATTTATATTTGGACTAAAATTAATGTGTTATTTATATTGGAACCAAAATTGATAAATTTTGGTTATATTAGGACCAAAATTGATAAATTTTTTATATTTGAACCAAAATTGATAAATTTTAGTTATATTGGGACCAAAATTGATTTTGTTTTCTCTATGTTGTTTCATTACAATTTTAGGTTTGATATTTAAATGTTAAAAATTTTCAACTAAAATAATTGTTAGATTATAAAATGTATACTAGCTGAAATCTATATCACAGTCTTTTTATATTTTATTTTTTTTATTCATCAAATTTATATATATATATTTTAAATAATATTTCTTTGTGTTTTTAAATATAAATGTATAAAAATATTTTTATTTTATTTATTGGGTGAAATTATTTTATATTAAATTAAAATTTGCATAAAACATCTTATTTGTTCAAAAATAATGTTTGATTATAAATATATACCTAAATTATGCAAATTTATACAAATAAAAAAAATAAAAAAAATCTTAAATAGTTTTTGAAATAAAATAATTAATTAATTAATTAATCTTTTATGTTTATAATATTTGTAAAATCAATAACAATTTATATTTAAAAACTAAAATAAAAGATTAATTGATTTTATCTATTTATTTTATTAAAAAAAATTTATTTAATATATTTACTGTTTATATATATATATAACTTGAATAATTAGGTTAGTATTAACGTCGAAACATCAACTTTAGAAGAAAAATGATATTTGGTGCAAATATTAATTGAAATACAAGGTATCTTATATAGTTTTACTGAGATGAATGATTATATAATTTATCATATATTTTATTTTTTCCATAAATTTATTCTATTTTGAAAGAAATTTTATAGTCCCTGTGTTTCAGCAACGGTGTCCCATTTACCGTAGATACGTGAATTTATGAGTTGTATAATTAGTAAATAATTAAGAATGTATTAGTGAAAATAATTTTAGATTAAAATTAACATAACTAATTAGTCTAATTAAAATTAAAATTTTAAAATTTAAAACAAAATTAAAATATATAATTCTTTTAAAAAAATGACAGAATAAGTGAAATGTATAAAAATAAAAATATAGATATAGATATAGTAAGTAGGACAAAAAGGAATATTTAACTATTAATATTTATTTACTATAATTATCACAATTTGTTTGGGGGTTTGGATTTTGAGTTGGGATTTGAATAGTAAAAATTTTGAATTTGAATAGTTGTATGATGTGATATAAATAGATGTTGATGTGATGTTTTGAATGTAAAATTGATTTTTAATATAATATAAAAAATAAAAAATAGGTGTTTGATTTGATGTTTTTGGGGAAAAAAATTGGATGAATAGTAGAAATCTTATTAAATCCCCCAAACAAACACATAAAATATTACAATATTCTCTTTAATCACTAATATAATTCATATATTAATTAGATACACTTAATTAAAAATTGATATGATTATTTGAAATAAGTGTGATTGTAAATTTAAAATTGTGATTCACCATTGAATAATTAAATATTATTTGACTATAAATTAATTTATTATCTAATATATATTTGATTAAAAAATTTAAAAAATATTTTTAATGGTTTAAAAATTATATATTATTAAATATAATATAATATTATATAAATAAATACTAAAGTATATATACATAAATACTATAATTAAATTTTAGTATGTCAGATGTTTCCCCGATAATTCAAAAATTCACCGAGAACATTATTAAAAATCGCAAAAGAGGTGGGAAAATGATTTTTCTATAAATCCTTGTACCTTGAGTTGTGTTAATTACGAATATAATTATAATTAATTATATATTTAAATAAGAATTAAAAATATTATTAAATTAGTTTTTAAATTAATAAAAAATTATTAATTACGAATATAACTAAAATTGATTACAGACTTAAATTAAATTAAGAAAATATTAAATTAGTTTTAAAATTATTTAGAAATATTTTATTTTTAATTTAATTAACTAGTATTATAATCATCATTAATGATATATTTAACTGAGAATTGAAAAATATTAAATAATACAAAAAAAAATGTAAACGACGGGACCTACCGATATCTTATATATAATATATAGATAATAATAATAATAAATTTAAAATTTTCATAAATATATTTATTAATTATAATTTCATTAATTATATCTATTATAACTATATAATATTAATTGATAGGTTATTAATTATATAAATTAATATAATTATATTTATTAAAATATTCAAAAAAATTAAGAAAATAGATTTGGTCACATGGGACCCATCAAGCTCAAATATATAAAATATAATATATATTATTTAAATATAAAATTAATTTTTATATAATATAAAATATAAAACATAAGTTTTATTTAATTGCGGTGTATTTGTTTAATATTTTGGTTTGATACATAATTTTAAAATTTGAAGTATGAAAATATAAAAAATAAAATAAAATAAAATACTAAAATTAATAGGTTTGCTCATTCAATTTTATTTTTAGATAGTATGAATCTATATAAATACTCCGCCCATCCTAAAATAACAGATACATTTGAGAGATGGGCACATAAATTAAAAAATAATAGTATTATATTGACAGTGAACGTAAAGTATTTCTAAAAGACTTAATATCTCTGCTCTATATAATTATTGTGAAAAAATAAGAATAATTTTGTAAAAAAGTGGAAATCTAGTTACCAAAAATAGAAATAATATTATTGTTTTGAAACGGACAAAAATAGAAAAATGAAATTATTGTTTTGAGACGAAGAATATTACAAATATATATAATACTCTCTCTTACTCGAAATCTTCTCATTTTCTATTTTAGTGTCTATTCAATTTTTTTTATTTTTTTTAGTAAAATTACATCTTACATAAATACAAAAATACCTCTATTTTATCATATTATTATTTTTACACAAAAAAACAATGACAAAATTATATTTATATAGATCATTTGTACCACACTTTAATAAAATATTAATTTCCCATATAAAATCTTCATATTTTTTATTTTCGTCCGTCTCACATAATTTGACATTTCATTTTTTGAAAATATAATGATACACTTTAATTCCATTTTACATTTCATAATTTATAATTTTTTAATCTTAATTAAATTATTTAGTTATTTTAATATTAATCTATAATTATTTTTATTTATACATTTAATTAATTATCTACTAATTATATTTTACCTAAAATTTTGTATCTACACTAATGTGGTCAAATTACATAGGACAGTGGGAGAAATATATTCATGGCCATACTTTGAAAAATCAAAGAGTATTAAATACAAATGAATTTAAAATGAGTTGTTTGATCAACAAGGAATTTGATAATTACACTATCACCAGCAAAAGTAGAAACTGAATCCCCGCATGTTTAGAACGAATTCATGTTGATATATATATGTGGGTCAGTAGATCCATCATGCAAACCATTCAAATATTTTATAGTGTTTATTGATGCATTTATTCGATGATCGCATAGATGTTTATTATTCATCCGCAATTTGATATTATATGCTCAAATAATTAAATTACGAGCACAGTTTCCAAATCACCCGCTAAATAAAATTCTTCTTGATAATGATGGTGAATATTCATCAAAGATATTTGATGATTATTATATATTTATTAGAATTGATGTTGAGCATCTTATACCGTATGTATATACTCAAAATAATTTAGTTGAATCCGTAAAACCCCCGGAGTTGAATAGTTATATGAGTTGGGGAGGATGTGATACAAGTTGAATAGAGATTAAATGAATTGAATAGACGACTTATATCAACAATGTGCACATTTCTTTTCGTGAGAAAAGAACTTTAGAGTTAAGCGTGTTTGCTCTAGAGTAATTTGACTACTTGTGACATCTAGGGAAGTTTCCCAAAGTGCGCGCAAGTTAGAGCAAAATGCGCTGGAAATGACTTATGTTAACCTGTAGGGCCAATCAAATCGGGACATGTCTGGTTTTGCGTGACTTGCGGGCCGGAGTGTTATAGTTTATGTGTCAGTAGCATCACCCTAATAATTTACTTAAGGCTCGATTCGCATTTTCCGACATTAGAGGGATATCAGATCAATTGAAAAAGAAATTTATTTAAAAAGTACTTTTCAATTTTCTTGATACTCGTAATAGACAACATGAATTAGAAGTGCAACGAATTATACATTTGCAGCGAATAACAAATCAGTTGCCTAGTATTTGTGATGCCAACAGAGTCATCAAATCATATATAGTTGTAAAGAATGCACCAGCTAAAATTGTTGTCCCTAAAAGGCAAATGCAATGTGGTAATGATTCGAATGTACGCCTGAAGCATTGAAAACCTTTAAGTTCCAAAAATAAAAATTCTCGAAAAAAAAAAAGAAAAACAAATGAAAGGGTTGAGAGATTATTGAATGGTAATCAAAATCCTCACGAAACTAGTAGTAGCATGAATCAAATTCCTGAAGAAGTTGACCCTCATAGAATTTCTCTTGAAGAGAATGAAATTATTGAAAATTCAATAAATTACGTTAATAATAGCAAGTATTGGAACTGAAAGGACATAATTATATATAATATTTTTGCATATAATGTAGCACATGATTTAATAGAAAATGACGATGATTATGAACTTAGATCAATTAATGAATTTCGAAAAAGAAAAATTGGTCAAAATGGAAAGATATCATCCAATATGAATTGAATTAATTCACTGGAAAAACAAAATTTTTTCAAACTCATTGTACAAGTACGTGAAGATTTTAAGTCTGTTGACTATAAATTAGTATTTGTTTGAAAACAAAATGAGGATAATGAGATTGCAATATATAAAGCAAGACTTGCAACTCAAGGTATTTCACAAAGATCATAAATTGATTTTACTTATTCTTCAGTAATAGATAGAAAAACATTTCAATATCTTGTTAATTTGGTAGTTCATGAAAATTTAGATATGCGTCTGATGGACGTTGTAACTGTCTATTTGTATAGCTCATTAAATACTTATATCATATAAGAATCCATGAAGGATTCAGTATAACTGAAGCATACAAATAAAAACCAAAAGATTATTATATTAATATACAAAAAATTTTATGTGGACTCAAGCAATCTGGTCGTATATAGTATAATCATCTCAATGAATCATTATTTTAAAACAAAAATATGCCAATAATTTTGTTTGGCTGTGTTTTTATAAATGAAATTAGGGAAAAAATTTTATAATAACTATTTATATGGAAAATTTGAACTTAATTGGAACCCTTAAAAATATGTCCAATAAGCTATTGAATATTTGAAAAATTAGTTTGGAATCAAGGATTTCAAGAAAATAAAATTTTGTCTTGGCCTACAAATTGAATATTTGGAAAATAAAATTTTGATCCATTAATCTACATATACCAGAAGGTACTAAAATGATTTTCTATAAATAAAGCAAATTCATTAAATACTCAAATGATCGTTAGAACTCTTAATCCTATTAAAAATCCTTTTAGACCGAAAGAAAAGAGTAATGAAGCACTTGGTCTTGAAGTACCATATTTAAGTGCTATTTGCGCACTAATGTATCTAACTAATAGTATAAAACCAGACGTAACATTTGCTGTATATTTATTAGCAAGATTTAGTGGAATACTGATAACTAAAATTTGTATATTGTAATTTGTGCAAGTTCATAGGGAATTTATATTCGAAAATAAGTGAGCTAATGTTTATAGAAAAACAAGCGGTCAGATATAGTAATATTTGTGGTTGTAGACCCTGAGTAGTTATAACAATTATTTATACTCTTTATACTGATGAGTTTCCAGCTCGAACACAATGATTTTAAGTCATGAATTTCAAAAGGTGAAGATTTTGAGAAAACAACGAAAATTGCAATAAGGGATCCGCTTTGCAGCGGATCTAAATTTCTAATCTATTAGCGGTAAGTAAAGCGGAATAAGGGGGTGAGCGGAAGCAAGCGAAGCGAGGGCGTAAAATGAAGTGCCAGTGGTAACCAGGTGATCGGGACATGAGCGGAGCGGAAACCGAGTGAACAGGACATGGATGATTGGCGATTACCGAGTGATCGGGACATGAGCGAATGGCACAATTGTTTATATGTATATATAAGTAGGTGACAGAGAGCGAATGAGAGGTGTTATGTCTGACTTGTGCGTTACCAAATGAATAGATTTCCTTGGATGTAATGAGCGAGTGGTGTAAGTGTGTTAACGAAGATAGATGTATATTATGGAAACGGTTAGAGGGAGATGATGTAAGTATATAAACTGAATTGTAAAGAATACATAACACTGGAATTTTACCTTAAGGGATTTACAACAAGACTTCAATGACACCCAGAATTGAAACATTATAAGAAAGAAACCCTACTGTCACTAGGAATCTCTGTGACCTAATAGACCACCGTCTATGTCCCATTAATTATTCCAACTTCTACCTCATTAGTGGTTTTACCCTTATGTTACCTCTTTTTAATCAAAATTGAATTCAGAACAATAGTTAAGCAGGTCGACAAGGCTCCCGCGTACTTAACTACATTGAACTACCTTGAAACCATTTTTGGCGCAAAACAAGGCTTAGATTAATCAATTTTTCTCATGCTCTAAACCAGTGAGATGAAGTTCTTTAAATTCAAAGTTTATATAAGTATGGATAAAGTGTGGAAAGAATAAAAATGAAGAACTGAATGATATTTCATTAATTACTACTATAGCTGGAAAGACTAGAACTACAAAGTTGTAACTAAAAGCAGTAATCTAATCTAAGAAAGCAGTAAAGACTTGGCCAAGGGATGAGGAAAATATCCCTACTCCCTTTGCCATTCCTGTGGAGAACTCCCTTACAGGGTTGGAGCTCTTGGAGGCAGGAAGACAACTGGACTGTGCGGAAGTAAATGCTAAAATACTTCAAAAAAATCGAAGTTGTTTACATGGAGATATTTGACCCTATTTATAGTAGGTGAATTGGGACGGTTGCAAGCAGTTGCTGGGCGGTTCCAACCGCTAGGCAGTTAGGCGGTTGCTGGTAGTTATTCTGTTGAAGCAGTTGCTAGGGCGCCCGCTTCACTTACATTGGATTGTAAGGGCATAGATCTTCCTCGTTTGTCGGAGAGCTGGAGGGCATCAACGCAGCTTGGCTCGCTTGTGCTGGCTGAAAATGAAATGGTTGTACCGCTGCAGTTGGAACACTTAGTTGAAATCTGGTGACATTCTGCAGCGGTGGACGTCTAGATTGTCGCTTGCAAGCGGGAGAGGCTATCACTTGTGAGCGGTGGAAGCCACCGCTTGCCTCTCATGCCTTAGTCTTTTTCAGAAGATGCTCTGGGGGCTTGCGAGCGGAGGTGGCTACCGCTTGTGGCGCATGCCTTAGCTTTTCTGGCACCAGACTACCGCTTAAAAAGCGCAAAAATCGTTAATAATCTCAACAACGAACTCTGGATCATGCCAAGCGATATAGATCAATAATGTATGCCATTAACGGGTTATTATGATGGTTTTTATACATAAATTCGAGTAATACACATTTTTGTCAAGCTAAGAATATGCTC
The DNA here is from genome assembly GCF_009805555.1 of Andrographis paniculata. Taxonomy (NCBI): domain Eukaryota; kingdom Viridiplantae; phylum Streptophyta; class Magnoliopsida; order Lamiales; family Acanthaceae; genus Andrographis; species Andrographis paniculata. The sequence goes on along the minus strand of NW_026137621.1, from coordinate 1,671,737 downwards.
ATATTTGGAGTCATCAAACCTCCTCACACTAAACCTTTGTTCGTCCTCGAACAAACTGAATTAAAGGATCAAAGAGTTATTTTGTTCACTGCAATCAAGAATTGGTAACAATCAGTGCCATGATTGGGAGCAATGTGAACCTCAAATAGAAACAAAGGAGCCATAAGTATTCAGCTTGCCATTTGATTTAACACGATTGGAGTTATCCCGGCATCGTTTACTTTGTTTGCTTCACAGAGAATATTTTTTTGATCAAGGAAACCTTCGGCTGAAGTGTACGGAGAATCATTTTTTTTTTTTTGGATCGAGAGTTTCAAACAAACATTGTGTCTGCTCAAGATCTTATTTGATTCTCACCCACCTAGGCCTTTTCAGTTCCTTTTTAATGATAGGTCCTCCCTGCTTCGCTCACATTGTGTCTTAAACCATATTTAAGGACGTCTATTTTCAAGTTATTTCTCATGAACAAAATCGAAAACATAGGTTTGCTTGCCCTACTAAGTATAGAAAAGTTTGAAACGAAGGGAGCACTAATCTTCACAAGTCTTATTCGTTGTTACTTAGTCTAACGCTAATGTCCGAGTTATAGTGAAGTTCAAAGGACGATTATTCGGTCTGATGTGCTTAAGTCATCTAACTCTACTCTAAAACATATCACAAAGTTTACTCAGTAGGATATTACAGGCATTTCATATAAGAGAACATACTTCAGATTATGTTATGCTTACAGTAAAGAAAAATGTCACTTGTTACCAAAATTGTTGTTTCGTTGATCAATGTTATATACAGCCCTTGCCATTTCTGAGTTATGTACATGGGGGAGGACCCTTTCTTCATTTTCTTTTTTCACTTGAGGGTCCTCGCCCCCTGAGGGAAATTTCGAGATAGCTGCCGCATTAGATCTTCCATTCTCTAGAGACTTCTAGTTGTGTCAAGCTGTTGTTCCATAAGTATGACATTTTGTTGGGTGATTGCTGCGAGTGCTTTCAGAATTTCTGTCAGCGATGCACCCATGCTTGCAGCTTGAGTCTCAAGCACTTCAACCCGCGCTTCTAGTGCGGCGCTTGCCTTCTTGCCAGTGGCCAGTTCTCCAGCCAAATTCCTTGCATAAGTGTCGATCAATGTCTGGGTCATCAAGTATTGGCTGAGTATGGCTGAGTCGAGTTCCTCCAGTCTTCTTTCGATGTTTGCAAGTGTCGAGCGGGGAGCTGATGTGCCTGCTTCAGCCGCTGCTGGTGACTGTCTCTCGGACTCACCCGAACTGATATCCACTGGTTCTTCTTTATGCTGGGAATCGGGTGCTGATTCAGGGGTGACATCCCTGAGGAACACCAGCTGCCTCGCTGCCTCATACTCCAGCTGCTCTGCCTTCTTTCGCTCTAAGTATCTTCTGAATCGCAGCTGAAATTGGGTCAGCGGCTTCCAATATTTGAGCAACTTGACCAGCACCTTTATCTTCCTCTTCTTTTGTCGCTCGAACTACCACAGTTGTTCGAGGCGTTGTATTTCGGCGAACAGCTAAGCTTGTTTCTCTTGGAACTTCTTTTCCTCTTCATCCTCCTTCTCATCGATGATTGTTTTATCTGAGTTAGTTGAGGCCGGAGTCAGAGTTTTGATGTTCTTGGGCTGCGTGGGGACACTTGCAGGAGTGGAAGATTTGAGATTACTACATCCACCTCTTCGGCTTCATTGGCAGCTTCAGCGGTTGTGGCAGCGGGAACCTCGGCTGGATATTCCTTGTAAGATTCCACTGTGACATCGATCCCGCCGATGGTTTCTTCAGTAAACACGGTCTCTCGCTCCTCCTCTGGTCCAGCAACAGTTGGCTCCACCGCTCCCGGCTAGTTAACGGGTGCGGTTTCCTTGCCTGTTCCAGCAGCAGTTGGCTCACCTGCCCCCTGCTGGTCGAAGGGAACAGGTTCATTGCCCAGCGGACTAGGCACTTCGGGTGACACCTCTACCGTCGCTGGCTTCACTGGCGAAGGTCTTTTGGGTTGAGCAGTGGGTTCTCTGATAACGATCCCCTTCCGTAACCTGGAAAGAGGGGAAGGTTTTTATGTATGCCATTAACGGGTTATTATGATGGTTTTTATACAGAAATTCAAGTAATACACATTTTTGTCAAGCTAAGAATATGCTCATATTTGGAGTCATCAAATACCAACACAACGATATTGAAAAGATATTTAACATATTTTTCATTATTTTGAAGAACAATTGATCTCAGTTTATTATATTCAAAGAATTCTCGATGTGAATTGATTGGATATGCTGCTGAGTATCTTTTTAACCCGCATAAAGTCAAGTCTCTGTATAACTATACATTTACTTGTGACGGTACTGTGGAATCCTGAAGATCCACTAAACAAATATTAACCGCAACATATTCAAATAATATTGAAATAATAACAATTCATGAGGCTAGTCGAGAATGCGTTTGGTTGAGATCAATGACTCACCACCTTTTATAAAGAATTGTGATTTGAGATATGAAAATGATAATTCTCATACTATTGTATATGAAGATAATATAAATTGTATAGCTCAACTGAAATGAGGATATATTAAGGGAGATAGAATAAAATATATTTCATTAAAAATATTCTTTACTCATGATCTTCAGAAAAATAGTGAAATGGATCTGCTGCAGATTCTATTGAATGAGAATTTATTAGATTTATTGACCAAGGATTTATCAACTGCAACGTTTGAAAATTTGATAAAGAACATTGAGATGCGTCGGCTGCGAAAATTCTCAGAAGAGTATTTTTAATGCATGAATTATATATTTTTTTCCTTCACTGAAAATTTTGTCCCATTAAAATTTTTCTAATAGAATTTTAATGAGGCATATTCATTATAATAATGACATTTAAAGGAGAGTGTTCTGACTCATTTATTATTTATATGTGTCATTTTCTTGTATTGTCAAATCATTACTCTTGATGATTATTCGTTAGTAGAATTGGCTATAAATAGACACTTCAGTTAAAATGAAATATGGACAATGATTCAGTTTAATGAAATTTACTCCCTCTTTCTCTTTGTTATGTCTCTCTTTTCCTCTCTATTTTCTTTTATCTCAAACATTAATGCACACACGTTTTCAGGTTATTAGGTTCGACCGAAAGTTTATTCAAAGCGCACTCGACGAGTAGCGGTTGCGAGTTTTCACATTATAGAAAAAAAAAAAAAAAAAACACACACACTTATATATATATATATGGATATTCATATACTCCATCCGTCCCAATACAATAGTCTTGTTTACTATTTTCGTCCATTCTAAATCAATAGTCTCATTTCCATAAATAACCATATCACTATAAAACTACCTTTATTTTTTCATTATTATTACACAATTGTCATTATTTTTTACACTAATACATCCACAAGTGCAAAAAAGTCTTTTACCCTTACTTTTTATCCGCTACCAATATAATATCAATATTCCTTAAATCATGTGTCAAACATAACTCAAACTATAATTTTGGGACGAATGGAGTATTTCTTATATTATGCCACATATGACCTATTTCATTTTTAGTACGTCCCATATAAGTTATTTCTAATTTTTGGTAAATTTAACAGTTTTAAATATACTTAACAAATATAAATCAATTTAATTAAATTTTAAATTTCTTATACATGGGATTCATTGAAAAAATTGTAAAAATTATCTCACATGTATATCTCATTACCACTTTTGTCATGTATTTATCTAACTAGCAAAATATATCTTATATGTTTGCATAAGTCACTATTTCTATCATTTGGCCGCGCGTGGTGTGAACGTCATGCGCGGCCAAATGACAAAAATAGCAAATTTTGCAAATATATAAGATATATTTTGCATGCGAGATAAATACATGACAAAAGTGACTATGAGTTATACATCTGAGATATTTTTTACAATTTTAAAATTCTTTTATTTCTATCTCTCTCCTTAATAAATAAATATTTTTATCTATATTTAAAACTTTTTTATATATAAAATTAGTTTATATTAATTATATATAAATAAATAGTATATTTTTTAATTTATTTTTATCACATAAAATTTTATTTTATACAAAATAATTTTATATTATATATATATTTGTTGAGATATAATATTTAAATATCTATTTTAATTTTTTTAATAATATATTATTTTTATTTTAAAAATAATAACAATAGCATATATTTAAAAAATAATAAAATAATATTACAAATGCTATAATTAACATATTAAATTATTCTATCTAAAATATCATATTTTTAACCAAATGGATCATTTTGTCGGGACAGAGAGAGTATTATACATTTATACATATATATTCATATTATAAGATTCTCTCTGTCCCGGTCAGATGACCCTATTTGCTTAAGGACAAGGTAAATAAGTAATGTAGATTAGTAAATTATTAATAATAAGTTATAATATTATTTTATTATTTTTTGTATAAGTAATGTTGTTGATATTTTAAATATTTTTAACATTATATATCAATAAAATATTTCGTATATAATATAGATATCATTTTGTAGATAATAAAATTTTATACTCAAAATACATTATTTACTATTTTCGTTTGTCCCACTCAAAAGTATCTATTTCTTGTTTTAGAAAAAGTTATCATACATTAATACCAATATACTATTTAACTTTTATTTAAATTATAAATATATCATTACACATACAAATACTATATACATAAAATCAAAAAAAAAAAAATGTCAAAAATGCAAAAATGTCAATAATTTGTACACACTTCCACTGTAACCTATCAAATACTATTATTTTTTAATTTATTATCAAATTTCAAATGACCTATTTCAATTGAGATATAGGAAGTATAATACAAATAAATAAAAATATATATATTTATTTATAATTAACTTAAAACTAATTTTATAAAAATAAAAATTTTAAATATAGATAAAAATATTTATTTATTATGTATAGATAAGGATAAAAGAATTTTGAGTGGTCTTAGGTAAAATATTAAAAGATTAATTAAATTTATTAGAAATATAAATTGGTCATCTTTTATTGGACGAAATAAATGTTATTTGATTTTATTATTACTTTCTCCGTCCTAAACACTGCGAACATTATGAGATAATTTGAGATAATTTGGATATTAGTATATTTATTTATTTTTTATTTAAATAATGTGACATATATAAATATAATTTATTATTTTCTTTTATTTGAAGGTATAACCAATATTCGGAAAATTAGAGATAAACATTGAAGTACGTGCCATGTTGATTTTATCCTTTGGGATGAAATTTCCACAATTTTTTTTGTGTTTCTTTTAAAGTAATAATATTACTATGTCTATCTTCTGTGCGGCACGAATTCCCAAATTTGTCTATGGACGGACGTTGTCACTTATCCCTTTCATTTCTTTTAAATACTGCTACTATTAGAACCAACGGCTATTTTTCGCGTATAAATTATGCTAGAAATAATTACTAAAAAAATAATTTTTAATAAAAAAATATATTTTCGTCTGTTTACAATATTATATTTTTTATTTTAGATTGTTTAAATATAAAGTAATTATTTTAATTTTATTTTTTTATAAATATTTTTATTTGGGAAAAAGATTAATTTTGGTTCTAATATAATAGAAATTTATCAATTTTGGTTTCAATATAAAAAAATTATCAATTTTAGTCCTATTATAAAAAATTTCAATTAATTTTGATTCCATTATAAATAATTTCAAACAATTTTAATCTCACTGTTAAAAAATTAAGGAAACTTGCTAACGTGGATACAATGGAGGTGGCGTGGCAGCTCACATAGAAGTTATACGGCCATGTATATTTCAGTGTATAATTATATATGGTCATGTTGTTACACGGTCATGTATAATTCTACACGGCCGTGTACCTTTCTATTTTGGTCTAAAATTTTACTTTTTTGTTAAAAAAAAATATTTTAAATTTAGAATAGTTAATATAGATAAAATGAAAAAAAAAAAATCAATAATAATCATAATATAATTAAAATGTATTAATTTTAGTTCAAATATAAATATTTATGAGTATGTTTTGTCTAAAATTTTACTATTTACAAAAAAAAAACAAAAATTCTTAAAAACATTAAATTCACAACTATTTTTTATTTTTGTATTATGATATTAAAAATTAATTTAACAATTCAATACAAAAAAAAATTTCAACATAGATATATAATTGTATTGAAATAATAAATCAATTTTTAATACTACTATAATATATAAAAATAAGAAATAGTTGTGTAATTGCATTTTGTAAGAATAATTTTTATTTTTTTATGAAAAATAAAGTTTTAGACAAATCTTTTTAAAAGAATATATCTTATAACTTTTTATATTTGAATTACAATTTATACATTTTAATTATATTAGGATTACTATTGATTTTTTCCATTTTAACTGTATCAACTATTCTAAATTTAAAATATTTTTTTTTTAAAATAAATCTAGCAAAAAAAAATTAAATTTCAGACGAAAACAGAAAAATATGTGGCCGTATAAAATTTTATACATGACCGTGTAACAACCTCACTATGTATAATTATACACTAAAATATTTCTAGCTGTATGACAACATATCCGTGTATAATTGTACATGATCGTGTAGTTTCCAGGTGACGTGGCGTCCGCGTCAGCAATTTCCGTTAGTTTTTTTAACGGTGGAACCAAAATTGATTGAAATTGTTTATAATGAGACCAAAATTGATTAAAATTATTTATAATATGACTAAAATGAATAAGTTTTTTATATTGTGACTAAAATTAATAAATTTCAATTATATTATTAACAAAATTAATTTTTTACCTGTGTCCCATAAAAAGTTATATATATTCAAATTGGATGAAAGATATAAAAAACTTGAGGTTGTGTAGGCTTGGTGGCGTGGGAATGATCAATTATGCCACAATCTATTTATTTTTTTATTCACAAATATTTTAAAATTTTATTTTTAATTATGTTTAATTACAACCAATAAAAATAAATATGATCCAAAAATATAAAAGCTCGACTCGGATATGATATGAAAATTCAAATTTAGGCCGAATGTAGCGGAAATTTTTAAAAGATAAAAATAATTTAAAGTTTAATATTTTTAAAAATATTTCATAATTAATAAATTTTAACAATGTATTTTGTTTTGGATTTTTTTAGTTTGTGTAAATAAATAAAAAGAAAATTGAATAAACATTTGATTTAATATAAATATATATTAATACGATGATATAATATAAAAATGATAAGTAGAAGTTTAATTTGAAAATTTTTAGAAGAAAAAATTGATAAATAAATGCGGATGTGCTCGCTTAAAGTTTGTATTTTAAATAATATATATTAAATTTTAAATAGGTTGGTTAATATAATATAAATATATTTTGGAATGATGTTCTAAATGTTAAATTAATTTTTAATATAATATAAAAATTTAAAAATATAAAAATAAAAAAGTTTGATTTGATAAATTTAGAAGGAAAAAATTGAAGAATAAAGTTTAACGATATATTTTGTTGGATGCTTAGATTTTGGATTTGAATAGTAAGATTTTTTAAAATTCAAATATTTTTTATGTTTTATATATAGTAATCGATGTGATATTTATTATTTGATTTGATATTTTTGAAGAAAAATTCCGTGAATAAACTTAACAATGATTTTGGTTGGAGTTTGGATTTTTAGTTTGAGTATTGAGAGTAAAATTTTTCAATTCGAATAATTATTTAATGTTCTATGAATATGTATTAGCATGATATTTCTTTATATAAAAATAAATTTTATTATAGTATAAAAAATAAAAGAAATAAAAGTTTGATTTGATATTTTCATACCATCAAATATAAATATTATTTTCATCCCAAACTCAAATCAATTTTTCGAACATTATTTTCATACCAAACTTAAACCAATTTTTTTCCAAATTCATTAAAAGAGACACACAAGTGTTTGGTTAGGTGTTTAAAGTTTAAATATTAATTTTTTAAAAAAAATTGAATAATTATTTGATATTATATAAATACATATGATAATCTAATGTGAAGATATTTTTTAATATAATATAAAAATAATTCTTTTAGTTGATATTTTTTTAAAGAAAAAATAAAATTGGTGAATAGTTAATTTTGTAAATCCAATAACTAATTCACATTTCAATTAAATAATCTGTAATAAGTAATTTAAATTATTTATTTTTAAAAAATAGTAATATTACAAATAATTATATTAATTATTTGTGCAAATGCAAAAATTATTTATGCCAAAATATTTAATAGTTATTTCATTTATAAAATATTAAATAAATTAATATATTTTATTATAGTGTAATTTTCATATCAATTAAATTATACGCAATTAATTTATTAATACATACTTTCTTAATAACTATGCTCAAAAGAAAGTGGCATAATATCATGGGACGGACAAAATATAGATTAATATTTAAGAATTATAATATAATTTTATATAAAAATATTATTAGATAATAAAAATATATAAAAATAAATAAATAATTATGAATTTTATAAAATAGTAAAAGTAATGGTTAATAAAGAAAGTAAATTGAATATTGAGATAATCATGATGTGGATGAAAAATAAAAAAATAATAAAATATAGGTAATAACAGCGGATGCTCTAATATCCAAATAAATATTTTAAATATTTAATTGTTAGGTATTACAAGATACTTTATTGTATTTAAACTAAAATTAGAATGAAAAAAAAAAAATCCAAACTCTTAACAAAAACTAAACAAACCATTTTTAAGTGTTTTTTTTTTTTTTTAATGTTAGAAAAATGATATTTAAGTAAATATGAAAATTGATATTTAGTATTGAATTTATAATTTTATTTTGTATTGAATCATTAATTTTGTTTTATTTTGTATATGTATATATTGTAATTTTTTGATAATATTATTAAGAAATAAGTTATATTTTTGTTTGAGGGAACAAACTTTTAAACTTAAAAAAAAAAAAAATACTAATAATTTTGTGACAGATATAATATTAATTAACTTTTTAAATACTTAATGAAATGGATTTGAAACCTATAGATAACTTTCGGTATAAAATATTTATACTATAAAAATATTATATTATATACTATTATCTCCGTTGAGCTTTAAGGATTCTATTTATATTTTTTATGATATTTGGATATTAATTATTATATCAAAATATAATATAAATTAAAAAAATGTAAAAATATTTTAATTAGTGTCTTATAATATTAATAGAAGAATATTTGTACAAAACATTTATACAAATACAAATATATTTTTAGTGTTAAATACAATAACGTAAAAAATAACTCTTAAAGGCGGACAGATGGATATTTAAAATAGGATAAATCATTTATTAATTTGAAATACATTGTATCAATAAACTAAAAATAAATAAATTTATAATAATTTAGTACAAATAACTCCAAATTTGAATGGGGGTGTGTTTGTTTTCATTTCCAATTGGATTTAGAAATTTTATTTTTTATTAAATAATATTTGATATAATAATATGAAACTTTAACTAGTAATAATTTTGTAGAAAAAAACACACACACACAAAATATGACATTCAATATGTTGTTAGCAAAACTTTAGATCATGTTCGTTGGATTTTTTTTTATAGTATTTTCTAAAAAGATTTTATCCAAAATTTAATTTTTACTTTTTATATTATTTAAAATTTAAATTAAAATCAGAATATAATGCCAAACACTTATTTATATTATCAAAATTTTAAACACCCATAGGTTCACTCAATCATTCTCGTAAGTTTTTTTTACTATATACAAATATGCTCCATCCCTTTGGCCTCCAAATATGTAGTTTGTTATTTTCGTCGTCACATAACAAACATATATATATATATATTTTAGGAGATGGTTAAGATGCTGAATTGAAAATATCAATACTACGCTGTTTTTCAATTTAGCACATATTAGTAGGGATGTCAACAGGGCGTGTTAGGGACGGGTTCTGTAGGCTCAGAGACCCGCCCCGTTATAAAATATTAGGCTCTGAGACTCGCCCCGCCCTGTTTCCACCCGGCCCTAAGACCCGCTCTGGGGCCAACTTGACAAACCCGTTTTTTTAAAAAATATATAATAATAAATATTTTTTTAACAATCGAATACTAAAATAAATAACATTAAAAACACACAAAAAAAAATCTAAAAAAAATCAAATATTGATTCATAAAAATAAGATAAATAAATAAATAATATATTTTTATTATATAAATATACATATATTAGGTATAATAATTTTAAAAAATTATTTAGAGTAGACGACTAATTGAATTTTATATTTAAAATTATTTAAGTAAATAAATAATATATTTTTATTATATAAATGTACATATATATTAGTTATAATAATTTTAAAAAATATCCGGGTTCGGATCCGGGTTGGGGCGGGTTTTTAGTAAAACCTGTAACCCGTCCCAAACCCGGCCGGGTTTAAAATTTTAAATCCACAACTCGCCCCGAAACATATTATTTAGACCTGAATCCGCCCATTAAGAGCAGGTCCGAGGCTAACCCGCCCCATTTGACATCCCTACATATTAGATGTATAAACAACACACATTACTATTATATATAATACATACTGTGTATAATAATTGTAAGTGTTTTATTTATAATAACAAGTGTGTTGTATAGAAGTATGTCATGTGCTAAAATCAAATATTGTGTGCTGTACGAGACTATAATATGTGTTGTTAGTTCATGTGTTTTATTTGTATTATATTAACATATACAATATGTGATCTGTAATAATATTGTGTGCCATGTGTTGTTTGTTTATGTGATGTATTTTATTATATTAACATATGTAATATGATGTATATAGTAATATGTGCTATCAAACAACACAATGCTGAATTTAGTTGCCGCCATATTTTTAATAATTATAGATTCAATTATTCAATATAAATACATTTATTTTCCCGATATTGTTATTTTTACATTAAAAAGTAAAAATAAAAATATTTTTAATTTAATTTTATCTGTTATTATAAGTAAAATATGTTTATTTTTAAAATTTCATAATAAAACAATATATATACCTTTATCCGGGTGGAAGTAGTATTATTTTATTTAATAAAATATCACGTTACAATTATTATTAAAAAAGATACCGACTAAATATTCTTTAGTTTTCAAGAACGAACTTAATACTTTTGTCGTTTATTTCTACATGTTGGTATAAAAAAAATTGTACTAAGAAACAGGTACGTTTATTGTATATGAAGTAGATAGGATCAGCCAGTATAGTGTCGTACACCGTACGGATCTGGTTTGCCATCTTACCAAATTTTTTATTAGTATTATTATTTATTAATCTTTCAATTTTATATTTTGCAATATTTAAATAGATTATTTAACTTAATTTTTTTAAAAAATATTATACTTAACTTTATCACATAATTCAAATAAAAAGATAAATATATTGGATAAACTGTTTTCTTAGTCCCATAACTAGATCTTCTTATTATTTTAGTCTTGGAGGTGGAGCATGTCACAAACTAGTCCCATAAGTAAAAAATTTTCATTATTTTAGTCCTCCGGCGCCGGAGACGTCCGTGTGGCTCGCAGGAGGTAACGTGTCCGCCAGGTTAGCGACACCTGGCGGACAAGTTCATTTTTTTTTTTTCATTTTTTAATTTTTTTTTAAAACTTATTTTTCATTTATTTTAAATTTTATTTGCATTTTTTTATTTGGTCCAATTAAAAAAAAAAAATTAAAAATAGATTAAAAAAAAAAATTCACGTGTCCTCCAGGTGTCGCTGATCTGGCGGGACACTTGGCGGACACGTCACTTCCAGCGAGCCACGCGGGCGTCTCCGGCGCCGGAGGACTAAAACAGCGAAAATTTGTCACTTATGAGACTAGTTTGCAATAGACTCTACTTACGGGACTAAAATGATAAGGGGGTCCAATTACGGAACTAAAAAACAGTTTAGCGATAGATATGTATTTTCTTACCATATTATTTAATTTTTATATATTTATTCTATTTAATATTATTTATGTAAATTCTCGTACCAAAAATAAAATATTATACTATATTTTAAACGAAGAGAATACTTTATTGTCCAAGTAGTATAGTATTTCTTTGAGTTGTATTAAACAATAATTTTTAAAATAAAAAAATACTCTCTCCGATTAAAATGATATAATATCATGCTTGTAGTAGGTTTGAATTTTGGATTGAGATTTGAATAGTAAAAAATTTGAAGTTGAATAGTTATATAATGTGATATAAATATGCATTGATATGATGTTTTGAATGTAAAATTAATTTTTAATATAATATAAAAAATAAAAAATAGGTGTTTGATTTTATGTTTTTCGCGAGAAAAAATTTTTGTGAACGGTAGAAATTCACACAAATCCTTCAAACAAACATACCCTAAAATAATAAATACATATATATATATATGGTTAATATATAAGTAAGAGTGTAATTGATACACTCGTCTTCCTCGGTACTTCTATGATTATCTTATTAATTTATTTATTAATTTTTTTTAATTGTAACAAAATTGATTACATTTATTTTAAAAATAGGGAAAATTGTAAAACATGTCTTGTATGTAAGTTAAATTATCATTTTCGAACATTTTTTTTTTACTTTCGCAATTTAGAACATTATGTGTACTTCGGACATTATTTTTGTCCTCCGACGCCCGAAAAACACACGTAACCGTCACGTGCGCCTTTGTGGCATAGCCAACGTATACGTGGACGCTGTCGTTACTATGTTGTCGTCCGCGTTGTCATCGGACAGATGACGTAAAATTATCTTCTTTTTACATTCGTAAACCAAGACATTATGTGGGGCGGGCCTAATTTTGAAATTTAAAATTCATTAATAATTTATCTATACAAATATAAGTCAAATTTATTTCTAAAATATCATGTTCATCTTTATATTTTTTAATTCTTTAGATTCGCCTTGTGGGGGCTTGATTTACAGGGTATTAAGTTCGGCCGAAAGTTTACCCAGTGCGCACTTTCGGGTAGCGGTTGTGGGTTTCCATATTATAAAAAAGTATATACTTAGATTTTCTCTAATTTTTATATTAAATTTTAATGTTTAAATTCATCTAAATTTTTATATTCAATTTTTTAAATATAATTAATCCCACGATCAAGTAATTTTAATATTCATTTTTCCGCCTCTAAGGGTTCACATTTACGTTTTGCGTCATTCTACTTAACATTAAAAATATCCTTATATTTATACAATTTTTTTTACAAATGTCCTTCTGTTTATAAAATACTAATGAAAATATTTTTGCAATTTTTTTTTTTAATTTATACTATATTTTGATATAATAATTAATATTCAAAGATCAACATGCAAAATGTAAATGAGATCCTAAGAGCCGGACGGAGGTAGTATTTCAAAATTATTATGAATATTACTTTTTTTGTTCCAGAAATGAGTCCACTTGATTATAGACAAGAAAGGGAAAGTGAAATATTCAGAAACCAGGTAGGTTTGCAGGATGTGTCGATACATGTGACATGAATTCCGTGGCTTATGCATTGGCGGTTGGTGATGATCTTGGCTCTGATGAGCCAAAGACATATAAAGAAGTTGTGGTGAGTAAAGATGTAAAAACTTGGATTATAGCAATTAATGAAGAGATACAGTCTTTTGAAAAGAACAAGACTTGGGATCTTGTTGCACTACTAAAAGGGGTGAAGCCAAGGGGAAGCAAGTGGATCTTTTTAAAAAAAATGAGGGAATTTCTGGTGTTGAACCTGCTAGGTTCAAGACGAGACTGGTGGCAAAAGGGTTCTCATAAAAGGAACGAATTGATTACCATGAAGTCTTTTCTCATGTGGTGAAACACAAAACCATCAGGGTTCTTTAGGTAATGGTGGGTGCTTTTGATATGGAGTTGGAGTAGCTTGATGTAAAAATAACATTCTTTTATGGTAATCTAGAAGAACGAATTTACATATCTCAACCGGAGGGGTTCGACAGTTCTAAAAGGGACCAGATATATTTGTTAAAGAAATCTCTATATGGCTTGAAGCAGTGGTATAAGAGATTTATTCTTTCATGGTGTCTAATGGTTATACTCGTAATCAGTTTGATAACTGTGTTTACTCGAAGAAAGTTTCTAGCGATTCATTTGTGTATCTATTGTTGTATGTGGATGATATATTAATTGCAGCTAAAAACATGGTTGTAATTAATGACTTGAAGGCTTTACTAAAGGGTGAGTTTGAGATGAAGGATTTGGGTGCGGCAAAGAAAATATTGGGTATGAAGATCTTGCGTGATAGAGAAGCATGACGACTATAAGTTTCTCAAGAAAAGTATATTGAGAAAGTTTTGCAGGCATTCCCTGCTGATCAGTCCAAACCGGTAAGTACCTCTTTGGAGGCACACTTTAAACTTGATCGAAGCACTATACCGGCTACATATGAAGAGGTTAGCTATATGAAGACAGTTCCATATTCAAGTGCAGTTGGAAGTCTTATGTATGCGATGGTATGTACGAGACCGGATCTCGCTTATGCGGTTAGTGTGGTGAGCAAGTTTATGGCTAATCCGGGTAAAGCTCACTGGGGAGCTGTAAAGTGGATCTTGCGATATCTGAAAGGAGCGTGTGATAATTGTTTAGTATATAATGATAAAGGCCATGGTGATGGTCTGGTTGGCTATGTAGACTCTGATTATGGAGGTGACTTGGTGAAACGAAGATTATTGACTTGCTTTATCTTCACTATGTTTGGATGTGTAGTCAGTTGGAAGTCTACTTTATAACCTACGGTTGCACTGTCGACGACTGAGGCAAAATACATGTCAATGACTGAAGGTATTAAGGAGGGTATCTGGTTACACGGTCTGGTGCAGTGTTTGGGTCTGAAGGTGGAGAAACCGATGTTATTCTGTGATAGTCAGAGTGCTTTAAGTTTGGTTAAAAATCCAGTGTATCATGAGAGAACCAAACATATTGATGTAAGGTTGAATTTTATCCGTGATTTCTGAAGGAAAATAAGTTTTCTATTCATAAAATAGCTACAGAACACAATTCAACTGATATATTGACAAAGACGCTACCGATGGAGAAGTTCGAGCACTGCTTGAACTTGATGAATATTCGCAAGAGGTGAAGTCCTCTCGGGACATTTGGAAGGAAGGAGACGACAGAGAGATACTGATGAACCTTTGGCGGTTGAAGAAACTCCAAGTTAAGGTGGAGATTGTTGAAACGTAACTTGAATTTAGCGGTCTACCCGACCCGAAACCAAAGAGAAAATGATGTATCAATTGGCTGGGTTCCTTTAGGGTTTATCCTAATTAATAATAATTGGTCTTAAGGTTCAAGGTGTTTTGGGGTGCTTATAAATAGATAGTTATGGTTCCTAAGTGTATGACATAATTGTAACTCTCTGAATCAGTATAATAAAATCTCTCTGGTTCCTGCCCGTGGACGTAGATTGACAAACCGTCACCAAACCACGTAAAACAAACCACGTAAAACCTCTGTTTTTATTTGCTTTTTTTCTCGTTTTCTCGTAAGACTTACCTTTATCCATATACATGATATAAATACAATGATATTTGCGTAATATATTATAAATTAAAAAGTTATTTATAATATCACGAGGATAGTACAATCACAAACTAAGATGAAAAAATAAATAGATTATTGAGAATGGAAGAGAGTAAGAAATTTAGATGACAATTAAGAAAAATAAAATGAGTGAAGGAATAATTTAAAGGGAAGTGTGGTGTTGAGATGAGATTATGGTGGGAGAGGGGACAATAGAATGGAACAGAATAGATTAGAGTAGTGTACGACAGCCCATACTGTATGAGGTAGACGACGACAAAGAAACAAACATGGAGATTGATTGAGAGTGGAGGACGCGGCAGGGCGACGGTGCTCGTTCGCTGCCACGTCACGGCGCGCCCACATCACACAACTCCGCTGCTACGCCTATTTAATACTAGTATACTACTGCTCTCCTCCCTGCTCTCTATTAACTTCAAACAGCTAATCACTACACAATCTAAGTCATAATTAAGTCGTCATGGCCTCCAACTCCAAATTGTTTCTCCTACTCTTTCTGTTTCTCTTGGCGGAGGCGGAGGCGGAGGCGAGAGGGGGATTCTTGGTGGGTGGGCGGCGCCGAGTGGAAAACGTGGAGGACAACCAGGAGATACAGGAGCTGGGCAGCTACTGCGTGCGAGAGTACAACCGTCGCCGACAGAGCGGTCGGCAGCTGGTTTTCAATGGAGTGGTGGCGGCGGAGACCCAGGTGGTGTCGGGGATCAAATACTTCCTGCAGATCTCCGCAGCAGAAGCAGATGCAGATGCACATGCAAATGGAAGTCCTATTAAAAGTAGGAGGACCTTCGAGGCGGTGGCGGTGGTGAAGCCCTGGATTCGCTCCAAGGAGCTGCTCCACTTTGCACCTCTCTCTCCTAAATCCTCATCCTCATCGTATATCTGAATAAGGACGAGACGACACACACTAGTGCTTGCTGTAAAGTAACGTAGTTGAGTTGAATTTCGACTTTGTTGCTGTTGCTGTAATAAAGTTTTGATACAGATCGATCCATGGATCGAGGCGGCAGAGTAGAGCTAGTAGCTAGTAGCTAGCAGAGAATGCGAAGTGATATGATGTTTGTAATTTTGGTGCCCAGACGATGAGCAATTAATTAATCAATAAAACTGTACCTTTGATTTAGATTCAGTTTCAGATTCAGCAGCGTGCCTAGTGTTTGATTTGATTTTGAAGTTTGATCGATTGATTGATTCATATTGTGACTGATTCCTTTAAATAGCTCTAGTCCAATGATTCATGCAAGAAAGAATGAATGGATAAGGCTGGCTTTTATGGATGGGATGTATGTACATCTCGGGATATCAATTACTCCATTATCGAGTATTATTATTCTTATCAACAAACCCTTCTCTTCTCTTCTATAACATAACAGAAAAGAACACCCCACCCCACCCCCAATCAACCCAACCCCAGCTGAGGTGATAGATAAATTCTTGCGAGCCGAGCCACTTTTTACTACTTTTGATGGGCTAAGGGCAATGGCAAGGGCAACCAGCGGAGTATGAACAAGAAAAGATATTAAGATAAAGATGTATACGATCAGAACGGACATACTGTACTCTAATACTATGTCATCCACCACGTCAAAACAGCAGCACAACCACTGCTGCCTCTGGTTTCTTTTCTTTTCTTTTCTTTCTTTGCCACTTATAATTACACACTAATACTAACAATAGATATAGAGATAGATAGATGAATCGATTGAGATGAACTCATAGATATAGATGGATAGATAGACAGCAGTGCCAAACTTGCCTGTTGTTCGACATAACATGACACAACATACCCAATTCCACCACACACATGGAGAAGGTTAATAATGGTAGGTAGGTAAGGTAGAGGTATTCAGAGCCAAGCTGTTAGTACATCCTCCTTTGTGACTGAGTCGGACAAACATATGACTCACTAGCTCACAATCAATCTCACCTCTTGCTTCTTTTTATCTACAATGCCGAATCGATCATGATTACGATTACAATTACGATTACAATACCTTCCTTATAACGCACACTCCTCCCCTAGCGGTCGTATGGAAATTCCATGTCATTCTCACTAACTTTGAATGGCTGAGGCTGCTGCCCAGAGCAGTATAAGTTCCACATTTTGAAGTAGGCTCGATCCAGATTCCTCACCTGATCATCCACAACCACAACCACAACCGCCACTTGGTTAATAAATATCACACTCAAATCTCTCTCTCTCTCTCGCCTGCAATGTATAATGTAATGTCATTTCTCTACTCACCCAGCGTTGTGTGTCGAAAAGAGGGCAGCTTAATCTTGCAGCCTTCAGTCTGTTGGTAAGATCTTGGAGCTTTCCCCGATTTAGGGCCAGGGAAACTGCCCTCTCCTCATATTCTTTCATGCTATCACACCACAATGTCAAATAGGAAACAAAATCAATACCATATGAAGTCAAAGAGAAGCACAACTTGGTATACAAAGTGCTTACGGATGGATACAAATGCGTACCTATTCACAATCATCTCTTCCCCGACTCCTGTTGCCAAACACAAAGAACCAGCAACTCTGGTAGCCATCTTCTCCAGAGGAAGAGTGATCATAGGTAGACCTGCCCAAAGAACATCCGTCCCCGTGGTGTGTGCGTTGCAAAGTGGCCTATTTCACAAGAAACCAACAGGGTTAAAATGAAACTTCAAACAATCATGAAATGCTTCAAGTGATTTGTGCTCGTAAAGAAAGCTGAAAGAAGCCCATACGTATCAAGAAAGAGGTCTGCTAATGAACTGCGCCTTATATGCTCCTGTTTCATTGCAACATCTGTGAAAATTATTTGGTCGGATTGCACGCCCTGCGCAGCAGCATCTGGAGAACATCGTGTAACATAAACAGGAAAGTATTATTTATTTCTCCAATATAAATACAAATTTGCAATTCTATGCAAAGTGGATAATAGTAGCTTACATCCACGAAGCCTCATCTCGCCTGCAGCTGGAAATCTAAGAAGCCAGAGTGCACTGTTTGGGACACGCTTGAGAATATTGCACCTACGCACACAGAAGAGTATTTGCTAAGCAAAAACTAAACTGTTGACTTTCATAACACCGAAAACCATGTTACCAGGTGGTAAAAACTTCGGGATCCATCTTGTAAAGTTGGTTGAAACAGGCAAATATAAATTTGTCCTCAGGCAGCCCATAGTCAGATCGCTTGGGTTGGCAGCTTGGATCCAGAACATCAAGATTTTTCTAAAAAAGATTTGAAAGGGAAAATCATAAATCATTGTTCTAGGTTGGGGGAAAAAATCACAAAGAAAAAAGGCTAAATTCTCAATGTATACCTGTTTATAGTCATTCACAAAATAGCAATGAGGAAGATGGACAATCTTCTCGGAGTATATATGCGAGTACCGCATTGGCGAGACAAACTGTAATAAGATTAATAAATTGTAACTGAGAGCATGACAAGGAACATTATTAACATTGTTATTTTTCAGTAATGAAGGAATAAATATAAGATAGAGATCAACCAACATAAGTACAGGGCAACCGAAGAAGCATGAGAAAAAGTACCTCATCAGTCACCAAATAATGTATGTAGGACGCCCCTGTGGTCCCCGGAAAACCCATGTAGGAGACCTGAATTGGAGCAGGCTGCATGGCAAATATCTCATTTCTTGCCCCCTAAACACGTACAGAAACATCCAAAGCAATTTTAAACTAAATCCAATTAAGCAAGAATACAATACATTCACATATTACACGATGGATATGACCAAAAAATTGAAAATGGCAATGATTAATACCTTAGTATACCCATTCAGATTGATCAGGATTTGTATCTGATCATCATTAATCATCCTAGCAATCGTATCAGATGCCATGGATGATACATCAATAAAATGCTCTGCTTCTGATTGGATCCGCAGTCTCCACTCAGTACCATCATTTGGACTTAATGCATAGCAGAAAACCTACACGAAGATCCATCACATTACAATTCATAAATTAGAAAACCTAAAAAAACAGAAAATTAAAAATAACATATTTACCTCAACATTCTCTCGGTTGTGCATACCAAATACTGAACCCATGAGGTGTGACAAGGGGTGGTTCCCAAAGTCACTGCTCACATATCTGAGTGGAAATACAATCACACAGATGATTTCGAGCAAATAGGAGATTACTTAGAAGCACAAATAAACAGAAACTTCAAAGACTTACCCAATTCTTAATCGGCCATTCCTGCCCCCACCCCTTACAGGCAATGGAGGAGGATGGTTAAATGGAGGCAGTGAATAACGGGACGCTACAACAGAGCAGTGGGCAGCATATTTCCGGCTGCACATACAGAGTGGCAGTAAGAGCACTGTAGAACAAAATTGGAGAAACAAGACAGTTGGAATTGGTCTCTTGCCTGATGTCCAGAGCAAGCATGGGGTCAAGGGGATAAGCTATTGCATGGAAAGGCTGCACACTTGGAATAACAGACATCTGCAATTACAAAGAGGGGTGTTAACAAGTGCCACTTGTACGACGATAGTGATGACTGAAACACATGATTACTGATTCACAAAAAATAAAAAGAAAAAGGAAGCAAGTGGTCGGATTAAAATGGTGCTAAGGAGCTTCAGAATTAGATTTTTACGAACCTTGATTTGTCTCCTCAGTATCGCTTCAACTTCAGCAAACATATCATCCCGTGAATCCCAGTCACAGACACACTAAGGTAAAAGAAATTAAAAAATTTTCATATTAAAGAAAGCCGACTTATCTAGTATGATGATTGATGAATATATACAAGAATGAATATTAGCCTTGCCTACATGAGAAGAATTGCAGATAACATAGAAAAGTTTGCAAGCTAGATAACAAGAGCACAAACTAACAGAACACTTTCAATGCCATCTAAGATGTAAGGAAATAAACTAACCATGGTTATGTGTACATAGGAATTAGGAATCAGCAATGATGTTAATAAAGCTCAAATCAACTCATAGAAGGAAATTATTTTAAAGGTGACAATGCCATCCTAATAATTATTTGCCAAGTAATCAATCTGCAACTCTGTAATTAGTTACACAATGAACTTACAAAGAAAGGTGAGAGATTTATTTCTCTTTACAATCAATGTTACACTGTTTCGCTTGCAAGGAAGAATTACACAATATGAGGAGGATTGCCATCACTCTTTTCAACACAATTAATTATAGAACTGTTTACTCAGGCTGAACAACTAAACCGAGATGATTCAAAGGTCTTGTCTGATAGAGAAAAAATCAGATCAAGAAACTTCAGCTAATAACACATCAATGTCATATAATTTCCAGTTTTTAGCAATAGTTGGAACTTAGGAACTTCCGAACTCTGAATATATTTCCACAAGCACAAATTCCACTTTTAAAAGAAATTTTTATTCGCACACCAAAAGCTAAATTGCTACTCAGGTTTCAGCTGAATCATTATCCACAAATTTCACCAGCAATTAATTCTACACCATATATGCTTGTTTTCTCAACTTTCCAGAAACTACCACTATTAAAAACAAGTTGGAGATTCTGAGACAAGAAATTACAGTTGTCCTGAGAGGTATTGCCACAAATGTCCGGATACTAAATAATTTTACAGACATTTAACTTGGAAGGTATCAGCTAAATCAACTTTGGCAATTATATATACTGCACTTTCAACAGAGGAGTAAATATTAGAAAACTGTAAAATGCACCTGCAAAGTATGGAGAAGGTTACAAGTAGCCTCCGGGAAATCTGCACGCAACACCAATGCCTGTCTATAGCTTTTGATTGCAGCTTCCACAAGACCACTGCAGACAAACCATGATGTGTTGAACACATGTGACATACTACTCAACCACATACGGAGAATAATTAACCTATTTCATGGCAGCTTACATATGATCACTGCAGGAAACTGAGCTAATGCATATGCAGTGTGTACATAGAAACATGATTTTCTAAACCTTCATAACTACAAGAAGTGCAGTAATATACCTGTCCTTGTAAGCTGAAGCCAAATTAGCATGAGCTTCAGCCATGGCTGGCCGGATGGCAATAGCACGCTGATAATCTTGAATTGCATCATTAACCCTACCAATTTCTTTGTAAGTGTTTCCACGATTCACAAGGCCATCAGCTGCCAATGGGTCAATTCTAAGAGCCTCATTGTAGCAAGATATAGCATCTGCATAATTACCCTGTAATTGAATCATGTTGAATTATTAGCAGCAACATTTATATCTCATTATAAGCACTGTGAAAATTAATGATGATATAAACTACTTCCAAGTCATGTCAAAGATTCTGTACTCAACAAATGGGAGGTAAAAACTAAAATACTTACCTGCTGTTTGTATATGATAGCTAGATTGTTGAAAGGGGCAGAAAGCCCGGTTGTAACAGCAAGTGTAGCCTTGTAGCACTGAGCAGCTGCACTCATCATGTTCCTAAAAGAAGCGAACTCATTAAAACAGGAAGAAAAGTATGACAACACAATCAAAAGCACAGGTAAGCACATTGATACTGAACATACCACTCCATATAAATATTTCCAAGGTTAGTAAGTGCTTGCGGGTGACTAGGTTGAAGAGAAAGGCATTGCTTCATAAACAATAATAATGATAGTTAGCCAATGCAAAAGAGTAAATGAGAAACACGTCAATGCCAAAAGGAACTAACTCGATAGCAGTGAATTGCTTCCTCAACTCTTCCAGCATCCTTCAAAGCATTACCCTAAATATAATGATAATAATAATAAAATCAGCTTGACCTGAAGAAACATGCATGTACACAACCGATGGATCAGTGAAATACACACCAAGTTATTGTATGCCTCCAGGAATGTAGTATCACAAGAAATTGCTCGCTTATAGTTTAGTATTGCCATATCAAGGTTGGCCTGCTCGTAGTATACACTGGCCAAGTTTCCTGCAATATTTGTTACATTATGAACTTCAAAACGACATGGAGGTGACATCCAGCAGTTTGAAAGGTCTAAAAACTTTACTGAACTAATGCAATTCAAGCATGAAGTATTCCGATCAAACACATTGACGGCTCACAATAACTAGTATTTGTTCATATACAAAATAAATTTTGATTTTACAAAACAATTGCTTCAATAAAATGTCATTTGTAAGCAATATGAACACCTTAAAGACGAAGTGGGCAAACAAAAAATAATCACATAAGCCTGTGAAACACTGAGTTGAAAAAGTGGAACATAGGTTGTAAAATCTCGCAAGATCAGAGGAGCAGTATAATATCTTCAAAACTATAACAAACTCCATGATTCACATAGCAATCTAAATGTGGTATAGTAATGAGGTTAAGCACTTAATAAATGCAAACATTACTTTTCCTTGATGGCCAACCAGGCACCATACAACTGCTTAAGTTCTAGCTTTTTTCAAAATATTAAAAACTGATTAAAATCATCTAGGGGTCTGCTGGTACGCAGGAAAGGCAAGGAAAACCAGTCATGACTCCCACTTCTATTTCATTCTAATAATTGGTATAGGTTTTGGTGGATATGGTCATTTCATGATTAGTTATCATTCTTCATAACCAAATGAATGGGCATTCGCTTCCTGATCAATGAGTTCACTTATATCCATATGTTATGATTTTCATTTATATTATAAATTTGACATAATAGGTGTTAATTATCTGATACATTTATTTCAAATTAATATTAACCAAAACATAATAGAATATTTATATAAATTCACATCTACTATTTGTTTATGTTGGATAGCATGGAATAGATTTTTAAAATATTACAATCCTAATTTCATTTCAAATTCTATTTTCACCTAATTCATTCATGTGTATAATCCATATTGTCTTAGTTAAACACTAACAACACACACACACAGGCACAAGCTCACAACGCACACAAAAGTTATTGTCCAAGCTTTTTATCACCAACGTCAGGCTATGTTGTGTTTCATTTTCTATATTCACAACATTCAACCTATAATGCATTTCCATCTTCCATAAAATACATCACATCCAACACCCACTTTCATCTCAAAACTTCCGAAACTCTAAACACAAAAAATCCAAAACAAAAGTGAAATACAAGTAACATAATCTGGTAGATTAATTTTTTTAAGGAATCTGAAAATTACTCGTTATTCCAGCCTATGGCTCAAATCTTAATATCAATCCCCCCCTTTCTCCTCTATCTCAATACATATATATATTAATATCATATCTTCCCTTCTCAATCTTCCTTCATCAATATTATTCATAATCTAATCCCCTAATTATCCGCTCATCAATGCTTATTAATTCCTTAGACTTATTTAAGCTCCTAAGGGTAATAAAAAAAGCAATTAAGGTTTCAGAATTATTCCGCTCCTAAATTAAGTTCGTTGGTGTTGGCAGTACACCAGCAAACGACGGGGTTCTCCTCCTTGCAGACCCAGCTCGTTGTCTTCTTGCAACCCCTGCCCATTTTCTTCTTGTTCTCTATCATAATCTGAATTTTTTTTTATTATTTTGGCTTACAGACAGAATATCTAACTTCACACAACCAGCGAGCATGAATCATGAAATGACTGAAAACATAGAACACCCCTTACTAAACAAGAAATCAATTTAATGCATGCAGGACATCAAGACATCCCATTAGAGGGGGGAAAACAAACAAAAAAAAAAAAAAAACAAACAAACTTCCCACTAGAAATCACTCACCAAAAGCCATAGCATTGTCTGGTCGTGACTGCAAAGCACGCTGATAGCATACAATAGCCTCCTGTTGCATTCCCAAGGCCTAAAAAAGACGAAGAAGATGAAATTATTATTGAGATTTACCATGCCTTACAGGATGTACAAAAAGGCTTACCTTATAAACATTTCCCAAATTCAAGTAGGCATCAGAGAAATTGGGCTTCAACTTCACAGCCTCCTAATAATACAATAAAACGTTGATTGAGATACAATTCATTTAACAAATGCCATAACTTAGTTACTAAGCATATAACACATCTTTGAAAGTAATGTCATGTCAAGTTTTTATATATATTAACTATATTATATATGGAATTTCAACCTTGTAATACTGCAAAGCTCTGTTAAGATCACCAGCCTCCATGAAAAGTCCAGCAAGATTGGACCAAGCAATAGCAAAGGTAGGTTGTATGCGGAGAGCCTCCAAATAACAATTGTAAGCCTAAGCAAGAAAGCATAGTAAGTCAATGAATGAAGTGAAACAAACAAGTGAATCCTTTACCAGAAAATATATACATACGTATATATATATATGTATATTAAAAGGATCCATCATCTCTAATATTACCTCTTGCACTAGCCCTTGTGCTTTCATCAGATTTCCTAGGTTGCTATGAGCATCAACCTAAAACAAGTGAAAGTTATAGGTCATGATCTAAAGAGTTTGGAAGCCGGTAGAAGTCCTGATCACAAGATTACCAAACGAGGATTTAGAGCAAGAGCTTGACGACAACATTGGGCAGCCTCAGTTAACCTTCCTTTCCGCATGTAAGCACTGGCTAAGTTTGACCATGCATCAGCAAAATTAGGCCGAAGCTGCGCAAATATATGGATGGTCAGTGTCTATTAAAGGACAAAACAGCAAACATAGCTTTTCACATTCTCAAATATAGAATGCCACTATGGTTACTGCAAGTAAATTGTGCATTCAAGACAAATATAATAGCAGAAGGAATAGAATGATATTAAAGGTAAAAAACACCAAAGAATGCTAATACCCACATTGTTATCAAGTGGAGAGAGAAACATCCAAATATTTCAATTCCAATCAAAGTATCAAACCCTCTAAACTCAAAGAAGGAACATTTAAGGATTGCCAATATTAACTATCTTTCAATTCTTAAAGCGCCATTGACAATTGACAACTCCAACGCAGTAAAACTTTCTTGGAAGGAAGATAGGATGCCTATATTAAAGGATATTGAATGATTTTTAAAATATAATCTCTGTGGTCGACAAAGGCCAATTTCCCAATATTTATATTTTGTTTTCCTCATAAGGCTTAAATATTCAACTCCAACGCAGTAAATTTTAGTTAAGACAAACCTCAATTGCAACCAAATAATAGCGAATGGCAACATCAATGTTGCCTTTCTCCTGCAATGGGGAAAACAAGTAAGACAAGATGGGTTAGTTTCTTGACATCAAAACTTTTAAGAAACCACAAGGATACAAACATCAAAACAAGTACCTTCCAAGCATTTGCCATATTTCCATAACACTCAGCAAACTGCGGGTCAATTCGAAGGGCTTCCTCATTTTTTGAGATGCACGAATCAAAGTCATGCAACTACAAGACAAATCAGAAAACAGTAAAAATTTGAAAACTTGTATATCTACATACATATTAATACACATGAAAGGCAAGTGAAAATCACAAGTGAAGTAACCAAACCTGATAATAAATTGCACCCAACAGAAGAAGGTTATCAGTGCGACGGGGGACCCTTTCATAGACTGCTTTGCTATGCTCTAGCGCCTGCTTATAATTTCCAGCTTTATAATTCTGATGAGCAAGGTTCAAGAGCACATCTTCGTCAACTGCAACACACAAAAGAAGAAGATTACAAATAATTACTTAAATTGAGAAAAAAAAAAAAAAGAAAAAAGAATCCTAATAAAAAACACCAAATAAAATGAATTTGCATTGGCAATGAAGTTAGATTATTATAGAGGTAAAGGATAATCTCAAAAACCAGCAGCATTGTATAGACCTTTATCCCTCACAAAACTGCCAAACACCTGCATTGTCTCTCATTACCACATCTCACAAGGAGAAGAATACACATCCATTTCCAATTCATGGCCCTCTTAAACATTCATGTAATATGTTAATTCGTTGATATTTGGTGAATTGATTAAGAAAACAACATAAGGAATTGAATTATTCAATTACACAAAAATTTAAGTAAAAAAACAAAACAGGGCAATTGACAGTTCCACAGCTTCCACTTTCTTTGATAAGGGATTTCCGAAGATGATGACATTTTATGATTCAAATGGAAGCATTTCTGTCATCCCTTCGTTTTAGCTAGTTACAGGTGTTATAGAAAATAGGTAGCCTCGTAACATAAATTCTTTGATTGTATACAGAACTTAAATTGAAGATTAGTATGTAAAAATAAAGCAGGCATACCTGTCCCTAAAATAAAATAAACATTATCTATGTAATGAGTGAAGCGCAGCATAATATAGTTGAATGTAGGCATGTGTTTGTTTGGTTGTGATTTGATGTTTTGAAGATAGTAAAAATTTTAAATTAAAATAATTGTTTAACCTGATCCTTGGAATGGATAATGATCTTTGGATATAATATATTAAATAAAAAATAAGTTACTGTAAATACATTGTATACTAAAATGGTTGAAACACAATCAAGAAACTCATATTAGCGGGACTTTATTCAGTAGCAAGTTTCTTTTTGTAATGTATTAGGTGCCCACTCAGAAACACCAGTGTGTCAAAATTAGTGAATTCTTGTACAAATCTTCTACTAACCGATAATAGGCTTTTCAACACAGATCTAATACAGATAATCCCATAGATCTTGTCTCCATTGCAAAAGACAGAAAACAGAGCTTGGAAGAACATTGTCCCACAATATTGATAGAAACAGACAAGAATTTAGGTATTTTGTTTGAACATACGAGGACACATATGGTGATTTAAATGCAGAATTCTAAGATAAATCCAGTGGTGACAAAAACCAAGAATATACATTGAAATGAAAATTCTCAGAAACCAAGAACCTTAACTACAAAAGTAGACATTCAAGCCCTTATAGATCAAGTGGTAAAGAATTCCCGCTTGGGGACTATGACCCGGGTTCGATCCCAGGAGCATGTGTGTGTGTGTGTGTGTGTAGGGTTTTTTTAAAAAAAAAACACTAAAAAAATAGACAAAATGCAATAGGTTTTGGGTACAGGTCCCATTCAAATGAGCTTCTATGCAGTCCAAATTGAAGTAAAACAACAAACAGAAGTAATAGCATGAAGTTCAGGGAGAAGGCGAGAAGTAAGATCTTTTTTCAGTCAAAATCATGCAACAACAAAATAATGCATACATTCAAGGACCAAATAAATTGCATGATGGCTTCCATCAAAATAAACTGTTCCATAAACCAGTGAGGTTTATCTTATAAACCAAATGGAACACCTAAAAAAATACCTAGATTCCGATTTAACAAATTTTGTTTAAGAGCTCTTTGAACTCCAACATTAATTTTCCAATAACCTAATTGACCTCATAGTTACGTTCTAACACACATCACAGCTCCCAATCAGCTCGTTGTCAGTACAATTTTCAAAAGAAGATGAATTTACTGAATTGGGTGTCTTTCTGTAAGGAATTATCAAACATAAAAAATAAGACCTATCATGAAAATCTCCTTTCAAAATACTTCATGCCCTAAAATTTGCAAAACATCAAAACTTGTTCCCCAAAACATGCTTGGATCATCAAACATCAGGTGCGATTACTGTTTATCAATTTTTAAATTCCCCTGGTAAAATAAAATTGTATAAAGAAATTAAGTAGACCCACACAAGTATTATTTGGCTTTAAAAAATCAAACCCTTAAAATATATAAACCCCTACCAAATCTCCGAATCTCACCACAAAATTGAAATGGCGCAGAGAATTAAGAAAGTGAAAATTTTTAATTACTATACATATAAACCCTAAAAATTCAAACCTTCTCGAGAGAATTCTTGCGTGATATTACTCGAGGCGGCCAAGGCCAGGGACGGATCGTCGCGGAGATGATCAGATACCGCATTGTACGGCGCCCTGGTAACCTGCTGCGGCACCAACTGATGCTGATGCTGCTGCTGCTGCTGTTGTTGTTGTAGCTGCTGCAGATTCAGATTGTACTGCCGCGGATCGCTCTGCAACGACAGCATGGTCTCCGATCCTCCCGATTACGATCCCCGCCAAAGAATTACCATGTAAATGCACTCAAACAACAAGAATCGAAAACCCGCCCGGCGGGCAAGCGGGCGATACAACCCCAATCAAAACAATAACCCCTGAAATGAAAATTCCCTATTCGCCAAATTCCACAAGCTAGCAAAATCTGGGCAGCTGGAACCCGTCAAGAAAATTACGGCAAACAAAATAGGAATAGTATCGGAGGAGAAAAGGGGAAGGAATGAAGGAAGGAAGGAAGGGAAGGCAAGAAAAATCAGAGAATCCCCACTTCTTCGTCTCTCTGTAACTCTTTTACGATTGCGCATTTAATAGGGTGGATTCGTCTAGAACTCGTTTTTGCGAAATGACCACTCTGCCCTTCCTCTTATGAGGCAATGACACTTGTGCTGCCTGCTGCTGTGCAAAATTGATTTATGACATTGCAGCAGTCGGTAATGTTATTTGCTGTCATGTTAGCATTGCTGTATATATTTACCGAAATGGGAATAGGGTAAATTTTGGCTATATCAGTAATTAGGAGGCGTAAGGTGGGTAGATATTGATGACGTGAATTCAATTCCGAATTTCCATTTTTTTTACGCAGATAGTTTTAAAACTTTTGTAATTAAATTTAGGGCGTGCAATTAGCTGATATTTGTTAGCTGATTCAATTAGCTGATTTGACTAGCTGATTCGATTAGTTGTTTGTATTAAAATGTTCGGTAAAACAACTGTCTGATATTAGTTGTTTATACTTAAAATGAGAATCGATGACACTTCTATTTTATTCTTGTTTCTAATATATTCAATTATGTTTTTTCAGTTTGGAATATTTAAAATTTTTTGTTATTAGTTATTGAAAATTGTAAAAGGGTTATAAAAATATTTATTTTTATTACAGTTAGATTTAAAAAAATAATATATTTTTATTAAAATATATAAATAATTTTTTTTTATTAAAAATGATGTAAAATATAAAATAATAAATTTTTCGTGTATATATTTATTATGATAGTTACCGATTAGTTCATTATATTTATAATTTTCAATAAATTTAATTTATTTAATTTATTTATAGTATAAAATTTATATAATGTAATTTTAATAAAATAAATTATTAATATTTATATTTTTTATTTTATGTTGATTTTAATAAATTTATATATATTTTACAATTAAAATAATTTTTATATAAAAATTAATTATTTTAAATTTATAAAAGTAAAACTATAATATAATAAAATATTCTAATATAATTAATAAATAATCAAAATATATTTATTTGTGTAAATGTATAATAAATTTTTAAGTGCATATAAGAAATAAAAAAAATTACATAAAAAATTATTTCAAAACACTGGATAAGTTAGCTTTTCAGAAATTAGCTTTTTGGGTCCAAAAAGCTATTTCAAAAAGCTAATTTACCAAATACCTAAATTAGCTTTTTGACTGGTCAAATAGCTAAAAAGCTGTTCAATAAGCTAAAAGCTCTTCAAAAAACTATTTACCAAACACCCCTTAATATATATTTTTAAAATATCATACTCCCTCTTTACAAAGTATACATATTTTTATTTTGGACGTCAATAAATATTTCATTAAATATCTTATTTTTTCACAAATACCCTTAGGGCTGTTTGGTTCAAGGATTTGATGGGATTCCATGGGATTTGGATTTTAAAATCCTATAAAATCTATGTTTGGTTAAGAAAAAGAATGTGGAATTTAAAATGATGGGATTTGAAAAATTGGTCTAAAATCCTACAAATAAGAGACTTTTTTGTAATTGGGATACCTTGTTACTTTTAAATCTCATTCTTGAAATTTTAATTTTTACATTTATATCCTCTTATAAAAAAAATAATAGTATTATATTTATATTAAAAATTAAATAATTTTAACATTAATTATTATTTGAATTATATACTTAATTAAATTTATATTATTTTTTATTGTACAATATTTTTTAAATAAATTAATAAATTCATTGTTTAAATTATTATTTATTATAAATTTTATTTGAATTATAAAATTATAGGGACCACCATAAGTCGGGTTCAGTCGGAACTGATATTCATCCCAAATATATATTGTTAAATCTGATATTCAAATTGGATCCGATTATACTAGATCCGACCGAAACTATACCCGGTATGACTTGATGGATCCGAAAAATCCATTTTTTTTACAATTCTTAAATTTTAATTTAAAATTACATATGTACCGGATCCAATGTATATTAAAATTTATGTATTTTATTAGAAAAATATTATAATAAAATAATGAATACGTTAAATTCAAAAAATATTTTTAATATAATTATATTATTCGAAATTATTTTTTGATATGTATGGTTGATTTATTAATATTATATTACCTGATCATGATCCGGGTCCAGGCCTAACACTCAAATAATTGGACTCAACTTCAAATAAATAGGTCGGGCTCGGTCGGGTCTCGAGTTTACGCGAATCTATTGTTATCCTATAAAATTATTGATATCTTTTCAATTTATATTAATAATGAATTAGAGGTTTAATTTGTCAAAATAAATAAAATTCATAATAGGACAATTATGTCATTTAGAATATAATAAATCCAAATCCACGAAATATAAACCCCACCATATTTTACCAACCAAACATAATATGGGATTCCAAATCCTAAATATAATAAATCTCATCACATATAAATCCTACTGTAAAATCTCAATCCTACCAAAAAAGTCCATGAACCAAACAGCCCCTTAAAGGCAAAAATATCGTTACATCACGCCAAAAGTAAATATTTACTTGCAAGAGGGAGTATTAAATACAGTTTTTAAAATAATATCATATCAAATACTATTAGACTTTGTTTTTTTTAACATTTTTCAAAATTTATTATTTCATTTTTTTTTTTAACAAAATATTCATCTTACTTTATTTTAATATCAAATTGAAAAAAAAAAATAAATCAAATCAAATAAAAAAGAACAGACCTTAAGGGTGTGTTTGTTTGTAGGTTTTAGTTTTTTTATTTGGATTTTTAAACAGTAAATAGTTAAATTTGAATAGTTATTTGATATTATATATATAGAGATTGATGTGATGTTTTGAATATAAAATAAATTTATTATATAATATAAAAAAATAATTATTTAATGTGATATTTTTGGAGAAAAAAAATAGTAAAAATTTATGATAAAATCCACAAAAGAATACAACATAAATTTTTATTATTCTTAAAACTTTTAAAAATTCTAAAACTACCAAACATATAAAAGTGTCAGCATTATTCTAAGGGTTATCAGTATTATTATAAGAGTTTGTTTGTCGAAATTTTTATTTACGATTCTCAGTATATATATTTTATCTCTTACAAATATCAATATTTAACATAAAATATTATTCACTCCGTCTTATATAATTCTCAGTATATATATTTTATCTCTTACAAATATCAATATTCAACATAAAATATTATTCGCTCCGTCTCATATAATATGATCTATTACAGTATATATGAGAATTTAGGTAAAATATAATTAGTAAATAATTAATAGGTGTATTAGTAAAAGTAACTATAAATTAAGATTAAATAATTAAAATAATTTAATTAAGAATAAAGAAATTATAAATTTTAATATTTAAAATACGATTGAAATGTATAATTATATTTTTTTAAAAAAAAGACAAATTACGTAGGACGGACGAAAAAAAATAGAGGCAAATTATGTGAAACGAAAGGCATATTTTTTATATTATCGACGTATTTTTCTTTTACCTTACATGGAAAAAGAAAATTAATCAAAATACAAACAACCAAACATAAATTTATTAGATGAAATTTGATTATACTGTATCTGAAATTTGATTATAATATAATACTTATACTTAATCTTAGATATTTATGCTAATTTTTTAAAAATTATGTATAATATATTTATAATATTTAATTTTATCTATTTATAATTTTATTATTCTATTTTAATAAATAATAAACAATTTATCAATTTTCAACTTATCCAATTATATTTTTATTAACTTTTGGTAATTTTTTTTTAATACTAGCTCATTTAATTTTTACCAATTTTATTATATTATAATAATAATTAATTTTTAATTTTCATATAAATACAAAATAGCATAAAAAGCAGTGAACTGAAGACACAGTAATTATGATTTAAATAGTAGTTTAAAAATTAAATTATTTATTTAAAATAATAATATTTAATTAGTTAATAATAATGAGTTAAAATATTATTTTATTATTTTTTATATAATTAATAATATTTATAATTTTAAAATAAATTTAATATATATTAGAATTTGGGGAAAAATAATAATATTATATTATTTTTCAAAATTAGAAAATACAATTGCATATATACTAGTGGATTCGAGCCTAAACTAAGATAGATAATATCAAATAATATATATATATATATATATATAAAAAGATATTTGTATCTGAGACCAACTTGAGTTTGTCCAAGAGTAATCGGAAGCGGCCAAGGAGAAGAGACTTGGTGAAGATATTTATTGTCTGATCTGGAGAGAATACCAGAACAAGATGAAATCCCCATTGACATCATGTTGTAGATTAAGTGGCATTTAAGCTCAATATACTTGGTGCACATGGAAGGTATCATTATGGTCATCTTCATAGCACTCTGACTATCGCAGTGAAGAGCCGTTGAACATGGCTAAGGGGCATCAAGGTCAGTGAGTAGTCGACGAAGCCATAGAAGTTCTGATGTAGAGTCAGTAAGAGCACGATTCTCTGACTCAATACTCGATGGAGAAACCAAAGTCTGCTTCTTGCTACGCCAAGTGATGAGAAAATCACCCAAGAAAAAGCAGGGCATCAAGGTCAGTGAGTAATCGACGAAGCCATAGAAGTTCTGATGTAGAGTCAGTAAGAGCACGATTCTCTGACTCAACACTCGATGGAGAAACCAAAGTCTGCTTCTTGCTGCGCCAAGAGATGAGAAAATCACCCAAAGAAAAAGCAGAAACTAGTGGTTGAACGACAATTGGTAGGGTCGCCAGCCCACTCAAAATCAAGTAACCGCTGAGTATCAAAGAGTAGTGAGATGAAAAATGTAAACCATGCAGGAGAGTACCTTTCACATATCGAAGAATATGTAAGACGGCAGAGTGGTGAGAGATCCTCGGAGTAGCCATAAACTAACTCACAATATGCATTGCATGAGCAATATTAGGTTTAGTAATAGTCAAATAAATTAAACTCCCAATAAGATGATGATATAGGGTAGGATCATTAAGAAGAGACCCATCATGAGGTGTAAGTCGAACGTAATAGGCAAGTGGTGTAGATACTACTAGACAGACTGTGAGACCAGCTCGAGAACTAAGATCGGAGGCCTACTTAGTCCAAGATAGATAGAAACCATCGGGAGAATTAGAGACCTCAAGTCCCAAAAAGTAACGAATGAGATCCAAGATCTTCATCTCAAACTGCTGACTAAGATATGCATATAGATCAAAAATAGCAGACACGTCATCTCCCGTGATGATCATATCATCAACATAAAGTAAGAGGATAATTATCCTTGAGGAAGAATGATGAAGGAATAATCCAAAATCGTAGGCACATGTAGTACAACCAAAATCCAATAGCGCAGAGTTAAATGTGACATACCAAGTCCGAAGGGCCTGCTTCAACCAATATAAAGTGTTGCGTAAGTGACAAACTTTTTCCGAAAATAGAAAACCTGGAGGAGAAGTCATATAAACTTCTTTAGAAAGAGTGTCATGTAAGAATGCATTATTGATATCTAATTGAAGAAGGGATAACAACAACGACAAGAAGACAACGAACAATAATAAGATGAGCAACAGTGGCGAAGGTCTTATCATAGTCAAACTCCATATTCCTGAGAGTAACCCTTAGCCACCATACGAGCCTTATAGTGCTCAACGGAACCATCAGTTTATATTTTAAAAACCCGCTTGCACCCAACAGGTGTCTTGCCAGAAGACAAATCCACTAAATTCCAAGTGTGAGTCTTTTACAGAGCCTGCAATTCTTCAGTCATAGCTTGCTGCCACAATGGATCAACACTCGGCTCACGAAATGACCTAGGCTCATGATAAGATAATATGACAGAGTAACAATGATAATCACGCAAATGAGCAGAAGTGTGACTTACTCAATGTGATCGACGAGGTATGACAGATCCAGACACCACAGACGGATCAACATCTGGAGACAAGGTCGGAGGTGGATCAAAAGTCTTAACTGGAGGTGGAATAGGATCCGAGGCGGAGATGAAATCGTAGGATCGGGATCAGGAAACAAGGAAGGACACACCGAAAAAGGAAAGTGAACTAGAAATAAATGAGATATGAAATTTAGACAGGGTGAAAGACATAACACTCTCCCAAAAGGTAACATGACGAGATAATACGCAATCGTTTAGAGATCGGATCCCAAAGCCTATAACCTTTATGCTCTACCCCATAACCAAGAAGACAACATAAACACGCACGAAGTTCCAATTTGGAAGGTTCATATGGAGGGATAAGGACAAAACTGACACAACCGAATGGACGAATGAACCTATAATCGAGTGGTTGACCATATAGAGGCTCGAAAGAAGTGCTATTGTGGAGGACAGATGATGAAATACTATTTATGGTATCAACAACAGTGAAGACAACTTCCCCCCAAAACCTATCAGGACAAGAGGCAGACAAAAGAGACGCACGAACAGTATCTAGAATGTGACAATATTTGCGCTCAGCACGACCATTTTGTTGAGAGGTGTATGTACAGAAACACTAAATCAATGTACATTGAGCAGAAAGAAAACTTAATAAGGTAGAATCTCTATACTCAAGTCCATTATTAGTACGGAGGGTCTGTATAGAACAGGAAAATTAAGTTCTAACCATTTGAGAGAATTGAATGTAGATTTGAGGTAATTTTGAGCGGTGTTTCAAAAAATATATCAATATAAAACATGAGTAATCATCTATGAAAATGACATAATAACGGCACCCACTCATAGAGAGAACATGGGAAGGACTCCAAATATCAGAATGAACCAAGGAAAATGGTTTACTTGCGACTGATATATTTTCTAAAAAGGATAAGACTGGTTGTTTTCCCAAATGACAGTGTAAGCAATTAAATGACTCAAAACGAGTAGAACCCAAATGACCCTTACTAACGAGAGACTGGATTTTAGATAAAGACGCATGACCAAGACAAATGTGTCATTGGAGACTAGGGGAAGGAAGGATAGGAAGAGGGGTATGAGTATTATCAACAGAGAAATTACAGGGAGGGATTTTCAAATACTGTACGTCAAATAGTTGACCAACTTTTCAACCTGTCCCAAGAATTTGACCCGTACGTGGATTCTGAACCTGCACACCAGAAGAAAAAAAAGTAACAGTAAGTTCCTGCTCAACTAGTTGGCCAACTGATACAAGATTTAAAGTCAATTGAGGAATACAATAAGTATCAGAAAGTGAGATAAATGGTAGATACACAGATGCTGAATGAGTAATATCCATGCGACTCCCGTTAGCCGTCTGTATAGGCAATGAAGTGGACACATGATCAGGGCCGTCTCGGGTTTTATTAGGGCCCTGAGCAAAAATTAAATAATAGGCCCTATAAACAAATAATTTTTTTTTAAATACTATCAACGACAAATATAATAATAAATTCTACAAAAATAAAAATTATATTAATCATATATTGTGATACCCGAATTTCTCACTACTTATTGGCCAATATTTATTTCATATTTTAGGTGCTAGTAAATTACTTATATGTTAATTTGTGGTAGTTTAAATATACTTCATGAGTTGCATACATTAGTTTACTTGAGTATTAATTGTTTAATTATATGTTATGTTTATATTATTTATGTGTTAATTTATAATTAGTTGAATTTAATTCATGCTTTGAGTGCACTTTATATTATTTATATGTCACTTGTGATGTTAGGTTATTTATTTTATTATTGAATGTTAAATTGTTTATAATTTGGTATATGCTTTATCTTTTTATTAATAAGAAAATATTATCATAATTTATCTGATATTCTAGTAGGATACAAATAGGTTGAGTAAATTATTTAAATATTAGTGATGTAAATTAAATATAGATAACTTGAAAATTAATTGTAATAATTAAATAGAAATAAAATAAATAGAATAAATAAAATAATAATAATAATAGATATAAATAATAATAATAATAATAATAATAATAATAATAATAAAATAAATAAATTAATTAAGGCGGTGGTAGGGGGGGCTAATAATCCACATCCCACCACCTCGTCAACCAAATCCATATCTATCAATTGCAGAAGGAGCAAGGAAGAAAAGCAACGGGAAGAAAAAAAAAATTATGCCGAATTCCGTTAAATCCTAGTTCAGGTATTTTTCCACGTTCACGAATTATTGCTATTTTACTAAGTAGAGGAAGTTTTGATTAGAAATAATTATTTAATATTTGTAATTAATTTTTTTTAGATACGATACTGGAATCGGGAAAAAGGGCTTTAAGAGTTAGGGTTATTGACGTTTTTGGCGAATTTCAAGTAAGTAGAAATTCATTTGCAACTACAATGCATAAATATATTATTTTGTGAGTTATTTATGTTTGATTGATAATATGTGAATATTATAAAACTATAATATGGAATTAATATTATGTGATTATCTGGTTTGAGCCTATATAAATTGGTTTCAGCCTGTGAGCCCTGTATGTGATATGGTTGAGCCTGTGAACTCTATATTTGATGTTGAAGGAGTCTGTGAGCTCCAAAATTGATGTGGTTTGAACCAGTGAGTTTAATAATATCTGTATATTGTGAAATATGTTGCTTTGCATTTTCATTAAGCATGCATATCATGCATTGAAATGAAATAAGATGATTTTACTATGTTAGACCGCTGATTATACACCGAGGGCGGGAGAGGCGACCTGGGGAAACCTGGTGTAGGCCACCGTCTATTGTGACTTTACATACAATGCTTAAACATTGCATTCGGAAGAGGCGGCCTGGGAAGAAGCGACCCGGGGAAACCTTACGAGGAAACCCGATGTAGGCTACCTGGTGTAGGCCACCGTTTGATTTGAATATGTGGATATTGAGCTCTTTCCGGTATATAGCAGTGTGTCTAGGGGCCCTGGAGAGTATTTCATAAATAAATTGGTGATTTCAAACGAGAGCACATTCTGCATATTGAGAATTTTGAGATAAACTTCACATCGTGCATAATTTCTACTTACGGAGATTTTTTTATAAATCTCACTAAGTTTATGCATTGTAGGTAATCCTGATTATATATGACTTGATGGTCAAACTGGAGTAGTCGTGGCGCTCTTGCAGGCATTTTGAGTTACCATGTACATAGATGACGACTTGTGGGCAAGACCGTGGCTTGTTTTGCTTCTGTTGTTCTATATTACGTCTATTTTAGAAGTCGTATGGTGTTGTTATATATGTAAGTAATTAAGAGGGATTATAACATGTTTATTGTTTACTTATATGAGAATTGACGTTAGTAGTATAGTGTAAGTGGGGTCGTGTCAGAGTGGTATCAGAGCACGGTTAGCTTCTTGTAGACTGTCTATGTACACGAGCTCAGAACTTGAGAGAGAGCCCCGCTATACCCAGTAAGTGTTTATTTATTTTTTTTTATATTTGTGTATCATGAATTATATTGACTTTAGACTTTACTTGAAAATGAATTGTTGGTTATTAAATGATTTTATAATGAATGGCGATTGGCTTCCATGTTACGTGCTCTCTGTGTTTCAAAATTAAAGAAGATGATATGTGGTAAAATGATTCCTACTACTGTACTTCTACAAAATGCTACTGTTACTAAAATGCTATTGTTTGATCGCTGTCATTGAGTCGTTGACTGCAGCAGTGTGTGCTCGTGAGCATGTGTGATTGTGCATGTGTATTGAGGCACAATACATGTGTGGTAGTCATGGTACTTATGAGTTTAGGTCTGCGTTTAAAGTTTGGATATAAGCAATTTTAATTATCTTATATATGGTATACTATGAATAATACGAATGTGAAACGAATCGGGTACATGTTTAGTAGGCTAAAGTCAAGTTATTTCTTCTTCCTACATTATATGTACTATGAATTATACTGTCCATGTGGTTCAGGACGGGTGGTATTGTTGAATAGATATGAAGAGAGAACATGGTGAAAGTAGTGGTATGGAAAGAACGCCTGAGCAGACAACACCGATTGCTGGTGTTGATCGGGTGTTGTTATAGCTCGGCTGACAGACTTAGTTGAACTTCAAGCGTAACAGATTCAACAACTTATTGAACAAAGAAATGCGGAAAACCAACATACTGATGTTAATCAACCACAACCGCGAACAGAGCTTGTTGAGTTGGAGTGCGAGCGATTCCGTAAACTGAATCCACCAATCTTTGAAGATGCTACCGATCCTTTGGCTGCTGAAGATTGGTTGACAACTTAAAACAATATGTTCCAATATAGCAGAATTCCAGATACAGAGAAGGTTTTGTGTGCTTCCTTCATGTTACGTGGTAGTGCGGAACACTGGTGGGACACAGTCAAAAGTATCGAAG
This sequence comes from Andrographis paniculata, assembly GCF_009805555.1. Taxonomy (NCBI): domain Eukaryota; kingdom Viridiplantae; phylum Streptophyta; class Magnoliopsida; order Lamiales; family Acanthaceae; genus Andrographis; species Andrographis paniculata. Next base: position 1,632,628 of record NW_026137621.1, on the reverse strand, counting down.
ATGTTGCTGTAATGACCTGGGAGAGGTTCAATGAGATTTTCAGAAATAAATACTTCACTGCTCCAGTCAGAATCATGAAGATGAATGAATTCATACAGTTGAAACAGGGAACCATGACTGTTACAGACTACCTCTCTAAATTTGAGCAGTTATCTAGGTTTGCGGAACACATGGTCAGTACTGAAGTATTAAAAGTGGAGAGATTCCTTGAAGGCTTGGGGCCTGAGCTTTATAGAGATGTGGGTATGGCGGGAACTCAAGGAATGACTTATGCATAAGTTGCAGAGAGAGCACAAACTGCTGAACAAGCTGAGGTACGAATAAAACATGCACAAAAGATGAGACGTCATTTTCAGCAGCGGCAAGCACCACAGTGGGGTGGAAATAATAGAAAAAGGGCATGGTAACCTCAACCACCACGACCATTCCAACCCCGAAAATGACAGAGACCTGAACAAGGAGGACCAGATAAACGTCCCAGGGTGGAACAAAGAGGAGTACCACTACCGCCGCCACTACCACGACCTCTGTGTCGAAATTGTGGTAAACCACATTTTGGGATCTTTCGTTACAAACCAAAAACTTTTTCTTCTTGCGGACAAAGGAGACATATGACTAGTATGTGTCCGAGAGCACAAAAGGACCAAGGGAGAGTACCAGCGCGAGTTTTTACGTTGACAAAGAAAGATGCATAAGAAAATCCAGTTATCACCGATAAGCTTTCTATCTCGGTACTTTGACTTATGTGTTATTTGATTCTGGGGCTACACATTCTTTTGCATCCACTGAGTATGTGAGAAAATTTGGTAGAACACCTAACTTAACTGAGGCTAAATTCGATGTGATGATTCCTTCCGGTGATACAAAACGAACGAATCAGATCCTGCGAGGATGTATTATTCTTATAGAAGGTAGAGAATCACATGCTGATTTGATTGTGCTGGACATGAATGATTATGATGTGATATTGGGTATGGATTGGTTATCGAAATATGGTGCTACAATCGACTGTCAAAACAAGAGTATTGTATTTCAGTGTGAGGGTGAAGAACCATTTTCGTTTATCGGGATGAAGAAGCGTTTCAAATTTCCTATAATATCAGCTATTAAGGCACAAAAATTACTGGAAAGTGGTTGTGAAGGCTATTTGATAAGTGTGATGGGTGTCGAGGGGAAACAGTGTCCTACTGTTGGTGATGTGCCAGTAGTGCGAGAATATCCTGAGGTATTTCCAGATGATCTTCCAGGGCTACCACCAGATCGCGAAATTGAATTTGTGATTGAGCTACAACCTGGAGTGTCACCTATTTCTAAATCACCATATCGAATGACGCCGAATGAATTGAAAGAATTGAAAGTACAACTGCAAGAACTACTAGATAAAGGTTTCATTCGTCCTAGTTTCTCACCTTGGGGAGCATCAGTCTTGTTTGTTTGAAAGAAAGACGGCACGATGAGGATGTGTATCGATTACCGAGAATTGAACAAAATCACGATCAGGAATAAATATCCTTTACTCCGAATCGATGATTTTTTCGATCAGCTACAAGGTGCAACTATCTTTTCGAAGATTAATTTGCGATCTGGGTATCATCAATTGAAGATAAAGGCAGAAGACATTCCCAAAACAGCATTTAGTACGAGATACGGGCACTATGAATTTCTAGTAATGCCATTTGAACTGAAAAATGCCCCAGCAGTGTTCATGGACCTGATGAATCGGGTGTTCAAAGACTTTCTAGACATTCGTTATTGTATTTATTGACGATATTTTGATTTATTCCAAGACTGAAGAAGAGCATGGATGCATTTGAGGAATGTGTTAGAAGCACTAAAAGAGAAACAGTTGTATGCAAAGTTCAAGAAATGTGAATTCTGGCTAGATCGAGTTGTATTCTTGGGACATGTGATATCGGGAGCAGGAATTTCAATTGACCCAAGCAAAGTTAAAGCCATTAATAACTGGCCACAACCTACAAATCCATCAGAAGTGCGTAGTTTTCTCGGATTGGCAGGATATTACCATAGATTTGTGGAAGGCTTCTCTAAAATTGCTTCTCCTTTGACACAATTGACCAGGAATAATGTGACATATAAATGGACAGAATCATGTGAACAAAGCTTTCAAGAATTAAAGAGACGATTGACATCAGCTCCTATCTTAGCAATCCTAACCGGGACTGGAGGTTTTATAGTTTACAGTGATGCTTCGAATAATGGTCTTGGGTGTGTATTGATGCAGAACGATAAAGTTATCGCTTATGCCTCTCGACAGTTGAAAGAGTACGAAAAGAACTACCCTACACATGATCTGGAGTTAGCAGCCGTGGTGTTTGTGCTCAAAATCTGGAGACATTACTTGTACGGTGAACGTTGCGAGATCTATACCGATCACAAGAGTCTGAAATATTTCTTCACTCAGAAAGAATTGAATATGAGACAACGAATATGGTTAGAACTTGTGAATGATTATGACTGTGTGATCAACTATCACCCAGGTAAAACTAATAATAATAATAATAATAATAATAATAATAATAATAATAATAATAAAATAAATAAATTAAGGTGGTGGGGAGGGGCTAATAATCCCCATCCCACCACCTCATCAACCAAATCCATATCTCTCAATTGCAGAAGGAGCAAGGAAGAAAGGCAACGCGAAGAAAAAAAAAAAAAAATTTACGCCGAATTTCGTTAAAGCCTAGTTCAGGTATTTTTTCACGTTCACAAATTATTTCTATTTTACTAAGTAGATGAAGTTTTGAGTAGAAATAATTATTTAATATTTGTAATTAATTGTTTTTAGATACAGTACTGGAATCGGGAAAAAGGGCTTTAAGAGTTGGGGTTATTGACATTTTTGGCGAATTTCAGGTAAGTAGAAATTCATTTGCAACTACAATGCATAAATATATTATTTTGCGAGTTATTTATGTTTGATTGATAATATGTGAATATAAGAAAACTATAATATGAGATTAATATTATGTGATTATGTGGTTTGAGCCTGCGATCTCCGTATATAAATTGGTTTCAGCCTGTGAGCCCTGTATGTGATATGGTTGAGCCTGTGAACTCTATATTTGATGTTGAAGGAGTTTGTGAGCTCCAAAATTGATGTGGTTTGAACCAGTGAGTTCAATAATATATGTATATTATGAAGTATGTTGCTTTGCATTTTCGTTAAGCATGCATATCATGCATTGAAATGAAATAAGATGATTTTACTATGTTAGACCGCTGATTATACACCGAGGGCGGGAGAGGCGACCTGGGGAAACCTGGTGTAGGCCACCGTCTATTGTGACTTTACATACAATGCTTAAACAATGCATTCGAAAGAGGCAACCTGGGAAGAAGCGACCCGGGGAAACCTTACGAGGAAACCCGATGTAGGCTACCTGATGTAGGCCACCGTTTGATTTGAATATGTGGATATTGAGCTCTTTCCGGTATATAGCAGTGTGTCTAGGGGCCCTAGAGAGTATTTCATAAATAAATTGGTGATTTCAAACGAGAGCACATTCTGCATATTGAGAATTTTAAGATAAACTTCACATCGTGCATAATTTCTACTTACGGAGATTTATAAATCTCACTCAGTTTATGCATTGTAGATAATCCTGATGATATATGACTTAATGGTCAAACTGTAGTAGCCATGGCGCTCTTGCAGGCATTTTGAGTTACCGTGTACATAGATGACGACTTGTGGGCAAGACTGTGGCTTGTTTTGCTTCTGTTGTTCTATATCACGTCTATTTTAGAAGTTGTATGGTGTTGTTATATATGTAAGTAATTAAGAGGGATTATAGCATGTTTATCGTTTACGTATATGTGAATTGACGTTAGTAGTATAGTGTAAGTGGGGTCGTGTCATATATACAATAAATAAAATATATGTGACATAGTTTTTTATACCTATCTTGACTATTATAGAACTTGACAATATTTTGACTATTATAAAACTAATAACTCAATAATAATAACTACAAATTCAAATACGAGGAATATATGATTAATTTTTTTTAAAAAAAATTCTGGTTAAAGTTTATTAGAATTAAATTTTGGATTAATTTTTTAAAAAAAATTGTTTGTGTTTATTAAAATTAGAATTGGATTGGATAATTGTAGAAAAATTCTAGTTAGACTTTATTAGAATTATAATTAGATTTGGGATTAATTTTGGAATATTTTTTTAGAGTTTATTAGAATTAGAATTGGATTGGATAATGGTAGAAAAAAAGTATGAATTAAAATTTAAATTAAATTTTAATATATATAGATAAGATTAATTTTAGAAAATTTTTGGTTATAATTAAATTTTAAAATTAAAATTAAATTGAGTAATTGTTGAGAAAAATATGGAATAAAATCTACATTAAATTTTAATATAACTAAAATTAAAATTATGGGTTCTCTTAAAGCAGAGGCCCTAAGCAATTGCTCAGTTGATAATCTTTGGGGTGCAACGTGGACATTGTATTCTTCAGTAGGGGATGATATAATACCCCCAGAGTTGGGCCGGTGAGAGGCCAACTCCCATGGATGAGCCGGTGTCAGACTATCCGAGGTTGAATATAGGTTAAATCGATTGAATAGACTACTCATGTAAACAATGTGCACATTTATTTTCGGGAGCCCTATTGAAAGAACTCTAAAGTTAAGCATGCTTGCCCTAGAGTAATTTGAGGAGAGGATGGGTGACCCATCTGGTAAGTCTCTCAAGGTGGGCGTGAATGAGGACAGAAGCGCACTGAAAGGATTCGTATTGACCTGTGGAGCCAGTCTACAATCCCGACATACTCGGCTTCGTGTGGCTTGCAGGCCAGGGTATCACAGTTGGTATCAGAATTGACCTATGACAGTCCACAGTTGTTAACCTGACTATTGAAGGGCCTATTCTTTTTTGGAAGCCGTACTGAAAAAACTCTGGAGTTAAGCGTGCTTGCTCTAGAATAATTTGAGGATGGGTGATCGATCCCCTGAGAAATTTCCCAAGGTGCGCTGGAAGGACTCGTATTGACCTGTGAGACCAGTCTTCAATCCCGACACACCCAACTTTGCATAGCTTGCAGGTGGGGGTGTCACAGTTGTACTGTTTTTTCAACTAGTTTCTCTCATGATAATGTTTATGATATTGACCTAGAAGAAATGATTGATGAATTAAAAATTTTATAAATGATTTTATGTGATAAGTTAATGTCACCGACTGAAATTTTTTAATATATTAAAGCAAATGATTGTTATCCAAATATTGCTTATTGTATTTTATTAACTGTACCAGTAACTGTAGTATCAACCGAAAGAAGTTTTTCAAAATTAAAATTATTGAAAACTTATTTAAGATCGTGTATATCTCAAGAACAATTAAATGACTTGGTTATGTTATGTATTAAAAGGAAATGTTAGAAAAAAAAAAAACTAATATTGATACTATTATTGATGAATTTACGTCTAAAAATGCCATAATAAATTATTTTATTTAATTATTTATATTTATTTTACCGTTAAAAAATTACTATGTGATATATTTTACTGTTGATTCCATAATTTTAATTTCACTCCAAACCCATAGAACGTTAGGAACGGGACTGGTGACGAAATAAATTCACCGCAAAATATGACGACCAATTTTTGAATATCAGTTTTGCGAGGGAATTATCCCTCGTAAATTTCATCGCAAACTCAATTGGTTAAGTTTTAGACGGGTAATAGTAGTGTATTGTTTGCAACGAATTATTTATATGTTGCAAATTTCATTGCAAAGGAAATTCGCCACGAAAAAATTATTATTAACCACTAAATTTTTTTTTTTGTCTCAATTTAAAATTTTTTTGTAGCGTAATTTTTTTTTTATTTTAAAAAAAAATCAAATTTCAATATTTTAAAATAAAAAACTATCATGCAATTACCCCTATTAAATATTTTCCTACATCCTCACGGTATTCCATAGTAGACGTCATTTTTTGCTCACATTCTAACATGCTTATAGCTTTTGAATAATGAAACATTATAAACTAAAGATCATCCAACTTAATATACTACTTCCTCCCTCCTGTTTGTTTACTATATATTATTGTTATTTTGAGTTGTCCCAAAATATTTGCAACTTTCTTGTGCCTATTATTATTATTATTTCTTTAAAAAAAAAACCCATATCAGTATAATTTATAAAATCATAATACATTAAAAAAAAAAAAGAAGTAAGTTTTGCTTATAAAAAACTATCATAATTATACTACTTAAAATCCCGTAATAAATAAATAGACAGATATATAGTGACATTTTTTTGCAAAATTCCAATTCAATTAGTATATTTGTTATAAAGCAAACTAGCTAAAAAGATTATTGCAAAATCCAAAAAGGCGAAATTTCAAAATATATTATACGATTGTCTTTACTAGTCAGTTTTTTCTTCTATTTACTTACTATACAACATTCACTATTATTTAGAAAGATAAGCCATTTTATCTTATTATATATCGTATCAAATAATTATTTAAATGAAAAAATTAAAATACAAATTAGAAACAACAAGAAAGAAGGTGTATATATATTTTTATAAAGAAGGCTATGATTCTAAAGGGAAGAATGAATACTTTATGCTTAAATCTTTTGTTCACTTTGGAAGAAGAATATAATACGAGCAAACTCATGGTTCATAATATATACTAATAAAGCGAATATATATATATATATATAAATAATAATAATAGTAATAATAATAATAAATATATGGGATGCTTCATGCTTTGCTTTTCTGGTCACAACAATTTTCAATATTCGATCCTTCGTATGAAATTAAATGACGAGTGGAGTGGATGGTGTCCGGTATCATGTGGGATAATTCACAAATATAATTAATTAATTAAAATTAATTATTTTATTAGTACTCAATCTTATGTTCGGTACCAAATCGTTGACTTACTAATTCAATGAGCAAAAAAACACTTTCAAATACATTTTATTTAGAGAGTGAATAAGTGGCAGGGTAAAGAAGTCTTAAACTAAACCATATTTTAATAATGGGAACTTGTTTGTTCGGCAAACAAAATTATTCAGTACGGTTGTTGTATTACCTTCGGAGTTGAGCCGGTACTAGGCCAACTCTCATGGATGAACCGGTATTAGGCCATTCGATGTTAAATATATGTTAAAATAGATTGAATATACTACTTATGTCAACAACGTGCAGATTCCTTTTCGAGAGTCCTACTGAAATTATTCTAGAGTAAAGCATGATTTCTCTTGAGTAATTTGAGTATGGAAGACCCCCTGGGAAGTCTTCTAGGGTGCGCGTCAGTGAGGACATAAGTGCGATGCAAAGACTCGTGTTGACCTGTGGGGTTAGTCTACGATTCCGATATGCTCGACTTTGCGTGGCTTGCGGGCCGGGGTGTCGCAGATGTTGATTGTCAGAATATCTTTTGGCTGATGTATGTTATTTGATAATTGTTTGAATAATATTTGAAGTTTATGCGGATTGAATGGACTAATTGCAAATATTTTTACTCGAATTTTAGATATGATCAATATTTTTTTGGATAAATTTATGGAAATTCTTATGGAAAAATGACGTGGATTGATTGGATAAATTATAAAGTCAATATGAAATTTACGAGGATGATTTTCTCCTTAATTGTCACTCTTACCCTACAGAGAGATGTTTGAGACTGAGATTGACTTTTTTTTTTTTTTAATGACGTGGGAACCTGCAGCTGCTATCTGAAAGTGTGCACTGGGTAAACCCCCAACCGAATTTAATACCCTGCAAAATAGGCCCGACAAGCAAGTCACACTAGACGAACCATGTGTGGCATATAACCTGAGGTGTCGGGGGTTTAAACCCATGACCTTATGGTCACAAGTCCAACCTCTACACCACCAGGCCATCCCTTATGGGACAACTTTTCTTAGGATAGAGAGACGTGACTAGTGTGGGGGTTGAGCAAATTCAAACTAGGCAAAGAAGAATTGAGAAAATCGTTGATTTTCATGGGTAAATTTTTGTGAGTTTTTCTATCATATTTGTTCTGAGATAATTGTTATACATCTTTGAATAAGTTTTATGGTGGAAACTTAAAGAACAAGTTGAGATTGAGCTTACTCTTTATTGGATTTTGTTAGATAATCGATTAATTATTTAATTGATAGAACTTTTAAAAAAAATTAGAATATACGAAACTGATTAATCGGTGAGTAAATATGCGATAGAACGATGAACCAAATTCATTGGATTATATATATTTATGTTACTCCCACATATTTTGGGCCTCTGGAGGTGATTGGCAGCCCAGCCCGAATGAGTAGATGGGCCGGCCCAAACAACTCCAATCTACCCCAATAGTATGGATAAGGAAAAGTTTTTAATATGGATGAGGGAGATAATGAGTGAGTGAGTTAAAGAACTTTCCTAAACAAAAAATAAGAAATTGGAAAAAATGATGGAACAAAAATGGAGAAAGTGAGGATATTACAAACAAAGCTCATCAAATCCTATTTAACGGGGAGACAAGATATAAGAAGGACGATCGATCCAAAACAAAATACCCACGATTCAGTTTTTATCTATTTTTGCTTTCTTGTTTTCTTTTCTTATTTTTGTTCCTATATTCATATTATTTTTCAATTATCCATTTCATAATACAATTCCTTTTTGTTTTTACTACTTTCTTCCGATTATTTCAATTTAGTAGTTTAATTTCTCCGTGCAATTACAATCGTTAACTTTTGTTGCGAGAGCAAGCCCAAATACTTTCTTGAGTAGGTCGGGGAAACCAATTCTCGTCGATTTTGACTAACCTAAACCCATTGGGCCGTCATTGATGTATTTTAGCGATAACAGATTGGCACGCTCAGTGGGACTTCGACGAGTTTCACATTTTATACAATTTAGGAATCACAAACTACCATCTCCGGACAACACCGCCATGTCGAAAGAAAAATGAGTCGTCGGCAAAAACTCAGTGCCACATGTTTCCGAAGAGATCTCACACGATGAGTACTCTACGACTTCGGAAGGTATGGAAAGAATGGTGACAATTCCAACTAGCATTTTACAGGGTCAGATATGGGAATAGATCCCATTCGGAAATGTTATAGTACGACAACGTAACCGTACCGACTCAAAGGACCAGCAGCAAGGGTGCCCCGGATGAGCTCATGGTTGAAGCAGCGACATCCTCCGAGCAGGTTATTACAGGGCAGCCGCAATTCCAGAGTCCTTCGGAAGTATCGGAGGTACACCACCAACCTCTCAATGGTACTATAAACCCTTTATTTATTTTGGATCACAATAATCAAGGAGCGGCGTCGATGCTTGGGGGACATGGCCGAACATGGCCTTGACACCTCCAGTCATTCCTTTGACCTCTAAAATTACTTGGGGGGCAACTGCACCACCTCCGAGCATACCTTGGGGGGCAGCCCCGCCTCCACCGGGATCCTGGGAATCAGCCTTTTTGGCCGTCGCCGTGGCGTGGGGATCAAATATATTGATCTCATCAGCACCGCCTCCGCATAGGGGGCAAGGAACATACCGCGGGATAAATTTTCCTGAGGTGTACGGGCAGCCCCAGGATTACGGATCTCAAAATAAGGGGGTTTCGGTACCATTTGGGAACTTTTCAGCTCCGGCGGCACCACAAATAATTTGGTGGGTAGCTCCGACTCCTCCAAAAGCACCACCAGCTTCATGGATGACTTGGGGGGCAACTTCGACTCCTTTAAAAACACCAATAGCTCCATGGATGACTCGAGAGGCACCTCTGGCAACATATACAACACCAAAGGCGCCATGGATAACCTGGGAGGTACATTCGATGGCTTTTTCAGCTCTAGAAATTGTTCGAAGAACAGCTCTGCTACCTCCGACAGTACTTTCAGCTCTAAACGCTGCCCGAAGGACAGCCCCACTACCTCCGGCAGTACTTCCAGCTCCGGGCACTACCCGAAGGACAATCCCGCCACCTTCGGGAACACTTTCAGCTTTGAACATTACCCGGATGATAGCTCCGCCACCTCCGGCAGTACTCCCAGCTCCAAACGTTGCCCCGAGGACAGCTCCACCAACTTGGAAAGCACTCTAGCTCCGGACATTACCTGGAGGACAGCCTTGCCACCTTCGGAAGCGCATCCAACTCTGGAAATTATCCGGAAAGCAGCCCCGACGATAACGCCAGATCCGAGGGCGATAAGGGATGTAGATCCGCCACCCCCGCTACTTCTAAAAGCATCATAAGTGTCGGAAAGGGTCTGGAAAGACCCGCCGACTCTGAGAGGGTCAACTCAATCAAATCCAGACAGAACAACCCCAGATCCGGGCAGACCAACAAGGGTCAACGGAAGCCGGAGGAACCATAGCGATGCATTTGCAAAAATCCATTTTCAAAGAAATTGAGATATTGAGGATGGTTTGGTGGATCGAGTGGTGATAACCTTACATCCAACGCGGTGTTACGAGCAGCCCCCAAGTAGAACTGTTAACGAGCCGAGCCGAGTCGAATTTTAAGTGTTCATATTCGTTCGTTAGGCTTAACGAACAAGGCTCGTGTTCGTTCGTTAAGCTTTTAAGCTCGTTCGTAGTGTTCGAGCTTGGCTAGTTAAAAATTTTTAATTTTTGAGCTCGTGACTGTGTTCGGCTCGATAAGCTCATTCGAGCTCACTTGTTTTTTTTAAAAAAAATTAAAAACATGAAAAAATCATAATTCAAGAATAAAAGCACAATAAATAACAATCCACTAAAAACTTTATTTAACACGAACTTAATTCAACATAATCCAACACAATTTAACTCAAACTTAATCTAACATAATCCAAAACACCTCAACACAAATTTAATCCTAACACAAACTTAATTCAACATTATCCAACACAAACTTAATCCAACAGAATCCAACATAAACTTAACCCAACACAATCTAAAACAAACTTAAATGAAAATACAATATTTCTAAACATAACATCATGATACGCTATCAAACCATGGTTCATCAAATGATCGTATCTTTTCACTCTGAAAATCTGCAAATATTTGTGTATACATATGTTAGTATATCTAAATATAAATTAAGTACAATAATAGAAGCAAATAAGTACCCGAACATAAAATTAGGATACGGCATCAAATTACAAATGCAACAAATGATGATATCTTTAACGCTAAAAATCTGCAAATATTAGTATATACATATGTTAGTATATTTAAATATAAATAAAATAGAACTATATATCATAGGTAGAAAATACGTACAAAAACTAAGCTACTAAATCGCTAATTCATCAAGGAATTACGCCTTTAGCTTTGAAAATCTGCAAAAATAATAAATACAAATATTAATGCATGTAACATAAAATTAAGAGTAACTTCCATTACACTTTTTAATTCTAAATTCAATTTCCTATTTACTCTATACACTAAATTCTTCTTCTTTACTTCCTATTCTTATTAATTTATTCCTCTTTACTCCCTATTTACTTAAAATTCCTACAATACCCTTATTTATTTTCTTTTATTAACTTCAATTTATTTTTTTGTTATCTTCAGACATAAACCTTAATTTCTACCATATAATTTCACTTTTTTACCATTAAAAAATAAACAAATAAGTAAATAGACAACAATATGAAAATTAAATAATTATAATATATATATTTGCAACCCTTAAATAATAATACAAAATATTTATAGAAAATATCAATGTATGTGATATTCAATTTTGCAAATATTGTTAAATAATAAGTAAATTCATTTTATATATAAATACTTACAAATAAATTACATATATATATATATTTAAATATTCACAACTATTAAATTTTAATACAAAATATTTATAAAGAATATTAATCTTTGATTGAATAAAGTATAAATAAGTTAATGAACATGTACTTCGAACATTTTGTATCGTTTGTCGTCATTTTGCAAAAAAATGAAATAATAAAATTGATAATTATTTACATAAATAGAGGGTTTTGGGTTACATTAGGTATATAGAATTATAAATACAATATTATTTTGAGGATAAAATTGAAAGTTTATAGGTGAAAATGTGTAAAATTATAAATAGGGAATTACAAGAAGTAAATATATGAATAGGGACTGACAAGCAAAGCAACTTGCTAAATAGGGATTTTAGGAGAATTAACCATAAAATTGAATGGCTAATCTAAATACAATTATAAAATATAAATTTAAAAATGATATATTGAATTACAAAATATTATTTATTTCAATGATTCAACCTGGAAGTTCAATTTCTTTGTAGTTAGAAAACTTCTTAGCATCCAACTCTTTTTGTAATATAATTCAAAATTATATCAATTTAATTTAATATAGAAAATTAGAAAATAAAGAAAATAAGAAAAGTATTACCTTTTTTAAAGAGTACTTTTTAACACCATGCAAATTTCTAATACAATCGTTGTCACAGAGTAACATTTGCACCGTATTAACTGACATAGAAGCCCGACGATCATCAATAACTCTACCACTGGCGCTAAACGTAGACTCAGAGGCCACTGTGGTTAGAGGAATAGAGGATATATCACTTGCCATCCTTGCCAATACTCGAAACCTCAATCTTTCTCCTTTCCACCAACCCAAAACATCAAGGTTTGCAGTGACACCACAATCATATCTACTTTCACTCAAATAAACATCCAAATCAGATTTTTGTGGCGAGGTTTTATTAGACTTACTCACGTGCATGTGAAACTTTGCTTTTCTTGTAAAAACTTCACTTCCAACCCCACTAGATTTCAAAAAGTTAGAAGTTGAAGACCCTCTAATTTCAGAATGTTTAGGCTTCGATACAATCAGAGGCCTATCTTCAGAAGTGTAACTCGTGACGCACTCATCATAAAGATCATACAAAATCTTCTTGATCTCACTCACGTAAATTGAAGTTTCATCATCATCATAAATTATTGGAAAAGTAAAATCAATAAACTCCATTTTATATCTTGGATCTAAAATAGCACCCAAAGATATTAACAGATTACTGTCTCCCCAATACTTGTCAAATTTCTCTTCCATTCTTAATGCCATAGACCTTATATGAGCATAATGATGTGTTGATTTCTCATTAAGAAGCTCTATAATCTGATACAACTTAGGGAGGAAAATATTAGCCGTTGGATATTCAAATCCAGAAATCATATTTGCAATCTCATGAAAAATTCCTAAAAAATGGGAAACATCTTCCACTTGGCTCCACTCAAATTCAGTCGGCACATAACGAAATCCAACATCAATATCAACATATCTAGAAAACACATCTTTAAACTGTAAAGCTGAAGCTAACATCATATAAGTGTCATTCCGTCATGTTGGACAGTCAATAAATAACTTCTTCGGAGACAAAGATAATTGTTTTTTTATCTTGCTAAATTCAATGAGACACGCTTTAGAATTACACAAATACTTTATTACATCCCGAACACAATCAACCACAGACCCAATCTTATTAAGATCATCTTGCACCAACAAATTCAGAATGTGTGCACAACAACGAACGTGAACTATCTTTCCCTCAATACTTAATTGTTTTCTTAACAACAAATCATCTTTCAATCTCTTCGCACACACATCATTATAAGAAGCATTATCAATTGTAATACTAGACACATTATTTTCAATTTTCCAATCAATGAAACATCTACTAAGTGCATAAGCAATAATAACACCTGTATGTGGAGGTGGAACATTACAAAAATTCAACACTCTCTTTTGTAATACCCAATTGTCATCTACAGAGTGTTCAGTCATCACCATATATTGAGCCTTTTAGTTCGACTTCCACAAGTCTGTTGTAAGATTAATTCTTGTAACACCCTTTAATATTAATTTCAACTTTTTTTTTTTTTCAAATTCAAAAGTAGTCATGCAATCATTCTTCACAGTATGTCTACTAATCTTTTGATAAAATGAAGAAATAGCTTTCAAAAACTTGTTGAAAATTACATGCTCCATCATCAGAAAAAGATATTCATGAGCTAAAATTATATGGGATGCAAGTTCCCGTACTTTAGCATGATCATACCGATAATTGGCAATCGAAGTTATCTCTTCCGAATGAGATTCGGTAGTGAAAAAAAGAACATGTTGTTCCGAAGGCAATGATGTTTTAATGCAACTATCCAGATGACGCTTGTAAGTAGTTATCGTTCCTCCCAAATTTTTTTTGAGAGAATCTCTTTACAATGACTGCATTGCACTTTTAATGACCCATCAGGTTGAGATATTTCCTTCATAAGTTGCCACACATACGATTTCCTAGCTCGACTTTTTTTTTTTATAAAAAGTTTCCCTATTTTCTTCCATGTTTTCTTTAATCCTTTTGATGGCTATCAACAAGAATCTCCAAATTGATTTCCTCGTGCATTTCATTATCTTCACCTTCATCAATGATATCTTGTTCAACAAGATGATCAACAGAATCCATTGTAGGAACAGTAGATGAACCTTGTTGGGATTGACTTTGAGACATAACTACAATTACAAATATGAAAAGTATTAGAAAATCTTATCGAAATTGAAAATTATGATGACCAAATTGAATATTATTTAGGAATTTGCATATATAGTCATGATAACAAATTGAATATTTATTTGAATATTTATATATGCATATGTGAACTGTAAATCTGTAATATATATTCATAAAGAAAGAAAAATTTAGAATAGAGGTTGGCGGTTGAGATGAATTTCAATATATATATATGCATATGTTCATATGTATTCAAAATTTCAAAGAAAGGTAGAACTTTTAAATCGATAAATAAATGTATGTGAAAATAAATATAAATTTACCAGTTGGAGCTCGGATTGGGAGGAGGCAGGCTGTGACGGGTTGCGGACGGCCGAAAGGTGGAAGAAGATGCGGGCGAATGCGGCGCTGACTGGAGTACTGGACGGGAGCCGGCGGCAGGACTGCGGGCTCGCAAAGGCGGCGACTGTCGACGGTAGCGAACGAAGGAGGAAGATGGTGGTTGCTTGCACTGTGGAAGAAGACGTTGGCGGCGATTTGATACTCGGACGAGTGAGTGACGGAGCGAGTGAGGGTGAGAGTCTGAGATATGAAGTAAAGAACATGAGCAACGGGCGAGTTGGACTTGTTTGTGGGATAAGAGTAAATTAGGATTTGAGAAATTAAAAATAGAAAATTAAAAATATATTAATTATAAATAATTAATAATTTGATATATTATTTTACTTTTAATATATATATATATGATATTTTATGTATTAATCTAAAATTATTTTTAATTGAAATTAAAATTTAGTTAATTTGAAATTATTTTTTTAATTTATATATATTTAATTGATGTATAAATTAAAATTTAGAATTATTTTATTTATTTATTTTAAATCAATACTTTATTTATTTATTTATAAATTATAATTTATATATATAAAATTTATAATAATATATTATTTTAACGAATGTTCGCGAACAGGACTCGAACTCATTCGTTAACTAAATGAACTTGTTTATGTTGTTCGATTTGGCTCGTTAACATTTGCAAACGAGCTTTAACCGAGCCGAATTGAGCCATGTTCACGAACGGCTCGGTTCGTTTAACAGCTCTACCCCCAAGGGAGGAGCATCATACGTGCGACAAAATGAAGACGAAGACGAAAACACAAAGAAGAAGGAAGCGACGTCGGTGCCAGACAATTAGTTCAAATCAAAAGAAGATGGGGCAACAAGGAAATGAGCTTCGAGTAGGTCATACATGGACATATCAGAATAAAATTGTGCTGCACAAGAGTGGTTTGCGACATCCGCCCCGGATCCGACAAGAGTGGAGACCAAAACGAGTGATTTCGAACAACAATGCTGCCCCGGATGAACAACCTCCTCCGGAGGATCCAAAAGCTCAATATACGGATAATGAATTTATGATTAAGGCTCTCGAAGATGATAGAATTTTAGAGGTCAGTCTCGACATCGTAGGCAACGATTGAGACTTGGAGCGAGCCCTACAGTACGAAGACGACTTCAAGGTTGAGTTGGTTGGATTTTTACCCAAAAAATCAAGAAGCTTTACTTCCAACCGCCGCACTTCCCAATGAATCCGACCCTAAGACGACCCGGACCAGCTCCCTGCCGCTGCCCGATGAGGCCATATGAAGCTCCGACGAAGGTATTGTCGAAATCTCATACAAAAATATTGGGCTTCAAAGTTTGGCAAACTTTTTGCCTAAATATTTTGTGGGGGCATTTGTTACTCCCACATATTTTAGGCCTCCGGAGGTGATTGGCAGCTCAGTCCGAATGAGTAAATGAGCCGGCCCAAACAACCCCAATCCAACTCCAATTTATGTACGAATAATAAAGACATATTTTTAATATGGATGAGGGAGTGAATCAAAGAACTTTCCAAAACAAAAAAATAGGAAATTGGAGAAAATGATTGAACAAAAATGAAGAAAGTGAGGATATTTTTGGACAAGGCTCATCAAACGCTATTTAAAGGGGAGCCAAGATATAAAAAGGAAGATCGATCCATAAAACAATACACACGATGCAGTTTTTATCTATTTTGTTTTCTTGTTTGCTTTTCTTATTTTTATTTCTAAATTCATGTTATTTTTCCAATTATTCATTTCATAATCCGATTCCTTTTTTATTCAATTGTTTTCTTTCGATTCTTTCAATTTAGTAGTTTAATTTTCCCGTGCAATTACAATCATTAACTTTCGTTGCGAGAACAAACCCAGATACTTTCTTGAGTAGGTCGAGGAACCCAATTCTCGTCGATTTCGACTGACCTAAACCTGTTGGGCCGTCATCGACGAATTTTAGCGATTAACAATTTCTATATATATACTTTGGATATGAGGTTTGGTTAATATTTGACTGTTTTTGTTTGTTTCGAGGGATAAATTATATAACACTTTCTTATGTTTTAGTAAAAATACATAAAATATTTTGCATTTTATTTATTACGTGAAATTATATTGTGTTGAATTAAAATTTGCATAAAATATCATATTCGTCTGAAGCTGATATTTACGTGCAAATACGAATCTAATTATAGTAAGTTTTATACAAATAAAAAAGATAAGTATATTAAATAGTCTTTCATGAATAAAATAGTATTATAAAAACTTGCATAATTTAAATCGCTATTTACAATCAAACATCAGCTTTGAACGAATATGTTGTTTTTTGCATATTTTAATTTAACATAAGAAGATTCCACGCAATAAATAAAACACGATGTGTTTTATGCATTTTTACTGAAACACAAAAGGGTGTTATATAATTTACCCATGTTTCGAGACAAACAAAATTGTGAAGCCCTAAGGTTTATCCGGATAAATTTTTATCCGATGAATATATCTATTACAACCTCAAACGGAAGGTTTGAAGTATTGAATGAAAGATTTGAAATTAGCTTAAATTACGACGTCTCAAATGAAAGGTTTAAAACTAATATAAATTACAACACTAATTACATCGGTAATTATATTCGTAATTAATCTCCCGTCATTTTGATCGAGTGGAGACATTTATATAATGAGTCTCTCTTTTCATATCAAAACAAACCAATCACAACAACTCTCTCTTTTCTCTCTAGTATTTTCGGTGAGTTTTCCGGTCATACTCCGGCAAGCTTTCCTAACCTTTCGGCAAAACTCAGTTTATCTCCGTTCTTGTTGATTTATTTAGGTATCACCTAAGCCGGAGACAAGAACTATTTTATCTTTAGGGAGAAATTATCATTACCGGAGGCGCTATCAGGACGTAATATATCTTGAGATATCATCAACTCAGCTTCATTCTCAATCTGTATCACTTGGACAAACACAATTGCTATCTGAATCATTAATCATTGGTGTGATGATCGATAAGTTGCCCCATAATTGGAGCAAATTTAAACCCTGGCTGAAGCATGATGTTCTGTTTTTATTCGAATCATTGTAAATAGGAACAACATAATAGAGCACGGGGCTAAATGCAAATAAAATTACCAAGACTAACTTGGTTACAGAGCCTTTCAAAAAGTGTGTTAAGTAGTCTAAATTGATGCGTAATTGTTTTCACTGTGGAAAACAGAAGTGAATGATTGTTTGTTTTCTAAGAAGAAAAAGACAAATCAAGGTGTTACTTCGTCGAGATAAATCACAAAAGTGATCGTGACCTCATAAATGATAATTTGGTCATTGTCGCATACGAGACTCATCATATTAAGAGTCCAAACACATAATTTATTGATACTATAGCCTGTCATGTTTGTTCTAACAAAACAAATTTTATATAAATATATAATTTTTTTTTTATAAATTATAAACAATTATTTAATATAATATTTTTCATAAAAAAATTGTGTTCAAATTATATTTTTGGATTAATATGTTTTTATATATTAAATATATAAAACCAATATATTGTGTTAAATTATTAATTTTTATGAATAAATAGAATATGTAATTATATTTTTAATAATATTCACTAAAAATTATACTTTATATGTCCCAATTGAAAAAGGTCATTTGATTTTTTATTGGTTAGTGAAATTATATAAGATGTTTTTGACATTTTTGTCTTTTAACTTTATATACTCCTTTCATTCCATAGCTATATCTTCATTTGCTTTTTCTACAGAGTTTTAGAAATATTAGTATTATATTGAGATGTAGTAGAAATAAAAGTAAAAAACTAAACCAACCTTATTAGTATTGTATGATATAAATGTAATGATATTTGTATAATATATTGTAAATTAGAACGATATTTCTAATGTTAGGTAACATAGTATAATTATTATAAAAAAAAATGAATACTTTGTTTTGAGACAGACCAAAATGAAAAAATAGATAGATTGTTAAAAGAACAGAGAGAGTATAAAGTATTTTCATGTGTAATAATATATTTTTAATTACGTAAAAGTTAAAAAATATTTTTGGTATTAATTTATAGTTACTTTTTCTAAAATAAAAATAGCTAATTTTAAATAAAACACAAAAATAATAATAATAAAAATACTTGAATTGAGACTAAGAGAATATAAACTAAAAAAATTGATAAACAAACCCCAAATAGAAATTAATATCTAACAGATTAATTTTTTAAAAATAAAAAATACTATCTCCGTTCGGTTCATTTATTTTTTTGGATATTGATATTTGAATATTAATTATTATATCAAAATATAATACAAATTAAGAAAAAATTGTAAAAATATTCTACATTAATAGAAGAACATTTGTACAAAAAATTATAAAAATATAAAAATATTTTTAATATTAAATATAATAACACAAAAAATAAATACGATCACGAAAGGCGAACGAAAAGAGTATATTAATTAAATGCAAACATAGGAGAGGAATTTTGGAAGTCCATATACATATGTATCTTGAGGTTGAGGGTCAATTCATGCGCAAATAAATGCAGATTTCCGGTATGAATGGAGGACCACGTGGCAAATGAATGCCTTAACAACTACTTTAATAATTGTGATTTGTCAATTGCCAACTGCAAATGCAATTAAGTGTGTTGTGTTAGTGTTAGGGAGAATTAGGTAATCGTACAACAATTTTTAATAAAGCTATCCTTTATTTTTTACTACTCAAAACATTTGGTAAAATTGCTTATAACTCTCACGTGATTTTAAAATTTTGTGTAAAATATTTTTGTATTTTAAAAATTGCATGGTACCTTTTATACTCTAAAAAATGTTGCATGAAACTTTCCTCGTGTGATAAGAAGATGATTTTCTATCTATATGTTTTGCATGACAGGGGAGTTTTATGTAATATTTTTTAAAATATAAGTGAACGTCATGTAATTTTTTAAAATAAAATAGGAATTTATGGTGAGTTTCGAAACCACAAAGTGGTTTCATGCAACATTTTTTAAAGTATAAAAGGACGTCATACAATTTTCAAAATAGAGGGAAAATTTACGCTGAGTTTCGAAACTACAAGGAAATTATGGGCAATTTTGTCATTTGAGTTTTTTAAGGTTTTGAAAATTTGAAAGTTTGAAAAAAATAAAAAATTAATATTTAATTTGATATTTTGTGAGGAAAAAAGTGTATTTGATGTGATATTTTTTGAAAAATAAATATTATCAAATGAATAAAAATATGTTGTGTAAACATAGCGAAAATATATATTTTTATCTTAACTAAATTCGACATTACTAGAAATTACAAAAACGCCTCGCCTCAAGTTTATACTTACATCAAACTAAAGTATAAAAATTAAAAATACTTTAAGCACATAAAGTATTATCAATTGTTATTTCTAAAATCAAACTAAAATATCTATTTATTTCCTAGTTTTTACTAAATACTAAGGGTGTGTTTGTTTTTAGATATTATTGAAAAAAAAAATTTATATAAGGTATAAAAGATTGGATAAAAGAATATAAAAATAATGAATGTGAACCGTATATTAATTTTTTAGGAAAATCGTGAAGAAGAAAAAGTTAAAAGCACAAAAATATATAGTAAAAATTTATTATTCATTCAGTTGCAAATTTGAATTTTGTTTAGATAAGAATTTTGAAGATTTTTGGAAATAATAAAAAATTTACAATTTATAATATATTACACAAATGTCATTACTTTGTATCACATATACTAATAAGATTATTTTAGTCATTTCTATTTTATTTCTACTATATCCCAATATAATACTAATATTTCTAAAACTACGTGCAAAAAGCAAATGAATACTCCCTCCGTCCACAAAAAAAATATACAATTACTTTTGGCGCGGAGTTTAAGAAATAATAGTATTTTAATTATAGTGGGTAGTTAAAAGTAATGTAATGACATTTTTGCCCTTGTTTTTTGGTGTAAAAATAATGTGATGTAAAGTAGGAGTATTTGTGGGAAAAAGTAAGGTATTTAATGAAATTTTTACTTTGTAATTAGACGTCCCAAAATAAAAACATGTATACTTTCTAGCTGGACGGAGGGAGTATTTCTTTATGGGACGGAGGGAGTATATAAGTGAAATATTGGTCATCCAACTTTGCTATAAGGATGAAAATAAAATATTAAAAAAAAAAAAAGAAAAAACAATATGTAAAAACATTATCTAATTCAAGGTGATGGTTACAGTATTGATTTAAGTATTGACCAAAACTTCCAAAAGCACTCGCCAGGAATCCAAATAACTAAAAACATGTAACATACTCGTAAGTACATTACATCTTCCTATTAAACACATGATATCGTAATAAAATTTTCTAAATAGCACCAATCAAAAAGTTGAGAAAGACATGGATCAATGGTCCAAAACACATAACATTGATCAAGATTCCATAAAGTATAAGCTATATTTAAAAGTTGTGCTATCTGAACTCGTGATCAAAGCTTTTTGAACTCAAATACAGTGTTGATAGGGGAAATGTAACACGTTTTCTCAATCTAGCACCGTAACCACGACGCTAACTCAAATATGATATAATTCTTGTAACTCATTCTAATCTAAAAGTGCAGCTTCCCCCATTTGCATAACAAAATCAAATCCTCGACAAAATTATTGCCTACCTGGAATTTCAATATATTTATGCCCAAAAGGACACTTACATGGTCTGCATTTCCAACACATATCATATTCGAGGTGTAGAGCTAAAATTCTAATATTCATTAGTTCTCCGACCAAAATTGAGAAATAAATGAAAGTTTATCGATTAGAAGTTTTACAGGTTTCTCACCATACGAAAATCTTCACAGTGAATATCTAAACAACATACTTATCATAGTATAATTCTAGGTTGAATGTGTTCGCCAAACAATAGGATAATGCTTGTAAAACGAAATAAAAATAAATTAAATTTAAGTAAATAAGAGTACTAACCTTGGGCATTACCGAGCTGCCTGTGTTGAAGATTTCAAGAATGACAACAAGGGGTTCAAATCCTTTGCCAGTTCCTCAAGGGCGCATGCCTTGCACGCCTTCACATTGTCTTCGCCAAGTTCTTGAAAGATCGATACAATGATGCTTCAAGTTGCCATGGCAAAGAATAATGAAACAATGTGTAGTAATATTCTGATATCATTATCCTACACAATGTCTCAAAACTTTTCCGATTTCCTATTGTATCACATATGCTTATGTGGCCAAGTTAGTATACAATCAACTTGATTAGTGGGTATGATAAAGTTCCAGAAAAGAAATCAAAGGGTAAATTCTGCATATAGTTTAACCTTTTATCCTCAAAAGTTGACTACACAAAGTGAATAAGTAGCTCCACCATTACTTTTCGACTTTCCAGGTTAATTTATAACTATTTCCTCAAAATAATATCACAGATCTAATTCCGTTAGAAAACTTTCAAAATCGAAGCACTAAAGCTATGCTCTTTTTAAATTTT
Organism: Andrographis paniculata; assembly: GCF_009805555.1. Classification (NCBI taxonomy): domain Eukaryota; kingdom Viridiplantae; phylum Streptophyta; class Magnoliopsida; order Lamiales; family Acanthaceae; genus Andrographis; species Andrographis paniculata. The sequence goes on along the minus strand of NW_026137621.1, from coordinate 1,610,276 downwards.
TCTTTTCAATTTTTTTTTTTTACTACGCAATTGCATCACCATTTCAATTCAAAACGATACATCCAACTACTATTCCTAAAAGACAACAAAAGCCAAAACCTACAAAACACAAAAAGCACAAGAAACTAAAGTAAATATATAATGTTAAAAAAATCAAATATACTAAGGGTGTGTTCTTTTATCAAAATTTTCCAAATTCTACTACTCCTAAAAAAAATTTCAAAAAAAATATCAAATCAAATATTATTGTTTATTTTCTATATTATATTAAAAATTAATTTTCAATTCAAAATTTTTACTATTCAAATCCCAACTAAAAATTCGAACTCCCAAAACACAATTTGATAAACCACTTGTCCAAAGATCATAAAGAACACATGATCTGTGTTATGTAGGAACCACAAAGAACACAACAATTCAATCATCCACAAATTTCATAATATCAGTACCTCCAATTTAATTAACACCAATCAATAATAAAGATTGCACACCAAATCTCAATTCAGCACAAAACAAGCAAAGTGATGGACTACCTTGTATGATCGAAGCAAGAATATATAATATGTTCAGCCTATAGTCCATCTAATCTTTACATCAGGTCAGCAATATTGAGATAGTTGGTATCATTCTTTCCCCCATGCCCGGCAGCAGAGTTACATGCTCAAAAAATTTCGACAGTACTGTTCCAACCTACATGTAACAAGTAGTTTCCAATTTGATATTAGTGACATATCACAGTAATACTATATACTCTAGCCAACAAGACATTATGGTTTTCTGTACACAATTCTCTCTCAATCAAAATGACAATGATCGGGTCCCTGAAAATGGTTTACTAACCCCTTAAGATATTTATAGTCGAGCCACTTTATGGGAATGTCAAGAAAATTAAAAACAGAAAAAGGGGTCCCTGAAACTAAGGATAGTTTTGAAGGAGCTATAGCAACAGTACCGATAGATTACCTCTTCGAAGATGATAAATTGTAGAAGAGATTGAGCAGTGGTCACACACCAGTCCAATGCAAAATACCACAACATAAACTATGTAAATCAAATAAGAAACTCAAAACTCAACTTTATTTTTCTTTATTAAAAAATACATCGTTCAATTTGTGAATACATACTGTATTGAAACGTTTTTTTTTTAATATGTTCAAAATTACTCAAATACTTAAGCCATACTTCAAATTATAATTAAACACGCAGATAAGAAACTTTATCCAACATAGATGGAATTGTTGCCAAGCTTTCAACTTGCATTATGTTTTATGAGAATTAAATAAAGAAATCAATATTGTCAACAATATTAAGCATGACAACATAATATAAATTACAAAAAGTCATCGCATCGACACATATCTATCCAATAAGCACAGGATTTTCAAACGAAGAACCAACTGGACCTAATGATTGGAGTTGGGGAGGGAGCTCATGCCTCAAAATATGAACTTTGAACTTAATACCCGTCGAACTCGACTCCAAGAGCTCAAACACACAAACGTCATTAGCTTGAAGTTTATTATCATTTACAAAAACCTTCCATTTACAATTGAACCTTGGGTTAGCATTACTGCCCAAGTACAAAACATCCCACTTGGCGCGCTTGTATTTCAACGCGGCCGGGACATTAGCAGCAGGAAGACGAGTAGTAAATTTAGCTGGCATCATCTGAATTGAAAAGGAAACGCAAGGAATGTGTTAGCATTTTCACATACTCTATAGTTTGTATAGTTTGATAGAAGAGAGGGCTATTACAAAATCACATCGTGGGGCGACATTGGTTGGTGTAAGAACTACATCAAAATATGGCTTCCCGCAGAGAAATGGAATGTCTTCAATATCTTTGCTTTCTTGCCCCACTCCAGTAGCTGCTTTGTCTTTTCTTGGATTTACCTAAGAATTTTTCACTTTTAGGACAGCAAAAATGTTATAGCATGTTTTATACTCCTCTTTTCCCTCTTTCCATCAAATCTATGTTTGTTTTCTCTTTTTGTCCACAAAAAGTATGTCCTTAATTATCAAATGAAATCAAATGAATACAGATTTCGTGGACTGAGTAATAGTTAAAGAATACGTATATACCTTGGAAGACATTTGGTATACAGCGTAACTATTGGACAAAGTCTAAGCCGCTGTAAAATAAGCATGAAGACGATTACCCATCTCAAGCTAATAAAATCTGGAAAAAGAACAAAAATGAAAGCATAAGAACACCATAAAAACAACGAACTCTTAAAATTTCTCATGTAACGGAAGAATAGAAGATTTGATCTCACATTATTGTTTCACTAGATTTCACTAGTGTTTCTGCTGTCGACTTTCATGAAAGAAATGGCAGGCATTCATCGATTAACATATTGTATAGACCCTTCACATTCCGCCATTAATATTGGTTGGAACCCTTCAAATTCCAGCCTTATTGGCAATAACGTTTCCTACATATTGCTAAAAGCTGAATATGAAACTGCAAGAAGGGGTGTTGGTTTTGAAACGGTTTTGGTTTCAGCTCCACATTTTTTCAACCCGTGTTCAAATAGCCGATTTGCAGTCGAACCGGCGGTTGAGACTTTTTTTTTTCTTGGCTTTTTCCTCAAACCTGCCGTGAACTGCGGCGAAGTGTGCTGTGGTTGGGGAAGCCGGCAGCTATGGAACAACAGCGATGGCGGACACGGCGGCTGGGGAACTAACGACGACGGAGGCAGCGTCAGCAGCAGCAGAGGAGTGAAGAAGACTGAAAAGAATGTGGGGAAGGAGAAAAGGGAAGAAGGAAGAAGGAGATGGGTGCCGGGCGAGAAGAAGGGGTTTTTTAAAATAAATGTAAAAAGTCAGTAATTCTTTTCAAAAAGTAAATTTTAATTTTGACAAATTGAGGATTTATGAAGTTTTGAGAACTCCTTTTTATAGTAAATTATTTAATAATTTTTAATAATATTTTAATGAGTTTTCAGAATTTTTTAAATTTATAATGAAGGAGTTTTGAGAATTTATTTTTTTTATTATGGGTGTGTTTGTTTGGTAGTTTGGATTTTAAATTGAAATTTGAATAATAAAAATTTTGAATTGAAATAATTATGTAATGTGATATAAATATCGTATTGATGTGATATTTTAAAAGTAAATTTAATTTGTAATATAATATAAAAAATTAAAAAATATGTTTACTTTGTTGTTTTTGAAAAAAAAAAAAATTTGAATGAATAGTAAATTTTGTGTATAATCTCATACCTGAACACACCCTATATATATTAATTTATTTTTCTTCTTATTTTTAATAAAAAAATTTCTTTTGTTCCTTATCTTCTTACTCGATAAATTTAAGATAATATTTTTTCTTTTCTTTTTTTCTTAATCTAAAATATAAGTTTATATTTGTTGAGTATTTTATTATTAGTTTTATAAAATATTAATAATTATTTGTTTTATATATATATTTTTTCATGAATATAATATTAATAATTATTTGGTTTTTATATATTTTTTCTATTTTTAATACTATTTTTGTCCACTTAATAAGTTGACATTTATTTTTTATATATTTATATTTATATATTAATTATTTCATAAAAAATATAATACAAATCAAGAGAAAAAAAATAAAAATATTTATTTTATAAACAAATATAATAATATTTATATAAATATAAAAATATTTTTAATATTAAGTACACTGACGTAAAAGATTAAAGGGACGAATGGAATAATTTTTATTTAAACGTAAGTCATAATAAAAAGTATTAATAATATTATATTTTATCTTGCACATATCATATTAGTATATATATGTAAATTATATATGATCTGCAATATTATTATTATTATATTTTAATTTTTCTTTTTTAAATTTTGAATTTTTTTTATTTAGTTTAGAACTCTTTATATGTATGATATATTTATATTTATATTTTTTATTGTTAAAAATAATATGAGATAAAATATAATTTTGTAAATTTTTTTATTATGATTTACTTTTATAAAAATTATTAAAAAAAATTAAATAAATATCAAATAATTAATAATATTACATTCATCAATGAACACACAAATTTTTTTTAAAATAAATTTTTTTATAAAATCTAGTATATAAATAGTATCAATATCATCCAAAAATTAAAAAATAAATTCAAAATTGTTATAAATGTGTATGAATATTTTTTAATATTTTATAAAACTAGCAATTAAATATCCAATATAAAATTACGTTTTAGATTAAAAAATAAAAAATTTATTTTAAATTAAATTAGAAAGAAGATAATGAACAAAAGAAAAATTATAGTACATCAATCCGACTCTAAAAGTCTCATTTCGTATTGATATTTGAATATTAATTATTATATTAAAACGTAGTATAAATAAAGAAAAAATTGCAAAAATACTTCTGTTAATGTCTTATAACACTAATAAAATGATATTTGTACAAAAAAATTATACAAATATAAGATATTTTTCATATTAAATACAATATCGCAAAAGATAAATACGACCCTTATAAGCAGACGAAGGGATTATTAAAAAATAAGAAAGAAAAAAATATATTAATATATATATAGTTAAAAGAAGTTTTTAAAACTCGTTCGTTGTAGATTTAAGGAGATTTGAGAACTACTCAGAATATTGTTAAAAATTATTAAATAATTTATTACCAAAAAAAAGTTCTCAAAACTCTTTAAATCTACAATCAAGGAGTTCTGGAACTCCTCGATTTATTAAAAATTAAGTAGTTTTGAGAACTACTTTAAGGTTTACTTTTTAAAAAAAAAATTATTGACTTAGAACATTTATTTAAAAAACCCGAGAAGATCTAATAATTCTAATTTCTTTCTTTTTTTTAAATAATGTAGTTGTAATCATAATATTTATTTTCTACTTTTCCATTTCCAACGTTTAATAACTATTATCCTTTTTAATTTTTTTATATATAAATATTACCTTTTTTTTACTTTTTTATTCATTTATTATTTTTAATTTGTACCTTATATTTTTGTTAATTCATAATAAAAAAGAATTTTCTAAACAAAATAATTTTTGGATTGAGAGAGTACTTATATTCTACTATATTTGTCCACAAAATTGGTTTATTTATTCTTTTTTAGCAAATCTCACTAGATTAGTCACATTTTTTAATATACAAATAATTAGTATATAGTAATAATTAAAATTAAAATTTTTATTTTTTCTATTATAATATAAGTAATTTTATATTAATATTAAAATATTTAATTTTAATATCAAAATCTCTTTCATATTTCTACTCACTAAAATTATTGTTTTCTTAATCTATTATAAAATTCTAAAAATATACTTATTTTGGAGTGACCAAATGGCTATGTTTTTTAAATTATTTAACTTTTTGCTAATAATGGGTGGGCAGAATCTGTCCAGACAAAAAGATTAAGAGGTTGTTGGTTCAAGGATTTAATGAAATTTTATGAGATTTTAAAATTCAAATCCCGTAAAATGCATGTTTGGTTAAAAAAAAAAAGTGAAATTTAAAATGATAAGATTTAAAAAAAGGATCCAAAATCCTACAAATAAAAGATTTTTTTTGTAACGACCTTACCCTGTTACTTTTAAATTTCATTCATGGAATTTTAACTTTATTTTTATATCCTCCTATAAAAGAAATAAAATTATATTTATATAGAATAAAAATTAAATAATTTTAAACTTAATTATTATTTGAATTATATATTTAATTAAATTTATATTATTTTTTATGGTATAATATTTTTTTAAATAAATTAATAAATTTATTGTTTAAAATGATTATTTATTATAAATTTTATTTGAATTATAAAATTACAAGGATTACAATGAGTCGGGTTCAGTCGGAACTGATATTCGTCCCGAATATATATTGTTAGATCCGAGACTCAAATTGGATCCGATTATACCAGATCTGACCGAAACTATACCCGGTAAGACTAAATGGATCTGAAAAATCTTTTTTTTTTTTTATGATTCTTAAATTTTAATTTAAAATTTCACATGTACTGGACCCAATATTTATTAAAATTTATGTATTTTATTAAAAAAATATTATAATAAAATAATGCATAAGTTAAACTAATTAGTATTTTTAATATAATTAGTTTTTAGAAATTATTTTTTTTATATGTATAGCTGATATATTATTATTATATTACTCTGAACATGACCCGGATCCAAACCTAGTACTCAAATAATTGGACTTAACTTCAAATAAATAGGTCCGGCCCGGTCGGATATCAAGTTTTCTCGAACCTATTATCATCCTATTGTTACGCACAGAAAAATTGGCTAGGTCAAATGGCCCAAACTGGGAGAAATGAGTGGGCCCAGACCTGGCCCATTAGATGGCTAAAGAGAGTTGTTTAGGATTGGGATTGGTCGGGTGGTATCAACCGTCCGTTAGCTATAACCTATCGTCGGTATTTTGTCTAATTCGGGAGCGTTTGGTATGGTCGGATAAGATCAACCGACTTTTGGAAGGGCCTAGAGGTAGTCGGTTGTGCCAATAAGGTCGGGACTAAGCATAAAGCGGTTGGTAAGGCGGTTAGAGACATGTGGCGGCTATTAGGCGGTTAAGAGTAATCGTTACAACGGATCAGGCAGCAGTTTCGAACAGGGATATTTAAGGATCTGGGTCAACAACTAACAGGGTATCTTCAATCAACTTCTCAGAAAGCAAAAATCAGATTTGGGGATCACCACTTTCAATTTCCAGTATTGTAGTTTGTAATTTCTAGAGTATTTATGTACCGTACAGTGTTTAGAGATTTCTTATCTCAGACACTAATTAATCAAGTTTAAGGATATTTTCTATATCTTTGAATTTTACTTTATTTTTGTTGAAAAAATACATCAACAAATTGGCGACCACAGTGGGAGCAAGACAAAATTGCTCATTCCAATTTCGGCGATAATTTCATACGTCTTAGATCCGGCCGTATCATCGGAAGGGTCCATATGGCAGGTTCACAACCTCAATCATCTTCGGCACCGGTGGGAGAATCCGTTCCACCACCTATTGTGCCAAATGCTGGGGAAATCCCACAACCACCAACTGATTGGAGATCAGATGTTCAACAAATGAACAACCAGCAAACTTTGGTTATGCAAAACATGTTAGATCAAGCACTGTCAAGGGTTAGTCTTCAACCCACTCAAACTCCACCAGGAGTATCACCATCTAGACTACAGGCAAATTTCGCAGGGCCATCATTCGTGGATAGTGCATTTCCAAGTGCCACAAATCCCAACCGAACGGATAGGGGAAAATCTCCTCTGACTTTTCCCAACACTGTTCCGCTGGGACCAAGGGTTTCCAGTCCGCAGCCGAACAATACAAGGGAGGACAGGCCTGGAGGACATATACATGATCCTATTCATATTCCTGTGCAGGATCCTTTCCATGTTCCTGATCATCAACGCTTTCATGTAGATCCTGATGAGATTGCACATATATTAAGGGATCAGTTTGGGCTAACTCCTCAGATGGCTAACCGCCCTGCATATCAGAGACCTTTCCCAGAAAGGATCATTAATGAACACCCCCTCCCAAGGAATTATCGACCACCCGATTTTCATGCATTCTCAGGGGAGGACGGATCTTCCACCATAGAACATGTTGGTCGGTTCACAGTACAATTGGGAGAAGTTGGTAATAACCCTTTTTATAAGTTGCAACTGTTTGGTTTATCTCTTACTAGAACAGCGTTTTCGTGGTTTGCAAGTCTGCCTCCTGGACAAATTCAGACGTGGGAAGGACTGGAGATGGCATTTCATGCCAGATTCTTCAATCCTTTACCAATTGTTTCTTTAACTGATTTACTAGAATTGAGACAGTATCCAGAAGAATCTGCTTCACAGTTTATAGAAAGGGTGCGATTGATGAAAGGGCGATGTCCTACGGTAATCAGTGAGAAAGAGATGACCAATTTAGTGGTCCGAAATATGCATACTCGCTTAAGAAAGGCACTCACTGCACTGGATGTTGAGGATTTGGCAAGTCTTGCATCTAAGGCTGGACGTTTAGAGTCTTTGTTCAGAGAGGAAGATCAGAATAACAGGCGTAATAGAGGCCAACATATGGCGAGTATGGGAACAGAAACATGTGAGTTTGATTTTAATCAGTCAGAAGAGATGGCAGCCGAAATCCTTTCTGGAAAACCTTATGTATGCCCCAAATTGAAGCCAGTACCAGGATCTGAAGGAAAGGATCAACCGACGTTTGATAGTTCGAAAGCTGACGAAATCTTTGATATCCTGTTGACTGATGGCCAGATCCGTATTCCAAAGGGGCAAAGATTGGCCACTAAAGAAGAAATCAAAGGGAGACCATACTGTAAGTGGCATAATTCTTTCACACACAATACAAGTCAGTGTACTCATTTCAGGAAGGAAATTCAAAAAGCCATCAAGACAGGTCGGCTCAAGTACATCACTTTAGGTGTAGACCAGCAACCGTTTCCGAAAGTAACAACGGCAATGGTTGACATACAACCAAGTTCGGAAATAGAAAAAAAAAATTCGGCCAATAGTGGACAAACAGGGGAACGAACTCAGGCAAGCCCCGGAACAAAAAGAGGAAATCAGCCAAACAGTGGCCGACCGGAAGAAAGACTCAAAGTTTGTGAAAAGCCAGTCGCTGAAAAATGGGACAATCCAGACGGTTCTTTTAATGTGGAGGTGAAAGAAAAGGTTTTAGTGCGTGACCACCCGACCAGAAAAACAGGGTCAGTCGGAAACAATTGGGCTCGAAATAAAAAGCCTTTACCAGTTGATATAGATCCTCGTTTCCCAGGTATGAATCGTACACAGATTCGTAATGCCAAACGCAGGTATGCTGCGAAGTATGGGAAACGAGTTCCTTCAACAAAACAACTAACCGACGAACAAAAAGCAGCCGACCACTCGGCAGGAGATCAGTCCATTAGAGTCTTTTCAACAGAACAAACAACCAACGAGCAGGGAGCAGCCATTCAATCTCCAAAAAATCGGTCCATTCGGGTCTGTTCAAGAAAGCAACCGAACGACGGATTAGGCGTTTCGGAGTATACCAAAGGAAGTTCGTCGGGACAGGGGAAAGGTAAAGGAATATCAGATGAAATAATTAGAGGTTTTAGATGCCAACATTGTGAACGGATCAACATCAATCCATCTCCTGAAGAATTCCGTATAGAATCTTTGACGATTCAATCTCAGAGTAAGACAAATGAAGAAGTTGTAACTGCAGAGGAAAATTCGAGATCTGTTAAGTCTCGTCTAGGGCCACGAATCCCTTGTCGAATGACAGAGATTAATCAGATGAAGGATGAACCGATGTGGGCGAGTCTGGTAGATGATCCTACGGACGAACCTTTATGGGCATTCTTGGCAGATGACGAATTGGAGGAAACAGAGTGGGCAAAGGCTTCAGATCCCGAGTCTCAGTCGGAGACACCTTCGATAGTGTTTCCTCCTATTCCAGAGGGTGCGATCTCCCATTTGAAACCTCTGTATGTTAATGCTCACATTTGCGGGAAACCAATCACAAAGGTTTTTGTGGATAATGGAGCAGTCTTTAATGTTATGCCATTGAAGACTCTCAAGAAGCTAGGGAAAGGAATTCATGATCTGTCTCCTGTGGAATTCGAAATGACAAGCTTTACAGGGCAGCCGACCAAGCCTGAAGGTATGATGGTTGCCACAATTGAAGTCGGACCAAAAAAGATCTCCACTGTTTTCTTTATTGTGGATGCAGATACTACATACTCTCTCTTGCTGGGGAGAGACTGGATTCATGCCTCTCAATGTGTGCCATCAACACTGCATCAACAATTAATGTTCTGGGAAGGAAATCAGGTCTTCAAAATGGAAGCAAATGACAACCCATTCGATGTATCAGAACAAGTTGAAGAGTCAGTTTTTTATTCCAGTCATTTGGCTCCGATGTCTCAGTTATATATGGCCAGGGAATACCCAAACAAGGGTTATAAAGTCACTGGCCAGAACTCGATGTTCTATTAAAAGAACACCTTTATTGTATGGCTCATGATAAAGCCACACCTATTCTCGTATAATTTGTCTGTTATGGGTGATACAAGTTTAGAAGTATGTAGTTCTCTTATTAATAAGTTCTATTTAAAGCAGTTATTACATAAAGCAGAAAATAGTAAAGAGATTCTTGATGTTCACCTCCAAGAAGATGAACAATTTCGTTGGCCTGATTTATTAGAAAAAACAGAACCAACAGCTTCATCACAAGACCCATTATTGGAGTTTAATTTAGGAACCGAATTGGTTCCAAAAGTGATCAGGCTAAGTGGTTATTTGTCTGAAGAGCAACAAACAATGATGCTCGAAGTTATTAGAAACAACATTGATTGTTTAGCATGGGATTATTCAGAAATGCCTGGTTTGAAAAGAAGTCTAATAGAGCATCGATTGCCTATCAAGGAAGGTTGCAAACCTTATAAACAACCCCCAAGGCGAATGAGCCCGGATCTGATGCCTCAAATCAAGGAAGAAATCCAAAAACTTCTCAAAGTGGGTTTCATTCGGCCTTGCCGTTATGCGGAATGGCTGGCTAACATTGTACCAGTGGTCAAGAAAAATGGTAAGATCAGGATATGCATCGATTTCAGGGATTTGAATCTAGCTACGCCTAAGGACGAATATGTGATGCCTATGGCCGACATGTTGATTGATGCAGCAGCAGGGCATAAAGTCCTTAGTTTGATGGATGGTTATGCAGGTTATAACCAAATATTTCTGGCAGAAGAAGACATTCCTAAGACAGCATTCAGGTGCCCAGGGGCTTTAGGTATTTATGAATGGACAGTCATGCCATTCGGATTAAAGAATGCAGGGGCAACTTACCAAAGAGCCATGAATTCAATCTTTCATGATCTAATTGGCAAATCTATGGAAGTTTATATTGATGATGTTATTGTCAAATCCTCCAGTTTTAACGAACATTTGAGAAATCTTGAAGAGGCATTCGAAAGAATGAAGAAGTACAAGTTGAAGATAAATCCAACCAAGTGTGCTTTTGGAATATCAGCTGGGAGCTTTTTAGGATTTTTAGTTCATGAGAGAGGAATTGAAATCGATGCTAATAAGGCTAAAGCCATTCTTGACAGTCGGTCACCCAAGACGGTTAAAGAAATCCAAAGTCTTTTGGGTAAGGTGAATTATTTGAGGCGTTTCATCTCTAATGCTGCTGGCAAGGTCAGACCAATTACTAAATTGTTAAAAGCTGAAAAAAATGCTTTTGAATGGGGTCCAGATCAACAGACGGCTTTAGATGCCATCAAGCAAGCATTGGTTCACCCTCCAGTCTTAATGCCTCCTAAACTAGGTCGGCCGCTCAAACTTTATTTGGCAAATACACATGAAGTGGTTAGCTGTTTATTGGCACAGGATGGTGATGACGGGAAGGAAAGGGCAATTTACTATCTCAGTAAAACCCTTACAGGACCAGAACTGAATTACACTATGCCAGAAAAAATGTGTTATTCATTGGTCTTCGCTTGCACTAAACTCGAGCATTATTTGCTGCCCAGAAGAATTGAGGTCATATCAAAGGTGGATCTCATCAAATTGATTTTACAGAGACCTACTATGAAGGGCAGACTCATGAAGTGGGCCATCAAATTGGCTCCTTTTGATCTCCAACATTCCTCTTTGAAGGCAATCAAAGGACAAGCAGTAGCCGACTTCTTAGCAGAATTCTCACAAGTCGGATATTCCTTTTATGATAGTGTCCGACCACTCAGTTATTCATCATATCTGAATAATCTACAGGTCGGATGTGTGCCTTATATAAGTACCAGAATATGGTTGATGTTCTTTGATGGTTCCACCTCTGGAAACAAATCAGGAGCAGGGGTCTTTTTGCAAGGACCTGACGGTCAAAAGATCAACTTACAACTACGATTGGAAGCCATGACCCATAATTCGGCAGAATATGAAGCTTTAATTTTGGGTTTGGAGGCTTTAATAGCCAGGAAGGTCCAGTCTGTAATCATAAGAGGGGATTCTCAACTAGTAATCAACCAGGTAAACAATCAATATGTTTGCAATTACCCTCATCTTCGCAGATACAGGGACATTGTGGGTCGGTTACTGACAAAAATCTCAGAAGTAATAATTGAGTTCATTCCAAGGAAAGAAAACCAACGTGCTGATGAGTTGGCTCAAAGGGCCTGTAAAGGAATTCTGGAGGATATGTGTTCGGAGGTCGAGTCAGACATAGAAGGAAAGACAGACCAAATATGTGATCGAATGGTCGGACAAGAGACTGTCGGACAGGAGCCCGACGGCGTAGTTACAGTCGGACACAAAGATACTAGTGAAACAGCGACCGATTGGAGAACATAACTTATCATGTATTTACAAAATCCAGGTGCGAATGTTTCAATTGCGATACGATTGAAGGCTTTACGTTTTCAATTGATAGATGGAATTTTGTATAAGAGATCATTTGAAGGTTTACTTTTAAAATGTTTGGGGTCTAAAGAAGCTCTAGAGGTAATGACAGAAGTACATAGTGGGATATGTGGAGCTCATCGGGCAAGTCTGAATATGAGATGGGCCATTCATCGTTTGGGTTTTTTCTGGCCAAAGATTTTTTAAGATTGCATACAATTTGCCAAAGGCTGCCAGGAATGTCAGAGACATGGAAATTTAAACCATTTGCCAGTAACCGAATTGCAATCTTTGGTAAAACCATGGCCTTTTAAATCATGGGCTATGGATATCATTGGTAAGATACATCCTGCTTCATCGAAACACCATTGTTTCATATTGGTCGCGACTGACTACTTTACCAAATGGGTAGAAGCAGTTGCTTTGAAAAATGTAGATCAGAAAGAAGTGATAGACTTCGTTTTGAACCAAATTATTTACAGATATGGTATTCCTCAGTCTATAACAACCGACCAGGGCCTGGTTTTCACAGGGGAAAAGTTTTCTAGTTTCTTGGCAGAATTTGGTGTCCGATTACACCATTCGTCACCTTATTATCCCCAAGCCAATGGACAAGCGGAAGCAGCAAATAAGATCATTATTGGGATTATAAAGAAGATGGTTGAAGGGGACCCAAGAAAGTGGCATTTGTTATTGTCTCGGGCTTTATGGGCACACAGGAATACCAGAAATACGGCCACAGGGTTCTCACCGTACCAACTCACTTTTGGCCAAGATGCTGTTTTACCAGCCGAAATCCGAGTATCGTCTGGCCGAACAGAATTTACTGATGGTGATCTTACAAAAGAATACCAACAGCTTATGTTGCAACAGTTGGAGGATTTGGATGTTAACCGACTCCATGCAATAGGTCAAAGTGTGAAACAGAGTGAAATCAGAGCAAGGAATTACGGAAAGAAAGTTTTTTACAGGACATTCCAAAAGGGAGACCTAGTCTGGAAGACCATTCTTCCTACATATAAGAAAACTGACCAATTGGGAAAGTGGTCACCGAATTGGGAAGGACCATACATTATTCAAAAAAATATTGGGAATGGCGCTTTCATTATTGTAAATCATGAAGGTAAGAGAGTACATGATTGTATTAATGCTAAATATCTGAAGAGGTATTATCCTGCCTTTTCAGATAACAAAACTGCATGAAACAAAATATTATTCAGAACCCATTTATGGGGTTCGAACCTATTTTAAGGTTCATTTCTGTTAGTCATCATGTATTTGTGGGAGGTATTCTGCCTCTGGATCAGAATTTTCATCCCAATGATTGGATATTAGTTCTGGTTCTTCATCGATAAGATCTTCCAAATCTGGTCGGTACCTCTCCCATTGGCTTTGCATTTCGTCTAAATCTTGATTGATACGTGCTTGCATATCTGTTATGGCTTGATATTCACGGTCAACAATGGTACGCAATCTTGAAAAGACTTTTCGTTGATTGGAAAATATATTATCCCAACCAAGGTCTGGAAGTATGGTTGCTGCGTGATGTTCAATCAATTCCATGTGATGATGGAGGTCAGGAATGCGGCTAAGGATGTCACGAAGAGTTTCATACCCCTCAATGATTTTTTCCATTAGGCGGATGACGCGATGAATGGTTCTTCTACCTCGTTGGGAGAATCGGAATTTGAAGTCTAGTTGCTTGAGTATATGTAACAAGTCTTCTGCATGGCCACCAACAGGGTGATTACCTACAAAGAAGGGTTGAAGAACACCTTCCCAGTTGCTTGATGGAACATGAGGTCGGTCGTTCGCCATGTTTGTTGACACTTCAAGTGTTTTGGTTTTCAAAATATGCCTTGGAATTTGGTGTGTTTCTTAATATGTGAGAAACATTGTTCTTTTAAGGAAGGAGTTTGTTTCGGTTCCTCAAAAGTTGGAAATTGGAAGGTGATCCTTGTTTTGAGAGAAGAAGGAAAAATATATTACTAAGTCAAATTATATTACAAAGAGGGAAGTATTACAAAAGTGCCCCTAGGGCAGTTTTTATATTTGTCCATTTGACCTCATCCCTGGATAGCCTTCTGGTATTAGCAGCCGTCTGATATCTTCTGATAAATTGAGATCGAGCTTGGGTTTTCAGCTCTTGATCCAATTCGGCCTCGTTCTTTGTATACCTCTCAAGCAGACGCTGCTCATTGGCAATTTGACTATCTAGGATGGACTGTTCTTTCCTTAGCTCCTGCAATTCTGCCTCCTTTTTCTGAATGGATTCATCAACTAGAGCCTTCGTGCTAAGGAGACCGCCCAACCTTCCAGTAGTTTGCTGAAGAGATTCTCGGGTCTTAGCCAAAGAATTCTCCAGTGTTGTTTGATCGAAGACAGGCTGGGGCGTTTCGGCTGACAGGAGTCCGATAACTAACACTTCAGTCTTGAGTTCAGTAAGTCTCTCCATCAGCCGATGCAAAATGGGGACGGCTGGCGATTCCGTCGGAGTGTAAAAAAGAAGGCCACCAACCGTCTGAATGAGTTTGTCCAAGAAGTCGGATCTTAATTCTGGAAGGGGACGGTTAATGGCCTCGGTGAATATAGTTTGGGCCTCCGCTGGAACCGGAACAGTCGATAGGATAGCTAAGTCAGAAGGCCCCTGCAAGTCTTACAGTTTCAATAAGTATTCCAAAGGAGGTGCAAAATTATTTAGGAACGATTGAGTAAGATATATGTTACCTCTGGGCGAACTGCTGTAATTGAAGGGGGCAACAATGAGGTCGGTCGAGTAGGGCGGACAGCTGGTATAACAGCAGCCGATTCATCGGCTGCTGCGAATGGTCGCTGAGGTGCCGACCTGGGTCCCCTATGGAAAGTAGTATATAAAACAGTTAGTGTTTTTAGAAAGAAATATTATGGTATGAATTGGTTTAATCTTACCAAATTCACAGAAGTCTCCGAATCGGACGAAGAAATTTCTTCTATTTCTGGAGGTTGGGCTACCACAGGTGGTTCTTCTGCCTGCCACTCGATTGCTGGAGGTAGGGCAGCTGCTGGCTGGGCGGCTGCTGGTTGGGCGGCTGCATCTAGGGCCACTGCAGCCGGTACCTCAGGAGCAACTGGGATAGCCGCAGCTGAGGTACCTTCGGCTTCCAGCGCGGCCGCATCCGATTGGACTATTTCGGGATCAGCAGCAGCAGGGATGTTGTCTTGAGGGTCAGCTTCGGCAAGGGCAGCCGGTTCTTCATTCGAAATGGATGAGTCTGATGCCATGTATGGCGGTCGACCCATCTGAGAGGTAGTCCCCTCGCTGTCTGAAGAGACCCCTGCTGCTGATGCGATTGGTGAAGGTGTCTGTGAAAAAGTATGGAAATGTTGTTGTTAAACACACCAAGGTTGATCATTAGAATCCTAAGTATTGCAGATGAGAGGACTTACTGGTTCTATAGGCAGTGCTGGTAAAGATTGCCTCCTGGTCGGGTGCCTGGTCCGACCGCTCCTCGGCACAGGAGGAAGAGTTTGCCTCTTTGTCAGGTCCTCCGCCCGACTGCTCATTGGCAAAGCGAGAAGTGGAGTATGGGTTTGGAGAGGAAGTGCCTGAAGTCAAATGGAGATCAACATTTAAAGTTTTGCAGAAAAAATGACAAGTTAAAGTGCTAATTGATTACCTGAGACTGGACCAAAGGGACAATTGATTGGTCGGCTGGGGCTGGCGTCGTTTGTGTGGTCAGTGCTACCAAGGTCGGTTCTGGTGAAAGAAATGAGAGAAATCAAAGTCAAGATATATTGAAATGGTTCAAGGTTTTCAAAAAAATTACCTATTCGGGGTCGGGTCCTTGTTGACGTCCTAGTAGTTCCAGGGGCCGCCGGAGCTTGCTGGTCGGCCCCAGAGGTCGGAGGTGTTTGAAGCTGGGAAGCTTTCCTTTTCCGCATTGGGACGCTAGATCCGACTCCCGGGGCGGCTGTTTGTTGCTGAGTGCTGGTATGTCTAGCTGCCCCTAGAACCAATCCTTGGGGGGGAAGGAGTACGTTCAGCAACCGATCCTTATCAGGGGAAATCAGGGCGCATACAACCGACCACCATTCATTGAATGTATTCACAGTCTCAGGGTTGGAGCGGAAAGGAATATAAGAATTGGAAACTATATACGTGGTGAGCTGGGAGATATAAGAAGGAATTGAATTAGGTAGGACCCGTCGGTCAGGACTTTGAAAAATTATATGAGGACAAGCGACGGGTCCAGGGATACCTTGGCAGCAGCCGAACTGGCGCGCCATGAATTGAGGTTCGTAATTAAAGGTGTAAAAAGTTTTTTGCCCTTTTTTATCAAGTTTTTTACTGCTAAAAAGAGACCTGGGTTTGAGGGCAACGTCCCAGGCAAAAGGATAAGTGAGATGAGGACAAGGCTCAGGAGTCGGAAGAGGATTTGGTGCCGGAAAGGGCCAAAAGTGGTCGGGAGCATAACCCACATATTTTTTATACATATAAAATCGAGAGTTATTGCGGGTATCTGTCAAAATTGTGGTTATTATTGGGTCGGAGGATTGGAGTTTACTGCGTCCTAAGCAGAGTCGGTTGAGGGCTAATCCCAAATGTTTCTCGGATATTGGACTAGTGGGCGGAAATCCTAAGTTGAACGCGTCGGGGAAGTAAAGACGGAACCAAAGTTCCAAAAACCAAAAAGGACCCGACGCGGCAGTGTCTAATTTTCTATTATCATTATCTGTTAAACGAAGGCTAACTCTAGTGAGACCTTCAAAAAGATTGGCTAAAAATAGAGTGCCGAGGGAAAAGAACCGACCTGACGCGATATGAATGGCCAGTTCGAGGTGAGAAGAAAGGACGCATTTAGAAGGGGAAACAATGACGTACCTACAAAGCCAAAAAAGAATGAAGGCAATATGCTCCCGGTCGGTCACGGGGGTCCCTGGAGCCCCTTGCTGGTCGGTCGCGAACTTTGTCCAGCCCCATTCCTTCACGCCTTGTAAAGACCACCCTAGATGGTCTTCTGGTGGCTCCTGCCCATCTAGGGCTCCCATCACAGGGTCTTCACCCACGACTGGGAGATGAGCGATCATCGCCACATCCATGAGAGTCGGACCAAAGGGGCCCGACGGTAAGAGAAAAGTCCCATTTTCCGCATTCCAGAAAGCCGACATGGCTAGGAGCACCTTCTCGTGCAGATTGATCGGCATGGTGGACAATAGAATCGCTTGGTCGATTTTTTGAGATCGCCATTGGGTCTGGAAGTGTTCTGATACCCGTCGATACCAAGAGCGATAAGGATCTTTTGGGTCTGTGAGATGGGTTTTGATGCTATCTCGAATGCGAACTGCTTGGTAAGTAGGGTTGTTGACGGCCAAGGAATTTGAGTCTTCGGGAGTAGTGCAGTATGGTCGGATGGTCGGAGTTAGTACTTTCGAGGCTGAAAACGGGACCTCTGGGAGGGTTCTGTCGAAGGGAAGGGCAGGAATGTATTGATTCGCCATTAGAGGATAATTTTGTGAAAGAGATGAGATAAAGCTTAGTGAGAAGGGGACTATTGTGATTGTGGGTGTGTAAAGTGAGCAGATGAGGAAAAGGGGTTTTTTAAATGACATAAGGGGTAATGATTGCTAAATGGGGTATTTAAAACCCCATTGATGTGTCGGAATTAGAGTCAGACTAGCACTGTAGCGTGAGTTGCAGACTTCCAAACGTCTTGTCAATACACTAATCGAGGAGTGATGTTTGAAAGTCCGATGGCGGCGGGCAAGTTGTTACGCACAGAAAAATTGGCTAGGTCAAATGGCCCAAACTGGGAGAAATGAGTGGGCCCAGACCTGGCCCATTAGATGGCTAAAGAGAGTTGTTTAGGATTGGGATTGGTCGGGTGGTATCAACCGTCCGTTAGCTATAACCTGTCGTCGGTAGTTTGTCTAATTCGGGAGCGTTTGGTATGGTCGGATAAGGTCAACCGACTTTTGGAAGGGCCTAGAGGTAGTCGGTTGTGCCAATAAGGTCGGGACTAAGCATAAAGCGGTTGGTAAGACGGTTAGAGACATGTGGCGGCTATTAGGCGGTTAAGAGTAATCGTTACAACGGATCAGGCAGCAGTTTCGAACAGGGATATTTAAGGATCTGGGTCAACAACTAACAGGGTATCTTCAATCAACTTCTCAGAAAGCAAAAATCAGATTTGGGGATCACCACTTTCAATTTCCAGTATTGTAGTTTGTAATTTCTAGAGTATTTATGTACCGTACAGTGTTTAGAAATTTCTTATCTCAGACACTAATTAATCAAGTTTAAGGATATTTTCTATATCTTTGAATTTTACTTTATTTTTGTTGAAAAAATACATCAACACCTATAAAATTATTGATATTCTTTCGATTTATATTAATAATGAATTAGAGATTTAGTTTATTAAAATAAATAAAATTCACAGGAAGACAATTATGTCATTTAAAATATAAAAAATTTAAATCCTTCAACTCATATAAAAATCAAACCAAATGTGAGAAATAGAAATCCCACATCATTTTACCAACCAAACGTAAAATAGGGTTCCAAATTTTAAATATAATAAATCGTATTGCATATAAATCTTACTGTGAAATTCCAATCCCACGAAAAAAAATCTATGAACCAAACAGCTTTTCAAAATTAAAAATGGTACTTAATAAAATGTTTAGTAATAGCTAAAGACCCTTAACTATAAAATTTCATTTATATTATCATAAATGTTTAGATAATCATTTAAAATTTTTATCAACAATGATTAATTCTAAAAATGAGATGTATTTAATAATATATATTAATTAGATATTAAATAAATATTTCTTTTAATTATCATTGTGGGCTCCATTTTAGCAAAAAAAAAAAATGAATTTCTAGGGTTTTTAATTTTTTTTTCTCTAATTTTCATTGATCGTATCATTTGATTGGTTTATTATATATGTAGAGTCTATTTGATTGGTGTATTATATATATAGAACCTATTTGATTGGATATACAATTGTATATACTTTTGAATTTTTTTTTTATACTTTAATTGATTGCAGTCATTATATATATATATACATAAGAGGGGAGCTGTGCTATGCACGGGTAGATATAAATTGTATTGAATTGTGAAAATTAATTATTGTTATTAAATATATATATTTCAATATGAGAATTATTTAAATAAATTAAAATATTTCATACAATTAATTTTTAATATTCTAAGTATTTGGAGATTGATGAATTCTATGAATTAAATATAGATATTGCAAAATGATATTTATATATAATATTAGTAGTGTTTTATTTATATTTTTATAAGCAATTTTTAAAATTATAATTTAGTTAAAAATTGTATTGGTAGAAAATTTAAGATATCTTAACAGATTTAGAGCTAAAGTCAAATTTTATTAACTTGTCATTGTTATTTTAATATAATTAAATTATAAAATAATTTTTTCATTCGGGATATTATGTCGTATTTTTATCTGTTAACTTATGTATAATTCATTTATAATACAAAATTATTAACCCACAATTTTATTATTCTTATTTCTTAGTTTGCATGCCCAGATAATTAACCCACAATTTTAGATTGATATTAAATATTTAATTAATTATGCACTTTCATTGTGGTTTTTTTCCTTATTATTTTATTTGTATTAAATGTTAGAGTACATAATTTGTTTATTACTATTTATTATATGTATATCTTGAATAATGGCTGTATATGTTACTTTTAAAATTATATTATATTTAATTGCTTAAATATAATAACTCTTTATAGCAATAAAAAGTACATAAAAGATTTTAATTTTTTTTTATTAGTTGAAATATTTGATTGGTCATTAAAAAATTGTGAATCAACATAATTTTTTATTTATTTAATATCTATTTATACAGAATTACTCCCTCTGTCTCACATCTCATGTTCATTTTTTTTTTTTTATTCTGTCTTACTTATTTTGTCATTTTTTTTTGAAAAAAAAATTATACACATTAATCTTATTTTAAAAAGTTTAATTTACAATTTTTTTAATTTTAAATATAATAATCACTTATCTTAATCTTAATTTATAATTATTTTTATTATACGATAACTATTTTTACTAATGCATTTTTAATTATTTACTAATTATACCCCTCCTAAATTTTCATGTCTACAGTAAAACGGACAAAATATCCGGGGCCAGCGGCGGACCTAGAATTATATTTGAAGGGGGGCTAATTTTGAAATTTATGAAATAATATATTTTATTTTATATATATTTATTTGTTATTCAAAAAAATTATCATTCTGATTATTATATTTTAAAAAAAATAAATACAAATAACGAACTATAACAATAATAATAATAATAATAGTTATACACTGTATTATAAATATTTTTTTGTATTATTTTCTATTCAGACAAGATATACAATTCTTTTAGTATTTTTTATTTATCTATTTTCTCTATATTACATATATTTAAATAAAAAAATACATAAATTTAAATAAGTTAAAAAAAAAAAAAACTGAGATGGGATGGGGAAGGGAGGCTGCAGCCCACCCTTGCAGGGCGGACGGAGTATTATTCTTAATAATTTTTTATATGTATATATTATAAACAATTATACAATTTAAATACATATTTAATTTTTAATTAATATTTTTACTGATTATTTGTTAAAATGATGATATTAATATATTTAATACTCCATCCGTCCAATCCAATTACAAAGTAAATATTTCATTAAATATTTTTTTTCCATAAATGCTCTTATTTTACATCACATCATTATTTTTACATAAAAAAAGTAAGAGCAAAAATATCATTACATTACATTTAACTACCCCACTATAATAAAAATACTATTATTTTTTAAACACCGCGCCAAAAATAAATGTATATTTTGTAGGGAGAGAATATCTTATTTTATGTATATTTTTTTCCTTACTTGGGACATTTGATTGGTGACAAAGTGTATTATTATTTTATAAATATAATTAGTAATTTATAATTTATTTTATTATCTATTTTAAGAGTATATATATAAATTTATTATATGAGCAATTTATCTTATTTTAGTTAATTTATTTAAATCGTTTTAAATGTGAACATATTTTGTGTTATTTAGTATTTAATGGAGTAGTATATTCATATTAATTTATATATTAATTACTTTATTTATTTATTTTAAATTAGTTGAATGAATATATTTATATATATATATGCATATATCATTAATACAGGAAATTCAAAAGACATAAAAAAAATAGTAATAAAAGTTGAAATAATCCAAGAGTTCCAGTAATAATGTTTTCGAATAATTAAATGTGGTAAACGAAGAGTCTCATCTTCATGAAAGAATATATATTTTTCCTATATATATATATACACATATACACACAAAGTGAAGACAATGGTTTTAAAAATTTATTTACCACTTATATATATATAGTTTTAAATATTGTTTTATTGAGAAAATAATAAATTATTTAAAGAAATATTTATTTAATATCTAAATTATTTTAAAAATTTGTCTATGTGTAACACAATATACAACTAGAATTGAATTTTATAAAAATAATATATACAAATTATGTTAATTTTTTAGGGTGTAATTTATTTTGCATTTAAAATTATTGTAAGTTAAATTATTACTTTATATAAGAATTAAAAAATATTAAAAAATAATTATAAATTAAGTTAGTATTGAATTTCATTGTCCCATAAAGATTTGGGAAAAGCTAGCTAGACCATTCAATGACGCCATCTCTCGATACTACAATCTAAGTCACTGTCTGATTCATTTGACCCGTAGGACTTTTTCAATGAAATGAGATTTGGGGCTGGGCCACTTCTTCCTACAAATGTAGTAGTCGACAAATATATTTCACATTTGTTTTTAATAAGTTTTATAAGTGTGTTGCCATTTATAGTTAATTTTATTTTTCAAAATTTAAATGTATTTTTATATATTTATTTTATAAGTGATAAATTAATTTGACTGAATATTTTTGTATATTCATTGTTAACAATGTTTTCAAACCTAAATGTATTTGGTTATGAGATTTGGTTTAAATGGTAAATAATACTCTCCCTGTCTCAATTCTAAAGGGTATTTAGGGTTTTGTAGTAAATTAAGAATAATAATATTTTATTAGTCAGTAAAAGTGTATAAGAAATTTTAATACTTTTTGTCTTGACTTTATGTATAAAGTAATTGTATATGTAATGATATATTTATAATTTAAATAAAAATGAAGTATTTTTGTATTAATGTATGGTTATTTTATTAAAATATGAAATATAAAACTTTTTAGTAAAATGAAAGAAAATAGTAAAACAATACTTTGAACGAAATTTATAATTGTTTCGTGTGATATAAATATATGGTTATATATGTTTTCATACTAAAATAAAATTTTAATATAATATAGTAAATAAATACTCCCTTTCGTCTCACTTAATTTGTCAATTTTTTTTTATTTTCGTTCATTCTACATAATTTGTCATTTTTTTAAAAATATAATTATACATTTTAATTACATTTTAAAATTCTTAATTTATAATTTTTTTTTCATCAAACTATTTAGTCATCTTAATCTTAATCTATAATTATTTTTATTAAATCATAATTATTTTTACTAATACACTTTTTAATTGCTTACTAATTATATAATATTTAAAATTCTGTGCTTACATCAAATGGGACAAACTAGCTGTGACGAAAAGTGTAATAAATATTTGATTTAATATTTTTATAGAAAAATTTGTAGAAATAATAGAAAATCGGTGAAAACCTACGATCAAGCACAACCTAAGATTTTTCCTTTTTAATAGTATAATATATACATGTATGAATAATTCATTTATATTATTTCTAAATTGATTATAAATATATGTAACACAATATATATATAAAAAATTATAATACAATAAATACGACTAAATTCAATCGTGCGTAGCACGCAGGCTCGTCCCTGGGGCTGGGCCATAAGGGCGACCGCTCAGGGCCCAATCCAGGCTGGGGCTCCAAATTCTAAATTTTTAGATTATATATATAATAGGGTAATATGTATATATATATATACAAGGGTAATAATAACTACATGTCGTCTGTCTGCAGTCATTTTAATGGCTAAATTCCCAATGCGACCATTCCACTCCCACTGATTTATCTTTAATTTACCGTTGAGTATTAAATTTTTTATATATCTAATTATACTGACAATTTTTTTTTTTCTGCAATTTTTTTCATTCCACCTTCAAATCCCACAAATATTTTTTTTCTCTGCAATTTTTTCCATTCCACCTCAAATCCCTCAAAAATATTTTCTTTGTCTGCAATTTTTTCCCCACACGGCCATACCCACATCCAACGCCATTCTTCAAGTTGAACTGTGCAATTGAAAAATTTCAGGCTTGCAAGCCTATTGACCATTTTTACAGGTAGTTAGGGTTTCAATTGATTTTTTTAATTGAATTTATTTGCTTAATCTTACAATATTTTAATTGAATTGATTTGTTCAGTTTTAGATTTTTTTTAGTGTTATAAGTTAACTTAATTGTTTGATTATATATATATATAAGATTACAGTGATATAGATAATAGATGCAATTTTTTATTTGAAAAACATTTGCAATTATTTTTTTTAATTAATTTTTTTTTGGTGTTATAGGTTAACGTTTTTTTTTTTTAATATTATTTGCAGATAATACAAACAATTGAACAAGGATAAAGAAAGAATTGTGAATAAAATCTAGGTGCTTTTGTTTCAATTTGTTAAATATATTTTGTTATTGTTTGATTTATTTCTATAGCAATGTTGCCAAGAAAATATCTTTCTGGTAGAGAAAAAAGAAAAAAAAGAAAACAGATTGAGCAATTGGTAGAATCGCAAAAATGATCTCTTGATAAATTTTTTTTCTAGAAATATAGGTTCTTCCGGTGCTGATTTGAACATAGATGATATTGATCAGTTGGAATCAATAATGAATTAAATACTGAAAATAAAAATAATATTGATGAATTTAATGAAAATAATTTGGATGAGCATGATAATGATGTAAATATAGTTGATGATGATATTTTAGATGAAAGTTTATTTATTTATGACCCTAGGTATTGGAATAATTTTGATAATAAAAAAAAAAAGATATTTTAATTGAAAATGGACCGAAAAGAGACTTAAATCTTACTTTTCCATTGGATAGTACTTCTCGACATTTTTCAAATATTCATTACACTAGAAAATTAAAAAATGGTGAGATTTTAGACCGAAAATGGTTAGTTTATTCTAAATATGAAGATAAAATATATTATTTTTGTTATAAGTTATTTAAATCAAATAATAATAAAAGCTATTTAGCATCTGATGGATTAAATAACTGGAAACATCTTGGGGATAGACTTAGAACACATGAGAATAGTTTTGAACATATTACTAATATGAATACTTGGAATGAAGTAAACATAAGATTTGCAAATAATCAAACAATTGATAAAGATTTGCAACAAGAAATTGGAAAAGAAAAAGAACGTTGAAGACAAGTTTTGATAAGAATTATTTCTGTTGTCAAATGTCTTGCTAAAAATAATTTAGATTTTTTAGGATCAAATGCAAAACTTTATCAAAATAGCAATGACAATTTTTTAGGATTGATTGAAATGATTGCTGAATTTGATTTAGTAATGCAAAATCACGTTAGACGAATTCAAGATCAAGACATTCATTATCATTATCTCGGTCCTAAAATTCAAAATGAGTTAATTTTATTATTGGCTATTGCTATTAAAAATTCAATTATAAAAACTATTAAAGAATCAAAATATTTTTCTATTATTCTTGATTGTACCCCAGATGTTAGTCATCAGGAGCAAATGACTTTGATTATACGTTGTGCAAATATGTCAAATAGTATGACAAAAATTGAAGAATATTTTTTAGAGTTCTTAAAAGTAGATGATACAAGTAGGTTAGAGCTTTTTAATGAATTAGTATATGCGCTTAAATCTCTTGATCTTGATATTGCTAATATTAGAGGCCAAAGTTATGATAATGGTTCTAATATGAAAGGTAAGCACCAAGGTGTTCAAAAACGATTACTTGATATCAATCATATGGCTTTTTATATGTCATGTGCTTGTCATAGTCTAAATCTTACTCTTTGTGATATGACAAACTCTAGTGTGAAAGCCATATCATTTTTTGGAGTTATACAACGCATATATATATATTATTTTCAAGTTCTACAAAAAGATGGAAATTTTTGCTTAACAATATATCTGGTCTAATAGTAAAATCCTTGTCAAATACTCGATGAGAAAGTAGAATTGAAAGTGTTAAAGCTATTAGATTTCAAACTCCTCAAATTCGATTAGCTTTAATGGATTTATATAATTCATGTAGTGATGCCAAGTCAAAAAGCGAAGCTGAAAGTTTATTAAATGATCTCGAGTCCTATGAATTTTTACTTGGTATGGTAATTTAATATTATATTTTATCTGTAATTAATATTGTAAATAAAATATTGCAATCTAAATCAGTTTGTGTTGATACTGCTGTCAAACAAATAAAAGATGTTATAAAATATTTTAAAAATTATAGAAATGTTGGATTTGACTCTAGTTTAGAGAAAGCTAAAAAAGTTGCTTTTAATATGGATGTTGAATGTAAATTTTCAAAAAAATGACATATTTATAGAAAAAAGTAGTTCGATGAAAATGAAAATGAAGATGTAATACAATCTGATGAAGAACAATTTAAGATTAATTATTTTCTGGTTATTGTTGATATGACTATTACATCCTTAAATGAGAGATTTGAACAATTAAGTAAATTTAATAGTATTTTTGGGTCTTTGTTTAATTCTAAAAAGTTTAAATCTTTGAATGATGATGAACTTAGAAAATGGAGTGTTGTTTTTTCAAATAGTTTATCTCATAATGATTTATGTGATGTTGATTTAGAGAATTTTATTATTGAATTAAAAGTTTTACAAGTTACTTTACCGGATAACTTAAATTCGCCTATTGAAATTCTTGAATATCTTAGAGCTACTGATTGTTATCCAAATGTTTCGATTGCTTATCGAATTTTATTAACGGTTCCTATAACAGTAGCATCTGCTGAAAGAAGTTTTTTTAAATTAAAATTACTGAAAACTTATTTAAAGTCATCTATGTCGCAAGAAAGATTGAATGGTTTAGCTATGTTATCTGTTGAAAAGAAATGTTAGAAACCATTGATGTTGATAATATTATTAATGATTTTGCATCAAAAAGGCTAGGAGAAGTAATTTTATGTAATACTTATGTATTTTTATTTATATTCTGCAGACATACAGTAAAAATAGCTCACACAAAATAGCAAACAAAATATGATAGCATGACGGCGGCAATATGTATGAAGTTGGTGAAATAATCCAAAATATTAATAGTTTTGAGTTGTATTGTTTAATGTTTAATTTGTTTTGCATTAAACATATTTTGTAAAACTAAAATATTGCTATTTTTTATTTTTTAATAATATTTATTTTTTATTTGTTAAAAAAAATTATTTGATAGGGGCCTCATTTTTAAGTTTTGCCCCAGAACTTCGATATGTCAGGAACGGGCCTGGTAGCACGGGCATCTGCTAGTTCATTTAATATACTCCATTCGTCTTATATCTATCTATCAATTTACTTTTTGCACAAAATTTTAAAAATATTAGTATTATGTTGGGATGTAACAGAAATAAATTTAAAAAGATTAAACTACTCTTAGTAATGACATTTGTGTAATATATTGTAAATTGGAAGGGTGTATTTGTAATGTTAAGTAGATAGTACAATTACTAAAAAAAAAAAAAGAAATAGATACTTTATTATGAGATGAACAAAAATGGAAAAATAGATAGATTATTAAGGGATAGAGAGAATAATATTTATATATATAATTTTGCTTTTTAAAATTTATGCATTTTTTTTTTCTTTTCTTTAACAATATTTTTCACATAGCTCTAATTTTATTCATATTTCTTTCTCTACTTCTTTTCATCAACAATCCTCCAAAATAAATTCTAACTACTCCCTACGCCCATAAGAAGGATACTATTTTCTATTTTTTTTCGTAAAAAAAAAATACTATTTCTTAATTTAGTAATTTACTATCTATCTAACATAATTAATACCCTTACAACTTCAAATATATTATACAAATGTCATTACTTTTTTATCACACAATAATAGGGACATTTATGTCTTTTCAACTATAAACCAATATAATACTAATATTAGAAAATCTACATGCAAAAAACAAATGTTACTCTTTTTGCGGGATGGAGGTAGTATTTTTCTTTCTTAATATCTAATATTTTAAGGGGGTGTATTCAATATGGATTCTATAGGATTTTGACAGAGTTTTAAAATTTGGGTGTATTTAATCCAAATTTTTAAAAATCTTTCAAAATCTTGAGCTATTCAATCTAGACTTTTAAAACTCTTTTAAAATTTGGAGGTATTCAATCCATATTTTTAAAAGTCTTTTAAAATCTTGACGTATTCAACAATTCCATCAACTTTTAAAGTCTATGAATTTTATTGGATTTTAATGAAATGTTATAAAGAATTTGTATTGTATAAAATCTCTCTTGATAAGTAGAGATTCTTGAAAATATATTATTATTATTATTATTATTATTATTATTATTATTAATGTATGAGTAATAAATATTTTAATAATATTAATATTGTTAAAATATTTTAATAAAAAATAATAATTTAAAATTAAAATATACTAGAAAATTATTATCAATTTTTTTTAAAAAAAATGTGTTTTTATATTATAAATATAATATTTAAAATACTAATATTTTATCATAATAAATATGTATTACAATTATCATCTATTTTCAATTATCAAATACATTATTATTGTGTCATTCTGGTGAACATAAACTAGATATTTATATTTTTTTTGTTGAATCGTGAATTTATATTTACTCTTTTTTTTTTAATTTCAAATATTTTTTGCAAAAATGGTAAATTTGGATCTTGATTATATATATGTTTATTTTATGTAAAAATTATATAAATAATAATAACAGATATAAATTAAAATAATTTGATATACTGAGTGATAATAAAATAAAAAATATTAATATGCAAAAATAGTATCATGTTAAAATATTTTTACGTCATTAATAATTATAAAAAATATTTATTAAATAATATCAAATGAATTTTTAATCGAATATGAAACTTAACATTTTCCACATTTTGATAAGGAAGATAAAAATTCACAAATAACAAAAGCTAATGCATAAAAAATAAATATTGCTAATGCTATTTGGAAAATGAGACCGTAATATAATAGAAATGAAAATGATGAAAATGAAGATGATAATAATAGTAATATTCATCTAGTATTTTTTAAAAATAAAATTTATTTACATTTTTATTTTAATAATTTGAATAAAAAGTTTTTTTTTTTTTTTTTTTTTTTTTTTTTTTTTTTTATCTACAAGTGTGTTTTATATAAATTTATATAATTATATAAATTAATAAAAGAATATTTTACAACTCTATCAAATCCATATAAATCGATAAGTAATCAATGAAAATTCATCTAAATCAATTAGTAAAATTCACTAAACTCGGCATAAACTCTATAGATTTAGAAAATCTAACTTTTTTAAATCCAATGAAATCCTATAAAATCTTAAATGAATACACCCCCTAAAATATTAATCACATTCACCTAAAAACTGATCTCTTTATTTTTAATTAATAATATATTGTCAGATAATATAAATTCATTATACAATATATAGAGGCAATTACATTATAAAACAAATAAACACATATAAAAATCAGCATAAAATTAAAAAAAAAATTTACTGCAAGAAAAATGAAATGAGAAGAAAAACATATATGTGTGAGAAAAAAATTTCAAAAAAATATTTATCTATGATAAGAAAGACAAAATCAATAAATTTACTAACCGGCTCAACATCAATTTCGATATTTAGGCCAACATCAATTTCGATATTTAGATCAACAAGAGCTTGTTTATTAATATCTTTATTCAGCATTATGACGTTTCAATGTCTCACGATGCCACTGTTGTCATATGGAGGTCGATACTATCTCGCATCTCTTTATTAGTTTGGCGGTTGCCTGGCGAGTGTGGGAGCATTTTGCGGTGCTTTTTAGGATATCTTTGCCGGAGACACATACACTGCATCTATTTTTGTCTTCATGGAGGCTTTCTTCGACACATTCTTAGAGTATTAGGCGGATGTTCCTTTGTTGATACTATGGTTTATTTGGATTGTTCGGAACGATGCGAAACACGGGGGGCTTCGCGTATCTTCCGAGAGGATCATATGACGGATTCATTCACACTTGCAGACTCTTTGGCGTGTTAGGATTCTATTACGTCGACATTGGGTGGGCGATTTTCATATAACAAATGGACTTGGATTTCGATACCCTCTCCGATCCCTCGGCCTCCGATTATGGTGCAATGGGAGGCACCGTCTCCGGGATGGTTCAAGCTTAAAACATATGGTGCTTCGCTTGGCAATCCCGGAGCAACAGGAGCGGCAGGTATTATCCGAAATTTGGTAGGAGCAGTTCTCATTGCATTTCATACTCCAATTCCGCAGGCGACAAACACTTTGGCAGAGCTGACGGCAATTCAAACTGGAGTAGGGATAGCGATTGATCGAGGATTGATGCCATTATGAATTGAGATAGATTCGACAGCATGCATCTCCTTGATCTCCTCTGAGACGAGCCACTGGACTCTCCAGCGATGCCTTACGTGTATTCGCTGCAGCTTAGGGATACGACTTGGCGGATATTTCATGTATATAGAGAGGGGAACCGTGTCGCAAATGCCTTAGCGACTGTGGCGGTTTCTCTCCCGATTGAGTGGATACTTCTCCCGACAGATATCCCTTCGTCGATTAGAGGCCTCCTTCAAGCGGATGCTGATGGTCTCCCGACTTTCCATTTTAGGTAGCAGGCTTCATCCTTTTACTTGATTTTGATTTAGCTTAGATCAATGATATTTGGACTAGATAGCTTAGTGCTTGGTATGATGTTTATGCCTTAGGCATGTATGCATTAGACATATTGCCTTTGGCTCTTTAATATTTAAACTACCTAGGCTTGTCTTATATATTTGCTTTATTAGGAGTGTATAGCTTAGTAGAACTACTAATGTCTTAATCCTATTTGGGTACGTAGGCAGACCACTTGGGGCGCAGCGATTGCTATGTAGCCATTGGAAAAAAAATATATATATATATATATCATTTGCTTGAAAAAGAGTATAATACATTATTAAAAAAAATAAATATATATGATGCTACTTTTAATAAAAAAAATATTTTATTATATTTTCAATTAAAAGTAACATTTATTAGCATAAGAAGTAAAAAATTAATAATTGCACTACCCCAAAAAAAGGCATTTGGCACGGAGAAAACTGCGCCAAATCCGTACCATTTATGCTTAAATGGTGCGGTTGTTGTCACGGTTTGAATCCGTAGCCGAATCACGGTGCCAAATGTTTAGCCCGGTTGGCCGGACCAAAAAATTAAATATATGGCGCTAAAGGCGATACCATTGTACTTTTAAAATAAAAATTATAGGCGCTGAAAGTGAAGCCAATAATAATTAATATTTTTTTAAAAAAAAATCATAGGAACCGAAAGTGGCGCCGGATATAATTAATAATAAATAAATTATATTTTATTTTTTGTTGGCAACAGTTGCGCCATACAATAAAATAAAATAAATAATAAAACAATTGGCACCGAAATCAGTGTCAAAATAAAGTAAAAATAAATAATAAACATATTGATGCCGAAAAGGGCACCAATATTAATTAATTTTTTTTTAAAAAAAATAAAAATCATAGACGCGAAGGTGGCGCCAAACATAATTAATAATAAGTAAAATTATATTTTGTTTTTTGTGCCAACAAACAATTGCGCCATACAATAAAATAAAATAAAATAAATAATAAAGGGCATTCACCAGTTCCCGTAATTGTTGGGAGAGAATTTCATTAATTTCAATTCAAAGACTAAATTTATGAAATATCACATCAAAAGAAAAAATCAAATAAAAATCAAAAGTGTAGTTATGTGTACACATATTAAACAAAGCAAAACTACAACACTACAACAAGTAACACTATGTCATCTTCATTATTTAACTTAAGTTGCTTAAGATACAAATGCCACACAAGCAAGGAATATTATGCATACTTCAAGAATTTCTGCTGATTTTCCAAGCTAAGGTTCTGAATAATTTTCCATAACATTTCAATGACATAATGATATTGACAAATTAATAGGAAGTTAGCAATATGCACAAAAATATATAAATAATGAAATGAAAGATGACAGATAACAGATAACAGAAAACAAATATGGCACGTATCTCCTTTACAAATTTTTTAACACATGTTACAACAAAAAAATAGAAAAAATAAACTTCATTATGGGATCTTGAGTGGGAATTGACAAAATTAATATTGAAGCAAATGTCAATCAAACTAATATAACTTATCAATAGATTCAACATGCACAAAAAGTGTTACTAAAATGATTAAGAGGTAGCAATGTAGCATGATGGCATTACTTGAAGAGCTCACTAGCACAAGGCAACATTCCAATGTTCTTTCTACATAACAATCTTTGATATTTTACAATAACTTCGTCGGAAATGTGCAGGCATGTTTTTGTGTTGTTTCATTTTGGATTATTTGGATTGTACTGGTAATCTGAAAATCTGGAAGAAGTTAAAAGTTAATATGTCCACCAGCCGCCAATTGATTGGGTTATCTGGTTGGAGAAAAGAGGCATTTCCACCATAAATATCCAAATAAAAGATGAAAAAGATAAATCTGAAAAGATGAAATCTTTAAATGAAGCAGATTGGGAGGACAAGAGACCACCTATTGGCTAAAGCCCATGCATTTCAATTATTCATCTTGTCAGATAAAAAAAATGACATACTTGATATGGCTATAAGAAAGATATCGACCTGTGATCCTATAAATAGAAAATTGCTTTCGGCACTCCTGAACCACTCCTATCTTTTGTTAATAAATAAGATCAATCTTTTTCTATAGATCTCTCAGTTGGAAAATTCTAGTTATATGGAAATTTAATCCCTATTCTAGCATATATATCATATTCAAAGGCAATACTATTGTATCAAGTTAAGCCCTTTAGAAAAAGAATATAAAAATAAAAAAAATTAGAAAAAATCATGATTAAATTTATAGGATATTAAAATTACTTGCTGTGTAACAACTCAATGTTTGTATTGCTACACTTGAGGCTGGTGTGGATCTCAACCTGGTGTTCTCTTCAACATCTAATTGGCAAATGATAAGTTAAAATAATGAATACTTTTGAACATGAAAAATAGTGATCTCAGTTTCAACAATTAATTAAAGTTGAATAAGAATGATTGCATACCTAACAATTTGGATGGGCTAGATGTTTTAACATTTGCTTTTGAGTCCTCAGTTCAGAAACATAAATAGATATTAACTATGTTTTGCACATAATCGACAGAAGCATACATAGAATGAGAGCTTTTGGACAAACCTGATAATACCACGTGAAGAGCCTTTCAAGGTTGACTTGGTTTCAGCTGCTAAATGGCAAGAGAAAGTTTTTGCAGCAACAACGCCTAAGCTAAATGTCACTAATGGAATTAGCTAACCAAACATCTAGCACAGATGCAAAGGTTATGGCTGAAATTATAGTTTTATACTTGTGCTAGATATAATTAGTATTAATTACTGTCAGAATTTCAGAGCAAGGAAAGCAAGTATCTACTGCAAAAATTGTTGGCAACACAACAAGGGTTTCGATGCATTACCGTTGGCCATGGCTAGCCAATAAATCGAGTTAGCATATCACACTAGGGCTTTGAAAAATGCCAAAATAATGATATTTCTACATTACTAGTTACATAATATTCTTAATATAAGAATCATACATATTCATTGGAATAGTACACATCAAAACATAAATCAAATTCTTGAAGAGAAATAATACACATCAAAAGCATATTTGCAGAAGTATATCTGAACTTCGTGATCCAAATTGACTATCAGCTACCAAAAATCCTTTCAAAATTTTGAGCACCGGCTGAGCATAGGAGAGAGAATAGAGCATAGCAGGGATTCAATTTATGCAGAGAAGAAAAATAGGATTAGGACTTATTTGATCGAAAATAAAATACAAATGTCGTGTTTACTTGTCCGGTGAAGAAAGTAACGGAGAAGAAGAAACACAATGAAATAAGAAAGACACGAAAGAAGAAAGTGGGGGAGGGCGCGACCAGGACAGTGTGTTGTGGGTAGGGTTTGCTTGTTTATGTATTTATTTAGTTGAGGCACGGTGGTTCGCGCCTTTTTTTATTTTTAAAAAATAATTTATAAGAAAGGCGCGAAAAACTGAGCCTCTATTTTTTTTTATTTATAAATTAATTTTTGTTTACATATTTTATTTTTAAAATAAATATAGTTGAGGCACGGTTGTTAACGCCTCTTTATTTATTTTAAAAAATAATTTATAATATGGGCGCGAAAAATCGTGCCTCTATTTCTTTATTTAAAAAATTAATTTAATCATTTTCTTTATTTCTAAAATTAATAGAGCTGAGGTGTAATTTTTTATTTTATAAAATAATTTATAAAATTAATATAGTTTAAGTGCGCTTTTCTAAGTATTTTTTATTTAAAAAATAATTTATAACATAGGCGCGAAAATTGCACCTCTATTTTTTATTTGAATAATTAATTTAACTCATGCATTTATTTCTAAAATTAATATAGTTGAGGCAAGTGGTTTGTGCATCTAATTTTTTAAGTAAAAAAATAATTTAAAAGAGACGTGCGAACAACCACGCCTTATTGTTTAAGAAAAATAATTAAAAATTAGGCATGTAAGACGGCAATTTATCTAAAATATTAATTACTTTTTTATATTAAATATAATAAGACACGACATTCCGCGTCAATTTTTTTCTTTATTATTAATTTGACACGAGTTTCGGTTATTATGTGTTTCGAGCCACGCCACACATTATTATCCGTGCCATTTCCTTCTTTTTCGGGTAGTGTTATATTTACGAAAATAATAAATTAATTAAGGGTACAATTGTATTTTATAATTTTAATTAATATTCTGTCCTTGGTAGAATATGCCAATTTAGCGGCTCCCTTAACTTTTATTGTTTGTATGGATGTAAATTTAGCAGTGGAGTTAGAATTTTAATAAAAATTATAATTAATATTTTATGATATAAATAAGTAATTATAAGATGTTTAAATTTTTAAGTTAATTTTGAATATAATATAAAAAAATTAATATTTAATTTGATATTTTATAGTTGAAAAATTAATTAATAGTGCTATTTGAGTTTCTTTATTTTTATATTTCACAAAAAAAAATATCACTATCAACATACAAGCGATGCAAATATCAAAGTGCACAAATCATGCATATATAGTATGAAAAATACAAAAAATATCAAAGTTATTATATATTACTCCCTCCGTCCACAAATTACTATCCTATTTTTCTATTTGGGATGTCCAACAACTATTGTTCTATTTTATTTTTTAAACACAAATTTTACATTTTTACCTTTTTTTCATTTACTACTATTAATACCTACCATATCATTAAGGATAGATTTGTCCATTCATAACAGAAAAACAATCATCTAAAAAATTGTGCAAATATACTTTAGGACAATAGAAATTTGAGGGATGTAGTATTAATTTTGATATGGTATGATACCGTACCAAAATTTTTCAATACGGTAATTGTATATATTTTTAGTAATTTTGGTATTAATATTGAAAATACTATACAATTTTGATATTCAAATATTTGATATATTGATATATATCGATAATTCAGTATATTGATACTATAATTATTAATTTTCTATATATTCTTAAAATTATAAAATTATTTTTAATTCTAATACTACATGCAATTCAATTAGAGATGGTTCGATGCATTATATCGACAATACCGGATCATAATACTGTATATATTATACCAAATTTTCTGGTATATTAAAAAAATATATCGATATTGTACAAAAAATTGGTTATAGATTGAGATACCGAGAAGTTTTGATTCTCGCCATGTATAAAAAATGTTAAACTGTATATCATATCGTATCGAAAAAGTTCGATATAATATCATATCGTATCGAAATTTCTGATATCAAAATTGTCTTCCACTCCAATAACTACTAAAATATTATTATTTCTTAATCTATATTATAAAATCTCAAATAGCCCGTTTGAATTGCGACAAAAGGAGTAAAAGTTATCAAAACAAAATAAACATGAGGTTTTGTACTAATAGCGTATTATATAAAATATATACTTGCTCCATCTGTCATTTTTGTGTTTGTTTCTTTAGGCATCGAGAATATGAAAAATAAGTAAAAGTAAAATATTGTAAAGATGTTTAGGAAAACTAATTAATATATATATATATATCGTTATGATTCTATTTTCTTGCTCATTTCATTCAATCAACATATATATATATAATAAAGCATTAGTACATATTTAACAATACTTGATAATGTAATATTTAATATATATTTTGACATGACATGATATAATTTCATATAGAATAATATATTATTAATTTTAATACAATAAATGTATTTATACAATAGAATACAATATACTTTTCACGTCCCAAAAAAATTGTCTTATTTTTCAATTTTCATCCGTTCTAAAACAATTGTCACATTTTCTTGTTTAGTAATCGCGGTCTCCACTTTACAATAAAATTATTTTTTCTTTTTCACAATTATTCATAATTATTAATCTAAACTATTTTTTAAAACCCTTCAAAAAACAAAGATAATTTAGTGTTTTACATTATACTTTATACTTACTTTCAATTAAATACTATTATTTCTTAATTTTCGTGCCAACAAAACATCTTTTATGGGAGATGGTGTATACAATATACTCCCTCCGTCCTCCACGGATAACCCCTTTTCCTTTTTTGTATGTCCCACAAAAGATGATCTATTTCCATTTTTGTAACTTTATCAATCTTAAACACACTTAACAAATATAAATCAATTTAATTAAACTTCTAACATACAAGTATGGCCCACTCAAAACCCTTTTATTTCTATCTCTCCTCAATTAACATAATTTTTTATCTATATTTAAAACTTCTAATTTATGGTAATGATAAATATATAAAAATATTTTTTATTTATTTTATTATATAAAATTTTATTAACTACAAAATGATATCCATATTGCATATATTTTTTCGAGATATAATTTTAATTTTTTTTTAAATACCAATAATATTATTCATATAAAAAATAATAAATAACTTATTATTAATAATTTACTAATCTATATTACCTAAAATATCGTGTCCCTAATAAAATGGTTCATCCTCGCGGACGGAAGGAGTACAACATATGCTTCTGTATAAAATATTGTAGTTTTATAATATTGTAGTATTATGTTATATAAAACATACACTGTCCTAACTTAATTCAATTAGTAGAAAATAAATACAAATTTAATGTACGAAATAAAGTATACAGTATTATATATATATATATATAAAAATATATATGAGTATGTGACTGTGGATGTGAGTAATTTGGATCTTTTTCAAGTTTTAAGAAGCTCCCGCCGAAAGAAAAAAATAAGCTTCATTTACTTAATTTTTTATGAATAATTAGAAGAAACATTTTGTTAAAATATTTTTATATTTTATTGATTTATTTAAAAATATTTAATTATTAATCTTAATATATATTACTATTATACACATGTAACTAATATTAATATTATATATTTATATATATCTATTTATTTTAGGCCGTGGGCATGGGCCAAGCAGGCCATGCCCAAGTCTGGCCTGTGAGTAGTATATATATATATATATATAATATTATGAATATCTACACATATTGGTGTATATTATATAAGAGTTTGAGAAGAATCAATTTGTGTCCTTTTCATTAGTTATGCATTACATTATTTATAGGCAAATATATAAAATAAGTGTCCAATAATACATGAGCGGGTGGTGTGGGGTGGATGTGGGGTGGATCTGTAATCATGAGATTATAAGTTCAAATTTTCGATGCATTCAGATCTTACTTACTATATATAATTCGTTTAATATGATTTATTTTACTAAATTTAGTTTTT
Organism: Andrographis paniculata; assembly: GCF_009805555.1. Classification (NCBI taxonomy): domain Eukaryota; kingdom Viridiplantae; phylum Streptophyta; class Magnoliopsida; order Lamiales; family Acanthaceae; genus Andrographis; species Andrographis paniculata. Next base: position 1,572,670 of record NW_026137621.1, on the reverse strand, counting down.
AGGTTTTCCAGAAATGCAATTGAAAAATAGCTATATAAATATATTAATCCAAAAAATACAAAATAACAAACTTTTTAAGTTTTAATAACCATATCACGGATGAAATGAATATAGTGTATGCCTAAGTCATATATGTAATGAAACACAATTACATAATTAAATACCAAATAGATTATTTGAATAGAAAATACTCTCTCCGTTCCAAATAAAGTGCAACATTTATTTTTGGCACGGATTTTTAGGTGAGTAGTATTAAGTATGATAATTTAGAAATTAAGTGATGTGATGGAGATAAAAATATATATATTATTTTTTTTTATTTGGATGATGTGAGAGGATAAAGTGTGTGGTAGAGATTAAATATAATTAATTATTTCCTATTTTGGAAATATTGCAGTGTCTTTGAGACATACCAAAAAAAATATTACAGGGTGTTTGAGACGGAGGGAGAACAACATTTGTATAATGGTCTATGGTTTCTTGCGAATAGTAATAAAATATACACAATCAAAAGTTTCAATATCAAAAACCTAATCAAGTTACTTCATGCATTTTATTTTATTTTATTTTATTTTTCTTAAGACATCACATCATCCATTTTTATTTTTTTATTTGGTAAGCCATCACATAAAGAAGTATTTTTATATCTTGTTATTTTAATTTCCAGTTAAATTATATGTGCAAATAAGTAAAGTCTAGTATGATCTCTATTTATTTATTCCAAAATATCTTCATAGAAACAGAGAAATAATTCCTATAACTCTAAAAACATTGAGCAATCCAAATGTTTATCTTAACTAGTCCCTCTCACTAACTTTGCACACAAGACTGATAATACATTAGTTTGGAGATTTGGATTTTGAGTTGGGATTTGAATAGTAAAAATTTTGAATTTGAATAGTTGTATGATGTGATATAAATAGGTGTTAATGTGATGTTTTGAATGTAAAATTAATATTTTTAGTATAATATAAAAAAATAAAAAATAAGTGTTTGATTTGATTTTTTTTTTTTGAAAAAAATGGGATGAATAGTAAATTTAAAATCCAATCCTTCAAACAAACACGTATATTAATTGTGACTATCAAAACTATTGAAATCCTTTGCACCAAAATAGAATAAGATATTTTCCAAACATATCATATAATGCATTGAGCAGTCCATTTGTCCATTTTGTCTCTCATCACTGCATCACTATGCACCAATTAGCTTAAAGAACATAGACTTGTTTTTTTGTTATTCTGACATGCTGACGACTACTTACTCAATTTTATAGAATATGCCAAAATTGGTAATAAAAGAATTTTGTATTAGCAGAAACCAACTAAAATAGTTTTAACTAAGGGAATTTTAACATGTGGATATCTCCAGCAACTACATCTAAAACTATCTACATTACTATCAAATTATACCGATTTATTTATATATTGATTTGACTCCGTCAATACAAACTAGTAAAATGAATAGTGCATATCTTGTCTTATCTTATTATATATATATATAAGAGTTCAAGCGTGAACTCTGCTTTTTGTAAATTTTTAAATTTTGAGATTTTTTTTTTGATTTTTTTTTAATTATAGTAGATCAAAATAAATAATTATAAAAATAATTTTAAATAGTGGGATGATATTTTAAATAATTTTATTTAATTATCAAAATAAATGATAGAAGAGTGTGAATGACCGTTTTGTTAAATAGTGGGACTGTGGTTTCAATGTTAGTGGAAAAAACTGATTTCATTTCTTCTTGTTTTTCTAAATATATATATATATAACTATATTCGTTGACCACCATTCATCTGTCGTTGCCATAGAGAAGAAGATATGACAAGTGGGGGAAGGGTAACACGGTTAAAGAGTGAGAATAGAAATATTGAAATTTATTATCATCGATGCACTTACAATGAGTCATTATTACTTTTTTGTTTGTCTTCTTATTTCATTTTCAGGATTGTTTATATTTTCCTTTATATATATTTATTTTTATAATTTTTAGATTTTTTTTTATTTTCTAAATTGTTTATTTTGTTGTGATTTTTGTGCGCAATCATAAAGTTGGGATCCCAAAATACTACTTTAACATCTGCCTTCTAGACATCGGAAGTTGTTTTACTGAAGATGTTATATTCACTGCAGTCGGAGAAGATTTTCATCAATTTCAACGGAATTTTGTATTCTAGTTTTCTAATAATTTTTCTTATTTCATTTTCACGTGATTTGCTATTCTCTTTTATTAATTATATATATATTTTTATATTTTTTTAGAATTTTTTTTCTTATTTTCTAAATTGTTTATTTTGTTGAGTTTTTTTGGATAGACATAAAGTTGAGATTTGAAAAAGTTGTCTTCTAAACATCTTGGTTAGCGATAGAGTTTGGTTTTTTTATTTGTAATATATAAAAATTATTTTATTATACATAGAAATATTTAAGTCTAATTTAATTTCTTATTCGCAATTGATTATAATATATATTAAGGTATATTTTATTTTTATTTTATTTTACTTTTTTTTGCATAAGAGAGTTGCCTTTTTTCTCCGTAGAATTACAATTTTGTTTTCAAAGTATGATAATTAAGTTATCATAATGTTGAAGAATTGATTTTATTATTAATAAAAGAAAAAATTGTTATTATGTATATAAATAATAATTTTATTTTCATATTACATTTTATTATATAAAAAAAATTGAGTTTTTTTTTTTATATTTAATTTGTACATATGTATTTTATTTTATTTTCAAATAAAAACTATTAGTATTTACTATTAAAAAAAATCAAATTCATGTTACATAAATAATATTTTTTATAATTTATAGTAAAAAAATATTGTATGTTTTTTTAAAATCAAATATTTTAAACATATATATCCGCAATTATTGATTTTATCTCATTTTATATATAAATAAATAGTTTATTATTATTATCATAATTAAAGTTCTAAACACATCCAAGTTTTTATACATCTTTTTTAATTGATATTGTTCATAATAAACTAAATTGTTATTTTAATATTATATTATTTTAGTTATATTACATATTTTATTTCAAATATATAAGATAAATCATAATCTATATTATTAGATATTCATTTTAAGTTTGTAAAATTATTTATTTAATTTATTTAAATGATAATATTTTTCTTAAAAAAATATTTGTTATTTATTTAATTATTATTATTTAAAAAAAATTATTATTATTAAACCTATTAAAATATATAAAATTAACATAAAAAATTAATAGAAATTTCTATAATAATGTATTTTAAAATAAATAATAATTTTTTTTTCCACCGTGGGCTTTCGCTAGTATATATATAAAAAAGCTTAGTTTGGACCTATTTTTTAAAAAATTATGCAATCTTAGCAATTTCAAAATTTTGAGTTTTTGTTTTCTTTTAATTTTTTTTACAGTTTTTTAAAATTACACAAAATTGCAGTTTATTACTCCATTATTTTCACTCATTAGTATATTAGTAATTGATTGTTTTTATTATATAAATTTTTCATATTTAATTACTTTATTGTTTTTTAGATTATAATCCATAAATAATTTTTTTATAACAAACATGTGATATGGTATATCTATTTTTTAAAATAATTTTGTTTAGATTTCAAAAATTTTAAAAATCTAATGAATTTTAGATTAATTTTACCCAATTATTTATGTATATTTGTGTTTTCAATTTTATTTATTTAATTTACTTCCTTTACTTTATTAAATATTATATTTATATTCAATTATGTTTATTTAATTTACTTCATTTTTTTTTCAGTTATTATATTTATATGATTATATATTAATAAAAAAATAAAATATGTTTATAAGTTAATTTAATAAAAACAAAATACAGTTATTTGATACAAATGATAGAGAGATGAACCAGTTAAAGAAAATGAATAATAGTTGTGGGATGATATAGTTTAATTTTCATAATTAGAATATATATAGAAAAAAGAAGAAAATGAAAATACATGGAGAAGAAGATGCAATAAAGAGCAGATGCAGAAAATGATACGCAGAAGATGACAGCGGAGGGAAGAAATAAGAATATTATGTGTACGTATTTTTTTTATTTTAGTTTTAAATATATGTTATTTTTTCAATAGTTTAACAATATCGATACTTTTTAATTTTTTTTATTATTATTTTTTTTTTGTACAGATGAAGATGGAAAAGAAATTTTTAGTAATGTTTTAATATATATTTTTTTAAACACTGATACTTTACTTTTGATAATTTTATAATGTTTTTTTTTTTTTTTTTTTTTTCACAATTCTGAGGCATACAGAAGAAAGAAAAATGACAAAATAAAAATGCAGAAGATGATATGTAGATGACAGTGGAAGAAAAAAAATATCAAATGGAGTATCAAATAATAAGAATATTGTGTATACATAATTTTTGTTGTTATTTTAGTTTTAAATGTATGTGGTTTTTCGTGTGTTAATTTTCTAATAATTTTTCACATTACTGATAAGTTTTTACTTAATGGTTTTTGTTTTTTTGTACAGATGGAGATGAAAAAAGATAATGTTAGATGAAAAAAAATATCAAAAGAATATTACTTGTATTTATTTTTTTAACAATCTTCTAATATTTTTTAAAAATACTCATACTTTATTTTTATTTTTATAATTTTATAATATTTTTTTTGTCAAAATTTTGAGGCATATAGAAGGAAGAAAAATGACAAGATAAAAATAAGAATATTACGATGTACGTAATTTTATTTATTTATTTTAGTTTTAAATGTTTATTGTTGTTTGTGTGTTTATTTTAGTTTTTACACAATACTGATACTTTTTTACTTTTTGTTTTTTGTTTTTTTGGAGAGACGGAGATGCAAAAGAAAATAATGCTAGATAAAAAATGTCAAATAAGTATGTATTTTTTTAGTATTAATGTTCTAATTATTTTTTAAAATAATAATAATTTATCGGTAAAGATTAAGATGAAAATTGTTGATGCCGATTTTCAACAATAAAAAGTGAAATCCAAAAATAGAAATTATCTTCGAATTTGATAAAATAAGTGTCTGAGATTAAGAATCTTTAGACACCGTACGATACATAAGTAAACTAGGAAAATAAATACTACATAATGAAAAAGTAAATGGTGATCCCCAAAAGCAATTCACTGAATTTGATGTCGATTGAAGATGGTTTCTTTAGGTTATGAACAGACCTATTTAAAACCTATATCAACCGTCACAACCAGGTCATGCCTTCATATCCGCTCGCCGGTTGTAATTTCTCTCAACCGTCTTGGAACTATTTTTCGTCCGACCAGCACACCTGTTGCTACGTCTCCTCTTGCCCGCCTTCCACTTGTTCGATCCGCTCGCCAGTTGTAACTTCCCTTAACCGTCTTAAAACTGCTTTTCGTCCGACCAGCACACCTACTGCTACGTCTCCTCTTACCCGCCTTCCACTTGTCCGATCCGCTCGCCGGTTGTAACTTCCCTTAACCGTCTTTTCAGACGGATCATAAATCACCATCCGACTGAAAAAATCGTCTGGACCATCCACCGACTGAACCTACCGAATAACCCAACGATTGACCAACCGACCAATCCAGATACTAACTGGTCGTTAGACGAAACGATTAATCAGTTGCCCACTCGAGCAACCACCATTCAGTCCATTCAAGCAGTTGAACAACCATTCGTCCAGACGATTCATTGGTCGCCCAATCAAGCGACCACCATCCAGTCCCTTCAAACGTCTGAACAACCATTCGTCCAGATGATTCATTAGTCGCCAATCAAGCGACCACCATCCAGTCCCTTCAAACGGCTGAACAACCATTCATCCAGACGATTCATTGGTCGCCCAATCAAGCGACCAACTGACAGACTACTGTTTGACCAAATGACCGGCCAATCGATCAGGCAATTAACAGGTCGCTTAATTAAGCGACCGATTAACAAACCTTTCTTTCAAATGGGCCCCTAGAAGCCCACTTTCCTCTTGTCTGACCCCCGTATCGACCGTCTCATCTTTCTTCGCCCGACCTTATCTTGTTCGACCTCCTTATCGGCCGTCTCATCCTTCTTCGCCCGACTTCATTTTGTCCGACCTTCGTATCCGCCGTCTCATCCTCCTTTGTCCGACTTCATCTTGTCCGACCTCTGTATCGGCCGTCTCATCCTCCTTTGCCCGACTTCATCTTGTCCGACCTCCATATCGGCCGTCTCATCCTCCTTTTCCTGACTTCATCTTGTCCGACCTCCTTATCGGCCTTCTCATCCTTCTTCGCCCGACTTCATTTAAGACTCTACCATTATCAGGCCCATTGGACTATATATCAATCCAATTTATAAGCCCATTCTCAAGAAACCCTATACAATTGTTTTTTCTTACTCAACAACTTGCCTCCTCCCGCCCGACTCCTAAGCGTCACTTATCGTGACGTTTAGGAGTTTGCAATACAATGCTATCATTACACTGTTTCATGTCACATCGTGGGGTTTATGTAAAACCCTTCTCTCACCCTTCCATATTTACACACTCAAAATCTTGAAATTCTCCTTTTTATAGGACAACCCCGGGTCTCCATCGGCTGTCCCTCAACCGACCTCCATCATCCAAGGCCACGTCAACCTCTGATCCGACCTCCATCATCCGAGGCTACGTCAGCCTCAGATCCGACCTCCATTTATCGCAGATTGGTGGTGGCCTGCGCGTTGGTCGGTCTCGCACTACCATTTTGTCCTTTAACTCTACTTTGAATGAGCCATCCTTTCTGTCCCACTTTTCAGCCACCCTATTTTTGTAGATTGTGAACTTATCATCCTGGTCAAGCTCTTGTTCCTTTGGCTTGCGTTTCTTCCGTTTGTTGTCTCCTTCATCATCCTTTTGAGGGCTCTTTGAAGAACGCACAGAGATCACTGCTGCAGTAGTTACTTTTGGGAAAGGTTGCTGCACCACTCCCATCGTCACGTATTTGAATCTTCCAGCTTTGATCGCCCTCTGGATTTCCTTTCGAAAGTACGTAACTGGTTTATGTAATGCGTAAAAGAGTTATGCCACTTGCAGTATGGCTTTCCCTTTATCTCATACTTTGTTGCCAACCGTTTTCCCTTCGGTATGGGAATTTGTCCATCCGCTAGTAGAATATCGAAGATTTTATCTGCTTTGGATGCATCAAACGTCAGTTGTTCCTGCTCTTCTGCCCCTGGAAGGGGCTTCAATTTGGAACATACATAGGGCTTGCTGTTTACAATTTCAGCCACCATTTCTTCAGCACCTTCCCCTTGTTCGTCGTCTGGTGCATACATCTCTGTATCGACACTGGCCATTTGACGGAAGTTGTGATCATTTTCTCTAAAAAGGGATTCTAACCTCCCCACCTTAGATGCTAAACTGGTCAGATCTTGAATGTCGTGGGCTGTTAAAGCCTCCCGCAGTCGTGTATGCATATTCCTGACCACCAAAATTGGTAATCTCGCTCTCCTCAATGATTGTTGAGCAACGTCCTTTCATTAATCGTATCCATTCTATGAATTGGTAGGCGGTCTCCTCCGGCATTTGTCTGATTTCCAAGAGGTCTTTGAGTGAGACTTTCGGAAGAGGATTAAAGAATCTTGCATGAAAGGCCGCTTTTAAGCCCTCCCAAGTTTGCAATTGTCCTGGTGGAAGATTAGCAAACTAGGAAAAATCTATTCTGGTGAGCGACAATCCGAACAACTGCAATTTTTGAAACGGATTATTGCCCACTTCCCCTAGTTGAGCCGTGAAACGTCCCACATGCTCAATGGTCGATGATCCGTCCTCTCCCGAGAAGGAGCGGAAATCAGATGGCCTGTAATTCCTCGGGAGGGGGTGCTCATTGATGATTCTTTCTAGAAATGGCCTCTAATATGCCGGCCTGTTCACTGTTTGAGGATTCATTCCAAAATGTACCCGCAGAACTTGAGCGATGTCTTCCGGATCCATTATGGGTGGAATAGGGTCAAAAACAGGAATGAGATTATTAGCCTGTCCCCCCAACCTCTCTTCCCTAGAGAAGGCTAGCTCGGCTGGAATAGGATTATGAGCCTGTCCCCCCAACCTCTCTTCCTTAGAGAAGGCTGGCTCGGTTGGGATGGGATTATGAGTCTGTTCCCCCAACCTCTCTTCCCTAGAGAAGGCTAGTTCGGCTGGGATGGGATTATGAGCCTGTCCCCCCAACCTCTCTTCCCTAGAGAAGGCTGGCTCAGCTAGGATGGTATTATGAGTCTGTCCCCCCAACCTCTCTTCCTTAGAGAAAGCTGGGTCGGCTCTGACATCCAATGGAACATTATTTGGGTATGTTAGAGGAGTTTTTCCTCTATCAACCATAGTAGTAGCACTTGAAAGAGTATTGTCTACATATTAAGGCCCTGCGAAATTTGCTTGTAACCTGGATGGTGACATCCCTGAGGGTGACTGAGTGGGTTGAAGAGTAACCATTGACAAAGCCTGATCTAGCATGTTTTGCATGAGGTTTTGTTGCTTACGCTACAAATTCTGCATGACCAAAGTTTGCTGATTGTTTTGTTGAACATAAGACATCCAATCGACAGGTACTTGTGGTGCTTCCCTTACATTCGGCATAGCATGTGGTGAAATTGTTTCTCCCACCGGTGTCGAAGATACTTAGGGCTGTGAGCCTGCCATATGGATCCTTCTGATGATTCGGCCGGACCTCATTCATATAAAATTCTCTCTTGACGTAGGATCAACAATCTTGCCTGACTCCCACTGTGGTCGCCAAATTGTTGATGCTGATTTTCAACAATAAAAAGTGAAAATAAGTAAACTAGGAAAATAAATACTACAGATTGAAAAAGTAAATGGTGATCCCCAAAAGCAATTCACTGAATTTGATGTCGATTGAAGATGGTTTCTTTAGGGAACAGACCAATTTAAAACCTATATCAACCGTCACAACCAGGTCATGCCTTCATATCTGCTCGCCGGTTGTAACTTCTCTCAACCATCTTGGAATTATTTTTCGTCCGACCAGCACACCTGCTGCTACGTCTCCTCTTGCCCGCCTTCCACTTGTTCGATCCGCTCGCCGGTTGTAACTTTCCTTAACTGTCTTAGAACTGCTTTTCGTCCAACCGGCACACCTACTGCTACGTCTCCTCTTGCCCGCCTTCCACTTGTCTGATCCGCTCGCCGGTTGTAACTTCCCTTAACCATCTTTTCAGACGGATCATAAATCACCATCCGACTGAAAAATCGTCTGGACCATCCACCGAATGAACCTACCGAATAACCCAACGATTGACTAACCGACCAATCCAGATACTAACTGGTCGCTAGACCAAATGACTAATCAGTTGCCCACTCGAGCGACCACCATTCAGTCCCTTCAAACAGCTGAATAACCATTCGTCAAGACGATTTATTGGTCGCCTAATCAAGCGACCACCATCCAGTCCCTTCAAACGGTTGAACAACCATTCGTCCAGATGATTCATTAGTCGCCCAATCAAGCGACCACCATCCAGTCCCTTCAAACGGCTGAACAACCATTCATCCAGATGATTCATTGGTCGCCCAATCAAGCGACCAACTGACAGCCCTTCCAAGCGACTGAACTACTGTTTGACCAAATGACCGGCCAATCGATCAGACGATTAACATGTCGCTCAATTAAGCGACCAATTAACAGACCTTTCTTTCAAATGGGCCTCTAGAAGCCCACTTTCCTCTTGTCTGACCTCCGTATCGACCGTCTCATCTTTCTTCGCGCGACTTCATTTTGTCCGACCTCCGTATCGGCCGTCTCATTCTCCTTTGCCTGACTTCATCTTGTTCGACCTCTGTATCGGCCGTCTCATCCTCCTTTGCCCGACTTCATCTTGTCCGACATCCGTATCGGCCGTCTCATCCTCCTTTGCCCGACTTCATCTTGTCCGACCTCCTTATCGGCCGTCTCATCCTTTTTCGTCCGACTTCATTTAAGACCCTACCATTATCGGGCCCATTGGACTATATATCAATCCAATTTATAAGTCCATTCTCAAAAAACCCTATACATTGGTTTTTTCTTACTCAACAAAAACTAATTAAATGAAGATGCATATGTGTGATTTTTTGAATGTTATTTGTTATATTATATTTTCACAATTTTTAGATGTACAGAAGAGAAAATGAGGACAAAGATGATAATGCAGAAAATGATACAGAGATCAAAGTTGAACAATTATGTGTACGTATTTTTTTTTATTTTAGTTTTAAGTTTATAAAATATTTTTTATTATATTGCTTTTGATTTTTTTATGTTTAGTTTTATCATTATTTTAGTAGATATTAATTATTATGAGTATTTGTTTCTATTTTTTACTTTTATTTTTTCTTATTATTGACTATAAAGAAATTTATATGATTTTATTTTAATATATTTTATAAATATTTTAATCGTGATATGTTCTGCAAAAGTGATTTATTTTAAATTCTAAAATGTTCAATTTTTTTTTTATCATTTTTTCACCTTAATTTTTTAATATTACAATTTTTACTTTGTAATTATATAAATAATTTTATTTTATTTTTATATTTTTCGAATAATTTAATTGTGATTTGTTCCATAGATAAAATTCAGCAACTAATTCTTTTGTTGATTGTTAATTTATATATATATAAATTATTATATCGTAATTTTTATCAATTGCACCGTGCGTAGCACGGGTAAGTATGCTAGTTTAATAGTATATGATAACACAATATCCAACATATATTACGACAATACATGATATAGATTCATATAGCATAATATATTTTTAATTTAAACATATAATACAATAATACAATATAAAGTCTAACCATTGCCGAAATGGCCACATTATAACTCATTTTCTTTCCAGAAAGTGTTCAAAAATTGTTCCATGAAATTTTTATGAATTTGAAAAAAATTGTATTGAGAGGTAATCGATATGGAACATATGATTCGCCTATTTGTAACAAGGGTTTTGGACATATAACTATTCAAGATATCATCTTACCGGTTATATTAATTGTCAACAATACACAACATATATAGTCATGCATGTTTTAATGTAAATCATATTATTCATTCATATGGAAATAAGAATAAAAAATAAATTATACTCTTTATAAAAAAAATCTAAAAGAAACCTTCATGGAGTATTTTGAAATTTCACTAACTAAATTTTATTAGTTCTTTTTTGTTAATATGATTTTCGATGAATATTAATAAAAAATACTACTCATCCCGTCAACTTGATAAGTATATATATTTTTTGCCATTTTTAGTTGTCCAAACAAAAATATTCATTTTAAAGAGTGTTGAAAACGATCAAATATATTAACGTCTGATGAACGATTCAAGCAACAATCGCTATTACATCCTAACCATCTTAAAGGAATTTCATCCTTAAAATCGGACAAAACCATGGCATCTAATTACATCCTAAACATCTTCAAAGAATTTTATCATTGAAATCAGACGAAACCATGACATTTAAGATGACCTCAATACAATAGTCTTATAACCCGAATTTTCAACCAAAAATCCACAATCAATCACACCCCAAAATTCTAGGGTTGTTTAATAAACTTTATAGCATTTTCAACCCTATCAATTCAAAAAACAAACCTAAAATTATAGATACCAAATAATCAATAAATCTAGATATCGCATGAAACTCAAATAGCTATCATGTTGGTATTAAATGACAAAGTCAAATATTGGAGAATGTTCAGAAGAAGATAATTTGAAGTTGCAGGTCTGTGGTGACGCAATTATTTCTTGAAGGTTAGATAGTCAAACATTGCACAAAGGATATATTTGTTCCTTATGAAGATTGTGAAACAGTTTGGTTAGTAGAGTGAAAAACTGTGTCGTTTGTAGTGAGAGAAAAATTCTCTCTAACATTTTATTTTCACTACTCTTTACTCTCAAGAAAATATTGAACTTTCATGGTGATTGAAATTCATTTGAAAAAAGAAAGAAATAGATTTTTAACATAGAAGAAAGTCAACTTGAATCCATCTACTGTCAATTAGACGGATAGTCTGCTAAAATTAAAATTGTGGTTTAATGACTAATTTATTGTGAATAGTTATTCAAAAAAGGCTGTAGGAGATGATTGTTTTTTGTTCTTATTTGTTGAGTCGTTAAGTTCTCCGCATATCTGGTGATATGCTAGTGAACATTTCATATATTGAAATATCTTGAATGTAGGTTGTTATACCTAATTGAGTTAACAAATCTTATATCTTGTTTATCTATTTATTTATTATTATTATTATTATTTTTATCTTAGTCGATCATAGGCAAATACAGTGACATACAAATATTTTAATCAAGAAACAATACCACATATTTTTTTTAAGTAAAAAACATTTTGTAAATTTCTATATCTGATGCTATTAGATTTGGAGAATGGTGTCTTCTTACAACTGTGATCTTATTTTCCCATTATAAACAATTTAGATCTACTCACATTCAAACCAATAATTTTCTTTCTTTATTTATATGGGTATAAAATTGAGTATTTAGTTTATTGAATATATTTATTAATTTTAATTTTATTTGATATGTTACCTATGCATCATTTGTTGGATTAAAAATTTAATTGTGGTTAACTGTAACTATTTGGGCTATCAGTCAGATTAAGCCTATATTAAGTGATTTATTAATTTATTGGACTTAAATGTGTTTAGTAAATGCGGGCCTCCAATGTACAGAAACCCGATAACTTATTAATTGGGTGATAAGGCTAATTAATAATAAGGGATATAAATAGGGTTGTGATCCCAGGTCTAGACGCAATTTTCCATTACGTTCCATATCTCATCGTGGGAGTAACGGCAGAAACTAATGGAATAAGGTTAGATTTATTTTGCTTTATTTTTATCTCAATTATGACAACACGGTAGATCTTCGGCTTAGGGTTAAATTCCTGGTAAGTTCCAACAATTGGTATCAGAGCTGGGTTTCGTGTTGAATTTTTGAGATTTATCTGTTAGATCAATTGATATTTGATCGGTCAGATTTAATCCATGCAAGATAGAACAGACTTATTTTTCCGAATTGATCTGTTTGCTAGACGTTGGTGTCGAATCTTTTCATTGTATGATATAATTGCTTAATCAAGTTTAATTAAGTGAAAATATTATTTCGTGTGCTGCCATCATGTCCATATGTCTCATATTGAGAATGTTGACATCATATTTAATCATATATACATCAATCCCTTCAGTCTCCATTCGTGAAATCACTCCGTAAGTTTGCTGTCCATTGATCATTAAATATGTATGATGATTTATTGACGTGTACGCAACATAATAATTTGCTTGCAATTAATATATGTATATGTTAACATGATTATGTAATCGTGTTTTTTATTTATTTTTTACAAGTATGAATGGAAATTGAATGCAATTATAATATATATATATATATATATATTGAATCAAAGCAGACAATAAGTTATGAATGTGAGTGTCTGCATCACTTCTTTTATTATGAATGTGATTGCATGTTCTACGGATTCTTGGTATATTAATTAAATAAATTGATTGCTTAATTGAGATTAGTCTTGATTGAAGTTTAATTTGATTTTGATATGCAATCGTATGGATATTTGTTAATTGGACTGACAATCATGTTTCTTCAGAAGGGGTATTATTAATTTATTTAATACTCAATGGAATGGAGTACGCATTAATTTTGTTGATGTTTACATCAATATAATGTACTCATTTAATCAATTAATTACATAATTATGCAATATTACATGATGTCGATTAAATTAGTGTGTCCAATTTTTGTGTGCTTGCATATGTATACATGCAATAAAGATTTATTAATTAATGTACATATAATAATGTATTTGTAATTAGATTTCATACGTACTGAATTTGTTTATTCATTCATTACTATTAATTTTATAAAATCAATTCACTCTCATCCGTTAAAGGATTCTATTAATTTTGGATTCAGATAAAGTATGGTGTGGAATTTTATAAATTTAAATATGATTATGTGTTACATAGTTGATGGATCTATTCATTAGATTACTAAATATATGCAATCAGTGTGTACATATGGTCCTGTGTACTTTCATTGTCAGTAGTTGTCCAATGCTCTATTTATTTTATTCCTGAATTTATGAATAATTAGAATTACAGATTTCTTCTGATTTGTTTAAAATCCAATTAAATTTGGGATATAGTAGCATGTATTTCTTACGGTATAAATTTGTTTAAATTCGACTATAATTATTTGGTGTATTAATTTATAGTCTCTTTGGGTGGCATATTTTTGCCTGTGTAATCCCGCTGCATTTGACACTTTCTTGGACTACTTGATTATTTTAATAAGTCCATAAATTATTTGTTGTTGTTATAGCTTTCATATGTATTGGACATACATAATTTATTTTAAGATGAATTTAATATAATATATTTTATGAATTGGTTGAAACAGATATATTGCCAAAACAGCCTCTGCTGTGTAAATCAGTTTATTTTATATATTAGAAAGTTGTGTGTAACTGATAAGGCTTCTGATTGACCCAAAGACAACTCAGTCATTAAGTAGTTACATACATGTTTAGTGACATTGAATGTGGTGATGATAATTTTGATTGTTTGTGTGTGGATAATAGATCTGTCCAAAGAGGGAGTGTTGTTTGACACACTACTTTATTGTCTACATTTAATTGTCAAAATAAGTTTATCACTGGCGAGTCAGTAATTTGTCCAACGACGTTTGCTGATGTTGCTCGATAACTTGTGATATAATTGCTACTTTATTTTATAAATTCACATACGAAACATTCAGTAGCTTATAGACATGTGCATTCAGTTGCTAATAAGCATTCTTTATTTTCTATGGAATCAGACCCGTGTATATTGAACATGATTCTGATTATAATTTAGTTTAAGAAAATTATAAATTCATTAATAATGCATGCTGCGTTTTGACGGTGAAGATCAAGTATTTGACATTGCCAAAGTAACATCTCTTATATAAGATTTTTTCTTGATAACGTAAGTGTTTATGTGTATTTTAATTCATGTGATTATTCTTTGGCCCAAAGGCAGTCGGTAATTGACAGAATGAAATATACATATGCGATAGTATGTATGGGACGATTATATGTGTTGATGTATTTTTTCAACAATAAAAAAGTAAAATCCAAAAATAGAAAATTATCTTCGAACTTGATATATTTAGTACGGTACAGAAAATAAACTGGAAAGTAAATACTGGAAATTTAAATGATGATCCCCGAATCACTGACTTTGTCGTCGTTTGAAGATGATTGAAGATACTCTGTCAGTTGCAAATCTCAATCCTTAAATACTCTTCAGAAACGGTACTGGAAACTGTCGCCCGAACGGTTACAACGCCTCTTTTTCAACCGTCTGCTAACTCTTCTTTTTCTGGCACGTGCCCTCAGCCGACCAAACTATTATTCTCACTCGCTCTCAACAGTATCCGACCTCCGCACCAACCGACTAGCCTATCCATCCACGAATCTTCCGACTTCTTGGACCGACCGCAAACCTTTCGACTTATTGGTCCAACCGCAAACCTCTCGACTTGCAGACCACCCGACTTGTTGGTCCAGCCGCAAACCTCCTGACTTACAGACCATCCGACTTGTTGGCCCGACCACAGACCTTCCAACTTGCACATCGTCCGACCCACTGACCAACCGACCTGCAGACTATCCGACTTGTAAACCGTCCGACTCGCAATCGTCCGCCTGACCTGCGGACCTCCCGACCTACAAATTGTCCGATCTGCGGATTTTTCGATCCGCGGACCTTCCGACCAACAGACCTCCTGACCTGTAGATTTTTCGACCCGCGGACCTTCCAACCTGCGGACCTTCCGACCTGCCGACCTGCGGACCTTTCCGACCTGCGGACCTTCCGACCCGCTATTTCCTTAGAAATACGTCTATTTCACTTTATTTTCTCGCAACACTCCTTGATCAGTCCAACAAACCCAATTGTAGGCCCATTTTTCATTTTAACTTGGGCTTTTTAACCTAATTATAAATTTCATACGTAACAATATGGATTTAACTTATGTGAATGGTAAATCAGTCCAAAGATTGATTGTTGTTTGACATTACTTATTGTCCGTATATGATTATTGCAATAAGATGACTGCTATCAATCAATGTTATTGATCCAAAGATTGATCATTGATGTTGCACTTAGTGTCTTGGGATGAGAATGCATTATTATTGAGCTTCATTATGATTCATTTGGTTGCATGAATCATGACTTGGCATTAATAATAGACCAACTTACTCATACGGCGAAAAACACTGCTCATGAACGTAGTTATTTGAGAAGTGGGATAGGTCCAATGCCTAAGTCTAATTATCATTAAGAAAAGCACTCCATAAATTTTAGGAGTACAATATATGATGATATGGATTCCTTGTTGAAATTAAGAAACGCTTTACCAAAAGCGATAAGGCAGAAATGCGTACTCTTCTTAAGAGTCTCATTACCATAAAGTATAACGACAAACATAACATAAGAAGGTACATCATGAACATGTCTACTATTGCTACTAAATTGAGGACACTTAAGTTAGACATTTTGGAGGACATGTTTGTCCTATTAGTCTTGCTCTTAAAATTAATTTAATTTCAGTTCATAGACACGCCTGAGGGTGGATTTTGGTGTAACAACACACATCAGTGTGTCTATGCAAGATTATTTTATTGTCGAAATCAATTGATGTTGAAAGATACATCTATATGGGTGACGGCAAGAAGGTTAAAGTTGAAGTCATTGACAATTTTAGATTATTATTGAGTACTCGTTACTATTTATTTTTGGATGAGACATTTTTTATGGTACCATCTTTAGTCAAAATTTAATTTTAATCTCTATTTTGAACAAATTCAGTTGTTATTGTTCATTCAGATATAGAGTTTTGTCTCTTCCAGAATTCAAAATTGGTTAGAACTAGTACATCATTTGATGATAATAATCATCATTTGCTTAATAGTCTGACTTCATATCATGAATTAATTATTGAACATATTCATATAACTTCCACAATTACGGATCCGCTTAATTAGTAAAGGGTTTCCACATAAGTTCTACAATGAGCATATTGCTCGTTTGATATTGGAACCATATTTCCATACTTCGGTTTAGTGGGAGTTGATTAGTAATGTTCAAATACTATTAAAGTTACTTTGGTTTACACTGCACAATTTAGTATTCAATGTTCAATATTCAGTGTGCAGTGTTCAGTTTTAATTCAGTATTTAGTTGTTCTGAATTAAAGTTAAGGTGAATCAATTGGAAATAGGCATGTTAAGATCACATTACATGAAATTTCCATGTTGTACATCCACACTTGATCGAATCTTAGGTTATATTAGTGTTGTGACCACTGATCGGTCTCATTGCGATAAATGCAGTGACGACCGCTTTGATCCGCATTGACGTGACTTATAGATAAGATTGGTAATATATATTAAGGATCTGATAGCAAACATTCATGAGCTCATAAGGTTATTCAATATACATTTACCCAAATGAGAGATTGTTGGATTAAAAATCCAATTGTGGGTTAAATGTAACTATTTGGGCTATCAGTCAGATTAAGTCTATATTAAGTGATTTATTAATTTATTGGGCTTAAATGTGTTTAGTAAGTGCGGGCCTCCAATGTACAGAAACTCGGTAACTTATTAATTGGGTGATGATGCCAATTAATAATAAGGGATATAAATAGGGTTGTAATCCCAGGTCTAGACGCAATTTCCATTACGTTTCATATCTCATCGTGGGAGTAACAGCAAAAACCCTAGCGGTTTTCTTAGGAGGGGTTGCGTCATAAGCTTGAAGAACACAAAATCCTCAATTGTTTGCATATTCGAATTCGACTATACTAATGGAATAAGATTAGATTTATTTTACTTTATTTTTATCTCAATTATGACAACACGGTAAATCATGGGCTTAGGGTTAAATTCCTTGTAAGTTCCAACATCATTAATTATCAATATTTATAATGAATAGCATAGACCAATTATACTAAAGATTGATAAAATAAAAAGAATAAAATATAGAAGATGAAACCCACACGGCCACCCTCTTTCCTAAATCATAGGATGATGTATTTATATTTATATTTTTTTTTCTTACCAAATATATCATCAAATATTATTTTACTAACAAACTCAAACAAATTTTTTCTAATGTCAACCAAAAGAAACACACTGGCTTCTAAAATAAAATTTTTTATTTATATAATCAATAGATAAATGTTGAAAATACGTATAAAATTTTTAATTTATTTTTTCACAAAGTTCTAAAATACAACTTCATAAAAAGTTTATTTATTTTTAATTCATATGTTGATTTATTAATTTTTCAGCTCTATACAATTTGGGTATGTTTATTTTGTGTCTTTAGATAAATGCGTTTTTTTTTTAATTTTTTTATTTAGTTTTAAAAATTATATCAATAGTATAAAAGTTAATATTTTTGAAATATTAATTCTTTTATAAGAAAATAGAGTATATATATATATATATATACATTATATAATTTTGAGTGAACACATCTATTCCAATTTTGTTGGATTATGAAATTTGAATAATGTGTGAAGTCAAGTAATAAATTAAAGATAAGAGTGAATTTACTTTGTGAGATATGATTATAATATATTTAATGAATTATGTACTTATATAATAAAATAATACAATATCTACTTCAATTGATTATTGTATAAAATTATAAAATTGTCTTAAAATATCTTTAATTATATGATAAAAGTAATACTAAATTAACTATTAATAAAAGACAAAATAATTTTTTTATTTTTTTACTGTATTTTTTAACATTAATATTATTTTGTAATATTTAATATTACCTGAAAGAGAAGTATTAATAATATCTAATTATGCTACTATTATTCCAAACTTTATTTAATTACAAACTAATATGTACTTAGAGTGGATAAAATAATATTATCCACTTTAATAATGCAAAATAAACACACCTTTAAAGTATTATTGACATGGACTAGTTTGTAGGTCTAGAATTGCTGTCAGTGAGAGCTATTTCACTAAGGGGATGTATTCAATTGATATTTCAATTATTTTTTTGGATTTTAAAAAATTTATTGATTTTTGTGGATTTTTTAAATTTATAGAATTTATACTGCGTTTCATGGATTTTAATGACTGATTTAATTTTTACAATTCAATTGAATTTTTTGTGGATTTATATGGATTGCTTGGGATTGGAGAATAATTTTTTTTATTGATATATTTAATTATATAAATTTATATTAAACACAATTTTTATAAATATAATATATTTATAATTAAAGTTATTATATATTATTATATTTTTTATAAAATAAAATTAATAAATAAATAATATATAATTATTATAATGTAAAAAAATATTATAACATATATAACACTACTATATTGTATATTAGTAATATTTTTTTATTTTATAATTTTTAGTATTATATTATCATCCAATGTATCAAATTATTCTTAATATATTTTTTATTAGTTATTATTATTATTATTTATATAAGCTTTTACATAAAAAAAAAAATATTTATATAAATAAAGTAAAAAAACATAATTTACGATTTTTGAAATAGATATTAAAATAAAAAAGTAAATAAATAGAAAGTAACGGTTCAACAAAAAAAATATATATAAATATCTATTCCACTGTCACCGATATGACAATATAGTGTATTTGATAATTGAAAAGGTAGAACGACAATATATTGTATTTAATAATTGAAGAAAAAAGACAACAATAATATATATTTATTATGATAGTAATATTTTTTAAATATTATATTTATAATATAAATATATATTTTTTTAAAAAAATAATAATTTGAAGCTATTATTTTTATTAAAAATTATAATCATATTAATAAATATTATCATATTATTTATCACGTATACAACAACAACAATAATAATAATAATTTTAAAAATCAATCAAAATCTTTACTTATTAGCAAAGATTTTATACTATACAATTTTTTTATAATTTTTCATCAAAATCCAATAAAGTCCATAAATTTTAAAAGTTTATAGATTATTGAATACCTGAGAATTTTAAAAGATTTTAAAAAATTTGGATTGAATACGTCCAAATTTTATAAGACTTTTAAAATTTCGAATTGAATATCTCCAAATTTTAAAAAAATATTAATTAAATACATCTATATTTTAAAAGTTCAACAAAATCATATGAAATTACAATTGAATACACATATGAAATTACAATTGAATACACATCCTAAATATCAAATAATTTTAAATTGGAATCCTTCACCTTTATATGTAATACTCCCTCAGTCTCATGTAATATAAGTGTATTACCGTAGACACGAAAATAGTAAAAATAATTATTATTTAGTAAAAATAATTATATATTAAGATTAAGATAACTAAATAGTTTAATTATGATTAAAAAAATTAAATTTTAAATTTTAAAATATGATTAAAGTGTATAATTAATTTTTCAAAAAAGAAAAGGACAAATTATATGGGACGGACAAAAATAGAAAATAGGGACAAATTATGTAGGACGGAGGGAGTAACTTTTATAAAGAGGGAAAATTAATTTGTCCCACCGTCCTACATAATTTGTCCCTATTTTCTATTTTCGTCCGTCCCACATAATTTGTCATTTTCTTTTATGAAAAATTAATTATATACTTTAATCATATTTTAAAATTTAAAATTTAAATTTTTTTAATTTTAATTAAATTATTTAATTATTTTAATCTTAATTTGTAATTATTTTTACTAATACATTTTTAATTAATTAGCCAGTATATATAAAAGAAATATGTCCTTATTTCTATCAGGCTCTAGGGAGGCGTCTCTCTCGCCCGGCCCGGCCCGGCCCTGAGACCATCTTCAGCCCACCCTTTATTTCACCATCTGAAATGAGAGGGTGAAGCAGATTATCCCGTACGAGAGGGCACTTTCCGGTAGAGAGGGTGATTTTTTTTTTTTTTTCTAATTTTTATTTTAATATTAAATTAAAAATTATAGTTTTATTTTATTTTTATAATTTTTATTTTATTATCTATAAAATAAATTATTTTTATATATTTATATTTATATTTTAATTTTATAATTAATATTAATTTTATTGTATTTATTATATTTTATTAAATGATATTATATAGTCTTTTTATTATATTTTACATAAATATATTTAATAATAATAATAATAATAATAATCATCTAATTTATTTAATTTTAAAAATATTAATTACTTTGTATGATTAAATAATAAAAAATTATTAATTTAATATATTGATATAATATTTAAGATATTTTTATAAATTAAAATATATAAAAACAATAAAATAGTTAATGTTATTTATAAATTCAAAACTTATAAAAAAATAATATCGAAAATAAAATATTTATAATTGGAAAAAAATAAGTTACTATTATAATTGGAAAAAAAATAGAAGATATAGGGTCCCTCACAGTAAATATATACCATTTTTATGTTATTTTGTAGAGAATAAAATTTTTATAATAAAAATAAATAAAAATTTAAAATATCTATATTGGATATAATTTAAATTTATAATCAATTATACCATTATTAATTTTATCAATCAAATTTAATGTACATTTATATTTTTATATTCATTGCTTATCCAATCAATACATATCAAAATTCTTTAAACCCAAACCAAATCAAAGCACAAAACAAACAAACAAATTCAAACTTATTTTAAAATTCAAATAAAAACTAAATTCAAACTCAAATTTCTCTGAAAATCGGCCTAAAGAAACACACCCATAATTAAAGAGAAACTTATTAATTATCCATGTCACTTTCCTTTTTTGGAAAATTATTATACACTTTAATCTCATTTTAAATTTTTTAATTTTATTTTTTTTAATTTCAATTAAACTAATTAGTTATTTTAATCTTAATTTATAATTATTTATCTATTAATTATATCTCTACTAAAATACATGTAGCAGATATGGTATCTAAGACGAGTTAGTATATTCTAAATAGTGCAGAAATAAAAATTATTGATTAATGATAGGTCTGAAAACAAGTAATAATAGAACAGATGTTGCAAGGCTAGAGTTTCTTGAGAGTCTTGTGCCAATAACCAAAAGATTTGAAATTTCCATTCACATCTATATCTATATTTGTTGTATTGATGACGTCACTTTCCTACCTACCCAGCACCTTTATTTGTTTATTGACAAAACAGCAAAAAAAAAAAAAAATTCCGTGGTTTACCGAATCTGGTGAAAACCCCCCGTGGTCCTAAAACTCCAAAAAATTTATTCGTGGTTTGTAAAATGTTGCACACTCGCACCCCCTTAAATCACACTGACGGCGTTAAATTTTATCCTTATTAGACCGTTATGCCTTTGTGTTTCTCTCTTATGTTCTTTCTTCTTCTCTTCTCCCTAAATTCTTTTTTTTTTTCTTCTCCCCAACTTCTTTCTTTCATCTTCTTTTCTTCCCCAAATTCTTCTTCACATATCTTTTTCCACAATTTTTCTTCTTTTTCTCCAATTCCTTTTCAAGCCATAACAGTTCTGCTTCTTTCTTTTCTTATTTTTCCTCAATTTTTTTTTCTCTAATTCTTTTTCACGCCATAGTAGTTCTACCTGCTTCTTTCTTTTCTTTTTTTTCCCCAATTTTTTTTTCTTCTTCTTCATCTCCAATTGTTCTTTGAAGAATGAAGAATTGGAAAAGAATAAGAAGAGAAAGAAGATGACGGGCGGAAGCGACTGGAGCAGGGAAGAAGGAAGGAAGAAAGAAAGAAAAGAAAGAAAATAAAGAAAGAAGGGAAATAAGAAATGAGAAAGAAGGCATTAGGTTTTTTTTTTTTTTCTTTCAATTTTATTTTTTTTCTCTATCTATTTTTCTCCAATTTTCTGGTTGCAACGAACAGCAAGTTCTTTTTTTCTTCTTAAATTGATTTCAAATCTTGATGTCAAATTGAATTTTTAGATTTTTGAGTTTGATAAAAACAGAAGAAAGTAATTTTGAGTTTGGTAAAAAAAAGGAAGAAAAAGGAGGAAGAAGAAGAAAGAAGAATAAATGAGGAAGATAAAGAAAGAAGAAGAACAACGAAGGAGGAGGAAGACGAAGAACGAGGAAGAAGAAATGTTGTAAAAAGTAGTTATTAGGGTATTTTAGTAATTTTATATAAAAATATATCACTCTGTGGATAAAAAATTGCACGCATACTATACAACTTCCGTTAAATCCTAACGCATGGAAGATTTTTTTACAACGTTTTGAAAACCACAAATAGATTTTTTTTAGAATTTTACAATCACACAGAATTTTCAGCAATTTTTTAAAACCACACGGAGTGTTTTGCTGTTTTGGCTTGTTTATTTGGCTAAATCAAATGCAATCATTTCCCGTCGTTATCAATAGATTTCCCCTGGATGTTTATTTATTTTGTTTGAAAAAGTCAATACTTACTTCAATCTCATTTATTCCCAATATATATAAAATATTCAATATACAATACTATTATTTTTATTTTTATTTTTATCAATTCAAAATAGTTTTTTTATATTTTTATAGTGAATTAAAAAATAATACTTCTTCCGTCTCACTACAATAATTTTATTTATCATTTTTGTTGTCTAAAAAGAATAGTGTCATTTTTATAAATAAACATATCACTGTAAATTACATTTACTTTTTTTTTTATTATTACACAATTGTTACTATTTTTTACATTAATATACTCACTAGGGCAAAAAAAATCTTTTAGCTGTACTTTTTACCCACCCGTGCCAAACCCAACCGAAACTATAGTTTTGGGATAGAGGGAGTATTTTCTTTTATCATTCAATTTTATTTTATTTTTATTATTTTTTATAACCAATACAATTTCATATACTTCGCCTAACAAAAATATCAAATCAACACGCGTGTTTGTTTGGGGATTGAATTTTTTATACATTTTTTATCCCATTTTTTCTTTAAAAAAACATCAAATTAAACATCTATTTTTTATTTTTATATTATACTAAAAATCAATTTTACATTCAAAACATCACATGAACACCTATTTATATCACATTATACAACTATTCGAATTCAAAATTTTTACTATTCAAATTGCAACTCAAAATCTAAACCCCAAAACAAACACACCCTAAATAAAGAAGCCCATACAGACTGGTTTGTTCAAGGACGAGGCTATGGCATAACAATCAAAATTATTAATTTATTTTATTTTATTTTTAGAATATTAAGTTGCTTTTACTGTTTACAATTTTTAATAATTTTTTTTATTACTGAAAATTGTAAAATTATAATTAATATATATATTTATTATTTTATAAGCGTTTTGCAAAAAGAAATAATACTACCTCCGTCCCAAATAAAATTGGTCTTTTGGATTTTTGTAGTAGATTAAAAAATAATGCTACTTTCGTTCCGTTCTAAAGGTCTCGTTTACTCTTTGCGTGTTGATCTTTAAATATTAATTATCATATCAAAACGTAATACAAATTAAGTAAAAATTGCAAAAATACTTCCATTAGTGTCTTATAATACTAATATAATGACATTTATAAAATAAATTATCCAAATATAAGAATATTTTTAATATTAAGTACAATGAAGTAAAGATAAATGTGACCATTAGAGGCGGACGGAGAGAGTAGTATATTATTAGTTAGTGGAAGTGTATAAGAGATTTTGATAATTTTTGCCCTTTGCCTTTCTGTATAAAACAATTCAATATGTAACGGTATGTTTGTAATTTAAGTAAAAGTTAAAAAAATATTTTAGTATCAATATATGATTATTATTTTTAAAATAGAAAATAAATACTTTAGAGTGTGATAAACGAAAATGATAAAAATTGTACTTTGAGTTGAAAAAAAGAAAGTACATTTTTGTTGAAAAAATATATACCTATATATTTTATAAACGGATAATTGGGTTTAAATTTCTTTCTCCATAATAATCTTTAAGTTCAGTCCCTATTTTAAATCCCCTGCACTGCACTCCCTTTTTTATTGTATTGTTTACTCTTTCCTCCCTCTCCCACCCAAAGTGCTACAATCTCCCGAAATTCATCGTTTTCTTCGCACGAAATCCAAGAAAAAATATATCGGCAACTGAAAAATCGAATCGGCCATTTGCTTGCCCACGATTCGCCGATCTTGAAGACCCACCCTTTCTCCAGTTGCAGATCTCTTTATTCCCTTCAAAATCGATGTCGCCATCCATTCGGTTGCGTTATGTATCCGGCAAGAATCAACACACCTTAGAGTTTTCGAAGGTTAGTAATATATCAAGAATGTGTTGTGCTGATGCGGATGTCTCAGTCCTATTGTTGACAGAGAACCACACTCAAATATCGAAGAAGAAGAAAACCGGTGAAAATGAGTAAGCTATTGGATTTTGCAAGAAAAATCATGTTCTATGTTAGGATATTGTTGGGATTTAAACAACGGAAAATCCAATATTACAGATTGTAGCTACAACAGCGCCTCCAACAAGGTTTGCTTCACTGTCTTTATGTTTTCCTTTGTTTTTTATATAACTCCGTGGAGCTTCTATCGGGCTTTTGATGCAATTGGTTGAAGTCGATTGAAGTTACTCCATCGTTTTGGATTGAATAGTTGTATGTCGGATCGATTCAGACCAACTCTCCCTAAAACAAAACTCAATTTTATTCGAGCTCATTACTTGTAATAAAACTTTATTAACTTATACTGTGTATTTTTATGAATCTTAAATTTGTTCCAAAAGTGTTGGTGGCCACTTGTTTCGGTGAACGTGTTACACTAAATTCATCTTAATTTTTTTTTCTTTCTCTACGGATCACCGTTACCAACGAGAGAAACCAAAATGCAGCGCAAATTTATCCTCCATTATTCCCGAGTTCCACTCTCCATTGCCAAAAAAGAATTCAGTTCTACTTCTGGTCTTCCAGGCTTTGCTTATTTGCTTTGTAGTTGGACTTCTGTGCTTCGATTAAGTAAGTTGCCATCTTCTGCTATGTGTCTCCAGTGGTTTCATCTTGGATATTGAATTTTTGCGTTCGATTGTAGCAAATGTGCTTTGATCAATGTCTGTAAGATGTTTTCTCAATGTGTATTTAACCGTTGTTTTTTATTTATTTAGCTTTTACTTGTTGTTGTCGTGGTGGCGGTGGTTGTTTTAACTTGAAGTAGGGAAGAGATGGCGCGCCGCCTTGCTCTTTCCTTCTATTTTTAGCCATTATTTTTAATGATTAGATTTTGAATTAAAATACAATATTCATAACAAAATGTTGCTACTCGTAGATAAAGATCTTACTAGGTTGAGTTATTGGCTGAGTTGGAGAGTGCTGCTCTGTGTAGTATGAGTCCTCATGCCTATGATTGTAGCAGTACTACTTACATGGAAATATGAACATTCAGAAAATGTACTAGGTATGTTATATGTTTTACAATGTAAGAGATATTGTTACTAAGATACGACACAATTGGTGTAAGTTTTGATTGCACACATAAATCGATGCCTTTATTTTTGTTTTATATATGGACATTTGTTTTTTTTCAATTGTTAGTTGATCATCATTGGCCAAGCAAGACCCTAGTTTGCTATGAATATATGAAGTCTAGTTGTAACATTGTAGATAAGCTCTGTCATTGTAACATATATGATCATCTCGGGAACATTATCATGATGAATTCATCTATGGTTATCGACAACAAGTGAATATTATGAATCGAAAATGGTCGGTTTCCCAAGCACAGGTTACCAGGGCATATGTACACTTTATTGAAGCATATGACACCATGATTATACATTTGTAAGATCTGCGTTAGGGTATGTCAGTATTTCATGCAGGTACGTAAGTAGGTGCTTCGGGTACAAACATCGACATTCAAGGTATAAATGATGGTTGCTTAGGTATTATCTGTATAGTAGCAGGTATCCTTGAGCGTGGTCGATTTAGTTAATCACTTGACGGATAAGACAATTAACAGACTCGATGATTTTTACTATTAGCCCCGCTGAAAAGGCTTCTGCATGATATGATTACATTAAAAAACTCATGCCATACTTTTTAATGGCAAGACCTGAAAGTATGTAATGCTATTCATATTAAAAACATACTTTAAATTTTTTAATTAATTTAAAAATTAAAATTATAAATTTTCTATACATTAGATTTATTAAATATTCTCTTCGTTCCGGATAATTATGCACTTTTACTTGAGCACAAAAAATAAGAAATAATAATATGTTTATATAAAAGTAATGTAGGTAATAAGTAAAATAAGAGTATTGTAAAATATTTATTAAAGAATTGATTAAAAAAAATGACGTCATAAGTAGGGTTGGGCAAAATAACCGAACCGAACCATCAAAGTGCTAAATCAAACAAAATTTCTAGTTAATCAAGCAAATTCAGTTTCATATGGAGAGGATTATGAATCTTTGTTCTCATAGAAAATTATTGAGATAACACTAGTTTTAGGAGTATATATACATACAAAAAGATATTATCCGTAAAGAAGTAGATATCTTGAATTTAATTAAGTTGTTACATGAAAGAATGCAATAGGTGCACAATTAGCATGATTTTGTACACCAAGCCAAATGGGGGGTACGTCGGAGCCACTTTGGAGTACTCGTCTGCTTATTCGAGTCATGGCATGTGCAAATATGCTCCTGACAGAATGTTGTTGTGTGTGCGACAATTTGGACTACTATGTAATATGTCAAAATATTTCCAATTCGTGGCAGAAATCATGTACTCTAACAACCCAACATAATTTAATTTATTCAGTTATGACTTGTTTAGACATCTATATGTGGAGGTTGGACTATGAGTGTACATATATTATACAAGTCATTTGTGACTTATTTATCCATTTATAGTAAATATGTGTTATTTATCTTTTCAAACAATTCAGGGTGTCGTGGGAACACTATCATTATGAATTCATCCATAGTTACCGACAATAAATGAATATTCAAACTGAAAATGAACGATTTTCCAAGCACAAATAACCAAGATATATATATATATTCGTTACTAAACCATGTGGCACAAGAATATAGGTAGATAAGATACGTGCAAGGGTATGTATGTATTTGATGCAAGTATATAAGTATGTTCTCCAAATACAAAAACCACAAACTCGATGAGAGTACTTCCTCTCCCAGGTCTGATGGAAAAGTTTGGGTATGGTACATTTAAATTCAACAACTCACGTCATATTCTTCAATAGGAAGACCATAAAACATGTATGGATAACAACCAATATAATTTAACTAAATCTTTTTTGTCTTGTTTAACCATCCATAGTAACAATGTATTGTTTACCTTTACTTATAGTTCTAGGATTCGCGAGAACACTAATGATAAATTCATATATGGTTACCGAAAATAATTGAATATTTTGAATTGAGAATGACCAGTTTCCAAGCACAAGTTACCAGGGTATAGATACTTGTTATCGGAGCATATGAAATCGTATTATCGGTATGTAAAAACTACTCCGGGGTAATTGATATTTAAGGAAGGTATATAAAAATATATTCCGGGTACAAGCATTGACAATCAAGGCATAATTGGTGGTTTTTTAGGTATTATTTATGTAGTAGCAGGTATCTTTGAATGTGGTCGACTTCAGTCAATCCCTTGACGGATGAGGCAATTAAGGAACTCGGTGGAAACATTTCTTCTATTAGCACTTCTTCACTTCATTGGTGGTTGAGAGAAATAGCAACAACTGGGAGGGCATAAACATTCACATTACATGTATATATTTTTCTTTCTTAGTGCACCGCTAATGTACTCCGGTATCCCTAAATGCGCTTCTGCTCATTGCAGACATTACTTCAACCATTGTAAATTCTTGTATTTAATTAGTTAATTCCAATTTAAGAGCAGTATGCATATCTTTTCTGGCTCGTTGCTATCTTCATACAAGGATAACCTTCCTAACTAATGGGTAACATGTATATGAAATGTAGTTTGAAGGTATTTCGATCTAGTTATACAGGTACATCAATCTGTTGTGGAGGTACAACATATGCATTATTGCAATTCTAACCATATGAACAATTAATCATATAATCATTTACGGCACAATTCATAGCATTACTTCGAACATTATGTTTCACCAAATTAAATCCACGATTTAATCTCTCAATCAATCTAAATACAATCCCATCAAACAAGAGTCAAATTAAACCAATTTAACCAGCAATTCAATCCTTAAATAAAACATTACCCAAATCAAGTACAAATAACACAACTTAAATCCATCCAAATTCATTACAGACGTTTACTTACCATGTGTTGCTCATCGAAGTCAACAATTCGGATGGTGGACTTTTCATTAATTTGGCCGCAATTTTATTGCGGTAGCTCTTCACATTATCAAACTCACCGCCGATGCCACCAATGTGATGGACTTCCGGATTCGCGTGGGCATAACACTTGACGAACATGCAGACTAAAAGACTTGAGATTATCACCTTGATGCCAATATCTTACGTACTCGGGCGTTTCCCTCACCATGGGCCATAGTTGTACTGCATTCAGGTACAAGCATAAAATCACGTCTCTAAAAATAACACAATATTTTGTTACGTAATTAGGTTTATCCACAGTAAATTAATTATATTTATTTTATAAACTTACCAATTTCTCCACGGTCCTTTGCTTGAACGATTCGCGTAGTGAATTGCAAAATAAGCACAACCCGACCTACGGACTGTGAATAAATACCATCGGTCCGCATTACCCAAATCTTTAATTTATTTAAAAGTTTATCAAAATCTATCAGCAGTATGTAACAAGACATTTCGAGTACCCAATAGTTCCCTAAAAATATATTACTTAGCAAATTAGACCTAAAAACTGCAACTCGAGGTACTTAACAATACCATATTTTCCAATTCACAAACATGACTAATTATCGAACAATCAAATATAAAACTAAAATATGCAACACCAGGTAACTAAACAAAATGCACATCTACAAAATTAACAAAAATCATAGATAAAATAAATGAAATTACCCAAAATCGGTGCCAAAATAAAACACCCAACCCGATCTATGTGGGCAAATATACGAACAATTTCAAACTCGGTTAACAATCACAACTACACCAATCACCCATGGCTTCTCAATACTTAACCGAGATATACAAATATAGGACCAAGGCTCACACCTCAAACAATCGAACAAACTACAATATAAAATACTAATGTCAATTAAATAAAAAATTGAAAAATGCCCAACCAGGAACTTACTTCTTAGAGCTTGTCATGGGGGATGGAAGCGGCCATCTGTTTTCTTCACAATTTTTACACTGATCGGTTGCTACTTGATCGCCAAGGGTTGGAGAGCTTTGGTTAGGGTTTAAAATTGAGGTGAGGGAGTTATAAGAGAGGTTTTTTTTGCCTCAACCCCCGTTAATTCAAGGGGAACTATTTTTTTTTTTTAATTCGCGAAAAAATATACGCGATATTTAACTAGAAGTATATAAGATTATAATGAGGGTAGAGCGGGAAGTAATGTAGGTATATCTTACAACATTGGAAGTATTGATCCACCTCTTTCGAGTACCTGTTGCGTATACACCAGTGATTAAGGGGGAAATACAAATTGGAGAGCTATAACATACTCATCTATAAAGTACGGACTACAATATAATTTATTTTTAATAAGGACTGAACTTTAATTGAATTTGTCTAATAGAGATTTTAATTAAACTTTCCCTTTTATAAAAATAGTATTACCTCCGTTTAGCCACAAAATATACAGTGGTTTTTCTGTGTTGATCTTTAAATATTAATTATTATATCAAAATATAGTAAAAATAAAGAGAAAATGACAAAAATATATCTATTAGTTTCTTATAATACAAATATAATCGTATTTTTAGAATAAACTATACAAATATAATGATATTTTTAATGTTAAATACAGTAGCACAAAAACATATGTTTAGTTCCCAGCGGGACGGAAGTATTATTATATATATATATGTATATAATCAAATTCTCTCCCCCCCTATATATATTATATATATATATATGTAAACAAATTCTCTCCCCCCCTATATATCATTTTATTATTCTACTTTTAACTAAGTCATTGTTTCATTGGAATTATAGAGTGCGTTCATTCAACAACATATTTTGACACCTCTTCGATTAATATTAACACAAAATACAATATATATTCTCACATAACGTATAAAAAATTTAATAGTTTAACACACTTTTTTATATTTAACATAAAAAAATCTACACTAAAAACATAAAATGAACAGGTACTCCCATCGTACCTTAAGTAAGTATCTGTTTATTTTTTGCACAAAGTTTAAGGTATGTTAGTACTCTTTCCGTCCCGCGAGGGATGAACCCTTTCGTTAGGGATACAGTGTTTTAGACAGTGTAGATTAGTAAGTTAATAATAATAAATTATGATAGTATTTTATTATTTTTTATATGAGTAGTGTTGTTGGTATTTTAAATATTTTTATGAATATATCTCAATAAAATATATACAATATTGATATCATTTTCTAAATAATAAAATTTTATATAATACAACTAAACAAAAAATATGTATATATATTTATAATTAACTTAAAACTAATTTTACAAAAGATGAGAATTTTAAATATAGATAAAAATATTTGTTATGGAGGAAAGAGATAGAAATAAAGAGGTTTTGAGTGAGTCCTATACATAAGAAGTTAACATTTAAATATTTGTTAAGTATGTTTAAAATAAATAAATTTATAAAAATATAAAGAGGTCATCTTTTGTGGGACAGACAAAAATAGAAAAATGGTCATATGTGGCAGGACGGAAGAGTATTATATTGATATGTAGTAGGAATAAAGTAAAAATGACTAAAATAACCTTATTAATATTGTGTGATATAAAGGTGACAACATTTATGTAATATATTGTAAATTGTAAGGGTATTTGTAATATTAGGTAAATCGTATAATTACTAAAAAATGAAATGAAAATTTTGTTATAAGACAGACCAAAATAAAAAAAATAGATAATTTATTAAAGGACGGAAGAAGTATAACTTCAAGTAAATTTATTCTATTTTATTTATTTTTAATATAACGTTTATGGGATAGAAATTTATATATAAGTAAATAAATAATATTTATATTTTCTATTTTATCTTAATTTAAATAAATTTATATTCTCTTCATTCACAAAATGTATACTCATTTGGTTGAACATATATATTAATAAATACTATCTACTACCTCCGTTCGACTCTAAATGTTCAATTTACTTTTTGTATATAATATTTAAATATTAATTATTATATCAAAATCTAGTACAAATTAAGAAAAAATTGCAAAAGTATCCATTAGTGTCTTACAATAATACTGATAGAAAAACACTTGTACAAAAATTATACAAATATAAGGATATTTTTAATATTAAGTACAATGACACAAAATGTAAATATGACCCTTAGAGGCGGACAAAGAAGTATATTATTATATTTGTTGATTTTAACATAAAATATAAATATTTTGAGAAGTATGCGAGATAATTAATGAACTGAAATATTTTTTTGTAGTATTTTTGCACATAAATATAATATTGAAGGATATAAATTAAGAATCGTAATAATCATAAATTTATCGGACGAAAGAAATATATTTTATAAATAAAATAATTTTGTTTGTTTATAATTTAAAATCAAAATACTTTTCAATATTTACTATTTTCTATGAAAAAAATATTTTTTTTTACAAAATATCATATCAAAATATAATTTAGACTAAGAGGGTGTATTAATTTGAGATTTTATAAGATTTTATTGGATTTTAAAAATTTTATTTATTTATATGGATTTTGAAAATCCATTTACTTTACACAGAGTTTGATATATTTTATTTATTGATTTAAATGAATTTTTATAAATTTAATTGGATTGTTTATGGATTTATATAGATTTTATAGGATTGTAAAATAATTTTTTTTATTAATTTATATAATTTGTATATAAGTTGTATAAATCTATATGAAACACATTTGTAGATAAAAAATATTAAATTATTAATTATTTTTATATTTATTCTCGTAATCCTTATCTTCATTTCCATCACCATTATATATTATGTATAATTAATGATACATAATAATTATAGCATAATACTATTTTTAATTTTATAATTTATATTATATTATTATTCAATATATTAATTTGTTTTAATTGGTTAGAATTTTTAGCATAATTTTATTATGTGTATATGTATTATTAATTTAATAAATTTGATATGAAATGATAATGCAATAAAATGGATATCAGCACAAATAATGTCTCATTGCCAAGTGACTCGAGTTCAAATCTTTTCCATATTTTTTTATGCAAATAAATAAGAATTAATTTAAAATTTCAATTAAAAATATATATTTTGAAAAAATTGCTAATAATTTGCTATTATATTTAAAAATTTGAAATTATTAAAAATTTGCTAATAATTTTTTATTATATTAAAATTTTGAAATAATTATTATTTTATTAAGAAATTATAATAATATTTGTTACTTATAACAACAACAACAACAACAACAATAATAATAATAATTATTATTATTATTATTATTATTATTTATATTATAAGAATCCATCAAAATTTTTACTTTTGAGGAGAGATTTTATACTGGTCAATTTATACATAACTTTCCATTAAGTTTCAATAAAATCTATGGACAAGTTGAATTGTTAAATACAACAAGATTTTAGAAAATTTGAATTGAATATCTCTAGATTGAATATACCTATATTTTAAAGGTTCAACAAAACTTTATAAAATTTTTAGTTGAATACACCCCTAAATCTCATATTAACACTAAAAAAACCTATTATAATTTCATATAAAAATATTATTAATTTCAATGACAAATTTACAAAAGTAAATTAGTAACTTACTAAAATTAAAAAGATATTAAAATAATTAATAAGTTATGTAATAAAAATATAGTAATATATGTATATGTATATATATGTAAATCAGAGAGTTAATATTTAAGAGTAAATAAATAAAAAAAAAACAATATAAAATGCTAAAATATATTTAGAAATTTATACCATATAGATGTTAAGTGAATCAATCAATTGATAAGCACTTATTAATTTTGCTAACTAGTTACAATTAATTGCCAAATACTTTCTTAAAAGATGTTTGACTTGTCAAACAACCCAAAACTATTAAATAAGCTAAAATTTCACAAGTTAACTAATTCTCAAACACCATCTAAATATTTAATTTGATGGAATCAATTTCGAATATTGGAAGATGTAGATTGAGATTGTTTGCATGACAAAGACTTAGAGGTGACATTGAAGGATAAATCTAAAGAAATAAATGAATCCACCAATAAGAAAAAAAAAAAAAGAAAACGAAAAAGAAAGCATGAGTGTAATTCGACCTTCTCTTTCACGAAACATTGCATTTCACCCGTTACAAATATTAAATCGATAAGAAAAGTCATAAAGATCTTGTCATATATGTATTTTTGCCACAAACAACATTCACTTGATGTGGAAACTATTCATACAAAAAATGGTAGAAACCATCGTACATTTTATTGAATTAAATGTTAGGTATTAGTAAAGATCAACGTTTTAATATCATTATCCTTTTTACAATATTGGAATACATAAATGCATCATTCGAGGAGAAAAATTTTGTGAATTAATTCGAAATTAATATAATCAATCCTATAAGTATGTATTGAAATTATATAAACTAATTTACTTTTTCATCAAGGTTCTATAATACAACTTCATCGACACAATTCATATTTATTTTTAATCTAGAGATTGATTTAGGAATTTTTGAGATCAAATTTGATCTATTCTAATTCAAACAATTATTTTTTGATCAATCATCATGATATAACAATAATAAGTATTTAAATTGTTGCGGGAAGTTGCGACATTTGATATTTAAATTTTTGTGAAAAACTGCGATAATTTCACTGGCGACAATATGGTGTTTTTGTGGTAGTGTACAATAGGTTGAAAATTTTCAATAATTAAAGAGATTTTTTTTTTTGAATTCAAAATAATTAAATCCTGAGTTCATACAAAACAAAATACCCATATTAGTAAAAAAAAATAGGGTAAGAAGAAGAGAATTACAAAAAAGTAAACTACATGAATGAAAATTAAAAGTATAAACTTTGTAGGGTATTAAGTTCGGCCGGGAGTTTACCTAGTGCGCACTTTCGGATAGCGGCTGCGGGTTCCCACGTCATAAAAAAAAAAAAAAAGTATAAACTTTGTATTAACATGCAGAATTTTGGTTTATAATAAATATAATGCCTCTATATATTTATAAAATATAAACGGTATTTTCTGAATTGACAAGCATTTCTAATCTATGAATGTTAAGGGATACAACAACTTTGATACAATAAATAAACTTAAGAAAAATATTTCATTTCCTAATCTCTAAATTTTAAAAGATTCAAATTTCTTTAAATAAAATCTTGATTAATATATCTTTCTAACAAACCCTAAATATTTTCAACAATTTTAAATTTATATATTGACAATAATTAATTCCGCAGGCACCTTCTTCCGAGTATTTCCGAAATCAATTTATTTTGGATTCCTTTTGACCTGGAAGTAGGGGGTAGAAATAGGCGAGGTCAGGCCTGACTTTGGCTAAACAGACTAGGCCTATTTTAAAAAACTAAGGATTGAGCCTGGCCTATTTAGACTGTAATAAAATTTTTTTAGTCTGGCCTATTTTAAGCCTATGTAGCCTACAAGTCTATTTAAAAGCTTATATAACAATTAATTTTTTATTTTTTAAAATTTAATATTAGTAAAAAAATATAAATGCAATTATTATTTTATGTATATATAATATTATAGTTACAACTAATCAATTTAATATTTGGTTATTATCACTAAATTAATTTTTTTTTTTAAAAAAATATAAATATATAATAATTTTATATATTAAATTAAAATTATATATATAAATAGGCTGGCCTGATAGGCCTAAAATACTTATAGTAAACCCTAAGCCTATTCTAATTAATTAAATAAGTTTTAAAATAAGCCTATATCGAATTATTTGAATAAATAGGCCAGGCCGAGCTAAGCCTTACGCAGGCCAGGCTGAAAGGCCCTTGGAAGGCCGCCTGGCCTATTTCCACCCCTACCCGGAAGGATAATTCATTTTGGCTCGGAACCTTTAAAATTTAGGATGTTCATATTGTAAAAACATGGAGTACCTTTATGAATAATCCGAGACACCCTTATTTTAAAAAATGCAGGACGTCCTTATTTCCAAAAATTCTAGGCACCCTTATTTCCAAAATTCCGGGACATCCTTCTTTTAAAAAATTTGAGCTGCCATTGTTAAGAATCAAAGACTCCTTTTATTCCTAAGAATTTGGGGCACACTTATTTCCAAGAATCCGAGACGCTCTTATTTTTAAGAATTTAGAGCACCCTTATTTTAAAAAATCCGAAGCACTATTTGACATAATATTAGCAAAATAAGAATTAAATTATATTTTTATTTTCAACACAAATTTATTTGTTAATATATTTGTAAAATTATATTTATAATTATATTTAATTTAAAAATCAGGCAGGGTTGGGC
This sequence comes from Andrographis paniculata, assembly GCF_009805555.1. Classification (NCBI taxonomy): domain Eukaryota; kingdom Viridiplantae; phylum Streptophyta; class Magnoliopsida; order Lamiales; family Acanthaceae; genus Andrographis; species Andrographis paniculata. The sequence continues at coordinate 1,536,020 of NW_026137621.1, read as the reverse complement.
AGGGCCTAATTTTCTCAGGCTTCTTTTTAATGCTCAAACACGATTTTTCCAACTGAGTTTATATCAAAATTTTGAATCGTGTCTATTTTTGCTACCTTTATCCATCGAGTTGACCACCTTGGAATGCCTTGGCACATTAAGTGTAACGAGTCCAGACAATTAATAATAATATAGGCAAATTAATTAATTACTTACTTAATTAAAATTGTGTCCATTAATAAATTAATTTAGTCAAAATTCGAAAACAACTAGTTTTCAGCGTGTGTCCGAAATTAAAAAATTTAAAATACAATATAAATATGTGAAGTAATCATATGTGAAAATTATTATACAATATGTGTATACTTTATGATGAGATTAATATTAATATTTGCTTTGAAAATCATTACTATCTTTTTTCGGTTCTATAGATCTCATTTACTTCTTGCATGTTGATCTTTAAATGTAATTATTATATCAAAACGGATTACAACGTAAGAAAAAATTGAAAAAATATTTCATTTAATGTCTTATAATACTAATAGAAGTACATTTGTACAAAAAAATTATACAAATATAAATATATATATATAATGTTAAATATAATGACTCAAAAGTAAATATGATCTTAGAGGAAGCGAGTATTATATATTGTCAATTCATTCTATTAATTAATATTACATTAATTTTGCGGATGGAGGAAATATTTTTATAAGACAAATCAGTTGTGATATTTATTACATAAACTACTACACGACTAAGGCCAGGGTCTTTCCTGACTTTCGAAGGGCCCGGGGCGAAATAAAAGTTAGGGGCCCTTAAATATATATATATATAATATTTTTTACTTATAATAAAATATAAATTAATTGTTTTTTTCTAGCATAAATTTTAAAAATTGCGTAAGATTCCCTTATATGTTAACAAATTCTATATGAAACTCCTCTGTAAAAAAAATATAGATGAAAAGTCATTTTCTCAACGCCAAAAAAATATAAAAATGAGTTTAATGAAACGTTTTTTAAAATATAAGGGGGTTCATGCCATTTTTAATGTATATAGAGGATTTACACTAAGTTTCGAAATCATAAAGACGTTATTGATAATTTTGCCTAATAATAATAATAATAATAATTTTATCTAATATTTATTATATTTTTAGTGCAAAAAAATAATTAAAAAAAATAAAAACCCCTAATATATATAAATAATCTACTCCGATTTTTTTACCTATAATAGAATATAAATTATTAAATAAAATAATTTTTTTAGAAATTTTAGATAAAATATCAATAATAGTATTAATATTAACAATCTTAAAACAAATATTAGGGGCCCATAAATATGTATAAACAATATATTTTTTTTTATCTATAATAAAATATAAATAATTAAATAAAATAAATTTTCTAATATTTTTATATACAAAATATCAATAATACTATTAATATTAACTTTGTCTAATTCTTTTTAATACATAAAAAAATATTTCTAAATTTCGAAGATAGAACTTAATCATCAAACCATACTCTTGTACCAATGCACTAATGTCAAATAATATTTATATATAACTAATTTATATATAACATAAATAAATAATGAGTCCCAATTTAAATTGGGCCCTGGGCGATCGCCAGTTTCGGGACAGGGATGGCCCTGTTAAGGGCCATGCTGAACTTCATGATTAACCTCCGAAATTAGTTCCAAGCACACCATGACCTGTCGGTTTGAGTATTGGATGTGCTTTGTGCAACCCAATTTTACAAATTTACAGATTCATACAAAGACCTATTTTGAAGAAACAGACATTTCTTTCTTAATTAAGGAATAGAAGAAGAAAAATAAGACAAGGCATTATGGATTAATAATTATCCCTATATAGTGTTCTATCATCCCTCCCATCTCTCTCTATAAATACCCTCCTTCTGCTCTCTAAGATTTTGTAAAAAGACAGAAGAAAAGAGAGAGAGTGACAAGCAGCAACATAAGAAGAAAATGGCGGCGAAAAATGCTTCAGCACAAGGATTTAGTAAAGAAGAAAAAGAAAACATGGCAGTATGGCTTGTTGGTCCTAGAACCCTCCAAATTCAGCCTTACAACCTTCCCTCTCTTGGTAATAATTAATCATTCATATATATACTCTATGTTTTTTCAATTCATCAATTTAATTTTATACATGTATGTGTTGATTCGAATGAATTAGGGCCTGAAGATGCAAGAATCAGAATCAAAGCTGTAGGGATTTGTGGAACTGATGTTCACTTCTTCAAGGTGATATATACATATATATATATATGTGGCTAATTTATACTCCCTCTGTCAGCAAAAATTAGAATATTTGGATCTAGTACGGGGATTAAGAAAAATGAATATTTTATTAAAAAAGTGATAAAAGTAAAAAGATAGTTGGAAATATTTTTAAAAGTAAATTAGAAATTCAAAAAATGGGGAGAGAGAACGTAATAAAAATAGTGGTATTTATTGTAAATAAGTGTTGAATGATGGATAATAATTAAACGTTGATTTGTTCACTCTGCCAAAATTAATAACGAGGTAAATTTAGCGGACATATTAAAGTGGAAAGTGAAAGTAAATTTGACGGACGGAGAGAGTATTTACTGTTTGAATTTGAGCACAATGAGATAGATGTTGCCATTGATTTTCAGGAGTTGAAAATGGGCAATTACATAGTAAAAAAGCCAATAGTCCCCGGCCATGAGTGCGCCGGAATAGTCGAGGAAGTAGGGGCCGGCGTCAAGCACCTGTCGCCGGGCGACCGTGTGGCCATCGAGCCGTCAATAGGGTGCTGGCAGTGCCACACCTGCCGCCAGGGAAGGTACAACATCTGCCCCGAGCTGAAGTTCTTTTCCCTGCCCCCGGTCAACGGCGCCCTCGCCAACTATGTCGTCCATCCCGCCAAAAATTGTTTCAAACTCTCCGACACATTGACCTTTGAGGAAGGTGCACTGTGTGAGCCCCTCAGCTGTGCAATACACGCTTGCCGACGCGCCAACATAAGCGTCGAGACCAATGTATTGGTAGTTGGGGCTGGCCCGATCGGGCTCCTCACAATGCTTGCGGCTCGGGCTTTCGGATCCCCAAGAATCTTGGTCCTCGACATAGAGGATTCCCACTTGGAAGTGGCTAAGAAGCTCGGGGCCGATGGCGTTATCAAGGTTTCGATAAATATTGATGTAAGTAATTTTTTTTTTTTGATAAAATTGTCCGTATAATTTTATTTTATAATATAGTACTGTGCTGGCTAGTCCTAATAAGTATTTCTATTGTCCATCAAATTTACTTTTACTTTTAATTTTGACAACTCAAATATTCAATATTTAATTATTATCCCAAATTCAATATTTATTTATCATAATTATCATTATATTTATTACATTTTTTTTTCATTATTTTTAATTACTAACTAAATTTTCAAAGATAATTTCATTAATTTTTTTTTTCAATAAAATATTTAATTTTCTTACTTTCTAAACTGTGTCTCGAGTGGAGCTAATTTTTGCCGACAGAGAGAGTATATGGATAACTATTTCTTTACCCATGACTATAATTAAATTAATGGGTAATTCATACCATACTTTAAATGGCATTTTGTGCTGATATCAATTCTGACATGTGTTGTATAATATATGTTATGGACTATTATCATATGCCGTAAATTTATATCTCATACGTTGATTAAATTGCTAAATTGTCATTTAGGAGGTGGAAAAAGAAGTAGAGAAAATTAAGGTTGCCATGGATGGAAAGATCGACGTAAGTTTCGATTGTGTGGGGCTTAGCAAGACGATGTTGACATCACTACAAGCCACGTCATCAGGTGGAAAGGTTTGCCTTATCGGATTAGGGCACGCCAATATGTCTGCACCTTTAACCGGCAATGTGGCCGCAAGGTATGTACATTTCAATGCGGAAGGTTAGGGTGCCGAATTTGGAAAATCAGTACCATGCTGATTCTCCAAATTACTACACATAAAATATAGAAACAACACACGCCTTTATTATATACAACATGCACTGTTTGTAATAAAAGCATGTGCTGTTAGTTCATAATTATAGCGTGTATGAAAATATGTGATGTGCTAAACTCAAGTATTGTATGTGCTGTGTGAGACTATATCATGTGTTGTTAGATCACGTGGTGTATTTGTATTACATTGACGTATACTGTGTGTTGTTTATTACTGTTTTATAGCACACAGTGTGCTATTCAGTGTCGTAGCACTATAAAAAAATAATATATTTGTAATGAAATTCTGTCCCAAAAGTTCACGTTGCTAGCGTAATTCCATTCCTAATTCCGTCTCTAATGTCATTAGTAACGGAAAAAGTAGATTTAGAGACAAAAAAATTTTGTTACAAAAATGATTTTTTCTTGTAGTGTTGCTGCCGTTCATTTCAATATTCATTTCAATATATATATATATACATATAAAGAAATATAAATTTACTTTGTTACGCGCACAAATATATATATATATGTAATGTAAGTATAATTATATTTTCAGGGAGGTGGATCTTGTGGGAACATTCTGCTACACGAACACGTGGCCATTGGCGATCGAGCTTATAAGGAGCGGGAAGATAGACGTGAAGGCGTTGATCACACACAGATTTGGGTTCTCCCAAAAGGAGGCTCAAGAAGCTTTCGAGACCAGTGCAGACGATGGCAATGCAATCAAGGTCATGTTCAATCTCTAACATGAAACCAGATTAAATGACAAACCAGGTGGCTTCTCTCCCCTCTTCAATAAAACTGCTGTTGTATCAATAAACTTTTTATATACACTGCCTTTTTGGACTCCTAATATATACTTCATTGTGTCACAATTTCTACATCAAATAAGATCTAAGCATAATACCTTATGTGGTTTAAATTTCATGATCTGTTTTTATTTAAATTATCAGAGTTTTATAAGACAAATTAAATGCCAAATTTTAAGCTACATTATGTATAGCAAAATTTCTAAGTCATTATTTTATTATTCTTACTATTTTAAGAAGTTATGTGGTCCAGAATTATGCTCGATCTCAATTTCATTGTGTATCTCAATTTTTAACTAAGGAAATGGTTTCAAAAAATATTGATCTTACATCATTCTTTTGAAAATCTTGACAAAATAATTTTATTTTACAACACAGTACTGTCACGAGTTCACTGTCACACTACCAACCCATCCTTATGGAATCATGCACCAACATTAATTGATCGGAGTTAACATGGACTAATTACGCATTCTTCAAATTTTGATTGCCAACATGGATATTTATATATAGATATACACACACAAAAAGAAAATAATAATATTGTGAGTGTTGGATTTGACCAAAAAATAAGTTAAAATAACCCAAGGTTGCGTGATGGGCTTTGGAGGAGTATAACCCACCAGACTAAAGAATCTATTTGAGAAGATAGCCTATGAGCCAAAAAAAAACATATTAAGTACAAAAATAACAGAATTTCTATTTAACGGATATTAATGTGAGAAGTTATAAAAATCAATAAATGAGCTAATCAATGGAAATCAATGGAGTCCTTTGGGTGAAAATAAAGCGGTTACTATGCTTAAATTAGCATAATGCTGTCAGCATATATATATATATATATATATATACTAGAGCTCTCGGAACGGCGTTAGGGGGTGTCAATTCGTGTTTTCGGGGTCGAGTTCGTGTCCGGTTGAGTCATGGGAGTGACAAAAAAACTGTCAACTCAAACCCGACTCGAACCCGAAATTTGACCTAAAACCTTAAACCCGAACACGACGCGAAATTTTTTGAGTTGGGTTCAGATCAACCTGATTTAGTTTCAGGTCACCAGAAACCCGAACGAACCCGATACGAAACAAACTCAAAAACCTGAAAAATTTTAAAATTACCTAAAAAGTTCAATAAAAATTACAAATCTACCTTAAAAAAATTTAATAAAAATAGTATCAAAACGACATCAATATAAATATAAATTAAATAAACATGAACATAATACATAAATAACATATCAATAGTAGCCAAACATATAAACATAAACAATTTAACATAAATTCAGGCCAAAACAACGACGTAAAAAAAACTGCATCAACAACATTAACAATTCATCAACATAAACACAAAGAAGCAACAAATATATCAATTCATCAATAACATTCACTTCATTGAGATCCCGATTACTATGCATTTCAGCAATAACAACAGTAATTTCAACGGTTTCTACAACTGCAATTTTTTTCAGCATGAACAAATTATTACATTACTGTTTTGTTATATCAATTAGTACAATAAGATAAACTTAAAAGAAATAATTACTTACATAATCCTCGAAAGAAGACATCTCTATGGATTCAATTTGTACTCCATACAATGTCATTCGAAGACATCTCCATAATATTATGAGTGAAATCATCCAATGCAACCCCATTATTTCCTATATATAAAATAAAATTAAATAATAAATTTAAATATAAATTATATAAAATTAAATACTATATATTTATAATAAATAACCTTTTGTTCCAAATAATCAATCTTTGCAGCAAATCAATACTTCAATTGCACCCGGTTTCATTACACTGCGATATTGATCAAGTATTCTTCCACCGGTGCTAAATGCCGACTCTGAAGCAACAGTAGAAATCGGTACATTCAATATATCTCGTGCTATCTTCGCCAGTTCAGGATATCTACAACCATGAACTTTCCAATAGTCCAAAACATCAATGAAATGATATGAATTTATTCTTGGTTCCTCCAAATACAACTGCAATTCATTCTTTTGCTCACTATTTTGGAGGATCGAAAGGTCGAAAGAACAGAATTTCTGTAATTATAAATAATATCAAATACATTAATATTTTTAAATATACAATTTTATTATGCAATAATTAAATATAAAAATAAATTAAAAACTCAATAAAAATACCTTTAAAATATCCATAAGATCGTTTTTCTTTGCTGCATCAATATTTTCCTCAAGAGTTAAAGTTCCTCTAAATGTAGAAGCCCTAGTTTTGCTAGAAAAACTCATGTACTCATCAAATATAGAGAACAATTTAGACTTCACGTCTTCAAATTTTGTTTTGTCTAGTCCATAAAGTTTAGAATAGGAGAACTCCACAAAATTCAACTTGAATCTAAGATAAAAAACTACTGCAATAGCTAATAAAGTACTGTACTAACTCCAATATTTGTTAAATTTCTGAAACATCTGAGACGCCATTGTCTTCAAGAATTCATCATCACTACACAACCCTTGATACAGTGTGACCTCAATCTTAAAAACCATAGGAAAGTACAAGTTTGCAATAGGATACTTCACCCCATAAAATAGATTTGATGCAACATAAAAAACCTCTGAAAATGAACATAATTTTTCAATCCTTGCCCACTCATCGGATGTTGGACAATACTTGAAATTAGAATCACTTAACCTCAAGTGATTTAAGACAAACTTATAATACAAGGCAAATGAAAGCATCAAATATGTAGAATTCCACCTAGTCGGCACATCTTGTCGTAATGCAGTCCTAGAGTCAAGTGAACATTGATTAAAAGATTCTAAGAACTTTTGCTTCTGTACTTGACTCCCTTTCACATATTTGACATATTCACGAATCTTTTCAATTGATTCATCAACATTCTTTAACCCCTCTTGCACAATAAGGTTGATAATATGACAACAACAATGAACATGCAAAAACTTACCACGAAATATAAGTTTGCACTTCAAAGAAAGCCTGTCCCAAAAAATTTCAGCAAATACATCATTGGCTGATGCGCTATCTAGTGTAATAGTGAACACTTTTTTATCAATACCCTAAGTAGCCAACAAACCAGAAATTTTATCACATAAAACAATGCTTGAATGAGGTGGTGGCATATAAGAAAAATTGATTATTTTCTTTTGCAGCACCCAATTATCGTAAATATAATGTGCTGTCAAGCAAAGATAACCATCTGTGGCAATAGAAGTCCACAAATCATATGTAAAACAAATTCTACTAGAGCATGCACGCATTTGTTCACCAAGTCTAATTGCTTCAGTCTTATGCATCTTAATGATATCGGCTCTAGCAGTATTCATAGATATGTGATTGACTTGTGGCTCCAAATAAGTGAAAAGAGATCGAAATACTTCATATTCCACAAACTGAAAAGGCAACTCATGCTTGATAATTTCTAAGACAAGAAGCTCTCTAAACCGTTCTTGATCAAATTTTCGTGTCCTCACACCAAAACTATTATTACCACAATCTAATAAAGCTTGACCAATATCTTTAGATAATATCCTTGGACATTTATCTATTTGACGTTGTAAGTTACCTGTACCATTTCTTGAATCAGCCCCCAATAAATGACCGCATGCTTTGCACTTGCATTTCAATGGTTTGCCCTCCTCTTGTGGCAACAACTCAAAATGTTCCCATACTTTAGACTTTAATCTTCTTTTACATTTGGAATCCGATGTTGCTTCCAATTTCTTTCGATCGGTCTGTTGACTTGTAGAGTTAGATCCAAAAAAAGTGGCTTGGGGATCCATACTGACTTCATCCTTATCATCCAAAATCTCAAGATCTTCGTTTGAGTTTATAATGACCTACAATACATAAACAAATTTTTATTATTAGTTATAATATACATATCCAGAGTATGCAAACACCAAATTAAAAAATAACAGTACTATAAAAATATGAGGAAGAAGAGATTTTATTATATATATATAAAAAAATACAACTAAAACAGAAAAAACATAATTTTAGATAATATTCCATCTAATGTTCATTATATTTTATAAATAATTTTTTATTACGGAAAAACTCAAGAAAATTTTTAAAACTAAATTGCAAATCGTTCATATATTCAATTTTTGTCTAAAACATTCCAAAATATTTAAACTGAACTATAAATAAATTATATTTTGAAGGTGGAAAAGAAAAGATTAATTAAAAGATAAAATAGATGAGAAGATATAAAAATTTACCGGAAGAGATGAACCGTTGGAACAAATAGTTTTTCAGATTTAATTACTCCAAATGAATTCTGGCGCCGTATGAACCTTGAGATAAGAATAATGTTTTCAAATTAAAATTTCAATTCGACTGGAGTTCGCGCGGTGCTGCGGCAGGGCGGCTTCTTCTTGATAGGGTTTTTTCTTTGGGTGGATGGTAGCCGTAGGGTGTCTGTATTTTTCTTTCTGTTCTTTCTTAATTCGTGTGTAGAGTTTTGTTTTTCTTTCTATTTTTTATATTTTATTTATTTATTTTTTAATATTATTTTTTTATTTAATATAACATAAATATATAAATTAAAAACAAAAAACAAAAAAATCAGGTCAACCTGAAACCCGAAACTCGAAATCTGACCTGATTTTTTTTCTTTTTTTTTTTTTTTTTCGGGTTCTGAACACGACACAAATTCTTTTTGTTTCGGGTTCGGGTCAACCCGATTTTTTTCAAACCCGAAATGCCCAAACCCGAACCTAAAAATTTTCAGGTCGAACGGGTTCGGTTTTTCGGATCGGGTTGAATTTTGATACCCCTAAACGGCGCTACGCTGTGCGAATTCTTTGTAATATAACTTGTGACATATTAACATCATATCACTTAGTCTAAATAATTTTTATAATAAATGCAAATATGATGAAAATAAATTATAAGAATGTTACTTGATTACAATATCGGTAGTAATATTTGATTTTATTCGTGGTTCAATGCTATTTTTCATTAGAATATAAGCCTTCTGTTGAAATGTGACTTGGATTTAGCAATCTACCCGACCCGAAACCAAAGCGAAAAGACTGTTTCAATTGGCAGGGTTCCTTTTGGACCCAACCTAATTAATAACAAATGGGAGGATGTTTTGGGGGTTCTTATAAATAGATAGCTATGGTTGCTAGCTGTTGGACAATGATTGTAACTTTCTAAATCAGTATAATAAAATCTTTTCCGTTCTTGCCCGTAGACGTAGGTTGACACACCGTGAGCGAACCACGTAAAACCTCTGTGTTCTTTATTTGTTTTCTTTCTCGTTTTCTCATATCAAGTGGTATATGAGCCATATCTGATTGATTGAAGATATCCTCGTATAAGTTTGATCTGAAGAAGTTCAATGGGTTGAATGATTTCATGCTTTGGAAGGTCAAGATGATGGCACTTCTGGTTCAACAAGGATGTGCTGCTGCGTTGGAGGGAGAAGTCAAGCTTTCTAAAGACACGAAAGAGGAGGTGAAGAAGGAGATTTTGGCAAAGGCTCATTCTGTGATCTTGCTATCAGTTACTGATGAGATGTTACGGGAGGTTGTAGATCAGATGACGGCTTCTGGGCTATGGGATAAACTGTGTGACTAGAACAACTCTATCACAAACAGACTATATAAGAAGCAACGAATTTACACCATCCGGATGTCCGAAAGTACTCAGGTAAAGGATCATCTTGATACCTTTAACCATATTATTCTTTATCTTCAAGGGGTTGAGGTTAAAATATATGATGAAGATCAAGCCCTAGTTTTACTGTATTCACTACCTGGTTCATATGAGAATTTTGTAGATACTATGCTATATGGTAGAACTACAATTTCTGTTAATGAGGTGAAAGATGACCTTATGTCCAAAGAATTGAAAAGAAGGGTTTCTCTGGAAGAGGGTTCTGGTTCATGTATGTTTGTAGGTAAGGAAAGACCACATGAGATGGGTAATGGGAATAGAAGATCGCGTTCAAAATCAAAATCCTTTAGCAAAGTTAACTGTTATCTTTGCAAGGAGAAGGGACACATTAAAAAGGAATGTCCACATAAGAAGAGAAATACAAACATTGAGTCTAGTAATAGTGGCAGTGCTGCTGTGGTACAAGACAGTTCTGATGATAGGTACCTTGGTGAAGTTCTAACAGTGTGTAGTGGTAGTACTGCTAATAACTGGATTATGGATACTAGTGCTTCTCACCATATGATGTTCTCTCGTGATCTAATTACTTCTTTCAAGGAGTGGAATGGAACAGTGAAGTTAGGTGATGATGGGGTTCTAGCTATAAATGGGAGCGGTATAGTGCAGATAAAATTGCATGAGGGTATTGTCAAGAAATTTGACTGCCGATATGTTCCTAAACTCAGAAAAAATTTGATTTGTCTTGGAACCATAGCCAAAAATAGTTTAAAATATCATGGTGAATGTGAGTGGGTGAACATCCTGAAAAATGCTCTAGTGATGATGAAGGCAAAACTGCAGCATAAAATTTATTTTCTACAGGGCAGTTCAGTGATGAGAACAGCGGCGGTATCCCAGTCCTTGGATAAACATAATGACAGGACAAATTTGTGGCACCGTCGATTAGGTCATATGAGTGAGCAGGGGTTATCTGTGCTAAGCAAGTAGGGTTTATTTGGTGGAGATGTGACAGGTAAAATTCAGTTTTGTGAGGCTTGTGTAAAAGGGAAGCAATGCAAGGTGAGGTTTAGTACCAGTCATCACACTTCAAGAGAAATTATGGAGTATGTTCATTCAGATTTATGGGGTCCCTCTCCGGTGAAATCATAGGGCGGTTGTTCTTACTTTGTCACTTTCATAAATGATTATTCAAGAAAAGTCTGGTTGTACTTTCTGAAGACTAAAGATGAGGTGTTTGAGAAGTTCAAGGAGTGGAAGACCATAGTTGAAAAACGGACGGGTAATCAGGTAAAGACTCTAAGAACTGATAATGGGTTGGAGTTCTGCAATGCTCCATTTGATGATTTCTGCAAGAAAGAAGGTATAGTGAGGCACCGCACTGTACGGCACACACCACAACAAAATGGGGTTGCAGAACGTATGAACCAAACCCTCATGGTGCGTGCTAGGTGTATGCGCATATTTGCTAGTTTATCTAAGCAATTCTCGGCTGAAGCAGTTAACACTGCTAGCTATCTGGTTAATAGATCTCTATCAACTGCAATTGACTTAAAGACTCCTCAAGAGGTATGGTCCGGTCAAAGATGGTCCGGTAAATCCTTTGATTACTCTAATCTAAGAATATTTGGATGCCTTGCATACGCTCATGTGAATGATGGTAAGCTGGAGCCGAGGACGGTAAAATGCATATTTATAGGGTATGCAACACGAGTCAAAGGTTATCGACTGTGGTGTACAGAAGATAAAAATCCTGGTAAATTTCTTATTAGCAAATATGTAACCTTTGATGAATCTTCTATGCTTGATCAGAGTAGAGGTTGTGAAAGTATTTCAGGTACAAAATATTGTGGTGTTGACCAGAAGGTGGAGTTAGAGACTCTTGACAGAGTTGTGTTAGAGGAAGAACAACATGATAATACTATTAATCAATCTGATCAACCAGATTAGTCAAAACCCTAAGGGAAATTGGTTGAGGAGGAAGCTGATGACACTAGTACTGGAATTGAAGATTCCATAGCAGCTAGACAGGGAAAGAGAAATATTCAGAAACCAGCTAGTTTTACAGAATGTGTCAATACATGTGACATAGATTTTGTGGCTTATGCATTGGCTGTTGGTGATGATCTTGGCTCTGATGAGCCAAAAATATATAAAGAAGTTGTGGTGAGTAAATATGCAGAAACCTGGATTATAACAATGAATAAAAAAATGCAGTATCTTGAAAAGAACAAGACTTGGGATCTCGTTGCAGTACCAAAAAGGGTGAAGCCAGTAGGATGCAAACGAGTCTTTAAAAGAAATGAGAGAATTCCTGGTGTTGAGGCTGCTAGGTTCAAGGCGATAGTGATGGCAAAAGAGTTATCACAGAAGGAAGGAATCGATTACTATGAAGTCTTTTCTCCTGTGGTCAAACACAAAACCATCCGGGCTCTTTTGGCAATGGTGGGTGCTTTTGATCTGGAGCTGGAGCAGCTTGATGTAAAAACGGCTTTCCTTCACCCACAAAATACAAAATCAACACAGACACAAGTAAAATGTGAAAAATACAAAAGAACCGGCCCGGGACCCTTAACCTAAGCCGAAAACAACCCATGAACAAAAAGAAGAAGAAGAAGAAGGCATATAAAAAACAATAGTCAAAAGAAAACACCACACTAAAAAACAAAAAGCAGACATGAAGCGAAACCCTTTGCAATTTGCTTCAACACGCAGAAGAAAGGATCGAGTCAAAGCTGCAAAAAACATGATAGAAAGGTACAATCAGACGATCGGAAGGTCGCAGGCAAGAAGCAGTCTATCGAATTGAAGTAAAGAAGGCAAGAGAGAGGAGTTTGTAGAGAGGGGAAAGATTAAAGTATGTATATGTCGATGTATGAGTGGCTGCTGCTCGTCCTTCCTCTCTCTATGCATATATATATATATATATCTAGGTTTGGGTAGATTGAATGGTCAGAGTCAAAATCCTAATTAGACTGTTCACAACAGTACAGAAGATAGACACGGGTCAAGAACCGGTTTGCAAGTTGCTGGTGCGGGGTCATGGGTTGCAGGTTAGGGCCAAGGTTCAATTAAACCATATAATTAATTTTGTTTGTGTTTGGTGTTGGATACTTAATATATTGGTCTTAATATTTGTTATTAAAAATATAAGAACGGATCGAAGATTTTACTATGAAATCAATAAAAATTTTGACTAGATTTGGTTAGGCTCAGCTCCAAACCAAACTCGGAACACAAATCGACATAAAAATCACACCTAACTAGCGAATACACATAAGAACCGGCCCAAAACATATGACACACACAAAAATGAACCTCCACAGCACATATAAGGTGAAACAGAACAGATACAAACGCCTACAAGTTGAATGAGCCCCTTGTGGCTACGAACAACAACTAACATAGAAGGGGGAGGGGGAATACACCACAGGAACTCCATAAGTTACAAGAGAAAAGACACCGTCAAGCACCGTCGTGAACCGCCGGGAAAGGTCGCCGAAGAAGATGGACAGAGAGGTCGAGAGAGAAGCTAGAGAGGGCGAGTTTAGAGTGAGAGGAAGTGATTGTATCAAATGACGGCTGCCCATCTCACCCTCCATATGTATATCTAGGTTAAAAAGAGATCCATGGGTCAACATTAAAACGCCAAATCAGACGGTCAGCGCAGCGTCTAAGAAAGACTTAGATCCTCAGGGGGTCGCGGGTAAGTCGGTAGTTTTGGGTCAAGCACAAGGTCAGCCAGATCAGGGTAAGTCGGTAGTTTTTGGTCAAGCACAAGGTCGGTAGATCAGGGTAAGTCAATAGCTTTGGGTCAAGCACAAGGTTGGCCAGAGAGTCGCGGGTTGCAGGTCAGCTCATGGGTAAGTGAGATCGGTTCTGGGAGGCAGGTCACGGGGCGTAGATGTGGGTTGTGGGTCAAGGCTATGGTTCTAATGGGCTGCATAATTGGGTGTGTGTGTCTTATTTGGGATGTATCCAATTAGACTAAAAAATCTAACAAATACTCCACCTGATTTCTTTCGTCCAAGTGATTGGGGTATATCATTGCCCATAGATTTGAATTACTTACCTGCACAAAGAAAAACATTAAACCAAGTTCGTCTAAGATACTTTAATTTAGTCTACTATCTACACATATGTAAAACACAACTAATCAAATGTATCAAAATATATAACTTTGAAGCAAAATACAACTTTATTAATTTTCCATGATATTGTATCTATGACAACATAAATATATTCAAATCCAAACATTGACAGAACTACATTACATTTTAAATGTATCATACAACCAAAATATATAACACACAATATACAAACAAAACAGTAGCAAGCTTCATAAGTTTTATATCATTCACAACCAATGATAACATAACACAAATGAGCCAATAACAAAACCTAGGAATTGATTTCAAACAATTATTACCGACTAATAAGTTATTATTTTCACTTAGCACCAAACATTGAGACTTATATTCAAGATTTACTATTTTTCTAACAAACATAGGATAAACTACATAAAAGCTCTCAAATATATCACATGCCAAAGAAGATGAATCAAAATTACCATAGAGAACACTTTAGGACTATTCCCAACATCATCTCTAACCAATAGATAATTTTCAATCTCATTACTATGAATAGAAACAGTTCCAATATTGCTTTTAATTTCTGAAGCTGTATTTTTAGATTTACTCACAATAAACTACCCAACAATAAATATGATGTGAAAATCACCAACAAAAATATCAGTTTCTCTAGTTTCCTCATTATCGACCAGACAATTTACGTCAGAGATTAGAACATTTTTGTTCACAAAATTAGTGTGTTGCTCAACAACAGTTTTCATACACATCAAAGAATCAGAAACAATATCAACATCAACTTAAACATCACAATGCATAATTTCTGATTCACAACTAGTATTATCAACATGTATCACAAAAATGCACATTTATATAATCAGCAACAATTTTCTGATTTTCAGAATGGAAAATAAAAGAAAGAATTATCAATTTCTTTCTCTCTAATCTCAATTATGTCAGTCTCCACCTCACTTTGAATACCATTGTCACAAACAGAGGTAACTTCTCTCTTATAATTGACAAACTCAATATTAGCATCAATTTGCTCACTTTCAGTAGATTGAACATGAATTTTATGTAAACCATAATTAATATAATCACAACCGAGAACACAATCTTCTTCCTTCTCAATTTCTATATTTTTGTTTTGAACAGTACACATATTGTCATTAATATAATTAACAGTATCATCAATTTCAGAATCAATTTCAGCAACTTCTAAATCATCAAATTGCACAAATTTAGATTCACAACGTTTACACTGCTCAACAGTACAATCAAAACAAAAACCTGGTTTCTTAAATTCAATCTCTCTCTCATGTTTTGAATTTTCATTTTTGAAAACACAGAGAATTTCAGCAACTCTATAATCATTTTCAAAACCAATTTCAGCAATTTTCAAAATAGGAAATTGCACAGTTTTAGGTTCACAAGCAATACGTTGATTCCTAGAAAAATTTAGACAAAATTCAGATCCATCAAATTTGTTCTCTGCCTCTTCTACCTCAATCAAATTATGCTCTACCTTATTTAAAAGACTCTTAAAATATGTACAACTTTAAGCAATTTCAAAATCAAACAACTTAGATTTTTCATTCAAACATGGGATATAACCTTCATTAAATGTCATATTATTACTAATAATAGTTTTAAAACCAGGTCTAGAACTAAGCCATAACCTATAACCTGTAACACCATAACCCAATAAAACACAATTTTCAACTTTCATATATAAACCATCAGTGCAAATACGTATCAAAGCAGAACACCGAAACACACGAACATTAGACATGTTGACAATTCTAGCCAACAATTTATTTTTCAGTCATTCACTATTAAGGAGGATAGAGGGTGATCGATTTAAAAGATAGGCTGCTATTATAGCAACTTTATCCCAAAAGTTTTCAGGTAAACCGGACGACGTCAAAAGACATCCAACTCTTTCCAAAAGAGTCCGGTTTAACCTCTCAGCAACTCCACTAAATTGGGATGCCTTGGGGACATAATTAATACCATTTTGCACACATAAATTATTAAATCAGGTGTTACAAAAATTTAAACCATTATCAATTTTAATACATTTATTTTTTCTGCTAGTTTCAGTTTTACTTTGAATTTTTCAAATCTTGAAAACCTTAAACAAATCATGTTTATTTTTCAATAAGAAATTCCAAATTTTTCTTAAAAAATCGTCAACTATAGTTAAGAAATATTTACTCCCACCATAAGTGGGTTCACTGAAGGATCACACATATCTACATATATATATATATATACATTCTAAAATATGTTTCAAAAAAATATGATTTTCAGGGGTTTTTAATGAAAATTGAATTTTATTTAATTTTTCAAGAGAATATGTATTACAAAAGGGAACAACATAAAATTTATTATTTTCCAAATAATCATATTCATTCAGAATTTTAAGACCCCTGTTACTAAGGTGACCTAACTATTTTTCCATAATTCAGTATTATTTATTTCAGAATGATCAACTCCAGACCATGCAATTAGAGGAATAGAAGAAGTAACATACAGATCATTTTGCAATTCTGCCCTAAAAATTACCAAAGCCCCTTTTGTTATTTTCATGCCGTTTAAACCCTATTTTCCTTCTAGACCTAGAGTAAATAATCTAACACATGACAACAAATTGTTTGACAAACCATACACATATCTCACATCATTCAATTTGATCACATTCCCATATTTAAATTTCAAATTGGCAACACTAATTCTCTCAACTTTTCACACATGATTATCAGCTATAGTAACATAACAGTGTGTTAAAGTTTTAAATTTAGAAAAAATATTTTTCAAAGGTGTCGTATGGTATGTACATGCAGAATCAACAATCCATTCATTAGCACACAAAGAATTTGAAATTAAATCTGTCATAACAACAAATACATCCCCTAAATTTCGATTCATATAAGACAAATTGGCCAACTCATATACTTGTGTACTTTTATTGTTATGACTATTATTATCTCCAACCATGATTATCAAGTTTCCAAAATAATTTACTCAAAAACACTTTTGAAAAAATGAAAATTGTTTAGCAAAAACAATTTGTTTTAAAATATAGTTTATTAAAGAGATCAGTTTATAAATAATATAGATTATTTTAAAAAAAATTGAAAACCAAACAAACACCCAAGTCAAAGCACATCAACAACAATTCACATAAAACAAACACAACAGTCAAACACAAGAACAAATATATCACAAAATATTGCAATAGTAGGCAAACAATAACAAAAATACAACCTATCTATTACAACATTCATACAAGACTATTCCACCGAAGGTACTCAAGAATCACTCACAAGAGTGAGGATCGGAGTTTTGCAACCTTGGTATCATAATAGCCTTTACAATCGATTGAGCGGAATTTAAATGTAGATATTATACTAAGAAAATTAACAATAGTAATATAATAGTTAGGGTTATAATAGTTAGGGTTATAAAGTTTATCCTCGAAGGACAACAACAATATATTTTCTACAACAATACAAGGAAATATACAAATAACCTATTCTTTTTCAAGGATAGGGGTTAGCCAACTAATAACAACAAAACAGAAACAATTTTTCTCCTCTAACCAAAGTTAAAGTCATCGAAACTCACATATAGAAGATGACAACACAAAAAGAACAGAACATATACAGATACAAGGCCACAAAAAATGTCAGATTTAACAAGATCCTTGAAAAACAGTTTTGGCTTTAAAGATTTTAACCAAAATTAGTTACGACTTTAAAGATCTTAAACAGTTTTAACAAAAAATTTTAGATTTTTAACCCAACAAGCACAGATCTAAACAAAAATAAGGCGAAGTGACAAGTTTTACAGTTTATTTTCTTAAAATAACAACGGAAAAAATTGATTTTCACCAAATCAAAACGATTTTGAATCATTCTTAACCAAAATGGACTCGAACTTAACCGATCTACACAAAACAGTAGCGATTAAGTCCAAACCACACATTAACAGTTCGACCGTGGCTATATTAGCACGTACCGAAGCACACGGGGTCGATTTTGAACAAATCTAAGAGAAAAGAACCAAACACACCAAAAACAGGTTCGATCCAACCGGATCCTTTAGATCTTAAAGATTTGAATCCAAAAAACTTTACAAAATAAAAAATAAAGATAATTTTGTGAAGAAAATCTTCACAAAAAGCTCTGATACCATTTTCTATTAGAAATATAAGAACGGGTCGAAGATTTTATTATGAAATCGACAAAATATTTGACTAGATTTGATTAGGCCGTGCCCCAAATCAAACTCGGAACACATATCGACACAAAAATCACACCTAACTTGCGATTACGCATAAGAACCGGCCCAAAACACACGACACACACCAAAATGAACCCCCACAAAACATACAAGGGGAAACAAAACAAATACAAACGCCTACAAGTTGAACGAGCCCTTTGCGGCTACGAACAACAACAAACAGGAGAAAAAATGCACCACAGGAACTCCACAAGCTACAGAAGGAAAGACGTCGCCAAGAACCGCCGTGGATTGCTGGGAAAGGTCGCCGGAGAAGATGGACATAAAGGTCGAGAGAGAGGCTAGAGAGGGCGAGTATAGAGTGAGAGATAGTATCGTATCGAGTAATGGCTACCCATCTCACCATCCACATATATATATATATATATATCTAAGTTAAGAAACCCAACAGTAAAGATTAAAACCCCAAATTGGACGGTCAACGCAGCGTCTAGGAAAGATGCGGATCCTCAGCGGGTCGCGGGTAAGTCGGTAGCTTTGGGTCAAGCACAAGATCGGCCAGAAGGTCGCGGGTCGTAGGTTGGCTCATGGGTAAGTGAGATCGGTTCTGGAAGATGGGTCACGGGGTGCATATGTGGGTCTCGGGTCAGGGCCATGGTTCTAATGGACTACATAATTGGATGTGTGTCTTATTTGGGATGGATCCAATTGGACAAAAAAAATTCAATAATATTATTTTCATAGACCAAAATTTATAACAATCCTCCACTTAATTCTAGTCAAGGGTGACTAGGGTCATCATCTTCCACTACAAAAAAAATAGTATATTAGTAACGAAATTTCGTTCCTAAAGTGTATGTAGTTAACACAATTCCCTCTCTAATTCCGTCTCTAATGTCTTTAGTAACGGAAAAAAGGGATTTAGAGACAAAAAAATCTTGTTACAAAATTGATATTTTTTTGTAGTGTTCCAAATGTTGGATTACTTTTTGGCACAAAGAAAAATACATAACAGTTAGTCAAAAATATTAATTTAGCCTTAAATCTACATAAATATATTAAAGTAAGAAAAAATTCAAATAAAATAAAAAATATTATCATTCCAAGGCATTAGATCCACAACAATAGGAAAATATGCAAATCCAAACACAGTGAAAACTAGTCTAAATTGTAAATGTGTCGTACACCTGAACTTATAAAATACAACATTAGTTAACTTTCTAAATTTCATATAATTTACAATCAATTATAATATAACACAAAGAAACCAACACATGGTTTAGAAATCGAATTCAAAATTTCATTATCAACCAATGAATTTATATCTTTTTTTTAACACCATATATTAAGACTTATTTTCAAAATTAATTATTTCCTAAACAATCATAGCTTCATTTATATATAAGTTTTCAAATATATCACAAGTTAAACAAGATAAAGCCGAAATACAGCACATATAGAACAATTTAGGACTATCCATAACCCCATCACTAACAAATAATTAATTTTCTATCTCGTTACTATCATCACAAAGAGTTCCAACATTACTTTTAATTTTCGACACTGAATTTTCAATTTTATCACTTACAAAAATATCATTTCACTATGTTTATCAAATTTTCCCACTTGCATGTTTTATGCATATTTCAATTTAATAAAAAAATGATTTCAACTAATAAATAAAATTCAAAATATTTTATATTTTTTACATTTATAATCAAATACAATATATATACATATAATACAATTTACCCTTCAAAATTATAAGAAAATAAATAAACATTTGATCCGCAACTCAATAATAACAATAATAATAATAATAATAATAGCCGCAAGTCTTTAATGTAATTAGACTGGGCTACTAATAGTAATCAAAATAAACAAGCTAATCAATGTCTGCTAATTAAGCCAAGGGAACAATAAATAATAATATGGGTAAATTAGTTAACTACTCCCTCCGTCCCAAATACTCTGCAACATTTTTTTTATATATGTCCCAAACGCTCTGCAATATTTCCAAAATAGAAAATAATTAATTATACTTAATCTCTACTCCACACTTTATTCTCTCACATCATCCAAATCAAAAAATAAAATATATATTTGTCTCTATATCACATCACCTCATTTCTAAATTATACTATTTAATACTACCTATCTAAAAACCCGTACCAAAAGTAAATATTACACATTGTTTGGGATGGAGAAAGTAGTTAATTAAATTAGTTTGTGCCCATTAATGATTTAATTTAGTCAAAAATAGCAAACAACATTTACATGGCATGTCGTGTGTATTCAAAAACTTGGAAGTGGCTAGAGGAGCTCATTAATTAAAGTTAACCAGTAAAGTGCAGAGATTAATTATATGTAAGGTCAGTTTCTACTATTATGCATTTATATTATATTATACCTCTCCGTCCAGATACAGTGTCTGCTACACGGTAGAGAAGGAGGGGTATAATTAATAGATAATTAAAAATGTATTAGTAAAAATAATTATTCTGTAATATAAATAATTATAAATTAAGATTAAGATAACTAATTAATTTAATCAAAATTAAAAAAGAAAATTAAAAAATTTAAAATGAGATTAAAGTGTGTAATCATTTTCCAAAAAAGGAAAGTGACATAGTATGTGGGACGGACAGAAACAACAACTTTGGACATAGTATTTGGGACGGAGGAAGTATTATATTAATTAATATTTTTAAACTGAGATCATTTATTACATTTTGTGTCAGAACTATTATCATAGCAAAGATTGGTAAGTACGGTGCCGATGACTAATGTATATATAGTGTGCCGCCCTATTTTACAAAGTACATATTCATACCAAACCTATTTCCTAGATTCCTAGAAACAAACATCTCTTTCTTAACCAGGAAAAGAAGAAGAAAAATAAGATAAAGCATTATGTATTACTAATAGTTATCCCTTTATTGTGTTCTATCATCCCTCCAACCTCTCTCTATAAATGCCCTCATTCTACTCTCAAGACTTTGTAAGTAAAAAACAAAAGATAGAGAAGCAGCAACAGTAAGAAGAAAATGGCGGCGAAAAATGCTTCAGCGCAAGGATTTAGTAAAGAAGAAAAAGAAAACATGGCAGTATGGCTTGTTGGTCCTAAAACCCTCCAAATTCAGCCTTACAACCTTCCCTCTCTTGGTAATAATTAATCATTCATATATATACTCTATGTTTTTTCAATTCATCAATTTAATTTTATACATGTATGTGTTGATTCGAATGAATTAGGGCCTGAAGATGCAAGAATCAGAATCAAAGCTGTAGGGATTTGTGGAACTGATGTTCACTTCTTCAAGGTAATAATTTTATATTTACTGTTTGGATTTGATCACAATTAGATAGATAGATGTGACGACTATTGATTTTTTCAGGAGTTGAAAATAGGCGATTACATAGTAAAAAAACCGATAGTCCCATGCCACGAGTGTGCCGGAATAGTCGAGGAAGTCGGGGCCGGCGTCAAGCACCTGTCGCCGGGCGACCGTGTGGCCATCGAGCCGTCAATAGGGTGCTGGCAGTGCCACAGCTGCCGCCAAGGAAGATACAACATCTGCCCCGAGTTGAAGTTCTTTTCCATTCCCCCTGTCAATGGCGTCCTCGCCAACCGCATCGTCCATCCCGCCAAAAATTGTTTCAAACTCCCCGACACATTGACCCTCGAGGAAGGCGCACTGTGTGAGCCCCTCAGCTGTGCAATACACGCTTGTCGACGCGCCAACATAGGTGTCGAGACCAATGTATTGATTGTTGGGGCCGGCCCGATTGGGCTCCTCACAATGCTTGCGGCTCGGGCTTTCGGATCCCCAAGAATCGTGGTCCTCGACATCGAGGATTCCCACTTGGAAGTGGCTAAGAATCTTGGGGCTGATGGCGTTGTCAAGGTTTCGACAAATATTGATGTATGTAAATTTTCTTGACAAAATTGTCGGCATAATTTTTTTTTATAACATATAGTTCTGTGTAGATTGTTAAAATGTGTTGTTAGTTCATACTTTTTAACATGTACTTTGTGTTAATATCGATCATGGCATGTGTTGTATTACATATGCTGTATGGATTATGATAATGTGCTTTATATCCCATATGTTGATTAAATTGCTACCTAATTAACTGATTGAATCATTCTCTTTTAGGACGTGGAAAAAGAAGTAGAGAAAATTAAGGATGCCATGGGTGCAAGGATTGATGTAAGTTTCGATTGTGTAGGGCTTAGCAAGACAATTTCGACGTCACTACAAGCCACGACATCAGGTGGAAGGGTTTGTCTTGTCGGATTAGGGCACGCCAATATGACTGCACCTCTAACCGGAAACGTCGCAATAAGGTATCTACGTATCAATATTGGTTCGATTACAGTGCTGATTTTGAGAAAATGAACACGGCACTAATTTCCTCAACTAGCACTGAGATCAAGAGTTTAGAAAGTACCCATTAAAATTTGAGAGAACACATTATTTATGTTAATATAAATACAACATACTTCTATATAGCACATGATACCGTGATGATTTTCCTAAATATCAC
Organism: Andrographis paniculata; assembly: GCF_009805555.1. Classification (NCBI taxonomy): domain Eukaryota; kingdom Viridiplantae; phylum Streptophyta; class Magnoliopsida; order Lamiales; family Acanthaceae; genus Andrographis; species Andrographis paniculata. Next base: position 1,512,760 of record NW_026137621.1, on the reverse strand, counting down.
CAATTCAAAAGTTCAAAAATCATCAAACATCATTTATATAATAAAAATATAACATAAGAACTAAGAACACATGACACTGTAATGATTTTTCAAAATATCACCGATTTAAAAGTCCAAAAGTATCGATCAAGAGTTCATAAAACACACAATTTTGCATATAGCCCATGTTCTTATATATAGAGCACGTGGAATCTGAAGTTTTCATCAATACTTTTTGGAGTTTTGATAGATATTGTTTTGAAAACTTAACACGGTTTTATTTTTCTAAATTAACACCGTATAAATATATATTTGAAGAAATATAGTTTTACTTTTATATTTATAGCCAATTATTATTCTTATATTGTATGATAATATATTTTTAATTATATTAATCTAATGTAGTATTTTTTAAAAATAAATGCTTTTATTTTTTAAATTTAGGCCATTCGATGGGTTTGGAATATGAAAATATTCCTCCTAAGAGATACGTAAATATATGTAATGTTAATTTTTAGTTTTTCTTATAAAATCAACCTGAGTTTTGAAAAAAGTACACCATCTTTAGAGTACTTTAATTCAAGAAATATTTACTTACCTTTTAGCTAAAAACATATTTTGTATATACAAATTATATTATACATACATTAAAAAAATAATAATTTAGGCCCCCCTTTTTTTTTTGTAGGGGTGTTCTAGTCGAACGCCCCTTTTGCCCTTGCCTAGGGCGAATTCCGAATTAAATATATATATCCAAGATTAAATTTTCAAATTTTGTTGTATGTCTACATATATTTTCAATGTCTAATTATTTTATTGTACGTCTACGAGATTATTTTTCGATGTCTAATTATTGCGCCTATGTAATGTATGTATAAATTTCAGAGAGGTGGATCTTGTGGGAACATTCACCTACACAAACACATGGCCATTGGCGATCGAGCTTATAAGGAGCGGGAAGATAGACGTGAAGGCGTTGATCACACACAGATTTGGGTTCTCCCAAAAGGAGGCTCAAGAAGCTTTCGAAACGAGTGCATATGATGGCAATGCAATTAAGGTCATGTTCAACCTCTAATATATATATATGGAACCAAATTAATGAGACACCAGTTGGGCTGTCTTCATAACCAACAAAACAGCTGCTGCTCTATCAATAAATTCTTTATAACTCCTACTATATACTTTATTGTTTTACAATTTCTACATCAAATAGGATCTAACTTTAATTCTTCATGTAGTTTAAATTTCATGTCAGTACTGATTATTCGATTTTTATTTTTATCTTTACAAAAAATTATTACTATTTTATAAGACAAATGTCAAATTTTATGCCACATTATTTATTGCAAACTTGTGTGGATTAATTTTTATATTTTATTTTTAGAAAATAAGTTAGGTCTAAATTTTATGCCAAATGTTTTTCTAAGTCAAATTACGCCTCAAGTTAATTAGGTGGTCCAAAATTATGCATAAAATCAAATTTCATTGCGCATCCCAATTTTTAAATAAGGAAATTTAGAGTGTGTTTGTTTGGGTGATTTGATTATGTGTGTTGATTTTAATAATAAAATTTTGAATTTGAATAGTTATTTGATGGGATATATATAAATCAATGTAATATTTTGAATATAAAATTAATTTTTAGTTAATATAAAAAAAAATATTTGATTTATATTTTTGAAAGAAAAAAATTCATCAATATTTTAAAAAAAAAAATCAAATCATCGAAAATTAAAAATTGATATTTGATTTAATGTATTTAATTCCACGCTACCCGAAGGTGTTCGCTGGGTTAAGCCCATGCCGAACCTAATACCCTCCAAACTATGTCCGACAAGGCAAATCACACTAGGCGAACTATGTGCGGCAGGTGGACCTCGAGGCGTCGACTATCATTTTGCTCTTTTAATTAGATGGTCTCTAATTTTAATGTAGTAATTGCGGCTCTATTAGTTATGTTTTCAATTTAGTTTTCGTACTATTCAAATGAAAATCATTTAAATATATATATATATTTATATTCCATTCAATATTTATTTACCTCATATAAAATACTTCACTTTTATTTTATCTTATTTTATTTTTAATTATGATTTCCAAAACTCCATAGTACTTCTAAAGTAGATCCAAACCCATCCAAGCTTATTTTTGCCATTTGGTATTTTAAATAATGCTCACGACCCGTACATGTACTCACATTAATTGATTGGAATTAACATGGACCTACACATTCAAATTCTGATTCCCAACACAAATATTTTTATATACGTGAAAAGAGAAGAAAAGTATGGGTTTGTTCTTTTGTTCAAATCTAAAATTAAAATTATTCACTTTATAGTTTTAAATAAAAAATATATTATTTCTTCTCATAAAATATCATATTGTAATATTATTTAAACAACATATTCAAATCAACATTATATTTCAAAATCAAGTTCAAGATAAAAATAAAGATAGAAAAATGCAAAAATTTTAAAGCTTGAGCACAAGAAATTGAGCCTAAAACAATTACAAGAGGGAAGAGCTATGTATTTTTGGACAAAAAAAAAAAAAAAAAAAAAAAAAAAAAAAAGAGAACAAATAGGGAAATAGACCATTTGAAAGAGAGAGTGTGTGTGTGAGAAATATATGAATAAATAGAATGATATGACCAGAGTGGTCTCGAATTTTTTTAGGGTTACGAACAAAATTTCAATAGTAGGACCGATTATTTTTTTTTTCGAAATATTATAAACGATAAATATAATAATAAATTATATGAAAGTAAAAATTATATTAATAATATCTCCAATAAATAAAATATACTAACTCAATAATAGTAACACTACTACCACCACCAATAATAATAGCTACGAATTCTAAAAACATAGGAAGATGAGATTAGTTTTAGAGAAAATATAGTTAGAGTTAAATTTTACAATTAAAATTGAATTTAGCAATTATAAAGAAAAATATAGAATAAAATTTAAATTAAATTTTAATATATTCAATAATAATTAAATAAAATATAAAAATATGGACCCTCTTAAAGTAGAGGTCCTGAGCAATTGCTCATGTTGCTACTGCTAATAGCGTCTAGATTAAACACAAGACAAGATGTACATAAAAGCAAAAAATGTGGCAAAAAAAAAAAAAAAACACATTTAGAAAGAAGATTTAAAACTTGTTATCTTCTACTATCATTTAATAGACATGTTTATTTTATAAAATTATTTTTCCATTTGGTTTTTTATAGATTGTGAATGTTGGGTTTAATCCCAAAGTAAGTCATGGCGGAATAGGACCAAACAGGCCAAAGAATCTATTTGAAAAGATGGCCCATGTGGGCCAAAAGAATTAGTGAGAAGAAGAACCAAATGATAGGAGAACTTAAGAAAAATGTAAACTTTTATTTAAGAGAGATTAATGTGAGGAAGTTACAAAAAATAAGAGGTAATGTGTGAAAATTAATGAAGTCCTTTGGAATAAAAATAAAAGAGATTGAGGATGAAACAAATGACCAGCCAAAAATTAAAACAAAGTAGGTATTTTTTTTAATATATCATATGAGTTGTACTTTTTAACAACCTACTAGTGTGATTCAAGATCATACTAGGATTGAAACCCAAGCTTCTTTACATGATTCAGCTCTACAAATGTCTTATTTCGGGCCAACTATTTGAAATAAGAGTATAGTTTTTGGGGTGGAAAAAACACCTATTTGAAATGAGATAGTATAGTCAAAATGAGGTACATTCTTTATTCCAACCATCAAGAAAGTAAGTTTTGTTTCTATTACATTGTTGCCACTCCAATGTGGGTAGGAGCTGACATGGTCCTGATGTGGCTGATATGTCATCGCTACGTAGATGCCACGTCAGCAATATGTGTAACTTTTTTATTTTTTATTTTACAAAATATCTTGGTAAACTATTTTTTTAGTATCGTATATGATATCATTTATCATTTTTAGAACTTTAAATGGATTGTGTCTGAAAATAATCTTGCAAGTAAATTTTTTTCGCTAAAATAATCATTCGACGTGGCATCTACGTGGCGATAACATGTTAGCTGCATCAGCGCCACGTCAGCAACGGTGGGCCAGCTTGGTTAGTCCGGCACCTGAGGACCATTTTCTTACGGGATTATTTTCAGACATGGTCTACTTAAAGTTTTAAAATAATGAAGGAGGTTAATACAATACTAAAAAAATAGTTTATCCAAATAAATAAGATGAATAGGTACCGGCTATAGAAAAAAAGGGTTTCTTAAAAAGATGACCAAGTAAAATATAGTTTGAGAACTCCTATATTTACAACATGTAAAAGTTTTCAAAACTCATAAATATAGAAACATTTGAAAACACCTAAAATATTAAACATAGAAGTTTTCAAAATTCTTACTTATTCTTCCAACTACCTTGTGTCACTGTTAATGTCATAAAAATTGGGGAATTATGTTTTCTCAAAATTCCTATAGTTTTTATCTTAGAAGTTTTGAAAACTTTTTTATATAAGGTAGTTCTCAAAACTCTTATATTTTTAATTATAGAAGTTTTGAGAATTCCTACATTTTTAATTTCAATTCATACCGTTTTAAATGATTTTGTTTCATAGTGGACTAAATTATTTTATAATTTTATACAAAAATTTATTTCATATTGTTAGTGGGCTATTTTGTTTATAATATATATTTGTTGTTTTATTACAATATTATTTTTATATGATATTTATTTTGGCATTATTTTTAAAAAGTTAGTTGTTTAGCGTTAATGCATTTGTTTGTATTTTATAACATCTTAGGGTGTTTACTTTGAAAGATTGCATTATAATACTAACGATTATTTCAATAGATTAAATAATCAAAGGATTAATTAAAATAATATTTTTTTTGGTAGATTAAATAAGAGATAAAATTATATTATGTTTACTTTGTTAGATTATATGATATGATTAATTTTTCTTTTTACCAAAAATACCCTTCATAATCATATAATAAATTATACTACCTCCGTTCGGCTCTAAGGGTTTCATTACTTTTTGTGTATTGATCTTTGAATGTTAATTATTATATCAAAATGTAGTACAAATTAAGAAAAAAATGTAAAAATACTTTCATTGGTGTCTTATGATACTAATAGAAGGATATTTGTACAAAAAATTATACAAATACAAGGATATTTTTAATATTAAATATTATGACGCAAAGCGTTAATGCGACCCTTAGAGCGGACGGAGGGAGTATAATTTATTTTATACATTTTTTTTCTTTCCAACTATAGAAACATAATATATAACAATCCATTAAAATTTTTAATTTTGATATCATTATAAATATATATATAATTTGATATAATATTTTTTTATTATAAATTAAATATATTTAATTTTATCTTCAAAATTATGAATTAGCTTTTGGCAATATAATATATCTCATTCTTATCACTTTATATTTCGTTGATTCAGATAAATATATATAGTTTCTTTTCAAATGAATTCAAAATAAATTTTAAATAAACATTAAACAAAATTATTTTTATTATATTTATATAAAATAATTCTAATATTCTTTACTATAATTTTTTATCAAATAAATTATTACAAACACTCAACAAACTCATAATACTAAAGTGTAAGTCATTGTCATTGATATTTTCATACATTCACATATGTTCAGTACTTCGTTATATATATATTTTTTTCAATACTTGCATATATAGTTAATGAATTACTGCAAGAGTGAAGAAAATGAAATGTACAGGGCAAGAAAAAATATTAAGACTACGGATGGTTTAGTAATTGTATTAAGTTGTATTAAATAATATTAGGTTGTTGGATTAGATTAACAATCCTATAAATTGATATTAGTGTATCGGTCATGCGATTATCTCGAGATCGAATACATTAAAGTAAACATGATTGTTTGTACAAGCAAAACCTTAAAACCCCTTTATGCTATTTTTGGCAATGAACAGACATGCTGACACGCTGTCACAGCTACTATGTAACACAGTTTTGGCACTGTCCGGTGCTCTGTTCGTGGAATCAGGTTTGCAATGGTCAAACCTGCTGTGCATTCAATGCTTTGAGACAAAGGAATTTGTCTTATGTGGAAGAGGAAATAGGACATAACAAATGACATCTCATTTGTCATGCATGACATTAATTGCCTTTATACACACTTTGTCTTCTAGTGTGTGTACATGTGTTTTGTTTGTATTTTTTTTTTTTTTTTTTGTTTTCGTGCGTGAGCAACCAAGACCAAAGATTTTTTTCCTCTCCACCTGTTTGTGTGTTGAGAGAGCTCATCCATGGTGGTTTGAAGACGAAAATAAGGATTTTTTTGGAGCTAAAGCCGAATGAGTCATTCATCCGATACACAACCTTATTCTTAGCTTGGCCACAGGTCTGCTGGTGTCATTACGGTGGAGTAACAATCAGTCCATGAGAGTTTGTAAAACTAAATGAAGTTTGGATAAAATATAGGTGGGTAGCTCGGTTTGATGACTTATATGGTGTAAACCAAGTGTTTGGTTTAGTTAAGTCTCCCGGATTGGAATCCCCCAGACGTAGGTTGGATAACCAAACTGGGTAAACAAACTTGGTGTGTTGTTTTTCTTTTTGCACTTATTCAGCTATCAATTTGTGCACGCACACACACCGTTGTTATAACCTCGAGATAACTACGTTGTAAAGTTGTGGTTACGTCGAACTTTTCACAGTTCCGCTGTGCAAGGTACTCAGAGGCGTTAGACCTCTTACTCGCCCCTCATCGTGATTTCCAACATCCGGTATCAGAGCAGCGTGCTCAATACCCCGAGTAGATCTGTCTGTGGTTTAAGATGAGACGTGAAGTAATCTTGTCCATTCGTCCGCCAATTTTCGATGGGAACAACTACACCTATTGGAAAAACAGAATGGAGGCCTACCTGTTAACTCTTGGTGATGAAACTTGGGAAGCTGTAGAGCTTGGATGGACTCCTCCAACCAAAGTTATGCCTGGAGAAACTCAGAACGACCCCTCAACTATCATTTTGAAGTCAAAAAATGAGTGGACACCTGAAGAAAAAATTAGCTGCTGGTGGAAATGCCAAAGCAGTAAATTCCATATTTGTTTCTATCGATGAAGTTCAGTTTTGTGTCATCTCAAACTGCAAGAAAGCAAAGATGCATGGAAAGCCTTGGAAAATGTATTTGAAGGGACTGCTGAAGTTAAAGAAACAAAAATCCAAAGGGTAGAAAGTATGTTTGAAGCCTTGAAAATGATTGATGATGAAACAATGTCTGAGTTCTACACTCGATTCAAAGATGTGATGAACCAAACATATGCTCTTGGCTTGCAATATGATGAACAAAGGTTGGTTCGAAAGATGCTGAGAAGTGTGACCAAAAAGTTCAAAATCAAAGTCTCTACTCTTGAGGATAAAAAGAAAACCAAGAATATGAATCTTGAAACCTTAAATGGTATTTTCATGAATTGGAGATGAATCATATTGAAGAAGAAAGCTCAAAAGGGTTACTCTTACTGCTGAAGATCTGGAGCTTGTCGAATCTGATGAATAAATGTCTCTGCTGTCCAAGAGGTTGTCTTTAATGATAAGTGAAAAGCGTGCTCGAAAATTCCACAATTCTGGAAAAAAAGGTCACTATGGTGGTAAAACAACTGGTGAACAACAAAATTATCCATAACACAAAAGTGCTAGTTACAACAAATGAAATAGAGCTTATGATAAAAGCTATAAGAAGAAGTTCAACACTTCTTTTAGGCCAGAAAACTCAAGTGATCCGAAATGCTTTGCATGTGGCGGAGTTGGCCATGTGAAAGTGGAATGTGCAACATTCAAGGAGAAAGAAAAACATGCATTTGAAGCTACTTGGAGTGATGAAGAAGGCAGTCAAGAATCTGAAGATGAAAGTGATAATGAAAGCGTTGTTGCTTTTGTTGCCAAAGAAGGAGAATCTAGCAAAGGAAAAGAAAGTGTTCCTGAAGAAGAATGTAACAGCAACGACACAATCGAGATGGACATTTATGAGCTGATGGAAGCTTGTGAGGAAGTTGTATCCGAACAAAAAATTTGTGTAAAGAAAAATAAGGATTTGATCAACACAGTCTACTGTTTGGAAGCACGAGTTGAAAAACTTGAGAAAGTGAATCAAGAAATGTTCGAAATCAATGAAGGACTTCAGAGGGAAGTCAAGCAGTTGAAAATGAAGTGTGATGATCTGAGAGAAAAGAATGATAGACTCAGAAAAGGAAAAGACAAACTCAATGAAGTTTTATCGATTAGGAAACCATTTTGAGATCATCGTGGGATTGGTTATCAAGAATCCATGAAGGTGAACCCAACTACCTTTTTGAAAGGAGGTTTTCTTACTGATGTGAAGATTCCAGAGATATCTGCAAAAGGGAAGAACACTAAAGGTCCCAAAGAAAACAGAAATGAGAGACAAAATTAAAATCGCAGAAGACGTGTCAACTCGTCGTTACAACAGAAGAGCAACTCCAAGTACTGTTTTCAATTTGGTCATGCTGAATCTCAATGTTTCAAGCTGGCTAGGGATTTGATGTCTAGAAAAAAGGTCCATTGGCCCTCAGAGGAGTTGAAACAAAGAGTGAATTTTAGAATTGGAATGGAGACCTAAGAAGGATCAATATAAGATGATGTGCAATGTCACTCAATCTAGTCAAGAAGCAACTAATTCATCCCGATGGTATTTTGATAGCAGATGTTCACGCCATATGATGAATCAGAAGCATCTATTGAAGAACTATGTAGCTGACACTTATGGAGAAGTGATATTTGGAGATGAAGCCAAAAGAAAAATTGTGGGCTATGGTTCTCTCGAAGCCAAAGATATACCTAATTTGTCGAAGGTATATTTTGTTGAAGGCTTGAGTATTAATCTCATTAGTATCAGTCAGTTATGTGATGATGAGCTTCAAGTGAAGTTCACTAAGGATGCTTGTAAGGTGTACAACAACAAGAAGGACTGTGTGATGACTGGAAAAAGGTCAAGGAACAACTGCTACTTACTTGACAAACCTGTGGATATTGCATTAATCTCAAAGGATGATGAAGCTCTTCTATAGCATACAAGACTTGGCCATGTCAACCAACAGAGCTTGATGAAGTTGAGTAAGAAAGGAATTATCAGAGGACTTCTAAAGTTTTTGAAGTTACCTAACTTTTTTTGTGGTGATTGTACTCGAGGAAAGAAGAAACATGTCTCTCATTCGCAATTGGAACATCAAAGCAGCAACACCTATCTTGATTTGCTGCACATGGATTTGATAGATCTAGTGGATACACCCAATCTTGAAGGTAATAAGTACATACTTGTTTGCATTGATGATTTCTCGAGATATACATGGGTTGATTTTATGAAGAAGAAATGAGATACATTTGATATCTTTGAGAAATTGTGCAAAAGATTAATGAATGAGAAGAGATCAAAGGTTAATTGAATTTGTACCGATTATGGAAAGGAGTTTGAGAATCAGAAGTTTGATGGTTTCTGTTCTGATCTTGGAATACTGCATGAATATTCAGCCCCCAAGACCCCACAATAAAATGAAGTCGTGGAAAGGAAGAATCGAACACTTCAAGAAATGGCTAGATCCATGATGCAAGCCAAAGGTGTTGCGAAGTATTTATGGGCTGAGGCGATCAACACTACATGTTATGTGATCAACAGAGTATATTTGAGACCCCACACTGAGATCACACCGTACGAGCTATGGAATGAAAGAAAGCCGAATGTGTCATACTTTCACACATTTTGATGTCGATGCTACATTTTCAAGGATAAAAGTTATCTTCAGAAATTTGATGCAAGATCAGATGAAGGAATATTCATTGGGTATTCTCATAACAACAAAGCTTGTCGCATTTACAACAAGAGGATGAAGAAATTTATGGAATCGATGAATGTAACTTTTGATGACTTTTGTGTGGAGAAGAGATCGATCAATCAAAAGGATGATGAAGACTTGATGCCTCTTCCTACTATTCAGAATCAAAATACTTTACTTGAGGTTTAGAACCCTCTACCTCAGATTCCAAAACCAACTCGTGATGAGAGTTCGATGCAGTTCGATTGGAGTGAAGCAAATGAATCTACTGAAGTTATCACTGCTGCTGAACAACCTGGAGAATTTCAGTCTGATACTGAAGTAAGGAGCTATAGTTCAAGAATTCCTAAGAACCATCCAATTGATGCTGTCATTGGAGATCCACAATAAGGTCATCGAACCATAGGAAAACAAATCGATTTTAGAGAATTTTCTGGTATAAATTGTCTTCTGTCTACCATTGAGCCAAAGAACATTGAAGAAGTACTGAAAGATGAACACTGGATCAGTGCCATGCAAGATGAGTTGAATCAGTTTGAAAGAAATAGAGTCTGGACGTTGGTAAAACGACCAGATGACGTCAATGTCATTGGAACGAAGTGGATATTCAAGAACAAATCTGATGAGAAAGGAATATCACAAGGAACAAAGCTCGGCTAGTTTCACAAGGATACACTCAGATTGAAGGAGTTGATTATAATGAAACGTTTGCCCCCGTTGCAAGAATTGAAGCCGTGAGGTTATTACTCTCAATCTCATGCTCGCTTGGATTTTCTCTATTTCAAATGGATGTCGAAATTGCATTTTCGAATGGCTAGATCAAAGAAGAAATATATGTGGAGCAGCCTAAAGGATTTGAAGATCCATTATATCATAATCATGTCTACCTATTGAGGAAAGCTTTGTATGGATTGAAGCAAGCACCTTGTGCTTGGTATGACCGATTGTCTACCTTCTTGATTGGAAAGGAATATACCAGAGGATCCACAGATAAGACATTATTTATCAAACATAAAGGTACTGATGTTATGATTGCTTAAGTTTATGTCGATGATATTGTCTTTGGATCTACGGAAAAAAAGTTAAATGATGAATTTGTAGAGTTCATGCATTCAGAATTCGAGATAAGTATGATTGGAGAGCTGAGATATTTCCTTGGATTGCAAATCAAGCAATGTGCTGATGGGATATTTCTGAATCAAATGAAGTATGCAAAGAATATGGTTGAGAAGTTTGGTACGAAGAGTTCTAAGATTGTTACAACACCGCTGGGACAATATGACAAGCTGTCTAAAGATGCTGAAGGAAGGATGTCGATCAAAATTTGTATAGGAGCATTATCAAAAGTCTGTTGTATCTCACTGCTAGCAGACCCGATATCACATTTAGTGTTGGTGTTTGTGCTCGATTCCAATCAGCCCCGAAAGAATTTCACTTGAAAGCCGCAAAGAGAATTTTGAGGTATACTAATGGAATGTCCGAACTTGGATTATGGTATTCTAAGTGATCATCACCTGATCTAATTGGATTTACTGATTCCGATTGGGCCGGATACTGTCATGACCGGAAGAGTACGATCAAAAGATGTTTCTACGTTGATGAATATTTGATCAATTGGAGTTCCACGAAGCAAAGTTCGATTGCTCTATCTACTGCTAAAGCGGAGTATGTAGCAGCCAAAAGTTGTTGTGCATAGTTGTTATGGATCAAACAAATGTTGAATTATTATGGGATTAAGAAGTCGTTTGTACTGTGGTGTGACAACACCAGTGCAATTAACATCTCGAAAAATCCAGTACAACATGGTTGAAAAAAGCACATAGAAATTCAATACCATTTTATTTGAGAGCTTGTTGAAGCTGAAGTGTGCAAATTGCAGCACATTGGGACTTATTTTCAAAAGGCAGACATCTTACCAAAGCCTTGGATTCGGAACGGTTTGAGAAATTGAGAAGGAAATTAGGTATGTGTTCATACCTAAACTAATTCCATTTATGACGGGATTGGTCCAATATTCATAGGCTAAACTAATTCCATTTATGGTGGAATTTTTCCAATATTATGGGATTTTATTTGGATATATTGTAAAATATTGGATAAATATAAGGAAGGGAAAAATACGTGGTTTGATATTATTGGAAAGGGAAATTAGTAGCCTTTTTAGGGCTACAGTGCCTGCTGCCTAGGGCAGTGTCCCAACGTTGAAACGACGGTCTGACATTCCGACGCGCCTGTTCTGATAGTGTAATTATGATGGCGTGTGAAGGGTTTTAATTCCCCTGCATCTATATCTTTGGATCAGAGATCGTATACACCACTCATACTCACTCTCTTAATCCTAATTTCAAATTGTGCGGAGTTTTCTCTCAAAATCTCCACTATGGTGAACACTCGTTCTGGAGGTGCTTCTAGGGATACTAAAGCAAGGAGTTCATCGAAGAAAAAAACTGCATCTTTTAAGAAAGGGAAGAAAGCAACTGAACCCTCTCTTCAAGTTCTTGAAACCATCAATGAATGTGGGAGTTTGGAGGAAACTATTCGTAAGGTTGAGAATCAAACAGATGCTGAGGTTCATGCTGAGGAAACTATGGTCATAACCTTTGGAGATTGTCCTATGTCTGAGGGAGTTAAGGGCAAGTTGAAGAAAATGTTATTGTTATCCAAATCGATCTCAACCAAGAAGCTACGATGGAAACTGAAGATCAAAATGAAGTTGATGGTGCACAAGGAGGAAATGCAGAAGAGATTGGTGCTAGTGCTGAAGGAGGTGTTGTTCAAACTGATGGTGATGGCAATGCTACTGTAACTGCAAGAGATGCCTTGTTTCAGCTGAAATACAAGGTGAACATATTTCTGAAATTGTGGCTAGCGATATACTTGGACCTGATGATCCAATAATTCTACAACCGGTTGATGCTGGAGGTGATCCAAATGAGGCTGGTAATGTTGCTGAAGATCGTAAGACAGTGAGCCCTGAAGGAGAAGGTAATGATATTCATGTTGAGCATTCAGAGGAACCCGAGGCTCAAACTGCTGAAGGTAATGAAGAGGAAGAGGACCTTGACTCTATCCATTTGTCCTTTGCCTTGGACCATCTTCGGAAAAGGAAGTTTGGAGGATCATCGAGAATCAATCCTCCACCGGAGTCGTCTCGTCCATCAAAATGAAGTCTTCGAAAGTCGACAGCTTCTATTGGTGTTCGAGAAGATAAAGCCCTTAATGAGACGTACTATTATGCCTCAGGCAGATGGTATGCTCTTGAAATTCTTTCCGGTAGAACTTTTATTGCTGAAGCTTAATTTGTTCGCAGAGCATATACAGAAATTGGCTTCCGAGCCTTTCTGGAGGAACGCCATTTGTTATTATGGGCAACTGGTCTTGACCGATACTATCCAAGATTAGTGAAGGAGTTCTACGCTAATCTAAGTGGCAAAGTGCTAGATCCAACCTCTCTCTGGCATCATAAAATCTACATGCGTGGAAAGGTTTTGAAGTTGAGTCCCGCAGTGATCAACGCTCTGTTACAGCTACCCGCCAACGACGTTGATAAATTGCCATCCAAGATGCTTAAAGAATAAACTAGAGAAATTGCACAGGCGATTTTCCACTGGGAATGCTTTCACTTTTGGCCGTTCTAGAGTAACTTTCGCGATGCTTACTATGAAATACCAGTGCTTATTCCGTTTTTGTGGATGCAACGTGTACCCGACCGTAAACAACACTGCCGTCAGTCAAGATTTGGGTACTTTAATTTATGCCATTGATAAGAATTTTGAATTAATTAACTTTGGATTTGTTGTGATTAAGAAGACAATAGATTTCTGCTCTGATTCACGAGTGGAATGGACTTGATTGCTCTATCCGGGCTTGATAAGCATGTTTCTCTCATCCAATGAAATTCACCCCGAGCCGGAGGAAGATGTGTCTGTTATCCGATCGTTCCTGGCTCAATCTAATCTGGAATAGCTTCATAATGATTTCCTGCATGGTGCCTCGCTGGATGCCGAAGGGAGACTTGCTCGTTGCAAGGAACTACTCCAAGATGTCATGAAAGAACATACTGCTTTGTTTGTTGTCTTGATTGAGCAGAAAGAAAAGTTGCTCAGGTCTTGCGACTTTTGCCTCATTCCGTTGCTCCTTAGGAGGACCTGGAGGAGGTTCCCGATGTTGGTGATGAAGAGGCAGAGCCTTGACCTGACTTTGTTTTTGAATTTTGCTTATTTTCTATCTGTTTTATAAATTTATGTTGTCTGCTAGTTGTTACAACACCCTTTTGATGAAAAAGCCGTATGTGGCTTGGTGGATTTATAGCCTGTAATAACTGTGATTGAATTGTGGTTGGATTGTGTTTGCTTGCTTTTATTTTGCCTTGCTTCATTTCCAAAAAGAGGGAGATTTTTTGTACAAGAAAAACCCTAAAACCCCTCTTTGATATTTTTGGCAATGAGCAGGCATCCTCACACGTTGTCACAGATACTCTGTAATACAGTTTTGGTACTGTCCGGTGCCCTGTTCGAAGAATTAGGTTTGCAAGGGTCAAACCTGTTGTGCATTCAATGCTTTGAGACAAAGGAATTTGTCTTATGTGGAAGAGGAAGCAGGACGTGATAGAGGACATCTTATTTGTCCTGCATGGCATTAATTGCCTTTATACACACTTTGTCTTCTAATGTCTGTATATGTGTTTTGTTTGTATGCTTGTTTGTTTTCGTGTGTAAGCAACCAAGACCAGAAATTTTTTTCCTCTCTACCTGTTTGTGTGTTGAGAGAGCTCATCCATGGTGGTTTGAAGACGAGAAGAAGGATTTCTTGGAGCTGAAGCCGAATGAGTCATTCATCCGATACACAACCTTATTCTTAGCTTGGCCGGAAGTCTGCTGGTGTCGTTACGGTGGAATAACAACCAGTCCATGAGAGTTTGTAAAACTAAATGGAGCTTGGGTAGAAGATATGTGGGTAGTTCGGTTTGGTGACTTATATGGTCTAAACCAAGTGTTTGGTTTAGTTAAGTCTCCTGGATTGGAATCCCCCAGATGTAGGTTGGATAACCGAACTGGGTAAACAAACTTGGTGTGTTTTTTCACTTTATGCACTTATTCAGCCATCGATTTGTGCACATACACACACAACTGTTATAACTGCGAGAGAATTACGTTGTAAAGTTGTGGTTACGTCGAACATTTCACAGTTCCGCTGTGCAAGGTACTCGGAGGCGTTGGACCTCTTACTCGCCCCTCTCCGTGATTTCCAACAATGATATTAGGTCATATAAAATTATATTATCCGACCTAATCCTTCAAAGTAAACGCCCCCTTAGTTTTTTATTTTGGTATTATTTCTAGGGTTTATCTTTATTGCATATTATTTATATGTATAAAATATTTATGTATATTTTTTATAATACTTTCTCCGTCTTACTTAATTTGTCCACTCTTTCTATTTATGTCTGTCCCACATAATTTATCTATTTATTTTTTTGTAAATATAATTATAGACTTTAATTACATTTTAAAATTCATAATATATCATTTTTATTTTAATTAAACTATTTACTCATCATAATCTTAATCTATAGTTATATTTATTAAATTATAATTATTTTCACTAATACAATTTGTAATTACTTATTAATTAGCAATATCTAAAACTCCATGCTTAAGTTAAAAGAGACAAATTAGTTGAGACGGGAGGGAGTAGTACTTTTATGTATTGCTTATTTTCGATATTATTTTTATAATCTATAGCGTAGAAGTTATATAAATATTCAAATTTAATTAAAATGCATGTCTATTTCCGTCATGATCAAGAATATCATTAAATTTATATAACTATTTTTATACAACATTAATGCATTTTGACAAATTGGTTATTAATATAGAATGCCGACACCCTTCTTCATATGCAATGACCCATTTACTTTTGTCAATTATGTTATATCAATCATAAGCTACTTTCTTTAGAAGTTGGATTGCCACCATTGCTTCAATAAACTCCAATGGATCAATAGATGCCATTGCCCTCAATTACATATCCTTCAATCTTAGATCTATATTAATTGAAGTTGGAATATACATGTCTAAGGCAAAATCGATGTCAGCCACAAGAAGGATGGAAAAAAAGAATATGCTCAACTGGACTTGTTATCCCAACATGTCTATCATATGTGAGACACGCGTGATACCAACCGTGCACAATGTATCTACATACAAAATGCAAGAATTTGTGTTATTAAAAAATATTTAACAAATTATGAATTATAATTATTATAATGGCATACTTACTAATTGAAGAAACATAATGAAGATTCAATACTCTCTTTATCAACAATGACAAATGCTAAAGGTAGCACATGATGGTTGGCATCTATAGTAGTAGCAATGAACATAACATGCTTGTATTTTGCATATAAATGAGTCACATCCACACTAATCATATTACAAAAATGCGATAAGCTTTAATGCAAAGTCTAAATGCCCAAACCACATACCCCAGCGTGTACTCTTTTTAATGTGCCATTTCTACATGTCATCACTCAACAATAGTATTTGATGCATACTTTTGAAGTATTTTCATATAGGTTGGGTGTTCTTGCAATTTGCAATGAACTCTCGCATGTCCTATAAACATCTTCAATAGCCCCTTTAAAGCTATACGATGCCGTTGAATAAGAAATATCAAACACAAATTCTATCTTCACCACTTTATCCATATTTTCTAACTCATATGCCATATTTCTTCTTACAAACTCCTTCAATAAATTTGCTATCATGTTAACATCCAAGTTACTATGTCTCAACGATAGATCATTTGGTGATCAGACATCACTATAATTAACTGTAAATATTCTAAATGTGGTTTATATTATCCATTGGTTTGCAAATTTGTTTCTTTCCAAAGTACATGTGCTAAGCACAAATATAAAACTGTAAGTAGAATTTATTGACAAAATAAATATTAAGACCTAAAAATATATAGAAATATATCCTAGTAAAGTACGCCTATCAATTCTCCCTATACCTAAACTATGCTTATTCTAAAACCAAATGATTCATACCATAATATTTTCACAACCATCGTGTTCACGTATGTCAAACAAAACATCATCAAATTCATACATATATATAGAGAGAGAGTGAGAGTGCTACTCTCACTTTAAGTGTTTAGGCTAAGAACACTCTATGCACATTAAGACAAGCATAATGCCTTAGGCTTACTCCAAAATATGTGGAGGAATCAATTTTGAGCATTAATTGCTTACTGTAATTAATTCCTTAGAAAAATATAGACATGACCCTTTATGAGCTTTAGGAAAATTGAAAATCATTTTGCAAACACCTTTGAATGTACGGTTGTCTTGCTAAAGTAGGGATGCTACCTCATAAACATATAATAGTAAGTCCTAAGTTAGTGGAATACATTTTCATTGATAAACACATAATAATACTACTTATCATTTCTTGATATTCAATTCAAAAACTACAGACATCCCAAAATATATGATTTTGTAATCATATAATCCATCGCTCTTTAAAAATATGTTTCTTGCGATTGTTGGCACTGAGTCTATTTTGGCCAGTTGAGATCATAAAACAATAGATCAAGATGGAATGGAAATAAATGAATCCAATTTCGAACCAGGTCATGAACACGAGCTTAGAAGAAGCAAGCAAACACGAGTTAAAAAGTTATTTGGAGATGACTAGTTCACTTATCTTCTTAAAAATGAACCCCGGCATGTTGAAGCAATAAAGCCGTCGTAGACACAATTCTATAAGAAAACTTATAACAGCTAAAATTATTATCATTGACCATGTTACGTCAAAAAATTAACTTAGCGGATTCACTAACCAATTGATTAAACTGTGATGCGGTTTACTATTTGACTAGAGGAACGAACCTTAAACCTGCTCAAATATAAGTCTTACAAGGGAAAACTCAACCTTAAAATATTGAAGATCCTAAGAGAACAAGGTTTAATAGGACAACTGGCCTATAAGAGTTATGTGTGTCACTGTGGAAGGCTAACAGTCTCGACCGATTCTTATCAACAAATTGTGAAAAAGTAAGGATAATAGTTTAATGATTATTACGTGAGTGAAGTGTCACCAGAAAATTTAAAGAAATCACCTATATGAGATAAAAATAGAGCCCCTTCGAGGGAGAACTTTTTAGGCTCAATATTTTAGAAGCTCTCGTAAAACAAATAAGGGTTTCATGGGCAAAATGGGCTAAACAATGAGAACCAAATTATGAAAATTAATTTTTTGTTAGCATGTAGTATATTTACTAGAAAATTGAACAGTTCAAGGACAATATGCCTCCTATTGAACTGTTGGTAAAAGCAACATATTATTCAAGAGAAAATTTAAATGGAAACTTATTTATCTTATGCAAAATTCTCAGTCATAATCCTTCTTTTCATTCATAGGATTGTTGAGAGCATAAAGTGATGAAAAGAGAAGAAAAAGATGATAATTTGTCCCACATTGAAAATAAAAAAACAAGCCACCCTACTTTAAATGGTTTTGGACTCTATTAATTATTGATGAACTAATTCGGCAAGTGTTTGAGTGGCATGTGAATTGTGTGGGCTTGGGCTTGTTTATTTCAAATGTCAAAGATTAGCCTTAGGTTTGGGACCGTGGGGGCTTGTGGCTTGTGGGCCGAACCCAACATATTAAATCAAATTATAAATATACGAGGAGTCGGTTGCAATTCATTGGAACGGCAAAAAGTGGAGATGAACTGATCTATTGGAGTAAGTTTTCAAAGTTGTTTTTTCTTTGCCATTAATTACAAACTTAAATCTACATGCATAACATATCAAGTTTTTTTTTTTTTTCAACATGGATAATATGTTGTTTATTTTAATTTAGCAGCATGTTGAATGCTTGAAATGAATCCTATTTATTTAATTAATTATATAATTTAATTTTATAAATTAAAGACAATTGAGTTTTCAACATTCAACAAACTCCGGAATTAAAGTACTTAGCATTTGATCCGAACTTTTTTTTTTCTTTTCTGAGTTCCCTTCTATTAAAATTCTGCAAGTTTTTATTTTCTAAAGTTCGATTTGTTGTGAAATATGTTATTTCAATACATCTCATCTTGGAGGGCGATCAATGACAAGTCAAATTTACTTTAAAAAATTCACATACAACATGAGACTCGAAACATGTGGTTTGATTTTCTAGTATCTCTGTTATTCACGTTTTATTTATAACAATTTTTTCATTGAATGTTTTGAATACAAAATAGTAATTAAATAATATATTTTAAAAAATCGTTATATATTAAAATATTATAATTTAATTTTTTATTGCCTTGGCTTACACGTGTAGTTTTTGTAAAATTGATTCGTAATAATCTTTAAAAAAATGCACTAAGGCTATATTGATTTTTTTTTAATAAATATACAATATTATGAATATTTATATTGCATAAAATATATCCTATTCTACAATTATTTTATTAAAATATGAAAATATAAATAAAAAAATAAATATAAAAAGAAAATATTCTACGTAATTACAACATTTAATTTTTGTAGTTATTTAGTAAATTTCTAAACAAATAATAAAATTATAAATCCTATATATATATATATATATACCCATCTGGTATTAACTATGATTTTATCAATTATATCAATTCAAAATTATGAGAGAATTTAAAAATATAGATCATACTTTTAATTATAGTAATAGCCGCAAACCTTTAATGTAATTAGACGGGGCTACTAGTAGTAATAAAAATACAAGGAAATAGGGATGACAAAGGATATGTGTAGACCTTATACCCGACTTTGACTTTACCAATTTATTTGGGGTCGGGTCTAATTATTTAAATATTGGGTTGGGTATGAGTTGGGTTTTTAATAAATTTTTTAAGATTGGGTCAGATCGGGACCAAGGTTTAATTCACTACTAGAAATATATAGAATTGTCTCGAAAAAATTGTTTTGAAATCAATGTAGATACGAGACAATTTGTTGAATACTCTCGGAAATTGTTTCAAAATTTTTTCCGTGGCCGTTTGATTGTGACAATTTGTGAGGTCATAGAGAGCCGAGACAAATTATCTTGTTAGATTGACCGAGAAAATATTGTAACAATATATTATCTCGAAAATACTCGCAAACTTAGTTGAGACTATATTTATCTCGAACAACTATGGCAATGTCCAAGAAACTATATTTTGTTTTATATCTCAAAAATCCGGGACAATATCCAAGACAATATATTGTCTCGAATACCCTTGACAATATCCGAGCTTATATTTTTCTCTCAAACAAATGTGATAATTTTTTTAGGCTATAATTTGTATCAAACAATTGTAAAAATATCCAATACTTTATACTATTTCGTTTAAAATAATTTTAACAAAATTCAAGTTTATATTTTATACTATATAATTAATTAATATATTTGTTGGCCTTTTTATATTACATTTCTACTAAAAATTTGTGCATATAATCAATTAAAACAAAATTACTATCACAAATGATTACATCGTATTTCAAATAAGCACACTAGAATTAAACTACAATTTTCATGATAATACGTATATAAAAAAAAAAAAGGCTGAAAATTATGTCTCCATCCACAATGAAATTCTTCGATCCTTCATTCTCATCAAAGCTACATCTTCTCCAATAAAAAATATAATTTGTCATGACTAATCTTCTGACCCGAAATTGATAGAGCTACTGAGATTCGTGCTGATGTTCTTTCATATTTTTTCTTTCCTTCCACTAATTTGATAGTGATAGAGCTGCTTTCAAACAATATTTGCACAAGAAAATCACACATTATTGTCATATGTTTTCAGCAACTATTTTTTTAGAAGTAGAAAATAAAAAACTTACAGATGGAATTGGACAAATTTATATTCAAATAAGATAGACATACCTATCTAACTAATTAAAAAACTATCTAAACAATTTAAGGAGACATTAATAAAAACAATACATCTAAACAAATGAGTATATACAAATTATACAAATTAAAGAACAAATACAATACAAACTTACCATAGAAGAGAAGTTCTATTTATACATGTAGAAAATAAATAAGTAGGTAAATGTGAATGTGGGTAAGTAAATGTAAATGTGGGTGAGAAAAATTATGATTGTGGAGTAAAAAATTAGCTAGATTAGTGGGGAGTTTTCTAGTCAAAGTTATTGTAGTTTTTATATTTTCATATTTATTATAAGATATTTTTTTTTTTATTTTGATTATATTTTAATTTAATTTTTTATTATAGATAAATAGATTTAATTGAAAAATAATTATAATGTTGATAAAATTATTGATTATACTTCCATTAACAATGATTGAAAAATAAATATTTTAGTGACTTATTTAAAGATAATTTATATATTCGAAATATTTTTTTATGATTTATTTCGAGACAATTCAAGCTTTCAAAATATTTTATGTTAGTTATTTTAAGATAATTTCTACTCTTAAAATATATTTCGTGACTCGCTTTTGAGATAATTCAAACTCTCGAAATATTTTTTGTTACATATTTTAAGATAATTTTTACTTTTGAACTATTTTTATAGATTTATTTTGAGACAATTTATGGTCTCGGAATATTTTTCGTGACTTGTTTTCAATTCATGCTTTCCATATATTTTTTGTGATTTATTTTGAGATAATTTTTACTCTCAGTGGTGTTTCGAGACAAATATGCAACAATAAATTGTCACGAAACAAATTTTGAGATTATGATCAAGAGAATTTATCGCGGTAATGTCTCAAATCATAGTTGAGATACTAATTTGTCTCGAACAAAGGTTTCGTGACAGAAGATTGTCTCAGAATTTTTTTCCGAGACAATTTTTCGAGATAAATGAGCACTTTTGTGGTAGTGATTGTAGACCCTATCCGACCCGGACCCAATTAATTACATGATAAATTTTATTATTATTATTGTTAGTGTTGGTGGTGGTGGCAACAAAGCATCTATGTTGTATGGGTGAATATTTATAATTCTGTTACCACAAAAAATTAATCCTTCAGACGCATCAAATAGTTGACGTGTATAGTCATTTCAATAACCACCAACTCCCTAAAAGCCACTCGACTGCGTAAGTTAATACAGATAATAGTTTTGAAATGAAATAAATTTGAAGCCGAAGGACCGCCTATGTTACTATTTCCGTAGACAAGGCAAGTAACATGGAAAAAAGAAAAAAGATTATTATTTCCATGGAAAAGTTAAAATACATTAAAAAAAGGGGAGGGGGGAGGGGGCAATATTCTTTTTCAAGGAAAAGAATGCTAATATGGATATGACAAAGTCCACGGACAAGAATATTTTTAAATGAGCACTAATCATGTGTTGATATGAAAATTAATTTAAGCATTTACTAAATTAATAAAAACCAGTAATTAATTAAAAATAATTAAGTAAATTATGATATTTTTTTAATCAAGGGTAAGGATGAAGTTTCAGTATGTTAAATTTAGTCATTCAGTGCACAATCCGTGTTGTTTTTAAATATATAACTATGCACAATGTGAAAATTATGGATAAAGTAAAGTTCATGGACAAGAAAAATAAAAATAAAATAATATCCATTGATAAAAGAAAAAATATAGTATTTTTCAAGAAATTAAATGAATAACCGTGGAAAAGTCAAGGTTAATATTTACGTGGAAAAATAAGCATGTACGTGAACCAAAAAATAGAGGAGAACGAAACCATGAACACTACTTGGAGATTGTGGCCACAAAACAAGAAAGAAGAAAAAAAATTGCAGAAGATTGATTTGGCGGCGAATAAACTGCTGAAACTCTTATAGGATATCGGATTTTATCTTGATTATATTTGATTTTGATATGATATCAGATTTTTATGTTGATTATAATATCTCGGATTTTTGTTACAAAATATCAAGATTTGTTACAAGATTTCAAAATTATCCAGTATTATGATAAGTTCCCAATTTAGATTTAATTAGGAAATAAATAATAATTATTATATATTTATTATTTTCTTGTACAAAGGGTTACGTCCCTTCATATTTCTAATATGTTAGAACGGTGTATTGATTGATATACACCGTTTAGATTATAAAAATAGAGTATGTTGTATTCCTTGTAACTCAGATTCACACGTCTCAATCAAAAGTGATATTTCTTCTTTTATTTATGCAATTTATTTAATTTTCGCATCTTTTTTACTTTTTTTTTTTCATAATTTCTTACTATCAAATTTCTGGGTACTGCATTTGATACAAATTAAAGATTTAATCACTCTAAAATGCTCCAGAAAGAAGTCCATAGTTATCATCAAGTTTAAGAAATTTCAACCTACGGTAACAATTTGTCATATATATATATTTAATTTATTTGTTTGAAATAAATAGATTTTTTTTTAGGTAAACAAAGTTGAGTCAAGCTTGTGTTGAAATTTTTTGAATTTGCCGGGTTTGGCGGATCAGACGGATTTGGTAGGTACATCATGGGTAAGATCCGGATACATACGGGTCCGGGTACATTGGGGTCTGGGTAGGATTTTGGGTCAAGTAATATAAATATAGGTAGGGTCTCGGGTCCATATATACCTGACCCATACCCTACCCATTGACATCCCTAACGGGAAGCGAATAAGACTAATTAATGTTGACTGAGAGCCTTGAGGTGTAATTCATATTTGGATAAAATTTTGTAAAAGTAATTTTTTTTTTTTTTAATATTTGGATGTACTAAATTAAATATAATTTTAAACTGTTAAAATTATCAAAACTACATATTGTTAATGTAAATGTATTTTCTATTTAACTTTTTATAACATTTATAATAAATTTTATTAATTATATTTAAAAATTTTAAATTATGTGTAATATAATTAAAGGTATATTTATTGAATTTTGGTAACTTGTAGTTTTTGAAATTTTAATTTAATTATAATATATATTAATATATAACTTAACTTAAAATTAATTGTAGTCTAAATCTACTTTAAAATTTTATAAATTATAGTTAATAATTTTAAATTGCTACTATAATTAATATATATTTTAAATTTGGTATTTTAATTATAATTTAAGTATAATATACTCCTTTCGTTCACTAAATTTACTATGATTTTTCTTTTTACTCTGCTCGATTTACCCTATTATTAATTTTGGCCAAGATAATAAATCATATTTATTTAAAAATTACATCACTTTCAAAAAAGAAATTACATGTCACAAAGTAAAATTACAAGCTTCTTTAAAAAAAACAATTACATATCACTTTCAACAAAACAATTATCACTTTTAGAAAATAAAATTACATATTATTTAAAAAAAATATATATCACTTTCAAAAAAAAAAATTATATCACTTTTAAAAAATAAAATTACACATTATTTAAAAACAATTATATATCACTTTCCAAATGTAAAATTATATATCACTTTAAAAAAATAAAATTATACATTATCTTATTTCTAAAAAAATAAAAATTACATAAAAATATTAAATTATACAGTATTTTTTCAAACAAATAAAAATTACATATCACTTTTTAAAATACAAAAGTACACATTATTTAAAAACAATTATATATCACTTTTCAAATGTAAAATTATATGTCACTTTTAAAAAAAAATAAAATTATACATTATCTTATTTCTAAAAAAAATAAAAATTACATAAAAATATAAAATTATACAGTACTTTTTCAAACAAATAAAAATTACATATCACTTTTTAAAATACAAAATTATATACTCCTTTCATCACACTTAATTTGTTTATTTTAGCTTAGACACCACGTTTTAGATATTATGTAATTAGTAAGTAATTAAAAAATGTATTAGTAAAAATAATTATGACTTAATAAAAAAAAATTATAGATTAAGATTAAGATGACTAAATAGTTTAATTAAAATAAAAAAATTTATAAATTATGAATTTTTAAATGTGAGTAAAGTGTATAATTAATTATATATATTTTTTTTAAAAAAAGACAAATTATGTAGGAACGAATGGAAATAAAATAATTGACAAATTAACTAGGATGGAGGAGTATTATTTCTAAAAAAATTAAACAATATACTCCAAAAATAACAAAATATACAAAATACCACAAAACATTTAACTCGAAAAATAGAATGGAACTACAATATTACTCGGTAAATGGAATAACACTGTAAATGTCTGCAAAAATAGAGAATTTGAGGTTGGGTTGAGCCCCAATCCCCCAAATTTGCCCAACCTACTGAAAAAATTTTAAAAGATTTTCTTAATTTTCGTATTGAAACCAAATATTCTAAATTCGCCGGACCGAGGGAGTATAAACTAAAACAAAAAAAATATAATTATATTTTTAACTTTTAATTTAAGTATAATATAGTATAAATTAATTAATTTTTATATTATTATTATGATCAAAACCATAATTTTAATTTAGAAAAAAATGTTTTTTTAATCCAGTAACTAACTACTCTTACAGTTGCGATACTAAAAAATAATTGTCCCTTTAATTGAAAAGTGTTTTTGTTTTTATTTTATTTTTTCTTTTTTGAGAAGTTATTGCAATATTCCTCTCTAAAAATACTACTGAACTTCAAAAGATATTTTTACTCTTTGACAAAAATTAATACAAACAAATATAAAGTATCTTATTAGGTTCAGCTGGGGTTTATCCAGTGCGCACTTTCGGGTAGTGGCTGCGGGTTCCCAAGTCATCCAAAAAAAATAAATATTAAGTATCTTTTGGTCATGGGTTCAAACCCCCGACGCCTCAGGTCACTTGCCACACATAGTTCGCCTAGTGAGACTTTTCCGTCGAGTCTGGTTTACAGGGTATTAGGTTCGATCGGAGATTTACCCCGTGCGCACTTTCGGGCACCGGCTGCAGGTTCCTATGTTATCCAAAAAAAAAATATATAAAGTATCTTTTAGTAGCACAAGTCAAAAGTATATGACAACCAATTCAGACATGGCCTTATTAATTAAGCCAAGAGAACCATAAAATAAATATGAGTAAATTAATTAATCCATTAATGAATTAATTTGGTGAAAGGTGAAAATTAGTAAACAATATTTACATGACATGTGTATTCCAAAATTTGGAGGTGGTTAGATGGGCGGATTAGTCTTTCAAAATATAACTGAAATTAAAACATTATGTATATATATTACTACATATGTTTTGTGGTTCATATCATGTATTTGTGCAATCTTGTATTTTGTACTAACATATGTCATAACATATGATGCATGCACGGCTGGCAGTGGTGAACTCAAAAAATTTTATTGGCTGGTGGAAATTTTTGTAATATATATAGTTTGACTTTCTCCTTTAAATTTTTTTTTTAAATATAAAAAATTATACATTCAAAACAATTTTATTTGGACAATTGAATTGAATATTTGTAATAATAATTTTGTATTAATATAATAGAGATGGCTCATTTTTTTAATTTCAAAAATTGTACTCTCTCCGTCCTAAACACCGTGCAACATTTGTGTTTAGCACGAAAATTTAAGTGGGGGGAGTATTAAGAATGGTAATTTGAGATATTTTGGATATCAAATGATGTGATTGGAGAGAGAAATTATTATTTGTTTTTTTTTATTTGAGTAATGTGATGGGATAAAGTGAAGTGTATATGAATATATGTATAAAAATATTGTTAATTATTTCTAAATTTGAAAATATTGCAGTGAGTTTGGGATAAAAAAAAAGGAAATATATTGCAGGATGTTTGGGAACACTACAAAAAAAAATAATATATTTGTAACGGAATTCCGTCCCTAAAGTTCACGTAGCTAACGTAATTCCATTCATAATTCCGTCTCTAATGTCATTAGTAACGGAAAAAATAGATTTAGAGGCACAAATATTTTGTTACAAAAATAATTTTTTATTATAGTGGAAGGAGGGAGTACTATATAATACAAAAAATAAAAAAAAAATAATGCATTTGTATAATGTTAAGATGTATATTTGTAGTGAGATCAATTGCTACCTTGACTATTAATATGTGAAACATTCATAGCTACGTTGCAGATTAGCCTTCAAATTAGTTCCAAGCACACCATAAGTGGCCGTCTGAGAAATGGAGGTGTTGTGTCATGTGTGCCGCCCTATTTCACAAATTACAGATTCATACCAAACCCTAGATTCATCCCATTGTGCCACCCACAGACATAATTTCTTTTTTAATTAACGAAAAGAATGAAGAAATATAAGATAAAGCATTATGGATTAATAATCATCCCTATATAATGTTCATCCATCATCACCCCAATCTCTCTCAATAAATACCCTCTCTCTCAAGATTTTGTAAAGCAAAAGAAAAAAGAAAAAAACAGAAAGACAAGCAGCAGCAAAAGAAGAAAATGGCCAAAAATGCTGCAGCAAAAGGATTTACTGAAGAAGAAAAAGAAAGCATGGCAATATGGCTTGTTGGTCCTAAAACACTCCAAATTCAGCCTTACAAGCTTCCCCCTCTTGGTAATAATTAATTATTCACATATATATATATTTACATATGTGTGTGTATATCTCTATGTTTTCTCAATTCAAAAATTCTTTTTTTTTTTTTTTTTTTTGAAAAGGGTTTAATTTTATGTATGTGCTGATCCATATCAATTAGGGCCACAAGATGCAAGAATCAGAATCAAAGCCGTAGGTATCTGTGGAACTGATGTTCACTTCTTCAAGGTGATAGATACATGCATACATATACATAATATGACTATTTATATGGGTGTGTTTATTTCAATGAGTTTGGAAAAAATTTGGTTTGAGTTTGATATAACTATTTATATATATATATTTTTTTTCGCAAAATACAAAGCTCAAATAGTAAAATTTGAGAAACCTAGCTAAAAAAACAAACCCTAAATATTTGGATTCGAGCACAATTGGGATGTGACTATTGCTGAATTCAGGAGTTGAAAGTGGGGGATTACATAGTAAAAAAACCGATAATTCCAGGCCATGAGTGTGCCGGAATAGTCGAGGAAGTAGGGGCCGACGTCAAGCACCTGTCTCCCGGCGACCGTGTGGCCATCGAGCCGTCAATAGCGTGCTGGCAGTGCCACAGCTGCCGCCAAGGAAGGTACAACATGTGCCCCGATTTGAAGATCTTTTCCCTGCCCCCTGTCAACGGCGTCCTCGCCAACCACATCGTCCATCCCGCCAAAAATTGTTTCAAACTACCCGACACATTGACCTTCGAGGAAGGCGCAATGTGCGAGCCCCTCAGCTGTGCAATACACGCTTGTCGGCGCGCCAATGTAGGTGTCGAGACCAATGTATTGGTAGTTGGGGCCGGACCGATCGGACTCCTCACAATGCTTGCGGCTCAGGCTTTTGGATCGCCAAGAATTGTGGTCCTCGGCATAAAGGATTCACAGTTGGAAGTGGCTAAAACTCTCGGCGCGGATGGCGTTGTAAAGGTTTCGAGAAACATTGATGTACGTATATTTTCTTGACAAAATTGTAGGTATTTATTTTATAACATAGTTCTATGTTAATTAGTCCGATTTAGTATAGTTTACATATTTATAATATATCTTTCTATATGATATATGTCGTATAAACTATTACGGTTTAAATTTATATCTAATATGTTAGATTAAAATGCTGCATAATTAAGGGATTGAATTATTCTCTTTTAGGATGTGGAAAAAGAAGTCGAGGAAGTTAAAAATGTGATGGGTGCAAGAATCGATGTAAGCTTCGATTGCGTAGGGAATAGCAAGACGATGTCGACGTCACTAAAAGCCACATCGTCGGGTGGAAGGGTTTGCCTTATCGGAATACGGAATGTCAATCTGACTGCACCACTAACAGACAACATTGCCATAAGGTATCTAATATATACTTCATCCGTCCACTTACAATGTTTACGTATTTTTATTTTGGAATGTCCAATTACAAAGTTAATATTTCATTAAATATCCTATTTTTTCCACAAATACCCTTACTTTAGATCACATCGTTACTTTTACACAAAAAAGTAAGAGCAAAAATGTCATTATACTACTTTTAACTACTCACTGTAATTAAAATACTATTATTTCTTAGATACCGCGCCAAAAATAAATGTAAACCTTGTAAATGGACGGAGGGAGTATATTTGAAAAATTAGAAATCAACTTTTATATTTATAGCCAATGATTTTTTTTTTTTTACCCTAATATCCTGCAAATTATGCCCGACCGAAAAGTCACTGGCCAATGATTTTTCTTATTATTATATGACATGAATTTTTAATTATGTTTTAATTTCATATTTTATAAAAGAAACAAATTGTTACTATTGTCCTAAAGTTGTACAGAGAGTATAAGAAAATTGCAAAAAAAAAAAAATATTCTATATATATCTCAATTATCACTTTTCTCCTCTGTTTATTTTTGCTGGCAAAATATATTTTTCACTTTGCAAAGGACAAAAATGTAGGACGTTCACACCACGCTTGGTCACACGCAGCCAAAAGATAGCGACTTTTGCAAAAATGTAAGATATATTTTGCTAACAAAATAAATATAGGAGAAAAGTGATAATGGGTATAGAATTTTTTTTCTTTATTATTGATTCTTTTAGATGCCTTGTCTATTTTTATTTGGATTTTGCATTTAAATATTATTTTGAGGTAAAAATTTTGTAAGAACACATTAAATAATATTTTTTTATCAAAAATTATGAAAATTAAATAGTAAAAAAAAAAAAAAAAAAGAAAAAAAACCAAATCCTTTATTTTAACGAGGTAATGAGACAACATTTAATTGAAAAAATTATGCGGAATAAAAATAGTAATTGGTCCAGTAGCATTCTTGACTTTTGATATATCAGGAATGCGAAAAATATTGTTAAGAGTTCCTTAAAAATATGTAATATAGAATTTTAACATTTGCTTATAAAATCAAAGTAGAAATTAAAAAAATATATAATATGCCATCTCTTAAAGTTCAATTTAAGGGTATGTTTTTTAGAGGAGATTGGGGAAAGTTGAGTTTGGATTTGATTTTTATTTGAATTTTGGGATGAGTTTGGATTTTGTTATTTATTTTGAGTTTGGTTGGGGTTTGGGGAATTTTGATATGTATTTGATTTGATGGATAATGAATAAAATAATATAAATGTATATTAAATTGAATTGATAAAATTTATATTGTATGATTTGATTATGAATTTATATTATACCCAACATATATATA
This sequence comes from Andrographis paniculata, assembly GCF_009805555.1. Taxonomy (NCBI): domain Eukaryota; kingdom Viridiplantae; phylum Streptophyta; class Magnoliopsida; order Lamiales; family Acanthaceae; genus Andrographis; species Andrographis paniculata. The sequence goes on along the minus strand of NW_026137621.1, from coordinate 1,482,761 downwards.
TTTAAATTTTTATTTATTTGTATTATAAATACTTTATTTCCTACAAAATGACATATACTCCCTCCATCCCCAATCTATCTATCCATTCTGTTTATGCACGGGATTTTAGGAATATTAGTATAATATTGGGATAAAGTAGAAATAAATGTAAAAAGACTAAATTAACCCTATTAGTATTGTACGATATAGAGGTAATGGCATTTGTGTAATATATTGTAAATTAGAAGGGTATTTGTAATGTTAGGTAGATAGTACAATTACTAAAAAAATGAAACAGATACTTTGTTATGAGACGGACCAAAATGAAAAAATGGATAAATTGTTAGGGGACAGAGGAAGTATATTGTATATATATATTTTTTATTTAATTATAATAAATATTAAATAAAATTTTAATTTAAAAAAAAAAAAAAACAAAAACAGATGGTTTGGCGCACATTTTACTGTATACATTAATTGCATAGTAAATTGGGGCCAAACCCCTGGAGAAACATACCCTAAGAAATAAATACATCTATTTCAGCTAAAATATATAGATTAAAGATATACACATATTACCCATAAATAAAACAGCAATTTAAGCCATTTATTTTTTTGTAGTAGGCTCTGGCCAAATGCCCCTTTCGCCCCTGCCAAGGCGAATCCTGAATCAATTAGGTTGTGTTCTTTTGCAAGTTTTATTACTAATTTTTACTATTTAGATTTTTTTTTAAATATTATATCAAACAATTATTATTATTTTTTTTATATTAATATTACAAATTTATTTTACATTAAAAAAATCAAATTAACTTCGACATCAAACAGTTATTCAAAGTCAATTTTTTACTATTAAAAAATCCAAACTAAAAAATTAAAACTCACAAACAACACAGCCTTATATATTCAAGATTAAATATACTAATTTTATTGTACGTTCTACATACATTTTCAATGTCTAATTATTGCGCGTACCTAATGTATGTATAATTGTCAGGGAGGTGGATCTTGTGGGAATATTTGCCTACACAAACACATGGCCATTGGCAATCGAGCTTTTAAGGAGCGGGAAGATAGACGTGAAGGCGTTGATCACGCACAGATTTGGATTCTCCCAAAAGGAGGCTCAAGAAGCTTTCGAAACGAGTGCAGACGATGGCAATGCAATTCAAGTCATGTTCAATCTCTAATATGAAACCAAATTAAAAAGACAAATCGGTTGGGCTGTCTTCCTATATTGCATCCCATAACTAATAAAACAGTTGCTGCTGTCTATAAACTCTTCGTATACATACACATAGCCTTTTCGGACTCCTGCTATGTATCTTTATTGGAAAAATTACAAAAAATGTATTTATATATATATATATATACAATTATAACTATTGTCTTTTATTTCTATTACTGACAAAATATTACTACCACAAAAAATGCTAAACTATCTCGGAAAATTTTTTCGAAAAAAAACTTCCGAGACAATATTGTATCACAAAATCTTTCTTCGAGACAAATTAGTGTCTCAACTATGGCGAGACATCACCGCGACACTTTGTGTCGACCATGATCTCGAACATTATTTCATGACAATGCATTTTCATATATTTCTCTCGAAACGCCACCAGAGTAACTATTATTTCGAAATAAGACACGAATAAAACCCTGAGGTTTGAATTGTCTTGAAATAAGTCGAGAAAAATATTCCGAAAGGACTATGCATTGTTTCGAAATATGTCACAAAACACATTCCGTGAGTATGCATTGTCTCAAAACAAATCACGAAAATACTCTGTGAATATATATTGTCTCAAAATTCAACACGGAAATTTTTTTTGGGAGCATTAATTGTGTCGAAATAAGTCACAAAAATACTTCGATAGTTTGAATTGTTTCCAAACAAGTTGCAGAAGATATTCCGAGAGTTTGAACTATCTTCAAATAAGTCGTCAAAAATATTATGAGATTATGAATTATCTCGAAATAAGTCACGAGAAATACTCCGAGAGTTTGAATTATTTGGAAATAAGTCCCAAAAAATAATTTGAGACTTTCAATTGTTTTGAATTAAGTTGTGAAAGTATTACGAGAGTATGAATGTCTCAAAACAAATCACGAAAAAAATCTTTGAATATATGTTATCTTGAAATTCATCACGAAAAAATTTCAAGAGAATAAATTGTATTGAATTAAGTAACAAAAATATTTCGAGAATTTGATTTGTTTAAAAAAAAAAAAGTAGCAAAAATTATTAGGAAAGTAGCAAAAATCACAACATAAGTTAAATAAATAAATAAATAAATAAATAATTATTAATATATTATATAATTATATAATTTAAATTAAAATATTTAGTATCACAAAATAAAAAATATATTTTATATAATTTAAAAGTTCAAATAATATTACATTATTATATTCCACTTATATCATAATAATATCTACTCAATTTATTATTATAGATTAATATTTCTGTTACAAACAATAATTATAATAAATAAATAAATAAATAACTACATTTAATTGATATTTCACAACCATCTCAATCTTATAAATTTTCTTTCATCAATTTGTTGATGTATTTGTTCAACAAAAATAAAGTAAAATTCAAAGATATAGAAAATATCCTTAAACTTGATTAATTAGTGTCTGAGATAAGAAATCTCTAAACACTGTACGGTACATAAATACTCTAGAAATTACAAACTACAATACTGGAAATTGAAAGTGGTGATCCCCAAATCTGATTTTTGCTTTCTGAGAAGTTGATTGAAGATACCCTGTTAGTTGTTGACCCAGATCCTTAAATATCCCTGTTCGAAACTGCTGCCTGATCCGTTGTAACGATTACTCTTAACCGCCTAATAACCGCCACATGTCTCTAACCGCCTTACCAACCGCTTTATGCTTAGTCCCGACCTTATTGGCACAACCGACTACCTCTAGGCCCTTCCAAAAGTCGGTTGACCTTATCCGACCATACCAAACGCTCCCGAATTAGACAAACTACCGACTACAGGTTATAGCTAACGGACGGTTGATACCACCCGACCAATCCCAATCCTAAACAACTCTCTTTAGCCATCTAATGGGCCAGGTCTGGGCCCACTCATTTCTCCCAGTTTGGGCCATTTGACCTAGCCAATTTTTCTGTGCGTAACAACTTGCCCGCCGCCATCGGACTTTCAAACGTCACTCTTCGATTAGTGTATTGACAAGACGTTTGGAAGTCTGCAACTCACGCTACAGTGCTAGTCTGACTCTAATTCCGGCACATCAATGGGGTTTTAAATACCCCATTTAGCAATCATTACCCCTTATGTCATTTAAAAACCCCTTTTCCTCATCTGCTCACTTTACACACCCACAATCACAATAGTCCCCTTCTCACTAAGCTTTATCTCATCTCTTTCACAAAATTATCCTCTAATGGCGAATCAATACATTCCTGCCCTTCCCTTCGACGGAACCCTCCCAGAGGTCCCGTTTTCAGCCTCGAAAGTACTAACTCCGACCATCCGACCATACTGCACTACTCCCGAAGACTCAAATCGGATGAGGGAAGTTTTGGAATCCCGAAATTCCTTAGCCGTCAACAACCCTACTTACCAAGCAGTTCGCATTCGAGACAGCATCAAAACCCATCTCACAGACCCAAAAGATCCTTATCGCTCTTGGTATCGACGGGTATCAGAACACTTACAGACCCAATGGCGATCTCAAAAAATCGACCAAGCGATTCTATTGTCCACCATGCCGATCAATCTGCACGATAAGGTGCTCCTAGCCATGTCGGCCTTCTGGAATGCGGAAAATGGGACTTTTCTCTTACCGTCGGGCCCCTTTGGTCCGACTCTCATGGATGTGGCGATGATCGCTCATCTCCCAGTCGTGGGTGAAGACCCTGTGATGGGAGCCCTAGATGGGCAGGAGCCACCAGAAGACCATCTAGGGTGGTCTTTACAAGGCGTGAAGGAATGGGGCTGGACAAAGTTCGCGACCGACCAGCAAGGGGCTCCAGGGACCCCCGTGACCGACCGGGAGCATACTGCCTTCATTCTTTTTTGGCTTTGTAGGTACGTCATTGTTTCCCCTTCTAAATGCGTCCTTTCTTCTCACCTCGACCTGGCCATTCATATCGCGTCAGGTCGGTTCTTTTCCCTCGGCACTCTGTTTTTAGCCAATCTTTTTGAAGGTCTCACTAGAGTTAGCCTTCGTTTAACAGATAATGATAATAGAAAATTAGACACTGCCGCGTCGGGTCCTTTTTGGTTTTTGGAACTTTGGTTCCGTCTTTACTTCCCCGACGCGTTCAACTTAGGATCTCCGCCCACTAGTCCAATATCCGAGAAACATTTGGGATTAGCCCTCAACCGACTCTGCTTAGGACGCAGTAAACTCCAATCCTCCGACCCAATAATAACCACAATTTTGACAGATACCCGCAATAACTCTCGATTTTATATGTATAAAAAATATGTGGGTTATGCTCCCGACCACTTTTGGCCCTTTCCGGCACCAAATCCTCTTCCGACTCCTGAGCCTTGTCCTCATCCCACTTATCCTTTTGCCTGGGACGTTGCCCTCAAACCCAGGTCTCTTTTTAGCAGTAAAAAACTTGATAAAAAAGGGCAAAAAACTTTTTACACCTTTAATTACGAACCTCAATTCATGGCGCGTCAGTTCGGCTGCTGCCAAGGTATCCCTGGACCCGTCGCTTGTCCTCATATAATTTTTCAAAGTCCTGACCGACGGGTCCTACCTAATTCAATTCCTTCTTATATCTCCCAGCTCACCACGTATATAGTTTCCAATTCTTATATTCCTTTCCGCTCCAACCCTGAGACTGTGAATACATTCAATGAATGGTGGTCGGTTGTATGGGCCCTGATTTCCCCTGATAAGGATCGGTTGCTGAACGTACTCCTTCCCCCCCAAGGATTGGTTCTAGGGGCAGCTAGACATACCAGCACTCAGCAACAAACAGCCGCCCCGGGAGTCGGATCTAGCGTCCCAATGCGGAAAAGGAAAGCTTCCCAGCTTCAAACACCTCCGACCTCTGGGGCCGACCAGCAAGCTCCGGCGGCCCCTGGAACTACTAGGACGTCAACAAGGACCCGACCCCGAATAGGTAATTTTTTTGAAAACCTTGAACCATTTCAATATATCTTGACTTTGATTTCTCTCATTTCTTTCACCAGAACCGACCTTGGTAGCACCGACCACACAAACGACGCCAGCCCCAGCCGACCAATCAATTGTCCCTTTGGTCCAGTCTCAGGTAATCAATTAGCACTTTAACTTGTCATTTTTTCTGCAAAACTTTAAATGTTGATCTCCATTTGACTTCAGGCACTTCCTCTCCAAACCCATACTCCACTTCTCGCTTTGCCAATGAGCAGTCGGGCGGAAGACCTGACAAGGAGGCAAACTCTTCCTCCTGTGCCGAGGAGCGGTCGGACCAGGCACCCGACCAGAAGGCAATCTTTACCAGCACTGCCTATAGAACCCGTAAGTCCTCTTATCTGCAATACTTAGGGTTCTAATGATCAACCTTGGTGTGTTTAACAACAACATTTCCATACTTTTTCACAGACACCTTCACCAATCGCATCAGCAGCAGGGGTCTCTTCAGACAGCGAGGGGACTACCTCTCAGATGGGTCGACCGCCATACATGGCATCAGACTCATCCATTTCGAATGAAGAACCGGCTGCCCTTGCCGAAGCTGACCCTCAAGAAAACATCCCTGCTGCTGCTGATCCCGAAATAGTCCAATCGGATGCGGCCGCGCTGGAAGCCGAAGGTACCTCAGCTGCGGCTATCCCAGTTGCTCCTGAGGTACCGGCTGCAGTGGCCCTAGATGCAGCCGCCCAACCAGCAGCCGCCCAGCCAGCAGCTACCCTACCTCCAGCAATCGAGTGGCAAGCAGAAGAACCACCTGTGGCAGCCCAACCTCCAGAAATAGAAGAAATTTCTTCGTCCGATTCGGAGACTTATGTGAATTTGGTAAGATTAAACCAATTCATGCCATAATATTTCTTTCTAAAAATACTAACTGTTTTATATACTACTTTCCATAGGGACCCAGGTCGGCACCTCAGCGACCATTCGCAGCAGCCGACGAATCGGCTGCTGTTATACCAGCTGTCCGCCCTACTCGACCGACCTCATTGTTGCCCCCTTCAATTACAGCAGTTCGCCCAGAGGTAACATATATCTTACTCAATCGTTCCCAAATAATTTTGCACCTCCTTTGGAATACTTATTGAAACTGTAAGACTTGCAGGGGCCTTCTAACTTAGCTATCCTATCGACTGTTCCGGTTCCAGCAGAGGCCCAAACTATATTCACCGAGGCCATTAACCGTCCCCTTCCAGAATTAAGATCCGACTTCTTGGACAAACTCATTCAGACGGTTGGTGGCCTTCTTTTTTACACTCCGACGGAATCGCCAGCCGTCCCCATTCTGCATCGGCTGATGGAGAGACTTACTGAGCTCAAGACTGAAGTGTTAGTTATCGGACTCCTGTCAGCCGAAACGCCCCAGCCTGTCTTCGATCAAACAACACTGGAGAATTCTTTGGCTAAGACCCGAGAATCTCTTCAGCAAACTACTGGAAGGTTGGGCGGTCTCCTTAGCACGAAGGCTCTAGTTGATGAATCCATTCAGAAAAAGGAGGCAGAATTGCAGGAGCTAAGGAAAGAACAGTCCATCCTGGATAGTCAAATTGCCAATGAGCAGCGTCTGCTTGAGAGGTATACAAAGAACGAGGCCGAATTGGATCAAGAGCTAAAAACCCAAGCTCGATCTCAATTTATCAGAAGATATCAGACGGCTGCTAATACCAGAAGGCTATCCAGGGATGAGGTCAAATGGACAAATATAAAAACTGCCCTAGGGGCACTTTTGTAATACTTCCCTCTTTGTAATATAATTTGACTTAGTAATATATTTTTCCTTCTTCTCTCAAAAAAAGGATCACCTTCCAATTTCCAACTTTTGAGGAACCAAAAACAAACTCCTTCCTTAAAAGAACAATGTTTCTCACATATTAAGAAACACACCAAATTTCAAGGCATATTTTGAAAACCAAAACACCTGAAGTGTTAACAAACATGGCGAACGACCGACCTCATGTTCCATCAAGCAACTGGGAAGGTGTTCTTCAACCCTTCTTTGTAGGTAATCACCCTGTTGGTGGCCATGCAGAAGACTTGTTACATATACTCAAGCAACTAGACTTCAAATTCCGATTCTCCCAACGAGGTAGAAGAACCATTCATCGCGTCATCCGCCTAATGGAAAAAATCATTGAGGGGTATGAAACTCTTCGTGACATCCTTAGCCGCATTCCTGACCTCCATCATCACATGGAATTGATTGAACATCACGCAGCAACCATACTTCCAGACCTTGGTTGGGATAATATATTTTCCAATCAACGAAAAGTCTTTTCAAGATTGCGTACCATTGTTGACCGTGAATATCAAGCCATAACAGATATGCAAGCACGTACCAATCAAGATTTAGACGAAATGCAAAGCCAATGGGAGAGGTACCGACCAGATTTGGAAGATCTTATCGATGAAGAACCAGAACTAATATCCAATCATTGGGATGAAAATTCTGATCCAGAGGCAGAATACCTCCCACAAATACATGATGACTAACAGAAATGAACCTTAAAATAGGTTCGAACCCCATAAATGGGTTCTGAATAATATTTTGTTTCATGCAGTTTTGTTATCTGAAAAGGCAGGATAATACCTCTTCAGATATTTAGCATTAATACAATCATGTACTCTCTTACCTTCATGATTTACAATAATGAAAGCGCCATTCCCAATATTTTTTTGAATAATGTATGGTCCTTCCCAATTCGGTGACCACTTTCCCAATTGGTCAGTTTTCTTATATGTAGGAAGAATGGTGTTCCAGACTAGGTCTCCCTTTTGGAATGTCCTGTAAAAAACTTTCTTTCCGTAATTCCTTGCTCTGATTTCACTCTGTTTCACACTTTGACCTATTGCATGGAGTCGGTTAACATCCAAATCCTCCAACTGTTGCAACATAAGCTGTTGGTATTCTTTTGTAAGATCACCATCAGTAAATTCTGTTCGGCCAGACGATACTCGGATTTCGGCTGGTAAAACAGCATCTTGGCCAAAAGTGAGTTGGTACGGTGAGAACCCTGTGGCCGTATTTCTGGTATTCCTGTGTGCCCATAAAGCCCGAGACAATAACAAATGCCACTTTCTTGGGTTCCCTTCAACCATCTTCTTTATAATCCCAATAATGATCTTATTTGCTGCTTCCACTTGTCCATTGGCTTGGGGATAATAAGGTGACGAATGGTGTAATCGGACACCAAATTCTGCCAAGAAACTAGAGAACTTTTCCCCTGTGAAAACCAGGCCCTGGTCGGTTGTTATAGACTGAGGAATACCATATCTGTAAATAATTTGGTTCAAAACGAAGTCTATCACTTCTTTCTGATCTACATTTTTCAAAGCAACTGCTTCTACCCATTTGGTAAAGTAGTCAGTCGCGACCAATATGAAACAATGGTGTTTCGATGAAGCAGGATGTATCTTACCAATGATATCCATAGCCCATGATTTAAAAGGCCATGGTTTTACCAAAGATTGCAATTCGGTTACTGGCAAATGGTTTAAATTTCCATGTCTCTGACATTCCTGGCAGCCTTTGGCAAATTGTATGCAATCTTCAAAAATCTTTGGCCAGAAAAAACCCAAACGATGAATGGCCCATCTCATATTCAGACCTGCCCGATGAGCTCCACATATCCCACTATGTACTTCTGTCATTACCTCTAGAGCTTCTTTAGACCCCAAACATTTTAAAAGTAAACCTTCAAATGATCTCTTATACAAAATTCCATCTATCAATTGAAAACGTAAAGCCTTCAATCGTATCGCAATTGAAACATTCGCACCTGGATTTTGTAAATACATGATAAGTTCTGTTCTCCAATCGGTCGCTGTTTCACTAGTATCTTTGTGTCCGACTGTAACTACGCTGTCGGGCTCCTGTCCGACAGTCTCTTGTCCGACCATTCGATCACATATTTGGTCTGTCTTTCCTTCTATGTCTGACTTGACCTCCGAACACATATCCTCCAGAATTCCTTTACAGGCCCTTTGAGCCAACTCATCAGCACGTTGGTTTTCTTTCCTTGGAATGAACTCAATTATTACTTCTGAGATTTTTGTCAGTAACCGACCCACAATGTCCCTGTATCTGCGAAGATGAGGGTAATTGCAAACATATTGATTGTTTACCTGGTTGATTACTAATTGAGAATCCCCTCTTATGATTACAGACTGGACCTTCCTGGCTATTAAAGCCTCCAAACCCAAAATTAAAGCTTCATATTCTGCCGAATTATGGGTCATGGCTTCCAATCGTAGTTGTAAGTTGATCTTTTGACCGTCAGGTCCTTGCAAAAAGACCCCTGCTCCTGATTTGTTTCCAGAGGTGGAACCATCAAAGAACATCAACCATGTTCTGGTACTTATATAAGGCACACATCCGACCTGTAGATTATTCAGATATGATGAACAACTGAGTGGTCGGACACTATCATAAAAGGAATATCCGACTTGTGAGAATTCTGCTAAGAAGTCGGCTACTGCTTGTCCCTTGATTGCCTTCAAAGAGGAATGTTGGAGATCAAAAGGAGCCAATTTGATGGCCCACTTCATGAGTCTGCCCTTCATAGTAGGTCTCTGTAAAATCAATTTGATGAGATCCACCTTTGATATGACCTCAATTCTTCTGGGCAGCAAATAATGCTCGAGTTTAGTGCAAGCGAAGACCAATGAATAACACATTTTTTCTGGCATAGTGTAATTCAGTTCTGGTCCTGTAAGGGTTTTACTGAGATAGTAAATTGCCCTTTCCTTCCCGTCATCACCATCCTGTGCCAATAAACAGCTAACCACTTCATGTGTATTTGCCAAATAAAGTTTGAGCGGCCGACCTAGTTTAGGAGGCATTAAGACTAGAGGGTGAACAAATGCTTGCTTGATGGCATCTAAAGCCGTCTGTTGATCTGGACCCCATTCAAAAGCATTTTTTTTCAGCTTTTAACAATTTAGTAATTGGTCTGACCTTGCCAGCAGCATTAGAGATGAAACGCCTCAAATAATTCACCTTACCCAAAAGACTTTGGATTTCTTTAACCGTCTTGGGTGACCGACTGTCAAGAATGGCTTTAGCCTTATTAGCATCGATTTCAATTCCTCTCTCATGAACTAAAAATCCTAAAAAGCTCCCAGCTGATATTCCAAAAGCACACTTGGTTGGATTCATCTTCAACTTGTACTTCTTCATTCTTTCGAATGCCTCTTCAAGATTTCTCAAATGTTCGTTAAAACTGGAGGATTTGACAATAACATCATCAATATAAACTTCCATAGATTTGCCAATTAGATCATGAAAGATTGAATTCATGGCTCTTTGGTAAGTTGCCCCTGCATTCTTTAACCCGAATGGCATGACTGTCCATTCATAAATACCTAAAGCCCCTGGGCACCTGAATGCTGTCTTAGGAATGTCTTCTTCTGCCAGAAATATTTGGTTATAACCTGCATAACCATCCATCAAACTAAGGACTTTATGCCCTGCTGCTGCATCAATCAACATGTCGGCCATAGGCATCACATATTCGTCCTTAGGGGTAGCTAAATTCAAATCCCTGAAATCGATGCATATCCTGATCTTACCATTTTTCTTGACCACTGGTACAATGTTAGCCAGCCATTCCGCATAACGGCAAGGCCGAATGAAACCCACTTTGAGAAGTTTTTGGATTTCTTCCTTGATTTGAGGCATCAGATCCGGGCTCATTCGCCTTGGGGGTTGTTTATAAGGTTTGCAACCTTCCTTGATAGGCAATCGATGCTCTATTAGACTTCTTTTCAAACCAGGCATTTCTGAATAATCCCATGCTAAACAATCAATGTTGTTTCTAATAACTTCGAGCATCATTGTTTGTTGCTCTTCAGACAAATAACCACTTAGCCTGATCACTTTTGGAACCAATTCGGTTCCTAAATTAAACTCCAATAATGGGTCTTGTGATGAAGCTGTTGGTTCTGTTTTTTCTAATAAATCAGGCCAACGAAATTGTTCATCTTCTTAGAGGTGAACATCAAGAATCTCTTTACTATTTTCTGCTTTATGTAATAACTGCTTTAAATAGAACTTATTAATAAGAGAACTACATACTTCTAAACTTGTATCACCCATAACAGACAAATTATATGAGAATAGGTGTGGCTTTATCATGAGCCATACAATAAAGTTGTTCTTTTAATAGAACATCGAGTTCTGGCCAGTGACTTTATAACCCTTGTTTGGGTATTCCCTGGCCATATATAACTGAGACATCGGAGCCAAATGACTGGAATAAAAAACTGACTCTTCAACTTGTTCTGATACATCGAATGGGTTGTCATTTGCTTCCATTTTGAAGACCTGATTTCCTTCCCAGAACATTAATTGTTGATGCAGTGTTGATGGCACACATTGAGAGACATGAATCCAGTCTCTCCCCAGCAAAAGAGAGTATGTAGTATCTGCATCCACAATAAAGAAAACAGTGGAGATCTTTTTTGGTCCGACTTCAATTGTGGCAACCATCATACCTTCAGGCTTGGTCGGCTGCCCTGTAAAGCTTGTCATTTCGAATTCCACAGGAGACAGATCATGAATTCCTTTCCCTAGCTTCTTGAGAGTCTTCAATGGCATAACATTAAAGACTGCTCCATTATCCACAAAAACCTTTGTGATTGGTTTCCCGCAAATGTGAGCATTATCATTCAGAGGTTTCAAATGGGAGATCGCACCCTCTGGAATAGGAGGAAACACTATCGAAGGTGTCTCCGACTGAGACTCGGGATCTGAAGCCTTTGCCCACTCTGTTTCCTCCAATTCGTCATCTGCCAAGACTGCCCATAAAGGTTCGTCCGTAGGATCATCTACCAGACTCGCCCACATTGGTTCATCCTTCATCTGATTAAACTCTGTCATTCGACAAGGGATTCGTGGCCCTAGACGAGATTTAACAGATCTCGAATTTTCCTCTGCAGTTACAACTTCTTCCTTTGTCTTACTTTGAGATTGAATCGTCAAAGATTCTATACGGAATTCTTCAGGAGATGGATTGATGTTGATCCGTTCACAATGTTGGCATCTAAAACCTCTAATTATTTCATCTGATATTCCTTTACCTTTCCCCTGTCCCGACGAACTTCCTTTGGTATACTCCGAAACGCCTAATCCGTCGTTCGGTTGCTTTCTTGAACAGACCCGAATGGACCGATTTTTTGGAGATTGAATGGCTGCTCCCTGCTCGTTGGTTGTTTGTTCTGTTGAAAAGACTCTAATGGACTGATCTCCTGCCGAGTGGTCGGCTGCTTTTTGTTCGTCGGTTAGTTGTTTTGTTGAAGGAACTCGTTTCCCATACTTCGCAGCATACCTGCGTTTGGCATTACGAATCTGTGTACGATTCATACCTGGGAAACGAGGATCTATATCAACTGGTAAAGGCTTTTTATTTCGAGCCCAATTGTTTCCGACTGACCCTGTTTTTCTGGTCGGGTGGTCACGCACTAAAACCTTTTCTTTCACCTCCACATTAAAAGAACCGTCTGGATTGTCCCATTTTTCAGCGACTGGCTTTTCACAAACTTTGAGTCTTTCTTCCGGTCGGCCACTGTTTAGCTGACTTCCTCTTTTTGTTCCGGGGCTTGCCTGAGTTCGTTCCCCTGTTTGTCCACTATTGGCCGAATTTTTTTTTTTTGTTTCCGAACTTGGTTGTATGTCAACCATTGCCGTTGTTACTTTCGGAAACGGTTGCTGGTCTACACCTAAAGTGATGTACTTGAGCCGACCTGTCTTGATGGCTTTTTGAATTTCCTTCCTGAAATGAGTACACTGACTTGTATTGTGTGTGAAAGAATTATGCCACTTACAGTATGGTCTCCCTTTGATTTCTTCTTTAGTGGCCAATCTTTGCCCCTTTGGAATACGGATCTGGCCATCAGTCAACAGGATATCAAAGATTTCGTCAGCTTTCGAACTATCAAACGTCGGTTGATCCTTTCCTTCAGATCCTGGTACTGGCTTCAATTTGGGGCATACATAAGGTTTTCCAGAAAGGATTTCGGCTGCCATCTCTTCTGACTGATTAAAATCAAAGTCACATGTTTCTGTTCCCATACTCGCCATATGTTGGCCTCTATTACGCCTGTTATTCTGATCTTCCTCTCTGGACAAAGACTCTAAACGTCCAGCCTTAGATGCAAGACTTGCCAAATCCTCAACATCCAGTGCATTGAGTGCCTTTCTTAAGCGAGTATGCATATTTCGGACCACTAAATTGGTCATCTCTTTCTCACTGATTACCGTAGGACATCGCCCTTTCATCAATCGCACCCTTTCTATAAACTGTGAAGCAGATTCTTCTGGATACTGTCTCAATTCTAGTAAATCAGTTAAAGAAACAATTGGTAAAGGATTGAAGAATCTGGCATGAAATGCCATCTCCAGTCCTTCCCACGTCTGAATTTGTCCAGGAGGCAGACTTGCAAACCACGAAAACGCTGTTCTAGTAAGAGATAAACCAAACAGTTGCAACTTATAAAAAGGGTTATTACCAACTTCTCCCAATTGTACTGTGAACCGACCAACATGTTCTATGGTGGAAGATCCGTCCTCCCCTGAGAATGCATGAAAATCGGGTGGTCGATAATTCCTTGGGAGGGGGTGTTCATTAATGATCCTTTCTGGGAAAGGTCTCTGATATGCAGGGCGGTTAGCCATCTGAGGAGTTAGCCCAAACTGATCCCTTAATATATGTGCAATCTCATCAGGATCTACATGAAAGCGTTGATGATCAGGAACATGGAAAGGATCCTGCACAGGAATATGAATAGGATCATGTATATGTCCTCCAGGCCTGTCCTCCCTTGTATTGTTCGGCTGCGGACTGGAAACCCTTGGTCCCAACGGAACAGTGTTGAGAAAAGTCAGAGGAGATTTTCCCCTATCCGTTCGGTTGGGATTTGTGGCACTTGGAAATGCACTATCCACGAATGATGGCCCTGCGAAATTTGCCTGTAGTCTGGATGGTGATACTCCTGGTGGAGTTTGAGTAGGTTGAAGACTAACCCTTGACAGTGCTTGATCTAACATGTTCTGCATCAGATTATGTTGCTCACGCAACATGTTTTGCATAACCAAAGTTTGCTGGTTGTTCATTTGTTGAACATAAGACCTCCAATCAGTTGGTGGTTGTGGGATTTCCCCAGCATTTGGCACAATAGGTGGTGGAACGGATTCTCCCACCGGTGCCGAAGATGATTGAGGTTGTGAACCTGCCATATGGACCCTTCCGATGATACGGCCGGATCTAAGACGTATGAAATTATCGCCGGAATTGGAATGAGCAATTTTGTCTTGCTCCCACTGTGGTCGCCAATTTGTTGATGTATTTGTTCAACAAAAATAAAGTAAAATTCAAAGATATAGAAAATATCCTTAAACTTGATTAATTAGTGTCTGAGATAAGAAATCTCTAAACACTGTACGGTACATAAATACTCTAGAAATTACAAACTACAATACTGGAAATTGAAAGTGGTGATCCCCAAATCTGATTTTTGCTTTCTGAGAAGTTGATTGAAGATACCCTGTTAGTTGTTGACCCAGATCCTTAAATATCCCTGTTCGAAACTGCTGCCTGATCCGTTGTAACGATTACTCTTAACCGCCTAATAACCGCCACATGTCTCTAACCGCCTTACCAACCGCTTTATGCTTAGTCCCGACCTTATTGGCACAACCGACTACCTCTAGGCCCTTCCAAAAGTCGGTTGACCTTATCCGACCATACCAAACGCTCCCGAATTAGACAAACTACCGACTACAGGTTATATCTAACGGACGGTTGATACCACCCGACCAATCCCAATCCTAAACAACTCTCTTTAGCCATCTAATGGGCCAGGTCTGGGCCCACTCATTTCTCCCAGTTTGGGCCATTTGACCTAGCCAATTTTTCTGTGCATAACACAATTTATATCTTCTGGTCTATTATTTCCTCTAGTCTCTTTTCCCCTTAATATTTTCTTTCACTGGTTCCAGATTCGAAAAATATTGATTGATTGCAGTTTCGGTTGAAATTGAACCTATGGATTGCTCTTTTGAAAATTTTCTTCTTCGAAAGAGTATTTGACAATTTATGTTTGCTGGTAGATTTGTCTAAATGGTTTGAACTACCGGTTACGGTTTAAAACCGTCAATTTTGATTTATCAAAAAGTCAAATCAAAATCGAATATTTCGAATCATCATTACATATCCGATTTGATAGTTTTGTAACCAACGATTTCGGTTCAAACATTGCCGGTCGATGGACTTTTATTTACTTATTTTTAGTAATTTTCTTTTATATTTTTTATAATTTTTTTCCTTTTAAAAATCGGTTAGCTTAAATTTAATTAGATATATATTTATTTTTGTTTACTACATTAAACTTATATAAATAATAATCATTAATTATAAAATACAATATAATTTATATTAAATATAATTATATAATAAAAATTTATAAAATGCTAAATTTTAATTATTAATAATTTTTTATTAATATTATTTTAATTTTATAGAAAAAAGTAATTATATGTAATAATAAATATATTTGCCATAATGAAACACATCAATAGCCGCCGTCGCCCGCACTCCTTTCTTCCCGAAATCTCTGTTTTCTATTTTTTTTTTTTTATCTTCACTCACCCTTTCAACGTGTGATACATGCGAACCGTAAGACATTTCCCACCAGCACGTCTATACATATCCAGCAGAGTCCCATAATAAATTTTGTCATTGTCGATGTTCTTAAACAATACTTTTTGACCACTTACATATGGATGGCTTAGGTTTTCCACTTCAAAATTTCCACCCACTCACATGTAAATGTCAACCTTGCAGTCTTTGTCCATAGGTTGGCGAACAACAAAAACCTGCACGTGGGGCAACCAAGAATACATTTCAATAATCAACCCACCGACTTTCTAACATAAATAATCTAAACAAAGTGAAGCAGAGGTGGTCCACCCCACCCTGGAACACTATCCAACAACAACCAGACAAAAAACAATTGTTCAATTAACATAATCAATTAATTTCGTAATTGGACGCAACCAGTTACAGGGTTTTCGGGTCACCATCGAATATGTATAAAAAGCAAAACAAATGTACAAGGTGTACCCCCAATTCCACTTCTGTAAAAAATCGATGAACTTCTCAACCCGAAATTGTCCAAAACTATAGAAAAAAACTCAAAAGCCCTAACCGTAGAAAAAGAAAAACGCCGAAAAGCCCTAGCCCTAACACAAAAGTCATTTAAAATCGGTCGAACTCGGTGACTTACAAGAATTTGGGTTCGTTGCTACCCTTTTCTATGACAACACCTCCGTTGGATCGGTGTTCAAACCTGTAATCAATTTTCTCGTAGGTGGAAGAAAAACATCGAGTCGGGGATAGTGATGGGGGAGAGGTGTCGGTAGAGAGGGAAGTGATGGAGGAGTGTTAAGTGAGTTATTTAAAGGAAGGGTATAACGGTCCATTCGAAAAGAAATTTGACATCGTTAGGTCAAATTGATCAAATGAGAGAATGTGCGAGTTTTCTGAAAACACAATGGAGTACTACGCCGTTTTTAAAGTACAGGGGGAAATGACGCCGAGTTTCCAAACTACAGGGGGGATATAAGCAGTTTGCAAATAAAGAAAGATAAATAATGATGCAGATGATGTATTGCTTACAACCACTGAAAGATTGTACACAGGGACCCTACCAATGAAGAAGAAATGACAAGTAGATTTAGTGATGCAGTGCGATTGGTAGATCAGCCCATTATGATGGTTCTAATGAATAAGCACAACGATTCGTGGTTAGCGAGCTTATTCGTATAAAATCCAAAAATAATATGTCTGAGGCGGCATTTGATGATGTGTGTATTATGATGAGACGTGCCTTACTAGAAGGCAAGCAAGTGCCGTCAGGTTTCTATGCTTTAAAAAAATTGCTATCGAATATGAGAATGCCATCTCAAAAAATAGATTCTTGTCCAGTAGGATGTATGTTATATTGGAAGTCAGATGAAACGACCCAAATATGCAAGTTTTGCGGATTGTCAAGATGGAAAGAAAATAGTTGGCATAAAAAGGTTGCATCCGCTCAAATGGTGTACCTTCCATTGAAAAATAGATTGAAAATTTTGTTTGAGTTCAAACATACTGCTCAGGCAATGATGTGGCATGCAACACATCACACTGATGATGGAAAAATGAGCCACCCATCAGATTCAACTGCCAGGAAACATTTGAACACATGTTACCCAAACTTCACGCAAGATCCACGCAATGTGAGGCTTGGTTTATGCACGGATGGATTTGCCCCATTTGGAACATACGGTTGTAATTACTCATCTTGGCCAGTAATTTTGACACCCTACAATCTCCCTCCAGGAATGTGTATGCAGAAACAGTACATGTTTTTGACAGTTGTGATCCTTAGTCCGAATAATCCAAAAAGAAAGTTAGATGTGTACTTGCAACCTTTGGTAGACGAACTATTAGATCTATGGCACATCGGATATGTGGTCTATGATGCACATACAAATCATCAATTTTGTATGCATGCGGATTTAATATGGACCATAGGAGATCTTCCATCATATGCGATGGTATCGGGATGGAGTACTGCAGGCATCCTAGAATGCCCAATTTGTATGGATGATAATTCGGCATTTAGACAACAATATGGGAGAAAAATGTGCTACTTTAACTGTCATCGACAATTTTTACCACAATGTCATGCCTTTCGTCGAGATGATCAGAGTTTTATTAAGGGTAAAATGTTGAGGGTACTGTACGGGACTGTTTAAGTGGGGATTTGATATTGCAATGGATTTCAAGCATACCAAAGGTAGTTGATAACCCATTATCAGATGCACATAATGGGTATGGAGAATCACATAAATGGACGAAAAAAAGTATACTTTGAGATGTACCCTATTGGAAAGATTTGTTGTTGCGACACAATATAGATATAATGCACATTGAGAATAATCTGTTTGAAAAATTATCTACACGATCATGGATGCCCCAGGAAAAACAAAAGACAACATTAATGCTCGGAAAGACATGCATATGTTATGTGATCGACCTGAATTGTCCATTCCACCTAATCTTGATGGACCAAAACCGAAGGCAGTATACAGTATCACACGTCAAGATGCTAGGGTGCTCTGCAAATGGGCATCAGAAATAAAATTTTCAGATGATGTTGTATCCAACTTGAAAAGATGTGTCGATATTAGTGGAACGCAATTCACTAAAATGAAAAGTCATGATTCGTATGTATTCATGCAATGTTTGGTACCTGTTGTGTTTCGAGGTATACTACCAGACTACATATGGGAGGCACTTACTGAAGTAAGTGTATTATTTCAAATAATATGTTGTTGCACATTGTACATTCAACAATTAGAGCAAATGAAAATCAGAGCTCCTTTAGTTGTATGTAAACTAGAGAATATTTTCCCGTCTGGGTTTTTTGATAGTATGGAACATCTTCTAGTCCATCTCCCTGAAAAAGCAATACTTGCTGGACCAGTGCACTACAGATGGATGTATCCGTTTGAGAGGTATGATGTATGATTTTTAAATTAGTCTATATTTCAATAGAACCTTACTTGCGATGGATATTTGAATGCTAGATTCTTGAAGGACTTAAAGAACAAGGTTAAAAATAAAGCACATCTGGAACGTTCGATTGCAGCAGCGTATATTATGGAGGAGGTTGTATTTATCAACACAATATTTCAACGAGAAAAATATGGATGGTAGATTAAGACCTTCTACCCTCACAAATAGAAAGACGTTTTTAATTTTTATCTTTCCAGGACAAGCAGGTGGACGTGAAGCGACACCGTATATATCTGATTCAGAATATCGATCTGCTTCCATATATATCTTGACCAACACTACAAAGGCAGAGCCTTCTTTTCGGTAATTAATATAATATTTTCATTGTGGATTATATGATAAATTTTTATAATAATAAACGTATCTTTAAATTATCCAAGGAAATTAATGATTAATTTAAAACATGAATAAACTAACATGTTCTATTGTGACTGGGCTAAGGAGCACATAGGGACATCATCTATTTCCGTTGATCATATATTTTCGAAGGTTATGTGGATTGGTTTCGAGACTCAATAATGAATATGAACTTAGATGATGTGCTTCAACTCTTGCGTGCAATAGCATCAGGCATGAGTTACAAATTAAGAATGTTTAAGGAATATGTGATCAATGGATGGAAATTTAGTACCTTTGAACGAAGTGACGGGCGGGCGAGTCAGAAATATAGAGTTGCAGTGCAATCTAATAGAAAATACAGTACTTCAATAGAATACTTTGGAGTAATTGAAGAGATTTTGCAAGTTTCGTATGATCTGCATTATCATAGGAATGTGGTTTTGTTCTGTTGTCGATGGGTTGTCCCTAACCGAGGGACGCGACGCCATCATACATATGATTTGGTTGATGTGAACTTTCCGTATCTTCTTAGGACAAAAGAGCCCTACATATTGGCACAACAAGAAAAACAAGGTTTTTATGTTGAGTATGCTAAAAAAACTAGATCCAACTCCA
This sequence comes from Andrographis paniculata, assembly GCF_009805555.1. NCBI lineage: Eukaryota > Viridiplantae > Streptophyta > Magnoliopsida > Lamiales > Acanthaceae > Andrographis > Andrographis paniculata. The sequence continues at coordinate 1,463,031 of NW_026137621.1, read as the reverse complement.
GATGGATGACTGTTATGAAAACCAGGCCACATAACGTGGTAGATGTGACATGAGATGATTTGACATATCAGTCTGATCGAGTGAAAGGATCCACGGCGTGGATAGACTCTAATGCATCTCACAATTGATCTGATAGTGTTCAATCTAATGTAAATTTGGATTTACATGTAAGTTAATTGGAATCTTTGAAGGTGAAACTAATGACCGTCATATTTCTGACTGGGAAGAGATTGATGCACATGAACGACATAGTGATTGATTTTCTGATTTTGTTGAATAAGTAAGTTCTCTTGATTTGCGATTGTTCATATATGCTGCTGGAACCATTTATTTTCATCTCTGCAGATTAGATGCAATAGAACCTATGCCATGCCTCTACTTGTTTTTTGCTGACTTTTTTGTAACAAATAAGGTGAAAGCTTGGCTTAGGGTGATATTTGGTTTAACAAAGTTGAAGTAAAGGCTCCTGAGTGGATTCTGGAACATAAATAAAGGTTTTCAAGTTGCAACAAAAGCTTATTTTTTTAAGATATCAAGCTCTTGTATTTATTTTTGTCGATCAGTGTTGAATTGATTTGAAATATGGTTCATGCCTTGGAATTTTCTTGTTTGCCAAGGGTTGCAACAAGAGATGCAGAGAGTCAATTTTCTTGTTACTACAACTTTTGTGTTCTTTAATTCTTTAGTGCATATTCCTAGTTTTAGAGATGGGCAATTGATGCCACTAAAAGTTTATCCCTACATATGAGGTTATTAAGAACAAATAGAAGAATGAAAGCAAGGGGTGAAAGTAAGTCGTGGGTGACATATAAAAATGGTTAATACAAAATAGGCACTTAACTATTTCATTTATATGTCATTTTTGTTTAATATTCAGAGCTTGGCGCAAGGTGAGAATCAAGCTTACAAGTTTTTATTGTCGGGCTTTAACCAGTTAAGTAAGGATTTCATCATCGAATACGAAGCATGTTATATTGATATTTTATTATGTAGGTTGCGACTGGTCAAGTTGCTAGCATTGGTATGGGTTTCGCTAAGTTATGATCTTGGTTGATGTCTAGCACTGGTATGTATGGTTGCGTTGAGTTATTTGCATATTAATTTGAGAGATTAATAATTGGAAAAATAGCAGAATTTATATTGATACTAATATATACACGCCCAGAATTTTTACACTTAATTTTAGTCTTGTACCCCTGTCCTTTATATTATTTTTCTCCCTTTGGCACGCCACAATGGTCTCCCTCAAGATTGGTTGGACATTGATTTCTGCATTGCCGAGGATTTCAATTTTGTCGCTAGATCATTTGTCAAGTCTGGAGGTGTTATATCTACTATTTTGTTGGATGTTTGTTCACTGTAAAGTATATCTTTCTTCTATCTTCTAGCATAGCCGGTTCATTTTACACTTCAATGTGTTTTTCATGTATTGAGACTTTGGCTTTCTGTTTAGGGCTCAGTTTTGTTGTGACTTTAAATTGACTTGCAATATATGTATATGCATTTGTTGTTCATGAATACACTACAAGAAAAAATCATTTTTGTAACAAAACTTTTTTGTCTCTAAATCTACTTTTTCTGTTACTAATGACATCAGAGACGGAATTAGGAATGGAATTACGTTAGCTACGTGAACTTTAGGGACGTAATTCCATTACAAATATATTATTTTTTTGTAGTGATAGTTCTAAAAGAATGGTTGATAATGATATATGTTGTGTTTACTTGATGTTGTAATGTAGGTCGATGCAAGAAAAGCACCGGGCGAGTACCGGAATAATGTCGCGAAGGATAAGCCCGTGCCCCTTATTGGGAATCATCTCATTATCATGTCCACGGCAACTTCCACCACCACCACGCCTTGCCGGATAGTCTCAAATCTGAAAAAGGTTGCGGGACAAATTTTGAGCCGAGGCCTAATGTGTCTGTTTATGGCGAAGATGTCGAGCCTGAAAAGAAGGAGAAGTCGCAAGTTAAAGGTGACTTCGAGCCGAGGCCTAATGTGTCTGCGTATGGCGAAGATGTGGAGATTAAAAAGGAAGAGAAGTCGCAAGTGAAAGGCGACTTTGAGCCGAGGCCTAATGTCTCTGCATATAACGAAGATGTAAAACCTAAAAAGAAGGAAAAATCGTACGTGAAAGGTGACTTTGAGCCAGTCCTAATATATCGGCGTAACCGACGATGTGAAGCAACAAAAGGCTAAATTTGGCACGGAAGAGTTCGTGCCGAGGCCAAATGTATCTGTTTATGACAAGTAGGGAGGAACGTTGAGGTACAGATTGAAGAAATTGTGTAATAATATGATTGTGTCCATTCATGCATTATTGTCTCTGTCGTGTATTGTCATTTATATGAAGATGTGTTTGTGTTACATATCCAATAATTCTTAGTGAACTTGGAAATGGTTGCACTTTCAATTTGCATCATGGATCATGTATTTTTAATAAATCTGTACTTTGGAAGTTAGCCAGATGGGGATGTTATGTATTGTAAGATGATTTTGATTTGAACATATTTTCTTTACGAAACTTGTAGTTTTCAGTTAAATAAATAAACAAACGACAGACGTAGCATAAAAGGTTAAGCATCAACAATGAATCACTACCAAGTCTGGATTGTTTACACCATACTGTAATTTAAATATTTATCTCATGAATTTGGACCTCCTAACTTGCTTGTTTTCATAATAAATTTTTTCATGCACGAAATCAAATTGGTTTCCTAGATCATGCATTCGATATAATATTAGGTAAACAACATTGTCAAGAAATGTTGTACAAGGAATAACACACAATAATTTAAATCTCAAGTACATAAGAAGAGTCCAGAAGCAATAAATATAATCAAAATACATGAATTTAGCATATGATATATAAATTATTAAATACACAAAATAATGCAATCTTGGGGGATTAAATCAAATTAAAGCAGTGAGAAAGTCCATGCACAACTAATTCAACAAGGGCTAAATCAAACCATACAAATTTTATAGTGTACAAGAAAATAAATAAGACATGGGCAATAACATATATCACTTGGTTTTGCCTTCTGGAGCTTCTCATTCTCTTCTCTTCAGCATTCGCACCCGGTTGATCTTTGCTGATTGCTGCTTCCAACATCGATTGTGTCGGGCAAGTATCGTCAATAAATTTCCCAACAAAGCAATGAAGAAATAGATAAGTGATTAAGAAAATTCATGACTGGAATGTTCGGTGAAGTAAAATAATTCTGGCACCAGGATATGGTGGTATCTTATACTCGATGCATTGCAGTTTTCAAGAACTTTGGTATCCACACAGCATGTTATTGTTTAACCTTAGTCTATACTAATAATGTATTATGACAGGTTTTATTTACTTCCATCTCTTCTTCTCTGCTCTTTAACGCCTTCTTTGCAATGACCTGGAAAGCCTCTTCCACATTGGTGCCTTCTTTGGCAGAATTCTCAAAGTAGGGAATGTTCCCCTTTGAGGCGCAACAGGCTCGAGCTTTTTTCTTAGACACCTGTACACAAGGCAATGCCATCAAACAGATTACTCGGTATGTATATATTTATATCTAAATTATTATGTCATACAGAACATGTTATTCAACAAATTCAGGAGAGGGGAAAAGAAGAATATGAATGATTACCACTCTGCTATTTCCACCATCCACATCAATCTTGTTGCCAATCACAACAAATGGGAAATTTTCAGGATCAGATTGGCTTGCCTGCAGAGAAGCTTCTCTTTTAGCATGTTCTTTCTATAATAGATAGATTTATCTTCTCTTAAAAAAAAACAAAAAAGAAAAAGAAAATAGTAACCCATAGAACTAACATTAGGGGCCACTAAAAGCAATCAGCAATTTTAAAGTCGATCTAACATATTGAGCCGTAATGACAAAAGAATGCCCTTGGAGGACTAGGATTAATGCTAATGTACGTGGTGAATGAAATTGAAAGATTAACATCTAAAAGTATTTTGGGCTCACATATGTGTATCTAATAACATGTTTTTTCTCTCATAAGCAAAAAAGTGGAGATTGGATCAGTATTCTATGTTTAAATGGAAATCACTTCAATTAAAACTCTGGACTATATGTAGATTTTATGACACACTGAGAACATAGGTGGTGTCTTTGGGGCCGGATGATAATTCTAAAAAAAGGCAATAATAAGGGCTACCATCCGAATAAGATAAGGAATAGAACAAATACCTGAATTAAGATTTCCTCCCTCGAGTTGTTAAGGTTGTCAAATGCTTTCATCACATTGACATCGTAGACAATCACACAACAATCAGCACCGCCGTAAAAAGCAACCCCAAGGCTTTGAAATCTCTCATTGCCCAGCTGTATCCCATATCTTAATTGCACAAAAACTCAATATCAAGGTATAAAACACCAAAACAACATAAAACTCTATAGTTCAGCTACATTGTAACTTTCTGTCAATTGTCTCAGGTTTTGGAAAAAGAGCAATAGGTCCAGACGAATATACCGATCCAATTTTAGAATTGCTAATAACATGAATAATATCTAGACTAATCTGTAAAGTGAAAACCCTGTCCTCAAATTGAACTTCCTTGGCTAGGAAATCTGCCCCTATTATGGATTTGTATTGGTTGCTAAACCTCTTATTTACATACCTTTAAATAACATGTCAATGAAAATAATAGTAACAATGAAACCAAATTGAATCACCAGACTAATAGATTCTGTAAATGCAATAGGAGTTATTTTAACTAAGTAATGAGTGTTTTAAGGATACTGGTTCATCGATGAGGTCTTCCTCACCTTGCAATTATACACACACAAATAAATAAATAAATATAACCAATCACAACAACATAAACATAAAATTGCAGTCATGTTAACAAAAAAAAAAAAAAACATAAAATTACAGTCAGAATGTAATCATTATTCATTACATCTAATTAAAATTAATATAATTTGAATATATAATTTACATTTCAGATAAAGTCAAATAAAAATATATTTATTTTGAATAGCATCATTTTAGGAACAATAAAAATTGTGTATAAAATTTTAATTAAATATATTTATTAATAAATAAACTTAAATTCAAATATAATTAAATTGCACAGAAAAATCTGAATAAAAAATATAGTGGGATTTTTGCCAAGCATTTAATTTCACCTTCACTCCACTCTCCCATTTACTTTTATCCACAATCACATTAGTCACCATTTATTTTACACAATCATGGATTAAACATATTTAAATTTTGATTATTTTTTAATATCTTATATAATTAAACTAACTTTAAATTGTGGCCCTTTTTTTTTTAATTATAAATACTCTTACTAAACCTACTGTCAGAAAATTAGAATACACCATCGCTATTGAGAGCCAGGATTTGGCAACGTCATCCTTCCAAGCGTTCCAAGATCTGGCAACATCTTCATATGGTTTCAAAGTTTCGCAACAACATCCTCCCAAGGGTTCCAGGTTTGGCAACACCATATTCCCACAGTTCCAATCTACTGTTTGCTTGAAAAAGAAAATCTGAAGAACAAATTTAATTTTTAGCAATGGCTAGAGGTTTGTTTAAATTTCGCTATTCGCTTCCGCTAAAATATTTGATTAGATGTTTATTTTCTAACATTTGGTATCAGAGCAATTTTTGTCTCTGTGTTGCTTTGAATTTTTTCCTCAATCAAGCTTTAATTTTTTATTTGAAAATATTTTGATTTTCAACAATTGTTTTGCCAAAATTTTCTTGATCGAAATATGATTCTACGGTGTTTTAAAGAAAATTTTATTTTGAGAAAATTGAGTTTTGTAAAAAAAAAAATAAATTAATTATGCAAATATTCTAATTTCTGAAATTATTTCTCTGCTCATGTTGACGTTGACGGCGAGTGCTATGGGTTCATGAATTTATAATTATTACGATTCTTGTATGTGAACGAGAATTCAATTATTATTATTGAATGCGATTACTTTTGCGTATGGAGTTAATTGAGAAGGTGGATCACATTCTTGCTGCTGTGTATACTTTATTTTTATTTATTTATTATTATTATTATCATCATCATCATCATGAGACGTGCAGTAGTATTGTTGCTATTATTATTATTATTATTATTATTATATTTAATATTACTATGATGATGAGGCATGCGAAATTATTATTATTATTATTATTATTTTTACGAATAATTAGAATTGTAGATTTATTTTGATGTACTTAATAATCCAATTAATTTTGGGATACAACATGTATTTTCAACAATATGTATTTGTTCAAATTCGACTATAGATATTCATTACATTAAATTTATAATCTCTTTGGGTGGCATATTTTTGCTTGTGTGATTCCGCTGCATTTAGTATTTTTTTTTGGACTATTTGATTATTTCGATGAGTCCATAAATTAATTATTGTTGTTATAGCTTTTATATGTATTGGACATACATAGTTTATTTTAACGTGAATTTAATTAGCAATAAAGAGTATAATATATTTTATGAATTGGTTGAAACTGTAATGTTGCCAAAGCAGCCCTGTTGTGTAAATCGGTTTATTTTATATGTTAGAAGGTTGTGTATGTAGTTTATAACGCTGCTGATTGACCCAAAGGCAAGTAAGCGATTAAGTAGTTACATGCATGTTTAATGACATTGAATTGGTGATTATAATTTGATTACTTGTGTGTAAACAATAGATTTGTCCAAAGATGGAGTATTGTTCGACATACTACTTTATTTTCTACTTTCGATTGTCAAAACAAATTTATCACTGGCGAGTCAGTAATTTGTCCAAAGACAATTGTTGATGTTGCTCAATAACTTGTAATAAGATTGCTAATTTATTTATAAATTCACATACGGAACAGTCAATAGCTTATAGACATGTGTACTTCAGATTGCATATTCATAATATTTGTGATTTATTTTAAATTTTATTTATTTGGGGAATAGCCACAACATCCTCGATTAATTAAATATTTGTTCATGATTTATTTGAAATCACATTAATAGACATCGATTGTAATTATCATGTACAATGTGATGAGATCTACCTACAGGAGTCTTGTTATATTTATATGAGTAATTTGGATAAGATATCAAATTGTATTTCTTAATCTACCCACAAGAGTTAAGAAAAGGAACACAATTTGATAGTTTTATTGTTAGGTTTTGTTTGAATCTAATTGAGTAAAACTTTAGCCCACATGCAAGTCTTATGTCTTTAGATTCATGTATTAACATGTTTATATTGATAGAAATGTAATTTACTTGTCTCCTTTATTGATGAGCATATTTATTTAATTTTGGAGCATTTAATCCTATGAATTTCTCTAACATTAAGTGTGATGTCCCCGAATTGACTGGTAATAATTACGAAATTTGGAAGGAAATGATCTTCCTTCATTTAGGCTGGATGGACATTGATTATACCAGTCATTCAGTTATCCACCATGAGATTCACGGGTGTGAGGAGTGTGCGCGAGCACATAATGTGGATGCGGGACATTATCTTACAATGCACATAAAGATAAATGGTTCATCAATGAATTGACGACCATGTGTGTTCAAGAGGATGAGAGACTATTGATGGAGGAAGGTGAGAAAATTTAGTCTGTAGGCTTAATAAATCCATATATGGATTGAAGCGAGCCTCCCGCTAATGATATTTGAAATTTCATGATCTTATCTCTTCATTCGGCTTTGAAGAAAACGTCATGGATCACTATATATACTAGAAGGTTAGTGGGAGTCATATTTGCTTTCTTGTGTTGTACGTGGATGATATTTTACTTGCAACTAATGATAAAGGGATGTTATATGAGGTACATTCAAGGTACGAAGGATTTCATGCTCATGTATAGACAAACTGATGTCTTGGAAGTGATTGGCTACTCCGATTCGGACTACGCTGGTTGCATTGACACTCGGAAATCCATATCGGGTTATGTGTTCATGTTGGCTGGTAGAGCTATCTCTTGGAGAAGTGCAAAGCAGTCTATCACTACTACTTCCACTATGGAGGCTGAATTTGTTTTATGTTTCGAGGCTAGCTCGCATGGTGTATGGTTGAAGAGTTTCATATCCGAGTTTAGAGTCGTTAACTCTATTTCTAGACCGATCAAGTTGTACTGTGACAACTCTGCTGCGGTGTTTATGGCTAAAAAGCAATAAGAGTGGGAGTCGAAGTAAATACATCAACATCAAGTATTTAACCTTAAGATAACGTGTCAAGGAAAATAAAGTGGTCATTGAACACGTTAGTACAGAGTTGATGCTTGTGATCCTTTGACTAAAGGCATGCCACTAAAGAATTTGAGGGATCACGTAGCAAGTATGAGACTTGATTCTACAATGTAGTTTATTTGCGCACATTGTTATTTGAGACTCTTATGCAGTTTGATGTTTTCTCGCGTTATTGTGCACATATTTGATTATTATTGAGAAAACTCGCTTAAGTTTAACCCGGAATAAATATAAGATTTATTCATTAAGTTGTGAAATTAGTTTGAGATGCTTGACATATCGTGATACATGGAAGGTAACATTCGTTTATAGAAGACCTACGGCCATGATTCGTATGTAAAGTTTCTCGTTATGTTGTGATGGTTTGAGTGGGCCAAGTGAGAGAATGTTAGTTTAATTAATTAATTAATCATATTTAAATTTTGATTATTTTTGAATTATCTTATATAATTAAACTAACCTTAAATTGTGACTCACTTTTCTCCCATTAAGTCTATCATATTTGAAATATACGTGAGAAGGGGCAAAAAAATCGTGATAGACGGTTTTTCTTTTTAATTATAAATACTCTCACATACGGGTTACTAAACCTACTCTCAGAAAATTAGAATACACCATCGCTATTTGAGAGCCAGGGTTTGGCAACGTCATCCTAGAGTTCCAAGATCTGGCAACATCTTCACAGGGTTCCCAAATTTGGCAACATCCTCCCAAGGGTTCCAAGGTTTGGCAACACCATCTTCCTACGGTTCCAATCTACTGTTTGCTTGAAGAAAAAAATCTGAAGAACAAATTTAAATTTTAGCAATGGCTGGAGGTTTATTTGAATTTTTCTATTCGCTTCCGTTAACATATTTGATTAGATATTTATTTTCTAACACAAACTACTTCTGTTGTTAGACAACCCTGCTCCCTGCCGCCGGAGAAACTTGCTGCTACCATCGCATCCATCGTTGACACCGCCAGAACGACCACTGCTGCAATCGTAATATCATATATTAAAAATAACTTATTTTCTTATTTTTATTTAATCCAATTTCATAAAATGGCAGAAATTATCTACTCAGCATTAGTGTACTTTAAATCACTAATTTGGTCCATTTTCTCTTGCAAAATTGAGTAGAGACAAACGATATCCTTCTTATTTGCTTCACTGGAAATTACACTAAACTTAATGGCTTATTCGTTTATAAAATTTTACTCAACTTTTACTATTCATCAAAAAATTTTATTAAAAAATATCAAATTAAACACCTTTTGATGTCAAAAGTTCAACAATAAAATGTAAAATTTGAAAATATATTTCGAACTTGAACAAAAGAGTGTTTGAGATTACGGATCCCTAAACACACAATACATAATAATGTTAAGATAAAGAGAAAAGCTGAAACAAATAACTAAAAATAAAATGATGATCCCCAATAAGATTGTCTTGGAATTTTGTCTGATTGAAGATGTCCTCTCTCTATCGCTGAGGCTGCTTATATACGTATCAAACTAAATTGTCCAGAACCGCTTCCACGTCGGTTACCCTTGTAACCATAAAAAACCACTTCCACGTCGGTTACCTTTGTAATCGTCCAAAAAACCGCCTCCATGTTGGTCACCTTTGTAACCGTAAGAACCCGTTTCCACATCGGTCACCTTTGTACCCATCCACAAAACCGCTTTCACGTCGGTCACCTTGGTAACCAACCGTCCCAAGGCCTAAACTCAGATAAAAACTGTCCGTAGGGCCAACCTTCCAACTCGCCTGGCCCCAACAACTATCCGACCGAATGAGTCTGGCCCACCATGAGATCGCCACTAGGCCCATCCATTCATCCTTCTTGGGCTCAAACCCTAATCTTATTTTTTGTGCTCAAAAAGCCTCATCCTCCTCTGATTCCCAAACGTCACTCTTGATCAGCGCAAAAAGTGACGGTTGGGAGTCTGCAACAGCAACTGGGAGTCTTTAACTACCAACCGCAATTTTCTTGCGCACCACCAACTGACCTACAGACAGCCGACCTTCCGGCCACAAACCCACCAGTGGTTAGGCTCCCGTCTTTGGGTCCCCTAGCGGCTTGCCCTTCCAAAACTGGCCAACCAGCGGTCGACCCTTCAACCACCAATTCTCTTGAGGCCAACCGACTTTCCGCTGGAGAGGAGTCCGGTAGACATATCCTGAGGCCAACCGAGTTCCCACTGGACGGCTATCTCCAATCCTTCTCATGTGAGGCCAACCGACTTCCCCTACTATTGGCTTATTCCGAGGCGACCTCCGTCCAGGGTCAGGTAGACAACTCCACACACTTCTCAAGTTTCTTGTTGATATTCCAAATTTTAAATCAGTAATTTCATTTGGCAGCATAATCTCGATCTTTCCTTCATCTCCCGAGTTCCAGTTCCAACAACTGCCCAATCGATCGTGGTTCGATGTGCAACACTGCCCTTTGGTGACTTGAAGCATGATGATCTTCAAACACTGGCTCGATTCACGATGGATTTGCCTATTCAAAACCCCACAGAGTTGGCGGCTACTCTAGTTTTGCACCGACTGGTGGAACGGATTACCGAACTCCAAACCGACCTTCTAGTGATCCAAGCAGTCGGCCATCTCAGCCTCCGATCTTTCAAATGACTTTTGAAATCAGCCGACTTAACAATCATATCGTCAATATAGACTTCCATAAATTCACCAATGAGATCGTGGAAAATACATTCATCGCCCGTTGGTATGTTACCCCCGCATTTTTCAATCCAAAAGGTATAACTGTCCACTTGTATATCCCTAACGCCCCTAGGCATCTAAAGGCTATTTTGTGGATGTCCTCATTTGCTAGAAAAATTTGATTATAACCAACATACCCGTCCATCAGAATAAGAATCTGATGTTTTGCGGCTGAATCGATCAACATGTCGGTCACAAGCCTGACGTACTTATCCTTAGGAATCACTAGATTGAGATTATGAAAATCAACGCAGATCTGAATTTTTTCTTTTTATTTTTCATCCAGACCTGCCTTCCTTTGTAATTCCTTATTTGGAGAAACTTCGATTGTAGCCATTGTTACCTTGGGAAACGGTTGTTGTTCTACCCCAGGGTGACATATTTGAAGCGTCCAGCTTTTATAGCCCTTTGAATCTCCATCCTGAAATGTATACACTGACTTGTACTATGGGTAAAGGAATTATGCCACTTACAAGAATGTATTCCTTTAATTTTATTTTTTTTGTCGCCAATCGTCGTCCTTTAGGAATCCCAATTTGTCCATCCGCCAGGAGGATATCAAAGATCTCATCTGCTTTAGTATTATCAAAATTCGATTGATCTTTCCCTTCTGTTCCTGGAAGAGGCTTCAAGTTCGGGCAGTCGTATGGTTTCCCATTGACTATATCTGCCGCCATTTCTTCTTGTATGTATGCTTTTGTTTCCATGTTAGCCATCTGTTGAACCTTGTGGCGCTGAAAATTTTGATCTTTTTCTCAAAATAATGACTCCAAATGCCTAGCTTTAGAAGCTAGACTAGCCAGATCTTCTACATCATGCGCAGTTAATGGTCTCGAAGCCGTCCATGCATGTTTCGGACCACCAGATTGGTCATCTGTTTTTCATCTATCATAGTCGGACATCTTCCCATCATCAAACAGATTCTTTCTATGAAGTGAGCAGCAGATTCTTCTGGCATCTGTCTTATTTCCAATAAATCAGTTAGAGACACAATTGAAACATGATTAAAGAACCTAGTGTGAAAGACTATCTCCGATCTTTCCCATGTGTTTATTTGCTTAGGTGGCAAATTGACAAACCAAGAAAAAACCGTCTTGGTCAAAGATAGACCGAACAACTGCAATTTATGAAATATATTGTTACCGATTTCCCCCACCTGGGCCGTGAAGCGTCCCCATATGCTCAATAGTGAAATAATCATCCTCCTCCGAGAATGTGTGGAAGTCGGGTGGTCAATAATTCCTGGGAAGATGATGTTCATTGATGATTCTCTTAGGGTACGGTTGTTGGTATGCAGACTGATTGATAACCTATGGAGTGTGACATCGTTTGGGTCCAATCCGACTGGATGATATTCTAAAACTGGAATGAGATCTTGATGATGACCTCGAGGTCAGTCATCCCTATGTACATCTGTCTGAAACGGCTCGGGCTGAGTCTCCAATGGAATATTATTTGGAAAAGTGAGAGGAGTTTTCCCTCTCTCTGCCCTACTAGGGGCTGTAGCACTTGAAATGGTGCTACCCACGAATGACGGCCCTGCGAAGTTTGCCTGAAAGCGCGACGGAAACATTGTGGAGGTGAAGGTGTAGAATGAAGTGTAACTCTCGAAAAGGCTTGATCTAACATGTTTTGTATTAATTGTTGTTGCTTGTGTAACATTATCTGCATGGTTGTTGTTTGTTGATTTTTTATTTTTTGAACATGATTTAACCATTCAAATGGTATTTCGGAGACGGCCCCCGTAGTGGGGATTGATGGTGGCGTTGTCGTGGTGGCCCCGATGGCTGTGATGAGGCTTTGAGATTGAGAACCTGCCATGAAGTTCCTTGCAAAGACTCGACCAGATCGGAGTTGTATGAAATTCTCATTAGACGTTGGATCAACAATTTTGCTTTCCTCCTACTGTGGTCACCAATTTGTTGATGTCAAAAGTTCAACAATAAAAAGTAAAATTCGAAAATATATTTCGAACTTGAACAAAAGAGTGTGTGAGATCACGGATCCCTAAACAAACAATACATAATAATGTTAAGGAAAAGAGAAAAGTTGAAACAGATAATTAAAAATAAAATGATGATCCCCAATAAGATTCTCTTGTAATTTTGCCTTATTGAAGATGTTTGTTCTCTATCGTTGAGGTTGTTTATATACGTATCAAACTAAACCATCCAGAACCGCTTTCACGTCAGTTACCTTTGCAATCGTAAAAAAACCGTTTCCACGTCGGTTACCTTTGTAATCGTCCAAAAAATGACCTCCACGTCGGTCACCTTTGTAACCGTCCAAAGAACCCCTTCCACTTGGTCACCTTTGTAATCGTCCAAAAAACCATTTCCACGTCGGTCACCTTTGTAATTGTCCAAAAAATTGCTTCCACGTCGATTACCGTTGTAACCGTCCAAAAATCCGTTTCCACGTTGGTCACCTTTGTAACCAACCGTCCCAAGGCCCAAATTCGAATGAAAACTGTCCGTAGGGCCAACCGTCGGATCGACTTGGTCCCAACAACCATCCGATCGAATAACTATGGCTCACCACTGGATCGCCACTGAGCCCATCATTTATCCTTTATGGGCTCAAACCCCAATCTTATTTTTTTGGTGCTCAATACACTTATTTTTTATTTTTTATATTATACTAAAAATTAATTTTATATGAAAAATATCAAATCATACAACTAAAATTAAAAATAATAATAGACCTTAATCTTATTTTTTTGTGCTCAATACACCTATTTTTTTTTATATAATACTAAAAATTAATCTTATATTCAAAATATCACATCAATGAATATTTATATCATATCATACAACTAAAATTAAAAATAATAATAAATTATGATTCAGATAACTAAATAATTTAATTAAGATTAAAAAATAAAAAATATGATTAAAGTATATAATTATACTAAATAATTTAATTTTTTTAATTCTATAATATTAATATTTTATTGTTTATATTTATGATATTATTATTATTTTTTTTTTATTTTGAAACTTTCATAGTATTTGAGTGAAATAAATTACGTGAGTATCTGTAGAATTTTAATTTTACGTTTTGATTTTGATAGATTCTGAGCATTGAATTTTTCAAATGTATTTATTGTAAAATTTTGGATTTTAATAATTATAGTTAAAGTAATGATTAAAATTTAATAAAATAAAAAAACATTAATGTAATATATATAATAAATAATTATATTTTAAAATAAAAATAATAAAAATATTATTAATTTATTATAGTAATATATATTATACTTTAAAATAAATATAAATAAAAAATTATATATATATAATGAAATATAAATATACAATTAAAATATATAGATAAAATATTAAGAATACAACCCTATTCTCCTCCCCCTTTTTTTTTTTGTTTTTATTATTATTTTAATGGTTGGCATACAAAAGAAATAAAATAAAATAAATAAATTAGAAAAGGGTGCCACCACTATTTGACCCTTCTCGTGGTCTCCTCCACTCATCTCTTTCTTTACTATTGGTATAGGGTTAATTTGATCATTACGAAGAGTCTCCTCCACTCATCTCTTTCTTTACTTTTGGTATAGGGTTAATTTGATCATTATTTATTCAAATAAGGATAATAAAAATATTAGTGGTAAGTTTTTTATTATAAATAAATTTTGCATAAATTTAACGGATAAAAAATATTGCATAATTATTCCAAATGAAGGAAGTATTTTATATTTTAATTATATTAAAGTTACAGTAACAAGTTAGTGAAATTTGACTTTGACTTTGTTAAGACATTTTAAATATTTTACTGATACCACTTTTAACTATATTATAATTTTAAAAATTGTTTTTAAAAAATATGAATAGCACCACAAAAAAATAAATCGACGAAAAAATGATATAGAAGTTACGTTATTAAATTATGAATAAGACAAAGAAGAAAATGTAGAAAGACATAATTAAGGAATAATTTGAATTAAATAAATGATTTAGGCATGAATTTAGGAACAATAATCTTAAATGGAATAAAAACGCATGAATTTAGGAAGCAAACTTGCTGCTATGTTGATGGCATGTTGTTGTCTATATTTTTTTCCTCTCCAAATTCCCATTTTAAAGTTATTCTTTAATTGATCTTCAAGTCACTTGAACGTAGGAACTACTCTACCCACTTCTTCCCTAACCTCCTTATCCGAATGTGTGCAGTTGACTGATTCTTGCTCAATATTGTTAGGCCAAGTCTTGGGCTCCTAGTTGGACCGGTCGGCTCTTCTATTGGGCCTTCTTGGACTGCTGGTTGAATTCCTTTGGTCCGGCCCAATTCAGATGGTTGGATTTTTTTGTGGGCTTTCAATTTGAGATAGAAATTGTTTGTAGGACAACAAATGTCCCTCACAAAAATATTTTTGGCAAAAGTGTATTCTGCAGTCCGAAATTATTTTTGTTGAAATGTAAATATTCATGCCCCGATGTGATTTGAACTGCGCTCAAGCCATTCTCACTCATATGTTTCGTTTTTGGAGAACTTCTACATTACTCTTCTTACCATTGTTTCCCCCAGCGTTTTGCTTCCTCTAAATTCCTTTGGCCCTAGGTTTTCCAACTTCCTCTTGTTGCCGACTGCTCGCTCCTAAATCGACGCCGCTGCTCTTCGTTTGTGTAATGACGGGTACTGGTTCTTCAAAATCACATGTCGTCGAGGGTTCTTCCGAAATCCCGTCTCGTCCTCCGATCACCAAGAAGGTGAAGGACAAGTCGTCCTCTACTGCTCGTCCCGTCGGCAGTCCTTCTATCTAGGCTCACGAAGATTCGCAGGCATTGGGCTCTTCATCCTAACTCCGAAGATGAGGATTATTCCGGTGTCATTCCGGTTGAAGTCTTTGGCCGAGGTAACCTTTGCCTTATCAACCTTGGTTAAAATTTTCCCGTATCCCTTCCCGATTGACGCGATTGTTGAACCCGGAAGATTTGAAGTCTTGGGGATCTCGGGATGATAGGTTAGACCCTGTTTTTGGCGATATGTGGGATTCTTGGGACATTAGGGATACGTTATTTTTAAGCAAGGTAATCCCTTCCCAGAGTAGTGAGTTAACGAAAGCTTTGCTTGGGTTTTGAAGTTCATATATTAACGCATTTGTCTTTCCGTTTGGTATTATAACTCCTATTGTTTTAGATGTTGCGGTGATTTTAGACTTGCCTGTAGATGGAGTTGAACCCCTTTTTTCGTCTTCCTATACCGTTGAACCACTAGCAATGCCTTCGCCATATGATAGTAACACCAAGGTGGTTGATTTCTTGCAATCAAATTGCTCTTTGGGTAGCCCTAGTCCGGAGGAGAATATTGCCCTTTTGTTTTTTTGGTTCAATTGGTTTTCTGCTTGTTTTGCCTCTAAAGGTTTTCTTTGGAAAGCCGAACCAGTTGTTAATGTCATTGTTTCCAGTGCTCCGCTTGATCTTGCATCGTATTTCTTGAGCTTTTTTATCGCAGTTTAAATGAACTTCTTGCCAAATTAGCTAATTTGTCTGCTCGTGATATCTAAGGCTTAGATCCTCTTTGAGTCTTCAAGTTTTGGGCTCGGCTTTACTTTCGATGTTTGGCTAATACTGCTTTTGATATCGATCGTGTTCTAAGGGGCTCTTGCCTTGGCTTTGCATTATCTAACTTTTCTCTCTTGAAGAGGAATCTTACTGGGTGCGTATCTACTCTCCTTCGTGAAACCTCTCGTCTTTCTGCTGATTTTTTCCCATTGTCAGCACGTGTTTTTGGACCAACTCGGTTCACCCTAGCTGCACAAGATCACGACTCTTCCACTGATGTTGTTAGCTTTATAAGTTGTTGGGGAAAGTGTGCTTCAGCCCGTGTTATATTCAGTGGACTAAGCTTGGGTTCCCGGTTTAATTCACTGGTCGGAGACGTAAATCAACCTCAGTTATGCGCGTGGCATTTAGGATTGATGCAGGAGTTCCTACCATCGGATTTTTGCTATCTTTGCCGTATGATTTATTGGGGGAATAAAAAAGGTTGAAGCTACGGCATGGCACTCGTATGCTTATATATCCAGTCCTGCCATCCCGTCACTCTACCCATTTGACTTGCGGATGACGACGGCCTATAATGGTTGGTGGCATGCAATCCGATGGTGATTGATTTTGATACACCACAAAGCTCTATTGCTAACCTTACTGGATTTGGAAACTCGAGATGTTGCTGTTTATCCGGCTCCCCAGTTGGGAGTCTCATCATTGCGCTCAATTTCCTCGGTTGTCCTAATTGAGGTGGAAGAATACTTTGCTCGAGGTTCGCCCACCCCTTCACCTCGATTCCCGTCACGAAGAGCGTCTTGGCACTGGATAAGACTCTTTTGGGCAAGTATTCTTTGTCTCTGTCTGACGATCCAAGAGCTTTTGGGTCTATGCAGTTATCGGTCTTAGATGCAGCGGCGCATGAGGTCCTAGATTCTTCTAAAAATTGTCGATTGGAGGCATTAGTGGATAGGCTAGGTGAAGTGGCCGATCGATTGTCTTCAATCTTTCAAAGCCCTTCACAAAGTCATCAACGAAAATTTAGGAGAGTTGGCTTCGTTGGAAGAACGACGGAAGACCTACACTGAGTCTTACGAGGAAGAAGAGGAGAGACGCAAGAAAGATGAAGGAAAAAAAACCTATATTGACGGCCTTCTTCTTTTGAAGCCGGAGGTGTTCGAGGGCTTAAAATCGTTCCTCCAGAAGGCTGTCTAGATCATGCAACAATTCCCGGTCCTGTTCCTCCATTGGAATTTCATTTTGTTTCAGAATATGAAGTGAGGGTACCGTGATTTCAAGAGGTAGCACTGCGTCTTGCCCGTAGGTTAACCTATAGGGCATGCTTCCGGTCACGGTGAACTTAGCGTTCCGATAGGCCCACAAGGCCTCCTCCAACATCTCATTCCGTGCCCTTGAATTATCTTCCAACGTCATTTTTATGATACCGATCAACGTCTTGTTAGTGGTTTCGGCTTACCCGTTGGCTTGTGGATAATACGGAGAAGAATGTACCAACTTGGTGCCGTATTGCACCAAAAAGGCATTAAATTTCCCACTAGTGAACACCGTCCCTTGGTCGGTCGTAATGGTCTTCGGTATGCTGAATTGCTGAATAATTTTATTCTTGATTAATCGAATAACATGATTCATCCATATCTGGACCAACGAGACAACCTCTACCCATTTCGTGAAGTAATCGGTTGCCACAAGGATTAATGCATGTCATTTCGATGATGGTGGATGGATTTTACCGATGACGTCCATTTGCCATCCTTGAAAGGGCCACGGTTTGAGGATTGAATGAAGTTCCTCGGCCGGGGCGCGTTGTAGAGAGCCGTGATGCTGGCACGATGGGCAGCCTCATGCGTGTAATCAATGCAATCTTGTGATATTCGGGGCCAAAAGTATCCATATCGGAGGATAGTCCATCTCATAATTGGGTCAGCCCTATGTGTGCCTTTGATTCCTTCATGCACCTCGGCCATCACTTCCATTGCTTCATCTCTCCCAAACATTGCGCCAAAGTTCCATCAGCTTGTCGGCTATAGAGTTCTCTGACAATACATGCATATTTCAGAAGTTGCTCCCGTATGTGTCTCGAACTAGCTTTTCCAGGTTCTGCCAATGCCTCAAGGAGCTCCGTGCGCCAATTTACATCTCTGCTGGTAGTTAGGCATTCAAATTTAGTGGTTGCTTCCTCCGCTTGTTACCCGGATGCCCATTGAGCAAGGTTGTTCGCCTTTGAATTCTCTTCTCAGGGGATGTCATCCATTATCACCTCTGTAAGCTGCTAGATCAGATCATGCACTTCCTGGAGGAGTTCCTAGAGTCGTGGGTCTTTGCATTTAAATTCCTTTAATGCTTTTCGGATGACCAGCTGGGAGTCGCCTCGGATCAGGATGTTTTTAGCTTGTCTCGCAGCGAGAAAATGCAACGCCAGCAAGAGAGCTTTATATTCCGCCTGTTTGTTGGTTATTCCATGTGGGAGCTGATGTGCGAAACGCCAAACTTCTCCTTGGGGACTAGTTATTACGACTCCAACCCCTGCTGCTGCTCTGGTGCTCGAACCATCCAATGTAACTTGCTAGGTTCCAGTTCAATGTATCCCGCAGGGGCGGCTTCGATCATTGCAGGGTGTTCGGCCAAAAAATCAGCAATGGTCTACCCTTTAACCATTTTTAGGGGCTGATATTTTAAGGCGGATGATGCTATTTTCATTGCCCACTTGACTAGGCGGCCTCGGAGGACCGGCCTACTCAACAAATATTTCAGCAAATCGACTTTGGATAATACAATAGTTTCGACAGACATCAAATAATACTCTAACTTTATGTATGCAAAATATAAAGATAAACATAGTTTCTCGATATATGCATAACAAATTTCAGCATTGTTCAAAATCTTACTAAGATAATAAACCGCCCTTTCTCAATCCGACTTATCATCTTGCGGGAGAAGGCAGCCGATAGTGTCTTCCGCCACCGAAATGTAAAGTTTCAGCTCCTTCCCTAGGATCGGTGGCATCAGCACTGGTGGTGATGTAAGGGCCTGCTTGATCTATTCCAAAGCGGCTTGTTGTGCTGCTCCCCATTCGAAAACCTCCCAACTTCCGCATAGCAACACGGAGAACGCTTTCATCTTTCCGGTGGAGTCGGCGATGAATCGCCGCAAAAAATTGATCATACACATCAAACTCTATAATTCCTTGAGGTTGCATGGGGATCCCAACTCCTGGATTATTTTTGCTTTATTCTGATCAATTTTGATCTCCTTCTGATGGACGAGAAGGCCTAGGAAGTTTCACGCTTGAACGCCAAACGCGTACTTTGTCAGGTTCATTTTAAGGTCGTGCTGCCTCATCCAGGTGAAGCCCCTCCGGAGGTCAGTGGGATGGTGGTCAAATGCTCTATATTTTACAACAACGTCATCAATATATATTTCCATACACTCGCCGATTAAGTCGTGGAAGATTGTGCTCATGGCCTTTTGATAGGTTGCTCCGGCGTTCATCAATCCGAACGGCATCAAAATCCACTTGAATATGCCGATCGCCCCCGGACATCGGAATGTTGTTTTGTGGGCATCCTCGTTCGCTAAGTATATCTGATTGTACACTGAGTATCCGTCCATGAAAGACAAGATCTCGTACCCTGCCGTTGAGTCGACAAGCATGTCAGCGATTGGCATGACATACTCATCTTTAGGCGTTGCCAAGTTCAGATTGTGAAAATTGACACATACTCGGATCTTCCCATTTTTCTTTACCACGGGCACAATGTTGGATATCCATTCCGGGTATCGGCAAGTACGAATAAAATTGCCCTTAAGCAATTTTTCTATCTCTTCTTTGACCTTCGGCAACTCCGATTTGAAACACCATGGGGACTGTTTGTGAGGTTTGAACGACGGCTTGGTGGGCAACCGATGTTCAACCAATTATGGACAGACCTGGCATCTCGTGGTATTCTCACGCGCAACATTCTCGATATTCTAATATTAAATTCGTAAGCCGCTGCTTCTGGTCCGGGGGCAGCAAAGAATTGATCTTGGTCATCAGGGGTACTGCGTTGTCGCCGAGATTGATTTCCTTGAGAGGATTCTGCGATTCGAAGGATGGGTAGCCCTCTGGATAGGCGAAGGAAGTTCATCTTTGTTCTGATTCTCCGGGGAAGGCGGTGGATCTGAATGATCTGCCTGCCTTTCAAAGATTCGACCAGGGACAGATCCGGTACTCTATATAGCATCATATGTCTCGAAAATCCATCCCTCCAGGTCCCTCAATACGTCATGGTCGTCATTCATTACGAAAAGCTTGGTGGACAAGCCATGAGTCGGCCTTTGTATGAATTCCGAACCCTTTCATTGTGAGATTACATTCTGTCTATGTATCCATGTCCCTCAACATCATCGAAAGCAGATATACACTAGGCAAATAATAGACCGCCTCAGCTGCATGAACCTCTATGGTTGGATCGGTTTCGGCTTCGACCGTTTCTACGTGATTCCCATTCCAAAATACCACTTTTTGGTATACGGTGGACGGCACATACTGGGTAATATGAATCCAGCCTCTTCCTAGGATGGCCGAGTGCTTTAGTTTTTCTTCGAACACAAAGAAAGCCATTCGGTCGGTACAGCTCCCTACTGTTACATCAGCCACTAACACACCGGCGGCCGAATGTGCATTTCCCGTAAAGTCCATCGTTCGCATGGTGGTAGCAATCAGATCCCCATGGTTCTTTCTAATCTTACGCAGTGTAGACAAGGCCATCACATTGACGGAGGCCCCTCGATCGACCAAAACCTTGTTGATCGTGCGGCCATCGAGATATATGGTTAGGAACAATGGTTTAAGGTTTCGCGTCCGCTCCTCCGCCAATTTCCGAAAGATTACCAGCTCGGATTCTTTTTTGGGCACCTCTTGTTGCGGATCGGCCCACGACAACAGGCTAGCTTCTTCGACTAACACGTCCCCTTAAAATAAGAGGGTTAAATCTCCAGGGCCATGAATTCCTTGGGCAAAAAACCAATAGTGTTTACCCGAAAGTCCTTTTCAAAATATAGTGCCCATTCCAGATCTTGGTTGCTTGCGATGATGTCCAAACTCGCAATTGATGTCCTTTCATCCTCCAAATCCCCGATAATTGGTTTGTCTTCCAGGACAGACATCGTTGGCTTCTACTATCATACGAGACAACTTGTTTCGGTCTCCATTCTCGTAGCCTCCTCCTCCCGCGGGGGGGGGGGGGTGTGTGTGTGTAAGGGGGGCAGTAATTCTCCACCTGAGGTGTTTCCTCAGCCCCTATAATTTTTTTTTTCTCTCCAGAGGGTTGTTCATGTTGTTGTCCTCGTTCAGCGAGACGTGCGGCCAAGATTTGATGTCTCCTCCCGCGGGCGGGGGGGGGGGGGGGTGCAGTAATTCTCCACCTGAGGTGTTTCCCCAGCCCCTATAATTTTTTCTGCTCTCTGGAGGGTTGTTCATGTTGCTGTCCTCGTTCAACGAGACGTGCGGCCAAAATTTGACGTTGCCGTCTCCACCCTTGGGTCCTAGTCAATGATGGGACCCTTTTTCGATTATCCGTCTACTTCCCATCGTTTGGCAGCCTTTCTCGCCATCGCATAGCATGAGAAGCTATCACCATTTGGTCGACTAAAGTAACCCGCCACAGTTTGCCATTTTTCTCGAAGCTAACCTCGGCAACGGTATTGTGCGGTGAAAGACTATCCCAAAATGAATTTCTCAGGGGGTTTTATGGACCTCCCTAATCGTTCAAATACGTTCCTCCTTGGTGTGGCCCACTCAAAATTTGTTCTGCTACCCGAGGGTGATTGGTTTTTTCTACCGGGGCGGATACCAACGACATTAATTTAAGCTGGGAGTAGCTCCATCTCAATTTTCATCTCTTGCTATCGGCCAGCAGTAAGCGGCCTTCTTTAATAGCTCCCAATATGATGTCCGAATAAGCCATGCCATTTTCAATAAGCTTTTCCACCCAATTCCTCGTCAGCCGGCATTTCATGATCTTCCTTTAACCGGAGCTGATTATCCTTCAACAAAAATTTGAAGATTTTCTCAATTTTGGATATATCGAAGGCATACTGCACTTTGGGATTGGTCTCCTTCCTCCGAGGTACTTTGAGTGCTGGGCAAGTATACTCATTTTATTGTGATATTCCGCTATGAACGTCTCATCTGGCTCCTCCGGGCAGTCTATTTTATCCTCCTGTACCTAGACAAGATGCGTTATGCTTCTGAATTTCTGCCTCGTTGCTTGGGAATCTCGAATGAGCTGTTCTGCCTTAACCGCTTTTATAGCAAGCTTCCAGAGGACATTGTGTAGGGCCAGTTTCTTCCGGAGCTAGTGTATCATATTATCGATAGCCATATTAACCACTTGATTTTCAAGTATCCAAATCTGGCACCGCCCCTAGGCCCTGTAGAACCTCTCAAAAATTGTTCCACCGGTTCATCATGCCTTGACCGTAGGTTGGTCAGGTTTGAGACCGTCACCTCCGGCAATAGGCTATAAAAATGTTTGTGGAACGCTCTTTCGAGGTCCGCCCACGTGTTACACAAATTCGGCAGAAAAGACGCATACCACATAAATGCCGACCCTGTGAGGGACAATGAGAATAGTTGGAGTTTGAACCACTCATTGGTCTCGAACTCTCCTCCAAATTGTGTTGTGAACCGGCCGATGTGTTCAATGGTGGACCATAAATCCTCGCATGAGAATAACATGAATTATGGGACCCGTGCATTTTGGGGGAGCGGGTGATCAATGGCAATCTGATTCGGGAACAACAGTTGATAATGCGGCCGAGCGGGAAGCCGGATAGGATCGCCATACCACCTCCGAATTGCTTCCTCGATAACCTGCGGGTTAATAATCGGCCACGGCGGAAGAGCGACTTTGGCGTATCCTCTAGGCTGCCCCGGGCCTGGCTGAACGCGAGGAAAATATTGTTGATGACCCTGTGGAAGGTGAGCCGAGGGTGGACGTCCTCGATTACCCTTGGCTGGTGCTCGCTTAGGTGCTGCCGGTGAAGGAACAAACCGAAACCGATCGGGGGACCCTGTTATGCAGGTCCGTATCCCTGTTGTGCGGCTGGTCCGGTAGGGGGAGCTTTCCGGTATGCTGTCTGCCCCCCGGGGGGAGGTGGCAAGGTTGGGGCTGGTGTGCCCGAGCCCCAAGCCACTGCTACGGCCGACGGAGCTGAGCCCCGTGGACCCGAAGGAGCAGATGCTGCCCCCCAAGGCACATTCGGAGGTGGGGTAGATGTCTCCCAAGTCATCCCCGGAGCAGGAGGAACAGCCGAAGGTGTTGAGGCCATGGTCGGTCGTGCCCCCCAAGGGTCTGCCGTTTCTCCTCCGGCAGGGACATTTCCTTGACCATTCGCCCTCGCAGGCGATGTGAGCGCGCTCACGCCAACAAACAAAGGATTTTTTTTTTTCATTGGGCGGCTGGTGGCGTGTATCCATTGTTCCCCGGATGTCCTTAATGTGGCGGCCGCCTGAAAATGGTCTGGCTCGAGGACCGCTAAGGTCCTTCAGCCACTATCTCGTCTAAGAGATTTTTATTTTTGATCTCTTTGCTTGGTATGGGGATGTTACCATACTGGAGCATCATAGGAGGGTGTCCAAATGTGGCCCCCTGTGTTACTTTCATCAGAGGTGCGTTTTCATCATATCCGGGACCGGCCGCCAGCGCTTTCCCTTTGCACAACTCCTCCCATCTTGCCCATGCAATCTCGTTTCGGATAATTGATTTTAGGACGTCTGTGAGATATTGGGATAGTATCAACGCCTACTCGTGGAAGGCTGTATGGATCTCCCCGCGGATATGATTTTGAAGAACGTTTGCAGGAATCATCAGCATCTTTTCTCCACTTCCCGGAGCAGCGAAGGACTCATCCTACGTGAGTTCTCCGGGTGCCCGCGACGTAGAAGTCCCACCGGCAGTTTCCTTATCTTTCAACATTGCAGATTTCTCCGGCGATGGTAATTTGTAACTCCTCAGTTGCATAAATATTGCGAGACTCATCGGAGTCCCACTTGGCATCCCAATCTGCTGTCGCTGAAATTCGTCGATGACTATCCAATAAAATTAGGCCTGTCGAAATTAACAATAATCGGGTTCTCCGGCCTACTCAGAAAAGTATCCGGGCTAGTCTCGCAATAAAAATAAATCGACAAAAAAAAGAGACGAAGAAGAAAACGTAGAAGGAAATAATTAAGGAAGAACTTGAATTAAATAAATAATTTAGGCAGAAATTTAGGAATAATAATCTTAAATGGAATAAAAAAGCAGGAATTTAGGAAGGAAACTCGTTGCTATGTTGATCGGATGTGTTGTCTATATTTTTTCCTCCATGAATCCCCCTTTTTAAGTTGTTCTTGCACTTCAAGTCACTTGAATATACGAACTACTCTACCCACTTCTTCCCTAACCTCCTTATTCTTACTCAATATTGTTAGGCCAAGTCTTGGGCTCCTAGGTGGACTAGTCGACTATTCTCTTGTGCCTATTCGGGCTGCTGGTTGAGTTCCTATGGGCCAGCCCAATTCAGATGGTTGTATTTTTTGGTGGACTTCCAATCTGATATAGAAATTGTTTGTAGGACAACAATATGCAAATACATTTTTTCTTTTTAATTAAGAATTGAACTTTATATAATCATGTATCCGTGCAGGAATAGGATATAATTAGGGCAGGGACAATTTTTTTAAAATTACAAAATAAATATAAAATAATGGAATACATTTCATTTCTATTTTATTACAAAATAATCAAATTAAGTAACATTTTTGGCTATATATGGTATATATTTATTTTTATATTTTTAAAATAAAAAACAATATAATTTTTCGAAGAAAAAAAAATGCAACACTTGATATTTTTATATATTATACATACATATTTTTTTAAAAATAAATAAAAATAATTAAAATAAAATAAAAGCGGGTTGGGGTTCGCCATTTACTCGTGTCTTAAAACAAATTTACAACCATATTTAAGACATACATAATCATTGTTCATTAATAAGTTTGGTGAGCAAAATGTTGTCGGTGTTGTACACGTAGCACACACGATGTGCTACGTAACAGCTATGTATGCTTTCAATTACTTTGTTGTGGGGTACTCTCGTGTATAAATACCGGTGGAATGAATGAAATCAAAATACATCTCATTTTTACTTTGTCTATGTTACTGCATTTCCTCCCCCCACTTTCCAAGTGCTCAATTTGCAAACCAAGGCAAAATTTGGTTTTTCCAAAATCTTTGATCTCAAACTCCTTCTTTAGATATTCAACAGCTTTCTGGATTTCATCAGGAGTTCTAATTTAAATTGAGATTATCGACATATACAGCGATGATTACGAATCTTGACCCATTTTTCTTTATGAAAACACATGGACAAATAGGGTCATTTATGTAATCTTCTTTTGTTAAGCTTTCGCTGAGAGGATTGTACCACATTCGGCCCGATTGTTTGAGCTCATACAAAGATTTTTGTAATTTGATGGAATATGATTCTTTTGGATTTGATTTGAATGACTCAGGTATGTTAATCCCTTCTGGGATTTTCATGTAGACGTCATTGTCTAAGGAGCCATAAAGATAGGTAGTAATCACATCCATTAATCGCATATCAAGATTATTGTGTACTGTCAGGCTCACCAGTTACCTGAATGTTATTCCATCCATGACCGGCGAATATGTTTCTTCAAGATCAATGTCCGACCTCTGGGAAAAACCCTGGGCTACAAGTCTTGCTTTATATCTTGTGATATCATTATTTTCATTTCTTTTTCTCACAAACACCCATCTGTAACCAACAGGTTTCACATTTTCAGGTGTTTGGACTATAGGACTGAATACTTGTCGTTTATTCAATGAGTCCAATTCAGACTTAATTGCGTCTTTCCATTTTGCCCAATCATCTATTTGCCGACATTCATCAACTAATTTTGGTTCATAATCCTCGTCATCTTTTATTATATCGAGTGCTACAGAATATGCAAATGCATTATTAATATTTGTTTTCTTTCTGTTCCAATATTTTCCACTGGCGGTATAGTTAATAGAAGTTTCAATAGCTTCATCATCACTTTCATCATAATTTTTAGTATCAACCTCTTCAGGGGTTGTATTGACCTTTTCATGTATCTGATCATTATTGATCTCTTCACCAGTGTTTACAATTTTCTTCTTTCGTGGATTCTTATCCTTGAAACCCAATGGCCTGCCCCGTTTTACGTGGAAATATGTTCATTAGCACTCGGTACCTTCCTTTCTGGCATATTTATTTTAGTTGGTGCATTTGTTGCTTCTATATATGATTTCATAACTCTGGCAGCATCGTTAAAAGTATCAGGCAATTGGTTTGCAATTTTTTGCAAATGCACAATTATTTGAACTTCAAGTTAACTATATTTCGTACGATGATCAAATTCAAGTGGTATTTTCTACGAAATTTCTTTTTTCAGTTGATTATTATCTCCCCTTAATGTCGGGAAATGAGATTCATCAAAGTGACAGCCTGTAAACCTTGCAGTAAATAAATCACCCGTTGTTGGTTCAAAATATTTTACAATTGAGGGTGATTCATACCCGACATATATACCCAACCTTCTTTAGGGTTGCATTTTTATGCATTGAGGTGGTGCAATTGGCACATAAACAACACACCCAAAAATTCGCAGGTGAGATATATTTGGTACCTTTCCAGATACCAATTGAGTAGGGGAATAATAGTGATAACTTGTCGGCCTTATTTTCACGATGGCTGCTGCATGCAATATAGCATGTCTCCAAGCTGATATGGGAAGTTTAGACCTTATTAACAATGGTTTAGCTATTAATTGCAATCTTTTGATAAGGGATTCAAACAAACCATTTTGCGTATGTACAAGGGGAACATGATGTTCCACAGTAATCCCAATTGACATGCAGTAATCATCAAATGTATGTGATGAGTACTCTCCAGCATTATTGATCGAAAAATTTTGGGAGATATTTTTAAAATATCTTTTAAGATACAAAAACAAATGATATATGTATAAAATGAAAATAGTGTCGTGCGTGTTCGTGTAGTAACTCCAAAAAGTTCGTCAAAAATAAAAAATCTCTTTAACCGGTGAGTGTCCGGGTCGAACTCAGGGAATATGTGAATATCCTATATTTAATTAGAAAAAGTGCAATGAGTTAATGCAATCAAAGAAACTGAAAAGATCAATTGCAGAAATTAAATCTAACTAAAAAGCGATAAAATATACGTATCTCGAAAGGGATGAAGTGAGGCGTTTGTGTCTGACTTTTGCGTTCCATAATGGCTAGATTTCCATGGATGAAATGAGCGGGATGTCGATGGCGTGATAGCGAAAGATATATGAATAACTGCGGGGCGGCTCGGAGGAATGAATGTGATTGCATTTGCTCGCTTAAGCCGATTCTCGACTCGGTTGGTACTTGACCTTGGGGGATTTACAACAAGGCTTCAGCGACACCCGGCGAAGAATATTATAAGCAAGAAACCCTACTGTCACTAGGAATCTCTGTGACCCAATAGACCTCCGCCTATGCCCCATGAATTATTCTTCCAACCGTTCCGCTAGTGGCTCTACCCCTTTTATTACCTCTCTTTAATCGGAATCGAATTCATAATAGCAACTAAGCAGGTCGACAAGGCTCTCGCGTACTTAGCTACGTTGAACTATCCGGAAACCGCTTTTGGCTCATAACATGGCTGAAATAGTCGATTCTTCTATCGCCCTTCCGCAACCTTGTCGAAATCCAACTTGAACAATTCAAATCGAACATGGAATTTTTGGGTAAAGGTGAGGTGGAGAAATATGATAGGATTTTACTAGCTAAAATAATATGCAGGAATTAAAAGAAAAATTGAGAGAAAATCGGTTTGCTCGCGACACAAAACCGAAAAATCTCGTATTATTAAACTAGATAAAAATCCGGAAGAAAAGAAATGGAGAAAATGGAATGTATATTATTGTGTATATATGGTGTATGTATGTATATGTGTATGGTGTAGATATATATAGGGAATATTTATAGGGGGAAAAGCTTCTAGAAGTTTGACGGTTACAACCGCCAATAAATAACTACTTCTAAAAATAACTACTAACTACCTCTAAAAATAACCATAAATAACTAACTCTAAAAATAGCTACTAATATAACTACTAATAACTACCTATTTTTTAGAAGGTTCTAGAATAAAAATTACACAAAAATAGCCAAAAATTGGCTAAAAAATAGTGCAGGATTTTAATTAAGGGAACTGGAAGAGTAGTAAATGCAGGAGCTGAGGGTGCAGGAGACATAAACCCAGTAAATGCACCGCTGACCAGCGGCAATAAATGCAGCGAGAATTAATGCAGCTGCCGCTTCTCTCACTTCCGCATATGGTTTTCCGCTCCGCTCATATTTCCGTGTCAGCCGCCGCTTGCCTTCCGTGCCAGCCGCCATCGCTTCGCTCACTTCAATGCCAAAGTTTCCGTGCAGCCGTCATCGCTTCCCGTGTCAGCCGTTGCTCGCCTTCCGTGTCAGCCGTCGCTCGCCTTCCGTGTCAGCTGTCACTTGTCTTCCGTGCAGCCGTCGCTTGCGCACTCCTATGTAGCCGCCGCTTGCTTTTCGCGCGGCCGTCGCTTGTCTTCCGCGCTCGGTTGACTTTGACTTTCGCGCGTTGACTTTCTGGCGTTGACCGTTGACTTTTGTTGACTTTCACGTCGGTGACTGTTTTTTCGCTTCTGAAGCCATTTTTCACTTTTTAAGGCCAGTTTTGGACTCCCATATCAGTTTTCAAGCATTATTTCACCTATATAAATAATGAATATCTTATAAATATTTTTTTAAAATAGATAATTAATAAAATTAATTTAGCCAAATTTAAATACTTAAATAGCACATAAATAATGCCAAAAAATATAATTCAAGAAACACTTTAATTAATTTAATTTATACACCAAAATAATTATAAATTGCACTTAAA
The DNA here is from genome assembly GCF_009805555.1 of Andrographis paniculata. NCBI lineage: Eukaryota > Viridiplantae > Streptophyta > Magnoliopsida > Lamiales > Acanthaceae > Andrographis > Andrographis paniculata. The sequence goes on along the minus strand of NW_026137621.1, from coordinate 1,433,582 downwards.
AACTAATAAATTAATATTATACAAACAATATGAAATGAATACAATTATTAGTATAAATTAACATAAATAATACCAAAATTTGACATAAATAGATAAATAGTTAAATAAATATAAGATATAAAATAAGGCAAAATCAAGAGTTATCAAACTCCTCACACTTAACCTTTATTCGTCCTCGAATAAATTCAATTAATGAAATTAAATCAAGTATTTTCTAAATAAGGATTCAATATTGTCGGCAATATAACGGTGGTGTGTAAACGAATCTTAGCTAAAGTTCAGATCCTTAAGCCATTTACGCGATATTGCTCATCTGCAAAGATTCAAAATTATGTCTCCCGGAATATTTTCAAACTTAAGTGTTCGGAGTAGCTTCTAAAAATGATGCGACGACTCAAAGCTTTAAATAAACCGCCATAATAAATCATAAATCAAGAAACAAGGCGGCCCGGTAGACATTGCTACCGATAATAAATTAATTTCGACATTTTTTTTTGCGTCAATTTTTTTTTTTTACCAAGTCAAGTCGCATTTTAAAGATAATCGGCATCCTCTTCACATTATTCGTTCGTCAATCCCATTTTTAAGGAAACTTAATTCATCCTCTCCGCTAACAAGCGCAGCTAAATAGACGAAAGTTCTAAAAATTAGACTAAGTATGAAATTAATGAAACGAAGGGGATATCAACCAACTTTATCAAAATCCCGATTTATATTCATACTCAAAAGAATTTCAATTATTGAATAGATTCAATTTCAAACTCAAATTAAGCACAATGAAAATCGGTTGACTCGAGAAAAAAACATATTTCATAGCTAACTTTATTTTAAATAAATATAAATATTATAAATATAATAATATAAAATAATTTATTTGAAAATAAATTAGACAACAATAAATTACCCAAAATAAATTAATCGACATTAATTTAAAAAATATATATTTAAATAAATATGAATAATTCAAGTAACTAATTAATTAACTGCATAAATAATTAATTAAGAGAGCATCTAAACATGCAACACATTATTTTAATGTGATCAGCTATGAATCAATCTAATTGAAGCTACCAACACACCATATACATTTACACAACTAGAACTACATTAAATTAAATTAGATTAATCATGCAGTAACTCTTCTACTACATTTAAATAATAGCAGCAGTGAAGCTAAATGACAGCGGGGGCTTCAACTATTTACCAAACTACCGGCTATTTACACAGCTAATTCCTAAACTAAAGAAGAAGAAGGAAAACAAAGATTACAATCCAGCAACTAATAAGAACAAATTAATCTTAAACAAGTCATAATCCATCAATGCATTCAGCAGAAACGCATTACTAAGAATACGACTGGCTAAGCTAATGCAATCAACTAACCATGTATCAACTAAACTGAACATGCAACAAGACTGGACTAGGACCAAACTAGAATTACTCAGACTAAGCAACCTAAACAAGCAGCAATTAAGCCAATTATCTCATCTGCAATTAATGAATAAACCCGACTAGGACAGCTAATTAGAAGAAAGTTAAAATATATTATTGTTACTCCCAAACTAATATGAAAATTAACCTAATGCAGCTATATTACAACTACTAATTTATCTAAGTAACACATATTCTACTATCTAACAAGTTAGCAATCAATAAATAAGCCGGCATAAATAACCGAGAAACGAATCAAGAACTTCCCTGATTGTTGTCTTGCAGCCTGATTTTTGTTCAAAATTTTTGGTGGCGCCGATGACTTCCCTCCTCACACTTGAGTTGTTGTTCGCCCTCGAACAACCTTGAGTAAGCTCGGAGGGACTGCAATCACCAAATAACAATTCAAAAATAGCACGGTTCATATAGATGTAATCAATTAAAATATGATGCTATAGAACTCCCTTTTCGACTTCTTTGTGGCTCGGAGACTTTCAAAACATTCCCCTCCTCCCACTCATAAGCGTCAAATTTTGGGAACATTCTGAAAATTTCAGAATATGCGCGTACAACAGCATGTCTGTCTAGTGGAGGCTTTTCATGAATTTCCTATCCTCGTTTATCAATTCTCAAAATCAATTAAATCTCAAAATTCATCAAAACAGCCCCATAGCGCTTGATTTAGGACTGGCGGTATTTGGACGCAGTTTTCAATTTTAATTTTCTCTGGCAGGGACAAACAGGTTTGGACAGACCGGCGGTTCTCTTGCGCTTGCAGTTTCCACGCTGCTTCGTTTAAATATCGGCTAAGGAAGATAGACTCGTTGCTGCGCTTACCGATGCCGCTCAAAAATTGCACTGAGAATTGGGTGAAGCTTCAACGGCAACATCGTTGGTAAATCTTCGTTGTGGAAATCGCTTGAATGGTTAGGGAGTTCTTGGCTTCAATTGGGCGCTGCAGAATTTCCAAGATTTCTTGGCGCAGGGGAGGATCTTGATCTGGAAGAATTTTTAAATCCCAAAATTGTCTATCGCTGCTCAGATTAGGGAGATATTTTAGAACTCCGCTTCGCTTGTGGAAGACGGACGAATCCCTCCTCTTGGACTCCGTCGCTGCTCAAAAGAAAAAGAAAAAACAGATGCCAGATCCGCTGTTGTGAAAGCCCGCTTGCTTGGGTCTCTATGATCCGCTGCTGCTTACAGCAGTTACCGCTCTGCTTGTGTTGGCTGTTGGGGCTTTTATGGCTGCTCAAAAAGGCACTGAGACAGAGCTTAATCTGCGCTGCTTCGCTCAAATATGGGTTAAAGAAGATTGAGTTTCCGCTGTGCTTGCTATCATCACTCACTTGAAATTTTTCACTCAGCTAGCTGGCCCTTGTTGGCGCTGATTTTTGCGAGAGTTGGAATAATTCCGTCTGGTCCTCTAGCAATCGCTTGGTGCATTGAATCCAGTCGTCGCTTGATTTTGGGCTGATCTGTGCCGCTGATTTGGACAGACCGATCGATTCGGGTGCAGGATTGGCAGCCGCTCGGTTAGGGCTCACCGGCCGATTCGGGTGCAGCGGCGCTCATTTTGATCAAGGATCAGCGGCCAGCAGATTCATCGCTCGTAAAGATTCATCAATTGGTTCACAAGGATAGATGTCCGCTTCTTCTACTTCAGAATTCACTGTGAACCGACGAGCGGATCATCTTTAATTTCCATTGCCGGAAGCAGTTTTTTTTTTGGAATTTTTTTTTTTGAAAATTTTTTTTTGAATTTTCTTCCGGAAGATAAATGCCACGCAGGTTTGATCCTCGAAGGATATCGCACTCTCGAAACCTACAAAGCATACCACCGATGGATTAGAGGTTCAAAATAAAATAAAATTCACTATTAAAATTAATTTAGCATTAAACTCAATATTTTCCAATTAAAACAAAGATACTAGGCTTATTCCCCGGCAACGGCGCCAAAATTTGATCGAAAAATTTTGGGAGATATTTTTAAAATATCTTCTAAGATACCAAAAAAATGATATATGTATAAAATGAAAATAGTGTCGTGCGTGTTCGTGTAGTAACTCCAAAAATTTCGTCAAAAATAAAAAATCTCTTTAACCGGTGAGTGTCCGGGTCGAACTCAGGGAATATGCGAATATCCTATATTTAATTAGAAAAAAGGCAATGAGTTAATGCAATCGAAGAAACTAAAAAGATCAACTGCAGAAATTAAATCTAACTAAAAAGCGATAAAATATACGTATCTCGAAAGGGATGAAGTGAGGCGTTTGTGTCTGACTTTTGCGTTCCTTAATGGCTAGATTTCAATAGATGAAATGAGCGGGATGACGATGGCGTGATAACGAAAGATATATGTATAACTGCGGGGCGGCTCGGAGGAATGAACGTGATCGCATTTGCTCGCTTAAGCCGATTCTCGACTCGGTTGGTACTTGACCTTGGGGGATTTACAACAAGGCTTCAGCGACACCCGGCGAAGACTATTATAAGCAAGAAACCCTATTGTCACTAGGAATCTCTGTGACCCAATAGACCCCCGCCTATGCCCCATGAATTATTCTTCCAACCGTTCCGCTAGTGGCTCTACCCCTTTTATTACCTCTATTTAATCGGAATCGAATTCAGAACAACAACTAAGCAGGTCGACAAGGCTCCCGCATACTTAGCTACGTTGAACTACCCGGAAACCGCTTTTGGCTCATAACAGGGCTGAAATAGTCGATTCTTCTATCGTCCTTCCGCAACCTTGTCGAAATCCAACTTGAACAATTCAAATCGAACATGGAACTTTTGGGTAAAGGTGAGGTGGAGAAATATGATAGGATTTTACTAGCTAAAATAATATGCAGGAATTAAAAGAAAAATTGGGAGAAAATCGGTTTGCTCGCGACACAACCGAAAAATCTCGTATTATTAAGCTAGATAAAAATACGGAAGAAAAAAAATGGAGAAAATGGAATGTATATTATTGTGTATATATGGTGTATCTATATCTATCTATGGTCTATATATTCTATATGGTTCAATTAGAGGGGATATTTATAAGGGGAAAAGCTTCTAGAAGCTTGGCGGTTACAACCGCCAATAAATAACTAATTTTAAAAATAACTACTAACTACCTCTAATAATAACCATAAATAACTAACTTTAAAAATAGCTACTAATATAACTACTAATAACTACCTATTTTTTAGAAGGTTCTAGAATAAATATTACACAAAAATAGCCAAAAATTGGCTAAAAAATAGTGCAGGATTTTAATTAAGGGAACTGGGAGAGTAGTAAATGTAGGAGCTGAGGGTGCAGGAGACATAAACGCAGTAAATGCACCGCTGACCAGCGGCAATAAATGCAGCGAGAATTAATGCAGCTGCCGCTTCGCTCACTTCCGCATATGGTTTTCCGCTCCGCTCATATTTCCGTGTCAGCCGCCGCTTGCCTTCCGTGCCAGCCGCCATCGCTTCGCTCACTTCAATGCCAAAGTTTCCGTGCAGCCATCATCGCTTCCTGTGTCAGCCGTCGCTCGCCTTCCGTGTCAGCCGTCGCTCGCCTTCCGTGCGGCCGTCGCTTGCGCACTCCTATGCAGCCGCCGCTTGCCTTTCGCGCGGCCGTTGCTTGTCTTCCGCGCTCGGTTGACTTTGACTTTTCGCGCGTTGACTTTCTGGCGTTGACCGTTGACTTTTGTTGATTTTCACGTCGGTGATTGTTTTTTCGCTTTTGAAGCCATTTTTTCACTTTTTAAGGCCAGTTTTCGACTCTCATATCAGTTTTCAAGCATTATTTCACCTATATAAGTAATGAATATCTTATAAATATTTATTTAAAATAGATAATTAATAAAATTAATTTAGCCAAAATTAAATACTTAACTAGCACATAAATAATGCCAAAAAATATAATTCAATAAACACATTAATTAATTTAATTTATACACCAAAATAATTATAAATTGCACTTAAAAACTAATAAATTAATATTATACAAACAATATGAAATGAATACAATTATTAGAATAAATTAACATAAATAATACCAAAATTTGACATAAATAGATAAATAATTAAATAAATATAAGATATAAAATAAGGCAAAATCAAGAGTTATCAATTATCTAAACGTATTTTCTTTATCGGATGATCTGAAAATTGTGCTTGCAGTTTAATTATTTGTGCAAGTAGTTTATCAAAAGCTAGATTGCGAGTAGATAACAAGCATACATGTGACCATCGCGTTGACGCGTCGATTAGTACCATAAAGTACTTGAAAGATCCACACGGTGGATCTATTGGTCCACAAATATCACCCTGAGTTCTTTCCAAAAAAGTTAGGGATTCAAATCCAACCTTTGTTGGAGATGGTCTAATTATTAACTTCCCTTGGGAACAGACAACACAAGCAAACTCATTCGGACTCAAAATATTTTTCTTTTTCAAAGAGTGGCCATTTGAATTTTCAAAAATTTGCCTTAGCATTACATTTCCAAGATGCCCAAGTCGATCGTGCCAAGTTTTAAATTCGCTAGCAGCCATTTGGTTTACTATGTGATATATTTCAACGACACTGACTTTTGAATAATATAAGCTGGAAGAAAATTATGGTAATTTTTCTTTCACAATTCTTTTGCCATTCACAATCTGAGTTATAAAAAGATACTCATTTTCTGCCTCATTCAATGTTTCAATGTGATACCCATTTTTCCGAATATCACTGAAGCTCAGTAAATTCCTTCGAGCTTTGCTCGAGAACAAGATATTTTCAGTTGTCATTTTTGTCCCTTTTGGGAGAAATACAGTAGCTTTTCCTGAGCCTTCAAGCATTTTTTATACACCACTGATAGTAACAATAGTGGTCTTTCCCATATTCAGGTGGGAGAAATAACATTTGTCTTTCAGAATGTTGCGAGTCGTAGCACTGTCGATAAGGTAGATGTTGTCATCGGCTCCAAAATATTTGGTATCCATATCTTTGCAAGAAGTTAAAAATAATAAAAGACATGTATTAGTAACATAACCAAAATAGACTTATATTATAGGGGGTAATACAAAAAGGGGGCAGAAAACATCAAAATAACAAAAGAGATACAACAACATTTTATCATTTAACATCATCAACTATGTCAAGCAGATCATCGGCATTCAGGTTCGTGATATTTTCATTCATCACATTGTCAAATGTGTCATCGTGGGCAGCGTGATTTGTTTCGGGGGCAATTCTTCCCTGCCTTTCTTTTGAGGCCCGATACAGTTCAGCCAAGTGACTGGTTGTGCGACAAACATGGGCCCAATGGCCTTTAATTCCACACCGGGTGCATTCCTTATCATTGTTTCTGTTTCTCCCGGTGTTGAACCTCTGTTGAGGTGTGTACAGTCTTTCTGTCATTATAACGCCGATTTGGCACATATCGGGGCCTGTTTTGATAATTATTGTGACCATATGCGTTTGTCCTGCCCCGTCCGCGATTCTGATTTTGATTGCGATCAATTCATTGATTCTGACCTGCCCACGGCCACGCACCAGATTTTCCGGTTGTATTGCATTTGCCTCTGGAAATGGGTTTGCACCTATTGGCCGAGATTCGTGATTTTTCAATAGAAATTCGTTATTTTGTTCGGCCAGCAAAAGACAGGTAATCAGCTTCGAATATTTCTGGAAGCCTCTTTCGCGATACTGCTGCTGCAAAATCATGTTAGAGGCATGAAAAGTGGAGAAAGTTGTCTCCATCATATCAGATTCAGATATATTTTTGCCACAGTGGCGCAACTGTGATGTTATTTTAAACATTGCAGAATTATATTCTTGGACTGTTTTAAAGTCCTGAAACCGTAGGCTTTGTCATTCGCTTCGTGCCCTTGGCAACAATGTCAGCCTCAAATGATCATATCTTTCTTTTAATCTCTCCCACAATTCAAGTGGGAATTCCAGCGTGATATATTGTATTTTCAGTGCCTCATCGATGTGATGGTATAAAAAAATCATGACCTTTGCACGATCTTGGCTCGGGGAATTTTTATCCCGGGCAATGGTATTTTCCAAGCCCATTGATGCTAAATGCATTTTCACGTCACGAGCCCATGCCATATGATTTTGGCCAGAAACGAGGAGAGGGGGAAATTCATGTTTGGCAAGGTTAGACATAATAAATAGATAAAATATAAAATATTACCTTGCGAAAAATAAAATATATAATCGTGCTGATAACGTATTGTAATATTATTATAGGACTAGTCAATAAAAATATTAATTATTTCTACCGCTAACCACTATTTTATATATTGTATAAAGAATAATATATGGATAGAAGTATTATACTACAGATATATAATATATATATATGTAAGCTATTGTGTATATACATAAATATATATGAGTAGATAGTGTGTGCGTGTGTAATTATATATATAATATTTATTATGTGTGAAGATGTTTGTGGAAAGTGGGGGGAGGAAATGCAATAACATAGACAAAGTAAAAATGAGATGTATATGTCCATGTGTTTTCATAAAGAAAAATGGGTCAGGATTCGTAATCATCGTTGTATATGTCGATGATCTTAATTTAATTGGAACTCCTGATGAAACTTAGAAAGTTGTTGAATATCTGAAAAATGAGTTTGAGATCAAAGATTTTGGAAAAATCAAATTTTGTCTTGATTTGCAAATTGAGCACTTGGAAAGTAGAATCTTTATCCACCAATCAAATTATACCAAAAGGGTACTGAAACAATTTCTGATGGATAAGCCACATCCGCTAAGTATCTCAATGATCGTCAAGGCACTAGATCCAATAAAGGATCCATTTAGACCAAAATAGGAAAATGAAGAAACACTTGGCCCAGAAGTGCCATATATGAGTGCTATAGGCGCATTGATGTATCTTGCTACAACACCTGACCTGATATATCATTTTCTGTAAACTTATTGGCAAGATTCAGCTCATCGCCTACTCGACGACATTGGAATGAGATTAAGCACATTTTTCGCTATCTCCAAGGAACAATTGATGTTGGATTATTTTACTCGAAAGATTCTCGATATGAATTGATTAGATTTACTGATGCAGGATATTTATCGGATCCTCATAAAGCCAAGTCTCAAACTGGCTATATATTTACTTGTGGCGAAACAGTGATCTCTTGGAGATCGATGAAACAAACTTTAACTGCCACTTCTTCAAATCATGCTGAAATATTGGCAATACATAAAGCTAGTCGAGAATGTGTTTGGTTGAGGTCAATGACTCAATATATTCTGAGAAATTTCGGGTTAATCCCTGCCAATAAAATTCCCTCAAGTACAATGTATGAAGATATGCAGCTTGTATAGCCCAATTGAAATGGGGTTATATCAAATGAGATAGAACGAAACATATTTCACCAAAATTATTTTTCACTCATGATCTACAACAAAATGGTGAAATCATTGTGCAAAAAATTCGATCAGATAATAATTTGGCGGATATATTAACCAAGGCATTGCTGACGGCAACATTTGAAAAACTGGTGAAGAAAATTAGGATGTGTCGATTAAGGGATCTCAAATAATGCTCATATTAGGGGGAGCAAATTAATACAAAAATGTTGTACTCTTTTTCCTTCACTAGGATTTTTTGGCCCACAGGGTTTTTGTCCTAATAAGGTTTTAACGAGGCACATTCTTCATATAAAAGCATCCAAGATGGAGTGTTGTACATGTAGCACACATGATGTGCTACGTAACTGCTATGTATGCTTTCAATTACTTCGTTGTGGGGTACTCTCATATATAAATACCGGTGGAATGAATGAAATCAAAACACATCTCATTTTTACTTTGTCTATATTACTGCATTTCCTCCCCCCACTTTCCACAAACATCTTCACACATAATAAATATTATATATATATAATTACACACGCACACACTATCTACTCGTATATATTTATATTTATACACAGTAGCTTACATATATATATTATATATCTATAGTATAATACTTTTATCCATATATTATTCTTTGTACAATATATAAAATAGTGGTTAGCGGTAGAAATAATTAATATTTCTCTTGACTAATCCTATAATAATATTACAACAATTAGAATATACATGGTGGTTTGGTTGGTGTACACTACAAGAAAAAATCATTTTTGTAACAAAACTTTTTTGTCTCTAAATCTACTTTTTCCGTTACTAATGACATTAGAGACGGAATTAGTAATGGAATTACATTAGCTACGTGAACTTTAGGGACGGAATTCCGTTACAAATATATTATTTTTTTGTAGTGGTAACTCAACACTAATATAACATTATTATTTGGTCGAATCTGTAAATGTTTGTTTTTGAAAATTTTCAAAATGTCTCCTATTAGTAGAATTCTCACATTAGTTATCTAGCTTCATATAGATACGAGAATTTAGACAAAGTTATAACTAATAAATAATTAAAAGTGTATTAGTAAAAATAACTATTGTATAACACAAATAATTATAAATTAGGATAATTAATTAATTTAATTTAAATTAAAAAATTATAAATTATGAAATATAAAATTTGATTAAAGTATATAATTATTTTTTAAAAGAATAAAAAACGAAAACGAAATTATATAAGAGGAACAAAAATAAAAAATATGAAAAAAAAGGATTGAGTTTGCATCCCATAATAACTTTATAACAAATACATAAGCAAAAGCTATCACATTTTGGAAAGGGGAATGAATTTGGTACAATATCTATGGATTTGGAACCAATTTCTTCAAATATTACCTTGGGACTAATGTTGCTCAACAATGTATATATTGGGACCAAATGTACACTTCTTTTACTATAAGATGTATAATAATTTTACAATATTTGGGTGTGTTGTATTGGAGTTTGATTTTTAAAATGGATTTTTAATTTTGGTTTGAATAATAATTTGAATGTTATTTTTGTAAGAAAAAATAATTTATTTTTACGTAAAATTTCATAGTAATAAAATAAAAACCATATTCCAAAAGAACAATATCTAATATTCAATAATATAATAAATAAGATTTGAGATATTCACATTATTTAATTTTAAAAGGTTTATTATAAGATTTGTTACAATATTTCATCAATACCAATTAATACATTTGGGTATGCTTGTGTGGGGCTTTAGTAAAAATTTTGAGTTTGAATAATTTTATGATGTGATATAAATAAGTATTGATGTGATATTTTGAATGTAAACTTGATTTTTAGAATAATATAAAAAAAATAAAAATAAATGTTTGATTTGATTTTTTTTTTTTTGGAGAAAAAAATTGTATGAATAGTGTAAATCCTTTAGAATCCTTCAACTGATTTCATTTACATTGCAAAAACATTTCGTATCTCATTTCCCTTCTATAACTTAAAATTAAAGTAAGATTTCAATTCATTAATCAACAACTACTTTTTTAATATTTTGGTTTGAAGTATATATATATATATATATTGTTTTATATGAGTTATAGGAAATTGTGTAGATAATATAAAAATATAATTTTATATTGAATATTAATTTTTTTGAGATAATAATATATACATTATATATATTAAGAATTATATCGAAAAAATATTTTTTGGAAGAACAAACAATGTATTTTCTCCATATTATTACTTATCTTAATATTATTTTAAACAACACATTTTCAAAGTATGCGTCAGCATCGTATATTTATTGAAAATATTTATAGTAAGTGAATCCCGCTTTACGACAATCATTTATAATACTTACTATATATATGAGCACAACATTATTTTACTTACGAAATAAATAACGAATGCTGCCTATAAAACGAGGTTTTCTTCTGTCATATATCAAGCAATATAAGAATTCAAAGTAGATTTTCTGTCGGCAAGCATTTTTCAAATCACCGATTGTACGTTTATTTGAGTTATGGATCCTCAAAACAACTTTTTGGAAAACAACTTCCTTCACATTGTGCTGGGAATTATAATGTTTTTCTGGCTTCGTCATCACGGGTGAGTTTAAGTAATTATTTGTTCACTATTGATTTTAATTTGTTCTTTCCTCTCTCGGTCTTTGTTATCATGTCGACATTATAATTCTAATAATTTTAGTAGAATGCAATCTGGTGATTATACAGTACTAAATTCATTTGTAAAATAAGTGTTGTATGATTATGAAAAAAGAAGAAAGATTTTTCATTGTATATTTCAATAAGTATTTTAGTATAATGATTTGTTTTAATAAATTTTCAGATTTTCATTCTCGGAAAGGAGTCATTAATTCGCCTTTTTTATGCTCTGTTTGTATAGATTTTAAATTTAGAGATTTTCATCGAACCATTTTGTATTTTGGTGTGTTTTCATTATTTTATTTTCTATTTTTTTTTTCTTGGGTTGTGTTTTGGTGTGTTCTCATTATTTTATTTTCTCTAAAAAATATCATATATCCGAAACGATGATTTTTTTATTTTTTTTTTATTTTTTTATTTTTTTTTTTTATGCAAAACACCCCCCATTCAACCAAAATATGAAAATAAAATTACAAAAGCACACATTAAAAAATGACATTTTTTACTAAATAATTTTCAATAGACTATTGTTACTTTGCTAATTATAAATCGTGAGTCCCGCCAATTGGAAGTGTCTTATTCTAGGGTTGAGCTAGTCTCTTTCCTGAGTGGATATAGTGCTTAGCACATGGAATATAAATTGATAAAATAAAGTATAAATTAATATAATATAAATACAATACATACATGATAATAGTTCACATAACACATATTATATTGTCATATTGTCTGATGTATGTTAATATGTTATCTAGTGTGTTTTTATTTGGTGAATGGGGCTAGCTAATCAGTGCTATATTGATTATCCCCCTTCATCACCCTACTTATTTTCTTTTGACTATAAATTTGATATTAATAGTAACCTTAAAATGAGTGTATCTATATATCTCCAATAATCTAAGTATTTAATAACAAAATGATACATTCCTTCTCATAATACTCATTCCAAAATTCATATTCTATTGTTAATCTGATTTCTTCAATTCAACCATTATTTCTCTAGAAGCATATACTAAATTTCATAGTTTTCACATTTACACCTTTAATTATATTCATTAATACTCAAAAGTTTGTATATGAAATCATCAGGCTGATAGGGGATCAAGAAGGTCTCTTGATTTTTCCAATTGAAAATCGAGACAACAATTCGCGCGGACAAGCAAGCCACGGATACACCAACGGCATGCTTGAGATTGATGTAACATTGTACACTCCGGCAAGCCCGCCATACTCATTTTCCCAACCACCGAGCATTTATGAACGTGCCGTAGAAGCCGACACAAGGGCTCAGATGAGTAGCCTTACTGATAACATAAATGAGATGCAGGATACGCAACAAAATTCACGCGAACAACAAGATCCGTTGGAAGAGTTTGAGGTGGTTCAAAGGATTCGCTTGTTGGAGCAAATACCTATTTCGAGTCTAACTGACGAGGAAACCATAGAATGGATAGAAGAGTTACAGAACATGCAGGATCAGCTTAGAGCTCGGCGCAGAGAGCTCCAAAATCGCAGTTCAAGTTCTTCAGCATTGCCGGAACAAAATGGATCAGGTGGTGGAAGAGGTGGAAATGAGGAGCCAACAGACCAAAACCCTAATAATTGTTGAACATCCCGTATGTTTCCAAAAACTTATTTATGTGATCTTTCAAATAATGTAGAGTTGAGAATATGAATCATCGGATTTGACTCTATAGGTTTGTTAGCTCTGTTTGATTATTATTGGCAATGAAACAAGTCTTGTTTGTTCTTTAGTTAAGAGCTTTTGTATTTTACATAGCTAGGTTCAAGGCGGCCTGGGTCAGGGTCCAGGTCCGCCCACGACTCAATACAAATAAGGGGCTCAATATATATTTATATTACTAACATGTAATTTGTATTATACATAAGTTATTTTTAAATTAAATTATATATTAATTTAATAGTTTTTTTTTTATAAATAATATTTACCGTTCATATATATATAATATTATTCGAAATAAATCAATTTGAAAAATACCATGTAAACAATACTTTTTTTTAAAAAAAATAATTTATAGAAAATAATAACAATGTAATAGATAAATTAATGATATATAGACAATAAGAATAGAACTACTATGATAAAAATAAAATTTTTATATCATGATTACAAGCATGTATATATTGATTTTCTAAATATTCTTTCAAATCAATTTGAAAAAATATATATACAATTAAAATGAAAAAATTGATGAGTAAAATAAAATAACAAATAAAAAATACATACATTGTATTCTTTTTTGCTTCTTCTTTTTTCGATTTTTCGTTTCTTATTTTTTCTGCATTCGCGGTATAAATATTGGAATTAATTTGTAAAAATAAAAAGAATGCATAACAATAAGAATAACACAATCAATATAATAATAATTAATTTATGCATAATCAAGTTTAAAATTTTTAAAATTAAATAAAGAATTTTACTATAAAAATTTCATTGTATATATTTATAAAAAAAATACAATCATCTTGCAAGAATGTGAACAACTATAATAAATTATATTGGCAAATAAAATATGAAAAAGATACAATACAAATCTGTCAAAGTCTGTAAAATTTTGGTCAAACTACAAACACTGATTGCAAAACTCACCGTTGGATTGAAAGAACAACCAAACATGAATACTCCCTGAAAATTTGAGTTTGATGAGACAATTTTTCCATATCCTTCTTCCGATCAGTGTATTCTTCTTATATTTTTTTTCTTCTTTATATTCTAGTGAAGAATCAAAGAAAATATATGAGTATTTATAAAAAGAATACGCATTTTTAAAAATAAAATCAAAAGTTTTAAACCAGATTATTTATATAATTAAAACTGAAGTATATATATATAGATAATCCTAGTCTTATTAGCAAATTCTAATAATTATCCAAAGTCAATATTAAAAATATAATAATAAAACTTCAAAATTATGAGAACGGGAGAATTATAATGCCTAGTCAAATATATATATATAATTTATATATATGAAATTTATTTAATTTATGTGAATAATATGGGGATAAATTTATGACTGTAGGATCATCGATTAAATTTCCAATGTTACTTTTAAGGATCTTTTATTATTGACCAAAAACTTTTCGGAAGTCAAAACTGTCCTCAAAGTTAGGTGGATTTCGAATGAAAACTGAATTTTGTCATAAAAGTCTAAAAAAATTGCCCAGAGACGACAAATGGAGAATTTTTCATAATAGTATACAAACACAAAATGTTTATAATTTAAAAAGTATATTACCATTAAAAAATTTAATACCCTATTATATTTGAAATTGTTATTCAATTAATTAAAAAATAAATAAAAATTGGTATCTCTTTAAAATTTGAAATGCTACGATTAATCAATTAATTAAAATAAAATTCTTTTGAAATAATTAATTCATATTTTTTAAAATATAAATATAATATTAAAATAATATTTTTTCTTTATACTATCAATAATTATTTCACTATCAGAAAAATTATATTTTAGCTTCAGAAAATAGTTTCGAATTTTGAATTAGATCGGAAACTATTTTTTAAATTTGCTTTCAAATTTTTGAGACTAAATCTATAATTTATCCTTTATAAATACGAAGTACATACTCCTTACTAGTATAATGTAAAAAAATAATATGCCCGATAAAGAGTAGTATGGTGGTGTGACTTCCTTGTCCGACCTAATTTACATGATTTTCAAGTTATCAAAATAATAATAATAATAATAATAATAATAATAATAATAATAACATTTTACTACGTCCTCCTCGGATGAAAGCACTGAATTGCATTATGTATAATATATTATTTCTGTTCGATTTTAAGGTTTTATTTATTTATTTTCTTTTTAATTTTGATTTTTTAATATTAATTATTATATCAAAATATAGTATATTTTTGTTAGTATGTTATAATACTAATAAAATAATATTTATAAAAATATATATATATATAAATATTTTTAATGTTAATTAAAATAAGAAAAATGTGACGTTAAATGACGGAGGATGGAGGCAGTTTTATAAATGATAAAATTACTTGTTTTTATAATGGTAGGTGGATTGAACAATCATGGTACAGTATAATAACACTTCTGACGAGTAATTCTTCTCTAAAATGGCCGAAGGAACTATGTGAAGTATGAAGCCGTGCAGGTGATGTTTCCAGAGCTTCTCCTTCTCCATTAATTCAAAGCTAGTTCATTCTTCATATCTTTTCGTTATAATTATGCTTTTATGAAGACGGTGGAATTCTGCTCATACGACAACTAGACCAAACTGGATCTGAGGTTTGACTGTATGCATCGGCATTGGTACTACATATTTTAGGTGTTAAATTTCTTCTTAATCTGGTCATTTCTGAGTAGAGCTCGATATATTTGGTTAGCTACGCAACTAATTTATCTGAAATTGCTGGATTCAGTCTAAGGTGTTAACAATTGGGTTTCTGAGGGAATTAACTTAATTGGATTTTTCAATTTTCGGTGAAACTTCTTTCTGTTTCTCTCTAACTCTGATTTATGATTGTTGTGTGTGATAATTGGAGCTTAAGATTGTTCGAGTGGTTGTGAAATTCAACTGTGGATGATATTCATGGAGTTCATTGGCCCTATTTTGGAAATTTTTATCTGCTTGTGTGATTGCATGTCGAAGAAAGCAAACACAATCCTAAACTTGCAAAATGATGCAAAAGCATTAGAAAATGCACTGGAGCAATTGAACAATGTATTTGAGGATGTGAAGAGAATAGTAGCACTTGAAGAGGAGAGGCAGATGGTGCCCAATAAGCAAGTCGATGGCTGGTTGTGCAAGGTCGAATCCGCGAACAAAAGTGTCGGGGAAGTTCTTGAAAAGTCGAGTGGAATGAGGAGTGGCTGTTTGAGCTGTTTTGGCTGTTGGTCGAGATACAAGCTCGGCAAGGAAGTTAGGGTGGAGCTCAAAGCTGTGGAGGAGCTAAGGATTGAAGGGAACTTTGAATCTGTAGCAGAGGCGATGCCGCGTGGTGTGGTCGATGAGAGACCTTCAGAGGATTCCATTGGATTGGATTCGGTGCTCGAACAAGTGAAAAGATGGATTGAAGATAGCGAGGTGAAGGTTATCGGAATACATGGGATGGGAGGCGTGGGAAAGACTACGCTTCTGAAGATGATCAACAACAGTTTTTTGGAGGAAAACTATGGGTTCGATCAAGTGATTTGGGTCGTAGTGTCAAAACATTCGAGCGTCGAAAGAATTCAGGATGCCATTTGCGAACAGCTTAAGCTTCCAGAGAATGTATGGAAGAACAAAGGCGAGGATGAAAAAGCAGTGCAGATCTTCAAGATTTTGAATGTTAAGAAATTTGTGCTCATGTTAGACGACTTATGGAGGCGAGTGGATCTTGTGAAGGTCGGTGTCCCCGCTCCCGACAATCGAAGAATTTCTAAAGTGGTTTTCACGACTCGGTTTGAGGATGTTTGCGGGTATATGGAATCAGATAAGCAGATCAAAATCGAATGTTTGACAAAGGATAAAGCATTGGCTCTGTTCAAGAAGAAAGTCGGGACGACCACTCTGAATGCTCATCCGATCATACCAAAGCGCGCCGAAATTCTTGCGAATGAATGTAAAGGTTTGCCGCTTGCTATAATCACTGTGGGGCGAGCCATGTCTGGAAAAAGGGATCTCCATGACTGGGACAGAGCAGTTACGAAGCTAAGAAAGGATCCCTCTGAGATCACAGGCATGGAAGATGACGTGTTTCGTATTCTAAAGTTTAGCTACGACAGCTTACGCAACGACACCATCAGATCATGTTTTGCTTATTGCTGCATATATCCGGAAGACCATGAAATTTTGGTCAATGACCTCTTGGCCCTCTGGGTCGGAGAGGGGTTTCTAGATCAATTTGATGATGTGCACGAAGCTTTTGATCAAGGACAAGATATTATCAAAAGCCTTAAAGCCGCGAGCCTTCTGGAAGACGGAGAGTCCGAAGAGTATGTCAAAATGCATGATGTTATTCACGACATGGCTTTATGGATTTCCGGTGGATCCAAAACAAGCGTGAATAGATATTTGGTGATCGATCACGTCGATGTGCTTGAAACACAATTACTTTCTTCGAGGGTGGAGGCTGAAAGGGTGTCGTTGTGGGGAAGTAGCTTTAGAACTGTTCCAGAAGTTCGATCTTGGCCAAATGCTTTAACTTTCGTCGCGAGAGACACTGCGGTGAGAGTCTTCCCTTCTCAATTCTTGCAGTTCATGGCTTTCCTAAAGGTTTTAGACTTATCGCGTAACGCTCATCTAGCGGAGTTGCCATCCGGCATCGGTGAGTTGGTACAACTTCAGTTTCTCAACTTATCACACACCCGAATCAGGGAATTGCCGGTGGAGCTCAAGAACTTGACAAAAATGAAATACTTGCTGCTGAATTCTACATACAGGATGGAAACGATTCCTCGGCAGGTGATATCGAGCTTTTCCATGTTGCGTGTACTGCGACTGTTTGGAAATAACTCTGCATCGTATAAGGATGTGGAAAATAACATTTTAAGCAGCGGTAGGAGAGAGTTGTTAGAATTATTGGAAGGCTTTCGAGACATTAACGATATATCGATCACGCTATTCGATCGATACTCAATCGAAAAGCTTAAGAATTCATACAAGATCCTGAACTGCTTAAGTTCTCTTTGCCTCGAGCGATGCGAGGGATTGACGCGGCTCGAGTTTTCATCTTCATCCATCGAAAGAATGCGACATCTTCAGAGGCTTGATATTTATTACTGTGAAATGAAGCAGTTGATAATTCATTTGGAATTCGAGCGTAGCCATGCAGCTGGAATTTCTCGTGCACCCGATCAATTCATATCTCGGGGAAGTTTCCGTAGCCTCAGTAGCGTATACGTTGCTTATTGCGACGAGTTGTTGGACCTGACATGGCTAACGTATGATCCAATGCTCGAACTTCTTGACGTGGCTCACTGTGCGTCAATGGTCGAAGTTGTGAGTGGTCGTCGTAATCAAAGTACAGGGCTTGAAGCAGAATCGAGCATTTTTTCCCGGCTTAAAAGAATACGTTTGATCAATGTGCCATGCCTCCAAAGTGTGTATCCGCATCCTTTGTCGTTTCCATCGCTCGTTGAGATGCATGTGCTATCATGTCGCAGACTACAACGGCTGCCATTTGATTCGAGAAGCGGACAAGGCAGTTTGAAGGAGATCAGAGGAAGTCATTGGTGGTGGAGTATGTTGCAATGGGAGGATGAAATGCTCCAGCCTCTCTTCCACGCATATTTTGTGCCCGAATGATCGAATCTGCTACGCTCGTCTGTTTAAGACATCCAGGTACATTCTATTACACATTATTTACCGAAGAAAGTGACAATAGTTTCTTTTAGGTTTTACTATTGCTGCGTTAAGACATGCATTTTTTTTTACGCTCAACTAGAATTTCTCTCGATTTTGTAACGAAATAATCGTGGAATAGACTTGATTTTATTAAAGAAAAAATCAACCAAAATACAAACAAAAGTTTGAACTAAGGGGGGTGTATTCATTCTTGATTTTGTAGGATTCTATTGAATTTTTAAAATCCGGGTGTATTCAATCCAGATTTTTAAAAGTTTTTTAAAATTTGGAGTATTTAATTGAGACTTTTAAAAGTCTTTTAAAATTTAGACGGTATTCAATCTAAATTTTTAAAAGTCTTTTAAAATCCGAAGGTATTCAACAATCCATATACTTTTAAAGTCTATGGATTTTATTGGATTTTAGATGAAAGTTATGAAAAAATTGTATAGTACAAAATCTCACCTAATCATGATAGATTTTGATGGATTCTTAAAAATATATTATTATTATTATTATTATTATTATAAGTGATAAATATTATGATAGTATTTATGTAATATTTAAATAAAATAATAATAATTTCAAAATATATTAGTGAAAAATATAACAGTTTTAAAAAATATAATATAATAGCAAATTATACCAAATTTTTCGAAAATATATATTTTTAATTGAAAATTTTAATTTATTACTTCTTATTTTTGGTTGCATACAAAAATATGTAAATAATTTTAATTAAAAAAATATGGAAAAGATTTGAACCAAAATCACTTGACAATGAGATATTACTTTTTTTCATATCCATTATATCTCATTGCCAGTTTACATTATTTGTTACATTAATAATACATATACACATTTAAAAAATTATATTAAAATTCTAATAAACTAAAACAAATTAATATAATAAATAGTAATATAATTAAAATTATAAATATTAAAATATTAATATATAAAAATATTATTATTCTATAATTATTATACGTTATTAATAATATATAATATTCTATAATATAATTATAGAATATAATACTATGGGCTATATTATATATAATATAAATATGTTTACAAACCTAAAAGTCACGGCCGCCGTCTGAGTTGCTTCTGCTATCATTGCTTTTGTGCAATTTTTTGTATTCTCTTATCTTTGTCCGATTGCACTGATTTGGCGTCGATTGCTGCATCGACTTTTTTCGTTCTTTCACATTCCTTTACGGTTCCTGTAAGATTTAGATATTTTTACTTTTTAAATTGATTTTGATTTCATATTATTGATCAATTTCATTTGTATTTACTGCACATATTAATCTTTTTTTATATTTTATAATTTGTTAATTATATGCTTTATGTTTGTAAAATATCTTATGTCGTATCCAATTCAACATTGTTACAATATTTACTATATTTTTTTTCGTGGCCTATTATGTAGAAAATATAAAAAGAAAGATATCTATTTTTTTATTTAATTACTTAATTATTTATATGCAATGTGTTTAGTTATATATTTTATATTAAAAAAAAAAATTAAAGTGTTAAATTATTTATGTATATATCTTAATAGGCTATTTTGTATCGTTAATATAGTATACTATTATGGAGGATTCGCAGCAAGACTTAAAAAAAAAAAAAACACCATACGAATAGTGAACTATGGAACAAAGCGATTTATTGTTAGAACCCATGGTTGATGCTGCGACTCGGGGATGGTGTGATAATAATGGTGTTTTTTTCAAAGCAACAGTGGAAGAAAAAATACTTCATATTCTTGATGAAAGACTTCGGTGTAATAAAGCGTATAGCAATTACCAAAGCCGTCTTAAATGGTTTAAAAATCGTTGGATTTCCTATTCAAATCTCATGTAGTTTAGCTCTGGTTTTGGGTACGATAAAACTATTAAAAAGTTTACAGCCTCAGATGAAAGTATGGGATGCGTACTTAGAGGTAAGCTTTTTAAACATCATATTATAATAATATTATAGCATTAATTTATTTTGATAATATAGTGAGTAAATATATATATATATATTATTTGTGCTAGGCTCACTCAAAAGATGCGTGCTTGTGCTATGGAGAATGTTCTGATTATGAGGACTTGGCTATTGCGGTAGGAAATGGTGTTGTTGTTGGAAACAACTCTATTGGATTGGGTAGTGCTACTGATGCAAGGACATTAGGAGATGATGAAAATAGAAATGTACGCATAGAAGATTTGAGTTATGATGCTGAAAATGAGATATTTGTAGGACTATCTGAAAATGATCAATCATATGGTTCTGCACCATGTTCAGAGTTACCTGAAGTGCGTGAAGTTTCAAATAAAAAAAGAAGTCAGCCCAAAAGAAGTAGAGTTCAATGTGAAGCAAATTCTAGTTCCACTGAAAATATTCTTTAGAAAGAGCTCATGGGAGAGATTAAAAAACTAACAAGCACTTTTGAAGAAGTTCATCATCTTTTAGAGAAAATAGATACTATACTAGAGAAAAGAGAAAGAGAAATAACATATACAACTTGGGATGCTATCAAAGAGATCCCAAATTTGGACGAAGACATTCGTCTGAAGGCATTTGACTTGCTTGACACCAAGTCAAAAAAAGACGGATTTTTAAAGATGACTATCGAAGAAAGAGCTAATTGGATAGCTTACAAGATTAGAGAGCAGTGATTATTTAAATAATATACTAGATAATATGCTATATTTTGTTGGAATTTTGTTACAATTTTTTTTTTTTAATCACTATTATGTTGAGATTCTTTTTAAGACTTTATTTTGTGCCCATATTTGAAATTAATAAACTCAATATTTTTGTTATTATTTAAGTTATATATTTTTTAAAATTGTATGCACTTGAATGTAAGAATTTCTAAATTTGCTTTAAAAAGATATATTTGTTTAAATTATATTATGTGGATTAATTAATTTGATTTACTATCTATTTTTATATAAAGCATGGAAATTCGTGAAATACTGGAAGAAGAAATTGAACGGATTTGGAGATGGAGCTTTATGAAAATGTAAGGCTTCTAATGTTGGCAATTAAGGCAGTGATTATTTTATTAGGAAAAATTTCTATGACACCTCAGCATATTGGAGCTAATTTAAAACGACGATCAATTAGAAAAAATGGATACTATTTTTTACGTGATATGATTGAAGGAGATCCACAAAGTTTTCGACAGTTGTATAGAATGTATCCAGATGCATTTCTAAAGTTATGCACTATCATCAGAGAGAAAACTTATTTGGAAGATACCAGATACATATCTGTAGAAGAAATGGTGGCAACATTCTTGATCATTGCAGGACACAATGATCGATATGGTAATGTTCGACAAAGATTTGGTCGTTCGCATTTTGCTACTAGTCGAAACTTCAACAAAACCTTAAAGGCGTTGAACACTATATCACCCAAAATGATGATTAAGCTATCTATAGGGGTGTCTGCTAAAATTCAAGAAAGTACAAGATTTAACCCTTTCTTTAAGTTCCTTTTATAATAAAAAAAAATACAAAAGTGTAATAATTTTTTACTTAAAAAGAAAACGACAATATTTTTTTAATAACAACCCAAAAAAGAAAATAAGCATACATTTGAATGACGGAGAGAGTATAATATAATGATCCTAATGGATATATCAAGTAACCAATGCATAGCTAATCGTCATCCGGGTACATTTACTACATCCTCAGCTTGGGAGCTTTTCCGTAATATGGGGGTACGGAGTTGACTGTCGGGGATATTGTGGTCACGTATCCTTACTCCGACGATGTCAGTCTTTCTATGGAGATTGTTTCGGCGACGGATACCGACATATGAGATTATCCAGCATTATGGCATTTCGATTGTCTTACGATGCCACTGTTGTCACATGGAGGTCGAGACTATCTCGCATCTTTTTATTAGTTCGGTGGTTGCTTGGCGAGTGTAGGAGCATTTTGCGGTGCCTTTTAGGATATCCTTGCTGGAGACACATACGTTGCATCTATTTGTGTCTTCGTGGCAGCTTTCTTCGGCACATTCTCAGAGTATTAGAGCGTATGTTCCGTTGTTGATACTATGGTTCATTTGGATTGCTCGGAAAGATGAGAAGCACAAGGGGCTTCGCGTATCTTCCGAGAGGATCATCTGGTGGATTCATTGACACTTGCAGACTCTTTGGCGTGCAAGGATTCTATTACATCGAAATTGGGTGGGCGATTTTCCTATAGCAGATGAACTTGGATTTTGATACCCCCCTCCGATCCCTCGGCCTCCGATTATGGTGCAATGGGAGGCACCATCTCCGGAATGGTTCAAGCTTAACACAGATGGTGCTTCGCTTGGCAATCCCGGGGCAGCAGGAGCGGAAACTATTATTCGAGATTCGGCAGGAGCAGTTCTCATTGCGTTTCAGACTCCGATTCTACAGGTGACGAAAACTTTAGAAGAGCTAACGGCGATTCAGACTGGAGTAGGGATAGTGATTGATCGAGGATTGATGCCACTATGGATTGAGACAGATTCGATAGCATGCATCTCCCTGATCTCCTCCGAGACGAGCTACTGGACTCTCCAACGATGTCTTACGTGTATTCAGTTACGGCTTAGGGACATGACTTGGTGGATATCTCATATATATATAGAGAAGGGAACCGCGTTGCAGATGCCTTAGCGACTGCAGCGGTTTCTCTCCCGATTGAGCGGATACTTCTCCCGACAGATATCTCTTCATCGATTACAAGCCTCATTTGAATGGATGCTGACGGTCTCCCGACTTTCCATTTCATGTAGCAGGCTTCACCATCTTACTTGATTTTAAATTAGCTTAGATCAATGATATTTGGACTAAATAGCTTAGGGCTTCATATTGTTGATGTCTTAGAGATATTGCCTTTAGTTCTTTTATTAAGAAAAGGAAAAAACCAATGCGTAGCTAATCGTATGTAAGTTAAAAATTTATTTGTAAGCATGAATCTGTACCATTATTTCAGTGAGTGCTTGCATGATCTTTGTTATGCTTTATCCAGTTAAGATATATATTTTTCTTGCAATGGGCCCCGCCAAATTTAAGTGTCTCATGTATGAACTTAGTCTATTCTTCGAATTAACATTTGCACTTCTTTTCGGATTTAACACTTATTAGGTGGACATAGTTTTGTAAAATATTAAATATATGCGCAAAATGATCGTCTCACCTAAAAGTTCAAACTATTAAGAAAACGTATTATTAATATATTTATTCACAAACGGGAACCCAATAATATGTATACATTTTGTTTGAATAAATATGTAATATATTGATTGTGTGGTTCTTTGAGAATAGACATTCATTTGCATTTTACCTTAATTATTGAAGTTTATGCCTTCTTTCTCATCCTTCCTACTTTATTGAGAAAGCTATTGTGAATTCACCTTCAACCTTATTTTGTTGGGCATGTGATATGTATTCCTCTTAATTTTACTATTCAATCATTCAAATTCAATTTAAATAAGCACATCTTCTTAATTTTAATTTTTATTTTTAATAAATGTGTTTCAAATATAAAAGTGGAGCGCTAATAGCTTTATATCTGTCATATTTCTCTATTTATATGAATTTAAAGCAACAAACCTTCATATATGAAGTGGTCTAATTGATTTCACTAAAATGCACTAAACTTATAAAAAAACATATGTAAATTGTCTATCTATTTTTACTATATTCTAGTAATCATACAATAAAGTAACATTCTCATCAAAATATTCTTTAAATTTATTTAAAATGATAATATATAGACAACAATGATTTATTTTTTCTGCTTATAAGCTGAAAAAACTGCCATTTTATAGGAGTTTTATAGCCGCAACAATAGATCCGTAGCAAAAGATAGTTTCAGTTACGACAATATCATGAAGTTTTTTTTTAGATTTGGTCAACTTTTATTTATTTTTATTTGTTTCACTAATTTGTTCATAACAAATACAGTTTTGACAAAATATTGTCGTAAATATATTTGTTCCGCTTATTATAATCATTTGTAGCAATTTTTGTTGGATTAAAAATCAATTGTGAGTTAAATGTAACTATTTGGGCTATCAGTCAGATTAAGCCTATATTAAGTGATCTATTAATTTATTAGGCTTAAATGTGTTTAGTAAGTGCGGGCCTCCAATATACAGAAACCCGATAACTTATTAATTTGGTGATGAGACCAATTAATACAAAGGAATATAAATAGGGTTATGATCCCAGGTCTAGATGCAATATTTTCATATCTCATCATGGGAGTAACGGCAGAAACCCTAGCGGTTTTCTCAGGAGGGGTTGCGCCATAGGTTTGAAGAACACAAAACTCTCTATTGTTTGCAGATCCGAATTCGACTATACTAATGGAATAAGGTTAGATTTATTTTGCTTTATTTTTATCTCAATTATGACTATACGGTAGATCCTGGGCTTAGGGTTAAATTCCTGGTAAGTTCCAACAATTGGTATCAGAGTCTTTCCGTATTGAATTATTGGGATATTTGGTTTGGTTAGATCAATTATATTTAATTTTAATTGAACCGATACATCAAGTATTGAACCGATACATCAAATATGCGTGATTGATTATTAAAGGCATTCATTATTTAGCCATTGTATATATCAGTGGTATGTTTCTTGTGCTGGTGTGAAGTAGCAATCTCAAAATTAAATGATATTGAATTTGCATAGTGATTTGTGAACGACCACACTGTATATAAGGATGTATATTTATATATATGTGCATTGATCAATTAATTAGTCGGGTTATTTATACTTGGACATTTGGGTATACTGACTTGATTAAACTGATTATTTGATCAAATTGGATATTAAAGTTTAATTGAAATTACAAAATTAGATCTGCATCATTGTAGATTTTTTGTTTACATTTATTTATTTTATTGTTAATTTTGTGAATAATAAGAATGTTAAATTTCATTCTTATCCATGTATACGAGTATATCCGTGTGAAATCAACACATATATATTGTTGTAAAATTAAATTAGAAGGATTGGTATGCTAATTATAGAGCATATAACTATAATACAACATTCAGTATTATGCATTATAAATGACGCCGTGTTGAAAATCTTGACCTGCCTTTGAATATTTGGATGGAAATCAGAAAAAAAATAATTTCATTGGCAATTGTGTTAGTCCGGCGTATATTTGTTTATTTATTTCTTTCAACAAAATAAATTAATTAATGCATTGTGTTGTCAATTTTTATTCATGAATT
The DNA here is from genome assembly GCF_009805555.1 of Andrographis paniculata. Classification (NCBI taxonomy): domain Eukaryota; kingdom Viridiplantae; phylum Streptophyta; class Magnoliopsida; order Lamiales; family Acanthaceae; genus Andrographis; species Andrographis paniculata. The sequence continues at coordinate 1,407,566 of NW_026137621.1, read as the reverse complement.
AATCTGATGCAAAATTCATTGGAAAGAACCATCATCAAGAACTTGATTATTTGTTCCCGTTTTTGGTATTATGATTAGATTAATTTAGTTATTTAATCAATCATTTTAGTTGAGATTGACATTCATTTGATGATTACATAATTTATCAATTAATTTGTGCATGTTAATGTATCTGCAATTAAATTTAATATGCGCATAATATATTTATTTATTCATTAGTGTTGATTTTATAAAATCGAATATTCATTATGATTCGTTTGATAGTCCAATTAAATTCGGATTACATCAACATGTATTTTTGACAGCATGCGTTAATCTCTTTGGGTGGTATATTTTTGTCTATGTAATTCCGTTGCATTTAGTCTTTCTTGGACTACTTGATTATTTTAATAAGTCCAGAAATTAATTGATGTTATTATGGCTTTCATAAGATATACATATCAATTTCTTTAAGGTGAATTTAATTAGCAATAAATATAATATAATAAATTTTATGAATGTGTTGAAACAGTTATGTTGCCAAAGCAGTCTTTCTTGTGTAAATCAGTTTATTTTGTGTATTAGAAAGTTGTGTTTGTGACTTACAAGGCTCCTTGACCCAAAGGCAAATCAACCATTAAGCAGTTACATGCATATTTAATTATATTGAATGTGGTGATGATAATTTAGTTATTTGTGTGTGAATAATAGATCCGTCAAAAGATAAGGTGTTGTTTGACACACTACTGTATTATCAACATTCGATTGTCAAAATAAGTTTATCACTAGTGAGTCAGTAATTTTTTCAACGACATTTGTTGATGTTACTCGATAACTTGTGATAAGATTGCTAATTTCTTTCATAAATTCACATACGAAACATTCAGTAGCTTATAGACATGTGCATTCAGTTGCTAATAAGCATTCTTTATTTTCTATGGAATCAGACCCGTATATATTGAACATGATTCTGATTATAATTTAGTTTAAGAAAATTATAAGTTCATTAATAATGCATGCTGCGTTTTGACGGTGAAGGTCAAGTATTTGACGTTGCCCAAGTAACCTCTCTTATATAAGATTTTTTCTTGATAACGTAAGTGTTCATGTGTATTTTAATTCATGTGATTATTCTTCGGCCCAAAGGCAGTTGATAATTGACAGAATGAAATATGCATCTGCAATAGTATGTATGGGATGATTATATGGATTTAACTTATGTGAATAGTACATCAGTCCAAAGATTGGTTGTTGTTTGACATTACTTATTGTCCGTATATGATTATTGCAACAAGATGACTGCTAGCAATCAATGTTATTGATCCAAAGATTGATCATTGATGTTGCACTTAGTGTCTTGGGATGAGAATGCATTATTATTGAGCTTCATTATGATTCATTTGGTTGCATGAATCATGACTTGACATTAATAATAGACCAACTCACTCATACGGCGAAAAACACTGCTCATGAAGGACAGTTGTTTGAGAAGTGGGATAGGTCCAACGCCTAAGTCTAATTATCATTAAGAAAAGCACTCCATGAATTTTAGGAGTACAATATATGATGATATGGATTCCTTGGCGAAATTAAGAAAAGCTTTACCAAAAGCGATAAGGCAGAAATGCGTACTCTTCTTAAGAGTCTCATTACCATAAAGTATAACGACAAACATAACATAAGGGAGTACATCATGAACATGTCTACTATTGCTACTAAATTGATGGCACTTAAGTTAGACATTTCGGATGACATGTTTGTCCTATTAGTCTTGCTCTTGAAATTAATTTAATTTCAGTTCATAGACACATCTGGGGGTGGATTTTGGTGTAACAACACACATCAGTATGTCTATGCAAGATTATTTTCTTGTCGAAATCAATTGATGTTGAAAGATACATCTATATGGGTGATGACAAGAAAGTTCAAGTTGAAGCCATTGACAAGTTTAAATTATTATTGAGTACTCGTTACTATTTGAATTTGGATGAGACATTTTTTATGGTACCATCTTCAATCAATATTTAATTTCGATCTCTATTTTGAACAAATCCAGTTATTATTGTTCATTCGAATATAAAGTTTTGTCTCTTTCAGAATTCAAAATCGATTGGAACTAGTGCATCATTTGATAATCATAATCACCATTTACTTAATAGTCTGACTTCATATCATGAATTAGTTATTGAACATATTCATATAACTTCCACGATTATGGATCCGCTTAATTAGTAAAGGGTTTCCACATAAGTTCTATAATTAGCATATTGCTCGTTTGATAGTGAAACCATATTTCGATACTTCGGTTTAGTGGGAGCTAATTAGTAGTGTTCAAATACTATTAAAGTTACTTTGGTTTACACTGCACAGTTCAGTATTCAATGTTCAATATTCAGTGTGCAATGTTCAGTTTTAATTCAGTATTTAGTTGTTTTGAATTAAATTTAAGGTGGATCAGTTGGAAATAGGCATGTTAAGATCACATTAAGTGAAATTTCCATGTTGTGCATCTGCACTTGATCGAACATAAGGTTATATTAGTGTTGTGACAACTGATCGGTCCTATTGCAATAAATGCAGTGACGGCCGCTTTGATCCGCATTGACGTGACTTATAGATAAAATTGGTAATATACATTAAGGATCTGATAGCAAAACATTCATGAGCTCATAAGATTATTCAGTGTACATTTACCCAAGTGGGAGATTGTTGGATTAAAAATCCAATTATGAGTTAAATGTAACTATTTGGGCTATCAGTCAGATTAAGTCTATATTAAGTAATCTATTAATTTATTGGGCTTAAATGTGTTTAGTAAGTGCCGGCCTCCAATGTACAGAAACCCGATAACTTATTAATTGGGTGATGAGGCCAATTAATACAAAGGGATATAAATAGGGTTGTGATCCCAGGTCTAGACGCAATATCCATTACGTTCCATATCTCATCGTGGGAGTAACGGCAGAAACCCTAGCGGTTTTCTCAGGAAGGGTTGCGCCATAGGCTTGAAGAACACAAAACCCTCCATCGTTTGCAGATCCGAATTCGACTATACTAATGGAATAAGGTTAGATTTATTTTGCTTTATTTTTATCTCAATTATGAAAACACGGTAGATGCTGGGCTTAGGATCAAATTCCTGGTAACTTCCAACAATTTTGTGACCATAACCATTTCTCTGTTATAAAGGATATTACTGGTTACAAAATTATTGTAATAAAAAGTGTATTTTATTGTCAAACTTAAAAAAAGTTGTCATGAACATTTTATCATTACTATTAACAAATAATACGAAAAGTCATCCAAAAGTCATTAATCATGGTACTCATGGCATAACAAAAAACTAAAAAGAATTCAAATTGTTTTTTATATAAAAAACAATTAATTCAAAAATGTTAAGAAAATTATAATAAAACAATTATCCAAAAAAATACGTTTTTGGTACAATAATTAGATGTTAGCTAATATAATTAATTGTTACATGTTCGCTGACACGATTAGCTTATTTGATATTATGTGTTTATCCGTGAATGATAAATAAAGATATTATTTAATTTATTTTTAAAATGTTTAGTTATTTTATTTGTGCGTACAGAAGTTTTGTTATTAATTATTATGAATTGTTAAAGTATTACAACAATATTTATTTTGTTATTTCAAATGTTTTGTGAAAAAAATAAATAAGTATTTTTTAAAATATAATAAATATTTTTGGAAATATGTAATAAACAAAAGAAAAAATCCACAATATGTATTTATTTTTTAAAAATGTTGATTAATTTATTTTGACTTGAAATAAATACATAAATAATCAGATAAAGTAATTTTCTCATGTGATTAAATACAAAGTAATCCCTTTGATGAAGACGGAAAATCATTTTTAAAAAATTCTCTCTTCAAATTCATAAGGAAAATTCTCTGCAAATTTTTTTCCAAAAGTTTTGTAGTTTGGTTTGCAAAATCTGTTATTCCGTTAAGAATTCGTTCTATCTTAAGAAGCGATCGGTGGAGGACCGAATTCGCTTAAAAAAAATCGCGTGTCATCGCGATGCTCGAATTTGATTTCATATCCTATTTGATTTGTGTTTTCAGACTTCGTCCTATCTCATATTTCGCCAAAAATAATTTCTAGCATAGTAATATATTTGGGGGTTTCAATTTTGAGTTGAGATTTGAATAGTAAAATATTTTGAATTGAAATAGTTATATTATGTGATATAAATAGGTATTAATGTGATATTTCGAATGTAAAATTAATTTTTAATATAATATAAAAAATAAAAAATAGATATTTGATTGGATATTTTTGAAAAAAAAAAAATTTTGATAAATAATAGAAAATCCGTCAAAATCTACCAAACGAACACAGGGTTACTGAATAGTGCGTTCAAAGTCTTGTCAGTTGGAGAATTAGTAAAGTTGCATGTAATAAGTACAACTTGATTGGCATTTTCCTTCATCTACTTCGTTCATTAACAAGCTATACATTTATTCGAATGAAATGATCACATATGGAGTATTAATCTTCAAATTAAAGGGTCATTTAGATTATGTACTCGATTAAAAAATAATATTATTTTATTAGCGGTGGAAATGTGTAAGAGTTTTGAATGTTTTTGTCATTTAACTTTATATATAAACTAATTATATATAATAGTATATTTATAATTTAAGTAAAAATTAAGGATATTTTAATATTAGTGTATGATTATTTTTTTTTTAAATAAAAAAAATATTTTAAAGTTGGATAAACAAAAATAATAAAAATAGTACTTTGAATTCAGTCGGAAAAAGTAGTATTTATTTTAATTATTACTCCCTCCAATCATATATCTTGTTTTCATGTTGCCATGTATATGCGTTCATGTATATTAATCTTTATTACTATTATTTTTTTAATTATTACTTTTTTTTTTTGTTAAAATGTTATTCAGTTTAAATAATCTGATTTATTTTTTTAATCTTAATTATATTAATTAGTTATTTTAATTTTAATATCTAATTATTTGTATTGTATTATGATTAGTTTTACTAATATATTTTTAATTATTTACTAATTATATATTTTTTTAATTTTTGTGTCTATATTAACTATAAGTCTATAACACCGTATGTGGGACGGAGATAGTATTAAATATGAAATATTTTTTTCATCTACTTCTAACATTTACAAATTTCTATTTTCGTCAGTCAAATTCAAAAGTTTACATTTACCTTTTTTAGTAATTGTGATCTTACCACTAACTAGGGGTGAGCAAAATATCCGAAATCCGAAAATCCGATATAAATCAAACTGAAATTTAAAATTTGGATCGGATTTTTGGATTGATTTGGATTGAATATTTTGTAAATTTTGAATTTTCGGATCGGGATACTAAAAATTTGAACCAATCCGAAATCTTAAGTATAATATTTTAATATATTTTATTATTAAATATTTTTAATATTTTAATAAAAATATAATATTTGGATTAAAAATTTACTCCCTCCGTCCCAAAACTATAGTGTGGGTTGTGTTTGGCACGGGATTTTTTAAGTAATATTGATATTATATATTGGTAGTGGGTAAAAAGTACGGGTAAAAGACTTTTTTGCCTCTGTGAGTATATTAGTGTAAAAAGTAGTAGCAATTGTGTAATAATTAAAAAAAAAAGTAAAAATAGTTTTATAGTGATATGGTTATTTATGGAAATAAGACTATTGTTTTGGAACGGATAAAAATGGTAAATATGACTATTGTATTGGGACGGATGGAGTATTAATATATATTTAATAATATAAAACAATCATAAAAATATGAAATAATATATAAATTTTAAAAAATAATAAAAAATAAAGAATTTCGGATTTTTCGGTTCGGTTCGAATTTTTTAGTTCGGATTTTGGGTTTTCAAATTTAGGTTATTTCGGATTGATTTTTGCCAAAAATCCGAATGCTCATCCCTACCACTAACTACTAATACTATTTTTTAAGACTTATTTATCATCTTACCCCACTTTATTATACATATATATCTAAAAGTAAGGACAATATGGTCTTTACATCATTATATTTATCCACCTATTTTAGTATAGTAATATTTCGTAATCTGCATGCAAAAAATAAATATAAACTTTAGAGCTAGACAAATGGAGTATTATTATATCAATATATAAAATTCATCAAGTATTAAAGGTGTGTTTGTTTTATGATATAAAAATAAAGAATGTGTTAACATATTAATTGTTTGGAGAAAATGTGTTAGAGAATTTTTATTAAAAATACAAAGTCTAAGAACTTGTTGATTTGTATTATTTATTTATTTATTATTTTTATCATTTAATATTATTTTTTAAGGATCATATCAAATATATTTTTTTTATTTAAAATATAACTACGGCAAGAAAATATTTGTATTGCCATGAAAATTTTCAATAAAATAACTATATAAGAAAATTTTCACCTAATAAAATAAAAAATTGAAAATATATTTTTTAATAATTATTTTCACAGAAAAAATAGAAATAATTTTTTTTTTCCATGAAAAATATTCAAACAAATTAGCCATTAAATACTTCCATAGCAAATTTGTCTTATTTTAGTCACATATATATATAATCAATAGATATATTCATGTCAAATAGTGTGACAAAAGATTTCATATGATAAAATTATTCTTAATGAGCTATAAAAACTAAGGAAAAATTGTAAAATTTACCCAATATGAATGTCAAATTATCATTTTTAGATTTTTTTATTTTTTTATTTTTACAATTTAGGACAATATATTAGCAGAAAGCCTTATTTCTATCCTCCGATAATATAAGAGGTTGGGATTCACAAGTCATCATTATTTTACTACCTTTCTTCCCTTTCTAGTTTCTTTCTTACATTAAACGTTGTATTTTCGGTACTTTTTTTTTCTCTGGTTTCTCGTTTTCTTCATATAAATCCAAAAGCCTTACCTTCGATTTGATTTTATTTTTCCAAAAGAATTTTTTATTTTTATTTTTTAGGTAGACGGAGCTGTGGCTGTTCGGTGTTACTTTGAAGGAATCGGCCACGGAAGATTGAAGACAGCGTTGTTCGGGAAGAAGACGCTGTCGAACGGTTGGTAGGAGATTGTGCGAGTGTTCATTCAAGTTGTCCGCTGGATCTTTTCGAAATTGTGACGGTTGTTTACCGGAGTTAGAACCACCGGACGCCGCCTACTATCATTCATCGGAGCAGGCTGTCGGAAGATAAAGCTGCTCATACCTCAATCTGTATGGAAGAAGGCCGTCGCCAACGATATGTTGAAATCCATGTGAATTGAACAAAGAAGAAACAGAGGGAGTGTTTGTTTCTTTGATTTGAAATTTATTTATGTTTTTCTTAATTTGGGCGTGCAATGTTGGATTAAAAATCTAATTGTGAGTTAAATGTAACTATTTAGGCTATCAATCACATTAAGTCTGTATTAAGTTATCTGTACATTTACTGGACTTAAATGTATTTAGTAGTTGCGGATCTTCTATTTGCAGAAATCTGATAACTTATTAATTGGATGATGATGTCAATTAATAATAAGGGATGAATATTAAAGTTGTGATCCAAGTCTAGGCGCAACAACCCTTACTTCTCCTATCTCATTTTTAAAGTAACGCACAAAAATCCTAACAATTTTCTTAGGAGGGGTTGCGTCAAAGACTTGAATAAAACAATATCTCAATTAAATTGTAGACCAGAATCGACTACGCAAATAGAATCAGGTTAGATTTATTAACTTTATTATATTATCTCAATTATTTCAAATGACAAATGTGAATGAAAATTCCCTAAGTTATTTTGGCATATGAACTAATGGTGTCTTAATTTCTGCAGCAAAGACTTTCCAAAAGACAAAAGACATATTTGAGGAAAGCTCAAAATATGGAAACTCACTCATTCCATTACGGTGCAAAGGAAAATTAGTGTGGAATCTTTTATTCCAGGAATGTGAGTGATTTACTCAACCGGATAGGGTTGAAGAATGGTAATGTGTGATTTGGAGATCATACTTTAGAGAGAAGAATATTGAGTGAAGCTCTTATCCATCTATCCATATCGATTCTCCTTAGTTTTGAATGAAGTTTTTGACAGAAAAATTCGCCGTAGAGGTCGAAGGTGTTCGGAATTAATGGAGTTCCAACCGAAGGGAATGATCAAGCTCTGGAATTCTCTGTTGTATGGTCGTTGTTAGTACGAGGTTGTAGCAACGAGAACCTTAGGAGGTATTTTCCTGGGTTAACCATGACTAGCATTAGAGTTGAATGAGTTGTGGTTGTTTGTGTCCTTAATCAGCACTGGTTAGTGGAATTCCTCCTGGATTGGTATCCCCCGGATGTAGATTGGTTGATAATCGAACCGGGTCAACAAACACCTTGTCATATTGCTGTTTTATGTTCTGCATTGTTTTTCGTTGTTGAAACGTAGTTATAACTATGAACCGCCCACGCTTCGGGAGTTGGCCCTTTAAAGTGTTCGAATTTGTTTTGTTCGATAAATCACTTTCCCAACATCTGGTATCAGAGCAGTGTTCTCTAATTCGTTGAGTAGATCTGGTCACGGTTGCAGACATGAGTAAGGAAGGACGTTCAACATCAAGACCTCCATTGTTTGATGGGACAAATTACCAAAGTTGGAAGAACAAAATGGAAGCCTTTCTGATGCTTCAAGGTGAAGACGTTTCTGATGCTGTTGAGTGTGCATGGTCTCATCCTATGAAAACCATTCAAGATGAAGATGGTGTTACTACTCTTGTGAAGAAACCGAAGAGAGAATGGACGTTGAATGAAAAAAAGCTGTTGGAATAGCAAACTCGAAGGCCCTATTTTCGATTTTTAATGCTGTGGATGAAACTCAAGCGAAGCTTATATCAAATTGCAAAATTGTCAAGGAAGCTTGGGACATTTTGGAAAATGCATTTGAAGGTTCAGCGCAAGTACGAGAATCTAAACTAGATCATGTGTAGACATTGTTCGAAGGAATGAAGATGAATGAAGACGAAACAATCGCTGTTTACTATAATCGCTTTATGGATGTTGTCAATCAAGCAGAAGCTCTTGGAATGTACTTTGAAGAAAAGAGGCTGGTGAGGAAGATGCTTAAAAGTCTTACAAAAAATTTCAGGCCAAAGGTGATTATGCTCGATGAACCACCAAAGTTGAAAAATATGACGTTGGATGAATTATATGGTACATTGGTGAGCTATGAAATGAATTATCTTGAAGATGAAACTCCAAAAAGCGTGGCCTTAAGTGTGGAGGACGTGGAGCTGATCGAATCTGCTGAGGAAATGGCATTTCTGAGTCGAAAACTTTCAAGGATGATTAGTGAAAAACGTGCAACAAAGATGAAATATGGGAAGCTTCAGAACCGTGGCAGTTATCAGGGTGTGAGTACGTCTAGCTTACAACGGAAATACTCTAAACAGAAACCATCAAATTACAGCAAGCCAAAAGAGAAGTTCGATGGTGGATTCAAGAAGAAGTTGCTTGAATCAGTTAAAGAGTCTACCTGCTATGGATGTGGAGGAGTTGGTCACATTAAATCTGAATGTCCAACGGTGAAGAAAAAAGAGAAGAAAGCATACCAAGCCACATGGAGTGACAATGATGAAGAGGAAACTGTCTGTGTCGAGGAACAAGCTGAAGATGATGAAGTTGTTGCTTTCATGGCCGATGAATCTGAAGCTATTAAAGATGATGGTGCTTCTACTGATAAAGTTTTAGAGGAATCCATAGAACTTGATGCTGATGAGTTGATTGAAGCCTATGAGGAGATGGTGTTAGAGCAAAAGAAATCTGTGGTGAAGAACAAAGAGCTACTTGATACCATCTATCGATTAGAAGCTCAGAATGATAAATTAGAAGATGAGATCGAAGTTTTGAAGAAGGATGTTGCTGTTAAATCAACTGAATCAGATGCTTTGAGGAATGAAAATCTGAGGCTAAAAGATGAGAATGATTGTCTTCGAAAAGGAAAAGAAAAGTTGGATGATGAAATTGAAATTTTCAAGAAGGATGTTCGTGAGAGATCAACTGAACTTGATAGATTAAAGGTTGAAAATGTCCAGCTGAAACAAGAGAATGATAGACTTCGAAAAGGAAAAGAGAAATTGGATGAAGTACTTTCGATTGGAAAACCTTTTGGTGATCATAAGGGAATAGGTTTTTGTGAATCTTCACACAGCAAACCCACTACATTTGTCCGGGGTGGACTTCTTGCTGATGTTGAAATTCCAGAGAACAAATTAGTTCCGATGGTGAAGCAGAATTTGAAGAAGAACAAAAAAAGAGATTGGAATGAAAATCGTAGAACACAGGGTGTTAGACAAATGTCATCACAACGTAATGACTGCGGATACTGCAGATGTCTTGGACATACTGATGAGAAATGTTTCAGATTGGCGAAGGACATTATGAATGGCAGAAATATTCAGTGGCCTACTGAAGAACTCAGACAAAATGTTAAAGTCAGATTGGTGTGGATGCCCAAGAAAAATCAAAAGGCAAACATTCTTACAAAGGCGTTGGATGCAAATTGGTTTGAAAAGTTTGGACATCAATTGGGTATGCATTCGTACCCTACTTGATTTTTCATGCATTGGTGCTTAATAAATTCACCAATATATTTATGGTGTTTGGAATATTTGTGGTGAATATTGGAGAATGAAAATAATTTGAAAAGATTTTGTTGAAAAATCCAAAAAGAAGAAGTGTTACGAAGAGACTTTTATTGAGCAATGGCAAGAGTCAGATTTAATGCCATGGTTGATGTTTTGGTTATGGATTGATTCGACGTGGAGGACATTTCAGTCCTACACTGGATTTTGAAAAAATTCTAGGCCTTGTGTTGTTGCAGAAATCATTGTTGATGCTGCGAAGTTGCTGCTACAACAAATCTGATGTCGAATCAACCGAAGTTGCTGTTGTTGTTTATGTTGGTGCTGCAGCTGATGTTGATGTTGCTGCTGCAAGTATTTTCCAGTGGACCAAATAAGAAGGAATTCTTGAAAATGGAACAACTGAAATTATTTGTGAAGCAACTGAAATTCTTGATGATATTGTTGGAACAGTTGCTGGTGACGGTGATAAAGTTGCTACTGCAACCATTTCTCAGCAAATTGAAGGTACTTGTTCTTTTTGTCATCTGCTCCCACGAAGGGGGAGTAATGCAGGAAAATGGGAGATCATATTTTCAGGGGGAGTTGCCCAAGTTTTGATGTTGTCTGCTTTGCTGATTGTTGATTTTATCTATTATTACTATTTTCGTTGGAACTCCGAAGTGATAACAACCATATCATTGTGAAGGCTGTCTGTAGCCTTTTTATGTTTGTTGGCATGTAATAGTTGGACTCACTCTTGGATGATTGAGTGCGTGAGTAGGTTAATTCCTGCACTTTTATTCGTGGTTTCATATGCCAAAAAGGGGGAGAATGTGAATGGAAATTCCCTAAGTTTATTTGGCATATGAAGTAATGGTGTCTTAATTTCTGCAGCAAAGACTTTCCAAAAGACAAAAGACATATTTGAGGAAAGCTCAAAATATGGAAACTCACTCCTTCCATTACGGTGCAAAGGAAAATTAGTGTGGAATCTTTTATTCCAGGAATGTGAGTGATTTACTCAACCGGATTGGGTTGAAGATTGGTAATGTGTGATTTGGAGATCATACTTTAGAGAGAAGAATATTGAGTGAAGCTCTTATCCATCTATCCATATCGATTCTCCTTAGTTTTGAATGAATATTTTGACAGAAAAATTCGCCGGAGAGGTCGAAGGTGTTCGGAATTAATGGAGTTCCAACCGGAGGGAATGATCAAGCTCTGGAATTCTCTGTTGTGTGGTCGTTGTTAGTACGAGGTTGTAGCAACGAGAACCTTAGGAGGTATTTTCCTGGGTTAGCCATGACTAGCATTAGAGTTGAATGAGTTGTGGTTGTTTGTGTCCTTAATCAGCACTGGTTAGTGGAATTCCTCCTGGATTGGTATCCCCCGGATGTAGATTGGTTGATAATCGAACCGGGTCAACAAACACCTTGTCTTATTGCTGTTTTATGTTCTGCATTGTTTTTCGTTGTTGAAACGTAGTTATAACTGTGAACCGCCCATGCTTCGGGAGTTGGCCCTTTAAAGTGTTCGAATGTGTTTTGTTCGATAAATCACTTCTCCAACATCAAATCCCGAGTTTAGGTTTAATTTCTTATGAGTTTCAACAAATGATATCAGAGCAGTCTCGTATTGAATTATTGTTTTTTTTATTGAATTAAATTGGAAGATTAAAATCTGATTTGAAGTCCGTTAATTGAAATTGTCTTGTAGCTCGAATTATCTGGAGTAATTATAAGTAGTGCATGTATGTATGTCCATATATAATCATGTGATAATGGATTCCTTAATATATTCTTATATTAATCAATTAATAGCATTGTCTGCATTACTTTATTCCTTAATATATTCTTATATTTTTATTGATAATTATGTTCAATTCCGATATCACATTCTCGTTCGTCGATTCATAATTGGTGTTTAATTATGAAATCATATAAATATATATTATATAAATCAAACTAGGTGTTTGCATTTATGCAGCTTACATGAATCAAGATATTGTGAAAATTCAGTATATATAGGATCAAAATGTTTTCATGCTTCACCATCAGAAGGATGACACGTACCACCATTTTCAGTGTCATGTGTGAATTGTCACGTAATATATGTTATACTGTCTTTTTATAATCATATAAACTCTGCAATCTTGGGGTTAATGATAAATATCATAATCGTGAAAAATGAATTTTTTTCTGTAGAGACTTACTTCATGTAGATGCTTTGTACCATGAATGCCCACAAAATTTGCTACAATCCATTAACTTAGCTTCAACATAAAATAATTATCGCAGCAATCAAATTTAATAATTGGTAACCCCAATTCATTCACGTTTATTTACACTACCAAAAAAACAGTTTTCTATTATGGCTGGAAATTCGTAACAAAAAGCCAATTTTCGTGTAATTTGCGTATTTGCTACGCTTTAGTGACGACTTTTATCCGTAATGTGTACTCGCGTAACGAATGTTTTTTGCCACGCACATTTTTGTAACTACTACTCTTGGTCAACGTTCCTTATGGCAAGGTTTTTGTTACGAATATTCTTTAGTAATAAAAAGTCGAGCTTCCCATGCGTGTGCCAGGACTTTTAGTCACGATATTTGTTACAAAAGTTCCTCGCGTTACCAAAAACTTTTCTATGACCGCTTGTCAGAGAACGCTTTTTGTTACGATTTTTTGTTACGTCATTGAAGCCGTAATAAACAATATATTTTCTTATGGTTACGAAACCAGCGGTAACAAAATTATCCCTTCATATTTGTTACGTCCAATAACCACTTTTTGTTACGTTTTTCATTTTTTTGTTACGTCATTTATTTTGTTGTTATGTCATTAAACCCTTAACAAAACTATCCATTCTTATGGTCACAGAACTGGTCGTAACAACAACCATCCAAATGGAGATTAATTACCATTTATGCATTAAATATGAGCATACACCCACTGATGAGTTCAAGTTTAGTGTACCGATGACTAATAAATCAAGTTATATGTTAGTGATCCTCATCACATAAATAGCTGTTGTAGGCAGCTCGGAACTACAAGATACTCAATAATAAGGCCAACATTTATCAATTTTGGCACTACAATGTGCACCTAAATAGGGTAATAGGAACATAGCCATAAACAATGTCATGTGAACGATAAAAAATATAAGATCAACACAGAATTGACATAATACCAACATAGCCACTGCCCCTGCATTAACAGCCTACGTATACATAATATTCTAACTACCACGTATGTCAAACTGAATATGCGCAGACTCAAGAAAACCATGATCATCTGCACAATGAGACCTGAATGGTCACAACATCGACGATGCGGTATGAACATCATATTGAAGGATTTAAAAGAAAAATCTCAAGGCACAATGCCACGAACCAGGCACGGGGGGCAGAGCACAAGTCCCTTAGCAAAATTTTTTTTTTATCTAGTACAAGATAATATAAGCACACGGGTACCGACCTACAATAGACATTACAAATGAGTTAGAAACATAGTTGGCCAAGAGAATTGGCCTAAAGTTGACACTGCACGGATTACTAGTTAACTTCATGTTTAGAAGACTTCATACCGTCATAGGTGATTTGGAAACAGGCCTGAGAAGCTCAGAGACCGTATCAATACGAGTTGTGGCCAATCAAGTAGTATAAGCAGACCATAGTGAATTCCTTAGCCATCCAAAGAACATAGGACACAATTATGCAAAGTACGGATATTACGACTACTTCAAATGGGCCAGTAACTGCTATAGAGTTTTCGTGCATGAATGGATACACATCAGCCTTGATATTTTTGAACTTAGTCATCGTTGCCGTCAACTCTGATATCCCATTATGCATTTTTTCCCACCCTTGCTGGAATGCTACAATATCTATTAAACTAGTTGCTTCATTGAGGGGATGACCTGAACTCGTAGCACTGTCAACCTTTGAGTGCTTCTTGCTTTTTCCCCCAAGAGCCCGTCGGTATAGAGTCTCCCGAACAGCCGGAGTCTACCCTTCAGGGGGAATCTTGTTTAGCTCATTTTGTAAATATGTCTACAACAAAGGAATCAAGTGAGGCAACCTTGCACATATTGTTATAGAGGTACTTAATGTCTAAATTGTATCAACATAGGGAATAAATGCAAATCTGGTTATCCTGGATTCACACAGCACGCTTTCATTGACACACAGCACTTCCTATAAAAAAACATAACTTAAACTCAAATCTGGTTATCGTGGATACACACAGCACGCCTTCATTGACACACGGCCACTTCCTATAAAAAAAATATAACTTAAACTCAAATCTGATTATCCTGAATTCACACAGCATGCCTTCATTGACACACGACCACTTCCTATCAAAAAAACATAAGTTAAACATGCACTAATTTTCCATAAAAATAAGGCAAACTTCTACATAAGTTAAACGCGCACTAGTTCACAATATGCACTCTATTTTAGGATTGAATTAGAACCATATATATCACTTTTAGTATTATATGATGATGGAAGGACTGAAACTGCTGAACAAACCTTTGAATTGGTTCCTTCATAAATTTATCGTAAGTGGTTGTCGTTGACACTATACAGTACAAGCATAAGAAGCTTTCAACTAACATTAATGAATCACCCCAGAGTTTTAAGCATTTTCTTGAAAAGAAATATACAACCACACTATAAGACGAGAATATTGACGTGCCTAGTTGATAAATTTTGGCTCACTGTTGCACCACACAAACACCCAAATTCTGAAATTCTCTTGAAACTGCATCTTGGGGATCAACCATGACTTCTAGTATTCCACTATCACCAGAAGATGAAAAAAAGAAAAAAAGTTGTTTTATATTTGGTTAACGCATAAAATTTTCTTGTCTTGGTTGTCATCAATCATCTTTTGTTATTTTATTTCCGTTTGTCCTTATCAATTGTTATTCTTGTTCTTAAATCACATGTATTGTAATACACCATCAAAATTTGATCACATGAAAATTGATAGTTGAAAAAAAACTCGAACTGCGTAAGGGTTTCACATAACTAGCTTGAAGACAAGGAAGAACTTTAGACATAACTCAACTAATAAAAAAAATGCGGACCTATCCTTATAGCCATTGATTAAAAACCTGTAGAAACAAGTAAAATCAGACCCAAGAGCTGATGATGAGCAGAGACAAAGTCCAAATGCGTAAAAGTGAAATCCATCAGATTTTTCATTCTTCACGTGGTATGGCTTTGGCAGGAAATAAAATTTAATTGCAAATGGAACAGTACATCAATAGCACGAAGAACATGCAGAAATTTGACATTGGACTTAAAACTGTGCAGAAAATCTGGATGTTGGTAACTTTTATTCTTTATCACTAACATACGATCTCGAAGGAAAGCATAACAAATCATGTTGACCT
Source organism: Andrographis paniculata (assembly GCF_009805555.1). Classification (NCBI taxonomy): domain Eukaryota; kingdom Viridiplantae; phylum Streptophyta; class Magnoliopsida; order Lamiales; family Acanthaceae; genus Andrographis; species Andrographis paniculata. The sequence continues at coordinate 1,391,578 of NW_026137621.1, read as the reverse complement.
CTATTCACAGGGGAGAAACTGTGAACTTCAAATTAAAGTAAAAACACCAAAAAAAAAAAAAAAAAGGGATGCAACATGAAAAATTTAAAACGGAATGCTACAAAAAAACAACTCAAAGTACAATATTACCAGAAAAATGAGGAATTGGCGCGGAATGAACTGCGCCAAAACCGCAACTTTTATGCTCAAATGGCGCGGCATGTGTCACGGTTTTACTCCGGTACAGAATTACGATTCCAATTTCCTTTGCGCCTGATTTCCGGACCAAAAATAAAACTCTTGGTGCCATTATAGGAACCATAAATAAGAAAAAAAAAAAAAAAAAAAAAAAAAAAGGCATCAAAGCTGGTGCCACAACTAAGTAAAAAAAAATAAATTATTGATGCCGAAAGTGATACCAAAATAAAATAAAAATAAAAATAAAATATATGTTGGCGACACCTTTAGCGCCACACCATATACATATATATTTTTATTTTCTGGCGTCGACTTCCGCCCAAAACATCATAATAATATTTTATATTTTTGCAATATTTTGTTCAAATAATAATAACAATATAGTGATTAATTAATACAAAAAAATTCATTCAATTTATTTCACTAGTCACAAAATATCATAATCTATAACAAGCAAAACACATGTTGATATTTTCCAAACTAATCCTTCAAACTGACTGAGACTAAATAGGCTCAAACAAGTGTAGCAGCCTAAGAGCATATGGTTAGTTACTTAAAAGATATAATTGAGGATATATTTTCACCTAATTGTGCAAATTAATTTAACAATCATTACCTTATTTCATCTATGCTCTACAAACTAATTTAACAATCATTACCTTATTAGCCACCAGATCCAAAAATGTACCAAACTGAGTAAGCAATTTCATCTGCAAAAGGAAGTTTATAATGTAACATTGACATTACGTTAACGGTAATTTTTTTTTTAAAAAAAATATTAGACAAGAAAAAAGAAAAATGAATATACTGAAAAGCTCCTGAGAGCAAGTTATTCATCATGCCAATATTTTGCAGCAACAGATCCCCGTCAGCTCTCAAAATAAAAAGCTGGTCACAATATATTCACGTCAATTTCATCGTTCTAAAGGCTCCAATCTTAGAAACGTCCAATAGAACATACAAGTTAAGTGTGATGAAAGCATTGAAATAAATAGAAGGATCTCAAACACTAACAAGTTTTTTATAAGAAAGCATTGAAGAAAAAGGGAGAGATTGGAGCACCGGTGATGGAGACCACCCAGATATTGCATAAATAAATAAATAAATAATCTCATCTCAACCTCAATCTCAACCTCTATTTTTGAATATATCCACAGACGATTAATTATAACTCTTCCTCATCATCTAATTAATATTTATACACATATATATACACATTCAAACTCATCAGCATCCATCCATCCATCACCAACCTCATCGAATATAACCTACAAATTACTTCACTGATCTTCAATACTTTAAATAATTGAAATCTTGTGATGTTTGTCTCCTTAATTGGATACATGGCACTCTTCTTTTTTTGGCCATATTAATTTAAGCTACAACACCCAAAATGTGATATCTATATTAATTACAACAACATTATAAACATGCACTAAATCGCAATATGCATTGTCACTTTTGGGATTGAATTAGAACCAACCTTCTGTAATAAATACCTTATAAAAGGGCAATCACAACATAACTTAACCTATTGAATACATACTAGCAACTCTCATCCCGACTTGAAAATATATTGGGGTAACCACAACAAAACAATTTCAAATCTAAATCACTTAATTCCCATGTCGGTATGGGAATAAGCCTAAGACATCAGCCACCATGTATCCCAATTTTATTTTAATGAAAAGGTATTTTGAAGATGCACTAGATAAAAATGTTTGACGCAACCTTGATTTCGCCATAATTTTGGATATCAATGATTTTCAATTTTTTTTTTCTATTTTCTCGCAACAAGTAAATCACCTAAAATGAGGACAAAAACTAGAAGCGACAAACACCCACTCTTATTCACTACCATACCAGTAAAACATTGATATTTATATAAATATATAAAAATATTTATAGAGTTGGGTTTAGTAAATCTTTAATTCTCCTCATCTACTACTACTTAAACAACCAACAACAAGATCGATTAAGAAGAAATTGAAAAACTATATACCCACTTACATAATAGCCTTTACAATCATAGAAATGAACCCGTAAGCCAATCTTCTTTCAAACCGGATTTCCTAGCAATAAACGAGTAAAGAATTAGTTTTGATTGACCCAAAAACTACTAAATCACCGAAGCCCTAGTGGCTCAATAGAAGAATCATTTTCTTACACAAACCCGAAGATCAAATGGGCCTTTGAGAACCAGAACATACACACGGATTCAGATAGGGGAAATCATCAAAATTCTTACCTAAAGGCCGGCGCCGGAGTAGCTTGTCACCGATAGAAGGATGAGGCGATGTTGGCCCTCTCGCATGGCGGAAGAAGGGAACGAGACGAAAAAGGGAGAAAATTTATTTGCCCTAACGTTTTGTAGTGTTGATAGTGATCCATCGCAATGGTGTCTAAGGATATAAAAAACGCTCACAACCCATTATGTTGAAAGCTTAAAAACGTGTTCTACAATTTTTTTTTTTTTATTTAAGAGGAAAAAAATATATTTAATTGAAAAATATTACGAAAATTAATTGTAACTAATGTTATTTTTATGAAATATTACCATATTTGTAATTGTTACGGAAAATTTTGCGTAATAATTGAAACTCAGGCGTTGACCAGAAAAAATCTTTCTGTCACGGATAAGATCGTAACAAAAATAGTCATTTGTATCTATGTTATTGTTACGCCCCCTCGTACCGTAAGGATAGCCCCCTTTTTTGGTAGTGTTTGTTGTATAATAATATGATGACAACTTATAATTTGAAGGCAATATTTCACCTAAAAATTATAATAAATTATTGAAGCAATTTTGTAGTATATTATAATCAACTTGATGCTCCTTAAATGAGTAACTGTAGATAATTGGAAATGTGTCTCACAATCATTTCACAATGGACGATTAGCTGCACATAAAACATCTATGATTTTTTTCAAATGTGCACCATTGTTAGATTGTTCAAATCTAGCATCCACTACAAAAAAAAAAAAAAAAAAAAAATAGTATATTTGTAATGGAATTCAGTCCCTAAAGATCACGTAGCTAACGTAATTCCATCATTAATTCCGTCTTTAATATTATTAGTAACGGAAAAAGTGAATTTAAAGACGAAAAAATTTCGTTACAAAAATGATATTTTCTTGTAGTGATCTATACATGATTTATATCCATTAGGGTTTGAACTTATAACCTCACAGTCACAAGTTTATCTCCACACTACCAAACTATCTCTTGCGAGACAAAATGTGAAATATTGTGCTAATTTCAAAGTTTTCAAATAGAAGTCAGACTTATATTTTATATGTTACCGCATGTTTATTATTAGTATTGTTGTTGTTTATAGACTTTTTTTTTTTTTTTTAATTTAAGTTATGTAGCTACTTATTTTTTTTATATAAAATAATATGTATGTTAATATTTTTTGCAGTATTTTATTTTGTATACATGCAATATAATTTTATACATTTAACATGAATTTTTTATATAAATATTCAAGTAAAATCCCATTAATTTCAGTAGGATAATATTCTTCAAACATCATACCACCAAAAAATCAATATATAGAAGATTGAAGTAAAGAGGAAAAGATTACCGAGACTTGGTTCTAAAAGTAAGCACATAACAATAACAAAATAATTTGCCATATATATTTATAATTTTTCATATCTAATTTTATGGCTATATAGTTGTTTTCTTGTAATGCTAATGCAAATAAATATGAATTGGAAATAGTCACGGCTTATTACAATTTCTAGGACCCTATTAACAAATCTTGTTAGCCTATCCCTTTTTATTTCTTCGATTTGTTCATGCTCGAAACTGAATAGAGTTGGCATGGTTCATCTAAAACGATCCAATGAGTCAAAATCATAGTTTTAGTTTAAGGAACAATTCTGATTAACACGACAAGAAGGTAAAAATTCGAATTGGAAAGGTAAAATAAATGCTAAAAATTTAAATAAAGACGGTTGGAATCTCTATTAAAAAGTGCAGAAAAGGTAAAACAAAGTTGTAAATCAATATGAAAATGCTAAGAAAAATTTAAACAAAAATTATGCGAGAAAGAGAACGTGTGTAAAAAGTGAAGAAAATCTCTCTGGAATGTCACTGGAATTGAATATCGATCCAAAATCTGGATATGGCTTTTTTTTGAATAATTTTTTCTTCTTTAAAATCTTCTCCACAAATATCTCAACCCTCATCCTCCAAAATAGTCCCCCATGTCACCTTTCTGATTGAGTCCACACTTGGACTTACTCTTATGGGCAATTGCAAGGCTGGGATGTTGATCAACCATCTACGTAAGACATTCTCTTTAGGATAAAATACTCTATTTTCTATATTATCCTTACAAAAAACCTCACCTTTTAGCCTTCTTTTTGGATAGATTTTTCTCTTCACAAATTTCTTCCACAAAAATCTCACATTCCTCCTACGAAACAGTCCCCCACATCATTTTCCCGATCGACTCCACACTTGAACTTGCTCTTATGGGTTGCTACAAAGCTGAGCCAGCCCGAGAAAGTGAAAAGATCTGTTCATTTTGGGTTTTTGATTGCAAGAACTACATTGAGCCAAATGGTGATCTAGGCCTTTTCTTTTTTATGGATACAATTTTCTAAATTATTGTAATCTTCTATTTATTTAATCCTTTGTATACCATTCGAAGAAAGAAGGATTATGAGACTCATTGCTGTCGACAATGATGGTAGCCGCAAGGGGTTTGGACGATCCATCCAACAAACCCAACAAGGTCAAAACTGGTGAGCATCGGCAACACAGGTCCTTTCCATAGCAGAAAATTGGAAGAGAAGAGTTGTAATACACCCCACCAGTCTACAATCCCGATACGCCCGGTTTTCCGGAGCTTGCGGGCCGGGGTGTCACAGTTGGTATGAGAGCCGACTACGACAGCCCACAGCTATTGATCGGACTGGTGACGGGCCTAGCAGATGATGATCCTTCGGGTGCAACGAGGACGTTGCATTTTTAAGTGGGGGATGATGTAATACCCCAAAGTTAGGTCGGTGCTAGGCTAACTCCCGTGGATGAGCTGGTGTCAGGCCATCCGATGTTGAATATAGGTTAAATGGATTAAATAAACTACTCATGTTAATATTGTGCACATACCTTTTCGGTAGCCCTACTAAAAGAACTGTAAAGTTAAACGTGATTGTTCTAGATTAATTTGAGGATGTGTGACCCCCTGAAAAGTCTTCCAGGGTGCGCGTGTCTGAGGACAGAAGCCCGCTGAAAGGATTCGTGTTGACCTATGGAACCAGTCTAAACTCCTGACACGCCCGGTTTTGCGGAGCTTACGGGCCGGGGTGTCACAAGAGCTTGATCGTAAGCATCTGAATCATTGTGGTAATTGTTGGAAATTATTTTTGGCGAAATCTGAAACACAAAATCAAATAGAATACAAAATCAAATCCGAGCCTCGCAATTTCCTTGAAGCAAATGTGGCCCTCTACCGATCGCCTCCCATGATAGAACAAATTGTTAATGGAATAATAGATTTCGCAAACTGAACTAAAGAACTTTTGGAAGAAAAATTTGCAGGGAATTTTCCTGAGGAATTTGAAGAGAGAATTTTTGAAAAATGATTTTCCGTCTTCACCAAAGGGATGAAAAATATATTATATTTTTCAGATTACTTTATATTTAATCACGCTAAGAGAAAGAAACCATCCACTTCTGCACGTTGCATTCAGTTGCAACAAATTACTTTATCTGATTATTTATTTATTTCAAGTCAAAATAAATTAATCAGATAAAATATAGGAAAAATCATTTATTCATCTTTCACATTTTTTATTAAATGCTCAACAATCTCTCATATGAAAGAGGAAAAAATGATTCGATCAAAGAAAGATAAATTCTGTATAGGATAAGTAGGATTTCCTAAAATGAATTATGCATAGAATAAATAGGATTTCCTTTGAACTTTCATACGTAGTCATATAATAATTAAATACATATAAAATAATATATAATATTATGAAAATAATAGTAATTTTATAAAATGAAAAAAACAAACATCTTTCCCAAATAAGTTCATATTTTTTATTTTGTCTCCTCCATTTCCTTTCCCTCTCTTTTAAAAAAGATTGAACCGAAGTAATTTTTCTAGTTCCTCCCCTACCGTCCACGCCAAATTCCCCAGACCAAACAAATCCTTAGGCCATCTCCAACCAATCAACTATATTTATCAAGTTTTAACTCTAAATATGCAGTTGCTACAGTAATTTTGCTCCAACCGTAACTCTATTTTTTACTATTATTCTTCAAATATTTAATTTTTCCTATTATTTTAAACAACTTTTTATTTTTATAATTTAAAATAATTTTTTTTTAAATTTAGAAAAATAAAAAATAAATTTAAAAGTTAGAATTTAAATTTTTTTTTTTAAAAAAAAATAAAGCAACGCCATTTTTTGGCTCCAAAAAGTGGCGCAAAATTTGGTGTCCATTAAAGACAACCGACGCCAAATAAACCAACACAGCACCATTAATGGGTTGAAGATGTCCTTACTCCTTGCTGCCGTCCTCCCCCACCTCTTTTCTTCTTCTTCTTCGCTTACTTTCATCGCCTATTTTTTTTTTTCCTTCTAATTTGCGGCGTCGCCTTTCTCCCGAAGACAAAGACCGCCGCCGCCACTCCCAAGTTCTTCTCCAACTTCTTCTTCCCCAATTCTTTCCTTTCTTCTTTTTTTTCTTCCTCCTTCTTTTTCACCAAAGTCATTACGCAGCTACACCAGGTTCTTCCCCCATCTTCTTTTCCCCCAATTCTTTTCTTTCTTTCTTCTCTTTTCCTCTTCCTCTTTCATAGTCGCCACCCACCCCAACATTCCACAGCCGCCACCGCCATCGCCTATTAAAAATATTACTCGTGGGACACCGGGAACATTAAAAATAAAAATCAGTTTTAACCACTGCCACCGCCTAACGCTGCTCCCGTCGCCGTAGATTGTTAGGTGATATGGCGGCAGTTTCAAAGCAGAATATATTTATATCCAATGAATGGGCCAATGCCGCTGAGACCGTAACCTATGGTTCGGTTACTTCTCCAATAACCTTCATATGCGGCCCTAAGAATAGCGGGAAAACTACATTCTCTCGTCACTTGGTCAATGTTCTTCTGCAGAGGTGTTTATGTAGTACTATTTTATTTCATTTTCCTGTTTCCATTCCTTGTTTTCGTATTGAGGTTTTCTGGGTGATTTAATATGAGAATCAGTGTGCTATTAGGATTGGTCATGAAGGTGGAAATTTGTTATATGCTCGTGAATGTATGCTTTTTTATTTCCCAATATTGGAATTTCAACCCTACGTTGAATTTTTTGTGCATGTAGTCTATCGTAAGAATGTTTCATGGTGTTTGGAAGTGTAACTTTACTCAAATTCGTATAGGTGAAAACTTTGCTACTTATTAATTTTTGGCATGGTCATACAGGAATTACGAATATGAATTCTAACATATTCATGTAGATGAATTGATTGTTATGCAAAATAGTTTTCACTGTTTGTTAAAGTTCTTTGTTATATAGTATGTATATATATAATTAGTAAGGGTGCAGCCTTCATGATATCCATATGAAAAATTTATTCTTCATAAAATTATAGGAGTATGTAGTTGAGCAAATACAGCTTGTGCCTTTGCACAACAAACAATATCTATCGGCGGTGATGTTTAATTTACCAAGGATCCCATGTTCAAATAATGAGCTTTTTATTACAGGTATAGAAAAGTGGCATAACTCGACACCGATGTTGGGCAGACAGAGTTTACTCCCTCTGGCCTCGTGTCACTGGTTATGATTGACAAAACAACTCCAGGTATATTATTTATTGTTTTGACCAATAAATATATGACCATTTGTTAACCTTTTCATCTACAATATTAATACTATTAGATATTGCTAAATTTCCCCATTTGTGTCTTTGATATGAAAATTTGAAGATCCCATGCTTGAAAACTCCTGCACGGTATATTATTGATTCGTGCCTATGACTTGTTCTTTGATAAATTTTCTTTCTTTTTAATATGACTTCTCGTATGTAAAATTTTTAATATGAAAAAAGTAATATACAAAACTTAAGTCCATTATACATTTGTTTTATCAATCGTCACATACTCATGTTTTGTGAATTTTCTTGGAACACCTCAAATTTGAAATGCTTTTGCCTTTTCATTTGTCTTATTATGTTATCAATATGCTTTGAGTTAGCAATGGATTTATCATAAGGACTATTCCATATGAGCATGCCAATTTTAGGTTTCATCTCAATGATTTCACACTTTTGTAAATTTTCCTTCCACAAAATTCTATTGTATCGAGCGCTGTGTTCTATACATATCTTCTTAATTGATCTTATAAATTTTATGTATTCTGCTTATATATGGAATGATATTTTGTATGATCATTTACTTCTGAATATCATTTCAGATGCTTTTTCTTTGGTTATGTCTCATAGAAAAAGGGATCATGCTACTTATGTATCTTACATAAAAAAGCTGTATGAGCACTATCTAAAAGAATACAAGGAGAATGGAGGAAATTCCAGAAAATAATGAGGTTCCACTTGTCATTATCACCCCTGGCTAGGTTAGGTTTTTATTTATGGATCAAATACTATTATTGTATCTTCTCTAAATAATTATATTCTTTTCACATTCTATATTATCTTTTCTTTTTACAGAAATTGGTTATGAGATACTGGTCGACTTGCTAAAAATTATGTTCCCTACCCATGTTGTTAAGATTCAAATATCAGCTTGGAGCAAGAACCTGCCATCAGGAGCGTTTTGGTTGGATGATGACAATTATGATTTAGTGTCTGTCATTGAGATCAATACTGTTCTTCAAGATCACATGAAGAGATCGTATGTTCTTATTATTATCATTTAATGCAACATACATATCTTTCTAAAGTTTTCTGATTATCGGGGAGGAAAGAGAAGGAAACTTTTGGTGGAGGAGAAGGGTTTTCAAAAAACCCCGTGATTTGACTTAAATAGTATAGTAATGATACTATTTTTGTTGTAGACTCCTATCCGTCACTTCTTGCGCCAATTGAGGGTGACGTATAGGAGTTAGAGGAGGAGGAGGCAAGTTGTTGAGTATAAAAAATAAGATTAGAGTTTCAGCTTAGGAAAGATGAATTAATGAGCCCAGTGGCGATCCAATGGTGGGTCAGAGTCATTTGGTCGGATGGTTGTTGGCGCCGGGTCAGTTAGTTGGTCATTCAAAGAATATATTCGTTTGAATGAGGGCCTTGAGACGGTTGGTTACGAAGTTAACCGACGAGGAAGCGGTTTCAGACAGTTCAGATAAGTAACCGATGCGGAAATGATTTTTGGACAGTTCACATTAACAACCGATGCAGAAACAATTTTTTGACGATTTTTTTACGATTATCGATGTGAAAATAGTTTTTTGACAATTACCGACGTAAAAATAATTTCTTTGGGTGATCCAGAAGTAACCGACATGAAACAGTTCAAAACAATTTGGTTTGATTCGTACATAAGAATTCTTAAATTTTCTACCAACCGTGACACTCAGGGAGGGAGTAGTACCGCTAAACAAAAACGGCCCATGTGTTTAATTAATTTCGGGGTCCAGGATCAGGACCAGGACCACAACGACACCTGTAACCGTTCACATCTCTCCTGTTTTTTTCTTCAATAGATGATATTTCCTCGCTAAATCCCTTCCCTCCACTTTACCAAATTTCCCCCAAAATCATGGTGGCGTTGAAGGAGGGCAGCCGGCCGCCGTGGGTCGGTTTAGCGGCGGCAGTTTGGGTGCAAATAGCTTCAGGAAATGCTTACACTTTCCCTCTCTACTCTCACCACTTAAAGTCTGTGTTAGGATTAAGCCAGCAGCAGCTCACGATTCTCGGAGTCGCCAATGACATAGGCGAGAACGTCGGAATCCTCCCCGGAATCGCCTGCAATAAGTACCCGCCATGGGCGGTGCTTCTCGTCGGGGCTTTCACTTCATTTTTCGGCTACGGCGTGCTCTGGCTCGCCGTTACCCGAACCGTTCACTCCATGCCGTATTGGGTTGTAAGTCGATCCACTCATCTCCATTCGGTTCTGATTTTAGCTTAATCTCTCTCTCTTCTGTATCTATGCTTAGATATATATATATATACACTCCTGGAATTAGTGTTGCTTTGATTTTCATTTCTGTTGTTTAATTATCAGAAGTTCATATTCAGATTTGGAAGCATTAGTGATTTGTGATTGTTAATTCCGCCCTAAACTTGTTGAAATAAGATTAACGAATTTAGATGTTGGGATCGATTGTGGAAGCATTTGTGATTGTTAGTTCCGTAGCTGAGAGAGATTTCTAAACTGGTTGAAATAAGATTAACTAATAAGTTAGATGTTGGGATCGATCTGGTTAATGGTATTAAGAGAATTTTTACTTATTAGGTCAAAGAAATATTATTCATGTCAAAGAAGAAATAAATGGTAAAGGCACGTTTAGGGTAGGCAGGTATGCTTTTTATGAACGTTTTAAATGATCAAAGTTAAATTGATTTATATTATTTTTCATGGAAAACTTATACAACACTAACCATATTATACTTCATACCAAATAAAAATTTCATATTATTTCTCAAGGAAAACTTATATAACACTAATCATATTATACTTCATACCAAATAAAAAATTGAAACACTCATTCGATCTATTTCTCATTCATATATATTAGTTTAATATTAACTTCATAGTACCAAAGGTGCCTAATACATTAAGTCATATGGCTGAAAATAGCTCTCTTTAGGTAGAAGTTTCGGAAAAAATTGGAAAAATTTTAAGAATAATTTTATTTGATGTTTTGGGAGAGAGTGAGAGGGAAAAGAATGTTTTATGTGATGTTATTTGAAAAAGTTACCATTGATGTCTATGTCGAAAGTTTCAAAAGTATCTATGTAAACAAAACAACTTAGTATTTGTGGATTATTCGGTTTTGTTTTATTATTTTTCTGTGCAGTATTTTTGCATTCAATTTTTATGCCTTGGATGCTGGAGCTTTTGGATTATTAAACACAAATAGTGAAATATTCTATTATTTAAAACATCCATTCTCGACCAATTTGAAATAAGGTATTAAGAATTAGTGACCTAGTTTTGTGTATGTTCTTGCATGAAGAAAAAGGGCTTCATTTCATTTGATTAAGATATTGTTTTACTGGAACACTCTTTATCTGGTGCTTCCCATTGTAAAGAGCTTGTGTATTTACTGCGCAATTCGTTTTTTACGATAATTTGGCAGTTGTGGATTGCGTTATGCATTGCCACAAACAGCAGTGCGTGGCTTGGCACGCCTATTCTTGTGACAAACATGAGGAACTTTCCTCTCAGTAGAGGCACAGTTGCTGGACTGCTGAAAGGATACGCCGGTTTAAGTGCTGCAGTTTTTACGGAGGTGTACACTTTGGTCCTTGATAAGTCGTCGCCGACTCTACTTCTTCTACTAGCGCTAGGCATCCCCACCGTTGATTTGCTGATGATGTACTTAATCCGCCCTTGTACACCAGCTTCGGGAGAAGACTCTGCCGAGCATTGCCATTTTCTTTTTGTCCAAGGAGCAAGTCTTACCGTTGCCGTATATCTTCTAACCACAACTGTTTTGAAAGAAGTATTGTCTTTTGGAAATATCATTTCCTATATACTGGTTGTCATTATGGTGCTTCTTTTAGCAGCTCCTCTTGCGATACCCATAAAAATGACATTGTTCCCGGCAAAGCGTAATAAGTCCAGTTCAGAAGAATTAGTTGGCGAAGACGAGACAAATCTGGCAACAGATCCACTTTTGACTGCATCGTCATCAACTACATATCTTGGAAGCTTTTACGAGCCTGAAGATATTTCGGAAGTTGATTTACTTATTGCTGTGGGTGAAGGGGCAGTGAAAAAGAAGAAGAAGCCTCGGAGAGGGGAAGATTTTAAATTCCGTGAGGCTGTTGTGAAGGCCGACTTTTGGCTTCTATGGATTGTGTACTTTTTTGGAGTTGGTTCGGGCGTCACCGTCCTCAATAATTTAGCTCAGATTGGGGTTTCACTCGGCGTGGAAAATACAACGATACTATTGAGTTTGTTCAGCTTCTGTAATTTTCTGGGCCGGCTTGGAGGAGGAGCTGTTTCCGAGTACTTTGTGAGGTAAAAACAACATTTTCATCTAAGAATAAAATTGTACTTTACTTTTCCAAATCCTTGTAAGAAAACATGCCTTTCTTTGTTGCAGATCTAAGACAATTCCGAGGACATTTTGGATGGGCGTCGCGCAAACCGTCATGGTTTTAACCTTCCTTCTATATGCTTCCGCTCTGAACGGCACTCTCTACGCCGCCACAGCACTGCTTGGGATTTGCTATGGTTTCCAATTTGCAATAATGATCCCAACAGCATCTGAACTTTTCGGGTTGAAGCACTTCGGCATAATTTTCAACTTCATGCAGCTGGGAAATCCCACAGGGGCATTTCTCTTCTCAGGCTTGCTTGCCGGTCAAGTCTATGACTCGGAAGCAGATAAGCAACTAGGATCATCGTGCCTGGGGCCGAGCTGCTTCCGGCTCACATTCCTTGTTTTAGCCGGAATTTGTGGGTTAGGAACTTTGCTTAGTATACTTCTTACCTTACGAATTAGACCAGTTTACCAAATGCTTTATGCAGGAGGTTCCTTCCGTATTGCTCAAAGTTCCGGCCATTGATACTAGAGAGTCCCTTTGGCCGTAATCTTTGGGATTATTGTTGTGTTTAATCGTATGCCGGGTTATGCCTCAGACTTTTTACGTGTCTGGAAAATAAATTTCCTCCATGGCATTATCCTTATATATACTATACAGCGTTTATTGGCTCTGTATCGACACTTGACTCAATCTATTGATGCTTTTCGTATCATGAATCGATGACTTTAGCTACCAATGAAGTTTTGAAGTATTACTTGCTGTTGTCAATCTCTGTCGAAGGATTGCACAAGAGCTACAGATAACTATATTGTCTTCGGATATTTATGTACTATTTGCAGGTGGATTTGGAGATGAACATAGGAGCGACAAACTTTCCAAGGCATTGGATAAGATTTGAGGATGTATGATGAAGAAGTATGATAGGAATGTTTGTGATCTACTAGTAATTATGATAATGGTTTCATGTACATGGAGTTTTTCGGATTACAGGATAACTCTATAAGCAGCGCAGACGACATACAAACCGGAGGGACATGGAAAAAGACGGCCCATAAAGCGCTGCAATGAGGTAATATCTCTTTAACATCACGTCGGCTTCGTGTTCTGAAACATTGCGTCCCACTTGATCTCTTCCGACCAATATTCAGTGTCTAGTGAAAGAATCACAGAGCTCGAAAAGCTGCTATTCAAGGCGAAGTTTGCGAGCACATCCTTTCTGACACATCCGGGCTCAACATTTGACCCAGCTCAAGCTTTGGGTAGAGTCCGAGTTCCGGGAGTCGCCAACATGGCTCCCTGCAGTCAGCATCAGCATTCCGTGGACAAAGGACTACCGGTCCTTGTCATCGGGGATTCTGATGCCCTGAGCCTCTTGTTCCTCTGCACCATAGCTACTTTCCATCTCAAGCTATGGTTCCTCGGAGCCACCACGGAAAGACTTGATGATTTCTCACGATGAACCAATGTCCGACGTGCCTGGTGAGATACTTCTTAGCTTGCTTGATTGCCAGCACAAGCCATAGAATCAACCGTACGTTTCTTCCTCCATCACCATTCTCTTCCCTCGCTAATTTGAGGATCTCCAAGCGATGTTTGGCGACCTTGACGCCCATGCTCTGAAGAAACTCGAGGCTGAAATAAGGTATGTCTTCTTGCCCGAGCTCGCTCGTTATGGTTGAACATAAGAGCGTACTGATAGACGAGAGCCGGGTTGAGGTCGGTTCTCGAGAGCCACGAGAACCAATCCATGGCTTCCTTATGCATGGTAGTATAAGGAAGTAAAGGCTATTATTGTGTGTATAGTAGTTTATAATGAATAGAGAGTGGAGTTTCTTGGGTTGGGGGGATGATGATAGGGACAAAAACCATTATTGGTTTGGTAGTTGAACTTGAGAGTGACAAAAGATAAAAGAGAAGAGGCCTTCCCTTAACTAAGACAAACTCCCTTTGCAAAAAGAGGGCAAGTGAGGGTCTCACATTTTATTTTTTTTTTAATGACGTAGGAACCGACAGGCAAACTTCACGGTCATATGTCTAATCCTCATACCATCAGGTCATTCCTTACGGGACGAGGGTATCACTTTTTCTGTAACACATAGTAAAGCTTAAGGCATGGATTCTTTGGAAGTAGTAGTTGTTATTACTACCATGTCTCTTATCTTGTGGAGATCAACTAAAGTATCATCTATGGTTGGCCTAATTCACTCACTAAAACTTACCTGTGTTCATGTAGGTTCTGTTCTTGTACTAAGCAGCAAGTCATCTTTAATACATGACCAAAACAAGATGGCATTAAAGCATCAATAGGTGCCAAGTAAGGGTGTAATAAAGGAGCCCTCCTACAGATATAATATGGCAAGAGCAACAAACATCTTTAAAGTATACCAAAGTGAGTGAGTCATTCAAAAAAAATTAAAGTAGAGAGACAAATTGATTACCCCTCCATACTAAAGAAAGATGTAGGCTTCCCCTTTATCTCCATGTCCACCATTCAAAAATACCTAAATTCTAAAAATTAAATAAGCTCTTGGTGTTTGACACCAAAAACAATCAATCCCTCACTAAATCAGACACAAAACATCCTAACAGTGAAGTGAAGTGAAGAGCTGATCTTCCCAAAATACGACCAGGGCTTCAAAGTTCAAACTCGCTAAAATAATAATAAGTAACAATAAGAAGAATGTGGATGACTATGTGGTGTAATTGGAGAAGAAAAAAGAGAAAAAGGAAATGGTTAATACTTAAAAGGAAAGGCCCTGGTAAAAGCTTCAGGTTGGTTTCAAGTTCTGAAACATTGAATCCCACCTGAAGTCTTCAACTACAGAGGGCCAATAGTGATGATACTCTTCATCCAGTTTCTGATCATCCGTTTGAAATTCAAACACAGCAGGGCTTGAAAAGCTGTTGATTCTTGAGCTAGGGAACATCACCGGGCTACCATTTGTAAGCAGAGGTGGTGCTCGGTTCTGATGCTGCTTGTTAGCCAGCAACAGCCTCTTGTTTTTCTTGATCATGATGTTCTTCCGGCCAGTGCTGATGCTTCCTGCAGGCACGATGGCCAGGCCAGACTCCTTGCAACGAATCCATGTCCTTAAGTACTTTGAGAAACGGCTCTTAGTCCGTTTGATGGCAATCAGGATCTTCGACATGGGGTGTGCAAGAACGCTTCCATTATACTTCCGAGCAAGCTTGAGAATTTCCAGCTGGTGTTTGGCTATGGAAATTCCCATGCTTTGGAGGAATTCATGGTTGAAGTAAGCCATGTCGGCTTCTTCAAGCTCATTGTGTGAAAATATTAAGCCATAGTGATAGACTAGGGATGGGTCTAGGCCAGTTTTTGAGAGCCAAGTGAACCAGTCCATGGCCTCAAGTGTGTGTTCTATGCTAGTGGGAGATAAGTGTGCTTCTTCTATCTATTGTATGTAGTGTAGACACACTAATATAAAAGTGGTCGAGTGATTTGATTCTAAAAATTGACTTGTTTTGTTTATAGTGGTTGGAAACTTGAACCCATCTGCATGGTTCCATTCAAGAATTTAACATAAAGTGAATCATAGCCTTTTGTAAAATGAGTGAGAACTAAGAAATCAAGAAAGAAATATTTATTGCCATCAATCACGCTTGGAGAAAAGGAACAGTTAGTGGGCTCAACTCAAGGGGTGACTGTATTTCCTTTTCCTTTTATTTTATATAACACTAACTAATAACCCTGTTTGGCTGAAATGTGTGTTCTTATGGTTTCTATTCAATTTTTTTTACTATTTGAACTTTATATTCTAAGAAAGATATATATATATAATTTTCACAAAATACCCTATTAAATATTATTTAAAGTAAAATTACAAACCTCCAAACTTCAAAATAAAGTAAAAATACAAACCTCCAAACTTCAAAGAAACACATGTATTATTCTTTAAAAGAAACCCAATACATTTCAGAAGAGTTTAGAAGGACGGAAAATAAACTTAAAAGAGTGCTTTCAGTTACAAGATTATATATTACATGTTTTTAACATTTTATTTTTAAAATTTCTTAATATAACCCCGTCTTCTCAAACTTTACACTAAATCAATATATAGTTTTTATATATATATACTTGAAATTAAAAAATATTTAAACATTTACCAAACAAGTCGATATAATCACTTTATAAGAAAATAATAATGTATCAGGAATTTTTAATAATATTAAATACCGATTGAAATATAAAATTATAGTAATAATACATTCAGGAAAAAGGAATCATGTTTGTTAGTCACTATGAATCATCCAAACTGATAAGCTACATAATTTTCTTTTACCAAATACTCTCATTAAATATTCATAAAGCATATAAGATATTTTTAAGAATCATTCCCGACCAGAGTCCAGCAAAGTGATCCTTAATAGATATCTTCGAATAAAGTTGATTGCATCTATCATAAGAAACCTACAGAATGAATTTCAGCAAACTAAGCTAGCCAATCAGTTGTTTAATGTTTTCTACAAACATTGTTGATTAAAGCATGAAAAGGCACTAACACACACCTGCATGATGTGCCAATTAATTGAGAACAGCACAGTTAAAGTAACCCCTGTTGTGAAAATTACTTAGAACTGTTAAAAACACATATAACTGTTCTAGGAAGAGAAATTTAGTGTTCAACCAGATAACAGCAACTTTATGTATATTATTCTGCCACGATTTAGTATGAAACTATTGATCAATAACCTCAGTAATGTGGACTTTAATGGCACAGTAACTAGTAACTACACATCAACATGAGTTAACTCAAAATTTTTACAAGAATAACACAATCAATTTGATAAATAGACAGGGAATTCGTACCCATTCATTAGCATTGCTAAACTCCAGCAAGACCTAGAATATTTGTCGATGAAGCACGAAATTAGGGACTTAACCAGGAGATATAGTGTAACAAGAAGGCTCCAGCCACCAAATAGTTCCCCAAATACCTTAAATTTAACAAATTGTGACAAGAATTTAGTTAGCCTGGTTAAATAATCAGCACCATACATGAGGACAGCAAACAATAATCAACAGGAAGTTAACTAACACAAAAGTGGAGAAGGCAGCATGATAGATTAAAACTAAACATCAATCAACATTTTGTCTAATTGCAACAGCAGATTCCATTTCCTATCAATTGTTAAGGTGAATATCGCGTCTAAGTGTATACGCTATCAGTTTATGCCTCACATTATCAAATTCATTCATGAAACCTCCAGATTTCTCAGTCTTAGACGGTCAGTAGTGTTCCATTTGTTATATTTGTTTCTGTGAGTCAATTGGCGACTTCTAACAGTATAACAGTGTTGAAATCGACGTACCTCAATCAGGCAGCTTTCCAGTACGAAATATGGCGAATTTGGAGGCCTCTGAATGCCTAAATTCAATCCCACGGCTAGTCAACAACTCCTCGAGCAATTTCTTAGCTCTGTCCGGCTCCGAGCTCTCGCATTCAATCTCGTAACTCGTTCCAAAACTATAAAGCGTTTCGTCAATCTCCAATGTCAATCCATTCCACTCGTAAACACCCCTCACGTTTCTGAAACCCCCAAGACACACTAAACCTTCAGCATCCACCCGGAATTCATCCTTCACTCTCTTAATTATATTGGAGGATTCGATTTCGAGAAGGCGCCATGGCTCCGCCGCGCATTGGCGGCCAACGACTGGGTCGATAGGCTCTTCCTGCTCTTCGATGCGGCTAATACCGGCGGAGATTCGAGGCTTGGATTTCAGACCGAGAATGCAGCGGGAATCGAGGTCGTAAAAGCGGAGACGGAGAGCGGCAAGGTTGGAGGCGAGCTTGGCGTCGGGACTGTCAAAGAATAAATTTTCTTGGAGATGAGTGCGGCGGTGGTAGGCGGCGAGGATACCGCAGAGGCGCTCGTGCGCGGCGGAGGTTGGGAGGCGGAGCTTCACCTCCACTTCCATCATGTGATAACTGCCGCAACATGGAAGGGTGGCGGAGTATTCATTGAAATAAATAAACGGCCGTGATGCATTCTGGCCCACTGTCCGGCTGTCTAACAGAAGAGGGGGCAATAGAAAGTGGCACCGAATCTTCTATGCCAATTTTTCTCACTTCCTCTCTTAATTATTTAATCTTTTCATTTATTTTTAAATTTAAAAAAATAAAAATTATATCCTATTTTAATTTGTATTTATTTTTTATTATCATTAATTTATATTTTGTTATAAATATATGTTATTTTTTGCAAAATATTATACTCAATATTATATAAAAGAATAAATACAAAATAAATTCTTTAAAAATATATATTTTTTAAATTTATTTTTATCCAATATTATAATAGTATTATTTTGTTTATAATATGAATTGATGTAAAATGATTTTTACATGCAATAAAAAAATTTTTATTAAAAAAAATATAAAATTAACCCTTAATGATCTATGAAAACCCTGAAATGAAGCTAACAATTACGCTAAAATGATATATATTTTTATTATGCTATTTTATAATTTAAAATGACTTATATACAATAGTAAAAATTGATGTAAAATTATTTATATATAATTTTATTATGCTATTTTTTTCACTATTTTTTTAAATAAAATATTCTAATAAAAAATTAAATATAAAAATATAAATCCTTAAAGTATTATATAAAAAATTGAATGTATTTAATTTTTTATATAGTTGTGCATGTAATATTTTGTATAAAAATAATTCATCTTTACAAAAATTATAAAGTAGCATAAAAAAAAATTAGAATTGAAATTGAATATAATATATTTTTTATTTTCTTTTTAATTTTTAAAAGACTGAATATGCAAAATAATAGATATTTAATTTAAAAAATATATTTAAATTTAACTAAATGCTACATTATTCTCTCTCTTATTTATTACTACATATGTAATTATCTTATTGGTTAGAATACAGGAATAGAAAAAAATTTGAAATAGTTGATTTAACCCCGTATAAAATACAGTCAATATCTGACCCGGATCGACCGACCCGGTCTGGTCCATAGCCCAATCCATTTAACAGCTCTAGCAATAATTCAAATTTCCAACAAAATTTATCCATCGAACAAATTCCCTCACATGGGGAAAAAATATAAAAGACTACAAATTCTAAGTTTGCTTGCAAAGAGTGAATGATCTTTTTACTATATCAATGGTAATAAGCCTTTATCAAAACAAACTTAAGACAAGACACGCTGGATGAGATTTTCATGTAAGCCTCGCTCAAAAGAGTTTGAAAAGCAGCCTGCCGTGAGTGGCGAAGAAGGGCGCAAACACAAGTGACTCGACTGCCATCAGCTTGATGAGGATGTTAAGTGAAGGTCCGGAAGTGTCCTTGAGAGGGTCGCCAATGACCACTGCCTTGTGCGCATCCGATCCCTTTGGGCCGAGGGTTCTTGATATATATTGATGGAGTGAGTAAAAAAGTAAGGTGAAGAATATATCAATCAAGTCTCTTGCCTCAATGTACTTTTTAGCATTGTCCCATGTGCCATCGGTGTTTGATGCGGATATTGCAATCTATATGGTACACAAATACGGGTAAATAGTCGAGAATAAGGGCAAAAAATTAAAGCTTTTGAGCAATAACTGTAGTATACAGACCTGGACGCCAGAAATAAGAGAACCGGCAAGGACACCAGAAGGGTCTCGACGCTAAAGAAGGTTCTGAAAATCAGAGGGGTGAGCATGACAAGAGCACCATGAGGAATCATCTCTTTAATGGAAGCGTCGGTGAAGATTTTCAAATACGTGGCGTAATTTGGCTTGGTATAGACCTCAATCAGGCCCAGAATAGTATTGAACTGCCTTCGAACTTCCTCGACCATTTTCAAAGTAGTGTTGCCGACACTCTTCATGGTCATGGCAGAGAACCAGTACGGAAGCATTGCATCGACGATTAGACCAATAAAGACTTTAGGGGTCTGTTTTCATAAGAAATTACCTCCGGCGGCTTAATCGGAAAAATGCCAGAATCGATTTGTTCGAAGGGTTCCCCGGCCTCCTTAAGAAAGAATCCGGGCTATCTCGCGATATCCGAATATTTGATAAAAAGAATAAGCTAATAAAACAAGAACGAAGCTGGAAGAAGAAACTAGAATTAATGTGAAAAAAATTGTAAATAATTACATTATTCATAGAAAAAAGTTAAAGAAAAAAATGAAGAGAAAATATTGTAGAAGATGACTATCAATGGTGTCTGGCGTGTTATCTCTTTTTGATATTTTATTTCCCCCAATCTTGTTTGAAATCTTGTTTGGATAAGATTTTATCCCCAAATTTTCTCCAACATCTCCAACCTTTTTTTTTTAAAATCATGCCTTACCTGTTTGCTTGCTAGCTTCCATTTGGTTGCTTCTACAGTTGAGCTAACTTGATCACTAGATTGGTCGGGTCCGCAGGCCCACTTTCTGATCTGGACCTTCTGTTGGGTCATGAACCTCCGAGAGCTTGGGTTGTGCTTGTACTATACTGGTCCACTTAATTTTAAGTGTGTACAAATGCCCCTCAGAAAATTTATCTGGACACAACTTTATATATAGTCCGGATAATTTTGTAAAATCCCCCGTGTTTGGATCGACTAGTGCACGCGATTTTTTTGAATTTTGTCGGATCATGCCTCGCACCTAGGTCATTTCACCTCCAAAATCCTAATTTTCAATGCTATCTCAACCTTCTGGTTACCCAATGGTAGCCAAAATCCAAGATTTGCGTTCAAGAAGGTCGATTTTTGCTTATTCGGCCTGTCCCACAGTGTCTTTGTCTTCCGTAAGGTCGTGGTCAACCGCAGCCTGATCGTGCATTCCTTTCCGCTTCCAAAGAGAAGGATAGAACCTTCTAAGATGTTTTCCATTAATAAACGTTTTTAGCTCCTCCCATTCGGGCTCCATCAATCTATATGTGCCATTAGTTGACTTGGCCAATATGATAAACGGCCCTTCCCATATAGGGAACCACTTCCCGAGCTTCGCATTTTTGGGGCCTTTCAAGAGGACGGCCTTTCAAATCATGTCACCTTCTTGGAAGGTCTGAGGCCTCACGTGCTTTTGGAAGGTCGATTCAGCCTTTCTCTTTTGATGCCAAATGCGTTCAAGAGTCTTCAGTCTCTCTTTGGGCAAAGCGTCGAGCTTCTGGAGCAAGGTCTGGTCCTGCTCTCCAATTGGCAGCTGGTCCATCTTTAAGATCCGTAGAGAAGACACTGTAATCTCCAACGGAAGCATAGTGTATGGTTGTAGGTCAGCCTATAAGGAGTGCTCCTTGTTACGGATGATTTGGCATTCCGATATGCCCATAAAACCTCTTCCAAAGTATCATGCCAGCCCATTGGGTTGTCCTCCAGCGCTGTTTTGATAATGAAAATCAAGATTTTGTTTGTCGCCTCGGCTTGCCCGTTAGCCTGAGGGTAGTTCGGAGAGGAATGGAGCAGCTAGATTCCGTATTGGACTGTAAAAGCCTTGACCTTCGCGCTCATAAATACAATCCCTTGGTCGGTGGTTATCGTCTTTGGAATGCCAAACCTGTGAATAATGGTATTTTTAATAAAGCGTATGACATGATTATGTTGTACCTTGGCCAATGGAACAGCTTCCGCCCACTCTGTGAAGTAGTCCATAGCTACGAGAATGAATAAATGCCCATTGGAAGATGGAGGATGAATCTTGCCGATGATGTCCATCGCCCACCGAAGGAAAGACCAAGGTTTTATAATCGAATAAAGTTCTTCTATGGGGACTCGTCAAATTGGTCTATGGCGCTGACATGTTGGACATCCTTTAGCATAATCCATGCAATCCTGCGAGATTCGTGGCCAAAAATAGCCGTAACGGAGGATTGTCCACTTCATAGCGGGTCCAGCCCTATGGACACCTCCAACACCTTCGTGGACCTTGGCCATGACCTTCATAGCATCTTTGTGACCCAAGCACCGTGCTAAAGTCCCATTGGATCTCCGTCGATAAAGTTCCCCATCAATTTGAGTGTATTTTAGAAGCTGATGGCGCACTACTTTTGAAGCGATCTTTTCGGGGTATGTTAGATCTTCCAGCAGCGGGGTTCGCCAATCAAGGTCGTAGTCAGCCTACAAACATTCGTAACTTGGTTGTATTCATTTTCTCTTAAACCCGGAAGCCCATTGCATCAAGTCGTTTGCCTATAGATTCTCTTCCCGAGGTATGTCCTCCAACATCACCTCCGTGAGCTACTGAAGAAGGTCGTGGATTTCTCGAATAAGGTCCTGAAGTCGTGGTTCCTTGTACTTGAGTTCTTTTGAGGGCCTGTTGGATAAACAACTGAGAATCCCCTCGATAACGACGTTCTTGACATCCCTTGCGACCAAGAATCCCAACGCCAATAGCAACGCCTCATATTCGGCTTGGTTATTCGTGATTCCTTACAAAAGTTATTGGAAAAAACGCCATAATTATTCTACTGGACTGGAGATCACCACGCTTGTTCCGGCTGCTCCCGAGACGCTGGAACCATAAAAAGTCACCAGGCAAGGTTCCAGCCCATGTAGTCCAACGGACCGGCCTGAACCATCCTAGGATGTTCGGCCAAGAAATTTGCGATGGCTTGTCTTTCCACAGCCTTAAGGGGCTGATATGTCAAAGCGAATGATGTTACTTTAACGCCCATTTAACTAAACAGCCTCAGAGGACTGTCCTATTTAATAAATATTGTAGGAGATCGACTTTTCATATGACTTTAGTTTCAACCGGCATAAAATAATACTCTAATTTTGTGCATGTATTATATAATGATAAATAAATTTTTTCAATGCATGAATAACGAATTTCAACATAGCGCGTCCCCGACCTTCATCATCATCTTGGGCAAGGAGGCAACCTGTTGTATCGTCGGTCGCAGCTATGTACAGCTTCAACTCCCTTCCGCTGATTGGTGGCATTAACATCGGAGGAGATGCTAACGCCTGCTTAATCTGGCCAGGGCTTCTTTCTTGGTTGCTCCCCACTAGAATACGTCTTTATTGCCACACAACAACACCGAGAAGGTCTTCATTCTCCCAGCCGCATTGGCGATGAATCTTCTTAAAAAATTGACCTTCCCCATCAAGCTTTGCAGCTCTTTAATATTTCGGGGAGGGGTCCAAAGTGCTAGACAGCCTTGGCCTTACTCTTTTCAACTTCGATCTCCTTTTGATAGACCAAAAAACCTAAGGAATTTCCTGTTTGTACTCTGAAAATGCACTTTTCCGGGTTCATCTTGAGGTCATGTTGTCTTATTTGCATAAAGGCCTTCCGAAGGTCCAGCAGGTGGTGATCGAATGCTTGGGACTTCACAAACTCGTCATCTATGTATACCTCCATGTAAGCGCCGATCAGGTCATGAAAAATTACGTTCATTGCCCTCTGGTAGGTCGCTCCGGCATTATTGATGCCGAAGGGCATTACTATCAATTCGAAGATTTCGATTGCTCTAGGAAAATGGAAAGATGTTTTATAGATGTCCTCCTCGGCCAGATATATTTGATTATAGCCAGAGTAGGCGTCCATAAAAGAAAGAATCTCGAATCCAGCCATAGAATCCACGAGCATGTCGGCAATGGGCATCACGTATTCGGCATTCGGCATTGCTAAATTGAGATTCTAGAAGTCAATACAGATCCGGATCTTTCCATTCTTCTTCAACACTGGAACAATGTTAGAAATCTACTCCGGGGACCTGCATGTCTGAATAAAGTTAGCTTTAAGGATTTTTTTTGACCTTCTCATTCAGTTTCGGCAATAATTTCGGGTTGAAACGCCTACGGGGCTGTTTATGCGGCCGAAATGAAGCTTTAGTAGGTAATAGATGCTCCACTAAGCTCCTTGATAGCCCTGGCATCTCATGGTAATCCCATGCGAACAATCCTTGAATTTTTGGATCAAAGTAATCATTCGCTTCTTCTTCTCGGCATCCAGCAAGACACTGACTTGTGTCGTCCGAGGGGTTGCCTCATCCCCCAGGTTGACCTCCTCCAATGGGTCCTGTGCTTCGAAAGGTAGAGCAACTCTTTGAATCAGTGAATGAATATCCTCTTTGTCTTGATCGTAATTAGGCGGCTGAAAGGATGTCCCTATCTGCCCATCGGGAGGTTGAACGGCATGATTTATAGCTTGTATGAATTGACAGCTAGACCTGTCTGCCCTCACCTCCAAATCCTGCAAAATCAGGTTATCAGACATGATAACTACCTAAATTATTAGGACGTGCCTCGGCCTAAACTTTGATTTCGAATCCGTTCATAGTTAGATTGCATTCTTTCCACATTCCAATGTCCTCTAGCATAATGTAAAACGAGTATACATCAGGGGAATAATAAACGGTCTCTACGGAATGTACCTCCATGGTTGGATCAGCCTTGGCTTCCACCGTTTCGACTTGATCCCAGTTCCAAAACATAAATTTTTTGTGCAGAGTCGAAGGGACGCATTGAGTAGTGTGGATCCAATCCCTCATGAGAATGGCTGAATAAATTGGCTTCCCTTTGATGACAAAGAGAGCCATCTGTTCTATCCTCATTCCGACCGTCACCTTCGCCACTAAAATGCATACTGTTGTGCGTGCGTTTCCAATGAAGTTGGCCATTCGCATGGATGTCGAGACGAGATCATTTCTGTTTTTCCTTATCTTCCTTAAGGTAGACAAGGTCATGAAATTGACGGATGGTCCTCCATCGACTAGAACCTTGCTGACCGTCCGCCCGTCGAGATATACGGTAAGGAACAAGGGCTTCAAATGACGCGTACTTTTGTTTGTTAATTTCTGGAAGACTCCTGGTTCTGGTTCTCCTTTTTGGATGTCATATTTTGGTCCACCCAACATAACGAACAGCTCATAACACACTTATTGTATTAACCTTAAGGTCTCTCTCACAATGCAAAGGTCGTTCAAGGTCTTGATCAGAAGCTATGATATCCAAGGTAGCCTCCGACGTCTCATCGCAATTGAGAGCATCAATCATCGGCTCATCCTCAGGAATCTGGTCTTCCCCGAGTGTCACAGTAAAGTAAGGTTTAGTAGGGTACTCAATCCTTGCAGAAACTCCTTTCGGTCTCCATTCTTTTAGGGCCTGAAGTTGGCTATGAAGGTCCTTCCGACCAAGCTTCGGCCTTCTGACAACAGCTCCTTCCGAGTCCTAGGGCTGCTGCCCCATGGCCTGACCTTTATGGTCGTCGGCCTACTACCCCCCAGCCTGATGCTCCTAGAAAAAGCTAGTTGCCAAACGTTGTCGTTGCATTCTCCTTTTTTGGGTTCTAGTAGGAGGTCGTGTCGTCTGCTCCTTCCCGTTCTTTGTCTAGCTTCCGTCACCGGGCGCTTTCCCAGGAAGACAATCTGATGGGGGTGTGATCACCACCTGATCTATGGAGGTTACTCTCCAAACCTCGCCACCCTTTTCGAAGCTTACTTTTGCGACCGTGTTCGAGGGGGAAAGTCTATCCCACACCGAACTCCTTCTCGGAGGTTTAACAAACCTTCCAAGCCTTTCAAACACGGGTTTTTGAAGGCCTGCTCCCATACTATCTACTCCAAACCCTGAATTTTCCTTTTTGGACCTGGATGGATGCATATCAACAACATTTATCAGCACGGGGAACTACTTTGTGTCTACCTTCATGTTAGGTTTTTCGGCCAGCTTGAGGCGGTTTTCCTTGATGGCTTTCTAGATTGCATTCTGGAAGGCAATACAGTTCCCAATCTGATGGCCATATACTCCATGCCATTTACAAAATGATTTTCCATTCAGCTCATTTTTGGTTGGTATTTTGTAACCTTCTTTGAGGCGGAGCTGATTGTCTTTTGGCAAGTAGTCAAAAATATTTTTCCGTCTTCACGATGTCGAACGAGTAAGATACCTTCTGATTTAGCTCCTTCCGTCGTGGCGGCTTAAGAGCCGGGCATGTATATGGCTTCCCTTGTAAAATTTTAGCCTAAAAGGTCTCCTCTTGCTCCTCCTTGACCTCGGCAGCCCTTTCTTGGGCAAAGACGCAATGATTTCCACTCCCGAACTTCTGATTTCAGGCCGTTTGAGCTTCTTTCAAGGGTTTTTCGGCCTTCACAGCTTTGGACTTCGGCTTCCGAAAGTCATGACACTCCTGGAGAGTCATCCTGTCATGTAGCTGGTGCATCATGTTATTTATTTCCATATTCACCACCTGATCATCTAGTACACGAACATGGCATTTAGTTTTTGCCCTTCTGAATTGTTTTAAGAACTGCTCGATCGAATCCTTGCTTCGCCAATCGCCATACATCCTATGAATTTCATCTTTTATTACCTGTGGATTTATGATGGGATGTGGCAACGACGCCATCTCTTCCTGCCTCCCAGGCTATTCAGAAGCTGCCTGAACGGACAACAGATTATGTAACGCCGGCTGTGGGAAGACTTGATGAGTGGTCCCCGTTGTGGAAACCAAACTCGAGGGCATTCTGTAGGTTCTCTAAGGACTGGAGCCTGCTGCAATAGTGTACTTTTGGGGGCTAGTTGGGCAAGTTATTCGTCAGTTTGTTGCAGCCCGGAACCAGCAACAAATTGACCTTTCCTAGCAGCTCCCTGCCCCCTAATTTATTGGGATGGTGTTAGGATTGGTCCCCCTGGTTCCCAAGTTATTCCAGAAGGCTTTGAGACAAAGAAAGGTGTTGGAATCGCTGTCGGCCCTGCCCCCCATGGACTGAAAGTCTCTTGTCCGGCCATTGGGTTTTTTTGAAGGCCTGGAGTGGGGACTAGGGTGCTGAAAGTAGTTCCAATAAATAGGGGATTATTTTGCCAATGTGGTGCTGATGGGACTGACCCAAAGGTCATCCCAAATCCGTCGGTTGGAGGCCGACCAAAGAAGGCCTGCCCGGCCGACGCTCAAAATTATCCAACTTTCTGGGTTGTGATCGGAGGTTCTCTAGATCCGGTTGCCCTACCGAACAGAGTAACATGGCCATACTTACGTGCATGGGAGATCGGATCTGCTACGAATCTGGTTGTAAGGCCCAGAGGAGGTCAAATCTCTGGTTGGTTGTAATCGACCTTCTGAACCTTGCTTTTTCGAGTTTCTCCCTCCATAAGCAGTTCAAACTCATTCTGTATAGTGGGTTTCAGAATGTCGGTAATGTACCAAGATAGATCCAGGGTGGATCCATGAATGGACGACCAAATTTCCCCACGGATCTGCCCCTGAAGAACGCTAGTTGGAAGGCCAATGATCTGGTCCGGCCTTCCAGCAACAGCGAAAGCCACGTCGCGTGGGGCAACTTCCTGCGCATGGCGCGATGATGAATCACCGATGATTTCTTTGTGTTTTTGACATATGCATAGTCGTCAGCGGTGTAGTTTTCTCTTCCGAAGTTGCATGCGAAATTCGCGAGACGTCAGTGTCCCACCAGGTGTGCCAATTCTGTTATCGTAAAAAATCACCTCCGGCGGCTTAATTGGAAAAGCCTTCAAGAATCGATTTGCTCGAAGTGTTCCCCGGTCTCCTCAAGAAAGGATCCGGGCTATCTCGCGATATCTTTTATCTGCCCCAATTTTGTTTGAAATCTTGTTTGGATAAGAATCCTCAAATTTTCTCCAACCTCTCAAACTTCTTTTTTTCAAATCATGGCTTGTCTGTTTGCTTGTTAGCTTCTATCGGATTGCTTGTACAATTCAGGTAACTTGATCACTAGTTGGTCGGGTCCGCAGGCCCACTTGCTGATTTGCACCTTCTGTTGGGTCGCGAACCTCTGAGAGCTTGGACTGAACTTGTATTGGACTGGTCCAATTGATTTTGGGTGTATACAAGGTCAAAACATCGACTGTTGAAATCGCTACTTGGCTCACAAAGGCGCCAAATAGTGCCAATTAGACAAGTTCAGGAGATCCAATAGCAAATCCCTGTAAAAAATCAAACATAGGGATCGATATATGAAGCATGGGCAAAAAGATTGCGATAGCGTGTTAATAATTTCGAAGAACCTTCCCAATGGCGGCAGTGGTGTTCCCAGCTGATGGGACCATAAACATCAATGGCCAGCCCAGTGGCAGTTGT
The DNA here is from genome assembly GCF_009805555.1 of Andrographis paniculata. NCBI lineage: Eukaryota > Viridiplantae > Streptophyta > Magnoliopsida > Lamiales > Acanthaceae > Andrographis > Andrographis paniculata. Next base: position 1,363,175 of record NW_026137621.1, on the reverse strand, counting down.
GCTTACCATTCCAAGAGCTGCAATGACAATACCTTACATAGCCGTAAAGCTGAAACTAACAAAGATGCTAATTGCAATAGTGAAAATGGGGATTATAACTAATTCATATCCCAAGGCCAGGCCGAATATGACATTGGTTGCTGCACCAGTTCTGCAAGAATCGGCAACATCTTGCACAAGGTTGTACGCAACGGTTCTAGAAACCAGGAACAAAATTAATCCAACAAAACAATAGAAACAAAACGATGAACAAAAAAGTGTCAGAAATAAAAACTTGTCGACCTGTACGCGTTGCTGGTGTAATATTCAGTCAAGAATCCAATGATAAATCCAGCCCAAAGTCCAACAGAAACACAAAGGAATAGCTGCCTGTTTTAGAAACATTAAGTCAGATCAGATGCAATCTGATACAACAAATGCACAGCAAAATTATACGCCTCTTAAAAACTAAACGCAAGGAAAATCACTAGTGGCATGTCATATCCTTGTTTTAATTAATTAAACGATTTTAAAATAAAATAAAATGGTAAGACAAATAGATATTCTAATATTTTGATATTCCTAACAATGACAAAAAGAGAGAGAAAGAGTTCTAATATAGAATTGAAAATTTTTGGGATGAAATAATGAGTGATTGATCTTAACAATCCCTTCAATTGTATAGTTACTGTGCATGGAATATTTATTTAAATATGAATAATTTTAGCCGATACGAATTTAGAAAATGCAGTGTTTTATTGTTTGTGTCATTGAAAACTTTATACAAAATTATCTAAGGATACCTTGCTTTTGTATTGTTGATTTCTTCTTTTAATCTAGCTACATGAATAATAAATACTATATTTTATTGTTCAAATTCATTCAATAATCATCTTAATCCTTAAATTATCCTAGGAGATATTTTATTGTCCTTTTGGTTAGGTGTTTGTTTAACATATATATGCTTTGAATTATTTTTTTTCATTTAATTTTAAAAAAATAGAGGTTATATTTTATTTAACATATATAAATATATATATTAATGAAAATATAATATATATAAATATATATATATTAATGAGCACTTATATACAGCTTAGTGTACGAATGACTACCTGTTATTACATTTGTGTCCCTCATAATATTTAGTTTTTTTTTTTGTCTTTGTTTATACTTACGTGTAATTTATACCGCATTAGTGACAAAAAATATAAATTACATCTCCAATTGTCCTTTATAGCGAATGATGTTTTTGACTGATTTAGATGATATTTCATCACGGGGAGGTGCAAGTAAGAGGTTTAACGCCTCCGAGTACCTTGCACAGTGGAACTGTGAAACGTTCGACGTAACCACAGCTTTTCAACATAGTTGTCTCGCGGTTATAACAACGGCGTGTGTGCATGCACAAATCGATGGTTGAACAAATGCAGAAAGAAAAACAACACACCAAGTTTGTTTACGCAGTTTGGTTTTCCAACCTACATCTGGGGGATTTCAATCCAAGAGACTTAACTAAACCAAACACTTGGTTTACACCATATAAGTCACCAAACCGAACTACCCACCTATCTTCTACCCAAACTCCATTTAGTTTATACAAACTCTCATGGACTGGTTGTTACTGCGCCGCAATGACACCAGCAGACCTGCGGCCAAGCTAAGAATAAGGTTATGTATCGGATGAATGACTCATTCGGCTTCAGGTCAAGAAATCTTTTTTCTCATCTTCAAACCTCCATGGATAAGCTCTATCAACACACAAACAAGTGGAGAGAAAACACACTCTCTAAGTTCTGGTCTGTCTTACACGCTAACAAATATACATGCAAACAAAACACATATACACACTAGAAGACAAAGTGTGTACAAAGGTAATGAATGCCCTGCAAGACAAATGAGATATCCACTGTCACGTTTTGCTCCTCTTCCATATAAGACAAGTCATTTGTCTCAAAGCATTGAATGCACATCAAGTTTGACCTTTACAAACCAAATTCCTCGACTAGGGCACCAAACAATGCCAAAATTGAGTTACAAAGTAGTTGTGACAGCGTGTCAGCATGCCTCTTCATTGCCTAAATAGCAAAAAGGGGTTTTTAGGATTTTTCTTATACCAACAATCTCCCCATTTTTGTAAAATGAAGCAAGGCATAATAAAAACAAGCAAACACAATCCAACCACAATTCAATCACAGTTATTACAGGCCATAAATCCACCAAGCCACAGACAACTTTTACATCAAAAGGGTGTTGTAACAACCAGCAGACAACATCAGTTCATAAAACAGACAAAAGATAAGCCAAATTTAAAAAATAGATACCAGCATATCCAAGCATTCCCCTTATCATAAGCTCCATTCTGGCTTGTTGTTTCTCCCTCTTGCATTGCAGCCATAGGAAAAAAGGGTCGGGTCAAGGCTCCGTCTCTTTATCAACAGCATCACCAACATCGGGAACCTTTTCCAGGTCCTCCCCAGGATCACCGGAATGGGGCAAAAGTCTCAAGGCCTGGCAACTTTTCTCTTCTGCTCAATCAAGACAACAGACAAAGCAATATGTTCCTTCATAACATCTTAGAGTAGCTCTTGCAACGAGCAAGTCCCCTTTCGGCATCTAGCGGGGCACCATGCAGGAAATCATTGTGAAGCTGTTTCAGATTAGATTAAGCCAAGAAGGATCGCATAACAGGCACATCTTCCTCTGGCTCGGGGTGAATTCCATTGGATGAGAGAAACAAGGTTATAAAGCCCGGATAGGGCAATCGAGTCCACTCCACTCGTGAATCGAAGCAGAAATCTATCATCTTCTTAATCACATCAAATACAAAGTTAATCAAATCAAAATTCTTATCAATGGCATAAATTAAAGTACCCATATCTTGATTGACGACAGTGTTTTTTACGGTTGGGAACACGTTACATCCACAAAATCGGAATAAGCACTGATATTTTAGAGTAATCACAGCGGCAGTTACTCCAGAACGGCCAAAAGTGAAAGCATTTCTAGAGGAAATCGCCTGTGCAATTTCTCAAGTTGATTCTTCAACTATCTCAGATGACATTTTATCAACATCGTTGGCAGGTAGCTGTAACAGAACGTTGATCACAGCGGAAATCAACTCCAAAATCTTTCCACGCATGTAGATTTTATGATGCCAAAAAGAGGTCGGATTCAACACTTCGCCACTTTGCCATTAATCTTGGAGAGTATCATCAAGACCTATTGCTCAAAATAACAAATTCCGTTCCCCATGAAAGGCTCAGAAGCCAATTTCTGTATATGCTCTGCGAACAAATTGAGGTTCAACAATAAAAGTTCTACCGGCAAGAATTTCAAGAGCATACCTTTTGCCTGAGGCATAATAGTACGTCTCATTAAGCGCTTTATCTTCGTGAACACCAAAAAAAGCAGTCAACTTTCGAAGACTCCATTTTGATAGACGAGATGACTCCGGTGGAGGATCTACTCTCTATGATCCTCCAAACTTCCTTTTTTAAAGAAGGTCCAAGGAAAAGGACAAACGAACATAGTCAAGGTCTTCATTCTCTTCATTACCTTAAGCAGTTTGAACCTCGGGTTCCTCTGGATGCTCAACATGAACGTCATTACCTTCTCCTTCAACACTCACAGTCTCACAATCTTCAGCAACATTACCAACCTCATTTGGATCACCTCTAACATCAACAGGTTGTGGCACTTCTGGATCATCAGGTCCAGGTACATTGCCAGCCACAATCTCAGGAATATGTTCGCAATGTATTTCAGCTGAAATAGGGGCATTCGTTGTAGTTACAGTAGCATCGTCATCACCATCAGTTTGAACATCACCTTCTTCACCGCTAGAACCAATCTCCTCTACAAATCCTCATTGAGCACCATCAACTACATTTTGATCTTCTGTTTCCATCGTTGCTTCTTGGTTGAGATCGATTTGGGCAACAACAACATTTTCTTCAACTTGCCCCTCAACTCCCTTAGATATAGGACGATCTCCAGAGGTTATGACCATTGTTTCCTCAGCATGAACTTCAGCATTTGTTTGATTCTCATCCTCACAAATAGTTTTCTTCAAACTCCTACGTTCATCGATAGTTTCAAGGACTGGAATAGAGGGTTCAGTTGCTTTTTTTCTTTTCTTAGAATATGCAGCCTTCTTCTTTGATGAAATTTTTGGTTTAATATTCCTAAACGATTTTTCACCTTGATTGAAAATTTTTTTAAAGAGGAACCTCTCACAATTTTGAAATCTAAGGTTAGAGAGAAATGATGAAGATACACACAATCTCTGATCCTAATCGATATACATACATGGTGTATCAGAACCCTTCACACGCCACCATAATTACACTCCATCAGAACATGCGCATGGGATGTCAGGACGTTGTTTCAACGTCATGGCACTGCCCTAGGCAGCAGGCACTGCAGTCCTAAAAAGGCTACTAATTTCCCTTCCAATAATATTATGCCATGTATTTCTCCATTCTTTATATTTATCCAATATTTCAAAATATATCCAAATAAAATCTCATGAATATTGGACTAAATTCCTTTAATAATTTGAATTAGTTAAGGTATGAACACATACCTAATTCCTTTCTCAATTTCTCAAACCGTTCCGAATCCAAGGCTTTGGTGAATATGTCCGCCTTTTGACAATTAGTTCCAATGTGCAGTAATTAGCACACTTCTACTTCCACAAGCTCTCAAATAAAATGGTATCGAATTTCTATATGCTTCGTTCGACCATGTTGGACTGGATTTTTTTAGATGTTAATTGCACTTGTGTTGTCACACCATAGCACAAACGACTCCTTCTCAATCTTATAATCATTCAACATTTGCTTGATCCATAAAAACTGCGCATAACAGCTTCCGGCTACTACACACTCCACTTCAACAGTAGATAGAGCAATCAAACTTTGCTTCTTGGAACTCTAACTAATCAAATTTTCACCAATGTAGAAACATCCTCCGGTCGTAATCTTCCGGCCATCACAGCATCTGGCCCAATCGGAATCAGAAAATCCAATTAGATCAAGTGATGATCTTTTAGAGTACCACAATCCAAGTTCGGACATTCCATAAATATACCTCAAAATTCTCTTTGCGCTTTAGAGTGAGATTCTTTCGGGGCTGATTGGAATCGAACACAAACACCAACACTAAATGTGATATCGGGTCTGCTAGCCGTGAGATACAAAAGACTTCCGATAATGCTCCTATACAACTTTGTGATCGACATCCTTTCCTTCAGCATCTTTAGACAGCCTGTCCTATTTTCCCAACGGTGTTCTAATAGTCTTAGAACTCTTCATACCAAACTTCTCAACCATATTCTTTACATACTTTGTTTGGTTCAGAAATATCCCATCAGCACATTGCTTGATTTGCGTCAGAAATATCTCATCTCGAATTATGAATACATGAACTCTACAAATTCATCTTTCAACTTCTTTGCTATAGATCCAAAGACAATATCATCGACATAAACTTGAGCAATGATAACATCAGTACCTTTATGTTTGATGAATAATGTCTTACCTGTGGATCCTCTGGTGTATTCCTTTCCAATCAAGAAGGTAGACAATCATTCATACCAAGAACGGGGTGCTTGCTTCAATCCATACAAAGCTTTCCTCAGTCGGTAGACATGATTCAGATAAAATGGATTTTCAAATCCTTTAGGCTGCTCCACATATATTTTTTCTTTGATCCAGCCATTCAAAAATGCAGTTTTAACATCCATTTTAAATAGAGAAAATCCAAGCATGCATGAGATTGAAAGTAATAACCAAACGGCTTCAATTCTTGCAACGGAGGCAAACATTTCATCATAATCAACTCCTTCAATCTGAGTGTATCCTTGTGCAACTAGCCAAACTTTGTTCCTTGTGATATTCCCTTTCTCATCAGATTTGTTCTTGAATATCCACTTTGTTCCAATGACATTGATGTCATCTGGTCGTTCTACCAACGTCCAGACTCTGTTCCTTTCAAACTGATTTAACTTATCTTGCATGGCACTAATCCAATATTCATCTTTCAGCGCTTCTTCAATGTTCTTTGGCTCAATGGTAGACACAAAGGAATTGATACCAGAAAATTCTATAAAATCAATTTGCTTTCCTCTGGTTCGACGACCTCTATTTGGATCTCCAATGACAACATCAATAGGATGGTTCTTAGGGATTCTTGAACCATATCTCCTTATTTTAGCATCAGACTGACATTCTCCAGGTTGTTCAGCAGTAGTGGTAATTTCAATAGATTCATTTGTTTCACTCCAATTGAACTGCATCAAACTCTCATCACGAGTTGTTTCTGAAATTGGGGTAGAGGGTTTTAAACCTCAGGTAAGACATTCTGATTCTGAACAGTAGAGAGAGGCATCAAGTCTTCATCATCCTCTTAACTGATTAATCTCATTTCCACACGAGAGTCATCAAAAGTTACATTCATCGATTTCATAACTTTCTTCATCCTCTTGTTGTAAATACGATAAGCTTTGGTTTTATGAGAATAGCCAATGAATATTTCTTCATCTGATCTTGCATCAAATTTCTAAAGATAACTCATGTCCTTCAAAATGTAGCATCGACATCCAAATGTGTGAAAGTATGACACATTCGGCTTCCTTCCTTTCCATAGCTCATACGGTGTGATCTCAATGTGGGGTCTCAAATGTACTTTGTTGATCGCCTCAGCCCATAAGTACTTCGTAGCACCTTTGGCTTGCATCATTGATCTAGCCTTTTCTTGAAGTGTCCGATTCTTTCTTTCCACGACTCCATTTTGTTGTGGGGTCATCAGGGCTGAATACTCATGAAGTATTCCGAGATCAGAAGATAAACCATCAAACTTCTGATCCTCAAACTCCTTGCCATGATCAGTATGAATTCGATTCACCTTTGATCTCTTATTATTTATTAATCTTTTACACAATTTCTCAAAGATATCAAATGTATCTCATTTATCCTTCATAAAATCAACCCATGTATATCTCGAGAAGTCATCAATGCAGACAAGTATGTACTTTTAACCTCCAAGACTGGGTGTATCCACCGGACCTATCAAATCCATGTGTAGCAAATCAAGATAAGTGTTGCTGCTTTGATGTTTTGATTGCGGATGAGAGACACGCTTCTGCTTTCCTCGAGCACAATCACCACAAATGAAGTTAGGTAACTTTCAAAAATTTGGAAGTCCTCTGATAATTCCTTGTTTGCTCAACTTCATCAAGTTATGTTGGTTGACATGGCCAAGCATTTTATGCCATAGAAGGGCTTCATCATCCTTTGAGATCAATGCAACTTCCACGGGTTTGTCAAGTAAGTAGCAGTTATTCCTTGACATTTTTCCAGTCATCACACACTCCTTCTTGTTGTTGTAAACCTCATAAGCATCCTTAATGAACTTCACTTACAGCTCATCATCACATAACTGAGTAATACTAATGAGATTAGTACTCAAGTCTTCAACAAAATATACCTTCAACAACTTTGGTATATCTTTGGCTTCGAGAGAACCATAACCCACAATTTTTCCTTTGGCTCTATTTCCAAATATCACTTCTCCACAAGTGTCAGCTACATAGTTCTTCAATAGATGCTTTTGATTCGTCATCTGGCGTGAACATCCACTATCAAATACTATCGGGATGAATTAGTTGCTTCTTGACTAGATAAGATGACATTGCACATCATTTTAGATTGATCCTTCTTAGGTCTCCATTTCATTCTGAAATTCACACTTTGTTTCAACTCCTCTGAGGGCCAATGGACCTTTTTTTCAGACATCAAATCCCTAGCCAGCTTGAGATAGTGAGATTCAGCATGACCAAATCCAAAACAATACTTGTAGTTACTATTTTGTTGTAACGACGGGTTGACACGTTTGTTCCTTCTGCGATTTTGATTTTGCTCACTTTTATGTTCTCTTTGGAACCTTTTGTGTTCTTCTCTTTTGAAGGTTTCTCTGGAATCTTTACATCATTAAGCAAACCGCCTTTTACAAAGGTAGTTGGTTTCACCTTCATGGATTCTTGATAACCAATCCCACGATGATCTCCAAATGCCTTTCCAATTGATAAAACTTCATCGAGTTTGTCTTTTTTCTTTTTTGAGTCTATCATTCTCTTCTCTAGATCATCACATTTCATTTTCAGCTGCTTGAATTCTCTCTGAAGTCCTTCATTGATTTCAAACATTCTTGATTCACTTTCTCAGCTTTTTCAACTCGAGCTTCCAAATGGTAGACTGCGTTGATCAAATTTGTTTTTCTTTACACAAATTTTATGTTTGGCTACAACTTTCTCATAAGCTTCCATAAGCTCATAGATGTCTATCTCGATTGTTTCGTTGTTGTTACATTCTTCTTCATGAGCATTTTTTTTTCCTTTGCTAGATTCTTCTTCTTTGGCAACAAAAGCAACAACGCTATCATTATCACTTTCATGTTCAGATTCTTGATTGCCTTCTTCATCACTCAAGGTAGTTTGAAATGCATGTTTTCCTTTATTCTTGAATGTTGCATATTCCACTTTCACATGGCCAACTCCACCACATGCAAAGCATTATCACTTGAGTTTTCTGGCCTAGAAGTAGTGTTGAACTTCTTCTTGTAGCTTCTATCATAAGCTCCATTTCCTTTGTTGTAACCAACACTTTTCTGTTCTGGATACTTTTATTGTTCACCAATTGTTTTACATTCATAGTGACTTTTGTTCCCATAATTGTAGAATTTTCGAGCACGCTTTTCACTTATCATCCGAGATAACTTCTTGGAGAGCAGAGAAATTTCTTCATCAGATACGACAAGCTCCAGATCTTCAGCAGTAAGAGCAATCCCTTTTGAGCTTTCTTCTCAAATATTATTCATCTCTCAATTCATGAAAATACCATTTAAGATTTCAAGATTCATGTTCTTGGTTTTCTTCTTATCCTCAAGAGTAGAGACTTTGATTTTTTGAAAAATTTTTCTTGGGGCTAAATATGAACCAAGAAAAATTGGATAATCACATAAAGCTCAAACTTTGTTCACTAAGAGATAATATAGGTGAATGTATGAAATTAAGGTCAACAAGAGTAATCCTAGTGCCTTATCATTTTAATCCCATCAATTCTCAATAAACGCAAAGTCAATAAGCATAAGCAAGCAAGTTCTAGGTAGTCAAACACAATATACGTTCACACAAACCAAGAAAAACTGAGCATATATGATATGTATGTAATGAATTTGCTCAAATAAGGCTCAAAACAGCTGACTTAAGGGTTCTTTGTCAGAGGGCTAAGCACACTCATCATCTAGCTTCATCAATAAACACGGCAAGATCCTAATGAACTAAGTAAAACAAAACAACCTCAGCTTGAAATACCCAAGAGAACATGCAGGGAAGTGCATCAAAATAAAGCATTATATTGCATCAAAAGTTCCAATCCCCCCCCACACATAATTGATGCAATGTCCTTATTGCAAAACTAAAGATGAAACAAAAGAGATGGAGAAAAGAAACTTCCCTACAATAGGTGGGGGTGACCAGCCCGCTTAGGACCGGCAACGTTCGCGTAAAAGCTTTTCAATAGAGTCCAACTGTCCTTGCAGAGCCTCTTGTCCAATTAAAATTGCATTAAGCTTGCCCCGAAGCTCATTATTTATCCTGCTTTAGTATTTTAACATTGGATGCCAGCGCCTGTAAAGTAGATACAGTGGCAGATCGCGATGGAGCACCATCCTCAGTAGAAACATCAAGACCTCTCAGTCATCATCAAACTGGACCACATCGCGATGGGACGGCCGACGCTAGTGATTAACAAGGTGATATCCAGTATCATCTTTCTTAACCATACCCATGTGGAATAATACCACCATATCCAGGTACTCGATTGGTTCCACTTGATGTAGGCGCTTCTTAGAAATAACAAAAGCATCAATACTATGGATAACACCCAAACTAAAGGCAAGAGTAGCAATAAAAGCGGCACCAATCAAATCCCTTTTCTTCTTAAAAACTTCACTAAATTGCACAACCAACCAGTACCCAAGATTAACCCTAATGTCATTAGCCATGCACCATAGAAAGAAAACCTCAGTTTTAGTAACAATACTGAGGGTACCCCTACCCCAAGATATAAATGAAGCAATGAAATGTTGTATATAACGAAGGGCGGGGTCCTTCAGTTGACGGGCAGACATATTATTATCAAAAAAAAAATTCCGTCCATAGAAAATTTACTCCATAATTTCTCAAATGAAACAGAAAAGGGCTCAACAAACGGCACATGCAGCAGTACTGAAAGAATCATCCTCAAGTTCCTCAGAAGTCACAAAACCTAAATGTAAATTAAATTCGGCTAAAGAAAGCTTAAACACTTTACCAAGCAAGCGGAATCTAATTACATCAGGTTGCATTACATCAAATTGTTTAGGCAAGTCAAACACAAATGTAGAGAAGAACTCGAGGACAAGTTCAATGAAACCAGCCTATTGATAAGTGAACAAGCAACTCCAACCAATGCTAGATATGTAATAAAAAAACAGCATCGCTAATGCCCAACTTCTCAAGTGTTTTAACGTGAATGCACTTACCCGAGAAAATGCTCTTAATGCAAAAAAGTTTGTACCTTGTCTGTTTCTTGGCTGTGAAAGAATATAAATAGCCCTCAACTTGATTCGGAGGCAACACTTGAATCAATTTACCTTTTTGCGCCCGTGCATTGGTGGGTGCAGTAGTAGGGAAATCGACTGGAATTGTGGGTGTTGTCTTACCCGCTCTACCTCGCAACTGAGATGATGTCCTTTCCTTCAATTATGTTCCTTTGTTCTTTTGCATCATCTCGGCTTTGAAATAGTCTATGACCTCGTAGCCATTGGAACTTTGGTGTGAACCGAATCCGACGCCCGCACTTTAGTCATAATGTCTACACTCAAGAGAAGTAACAACCAAATTACTATTCGACAATGAACTCCATCACTAAGAACAATTTCACAACAAACGTTCAAATGTGCATCCATTTATCGATTTCATCAAAGAACTTCTACAAAAAATCACCCAAATCAAATTTCCCACAATCAACTAATTTTATATATTATATAGGCAATAATCGATAGAGGTTAACCAAGGGAATGCAATATAGATTAAGAGTTAAAGAAGAACTCCCTGAAATCGAACTGGCGGACAGGAGAAAATCGAAGTCTAGGATAGGGAGGCGCTAGTTGGTGGCGCAGACCGGCTGGCTCGAGTCGGTTCTGGGCGGCTCGACGGAGGGCGTCGTTGGTCCGGCGGTTCTGCGGCGAACCGGTGCCTGCTGGGCGAACGGAGGTGGCGGTGCAGCGTCAAGGCGGACATAGCAGTGGTGGTTGCTGGGCTCGAACCAGCTGATGACTCAATCTGGGACGGCTTCGACTGCGAGAGAGAGGAGAAAGTGAAGATATTGTTCGGTTGTGAGGGAGAAAGACAGAAAAAAAAAAAAAAAAAAAAAAGATTAGGGTTTAATAGATATAATAATTTTTATTATTATTATAGAAATAATAATAATAAATTTAATAATTTTCAAAAATAAACTCTCTTTTTTGCAATTTTTTAGAATATAAAGCTTCATTAGTCGTGATCACACCTAAGAAAGTTTTACGTTCTGATTTCTTTAAAAAAATTTCCTCTCTCATCAATCACAACACAATGCATGAGTGGCCACGCCTAAAAGCCTTGTCCATTCTATTGTATCCCACTGTGAACACTATACCCGCATCAAAACACCAAAAATAAGGCATGAGATTGACTCACAAACACAACAAAAACTCAAAGCACATAAAATAAAATTAAAACACTTGGGTTGCCTCTCAAGAAGCGTCTTTGTTTATCGTTGTTGGCTCGACACATCGACTCTTAAGCTAATCACATGGCTCAAATCGACTCTTACACACTCCACTTCTTTGCTCTGGAACCCCTAATAATATGGCTTAAGACGATATCCATTCACAACAAACCATTTTTCCATGCTTAGACTTTGAATATTAACTGCACCATACAGAAACACATTAGTAACAAAAAATGGACCTATCCAACGAGAACGAAGTTTACCTGGAAAGAGCTTAAGACGAGAATGATAAAGCATAACCTTTTGACCAACCTTAAAATCCTTCCTTAAAATATTTTGATCATGAAATTTCTTACTATTTTCTTTATAAATCACCGCATTCTTGGAAGTTTTATTTCGAATCTCCTCCAACTCTTACAACTGCAATTTCCTACATTCTCCAGCTTCACTCAAATTCATGTACATTGTTTAATAGCCCAAAAGGCTCTATGTTCAAGTTTAACGGGTAAATGGAAAGGCTTACCAAAGACTAAACTATAGGGTGACCTCCCGAGTGGAGTTTTGTATTCCTATCCGGCCTCACCATTTTCTCTAGAATTCCCTTGATCTCCCAATTAGAAACCTCTGCTTGCCCCTTTTTTTGCGGATGATATGATGTTGAGACCTTATGAAGAACTCCATAACTGCGAAACAAAGCTGAAATGATTTTGTTGCAAAAGTGTGTGCCCCGATCACTTACAATTGACTTAGGCATCCCAAAGCGACTGAAAATCAAGGACTTTTAGAAAATCTGCAACAACCTTACCATCGTTAGTTTGAGTGGCCTTTGTTTCCACCCACTTCGACACATAATCAATAGTAAGTGTGATACACATAAAACCATGTGAAAGTGGGAATGGGCCCATAAAATCCATACCCCACAGATCGAATATCTCAACAAACAACATCGGTGTTAGGAGCATTTGATTTCTAGCAGAAATATTGCCTACTCTTTCACATTTGTCACATGCATTGCAAAATTCATAAGCATCCTTAAATAATGTAGGCCAATAAAATCCACTATCGAGTACCTTTCTTGCAGTCCGTTGAGAGCCAAAATGACCCCCACATTCTAATGAATGACAGAATTTCAGAATCGATTCACACGCACTTTCTTCGATACATCATCGGATGACTTGGTCTACACATCATTTCCACAAGTAGGGGTCATCCCAAACATAGTATTTTGCATCACTTTTCAGCTTATCCTTCTTTGTTTTTGTCCATCATGTAGGAAATTTGTTAGTAACCAAATAATTCATAAATCAGCATACAAAGAGAAGAACAAGAAATCATAAGTAATTGCTCATCCGGAAAATACTCCCTCAAATATAGTTCATCATGAACCGTAGGAAGGCGACTTAAATGGTCAGCTACCAAATTTTCACTTCCTATTTTATCTCGAATCTCCACATCAAATTCTTGTATGAGTAATATCCATCGTATAAGTCTTGGCTTGCTTTCATTCTTCTCCATTCGATACCTCAAAGCTGCATGGTCAGAAAATACAATCACTTTAGTACCCAACAAGTATGATCTAAATTTTTCTAAAGCAAAAACAACGGCTAAGAGTTATTTTTCAGTAGTTGAGTAATTTAATTTGGCTTTATTGAGTGATTTTGATGCATAATAGATTGCTCATGGAATGTTTTCACTCATTTGTCCAAGTACAGCCCCTATTGCCGTGTCGCTTGCAACACACATGATCTCAAAAGGTAAGTCCCAATTTGGTTGTTGAATGATGGGTGGTGATGTCAACAACGCCTTAATCTTGTCAAATTCCTTCTTACAGTCTTCGTCAAACTCAAATTGAATATCCTTTTGTAATAATTGGAAAAGAGGAGCAGTCACCTTCGAGAAATCTTTAATAAACCGGCGATAAAATCCTGCATAACCTAATAAAGAATGCAAATCCCTCACCGAAATGGGATAGGGTAAGGCAGGGATAACATCAACCTTGGCTTTATCTACCTTTATTCCTTTTGCTGAAACTAAGTTTCCAAGAACTATTCCCTCTTCTACCATAAATTGACATTTTTTTCCAATTCAAAACGAACTTTGTTTCTCGACACCTTTTCAAGATTACAGTCAAATTATCTAAACAAGTATCAAAATCATTTCCATATACACTAAAATCATCCATGAAAACCTCAACAATATTTCCTACATATTCAGAAAATATGCTTACCTTACACCGTTGAAATGTCGCAGGGGCATTACACAAGCCAAAAGACATCCGCCTATAAGCAAAGGTGCCAAAGAGACAAGTGAATTTCGTCTTTTCTTGATCCTCCGGTGCAATGGAAATTTGGAAATAATCCGAAAAAACATCTAGAAAGCAATAATGAGATCTTCCCGCTAATTTCTCAACCATTTGATCAATGAAAGGTAATGGAAAATTATCTTTCTTTGTGGCTGAACTTAGCTTACGGTAGTTGATGCATTGATGCCAACTGGTTTGTTTCCGAACCGGGATCAACTTACCATCGTGGTCAACCTCAACAGTGAATCCTGCCTTCTTTGGGACAACGTGAATTGGATTTACCTATTGGCTATCTAAAATTGGATAGATGATGTCGGCATCCAAGAGCTTGAAGATCTCTTTCTTTACGACTTCCATCATAGCAGGGTTAAACCTCCTTTAAGCTTGCCTTATTAGCTTGGCATCTTCCTCAAGCGCAATCTTATGGGTGCAAAGAAATGGGCTAATACCTTTTATGTTAGCTAACATCACCCAATGGCTTTTTTGTACTCTCTCTAAATTCGAATCAATATCCCCATTGGCTAGGGGATATTGTAGCATATATGATCACCGGTAAAGTCTCTCCAACTCCTAGGAAGGCATATTTCAAGTTCGAGGGCAATGGCTTCATCTCCAAATCCGGTGCCTGCACAACAGATGGCAACAACCCCTTATCAGATTTTGTTAAAAGTTAATTAACCACAACATACCTTGATGGTTCAGGCTGTAAAGATTGCAAAGCCCGAATCATTTCCTCCAATGGACCACTCATTAGCAATTCATCCAAAAAAGTCATATCCAAACAGTTTGTACGTGCAACCTTCAATTCATCATTTCCACTCAACTCAAAGACTTCCTGCACATTTTGAGTAAAGACATCTACACAAGAAAAAGCATTAGGCTCTACAGGATATCCCACTGCATCAAAAATATTAAAATGAACCTTTACACCTTTGAACTCCATGGTCAATGTCCCTGTTTTAACATCTATCTTTGTTTGCGCAGTGCACATAAAAGGTCGTCCAAGCAGAATAGGAGAAGGATTAGGCGAATTATCATCATGCATATCTAAAATATAGAAATCAATAGGCAATATTAACTCATTTACTTGCACAAGAACATCCTCAATTATCCTTTCGGGGTAAGCATTAGTTCTATCAGCTAGTAGAATTAATATCCCCGTTTCTTTCAAAGGCCCAATGTTCAAAGAGTTAAAAATAGACTTAAGCATAACATTTATGGCTACACCTAAATATAGCATAGCTCTTTTGATTTCCATCTTACCTATCTTGCACGGGAATACAAACTTACCTGGATCTCCGCACTTTTGTGGCAATTTCCTTTGCAGCACGTCGGACACAGTCTCTCCAATTAGCGCCTTCTCATCCTCTCTTAAATTCTGCTTCTTAGTACACAACTCCTTCAGAAATTTTGCATAACGGGGGACTTGCTTAATTGCATCGAGCAAAGGAACCATTAGTTCCACCTTCTTAAACATTTCCATGATCTTCTTGTCATTGTCGCTTTTAGCCGATTTCGCTAACCTGTGAGGAAATGGAGCAATATTAGAATCAGATTGAATAGAAATTTTAGAAATCACCTAATCAGTTGTTTTGTTCGCTTCTTGCTCGATCTCTTCTCAATCTCCTCTTCGGTTTTCTCTTTTAGTGCAACAACCTTTGGACCTTCTAGCTCATTACCACTTCGCAAGACCATTGAACTAACATTGCTCAGGTTCATGTGGGTTTGAGCCGGTAGCTTGCCTTTCTCCCTTTCTTTAATGTCCCGCACCTCTTTCACAACTTGAGACATTTGATCTTCCAAGTTTTTAATACTCGTTCTCGTCTCTTGCTAAAATTGCAAAACATTAGAGGCAATTGTTTTAACCATATCATGTAGAGAGTTACCAGGAATGGGAGCTTGAGGCATGGTCCTTTGTGGTTGCTGCTGCGTATGGGGTTGGAAACCCGGTGGTTGCTGTTGTCCAAAATGATTGCTATTTTGATTCCCAAATAAAAAATTAGAGTGATCTCGCCATCCCAGGTTGTATATGTTTGAATAAGGATCATAAGCCCTTCTTGGTGTAAATCCTGCATCATTCACTTCCACCTCTTCTGTCAATGTAGGACAAGCATTCGTAGGATGCTCAACACTCGCATAAATATATTATGACCAAAAGTTTTCAAATGAAGAGAAATACATTATGACCAAAAGTTGATATGAGAATGTATACAAGAGCCTATATATAGGCCAAGAGAGGGGGACAAATCACTTAATTACAATTAAATTGGCAACACATTCCCATAGAGAACATATCCCAATATACATAATTGCTACATGTTCCCAAAAGTATATTACCAATATCACAATAATGGCAACACGTTCCCAAAAGAATATATTTCCAAAATTATAATCAATGGTAGTACATTCCCAAAAAGTGATGTAAGCAATGATGTCAATGCTATGATGTAAGCAATGACATCATCACATGTCTTAAATTATTTTGATTTGTATAACCGTTAAGCTCGGGCTGATAGGTCTCTATGTTTCATCTTTGTTTATATTCTTCATCTCGAGCTCTCGTATTAAGTTGGAAAATTGATCTTGAAGTTTACAAGCTCGGTTTCGGGTAATTAGTCCAAGTGGTTCGGAAGGCTTTTGGACGTTCACGTCAGATATAAACAACCAAATATTAAAAAATCCTTATACTGGTCTTCGGCAATGGCGCCAAAATTGCAAGCCTCTCGCACAGCTGCAAAATAAAGTATCAGTTCCTATGTCACAAAATATGCAAAATGCAGTAATGCTAGTGAGTAGGATCATCTCTACAAAGAACAGTAATGATTGAACACTCGGTTGAATAAAATTATACTAATATATATATATATATAATGGGGGGATTTGATTATCACACTAAACAAAGAGAAAATAAATTCGCTCAATTATATAAAATAAACTAGAATGCAAGACGATTTACCAAAGATAATTAAACTCTAACATAGGCAGTGGCGGAGCCAGACTTGTTCCGCCGAGGGGCCTAAATGTTTCATTGAGGTCGAAAAATAAGTAGTTTTTATTATTTTTGAGCGGAATTAATGGTAAAAATATGTATTTTAACGTAGTCAATCAATATAAAAATATTAATGTTTTAGAGAATTGATGGAATTTGAACAGTATAGTCGATGTAATGGCAGGTATGATGGCTCGGGGGGGCTCGGGACCCCCCAAGCCCCTATGTGGCTCCGCCACTAAGCATAGGCATGAATTTTTGTTCGGGATATAAAATTTTTTCATCAACTAAAAAGCAAGTTCATTGACTAGTTGGATAAATTGATTATAGTTGATGTACACGCGTTCACAACCAACCTTTCCTTACTTTGTCAAGAGGTAGGGTACAGTCGTTAGCTATTTTCCTAATCGAGTGAGAATCCTAGGTACGGCTATAGTTTTACTGACTCGACAACATTAAAGGCTAGAAAGGCCCAATTCAATTTTAAAAAATTCCTATGCGGATTTGTTCAAAATTGATTCTAATTCTTCCATAGAGTATTCTTCTTCTAGGTTTCTACACCAACTGGAAGATTACACAATTATGGGTGTCAATCTCCAATATAACTATGAAATCTCAAGTCAATAAGTACGCAATAATCAATTTAAGATTTCTAAACTTGTAATTTATAAGAATTAAAAATATCTAACATCAATGAAAACCAAATTTAACCAAAACAAATCTCACAAATTTAATCCCAAACATCAATTCACACTTACGCTAGAAATGTAATTACTCGCAATTTATAGAAACTGAAAACATAAAACAATTCAAAAAGTTCATCATGCCTTCTATTCTTTAAAAATAGATAAGGAAGAACAATACCATAATAGAAGAACAATGCCCCGAAAAGTCGTCTGCAATCCTCCTCCAAGTTCTCTGCTATGTGTGTTCTTGATTCTCCCTCTCCCCTTTAAGAAGAATGGTGTCGTGGTGAAGAACGTGGTAATCTCTTTCTCTCCCCCTCTTCAATTGCCCACTATCTCTTCTTAATTTCTCAAGTCAAGATCACATTTGCAATAAAATACCAAATAATCCTTATATTCTCAATTTATCCTAGGGGACCTTTTTGTAAATTCCAAATTCACTCATTGTGTTGCGTGATCACGCCTAAGGCCTGTGTGTGTTTTGCTTTTTCTCTCAAATATGCCCAAAATTTTGCCAACTCCATGGAACCTATTACACAATCAAAAACACACCATGAGGAACATATATACAAAATTTTTCATTCAAAAATTGCCCAAAACATAAAAAAAAAAAAAAAAAAAAAAAAATATCATCATATACAACACATATCAGGTACCTCAAAGGATGCAGACGGCAATAAGAGAAAATATAAAGCCATTAAGGTTAAGACTGCTTAGGCTCATGTTCCAGCTCCAGCTCCAGGTTCTCAGGCGCGTCCTGAGAAGACTTGCTTCTTTTGCAAGAAAGTTGGACATGAGAAGAATAATAGTTCTAAGTTTCATGATTGGCGCGTGAATAAGGGCATGTTTCTTACTTTGGTTTGTTCTGAGGTTAATTTAGCTTCAGTACCTCAAACACCTGGTGGTTAGACTCTAGATCAACTACTAACATCAGGGTTTCAATGCAGGGTTGTCTGAGCTAGCGAAACTCAACTGATGCTAAAAGACTCATTTACTTTGGAAATGAGGGTTCAGTAGAGGTGGAAGCCGTTGCATTTTCAAGTTGTTATTGACTACTTGACATTTTCTTGAATTGCAAGACACTTTTATTGTACCTTCATTTAGACGGAATTTGGTTTATGTTTCTTATTTGGACAAATTCGGTTATCATTGTTCTTTTGGAAACAATAAAGTTGAGTTGTCTTTAAATTCATGTTTGGTTGGTTTTGGTACTTTTATGGTGAATGACAACTTATATATGCTCGACATTCTAGCTTCCTATAATGAGGCCTTAAATGTGGTATCAAAAGGTACTAAGCGAAAATTACACGACTCTAGTTTTTTGTGGCACAAACGTTTAGGTCATATTTTAAGAACTAGAGTTGAAAGACTCATTAAGGATGAAATCCTTGATTCCATAAATTTTTTCAGACTTTAACGTTTGTGTCGATTGCATTAAGGGTAAACAAACCAAGGTTAAAAGAACAGATGCTTATCGAATTACAAATATCTTAGAATTGATACATACAGACATTTGTGGTCCTTTTCCCACTCATTCGTAGAACGGTCAACAATATTTCATATCATTCATAGAAGATTATTCTCGATATGGTCATCTATACCTTATTAAAGAAAAATCTGAGGCACTGGGCATGTTCAAAACATTTAAGGTTGAAATTGAAAATCAACTTAACAAATGAATTAAGACTATCAGATCTGACCGTGGAGGAGAATATTATGGCAGAAATGATGGTTGGGGTGAATAATGTCCAGGTCCTTTTTTCTGACTTCCTTAAGGAGTGTGGAATCGTCCCTCAATACACGATGTCCGGTTCACCTAGCATGAACAATGTTACTGAGAGATGAAATCCCACATTGAAGTATGATCAGTCAATCTACTTTGCCACCATCACTATGCGGAGAAACACTAAAAACAACAATTTACATCCTTACTCGAGTTCCAACAAAGGCGACTGCCAAAATACCATATGAACTCTGGATTGGGCGTAAGCCTAGCTTAAGTCATCTTAGGGTGTGGGGTTGTCCAGCTGAGGCAAAGGCCTATATGCCAAATGAACCAAAGCTATCACCTCGTATAGTGAGCAGTTATTTTATTGGCTGTTAAGAACGGTCAAAGGGGTATAAATTTTATGATCCCATATCAAGAACTATTTTTTAGACGGCTACTGCGAAGTTCTTTGAGGATTTTGAGTTTAGGAGGAGAAATACAATTATAGACTTCACTTTTGAGGATCAAGAAATCACTGATGTGATTGATCAAACATCTCATGAGTTAGCAGTCATTCCAACTCCCAAAGAGTTTCAAAGTACGACTAAGGAACCCGTTCATATAGAACATGAACCTATGTATGTGGAACAAACTCAACAAACTCAAGAACATACAGTTCAAGAGCCAACGCAATTGCGTAGATCCACTAGAGAACGAAGAATGCCATTCCGGATGATTATATGACATTTTTTCAAGAAAATGAAGACAATGATGGCATAACTGAGGATGATCCAATTAATCTTTATCATGCCATGAAAAGTCCTTATTCAGATAAATTTGTTGATGCAATGTCTGATGAGTACAAGTCAATGCAAACAATAAAATTTGGGAACTTGTCCCATTGCTAGAAGGTGCAAGCCAAGAGATATCTCTATAGCTAAATGGGAGAAATTAAATCTCAGCCAGTGCCCTAAAGTAAATTTGAAAATTGAAGAAATGAAAAATATCCCTTATGCCTCAGCAGTTGGGAGCCTCATGTATGCACAAGTATGTACGTTTCCAAATATTGCGTACATAGTCGGTGTGTTAGACAAATACCTCAATAATCTTGGATTGGATCACTAGAAGGCAGCCAAAAGAGTGATGAGATACCTGAAGAGAACTAGTAATCACATGCTCACATATAGAAGGTCAGACCAATTGGAGATCATTGGATGCTCTGACTCCAACTTTACGGGATGCCAAGATGGTAGGAAATCTACATCTAACTATGGTTATATGTTGACTGGTGGGGCCATCGCTTGGGAGTTTGCATTTGGCTTGCACCTTTAGGGCACGCCATATAGAGACTTGACTCTCCCTACCGTTTTTACTCCTCATACGTTTAATTACTCAAAATTCGCATATGATTTTATTTTCAAATATGTTTCTGCTGTAAGGATCGGAGAATTAAATTCAAACCTAATAAAATTGACTGAAACAATCTGGTAAACAATTTTGTAAGCAAAGACAAATCAATTCTTAACCCGAAACTAAGATGTATCTGAAAGTCGGATCCGAATCCGAAAATTCAATATTCAGCCCGGATCCGACCGTTGAAAGGATTGCTGAATCGTCCGTTGCAAATACACACGTGTCAAACACTTTCCTAATGGGAAGATCTATTCAGATAATATCAATCATCTCCGCCAATCTTCTGTGAGAGCGGGCGAGCAAAGCGGCGGCGATGGAATTGGAATTGGAATTGGAATCGGAATCAGACAAGGTTGTGGACACTGAAGGCCGAGAACCATCCGACATGGGAGGACAAATTCAATCCAAAACACCGTGTCCCCAAACCAGCACCTCAACCACGACGGTAGACGATGACGATAACGACGACGACGACACTGTCGGCGCCCTCTCCAAACCCCCACGCGAGGTAGCTTGCCAGGTGCAAATTGGTTCCTTCAAGAATGACTGAAACAGAAATGTTTGTAGAATGATAGATTATCCATCTTCGTTATGGTTATGGCTGATTTTTCCAGTTGGAGCCTAATTCGGGCAACGAAATTGAGAAACTTAATAGAAGCCCTATCTCAAGTGCCGAAGCCGAAGAGATAATCAAAGTGCTCAAGGATGTGAAGAGGCAGAATTTGGTGACTCACAGGCTTCTCACAGCCTTGATTGTCGTAACCCTAGTTTGGCAGCTCTCCGAGGTTTCTCTCATCTTGAAGATCAAAGAAGGATTCAGCAATCCCCTCAAATCATTGGGCGGAATGATCAAAAGCTTTCTCCCCATCCCTAAACCCAATCAGGGTGCACCTGCCATTGATCCCCCATCCCTCCCAGCTCCTCCCTCAATCAAAATTCCTGAGCTTCCCTACCTGGAATTGCCCGGTGGTTTCCACACTAGCGACGACGATGACTAGTTTAAGCTCATCCATGATTGCTGGTACAATTTACATTATTTGCATTTTGGAAATTGCCCTTGCTTTAAACTGCAAATGACTTTCTCCCTATTAGATATGATTGCACTCGAAGGCATTTTCAAATTCTTACTTTCAAGAGAGTGAATCATCTAGATCTGCTGCCATTGTATGTAAAAGCTATAGACAAGTTTTCTTTGATTGCTTGTCAGTGTTCTTGGTAAGTTGCAATCCCTGTTTTACTACAGCACTGTAATTGTTTAACTCCTAAAAATAAATCTGGATGTTTGATGTTTCATAGTATTCCATTTGCTATATTCCTCTCCGCTTGCAAACTCGAAGTTCGTTATATTCATTCAATGTGTGTTATGACATTGTTGAGGTAATAACTATACAGTTAAACTAAAGGATCTCTTGATGTCTTTTGTCTCATAGCCATTCTAAATACCATATTAGTTTAATGTTGCCAATAAAGCAATCGCTTACTATGATGCAAGGCTAGTGTACCTTTTGCAATCTTGCATTTGGTGTTATCTGTATATTCTATGCTTTAGTTTGGATTCAGTTCTATGAGATGATGAACTTATCCTCGGTCTCTTCTGCATTATGTCGTAAATCCTCAATTTTAGAAGTCATTACTGACTTTCTGGTATTGGTTTGTCTGTAGCGTATACCCTGTTATATATGTGGCTGGAAATCGAAATTAGCCCTGTTGTTTGCCCATTTGACATTTGTTTTGCTAAGAAGTATTTTGCATCTCTGATGTTTGCGCTATGCTTGCTTATTGGTCTGTTCATTCCAAGAATTGCAGGATCATTCTGTTCTTGCACTCTCTGTTTGTCTATCTGTCTCTTCTACTTTTTCTGTTTTAAGTCTTTCGAAGATCTTGATGGTAATCTCTGCTCTTGAAATTGTGTTGGTTAAGAACCTCATGAAGATGCTTCTATGAAACCACATACCTACTCAAGATATCTCTTTACAAGTTCTCTATCTTGTTCATCAGAATGTTAACTTTGGCCATGCATTTCGATGTAGCTTTATAGTATTTGTTCTTGTGATTTCTATCTTTAGTAGATAGAAAAGCAATAGAAGTAGCCTTTATATACGTAAAGGTGACTTTGCACCTCCCGAATAATTGAGAGTTTTGGATACATCAGTTATGTGATCCAAACATATATTTGGCAAATTGATGATGTCCTTCACAGGAATTGGATGGTGATTTTGTGACAATCCTTGTTTCAATATCTATACTTATAGCATGGGTTTCTTTCGATTATGATTTGTGTCTTTTGGTTGTGATTCTCTCAGGTTAGTCTAAACAACTCCCTTTTTTTCTGACAGTTTAGAATTGACATTGCTTCGAATGCATATCTTATTATCTACTACTTATTAACTTGGTTTATATATGTCGTCTAGTTGCTGGTACATGATCAAGCTTTCAATTTATACTAGGTTTCTGTGAGGTCAACAGCATGTTATGTTATGGGATCCGTTGTTTTGTGCATACAGTATTCTTTCGAGGATTTTTTACTCTTTGCTTTCCAGATAGCATTAGAATCATATTGCGAAAGCCGAAAGGATTGGACCCCGATGTCTTGTGATTTTGCTGTAACTAACACTCTAAAATCACTAGTGCGAAGATTTAGCTTGGTCATCCTTTGAACTACCAAATTCTGACACATGATTACGTTTAGAAGTTCACACCGCTAGGCCACTTTCTACTGACAATATTTGGGCAATAGATTTAGTGTTATGAGATTTTCAAGCAACAATCTCCAATTTAACTATATTTGTATGATTTATCACATATTTCAAAGGTAAATATTAAATGAATTTTGTGAGTTTTTTTACTTTTTTTTTTCTTTTATTTTTACTTTCATTGTTATTGTTATGTATATATATATATTCTTTTCGTCTCATAACAAATGATATCATTCCTATTTTAGTTTGTCCCATAAAAAATGATTCATTTGTATATTTGCGGTAAAACTTACTAATTTAAAATATACTTAATAAATATAAATCAATTTAATTAATGAATCGTTCAAAAAAAACTTATTTATATTTTTTTTCAATAAACAAATATTTTTATCTAAATTTAAAATTCTTCATTTCTATAAAATTTATTTATATTAGTAATAAATAAATAAATAATATTTTATATCTACTCCCTCAGTCTCATATCTATCTATCCGTCTGCTTTATGTACGAAATTTTAAGAATATTAGTATTATATTTGGATGTAGTAGAAATAAAAAGTAAAAGTACTAAACTAACCTTATTAATATTGTATGATATAAACGTAATAATATTTGTGTAATATATTGTAAATTATAAAGATATTTTTAATGTTAAGTAGACAGTACAATTACTACAAAAGAAATAGATACTTTAGAACGGATTAAAATGGAAAAATAGATAGATTGTCAAGGGACGGAAAAGTATAAAATTATATCCGTATTGCATATATTTATATTGAGATATAATATTTAAAATATTTAATAGATATTCTAAATTTTTAATTATATATTAATTCTTATATGAAAATTACTAACAATGTTTCTTACGTGAAAAATAATAAAATAATATTATAACTTACTATTATTAACTGATTAAACATCGTGTCTATAATCAAATATATCATTTGTTATGGGACGAATGAAATATTATATATTTAATTTTTTATAATATTTTTAGAAAATCATGTATATTAAAAATACTAAATGATTATACTAATAGTCTTTTCTATATTTTTAATAATTTTAAGATATTTTCAAATTTAAATAAAATATTATTCGTTCCGTCTTGATGAATATACCTCTCTGGGATTTTGTAGTAGATTAAAACATAAAATTATATTATTAATCAATGAGAGTGCAAGAGATTTTGATATTTTGCCCTTTGACTTTAGGTATAAAGTAATTGTATATATAATGATATATGATAGTTTAAATAAAGTTAAATAGTATTTTAGTTTTAGTGTATAATTACTTTTTTATAAAAAATAAAAATAGATACTTCTGAGTACAACAAGTAAAAATGATAAAAGAATATATTTTGAGTTTGGAACAGATGAAATAATATTTAGTTATACATATTTTAAAATAAATTACATTTAAATTATCAAATAATAATAATACTTCAATTGTTTTTTAAATTGGACAATTTGAGTTAAATACCTCGATGTTTAAATTCAACCCCAATTTGAGGTTTTATATTTATATAATAAAATATATATTTTATATGATAGATGAGAAATATACACAAAGAGCGTCACTTACAAATGACCTGCCTAAATTATGATGTATACATAATGGAGCTCAAAGGAGGCCCAAAGCCTTGATGCAGCCCAAGAGGCGCCACTCAAGCCCATAGTGGAGGTTGAGGCCCAATTCCTCTGTAATCCAATCCATTCATCCTTCAGTTATCATGTTAGCCTGCAAATAGAAATATAGGGGCCCAATAAGGTTTTTTTTGTACACAACACTCCCTACGTCTTAAAATTTTTTTGCATCAACTCCCCAACAATTTTAACTTTTCAATATTGTCATCGTCGATCAATTCTATTGCAATCCCAATCACTATGCGTTATAATTTTTCGCGTGAGAGAGTAACCAAATAAGCGGGTGACCGATTATGAATCGAAATCTCAATCTTGCGAGACAGAAATGGGTAAGGCTAATGCTCGATTCTAGACTATGATGTTCTTTTGATGTTATAGTTTTGTACGTTGATTACAATCCCTACCCCTATCTATTTTTCAATTTTTCCTCTATCCCAAATCCAATTCATTTTTATTGATTATAATTCCAATCGATCTGTTATTTTTCATGTGATAGAGAAACGCCTCCGGCGAGCCTTCGATTAAATACTTCTATATCATTTTGGTGGTTCTAATTGGATCTTCCTATGCAGGGACGGAACTAGCTTATGAAGTCAGGGGCGGAGTTGTAAGTAAATTTTGAATTTTTTATGGTTCGATTTCAATTTTAACATACTTCAAAATGTGAATTGTCGAATTTTTTCTATTAAAATAGATGATTAAAAAGTTTTATTTATTTTAAACTAAAAAAATATTTTGGTGGGGCCATGTAAGTCCCCCCGTGATCCTATTCTTTCTCAGACACTATCCAAGCATATTCTGTTGAATGGGACAACCAAAAGTCAGGTATAATCATTAATCTTTTAGCATTATCTGATATTATAACTAATTTTATTTTTGGGAATGATTTATGTAATCTATGGATGTTCTTGTGGTGGTTTATAGAGATATTGAATTTTTTTTTTTGGAATAGACAGAATATGAGGTTAATCTAAAACACAACAAACGAAGTTTCACAATAAGAGTGTATTTTAGAATTTGTTTGGTGACTCGTGGTTGCTTATTTATCGTGTGTTTTGATTGATTCTACGAAAAAACTCAGATATGGATGCTGGTAGTATAGTCTGCATATATTTATGTTTCTTTTACTAGTTGTTGTAATGACACTAAATGAGTATTATTGCCCACTTTCTGGACTATCCATCTTGTATGTATTCTATGTATGTTATGCTATATAGGTAATTAGTGATTTACATATTGAACAAATTATATTTATATTTTTTTTTCCTAAAGTACATAATTTTTTCATAATGGGTATGTTACTTCTATTTGAGGTTTTATATATATTTTAAAGGATTTGTAATATATAGAAAGAAGTTTATAAATTACATATGTAAGTATATTAAATTACAATAGTTGTACATTAACCGTCATTGAAACTATATAAAATGTGAGGAAAGGTATATTTTATTATACAAAGTTGATTGCTTATAAAATTTAATATTGTTTTTGTTTGATATAGTAGAATACATTGTTTGAGGGCCCTAGTAGGAGAATATAATTGTGTTTGGAATTCAGAAAAACGATTGTCCGTATCATGACCAGAACAAACCGTAACTTGGTTTTAGTGCATCCAACTTTGAATGATATTGTTCAAGGCCAATGTTGCGCACTGCTTTGTTAAGGTATAATATGAAGTGTTCATCATATTTATGTCTAAACACATTTAGGGTGTGTTTGTTTGGAGGATTGGATTTCCAATTCACTATTCATCCTATTTTTTCCCCCAAAAAACATCAAATCAAACATCTATTTTTCATTTTTTTTATATTATACTAAAAATCAATTTTACATTCAAAACATCACATCAACACCTATTTATATCATATCATACGACTATTCAAATTCAAAATTTTTACTATTCAAATCCCAACTCAAAATTCAAACCCCCAAACAAACACACCCTTATTTAACTGGTATTTCATGGCCTAGTAGCATCTTATTCGTCTACTTACATTTACATTAATCAATATAAACTCTATTGATTAATGTGGATATTTGAATATTTACACGGAGCTCTCACATAGATTGCGAAGGTATACAATAGTGTGTTTAGAGTATATTAAAATATTACAAATGTATGCATGTACAAACTATGGGCTTCGTCGTTGACTATGAATGTATTTATCGTTTTGCGTAGGTATAGAAGTTGCTAGCGACGGGTATGTATGCACACACCAAGAGTGTTTTGATGGATGTGGTTGCATCTTATAGTTATGGGGCAAAAAATGGATGTGGTTGCATCTTACAGTTATTGTGTAAAAATGACACTACTTTTAGATTTGTTGAGGGTTCTTTGTCATCAAATCATATTGAAACGAGAACTAAAATCATTTATCCATATCTTCAAAGGTAGATGGCAATGTCGTAGTGAAGACTTTGCCATAACAACTAACTTTGTGGTCAATGATAAGATAAATTGAAATTTTAGTAAATAACTGATGAGATTGGTTTCAATTCTTATATTTTTTATTGGCGTTAACCGGCACGACATTTTGCAAACTTTGGAAAAAATATTCATGCACACATGTATTAATAGGTTCGGAGTGTAAATGCTAAGAATAAGGCATATTAAGACTTTCTACAATGTATACGCATTTGTAATTAAAGTTTAGATGGACCTGTCCGTCAATACTTTTAAAACAGTATGGTGGCTACACACACTTTTCCTAACTGTAAAATGTATTTTATAATTTGATAACAGACATACTCATTAACATAGACATATGTAATTATTTCCCAAATATGTACATCTATTACATAAATATAGATGTCTTTGTTGGGGGTATATTATCAAATTAAGAGGTTTGTGGATACCCAATCAAAAAATTTTACTGATCGGACTAAATATTTTAGTTATGGATGCAAATACATCTTATATGAAGGTTAATATTTATAGAGGGATATATGTATATCATATGTTAATTTAAATATTACTTCAGAAAATATCATAAGTTTATTTCTAGGAGTTCAACAATAAGATGATTCCAAATGTATTTGCCGGAACATGATAATAATAACTTACACCCCTAAATCAAGTTGTTCTTGAATCCTAATTTCTTCACAATTAACTTTTTATTCCACTAGAATATATGAATACTGAACACAAGCATCAAATTATCTTCCATATATATATATACCTTCATATATTTTTCTAGTACATTTGATCATACCTCGAAAATTGGACAATATACAACTATTTGATCAATAATTACTAAATGAGATCACTGAAACCTATAGTCAATAGGGTAGTTGAATACGTGTGTACGAAAGCCTGTGATAACATATTGGCCGAGATGACATTGAAAATATAAGAATCAACCAAGTTTAAGTGACTCAATCTATTGTGAACCAATATAACTATAATCGATTGAGAAATACATTCATCAATATTGTATATACATTGAATTAAATTTTGTATACATTAAAAATTCATATTAATATAGTATATGTTGGATTTAGGATCAAATATGTGTATCAAATATATTGTAAAGTCATTATTTTATTCAATCATATTATTTTATGTGGTCTAATTAATAGAATTAATTATTAACTGATGGGCTTTATTGTTATGGAATGAAGTGTAGCTACCCACATATAATATTATTATTTTGGTGACGTGACAAATTAATAATATTAATTAATGGTATAATTGTACTTACAATTATGCTTGCCCTATTATAAATAGGCTAGGGTTAGGTCTCAGGGACAGAGCGCCGTATAAAAATCTGGTTCTCCCTTCAGTTTCTACTCATCACCCGTCAATGATAGACTAGAAGCCAATGCTCATATACCAATTGTTGAATTTTAATGTTCAATCCTTAAAGCCGTACCTGAAGATGAAGCAATATGCGAATCTTGAGTGATTAAATGATTGGTCTTGCAAGAATCCCACAAAATCGGAGTCAGAGTATCCAACGATCTCCAATTGGTTTGACCTCCTATATGTGAGCATGTGATTACTAGTTCTCTTCAAGTATCTCATCAGTCTTTTGGCTGTCTTCCAGTGATGCAATCCAAGATTACTAAGGTATCTGCCTAACACACGGACTATGTACGCAATATTTGGACGCGTACATACTTGTTCATATATGAGGCTCCCAATTGCCGATGCATAGGGGATCTTTTTCATTTCCTCAATTTCCATATTTACTTTAGGGCACTAGGCTGAGACTTAATTTTTCTTCTTTAGCTATAAGGGTATCTTCTGGCTTGCATTCCTGCATGTTGAATCGCTTAAGTACCTTATCGATATAGCACCTTTGGAATAGCCCAAGAACACACCGAGATCTATCAAGGTATATCTGGATCTCTAATACAAAAAATGCTTCACCAAGATCTTTCATTTCAAAGTTACTCGAGAGAAATTTCTTAGTTTCGAGCAACATGCCCACATTATTTATGGGAAGCAAAATTTCATCCACATACAAATATAAGAAAATAATCTTGTTCCCACTGAATTTGTGATAAACACAATCATCAACAACATTCATCTCAAAACCATATGAGAGAATTACTTAATGAAATTTGTGATACCACTGTCGAGACGCTTGTTTGAGCCCCTAGATAAATTTTCTTAATTTAGAAACCATTTGTTTTGGATCACCGACCTCAAAATTTTCTAGGTGTACCATATAGATCGTTTCATCAATATAACCATTTAGAAACGTTGTCTTTACATCCATTTGATGAAGCTCTTATTCAAAGTGTGCCACAAAAGTCATAATTGTCCTAAAATAGTCTTTCGAGGAAACTGGGGAGAAAGTCTCTTTATAGACAATCCCCCTTTTCTGAGTATAGCCTTTAGCTACAAGACGTGCCTTATACCTCTCTACATTACCATTTGCATCCCGTTTGTTTTTAAAGATCAATTTGCAACCTACAGGTTTTGCACTTTCTGGCAATGGGACAAGTTCCCAAACTTTATTGTCTTGCATTGATTTATACTCATCACGCATTGCATCGATCCACTTATCCGAATAAGGACCTTTCATGGCATGCTAAATATTAATTGGATCATCCTCAGTTATGCCATCATTGTCCTCACTTTCTTGAAGAAATGTCCCATAATCATCCAGAATGACATTTCTTCATTCTCTAGTGGATCTATGCAATTGCGTTGCCTCTTGAACTGTATGTTCTTGAGTTTGTTGAGATTCTTCCATAGGCATAGGTTCATGTTCTATATGAACAGGTTTCTCAATCGCGCTTTGAAACTCTATGAGAGCTGGAATGACTGCTAACTCATGAGGTGTTTGATCAATCACATAGTAATTTCTTGATCCTCAAAAGTGAAGTCTAAAACTGTATTTCTCCCCCTAAATTCCACATCCTTAAAGAACTTGGAAGTAGCTGTCTCAAAAATAGTTCTTGATGTGGGATCATAAAATTTATACCCCATTGACCATTCCGAATAGCCAATAAAATAACTGTTCACTGTACGATGTGCTAGCTTTGGTTCATTTGGCCTATAGGCCTTCACCTCAGCTGGATAACCTCACACCCTAAGATGATTTAAGCTAAGCTTGCACCCAATCCAGAGTTCATATGGTGTTTTGACAATCATCTTAGTTGACACCCGATTAAGGATGTAGACTGTTGTCTTTAGTGCTTCTCCCCATAATGATGGTTGCAAAGTAGATTGACTAATCATACTTCGAACCATATCCTTCAATGTGCAGTTTCGTCTCTCAGCAACACCATTCATGCTAGGTAATCAGACATGGTGTATTGAGGGACAATTCCAAACTCCTTATAGAAGTCAGCAAAATGACCTAAACGTTGTTCACCTAAGCCATCATTTTTGTCCTAATATTCTCCTCCACGGTTAGATCTGACAATATTAATACGTTTGTTGAGTTGATTTTCAACTTCAGCCTTAAATGCTTTGAACATGTCTAGTGCCTCAGATTTTTCTTTAATAAGATACAACTGGCCATATCGAGAATAATCATCTATGAATTATACGAAATATTGTTGACCATTCCACGAAGAAGTTGAAAAAAAAGCCCTACAAATGTCTGTATGTCTCAATTCCAAGACATCCGTAGCTAGATAAGCACATGTCCTTTTAACATTTTTTTGTTTACCCTTAATGCAATCGACACAAACATCAAAGTCTGAAAATTTTATGGAATCAAGGATTTCATCCTTAATGACTCTTTCAACTTTGTTTTTTGAAATATGACCTAAACATTTGTGCCACAATAAACTAGAGTCATGCAATATTTGCTTAGTACCTTTTGATTCCACATTTAGGGCCTCATTATAGGAAGCTAGAATGTTGAGCATATATAAGTTGTCATTTACCATAAAAGTACCAAAACCGACCAAACATGAATTTAAAGACAACTAACCTTTATTGTTTCCAAAAGAACATTGATAACTGAATTTATCCAAATAATAAACATAAACCAAATTTCGTCTAAATGACGGTACAATAGAAGTGTCTCGCAATTCAAGAAAATATCTAGTACTCAATAATAACTTGAAAATGCCAAAGGATTCCACCTCTATTGAATCCTAATTCCCAAATTAAATGCGTCTTTCAGCATCAGTTGGGTTTTGGTAGGTCAGACAACCCTGCATTGAAACACTGATGTTAGTAGTTGATCTAGAGTCTAACCACCAAGTGTTTCGAGGTACTAAAGCTAAGTTAACCTCAGAACAAACCAAAGTAAGAAACTTACCCTTCTTCACACGTCAATCGTGAAACGTAGTACAATTCTTCTTCTCATGTCAGTTTTCTTGCAAAAAAAACAAGTCTTCTCTGCACGAGCCCGAAGAGGTGGAGCAGGAGCTGAAACATGAGCCTTAGCAGTCTAAACCTAAACAACCTTATATTTTCTCTTATTGTCGTCTGCATCCTTTGAGGTACCAACCACATGTACCTCCTCAGTCTTATTACGCTTCATCCTTTCTTCCTCCTCAACATAATGAGAGATGAGCTCATTAAGAGTCCACTTCTCCTTTTGACAGTTATAACTGACTTTGAAGTGATTGTATTTGAGTATGAAGTGAGAGCAAGACCAATAGGTTGCAAATGGATCTTTAAACCCAAACGGGATGCAAATGGTAATGTGAAGAGGTATAAGGCACGTCTTGTAGCTAAAGGCTATACTCAGAAAAGGGGGATTGACTATAAAGACATTTTCTCCCCAGTTTCCTTGAAAGGCTCTTTTAGAACAATCATGGCTCTTGTGGCACACTTTGATTTAAAGCTCCATCATATGGATGCAAAGACGACGTTTCTAAATGGTTATATTGATGAAACGATCTATATGGTACAATCAAAAACTTTTGAAGTCGGTGACCCAAAGCAAATGGTTTGTAAATTAAAAAATCTATATGTGGGCTCAAACAAGCGTCTCGATAGTGGTATCACAAATTTCATCAAGTAATTCTCTCATATGGTTTTTTGATAAATGTTGTTGATGATTGTGTTTATCACAAATTCAGTAGGAGCGGATTTATTTTCTTAGTTTTGTATGTGGATGATATTTCGGCTGCCACAAATAATGTCGGCATGTTGCACGAAACTAAGAAATTTATCTCGAGTAACTTTGAAATGAAAGATCTTAGTGAAGCATCTTTTGTATTAGGGATCCAGGTATATCATGATAGATCTCGGTGTATTCTTGGGTTATCTCAGAAGAGCTATATCGATAAGGTACTCGAGCGATTCAGCATGCAAGAATGCAAGTTATGAGATACCCCTATAACTAAAGGAGAAAAATTAAGTCTCAGCCTAGTGTCATAAAGTAAATTTGAAAATTGAGGAAATAAAAAATATCCCTTATGCCTCGGCAATTGGGAACCTCATGTATGCACAAGTATGTATACGTCCAGATATTGCGTACATAGTCAGTGTGTTAGGCAGATACCTTAGTAATCATGGATTGGATCACTGGAAGGCAGCCAAAAGAGTGATGATATACCTGAAGAAAACTCGTAATCACATGCTCACATATAGGAGGTCAGACCAATTGGAGATCGTTGGATACTCTGACTCCGATTTTGCGGGATGCCAAGATAGTAGGAAATCTACATCTGGCTATGTTTATATGTTGTTGATGGGGCCATCGCTTGGTGCAATGCCAAACAGACTCTCGTTACCGGTTTCACTATGGAAGCCGAGTTCGTGACGTGTTTTGAGGCATCACATGAAGCGGTTTGGCGAAATAACCTTGTCATTGGGCTGCGAATCATTCCGACGGTTGAAAAGCCTATCAAGATTTTCTATGACAACAATTCAGCCGTTGAGTACTCCAATAAGAATAGGAGCTCGTCCAGGTCAAAGCATATTGACATTAAGTTCCTAATTTTGAATGAGGGGGTGAAAGAATATCATATTTCGATCGAGTACTTAGGGACAAAATCTATGTTAGCAGACCCCCTAACTAAAGGTGTAACACCTAAGGTCTTCCACGAGCATACTGCTCATATGGGTGTGTTACAGATCAGTGAAGCTTCATTGTAGTGGGGGTATGCATTTATGTTCTTTTGTCTCATTTACTCGATATTTGTCTTATACTCTTTTGATCATTATTTCAGTTGATGATGTTTTGTGGACATTATGTTTAAGTAATTTACGATCTTATTCAGTTTGGACCAGTAGAAAATTGATATGTTTAGATCAAACTTATTAATTTTCTCTCTACACGTTCCATGATTGATTTGTCATTTGACTGCAGTGATATCCGTGATTACTGTGAGTTTGGCTGTTGATATGGCGAATTCTTCTTTAGTCCTATATTGTCGTGATTGGTGAACCGAATTGTTGCAAGCCTTGTCTTATAATGACTGTAAATTGAGCTCATAATAAACAATATGTTTATTCGGACACATACTAGATCTACTGGGAGATATTGAATATATTGTTAAAATTATTATTTTATTCAGTCATATCATTTTATGTGGTCTAATTAATATAATTTATTTTTGACTGGTGGGCTTGATTGTTATGGAATGAAGTGTAGCTACCCACGTATAATATTATTATTTTGGTGACGCGACAAATTAATGATATTAATTAAGGGAATAATTGTAATTACAATTATATTTGCCCTATTATAAATGGGCTAGGATTAGGTCCCCGGGATAGAGCGCCATATAGAGATCTGGTTCTCCCTGCAGTTTTTACTCTTCACCCGTCAAGGATAGAAAAGAAACTGACGCTTTGATCTTGGAAGAGCAATTCTTTAATTGCCCAAGATTTGCATATGGCTTCATCTTCAGGTACGCTTCCGCTTTAAGGATTGGCATTAAAATTCATCAGCATATACCTTGAAATATAATTGATATAGCAATGAAAAGTATATAAATACTTGTTTTTAGTGCATATATATGCCCTATGGACCAAAATGATTATTCTTATAATGTAAGTGTAATTTGATAGTGTAAGAGATGTAGGTAGTCACCAGTCCATTTACTTATATAGAAAAAGTATTTTTTATATATATAATATATATGACCTAAACCCGAAAATATGGAGGTATAAGATTGGTCTATTTAGATTGTGAAAGGTATATGTATATTTTACATTATGTTTAACTCTATATATTAAGTAGTCAGTGGAGAGGTTTTATAGTCGTTTGTCTAATTATCCACCTTAAAATAACATTGTATTGCTTTTCAAGGTTCATTTCATCTCTATTTAGCAAAGATCACTCAAATTTTGTGATTTTATTATAATTCTTTAGTAGTAAATGCATCTCATTGATAGTAAATGACAATATATTGATTGGGATATTGTTAAAAATCAGCAAATCAAAATTGTTTGAGGATACAACATGATATATATATTTATGTACTTGTATATCAGCAACATATCTATATGAATGATAGATACTCCAATCGTATTAGTATATATCTTAATTTTTACTTTATAAACTCATTTTATTATATAATAAGCTTGGAAAAGATGTATATATACTCGTTAAAGATATTAAAAATTCTTATATTTACACTTTATATATCCTAGTATAATGAAAGATTTGGTCACATAATATATGTATAATTCGAGCAATCGTATAATATATGTGCAATTTGAATATTCGTAGAATATTCCACAATTACCATATGTTCAAGTGTACTTGATTTTTTTGTGATTGGAAATGTCATTTTTTCTAATTGCGGGATTAAATAGATAAAACAAGATTAAATAAAATGATGACAAACACCAAATTTTATCTTTTATATATCGATTCAAAATAAATGGACAAATGAATACCCTACAACTCTTGCACTGTCAAATTGTATGTATAGTACACGAACAAAGAAATTGGAATGCAATAGTTTGTGGTTGTACATAAAATATTAGCAAAAATAAACAAACTTTTGCACTCATTCTCCTAATTTTTAGTTTAGCTATCTTTGTATGGAAGAAATATATAAGAAATTAGGAGGTATGCCTTTTATATTCTTTCTCGGTTCTGTCATCATTTATAA
This sequence comes from Andrographis paniculata, assembly GCF_009805555.1. Lineage (NCBI taxonomy): Eukaryota > Viridiplantae > Streptophyta > Magnoliopsida > Lamiales > Acanthaceae > Andrographis > Andrographis paniculata. The sequence continues at coordinate 1,327,456 of NW_026137621.1, read as the reverse complement.
CAAGGAGATGTCTTTATGAATATACATAACACCGATTTAAATTTATAACATACTACTTAGGTAAGTAATGTTCTTGAAGAGACATTTGAACTAAAAATCAGGGCACAACAAAGGGAATTCGAGGCATTCACAAACAATATATATATATATATATAAAAAAAAAAAAATGAACAAAATTCTCACTAATCAAAAAAAAGATACATGTACAACCAATTCTAAGATAGACATATTCAAACAGCTTTGTTTTTAAAAAATTGCTTCACAAGAGAAAAATAAACCTACGGCATTTGAAAACAGTAAGGAACTCCACCCGCTTCACATTCCAATTTTTATTTTACTACAAATGTAAATCTACAAAAATACAAATGAAGATAAATATATACACAACAAGATCATTTATAATTTCAAATACATCAAAATAACTCATATTCGATTCGATGGTGTGATACAATACCAAAGTAAAATGGTCTGGTACCAAGGCTTGTACAAATCCAACCGAGACACAAAAAAATAGATCTGAGCACACCGTGAACTCAAAAAATCGCTTCTACCAAAACTATAAATTTTAACTTACTTTCTCTAACTTTACTTCGGGGAGGAAGTCTTTTCGTCATGTCGATCGGGGTCGGAGGTTTCAACGGCGAGGGAAGACTTCCAACAGCGACAAAGGTTTTTGTGGGTAGATTCGGCGGCGATTATTTCGGTGGGATGCTTCGGCAGCGAGGTGTTGAATGGGAGGAGAAAAGTTTGAAAGAAACAAACTCATTGACAACGTAGGATTCTCGCTTTTATTAAGATCTTGTTTTGATTTTTAGATTAAATTTAATCATATCATTACTTTTAGACCCAAAAAAAAAAAAAAAAGTAAAATAAGTTTTACACTAATTAAAATATAATTATTTTTTGAATTTTGCGTCAAAAATAAATGTATACTTTATAATCGGACGGAAAAAATATTATATATACATTATGATAAATATAATAATATTTATTTATCACATATTTATTAATTATAATTATATTAATTTTTGTAATTATGATTTATCAACACGACAGTTAATTAAGAATAATTAATAAAAAATATACCAAAAAAGTTAATAAAAGAAAAGGAAAAAATAAATTGTTAGTGGAACTCACGTGGTTGTACTCCTACGTCCCAATATAAATTGTCCGTGTTAATATAAATATAAAAATTTAGGTAAAATATAATAATACATAATTAAAAAGTGTATTAATAAATATAATTATTGTATAATATAAATAATTATAAATTAAAATTAAAATAACTAAATAATTTAATTAAAATTAAAAATTTATAAATTTTGAATTTTAAAATATTATTAAAATGTATAATTACATTTTTAAAGAAAATGACAAATTATGTGAGATTAAACAAATAAAAAATATAAATATTTGTATGTGAGACAGGGAGAGTATTATATTTATATATATATATAATATTTTAATATTTTTTGTGGAAAAAAATTTTGGAATAATAATATCTAAGATCCCACAATTTTTTATATTAATTATTAAGAATTATGGGATTATTTTGAAAATTATACTATTTTTTAGATAAAATATATTTTTATTGTTTTTAATTATTTTATAAAATAAACTAATATATTTTTATTAAAATATAAATAAAAAATTTATTGAAAATAATAACGAAGAAAAAGAGCAAACCAAACGGCTCTATTCACAACCGTTTTTCCAGATAAAATAATTTTTGGTGTGGTACAAAAAAAATGTATAAAAAATATAAAATAATATTATTTTATATTGAATATTTGAATTTTGATTTTTGGTAATGACTTTTGATTTTTTATAATAAATATTTAAAAATAATTTAATATTTTTTACTTTTATATAAAATATTTCTTTATTTTATATTACTTTCACCGTCCACTTAATAAGTTTATATTTATCTTTTGTGTCATTTTACTTAACATTAAATCTATCCTTATATTTGTACAAAAGTTTCGTGTAATTAGTATTATAAGACACTAATATAAATATTTTTGTCAATTTTTTTTATTTGTATTATGTTCTAATATGACAATTAATATTTAAAGACCAACCCGCAAAAAGAAAATGTAAACTTTACAAGTAAACGGAAGTAGTATTATTTTTAAGAAATTATAATTAAAAAATGATGGTCAAAGAACATAGCCAATATTTTTAAATGAAAATAATAATAACAATGAATAATAAAATGTATTAAAAACCCACGGATAAGCATGTCTAAATGACTATGGGAGTATTCACTCTTGATTTTGTAAGATTTTGTTGAATTTTTTTAATTTGGTGTATTCAATTCAAATTTTTAAAAGTCTGTTTAAATCAGAAGGTATTAAATTCAGAATTTTAAAAATCTTTCAAAATCTTATTGTATTCAAGAATACATATATTTTAAAAATATGTGAATTTTATTGAATTTTAATGAAATGATATTAAAGAATTGTACAGCGTAGAATCTCTCTTAATACAAAGAGATTCCGGTGAATTCTTTAAAATATATTATTATTACTATTATTATTATTATTAGTGATAAATATTATCATAATATTTATTAATATTATTATACTGTTTTACTAAAATAATAAAAAGTTCACAAATTAAAATATACTAGTGAAAAATGATAATTATTTTAAAATTTAAAATATAATAGCAAATTATTAGAAATTTTTTTAAAAAACTGTTTTTTTTATTTAATTTATTTTTTTAACATTAAATTTATTAAATTAATAATACATATACACATATAATAAAATTATACTAAAATTCTAACTATTTAAAACAAATTATATAACGAATGATAATATAATAAAAAACTATAAAATTAAAAATATTATTATATAAAACTAGTACTCCCCCGTCTTATACAATTACGCCATTTTTCCTTTTTTACTTGTCTCATTCAATTATGCTACTTTCCATAAAAAGTAAAATTAACAAATTTTTAATAACAATTAAATCTTAACTAATTCAAATTAATTTATTTAATTTTTTACTCATAATTATTTTAAAATTTTATTTTTAATCACATTTAATTAAAATTGATAAAAATAAACATGACCCAAAAATCTGAAAACTCAACTCGGGGATGACATGAAAAATCAGACTTGGGCCGAATGTAGCTGAAATTTAAAAAAGAAAATTATTTTTAATATTTTTTAAAAAATATTTTATAATTAATAAATTTTAACAATGTATTTGGTTTGAGATTTTGATTTTGAATTTGTGTTCATAATAACAAAAAAAAAAATTAGATAGGTTTTTTATTCAATATAAATATGTATATTTTGAATGTATAATTAATATTTAATATAATATAAAAATAAAAAAATAAAAAATTGATTTGATATTTTTAAAAAAAATATCGGGTGAATAAAATATAACGATGTATTTTGTTGGAAATTTAGATTTTGGATTTGAATTTTGAATAGTAAGATGCTTTAATTTAAATAATTTTTTTTATATTATCTAAAAAACTATTGATATAATATTTTGAATACAAAATTAATTTTTAATATAATATTAAAAAAATAAAAAAATAGAGTTAGATTTAATGTTTTTTTTAAAAAAAAAAAAGAATTAGTGAATAATCTTAATAATGTGTTTGGTTGGGGTTCGAATTTTGAGTTTAAGTATTGATAGCAAAAATTTTCAATTTGAATAATTATCAGAAGTTACATGAATAAGTATTAATGTGATATTTTTGCTATGAAATTAATTTATATTATAGTATAAAAAATAAAAGATAAAAGTTTAATTTGATATTTTTAGGAGGAAAAATTATGTGAATAATCTCTAACATATGTATTTGGTTGAAAGTTTAAACTTTGAATATTAAATTTTTTAATTTGAATAATTGTTTAGTATTATATAAATATGTAGTGATGTAATATTTTTAATGTTAAATTATTTTTTCATTATAATATTAAAAATAAAAGTGGAAATTTTATTTGATATTCTTAAGTGAAAAAATTGTGAATAGTAAATTTTTTTGGGTAAATCCAACCAAACAAAATTTTTAATTTATATTTGAAGTAATTACAAATAATTTGTTATAAATAATCTAAATTATTTTTTTTTATTATAAAAAATAGTATTATTGCAAATAATTACTTATATAAATTATTTATCTAAATACAAAAATTATTTATGCCAAAATTATTTAATATGTATTTCATTTATAAAACAATAAATAAATAAATATATTTCACTCTGTTACAACTATCACATCAACTAAACTAAACACATTAACTTTCTAATACATATTTTCTTAATAACAGTGCCGAAAAGAAAGTTAATCTACCCCAAGAAAATAGTATTATGCTATAATTATTATACGTCATTAATAATATATAATATATATTCATATATACTTTATTTTATAAAAATGTAATACTCCATATAAATAATTTTTTACATTTTTTTATTCACATAAATGTATACAAATTATATAAATAAAAAATATTTTAAATTTATATAGATCAATAAACAATCCAATCAAATTTATAAAATTCATTTAAATCAATATATAAAATTCATCAAACCTGCTTAGACTATGTGGATTTAGACAATTCATATAAATTTATAAATTTGTTAAAATCATGTAAAATCTTAAATGAATAAACCTTTTAAGAATTTGTTAAATTACCCAAAATTTCTTACAGTATTTCCCCCAAAAAATAAATATATTATACAAACTCATTATTTATATTACTTACAAATTTTATATACTTTATATAAAAAAAAAAATTATTTCAAACCAAAACATAAAATATTATTATACTGTTTTAATAAAATAATAACAAAATCACAAATTAAAATATACTAGTGAAAGTGATAATAATTTTAAAAATATAATAGAAAATTATTGGCAAACTTTTTGAAAATATATTTTTCTTATTTAATTTACTTTTTTTACATTGAATTTATTAAATTAATAATACATATACACATATAATAAAAATATGCTAAAATTTGAATCAATTAAAATAAATTATATATTGAATGATAATATAATAAAATTTAAAAAATAAAAAATATTAGTTTATAAAATTAATATTATGCTATAATTATTATACATCATTAATAATATATAATAGCATATATACTTTATTTTATAAATATGTAATACTCAATATATATATATATATATTTTTTAACATTTTTTATTTTTATTAATATAAATATATACAAATTATATAAATAAAACATATTTTAAATCTATATAAATTTATAAACAATCCAATCAAACTTATAAAAATTCATTTAAATTAATACATAAAATTTATCAAACTTTGCGTGGGATTTAGAAAATTCACAGAAATCCATAGATTTTTTAAAATTCATAAATTTTTTAAAATTCAATAAAATTTCAAATGAATACACCCCTGAGACTTTGTTAATTTAGCCTAAATGTCTTAATGCATTTCCAAAAAAAATTAATATACTATATAAACTCATTATTTTTATATTACTTACAAATTTCATATGTTTTACATAAAAAAATATTCTTTCAAATCAAAATACAAAACAAACACACACCTTAAGCTATTTTTTAAGTACTTGTTAGTATATTTATTTGTACCGGGTTATTTATTTAATATAGTATTTTTACATAAAATATGAAAAATTATAAAGTACATAAAAATAATATTTTATTTTACTATTATTTTTGGAAAATAATAAAATTTATGCTCCTTTTGCCCTATTTGGAAGGATTTAAGAAAAATATTGATTTCATATGAGTAATATAATAAACAAGTTGAAAATAATGAATTTTTATTTAAGAAAATATTTTTTTTATTATAAAAATTAATGTATTGTAAAAATTTTTGCAAACATTATTGAGCCATAAGTAAATAGATTCTATATACAAAAATTTATTTATATAAAATAAATAGATTTCTTCCATAGATAAACGAATAATATAATTAATTATTATTTACCTAAGGGTTTTGGATTATATTTGGTGGATAAAAATAATAATAAAAAGTTATTTAGAGGGTAAAATGGGTAAAAATGTGTAATAATTACAAACAGGGAGTGATGTAGAATAAATAGAGAGCTAAACGAAAAAATGATATGAATAGGGATTGATAAGGAAAATGATTTAAGAATTGGGGATTTTAGAAAAATTAACCCAAATAAATCAGCTATTTTTTTAATTATTTAAATAATACTCCCTCCGTCCCGATACCATGTCCATATTGCCGTTTCCGTCAGTCCCACATACCATGTCACTTTCTTTTTCTGGAAAATAATTACACACTTTAATCTCATTTTAAATTTTTTAATTTTTTAATTTTAATTAAACTAATTAGTTATCTTAATCTTAATTTATAATTATTTATATTATAGAATAATTATTTTCACTAATATATTTTTAATTATCTACTAATTACACCACTTTAAAATACCGTATCTACAGTGTAGCAGATAAGGTATCTGTAATGGAGAGAGTATAATTTTATTCTACGATTATTTTAATAAGATAAAATATTTAAAACAAAATTAATTAAGTAGTAAATGAGATAAATTACTTAAATAACAGTTTGAAAAACTGCATACCAAGTCCCAACAAACAAAAAAAGGAAAAGGAAATGTTCGTAAGGACGGCTGGTGCGGGGGTTGACGCATGACGGTGGTTTAAAATCCCGACGCCTTAAGTCACCTGTCATACATGATTTGTCTAGTGTGATTTGTATGTCGGGCCTAATTTGTAGCGTGTTAGATTCGACCGGAGGTTTACCCAATGCACACTTTCGGGTAGCGACTGCGGGTCTCCATGTCTTTAAAAATAAATAAAAAAAAAAGGGAAAATGAATTGGTTTTCGTTAAGATATTTTTTTTAATTTTGGAATTTTGATAAAATTTAAGAATAACAATATATATATTTAATATAATATTTTAAAAATATAATATTGAGATATTTTAAATATTCAGTTTTATATTTAGTAGATTTATATCTAGATTTGATCTTATTAATACATTAGATTACTTAGATTTGAGTCTATTCTGTATTTTCTATACATAGGCTCCTTATTTTGACGATCAATAAGACAATTTCATTATTTTCTCAAAAAAAAAAAAAAAAAAATCTCATTAATTTCCCCCAAAATTTCTAACATGGTATCAAAGCATATTTTCCTCATGCCGTAGATATAGCTTACCAATCCGTGTTTCTCCGGGTACATTCAACCTTGATTGTACCCGGAGGTCTTGTGATTTTGAGATCATGCCTTTGCAAGTTATCTTTTTGCAAATCTGTCTCGTCTTGTCTCCGATATGCCATCTGTCCGCTGCTTGTTTGTTGTCTGTATGCAATCTGAAATCTTCGCTGCTTGTCTGTTGCCTGCGAGCGATCTGAAGCAATCTACCATATGTCCGTTGTCTATCTGTTGCTGCGTGCGATCTGCCATATGTCGTTGCCTGTCTGTTGCCTACGTGTGCAACCTGCCATCTTTCTTGCTTGTTTGTTGCCGGAAATCTGTCTACGATCTGCCATATGTCTGCTGCTTGTCTGTTGTCTGCGTGCGATCTGTTTGGTGTTGCGATCCATCTCGTTTTCGGCTCCGGTGGAGTCATGTCGTTTTCGGCTCCGGTGGAGTCATCTAATTTTCGGCTCCGGTGGAGTCATGTCGTTTTCGGCTCTGGTGGAGTCATCTCGTTTTCAGCTCCGGTGGAGTCCTGTCATTTTTTGCTCCCGTGGAAAGTCATCTCATTTTTTTACTCCGGTGGAGAGTCAATCTTATTTTTTGCTCCGGTGGGTGGAGAGTCAACTGTTAATTTTATTTATGTTTTCTTTTTGCGTTTATATTCAAATTTCTCGTCAAACTCAAGTTGGTTTATGTTATACCACTTGAGTTTGAGGGGAAGTTGAGATATTTTAAATATTCAATTTTAGATTTAGTATATTTACATCTAGATTTGATATTCATATATTAGATTACTTAGATTTAAGTCTATCGAGTCTGTTTTGTATTGCCTATACATAGGCTCCTTATTTTGATGATCAATAAGACAATTTCATTATTTTTCCAAAAAAAAAAAAAATCTCATTATTTTCCCCCAAAATTTCTAACATATAATAAAAATTAATGATATTTTTTTCAAAAAATAAAATAAAAATAATCATGATAAAAAGATTAGGAAAAAAGCTCTAAAAATATTTGTATATACATATAATCATTTTTTGTCTCATTTAATATCTTAATTATTTGTCCAATTAATTTTTTTTTTATTAATTTTGGTCTTATACAAATGAAAATTTATCAATTTTAGTCTCATGATGGTTGACTAAGACTGAACACGGCTGTGTTGGATGACTCAGATGGGTGACTGGGTGTCCCAGACACCCAAACGGCCGTGTTGATTACCATGTACTTCTAAACACAGCCGTGTTTCTGCCAATATTTATACCCATGTTTTCCTACCCATATTCATGATCTTGTTCTCAATACAGTCACGCTATGTTCATTACCATGTTTATAGTCATATTATAGGTCATATTTATTATTATTTTCACTTATTTGTTAAAATTATTTGATATATATTTATAATTCAACAAAAATATATTTTGCAATTATTTATAATAATAAATAATAAATTTTTAATTTTTTAAAAAATAATTGAAAAAAATTATAAAAATAATAATATATTAATATATTTTTAATAATCGTAATTTTATATTTTTCAAAATTTATAATAAAAATTTTAAAATAAATTTAAGTTAGAATTTTAGAAATATACATAAAATATTATAGTTTATAATTTAAAATAAAAAAATATAAATATTACTTTAAAAAATTATTTTTACTAGACAAATTTTAAAACAATATTATTTTTTTATATTATAAAATAATTGCAAAAAATATTTTTGCTAAATTATAAATATATATTAAATAATTTTAACAAATAAGTGAAAGTAATACTCTCTCCGTCTCAACTCAAAGTACCATTTTTTATCATTTTCTTTCTGCTCACTCCAAAGTATTCATTTCCTATTTTTAGTAAAAGTAATCATACATCAATAACAGAACACCCTTAATTTTTACCTAAATTACAAACATACCGTTAAACATACCATTACTTTTTACATAAAGTCAAAAAACAAAAATATCAAAATCTCTTACACACTTACACTAACTAATAAAATATTATTATTTTTTAGGAGGGTGTATTCAATCTAGACTCTTAGGATTTTGTGTTAACTTTCAAAATCTTGATGTATTCAATCAAAACTTTTAAAAATCCTTTCAAAATTTGGAGGTATTCAATATAGACTTTTAAAAATCTTTTAAAATCTTAGGGTATTTAATACATACTTTTAAAAGTTTTTTAAAAGTATTATTATTATTATTATTGTTGTTGTTGTTATTATTGTTGTTGTATATTTGATAAATAATATAATAATATTTATTACTATTATTAGAACTTTTAAAAAAAATAATAATATAAAACTAAAATATATTAGCAAATTATTATAATTTTTTTAAATATATATTTATATTATAAATACAAGTTTAAAAATTATTATTATCACAATAAATATGTATTACTGTCGTATTTTCTTTTCAATTATCGAATATAATATATTATCATTTCTGTGCAATTCTCCTTTTGCAATGATCGAATATACTATATTATCATTCCGATAACAGTAAAATAGATATTTAAATATATATTTTTTATTGAATTATTAATTTATGTTTATTTATTTATTTTAATATTTTTTTTTCAAAAATCATAAATTATATTTTATTTTATTTATATACGTAATTAGTTTTTATGTAAAAAAATTATATAAATAATAATAATAATAACTAATAAAGAAATATAAAACTAATTTGATATATTATATTGAATGATAATATAATACTAAAATTACAAAATTAAAATTAATAATTTACAATATAGTAGTGTTACAGATGTTACAATACTTCTACATTATTAATAATTATATATTATATATTATTTATTAATATTAAATATTATTTTATTAATAATTAATAATTATATTTATAAAATTTGTGTTTGATATAAATTTCTATAATTAATATATATCCATAAAAAAATTATTTTACAATCCTACAAAATCCATATAAATCCATAAAGAATTCAATCAAATTTGTAGAAATTCATCTAAATCAATTACTAAAATTTATCAAACTCAGCGTAGACTCTGTGGATTTTTTAAATCCACATAAATTCATAGACTTTTTAAAATAAAAAAAAATCCATTAAAATCTCAATTGATTACACTTCTCTTAATCTACTACAAAACTCCAAAGGGCCCATTTGAATCGGACGGAGGAAGTAATAAATATGATCTATAATATGACTATATTGAAAATAGGATCGTGAACATGGTCTACAATATGACTGTGTTAAGAACATAATCGTGAACATGGCTACATTGAGAACAGAGTCATGAATATGACTGTGTTTTAAACAAGGACAAGAATACGGCCGTGTTCAGAAGTGCAGGGTAATCAACACAGCCGTGTTGGCTGTGTGGAACGCCCAGTCACCCTTATGAGTCATCCAACACGGTCGTATTCAAGCCAACACGGTCATGTTCAGTCCCAGTAAACCATCATGAGACTAAAGTTAATAAATTTCTATTTGAGTGAGACCAAAATTGAAAAAAAAAACAAAAAATTAATGAAACTAAAATTAATAATTATGATATTAAATGAAACCGAAAATAATTTTTGCTCATATATATATATAAAGTCGAGGATGACTTTTTTAGATAATACTACATTCTCACTTCGACATATTCTTTAGAACTTTTGTAGTAGATTAAAAATTTATAGTCACCAAATCATATGGTTATTTAATTTTTTGGTAAATTTATAATATTAATATTATATTATATACGATATAAATAAATAGAAAATAGGCAAATACCCGGTTAGTATAGTGTATATAAAGATTATAAAATTTGTGTAATATATTATAAGTTGTAAAGAGTATTTATAATATTAAGTAGCTAATATATCTTGATATTTTTGTAATTTGTAATTTATATATAAATTAATTGTATTTGTAACGGTAGAAATATAATTTATATAGAAATTAAAGATAATTTGATATTAGTATATACTTATGTAATAAGAAATATATATTTTTAATGAACAAATAAAAATAAGGAAAAATATACTTTGAATTGTTAAAAAAAGAAAAAATTAATTCTAATAAATTTTAATTTTTTTTAATTTTTTTATTTTTTACTCTCCCCGTCCGCCTCTAAGGATCATATTTATCTTTTGCGTTATTATATTTAACATTAAAAATATTTTAATATTTGTGTAATTTTTTGTACAAATGTCATTCTATTAATATTATAAGACACTAATTGAAATATTTTTGTAATTTTTTCTTAATTTGTACTATGTTTTGATATAATAATTAATATTCAAAGATCAATATGCAAAAAGTAAATAAGATCCCTAGAGCCGGACGAAGGTAGTGTAAAATATTAAATTGTATTGATAAAATAAAAATCATATCGCAAAAATTTCGGGACATGTCAATAGAAACCGTACCAGTACGAAAATTAAGCTAGCTAACTTAGACCATCCGCAATGGAAATACCCGTTTTTGGGTATCTCCACTACTTTTTCCTATCCACGTCACTTTTTTTCTCCGCCACGTCAGCGAAGATACTCTCTTCTATTTTATATTCACAACCAAGATATTCATCCTAATTTAATAATAAATTTTTATTTTCATATTATATATATATATTATTTTTTAATTATAATTTTAATTTATAGTATTAATTATTTATTTAATTAAATTTAATTTTAATTGCTTTAAAATTTATAATTATATTTTATTTAATAAATTAAATTAAATTTACTAATATTGATTTGTTCAACAAAATTATATAATATTTGTATTTATATATTTTAAATTTCAAATTGATAAAATATATTCAATATTTGTATCATTTTATAGAATACAAAATATTATAAATTATAAAAATACTAAAAAATTTAAATATAACAATAAATTCAATATAAATTACAAAAACAAAACATATATAATATATATTATATATATACATATATATATACATACCTAAGTGTCATATGTCCCAATTAAATTGAGACACATGACACTAGAATCACATCAGAGATGCTAGGAAGCACTGTTCTCTTATTTTTTTTTAAGTTTTTTTTTAAATGATGATGTGTGCGTTCTATTGCGGATGCTCTTATATGCATAGAGGAAATGATATGTGGTGTAAATTAATTGATAAAAACATGTGTTCGAGTTTGTCTAGCGAAATAATTTGGAAATATATATATATATTTTATCTGAGTATAAAAAATTATTTAAGTAATATAAAAATAATAAATGTATGTAATATATTAAATATTTTTTGGAAAATATATTTTTGAAAAAATATATTTTTACAAAAAGAACATATCATTTGTTTTTATTTGATTTAAATTTGGTATTAAAGTAATATTCTATAGAATGTTTTGTAAAACAAAAATTGAAAAATACAGTCTAAATAATAGAATTGAAGAATTTGATGCAAAAGAAATACACTCCAACTCGGTGTTTGGTACAATAAAATGAAAATAACTTTATTTCTCTTTATTATTATTTTTTACATTTGACTTTACAAATTTTTATAAAACTAAAATTTATTTACTTTACAGTTTTTTTATTATTTAATTTTTTATATTATTTTATAATAAAATTTATTTTATTTTATAAAATATTACATTTAAGTCACCCATTCAAATGAAAAAACAAATAAAGTAAAATATATAAAAAAACTATTAATTTAAATATTTTTATATTTATTTGTTAAAATATTTTTTATTCGATTTACTATATTATTATCATCGATCATTTTGTTCGTTTTGACATATTTTCTATTATATTTTTCAAATAAAGTTTTTACTTTTAATAAATAAAAGAATTACTAATTCTGATGGTGAATTCTCTTTCCTCAGATGTCAATTTTGATAAGAGCTGTGTCTGATCGAAAACGACGATATGAGCACACCTACATTGACTCGGTACACAACAACAAAGACAGATACACAGCCAGACTGTCATCCTCTATCGGATTCAATGCCTCCATTGAGACATAATTAAATATATAGGTACAATTCATTTACGGATAAAGACTGGTCTGTACATTTCCAACAATTTTTTTTTTTTTAAATTTGATTACAATGATATTTTATTTTAATAATATTTTTATTTTGGTGCGTTTGTATTTAATATTAAAAATATTTTTATATTTATATAATTATTTTAAATATATTATTATATTTGTATTATAACCTTTAGATGTATTTTTGTCAATTTTTTTTATTAAGACTATATTTAGAATAAAATAATTAATACTTAAAAATCAATACAATAAAACTTCGTTATATACTTTGTGGCTGAACGGAGATAGTATTTAAAACAAAATACTAGGGTTTTATTTAGATAAAAGAAAAAAGTTTTGACAAAAAAAAAAAAAATAGATATTCGTTAGGGTGTTTTGTTTTATTTTGTTTTTTTTCAAAATAAAATAAATCTAATAGATAATTTTTTAAAAAAATTAATATTAATAAACAATAAAAATTAAAAAAATCTGTATAAACAAAAGCATGTGTTGACAGAGTCTGGAGTGAGTGCATGCATTGACACGGTCTCCCGAGTGAATGGATGGATTGCGATCTTGTCTTGCCCCACATCTTTCAACGCTATTTAATGCATTTCTTACCATTTTTACTTTACATTACACATTTTTTGAGTTATCAAAAAGTTGGATTAGTTCCGATCAAAAAAAAAAAAAAAGTTGGATTAGTAAAAATAATTATTTTATAATATAAATAATTATAAATTAAAATAATTAATTTATTTAATTAAAATTTAAAAATTATAAATTAAAAAATTTATGTTAGTTTTAGGGTAAAAATAAATTTATAAAAAACAAAAAAAAAAAAAAATTTATTAAAGAACACAAACAAAACGTAACATAAATGGAACACAAAGAACACAATAATGAGACTCAGATTAAAAAATCGGTTAACGTTATCGAACAAACAAACTGATGGGAAGGAAGAGCTACTCCGGCGACCGTCAACAGACAAGCGACGATCCTATCTCCTACCCAAAAGGAAGAAACCCAAACCCTCGAAATAGAACAACACGATTTAGATGAAATCGGACCGTATAAACCTCGCAAAACACCTCTCAATGTCCCCACAGAACAAATGCCTAACTAAATAAGTGAATATCGCCGGAAAACACACGTCAGAAATACACAATTAGAAAATGAAGAACGATCTCGCTGAGAACTTTTTTTTAGAGAGAAAGAATATCAGTGACTGCTACATCAAATGAGAGGGGCAACAATATATGTATCAATGTAACAGATGGTTTGGATTAGAACCTTATGATTGACGGCTGGGATATGATTGGAGAAAATTAGGCCGCGGGTCGGGTCATCGCTAGACGGGTCGGATCTTGGCCAAAATTCAACATTTCTCCACCTTTTGGTCGAGATTCACAGGGATAAAGATCATCACAACCACACCTATTACTCAACCATACTGTAAGTACACGTTTAAAAAATAGAATTTGAAAAACTAATAAAAGTATAAAAATTCAAAATATCTAAACATGGCTCAAATTTAGAAACAGGTAGCGATTTGATACCCATACAAGCCGGATTGAATTCCAAAGGAATTTTCTCGAACTTTACAAGACCTCTACCAACTATATCACGAATAAAATGAAACCTAACATGTATATGTTTTGTTCGATCGTGAAAAACAAGATTCTTGCAAATTTTAATGTCTGATTGACTATCCGAATACACTACAATACCACTCGATAACATACCAATTTCAGATACCAGCTCCTTTAACCACAACGCCTCTTTCAAGGTTTCAGTAGTAGCAATATATTCATATTCAGTCGTAGATAATGCAACAATGTGTTGTAATTGCGATTTCTAACTAATAAAAAATCCACACAAAGTAAACACATAAGAAATAATCGACTTTTTACTATCTTTATCATTCGCATAATTTGAATCAACATAACCTTTCAAAATCACACCACAATCAGATTTAGAGTATTTCAAATCCAAATTCATTGTGCCACACAAATATTTCAAAAGCCACTTTAAAGGATACCAATGTTCCACGCCGGGATTTGACATAAATTGATTTAAACATCTCACAAAATAAGCAATATCAGGCCTAGTACTAACCATAAGGTACATAACCAAACCTATTGCATTTGAATATGACACATTTTTCATATATTCAAAATCAGCATGTGTTTTAGGTGACTGACTTTTACTTAAAGAAAAATGTGAAGCTAATGGCACACTAATCAATTTGTAATCAGTCATATTAAACTGCTTAACCACCTCTTTTGCATAGGAGACCCGATTTAAAAATAAAACAGATTTTTCATATTTTCTCTCTATATGCATGCCTAAAATAACTTTTGCATCACCTAAAATTTTTATATCAAATTGATCCCTCAAATATTTATTAATTTGATTTATAACAGTCACATCAGAACTGATTAAGAGCATATCATCAACATAAATCAGCAAGAAAACAAGCTTATCATTCACTTATTGAAAGTACAAACAATGATCAAATTGACTTCTATTAAAGTTTAAACATTTCATACAATTATCAAACTTTAAATTCCATTGTCTAGGTGATTGTTTTAGGCCATAAAGAGATTTCTTTAATAAACATACAAAATCGGGTTTGTTTTTGTCAATAAAACCATCGGGCTGTTTCATATAAATTTTTCATCTAAGTCACCGTGTAAAAAACAGTTTTAACATCTATTTATTTTAGATTCTAATTAAAATGAGCAACCAAAGCAAGTATGACTCGAACTGTAGAAAACTTTACAACCGGAAAATTTTTTCATTATAATCAACATCCTCTTTTTGGGTAAAACATTTAGCTACTAGTCTAGCTTTAAATCTAATGTTATTTTTCTCTCTTCTCACCTTAAAAATCCATTTATAATCCACCAAAAAATAACTTTCAGGTTTGGTAACTAAAATTCAAGTGTTATTATCATTTAAGGACTTTATTTCATCATTCATAGCTTTAATCCACTTATTTTTATATTTTGAATTGATTTCTTCTTTATATGACTTTGGTTCTTTACCATCAAGTGTATCAGACAACTATCAGTTATTTGCTTGTTTCCATGTAAACTATAAACTCACAGAATAACCTTCGTACTTGATTTGAATGAACCTCTCCTTTTTTCAACAAATTGAAATAGATGGTGAGCTCTATTCCAAGTGAGAAGACTTCCGTAGGTCGCTTTCCACTTCCGAATACTAAAGAGCGATTGAGAGAAGAACGGTCAAACACACTAAAAGCATATGAAGTCAAATCAAAATAATTAAATTTAACAGGTTGTTTAATAATCCTTTTGGGTCTATTCGAAATACTTTGATTCAAATTATCACTTAAAGGATCACACATATTTTCTTGTGAAAATCAAACACATTGATTATCAAATACAACAGGATCAGAACTGGTACCCACATTTTCAGATTGAGAAACTGTTTCAGCTTGATTAAAATTTGTTTCAAAATTTTCAAAATTTTCCGAATTGCCTTTTTTATCATTTTTAAATGAAAAACCATCAAACTCCACCTTATTTTGAATATTATCAATTTCAGAAGTTGAACAGGTAACACATTCATCAAACAAGGCATTTCAAGCTCATTATATATAATATCACGACTTACATTTATTTTAAACCAGGACGACTTTTAATCCATTACCTATAGTCTTTAACACTTTCAGGATAACCAAGAAAAATACAATTTTCTGCTCTAGGTTCTAATTTATCATATAGAACATGAGCAAACGCAGCACAACCAAACACCCTTAAATTTGACAAGTCAATAGGCTTTCCTAACCACACGGATTCAAGACAATTCTCATTCAATGGAACCGATGGAGACCTATTTACTAAATAGACTGCTGTTATAACAGCCTCTACCCAAAACATTTTGGGCAAACCTGATAAAGCCAACAACTTCTAACTCTTTCTAAAAGAGTTTTATTCATCCTCTCAATCACCCCATTTTGTTATTAGGGTGTATAAGGGACTGTTTTGTGCCTAATAATATCATGCTCAATACACAAAGAATCTAACTATTAATTACAAAATTTAAGGCTAATATCAATCCTTAAAAACTTAATTTCTGTACGATTTGATTTTCAATCAAAACTTTTCATTCTTTAAATATTTTGAAAACATGAGATTTGTTCTTCATAAAAAATACCCAAATTTTCTTAAAAAGTTATCAATAATAGAAAAAAAGTACTTATTACCACCATGTGTGGGCTCACTAGAAGGGCCCCACACATCAGCACGTATATATTCCAATATATGAGATGATTTAATCAATTTAGGAGTTGAACTATTAGGAAATTGGACTCTATGTTGTTTTCCATATATACATTCATCACAAAAAGGTAAACAAGAAATTCTATCTTTTCCAAAATAACCATTTTTGTGTAAAATTTCTAAACCTTTTGCATTTATATGCATGAGTCTTTTATGCAACAATTCAATTTTATCATCACATACTTTATTTGAAAAATCAGAATCTAAAACAAGCTCCACCTTAGTGACATACAAGTTATTTTTCCTTTCAACTTTGAAAACAACTAAAGAGCCTTTTTAAAATTTTCATAAAACCATTTCCTCATTTAGCTTCCAGCCATATGTCTTCCAAACCCATACAAGGCAACAAATTATTGCACAAATCAGACATATGTCTCGCATTATTTAAAACTAACATAAAAGTGATTTCAAATTTAAGACAAACAGTACCAACACCTTCAACTCTACAAATTTTATCATTTATCATAGAAACTATGCAATTATTTAATATTTTTTAGTTTGAAAAAACTTTTCTTAAGGGTGTCATATGATAAGTACATGCTGAATCAATTACCCACTCATTTATACACATCGAATTCACATTACAACAATCAGATCTCACTATATACACGTCACCAAAGTTCTAAAAATCAGAAGTGTAATTAACATGCTCATTAGATTATTGTTTGTTACTAAACCCAACTATTTTAGTACATTGTTTCATATAATGCCCAACTTCTCCACAACCAAAACACTTTTTTTCGGGGTTCCTAGACTTAGACCTAGACTTACCACTATAATTCTTCTTCCCTTTATTATTATTATTATTATTTTGGAAATTCTTATTGTTACCCTTTTGATTTGCATTGCCTTTTCTATGAGTAGAGCTGTTAAACGAATCGAGCCGTTTGTGAACACAGTTCGGTTCGACTCGGTTAAAGCTCGTTCGCAAACGTTAACGAGCTAAATTGAATAACATAAATAGGCTCGTTTAGTTAACGAACAAGCCCGAGCCCTGTTTGCAAACATCGCAAACGTTCGTTAAAATAATATATTATTTTATATAAATGTTATAATTTATAAATAAATAAAGTATCGATTTAAAATAAATAAATAAATAAATTCTAAATTTTAATTTTAGTTTATACATAAATTAAATATATATAAAAATTTAAAAAATAATTTTAAATTAAAAATAATTTTAAATTCTAATTTCAATAAAAAAAATAATATTAAATAAACGTCCTCCTCTGAGTCCTCTCTTCACTTTCCCCCCTCCTAACAACTTCGTCCGCCCTCCTCTCTGTTCTTTACTTTCTTTCTTTAGATTAATACATAAAATATCACACATATATATATTATAAATAAAATAATATACTTGTCATTTATCAAACCCTAATTTCCACTTCCCCAACAACTTCTTCCGCCGCTCCTCTCTGTTCTTTACTTTCTTTCTCACCCTCACTTCTTCCGCCGCTCTTTTCTGTTCTTTACTTTCTTTCTCACCCTCACTCGTTAATAGTAGTCGCTCCATCGCTCACTTATCATATCGTCGCCGCCATGGTCGGTGGCTACCTAAGGAAACTCCGATTCGATACTTCCAGCAAGAGATCTATCGAAGAGTTAGCGTCGGGCTACTTCTTCCTTTCACAGTTGTTTTCCTCCACAGCGCACAACCATTGTTTTCCTCCACCGTTCGCTGCCGTCAACAGTCGCCGCCTTTGCGAGCCCATTGTCCTGCCGCCAGCTCCCGCCAATACTCCAGTCTGCGCGACAGTAACGCCGCTTTCGCCTGCCTTTTCTTCCACCTTTCCACCGTCCACAGCCCGCCGTCCGCAGCCCACCTCCCCGCCTCCTCCCATTCCGAGCTCCAACAGGTAAATTTATATTTATTTTCACATACATTTATTTATCGATTTAGGAGCTTTACCGCTTTCTTTGAAATTCTGAATACATATGAACATATATATATATATGTATTGAATTTCACCTCAACGGATCTCTGTTTTGACTTTTTTTTTCGTTATAAAGAAATATTACTGATTTACAGCTAACAAATCTATATATAAATATTTAAATAAATATTCAATTTGATTATCATGACTATATATCCAAATTACTGTATCTATTTTAATAATATTCAATTTGGTCATCATAATTTTCAATTTCTATAAGAGTTTCTAATATTTTTCATATTTGTAATTGTAGCTATGTCTTAAAGTCAATCCCAACAAGGTTCATCTACTGCTCATGCCATGGATTATGTTGATCCTCTTGTTGAACAAGTTCCCATTGATGAAGGTGAAGATGATGAAATGCACGACGACGTGGAGTTGGAGATTTTTGCTGATAGCCATCAAAAGGATAAAGAAAAAAACATAGAAGAAAATAGGGAGGATTATAAAAAAAAAAAAGTCAAGCTAAGAAATCGTTTGTGTGGCAACATATGAAAAAAAATATCTCAACCTAATGGGTCACTAAAAGTGCAATACAGTCATTGTAAAGGGATTTTCTCAAGAAATCCGGGAGGAACGACTACTTACAAACGTCATCTGGATAGTTGCATTAAGACATCATTGCCTTTGGAACAGAAGATTCTTTCTTTCACTACCGAATCTCATTCGGAAGGGATAACTTTGATTGCGAATTATCTGTACGATCATGCTAATGTACGAGAGCTTGCATCCCATATGATTTTAGCTCATGAATATCCTTTTCTGATATGGAGCATGCTATTTTCAACAAGTTTTTTAAAGCTATTTATCCATTTTATTAAAAGATTAGTAGACATATTGTGAAGAAGGATTGCATGACTACTTTTGAATCTGAAAAAAAGAAGTTGAAATCAATGTTAAAGGGTGTTACAAGAATTAGTCTTACAACTGACTTGTGGAAGTCGAACCAAAAGTTTCAATATATGGTGGTGACTGGACACTTTATAGATAACAATTGGGTATTACAAAAGAGAGTGTTTAATTTTTGTAATGTTCCACCTCAGCATACTGGTGTTATTATTGTTGATGCACTTAGTAGATGTTTTATTGATTGAGAAATTGAAAATAAAGTGTCTAGTATTACAGTTGATAATGCTTCTTACAATGATGTATGTGTGAAGAGATTGAAAGATGATTTGTTGTTGAGAAAACAATTAAGTATTGGGGGAAAGATATTTCACGTTCGTTGTTGTGCACACATCCTGAATTTGTTGGTGCAAGATGGTCTTAATGAGATTGGGTCTTTGGTTGATTGTGTTCGGGATGGAATAAAGTATTTGTGTAATTCTGAAGCGCGTCTCATTGAATTTAACAAGATAAAAAAATAACTCTATTTGTCTCCGAAGAAGTTATTTCTTGATTGTCCAACACGATGGAATGACACTTATATGATGTTAGCTTCAGCTTTAAAGTTTAAAGATGTGCTTTATAGATATGCTGATATTGATGTTGGATTTCGTTATGTGCCGACTGAACTTGAGTGGAGCCAAGTGGAAGATGTTTGCCAATTTTTAGGAGTTTTTTTATGAGATTACAAATATGATTTCTGGATCTGAATATCCAATGGTTAATATTTTCCTCCCTGAGTTGTATCGGATTAAAGAGCTTCTTAATGAGAAATGCACGTATCATTCTTCTCATATGAGGTCTATGTCATTAAGAATGGAAGAGAAATTTGACAAGTATTGGGGAGACAGTAATGTGTTGATATCTTTGGGTGCTATTTTAGATTCAAAATATAAAATGGAGCTTATTGATTTTACTTTTCCAATAATTTATGGTGAGGATGAAGCTTCAATTTACATGGGTGAGATCAAGAAGATTTTGTATGATCTTTATGATGAGTATGTCACGAGTTACACTTCCGAAGAGAGGCCTCCGATTGTATCGAAGCGTAAACATTCTGAAATCGGAGAGTCTTCAACTTCTAACTCTTTGGGATCTAGTGGGGTTGGAAATGAAGTTTTAACCGGAAAAACAAAGTTTCATATGCACGTGAGTAAGTCTAATAAAGCCCCGCCACAAAAATCTGATTTGGATGTTTATTTGAGTGAAAGTAGATATGATTGTGATGCCAATGCAAACCTGGATGTTTTGGGTTGGTGGAAAGGAGAAAGATTGAGGTTTTGAGTATTGGTAAGGATGACAAGTGATATATTATCTATTTCTCTAATCACAGTGGCCTCTGAGTCTACGTTTAGCGCCGGTGGTAGAGTTATTGAGGATCGTCGGGCTTCTATGTCGGTTGATAGGGTGCAAATGTTACTTTGTGGCAATGATTGGATTAGAAATTTGCATGGTCTTAAGAAATACTCTTTAAAAAGGTAATACTTTTCTTATTTTCTAATTTTTCTAAGTTAAATTAAATTGATATAATTTTGAATTCTATTACAGGAAGAGTTGGTTGCTAAGGAGTTTTCTAACTACAAAGAAATTGATCTTCCAGGTTGAATAATTGAAATAAATAATGTATTGTAATTCAATATATCATTTTTAAATTTATATTTTATATTTGTAATTAGCCATTTAATTTTATTTTACATGCATTGATATTTGTAATTATTATTTTTGGAGATTTTCAAAGCTAAAGGCATAATTCATTGATGAATTAGCGGTTTGGTAGCTTATTCTTGGTACGCATTTTCTACCTATGGTTTGATGGCGTATCTTAATTTCATATTCGGGTACTTATTTTATTCTATTATTGTACTTAATTTATATTTAGATATACTAACATATATATATATATACAAATATTTGCAGATTTTCAACGTGAAAAGATACGATCATTTGATGCATCCATGGTTGAATAGCGTATCATGATGTTATGTTTGGAAAGATTGTATTTTCATTTAAGTTTGTTTTGGATTGTGTTGGGTTAAGTTTATGTTGGATTGTGTTGGATTAAGTTTGTGTTGTATTGTGTTGGATGAAGTTTGTGTTGGATTGTGTTTTATTATGTTGGATTAAGTTTGAGTTAAATTGTGTTGGATTTTGTTGAATTAAGTTCGTGTTGTTAAATTTTTAGTGGATGGTTATTTATTTTGCTTTTATTCTTGAATTACAATTTTTGCAGGTTTTATTATTATTTTTTTTTTAAAAAAACAAGTGAGACAAACAAGCTCGAACGAGCTTAATCGAGCTCAATCGACGAGCCCAAACGAGCTTAATCGAGCCCTATCGAGTCGAACACGAACACGAGCTCAAAAATTAAAATTTTTAACGAGCCGAGCTTGAACACTACCAACAAGCTCGAAAGCTTAACGAACGAACACGAGCCTTGTTCGTTAAGCTTAACGAACGAACACGAACACTGAAAATTCGACTCGGCTCGGCTCGTTAACAGCTCTACCTATGAGGTGACCTACCTTTAGTATACATGACTTTACCGGATGAAGACTTATGACTTTTATTAATAGCTAAATCCAATTCTTTACTTGTCAAACCATTTATGACAACATTCAAAGTTATGTCTGAATAAGAAGTAGGTATATCATTTAACAAGAAAATAAGACTGTGGATATCAATAGTAGTATCCCTAGTCAACTTTATGTCTTGTATTAATTTCTGAAAATTGTCTAAATTTTCATCAATGCTCTTTTACAAGTCAAGTTTAAATCTAAAAAAATATTTCCAACAAATACAATTTATTTGGCAAAGAAGTTCTAGTATATAATTGGTCTAATCTTTCCCACAAATCTTTTACAGTTTTAACTATTCCAATTTTTTTAATCACAAAATCAACAAGATTCATGATTACAAAGGAATGTGCTTGCTCATCTATTTATGCTTTATGTTCTTCAGAAACAATCGCAGCATAATTTCCATCAATTGCCTTAAAGAAATATTTGAGTAATAAAAAAACCTTTCATTTTCTTATTCTATATAGAAAAAATATGTTATTTCATCAAAGTGAATTAAACTTAGAAGATGATTTTGAGACATTTTGAAAAGACAGATTTTATTGAAAAAAAATATTCAGATTTGAAAAAAATACAAAAAAAATAGGGAAATTTTCAAAGTCCTTACACCCAAGAACAATTAACACAACAAATAGCAAAAAACGAACAAGCAATATCACACAATAATCACTGCACAAAAACACAAGACAAACTTTTTTCTCCAAAACAATTTAAAACCACAACAAAAAGTCACAGATAGGGATATTCACACAACAATCAATCTATGGCTACAACCAACAGCCCACTGTTGCAGTAAAGTAAATCATATGAATCAAATATCACACAATCAAGATTCCTAAATTTGCAATCAGCAGTAACTAAATCACAACGGGTTTCAAATTCACATAAAAGACACAAATATCACATAAAAGGGAAGGGTTAAGCTTTATACCAATAGTTTTTTAAAAAATTTATGAAAAACCTTAACTACCAATGAGTTCACACGCAGTGCCGATTCTTTGAGGTCTGTCTAAGTCGTGCTCTGAAAAATCACAACAAATGTTAGTTTAATACAGACCAAAATGAGAGCAGAACAAGTTGCACAATTTTATTTAAAAAAAATGTTACTTCCAGTGAAAAAGAAAAAGAATGAATTAAAATCTGATCCTATCTTTTTCGAATCCAAAAAAATAATTTTCTCGACCAAACTGATTTTTCAAGCACTGATTCAGAATTAACGAAACACAACAAATCTTTTGAGGAACAACCAAAGAACACCCAATAACTTGAGTTTTCGATTTTAACAAAAACCTATTAGCTCTGATACCACCGTTAATTTTAGGATCGAAAATACTAAATCGGAAACAAGTGTGAAAGAACAAAAAAAAGAACTTTATTAAATAACACAAATAAAGCGTAACACAAAGAACACACTAATGTGGCTCAGATATAAAAATCGGTTAACTTTATCGAATAAAGAAACCGATAGGAAGAAAGAGCTGCTCCGGCAACCGCCAACAGACAACCGACAAGCCTATCTCCTACCCAAAAAAGAAAAAACTCAAACCCTCAAAATAGAACATCACGGTTTGATGAATTAGACCATATGAACCTCGCCAAACACTTCCCAATGTCCTACTGAACAAAAGCCTAACTAAATAACTGTGAATATCGCCGGAGAACACACGTCGAAAATACACCAGAAGAAGGGGAAGAACGATCGCATAGAGAACCCTTTTTGAGAGAGAAAAGAATATCAGTGGCTGCTAATGCAAATGAGAAGGGCAATAATATATATATATATATATCAATGTAACGGATGGCTAGGATTAGAACCCTAGAATAGACGGCCTGGATCTGATTGAGAACAATTGTGTCGCGGGTCGGATCTTGGCTAAAATTCAACAATTTAGAAGAGAATTAAAATGTTTTAATTTTTTTTTTTCCAAACAATGAAAGAAACTTAAGATATGAGACGAAAATGGCAATATAGACACAATAGGTAAAATATAAAATTTTATTATTATTCTTTTTTTATTTATATGGAGTAAAGGATTAATTCTCACAAAACACTTTCTTCGCCTACGAATATATTTTTTTTTTAAATTTTGAAAAATAAAATAAAAAATAGAAATTATCTAAGTGTCTGTCTGATGGTGCTGCTCTGATGAACATGTATCATTTGGTATGCCATGTAAGTGCCACGCAGATATTTCTAGCTCCGGAGGACTATACGTGCAAAAATTTTCTAGTTACAAGATTATTATATAAGCCTACAGTTAAAGGACTCAAATGATAAAAAAGTTCAGGATTTTAAAAACAGTTTGAAGATTATGTCCAAATTTTCTGTATTTTGATTTGAAATAAATATATATTTAAAAATATATACAAAAAATTATATTTACTATATAAAAATTTTATTATTTTAGTAATTTCGTTTTAATTAGTTATTTTTAATTGACTTTAACTTTGAATATTATATTCTAATATTTTCTCCGTCCGCAAAAAATATATTCATTTTCTATATAAATTATTGAAAAAATGAGCATATTTTTCATGAACATATGATGTATCATTTTTTCAACTTTGTAAACTATATTCAAAGTTTTGAGTTTTGCATTTGTAAGAATATTTGAAAAATCAATAAAAAAAAATTATAATAAGTTTGAGATATAAAATTATTATTTATATTATAGTAATTTCATCTTTATTGTGTATGCATTTTTTTATTTTGTTATTTTACTTTTTACAAATTATTATTATTTCTTAAATTTTATTGTGTATGCTATTTTTAAAATTGATTTGATTCGAATAATATATTTTATATATAAAATAACTATAAATATTTTTTATTTTCTATTTTGTTATTTTTCTTTTTACAAATTATTATTATTTTTTAAATTTTATTGTGTATGCTATTTTTAAAATTGATTTGATTCGAATAATATATTTTATATATAAAATAACTATAAATATTTTTTATTTTCTATTTTGTTATTTTTCTTTTTACAAATTATTATTATTTTTTAAATTTTATTGTATATGCTATTTTTCAAATTGATTTGATTCGAATAATATATTTTATATATAAAATAACTATAACTATTACTTATAAAAAATATTAAATCAATATGTAATTTAATATAAAAATAATTCATACATAGCACGAATTACATGATAGTAATAAATAAATATTGAAACAATATTTAAAAAATTATATTTTAATATAATAAAAATTACAAAAATAATTAATTTGATATTTTTAAAGGAAAAAATACTCATTCCATCTCACAACAGATGACTTTTTTTTTTTTGTCCGTAAGATGACATCGTTCTACTTTTTGTAAGTTTATTAATCTTAAACATAATGAACATATATAAATCAATTCAACTAAATATATAACCTATTGCACGTAGACCCACTTAAAGCTCTTTTATTTTTATATTTCTCTTAATTAACAAATATTTTATCTACATTTAAACTATCTAATTTTTTTTTATAAAACTAATTTATGTAAATATAAATAAATAAATATTTTTTTTTATTTATTTGTATTATATAAAATTATATTCTTTACAAATATATTAATTTGTATATATTTTTATTGAGATATAATTTAAAAATATTTAAACACATATTTTGAATTTTTTTTTTTAATAAATATATAATATACATCTATTTCACACCATCATCAAGTAACTAATTCATATTATATAAATTCTCAAATCCAAACAAAAGACATCATTTTAAATGAGATGGTGAGAATAATATATAATTTATTTATTTTTGAAAAATCTCCAATAAATGCATAAGTACACCTTAAAAAACTAATTAATACCCTTTAAAAGATAGGCCACTTAATTAATTAATCAGGGTCACCCAATTGTCCTTATATAAGAGTAATTTTTTTATAACAGACAAATATTGGTGAGTGCTTGTTACCTGTGCAATGATTCATTTTCGTAATTAAATATTGGTGAGTGCTTGCTACCAGCACGAAAATGAATTATAGTACAGGTAGCAAGCACTCACCAATATTTATCTGATTTTTATATTCTATACGATCGTATTTGTTATAAAATTATTTGACCTCTTACCGTGTTGATTCTAGTTGGATGTCACATCAGATTTTTTACATTCATGTCAGCATTGACATTAGCTTTTCTAACGATACGACCAAAAGTGATTATTTTTATTTTTTTATAATGGAACAAAAAATAATGAATTTTTATAACGGGACCAAAATTGATTGATTTTATTTTCATTGGGACCATTTTTCATTTTTTCCATATATATCAAATTTAGTAAATATATTAACATGTGAATAATTGTCTCTATAATATATAGGGTGGGATTAGGTGCTACCATGCTGATTCATTAATAGTCATTAGATTATAAAAATTAATTTAATGACTTATATTAATTTAGGGGTATAAGAATAATTTTTTTCATTCATATAACTGACTCTGCCTTGCTTTTCTCTTTCGTCATTTCCTTCTCACGAGAAAATATATTTCAACACCATTCCGTTTAGTTCGATTCAGCATTTACGTGTGAATAAGAAAATATTTCATATTATACTATAAAGCATGAAAATTGATGAGTTAAATACAGGACTAACATTTTCTAAATCGTATGATAGTATTTTAAAATTCAATACATATTGTTTGATTTTTTTTAGCGTCTAATATTATTGTGCAACATATTCACGAGTTCTACAAAGTTAATAACATCAAAGTTGAACAATTACAATTCATTTTTATTTAAATTCAATTAATTATTTCAAAACACATCCCTTAATTCCATACTCCATTCAATATATTCATATTCAATCTATCAAATTCAACAATCTATTCATTCATCAGAGTCTATATTTTGTTCTCCCTCGTCCTCACCCTCTTTTCAATTTTTTGGGCAAAATTATTTTTAATCTCAACCTGAACCATGTACTACATGTAACAAAGAACATATTATTACTTGATTTCTACTATTATTCTAGATTCTATGAGTTAGCAACTACAAATCAATTAATAAACATTTTTCAATTGAAATGTTAAGCACACTGGACTACAAATACGCACAGCCATGTACGAGTACAAACAGAATCTGAATATTGATACCCCTTCTTTTTACTTCGGCGGTGCCGGTCGAAAGCAGAAAAGGTGATTGCTGATGAGGCGTAACGGTTTCCGGAAAGGATGGAAGAGATGGAGGAGTGATTGTAATCGGCGGAAGAGGATGTGGTAGAGAGAGCAAAAGAAAAAAGGGAGAGATTGTCTGTTATCGGAGGTGTCGCTAAAGGGCTACGACGGTTGGCGATTGTAGGGCGCCGGCGGTCGGAATTGGAAGAGGATGGGGAAGAAACGAGAATAGAAAAATTAACCCTAGATTAATTTAGATCTTTCTAAAAATTTAATTAAAAAGATTATCATACCCTTATTTAATCTAGACCGATTTTAATCAAATAAAATTGAATATCGAAAATTAATCAACATGGTGCTGATTGCACCGGATCCACCCCCATAATATATATAAGATGTTGGTAGGTTATGTTGTTTCAAAACTTTTTTTCAATCTAAATAATTATATTAATTACTGTAATTAACACATTATAATTAATTTATCAATTAGTATACTATTTATATCTTCTATATTATTATTATTATTATCTCAGTCATATATATATTTTTCTTATTTTTTAATATTTAATCAAAATAATTATATTAATCATTCAAAATAAATACATTACAATCAATTTTGAGTTGGAATTTGAATAGTAAAAATTTTGAATTTGAATAGTTGTATGATGTGATATAAATAGATGTTGATGTGATGTTTTGAATGTAAAATTGATTTTTAGTATAATATAAAAAATGAAAAATAGATATTTGACTTGATGTTTTTTTAAGAAAAAAATTGGATAGTGTAAATCCAATCCAATCCCCCAAACAAACACACCCTAAATTAGCTTATTAATTTTTTGCTATTTTTATATTATATTTTCTAATAACTGTGTATTTTTATTTTTAAAAATATATTAACATGCTGTGGAAATTATGTTTTACGATTTAGATTTTTGTATTTCTGTTTATAAAATTTATTATTTCTTTTGAATCGATTAACTTTTCGTGAATTTCCAAACAGTTAGTACTTTGATATCGTTTATTTTATGTTTTTATTTTTTGTTTGATTTGTAATCGACCGTTTGATAATAGGAGACAAGTTTAATTCTCTAAACTTTTGTTGAAAGGTTATAGAGGAATGTTGATTTGGTATATATTTATGATTAACTGGAGCCATGCGAAGAACAAAAATACTATGCATTATAACACTGCCTATTAGCCTGATTAGACTTGTCCAAACAATTTGAACCATTGGTTCGATTTGTCAAAATCAAAACTGTTAGTTCCAATTTGACGGTTTCGATTTTGGTCTAATTAAAATTTGCAAATTACAATTGGGACCGACTATTTAATATTTGTTCTTTTTTTTTTTTTTTCATTTTCTACTTTTTTCTAATTTTAATTTTATTCAAAAGAATTTACAGATTACAAATGTGATTTTATTTAGATGTATCATATATGTTTATCCTTTTTTTAATAAAAGATTATATTAATAATAATTCAAAAATATTGGTAAGAGTTCTATTTGAACATTAGAGTTAGATATGCCTTAGATTAATATTATATTTTATAATGATAATATAACAAAAATACTTTTATTAATATTAATATTATAAACCCGATCTTCGGAGGAAAATACGAATTTAAATTTGATTTTTTGAACACGAAAAATATGATGATTCATTGGGTTAGGTTATGCTTTTAGCATTAAGTAAGATATGTGTTCAACCAAATTTTTCAAAGATATAATTATGTGGCTCTTCAATTCATTTCAAAACGCATTATTTTATTTTATTTTAATGAAGAGTATATTAATACGGAAATATAAATATACAAGTACTCCGGCCATAACCGAAAAATCAGAAGTTTTGAGCATATGTAGTGGCTTTATTAAGGAAGCCTTCCATTGTAAATCGATGTTTTTCTACTCCATTGCTATAAAAATTAATCCGCAGTGGCTTTGTTTACAATGTTAAAAAAAGGTGGCAACAACTATGCATGGTGCAGGCGAAGCCAAGAAGAAGCCGTCGAATGCATTCTAATCACATGAAAACTATTGTCCATTTATTTATTCAATGAAAAGTTGAAAAGAGACACATCAAATCCACGCCACTTTATCGAAGTTTTTTTCATAAGAGTCGTTGTGTATGTTCTAATACAGTCCGACATCCTATACACACGAGATTGTTCCCATTAAAGGTCGATGCTATTACAAAAATAAAAACAAGACTCAATCAAAAGTGGGCAATTATGCAATTGACTTGTAGGTATCCATCAGCAAATAGTAAACCCTAAACCCTAAAAATATGTTATTTTTCTTACAAATATTATATCAAAATACTATTTAAGTTAAAATTCAAATCAAACGCTCAATTTCAAACTACAACCAAGTAAAATGTCTTTAATTGTCATTTCATGTATAAACAACTAATATCAAACAGTTACTTTACCAAACACTTTTATGCTAATACAACCCACTAGTCAAACAAGCTAATAAAATGAGCTAACAACTAATTGAATCAACTAAAAGCTAACGACTAATTGAATCAATTAAAAGCTAACGACTAATTGAATCAATTAAAAACTAACAGTTAACAACTAATTCCTAAACGCACCCTTATTCATAATAATAAGGAAATGATACATAGTTCAAAAAAGTAAAAAGAATAGCAGTTAAACATTCTTTTCTTTTTTTTTTTTTTAATTAAAGATAAAAGTTGACATATTCCAAAATTTTTTCGAATAAATTTTTATGAAATATTAGCACCATTGGCAAAAACTTTAGTAGTATAATGGTAGAATCAGAAGGAACAACAATATGGATATATTTATTCTTCTTATCCTTGACAACCTTTAAATACAAATACAAATAGTAAACATTAATGAATGACTTTTCTTCAAGAAGAATTTGGCCTACATATTGTTTTCTACAATATAATACAACAATTTCAATAGCTCTTATATATATATATATATTTAAATTAGTATGTTGTATTTTAGAACGATCCTTCATGTTCTTTAAATATTTTGAAAATGTTGGCACTATCTATTCTTTTTTAAGGATGAATTGTTTGCTTGAAGTACCAATTATTATTTTTACAAAAAAAATAAAATAAAATTATGTAATTGATAAAAAAACCGAATTTTTAGATCTAGTTTAAAATTTTTATTTTTGATTTAAGAAAATGCCTGTAAACCTTTCATATTCACATATAATTCAAATCACATATAGTATAAACTTAATGTTTGTGCACAAATTTTCAAAACCAAAATTAAGATTAAATTGATATTTAATAAGTATACAAATTTCAAGACACAACAAATTTTCAAAACTAAAATAAAAACTAAATTGATATTTAATATATAAACAAATTTTAAGCATATTACGGCTACCATTTAATATATTAGGTATAATTTCATAATTATCTATATGTATTATATTTAGTTGTTTATAATTGGTTGGGATAATATAAAAAATATACATTTTAAATTAGTATTATGAATAGTTTTAAGAAAAATTATGAATCCATTTAGATAACATGAGAAAATTGAATGATTCTACTTAATTTATAAATTTGATGTTATTTTCTGAAAAAAAAAATTAAATTGATATTTAATATATATATATATATATATACAAATTTCTAGGCATATTACGGCTACAAATTTAATATATTAGATATAATTTCATAATTCTCTATATGTATCATATTTTCTTGACTATAATCGGTTGGGATAATATATATATTTTAAAAATTTGTATTATGAATAGTTATTAATAAAAATTATGAATCCTGTTAGATAACATGAAAATTTGAATGATTCTACTTAATTTATAAAATTGATTTTATTTTTTTGGATCGATTTTTATTTAAAAAATTATTTTAAAATATTAATATGAAAAAATTGAATGATTCTACTTAATTTATAATTTTGATGATAGTTTTTAGATGATTTTTATTTAACAAATTATTTTAAAATTTTTTAGACAAAACAAATACTAGTATATACTCCATTTGTCCCAAATCAAATGGGTTATTTGGAGTTTTATAGTAAATTAAAAAATAATAGTATTTTATTAGTGAATGAAAGTGTGTAACAATTTTTGACATATTTTTCCTTGTACGTGTAATTATATATTTGTAATTTAAGTAAAAGTTAAGGGTAGTTTGATATTAATATATGCTTACTTTTTCTAAATACAATGAATCTTTTGAAATAGACAAATAAAAATGGTAAAAATGATATTTTGAATTGTGATGGAGGAAGTACAATATTTAATTGTGTATGTTAAAATATCTAATACTAAAGAAAATATATATATATGGGTAATAGTTGAATATTTTGGTGACAATATTCTTTGATTTAACAAACTATTTAAGAGTTTATTTTTATAGAGAATAATAATTGTTATATAGAGAATGAATTAAAACATCGAATATCAATACATATATAAATAAAATTTATAGCAAACTTCAAATTGCTAAATAGTTCTTTTTTTTTTTTTTAAAAGAGACATTAAATTAACCAATGCCAAAAACGACATGGATGAATTTTTCAAATAAAAATAAAAAAAATTATTGGGCCTAAAAATATAACTTGAAAAAAGCCCAAAAATGAAGAAATAAAGTCTAACCGGATGGAAAAACCCAATTGTATGAACAGATCTATAAATACCAAGTAGAGAGTTGAGACCAAATATTGAAGAAGAGGTCTATGGTAAGGAGATGGAGTTCAAACAGCTGAAGCCCAGTAAAAATGTCGTCCAAAGTAGGTGCGGAATGCCCATTTTGCTTCTGAAAATCCGCAGCCTTTCAGAAATTATGGTGAAAGAAAAGAGACATCGATGGTTATGAGAGATTATATTAAATAAATTTAGAGTTATGGTTGTTGCTTAGACATTAATAAGGATTAAAGTCAATAATTGAAGAGTTGGAAGTGATAAAAGATTTCATTAACCATGACTACGCAAGGGTTATGGATAGGAGTGAGTATTAGTCATTTCAAAGTGAAAAAATTGAAACTTTTTATGATTTGGTATGTTCGATTAATCGGTTCAGTTATGTCAAAATAAGAATTTTTAAATTTCAAGTTTGATTCGGTTATAATTTTTAATTTTAAAACAAAAAACCAAAGAAACCGAACTTTAAATAAAATAAAATTTATATATTATATATATTATAATTTTTAAACAAAATTATTTGTGCATTTGACATTTTGACCAATTTGGGCTTTGGCATTTTGTAACCAACTAACCTAGTAACCCTAATTCCCTAAAAAAAAATATCTCTCATTTTCTCAACAAACTTTCAAATCCAGTTTTGCAGTTTAAACTTCAAAGTTTTCTCGTTTTTGCCGCCGTTCTGCTTCTCACATCAAGTTATTAACGACTTTTTTCTCCCCACCATTCATCGATTTTTTTCTTCATCTTTTCTCTACTTTTCAAACTTTCACACGAAATGGTGGTGGAGGAGGCTGACACCGACACTTGATGAAATTTGGACGGATGTGCTTATCTATTCAGCCTAGATATCTACACAAATTGATTGATAGACGTTGTTATCTACTTTTATTTCCGTCAAAGAAAAACACAACTGCATGACTGTGTTTGCCATCTAAAGCTCTTGTTCTAAACTTCTAATTGCCAAGATTGTTTTGAAACCAAGAAGATATATTTTTAACACCTTTAATTTAATTAACAACACAATTGCTATTTTATTCTTTTTTCCATTAGGCATATTCTTGAATCTTTAACTTCACTCATGATCTTCTTATTTTTTATTTGTGATATTCTTGTTTACGAACAAACTGTTATTTATTGTTTTATTTATATTTTAAATTATGAGTTAATGTAAGTTGAGAACTTGAGAATAACTACGCAACGATATTGGATCTCTAAATTTAATGGTAAAAAATACCTCAACTTGTCCAATAAAAAAAGTTGGTATATGTTCTAATCCAACCATAAAATGAAATGCAATTATTGACAAGGAAAGGAATTGCTCCAATCTCTGATGTGTGGAACCATTTTATTAAATTTAAGACAAAAAAGGGAAATGATGAAAATGCAAATATTATGGTAAACAATATGCTGCACATTAAAAAAAATAATGGGACAAGCTCGGCAAGAGCTCGTATTCGAAAATGTGATCCCAGAGTAAAATCAAGCCAACCTCGTCTTGTAGTATTACCAATGGGAAAGGTAAATTTAGTTGTTGGAGATTTGATGAGGAAATTATAAGAAAGACATTGAACTTTATGGTGATTGTGGATGAATTGTGTTTTAAATTTGTAGAGAATGAAGGATTTAAATACTTCAATTTGTAGAGATTGTTTTTGTATGTCTATGATGAGAAATAAGTTGAAGAATTGTTTCAAAAGATATCTTTAAGGGTTGCTCTAACAATGAACAGATGCGCACTATGTTGATGAAAATCGGATGTTGAGGAATTATTTTTTGAGTTTTTGTCATAAGTCACAAGGGTGATGATATTGGTAAGCTCACAGAAACTTGTTTAAGGGATTGGAAATTGTATAGAAGTTTTTCTATCACCGTGGATAATGCATCATCTAATGATATTTCCATTGAGTACTTGAAAAGACAAATATTGGATTGAAAATGTGGAATAGTTGGAAGTAAATTTCTTCACATGTGATGTGTTGCCCACATTGTGAATTTGATTGTTAATGATGATTTGAAAGAGTTCAATCAATATGTGATTTGAGTTCGGAATGCAGTGAGGTTCATTAGGTAGTCACCAATAAGATTGAAAAAGTTTAAAAGATATGCTGAAGTTGAAGAGATTGAAAGCAAAACATTGTTATGCCTTGATGTTTGTACTAGATAACATATTTAATGTTGCAAACTACGCAAAAGTTTCAAAATGCATTTGAGCGATTTGGTAGGCAATATCCAATTTATTTGTTTGAGCTTACATCTAATCATGGTATTCCGAATAATGATAATTGAGATAATGTGAGAGCACTAGTAGAGTTTTTTCCTGAAATATCTGAGGTTAAAGGGATGTTACAACAATGAAAATCTCATGAAAATCAGAACTTTACTGCTATGACTATAAGAATGAAGGCTAAATAGGATAAATATTGGAAAAATCCAGATAAAATCAATATCCTACTTTTCATTGCTGTAATTCTTTATTCACAATGCAAGTTAGCTTATCTTAAATTTGCATAGAAAACATGTACAAATAAGTCAGTGGATTACAACTAAAAAAAAAAAAAAAAAATAGAGATGTTTCGTATGACTTGTTTGATGAATATAATAATGTCATTCAATCCGAATCTCAATATAGATAATCAAGTTTAAGATCAATGGAAATTCATGAATTGAAATGATATAAAACAAACAATACTCTATCACGGAAGCAATATTAAAAACATTTGAACTTCTTGTTGGAAGTGTTTAAAATAAATCTGAACTTGAAAAATATTTGAAAAGATCAAGGGAAGTTATTTATGCTGATTTTGATGTGTTGAGGTGAAACTTGAACTGTCAAAGATTTCATATTCTTAGTTCAATAGCTCGTGATATTTTAGCCATCTATATCTTCACTGTGGCTTCCACATTTGCATTTAGTTTATGCGGCCTTGTTCTCGACCTTTTCAGGAGTTCATTAACTTCTAAAATAATTGAAGCACTTGTTTGTAGTGAAGATTGGTTGAGAAATACTAAAGTATTCAATGTGGAGGAAGATTTGGATATGTTAACAACTATTGAAGAAGTTAATTATCTCATTCATATTGATATTTTATACTAATATCAATATGATGGAATATTAGTATATCTTTCATTCTTATTTAAATATAACCATATTAATAAGTTGTCTATTTTCTCTTTTTAGGTGTTGCTAGTTTTAATGACGAGCCAAAGAAGTAAAGATTTTTTTGTTTTTTTTAAGGAATCAACGTGTCTTGTAAATCAAATTTATTTTTAGATTCTTTTAGATGAAGTGTGTTTTCATACTTCGTTCAAACATTGATCTCCATCAAAAGAGTTGCTCTTAATTTACCATGGAACAAATTTGATATTATCTTGTTTATATTTGAACCCCCCTCCCCTCTTATATTTTATTATATAGTATAATGTAATCTTCCCAAAGTTTGTACCCAAACATATTAATTTTTAGTTAATGTTGTTAGAAAGACAAACAATTAGAAAAGTTTGTATAAACTTATTCAAAATCCATGAACTTATTTATGCAGGGATGAAAGCCTACGAATTGTTGGGATAAGTGGATTGTGAAGATTTGTTTATGACGTTATTGATAGAGTATATAGTTTGGTTTGTTCTTTTTTACTATTATTTGGAGGACTTGTTTTATTTCTAAAACTTAACTGTGGACATGGTACTGTTTTTTGGAACTTAATGATGAAGCATTTGACTTTTGTTGTAGTTGTTTTCTTGAATTATTATGAATTGGTTGATTTTATTTTTAAAAACATGAATTATTATGAAAATGAGATATCCTTCCAATGCCCAGACATCTCCAGAAATTGCAGATTGATGAATTAATTATCAAAAGATCATTTTGTTCAAATTTAAATTGAACCGAAATCAAACTTTAGTTCAGTTTTTGACATCTTTCGTTCAGTTTCTGTTCTAATTTTTAGGAATCGAAAACCGATCGAATTTGAAAGTTCTGTTTGATTCGAACCAAACCGTCCAAATGCTCAGCTCTACTTATGGGGATTCCAAATGTTAATTGAGCTAATTATTTGAAGAAGCTTGAGAGTTATGCAAAGATCATAAAAAAGTTGGAGTTACTAAATAATGATCAATTAAGAGATGAGATTTTCGGCCGCTATGCAATAAATTGAGGGTGTTTAATGATGGTGGAAGTTTCCACCTCTCATAAAGCCGTATATGTCTAAGGATAGAGACAAAAATAGGTCCCCGACCAGCACAATATTTTCAACATTTTATTCATACTTCTTCAAACTTTTACATTCCAATATTTTAATGTAACTATGTTGATATTCATATTCAGTTGCCCAAAAAGAACAAGAAAATTGTGAATTTAAATAGAAGAAATAAAATAAAAAATTAATTATTGATATTTTATTAACAAAAAAACATTTCAAATAATTTTTTATACTAATAATAAAAGGTGAAATAAAAGAGAAATATATAAACACTATTTTTAATGAAAAAATATTTTTTATAGTATTAATATTTTAATGTAACTATGTTGATATCCATATTCATTTGCCCAAAAAGGACAAGAAAATTGTGAATTTAAATAGAAGAAATAAAATAAAAAATTAATTATTGATATTTTATTAACAAAAACATTTTAATTAATTTTTTATACTAATAATAAAAGGTGAAATAAAAGAGAAATATATAAACTCTATTTTTAATGAAAAAATATTTTTATAGTATTAAAAAAAAAAAAAGCTTTTTGGGAAAAAAATTTAATTAATTAAAAATATAATAGTATTTTAATATATTATTATATCATTAATTATTATTCTGATATGGATAGAATTTTCCACTTTGACAGCACTCTGTTAATATATATGCTATCAACAAATATATATATACATCACATAATTTATTGATATGCTTTTCGTTGATGAAATATGCACTATTAAATTTTGACAATTAAAATTTTATTGAAGGAAAATTTGACTTATGACAATTTTTGGGATGATTACTATATTAATTTCGACATACATAATTTTTTATTAAAAAAATCTTACCATGTATGTATTATATATGATTTCGAAATTATGATTTAATAATATTAAATAATATTTATTATAATCCCAAAGCTTAAGCCTTTGTTCTTTTAATAAACGATTTTAATATATTTTTCAAAAAAATTAATATATTATATATATTTTTTTATTTTTTATGGTATCCATACAATTCTCCATATCTCACATAAAAAATATCAACATACAAAACAAACACACCATTAATTTTAACTATATTTTCTCTAAATTCTAGTAACATTTTAATGCACCATTCATTACATTTCTTTTGAGTAGCTCTCATCATTGCCAATCCCATTTGTTTCAGTCGTCTCTAGTCATTCCGTTTGTGCTTCTTCCGTCACTACCTCGAGTCATCTAAATCCGCAATTGTCGCCGGTATGTCTATTTCGGGGAAAAAGGCCAAATCTACAAAGTCTATGTTTAGTTTGTGGGATTTAGAATGGATTGTTCTATTTTTTCCGAATGAGAATAACTAGATGGCGACAAACCATGATTCTTTTAAAGTGTATGACATTGACATGGATGACTAAATTAAAGTTCACAGAACATCGGCATCGGAGAGTTTCTCCACTATACGTCAATTTTTCTTAAAATAATGAAAATATAAGTTGGAAACACAAACGAAGGAGCGCGCTTCTCTGCGTAGTAATTCTAAATTAGAATTGCTTTTGTTTAGTATTGTGACGTGTTTCAATTAAACTGAGTCATATGACAAATATTAGTGTTTTTATTTTATCTATTTTATTTAAATTATATAAATATATTTATATTTTTATATTATATAAAGTTTTATTTTTTTTCCTAAAATAATACTGCTATTGAATACATATTTTTAGTTAATTTATTAAATAATTATTTTACTATAATAAATAAATGTTAAATGAATATATTAAATAAATAATTTATTATTATTTAAATTATTTTAAAATTAATTAATTTTATGATGTGAAGAAAAGTGAATTTAAATTTTTTTTAAAGGAGTTTCTTTGATGTGAATGTAAAATAAAACAAATTTATTCGTTGATGTGAGAGATAGAGAATATGATAGGGAAGAAAAACGAAAAACATAGAGAAACTCAAATTTGAGGTCATGGATATGGATAATCTTATAAATCATTGATCTATGCTATAAATGGATTTCAAATATTCTTTTAAATAAATAATTAAAAGTTGCTTGTATATTATGCCTATACTGTCAAATACAATGTATATATATATATATATATATATAAGATAAATTTGATGCATATAAATAAAATTACTAATAACATGTCAAATAATTATTACTTAGAAATAATAATTCACATAATTAGATAAAAGAATATAATACAAATCTTATCTTATATATATATATCATATCATATACTATCATATATATATATATATACATGACAAGACATTATAATTTCGAGTTCTCATAATTTTGAAATTTTATTATTATTTTTTTTAATATTGAGTTTGAATAATTAATTAGAATTTATTAGAATAAAAAATAATCTAATAAAATTCAGATTTATCGAGATAATAAATAACTAAAATATTGATATAATTAAGGTTTGAGAAAAACAGCGAACTCCACTTCATATTATTCAGACTTTCTACTACTCTCTTCTTTTTCTTTCTCTACTTATTTTTTATTTTTAATTTTATTCTTTTTCAATTTTCTTATATGTTGGTAAAGAAGAAGATGAAGGAAAAGAAAAAAAAAATGATAAAATGAAAGAAGAAGGATAAAGTCGATGAATGATGATGCAGCGGTCCAATTTTTTAAAGTTTTTTTTTTAAAAAAAATAATTATAAAGGGAAAGAAGAAGAAATAAAAAGGTTTTAGCGGGCAAAATCGTGAGGGTAAGAGAAGAAGAAATAGGGGAGTAAGAGAACGTGAGGGAAAGAAAAAAAATAAAAAAACAAGATGTAATTGAATTGGGGTTATATTTTGGTCTTTTTGATTTTTATTTAAAATTATTCTATATTTTTATTATATTTTATAATTATAATTTAATAATAAATAGTAGTAGTAGATATAAGTGAATAAATTTTTTTGATGTATATAATTGTTTCTCTTGTACTTATATTATAGATTTTTTTTAAATATTTTTATTTTCTTTTAAGTGATTATTTTATATTTTTTTAGAAAAAAAATGCAAAAAGATGCTGAAATGTATACAAGAAGATAATGAATACCAAATCAACAATGTTATTGTGTGCATCTGTATTAACGATTTGATTTTCAAATCATAATTTTGATTTTTTTCTCGCTTTGTAGATATGTCATTATTATTTTTATTGTTATTATTTCAATACTATATATCTTACTTTTTAATTCATTATTTGAAGGTGTTGCCGGAAAGTCACCCAATCGTTGCCCGCTATAATAAAAAAACATACATTGATAAGAATATAATTTATATTATTCCTATATTTAATAAATATACTAGATACTATATTATCACTATTAATTATTTTATTTAAATACAATTCTTTTGTAATTTTTTTTTTAAATTAATAAACCAAAAAATGTACAAAAGTCTAGATAAAAAACATGAAAGAAAAATAATACTATTATGATAAAGATATGTTGAATTTTTAATTTAAATTGAAATATATATGTTATTTAAATATAATTTTTTTATATAATAATTTTATTTTTGTTTTTTAAATTCAAAGTGATGAATAGAAAAAATCTAAAAAACAAATAGAGAAGAAAATAAATGTGTTTACTTTAATTTTTAATTATATTTGTAAATTTTATGAGTTAGTTTGATTATATATTAGTTTAATTATTATTAGTTTAATTTATTATTTTATATATTATGATTTTTCATTTTTTCATTCGATTTTCGTTTTGTTATTTAAAGATAGAAAAATGATGGGAAATTTTTTTCATAAAAAATAACAATGAAAATAATTTTATTATCCTAATAATATTTTTAATTTCTAATTTATATTTATTATATTTTATAAATTTATTGTGATTAAATTCTATTTTGTATGAGTTATTTAATATGTATATATAATTTTTTTACGCCTAATAAAAACTTTATTTTAGAAGATAAAAAATAATTTTAATAAAAATACATAAAAACTAAACAAATATTAAGACTGTGTTTGGTTTATATTTTTAAATTTGAGACACATAGTATTAAGTATGAAAAATTATGTAATTGATATAAAAAAAAATTTTTTTTTGTTAAATAGAGTGAATTTTGTGTAAATATATGTATATATTAAGTTCTTTCATCTTTT
Source organism: Andrographis paniculata (assembly GCF_009805555.1). Lineage (NCBI taxonomy): Eukaryota > Viridiplantae > Streptophyta > Magnoliopsida > Lamiales > Acanthaceae > Andrographis > Andrographis paniculata. The sequence continues at coordinate 1,286,517 of NW_026137621.1, read as the reverse complement.
ATTATTGGCTAACCTGTTTTTTTTAGTTCCGTAAATGGACCTCCTTATCATTTTAGTCCCGTAAGTGGAGTCTGTCGCAAAGTAGTTCCATAAGTGAAAAATTTTCGCTGTTTTAGTCCTCCGGCGTCGGAGACGCTCGCGTGGCTTGCCGGAGGTGACGTGTCCGCCAGGTGTCGCTGACCTGGCGGACACGTGGATTTTTTTATTTTTTATTTATTTTATTTTTTTATTTATTTAAAAATTATTTTTAATTTATTTTTAATTTTATTTGTATTTTTTATTTTTTTTATTTAATCCAATTTAAAAAAATAAAATAAATCTACGTGTCCGCCAGGTGTCGCTTTAAAAAAATAAAATAAATCCACGTGTCCGCCAAGTGTCGCTGACCTGGCGGGACACTTGGCAGACACGTCACCTCCGGCGAGCCACGCGGGCGTCTCCGGCGTCGAAGGACTAAAACAGCAAAAATTTTTCACTTATGGGACTAGTTTGCGACAGACTCCACTTACGGAACTAAAATGATAAGAGGGTCCAATTACGGGACAATTTACCCTTTATTATTTCATTTTACTTAATTAGTTTTTTTTTTTAATTTGATAACTGTATTATTATTAATGCAATTGTATATAAATATATATTTTCAAAAGTATATTAAATTGATTTGATTTAAACAATTTATTTTATATATAACAATATAAGTATATAATTGTATAGAAAAAATATATATATTATTTATAAAAATTATTAAGTTAGTATATAATTTAATATAAAAAAAACATGTACTTAGCACAGATTACACACTAGTACGTATATATATTTGACAAAATATTATAATTCATGCATTCACGTAATTTTGAAGTTTTATTTTATTTTTCAATAATAAATTTGAATAATTAATTAAATTTTGTTAGAATAACAAATAATCTAATAAATTCAGATTTATTAGATAATAAATAACAAACATATGGATAAATGATAGCCAGAAATCGCATGCGTTAAATATTCATATTATTTGTGATATTTGATTAATTTTGATTAGATTTTACCTGATTTGAGTATATATTATTTATTTATGATTTGCAACAGAAAAATAATAAAATCGGTAGAATTTGAGGGAAAAGAGAACAAAAAAACCCATGACCTGAAGAATTGATTAAAAGGTCCAAAGTCCAATTGTGACAAAATTAGGACAGATATAAAGGAAAGAAAGAAGGGGGAGGCGCCATATACCACACTTTACATGCCAAGGACGAGAACATCGTGCAGAACAGTCCCAGGGAGAAACCGCGCAAGGGCAAGATTTCGAGTTCTACCCCTACCAACATCATTCTCAGGCGATGTTTATCTTTGCTTTCTTTGTTCTTCCTCCTATGATTAGCGAGTAGATCTATCTTTCATAGTTTAGGAGTGAAAAACAACTTTGTATGGATTTGGGAGATTAGACTTGTTTTGATTTATGATATTTCTTTGGTTCCTAAGTATTTATGTGCTTTCTGATTTCTTTGATTTATAATCTTTATTTTAGTTGTGTATTTCAGCCGAATATTTCAATTGAATTGAAGATTGACTGCTAAACTGAATTAGGTGTCCGTAATTGCGTTTGTTCAAGTAGCAACTAGGGGCAGACACCACTGGAAAATCACATAATTAATTTTAAACAATTCACATTGGTGATGACTCTAAATATAAACATATTATTTGCTTGACAAAACTACGTATTACTTGAATTTCTGTATAAAAACTATCACAATAACGGGTTAATGGCATACTTTATTGATCTATATCGCTTGGCATGATCCAGAGTTGTTTTGTTGAGATTATTAAAAATTTTTGCCCTTTTAAGCAGTGTTTTGGAGCCAGAAAAGCTGAGGCAGATGCCACAAGCGACAATTATTTCCGCTTGCAAGCGGTGATTCCATCGCCTAGAAAAACTAAGGCAAGAGAGGCAAGCGGCAGCCTCTACCGCTTGCAAGCGACACTCCAGATACCCACCACTGTAGAGCGACGGTAGCTCAACTCAAATATTGCCTAAGTGTCCCAACTGCAGCGGTACAACCATTCCACTAACAGCCATCACAAGCAAGCCCGCTTAACTGCGCTGATGCCCTCTAGTCATCCGGCAAGCGAGGAAGATCTGCGCCCTTACAAACCCATGCAAGCAGAGCAAGCACACTAGGAGTTATGACCAGCAACTGCTTCAACAGAACAACCGTCATTAACTACCTAACTGCCTAGCGGTTGAAACTACTTTGTAACTGCTTGTAACCGCTACTTCTACCTGCTATAAATAGGGCCAAATATCTGTATGTAAATATACTTTGACTGGAGTATACTAGCAATTATTTTCATCCATTCTAGCTATCTTCCTATTTCCAGAGAGCTCTAACTCTGTAAGGGAGTTCTCCACAGGAATGGCCAAGGGGGTGGGAAATCCCCTTCTCCCTTGGCCACTACTTTACTGCTTACTTAGTGTAGTTTATTGCTTTAAGTACAGTTTTTTAGAATTAGAATTTCCAACTTTACTAGTAAGTAATGAAATATCATTCAATTCTTCATTTTCACTTCTTCCAAACTTTTTCACACTTATATAAATCCTAATTTTAAAGAATTTCACTTCACTGGTTTAGAGCACAGAGAAATTGATTATCCAAGCCTTGTCATTTTTCACAAACATTTTCAAGGTAATTCAATGTAGTTAAGTACGTGAGAGCCTTGTCGACCTGCTTAACTACTGATTTAAATTCAAATTTGATGAAAAAAAGGTAATAGAAGGGTAAAGCCACTAATGATGCAGAATTTGGGATAATTAATGGGGCATAGACGGTGGTCTATTAGGTCGCAAAAATCCCTAGTGATAGTAGGGTTTCTTTCTTATAAGGTTCCGATTCTGGGTGTCATTGAAGTTTTGTTGTAAATCCCTTAAGGTCAAATACCAGTGATAAGAATTCTCTATAATATGGTTTATATATTTACATCATCTCCTCTCCCCGCTTTCGTATGTCCACTTAAACACCAACACCGCTCGCTCATCTCATCCAAAAAAACCTATCAATTAAGTAACGCACAGTTCAGACACAATACATCTCCTTCACTCCCTACCGCTCAATATATATATAAATATATACATTGTGCCAACCGCTCATGTCCCGCTCGCTCGTCCATCACTGGCATCTCACTGCTCACCTCTGCTCCGCTGCCACCGGTCACTTTTCAAAATAAGTCACAATGTTCAAATCTTTTTACCTTGTATTTTCAAGTTTATACCAAAATTGTTGAATCCAAGGTCCATTAAATTAGAGAACCTATCTGGAATATCTTTCAAAGTTTGCTTGCAACCTTGACATCATATATAATCGAGCGTAATTTTTTTTCAAGAGTGTTTATCATCCATGCTATATAATAAGTGAGTTGTTTGTCCACCAATCTTCAAGATCTAAGGATGCATCACTAGGTTGAGGAATTGTTCCATTGACAAATTCAAATTTTCTCATACCCAAAGTGCTATACGAAGGGATCAAGACAACTCTTCGTATTATTTCATTTCATGACAACATTAGTAAGGAACAATCTAGGATTATCACAAGACTTGAGAAAAAATGGAGATATCATTTTTCTCTAAACATCATTGCTTTCTTCTATTTCTTTTTTCCTTTGTCACTCATGATAAAAACACAGTAGAAAATCATGCTTTGATACTATAATAAAATTCTAAAGGTTAAAAAACGATATTGAATCTCATTTTTTGTCTCATCCATCATGAATATATAAAATTTTTACAAATTATAAGATCGGCATAGATACTATGCTGAAATACATAAATCAGCATGTTTGGGATTAATCTCATACCTTAATCTCATTTAATATCTAATAACTAAAAATTTAATATAAAGATATATATATAATTTTATAAGAATCAGCACTGCTGAATTTAAAAACAACTTCAGCACCGGATCTTCTTTCATATAAGATAAGGCTAAAAGATCTTCCTAAATCTTTTCCTACTTAAAATACAAACATATTTATTTTAACACCCAAAATATAAATATATACATGTCTTACTAACAACGTTAATAATAACATGGTTGAATATATTAGCTTATTCGTAGTTTTGCATTGAATTGTACATATCTATCAAATAGATTTGATGAATATGACTTTGTATGCATTAAGTATATATATATTGCTCGCGGAAGCCAATTATTGCCCTTATCACATCACCCATACATACATATATATATATATATATATATTGTGGGGTAACATTAATGCACCCATTACTATTTATTTGAACCTTGTGCACAAACTCTCACGAAATAATTTGTCTCAAAATAAAAGACACCGGCATTATCCGGTCATAAAAAAATATTAATCCTTTCTCCGGTAAGGGATAACTTTGTAGTGTGGGGATGAACTCGTGACTGTGAGGTCATAGGTTCAAATCCCGACGCCTCCACATCTTGTCTGCCACACATGGTTAGTATGACTTGCTTTATCAGGCCTAATTTGTAAACTATTAGATTCGGTCAAAAGTTTATCCAGAGTGCACCCAAAAGATAGCGACCGTAGATTCTCACGTTATAAAGAAAAAAAATACTGAACCATTTGTCCGATAAGGCCAGGATGATTTGGTACCACATATTTTGCCGTCTTAATATTTTATGATTTAATAATCTCTCTTATTTTAGGCCTTCATTATTGTATGTACATTTCATACAACCCTTATTAACTTAACTCCGGAAAACACAACATTATGCTGACTAATTTCAATAAGCACATTATAAAGATATACACAACGCGTAGTTGCTGTTGAAATAACTTGTGTTATGTATATCATTAGCATATGTCATTTATGTATGGTGTTGTGCATGCTTTTATATAATGTGTTGAACTATGACATTCCTTGTGTGAATCGTTATCATTTACTATAAGTTTATATGCTATATTTATATTATATTAACATAAATTTTGTATTACATGTTTATTTGATTATATATTGTCTAATTATATTTGATGTGCTGTCAGCACCATGCAGAATATGATGATTCAGCATACTAATATCAACCATTATATATGGGCATGGGTAAGCTGTTAATCCGGTCAAGTCAGTATAATACTGATTTAACCGGATCTGCATATGTCATAGGGTTGATTATGATATATTTATACATATTTTAACATATTTATAATACAATATATATTATATTATAATTCAATATATATTATTTTATAACACAACATATGTTGATTTGGTCAAATCAGCATTATACTAACTAGACGTATAAACACATGATCTGCAACCCTTATATACATATATATATATATATATATATATATAAATGTAGGTATTTATATATAAGGAAATGAACATACAATAATGAGCAGCCTCTCAAACTTGATGAAATTAAAAGAAGTGTAACATTACAAAGTGAAGACACAAGATTGATGCATGGATGACCATAAACATACAGATCCACCTGTGGTTTACCTTATTCAAGATTCACACACCAAGTTCTTCTCTTCTACAATTTTAAAAAGCATAATAGTTTGGCACAGATTTGGGTTTCATCTTAGTTCTGTGGCTTGGCTTGAGCATCAAACTCCGCTTTCTCGGCGGCACTGCAGCAGCGGTAGCCGCAGCGATAGCGGCAGCCACCACCCCAGCCTCCGCGCCGAGGGTATCCTCCTCCATATCCACCACGGTAGCCACCGTAACCCCCGCCGCCACGCCCTCCATACCCTCCCCACTGGTCTGTTTTCTCCTTACCTGAGAGTTTCAATAACATTTAAACATAAATCTGATTTATACTTACTTCACTAATTAATATATATAGTCTCAATGTATCGATCAAAAGAAATCTTAACCCTAATATACTCACCTGAGTCGGTTTCAGCCGAATCCCGTGCCGTCGCTTCCGAGACAATGAGGACAAATGCAGCCAAGAAAAGCACAAGGAAAATAATAGATTTAGAAGCCATTGTTGATTTCTTAAGACTTGCAAGTGTAATAATATATGAATACTTTGTAGTAGATATTCGATCTTGGATGGAAAATGTGCTTCATTTGGGGTTCCATTTATAGGCAAATAATTTTTAGAAGATGATGAGATGAGAGTGGAGAGTAGGGACAATAGTTTTTGGCTGTTGTGGTGTGCAATGAATGATAAGGAGCCCACACAATATTGTTATGAACAAGAAAATTAAATAGTTCATTGCATTATTCAGTATCAAGTTACTTCACTAGCTATATATAGTGTCTACTAAGAAAAAAGATGAATGAGTTTAGTAACTTTTAATCTCAACTGTGTTGAGTTAATTATATTTGTTTCTGATTTCATATGATTAACATTTTAAGTTTTGCATGAAGCTCGACATGAATTAATTAATTTGGAATCATACTTTGTTAGGGTAGTGTAGTATGAGGTATAGAAGGTTATTCACAACATTAAGCTTGTGTGTTAATAAGCTTTAACTTTGCCGTTATGGGCTTTTGGATTGTAGACCAACCGACCATTTGATAAATAATACTCCCTCCATCCCCGATATTCTATCATGTATACTATAAATAATGAATTTTATAAACGATATAATTAGTAAATATAACTAATAAATATATTAATAAAAGTAATTATACTATAATACAAGTCATTAAAGATTAAGATAACTAATCAAATTAATTAAAATTAAAGAACATGAACATGTGACGTGGGGCACCGGTTGTAATAATAATGATAATAATACAACGCAAGTCTTTTTTTTTTTTTTAATAACGTGGGAACCCGCAGCCGCTACCCGAAAGTGATACCGGGTAAACTTCCGACCGGATCTAATACTCTGCAAACTAAGCCCGACAGACAAGTCACACTAGGCGAACCATATGTGGCAGTTGGACCTGGAGGCGTCGCGTCGGGAATGGCTTATATATGAATGATTTTGGGAGTTAGACGGCTTCTCTTATTTTGTTAATGACAAGTTGTATTAATCTTATTTCTAGAATTCCTAGATTGTTTTGGCGCAATGTTAGCACCTTTTCATTTGATGATAACATACATATATATATATATATATATATTCTGTCTTTTTATATTTGTGTTTGAAATTATAAAATTCACATAGTTATTTCAACATTTTTTAGACATCCCGTATTATTAAGGGTATCAAATCAGCTTTTTTGTTTTTGATTTCATATGAAAAAAAAAATTCATTATTCAACCAACATAATTTTTAATAAAAATACCAAATACATAATTTTTAATAAAAATATAATTCTTTTAGAAAAAATCAAATTAAAAACTTTCTGAACCAAGAGTAAAATAAAAAACTCAATTTCAAATTTAAACCAAGGAAACTAAATTTTTAAGTTTGTAGATATGTATATATATATCATTATCCTTATTTTGGGCTTATTTCTTTTCAAATTTAGGATTTCAACTCTATAACTTCTTATAATTTTATTGATAATAAAATTTTTCATATTTAATAGGTAATTTCTCATATTTTTTACTATTTCAATTTTAGTGGAAGGGCGTAAAATATAAAAATAACAGATATCTTTATTATATACAATATGTGCTATTTGAAATAAAGAAATATATTATTTGTACATAATTACAACGTGTGTTGTATAAGAATGGTGTATTCATTTTACATTTTATAGGATTTTATTGGATTTTAAAAAATTTATAAATTTATGTGATTTTCTAAATCCACATGGTATACGTGGATTTTATTTATTGGTTTAAATGGATTTTTATAAATTTGATTGGATTGTTTATAGATTTATATGAATTTTATAAATTTTGAAATAATTATTTTTATTGATATATATAATTTGTATAAATTTATATAAAAAAAAAACACATTTGTAAATAAAAAATTCAAATAATGGAATAAAAATACAAAAAAATGTAATAGTAAAAAAAATACATTAAATTATTCATTATTTTCATCTTCATTCTCGTCATCTTTATTTCCATCACCATTATACCCCGACCTCATTTCCCATATAGTATTAGCAATACTCATTCTATATGTATTAGCTTCCATTCTTTATTGTAATTCACTTTGAGAAAGAAATTTTAAATTGTCATTTTTCACATCAAGATGCGGAGAATCTTCATCTTCATACACAAGCAAACACTAACTCTGCTTGTGTTTGAAATGAGAATGGACGAACGGTTTTAAAAATTATAAATCGCGATTTAAAAATATCAAAAATTCTCTCAATCACATTTTTTAATGATGCATGACGAAGATTGAATAACTCACTTGCATTTTTGGGATGACGACCTTGACCACCAAAATCTTTTAAATGATATCGAACACCACGTAATGGAGCTAAAAATTGACGTCGGTTAGGAAATACACAATCCCCAAAAAAATATTTACCTAAAAATTAATATTAAAAAATAGTTAGTTTGTCACTATTTAAAAAATATATAGATATATAATAAAAAAATATGTTATCTTGAGGCACTTGAAGTCCATTTCTTCATGTTGCATCATTTAAAAGTGTTGAATCATGTGTTAACTCTTCCCAACCACTAAGCACATATATAAACTGCAAATCAAAATTACAAGCAGCTAAGATATTTTTGATTGAACACCATGACGATTATGAAAACTGCTTACTTCAAGACCTATTACCTTTGCCGGAATATGAGTTCCATCGATAGCTCCGATGCAATCCTGAAATAAATGAAAACTTATTTTAAAAAAAAATACTACAATATTAAATTTAGGTTATATATAATATTATTAAAAAGATTCATACCTTAACGAAATGGTTAAATCTTGTATTTTCTTGAATTTTAGCAGACACCCTGTAGATGGCTGAATCATCAATTATGGTACTATAGTGTTCAACGCCTTTAAGGTTTTGTTGAAGTTTCGATTTGTAGCAAAATGCGAACGACCAAATCTTTTCCGAACATTACCATATCGATCGTTGTGTCCTACAATGATCAAGAATGTTGCCACTATTTCTTCTACAGATATGTATTTGGTATCTTCCAAATAAGTTTTCTCTCTGATGATAGTGTATAACTTTAGAAATGCATCTGGATATATCATATACAACTGTCGAAAACTTTGTGGATCTCCTTCAATCTTATCACGTAAAAAATAATATTCATTTTTTGTAATTGGTCGTCGCTTTAAATGAGCTCTAATATGTTGAGATGTTATAGTAATTTTTCCTAATAAAATAATCACCACGTTAATTGCCAACATTAGGAGCCGGGTAAACTGTTTTTTTAGTCCCGTAACTGGACCCTCTTATCATTTTAGTCCCGTAAGTGGAGCATGTCGCAAACTAGTCCCATAAGTGAAAAATTTTCGCTGTTTTAGTCCTCCGGCGCCGGAGACACCCGCGTGGCTCGCCGGAGGTGACTTGTCCGCCAGGTGTCCCGCCAGGTCAGCGTCACCTGGCGGACACGTGGATTTATTTATTTTTTTCACTTTTTTTAATTTTTTTAAAATTAAATCAAATTAAAAAATTAAAAGTATATAAATAAAATTAAAAATAAGTTTTAAAAAAAATTTTAAAAAATAAAAAAAATAAAAAAAATCCACGTGTCCGCCAGGTCAGCGCCAGGTGTCGCTGACCTGGCGAACACGTCACCTCCGGCGAGCCACGCGGGCGTCTCTGGCGCCGGAGGACTAAAACAGCGAAAATTTTTCACTTATGGGACTAGTTTGCGACAGGCTCTACTTACAGGACTAAAATGATAAGGGGGTCCAGTTACAGGACTAAAAAAACAGTTTACCGTTAGGAGCCTTACATTTTCGTAAAACTACATCTCCAAATCCGCTTCAATTTCTTCTTCAATCTCTTCTTCTTCAATTTCTTCTTCCGTGTTTCACAAATTTTCATGCTTTATATAAAAATAGATGGTAAGTAAAATAAATTAAACCACATATTATAAATTAAACAAATATATCTTTTTAACGCAAATTTAGAAATTCCTATATTCAAATGTATACAATTTAAAGAAATATATGACTTAACTAATAAAAAAAAATATGAAGTTTATTAATTTCAAATATGTCAACAAAAGAAAAGTCTTAAAAAGAATTTAAACATAATAGTGATTATAAAAAAAATTCTTAACAAAATCTCAATAAAGTATAGCATATTATCTAGTATATTATTTAAATAATCATTACTCTCTAATCTTGTAAGCTATCCAATTAGCTATTTCTTCGATAATCATCTTAAAAAATCTATCTTTTTCTGACTTGGTGTCAAGAAAGTCAAATGCTTTCAGACGAATGTCTTCTTTCAAATTTGGGATCTCTTTGATAGCATCTCAAGTTGTATATGTTTATTCTCTTTCTCTAAGAGATTATGAACTCCTTAAAAAATGCTTGTTAGTTTTTTAATGTCTCCTACGAGCTCTTTCTGAAGAATATTTTCAGTAGAACAAGATTTGCTTCACACTGAGCTCTACTTCTTTTGGGTTGACCTCTTCTTTGATTTGAAGCTCAGACACTTCATGTAACTCTGAACATGGTGTAGAACGATATGATGGATCATTTTCAAATAGTCCTACATACATTTCATTTTCAGCATCATAATTCAAATCCTCTATACGTACATTTCTATTTTCATCATCTCCTAATATTCTTGCATTAGTAGCACTACCCAATCCAATAGATTTTTTTTTCCAACAACAACACCATTTCTTACCGCAAGAACCAAGTCCTCATAATCAGAACATTCCCCATAGTGCAAGCACGCATCTTTATTATAATAAATTAATGCTATAATATTATTATAATATGATGTTTAAAAAATTTACCTCTAAGTGCCCATCTCATACTTCATCTGAAGCTGTAAACTTTTTAGTGGTTTTGTCATACCTCAAACCAGAGCTAAACTTCATAAGATTTGAATAGGATATCCAACGGTTTTGAAACCATTTGAGGCGGCTTCGGTAATTGCTATACGTTTTATTACAATGAAGTCTTTCATTAAGAATAAGAAGTATTCTTTTTTCCAATGTTGCTTTGGAAACAAACACCGTTATTATCACGCCATCCCCGAGTCGCAACATCAACAATGAGTTCTAACAATAAATCGCTTTGTTCCTTAGTCCACTGTTCGTATGGTGTTTTTCATTTTGAGCCTTGTTGATAATCCCTCATAATAATATACTATATTAACGATACAAAGTAGCTTATTAAGATATATACATAAATAATTTAATACTTTAATTTGTTTTCTTATAAAACATATAACTAGACACATTGCAAATAAATTGTTAAGTAATTAAATAAAAAATAGATATCTCCTTCTTATAATTTCTACATAATAGACCACATAAAAAATATAGTAAATAGTGTAACAATATTGAATTGAATACGACATAAGATATTTTACAAATATAAAATATATAATTAACAAATTATAAAATATCAAAACAGATTAACATGTGCAGTAAATACAAATGCAACCGATCAACAACATGAAAGCAAAATCAATTTTTTCATGGTTTGATTTTGGTTTTATTATTTATTGAATCATAAATAATTTTCCCTTCAGTTTCAAACCTACAATGGTTTTCGGATTTCAAATACTGAACCGAAATTGATTTTTGCATAGTTCAATTTCAATTTTTATGTTCTCGAAATCGTAAACTGTCGGTTCGAATTGAAATATGTTGTTTAACATTTATTTATTTATTTAGAAAATAAAAATATCTAAATATTACTGGAACACTAGAGAAGTGTGAAGAATGAAAAAAAATCGATGCACCAATCGACACCAAAAGAAGTTAGTGCAATTGACACAAAGAGGAGAAAACAAAATGGTGCACAAAAGCAATGTCAGCAGTAGCGACTGATTATGTAAAATGACAAGCGGCAGCAACGAGTTTATTAGGTTTGTAAACATATTTTATAAGTTACACAAAGCCTTGCGACTCCTCTTTGTGTTCCACCGACCAGCGACGCCGCCTACCGTCGCGCTCAACCCAAGCTACCGCATTCGACATCTGACCAGCGTCTTCCTCTCCATCAGCGATGCAGCCGCATTGCCCAAACCGCTAGCCCCCGTGCCTAGCTACCTCATGCCGTTGTGACCTCGCTTTCCGTGCCTCCAGCCGCTCCGTAAACCGCCGAAGACCACCGACCTAATCTTTAATCCTTGATTGGGTAATATTTCTCATCTCTTTGTTCTAATACTTTTAATTCAATTGTTGGAAAATTTTCACTAGGGCTATTGTGATTAGTGTTTGAGATTGCAAGTTGGATTTGAATTTGTTGAATTCCATGAATTTGATGTGAATTTAGGTTTTAGGATTAGTTCGATTCTAATTCAGTTTTGGTGTATATTGTTTGGGTTGATGCTATTGGTGTTATGAATTGATGCTATTGATAATTGGACGATTGCTCACCATTTGGTAAAGCTGGAATATATGGGTTAGGTAATTCAAATTTTGGAATCTTAGGCAAACCTGTCTCCAGCAGCAGACGAGCGCCCTCTGCTTGCTACCACTTTCCTTTTATGCCAAGAAGTAACATGATGATAAGACAACTATAGCTTCCAAGTGCCATTACTCACTGCTGCTAAACTGAGGTGTATTTTCTTCAAAGAAAAACAATATGTTTACTTTTTCTTGATGCATTGGTTGTTTACAACAATGTGACATTTATAGAAACTTGATGATGAGAGCCCACCGGGGTGTTATGCATTTGTTGTTAGCAAGGATGATGAGTTAGTTCAACCCCCTTATGGCCATTCTTTTCCAATGCATCCGTAATTTATTATTATTTGTTCTACATCTTGGAAGTTTTATTATTATTATTATTATTATTATTATTATTATTATTATTATTATTATTATTATTATTATTATTATTATTATTATTATCTGCTGGTGAATTGATTTAGGAAAATTAATTTCATATACATTTTTTTCATGGATTCAAAAGGGTTGATAAGAAAATCCTTGTGTCTTTGTTGTTTATTTACACATGTTGTTGTTTTTACTTATTCGATCTGCTTAAGATTGTAAATATGATCTTTGCACTGCAGTACAATTGCATCAAATTTATTTGGCTATTTTAGTGGATGTATTACTCATTGCTTAGAAGTTTGTATAGCATCAAAAGATAACTATTCAAAGAGAGCATCTCAGTTGGTAATAATATTGTGACATATTCAGTTAGGTTTTGTAATGAATTATGGATTTCATGACTCATATTCTTCATTTTATTTGTTTATCCTTGCATATGATATGGGTTATGTATATGAGGTTTGTATCTAATTTGGAACAGGAATTTGAGCTAAACTTGAGCAATTTTGATTGAAGTTCCGCTCATGAATTTATTTTACTTTGTTCCAGATTTAATTTGCTTCCGTTTTTTCGCTCTTTGGAAGTGTGGATTTGTGGTGTAGAATATGTTATCGTGTATGAATTAGCTATTATTTACTAAAATTTCACTTTTTAAACATTATTTCTTTGTTATTTTCTCTAAACTCTCTCGATGACTTGTAATGCATGATGCCATGCTTCTGTTCGTCTGGTATATAGGGAGACGTTTCTGCTAAGCAAGAAAGCACTGCCTCGACTGTTTTCTTATGATGTATCAACAAATTCAATTAAAAAAGTGATGTTTTATTCCTGTTAATTATGCATTGTTATCTACCAACAGATTTATTCTATAATCATTACTGGATTTCTACAAGGGCGCAGACATCAATACTTGATTAATCATAGCAAATTTTTTCTTACAGATTTGATTAATCACGGCAGTATGGCTATAATTGACATTATTTCAGGTATGAAAATTATCAAAATCACTAGGAAATATTACTTTCATATAGGTAGTAAAGCAAAAGTGTAATCAAGCTTGTGTTTTGACAATTCAGTTGTGGAGATTGACTTTTCTTCATTTGTTGAAGTAACCATGTCTGAACTTATCGCTAGCTGAAGTCCAACTTATTATTTGTCAATTGGTTGTACAATAGAAATTATTCACTAACTTTATGGATTGCTTGTATTGATGATTTCATAAGTTTCTTCACATTGAGTGTAATGGGTAATCATTATAATGACCTGTTTTTATATCATGAGCTAGGCCAAGTGAAAGGAGCTACATGCATCTATTTCTAATTTGTGGGTCTTTAAGTTTGTTGGTTGATTTATGAAAATCCAATCTACTGCATGGATTTATTTTGTGATTCTTGACAATGAATTGTTTGCTTTTGCATTATTTTGTTTGTGGGAATTTGTCTGCTCAAAATTTATGGAGTTTGGTATTTACCTGTATTGTTTGAACATGTTTGTCTTGGACTTGAGCATAATCAATTTATATTGCTCAGAACTCAGTTGAATGCATTGGAGAATAACATCATGTATATGCTCAAGAATCAAGCCGATTAATTACATCAATAGTTAAAGAAATGGTTCCGTATTTTTTAAGCTAAAACCTTGGCTTGACTATATCTATAAATTACTTTCTTTTAGTTATCAGAAAATATAATATATTTGCTTACGGTAAAGTTTGAGATATCTTGAATACTGAAATGCTACTTAATAATCAATTCAATACTTCGCTCTCATGAGTACATGATATTTAAATCTATGTGCATCACAGGTAGACAGGCTTCAGACGTTGTACAGAAGTTGGGAAGAGGACCCGGATGTTGAGTTTGTAGTTTTGAAGATTGTCTTTTTACCTCCCAAGTCACTTGTATTTTATGTTCTTGTTTTCGCCTAACATATGGTTGGAAAATTTTGAAAGGTAGAGAGACAAGGCATTTGCAGCTGGTGGTGATATTGTGTCCATCTATAATATGCTGAAAGAAGGTAGAATTATAATTTCATTGTCTATTATTCAGTATTGCGATATTTTTTTTTATAGTTGGATTATTCAACTAATGAATGTGTTTGAGTGGTTTCTCCTATATGCATTATAGTCAAGGGCTCCAGTTCGGTAGGATGCTACCTTTGGTTAACTGTTTTATGCCAACACTTTTGGGTTTGGTAATAAAGAGAGGTCATAACTTCTAAGTGAGAATAATTTTGTTGCATTTTTTCTGTTGTCCTCGCCTCTTCTCTTATTCATTCCATCAATTTTGTAAAAAATAATTATAGGTTATGTTTTTGATTAATGCAGGAAATCTAGAAGCTTGCAAGCATTTCTTCTGGATAATATATAGTTTTATATACTTTCTCGGTATGCATTTGAAGCCACATGTGACCATCTCTTAGCTCATGATTGTTTTGTATATTTATTAATGCTGCAGTATCGATCATCCGCTTTAAGATAACCAAAATTTTGTGAGTTGCATTTTGTTTTTGATGATATGCACATGTTGTCTTTATATGTACGTAGGTTATTCCATTAATATAGTAAAGATTTTTTTCACAGCTGCTACCGTTCCGGAGGCTGCGTTAATTCACGAACGATATCTGAAGTGCAAACACTCTGTGAGTTGTCCACATCAAGCCAATCGACTAGACATTCAAGGATGTACGTAACCATTTTTATAACTTTCTATTAGATTATAACTTAACCAACTCGCAAGTAAATTCTTATATAATTTTTCACTATGTTGGCAGCTCGTTCGTCACGCGTAACTGCCTTGTATATTCACTTTGACGCTGCATGGGGCGATGCAGCGTTATTTGTAATTCTATGATAATAACTTTTGTTTGTGGATTGATACTGACTAAGTCCTTTACATAGGTTGAACTTGCATATGTTGTTTCCTTTTATGTGTTTGTTGCTATGCTTTGCCTTTGAATTGTATTTGTTGGTTGTATTGCGAACTAATTATGTTCCTAGAGAGTGCGTACTTTGTGCTACTAATGGTTGTATTGCGAACTAGTTATGTTTTTCGGTTCCGATACTATTTTTTTGTTATTACTAAAAAAATAAGGATACTCTTTTTGTTGCGAGATTGTGTTCGTTACAAATACCACTACAAAAAATTATGAATGTCATTTAAAATATTTTTCTGACAATCAGTTTATTGTAACAAAAATTATACCGTAACAAAAGTCATTACAAATGCATGAACATTTATTGTAACGACACATTTATTATGAGAAACATCCGCTACAAATAAATAAAAAAACATTGTTAGTGTTACAAAAACCGTTACAAAAAGATTTCTCACGCGCGTTGACCGTTTACTTTTTGTTACAGAAAATGTCGGTACATAGACTTTTTGTAACTCGAGTATATGCACCGACCAAAATCCGGTACAAAATCGTTACAAATAGCTTTTTATAACGAAAAATGGCCATTTGTAGCGGTTTTCAAGCCGCTACAAATAGCCATTTTTTTGGTAGTGTATATATATAATATAATAGGCAATATTACATTAATGTAAAATAAAATATATATAACTATATATTGTATATTATTAATAACGTGTAATTAATATAAAAGAATAATATTTTTATATATTAATATTTTAAATTTTATAATTTTAATTATGTTATCATTTATTATATTAATTTGTTTAAATTTTAACATAATTTTTTTATATGTGTATATGTATTATTAATGTAACAAATTTAATGTAAAATGACGATGAGATATAATGGATATAGAGAAGAATAATATTTCATTGCCTAAGGAATTCGGCTTCAAATCCTCTCCATATTGTTTTTAATTAAAATTTATTTACATATTTTTTATGCAACATAAAATAAGAATTAATAAATTAAAATTTTCAATTAAAAATATATATTTCCAAAAAATTTGGTATAATTTGCTATTATATTTTATTTTTTATAATTATTATCATTTTTCACTAGTCTATTTTGAAATTATTATTATTTTATTAAAATATTACATAATACTATCATAATATTTATCACTTCTAATAAATATAATAATAATAATAACATATTTTTAAGAATCCATCAAATCTCTCTTGATCAGAGTGTACACTTTTTTTTCATAACTTTCATTTAAAATCCAATAAAATTCATAAATTTTTAAAAGACTTTTAAATGTATGAATTGAATACCTCCAGATTTTAAAAGAATACATCCCCCTATCTCAATTTGAGTAGAAGGGCATAAAATATAAAAATAGCACATGTCTTTATTTTATACAACATGTATTATTTGTAATAAAGATATGTGTTGTTTGTTCATAATTATAGAGTATGTTGTATAAGAGTATGTCATGTGTTAAAATGAATTATTGTATGTGGAGTCTGAGTCTATATTATATGATGTTAGCTTATGTGTTATGTTTATATTATATTAATATAAATGATATGTTGTCAATAGTAATATCTTGTGCTTTTTGTGAGTTTATTGGGTATTATTTAATTAAATAATTAAGTCATTAAATAAAAAGTAGATATCTCCTTCTTATCATTTCTACATAATAAACCACGTAAAAAATATAGAAAATAGTGTAACAATATTGAATTGAATACCGCATAAGATATTTGACAAACATAAAATATATAATTAACAAATTATAAAATATCAAAACAGATTAACATGTGCATTAAATACAAATAAAACCGATCCACAATATAAAGCAAAATCAATTTTTCATGGTTTGATTTTGGTTTCAGTATTTATTGAATCGTAAATAAATTTGCCTTAAGTTTCAAACCTGCATTGGTTTTTGGATTTCAAATACTGAACCGAAATTGATTTTTGCCCAGTTCAATTTCAGTTTTTATGTTCTCGAAATCGTACACTGTTGGTTCGAATTGTAATATGTTGTTTAACTTTTATTTATTTATTTAGAAAATAAAAATATCTAAATCTTACTGGAACAGTAGAGGAGTGTGAAGAACGAAAAAAAATCGATGCATCAATCAACGCTAAAAGAAGTTAATGTAATTGACACAAAGAGGAGAAAACAAAATAGTGCACAAAAGCAATGACAACATAGCGACTGATTATGTAAAATGACTGGCAGCGGCAGCGATTTTATTAGGTTTGCAAACATATTTTATAAGTTATATATATTATATAATAGGCAATATTACATAAATGTAAAATAAAATATATATATATAAATATATATTATATATTATTAATAACGTGTAATAATTATAAAAGAATAATATTTTTATATATTAATATTTTAAATTTTATAATTTTAATTATGTTATCATTTATTATATTAATTTGTGGTAATTACAACATAATTTTTTTATATGTGTATATGTATTATTAATATAAAAATTTAATGTAAAATGATAATGAGATATAATGGATATGGAGAAGAATAATATTTCATTGCCTAATCGTTTTTAATTAAAATTTATTTACATATTTTTTTTATACAACAGAAAATAAGAATTAGTAAATTAAAATTTTCAATTAAAAATATATATTTTCAAAAATTTTAGTATAATTTGCTATTATATTTTATTTTTTAAAATTATTATCATTTTTCACTAGTATAATTTGAAATTATTATTATTTTATTAAAATTTTACATAAATATTAACATAATATTTATCATTTCTAATAAATATAATAATAATAACATATTTTTAAGAATCCATCAAAATTTCTCATGATTAGCGAGATTTTACAGTGTATAATTTTTTTCATAATTTTCCTTTAAAATTCAATAAAATTCATAAACTTTTAAAGGACTTTTAAATGTATGAATTGAAAACTTCTAAATTTTAAAAAACTTTAAAAGTCTAAATTGAATACTTCCAAATTTTAAAAAGCTTTTAAAAATTTAGATTGAATCTTAAAAAATCAAGAATACATTCAAATTTTAAAAGTCCAATAAAATCCTAAAAAATCAAGAATGAATACACCTCCTATCTCAATTTGAGTGGAAGGGCATAAAATATAAAAATAGCACATGTCTTTACTATATATAACATGTGCTATTTGTAATAAAGATATGTGTTGTTTGTTCATAATTACAGCGTGTGTTGTATAAGAGTATGTCATATGCTAAAATGAACTATTGTATGTGGAGTCTGAGTCTATATTACATGTTGTTAGTTTATGTGTTATGTTTGTATTATATTAATATAAATGATATGCTGTGTGCTTTTTGTGAGTTTATTGGGTACTATTTAATTAAATTCAGGATTGTAGCTGTAGTCCAATTTGAGAATTTTTTAAGAGAAAATATGAATTGTATTATCTAAAATGAATATATACACCAATATAAAATAAGATGAACTGAGCCTATATTTGTTAGGCCTAAATTAATAATAATACAAATAATGTAATAACAATATAACTAAAACCCTCCTTGAATTCAAGGATGGAAAGTGAAGATCAATCCAGCTTGTCTAATAACAACCCGAAACGGTCAAGAAGAGGAGAATTAATTATATATTCATATTTTGATTTGCAACGGAAACGGGAAATAGTGGCATAATCCAATGAGAAATATTTTGTCGAAAGAAATGACACTCAAGCTTAACATATTTGGAAATTTCACTCAAGCTCAAAATATTTGGTACAATAATGGATCTATTATTATGGACCATCTTCGTAAAACTCTGGCTATCAAAATAAAAAGCGGTAGAAGAGGGCTAATGCATACGACGATTAGTGAGTAACCGATGCAATCACAATAGCTCTGTTGTAGAGTTAGCGAGGGCATGATATTCAAACTCAAAGCTCGATCTAGAAACAAAATTCTATTATTTTGTGCACCAAGAGATGAGAGAATCGTCTAGAATGAAGTAGAACCTAGTAGTGGAATGACGATCGGTAAGATCGACTGGGCATCAAAGTAGCCGCTAACTATCAATGAAAAACAAGTCAAGAAATGTAAATCATGTAAGATAATACCATTTACATAGTGAAGGATATGTAAGATTGTAGAGAGATGAGTGGCCATTGAAGCAGCTATGAAGAGCTATATTAAGCTTAATGTTAACAAATAGATCAAACTCCCACCAAGCTAAAAATATAGTGTAGCATTGACAAAAGGAGAACCATCATACAGAGTAAATCGTATTGTGTAAGAATGTTGTGTAGAGGTTGTTAAACAATCAGTGACACCAGCCTGAGTAATAAGATTGTATGCATACTTAGCTTTAGAAGTAAAACCCATAAGAAGAGTTAGAGACCTTTAGCTTTAGAAGTAAAACCCATAAGAAGAGTTAGAGACCTCAAGCACCGAATAATAGCAAACTAAACCTAAACTTTTCATCTCAAAATGTTGATGTAGTTACGCATGTAGATCATAAATTTCAGAGACATCATCCCCGTGATGATCATATAATCAAAATGAACCAACAAACTAACAATTGAATATGACAGAAGATTAAGTAAACCAAAATCAGGACCACTTGCATTGAAATCGAACTTCAACAAGGCAGAAATTAATGAGGCATACCAAGCACGGGGTGTCCGTTTCAACTTATATAAAGTTCGACATACGTGACAAACCTTCATAAATGAGGAGAAACCTAGAGGAAAAATCATATAAACCTTTTCAGTAAAGTGCCATGCAAGGAATTTTTTACATCCGACTGAAGAACATACCAACGACAAATTGCATCAACTACAAAGAGATAAGGAACAATTCTAATTCGAGCAATATGAGCAAAGGTCTCGTCATAGTTGACTATTCTTGTGAGTATCCTTTAGCCACCAAATGAACTTTGTAGTGCTCAATAGAATCCTTAAACTATGTTATGATCTTATAAACTCATTTTCACCATATAAGTGTCTTGTTAGAAAGAGGATCCACAAAACCCCAACTAGGTGTTTTTGAGAAGCCTACAAGTTCTCAACCATAGCTTGTTGCTACAATAGATTAATAATACTCACCTCCTGAAATGATCTAGACTCATTATAAGATAAAATAACATAATAACAATGATAGTCAAGATGGTAAGTGTAGGTCTACTTATATTAGCGGAGCGACAATGATTAGGAGTGGACTCAGGAAAAAAACATACGAAGGATGCATGCTAATCAAATTCAAGAGACGAAGGAAAATAAGATCGATCAATGAACTGTGAATTAAAGGAGGTAAAAGTGTTAGCAAAAAATATTTGATGGAACATAAGAGACAAATGAAACGAAATGTAAAATTTTGATAAGGTGAAGAAGAAAATATATTCCAAAAACATGTCAAAGATTAAGATAGGTATCCTATTAGAGAGACGATTCAAACACCTAAAACCTTTGTATTCTATCTCATATCCCATAAAACAACATAGACAAGCCATAGGATGCAGTTTGTTCGGCTCATGAGGTGGAAAAAGAACAAAGAACACACAACCAAAGAAATATAGCATATTATAACTAGGGGACTATCCATACAATCACTTGAAAGGACTGACATCATACACAACAAAAGAGAATAATAACTTAATACTGTAAACAACATTCAAGACTACTTTCCCCAAAAAATGATCAAGACAGTTAGCAAAAAAAAAAAAAAAAACAGAAAAGAAAATGAGGAACATGAACAATATTGATAATGTGAATTTGTTTGCCAATGTGTTTGCCTTCTATCATCCCATTTTTTTAGGAGGTATAAGGATAGGACCACTAAACTACAATGTATTCGGAGCAGAGAGAAACTTTATAAGAGTCGAGTCACTATACTCACAACTATTACTAGTAACATGATATTAACAGGACATGAGAATTTGGTGCAAATCATCTTAACAAACTAAACATATATATAATGGGTATTTCAGAATAATTTTTCAAAAAATAGACTTAAGTAAATCATAAAGTTTCATAAAAAATTATAACATAATATCAAAAACATTTAACGGCGCGACAATAAGGGATACAAAATATCATAGTGTATTAAAAGAAAAGTGTTAATAAATGGACAAATAAAAAGTATTTTTTTTTTCAAAAAAAGGAATATTGACTTAAAAGATCTTTATATGCACAAACTAAAATATATTGGAAAACACACGATCAAAGCAAAGATGTCATTGGAAGATAGATTGGTCAGAGGTGAGAGTTGTAGAAATGGATAAGAATGAGGGGCACGGAAAGAAACAAGTTCAAATAACTGCCCTATCTTATAGCCCACTTCGAGAATCTAATCTATCTCTAAATTTTGAATCTGCACGCTAAAAGAGATAAAGATAACATTAAAACTTTGTTCAACTAATTAACCAATAGAAATAAGATTTAATGTAAAGTCAAAAATGTTGTATAAGTCATGAAGGTATAGGAAAAGGAAAAACACAAGACTGGTGTGACTAACATACACAGAAGTGTTGTTGGTAGTGAGAAAACACGAGACGAGACACGGGAGACAAATTATGTATTTTGAGGTCATGTGGTAGTAGAAATCATAATTGAAAGACCAATGAGATGCTATTGGATTGATAAATTTTGTAGGATTTGAATGAATAACATATTTGGGGATATCGTCTAAATCTTGAGGGCGTAAGACATAGTATATTTGGTTATAATTATAGATCTAAAATTGTAAAATTCTTAATTGCCAAAGTATTATAATTATAGATCTAAAATCGTGAAATTCTTAATTGCCAAAGTAAGTGAGTATCTATTTCATCTAAACATAAGTATGTAAAATAGTATATAAATGATTCATAAGATCTATACATATAAATGAAGCCATTGTAACTATTGTAGTAAGTAGCAGTTAGTTAGGATATATCTTAATTGATTTTAACTGAGATATTGTTGATAACGATCAATAATGTCGAATTGAAAAAGATTTATATGCTTTTGAATCTTATTCCCTTGCCTTCGATTTTGGGCATATGATATCTTCATGTGCAAATTAAATTTTATTTGTTGGAAAGTGGGATTCTGTTTCATACTAGTGCATCATTTATTTAGGAAATTTCCCAAATTCTGTGGCCACTGTATTTTTAACTTTTTATCCTAAATATTATATTACAGTTAATTCAAAACTTTTTTATTTTTATTTATTTATTTAATAAAAATTAATATTTTCATATACATTTAAAATATTTTATACTTTTATAAAATTCATTTATGTTAACCATAAATAAAATATTTATATTTTTGTATTTATTTGTGTTATATATAAACTTAATTCTTTACACAATGATATTTAGTGTATAGGTTTTATTGAAGTGTAGTATTTAAATTATTAAAAAACATTTTAATTTCTTTTAACTATATATATATATTATCATGAATTGACTATTATTGAAATAAACCACATATATTATCAAACTTCCAATTTAAAACTCATTTAGTAACGAAAAGCAGCCTTAAAGTCGAATGAATTTGTAGGGTCTCTATAAGCCTATCTATTAATTTTTATGACAGAAAATGAAAATTAATTTCATATAAATGTGATGAAAGGAATTGAAAGTCAGACAATGGGTTAGGTGATGATGAACTAACCTTCGTTGTAACGAAGCCTACAAAATTAATGAAGAAAAAGATTCACATTAAAAAGTTTTGCAAATAATATAATAGAAAAGTTGAAGCAAACGTTTAAACATAGTGAAAGAATGAGTTTTTGAACAGACAAAGTTTCATTTCCTTAGATATTAAATATTTTAATTTTAAAAATCTCAATCACCGATCGAAGTGGTAATATATGTTTCGACCGTAATGATATCGGCATTATGATTAAAATGACAACGGAAGAATAGTAACTTAAACAATAGACCGGATTCTCTATCCATTAATACACTCTATCTCCCTATATATCCTCACACACGTGTGTTTATATTATACATACACAAGTAAACACACTATATCCCTCTATCCCCACACACGTGAGTAGTGTATATATATATTATGTGTGTGAGAATATGATGATAAAATTTATTTTTGGGAAGAGGATCCATTGAACAAAATTAAGCATGGTTAAAATTCTTAAAAAAAATAAAATTGTTAATAAATATGGTAAAAGTAAAAATTTATAAGAGAATATAAATAATTATAAAAATATATAATACATTGATTTTATAATTATTAATTTAAACAAATTCGAAATAGAGCTAATTTCGAAATGATTTATTTATTTATTTATTAAACTTGTAACCCACCATATATTTGGCTGAATTTAAAATCTTAAAATCCATAACTCACCACGGACATGAAAAAATTAAAGTTGAACCCCTCGTCAATAACACTTCAATCCATTTTTTATTTTTTTTTAAAAAAATGACCCAAAGTCCTAACTATTAGATTAGTATTATTATTATTGAGATATAAATATATGACAACGAAATCACATACTAATGTTAGTTAACAAATCATTTATACTAATATAATACAAGGATAGCATATGAATTAACAACACACAAATAACTAGCAAACAATGTGAGACACAATACTACGAATTAATTTCGTTGGTTAGCTACATCAGCACTCAAATTCCTTCGCAGTCGAAGTATATATTTTATTTTATACAAACTCTTGGTAATGTTAGTGACAACACATCATTTATATTTCTATAATATAAACACATTACATGAATTAACAACACATCATATAGTTTCATACAACATGCAGCAGTTCATTTCGGTACATGATATACTTGTACAACATACGTGTAATTATAGACAAACAACAAATATCATTATTACAAACAACACGTGCTGTTTTTAATAAAGATTTGTGTTGTTTTTGTATTTTATGAGTGCTAATTTTGATTTTGAAAATCAACACCGTACTGATTTTTCCAAATCAGCACTGTAACCTTCCCCCATATATATATATATATATCTTAATAAGCGGATTGTACTTGATTTATTTATTCATTTGATATAAACGTTTTGTTTTTCATTTGATATTCAACAAAATGATTTAAACACCATTGACCTCTAATTTTTTTTTTTAATTATTTCTAGGGTAAATTATTTTTTTAGTCCTGTACCTTTATCATTAAGAACTTTAAATGAACCATCTCTGAAAATAGTCCCGTAAGTAAAATTTTCGCTAAAATGGTCCTCCGGTGTTGGACTCGCCACACTGGCCCGCTGTTGCTGATGTGGTGCTGACGCGGTGCTGAAGCAGCTGACATGTCATCGCCATGTAGATTCCACATCGGATGACCATTTTAACGAACAAATTTTACTTGTAGAACTATTTTTAGACAAAGTCCATTTAAAGTCCTAAAAATGATAATGGTCATATATGGGACTTAAAAAATAGTTTGCCACGTCATTTTGTAAAATAAAAAAAAAAATATTCACATGTCGTTGACGTGGCATGTATGTGGCGATGACATGTCAGTCGTGTCAGCGCCACGTCAGCAACAACGGGATAGCGTGGCGAGTTTAAAACCGAAGAACCATTTTAGTGAAATTTTTTTACTTACGGGACTATTTTCAAATATGGTCAACTGCGGTTGTGTTTGTTTGGGAGTTTAGATTTTGAATTGTAAGTCGTATAATGTGATATAAATAGGTATTGATGTGATATTTTGAATGTAAAATTAATTTTTAGTATAATATAAAAAATAAAAAGTGTTTGATTTGATGTTTTTGGGGGAAAAAAATTTGATGAATAGTAAGATTTTGGCAAAATCCTACAAACGAACACAATGTTAAAGTACTAAAATGATAAAAGGGGTCAAATACAAAACCAAAAAATAGTTTACCTTTAATTATATTATAATTTGATTTTATAAATATTAATTTTTACATACCAAATTCATATATTTATATTGCATAATAATAGGTAAATTACATCAGTGCTATGCATGATGAACTGATATAATTGCTTTGTGTCTACCATTAAGCCAAAGAATGTTGAAGAAGTGCTAAAAGATGAGCATTGGATCAATGGTATGAAAGATAAGTTGAATCAGTTTGAAAGAAATAAAATATGGACGTTGATGAAACAACCAGATGACATCAATGTCATTAGAACGAAATGAATATTCAAGAACAAATCTGATGAGAAACATAATATTACAAGGAATAAGACTCGGCTGGTTGCAGAGAGGATATACTCAGATTGTTTCTTGTAATGAGATGTTTGCCACCGTTGGGAGAGCCGTAAGATTAATTCTTTCAATTTTATGATTACTTGGACTTTTTTTTTTCTTTTTTTAAATTTCAAATGGATATCAAAACTGCATTTTTGAATAGTTGGATCAATGAGGAAATATATGTGGAACAACTTAAAGGATTTAAGGATCCCTTTTATCCGAATCATGTCTACCGATTGGGGAGAACTTTGTATGGATTGACACAAACACCCCATACTTGGTATGATCAATTGTCTACCTTCTTGATTGGAAAGGAATACACCAGAGGATCCAAAGACAAGACATTATTCATCAAACACAAAAGTATTGATGTTATGATTGCTCAAGTTTGTGTTGATGATATAGTGTTTATATCTACGACAAAGAAGTTGAAGGATTAATTAGTTGAGTTCATGCATTCAAAATTTGAGATGAGCAAGATTGGAGAGCTGACATACTTCCTAGGTCTGCAAATCAAGCAATGGCGCAATGGCATATTTTCGAATCAAACTAAGTATGCAAAGAACATGATTAAAAAGTTTGGGATGCAGAGTTCTAAGTGACAACAAGACAAGTTGTCTAAGGATACTGAAAGAAAAAATTGTCGATCAGAAGCTCTACAAGATTATTATTGGAAGTATATTGTATCTCACTGCTAGTAGACCCGACATCGCATTTAATGTTGGTGTTTGTGCTCGATTTCAATCATCCCCAATGGAATCCCACTTGAAGGCAGCAGAACGAATCTTGAGGTATATTCATGGAACGTCGATTATGGTATTATAAGATATCATCACTTGATCTAATTGGATTCACTGATTCCGATTGGACCAGATGCTATGATGACCGAAAGAGTACGACGGGAGGATGTTTCTACATTGGTGAGAATTTGATAGGTTGGAGTTCAATGAAGCAAAGTTCGATTGTTTTATCTACTGCTGAAGCGGAGTATGTAGCAGCTGAAAACTGTTATACGTATTTATTATGGATTAAGCAGAAGTTGACTGATTATGGGATTGAGAATGAGTTGTTTGTACTGTGGTGTGACGACACCAGTGCAGTTAATATCTCAAAAAATCCAGTCCAACATGGTCAAAAAAAATATATAGAGATTTGATACCATTTATTCGAGAGCTCGTGGAAGCTGAAGTGTGCAAATTATTGCGTATTAGAACTGATTTTCAAAAGGTAGATATCTTCACAAAAGCCTTGGGTTCCGAACGGTATGAAAAATCGAGAAGGAAATTAGGTATGTGTTCATACCTTAACTAATTCAAATTGTTGAAGGAATTATGTCCAATATTCATGGGATTTTATTTGGATATATTTTGGAATATTGGATATTTAAAAGAAAGGAGAAAAACGTGGCTTGATTTTATTGGAAAGGAATTATATAGGCTTTATAAATTATGCAATCTGCGCACCTTGGGCAAAGATATCGATATTGACACTACCCTCTGACACACTCACGCGTTTGTTCTGATTGAGTGTGTTATGGTGGCGTGTAAAGGGTTTTGATACACCCTGTGTCTATATCAATTAGGGTTAGAAATTGTGTGTATCATCCCTCATTTCTCCCAAAAATTTCGAAATTGTGAAAAACTTTCTCTCAAAATTCAAAATTGGTGAAAACTCGTTCGGGAGGTGCATCCTGAGATGTTAAGCCAAAGATATCATTGAAGAAGAAGTCTGGTGCTTATAAGAAAGGAAATAAAGAACTGAACACACTATTCTAGTTCTTGAACCATCAATTAATGTGGAAGTATAGAATAACCTGTTCGTGAGGTTGAGGTTCAAGAAACCACTGTTGTTCATGAAGAGGAAACTACTTTCATAACCTCTGGAGATCGTCCTATATATGAGGGAGTTGAAGGGTATATTGAATAAAATGTTATTGTTTCCCAAATCGATCTCAACCAAAAAGCAACGATGGAAACTGGAAATACGGGTACTCAAGATGAAATTGATAGGATCATTGATGAAATTGTTGAAGAAGTTACTGGTGAGGAAGAAGGACATGCATAAGAGGTTGTTGTTGGTGCTGAAGGAGATGTTGTTCCAACTAATGGTGGTGCAAATGATATACAACTGCAGAGGATGCCCCTGTTTCTACTGAAGCTGAAAGTGAGCAGATTCCTGAGCATGTGACTGGAGTTGTGCCTGGAAATGATAACCCAAAAGAGACCCATCCCGCCGGTGCGGAAGGTGAGCTGAATGAGACCGGTGATGTTGGTGAGGAACTTGAGGCTATGACTGCTAAAGGAGTCGGAGATGATGTTCACATTAAGCATCAAGAGAAGGTCGGAGTTCGATATGATGAAAGCAATGAGAAAGATATGGACCTTGATTCTGTTAGTTTGTCCTATGCTCTGGACCGTCTTTGGAAGGGAAGTTCCGATGATCATCGAGAGCCGATCCTCAACCGGAGCCGTCTCATCCACCGAAACAGAGACTTCAGAACTCGAAAGCTCCTGTTGGAGTTCGGGAAGAAAAAGCCCTAAATAAGACATTATTATGCCTCCGGACGAAGGTATGCACTTGAAATCCTTGCCGGTAGAACCTTTATTGTTGAAGCTCAATTTGTTCGCAAAGCATATACAGAAATTGGGTTCCAAGCTTTTCTGGAGGAACATCATTTGTTGTTTTGGAAAAATGGTCTTGACCATTATTGTCCAAGATTAGTGAAGATGTTTTACGGTAATCTAAGTGGCAAATTGTTGGATCCAACCTCTCTTTGGTACTATAAAGTTTACATGTGTGGAAAGATGTTGGAGCTCAGTCCCGTAGTGCTCAATCCACTGTTTATTACTGTCTGCCAACGATGTGGATAAGTTGTTGTTCAAATTGCTTAGGAAGTCAAAAAGGGAGATTGCACAGACAATTTCATCTAGGAATGTTGTTATTTTTTGCCGTTCTGGAGTAACTACAACTATGTTTACTATGAAGTATCAATGTTTATTCTGATTTTGTGGATGCAATGTATACCCGACTATAAACAACATTACCATCAACCATGACATGGGTACATTAATTTATTCCATTGAAAATTATTTTGAATTGATTAATTTTGAATTTTTGGTGGTCAAGAAGATGATAGATTTTTGTTTGGATTCGCAAGTGGAGTGGACTCGATTGCCCTACTCGGGTTTGATTAGTTTGTATCTCTTGTCCTACGGAATTCACCCTGAGCCGAAGGAAGACGTGTTTGTTATCCAATCTTGCCTGGCTCAATCCAATCTGAAACAACACCACAACGATTTTTTGCATAGTGCCCCTTTAGATGCTAAAGGCAGACTTGCCCGTAAGGAATTTCTCTAGGATGTGATGAAGGAGCATACTGTGTTTTCTGCCGCCTTGATTGAGCAAAAGAGGAGAATTTCTCAGGCCTTGCGACTATTGCCCCGTTCTGGTGCCCCTGGAGAGGAATTGGAGAAAATCCAAGATGATGACGATGTTGTTGATGATGAGGCGTAGCCCTGACCCAACTCTTTTTGGCTATGGCTGCAATGCAAAGGGGAGTGCAGCTAAAGCAAGCCAAGGGGAGCAGGTGTTAAGGGGGAGAGCCTGATGTTTATTGGTTCATGTTTTATTCTACCTGGTTTATTATGGTGATATTTTTTGAATTGTTGGTTGTAGAAACACTCACTTGATTTGTCCAAGCCGTCTGTGGCATGTGTTATTGATGGCTTGTAATAACTTGATTGAACTTTTCTTTCTCATACCTATATGTTTGAATGTGTGTGGGTAGTACTCTGTCTTGCTGCTTAGTATGCCTTGTCTCTTTGCCAAAAAGAGAGAGATTGTTATATTTAGCAAAAAGCCAAAACTCTTTTTCGCTGTTTTGGTAATAAGCATACATCAATCAGGTTGTCGCAGTAGCTGTGTGACCAAATAGCCACCTTTGGCTAGGTCAAACATGTTGGACATTTAATGTATTGGAAAAGATTGACTTGTCCCATGTAAAGGATGTACAGAAGATGACACTTGCGTGTTGCACTCGTCCCGGAAGACATTTATTATCTCGTACTCGTTGTCATAAAAAATACAAATATATTTTTTTATTATTGAATTAAAAAAATAAAAAATACATCATATCATATCTATATTTGACAAGAGACTTAATTCGTGCACTACAAATTTTCAGAATTTATTTTTAATATTTTAATAGTTTTAAATAAATATAAAATTATTTTAGATAACTAAAATTTATTGAAAAAAAAACTAGGCTAATAGAATTAGGGTTTGTTAGAATGATACAGGGCTAGATTGGGTAAATTTAAATTATAGAAAGCTTAATCTAATAAAATATTAGGATTGGATTGATCATAGTTGAAGAGATTAAATGAAATAATCAACTTAAAAAATGTTCACAAAAAAATAAAAATAAAAAAATAAAAAATGAGAAAATAATTTACATCCGAGACTGCATAGATTTGGAAAACATTGATTTCAACTTTGTTATCGGTGGGATCAATCAAAAAGTTTCAGGGAATATTTGTGATTAGTTGTTGTTTCAATCCAACGATAGGATTTGTGATTGGATATTCGTAGTTCAACCAGAATTTTACAGAACGTGAAAGATTTTTTAGGTTCGTTTTCTTGATCTTAATTTTGTGATTTTAGTTGGTTGATTGAGTGATGATTGATACGTATTTATATGTACTTGAAGAGATCTTATATACAATTTGATCATTTTTTTGATCCGGTTGATTCATAATTATTTTCTTTATGATGAAAGGTTTTCCACATTAAAATTTATCGTATTTTTTTCATATTTTATTTGCGAATATTATTTGTTATCGTTCTTCATATTCTTGCAAAAAAAGAAGATTGTGTTTTTCTATTAATATATATAGAGAAATTCTTTTAGTAAAATATTTTGTTTAATTTTTATAATTTTAGACTTGATTATAGAGAAATTAACCATCCTATTATATTGGTTCTATTATTCTTATTATTATGTATTTTTTTTATTTTTTTTTTGTTTCCACTACAAGAAAAAATTATTTTTGTAACAAAACTTTTTTATCTTTAAATCTATTTTTTCCGTTACTAATGACATTAGAGACGAAATTAGGAATGGAATTACGTTAGCTACATGAACTTTAGGGACGGAATTCCGTTACAAATATATTATTTTATTGTAGTGTTCTACCGATAAACTCTAATATTTCACTACAAAAAAATAATATATTTGTAACGGAATTCCGTCCCTAAACTTCACGTAGCTAACGTAATTCCATTACTAATTCTGTCTCTAATGTCATTAGTAACGGAAAAAGTAAATTCAGAGACAAAAAAATTCTGTTACAAAAATGATTTTTTCTTGTAGTGTTTATACCGTGATGCAGAAAAAGAAATCGCCGAAAAGGTAGAAATAAATAAAGAATACAATGTATATAAATTTAAAAAAAAAACTATTACAGTTTAGAGTATAATATTACGATATTCTTTTAATCTTATATGTTATGTTCAAATCAAAATATTTTAAATTTCTATTTTTATTATGAATGAATCAATAAGGAAGAAAGAGGAGAATGAAAAGAAGAAAAATAAATAAATAAATAAATAAATAAGAGATAAATAAATGATGAAAATCATCATGTATGATATTTTGTTTTTTTATTTAATTAATTAATTATAATTAATATTATGTCCATATTTTTTAAAATTGTCCATTGTGTTCTTTTTATTTTTACTAATTAATTTTTAATTTTTATGTATATGTATTTTTTTTCTAATTGGTTTGGTTCTAAATATTATAATTAGTATATTTATAAATTTTGTAGATTGTGTCCAAATTCTGAGTATTTTAATTTGAAAAATATGGTAAGAATTTCATACAAAACATTATACTAATATATATATATATTTATATTTGTAATTTCAATCTTATGTATTTTTTAAAAAAATTAATTTGATTTTGAATAAATCAAAAAATATTATTAGTCTCTTTAAAATTAAAATTTTTATTTTTGTCTCATTAAAAAAAATTATCAAAATTAGTCTCACATAAAATATAAATTATCAATTTTGGTTTCATTATTTAAATTTTAACGGTTTATGCTGATATGACTTTAACGAAAGCTAAAGTGACGGGTAAATCAGTTCGAATACGACCGTGTTTGACCGTGTTTGGTATAAACACGCCCGTATTCTAAAATTTATATTTAGAATTTGTGACCGTCAATAAAAATGGCTATAATCTTTTATTCACACACTCGTATATATACCCAAGAAAAAAAATAAGTGAATAAGAGAAAAACTTTTTCAACACTAACAGGCTTTTTGGAGGGTTTTTTTTTTTATGTGGTTTTTAGAAAAATAAATAAATAATAAATGGGATTGCATTTCATTGGATAGAACATGACGAATTCGATGAACGATTTGTGGATCTGTTATACTGGAGGTTTGGATTTTGAATTTCTTTTAAAAAAAATTGAATTAATATAATACATCATCATTTAATTGTGTGCTAATCTTGATCGTACATAAGTTTAAAAAAAAATATAGAAAATTTTACACTTTTTGGTAAATAAAAAAAAAAAATGATATACTTTTACTAAAATAAAATAGGAATAAATATAAATGACAATAAAAAAAAGTAAAAATAAATTTAGATAATAGCTGAAGTACTTGCATAATGTGATATAAATATATATATTATATAATATTTTTAATATAAAATTAAATTTTAATAGTATAATACAAAAAATGAATATTTTATTTAATATTATTTAGAAAAAAAAAAAGAATAATAACACACTAAGTACTTACTAATTTTTGTAAAATTAATATTTTTAGATCGTTTGTGTTTGTTTAGGGATTTGGATTTTGAGTTGGGATTTAAATAGTAAAAATTTTGAATTTGAATAGTTGTATGATGTGATATAAATAAGTTGTGATGTGATATTTTGAATGTAAAATTGATTTTTAGTATAATATAAAAAATAAAAAATAGGTGTTTGATTTGATATTTTTTTTGGGGGGGAAAAAAAAATTGGATGAATAGTGTAAATCCAATCCAATCCCCCAAACAAACACTAGCCTAGCTACCTACTTGTACCTATCTATCTATCTATCTATCTATCTATATCATCTATCTATACATATATTTTATCTAACATGAAACATATGTTCTGTGATCTTAGAATACCGATAAACACGCCCGTGTTTAATTCTGCCATGATAAAAATAATTCTAAGGTTTAACATGATCGTGTTCGATTTGATTCAACTGTTATTTCAACTTTTGTTTACAGCCACGTCAGCACAATTCGTTAAAATTTAAACGATGAGACTAAAATTAATGATTTATATTTTGTATTAAACTATTTTTTATAATTTTTTTGAATAGGACAAAAAATGAAAATGTTAGAATTTCAATGGGACTAACAATGATATTTGCTCTTTTAAATATTATATTCTAATACTAGTTTGCTCTATCTGCGAAAAACTATGTAATTTATAAATAAAATGAACATACTTTTTGTGGATAGATGGAATATCGTTTTCAACTTTTAAAATGAGTTCAAATTTGAATTTTTTTTATTTGAAAATTCATTTATAAAATTAAATTGATTTTTAATATATAAAAAATTTATTTTATTTTAGCATTTCTATTTTTTTTATTCTGTACATTATTTTTAATTATCTACGATGTTATTTTTATTTTCTAGTAATTGTTATGTACTTTTTTCTAATTGTTTTATTTTTTAGCATTATATTCTAATTATTTTTTAAAAAACAATTGTACGTTATGTTTAAATTTTGACTATTTTAATTTAAAAGAATATTTAGAAAATTCATATCTATAATAATTTTTAATATATAGAAATTTTATTTTGATTTGCATATATTTATTATTATTGTATATGTATTTTTAAAAAATATTTAAAAAATTCATATACAAAATTATGATAAATTTTAATATATAAATTTTTATTTTTATTATAGTAGTTTTCATTCTTATTTTATCTAGAATATATTTAATTATCTATTTTATTATTATTACTTTTTATATATTAATTTTTAAAAATTTTTATTATATATATCATTTTTCAAATTTATGTAATACGAGTAATATATTTTATATATATCAAATTATAAATATTATTTTATAAAAATATTAAATCTGTATATAATTTAATATAAAAATAATAAGTTCATCCTAGTTATAAAATACGCTAAAAAGTATTAAGTATAAATGACCAAGTGAATAATAATTTTAAAATTAAATTAAATTTATTTTTCTTGAAATATTTAATTTTTGCTCGTTCCTTTTATAATACTTCCTCTTTTCGTTTGGGCACGCGCATTTAGACAATATAGATTAGTTTTTTTAGATAGTGATGATTAATTATTTCATAATTAATTTTTTAAAATATGTTTAAGTATTTTTAATATTATATGTTAAAAAAAATATATAAAATATTGATATAATTTTGTAAAAAGTAAAATTTAATATAATATAAATAAATAAAAAATTTATTTATTATCATAAAATAGTTTTTATGAAAAATTTTAAAAATAAATAAAAATATTTGTTAATCGATAAAAAAAAAAGGAAATTGGAATGAATCAACACGTAAAAGTTTAATTATTAAATTTATTCAAAATTGATAAATTTACAAAGTAAAAAGAAGGCGTCTTTGTAGAATGGATAAATAAAAATAAAAATAATCTCTGATGGGAGAGTAATATATTATAAAAACACGTGGCAATGTATGCCACGTAGATACAACAACTAGTAACATATAAAATTGACAGCGACATTGGTCTTCTATCGTATAATGAATGTCTTCATCAGTCAAACTTATACAACTATAGACCTTAAATGCGTTTCCATTTTGCTGCCTTATCTATATACAACGTGTAAATAACACCAACGCGTCGGTGCTGATTATTACAGTATTAAATAGTTAAAAGTCCGATTTCATTATTATTATTATATGGTATGGTGTTTAAATAGATACCAGAAAAGTATGAAAATAATTGTGCCGTGTTTTTTATGAATATATTTTCTCTTATATACTCGAAATGGTCACTTGGATTAAAATTCCTCTGAGCTAAGACACATTTAAATTTAGTCCCTTTTGATTTTCATAGTGCACTGCACTCCCTACTTTTAATTTCAAGTTACACTTAACTCCTTAGTACTCATTTTACACCTGAAATCACAATATAATGTTACGAATATTGTACGTACTTCTGTTAATTTTATATAGACCTACATTATTTAATTACATACTCCAAAATTATCCCACCGTACAAAGAAAATGTCAAATCATATGCCTGGAATTATTTATTTATATATTGAAATCTGTTACAGAAATTAAAAAAAAAAATTCTAATAAAACCCATCATCTAAAGTTGTAGCTTGGTTATTTTTTTAAAACTCATCTCTTATCAAACTACCATTTTCTGTCGAAACCCCCCGTCAAAGTAATTGCCGTCAAGCCTCATCGTATAAACTCTTACCGTCGTTGGAAGTCTCCACTCACCGGCCAGAGCTCCGTTCCCGCTCGAGATGTCGAAAAAAACATCCACCTCAAAGCGGAGTTTGAAAAATAAGTTAAAGTTTATATTTTTTGTAAGATCAAGTTTTTTAGTCCATGGTGTACTTGGATTTTTATTTTATTTGTGTCTCAGTTGAGTTTGTACAAGATTTGTAACGGGTCATTTTACTTTGATATTGTATTGTACCATCGGGTCAAATATGAGTTATTTTTATGTGTATAAATTTTATATGATCTTATTGTCTTTAAAAGTACATTTATTTGCATTTTTCTAAATTTATATTTATAGTAAAATAGTTGAGATGTGAGGTGGGCGGAGCTTCTTGTTTTCTTCAAATACAGTAGACAAAGTATTTTTTTTCGGGTGATTTTTTAAGTATTAAGGTGTTGGACGATGCCTTTTTCATGAAGTTGGTTAGGGTTTAGGGTTATGAATGTATCTATTTTGTCGATTAATAAAATTTTTGTTTGTTCTTTATATTATTTTCGAGTGTCTCTCATTGCCTTTGGTGTGCCTTGATTGTTGATTTATATGTCTCAAATTGAAGATTACTTATTTTTCGTATGCCATAAACTTGTGTTTGTGTTGGGTATACTCATGAAGACATATTTTTGTTGAAATAATGGCAGACCCGAAAAAGAATACAAAGATCTTACCTCTAGATTATCTATACATTTGTTTTATATAAAGATGACTAAACTTAAGAGACTGTACATATGCCAAGGTAAGAGTCTCGACTGTACGCACTTGTATGCATAGCTGAGAGCTACGCTTTAGACAATAAAGACCGTTATCTACCGGGCGGCTGGCACCCGAATTCGATGAGGCCAAGACTTGAGGGCTAAAATTCCTGCAAGAATTTTAGTAAAGGGCATCGGAAGGTCTGTCTAGTCCAATCTGAATGTTTAGGATGCAATTTGTTAGAGTTGGATTGATGGATACCTTAGATTTGTGGTTAAATAGGGGTACTTAACCGTTGATGTTATATTTTAAAGTAGACTTTGTTGATCACCAACTATTTTAAACTAACGAATGATATTTTAAAAGGTTGCTTATATATGCTTACATCCTGGTCATGTATACATCTCTATTAATTATAGGTAATCCAAAATTTCTAATTTATACCTCTATACGTTTCTCGGCACCCAAATCACTGCGCAGATATACTGGAGGGGAACAAGTACCTATAAAAGTAAATAATATACTTCAGTTAGGAAAATTCCATAATTGAGTGTTGAAAAATCCCTAGAGCGAGATCATATACCCCTATGGTGATATTTGTACCTTCATATTTAATTTATATACCTCTTAACTAATTGAATCTACTCGTATGAAGGAATGTGATCTCTAAGTAATTTTACTCAGAATCGGTGTATATTGAGAATATGTGTACTCATAAAATTGTCCTAAAAACACCGATGGACCGATGACAAGTCCACATCAATGACTAATATATTCGCTACATTGTGGAAAGTCCAATATGTCTCACAATTAATATTTTCTATACCTTTTAGTCCATTTACTCTCTTTGGGTGTTACTTCTTACTATCAGAAATGCTTGGACGGACAATCACATTATAAAGAACGTGTTAGATAATCATTTATGCAGTGACTTCAATATATCTACTATTATGGATCATCTCAACATATTTTATTTCATATATATCGTAAGTGACATTCTTCATCCACCATTGAATGCATTGATAGATTTTTTTTGTATGTCATCTCAGAAGAATTTCTTACTGCACACTGCGCAGAAAGTGGATATGATGTAATCATCTCGTAGTTTTTTGATCTAAAAACAATCATTGACAAATTTTGGCCATGTTGGTTGAATACCCATGTTCACATTAATAATACTTGCACTCAAATATGAATACTTCCATACAAAAAGATGCGATTGCTTACTCGTACTATATATACCTTTGGTATTAATGAATATACTTCTCAAACATCGTCAAATACTTGCATTGTCATTATAAAAACTCCGTCGAAAAAATTAAATGCCTACACATGATTCAATGTTAATGTAATTTAAGATAAATGACGGAAACACATTGTGGTCATGTTATATCGTAAGGAGTATTTTGGGGACACAAATGACCTCAATTATTACGTTGAATTTAATAAGTCAAGCTCTATATCTAGTGTATTGTTGTTGTTGATAATTGTTATTCTTGATCAGATTTTATACATCTACAATAACTTTAATGTATTTTTGTTGTGAATCCATATACCCCATAATACAAATAATTTGCAATTAATTCGTAATGAACATACCACACATATTAGTTGTGTACAATGAGGAATAAAAGAGGAATATCATCTAATTTTGAAATCATTCAATATTGGTCTCGTACAAACAATTCCGTTTAATGTACAATCATAAAAAAATAAAAAGAAATTCCAATCATATCATGAGAAATCAAAAATTGCTAAGCTAAATCCTCCATGCAACTTTGTCGGTTCTGTCCTTGGCGACCACAACGACCATATTTTTTAGATTGTTTTACCTGTTGTGATTTAAACCGTATTATTTTGGCCGAGTTGGTTGGATAGATGTTGTAGGAGGAATTATTTTTAGCTGGGGGTTGTTCTGTGCCACATCCATATCATGAGTCGGCACCGGGTTAATGGGTTCTTCGTAAGTAACTTTGTTGAAAACGGACGTCCATTGTTTCTTGTGGTGCATCGGATATCTCTGCATTCCATAGAAGAAATGTAATTATCTTGTTACACATATCATAAAAAATGAAACATACATTCTACATATACATGTGTGTGGAAGTTGTCCACTAAGTGCCAGAGACAATATACGTGGTGGCTCCGAAAAATACGACGGGAATAAATTTTAGAAGTTCTGAGTGTCTATCTAAAAAATATATTCTTTCCGATTTTACTAAATATCAACGTGAAGAAACAACCTTAACCTCCAACAAAACTATTCCCAATTTTCATTATTTTCGACAAACACGACTGCATAGCAACAAGATGTTATGAACATACAATCTAAAAGCATATGGAATATATACCAAGGTTCATACATGAATATTCGTAGTACATATAAACCAAACCAAGGAATTTTCTTTAAAAATAAAGCATATAATATCAGACAACATAGGTATAAGATTAATAAATATAGGTATGCTCCACCAGAAAAAAGTTTTATGCGAAAATGGCGACACATACTACCCATGAAATCGTAACAGCCTCCTTAATTTTTTTTCTATACATACTATCCTCTACTGTAAAAAAATACCACATGTTGTGCAAATCATCTCGAACAAAGCATAATCACAAAAAGATTAGTGAAATAATAGTGAAGATGATCGATCATACCGGAATTTCTATCTTCGTCTTCATTGGAACGTGGGTAGGATCGATCGTGAACCTAACAACACCATTTTAATCAACCAATAAAATTACAACAACAAAAGAACATTCAAAATCGAAACTTCCTTTCACCAGTGGTTTCCTCGTGTGAAATAAACCTAAAGTTGGAATTTGGATTCGACATTGTCATAGATCACGCACAAATAAAACAGAAAGTTGAACGCTGAACGAGAGCTCTTCGTGCAACAATGCCCTAATGAGGAGAGAGAAATATCGTAATGATAAAATTTGAAGGAGATGAGGGTAATATTGTAATTGGAATTAGGGTAGGGAGTTAATACTAATATTTATTATAAAGTGTGGAATGCAGTGTGTGTGAAGTTTCAGTGGGGACTGAATTTAAATATCAAAATAAGTTTAGGTAGTTTTATCCGATTGTCCGTAATCAAAATGTTCTTATAATAAATTAAAATAATTGATTTTTCTTTTAGCGGGAATATAAACCGTCATACTAAAGAGTATAAAAAGAGTTTAAAAAAACAATAATATTATATTTTCTATAAATACATGTCATACTTTAACTATTCAATCATATTGTTCTTATAATAAATTTGATAGGATTTGATTCACACTTAGGATGCAAGTGAGATGAGTTGTAGAGATAATATGAGTTTACAGAAATGAAAGAGAGGATTGAACGTTATTGAGAACGGTTTCAACGATTACTTTCTGTTTTTTGTTTTGTTTTGTTTGTTTTTGTATTTGATCTGCGAATTGAATGCAGATTGATGAGAACACAAAAACAAGGGTCTGTAAACCTATCCAAGATGATAGAGTAACTTTGATTTTGTGATTTTTCATTCTAGTTGTTCAATTGATTGTGATTTGTGCATTTTGTGTCGATTAGATCTGTAGGTATTCTGTGAAATAGGAAGATTAATGTGGTGTGTGGGTTGTAGTTTGTGGTATTGCCCAACAAGTGGCGCCGTCTGTGGGAAACCTCTCACACACCTAGACAATCACTCTTCCTCTCTCCCAACTCAAGATAAAACAACAAGAAGGTTGAGTCATTGAGTTCAGATTGTGCCAACCATGTCTACAATGAAATTTGATGTGAAGAAACTCTCAGATACGACAGATTTCATTATATTGAGGGAAAAAGTTTTAGTTCTTCTTACCCAACAGCGGTTAGAGTCAGCGGTTCAATCGATTGAAGGGGATAAAGGGAAGCTGAAAGTTGAAGATGCAATGTCTATGAGCAAGAGGGCTAGAAGCTTCATAGTGTTCTGTCTTAGTGATCAAGCTTTGCGAGAAGTTTTAAATGAACCTACAGCCCTAGGGGTGTGGGAAAGATTAGAGTCAATATATAACCAGAAAACACTTGTGAATAGGTTATATGTCAAGAAAAGACTCTTTACATTCAAAATGACACAAGATCATCCAATTCTCAAACAACTTGAAGAATTCAACAAGTTTGTTACAAGTGTTGAAAGTGTAGGTGTTCAAATCCAAGAAGAAGATAAAGCTCTACTATTAATCTCACAACTCCCTAAGTCCTTTAAGCCTTTTACTGATGCACTCCTATATGTAACAAGGGAAACCATCTCCTTAGATGAGGTTTAGATGGCAATCAAATCAAAAGATCTACGAAATCTTTGTGCTAAAGATCTAAACCAAGTGGTTGTTGAAGGCTTGTACGCAAACAAGTCAGGCGCAAACAAATTCCAGAAAAGAAAGTTTAATACAAAAGAGAATCAGAAGCCTAATCTACATCAGTTTGGCGATAAGAATTCACACTCTAACTGCTTCCATTGCCATCAGAAGGGACACTTGAAGAGGCAATGTCCAAAATGGAAAGAGATGGTTGCAAAGTTATCAGCAGAAAGGGACAATATGCATAGTGTGAACCAAATTAATAACACAAGGCTTGAAGAAGGTTATGAGTTAACAATGTCATTGTGTACTACACTCAAGCAAGCTGAGGGAGATTGGATTATAGATTCTGGGTGCTCTCTACATGTGACACCAGTTCTGAGTTGGTTTTCAATTTAAAAATGAAAGATGAAAGATCACTTTTATTGGGTAATAATCAGACCTGCAGCATTAAGGGGGTTGAATCTGTAAAGATAAGGATGTACGATGACAGAATAAGGACTCTAAGGCAAGTTAGATGTGTTCTTGAACTCAAGAGAAACTTATTATCACTTGGGTCCTTGGATTCAAAAGGATATGTCATAAAATTTAAGAATGGAAAGGTTTCAGTACAACAAAGAGATGAAGTTGTAATTCAAGGAGATAGAAAAGATGGATTATACTACTTACTGAGGGACTCAGTCACTGTAGAAAGTAATGTGACTAACTGCAAGAATCTTAATATGATCTGGCATGCAAGACTTGGCCATATAAGGGAAAAAGGTTTGATAAAGCTGATTAAACAAAGGAAGCTAAAAGATGGCAAACCCTCTGGAATGGAAGTGTGTGAGGAATGTATTTTTGGGAAATCGAAAAGAAAGCCATTTCCCATGGCAACTCGCACTTCTAAAGGCATACTAGAGCACATTCACTTGGATCTTTGGGGCCCATCCAAGGTGTTAACAAAAGAAGGGGCAAAATATTTCATGACTTTCATTGATGATTACTCAAGGAAGTTGTGGGTGTATCTACTAAAGACAAAATATGAAGCTTTCATGAGGTTCAAAGAGTGCCTTGTAAATGTAGAAAACAAAACTAGGAAGAAAGTCAAACATTATAGATGGATAATGGACTTGAGTTCCTCTAAAAAAAGTTTTTTGAATTCTGTAAATCAAGGGGGATATCAAGACATAAAACTGTTCTGGGAACTCCCCAACAAAACAGAATAGCTGAGAGAATGAATCAGACTTTACTAATAGGGTCAGATCATTTCTCAGTAGCTCAGGTCTGGCAAAGTCCTTTTGGGGAGAATTGGTTCATACATCTGCTTACCTGATTAACAGATGCCCTAACACAATTTTGAACTTCAAATCTCCTCAAGAGTTGTGGACTTGAGTGTCTCCATCATATGATCATTTAAAGTCAGTAGGTTGTATGGCTTATGTGCATGTTAAGCAAGAAAAATTGGAGCTAAGGGCTCTTAAGTTAGTCTTCATAAGGTATCCTCCAGGAGTCAAGAGGTATAAACTTTGGCTTTGCAGAGAACAAAGGTTCATAGTGAGTAGAGATGTAACTTTCCATGAGTGTATATATCCTATGAAGATACAAGATGGAGTTATAAAAGAAGGGTCATCTGAAGAGACTCATGAAAAAGTTATAATGGAGGTTCCAAATCAGCTATTACAAGAAACTGATACACCAACACCTATTAGTACTGCATAACAGCTAAGTATTTATCAGTTAGCAAGAGACAGAAGTATAAGGCAGATTTTCCCACCTTTGAGGCATAGAGAAGGAGATTTAGTGGCTTTTACACTATTTGTTGCTCTTGAGGTGGAGAATTATGAGCCGAAAATATACATGGAAGCTGTTACATGCACTGAGAAGGAAAATTGGATTGTGGCAATTCAAGAGGAACTTGAGTCACTCTTGAAGAACCAAACTTGGGTGATTGTAAACAAACCTAAGGGGCAGAGACTGATTGGTTGTAAGTGGCTATTCAAGAAGAAGTTTGGTGTAGATAAATCGGATCAAGTGAGATATAAAGTGAGGCTAGTTTCAAAAGGATTGTCACAGAAAACATGAGTGAATTAC
Organism: Andrographis paniculata; assembly: GCF_009805555.1. Lineage (NCBI taxonomy): Eukaryota > Viridiplantae > Streptophyta > Magnoliopsida > Lamiales > Acanthaceae > Andrographis > Andrographis paniculata. The sequence goes on along the minus strand of NW_026137621.1, from coordinate 1,244,053 downwards.
ACAAAGATTTTTTCACCCGTAGTTAAACATTGTTCCATAAGGTTACTACTAGCTTTGGTAACACAGTTTGACTGGGAATTGCACCAAATGAGTGTTAATACAATATTTCTAGATGGGAACCTTAAAGAATAAATCTTTACACAAATTCCAGATGGGGTTCAAGTGAATGATGTAGAAGAGAAAACGTGCAAACTTCAGAAGTCATTATACGGGTTAAAACAATCACTAAGACAGTGAAATTTGAGGTTTGATCACTATATCACGTCATCTGGTTTCAAGAGAAGCTGCCATGATAGTTGTGTTTACTATAGGCATGAGAGTAGGGTATCTGTATTTTTACTTTTATATGTGGACGGTATGCTCATAGCAAGTAATTTTATGGAAGGAATATTGGACACTAAGGACATACTAAGAACTTAGTTTAGTATGAAGGATTTAGGAGAATATAAGGTAATCCTAGGAATTGAGATACAGAGGAACAGAGTACAGAGTATCACTAAACTCTCTCAAACTTCATATTTGGAAAGGGTGTTGTTGAGACACAATATGAACTTGTCAAAGTCAGTAAGTACACCAATTAAGCAAGGTTTAAAGCTAAGTGCAGATCATCAGCCTAAGACAGAGTCAGAAAGCAAGTATATGACAGATATCATACTCTAGTGCTGTTCAGAGTCTCATGTATTCCATGGTTTGTTTTAGGCCGGACCTTGCTCATGCTATGAGTGTTATCACCAGAATTATGATCAATCCAGGTAAGCTTCATTGGAAAGCAGTTAAGTGGGTGCTAAAGTATGTGAGGGGCAGAACCAGAAGGAGCTTAGTGTTAAAGAAGACATAAGAAATTTCAGAGCCTCTAGTCGGATTTGTAAATGCAGACTATGCATCAAATCCAGATACAAGAAAGTCATTGACAGGATATGTGTTCAATCTTTATGGTATAACCATAAATTGGAAGACCACTCACCAGAATGTGGTTGCACTTTCAACTACAGAATCATAGTTTATGGCCCTTACTGAAGTTATTTAAGAAAGCTTGTGGTTAAGAGGTTTTTTAGCTGAGTTTAGAGTAAAACAAAATAGTGTGACAGTGCATTGCAATAGTCAGAGTGCCATACACGTGGCCAAGTATCAAGGTTACCATGATAAAACCAAACACATAGATGTGAGGTTGTATTTTGTGAGAGACCTTGTGGAAAAGGAAGAAGTAAAGATTTTGAAAATTCATACCGATGTAAATCCTGCAGATAGTTTCACTAAGGCACTTCCATCTTCAAATTTTTAGATGTGCCTTAAATTGATTGGTGTAGTACGATTGAAAAGTGTTGCAGCTTCAGCTCAAGGTAGAGTTGAGGCAAACTGGTCAAGTTACCGATTGAGTCGGTTAAAAAGAGGATCACAGTATGTTCATCATGAGCTAAAGGTGGAGATTGATAGGATTTGAGCTCAGATTCACAGCCAGGATGCAAGTGAGATGAGCTGTAGAGATAATATAAGTTTACAGAAATGAAAGAGAGGGTTGAACGTTGTTGAGAACGGTTTCAATAGTTACTTTCTGTTTTTTTTGTTTTGTTTCCTTGTTTCTGTATTTGATCTGCGAATTGAATGCGGATTGGTGAGGAAACAAAAAGGTCTGTAAACCTATCTAAGATGATAGAGTAACTGTGACTTTGTGATTTTTCATTTGTGTTGATTAAATCTGTAGGTATTTCGTGAAAGAGGGAGATCAATGTGGTGTGTGGGTTGTAGTTTGTGGTGTTGCCCAAAAAAATTAATATAATTAATTTTTTATACCGTAAGAGCACAAATTCTAATATTAGATTGTACAATCAGAGCTTATAAAAATAATAATGTCGTGTTTTTTTTATAATGTATTTATAAATATTCAATCACAATATTTTTATAATAAATCAATCTAATTAATTATTTGTATTGTGAGAGCACAAAGTCTTTTAGAAACAATAAGTGTTGTTTTTTGTAAATAAATTATATGTTCTTTATAATTAATCACATTTATTATAAACTAATTGTACATTACTGTAGAAGAGATTATTAATATTTTTTAATTAAAAGAATATACCAAAGAAAAAATTAAAAATAGTATATTGCTTAAAACAATAGGAAAAAAATAAAATTAAAAAATAGAGAGAATAGCTACATAGATACAAAGAAAAAAAAAAGTAGAACAATTAAACTCCGAGTGAGATGATTATAATATTTGAATTTATTTCATAATATTACCCTTGTAATTCATCTTCGTCATTTGATTAAAAGATAATCTAATAGATTAAGATAAATCAAATCGATGTTGATTAATTCTAATAAGCAAATTAACCGCCATCACGAGAATTATTAGAAGACTAAGGAGAAGTAATCATCCTTCTATTAATCTATTCTAATTAGCACATGAAAATAATAATAATAATACTATCTAGTTTTTAATGGGTAAACTGATTTTTTTATTTTCGTAATTAGACCGTAATATTATTTTAGTCCAGTAACTTGAGCATGCTGCGAATTAGTCTCGTAAGCGAAAAATTTTCGCATTTTGAGTCCTTTTGGCACTGGAGATAACTACGTGGCACCCGCGTAGCTCGCCGGAGGACACGTGTCCGCCACATCAGCAACACCTAGCGGACATGCAGATTATTTTTTTCTATTTCTTTTTTAAAAATTTTAATTTATTTATGTCTTTTCTGTAAAAATTAAATATTTTCAAACAAAATTGAGAAAAAAATTTAAAAATTAAAAAATTAAAATAAATCCACGTATCCGCCGGGTGTCACTGTCGCTGACCTGGCGAACACGTGTCCAACGGCGAGCCACGCGAGTGCCACACAGGCATTTTTGGCGCCGAAAGACTAAGATTGCAAAAAAAAAATTTACTTACGGAACTAGTTTGTGACATGCTTGAATTACAAGACTATGATAAAGAGAGTCCAATTACGAAACTTAAAAATAAGTTTACAGAGTTTTAATTAATATAATATAAATTGAATTAATTAAAATTATATGCTAACCGTTTATATTTTATAAGTATATTGTATGAACATGCCTCTTATGGTGAGATGAATTGTAGTATATTATGTTCACTTTATATGCTCTTAGATGTATGTATTTTTTATATTAGGTATAAAAAATTATGTCAAAGATTAAAATAGAAAAATTCTCTTTGTCCCGGATGAAAGTATCGCTTTGGAATTTTGTAAAAGATTAAGAAATAATAATATTTTATTGATTAGTGGAAATATGTAAGAGATTTGGCATTTTTGTCATTTGAATTTACGTATAAAGTAATCATATACGTAATTGTATGCTTGTACTTTAAGTAAAAATGAAAGATATTTGGTATTAATGTATGATTACTTTTTACTAAAATATGAAATTGATACTTTTGAGTAGGACATATGAAAATAATATAAAATGGTACTTTATGTTAGGACGGAGGGAGTAACACTTTGTATTTAGTCTTGATGTTTTTGTAAGTAGATAAAAATATATCAAATGTTGGAAAATATGAGACAATAATTAAGAAGCAAGAAGAAAGCCGAGTCGATAAAAATCTCTTTCTGCAAAGCGAAATACGACTGATAGTGCTCTGGTGTATTCTTATCATTCTCAAAGGTAAAACGACTTATATTTACTCAAAGCAACGCTAAGGGTCATGTCTATTTATAGGTTCTTCACATAACAAAATTTTGAGAATTCTCTCTAGATATGGTATATCGATCATATCAAGAATCATACATGTGATATCAACATTAGATATGAAAATCAATGATAAGATATATCTTATCTGTTTAGTATGGATAGAATTTTCCAAGACTTCACTATCCAGTCCATGAGCTCACTAATTCGGCCCGATGTACGATTCGAGTTTACAACTCAATTCGACACATAATGATGTGATGTGGATAACTATGACATCCCGGACCGTAAGTCACGCAAGATCGGACATTTCGGGATTAGACTGGCCCCCACAGGTCAACACGTCAAGTCTGCAAGACCGGACGTGTCGCAATAATCATACCATCTAATCTATTTTTTATTCACCATAATTCAATTCTAAAAATAGGCAAAATGTTTAATCACTATTTAATTTTTTGAATTGTCAAAACAAGAATTATTACTCCCTTTGTCCTATAAGAAGGATACCATTTTTCATTTTTGTCCTTTCCAAAAAAAAAAGGATAACATTTCCTAATTTAGTAATTGTACTATCTACCTAACATAATTAATACCCTTACAACTTCCAATATATTACACAAATATCATTACTTTTTTATCACACAATCTAATAGGGGCATTTTTGTCTTTTTTACTATAAATCAATATAATACTAATATTAAAAAATATACGTGTAAAAAACAAATGTTAGTCTTTTTGCGAGATCGGAGGTAGTACATTATTTTATTTTTTTATAGTATTTGTAAAAAATCATGTCATGAAAAAATATTGAATAAACACAATTATATTGAATGATAATAATTCCTTGTGGGGTGCAGATCTCATGTTGATTCGGTCAAATCAATATGATGCTGATTTGACGGGATCAACATATGTCATAAAGGTAAACAATATATATTTATACATAATATATCATATGATGTGCTATAAGATATCATATGATGTATTATAAGATATCATATGCGGCTAGACCTTACACAACGCTGTTGGACATCCCTGACACTGTTGGGCTTCGCTCAATTTGGTTGGATCTCGATTGAGTTTTGTCATATAAGGCCTTATCAAATCGAGGTACTTCAAAGAGAGAGTACAGATACCCCTTTCAAACATGTTGAATAGACTAAATTTCTTAGGAACATCCGATAGTTTTTATAGGTGGTGTGACTTGATCGATTCTGAGATTTCTCGTTGTTGTGAAGCACTTGCGTTTTAAGGTGTAGGTCGCCTTAGCTCGTATCTTGATCTTTTCAATTGTTAGATTGCTTTTTGGACTAGGCCCTAATTTCTTGTAGTGTCGCTGATGAAAGAAAAACATTCAAAGAGGCCACATCGTATCGCTCTTATTGCTAGAAAATATAGTAAGTTTGACCTTTTTCACTACAATGCCAACATACAACAGCCACAACTAGTCGTGAGAGGCGAGGAGTTCCTTTGCTAGTAACCAATCATATTGACCGTAAAATCACCTAAGTATTGCAAGACTTGCACCAAATCTTGATCGTGAGGGCCAACAAAACAAATCTCCGCAAGTTTGACATATGACCTCTGTAATCACCCCGTGATAGATTTGAGGAGGCTCGATGGGAGGGTTCGTTGGATCTCCTACTGCACCATGGCCTGTGGGGACACAATGAGGTCCTTCAGGAAGTTGGAGGCTAGCATTGGGTGGCTGCATCACCGGCAATGAAGGAGGTGTTGCCACAGTTGAGGCTATTGCAAGCTGATTTACTCTCTACAGTGTACCGTCATGCCGACTCACTTCAAGCATATCCCCTATAAAAGAATCTGTGAAAAAACCACTGCAAATTGAGTAGAAGATGTATTTGGCATAGGACCAGGGATGTTTGTTAGATTCTACCCCCCTTACGTGTATGTAGCTGTAACACTAAACGTTTATCCGTTTGCACATACGCAATCACATGACCGCACACCTACCTCTCTCACGTAAACATGTTCGCAGGATAGAACGTTTTCTCTGCTTGTGCATACACAGTTGCAAGACAAAATGTTTGCCCTTCTCACGCATATTTGTTCGGGGGAGCGAACACCTGCCCTCTTTCCGCATACAATGTCGCAGGACCGAATGCTAGCTCCCCTTGCATCTATGTTAGAGCAGAGATGATGACTGCCCAAGAAGGGCTTGCGCCCATCATCAACTTAATTAGGTGTAGTTAATGTGCGTATCTTAATTACCTATATTGTAACGAAAAACTGCGTATCAAAGGTTGTTGATAACTGTAACCAATTTATGAATAGTTCAATAAGAATTAATTTTATTAAATCGATGATAAAATGCAAGTAATATAATTGAATCATCTTTTGAGTCAGACATCCACTCAATAGTTAGTCTCCCATTAATCATTTAACTATATTTTAAATACTCCCTTCTTCCGTCTCTAAGGGTCTCATTTATTTTTTGCATTATTGTACTTAACATTAAAAATATCCTTATATTTGTATAATTCTTTGCACAAATGTCATTATAATAGTATTACAAGATAATAATAGAAGTATTTTTGTCATTTTTCCTTGATTTGTACTATGTTTTTATATAACAATTAATATTCAAAAATCAACATGCAAAAAGTAAATGAAACCCTTAGGGCCGGACGGAAGTAATAATAAAAAATCCCTTTTTTAATTTACTGCATCGAACACAAGACAGTATATCACACAATCCCTGTTGAGACAGTCCATTCTCCTGTACCACATTAATTTGTACTGCATAGTAGATGAATTAATTGATTGACTGTACGACCGGTCATACATATAAAGGGGGTGATGCAGACTTTGTTCATACAACCACTAGTAATGGTTTCAATGTTGACAACCATCTAATTCTTCTGATATTAAAATAATTATGTAGGATGCTTTCAAACAATTTAGATTTTACAAACTGAAAAAATCATATGACTCACTGGATATTGTCATTACAAGTTTCAATGAATTGACCTCACAATGTTTAAATATTGCATTTTTAAGTTTTAAATATTGCATTTTTAAAGTATTGAAATCAAAGGGAGAGAACTAATACAGTCTTTCACAGTGTTTAAACATCGTATTTTAAGTTTGACAGTCTCCTAAATCAGCTAAGTGTTCCAATGGAGTTAATGAATAAATGCATTCAATGTCTAATTAAAAATACTAATATTAAATGAAATTGAAAATATTATGAAAAATTTAGATTATTAGAGTTAGGTATCTTTGTTGAAAAATCATTTATGTCTTCGAATCATAACCTACAGAGTGTTAGAAGAAGAATGATACGTGAGGATGCTATTCAACATTCTACACTTACAAATACTACCACTTTGTCACCATGGATTCTACGAAATGTGTCCCTATGTACTTATTGTGGTGCAATACTTTTTTACTATGAAACCATAAATTTTTGTTGTGGAAATGGTGCATTTGTTCTTGCTCCTCTTGAAACACCTTCTATACTCCAGGATCTCATAATGTATAACCATAACATGTCTGAACAGCTCATGCCCTATATTCGTACATATAACAACTCTTTTGTTTTTTCAACACTTGGTGTCAAGTACGACGTAAATATGTGTCGCAATGAACATAATTTGTGCATATTCCGAGTGAATGGAACAATGCAACATTTCATAAATTCATTAACTCCTACAATTGATAAGAAAAAAAAAATTCAACTCTATTACCACGACTTAAACACAGAACTTCAGACACGGCTAGAAAACTATCCGAATCTAATACCTGAGTTAGTTGCTATACTTATAAACACCTCTTACTTAAGTTACACAGTCTAATGTTTTTGCTGCTGATTTCTACAATCAAGTTTTAGAAAATGAGGAGAACAGTGAAACTACGAACAATCAAAGTATACACACTATTAACTTAACTACTTATCAGCTTAAACTTTTTACATCACGTGAAACATTTAAATTGTCCTAAATATTACATTTTCACATTTTTTTTTGTAGAATCAAAGAAAGTAAGGATGGATAAAGGCCGAATATCTATGAGAGAGTACTACTCATATTGATTACAAGTAAGACATTCTTGTCCAACTATTTTGCTACACACAGGATGTTTATTTCAACAATACGTAGTTGATCAATACATTAAAATAGAAACTCAAAGACTTGACTTCTTTCGGACTCAACAATCACAAAGCACATTTCGGCAAGATACATATCAAGGTATTCTAGATGCTTACAACAAAAACGGATTAAACAATTTGTCTATGATAGGAAAGTCTTTGGTGTTACCTTATTCTTTTATAGGTGGTCCCCGAGATATGCATTGTCGATACATGGATGCTATGGCACATATTCAGACCTTTGGAAAACCTGACTTCTTTATTATAATGACTTGTAATTCACAATGGCCAGAAATTCAATCTTACTTATCTAATTCTAACAGTACAACTAATCGACCTGACATTGTTGCACGAGTTTTTAGAGCCAAAGTTGAAGAAATCAAGCATGATATACTAAAAAAAAATGTTCTCGGAGTTGTGAAAGCTTATTCTTATGTAATTGAATTTCCAAAAAGAGGACTTCCTCATATGCATATGCTGCTGATCATGGATGGTAACTCAAAGTTAGATTATGTATCTTCCTATGACTCTTTTATTTCAGCAAGAGTGCCAGACCCATATCAACAACTTTCTTTGTACAAATTAGTTTGCAAGCATATGCTACATGGTCCTTGTGGAATATTGAATCCGGACAATGTATGCATGTCTGACGGGAAATGTAAAAACCATTACGCAAAAAAAAATTTCGAAGAAACAACTCATACAAAAAATGGATTTCCAAAATATAGAAGGTGTAACTGTGGATCTATTGCTTATGCGCGTGGAAGAATCTTGGATAATCATTGGGTTGTACCTTATAGTCCTAAATTGCTTGAAAAATTTGACTGTCATATAAATGTAGAAGTTTGTTCAACTATTAAATTTGTTAAATATTTGTATAAATATGTCTACAAAGGACACAACCGGTTTGCATACACAGTCGATGTTTCCACTGCTGAACAACCCGTTTACGAGATCTCAGCATTCTAGGCAGATCGCTGGGTAGCACCTCCGGAAGCATGCTGGCGTATTTTTAGCTTCAACTTAAATGAAATGTAACCTCCAGTGCATGCTCTTCAACTATACATACCAAATTACCAATACACATCATTTAAAACAAACAATTCCGTATCTACTATAATTAATTCCACCCTCAATCATAGAACAATGCTAACAAAATTCTTTTACATAAATGCACATAACTCAAATGCTAGAGCTTTAACTTTATTGTACCGAGAAGTTTCACAGCACTTTGTATGGGATACCAACACATATATGTGGAATATACGAAAACGTGGAACAACTATTGGAAGAATTGTAACTGCTCACCCAGCCGAAAATGAAAGATACTTTCTTCGTATGCTACTCCAATTTCGACGAGCACCGACATTTTTTGAAGACCTCAAAATTGTTAGTGGCATACAATATGAGAGTTTTAGGGCTGCATGTGTTGCATTCGGTTTATTAGATAGTGATAGTGGAATAATTGATTTACTTGAAGAAGCATCTCAATGTCAATTACTGTCAGCATTTGCCCAACTGTTTGCTACAATACTCATATTTTGTAGTCCAGCAGAACCTCAGTTGTTGTTAAAAATATTTTACCCTTTATGTATATCTGAAAACAATTTTTCTTCACAAACTAATACATCAAACTTAGAAACACAAGTTTCAGTTGTTGTAAATGGTTTCTTAGCACCACTCGGAAGTAATTTACATGACTTTGGTATTCAACAGTTACAAAGTGAAACATCTTCCCACTGTCAATAAATACAACAAGAAAACGTTAGCCACGACTCTATTTCCTAATCACAATTCCCGTCACGAGAAATCCTTAATCTTAAACAACAATTAGTTTATGATATTGTTATTGAAAAGTTCATCAATCACTCGTCATTTGTTTTATTGACGGTTCTGCTGGAAAAAGAAAGACCTTTCTGTATACCACTATACTTGTGTATGCGAAGAATGCAAATCTATTAGCAATCCCTGTAGCGACATCTAGGGTAGCAGCCTTTTTATTACCGACTGGGCAAACAACACATTCAAAATTCAAACTTCCATTAGACTTTATTGACAACAAAACATGCAACATAGCAAAACAATCTAATCTTGCCCAAGAACTAAGAAAAGCTTCACTAATTATTTGGGATGAAATCTCAATGGCACGACAAGAACTAATAGAAGCTCTAGACAACACATTAAAATATATAACGGATTGCACTGACACGTTTGAAGGAAAAGTGGTTATATTTGGAGGAGATTTTCGACAAATTACTCCAGTGATTCCCAATGGGACAAAAGAAATGTTAATTGAGGCGAAGTGTTGTTTCTTCGTACCTATTCAAAAATGCAAGTAAATTCCATCTTACTAGAAACATGCGAGCCAAACAAGATCTTGAATTCTCAAACTACTTAGAAACTATTGGAAACAATACAAGTCTTAAAAACAACAATGGTAAGGTCAGACTTCCGCAAGAAACACTTCTGAAGTTTGATGACAGAGTCTCCCATTCAAAAAATCTATCCTGCAACTCTCTTACACAATCCTTCATCAAACATATTTGTAAATCGATCAACTCTTACAACAACAAATCGCCTTGTAGATTTTATTAACGATAACATTCTTAAGAAAATGTCAGGAAGACAAATTACAGCTATAGGTCGTGATAATACTAAAGATAGTGATCAACAAGCTCATTACGAAGATTATCTTGCGACTACAACACCAAATGGAATGCCACCACCTACATTAAGCCTAAAAGTGGGGGCACCAATAATGTTGCTTCGCAACCTTGATCCAACAAATGGCTTGTCGAACGACACAAGAATGATATGCAAAAAAGTAACAAGAAATCTAATACAAGCCGAAATAATGATTGGACCTTGTTCGGGAAAGCTTTGTTTAATACTTCGTATTCCACTCCAGCCAAAGAATAAAACTGTATCGTCTATAGATTTTACAAGAATACAATGCCCTATCAAACTTTCCTTTGCAATGACGATAAATAAGGCTCAAGGACAAACCTTAGAACACGTGGGTATATTCATAGGTGATCCTGTTTTTATGCACGGTCAGTTATATGTTGGTTTATCCAGAGCAAAATCCTTCTTGTCATTACATATTATGATCCGACCAAAACAACCTTCAAATGGTATTGAACAATGGACTAAGAATATAGTTTACGACAAAATTCTACAGCTAGCCGGCATAACATAAACAAGATTCTATTATTGCTCTATCTTTATACATAACTACAAAAACAATTACGGTCCTTCTCTCCCTCTCTTTGTGCAGCTGTTGTGATAACATACGCCAAGCACTCTTAAGGCGTGCAATAAACACCCAACTCTCTACTTGCTGTGTCGACACTTCCAAACAGCCTGCAGGAAATTTCTTCAATTACAATGTTTAAATTTCTATGCAATTTACTAAAGTCTCTATTTCAAAATCACAATTTTGTACTATATAGTTTCTTTATGTTATGTAGCTACAACATCAACTTTTATAATTGACTTACTTAACCTTGTTTGTTATACCATATTCTTTTCTTTTTCAGAGGTTCATTTTACCTTCTTATTTCCTTCAAAAGTTCAGACATTTAGATCAACATTAATGACTGCGGTTCAACATTACATGAATAATCCTTAGATTAAAGAGATTCTAAACAAGAATTTATGTTGTGAAAACATATTTACATTTCAGATAATAACAAAGCATCTAGGACAATTCGCAGGGCACTCTATTTTTCTACTCGGAAATAGCTCAAATTGGAAACAGATCACTTCTCTACTCGATAAAACCGTAGGTAAATCCTTCACAAATATAAACGAAGATCAAAAATATATTTTTATTCCTTCCCCTATATTTATTTTAATTTATATATTCATATCATTTAATGAAATTTTGAAAATTCAATTACAATTATTTAAAGTTCCTTTTTTTAAAAAAAAATAAGGTTCTTGCCCTGTTATAAATATATTCGTTTATATAATATATTTTATTTTCTTCTCTCCTCTCTCCATCCGACCAACTCAATCAACAACTTCTTTTTGGTTTAAAAAATTATATATATTTATAACTCTTCACTTATTTAAATTTACATATTCATATTCATATAATGTAATTTTAAAAAAATAATTACAAAATTTATATATATCAATATACTATATCATTTTGTGGAGAATGATTTCTTAACAACACTAAAATAAATAAAGTCAAGAAATATTTCATTGCAATAATTATGTTTTTACCCAAAAAAAAAATTCTTTAAATTGGTTTGCTCAACACTTACCCCTTTATCTCCTCTTCGCAGCCCTACCAAAAAACGGTTCTACTCAGTCACCCAACCAAATCATCCGCATTATCTCCTGTTCGCATACCTACCGACCACCGGTTCTTCTCATTCACCCGACCAAATCATCCCTTCTATCTCCTCTTGTCATTCCGACCGACAGACGGTTCAACTACTTAACCCGACCCAATAATCTAGTGTTTCTCCCCCTGACATCCCTACCGGCTGGCGGTTCCACTCATTCATCCGACCATAAGAGCTGCCTTATCTCCTCTTGGCATACTACAGACTTACGTTTCACATCCTTCTAGCCGAACCATTCACCTTTTTTTCTATTGTTTTCAAAATACCTTCGTATTGTTCTCCTCCTTAAAACTGACCTACTCACACCCTTTCGCTTGTCCTTACCAACCTACCCAATGTCATTTCCTCTCCATGTTATCCGACCAACTCACCCCGTCATTGTCTTATTCTTATTCTCTCCATGTTGTACTGTACATCATACCGCAACTACCAGGCTAACAGTAAGGTCATATTTCTAAAAAATGCACGAACAAGAGTTGGAAATTGTCTCCGAGGATTGTAATAGCAAAAAAAATATTCGATCTAGGTTGCTACCTTATTCCATTTCTCCACATATATATTTTTTCTTATTATTGCCTTGCTCTTGCGGACATCAGCCATTGTAAAATGAGTTTCTTCACAAGATATCATCATCTCAAGTAAGAAACGAGTATACCAAATACAATTTTAGGCCTTTTATGTAAGTATAAAATGAAAATTACAATTACCCTATAAGAATGGTTTCTTTAGAAAAGTAAGGAAACATATACAACCCAACAACATAAATACCCCTCTATGCGTCTCTATAACTATATAGTTATATTTATATATATATACCCATATATACTTATATATTTGTGCATGCCATACATTCCCTTCCATAAAAATGCCTTCACTTGTACTATTACTAAGTTCATAGGATTGTATCTCAGAAATTCTCGAACTACAGTAACCTTTCGTACCTATTCTTAGGTATTACCTAACAATAATGATAACAATCAGACACTCAAGTTCTGAAACATTGTAATACTCTCAATACTTCATAACCTACCACATTCCTATATTACATATACTAATCAATAACATTAAGACATTACCTATCACCTCAATTAAATAAAGCAACAAAACCACTACGAAACATAGGTACAAAATAATCAAACAAAACTTTAATATTAAAAAAACAAGTTCCTCTTCTTTTCACAATGCACTCTCTCTGCATAATTAGATTTGTTTCAACAATTACCTGTTGAAATATAGATCTCACAAACTTTTCTCTCAATACACCTTTCATCATTATAATTCCATTACTAAATGGACGAAGAAACACAACTTAATTTGGTTGTTGATCTTTCAACATAACTTTTTGAATGTGCAATTCGGGTAATGCTACTGGAATGCTCAAATAAAAGAATTTCCCCATGGACAAATACAACATACAAGAGATTCATATTTGTGGATGCAAAGGTTCGATTTACTATGTTTTCAAAGTCAGAATCTTTTTGTCTTCAAAGTCAGAATTTTTTATGTTTTCCACTTAGGAACACTGGGTGGTGGTTACAAATTCATAACACCCCAAAATAATATATTATATTTTTTAATGCAGGGAACAAAGGTGCAGGCTTGCGCATTTAAAGCAGATATCACGAAGTTAGATGAATACTAACGTTATTTCACACGTATGACATCTACGGAAATTATCTCAAGTCTTTCACCACAACCCTGCCCAAATAAAACTCAGAAGTTAAAATAATACTCAACCAAAAGTCAAGTATAAGCCCTGTTATTGATCAACCGTTAAACATTCTCCTTGGGAAGCCGGTTTTCGTCAAGCTATCAAGCTTACAACCTTTTCTCGAATCAAAAGCTTTCCTTGGTAATTTTTTTAACACACAACGATTAATTATATAATCATTCTTAATTTTATGTCGTTTACCATTTTTTTCGACTGCAAAGTTTACCTAACACTGATGTAATGGCGTTCAAACTTTTCTTAACATTAAACATAAATTTTACTTTACAAAGACGTCATAGGTATAGCAATCGAGGTCGGCCCCATGAAAACAAGAGGAACAGATAAACTACAAGAGATCACAATCATTACAGAGAAGTATTCACAATATTTCATAGAACAATGTTTTTTCCATTGCTTTACTTAATGCTAAAATATTCACATTTTGCTTTTCTTCAGGAAAATGCCAACTCAATTGACAATTTGGAATGATCTCGTCGAGGCAGAGGGATCATAGATCGTCTCACTTCTTCCTGAAAGACCGATTATAGCTGCACTAAATATCAAAGTTTCATCTTTCAAAGGTCAACCTTTGTTACAATATACTTAACGACTTCAAGATTTTTAAAAAAATAATTTATATTTCTAAGTTATTTTCGTCCTACTAATTATTAATCGAAATTCAAAAAATGTTATATAAAGCATGCGACAAGAAGCCAGAAGTTTTGTTCCTACAAAAAATTTTTCGGGGTATAAACAATTACAAATTCATGTGTGTTTCAACTTAGGAATCTCGCTGTTAGCCATGTCGATGGCTAAAATTCTATTCAATCCTCCTTACCCCGAAAGTATGACACTTCAACAATGGTAAAATACCACAAATTTGTACCCTTTAAAAAATTGTATTGCAGCAATTCTAATTAACAACTTGCGTATATGAAATAGGACGAGAAAAATTATCTTGATGAGCTCGTTCAAATGAAACACTCTGGAACACCTGGTCACCAACATTCCATAGACATGTTGCCTTTGATTACAGTCCAAGAGATGCGTCAATCAAAGGTTCTTTTACCAACCTCTTTCCAACCAAATTAGATCTAATACTACTGTCAACTTATTACATTCTAATAAACTACACATACAGTTAGTAATCATAAAACACGAGCTTCCTTTCAAATCTTACTGTCAACAAACATGAAATTCTCATACACTGCCTGTGGAAAATGCCATACGTCAACAAAAACACCTCCAGCGCGAACATTCTATTGCTTTAAGTGCTCATGCATTCAGACAAGCAAAGAAAGGTACCCACATGCTTTATAAACCTTTTACTTCGAAAATATAACTAAACACATCTGCTTTTATCTGTCAGATACATGTTAACAGCAACGGTTACCAACGACACCGCTTTCATAAAATCTGTTGGGTATGAGAAAATTGTCAGTTTGCTTCTCGGCTGTGACCTAGACACTCTGAAGGAAAAAAAGAAAAGGTTATAAAACAAATTAAATTTTAACTATTTTCAGACAAAATCTCTAACACTAATGTTTTATATAGGACATGGCAACACTTTGTCAAATGCGAAACAACGAAGTCAAGAGTAGCAACTTCATGTTCACAATTAAGAAAAAAGCATCTATACCCACAAGATTTAGCACAGACAGCTACACTATCAACAACATGGAACCATGGAATTCAGGTTATAAAATAGAAAAAATTAATTTTTTATCATCTAATAAATCATATTTCCAATTCCCAAAATTTAATTACTACTCCGACTTCTCAGCCACAGATAGAGAGGATCTCACAAATGATTCACCGAATACATCCACCCCAAACACTGCCCAATCTTCAACCCTTACTCCATCATTATCACAGATTACAACTTCATCAACAACATTTCCAGCAGAAAAATCAGGTACTTACCGGTTCATAAAGTACAACAAACGACTTCAGAATCTATGTTTTTGTTACATATTAAATTTTACTTCGCAATAATAGGTGGAATCCGCAAGAATCTATGACCATTAATACCAGATCTCGAAACTGAAGCAGCCCAGAAAAAGAAAGGTAAAGAAGCACAAGTGCCAACGTCAGCAAAGAAAATGAAACTGGCGACAAAGAAGTGAACATTCAACCGCCCGATTTATTAACCTCGACGAATGGCTTTGGTCTGTAATTACTTGGTTAATATAGTATTTAAGCACCATTAACAAAGGAAACTGCTTTGGTCTGTATTGCACTAATTTCTACATGCACTTCATCAGCTAATTCCGTCAGTGTATGATTGTTAGAGCAGATTCTATCTCCACTATCAATTCACACCACACGCTTGCATGCTCCACCGCCACTACCACTTATTTTTAAAAGTTTTTCTCATCCACATGCTTTCCCGGAATCCTTATATTAATATATTTTAACAAGCATATTACACTAGATTTCTCCGTTTTTGCCTTTATCAATTACTTACAGGTCACCAAAATTGCTTCATTCTCATATGTAATTTCAAGAAATACATTCATACTTATTAAATTAACCAAAAATGTTGAAAAAAAAATTCTTTAAGTAATCAATCCAAATTACAATGTATTTTAAATTTATGAAATATTTAAGTAAAACAAAACAAAAACTTTTCAAATATCTCCTAATACTCCCTCCGTCCCATATCTATATATCCATTTGCTTTTTGCATGGAGTTTTAAAAATATTAGTATTATATTAGAATAAAGTAGAAATAATAATAAAGTGACTAAATTAACCCTATTAGTATTGTATGATATAAATGTAATGACATTTATGTAATATATTGTAAATTACAAGAATATTTGTAATGTTAGGTAGATAGTACAATTACTAAAAAAGGAAATCAAATACTTTGTTATGGGACGGACCAAAATGGAAAAATAGATAGATTGTTAAGAGACGGAGGAAGTTTTATATTTAACCAAAAAAAGGGTTCCCTTTCTTTGCTGTTTTCATCACAACCGAATGAACTCATCCTCTCATTCCCATAACACTTTTTGGCCCACTATCTCGTATCTTTCCTTAAAGACCATTGCAGCAGTGACAAATCGCGTAGTCAGTTGTATTCCAACGGCCTGATTTTGTAACATGGAAGAGGTAAGATTAGTTAACTCTTTTTCCTTTTATTCCTAATGCATAACAATATAACACTAATATTTCTAATATTAGTAATATATATAGAACATAGTAAGTAATACGTTATTAATTATACTGCATAATTACAAATACTTGTAATCATATTATTGCCCTTGTTTTTGGGGAGTAAAAGTAATAATATGATATTATACGATAATTATTTTATAAATACTTATTAAAACATATATGTATATTTGGACATAATATATGTATATTTTGACATATTGATTTATTGATATATATAGAACATAGTAAGTACTACTTTAATTATACTAGATAATTACAATTAATTGTAATCACATTATTCGCCTTATTTTTTGTGGATAAAAGTAATAATATGATATTAAATAAAGTTTTTATAAAAAAATTAACATCTGTAATGAAATGCTTATTTTATAATCGGACGTTCCAAAATACAAATATATATAATTTCTAACTTCACGATAGGCCTACCAACCCCAAAAATACTTCCTGAAACATAAACCGACCTTCCACATACCAAACTTCAACCGAGGACTCCTGTTGTCACTCCCTTCCCAACTGGTCAGCCACTATTTCTCTTATTTCCTTATCACTCCCTTCCCAACAGGTGGCTGCTATCACATCTGACGGATACCGCCACTACAGATATTTATATTTTGGATTAATTTATAACTAACTTATAACAATATGTTAAACATAATCAACTTGAATGCCAGGTTCCTGAAATTTAAAAACAACCAATATTTAGAATAACATAGATTACATATAAATTATATATCTCCGTTGATTAAAATACCCAACATAACAACTTCTTCCTTAAAAGAAATGAAACAAACAAACGAGTGTGGCGACGTAACGCACTATAACGCACTTTCATGAGTAGTAATGTATATATATACCCTCGATTTTGATCGTCCATCTCGCCACTTTTTTTTTTTTTTTTTTTTTTTGCAAATCTGTCATGCGTGACCCCGTAATATAATAATAATACTAATAATATACATATCGTTTGTTGTTTCTAACTACTTTGTTTTTCTTAAATTTATGGTGTGGGAACCCCACGTAGTAATAATAATAATAATTTTGTTTTTCAAATTTTTATCATGTGGCCCCGTAATATAATAATAATATTAATAATATACATACCGTTTGTTTTTTTGAATTTTCACTACAAAAAAATATCAATTTTGTAACAAGATTTTTTCGTTCTTAAATCCATTTTTTCCATTACTAATGATATTATAGACGGAATTAGGGACGGAATTACGTTAGCTATGTGAACTTTAGGAACGGAATTCCGTTACAAATATACTATTTTTTTGTAGTGTTTATTTTTTAATTTATGGTGTGGGACCCACATAATTAGTAGTAGTAATAATAATATATACCTAGTGTTGTAATAGTATTATAAAAATAATCAATAAATATATTAATTATTTATACCGTTAACCACTATTTTATATAATACATCAAAGTAGGTATATATATTATGTGCAACGTAAATATATATATATAATTGTATATGTGAAGAATTATGTATACTATGTATATATTATATTGTGTGCCTAATGATTGTGTGAATAAATGTATGTATCTATGTATGGTAAGTATGCGTAATGATTGGGTGAATAAATGTATATATGTAGGTATGTATGTATGGTAAGTATGCATATATATGACTTGCATGCATAGATTAGGTAAGAGAGAAATTAGAAGAGACAGTAATGGTGTGTTTCTTCATTCCACAATCACTTATATTTATAAGTAGTGTCCTAAGTGATTCATGGTTACAAACAGTACAATGTAGTAAATGTGTAGCAGAATTGTGGAATAACAAAGAAGTATCCACGATACCTATGTGTAGGTATATATGTATAACACTCCATCTTGGATGCTTTTACACTCTAAATGTGCCTCATTAAAACCTTATTAGGAAAAAATCCCGTGGCGAAAAAAAAAATTCTATGAAGGAAAAAGAGTACAACATTATTGTGTTTATTTACTCCCCCTGTTCTAAGCATTATTTGAGATCTCTTAACTGACGCATTTCAATTTTCTTCACCAATTTTTCAAATATTGCAGTCGGTAATGCCTTTGTTAATATATCCGCTTATTATTATCTGATTGAATTTGCTGCACATTAATTTCACTATCCCATTGTAGATCATGAGTGAAAAAAAATTTAGGTGAAATATATTTCGTTCTATCTCTTTTCATGTAACCCCCTTTCAATTGAGCTATACAAGTTGTATTATCTTCATACAATGTAGTTGGGAGAATTTTATCGTCAGGTATTAACCCGCAATTTTTCAAAATATGTTGAGTCATTGACCTCAACCAAACACATTCTCGGCTAGCTTCATGTATTACCAATATTTCAGCATGATTTGAAAAAGTGGCAGTTAACGTTTGTTTCATCCATCTTCAAGAGATCACAGTTTCGCCACAAGTAAATTGTATCTAGTTTGTGACTTGGCTTTATGAGAATCAAATAAATATCTAGCATCGGCAAACCCAATCAATTCGTATCGAGAATCTTTTGAGTAAAATAACCCAAGATCAATTGTTCCTTGTAGATAACGAAAAATGTGTTTAATCTCATTCCAATGTCGTCAAGTAGGTGATGAGCTGAATCTTGCCAATAAATTTACAACAAATGATATGTTAGGTCGGGTGTTGTTAGCAAGATACATCAATGGCCCTATAACACTCTTATACACTTCTAGGCCAGGTGTTTCTTTGTTTTCCTCTCTTGATCTAAATGGATCCTTTTATAGGATCAAGTGCTCTGACGACCATTGTGGTACTTAGCGGATTTCACTTATCTATCAGAAAGTGTTTCAGTACCATTTTGGTATAATTTGATTGGTGGATAAAGGCTCCACTTTCCAAGTGCTCAATCTGTAAACCAAGATAAAATTTGATTTTTTCAAAATTTTTGATCTTAAACTCATTTTTCAGATATTCAACAGCTTTCTGGATTTCATCAGGAGTTCCAATTAAATTGAGATCATCGACATATACAACGATGATTACAAATTCTGACTAATTTTTCTTTATGAAAACACATGGACAGATAGGGTCATTTATATAACCTTCTTTTATTAGGCTTTCGTTGAGACAATTGTACCACATTCGGCCCGATTGCTTGAGCTCATACAAATATTTTTTCAATTTAATGGAATATTATTCTTTTGGCTTTGATTTGAATGATTCAGGTATGTTAATCCGTTATGTAATTTTTATGTAGACATCATTGTTTAAAGAGCCATAAAGATAGGTAGTAACCACATTCATTAATCGCATATCAAGATTATTGTGTCCTACGAGGCTCACTAGATACTTGAATGTTATTCCATCCATGACCGGCGAATATTTTTCTTCAAAATCAATGCCCGATCTTTAGGAAAAACTCTGGGCTACAAATCTTGCTTTATATCTTATTATATCGTTATTTTTATTTCTTTTTTTCATAAACACCCACCTGTAGCCAACAAGTTTTACATTTACAGGTGTTTGGACTATGAGGCCGAATACTTGTCGTTTATTCAATTAGTCTAATTCAGACATAATTACGTCTTTCCATTTTTCCCAATCATCTCTTTGCTGACATTCATCGACTGAATTTGGTTCATAATCCTCATAATCTTTCATTATTTCGAGTGTTACAGAATATGCAAATGCATTATCAATATTTGTTTTCTTTATGTTCCAATATTTTCCACTGGTGGTATAGTTGACAGAAGTTTCAATAACTTCAACATCATTTTTATCATAATTTGTAGTATCAACCTCTTCATGGGTTGTACTAACCTTTTCAGGTATCTGATCATTGTTGATCTCTTCACCAGTATTTACAATTTTTTTCTTCTGTTGATTCTTATCCTTGGAACCCAACGGTTTGCCACATTTTACGTGCTCATTAGCACTCGGCACCTTCCCTTTTGAGATATTTATTTTAGCTGGTGCATTTGCTGCTGCAATATATGATTTCGTAACTCTGGCAATATCATTAAAAGCATCAGGTAATTCATTTGTAATTTTTTGTAAATGTACACCTCTTTGAACTTCAAGTTCACTATGTTTCCTACGATGATTAAATTCAAGTGGTATTTTCCACGAAATTTCTTTTTTTTTTTCATTTGATTACATTCTCCCCATAATTTCTGAAAATGAGATTCATCAAAGTGATAGTCTGCAAACGTTGTAGTAAATAAATCACCCGTTATTGGTTCAATATATTTTGCAATCGAAGGTGTATCATACACGACATATATACCCAACCTTCTTTGAGGTTCCATTTTTGTGCGTTGAGGTGGCCCAATTGGCACATAAACAACACATACAAAAAATCGCAAGTAAGATATATTTGGTACCTTTTTAGATACCAATTGAGTAGAAGATTAACAGTGATAACTTGTCGGCCTTATTTTCACAAGGGTTGCTGCATGCAATAGCATGTCTCCAAGCTGATACGGGAAGTTTAGACCTCATTAACAATAGTCTAGCAATTATTTGTAATATTTTGATATGGGATTCGGTCAGGCCATTTTGCGTATGTACATGAGAAATAGGATGTTCCACAGTAATCCCAATTGACATGCAGTAATCATCAAATGTATGTGATGAATACTCTCCAGCATTATCTAGATGTATTTTGTTTATCGGGTGATCTGGAAATTGTGATCGCAATTTAATTATTTGAGCAAGTAATCTAGCAAAAGCTAGATTGCGAGTAGATAATAAACATACGTGTGACCATCGCGTTGACGCGTCAATTAGTACCATAAAGTACTTGAAGGGTCCACGGAGGATCTATTGGTCCACTAATATCACCCTCAATTCTTTCAAGAAAAGCTAAGATTCAAATCCAACCTTTGTTGGAGATGACCTTATTATTAACTTCCATTGGGAACAGGCACCACAAACAAATTCATTCGGACGCAAAATATTTTTCTTTTTCAATGAGTGGCCATTTGCATTTCAGTAATTCGCCTCAACATTACATTGCCAGAATGCTCAAGTTGATCCTGCCAAGTTTTAAATTTGCTAGCAGTCATTTGGTCTATAAGGTGATATGTTTCAACGACATTGACTTTTGCATAATATAAGCTGGAACAAAATAATGGCAATTTTTCTTTTACAATTCTTTTGTTGTTCACAATCTAAGTTAAAAGGAGATACTCACTTTCTGCCCCATTCAATGTAGCAATGTGATACCCATTTTTTCGAATATCACTGAAGCTCAATAAATTTCCCTTGAGCTTTGCTCGAGAACAAGGCATATTCAATTGTAATTTTTGTCCCTTTAGGGAGAAATACAATAGTTTTTCCTGAGCCTTCAATCATTTTCGATGCACCACTGATAGTAACAATAGTGGTCTTTCTCATATTCAGAAGGGAGAAATAGCTTTTTTTTTCGTAATATTGTGAGTTGTAGTACTGTCGATAAGGCTGATATTGTCATCGGCTCCAGAATATGTGACATCCATATCTTTGCAAGAAGGTAGAAATAATAAAAGATATGTATTAGTAACATAATTAAAATAAATTTATATTATAGGGAATAATACAAAAGGGAGGCAGAAAACATCAAAATAACAAAAGAGATACAACAATATTTTATCATTTAACATCATCAGCTATGTCAAGCAGATCATAGGCATCCAAGTGCGTGATATTTTCATTCATCACATCATCGAATGTATCATCGTGCGCAGCGTGATTTGTTTCGGGGGCAATTCTTCCCTACTTTTCTTTCGAGGCCCGATACAGTTCAACCAAGTCACTGGCTATGCAATAAACATGGACTCAGTGGCCTTTGATTCCACACCGGGTGCACTCCTCTTCATTGTTTCTGTTTCTCCCAGTGTTGAACCTCTCTTGAGGTCTATACGACCTTCTATCATTATAACGCCGATTTGGCATATACTTGGGTCTATTTTGATAATTATTGTAACTGTATGCGTTTTTCCGGCCCCGTCCACAATTTTGATTTTGATCGTGATCAATTCATTGATTTCTGACCTGCCCACGGCCATGCACCTGATTTGCCGGTTGTATTGCATTTGCCTATGGAAATGGATTTGTACCTATCGACCGAGATTCGTGATTTTTCAACAGCAATGTGTTATTTTGTTCAGCCAGAAAAAGACAGGTAATCTGCTCAAAATATTTTTGGAAGCCTCTTTCACGATACTACTGCTGCAAAACCATGTTGAGGCATGAAAAGTGGAGAAAGTTTTCTCTATCATATTAGATTCAGATATATTTTCGTCACAGTGGCGCAGCTGTGATGTTATTTTAAACATGGCAGAATTATACTCTTAGACTGTTTTAGGGTGTGTTTGGATTTTGGATTGAGATTTGAATAGTAAAAAATTTGAATTTGCATAGTTGTATAATGTGATATAAATATGTATTGATGTGATATTTTGAATATAAAATTAATTTTTAGTATAATATAAGAAATGAAAAATAGGTGTTTGATGTGATATTTTTGGAGGAATTTTTTTTTGTGAATAGTATAAATCCACTCCAATCCTTCAAATAAACACACCCTTAAAGTCATGGAGCCGTAGACTTTGCCATTCGCTTTGTGCCTTTGGCAACATAGTCAGCCTTATATGATCGGATTTTTCTTTCAATCTCTCCCACAATTCAAGTGGCGATTCCAACGTTACATAATGCATTTTTAGTGCCTCATCGATGTGAAGACACAAAAGATCATGGCCTTTGCACGATCTTGGCTCGGGGAATTTTTATCCCGGACAATGGTATTTTCCAAGCCCATTGATGCCAGATGCATTTTAACATCACGAACCCATGCCATATAATTTTGGCCAGAAACGAGGAGAGAGAAAAATTGTTATTTGATAAGGTTAGTCATAATAAACAGATAGAATATAAAATATTACCTTGCGGAAATGAAAATATATAATCGTGCTGATAACATGTTGTATTATTATTATAGGAATAACTAATAAAAATATTCATTATTTCTACCGTTAATCACTATTTTATATAATATATCAAAGTAGGTATATATATTATGGGCAACGTATGTATATATATATATTAGTCGCTCGTTTGTTGCGCTACGCCACTATTATGTCTTCTTTACTGTGGACACAAGAATTTAGGAGGGATATGATTAGTAAATAATTAAGAATGTATTAGTAAAAATAATTATCGTATAATATAAGTAATTATAAATTAAGATTAAATAATTAATTAGTTTAATTAAAATTAAAAAATTAAAAAATAAAATATTTAAAATAAGATTAAAGTGTATACTTTTTTTAAAAAAGAAAAATAACAAAATAAGTGGAATGAATGAAAATAGAAAAGTATGCATGATAAATAGGACGAAGGGAGTATAAATTAATTTCAGAAAATACAGAACTTATATCATTATTAGTACAATTGCATTCCAAGATATATTAGTAGTATTCTTTACACAAATAGTAAAGTATTTTGTTCTTTTACTATGCTAATTGATTATTATTTCAATAATACGGTCACGAATGAGTAAAATAAATAAATAAGAGTGAATGTTCATATGTATTAATTACTTTTATTTCGTATTATTTCAATAATAGTCAGTAAAAAACTTAATGACCGAAAAGAATCTATCGAATAAAACAAAGATTAATTTTTCATATAATAAAAAAAGTTTTTTAAAAATAAACAATAATTAAGAAAAGATTAATTTTTATTGTACTATAATAATAAAATAAATTCTACTTAAAAAAATTAATATTGTTATATAATAGAATTAATAAAGTTAATAATGTTGAATGAAATATTTATAACAAAATAAATAATTATATTAATATAGTTTTTTGGAAAATGGTGAGAAAGAAAATAGATTATTGGATAAATGGTATTAATGTAATTTTATGTAGCCAAAAATTTTTAAGGTATATGTATGTTATAGGATATTATATTGGGTGCTTAATGATTGTGTGAATAAATGTATGTATGTATGGTAAGAATGCATATATATATATAGATATATTATATCATATAAATACGAGTTTGTACGGATCTGCCACTTGAAAAGTCTATCCTGCCCCTCATTTCGAAAATGACAATTTAGTCCTTACCTATCTTTGTACTGGCTTGAAAAGACGAGATTGTACGGATCTGCCACTTGAAAAGTCTATCCAGTCCCTCATTTCGAAAATGACAATTTAGCCATTAATCTACCTTCTCTAATTCCTCCTTTATTGACACGTGCCTTGCACCGTCTCGCCAAACGCTTCCACCAGTTCCCAAACTCAACTTGCCCGACCGACCATTCCAGAGACCAATTGCTAGACCAGCCGACCTACTTTATCCGACCTGCTGACCATCAGACCTGTCTGTCCGACCAGCTGACCATCCGTCTGTCCGACCTGTTGACTTCCCGACCTGACCACTTTCCGTCTTGAGGACCTCCCGACCTGACCACTTTCCGTCTTGAGGACCTCCCGACCTGAGGACTTCCCGTCCTAACCACTTTCTGTCTTGAGGACCTCCCGACCTGACCACTTTCCGTCTTGAGGACTTCCCGACCTGACCACTTTCCGTCTTGAGGACGTCCGGACCTGACCACTTTCCGTCTTGAGGAAATCCCGACCTGAGGACTTCCCGACCTGACCACTTTCCGTCTTGAGGACGTCCGGACCTGACCACTTTCCGTCTTGAGGAAATCCCGACCTGAGGACTTCTCGACCTGACCACTTTCCGTCTTGAGGACTTCCCGACCTAAGGACTTCCCGTCCTGACCACTTTTTGTCTTGAGGACCTCCCGACCTGACCACTTTCCGTCTTGAGGACCTCCCGACCTGAGGACTTCCGTCCTGACCACTTTCTGTCTTGAGGACCTCCCGACCTGACCACTTTCCGTTTTGAGGACCTCCCGACCTGAGGACTTCCCGTCCTGACCACTTTCTGTCTTGAGGACCTCCCGACCTGACCATTTTCCGTCTTGAGGACTTCCCGACCTGACCACTTTCCGTCTTGAGGACGTCCGGACCTGACCACTTTCCGTCTTGAGGAAATCCCGACCTGAGGACTTCCCGACCTGACCACTTTCCGTCTTGAGGACTTCCCGACCTAAGGGCTTCCCGTCCTGACCACTTTCCGTCTTGAGGACTTCCCGAACTAAGGACTTCCCGTTCTGACCACTTTCTGTCTTGAGGACCTCCCGACCTGAGGACTTCCCGTCCTGACCACTTTCCGTCTTGAGGAAATCCCGACCTGACCACTTCCCGTCTTGAGGAAATCCCGACCTGAGGACTTCCGGACCTGACCACTTTCCGTCTTGAGGACTTCCCGACCTAAGGGCTTCCCGTCCTGACCACTTTCCGTCTTTAGGAAATCCCGACCTGACCACTTCCCGTCTTGAGGAACTCCCGACCTGAGGACTTCCGGACCTGACCACTTTCCGTCTTGAGGACTTCCCGACCTAAGGGCTTCCCGTCCTGACCACTTTCCGTCTTGAGGACTTCCCGACCTAAGGACTTCCCGTCCTGACCACTTTCCGTCTTGAGGAAATCCCGACCTGAGGACTTCCCGACCTGACCACTTTCCGTCTTGAGGACTTCCCGACCTAAGGGCTTCCCGTCCTGACCACTTTCCGTCTTGAGGACTTCCCGAACTAAGGACTTCCCGTTCTGACCACTTTCTGTCTTGAGGACCTCCCGACCTGAGGACTTCCCGTCCTGACCACTTTCCGTCTTGAGGAAATCCCGACCTGACCACTTCCCGTCTTGAGGAAATCCCGACCTGAGGACTTCCGGACCTGACCACTTTCCGTCTTGAGGACTTCCCGACCTAAGGGCTTCCCGTCCTGACCACTTTCCGTCTTTAGGAAATCCCGACCTGACCACTTCCCGTCTTGAGGAACTCCCGACCTGAGGACTTCCGGACCTGACCACTTTCCGTCTTGAGGACTTCCCGACCTAAGGGCTTCCCGTCCTGACCACTTTCCGCCTTGAGGACTTCCCGACCTAAGGACTTCCCGTCCTGACCACTTTCCGTCTTGAGGAAATCCCGACCTGAGGACTTCCCGACCTGACCACTTTCCGTCTTGAGGACCTCCCTACCTGAGGACTTCCCGACCTAAGGACTTCCCGTCCTGACCACTTTCTGTCTTGAGGACCTCCCGACCTGAGGACTTCCCGACCTGACCACTTTCCGTCTTGAGGACCTCCCGACCTGAGGACTTCCCGACCTGAGTGCAAATTTTTCTACTTTTCTGCCCGACTTCGGGTCCTACCTTCGTTCAAGACCCTGCTACCATTATTTTTATTATTATTATTATTTTTGTACATAACACCTTAAATTTGATTTTTTAGCGTCTGAGATTAGGAATCTCTAAACACTGTACGGTACATAAAAGGAAATTGATTGGAAAATTAAAATGCTGAAAATTTAAAGTGGTGATCCCCAAATCTGACTTTGCTTTGTTGAAGTTGATTGAAGATGCTTGAAAATAAAAAATCTAAATCCTTAAATATTACTTTCATGGAACTTTTTCACCGGTTGTTAAGATGGTTACAGTCCATTGTGTTGTATCTCTAGCCCTTAGTCGAGGTTGGAAAGTCTTCCAATTACATGTTAATAATGTTTCTGCATGGAGATCTTAATGAGACAGTCTACATGATAGCTCCTGAAGGGTATGCAGATCTGTTTAAGAAAAAAGTCTGTCTTTTGAAGAAATCCCTCTATGGATTGAAACAAGCTCCTCGACAATGGAATGAGAAGCTAAAGACAGCTATGCTAGAGTTTGGTTTTATTCAATCCCTTCATGATTACTCTTTGTTTGTTAGGACTGTAAATGACTTGATCACTGTTTCCTTAGTATATGTTGATGATATTCGTTCAAGACACTGCTACCATTATTATTATTATTATTATTATTATTATTTTTGTACGTAACAAGACCTTATGTATTAGTTGATTTGGGTATTAAAACTTGTATGTTGTTATACACGAGATTGTATGGATTTGTCACTTGAAAAGTCTATCATGCCCCTCATTTCGAAAATGACAATTTAGCTCTTACCCTACCTTTGTACTGGCTTGAAAAGACGTTTTCGAACCGTCGCCAGCAACCGCCGTCAACCGCCCAAGACGAAACGTTTTGAAACGTCGTCTGGTCGGTTACATCAACCGCCTCGCCAAACGCCTCCACCAGTTCCAGAACTCAAATAGCCCAATCGACCAATCCAGAGACCAATCGCTAGACCAAAAGACTCCTTGGCCGCACCCACCAAGCAACCTGTCCATCCACCTGCGGACCAGCTGACTTGCCTATCCGACCGCAGACCAGCCGACCTACTTTATCCGACCGCAGACCATCAGGCCTGTCTGTCTGACCGCTAACCATCCGACCGAGGACCAACCGACCAGACCAACCGACCGAGGACCTTCCAACCTGCCTATCCGACCGCTAACCAACCGACCAGACCAACCGACCAAATCAAACGACCTGACCCACCGACCTGAGCACAAATAATTCGATTATATTTTTGTTTTACAGTTTATATTTCAAATAAATAATGTTTCACTACATTACATTATAGAATAGTCGCGCGGTATACCGCGCAAGAGCGTGTTCTAGTATATATATATATATGACTTGTATGCTTAGATTAGGTAAGAGAGAAACTAGAGGAGAAGTAATCGTCCATATTTATAGGCAGTAGCATAAGTGATTCATGATTATAAATAGTACAACATAGTACATACGTTGTGGAATTATACAGAAGCATCAACGATACCTATGTGTAGGTATGTAAGTATAGGTAATTCTTTGTTTTAATTCGTGAGACTTCTTTATTGTATTTTATGTAGGTTCCTTAATAAAATTTAAATTAAAATAAATTATATATTTGCAATATAAATATAAATTTTTGTGATGTTTACATAAAAAATATAATTAATTTTTTGTGCTAAAATCTTTGACAAAGTAGTTTTTTAATATTAATTATTTATACGTAAAATAATAATTAAGATTATTTATATTTTATTTTAAAAATAGTTAATTGCACTCGTTTGTAGTATAAAATTTTTAGAATTTTTATTATTAGTTATTGAAAATTATGAATTTTTTAATAAAATATTTGTTTGCTAATTTTATAAAATACTTTTAAAGAAAATAAATATATTTTTATTGAAGTATTTTTTTCAGTAGAAATAATATAAAATATAAAAAGACAAATTATTCGTATGTATATTTTTCATTAGGTTAATTTTTAATTGTTTTTATTTGTTAAATTTATAATTTTAAATAAATTAATTTAATATATTCATCTTTAATAAATATATATATATATAAATAAATAATGAAACATTTATTTTAACACACTACAAAAATTTACAAATAAAATAATTTACAAATAAGAAAATAATAATTCCAATTATTGTATGTTTATAAAACTAAAATTTTAAGTTATAGAGAAAAATATATAAAATAATTAATAAACATTGTAATAAAAAAAATATATTAATACGTGTGTAGTGAATTTTAATTGTTATTAAAGGCAAAAAAAGGAATTAAAAATAAAAGTAAAAAAAAAATATTACAAAATAAATTCTTTAGGTTGAAAAAATTATTTCAAAATATTAACTTATCCAAACAAATAATATATTATATATAAATTTAGTTAATAATAATAATAATAATACTAAATTAATAATAATAACTCTAATTTTAACAAATAAACAAAATCATATTATGAAAAAAAATGGCAACATATTGATTAGGTCTAGGGATGGCAATGGGTCGGGTCTGACCAGACCCAAGACCCGACCCGAAAAAATATATATGGAGTCAGGACTCGAAACATATTTGATTGGATCCGGACCTGATTGGACCCGGATTCGACCCATAACTACCAGATTGGACCCGATAGACCCGACAGACTCGATAGTTTCAAAATTTTAAATATAAACAAGACCCGGACCCGGATCCGGATCCGGACCCAGACCCGCCTAAACAATTATCTAGTTTTTTTAAACAATTATAAAAAAGTAACAACAAATAATGAGCAACAGCAACAGTAATAATTCAATCCAAATAAATATAAAAATAATATTGCATATTATGATATATAATAACCAAACATCTAATCTTTTGTGCATTCATCGTAAAAAATCTAAACACATTAACACAAGTCATCAATCACAACGTAAAATAACAAAAATCTTCATTGTTCATCGTCATCTTCTTCTTCATCGTCAAATGCTTTTGAGCAACCGGAAGTCAAATTGCCACCTAAAATAATAAATCAACAAATAATATAAGTCTTACAATATAATAAATATAAATATATTAATTAAAAATATATTAAAATTAACTTACAATTTGCTTCATTCCATAACTAATGTCGAGCACATACTAATGCTTCTAAAGTAGAAGGATTAAGTCTACTACGATGAGGGTTAATAATTCTTTCACTATTACTGAACGTAGATTCGGAAGCAACCGTACAAACCGGAATAGCCAAAATATCCTTTGCCATCTTCTGGAAGTAAGGGTGCTTGACTCCATTCGTCTTCCACCTACCTAATATATCAAAATTTGGTGTCCTCGGTAAAACACTTTCTTCCAAATAAATATTCAACTCCGACATCGTAGAACTCCTAGAAGAATCATTCATACTTGCCACAAATTGATCGTATTTCTTCAATGGATATAGATCAAATGCATCAGCGGAAACAACATTGCGAGTCATTGCACCCCCCAAATCCAACATTCCAACATCAACCACCGAACTCATATCCGTAGAAGACATGGCTCTAGATTGGTAATCAATCAACAAATCATAACAATTTTGACGAACTTGATTAACTTTAATCTCAACTTCATCACCATATATTAGATTAAAATAAAATTCAACAAACTTCAACTTGTACCTAGGATCCAATACAGCAGCAACCCCCAACATGATATGACAATCACTTCAATATTTTTTATACTTGGCAAGCATTTTTTTCGTCATTTCTTGAACCAATACATTTGAACTCTTCACCCATTCATCTAATTTTGATTTTATCTCACATATATGAGCAAAATAAAAATTTGATGTAGGATAAAGAGTTCCAGAAAACAACTCTGTCACCTGATAGAAAATCTTCAACTTTCCACATATTTCAATTGCAATTTCTCAATCCTCATTACTTGGCTCACTACTGTAATTTCTCTCTCGGTATTTAAGTTATGGGAACACATCTTTATAAATAATAGTTGTTTCTAACATCAAATAAGTAGAGTTCCAACGAATTCTGCAATCCATGACTAACCTTCTAGAACAATTAATATGCAATTGATGAACAGCTTCTTCAAATTTCTCAATTCTAGAAGGTGAAGTAGTCCAATAAATCACACTATCAAGCACTTTTTTAATTGCACCACTAATTATTTCCAACCCATCTCTAACAATCAATTTAAAATATGTGTAGAGCAACGCATATAAAGTACCTTTCCATCCATCAGCATATCTTTTGATGACAGTTTCCCCAAAATTTGTTGAATCATCGAATCATTGGTAGTACAATTATCAACCGTAATAGTTGATAATTTCCTATCAATATTCTAGTCCATCAAAGACAAAATGCGAACACTTGATAAACTTCGGCGGTATATGGAGCCGGTACATAAACAAACCTATTAAATAAAAGAATTGTTCGTAAGTTTCAATTATCTATACAACAAAAATACAAAAATACCAAAATAAAAAATTATTTTTAAGTAAATATACCTCAAAATGACATTCTTCAAAGTCCAAGAGTCATCAATATAATGTCCAGTAATTGACATAAATCCTTTCTTATTATTGCTTGATATCCACATGTCCGTTGTGATAGCAATTCGACTATTAAGCTTGTCCAATATCTCATAACACTTTGCTTTTTTCAACCTCATAAATCTTTAATATGTCATTTTTCAAAGTGTTTCTTGTAATCATGTTAAAACATGGTTGAAGATTACCAACAAATCTTCGAAAACCAATATGATCGACCATTGTCAATGGATAATCATGCAAAATCATCATTGTTGCAAGATCATGCCTTGAATTTTCTTGATTAAACACATGGGTTTCAAGTGCTTAACCTCCACCAATTTTTTTGCTTCCCATCATCAGAACACTTTGTCGAATGTCCATTTTCCTTAGTCTTTTTTACAGACTTTTTCAAAATGCTTTTTCAAATTTGTCGTTCCATACCACTCGGTGCTTTAAGGGCCTTGCAGTAGTTGCATTCTGCATATATCATATCATCAATCTTTTTCCTTTCAAAATGATCCCACAATTCTGATGTCCTTTTTCTTTTACAATCGGTAGAGTCATTAGTTTCCAAACTATCATTGTTAGTATTTTCTTTCGGAGTTTCTTGTGTATTCATATTTTCCTAAATACTACTAACCGACGGAAAAGAATTGTCAGCTCCTTTGGAATCCATCTACAAAATAACAAAATAATGCACTTAAGAACTATGAATTATCAATTAAGTTTAAAAAAACATATTGCATAGGCAACAAACAAACACTGCATTTGAATTAATTTCTAATTTTTATACCAAATAGATTAATAACATTATGAACTATCAAATTATCAATTTTTTTTATTATTAATGTACTATTGTAAACGGACAGTAACAGCAAGCAGAGCAACAAAAGAAAAAATTCACAATAATAATAATAATAATAATAAATTAAACACCATCTTGATTCAAAACTGAATCAACCGGACAAATAAAAAAAATTCAATCACCACCCTGGATTTCAAACTCAACCTGAACAAAAAGTTCTTCTTAACACTCGTTGCTGCAATTTAGAACTCAAACTGAACAAAAAAAATTTATTTTTTTATTCATTTACTTTTAATTTTTTTTATGCCAAAAACTCAACAAATAATAGAAAAAAATCTCACACACCAAAATAAATAAGTAAAATTACACAATAACTTACCCTTATACAAAAACAGCCGTGCTTAACGATGGAAAATTGAGTTGGAGAATGAATTAGACGAAGAAGAGGGAGAAATCGACCAAGAACTTGCCGTGATGGTGTCCTGCCTGCCGTCTGCGTGGGGAGGGGCTGTCGTGAGAAAAAAAGAGGGGAGGGGCTATCGTGAGAAAAAAAGAAGGGAGAGGCTGTGTGAGAAAAAAAGAGGGAAGAAGGCTGCGCTGCTAGGTTTTTTATTTGAGAAAATACAATATAATTTGCTGCTAGGTTTTATTTGAAAAAATACAATATAATTCATTTTTTTTTTAATTAAATGACGGGTCGGATCCGGGTCCGGGTATGGGTCGGGTCCATGCTCGGACCCTGAACCCGACCCGACCCTTAAAAAAAGTTTTTATCCAGACCCAAACCCGATCCTAGACCCAAATATTTGGACCCGACCCCAAATAAATGGGCCGGGTCTCGGGTCTATCCGGACCCATTGTTATCCCTAATTAGGTCAAATCAACATAGACATATATCATACACAACATAGCATATTTATAATATTAATCATAACCAGTCCCGTAACGGATGGCCTGGTGGGGTAGGGGTTGGACTTGTTACTAGGGTTTAACCAGTGCACACTTTCGGGTAGCGGCTGCGGGTACCACGTCATCCAAGAAAAAAAAAATTCAATTAGGGTTTTGGAGATATAAATAAGAAGTGAGTTGCCTATAAAAAGATATAATCAAAATGAAAATCTTGATTTGACAAGTATTGTAGACAATATTGAAAATGAATACTACGAATTTTATAAATTATTCAACACAATTAGACTAATTTTTTTATTATATTTTTTTAATGTATTAATTTTTTAGACTATTTTTATATTTAAATTCTATATATCAATATTTTAAATAACAACAATTATTTTAAATATTTTTGAAATATATATTAAATACTATGATATTTGTAAAAAACCAATTAACAAATAATTAGTTTATCACTTGAGCCGTGCATAACACGGCTCCCTACTACTATTGTATATAATGAGTGTGGTGTATATATGTAAACGAAACACGAATTTGTCATTTCAATTAAATTATAAATATTTAAAGCATAATATTACTTTTGTCACCCAACTATATTCTCATATATTTTTTATAATATACTCCGTCCGTCCTAAAATATGGTCTTATTTGGGTTGACATGAAATTTAAGAAATATTGATTTTATATTAATAATATAAATAAAATAATTTTATGTGTAAAAAGTAGTGAGATTTGAATAATAATATACTTCCTCTGTCCTAAAAGTATGGTCTGTATTAGTGTAAAATGTAGTGATATTTATGTAATATTAATGAAAAAGTAACCATAATTTTATGAAGATATGAGTATTTATGAAAATGAAATTATTGTGTTGGGACAAACAAAAATAATAAATAAGACTATTGGATTTGAACGGAATGAATAGTTATTTACCTTTTGTTATTTTTTATTTTTTATAATAGAAAAATTACAAAAAGAATATGAATTTTTGGAGAAAAAAAATGAAAATATAAATTTTGCTTGACAGTCAAAAAGATATGTGAGAATGAATATGGATCGGATGACATATGGAGTATTTACTCGCTGTTTAATTTTAATTCTAGTTTTTATTTAAAAATAACACATTGGGGAATTGATGCAGATACTCACACAATCACAATAAGTAATCAAAATGGAATTAACCACACAGTGGCATAAAAACTAAAATTAAAATTAAAGCAGTGTACGTAGAAAGGTTCACAGCATTACACGATCGATATAGGAATGATGCAGAGATGTAGATGACGACTGATCATCTCTCTCACACAACTTATTCATACATACATACATACATATACATATATAAGGAAGGGAGTTTATTCTTGATGCACGTTGAGTCTGTCTGTTTAATTAATTGTGTTCAGTTTTGGGTCTGGGCTCGAGCATCGAACTCGGCCTTCTCAGCAGCGCTGCAGCAGTGGTGTCCGCAGCGGTAGCGGCAGCCGCCGCCGCCGCCGTGGTGTCCGCCTCCGCCGTAGTGTCCGCCTCCGCCGTAGTGGCGGTGTCCGCCTCCATGGTATCCACCTTCTGTTCCTTGCTGTTCAGTCTCAGCTATTCATGAGGTTCCAAAAACAGACCAACATTAATTAATTACTTCACTCACTGCAAATTAATATGTATAATCTTAAAATACTCAATAAGAACAGCCAACTTTATCAATAATAATAATAATAATAAGCCAAAATTGTTGATAAGGTCTCCATCATTCTCTTTCATAATTCAAAAATATTGCAGAAAAATCTCATTTTTAGGGTTTTGAATAATACAAAAAAGTGTCGTGATTCAGTGTAGCATTTAGTAAAACATGAGGGAGGCCTTACAGTCTCTAAATCAATGGAAAAATGGTTCAAACTTTTTTAAACTAGGAGTAGGTTATAAATAATTTTGCATAATCATAATCATAATAATAATAGTTAGAGTAGTAACTGATCACCTTGTTGATTAGTGGCTGCAACTTGCGAAGCTATGAAGAGGGATGAGACGAGGAAAAGGACCAGAACCACCATTATCTTGGTCGCCATTGTTTTAAGTTTGTGTGAAACTCAAGAAAGATCGATGCTTAGAGTGATTTGTGTATTAATTATTAATTAGTTTGAGATGAGAATTTAGGTGCAATGGTGTGATTATTTATAGGCAAAATAAACATATGTACGTACGTAGCTTAGCTGGTGAGGTAATATATGTGAGGCCAGTATAGTAGAGAGCAGAGAGTAGAGAGTAGAGAGAGTGAATGTAGGTCCATGGGTTGTTGGGTGTTGAAACTAGTATTAATGACTCATACCCCACCTTATCTTCTTCAATCACTCCACTATTTACAATCAAAACAAGTAAGCAACACATACAGTACAAGAAAAAATAATAATAGAAAAAAGAAAAAAGAGGATGTTTTCGATATGAATTTCGCCTTCAGATTTGTTGGCTTCCAAATATTGATCAATAGAAATTTTTCACGTATACAAAACCCATCATCTTTTCCTTTCATATATAATAATTCAAACTATTGAAATTCGATATTATATACTTGTATTGTTTCCATAATGACCATAAACCACAAAGTTGAGTCGGGCTCTGATATCACTTTGAAGGAATAAACACATCTGGAGCACAATAGATGTATGAATTATCACTATTTTAGGTGAACCTAGCATGAACTAATAGTTAAAAAGACAATCACATCTCAACAAATAATTCAGTCTATCAATACAACATTTAAAAATAAGTTTTATATATAAAAAGAACTTTATAATGTAAAGAGTAGAAACAATAAAATCGAAGTATAGTTGATACTTTATATATATATATATATCATAATTTGTACTTAGTCTAATTTGATTACCTGGTCTAAATATCTAAACATGAATTAGCGACAGGATATCCACCCTACTTAGGTGTACATATTAGAATATGCTCTTTTTATTTCATTAACATAAGCAGTTGCATAAAAAGCTATTTTGCCATGCTATACGTTTGTTTTTAAAAATATAAATTAATAATATTTATTATATTATAGTGACATCTTTGATTTGACTGTAATTGAACGATGAGTTGTTCCGTTTCACATAATATCTAGCTTGAAAAACATTTGTAAATATATATATAGGGACCTACCATGGGCAAATGTAGACTGCAGTACTTCTTATTTTATTTTTTCTTTTTTTTTAATATAAAAAATATAATTCCTCCGCTCAACTATTATGTTACATTTTTTATTTTCGTCTGTCCACATATTATGATATTTTCATATTTTAGAAAAGTATTTTACATTCTAATCATATTTTATAATTAATCATTTTTTAAAAATTTTATTAAAATAATTAGTTACTTTAATTTAATCTATAATTATTGGTATAAGAGCTTAACTAGGTTTTGATGTTCTCTGTTTTTTTTTTCATATCTTGGAAATGTGAGTTTGTTATCTGTTTTGTTAAAAAAATTGAAACTGGGTTGACATATTCTATGTTTTTCGAAAAAGTGTTAATAGCTCTTTGTTTCTCGAAATCATGATCTTTATTTGACATTAAACTGCGATTCATTTTGTTTCCACTAATCTTGGTTACAGAGTTTTGCTATAAAATTTGTTTTGAAACCAAGATTGAAACAAATGTACAACCTTTGTATTGTGATCTGTTTTGAAATTGATCGATTATAGTGGAATTGATGTTTCGATTAGTCCAATCCTGTAGTTTAAAATACAATCTGAGAATTGTGTTGTTATTACTCTGAGCGTTCAGAACTTGAGTTACTATCATTGAAATCACATTGGCCTAAAAAGTGAAACTGAATTTGTGTTTCTAGTATAAGTCTATATTTTATGTGACATTCTTGTTTGATTAGGTTGTTAGCTAGTATAATCATTTATTGTGCCATCCAAACTATACTAATTCGTGTATTGAGTGCGCAGTTTTAAGAGGTGTAACAGGTTGACACCAAAGGAATCCTAAAAGATTGTCAATGACTGTTGTAGAGCTTGGAGTCGGTAAAATTTCATTTGATTAAATTCTAAAATTTTATGAGCAGTGATTGTTTTGTGTGTTTCTTGCCCTAACTGTCAAATTAATTTGTTCAAGCCTTGTTTGTAAATATAAACTGTAGAACAGTCCTTGCTTCGCCTTATTTATGATAGTATTGTGTTTTGGTTGGTTCTAGATTTAAAGGTTTTCTCAAATACTTTAAAAGTTTGTTAAAATCTTTTAAGAATTGTAGTACAATCATTGTTCTTGGGTTTGAAATTTTTTGGAACCACTATTGTTTTGGTTAGATTTGAGAAAACCATAGTTGTTTGATTGAGAATTGTTAAAATCGAAACTGTTTTTCTTAAAATATCAGTTAAGTCAATTTTTTGTAGCCTCTCTTTGTTTTTGTTTCATTCTTTCTTGTGCTTTATATCCCGTGTGTATATTAAGGGTCTGTTTTTCATTGGCTAACGCCTCACCTCGAATGAGAAGAGGTTTTTTGTATTTTTCCTTGTTGTTTCTTGTAGGAAAAATTGTTGCTGTACTTCGAGGGAAAATTCTAAATCCCTGCCTGTTGTGTGCAGTTTCTTGTGTTTGTTTTTTTTTTTTTTTTTTTTTTTTTTTTTTTTTTTACGGTTTGATTGTGTTTGTTTTTAAAAAACTGTATTTTTCCAAAAATCTTTCAAATCAAATTGTTTTTCGAAGCTGTTTAACCAAGTGAATGTGTTAGCCAATATGACAGTTCTTGAGAAAAATTTAGGGGATGTATTTGTTGTTAGGTCTAATTGTTTACCTATGTTAGAAAATAAATTGTTGATTGATTCGGCTTGTTCTAATCATATTATTCCATTAAGATTAATTTTCTGTGAATACAAAATATTAAAAAATTGCACTATTGTTATGACTAATAATAGTGTGTGCAATGTGCTTGAAATTAGTAGCATAAAATTAAAATTTAATTCTGGTTTTGTATTGAAATTGAATAATGTGAAGCATGTTCTGGAATTTTAATTTGTTATCTTGTGCATCCTTAGCCGAATTAGGTCTTGAGGGTAAATGGGAGCTGGTTTTATGAAAATTATTAAAACTTTTTAAGGTAAAATTGCTTATAACTTCCATGTGCTTTCAAAATTCAGTGCAAAATCTCCATACTTTGAAAATTGCGTGGTACCCCTTATACTTTAAAAAACGTTACATGAAACCCCACCACCATGAAACTTTCCTCATGTGATAAAAAGATGAGTTCATATCTATATGTTTTGCATGGTAGAGGGGATTTCATGCAATATTTTTGAAAGTACAAGGGAGCGTCATGTAATCTTTTAAAGTAAAGTGATGATTTATGCTAAGTTTCGAAACCACATAGTGGTTTCATGCAACATTTTTTAAAGTATAAGGCACCGTCATGTAATTTTTAAAGTAGATGGGAGATTTACGCTGAGTTTAGAAACCACAGAAACCACAAGGGAGTTATGAACAATTTTGCCAATTTTTAATTGTTTTTAAATCTGAAATGAAAAATAAATTCTATATGACCCAAGCAGATCCTATGACTATGACTGTTAGTGCTATTAATTCTAATTTTGAAAACAAAATATTTTTGTGGCATAAGCGATTAGGTCATTTAAGCAACAGAGGTTTAGAAATATTGCAAAAGTCTGGATATTTTGGCAATAATATATTTTCAACTGTGCAATCTTGTGAAAATTGTGTTGATAATAAACAAACTAAGTTCATTTTCTCTTACTCCATATTGAAAAACTTGAATGTTCAAAATATGTCTTAGAATACGTATATTTTTATTTGTGGGGGCCCTCTTGTGAGTCTAATTTTGATGGTTCTAGATATTTTTTAACCATTGTTAATGATTTTTCAAGAAAAACTTAGATTTTCTTAATGAAAAATAAGTCTCAAATTTTTGGAATATTTAAAAATTGGAAAATTCAAGTTGAAATTGAAACATGCAGGAAAATTAAATTCTTCAAAATTATAATGGCTTAAATTTTTGTAACACTTGGTTTGATAACTTTTGTGTGCAAAATAGTATTAAAATAATTAAATTTGTCCCAATGGCACCCCAATTTAGTTGGATGACCAAGAGGATGAGCCAGACCATTTTGGAAAGGATTAATAGTCTTTTGACTTCATCCGGTTTATCCAAAAAGTTTTGGGGTGAAGTTGTAGTTACAACATGATCTTATTTGAGAACTAGAACACCCTCTATCCCCCTTAAAGGTTTATATCCCGAAAGTAAATGGTTTGGTAGAAGAGTCGACATTTCTAATGTTCATGTATTTGGGTGTTTTGTTTTAATACATGTTTGCATTGATGAATTTGATTTGAAAACTGAAAAGTGTGTTTCCATAGGTTATGGTGTTACGGGGTATAGATTATGGCTTTGTTCTAGACCGGGATTTAAAACTGTTATTAGTAATAATATGACATTTAATGAAGATTATATGGCATGTTTGAATGTTGAAAAATATGAAGTTGTTGTTTCTATTTTTAGTGAACAAACACAAATTTTAATAATAAGGTGGAGCATGATTAGGTTCATATAGAAGAGGGATAAAATGAACATTTTAATTTGATAATTTTGAAATTGCTGATATTGATTATGAAATTGATTCTCGTGTTTGTTTTATTGCCAAAATTCAGACTGTTTTTAAAAATAAAAAGACTGATTTTTAAGACAAAAATGATTCTGTATTTTGTACTAATTCTGTTGTCATTCATGAATTTAATCCTGAATTTTAAAAAGTGCAGTCTTTGATGTAAATACAGTTAATATTGATTGTGAATTAGAAAATGTGCATTTTGATTATTTAAGTAATGTTGATATTGATTCTGAATATATGCTGAAATATGTTCTGAGGAGCATGCTGAAAGTGAAGATGTGTGGTCTTGTGATGATAAACCTCTTTAACATTGATATTGGTGATTTTTTAATTGATGTTGCTGCTGGGTAGTATGTTAGGAATAAATTTGAAAATTCAGTTTATGAAATTAAAAGCAATGTGAGAACTGATTTAAATGAAAAAAATGAGATTGAAAATTACATATTTGGTAGAAATGGAGTTAGGAACAGTTCTATGTTTGGTAATTTGAATTTATCATCTTTAGTTTCTTGTATGTTTGATGGCCTACATGTGAATGAACTTATAATTGTAGGAGATAAGTAAGTCTTCGTATAAGTGTCAATGTTTGAAAGCTTCAAAAGAAGAGATAAACTCATTGCTTAAGAATGAAAATTTAAATTTAGTTCTTAAAACTTATGATTGCTTTGATTGTGATTTTTTATCATTGATTGTAAATGATATGTGCAATAGAAAGCTTGTTGTTTTTTTTTTTTTTTTTTTTTTTTGTATATTGTGTGGTAAATATTTTTTTTGCAAGACACAATTACAATGTTTAGTAGCTTTGTTAATATCTGAATTTGAATACAATCATGTTGGTGAAGATACAGTATTTTAGAAAACTAATATATTTGTGTCTTGTATGTAAATTGTATGCTTTGATATATTTGATTAGCCGGTGCTACTTGTATATAGCTATCATAGTAAATTTCTATATTGTTTTTAAACTTAACTTGATTTCAATTTTTTTTTGTGCAGGACAGTAATTCAACATTTGGCTTATTTGGAAGCATTGACGGTTCCGACAGTGATGACACCCGATAATATACAATCTTCCATGCCGAAAAAGGTGAAGATTTGTGAAGAATTTTTGTCATATGACATATTGAGGCCGTGAACACCTAACCAACCCTCCCAATTGAAGCACGGATCCGGCGACCCGCTATCCGACCCGGTCTTTGCGAGACTCGTCGGATCACCGGCTGCCTGGCTGAACCGATTTGGTGTGAACTAGTCTGTTAATATAAGTGCTGATCTTTGAACTAGTTCAATACAATTTAGGACAGAACACACCCATTCCTTCGTGATTCCCTTTCTGAGCCCTAGTTCTCCCGATGCGATTCCAGTGCGATTATGCGTCTTAACTAGCATTCTCCGGTGAATCTATCTAGCGATTTGGGAAGTTCTCTTCTCCTTCAACGCGCGTCTTTCCCTTCGATGGATTCACGTTTGGTTAATTTGATTTGTGCCTTTTTTTTGTCTCGCCATGTATATATTGTTCGCGGTGTGAATAGACTTGAAATCGTTGATGTTTCCTTATATTGGGTTTCGGTTTAGCGAGATTGTTGTGTTTCCGTGGTGTGTCATTTGTGATCGGGGTCTTGGATGTGTGTGATGTCGGTTCGGTTGATATTAGGGTAATGAGTCCGAACAATTGTTTCCGTAATAAATCTAAGTTTTCGTTATAATTTTGTTTAATATTGATTTGGGTTGAGAGAATACTGCTCAGTTGCTCTAGAATTATGATTAACAATTATTTGTTTATAGTATAATAAATTTTACTAATATATTTTTTTAATTATTTACTAATCATATTCTTTCTAAATTTATGATACCTTTATATGGGACGTAGAGAGTAATTTTTGTATAACTATATTAAATTATATTTTAATTATAAATTTATCATCTTATTTTACGGTTTTTTTTTTTTTTGTCACATATTGCTATTGTAAAAAAAAAATCGTAAAAGACGGCATCGAATAGACAATAGTAAGTTTAGACTTGTAACAGTTTCACGTATAAAAAATGATTTATTTATTTATATTTATTTTTTATTTATTTTCTATGCCACCTTAAAACCTCGACCACATATGCTTTGATGGTCCAACATGCTTGTCTACACCTGTAAACACATCTTTCTCGATTAATGAAGATGATGTGTAATATAGAACTTAAATATATATTAATTTAATTTAATAAATTATACAACTTTATTGCTATTTTAAGACACATTATAAAATAGAAAAAAAATCTTAAATTGTCATTATCGATTCCATAAATATGTTCTATAATATGAAAGTGGTTTTGTTCGATTTACTATTTATAAACAATAAATTATTTTTACTCTCTTTACAAAAAAAAAAGTGAAATCATATATCTATTTTTTAAGATATTAAATTGAAAAATTATTTTTCATTAATTTGAACATCATGTCAAATGATGTATACTTTATATTGTATCCAATAATTATTTCAATTAAAAAAATTAAGAATTGTTTGATTTATATTTTTAAAATAGTTTGAGCTATGTAATAGTAGTTTTGTTCTATATATATCTTATAAGAGAATTAATATATTTGTATTAATAATAAGGTTTGTCTTTTTATTATTTCAAACCTAAATCATTATTATTTATTCAGTACAATTTTTTAATACAAATATATTAATTTTTTTACAAAAATATCTTATCAAAAATATTATTTAAATAAAAATTTAAATCAAAATACTATTCAAATTAACAACAACCAAACTATCTAAAAATAATTTTTGAGAATTGTAAGCAAACAATTTTACTCTTAAGGGTGACCTGGTTGGGTGGGTGGGGTGAACTTGTGACCGACCTACAGGTTCATCTGTCACACCAAGTCATTCCTTAGTCTAAAGTGTGCACTGCATAAACCACAGGCGGGACATTTATTTTTAATTATACGACAGCGAATCCAATGGACAAAAATTTATGTGAGTAGAAAACTCGAAATTAATGGTATTTATTATTATTATTATTTTAAATATATCTGCTACTTCAATCTTCAACATGTTACAACATTAATGGAATGATTATTTATCATTTGTATATCAACTTTTTAATTTTTTTTTTGGTAGTTTTTTGTATAAAAATAGGTGTTGAACATATTGATTTTTTTTTAAAAAAAAAAAGTAAAAAAATTTGAATTGTAAAAATTTTATTTCAGGATATATATATACTAGCATGTAACTCGTGTTGTGCACTCGTTATTATGTAATATGATATTTAATTTAATTTAAATTATAATAAATAATTTTTTTAATAATAATATACTCTCATCATCAAAATTGAAATTATATTTTTTTTAAAATTTTTTTTTGTTCATTTAAAATATCTTTTTTCTATGACAGTACTAGTTACATTAATATAAAATTATTCTTAATTTTACGTAAATTACAAATATATCATTAAACTGTATAAATTATAAAATATATTATGCCGGCACGAAGAGATCTTATTATATAATATCTGTCAAATTAATTTCTAAAAAAAAGGAATTATAGACCTAACAAATAACAAATTTAAATTAAATATTTTTTTAAAAAATTGATACAT
Organism: Andrographis paniculata; assembly: GCF_009805555.1. Lineage (NCBI taxonomy): Eukaryota > Viridiplantae > Streptophyta > Magnoliopsida > Lamiales > Acanthaceae > Andrographis > Andrographis paniculata. The sequence goes on along the minus strand of NW_026137621.1, from coordinate 1,200,389 downwards.
CCCTTTGAATAAAAAAATATATATACAAAAACAATCTTACTTAAATAAAATAATATTTTAATTATATTCAATTAAAATATAAAAAATATAAATTAAAATTTAAAATATTATTATCATAATTATTGCTCTTTTTTAAATCTTCTCTTTTAAATTTCTTTTTCCTCATTTTTTATTACTATTTGAAAACAAAACAAAAAAGAACTATTCAAAAAATTATATTTAGATAAAATAATAAAATTAAAAAATATTTAATTGTTACAAAATAAAAATATATAAATTAAAAATTAAAAATACTTTTTATTGATTTTTTCTCTGATTTTTCTTTTTTTCAATATGCTACTATACTTCTATTGTATTTTACTCAAACTATCCGATAATATAAAAATATTAAAAGTATTTGAAAGTAAAAATAAAAATTATTTAACACTTATGTCACGCCATTAGATGGTGTTAGGACAATTCCTTTCGGATGTTTAATTTTTTTGATTTCAAATATTAGATGGGTCAATCTCAAACCAAAATAATATCTTTATTCTCGGAGTAGTTTATTATCTTAATAAATCATTCTCTATTCCTATCAATATTTTTTAAATATTTATTCAACAATTTTAAATTATCCAAAATAAATTTTTTTATATATATAAATAATTATTAATAAATTTACTTTAAATGAATCAGTAATTCTTTTATAAAAAAATATAATATTTTTTTAAGAAAAATCATGATAGGTTATTAATTTACAAATTCTATTTTTATATCAATATCGATATAATAATTACGAGGGAGATAAAAAGTGAGAAAAAAGAAGAAGATGAAATTATATTAAATTTAATAATTTATCTACTAATATTTGATAATATTTATTTTTAAATATAAAAAGTGTCATAAGAAAAATTAAAAATTATTTAAAAATTAATAAGTGATGACATTATTTATTTAAATAATTAAACTAACAAATTTGCATATTTAGCTATAGAGCAGTGACATCCTTTCAATAAGAAAAATATATGTATATATATAGTTTAAAAATCGGATGTGTTAAAAAAAAATTAAAATTTAACTATGCATAAGATCTCAAATAAATTAGTTTATAATATCACTTATAAGAAAATAAATTTATCAATATAACATAATAGTTAAAATATTATTTTAATATGCTAATAATAAAAAAAATTAAATTACACAATATATATGAAGAAATATAAATAATATATAAAACTAAAAAAAATCCTCAACAAATACAAACAAACTTCATATATTTAAACTTAAAAAAAATATATATCGGAACAAATATATGTTGTATATTTTTATATATTTATCATAATCAGTGTGTTTCTTCGTAATATTCATTCTCCATAGTATTTTTTTTTTATAATTTTTTATAATCTATATAACATGAAATCCGAAAAAATAATATAAAATTAAATTCAATAGATAAAAATAATATATAAAAATGAAAAAAAACAAAAAATTACAATATAAAAATAACTAAAAATAAAGATTAAAACTTATTAGTATGTGTAATATAAAGGTAATGACATGTGTGTAATATATTGTAAATTGTAAGGGTATTTGTAATGTTAGGTAGATAGTACAGTTACTAAAAAAAGAAATTGATACTTTGTTATGGGACGGACTAAAATGGAAAAATGAATACTTTGTTATAGGACGGAGGAAGTATGAATTTGGATATTGGGATATTAAATAGAAATTCTTCAGAAATCTATAATTGGTTATTTGGTTATTTAATCGACGAATTTCTTTAGCTAATAGTCTATTCGTAGCCTTAGCGTTATATTTTGAGAATTTCGTATCGATCCAAGTCGAATTGAAAACAGCAGTGTATTGTACCTTCCTGTTTGTTTATATTTTTAAGAATTTTTATTTAATAATCGGGTGATATATATATATATTATAAGATATAAGGATTTTATAGCTAGAACATTGTATTCTGCTAAAAAAAATGTTTGAAGCCCGACGAGCTAATTATAGAAACTTGTTTTTGAATAAGCATGTAGTTCCTAAAAATAAGCATATAGCTCATCTGATTTGAGTAAATAACTGGCAGGTGTACGTCGGAGAAGATTTGGGTGAAATTGCAAAAGTCAAAAAGAGTGTCGATAAGCGGTAAGCAGTAGGGAATTAAATCTAACTTAAGAAATTAGGTATGCATGTTGCATGCAATTACGATTGTAATGTTAACGTGCTATTATGTGGATCATTTTGTCAGTGCATGTATATATTAATCTATATGTGTGCGTATGCATGTAGGAGACTTCACAGTTTATGATATTTGATATACGTATTTGATCGCGTTGGTGAATTTTTGAAAAGGAGGACAAGTGAGCTATCTCACCAGTCAATTTCAGTAAATTCACTTATTTAACATGTTGCACACATATTGCACGGTTTATCGGATATGTTTTATGGATCTATCGTTTAGTCGTCGTGTGTGGTAGTGCTAGGCAGGGGCATCATCTGGAGTTGGAATATTCGACCCGATGTACCGTAAGACTTTGCCGATAGTGGACGATAGTAATGGAAAAACTGGATGACTCAGTAACACGTTCATTCAGGGATTACACCCATTGTAGTTGAGACGTATTTGGTCTAATCATTCATGTTAGATGTTGTTCCACTCATTGGACTGATCACTGGTGAGGACTACCGGTAGTTTAAGATCATATGCCAAACTCCAAACGTGATCCCGTTAGTACATGTGATGAGGAGTACAATTTTCGGGTTTTCCTTGGGTGATTCAAGATTGCACGGATTCTACTACATTACACGGGATAAGGCTAGACATGAGGGTCCTATCTTCGCTATCATGGATTATGGGGCATTTTGTGGTTAATGACGATAACGTTCGGCTATCCATGTATTGATTGTGGGAGTCGTATGGTAGGTATATGAAAGTGACTGGATGACCATTATATTATTATAGGTTTATCAGTTCTTTACTTGAGCCGAGAATTTTTTGGCTATTTATTGATGATGGTCTACTGAGCTTGTTATTATGGAGCCTAGGTTATTCTGACTGTCACTTAGACTGATGCACTAAGCGTATTATTATGGAGCCAAGGTTATTCCGGCTGTACACGTCGACGAATGTATATATATATGTGTATGTGCATGGTTGTCGAGTTCGATATCTTTGTTGCATCATTTTACTATTGGCATGTCATGACACACATTTTGTGATTGATGGGGATTAGACTTTATTTTGAAAAGTATGATATGACATATTTCATGTTAGTTCTTAAAATTGATTTAATTCTAAACTGCTTTTTAAGAAAAAAATTGGTTCAGGTATGTATGGCACCTCTGTGACAGAGAACGTCTTGGGATATAGAAAGACGGACTGAGTGAGTGAACTTGCCTCTGATGTACTATATGTAAATTCTTAACCGAAAAAAAAACCTCTTGTTTAGGCGCGTATTTTTTGTAAATATTCATAAATCAGATTATGTTACATAATAATGCACTTTTATAGTTAATTTTAACTTTAAGATTGTATTGTAGGGCCCGAAGTAGAAGGTGACAAACTCATAATGCAGTGTGGCGGTAGCATTTCCAGTATGAACCAACTGGGAGTGTTACAATCGGCTAGTCCTATTTACTAACATCTGGGTCGATCCTGCCGCCTAGCTTATTTTCATTTGCATTAATTCTTGGGATGGCTCTGCCGCCTAAACCAAGCATTTATCTAATTTTAATTTTAATATACACATTTATACTTTAATCTCATACTTTGGTCTACTCGTTGTCGTTGGTATCATAGTCATGGGGAATGTATGATTTTGGTTAAGAAGACATTTCATCTTGTGTGTTTTTTTATTAAATTTTTAACTGAATTCTTGAATATACTACTCTTGTCATCTTGAATTCAGTAGGACTAAGGAAAATGAATGTACACATTGTTGACATGAGTACTATATTCAATCAATTTACCCTCTATTCAACCTTGGGGATATCACATCGTCCCCGCCTTAAAAATGCAACGTCTACGTTGCACTAAAATGATCTATTAATTTCTAGGCTCCTCAATAGTCCGGTCAACAACTATAGGTTGTTGCAGGTCGACTTTGATACCAATTGTGACACCTCGGCCTGCAAGACACGCAAGATCGGGCGTGTCGGGATTAGACTGGCCCCACAGTTCAACACAAGTCCTTCCAGCGCGCTTTTATCATCACTAACGCATCTTCAAATTACTCTAGGGCAAGCACGCTTAACTTTAGAGTTCTTTCAATAAGGCTCCAAACAAAGAATGTGCGCATTGTTGATGTGAGTAGTCTATTCAATCCATTTAACTTATATTCAACATCTGGGGTATCAAAATGCTAGCATAATTAATTAAAACACATATTAAGAGAAAAAGGACTGCTAAATTAAAAGAAAATATTTTCTAACTCTTATAGTACCAAAAACGCTGGTTGGAAGCAAAATCGAGAAATTCATATTCCTACAAATTATTCAAATTGGAAAATTTCTCAACAAAAACATAGAAACAATATATTCCATATGATCATTTGATTTTAATTTTTTTCCAAAAAAAAAATTATGAATAAACACATTCTATTTAAGAAGAATATCAAACAATATAATTATTATCAACAATGTCTTTACTGTTATGTAATAATAATATAATATAATGGTAAGTATAAGTATATATATGTATAATAGGTGGGTGGAGTGTATAACAATATATATATATGATGATAGTAGTGTGTGTGAAGTGACGTGTGTGTGAGTATATATATATCTATGGATGTAAATAAATTGAGAGAGAGAGAGAGAGAGCAGAGAATGAAGTTTGGATGGAATGAGATTACTTTTGTCTGTCTATTTCATTACATTGCATTAGAGGTATTTATAGCATAATAATGAATGATATTTATGGTTAATAATATACCACAAGTCATCCACGTACTTACTACGGTTATAGTATGTCAAAACATCCAAATAACATCCATGTAATTACTATGTGTACGTTTCGTAACACTCCCCCTTGGATGCTTTCATATGAAGAATGTGACTCGTTAAAACCTTACTATGAAAAAACCCTATAGGAAAAAAAAAGTACATTATTCTTGTATTGATGCGCTCCCCTCTTTTGGACTTTATTTGATGTCTTTCATTTGACGCAGTCCAATTCCTTGCACCAGTTTGTTTAATGTTGCAGTCGGTAGCGCCTTTGTAAATAAATCTGAAAAATTTTCAGACGATCGAATTTATTGCACATTAATTTCACCATTTTTCTGAAGATCGTCAGTGAAAAAAAACTTCGAAGATATGTACTTTGTCTGATCGCCTTTAATATATCATCCTTTTAATTGAGCTATACAAGCTGCATTATCTTCAAATAATATATATCATCGGTAATCAAGCCACAATTTTTCTGAATATGGTGAGTCATGGACCTCAACCAAACGCATTCACGACTGGCTTCGTCTGTTTAGCAGATCTTCAAGAGATTGTGGTTCCACCACAAGTAAATAAATAGCCAGTTTGAGATTTTTCTTTGTGTGGATCAGACAAATAACCAGCATCAGCATAACCAATTAATTCATTTTGAGATTCACTCGAATGAAATAGACCGTGGTCATAAGTTCCCTGAAGATAAGGAAAAATATGCTTGATACCATTCCAATGCCGTTTTGTGGGGGATGCGCTAAACCTGACTAGTACATTTACTGAAAATGATATATTTGGCTTGGTACAATTTGCAAGGTACATTAATGCGCCAATAGCGCTGAGCTATGGTACCTCGGGGCCAAGTATTTCTTCATTTTCTTATCTTTTCCTAAATGAATCTTTACTGGGATCAAGTGATCTGACTACCATTGGTGTACTCAGAGAGTGAGATTTATCCATATAAAATTGCTTTAATACCTTTTGGGTATATGTGGATTGATAGATCAATATTTCGTTATTCATATGATCCACTTGTAATCTCATAAAATATTTTGTCTTTCTAAAATCTTTGATCTCAAATTCTTTCTTTAGATATTCAACTGCAATTTGGATCTCTTCAGGATTTCCAATTAAATTGAGATCATCAACATATTTTGCAATAATGACACAATTTGATCCATTTTTCTTGATAAAGACGCATGGATATATTGGATCATAAGTATAATCTTCTTTTAATAAACATTCATTGAGACGGTTATACCACATTTATCTTCTTTTAATAAACATTCACTGAGACGGTTATACCGCATTCGCCCTAATTGTTTAAGTCCATACAATGACTTTTTAAATTTGATGGAATATGATTTCTTTGGGTTTAATTTGTATGCTTCAGGCATATTGAATCCATTAGGAACTTTCATATAAATATCAGTATCCAATGAGCCATAAAGATATGCAGTAACTACGTCTAAAAGACACATATCGAGCTTTTCTCGCACTGCTAGGCTCACAAAGTATCTAAATGTTATTCCATCGACAACTAGAAAGTATGTTTCATCAAAATCTACTCTAGAGCCACAAGATGGGCTTTATATCTCACAATTTCATTATACTCATTTTTTTTTCGTACAAACACCCATTTGTATCCAACTGGTTTTATACCATCTGGTGTTTGAACAATTGGTCCGAAGACATCCCTTTTGTTTAAATGAGTCAAGCTCTTACTGAATCGCATATTCCCATTTTGGCCAATCATTTCTTTTCCGACATTCATGAACCAATTTTGACTTTGGATCCTCATTTTCTTCCATTATATCAAATGCTAAACTTTATGCGAAGGCATTATCGATAATTGCCTCTTTACGGTTCCAACATTTTCTTAAGGTAACATAGTTGATTGAGTTCTCAATAATCTCATCATGTTCTTCAAGATCGTGCTCTTCTGAAGCAATTATTTCATGGTTGACTTCCTCATTATATTGAGGTTTATCAATGTCATTCCTAATATTTTCATGATTATCATCGTTAATTCCTCTTTTCTTTCGAGGATGTTTATCTTTGGAACCAAGTGGTCTACCACGCTTTAAGCGTTTTGCTGATCATTAGCACTTGCAATTTGTCCATCAGGAACAATTAATTTAGTCGGAGCATTAGCAGGTTGGATATATGATCGAGTGACTTTGCTCGAGTCATTGAAAGCATCCGGTAACTGATTTACAATATTTTGCAAATGTATAATGCGTTGAACTTCAAGTTCACACTTCTTTGTACGAGAATCACAAAAATTCAATGGGATTTTCTAATTAATATTCCTTTTCGGTTCATTTATGTCTCCCCTAATGTCGGAAAATATGATTCATCAAAATGACAATCTACAAATCTTGCAGTGAATAAATCACCCATCATAGGTTCAAGATATTTTATAATTATCGGCGATTCATATCCGACATAAATGCCCAATCTACGTCCAGGACCCATTTTTGTACGTTTGGGGGGTCGAATAGGAACATAAACAACACACCAAAAAATACGTAGATGAGATACATTTGGTTTGTGACCAAATACAAACTGCTTCGGGGAGTAGCTATGATAGTTTGTCAGCCTCATTCTTATAAGTGTTCCAGCATGTAAGATTCCATGCCCCCAAGCTGAAACAAGCAACATAGACCACATTAGTAATGGTCTAGAAATCAATTGCAATCTTTTAATAAGTGATTCTGCCAGGCCATTTTGTGTATGAACATGAGCAACTGGGTGTTCTACATTAATTTCAATCGACATGCAATAATCATCAAATGCATTCGATGTATATTCGACAGCATTATCCAGACGTGTAGTCTTGATGAGATTATCGGGGAATTGTGCCCATAATTTAATAATTTAGGCAAGCAATCTCGCAAATGCCATATTGTGAGTAGATAATAAACAGACATGGGACCATCTCGTAGATGCATCAATAAGCACCATAAACTATTTAAATAGCCCACACGGTGGGTCTATTAGTCCACATATATCTCTGTGTATTCTTTCAAGAAATGTAGGTAGTTCAATACCTACTTTAGTTGGCGATGGTCTGGTTATCAATTTTCCCTGAGTGCAGACAACACAGGTTAACTCATTTGAGTTTAACACTTTTTGACCTTTTAATGAATGGCCATGCGAATTCTCAATTATTCGCCTCATCATTATACTATCAGGATGCCCAAGACGATAATGTCATATTTTAAAATCGGTAATCTTTCTATCTACCGTGAGGTGTGTTTCAACAACACCTAATCTGGCATAATATAAGCCAATAGAGAGTGAGGGTAATCTCTCTATGATGCATTTCTTTTTATCAATGATATTGTTGATCAATAAAAATTCACCATCGGTATCACTCATAGTTTCAATGTAATAACTATTTTTTCGAATGTCATGAAAGCTCAGTAAATTTCTTCGAGCTTTAGTGGCCAACAGTGCATGCTGTATCACAATTTTCGCCCCCACGGGGAGAAATATAATGGCTTCTCCAGAGCCTTCAATTAATTTTGTACTACCACTTATTGTATAGACATTCATTTTTTCCTTTTTCAAATGGGAGAAATATTTTTCGTGTTTCAGTATAGTATGTGTCATTGCACTATCAATGAAACACAAATTTGCATAATTTAGATTGGCATCCATTTAACCTTTAAATATAAATAAACGCAGTATTAATAGAGACAAATATAAGTATTACAAAATGCATTACAAAAAGGTAGTATGCGATAATTTAAATATTACAAAATATAAAATGACATAGTATGTCTGTCACTGGTGGTTTGTTGGATCTACGACAAAATCCGCTATATCAAGATGTGTTGTGTCGTAATCCAAAAAATCATCATCAGGGTCGTCATCGTTATCAATGTGATTAGTCTCGACCACTTTCATTTTTTTTTTCTGCAGTGAGGCTTGATATAGATAGGGTAGGTGTTTGGTTGTTCTGCATATATTAGCCTAATGGCCTTCAATGTCACACCGATTACAAATACCGATGGTACAGCTTCCACAGGCCTTTAGACAGCAAGCTCCATCAACCTTGGGTTGGTAACTTTGTAACATTAATGGAATACCCCGACACCTACATGTCCTATATGGAATGTTCTATGGGTCAAAACAAAAGAAAGAAGAGAGAGGATTCCATATAACTCGAGGTTATGATGGGAGCAAATCAGGGTAAGTTGCAAGTCTGATCCAAAGGCAATGGAAGAAGTTCAGAGCGAATGGAACCCGATCAAGAAACAACAGGAGATGTTCAAAACGAATGAAACCCGGTCCAAGGCAATGGAAGCGGTTGGGAGTTGATGGAATGAGGTTACCAGGCGGTTGAGAGAGGTGGAGGAATAATTGGAACTGCCCCTTATAGTGGAATAGGTGGTTATTCTAGCTTAGGATTAAGATTAGAAAAAAACACAACACACACACGCATAACCAGATCAAATCATCTATTTTTCTATTTTTCTTTCATGTTCTAGTTTTGTTTATTCAATTTAATTCAAATTACTGCTTTCTGCAATTTATTTTACTTGCTTTCCATAGATTATCGTAGTTTAGTTTGATTAGTTACGTAAGATCTCGATTACCCGACGACGGATTGGTTCTTTGGAGTACTTTCGGAACCCACAGCGACGAATTATTTTGGAACTTCCGAATTTTTGGTTCCAACAATTGGCACGCCCAGTGGGACCAAGTCGGGTTCATGTATGCAACTTCGTAGTGGTAAGGTGATCACCATGGAAAATCAGAATCAGAGTGCAGGTCTGAATATCGGTGCAGAAAATACTGGAATTGGAACGCCGGTTCATCCTAGTGGAAGCCATACCCCAAGGTTAAGGAAATAAGAAGAATTATCATCGACCGAAACGATGGTGATCATGGTATGCAGAGAAGTGAACCAATGTATTCAGGCTGGAATCGGGGATATCGTGTACGAAATCTCTAGGCAATTGGCTGATGTGATTCGGCCAAATGTGAGGAATGAAGCGTTTCAGATTTGCAAAAAAGAACATTGAGCAGCGGCTAGTGGAGTTTAATACTGGAATTTCAGGAAATTCATATGGAGGTCCGAGAGGAATAGCTTCATCTAGTGGAGTGATTCCATCCTTCACAGGGAATGTTGGTTTCAGCTTAGGTCATGAAAATGCTAAATTGCCTAGGGGGCCGATGAGTGGAGCAGGATTGCAGTTCGGCAATGTAATGATTCTCCCACGCTCGCAAGGAGGGCAAACCAGCAGAGGCTTTGGCCATCAAATGATGGGAGGACCCGATGTCGTTGGAAGCGGTGTTTACGGAACCCATCCAGGGACAACATTGCCGGGACAGTTCACAGGTCAGCTTACATGGAACGCACCTCCACAGCCGTGAGTTCAGCAGGCTCCATATGCCGCTGTCTCTCAGAGAGGAATGGCTAGCCAAGCTTGGGGACCAAGAGGGCAGCCGCTGATTCCTAATCAGCAGGATGCCGGACCATTGATAGATACAAATATTCTAGTAGAAAGTATACGAAGAGCTTTCCCACGAATGAAATTTGAAGAGCGGCTGGTGTATCAAAGATGTCATCCAACTTGGGTAACTGAGATGATGTCGCTGTCTATTAAAAATAAAGCACTAGATTTTACATTATTCTCAGGTGAAGATGAGAGATCAACGATATAGCATATTGAGAAATTTACAGTTCAGTGCGGAGACTTGGGAGGAAATGACTGGTATCGTTTGCAATTATTTTCTTTATCTCTAACGGGTAATACATTTTTGTGGTATACATCATTGGCTCCAAGTACCGTGCAGTCTTGATCAGATTTTGAGAGGCTTTTCCATGAGAATTTTTATGCGCCACCGGTGGAGACTACAATATCCCATCTGGTAGCTGTAAAACAGGGGTATGATAAGCCTGTGGCACAATTTTTGGAAAGATTTCGACAAGCTAAGACACGGTGCACAATACAAATTCCTGAGTAGCAAGCAACTGCGATGGCAATAGATAACATATGATCAAACCTTTGAGATCGGTTAGGAGTTCAAGATTTCCAGGATTTTTCACATTTAAGTGCACTAAAATTGAGAGAAGAAAAGCTTATCCGAGAGAGACGGGATGTTGCAGTTAGAAGGTGGAAGGAAGATGGAAAAGCCAGAGTAACGTGTTGTGCAGATGATGAAATTTCAGCCGATGAGGAATGTTGTGAGGAGCAAGATGTGTTGGTTGTTGAGTTATTGAAAGGAAAAACTTATTCTTGTTCGGCATTAAGGCCTACAAAGGGTAAGAAGATCGGAGGTGTGCAGTATACCTTCGATGTGTCTAAAGTCGAACAGATATTTGATCATCTGTTGAAGGACAAACAAATCAAACTCCGGGACGGGCAGCGAGTGCCGTCACCAGAGGAACTGAAATGCAAAGTGTACTGCAAGTGGCATGGGAGCTATTCATATGCTACCGCCAATTGTACGTATCTACGAAATACAATCCATAAGGCCTTAGATGAGGGTAGATTTAAATTAGCAGAGAAGAGTATGCAGGTGGACGCAAATCCGTTTCCGGCTCCGTCCATTAACACTATGTCCACAAGAGGTCCTAAGAGACAACACAAAGCGAAGCAACCAGTTCGGCAACCGGTTCATGAATGACTCATCCCTAGGATACCACAACGAGGTTCAGTCTTTGATAGGTTGTTTGTAGGAAAGACGCCTAATGGAAATGGTGGATGTAAGAAACCTAGAGTCGTAAAGCGGAGCCTAATCTGAAAGTGACGATTCCAAATGCTCGGGAAGTTCAGGAACGCAGTAACGTGATGACTAAAGCCACAACTCCAAGCTCAAATATCAATCCGGATGCCACTGTGGCTGAGGTGAAAGTCGTTAGTGGAAAGCAAGTTTGGACTATTACATCCGCCGATCAGATTACCATTACTCCAAAAACGACGCGGAAGCCTCCATCAGTAGTAGATTCGGAGAAGTGGACAGTCAATGTGCCGGAGGCAAATGCCATGAGGGCAATGGGTGACCTTACGCATTCCCAAAAAAGAAGGGCACAAAGGAAACGATTACAAGCTAGACTGGAAGCTGAAGGTATTCAGCTAAATCAGAATAGTGCGGGGGCAAAGAGTAAGGAAATTGAATAAGAGGTTCAGCAAATGATGAATCGGGATGAGAAAGCCCTAAAAGTTGAGGAACAGAAGGAAAGACTTCGGAAAAATCGAGAGTTGCAACCTCGCTTGATTTTTTCTACTCCGAGCGCCGGACCCACTCCAAATTGGCAACGCCGAGGATGCCAAAAACTACACAACCGAAGGAGCTTGATGCTAAAGCTGACCAATTATCGATTGTTGGGTTGTTTCCTTCTGAGTTCAAAGCTCCAGAAGGGGAGCAGAATTACGAGGGAGTGATCGTGGATGAAGAGCTAGCTGCAGAATGGAATGATGTAGTGACAACAGTCACATTTGATCGAATTGGGTCCGGGCAGAATAAATATGTGAAACCCTTGTACATTCGAGCTTTAATGGAAGGACGACCTGTGGGTAGAATACTCATAGACGGCAACGCATTGCTAACGTGATGACATTTCGTACATTCAGAAAATTAGGAAAGACAAGGGATGATTTAATACCAACCTCAGTACGAGCCAAAAATTTTATTGGAAATTCATACAAGCCGGCGGGAATGGCTACTGTTGAGGTGCAAGTTGGCACAAAAAAGTTGCCCTCAACGTTTGTGATAATAGACAGTCGCCCGTCATATGCAGCATTGTTGGGGCGGGATTCGATTCACGCTTGTGAGTGTGTCCCGTCGAGTTTACACCAGAAGTTGTTGTTTTGGGCTGGCGACGAGGTTCAAAAAGTAGAAGCGGAGAAAGACCCATTCGCAACGGAAGTCACAGCTGTAGATACGACTTTCTACTATTCAAATATGATCTCATTCTCAGAAGTGATCGCCTCCATTCCTAATGAAAAAAATTATGAATGTGTGTTTAGTGATAAGCAGTTCAGGGTTCAACCGAAGGCCGATCCATGACCTATGAATGAAAAAGATTATGATGAATTTTAAATGCGACGAAATTCATTGTGAGCCATCCGGAGCAGGCTCCATTGCGAGTTTAGAGCCGTTCAGAGCAGGTTTCACAGAAAGTACTGAGCTACTTGGAACAGGCTCTATTGCGAGTTCGGAGCCGCCGTCTAGAGTTGGTTCCTTGAAAAACCTTGAGCCGCCCGAAACAGGCTTCGTTAAGCAACATCCAGAGCCGGCCAGAGCAGACTCCGTGGAAGGTTTAGAACTACTCAAAGGAAATTCCATTGGCAGTTCGGAATCATCCAGGGAAATTGCCGGTGAAGTAGAATTACTATCACCTGTGTACAAAATATATCCAGTGTTCCAGGCTCAAGACCCGTTGGAGGATGTTGATTTGAGTACCGATGGAATTTCACGAATCACCAAGGTTAGTACATTGTTAACATCAAAGATCGAGCCGCCTTGGTAACACTTATAAAGGAATACCGGGATTGTTTCGCTTGGAATTACGATGAAATGCCAGGCTTGGCTTGAGAGCTCGTGGAACATTGATTGCCCATAAAAGTCGGATATAAACCCTACAAGAAGCCACCGCGAAGGTTCAATCCAGATATGTACCCAAAGATCAAGGAAAAAATTCAGCGGCTCTTGGGGGCAGGATTAATCCGGACTTGTTGATACCCGGCATGTGTGGCCAACGTCATTCATGAACTCAATAAAAATAAAAAATTGCGGGTATGCGTCGATTACTGCAATCTGAATTTGGCAACACCAAAAGATGAATACATTATGCCTATCGCCGATATGTTAGTGGACGCAACCGCCATGAACGGGAGTCTATCGTTTTTATGGATGGGAATTCCGGCTATAACCAGATTTTCATAGCCGAGGAGGATGTTGCAAAACGGCATTCCGATGCCCAGGGGCCCTTGAAGTATATGAATAGGTGGTAATACCGTTTGGGTTAAAGAATGCTGAGGCGACTTACCAGCGAGCAATGAATACCATATTTCACGATTTAATTGGACAGTCAGTGGAAGTTTATATCGATGACATCGTGGTGAAATCCAAGAGTTTTTCGGAACATCTCGTTGATCTCGAGCATGCTTTCCGGTGAATGAGACACTATAATTTGAAGATAAATCCAACGAAGTGTGCATTCGGGGTAGCCTCCGGGAACTTTTTGGGTTTCATTGTGCATAATAAGGGTATCGAGGTGCATAGTAACAAAACAAAAACTGTCATTAATGCCCGACCGCCTGAGAATCTGAAACAACTCCAAGGATTCCTTGGACAGGTGAACGTTTTGCGAAGATTTGTTTTGAATGTTGCAGGCAAGCTTAAAGCTTTTTCCACGTTACTCAAATTGCGGAAGATGGAGGAATTTTTGTGGAAGCCGCCACACCAGCAGGCTTTCGAAGCTATTAAGGAAGCTCTGGTCAATCCACCAGTGTTGATGGCACCTCAAGCAGGGAAACCTCTACGCTTATATGTTTCGGCCACTGAGAATACGATCGGTTCCTTACTGGCGCAAGATGCTCCCGATAGAAGCGAGCGTGCCATTTTTTTACCTTAGTAAGGTAATGAATGATGCGGAGAAAAGGTACAGTCCTATGGAAAAATTATGTCTCGCCTTGTTTTATGCCTGCATGAAACTTGAATATTATTTGGCCCCAAGGGAGACAGAAGTGGTGTGTCATGTCGATATTTTGAGATATTTACTAAGCATACCAGCTTTAAGAGGGAGTCAAGCAAAATGGGTTGTAAAGCTAGCAGCATTTGATTTACGATATGTACCAATTAAAACTGTTAAAGGGCAGGTCTTCGCTAATTTTTTGGCAGATCATCCGAGCTCGGTATCTGACCAAGCGGCTGATCGTATGGAGACTGGTATTAATCCGACGCCATGGATCTTGAAGTCTGATGGTTCCAACATGCAGACCAGCGGTGGAGCTGGGGTTTTGATTGAAAGCCCACGGGGAAGAAAATGGACCGTGGTCAAACCGTTGGCTTCCGGATTTACTAATAATCAAGCGGAGTATGAAGCCTTACTAGTTGGACTAAGGATCCTCCATAAAAAAGGACCTAATGCGATCAGAGTTCAAGGTGAATCACAACTGATTCTGAAGCAAATTGCTGGTGAGTTCCAATGCAAAAATGAAAAATTGAGAAACCTTCGAATGAAGGCAGTTACGATGTTGCAAAATTTTGACGACGCAATTGTGGAATTCATACCTTGAGCTGAAAATATAGTAGCTAATGATTTAGCTCAAAAAGCCTCTAGGTATAAGCCATCCGCTGGAGAAAAGTTCAAGTCAGCGCGAGTGTATCTGGGCCCAATGCAAGTAGAGGATTAGCGTATGAAACTAAGAAAGTATTTGGAACAACCAACCGGTGATACTCCTGAAAGGTTACGGCAGCAGGCCCTAAAATATACTTTGATTGATGGAGATCTTATTTGCGGAGCCGCTGATGGAATGTCGATGAAATGCGTAGATATTCAAGAAGCCATGAAGGTGATGAGTGAAGTGCATGAAGGGGTTTACGGAGCACACAGATCCGGATTAGTCATGAGATGGACGATCCGACAGTAGTATTTTTGGCCATCAATGACAGAGGATTGCATCAAGTATGCTCAAGGATGTGAAGCGTGTCACGACATGGTCCTTTGATCCAAATTCTAGCGGAAGAAATGCATGCGGTCATGAAACCGTGGCCATTCCTAGGATAGGTGATGGATATCATCGGAAAGATCCATCTGCCATCTTCCAAATGACATTCGTTCATATTGGTGGCCACGGATTATTTCACAAAGTGGATAGAAGCTGTACCCTTGGCCAACGTAACATATCGAGAAGTGATCAAGTTCGTTAGGAACACATTATTCATCAATATGGAATTCCACAAAGGATTACCGCCGATTAAGGTACTGTTTTTACCAGTGATAGTGCGGTCGTCTTTGCCGCATAGTACGAAATTGCTTTTTTGCATTCATCCCCGTATTATGCGTAGGCAAACGGGCAGGCCGAAGCATCCAATAAAGACTTAATTGGAGTAATTAAAAAGGCTGTGGAAGACAACCCGAGAATATGGAACGAAGTGTTGGGGGAGGCTTTATGGGCCTGCAGACAATACCGAAGTAAAGCCACTGGTTGCACCCCATTCCAGCTGGTCTATGGGCAAGAAGCGATATTTCCATTGGAAATCACGGTGCCATCTTTACGAGTCTTGAAGCAAAATTTGCTCAATCCCGAGCAATATGACACAGCTATGTTACAAATGTTGGATGACGTACACGAAGATCGGATGATGGCCTTGGAGAATATTCAAGTGAATAAAGTGAAAGTGGCACGAGCTTATAACAAAAAAGTACGTCGGGGAGCATTCCACAAAGGAGATTTGGTGTGGAAAATAGTGTTACCCGAAGATTTAAAAGATAACACATTTGGGAAGTGGTCTCCTACGTGGGAAGGTCCGCATCAAGTAAGTAAAGTGTTGTCTAATGGTGCTTATAGATTGATGAATATTGATCGGACGGAACATAGAAATGTTATTAATGCTAGGCACCTTAGGGGGTATATGTCGCCACTTGAGTTTTAATAAAGGAATGAAGTGGATAAGTGAAAGCAGGTCTTTTCCAGACTGCTAAATATGAAAAAAAATGAAAACAGGTCTTTTTCAGGCCGCTAACAAAATGGAAGCAGGTTGGGAAGCCGCTTTCAGAAAGAAAGCATGTTGTGGAGTTATTTACAGAAAGAAAGTAGGTTGTAGAGCCGCTTCAGACAGAAAAGCAGACGAAAGAGTCCCTTCCAAAAGGAAAGCAAATGGAGAAGCCTCTTCAAAAAAGGAAGCAAATTGACAAGACTCTAGAAGAATTCAAAGCTCCACAAGAAGAAAATTCCAAAATATGATAAAGCTTTACACGTTTCGCATTTTATCCCTTTTTTTTGGAGGACAATTGTTGGACCCCAAGTCCAAATGACTCAAAGCTGGAGGTAATAGCTTCCATCAGGCTGCGGAGCTTCCATGGAGCAAGAGGGTACAGTTTCTACAGGCCTTTAGACAACAAGCTCCATCAACCCAAGGTTGGTAACTTCGTAACAAAGATAAATTCAATATCTAAACCAAAATATTTTAATGATATCTCCAACCCTCATTTTCAAACAAGAAGTATACCAAAAGAACATGATAAATCAATAAAAATATGTTTAAATAATATGATTTTAAATAGAATTACTTAAAGTCGTAATAAATTAGAAGCTAATTTAGCTAGTTTATCAAAAAGTTCATTACCTAAAATTGATTGTTTATATCAATGTAATCCAAATGAAGAAATTAATTTCTCATTTTCGAAAGAGATTGAATTAGAATAACACTTATAGAAAAAAAAAAATTACTCAAATTGAAGATAATTTTCAAGAAACTAATAAGATTAATAAAATATGTAGAAGATAAAAAAAGAGATCATCAAAATGGAATAATGAAAAAACTAAAAATTACTATTATAGACATACATTACGAGATATTCAATATGAAAAATAATAAAAATTTCAACTAGTAGATATAATGGGCATGACTAGACTTGCCTATGTATATCAAAATATCGATGAAAAAAATGCTATTTATCTTATCATTCAAAATTTTACTGATCAATTAAAATATTAATGGTAGGCGGGGCCATTATTTATACACACATATGAATGACATCATTAATATATTATGTATATAGTATTATGGATTATATATCAAATGCGTCTTGGATTAGTGGTCATCTAAATGGATTAGGTGTGACTCTTCAGTGGTATCTAAGTAGACATTTGTCTTTCTCTGTTGATTTATGAATTTTATAATTTGAAAAAAAAATTTCCTAACATTTCCATAAACTTGAGGATCTACTTTTGAGTGTTGTCCTGAGCTTGAAGAGCCTTTGGGCTTTCAAAAGTTTTCTCGTGATTTTATGAAGTTGATATTGCCTTGCTAGTTTGAGCATTAGTCATCAGATTCTTTGAAACTTCCTTTTGAGTATTTGTTGTTAGACTTTCTGGAATTTTCTTAAGAGCCTTTACGGATTTCGCTCATGTTTGGAGGTAATGAGTAATGACTTGTTGGTTACAGTATTGACTTTGAAATTGATTTCACCATTTGATTTCTAACTTTTGAACAAGCGGAAATGGATTTGGATGATAATAGACTTGAAAAAAGTCGAAATTAAGTAGAAAAATCCATGAGAGTTTGAATTTTGTATGAAAAGTACTAACTTTTGGAGTTCTCCTGCTTTTAATTTTCTGGTAAATAGTTGTAAATCCAATTGCATTTCAAGAAGTAAGTTTTTTTTTTTTTTTTTTTTTGGCCACAAAATGCCCACCAATGATAAATTTAAATTGGAAAATCTTTGACACAAATTGAATGAAATATCATAAACCATGAATGATCAAATGACCTATAAAGAAAATCACTATACCATGTCATTCGGTGGTAATCATGGTATGAATAACCCTTTGGTGAAAAATTGACTAAAAATATTTTAGTTGAATGCAAAAATCCCACTCACATTGTGAACATAATTTTTTTTTTTTATGACACATTTTGAATACACAACACAATCTGGATTTTTTTAATGTTTTTATATGAACAAGTTCAATAAAATTTGAATCAATAAAAATGAGTTCGTAAAACTTTTGGATTTTCATGAGACATCTAGACTCTAGTTTCATCTTATTGAAAAAAAAAAAGCCGTTGAGTGAATTTTTTTAAATTATCCATGTCCGAAATACATTTGAAATGAGTTAAAGTAACATATTCACCAATATCTTTTGTAAAATATGAAGAATGAATTGGTTGTTTGGGTGAGATGGAAGATTAAGTTTTAGCATATTTGAATTTTGTGGTTTTGAAATAGTTACTGTTGTTTGAGTTGTTTGAGTGTAAGTTAAAGGGGGATAAACGCGTGAAAATGTTTAAATCGATTTTGAGTATGGATAACTGCTATTGAATCAATTTCCTAATCTTTAGCCTTTTGGATAGTAGATTGGTATGGTTGATTTTGACTACTCGTTCTTGCAAAAATAAAGAAGTATTAGAATGCAGTAAAATAATATGGTAGATTTTATTTCATACTATATTTTTCTTTTTATGGAAACATGATTTCATTTTTCTTTTGTATATTATTTTCTTGCCGAAATATAGAAGAATTTTGAAGTAAAGTTAACGTTTTTTGTTCAATCGTTTGCAAAAATTTAAAGGTTATATATATATATATATATATTTTTTTTTTTCCATAATAGTAGGACAAATTCTTTGACTATGCGAAGCAAGTGAATTAATTCGAATAAAAAAGATGTTCCTAAATTATGTTCCAAATTTTATTTATGTTAAGGGTGAATTTTATGATGTACGGTGGTATCCTTCACTATAATTGAAGTAAGTATAGCCTCGATTTCTAAATCTTTGGTTTGTAGTTAATTTACTTTTTCTTTTAATTTGTTAACATGACTTTTTAATGTGTTAATTTTACTTTGAATTATCTGTGAAGAATTTTTCTTATTAATAGACAAAGTATTTCACGAATACTTATCTAAAATCTTAGTAAACTAAATGGTTCAATTAATTTGACATGTTCTTTTTCTTATAAAACTAAAAATTTTAATTTATTAAATAATATTCAGAATTTTCTTACATGAATGATCACTACTTGTATGAGACTTTTCTCTCTCATTGTCAGAACTTTGATTTAATAATATAACTATTTAGTCTTTTAAATCTGAATCTTGATCATTTTTATTAATTTTCATTTTTAAATTACATTTGTTTGCTTTATGACCTATTTTGCCATGTTTTCAACATGTTATATTATTACTCTTATTTCTTTTGTAATTATTTGAATACATCTTGAGTTTCCTATTTTCATAATTCTTGTAATGACATTTATATTTTGTATGTTTAGGGTTTTGAGGCGAAGGATTTTTTTATTCCAGTTATACCAAAGGTTTGACAAAAGAAAACTACTTCTCTACATTCGGAACCAAATCTAACTTGTATTTTTAATTCCCAACATAATCCTAAACCTTTATTTTTAATTAAAGCAAATAATTGACCAAATCTTATTAATTCAAAATTTATTATTTCAATTCCTAATTCATTTTGAAAATTGTTCACAATTCTTTTTGAAAATATAGAAGGTAATCCAATTATAAATTTTTCTTTCTAAAGTGAAGGGTTACAATCATGTCTTCTTAATATATATATAAGTTAAAAAATATATATTTGTACCATCTAAAATATGATAACGTAGAACATTGTAAATGTGTTAAAAAAAACATTTTTGATGAATTTAATTTTTCAATAAGATTTTCTACAAAATACATAGCAATAGTAAGTATTAAACAATCAGTTGTTGAAGGGCTTGGGTGATATATTTTTTAATTCATCTTCAACTTCTATTTTATGTTCTAAAATTTAAATAAATCATCCCATAAAATTTTAATTGACTAGTAAAACCTTAAATAATAAGTTAAATAGATTTCTTTTCATCTACATTTTTATATTTATAGGCAAGTCCAGTCATATCAATTTTGAATTATATTTAATATTTCATACTCATATTCGCTCTCAAATTCCATTCATAAACTGATTGAGCCCTCGAAGATTCCATTCATAAACTAATTGAACATTATATTTACTAGTATGAAATTTCAATTTTTCTTCATATTTAATATCTGGTGGTGTAGGATATTATGGTACTAGTACGAAATGTTTTAGACTAAAAATTTTAACAAATACACCCAACTCATATGGCTACAGTCATCTGTAAAGAGTAGAATATATCGACTTTCTCCAAATGATTGATTCCTCTTGTGGAGTGATTCCTCTTGTAGAATATATAAAAGAAAAACTATTGCGGAGTAATTCCTCTTGTATGAAGTTTGGAAAAGACCGAAGATCTGATACGTGGATAAAGGAATGTATACTTTCCCTTTTGCTCTTATACCATAGTCCTGGGTGTAGAGTATTACAAAATATTATTGTGCGTGAATCGAGAGTGTATCTTAATTTTTGCACCCAATATTGGGGTTTTATATACTATAGAGCAAAGGAGTAGTTGAAACTTGGTTGCAACACATTTGAGGAATTATAGTTCTTAAGATGGATATCAAAACTTGGAATACATTGTTTGATAGTTTTCAAAAGAATTTACGACAATTTTTGGGTATAAATCCATTGAAATTAATGTTTCTAACATATATTTTACGGATCATGTTCATCAATTTACCCTCAGATTTCAATGCTCGGGAAGCAATTTCAGTTCAATTTTATGCATGCATGAGGTCGAATGTATATATATTTTACCCATACACACGCATGCTCCCGAGATCATCGAATCCGGTCATAGCTTTCCATGGGGATGCCTCACCACTTGATTTACAAAGGCTTTGCGACATATTTATTAAAAGGTTGATAACATTGCATGTTGGCTGCAAGAAGGCACACACTACAGGAGCATGCATGCAGAGAGATGACGACTAATCATCTCTCTCACACAAATTATTGAGTCATACGTATAATACAATACGTACATAATTATATGCATATATGAGGAAGAGATATTATTGACGAAGCATGTTCTGTGAGCTATGGCTAATTCCTTCAGTTTTGGGTCTGGGACTGAGCATCGAAGGCGGCCTTCTCGGCGGCGTCTTTGCAGCAGTGGCGGCCACACCAGTGGCGGCAGCCGTATTTCTGTTGGCTCTCGGGTTGAACCTGAGCATCAAAGGCAGCCTTCTCGGCAGCGTCTTTGCAGCAGTGGCGACCACACCAGTGGCGGCAGCCGCCGCCGTGGCCCTGGGGTTGAACTTGAGCATCGAACTCGGCCTTCTCGGCAGCATCTCTGCAGCAGCGGTGGCCACACCAGTGGCGGCAGCCGCCGCCGTGGCCCTGGGGTTGAACTTGAGCATCGAACTCGGCCTTCTCGGCAGCATCTCTGCAGCAGCGGTGGCCACACCAGTGGCGGCAGTAGTAGTCTCCCTTTCCACCTCCACGCTGGTAGTCTCCCTTTCCACCTCCACGCTGGTAGTCTCCCTTTCCGCCTCTGCCGCCGTCATGCTCAGGTTCAACTATTCACGTCCAAAACACAGGCCAAAATCGATCATTAGTTATATTATTAATTGCTCATGGAATATAAATATATGTATAATCTTAATTTAGTCGTCCATCAGAATTCAGAAAGGATTAGTATAGTGCACTCACCTTGTTCGTTAGTTGCTGCGACTACGAGGAGGAATGCAGCAAGGAGAAGGGCGAGGATCACCATGGTCTTGATCGCCATTGTAGTATCTGTTTGTTGTGCTTTTTGTTAACTGGAAATTAATGCGAGTGTTGATGATGATGATGATGATGTGTTAATGTGGGGGTGAATTTATAGGGGAAATGTTGTGAAGCAGACAGATTTGGTGAGGTCAGAATAGGGCGGGCGTAATTAAGTCCATCGGTGGTTTGTATTGTATTGTGTTGTATTATTACTGACTTTGACCCAACCTTAGCTTCCTTATCTTCTTCCATGGCTCCCCTCACACTAACAATCAAATTAATAAGAAGAAAACCTCAACCTTCTTTGCTATTATTATTATTATTAGTATTTTTATTATTAGGATAAACTACATCGTAGAAACCATTGTGTATATGTTATTAGAACTTAGTATACTACGTCTTATGTTTTTTATTTATTTATCAACCAAAGTAACAACTAAGGATCATCCAAAGGTTTCATTCTAAAATAAACCTAGTTAAATATATTTAGAAGCAATATATTATATTTATGATAGTTATTTTGATTTATAGGATTCTTGTCTTATTTAAAGGATTTTTATATCATTATAAATATATACGTATTCTTATGATTGAAATAGAGAATTTCAGTTTCATATTATAACCCGGGTACCTCCATAACCCATTTTATCATGTATATATTTTTATATTTTATTAATGTATTTGCTTCTATTTACGATCATGCTGTTATTTTTATGTCATCTCCGCTTCTACTACTCTACTGACAGAGTTTACTTTCGACTCTAACGCCGTTGAGAGTTCTGTTTTCGACTCTATATTAAAATAACAACTAAGGATCATCCAAATGTTTCATTCTAAAATAAACCTGCTCCCCTACTCTTTTAAATAATTTTGGGGAAAGAATTGTGGCCTTCATCACTTTTATTTTATTTTTTATTAATAGACTGTTATATGCAGGTTAGTTTAGGGTGTGTTGTTTAACGCAAATTTTTTCAACATATTTACCCCCAAAAAATTAATATATTACACACAATCATTATTCTTTTTATATGATCTGCACAATTCATCATACTTAACATGAATAAGAAAAATATATATATATATCCCTCTAAACCAAAACACAAAACACAAAACAAACACACCCTTAGTGTTGTTTTTTTTTTTTTTTTTAATGTAAAGTTTGTAAGATTATCTCGGTATATATTGTGTTGAAATATTTAGTCTTTGTGAATAATAGAATATATAGGGTTTGTTCTTTTATGATCTAAAATGAAATCAACACTATTCATTCCATACATTTTCTAATAAATATATATGTTAAAAATTTTTTAGGAAAAATAATGAAATCGTCTCTTGATCATCAAAATAAGATGTCTATATATAGACAATATAAAACAGACTCGATAGAGTCAAATCTAAATAATTTAATCAATGGATAAAACCAAATCTAAATATAAAATTACTAAATCTGAAATATTTCAACATTCCTCTTCAAACTAAAGTGGTATAACAGAAATCAACTTGAGTTGGATAAGAAAGTTGAATATAAATGAAAAAAAATAAAATTAACAGTTGAATCTCCACCGGAACCGAAAACAAGATGACTTTCCACCCCGGAGCAAAAAAAACGAGATGACTCTCCACCGGAGCCGAAAACAAAATGACTTTTCACTGTAACCGAAAACAAAATGACTTTTCACTGGAATCGAAAACAAAATGACTCTCCACCGGAGACGAAAACGAGATGACTCTCCACCGGAGTCGAAAACGACATGACTCCACCGGAGCCGAAAACGACATGACTCCACCGGAGCCGAAAACGATATGACTCCACCGGAGCTTAAAACGAGATGACTCCATCGGAGCCTAAAATGACATGACTCTACGCGGAGCCGAAAACGACATGACTCCACCGGAGCAAAAAACGACATGACTCTCCACCAGAGTCGAAACAAGATGACTCTCCACTGGAGCCGAAAACGCCATGAATCCACCGAGGCCGAAAAATTTCAGATTGCACACAGACAACAAACAAGCAGCGGACAAATGACAAATTGCAGACAAGTTTCATATCACACGCAGACAACAGACAAACAACGGACAGATGGCCGATCGCAGACAAATTTAAGATCGCATGCAGACAACATACATGAAAGATGACAGATCGCAGACAGATTTCAAATTACATGCAGGAACAGACAGACAACGGACATACGACAGATCGCAGACGAGACAAATTTGCAAAAAAACAGACTTGCAAAGACATGATCTCAAAATCACAAGACATCCGGGTACAATCCAGGTTGAATGTACCCAGAGAAACGCGGGTTTATATACTATGGACGTGTTTGGCATTTAGCTGATAGCTGTTAGCTTATTCAATTAGCTTATAGCTATCAGTTATTCAATTAGCTGGTTTGACTAGCTGATTCGATTAGCTGTTTGTATTAAAATGTTTGATAAAACAACTGTTTGATATTAGATGTTTATACGTAAAATGACAATTGAGGACATTTTTATTTTATTTTTTTCCTAATATATTCAATTGTGTTCTTTTGAGTTTAAAATATTTGAAATTTTTTGTTATTAATTATTGAAAATTGTAAAAGTGTTATAAAATAATATTTATTTTTATTATAGTTAAATTTAAAAAAATATATTTTTATTGAAAAATATAAATATTTTTTTCTATTGAAAATGATGTAAAATATATAATGATAAATTTTTTATGCATATATTTATGATGCTAATTATCGATTATTTCATTATATTTATAATTTTTATTAAATTTAATTTATTTAATTTATTTTTCGTATAAAATTTATATAATGTAATTTTAATATAAAATTAAATTATTTATATTTATATTTTCTATTTTGTTGATAATTCTAATAAATTTCTGTATTTTACAATTAAAATAATTTTTATACTCCATACGTCCACCGCGTATCAATCCGTTTACTTTTTGTACGTAGATTTTAGTATACTCCATATTAGTATTATATTGATATGTGATATAATTGATATACATAAAGACTATTATACCCCTTAGCATTTATAGTATTAAGTGGTGTTATTTGAGGGCATTTATATAATATTATATAAAGGGTGGGGTAATTTTATATTTTAGTGGGAGGTACATTTACTAAAAAAGAAAATGGATACATTTGTGATGGACCGACTAAAATGGCAAAATAGATAGATTTGCAGTGGACGAAGGAAGTATATAAATTAATTATTTTAAATTTATAAAAGTAAAACTATAATATAATAAAATATTCTAATATAATTAATAAATAATCAAAATATATTTATTTGTGTAGAATACATAATAAATTTTTAATGGCAAATAAAGAATAAAAAATTTTAAATTGAAAAAGCTATTTCAAAATTTTGGGTAAGTTAGCCTTTCAGAAATTAAATTTTTAGGTCCAAAAAACTATTTCAAAAATTTAATTTACCAAACACCTAAATTAGTTGTTTGACTAGTCAAACATCTAAAAATTGTTCAATAAGCTACAAGCTATTGAAAAAGCTCTTTGCCAAACACACTCTATATCTACGGCATGAGAAAATAGGCTCTGATACCATATTTAAAATTTTAGGGGGAAAATAATGAAATTGTCTGTTGATCATCAAAATAAGGGGCCTATATATAGCCAATACAAAACATATTCGATAGAGTCAAATCTAAGTAATTTAATTTATGGATAAGATCAAATCTAAATATAAATTTATTAAATTTAAAACTGAATATCTAAAATATCTCAATAATATATTTATATACTATAATTTTTTCTCAAAATACTATTTAAATAAAATTTAAAATAATACTTTATTTCAAATCAATTTTAAATTGTTGCTAAATAAATGCATAATTTTTTTTTTAATATTCAAAATTTAGAAAATTATTAGGTCAACTAAAAGATCTACGACATTTTTATTTTTAAACAATACAAGTTTATTTCCATAAAAATAAATAAATAAAAAAAAGCTTATATAAGAGATTTCATAATATATTTCAGAATATTTTTTCTATTCAATACTATAATTAATGTTCATTATTTTATGACAAAAATCGTAATCTATGAATATTTTATCGATGGTGATTTTATTCAATAAACTGAATATAGAACTGTTTTTTGTATTTTTAATAAACACAACTTTATTGGTTGCACAGTAAAAATCATTAAAATCAAGTTAAACTTTTTTTAAAAAAAAAGTCAATATTATTATTATTATTATTATTATTATTGATCGAAAATTCTATATTAGTAACAAATATATTTTCTTATTATATATCTTTGAACATAAATAAATAGAAATATATAGATATTTCCGATTTGTTCGATTTAGATTTGGATTTGATTTTCTTTTTTTTAAATATCAATTAAAATAGTATTTTTTATGATATTTTATTTTAAAAAAAAAACAATACTATTTTTATTTAGATTTGCGGTGATTGAATAATTAAAAACAAAAAAATTGAAACTCAAATTAAATGAACTCTCTAATATCCATTTATATTTTTACTACACACATAAGGAATATACTTCCTCTGTCCGATTCTAAGACTCATTTATGTTTTACTTGTTGATCTTTAAATATTAATTATTATATGAAAACGTAGTACAAATTAAAGAAAAAAGAAAAAATACTTCTATTAATGTCATATAATACTATTATAACAAATTTTGTGCAAAAAATAATAAAAATATGCGTGATGGAGAGAATATATTTTTTTTTTTAAACACAAAAATTACTTTTGTAACTACACGAGTAAAGTGGCATATATATGGAACCTGCATAGTCGAGTTTGGTTAGAGCATCTATTGTAAATCTGGTTTTCACTTTTTATTAAACCCTAAATCCTAAACCCTAAACCCTATATTCCTCTAAACCAAAACACAAAACAAACACACCCTTGGTGTTTGAGTTGTTCTTTTTTTTCTAATGTAAAGTTTGTAAAATTATCTCGGTATATATTGTGTTGAAATATTAGCCTTTGTGAATAATAGAATATATAGGGTTTGTCCTTTTATGATTTTAAGATGAATTCAACAATATTCATTCCATATATTTTCTAATAAATATTTTTTTTTTTCTCAAAAATACTATTTAAGCAAAATTTAAATTAATACTCTATTTCAAATTAATTTTAAACTATAGCCAAGTAAATTCATAATTTTTTTTTAATATTCATCGGAAACGGTGTCAATAGAAACTTTAGAAAATTATTAGTGTTAGAAATTTTGGGGGGAAATAATAAGATTGTCTTATTAATCATCAAAATAAAGAGCCTATATAGGCAATAGAAAACAGACTCGATAGACTCAAATCCAAGTAATATAATCTATAGATAAGACCAAATCTAAATATAAATATACTAAATCTAAAATCGAATATTTAAAATATTTCTAACATATCTCAACATTCCTCTCAAACTCAAATGAGTGCCTAAAATCCAACTTGAGTTTGTCCAAAAGCAATCGGAAGCGGCTGGGAATGAGAGATTTGATGAAAATATCTGTTGTCTGATCTGCGGAGGAGATTGAAACAAGATGGACAGCACCATCGACGACATGTTGTCGAATGAAGTGACAATCAAGCTCAATATGCTTGGTGCGCTCGTGAAAGGTATCATTGTGGGCCATCTTTATAGCACTCTGACTTTCGCAGTGAAGAGCCGTAGAAGATGACTGAGGAACATCAAGATTATTGGGTAATCGACGAAGCCATAAACGTTCTAACGTAGAGTCGGCAAGGGCACGATACTCCGGCTCTGCTCAATCGAGAAACTAAAGTCTGCTTCTTGTTGCGCCAAGAGACGAGAGAATCACCCAGGAAGAAGCAGACACCAGTGGTTGAAGGACGATCAGTAGGATCACCAGCCCAATCAGCATCAGAGTAACTATTGAGAGTCAAAGACGAGTGAAAGGAAAAGTGTAAACCATGCAGGAGAGTACTTTTCTCATAACGAATAATATGTAAGACAGAAGAGTGGTGAGAGGTCCTCGGAGCGGCCATGAACCGACTCACAATATGAATTGCATGAGTGATATCTGATCGAGTGATAGTCAAGTAGATCAAGCTCCCAACAAGTTGACAATAGAGGGTAGAGTCATCAAGAATAGAGTCATCATGTAGAGTAAGTCGAACGTCATAAGCAAGTAGTGTAAAGGCTACCTGACAGTCTGTGAGACCCGCTCAAGAAAGGAGATCAGAGGCATACTTAGCTTGAGAGAGAAAGAAACCGTTGGAAGAATCAGAGACTTCAAGTCCCAAGAAGTAACGAAGGGGACCCAAACTCTTCATCTCAAACTACTGGCTAAGATATGTTTGTAGATAAAAAATACCAGACACATCATCTCTCGTGATAATCATATCATCAACATAAAGTAAGAGTATAACTATCCTAGATGAAGAACGACGAAGAAATAGGCCAGAGTCGTAAGCGCATGTGGTAAAACCAAACTCCAATAGTGCAGCACTAAATGTGGCATACCAAGCCCCAAGGAGCCTGCTTCAACCCATATAAAGCGCAACGTAAGCGACAAACCTTTCCAGAAGACGAAAAACTTGAAGGGGAGGGGGGTCATATAAACTTCTTCAGAAAGTGACCCATGTAAGAATGCATCATTGACATCAAACTGAAGAAGAGACCACTGACAAGCAGCAGCAACGGCAAAAAGACAACAAACAATAGTGAGACGAGCAGCGGGAGTAAAAGTCTCCTCATAGTCAACTCCATACTCCTGGGAATAACCTTAGGCCACCAGACAAGCCTTGTAACGCTCAATGGAACCATCAGAATTAGTCTTGATTTTTAAAACCCACTTGCACCAATAGGTGTCTTGCCAGAAGGCTAATCCACTAATCCCAAGTTTAAGTTTTTGCCAGAACCTTCAATTCCTCAGTCATAGCTTGCTTCCATAATGGATCAACACTCACCTCACGAAATGACCTAGGCTCATCATAAGATAATATGGCAAAGTAACAATGATAATCACGCAAGTGAGGAGGAGGGTGACTCACTCTATGTGATCGATGAGGTATGACAGGTCCAGGGACCGTAGATGGATCATCATCTCGAGACAATGTCGGAGGTGGATCAGAAGCTTCAACTGGAACAGGATCCAGAGGCGGTGATGGATCCGTAGGATCAAGATCAAAAAACAAGGAAGGAAATGCTGACAAGAAGGAAGGTGAACCATGAATAGATGGGACAAAATTTAGACATGGTGGAAAACATGACTCTCCCAAAATGTAACATGACAAGATATACGCAACCGTTTAGAAACTGGATCCCAAAGCCTATAACTTTTATGCTCTGACCCATAACCAAGAAGACAACATACATGCACAATAGATTCCAATTTGGAACGTTCATGCGGAGGGATAGCGACAAAACTGACACAACCGAAAGGACGAAGGGTACTATAATCGGGTGGCTGACCGTATAGACGTTCGAAAGGGGTGCTATTATGGAGGACAGATGATGTAATATAATTTATGGTATAGATAGCAGTGAGGGCAGCTTTTCCCCAAAACCTATCAGGACAAGAAACAGACAAAAGGGATGCACAAACAGTATATAGAATGTGACGATGTTTGCGCTCAGCGCGACTATTATGTTGAAAGGCGTATGGATAGGAACGTTGAATCAATGTACCTTGAGTAGAGAGAAAACTTAATAAGGTAGAATCTTTATACTCAATGACATTATGAGTATGGAGGGTCTGTATAGGACAAGAAAATTGAGTTCGAACATTTTGAGCAAATTGAATGTATGTTTGAGGTAATTTTGAACGGTGTTTCAAAAAATATATCCATGTAAAATTGGAGTAATCATCTATGAAAATGACATAATAACGACGCCCACCCACAGAGGGAACATGAGAAGGACCCCAAATATCAAAATGAACTAAGAAAAAAGGTTTATTTGCGACCGACATATGTCTTGAAAAAGATAAGGCTGATTGTTTCCCCAAAGGACAGTGTAAGCAATCAAATGACTCAAAATGAGTAGGACCCAAATGACTCTTACTAACGAGAAACTAAATTTTAGAGGAAGATGTATAACCAAGATGAATGTGTCATTGCAGACTAGGGGAAGAAAATGTATTAAGAGGGGTATGAGTAGTAGCAGTTGAAAAATTACTTGGAGGAATTTTCAAAGATTGTACCTCAAATAGTTGATCCACTTTTCGACTTGTCCCAAGAATTTGACCCGTATGTGGATCCTGAACCTGCACACCAGAAGAAGAAAAGGTAACCAGTAAGTCCTTACTCAACTAGTTGGCCAACTGATACAAGATTTAAAGTCAATTGGGGAATACAGTAAGTATCAGGAAGAGATGTAAATGGTAGAGATATAGATCTTGAATGAGTGTGCAACTTCCATTAGTAATATGTATAGGCAATAAATGAGACACATAATGCGCATCAGTCAAGAGGTCAAGTGTAGGTGTCATATGAAGGCAACAACCAAAATAAAAATACCACGAATTTTTCATACCACATGGGGAATTAGAAGCAAGAATTTGATGCAAGAGAGTCACGAGATTCTGGACTAAGAAGCCATGTCAAATCAACTCCGATGACAAAACTAATCACACAGGTATAAATCAAGAAATCAAATTGAGTAATTCAACCGGTAATAGTCGCAAAACAAAATCAACTCCGATGACAAAACTAACCACACCACAACGTAAGAAACCAAAGCACGAGGCGAAGGCCGAAAAACGAAGGCGGCGGCGAAAGTGTTTTCCTCCGCGATTTGATTTTTTGGTGGCAAGGTCGCCAGACGACGGCGATTCCAACAGTATGGACGGTGAACAACAACGGCGGCGGCTAAGGTTTTGGTTTTGAAAAATCGGGCTCTGATACCATGTTAAAAATTTTGGGAAAAAATAATAAGATTGTGTTATTGATCATCAAAATAATGGACCTATATATAGGCAATACAAAACAGACTCGATAGACTCAAATCTAATAATATAATATATAAATAAAACCAAATCTAAATATAAATATATTAAATATAAAACCAAATATTAAAAGTATTTCTAACATATCTCAACAATTAGGTGAACTAAAAGATCTACAATATTATTATTTTTAAACAATACAAGTTCATTTGCATAAAAAAGTAGCTTATATAAGAGATTTCAGAATATTTTTTCTATTTAATACAGTAATTGATGATCATTATTTTATGACAAAAATCGTAATCTATGAATATTTTATTAAGGGTGATTTTATTCAATAAATTGAATATAGAACTGTTTTTTTGTATTTCTAACAAACATAATTTTATTGATTGCACAGTAAAAATCATTAAAATCAAATTAAACTTTCTTTAAAAAAAATCTATATTATTATTATTATTATTATTATTATTTTTTGGATCGAGAAGTCTATCTGTTATTATTAGTAGTAGTCGCAGTACTACGTATCTCAAATCCTTTCTTAATTATTATAGTATATTACAACAAAGCACGAGCATTTATTACATGTTAGCACTAGACACTATTAAAAATTACATGTATCCTCGCCCTTCTAGACAAATATATTTTCTAATTATATATCTTTGAACAGAAATAAATAGAAACATATACATATTAAAAATATATTTTGGTCTCATTCAATATCATAATTATCAATTTTAGTCTTATTTTTAAAAAATTATAAATTTTGATCCCACTCAAATAAAAATTTATCAATTTTAGTCCCAAAATGGTTAATTGGGACTGAACACGGCCATGTTGGCTTGAACACAGCCATGTTGGATGACTCATAAAGTGGCTAGGCGTCCCAGGCAACCAACAAGACCGTGTTGGTCTCAACACGGCTGTGTTGATTACCCAGCACTTCTGAACACGGCCGTGTTCCTGCCCGTGTTCTGAACACAATCATGTTCTTGTCCATGTTCCTACTCATGGTCTCAACACATCCATGTTCTAGGCCATGTTCCTGTCCATATTCTCAACACAACCATGTTCTAGGCCATGTTCACGACCATGGTTTCAATATAATCATATTGCAGGTCATATTTATTATTATTTTTAATTTTTTGTTAAAATTATTTGATATAAATATATATAACTCAACAAAAATATTTTTTACAATTATTTCATAATATAAAATATAATCAATTTTTAATATTTTAAATTAATATATATTTTTAATAATCATTATATAGATTTTTAAAAAAATTATAGTAAAAATTTTAAAATATTATTTTAAATTAATTATTTCTATAAATTATAAATTAAATTTATTATTCAAAATAATATTTTAAAATAATACTCCCTCCTTCCCACATTGGATGTCTGGGTCACTGTAGACACGAGAATTTAGAATAAATATAATTAGTAGATAATTAAAAATGTATTAGTGAAAATAATTATCATAAAATATAAATAATTATAAATTAAGATTATGATAACTAATTAAAATTTAAAAAATGTTAAATTAAAAAATAGTGTAATTATTTTCCAAAAATGAAAGTGACATGGGATGTGGGACGGACAGAAACGGCAATGTGGACATGGTAAGTGGGACGGAGGGAGTATTATTAAAAATATATATTAATATATTATTATTTTTATATATTTTTAAGATATTAAAAATTGATTATATTTTATATTATGAAATTGTTACGTACAAAAAATAATAATAATAATAATAATAATGGCAGTAGGATTCTGAATATAAGCCAAATGGGCCAAAAGTCAGGCGAAAAAGAAGTATCGGCATACACGGAGGTTGGACAGGATAAGGTCGGGCAAAGAATGATAAGATAAGGTCGGGTACGAAAGTCGGACAAGATAAGGTTGGGCATGGAGGTTGGACAGGATAAGGTCAGACACGGAGGTCGGACAAGATAAGGTCGGGCACGGAGGTCAGACAAGATAAAGCCGGGTGAAGAAAGATAAGGGTTGATATAGAGGTCGGACAGGATAAGGTCAGGCGAAGAAGGATGAGACGGCCGATGCGAAGGTCGGTCAAAAAGAGGTCGGACGAAAGGAAAGGTCTGTTAATTGGTCGGGCGAATAAAGGGTCTGTTGGTTCGTCGCTTGATTTGGCGACCGGTGAACTGTCTGGACGTTTGTTCGGCCGTTTGAAGGGACCGTACGGTGGTCGCTTGATTGGGCGACCAATGAATCGTCTGGACGAATGGTTGTTTAGCCGATTGAAAGGACCAGATGGTGGTCGTTTGATTGGGCGACCAATGAGTCATTTGGTCTAGCGACCAGTTAGTATTTGGATTAGTCGGTTGGCCTGCGGTCCGTCTAAGAAGTCAGGGTTATTTTGGGCGGTTGAGTAGCCGGTCCGTCTGTTGGTTGGTCGCTTGATTGGCCGACCGGTGAACTGTCTGGACGTTTTTTCGGCCGTTTGAAGGGACCGTATGGTGGTCGCTTGATTGGGCGACCAATGAATCGTCTGGACGAATGGTTGTTCAGCTGATTGAAGGAAGATGGTGGTCGTTTGATTGGGCGACTAATGAGTCGTTTGGTCTAGCGACCAGTTAGTATCTGGATTGGTCGGTTGGCCTGCGGTCTGTCTAAGGAGTCAGGGGTTATTTTGGGCAGTTGAGTAGCCGGTCGGGCCAGCCGCCCATTTAAGGCGGTAAGGTTTTCAGAGGCGGTTGGCCGAGCCAGTTGAGTGCTGTAACTGGCGCGAGCGGTTGGTGAGTCGGTTAACACACGTGTCGACAGAGAAGGACCTTGTGGGCGGTTGACAGCGGTTGCTATAACCGACCAGACGACGGTTCAAACCGTTTCTTTAAGAGGTTATTTAAGGATTCGGGTATGTTCTGAAAAACCATCTTCAATCAACATCAAATTCAAGTGAATTGCTTTTGGAGATTACCATTTTAGTTTTTCAGTCTGTAGTTTTTATTTTCCTAGTTTATTTATGTATCATACAGTGTCTAGAGATTCTAATCTCAGTCATTTATTTTATCAAATTCGAAGATAATCTCTATTTTCGGATTTTACTTTTTATTGTTGAAAAATTGCATCAACAGAAATAATTGTAAAAAATATTTTTGTTGAATTATAAATATATATATATATATATTTATATCAAATAATTTTAACAAAAAAATAAAAATAATAATAAATATGACCTACAATATGATTATATTGAAAACATGGTCGTAAACATGGCCTAGAACATGATTGTGTTGAGAATATGGACAGAAACATGGCCTAGAACATGGCTGTGTTGAGAACATGGGCAGGAACACGGTTGTGTTCAGAACACGGGCAAGAACACAGTCGTGTTCAGAAGTGCAGGGTAATCAACACGGCCGTGTTGGCTGCCTGGGACGCCCAGTCACTTTCTGAGTCATCCGACACAACCGTGTTCAAGCAAACACGGCCGTGTTTAGTCCCAGTCAACCATTTTGGGATTAAAATTGATAAATTTTCATTTAAGTGGAACCAAAATTGATAACTTTTTTTTAATGTGACCAAAATTGATAATTGTGATATTGAATATGACAAAAAGAATTTTTCCTCAAAACATAAGTACTATTTTTATTTAGATTTGAATTTGATTTTTTTTTTAAAAAAAAATATCAATTAAAATAGTATTGTTTTATACTATTTTATTAAAAACATAAGTACTATTTTTATTTAGATTTGCCGTGATTGAATAATTAAAAAAAAAAAGTTTGAAACTGAAATTAAATGAACTCTCTAGTATCCACATATACTTTAGTTATATACATAAGGAATATTTTTTTTTTTTAAAACACAGAAATTACTTTTATAACTATACGAGTAAAGCCGTATATAGGTGTGTTTGTTTTGTGAGATTGTTGAAAAAAATATTTTTTTTTATGTAAAATATAAAAAATTGTGTAAAAAATATAAAAATAATAAATATATTTAGTGTATTAATTTTTTTTTTTAAAAAAAGTGCATAAAACAATACTAGAAAGAACAAAGCCTAGAACCCTGCGTAGTCGAGTTTGAGGAACTCTTGTTTTCACTTTATTATTATTATTATTTTATCCCTCGTATCGATGTTATATTTTTTTAATATTCAAATTATTTTTTTAATACTTATATCAATACTTTCAATTCATTAACTTAAACGGTATTTGGTTTACGAATTTATTTATTTTTTTTATGAGATTGAGATTTTGAAATAGAATTTATATATGATAGGATTTTGCATTTATATCCTATATTTTGTCGATAAAATTATTTAAAATTTATATTTTTCAAATTCAGTTTGTTTTGCCAATTAATTAAAGGATTTTGAATTTTTATAGTTTAAATAATATAATTGTCTTCCACAAATTTTATTTGTTATCATATTAAACCCGCATCCATATTTGTTTTTCAAACTTTATTTATTTTTTTTACCAAATTGGGTTTGTGTTCTAATAAAAAAAAAAATTAATGCAATTTTCGATTAATATTAAACAATATAAATGTATACAGATTCATACAAAATATATAATATATAATCTATGTACTAAAAAATACAACAATTAAACATTCTTTCTCATACCTAATATAAAAATAGGTCAATCTAAAAATACAAAACTAAAACACCAATCAAACAATTAAAATTATTAATTTATTTAAAATATCATTGGGTAATATAATTAAATATAAATAAAATTAATTATTATAAATAAATAAATAAATATATTTTTAGTAGTATATTTAAATAAAATATTATATTTTTATAGAACCAATCAAATATATTTAAATATGAATATAATATATAATATTAAAAAAAGAAAAAAAAAAGGTTGAATAAAGGAGTATAATGGTAACACTTGAAATGCCATGGGATTAAAATTTTAAAAATATCTCATTCGCAATATTTTAATATTTATTTTAAATTTCACAATTTACTTTTAAATCAAATATAAATTCATTAGAATTTTAAAATGCATACTCCGTGGAATCATCAAAAATATGAACCAAACATATATATGGCCTAAGTATTTTACGGAACACAAAATAAATTATTTACTTTCATATTTTTTTATTGTCTAATATTGTATGTATAATGTTTATTGCATAATATTATGTTTTAACCTCTAATTAATTTATACAAATTTTGATATAATAATATAATTTTTGTTATTGTTTTGAAATACTGGAAGTATTCAAATTTCTGGTATTTAAACTTTTGGGTAATTGAAATAAAATTGGTTTGTTGTATTGTGGAATGGACTTTTATATGTGATATTTTGGTTCAAGATTTTATTGAAGTGATCATTTTTTTTATTGGTAATTTCGTTGGAATTGGATAAGAAAAATTAGAGAGTAAATAATTGAAAAATATGCATATGAGCGTGATTTTTTTGAAATAAATTGAAGTTGTATTTTTCGATAATTTTTTTTTTTAATTTAAAAGTAAATTTTTTTGAGGTGATAATTAATTACTGTATTTTTTTTTAATTTTATCAAAAATAATTTATTTTTGGTTAGATAATGACTCCGTTTACCCAGTGTTTTTGGACGAATTGATTTTTGTGTGAGAGGAAGAACTATTTTAAATTGAATTTTTCTTTATTTTTTGGTTTACTTTTTGTAATAAGTGTTTTAATTTTTTTAATTTTATTTTATATAGTATAGAGAACTGTGTAAAAAATATAAAATATTAATTTTGATGAATCATAATTTAAAAAATAAAAAAATAAAAAATATTGCACAACAAACACAATGTGTGAGAGACCTATATATTTTAAGTACAGGTGATAAATTAATCCCTTAATCAAGAAATGGAGAAGTCAATGAGATCACTGTCATAGACTTGAAATGATAGAAATAAATATAAAGATCACATTAAAAGCATGGTTCTAGTCAGTGTTTCAATTACATTACATATCTTTCATTGGTATTATATTCATATCAACATTCAAATTATTTTTTAACACTCTCGTTACTTTTATAATTTTATAAAACTCATAATAATTATTTATTTTTATATATTTTTATTATCTAATATTTTCTCTATCCCACTACAATTGACACTATTTTTATTTTTACATGTCCCGTAACAATGAAAATATTTTTATTTTTGGTAAAAATTATTAAATCAAAACATATTTAACAAATATAAATCAACTTAATTAACTAAATAATATATAACATGATAAATAACGTAGGACCCACTTAAAACCTCTTTATTTCTACCTCTCTCCTAAAAAAAATAAATATTTTTATTTATATATAAAACTACACATCTTTTATAAATTGATTTATGTTAATTATAAATAAACAAAAATATTTTTTCATTTACTTGTATTACATAATATTTTATTCTCTACAAAATGATATCCATATTGCATATATTTTTTAATTGCTATATAATTTTTAAATATTTAAACATATATTTTAACTTTTTTAATCATATATATTAAATTTACTTTAAAAATATAAATATTAGTAATTATACAAAAAAAAATAATATAATAATATCATAAGTAATTATTATTAATTAATTAAACATTTTCACCTTAAATACTATGTCTCTAATCAAATGGTTCAATTTCGGTGGGATGGAGGGAGTAATATATAAATAATAGTATTTATTATATAATATTATATTTTAATTCTAAAATATTTATTTATATAAATTTTAAAAATATTATACTTCCTCCGTCCCATAACAAAGTATTCATTTTTTCATTTTAGTCCGTCTCATAACAAAGTATCTATTTCATTTTTTTAGTAACTGTACTATCTACCTAACATTACAAATACTCTTACAACTTACAATATATTACACAAATGTCATTACCTTTATATAACACATACTAATAAGGTTATTTTAGTCGTTTCTACTTTATTCTTACTATATCCTAATATAATACTAATATTTTTAAAACTACGTGCAAAAAGCAAATTGATATTTACTTATGGGACGGAGGGAGTACGTTATTTGGTTTATTCGAGAATTTAAGAGGAGTATAACTAATAAATAAATAAGAATGTACTAGTAAAAATAATATTATAGATTGAAATTAAATTAGCTAATTAGTTTTATTAAAATAAAAAAAAATATAAATTAAAAAATTTAAAATGAGTTTAGTGTATAATTTTTTTTCAAAAAAATAAAGTGATAAAATAAATGAGACTGACGAAAATAAAAATATTATTTTTTTTAATGAAAATATTATTCAAACTAAGATTAAAATTTGGAAAAAAAAAAAATCTAAATCTAAAACACAAATCAAACAAATCATACTTATTTGGTTGTGGTAAAAATAAATTTGAAATAAAATATTGGTTTGTGATTTTATTTAAATAGTATTTTAATATGATTTAGATGTATTTTTATTATGAATTGTAATAATGTTGATTACCATTTGAAATGACAATAAAAATAAAATATTTGAAAACTCTAAATTAATTGAAAACCAAATATTTTAATATAATACCCTAAATGAAAAATATTATATCAACTATTTATTATTATGTTTTTAGATGAAACTAGAAAATTGTGGGACAAAAAAATTGGAAAAAAAAAAAAAGCGGTATATCGATTGTGTTTTGATTTTACTTTTAGTGTATTTGACAATTAGCTGATAGTCGTTAGCTCTTAGCTGATTCGATTAGATGTTAGCTGTTAGCTGATTCAATTAGCGGATTTGACTAGCTAATTTGATTAGTTGTTTGTATTAAAGTGTTTGGTAAAATAGCGGTTTAATATTAGCTGTTTATACGTATAATCACAATTAAGGATATTTTATATTTTATTTTCAAAATATTTAGTTGAGTTTTTTCGGTGGGTAGAATTTTTTATAATTTTATTATTAGTTTTAAAAATTAGGAAAAGTTTAGTAAGATATTTATTTTTATTATTTTAAAAATATTTTGTAAAGAATTAATATAAATTTATTGAAAAATATATTTTTTTTCATTAGAAATAGTATAAATATAAAAGAGCAAAAATTATTAACATATGTATTTTTATCAGATTAATTTTTAATTAATATATATTTACATGAAATTTATAATTTTAAATAAATATATTCATTTTTAATAAAAATATTATGTGATAAAAAATGCTATATAATTAATTCAATAATATTAATATTTTTATATTATCTTTATTTAAAAAATTTAAAAAATTATAAATAAAATAATTGATATATTAAAAAAATAATTATTTTAAATTTATAAATATGAATTTATAAGTTGTTATATATCTAAATAATTAATAAATAGTGTAATAAAAAAATATATGAATATATGTGAAAGAATTAATTAATTTTAAGACAAATAATGAATAAAAAAATGGAAATAAAAAAGTTAATTTAAAATATTGATATATACAGTTTTTTAAAATTAATTTTTTGGCCCAATAAGCCAATTACCAAATACCAAAATTAACTGATTTAATAATCAAACAGCTAAAAACTCTTTAATAAGTTAAAAACTTTTGAAAAAGTTGTTTATCAAAACACATTCATAAAATATATACCATATTCATTAATTATTTGAAATAAAATACAAAATGAAAACACTTAATAGTCAAACATTTCACATGAAATCATTATCTTATCTTTGTTTTCTTGTAGGAATACTGAATCTAACTTTTATGCACGTAATCCATGTATATAATTATATATATATATATATATAGAATTAGAATATTGCATTGTCATCGATTTCCATATTTAGTTGATGCATATGCACAGATCCATTCCCATTTCTACGTTTGACTTTTACAATATATATCTATATATTTATTAAAGATTACAATTGATTGTTGATTTGAGTTTTCGGATAAATAATATTTTCATTTGATATTTTATGAGATAAAATAATATTACTTCGGTCCAGCTTCAAATGCTACATTTCTTTTTGCATATTAATTTTTAAATTTTAATTATTATATCAAAATATAGTACAAATAAAGGGAAAATAACAAAAATATTTCTATTATTATTTTATCATATATATCTATATAAAACAACTCAAAATGTGGACCCCACGTTTTGTTAATTTATGCAGTCCTGCAATCTCAGAATTTTAAAATTTTTTGAATTTTTTTTAATTACAGTTTTTTAATTTTTATTGTTAGATTTAGAGTTTATTGTTTTTTTTTATTGTCAAAATAAATAATAAAGGCTGTAAATGACAGTTTTGAAATAGTGGGATGGTGATGGTTTCAAAGGAAAACTGATTTTTTTTTTCTATATATAAATATATATGTATATAGACATGTATATAAATATATATGTATATAAATATTTACATGTGAGGGAAGGGTAATACAATTAAAGGGTGAAAATACACTTACAATAAATTGTTGCTTTTTTATAAATTTTTTTATTGATAATATTGAGTTGTTTTGCTATTCTTCTTGATAATATTTTATATATATATTTTTATATTTTTTAGATTTTTTTTAATGTATTTTTTCTGCGCAGCCAATAAAATTGGAATTTCAAATACTTTTTTGATAATTTTTTTTTATTGATAATATTGAGTTGTTTTGCTAATCTTCTTGATAATATTTTTTTTTATATATATTTTGTATAATTTTTAGATTTTTTTGGTTTTTTCTAATGTATTTTTTGTGCGCAGTCATAAAGTTGGAATCTCAAATACTTTCTTGATAAACTTTTTTATTGATAATATTCTTTATTAATAATATTGAGTTGTTTTGCTATGTTTTTTATTAATAATATTTATATATATATATTTTTATAATTTTTAGATTTTTTTCGTTTTTTTAAAATTGTTTATTTTGTTGTATTTTTTCTGCGTAGCCATAAAGTTGTAATCTCAAATACTTTTTTGATAATTTTTTTTTGTATTGATAATATTTTTTTATTGATAATATTGAGTTGTTTTGCCATTCTTCTTTATTAATAATATTTTTTTATATATATATATTTTATAATTTTAGATTTTTTTAGTTTTTTCTAAATTTTTTTATTTTGTTGTTTTATTTTTGTGCGCAGCCATAAAGTTGGAATCCCAAATACTTTTTTGATAAATTTTTTTTTATTGATAATATTGAGTTATTTTACTATTCTTCTTTATTGATAATATTATATATATATATTTTTATAATTTTTAGATTTTTTTTATTTTTTCTAAATTGTTTATTTTGTTGTATTTTATCTGCAAATACTTTTCTGATAAATTTTTTTATTGATAATATTTTTTTTATCAATAATATTGAGTTGTTTTGCTATTATTCTTTATTAATAATATTTTTTATAAAAATTTATTTTGTTGTGTTTTTTCTGTGCATCCATAAAATTAGAATCCCAAATACTTTTTTGATAAATTTTTTTATTAATAATATTTTTTTTATTGATAATATTGAGTTCTTCTTTATTAATAATATTTTTTTAT
This sequence comes from Andrographis paniculata, assembly GCF_009805555.1. Taxonomy (NCBI): domain Eukaryota; kingdom Viridiplantae; phylum Streptophyta; class Magnoliopsida; order Lamiales; family Acanthaceae; genus Andrographis; species Andrographis paniculata. The sequence continues at coordinate 1,158,810 of NW_026137621.1, read as the reverse complement.
ATATATATTTTATAATTTTAGATTTTTTTTTCTAAACTGTTTATTTTGTTGTTTTTTTCTGGCAGACATAAAGTTGGAATCTCAAATACTTTTTTGATAAATATTTTTTATTGATAATATTTTTTTATTGATAATATTGAGTTATTTTGCTATTCTTCTTTATTAATAATATTTTATATATATATATTTATAATTTTTAGACTTTTTGATTTTTTCTAAATTGTTTATTTTGTTATATTTTGTTTATTTTGTTGTATTTTTTCTTTGCATCCATAAGTTTGGAATTCCAAATACTTTTTTGATAATTTTTTTTATCAATAATATTTTTTTTAATTGATAATATTGAGTTATTTTGCTATTCTTCTTTATTGATAATATTTTTATATATATATTTTTATAATTTTTTAACTACAGTTTTTTAATTTTAATTTTTAGATTTAAAGTTTATTGTTTTTTTTGTAATTATTCAAAAACATGATAGATGGTGTAAATGGCAGTTTTGAAATAGCGGGATGGTCGTGGTTTCAATGTTAGTGAAGAAAAATTGATTTATATATATATATATATATATATAGACATGTGAGAGAATGATGATGCAACTAAAGGTGAGAATAAGAATATTGAAATTTATTATCATTGATGCACTTACAATGAATTGTTGCTTTTTTAATAATTTTTTTTATTAATAATATTTTTTTATTGATAATTTTTTTTATTGATAATATTTTTTTATTCATAATATTGAGTTGTTTTTCTATTATTCTTTATTAATAATATTTATATCTATATATTTATAAGTTTTAGATTTTTTTTGTTCTTTTTAATTTTGTTTATTTTATTGTATTTTTTATGCGCATCCATAAAGTTGGAATCCCAAATACTTTTTTGATAAATTTTTCTAATTGATAATATTTTTTTATTGATAATATTGAGTTGTTTTGTTATTCTTCTTTATTAATAATATTTTTTAGATTTTTTTTGTTCTTGCTAAATTGTTTATTTTGTTGTGTTTTTTTTGTAGTCATAAAGTTGGAATCTCAAATACTTTTTTGATAATTTTTTTTATTATTGATAATATTTTCTTTATTGATAATATTGAGTTGTTTTTTCTTCTTTATTAATAATATTTTTTTAATATATATTTTTATACATTTTTAGCCATAAAGTTGGAATCCTAAATTATTTTTTTGATAATTTTTTTATTGATAATATTTAGTTGTTTTGCTATTCTTATTTATTAATAATATTTTTATATATATATATATTCTTTTATAATTTTTAGATTTTTTTGATTTTTTCTAAATTGTTTATTTTGTTGTGTTTTTTCTGCGCAGCCATAAAATTAGAATACAAATACTTTTTTGATAATTTTTTTATTGATAATATTGAGTTGTTTTGCTATTCTTCTTTATTGATTTATATATATATTTTTATAATTTTTAGATTTTTTTGATTTTTTCTAAATTGTTTATTTTGTTGTATTTTTTCTGCTTAGCCATGAAGTTGGAATCTCAAATAATTTTTTTGATAATTTTTTTTTATTGATAATATTATATATATATATTTATAATTTTTAGATTTTTTTGGTTTTTTCTATATTGTTTATATCGGAAGTTGTTAGCGATAGGTTTGGTGATTTTTTAATTTGTAATATATAAAAATTATTTTATTATACATTTAAGTGTAATTTAAATTCTTATTAGCAATTGATCATGATTTATATTAAGTTATCTGGGGAATTGATTTTATTTTTTAAGTTGTAAGAAACATAAATTGTAATATGTATATGAATAATAATTTTATTTTCATAATCAATTAAGTTATAATCACATCCAAATATATTTATAGTTTTTATATAATTTTTAATTGATTTTGTTCATAATAAATTAAATTGTTATTTTAACATTAAATTATTTTAGTTATATTGCATATTTTATTCCAAAATGTAACATTAAATTATTTTAGTTATATTGCATATTTTATTACAAAATGTAGCATTAAATTATTTTAGTTATATTGCATATTTTATTTCAAATATATAATGTAATCATAATTTATATAACATATTTTTTTCGGGAAAAGTTTATGCAGAGGTGGACTGATGCCGGCTCTATTTGGTGCATATGTTTGGCCAAGAATTAGTGGATGATGGTAGATGATAATGATGTTTTTAGTTCGAGTTTGCAGAAAATCCGGCTGCACTCAAATCAAAAGATGTTTTAAAATTGTTGATATGGATATAGTGAAGATTTTGTATGTAAAATAAATGAATAGTACTATCCAAAGTTAAATGCATATATTTTACTAATTTTTAAAATAATTATATAAACATATATGTTTAAAAAAAAGCATAGACTTATGTTTTAAATTTATTCTAGAATTACAACGTATATATTGATAAATAATTTTTATTTGTAATTAATAAAGAAGATATAAAAAAATATATTAAATTTTTAAAATATAATTTATTTTGTATTCAAAATTATTTTAAATAATACTATTATATCTTATATTTAATTAAGAAATAAAAGTAGATGCTACAAAATTTAATATTTACGGAGATAGTATAATTTATTGATTTTATTTTATTTTATTTTATATTGATTAAAATATATATATAATATATATAAAGAAACTACTATTAAACAAAAAAAATATAATTATAATTTTTTGTTGCTTTCACCGTGCGTGGCACGGGTATTTCGCTAGTAAAACTAATGGAAGAACATTTATAAAAAAAATTATACATATATAAAAATATTTTTAATGTTAAGTATAATAGCACAAAAGATAAATATAACTTTTATAAGAGAACGGAGAAATATATTTTTATTGAAAAATGTGCCGAATAAATAATATTAATTTTAAAATCACAAAAAACAAACCCTTATATGTGAAATTGTATAGATAAACGTTCGATAAATGAATACGAATTAAATGAAAACTATTATAAATATGATTGATACTTTTATTATTTTTTTCCGAATGCTAATGAAAATGGAAATCACTTTTGGACATATCTTATTTTTTATTTATTAATAAATATGTATTAATTTAATTTTTGCTTTTTCAGATGTGAAACTTTGTGTATAGTACTGGTGTGTTTATTTTGTGTCATAAGATTATAATATATAATATTATATTAATAAATTATATAATAAAATGATAAAATAATTTAATGTTAACCTTCACAACAAGAAAATATCAATTTTGTAATAAGATTTTTTTATTCCTAAATTTACTTTTTCCGCTACTAATGACATTAGAGACGGAATTAGAAAGGAAATTGCGTTAACTACGTTAACTTTAGAGACGGAATTTCGTTACTAATATACTTATTTTTTTTTTGTAGTGCTTAATATTAGATAAGATTATTTTTTTAAATATCCTTAATTATATGTGTTGGTGTCGAAATTTTTTTTCTTTTTTTTTTTTTTTTGGCATATGAGCAAGTGTTCATAGCATTTCTAAAAATCTGCACAGTGGCAAAGAATTAACCGAGTTGGTGGTTTTGGATGTATTCATCGTATCCCACACTCAATAAAATGAGACAAATGTATGTGTTGGATAGAAAAAATGTAGGAGATGTTGTATATAATGTCCTATTGCACCAACTTTGTCTTTTGTGTACAGGCTTGTGTTTTTGTTTGTATATATGTTTGTCTTTGCGGGTGAGTAACCAGAACTCAGAGTGCGCATCCTCTCCACCTGTTAGAGTGTTGAGATAACTCATCTATGGAGGTTTTAAGACAATAAGAATGATTCTTGGAGTCGAAACCGAATAAGATAATCATCCGGCATACAACTTTGTTTTTAGCTTGGCCGTTGATCTGTTGGAGTTGTTACGGTGTAGTAATAGCCAGTCCATGAGAGCTTGTATAAACTAAATAGAGTTTGGGTAGAAGATAGGTTTGGTGTCTTATATGGTGTAAACTAAGTGTTTGATTTAGCTAAGACTCCTGAACTGGAATTCCCCCAAACGTAGGTTGGAAAACTGAATTAGGTAAACAAACTTGGTGTGTTGTTTTTCTTTCTACACTTATTCAACCATTGATTCGTGCACAAACACAAACTGTTGCCATAATCTCGAGACAACTATGTTATAAAGTTGTGTTTACATCGTTTCACAGTTCCGCTATGCAAGATACTCGGAGGCGTTGGACCTCTTATTCGATTGGCCACCCGATTTTCAACATCTGGTATTAGAGCAACATGCTCAATTCCCCAAGTAGGTCTGTCCTTGGTTCAAGATGAGTCGTGAAGTAACCTTGTCCATTCGTCCATCTGTGTTCGATGGAACAACTATAGCTACTAGAAGAACATGATAGAGACTTACCTGTTAACTCTTGGTGATGAAACTTGGAAAGCTGTAGAGCTTGGTTAGACTCATCCAATTAAAATTATGCCTGGAGAAACTCAGAACGACCTCGCTACCATTGTTGCGAAACTAAAAAATAAGTGGACATCTGAAGAGAAAATTGCTGCAAGTGGAAATGCTGGAGCTATGAATGCCATATTTGCCTCAATTGATAAAGTTCAGTTTCATATCATCCCAAACTGCAAGAAAGCAAAATATGCATGAAGAGCTTTGAAAAATGCATTCGAAGGGAATATTGAAGTTAAGAAAACAAAACTCCAAATGGTGGAAAGTATGTTCGATACTTTGAAAATGATAGATGACGAAACCATGTCGTAGTTCTACACTCAATTCAAGGATATGGTAAATCAAGTATATGCTCTTGGCCTGGAATATGATGAGCAAAAGATGGTTCGGAAGATATTGATAAGTGTGAACAAAAAGTTTGAAGTAAAAATGTCAACACTTGAGGATAAAAAGAAAACTAAGAAAATGACTTTTGAGAATTTGAATAGTATTTTTATGACTTGGAAGATGAATCACATTGAAGAAGAAAGCTCAAAAGGGATTGCTCTCACAGCTGAAGATCTGGAGCTGGTCGAATTTGATGAAAAAATATCTCTGTTGTCTAAGAAGTTGTCTCGAATGATAAGTGAAAAGCGTGCTCGAAAATTCCTTAAGTTTGGAAACAGAGGTCACTATGGTGGTAGAAGAACTGGAAAACAACGAAAGTATTAAGAACAGAAAAGTGTTGGTTACAACAAATGAAAGGAAACTTATGATAAAAGCTACAAGAAGTTAAACACTGCTTCTAAACCAAAAAATTCAAATGATCCGAAATGTTTTGCATGTGGTGGAGTAGGACATATGAAAGTGGAATGTGCAACATTCAAGAAGAAAGTAAAATATGCAATCAAGCTACCTTGAGTGATGAGGAAGGCAATCAAGAATTTGAAGATGAAATTGATAATGAAAGTGTTGTTGTTTTTGTTTCCAATGAAGGAGAATTTAGCAAAGGAAAGGATAATGTGTCTAAAGAAGAATGTAACAACAACAACACTGTTGAGATGACCATCTGTGAGCTGATGAAAGCATGTGAGGAAGTTTTTGCATAACAGAAAATTTGTGTCAAAAGAAATAGAGATTTAATCAACACAGTCTACCATTTGGAAGCTCGAGTTGAAAAAGCTAAGGAAGTGAATCAAGAAATATTCAAAATCAATGAAGGATTTCAGAGGGAAGTCAAGCAGCTGGAAATGAAGTGTGATGATTTGAGAGAAGATAATGATAGACTCATAAAAGAAAGAGACAAACTCGATCAATTTTTATCGATTGGGAAGCCATTTAGAGATCATCGTGGGATTGATTACCAAAAATCTATGAGGGTGAAACCAACTACTTTCGTTAAAGGTGAATTGGTTACTGATGTAAAGATTTAAGAGAAACTCCCAAAGGAGAAGAGCATTGAAGGTCCTAAAGAAAATATAAAGGAGAGAGGAAATCGAAATTGCATAAGGAACAGATGTGTCAATCCGTTGTTACAACATAAGAGTAACTGCAAGTAATTTTTTTAATTTGGTCATGCTGAATGTCGTTGGTTTAAGCTGGTTAAGAATTTGATGTTTGGAAAGAAAGTTCAATGGCCATCAGAGGAGCTGAAACGAATAGTGAATTTCATAATGGAATGGAGACCTAAAAAGAATCAATCTCAAATGATGTGCAATGTCATCCTATCTAGTCAAGAAGCTACTAGTTTATCCTAATGGTATTTTGATAGTGGATGTTCACGCCATATGACGAATAAGAAGCATATATTGAAGAATTACGTAGCTGACACTTGTGGAGAAGTGATATTTGGAAATGGAGTTTAAAGGAAAAATTGTGGGCTATAGTTCTTTTAAAGCTAAAGGTATACTGAAGTTGTCGAAGGTATAATTGTTGAAGGTTTGAGTACCAACCTCATTAGTACTAGTTAGTTATGTGATGATGAACTGTAAGTGAAGTTCACTAAAGATTTTTGTGAAATGTACAACAACAAAAAGGAGTGTGTGATGACTGGAAAAAGGTCAAGGAACAACTGTTATTTACTTGACAAACCCGTTGATGTTGTATTGATTTCAAAGGATAATGAAGCCCTCCTATGTCATACAAGACTTGGCCATGTTAATCAACAGAACTCAATGAAGTTGAGCAAATGGGGAATCATCAGAGGACTGCCAAAGTTTTCGAAGTTGCCTAAGTTTGTTTGTGGTGATTGTGCTCGTGGAAAACAAAAGCGTGTCTCTCACCCGCAGTCAGAACATCAAAACAGCAACACATGTCTGGCTTTGCTGCACATGGATTTGATGAGTCCAGTGGATACACCCAATCTTGGAGGTAAAATGTACATACTTGTTTGCATTGGTGGTTACTCAAGATACACATGGATTGATTTTATAAAGGAGAAAGGAAATACATTTGATACATTTGAAAACTTGTGCAAAAGGTTGATGAATGCGAAAAGATCGAAGGTAAATCGAATTCGTACCGATCATGGCAAGGAGTTTGAGAATCAGAAATTGATGGTTTCTGTGATGATCTTGGAATACTTCATGAGTATTCAGCCCCGAAGACCCCACAGCAAAATGGAGTCGTGGAAATGAAGAATCAAACACTTCAAAAAATGGCTAGATCAATAATGCAAGCTAAAGGTGTTGCAAAGTACTTATGGGCTGAGGTGATCAATACTGCATGTTTTTTTATCAACAGAGTATATCTGAGACCCCACACTGAGATTACATTGTACGAGCTATGGAAAAGAAAGAAGCCAAATATGTCATACTTTCGCATATTTGGATGTCGACGCTACATCTTGAAGGATATGAGTTATCTTCAAAAATTTTATGCAAGATCAGATGAAGAAATATTTATTGGTTATTCTCATAACAACAGTGCTTATCATGTCTACAACAAGAGGATTGAGAAAGTTATGGAATCGATGAATGTCACTTTCGATGACTCTATAAATCAAACAAGAGGTTGATGAAGATTTGATGCCTCTACCTACTGTTCATAATCAGAACGTCTTACTTGAGGTTCAGAACCCTCTACCTCAGATTCCAGAATCAACTCGTGGTGAGAGTTCGATGCAATTCGATTGGATTGAAGAAAAGGAATCTAGTTAAGTTACAACTGCTGCAGAACAACCTGAAGAATGTCAGTCTGATGCTAAAACAAAGATATATGGTTCGAGAATTCCTAAGAACAATCCCATTAATACTATGATTGAAGATCCACAAGGAGGTCGTCGAACCACAAGAAAGCAAATTGTTTCAAAGATATGTTTCGTATGAATTGTTTTGTGTCTACCATTGAGCCAAAGAATATTGAAAGAAGCGCTGAAAGATGAGTATTGGATCAATGCTATGCAAGATGAGCTGAATCAATTTCAAAGAAATAGAGCCTGGACGTTAGTAGAACGACCAAATGACATTAATGTCATTGGGAAAAAATGGATATTCAAGAAAAATTTTGATGAGAAAGAAATATCACAAAGAACTAAGCTCGGCTAGTTGCACAGGGATACACTCAGATTGAAGGAATTGCTTATGATTAAACGTTTGCCCCTGTTGCAAGAATTGAAGCCTTGAGGCTATTATCCGCAATTTCATGATCGCTTGGATTTTCTCTATTTCAAATGGATGTCAAAATTGCATTTTTGAATGGCTGGATCAAAGAAGAGATATTTGTGGAGCAGCCTAAAGGATTTGAAGATCCATTATCTTTGAATCATGTCTACCGATTGAGGAAAACTTTGTATGGATTGAAGCAAGCACCCTGTGCTTCGTATGCTCGATTGTCTACATTCTTGATTGGAAAATAATACACCAGGGATCCATTGATAAAACTTTATTCCATTAAGGTTTCGATGTTATGATTGGTCAAGTTTATGTTGATGATATAGTGTTCGGATTACGATAAAGAAGTTGAACGATGAATTTGTGGAGTTCATACATTCAGAATTCGAGATGAGTGTGATTGAGAAGCTGACATACTTTATTGGATTGCAAATCAAGCAATGTATTGATGGGATATTTCTGAACCAAAGGAAGTATGCAAAGAATATTGTTGAAAAGTTTGGAATGTAGAGTTCTAAGTGTGTTATAACACCGTTGGGAAAACAAGACAACTGTACAAGGATTCTAAAGGCATTATCGGAAGTCTGTTGTATCTCACTGCTAGCAGATCGGATATCACATTTAGTGTTGGTGTTTGTGCTCGATTTCAATTATTCCCGAAGGAACTTCACTTGAAAGCCGCGAAAAGAATCTTGAGGTTACATTCATGGAACGTCCAAACTTGGATTATGATATTCTAAGATATCATCACTTGATCTAATTGGATTTACTGATTCCGATTTGGCCCGATGTTGTGATGATCGGAAGAGTATGACTTGAGGATGTTTCTACATTTGTGAAAATTTGATAAGTTGGAGCCCGAAGAAGCAAAGTTTACTTTATCTACTGCCGATGTTGTTATAGATTAAAGAAATGTTGCAGGACTATGGGAATGTGAAGGAGTCGTTTGTGGTATGGTGTGACAACACTAGTGCCATTAACATCTCGAAAATTCTAGTTCAACAAGGTCGAATGAAACACATAGAAATTCGATATCATTTTATCCGAGAGCTCATAGAAACTGAATTGTGCAAATTGCAGCACATTGGAACTTATTTTCAAAAGACAGACATCTTCACTAAAACATTGGATTCGTATCGGTTTAAAAAATTAAGAAGAGAATTAGGTATGTGTTCATATCTCAACTAATTCCATTTATGGTGAATTTGGTCCAATATTTGTGGATTAATATTTTGGATAAATTATGTTTGAATATTTGATGAATAAAAGAAAAGAGAAAAACGTGGCATGTTGTTATTAGAAGGGACATTAGTAGTTTTTTCTAGGGCTACAATGCCTGCTACCTTGGGCAGTGTTGTGATGTTGAAACGACGCTCTGACTCACTCACGTGCCTGGAATGATGGGAATTAATAGAGATAGCATGTGGAGGGTTTTGATACTCTGTGTATATATCGATAAGAATAAGAGGAGTGTGAATTATCCTTATTCTCTCTAAACCCTAATTTCGAGTTGTGAAGTTTTCCTTAAAAAATTTCCAATCATTGTGAAAACTCGATCTGGCGGTGTTTCAAGGTACTTGAAGCCTAAAATTGTTTCAAAGAAGAAATGTGGTGCTACAAAGAAAGGGAAAAAACCGTCCGAAGCTTCTTCCCTTGTTCTTGAAACGGTTCAAGAACGTGTGATGATAGAACTTGTTCATGATGTTGAGGTTCAAGCAACTGTTGATGTCCATGATGTGGAAACCGCTGTCCCAACTACTAAAGATCATCCGTCGTATTTTTACTCACCAATTAATCGGTTGCATAAATAACCGATTATCAAGTTCACAACAAAATTGAGAGAGAGTTGTATTGAGTAAGTGAGGAATAATGCAATAGTAAAATCTGGAATTGAGATTAATTAAATTGGAAATTAAACTGCTGGATTGTAAGAACAATAAAAACAAAACATATAAGATAATGCAAGAAATAAGAAAAATAATGCATGAAATGAAACTAAAGAAAAGAAAGAAAGAAAATACAAGAAAGAAATAAAATTTAGCTAACTTTTCCTTTATTTCACATTTGTCTCATCCTCTCCACTCTTCTTTTAACTGCCAACAGATAAAATTTTGAGCGCACTTCACTTTTGGACCCGACGTTGGCTTCTCGGAGCTGGGCTGGACATTCTAGTCCATTCCTCAATTTTGGACTTTTAATTAGTTACGATTTTCGTAATTAAGATAATTATGATATCAAATATGACTAGTAATTTCAAATAATTTTTATACATTAATTTTATTAAACTTTGAAAAAATAAATATTGGGATCAAACCAACACCCATATGTTTTACAAATAATTAATACTATAAAATAAATTTTGTTAAAATTTGAAAATTACTAGAAAAAAGATGTTTAAGGTGAGAGACCCTCACCAATGTTTTTTTTTTTTTGTTCTTTTTTTTTTTGTTCTTTTTTTTTTTGTGGTTTGTTCGATTTTGGTTTGGTTTAGATTTGTGTTTTTTTTTATTTCAATTATATTATCTATATTTTATTTATATATTATATATTTGATATCAGTCTATAAATTTATGCATTCTTATATTTTTAAATTATTTTTATTTTTTGAATTTTTTCGTTTTTACAATTTTTTATCACTATTTTTGAATGTAGATGTGACAATTCGAGCTAATCCGATTTTCTTTTTTTATGCCGGGCCAATCCACCACATGCACAAAATTTCAGAATTTCACCATCAAATCATCTCTTAATTTTTGTAACTATTTCATTAATTAACATATATATAAATATATTAGATATCAAATCGAGTTGGGCCAGACACAGCCCGACCTTTATGGGCCCAAGACACGGCCCAGTTTATTAGCATGCCGGGCTAAGCACGGCCCAAAACATAACGGGCCTATTTTTGGAGGTCCAAACACAATATTTTCTTAACGGGTCGTGTTTATTTTTGCCAACCATACTTGTACGATAGTGGATATTTCTGTTTTGAAATTTACATAATTTTTACAATTTTTGTAAATAGTGTTAGTGGGTAAATAAAGTTTTTTCATTTATACAATTTATTCTAATTTATTTTTGATTTGGTTTGAAACTCAAGCTCTCATATGTTTTGCATATTTCTTAACGAAATGATTATTCTTTGTCTATATAGTTTTTTACATATTATTTTGAATACAACAGCAAGATGTGTGAAGGTGGAATCGTTACTACTTAGGAGACTTGTCACGGCCATGATCCTGAAATATGTTTATCTAACAATCAGTTGCTACTGTACTTTTATCTTTCAGTTTTTTTTTTTTTTTTATTGAATTTATTCGATTTATTTATGTTATTTAATAATTTTGTATATACAAGATTAATTAGACGTTTTGAAAGAAAACTACAATATAATACCATAAGATGTTCACCGAAGTAGTTAGTTAGTTGTTTCTCTGTCATTGGAGATGACGTGAATCATCAAATTCAATAATTTTCTTTTTAATTTTATGTTTATGTTTATTTTTTTTTTTGAAAAAGAAAAGACAAAGATGAAGATGCAAAAAGAGTATATGTTTACGATTTTGATTTTTTTCAAGTTTTTTTTAAAAAATTATTAGCTCTATAGATTATATTTCTTATAATTATTTCATTTGAACCGTATAGATTTTGGTGTTAATCTATTTTTTTATATGATAGTGGTTATTTACAGTTTTTAATTTATTGTAATACCCCGGAGTTGAAATGGTGTTAGGCCAACTCTCATAGATGAGCCGATGCCAAACCACATGAGGTTGAATATAGGAAATAGATTGAATAGACTACTCATGACAGCGAATATGATGCAATATGATGCCGTAAGATGTTCAGCGAATTGTTTCGTCTATCATTGAAGATAACATCAATCATCAAATTCGATAAGTTTAAAAAATACAATGATGAAGATGCAGAAAGAGTGTAGGTTTACAATTTTTTTTTTTCAAGTTTAAAAATAATTTTCATTAGTTTTATAGATTATATTTTTTTTTATAATTATTTCATTTTATATGTATAGATTTTGGTATTAATACCTTCTTGAAGCATTCAAATATCATATTGCATCATTATTTTATGATATTTTTTCTCCAAAGAGAAGATATCCAATTACAGTGAGTATTACAAAATAAAAAAATCAATCGATTTTTATTTTTACTTTTATTGTATATAAATAATTTAGTTTAGAATTTGGTGTTAATTTCTTATTATATGATTCTTTTTTTAGATTTTTATCACACGATCATTTTGGAGAAAATATTCGATCATGGTGAGTATTAAAAAATAAGACATCTAACATATTTGTATTTATACATTTTATTGTCTATATTCTATATATTATATATTTGACATCAGTATCTTACTCTTGCATTCTTGTATTTTTGATATTTTTTTAATCTTTTGATTTTTTTTACATTTTACAGTTTTTTATCACTATTTTTATATGACAATGGGTATTTAAAGTTTTGAAATTTATATAATTCTTTTTTTTCCAATTTTTGTAATAGTGTGGGTGGCTATATACAGTTTTTTCATTTAAAAAATTTATTTTCTAATTTATTTTTCATTTGGTTTAAAACTAATACTTTCATTTCTTTTGCATATTTATCAACAAATTGATTATTCTTATTGCTCATATTTTCTTGAAATTTTCTCTGATATTTGGATTTTTTTCAATTTACTAAATTATTTTTTATGCTATTCTTTTGCAGTATAATATTTTACATATTATTTTTAATGCAGAAGCAAGATTTCTAGAACCGTTACTACTTAGGAGACTTGCCACTGCCACGATGCTGATAGATGTTTATCGAACAATCAATTGCTACTATACTTTATCTTTAAATCTATTTTCTTTTTTTTTTTTTCATTTGGATTTATTCGATCTATTTATGTTACTTCATATTTTGTATTTACAATGTTAATTCAAAGTTTTGAGAGAAAACTCCAATATGATGCCATAAGATGTTCACCGGAGTGATCGAGTAGTCAATTTTTCGTCTAGCATTGGGGATGACATCAATCATGAAATTCGATAAGTTTTCCTTTTACTTTAATGTTATTTTTGTTTTAAGAAAAACACAAAGATGAAGATGGAGAAAAATGTCCGTTTGTGATTTTGATTATTTTTCAAGTTCAAAAAATAATTTCATTAGTTCTATATATTATATTTTTTATAAATATTTCACTTGATCTGTATAAATTTTGGTGTTAATTCCTTTCTGAAGTATTCAAATCTCATATTTCAATTATTATTTTATGATTTTTTTTCTCCATTTTGTTTCATCCAATCATTTTAGAGAAGATATCCAATTATAGTGAGTATTACAAACTAAAAATATATCGATTTTAATTTCTATTTTTACTGTATATAAATAATTTAGTGTAGAATTTGGTGTTAATTTCATGCATCCTTATATGAATTTTTTTTTTTTTTTTTTTCAAATTTGTTCAACTCTATCATTTTGGAGAAAATATTCGATTATGGTGAGTATTAAAAAGTAAGAAATCTAACATATTTTTATCAATACATTTTATTTTCTATATCCATATTTTATATATTTAACATCAGTCTCTAATTCCTTCATTCCTATATTCATTTTACAGTTTTTTTTTATCACTAGTTAGTATTTATAGTTTTGAAATTTAAATATTTTTATAGTTTTAGTGGGTCTATACAATTTTTTCATTTTTTCATTTATTTTTCATTTGGTTTGAAACTCGTACTCTCATTTCTTTTGCATATTTCTCAACGAATGGATTATTTTTATTGTTCTTTTTTTTTTTTAATTTTCTCTAACATTTGGATTTTTTCAATTTACTTAATTTTTTTTATGCTATTCTTTTGCAATATAGCTTTTACATATTAATTTTAATGCAAGAGCAAGATGTCTGAAGGTGGAATCCGTTCTTACTTAGGAAACCTGCCACCGCCATGATGCTGAAAGATGTTTATCTAACAATGCTATTGTATTTTATCTTTCAGTCTATTTTTTTTCAATTTCAAATTATTTGATCTATTTATATTATTTCATAATTTTGTATTTACAAGGTTAATTCGACGTCCTGAGATAAAACGGCAATATGATGTTGTAACATGTTCACCAAAGTAGTCTGGTAGTCACTTCTTTTGTCTTTCATTGGAGATAACATCAATCATCAAATTCAATAATTGTGTGTGTGTGTTTTTTTTTTTTTTTTTTTTTTTTTTTTTTTAATTTTATGTTTATTTTGATATAAGAAAAAAGACAAAGATGAAGATGTATAAAGAGTGCCGATTTACAATTTTGATTTTTGTTCAAGTTTTAAAAATAATTTGATTAGTTCTATAGATTATATTTTTTATAATTATTTCATTTGATCTGTACAAAGTTTCATATTAATCATTCTTGAAGACTTCAAATCTCATATTGCATCATTATTTTATGATTTTTTTTCTCCAATTTGTTTCATCCAATAATTTGTCTTACCAAATAAAAAATCTATAAATTTTAACTTCTACTTTTGATGTTAACTTTGTGCAACCTTATTATATGAATTTGTTTTTTCAGATTATTTTCAGCCGAAGATTTTGGAGAAAATATTTGGTTTAGTGAGTATTATAAAATAAGAAATCTAACATATTTTATTTATTAATTTTATTTTCTATATATATTATATATTTAACATTAGTCTCTAATTCCGACGTTATTATATTTTTGAGAATTTTTTTTTTTATTTTTTGATTTTCTTTTTTTTTTTTGTTTTACAATTTTTTATCATTATTTATATATATGATAGTGGACATTTACATGTTTAAAATTTACATAATATTTACTATTTTTTTTTTGTGTTAGTTGGTATATAAAGTTTTTTCATTTATAAAATTTATTTCTAATTTATTTTCATTTGGTTTCAAATTCATACTCTCATTATTTTTACATATTTCTCAACAAATTGATTATTATTATTGCTCGTATTTTCTTGCAATTTTCTCTGACATTTGGATTTTTCCTGCTTACTAAATTATTTTTTTATGCTATTCTTGCACTATAGTTTTTTTATATATTATTTTTAATGCAAGAGGAAGATGTCTGAAGGTGAAATCCTTTACTACTTACGAAACTTACTGCAACCATGATACTGAAAAATGTTTATCAAACAATAAGTTGCTATTGTACTTTACCTTTCAGTCTTCATTTTTTTTTTCATTACAATTTATCCGATATATTTATGTTATTTAATAAATTTGTATTTACAAGGTTAATTTGATGTTTTGAGAGAAAACTACAATATGATGTCGGAAGATGTTCACCGAAACATTGGAGAGGACATCAATCATTAAATTTAATAAGTCTTTTTTTTATCTTTATTTTGATTTAAGAAAAAGACAAAGATGAGAAGATGCATGAAAGAGTGCCGGTTTACGATTTTGATTTTTTTTTCAAGTTTAAAATATAATTTTATCAGTTTTATAAATTATATTTTTTATAATTATTTTATTTAATTTGTATAGAATTTCGTGTTAATTCTCCTTCTCGAATCCTACAAATCTCATATTGCGTCATTATTTTATGAGTTCTTTTTTCTCCAATTTGTTTCATTCGATCTTTTTTGAGAAGATATCCAATTATAGTGAGTATTACAAAATAAAAAATTTATCGACTTTATTTTCTAGTTTTACTTTATATAAATAATTTAGTATAGAATTTGGTGTTAGTTTCTTCCATCCTTGTTATATGAATTTGTATTTTCAGATTATTTTCACCCGATCATTTTGGAGAAAATATTCAATTATGGTGAATATTAAAAAATAAGAAATCCGACATATTTTTATTTATATATTTTATTTTCTATATATTATATATTTGACATGAGTCTCTAATTTCTACATTCTTATATTTTTTAGATATCTTTATTTATTTTTTTTTTTGTTTCATAGTTTTTTATCATTATTTTTATATAATAGTGGGTATTCACATGTTTGAAATTTACATAATTTTGATAGTTGTTTTTTAATAGTGTTAGCGGGTATATATGGTTTTTTTTCATTTATAAAATTTGTTTCTAATTTTTTTTTCATTTAGTTTGAAACTCATACTCTTATTTCTTTTGCATAATTTGAACGAATTGATTATTATTATTGCTGATATTTTCTTGAACATTTGGATTTTTTCTATTTACTAAATTGTTTCTTATGCTATTCTTTAGCAGTATAGTTTTTTTAATATTATTTTTAATGCAAGACTACTTAGCAGACTTGCCACTGCCATGATGTTGAACAATTCGCTTTTCAGTCTTTTTTTTTTTTTTTTCTTCCATTTGAATTTATTGGATCTATTTATGTTATTTACTAATTTTGTATTTACAAGATTAATTCGACGTTTTGAGAGAAAACTGCAATATGATGCCGTAAGATGATCACTGGAGTAGTCCGGTAGTCAGTTGTTTCTTCTGTCATTGGAAATAACATCAATCATCAAATTCCATAAGTTTTCTTTTTACTTTAATTTTACGTCTATTTTTATTTAAGAAAACGACAAAGATGAAGATACAGGAAGAAAGAGTGCAGTTTTACTATTTTGATTTTTTTTCAAGTTTAAAAATAATTTTATTAGTTTTATAATTATATTTTTTTATAATTATTTTATTTGATCTGTATAGATTTTGGTATTAATTCCTTCTTGAAGCATTCAAATCCCATATTGTGTCATTATTTTATGAACTTTTATCTCCAATTTGTTTCATCGAATTATTTTAGAGAAGATATCCGATTACAGTGAATATTACAAAATAAAAAATATATCGACTTTATCTTCTATTTTTACTGTATATAAATAATTTAGTATAGAATTTGGTGTTAGTTTCTTGCATCATTGTTATATGAGTTTGTATTTTCGGATCATTTTCACCCGATCATTTTGAAGAAAATATTCGATTATGGTGAATATTAAAAAATAAGAAATCTAACATAGTTTTATTTATTCATTTTATTTTTTATATATTATATATTTGACATTAGTCTCTAATTCCTACATTCTTATATTTATTAGATATCATTATTTATATATATATATATATAGTTATTTATCATTATTTTTATATAACAGTAGGTAATCACATGTTTGAAGTTTACATAATTTTTATAGTTTTTTTTTTAATAGTGTTACCGGGTATATACCGTTTTTTTTTATTTATAAAATTTATTTCTAATTTATTTTTCATTTAGTTTGAAACTTATTCTCTTATTTCTTTGCATATTTTGAACGAATTGATTACTATTATTTCTGATATTTTCTTGAATATTTGGATTTTTTTTCTGTTTACTAAATTATTTTTTATGCTATTCTTTTGCAGTATAGTTTTTTGCATATTATTTTTAATGTAAGACTACTTAGCAGACTTGCCACTGCCAGTGTCCTTGAACAATCAGTTGCTACTGTACCTTATTTTTCAGTCTTTTTTTTTTTTCATTGGAATTTATTGGATCTATTTATGTTATTTAATAATTTTGTATTTACAAGGTTAATTCTATGATGCCGTAAGATGTTCACTGTAGTAGTCAAGTACAATCAGTTGTTTCGTCTGTCATTGGAAATAACATCAATCATAAAATTCCATAAGTTTTCTTTTTACTTTAGTTTTACGTTTATTTTTATTTAAGAAAACGACAAAGATGAAGATACAAGAAGAAATAGTGCAATTTTACTATTTTGATACTTTTTCAAGTTTAAAAATAATTTTATTAGTTTTATAGATTATATTTTTTATAATTATTTTATTTGATCTGTATAGATTTTGATATTAATTCGTTCTTAAAGCATTCAAATCCCATATTGTATCATTATTTTATGATCTTTTTTTCTCCAATTTGTTACATCCAATTATTTTAGAGAAGATATCCGATTACAGTGAATATTAAAAAATAAAAAATCTATCGATTTTATTTTCTACTTTTACTGTATATAAATAATTTAGTGTAGAATTTGGTGTTAATTTCTTGCATCTTGTTGTATGAATTTGTATTTTCAGATCATTTTCACCCTATCATTTTGGAGAAAATATTCAATTATGGTACGTGTTAAAAAAATAGGAAATCTAACATATTTTTATTTATATATTTTATTGTATATAAATAATTTGATACGATATTGTGATTTTTATTTGTTTTGCAGGTAATTTTTATTGGTAAGTGATTTACTTTTTATGCTTTGATATGTTTTTTTTTCTTATTTTGCAGTCATTGTAATTTTTTTTTTGTTCGGCAGGTTTTTTTTTTTTTTTTTTTACTAATAAGTAATTTATTTTATATATTTCATACTAATAATTATGATTAATTTTAAGTATTCAAATATCACATTACACCAGGGTAAACTGTGTTTTTTTAGTCCCATGACTGAACTCCTTTATCATTTTAGTCCCGTAAGTGGAGCCTGTTGCAAACTAGTCCCATAAGTGAAAAATTTTCACTGTTTTAGTCCTTCGGTGCCGAAGACGCCCGCGTGGCTCGCCGGAGGTGACGTGTCCGCCAGGTGTCCCACCAAGTCAGCGACACTTGGCGGACACGTAGATTTATTATTTTTTTTATTTTTTTTAATTGGACCAAATAAAAAAAATAAAAAAATACAAATAAAATTAAAAAAAAAATTTAAAAAAATTTTAAAAAATGAAAAAAAAAAAATCCACGTGTCCGCCAGCTCAGCGACACCTGGCGAACACGTCACCTCCGGCGAGCATGCAGGCATCTCCGGCGCCGGAGGACTAAAACAGCGAAAATTTTTCACTTATGGGACTAGTTTGCGACAGGCTCCACTTACGGGACTAAAATAATAAGGGGGTCCAGTTACGGGACTAAAAATACAGTTTACCCCGTTACATCATTTTTATTATCTTACTATTTTAGAGAAGATATTTACTCACCGAATTTATTTTTATACTTTTTTATCATGTATAAATATTTTAATATGATATTTTTTTTATATATATTTTGCCAGATCTTATTTATTTTAGGGTTAGTTTTTTTCTTGGTAAATTTAATATTTATAATGGATAATTTCTAGATTCAAATATCATTTTTTATTCTTATATTAGTTCTTTTTATTTTTTAATTTTTTTATCTTATAGTTTTTCAAAAGATATTCAATCTCACAAGTATTAAAATATATTATTTTATATTTAATATATAAATTTATTGTTAACTTTTATCTATAATGTATATTATATTCAATTATACATATTTGAATAATTTTAAACAATTTTTAGTCAATTTTTAAAATTTAAATAGTTTGTGTTAAAATCATATATAATACTTTTATTTATAAGTTAATTTTCTAATTTTATTTAAAGAAAATAAGTTTGAATAATGGTAGTTAATATCTTAGTTACTATAAATACTATTATTGTATTAAATTACTTTTTGCTTATTTACTAAAATTTACGGTATGAAATTAAAATAAATAAATATCTACTAATGTTAAATTAATATTAAAAGTAAGTTTTTAAAATATATTTTCTAGTTTACTTTAGTAGTTGTTCTAATGTGTATAAATAACTTAATTATATCACATTTCTTTATACTAATTATTTTAAATAGATTGTTATATAATTATTGTACAACATAGAAGTACTTTTAATAATTTTTTTCAACTTAAAATGTTAAATTTTTTATTTCTTATATGACTGTTAAGTTTTTCCGCACTATTGGTAATTGGCCAAATTGACTATATTGATGTTTAGAATATTTGAACTTGTCACATTTGACAATTGTATAAATTTAGGTAAAACCAACTTCACGAAATTGTATGTTTGCATTACAACGATACCGTTGAAGTAAATTTAAGATAATATATCGTATATCTATATATATATAATACATTGTAATTTTTTTATATATCTTATACACAACTTTTAATGTAGATATGATGCTAATTTGACTATTAAAGATGATATCGGAAGTATGAACTTGAAATTGTCACATAAATAATCTCAATGTATCTTTACAAAATTAGATATATTTTACACGTACAAATATATTTCATTGTTAATTATTGTAGCATACTAATTTCTTCTTTAAATATATAATAGAAAAACATATATAATTAGTATTGAAGTTTATTGGCACTTTTATAAATTGTGCTTATATATTTATAGTACTAATTATATCTTCATGGGACACAATAAAAAATGATCACATAGTAAATTTTTATATTAATTGTTGATTAGTCTTAAAATGTTTGTATCTTTCTATAAAATATTTGTAAATATAATTAATTATTTGTTTAATATTATTTCAACAATTTATACAAATCGTGCAACGCACGAGTATTATCACTAGTTTAAGTAAAAATTTGATATCATATTTTGCTAGACAAAATAATGCTTTTTTGTCCGAAAACGATTAACACGTTGAATGTTTGTTTTATCACACCATATTTAAAATACACCATCCGTCCCATAACTAGATATTCATTTGTTTTTTGCACGTAATTTTAGAAATATTAGTATTATATTGGGATGTGGTAAGAATAAAGTAGAAATGACTAAAATAACCTTAATAGTATGTGTGATATAAAATGTAATGACATTTGTGTAACATATTGTAAGTTGTAAGAATATTTATAATGTTAGCTAGATAGTACAATCACTTAAAAAAAAAAGAAATGGATACTTTGTTATGGGACAGACTAAAATAAAAAAATAAATACTTTGTTATGGGACGAAGGGAGTAGTATAGTTTAGGGACTTAACCACAATGAATAATGATAGTATTATTTTATTAATTATGATGTTATTGATAATTTTAAAATATGAATATATATATATAAAATTAAAAAAAAAATTGAATATAGCTTAAATATTTTAAAACTTATATCTCAATAAACTATATACAATTATAAATTAAATCTAATTTTATTGAGACTAAAATGAATCAATTTAGGTTCCATAATAACAAATTCATGAATTTTAGTTTTAATGTGAACAATTTTAAACATATTTTTGTTTACATCCTTACAAAACTAACCATAGTTATTGACATAAACATATTAGACTGTGATGTGACATCTAATCTGAACCAACATGACAACTTTGTATATGTAATTCACACCAAAATGTCATCGAAAACACTGTTGTGTTCAATTAGGACACGGCCGGGTTCAAAACCTTCTGGGAGCTAGCTGGTTTTACGAGGAGGCTTGTTCGATGGCTAATTGGCCTAAATATCTGCTCACGGTTCGGATTTCGATCAGCCAATCCCAAATACTTTACTTCATTTCTCTCTCGATCAGCCAATCCCCAACCTTCTCGGCAAAAAAATTCATGTAAAACTTGTTTCTGGAGAGATGAAAATTGGCACGAAGCAGTGCACACTCATTGAGGGAGTTTATGCATGGTGAGGCGAGGGTCATGTTGGAGCACTTGTTATTAGCTTCGACAAAAGAGTCAAACCTACTAGAGCTCCAGAATCCCTAAAAAGTAAGAGTTGTGGCGATCGAAAAATGAGAGTTTTCTGTTGAATGGATGAACCACGCGAGCTGGTTAGATGCGTGGGACAGTGGGCTGGTAGTAGCCGCTAGCGCAACTATAGAAGGGAAGCAGCCTAAATCGACTAGATCCTCTACTATTTTATGTTATTCTCAAAATGTTCCATTTCAATGTTGTGCGAAACTGAGTATCCTCTATTCAATGAGACAAAGCTTTTCCTTACAAGGGTAAACCCTGCCGATTATATATATGAGGTTTGTATTGAACACGACTGTATTGGTCCACATCACAGTCCGTTAAGTCTACATTAGTAGTTGCTGTTAGTTTTGTACAAGAGAAAAAATGATTAAAATTGTTTATATTTACACTGAAATTGATGATTTTAATCACATTTTGGAAAAGATAAAATTTTGTATAATACAAATAAATAAAAAATATACATTTATTTATAATTAACATACATTAGATTTATAAAAAAATAGAGAGGTTCAAATGTTTATAAAAATTATTCAATTGTTTTCCCATGTCAATTTTTAAATTGCGATTCTCCAAATATAATACTCCCCCACTAGTAAAATTTCTGTTTGATTTTTGTCTGCAGAATAAATTAAATCAATATTTTATAGATATTTAGTATAATAAAGAAATATAACGTCCATTTTACTCTTTGAGAAGTAATGTGAAAAAGTAAAAAATAAGAATATATTGATATTTAATTAAAAAATATTTTTTTCTAAAAAAAGAATAGAAATTTTGATTTATACATACTAAATTGATAAATGAAAAGTTATGTAAAGAGTAATAAAGAAAACAAAATCAAAAATAAAAATAAAAACAAAGCCTAAAAATGATATAAAACAAAGTCGAAGCTCAAGAAAAACTGCCCGTCTAGCTCAGTCGGTAGAGCGCAAGGCTCTTAACCTTGTGGTCGTGGGTTCGAGCCCCACGGTGGGCAATTTATTTTTTCTCCCAAAAAAATATATCAATTTTTGTTTAATATACTTTTACAAATAATATAATAATAATTTTGATAAATACAATAATATCTTTTATTTGGTTAATATAAGTATTAATTATAATTTTATTAACTATAATAATTATGAAATCATTGAATAATGTTAATGACTATCCCTCTGCCCGTCATTTTCGTTGTATAATTTTTTTTTTTGTAGAAATGACTTTATTATAAGACACTAACAAATATTTTTGCAATTGTTTCTTAATTTGTACAATATTTCGATATAATAATTAATATTCAAATATCAATACTCAAAAAATAAAAGTAAACGAGACTCTTAAAATGAGACACGTATATAGTATTACTTATTAATAATTAATATAAAATTATTTAATTCAATAATTCAAAAAAAAAAAAATGAAAATGATGTAGACTCAAATGAAATATATATATATATATATATATATTGTGATGGGAGATTTGTGTCACGGGCGGACAGTTCGGCTTCAGATTCTCGGCCATAGTCTCTCTCATGTGTGCGAGTCTCTTGTCCCTATTTGTGTTCTTTGCATAATTCTCCCATGTTATATGGTATACTCAGTTTGTTGTGCAAAGGGGAAAGCTATCTCTGGCTTCAGTGCAAACATAGTCTAGGTGACGGACGTGTCAGCTTTTGTCACGTTACATTTGAATTACTTGATTTTTTTCCAACAAATCAAGATATGTTTGGGATTTTTCCTGAAAAAAACACCATATTATATAGAGTTAGATATTATCTTATAACTAATGATATTATTTTCCTAATTTTTTGCAGTGAGATTTGAGTTTCCCATGTACCTATATTTTATTTTCTAATACACGTTTTAACTATGTAAGTTCACCAACAGCAGAGAAAAAGGATAATATTAGATGGGGACAATCTGTCATTGGATCTTCTTATCATTTGATAAGTTGTTGTCGTCCTTTGCCTCAATATTCAGTCTTGTTTTTCAATCTTGTCATATCTCAAACCAACATCAAGAACTTTCTTTTTCCATTTGAAAATAGTAAAACATTAAATTAAAATAAATTATGTTGTGATATATAGATATCATACTTTGAATGAATAAATATTTTTTATTTTAAATTTCAAAGAAAAAGAAAAAGAAAAAAAGCAAATAAATTTGAAAGCCGTATAATTTCACAATAATGAGGTAGTCATACATGAGAGTGGCTGTGGCCAGATAGATCATGACCGCAGATCCATACATACATGCATTATCTCTCGCACACTATTATTTATTCACCATAAGAAAGGAAACTCGTCGAGAAAACCACAAGACACATACATACATACATATGTATATATATATATATATGCATTCATGCGTACTCTCTCTGGCTTTGCCTTGGTCTTAAACAAGTCTAGTTTTGGGTCTCGGCCTGAGCATCGAACTCAGCCTTCTCAGCGGCAGTGCAGCAGCGATATCCGCAGCGGTACCGGCACCCGTAGCCACCGCCATATCGGCCTCCTCCTCCGCCTCCATATCTTCCGCCGTATCTTCCGCCGTATCTTCCGCCGCCGTATCTTCCGCCGCCGCCGTATCTTCCACCACCATATCTCCCACCTCCATATCCGTACTGGTCAGTTTCAGCTTCACTTTCCTTGACTGTTTGTTGTTAATTCCACAAACAATTACAATAATTATTTCTAACAATTTAAAAGAAAGAAAAAGGACATGACATGATCAATTTTGCAAAATAAAAAGCACTTACCTTGTTGTTCAGTGGCATCAGTGTTCTCAGCCAGATCTCTAGCAGCCACTTCGGAGGCAATCAGAAGGAATGCTGCCAAGAAAAGGATAAGAACAGCAACTGTTTTGGAAGTAGCCATTGCTAAGTAATTCAGAT
The DNA here is from genome assembly GCF_009805555.1 of Andrographis paniculata. Taxonomy (NCBI): domain Eukaryota; kingdom Viridiplantae; phylum Streptophyta; class Magnoliopsida; order Lamiales; family Acanthaceae; genus Andrographis; species Andrographis paniculata. The sequence goes on along the minus strand of NW_026137621.1, from coordinate 1,134,515 downwards.
AACTTCTGCGACAATGTATATATGTTTGAGCTTCAGTTCTTATGATTGGGGGTGAGAACTAAGGTGAATTGGATGGAGTATTTATAGGGATACAAAATGGGCAATGGTGTGGAGCACATGAGTTGCAGTGATAATATCTCAAGCCTGTATGTCCGAGTAGGGCCTTAGGTGGTTGGGTGTTGAAGCGGGCATTTAATGGATTGGGAACCCACCTTATCAATATCGGGTTGCAACTTGAAGAAAATTCAACCTTGGGTTCCATTACAAGCTACCATACTTGGACTGAGTTAAATCCATCTGGATGTACATTGGATGTGACATTCTACGTGGCAATTTTCGGACTTCAGCGAGACTATCTTCAATCATACCTTTTATTTTTGTAAGACTTACAATACAATTCTTTATTTTTAGAGGGTCAATTAAATAATTCGTATTTAATCATACTCTTTATTTTTACAAATTCAAATTTTTTTTCTATATATTTGATTTTAATAGGAGTTGTCGGATGCTGAATGATTTTAATCATACTCACCTAAAAGGTCGAACTGTTATGGAAACGCAGCCATTAATCATATATTCGCAAACGAGAGTCTCAACAGGAGTAATTGTATATGCTCTGACAAGCTTCTTCCTCTACTCTTTATAATGAACATTTGGAACACATATGGTAGATTTGCATTGTTTGTTTATTGTTGTTCAAAATTGTAATAGTAAATATCAAAGCATTGAAAGCTAATTTAAAACTTAGGCAAGTGGCAACCAGACAGCAAATTTAAAATCGAAGCATTGAAAGCATTGTGATACCTTCTCCATCTTGCATATTCCTTTATCTTCTTTTATTTTATTTTATTTATAAAGTCTCATTGACTGAGTTTAAGTTTAATCTTTGGGCTAAATTAAATTTGGACTCAATTTCATATTACATATGTCCGACAAAGTACTTGAGCTGGCTCAGAGGACATTTCGTGCAATGACCAGTACTTGAGTTTTAGATGGTGATTTTAGAACTTGTTTAGAATGCCTCATACTAGAATTGTAGGAATCCCAAATGTGTTAACAAATCAATTTTGTTCGACTTTAATACTCTATGCACGATTTTCACATGTTTAATTAGAGAACTTCAAAACTATGTAATAAAGCGAAGGAAGCTTTAGATATTGATATTGGAAAACAAAAATGAAAAATGATTTAGCAAATAGTTTGAAACAAACGACTAGCATTATACTTATTCCACCACTAGAAGGACATACTAGACAACGATCTAGAGTTGCGACCAAGTCAAATAATAATTCACTAGATATGAGATTTATTACGGATTACAAATTCAAAGGCATGCATGGTATTTTATAATGTTGTATAAGAAAAGAAGTTATGTTTGATTTCGAGGTGTACACTCGAATTTTTCTTTGTTGTTGTTTTTTTTTTTATGGTAATTGATGTTCGAAATTCTAAATTATAAAATTTTGGAATAATTTAATATATAATTTTAGAATGATTGATAATGAAAACAAAGACACTTTATTTTTGAGTCACAATTTCTGTCATTTTGGCGTTCAGAGAAGACTAGGCAATAGTTGCTTCATGTGCACCAACAACTATATACACACACATTAACACATAATTCTTCGAAATTTGAAAAATGAAACATAATACTCCATGTCCTCATAAAAAAGAGGAAAAGCGAAAACACTTCAATTTGCCAGTCGGTAATAAAAAGTTAATCTTCACTGAGACGAATACCCTTATGAGCATAACTTTCAATTCAAACTAACATTGAAATCTTAAACATAACCAAATCATTTGCAAAGCTTGTATTTGAAGGCGAACCGAAAAAATAATCAAGGACTGGAGAAGCATTCAAGGGACTTTGTAATACTGAACTTCTTGGATTGATGATGCAAACAAAACTAGTACCTATATATTTTATACACAAACCAATGAGCTAAAAAGAGAAAACAAAAATTAATAATACACTAATGCTAGTCCAATTCAAGCATTGAGATGTGGCCTCGACTCAAAATGAATTATATATGTCTTGATTTTCATTTTTCTTGAATTTTAAATGGATTAAACCTATCAGTGTTGCATCACAGCCTTCAAGTTCATGTTAATGATAGAGTTCTGTAGAGATAAAGAACAACAAAAGCTTTGTCTGACTAAACAAAAATAAAAGCTCAAATAAATGAATGGAGGAAGAAACATGTCTTTAATTCGATCGACACAAAGCTCACAACTAATTTAATAAATTACTAATCAGAATAAGATAAATTCAAGTAAATAATAAGCAATATAAAATTGAAAAAAAAGACTCAATTTGGTATATAATAAAGGGTAAATTATATAACACATCCTTGTGTTTTACAAAAAATACAGTCTGTGTTTTATTTATTGCGTGAAACCCCTTGTTAATGGAAAGTTTGCAAGAACAGTCTCCTTGTCCAAAACTGATGTTTGGTTCAAAATAAAACCTAAATTATGTAAGTTTTATACAAATAAAAAACATAAAATATCTTAAATAATTTTTTTTGAATAAAATAAATAAATAAACAATTGATCAATTGTTTATTTTTATAATTTTTATAAAAATCAGACAACAATTTATCTCCAAAAACTATAAAAACGAAGGATTAATAAATTATTTATTTATTTAATGCAAAATAATTATTTAAGATATTTTGAGCTTTTTATTTTTATTTGTATAAAACTTGCATAATTTTGGTATTTATTTAGTACTAAATATCAATTTTGGATAAGAAGGGTGTTTCGTGCAAACTTTATATTAATACAAGGGGTTTCACGCAATAAATAAAACACAAGGTGTTTTGTGCATTTTTACTAAAAATACGTTATGGTGTTATATAATTTACCCTGTGATAAAAGAAAGTGACATTGAGACACCAACGATACAACCTCCTCTGACAGGCGATTCCGGAAGCATTATTTTTAACGATAATTCCGACAACCTTGCCAGGGCTACGCTACAGCAGAGTTGTGACTACCGGAGACAAAGTTTTGGAACATATTTAGGAAATACTGTGAAGGCGGCCTTTGAAATAGAGGTGGTAATTCCTATTTTCGAATTGTGTTTGTGTTGGATTATTGGATTAACCTATGCTTATAATTAAAATAATTTCAACCCGAACATGCAACGAATTCTTTAAGTTAGATTTTGGTCAATTTGATTTTTATTTTGGGTTACTTGAGCAACTCGATGAACCCTGCACAAAATAGACCCCAAATATGAAACTGACACTGAATAGATCCAAAATTTTGAAAGTAAAAATTTGAAAAAACTATTTTATTAAAAGTGAATAATTTAAAATTTCATACAATATATATATATATAAGTTAACACAAAAATTTACCAAGAGGATCATGGAGTTTTCACTAAAATAGAAAATGATAACAAATGAAAATAATAAAATGATAATATAAGTTAACACAAAAATTTACCAAGAGGATCATGGAGTTTTCACTAAAATAGAAAATGATAACAAATGAAAATAATAAAATGATAATTTGAGTTGGGACGAAAATTTACTAATTATTAATTTGTCTAGATCTATGTATTTATAGAAAATTAGACAACTAAAGTGAGACGGAGGGGCGTCAATTAGGGTGGTGACTAGGTCAAAAACCCGCGCCTTCCGTGAAATATGTTTATATTTAGTATATATATATATATATAAATACAGAACAAAATTCTCCAGGAAAAAATATTTGTTCATAGGATCGTTACACTCTTGGAATTTTCGACATAGTCTATCTTGCAGATAATGACCCATTGAGAATCGGGGCAAAGGAGATATTCGCATCAAGATTTTGAATGAATGCAAATTGAGGCTGCATGGAGTTAGACATATTCGAAGCTTGAAGAGAAAACTAATTTCAATAGGGCAATTGGACTATAAAGGATATCCAATAACCTTAGGATGCATTAAAAAATCAATAAAGGAACCATGGTTTTTGCTCGAGGTAAAAAGGAATGTATGTTATAGATGACTACTCATAATGCCCATAACAAAATTTTTGTTGTAGATGCAGAGTATGAGGTAGAATTGTGTCACAATTGACTTGGCCACACCAGTGAAAAAGGAATGAAAGTTAAAGAATTTTTGGAATGTATTAAAGAAAATTAAAAGTTTTTTTTTTTTTTTTTTTTTTTTTGTTTTTATGGAAATTTCATTCATTTTGGAATTTTAAAATTTTGTTTGGAATATATATATAATTAAGATATTTTTGGACTTTCTATTTTTTTAAAAATTTAATTTGAAAATGATTTAGATTTGTGTATATATAATTATGGTATTATACATTTTTGAATATTTTTATAGTTTATTTGAGAAATCTCATATCCTATATATTTGAAGAAGATGTGTTTTTCATAGTCCCTTCGTCCGGCTCTAAGGTTTTATTTATTTTTTGCATGTCGATCTTTGAATATAAATTATTATATTCAAATATAATACAAATTAAGAGAAAATGACAAAAATACTTTTATTAATGTCTTATAATACTATTACAATGTTACTTGTGCAAAAAATTATACAAATATAAAAATATTTTTAATGTTAAATACAATGATATAAAAGGTAAATGAGGCTGAACGGAGGGATATTTTATAGGAATTGATTTTGAGATATAGAATAAAAAGAAGAAAACAAAATGGGAAGGAAGAAGAAGCAGAGGAATAATAAATATTAAATAAAAATCATATTGTGTGTCGTATTTTTTAGTTAATATGGTAAACAATAAGACTATGTGTAAGTATTTTTTTTTATTTAATTTTGCTCTGCTTGTTATATTATGTTACTTTTATTTTTTAAATTTAGAGATTATACCCAAAATTTAGTTTTTTTTTGTATGATGGAACATTACGGGTACCATACAATGGGGTTTGCTCATGAACAACATACTCTTATGCACCTGAAGACGCCCTTCAGATAATTCTTTTGGATAGTTTCTTTTACTACTTATTAATTGTTGTGGAATACGTAATTTAATCGATATGGTGTTTGATCCAAATTCTAAGTTTATTTTGTGAAGGTGGGTGAAGTTTATTTATAATTTATTTTTTTCAACTCTATACAACTTAAAAAATGGAGTCGTTCAACATGTACACCGTTTCAGTTACCTCTCTGTGTATCGACATAGTATATCGGTCATATTGGCCACATATATAGATAGTAAATATTGTAATGTTTTAGAATGGATTGACAATTTTGTTTCTTAAACAATCATAGAATTAACTTGTGATTTTACAGTACAAACAAGAAAGAGCAAGATCGAACAAACAAGAACATAAAAAACTTGCATATATAATATCAAACAAGATAAAAACAACTGTAGGCATTAAAAATTAAATGCCTAAATAAAATTAAATACCAGGTACTTTAGAAGAAAATAATATTATAATAAAATAAATATATGATATTTAATTATGCACATATATATATATTAATTTTTGTACAATAAATATCAATCATTAATGCAAATATGCTTAAAATGGAAGATATCGTACAAATATTACGTACATAAATAGAGCCATAATAAATTTGGGAACAAAATAAATTAATCTTGTCAATAAATGAAGTACATAAATTAATATTTTCTGAAAAAAAAAAATGATATAAAGATCTTGGTGAGAAAGGAATGTGCACAATCAAATCCGTTAAGAATGAAAAACGGCATCTAATGTAAAAGGAAAGATTATAAAATCTTTATGTTGGTCAATCAGAACACGCTACGTGGCATCATTCAAAAAGGAAGCCGATGTCACCCCTCCTCTATAAATAGGAGCCATGGCCAGTTCATTTAACACACCGAAGTTACATCGAGGATTGAAGAAAAGGTTAAGTTCCTTCGAAGCGTTCTTCGTCAAAAGTCACTGATTTGGACAAATGATCAAATATTGGTTGACAAATCGATTACGTTAACGTTCTTTGTCGTATGTCCAAGCTGGATGATCGAAGATTTTTTGGAGAGTTTTTAAAATATCTTTTAAGATACATAAAAAAGATATATGTATAAAATGAAAATAGTGTCGTGCGTGTTTGTATAGTAACTCCAAAATTCTTCGTCAAAAATAAAAAATCTCTTTAACCGGTGAGTGTCCGGGTCGAACTCAGGAAATATGCGAATATCCTATATTTAATTAGAAAAAGTTCAATGAGTTAATGCAATGGAAGAAACTGAGAAGATAAATTGCAAAAATTAAATATAATTAAAAAGCGATAAAATATACGTATCTCGAAAAGGATGAAGCGAGGCGTTTGTGTCTGACTTTTTTGTTCCTTAATGGCTAGATTTTCATGGATGAAATGAGCGGGATGACGATGGCGTGATAGCGAAAGATATATGTATAATTGTGGGGCGGCTCGGAGGAACGAACGTGATCGCATTTGCTCGCTTAAGTTGATTATCGACTCGGTTGGTACTCGACCTTAGGGGATTTACAACGAGGTTTCAGCGACACCTGGCGAAGAACATTATAAGCAAGAAACTCTACTGTCACTAGAGATTTCTGTGACCCAATAGACCACCAACTATGCCCCATGAATTATTCTTCCAACCGTTCCGCTAGTGGCTCTACCCCTCTGATACCTCTCTTTAATCGAAATCGAATTCAGAACAACAACTAAGCAGGTCGACAAGGCTCCCGCGTACTTAGCTACGTTGAACTACCCGAAATATGCTTTTGGCACGAAACATGGCTGAAATAGTCGATTCTTCTATCGCCCTTCCGCAACCTTGTCGAAATCCAACTTGAACAATTCAAATCGAACATAGAATTTTTGGGTGAAGGTGAGGTGAAGAAATATGATAGGAATTTTACTAGCTAAAATAATATGCAGGAATTAAAAGAAAAATTGGGTGAAGGTGAGGTGAAGAAATATGATAGGAATTTTACTAGCTAAAATAATATGCAGGAATTAAAAGAAAAAGGGGAGAAAATCTGTTTGCTCGCGACACAAAACCGAAAATCTCGTATTATTAAACTAGATAAAATATATGGGAGAAAAGAAATGAAGAAAATGGAGTGTATGGAATATTTATTATTGTGTATATATGTTGTGTATATATATATATGGTATATATATGGTAAAATTAGAGGGGATATTTATAGGGGAAAAACTTCTAGAACCTTGGCGGTTACAACCGCCAATAAATAACTACTTTTAAAAAATAACTACTAACTACCTCTAAAAATAACCATAAATAACTAACTCTAAAAATAGTACTAATATAACTATTAATAACTACCTATTTTCTAAAAGGTTTTAGAATAAAAATTACACAAAAATAGCCAAAAAATGGCTAAAAAGTAGTGCAGGAATTTAATTAAGGGAGCTGAGAGAGATAGCAGAAATAAATGCAGAGCTGAAGGAGTTCGGGCATTAAATGCAGGTGCTGACCCAGCGGCAATAAATGCAGCGAGAATTAATGCAGTCGCCGCTCATGGAGTCCGCGCTAGCCGCCGCTCAAATTCCGCACCAGCCGCCGCTTCGGTCACTTCCACACATGGCCTTCCGTTCCGCTCATTTCCGTGTCAGCCGCCACTTGCCTTCCGTGCCAACCGCCATCGCTTCGCTCACTTCAACGCCAAAGTTTTCGTCCAGCCGTTGCTTGTTTCTGTGCAGCCGTTGCTTGCCTTCCGCGCTCGCGCACTCCAATGCAGCCGCCGCTCACTTTCCGTGCCAGCCGCTGCTTGCCTTCCGCGCTCATAAATACAGCCGCCGCTCGCCTTCCGTGCTCGCTTGCCTTCCGCGCTTGCGCACTTTCGTGTCAGCCGCCGCTTGCCTTCCGTGCTCGCTTGACTTCCGCGCTTGCGCACTTTCGTGCAGCCGTCGCTTGCCTTCCGCGTGGCTGTCGCTTGTCTTCCGCGCTCGGTTGACTTTGACTTTTGCGCGTGACTTTCTGCGTTGACCGTTGACTTTTGTTGACTTTCACGCCGGTGACTGTTTTTTCACTTCTGAAGCCATTTTTCACTTTTTAAAGCATGTTTTGGACTCCCATATCAGTTTTTCAAGCATTATTTCACCTATATAAATAACGAACATTTTATAAATATTTATTTAAATAAATAATACTTATTAAATAAAATTAATTTAGTTAAATTTAAATATTTAAATAGCACATAAATAATGCCAAAAAATATAATTCAAGAAACACATCAATTAATTTAATTTATACACCAAAATAATTATAAATTACACTTAAAAACTAATAATTTAATATTATACAAACAAGATGAAATGAATACAATTATTAGAATAAATTAACATTAATAATATCAAAATTCGACATAAACAAATAATTAAATAAATAAATATAAGCTATAAAATATGGCAAAATTAAGAATTATCACTGGAGGAAGGATAAAAACTCTCAAAGCCGTTGAGAAATTCGTCAAAGCCAAGTGAAGGTCTTCAAAGTTACTCTCAAAGCTTCAAGGTGTTCATCATGTTCTTCACCAAAGCATCAACATGGAGCACCAAATCCACATTTTCAAGGATCAAAACTCCAAAAGCTATTGAAGAATCCATCAAAGCCAATGAAGAGCATCGAAAGTTCATCCCAAAGCTTCAAGGTGTCCATTCGCATTCTTCACCAAAGCATCAACTAGGCCCTTTTTGATCCAAAAGTCAAAGGGACACGCTACCAAAAGTGTTATGAAGCACCAAATTCACCTCTTCAAGGATCAAAGCTCCAAAAGCCAATGAAAAATCCATCAAAGCCAAGGAAGAGCATCCAAAATTCATACCAAAGATTCAAGGTGTTCATTGCGTTCTTCATCAAAGTATCAACCAGGCCCTCTTCGATCCAAAAGGCAAAGGGACATGCCGCCAAAAGTGTTATGGAACACCAAATTCACCTCCTCAAAGATCAAAGTCGTGGATCGTCCAAAAAAGACAACAAATCCAAAGCTGAGGATCAAATCTCGCTCACGGAGACCAAAGCTCTCCAAAAAGCGGCAAAGCCAAACCAAAGATCAAAGCCTCGGATCATCCAAATTGGACATCAAATCCAAAGCTGACGATCAAATCGTCCGCACAGAGACCAAAGCTTTCCAAAATGCGGCAAAGCCAAAGCAAAGATCAAAGCCGCAAATCGTCCAAATAAGACATCAAATCCAAAGCCGATGATCAAATTGCCTACACGGAGACCAAAGCTCTCCAAAATGCGGCAAAGCCAAGCAAAGATCAAAGCCACGGATCATCCAAAGAAGACATCAAATCAAAAGCCGACGATCAAATCGCCAATCCAGAGACTGAAGCTCTCCAAAAGGCAGAAAAAGGCAAACCAAAGATCAAAAAGCTGCGGATTGTCCAAAGAAGACATCAAATCCAAAGTCGATAATCAAATCGCCCACACGGAGACCAAAGCTCTCCAAAAGGCGGTAAATCCAAATCAAAGATCAAAGTCGTGGATCGTCCAAAGAAGACATCAAATCCAAAGCCGATGATCAAATCGCCCACACGGAGACCAAAGTCCTCCAAAAGGCGTCAAAGCCAAATCAAAGATCAAAGCCGCGGATCGTCCAAAGAGGACATCAAATCCAAAGTCGACGATCAAATCGCCCGTATGGAGACCAAAGCCCTCCAAAGTCTGGCAAAGTCAAACCGAAGACCAAATCTCTTCGGATCAAAGAAGCCATCGAAAACCGAGTTGGAAAACAAATCAACCTGAAAGAAAAATCAAAGGACCCATTTAGAGAATAGGACCTACTTTAAATTCAAATTAAATATAATTTGTACAAATCTTGTGTTTATTAAAAATAACACAATTTTTTTTTCTACAACAACAACATACAGACCACCCTACAAACAACGGATTCAACCCAAACACAAGCCTCCAAACACATCATTCACTGTCTAACCAAGAATAAACCCAATATAACCCTTGACAAATAAAACATAAAGTTTTTTACACCAATAATCACACATAAGGAACAACAACAGAACACTAGCCCCTAACCATGACGAAAATAACATCGATTAGCTGTTCCGCCACCTAAAATCTCACCGTAAAACCTTCAACTTCACGTATCAGGAGTGAATGAAAATACAGAGTACCAAACATCACGGATCAGAGGCAACGAACTCACAGGGAGTACGAGGAAGAAGAAGATCGAATAGTGCGGAGAGAGTTTTGAAAGAAGCTTAGTGGGTAGTGAGAGAATGGGAGAGTTGAAACGAGTGAAATGAGAGACATAAGCGCTTATACATACACACGTATAGAGTTTTGGGTTTCGATTAAATCAATAACTAAGATTAAAATCTTACATCTAAGGGCTGAGATATATTCTAAATGTATAATGGCCCGTGCCAAAATAAAAAATCATTGGTCCAAATTTATATCAAATCCTCCACCTAACTTGGCATAGGTTTCGTTGGGTAAATCTAGGACATCATTTCCAATTTAATTGTATATATGAAAAAGTTCATATATTTTACAAACACAAAGATATACATAATTAGTCTGTAGTAAACTACACAAATTTACAGTAGAAAGACTAATAGAAGGTATCACAATAAATTATCTTTTTACATAGTTCAAATTTAGTAATAGGCAACACTTTAGTATCCATATCCGTAGGATTATATTAAGTAGGTATTTTCTCTAAGTTTATTAGATTTTTCGCAACTATATCTCTAATAAAATGGAATCGTACATCTATGTGTTTAGTTCAGTCATAAAAAATAGGATTTTTACACAGTTTCATACTCGATTGGCTCTCCGAAATACAATAACATCATTTCGAAAATAACCAATCTCATCTAATAGGCTTTATAACCAAAAAACATTTTTTAATGCTTCAGTTATAGGTATATATATTCAGATTCAGTGGTAGAAAAATAACTATGTGTTGGAGTTGTGACTTCCAACTAATACAAGATCCACATAAAGTAAAGACATAAAATGTAGTTGTGAGTTTCTAGAATCCCTATCATATGCATAATTCGAATCCATATACTTATTTAGTTTAATCTCACTAATGTGTTTACTAAATACTAAACCAATATCAATTGTACTACCAAATACCTAAACACACATTTCAATGCATTCCAATGTTCGACACCAAGATTAATCATATAACGACTTAAGCAAGTATAGCATAAGTTAGATAGTATCAGTTAGATGGATAACATCAAATACATAATATAACCTAAAGCATTAGAATATGAAACATTTTTCATGTATTTCACATCATTTTCAGATTTTGGACATTGTTCTTTTGACAAAATAAAATTAAATGCGAGAGGGACAAATTAAATGAAAATCTTGAATCACATAATTATTATGTTTTTTTTTCTGAATTTTCTTAATATATAAGGATTCGTTTAAAAATAACACACTATTTTTCCTATTCCTCGTTATATTCATGCCAAAAATTACTTTTGCACCCCCTGGATATTTCATATCAATTTTTTTTTGGTTAAACAATCTTTCACATGATTATTTTTTCTATGATTCATTAACAACATATCATCAACATATAAGAACATGAAGATAGGATTTTACATGATATTTCAAAATAAAGGCAATGGCCAAATTTACTTCTAATAAATTCCAAAGATTTTATATACTATAACCATTAAAAAATAAATGTATAAATTCAATGTAATTATTATATATTTTGCAAGAAAATAATATTTCAATAAAATAAATATATGTTATTTAATTATGCTTTTTGTACAATAAATATTAGCCATTAATGCGAAATCTGCTCAAAATGAAAGATATCGTACAAATATTATATGTATATATAGAGACATAATAAATTTGGCTGGGAATTAAATAAATCTCATCAACAAATGAACTATATGATTATTATCTTCCAAGAAAGGAAATGATATAAAGATTTTTACGACAAAGGAAGGCACACAATCAAATTCTTTAAAAATGAAAAACGATATCCGATGAAAAAAGTTGAATTACAAATTCGTCCCATCGGCCAATCGGAATGTGCAATGTGACATCATCTGGAAAGAAAGTCGAGGCTACCCCTCACTTGTAAATAGACATCTTGGCCTATTCATTTGACACACCGGAGTTTATTCGAAGACTCGAATAAGGGTAAATCTCTCTACAAGAAGGTTTTGAGAGAAGTAGGGCCGGTTTTTGCAGGGAGAGGGAGGAGCATTTTGTGAGCAGTGGGAGAATGAGAGAGTTGGAATGAACGAAATGAGAGATAGCTGCGCCTATATATACACAAATAGAGAGTTTAAGAGTTTGGACTAAATCAACGGATAAGTTAAAAAAACTACATCTAATAATTGTGATTTATTCTAAATGTATAATGGCCATGCCAAAATATGGCTTACATTGTTTTGGTTTGAGTACAGTATATTTGTGGTATTAGATTAAACCATCAAGCTAATTCTTATTAGTAATTTATATCAAATATGTTAATCATTTTATAATTAATATTAAATCTATAAAAATTTTATGTTTAAAAGATAAATGGACAATTAATATTAAACTTAAAATTTTAAAAAAATTTAATATTAAATTTCATTTTATATAAATCATTAATAAATTGCATCCATACTGCGATTTGAGCTGGCAAGCTGGGCTTCGGCAAGGATCAAGAGATCATGCTCGTTGGGCTTGTTTCATGTTGTTAGGCTTTTGCTCGACGTCGTCAAACAACCGCTTAACGCGCATGGGCTTCGCTCCATGCTGCTGGACCTCACCCGATGCATCTGGACCTCTCTCGACGCTGCTGGGCTCGACTCAGTGTGAAGTATTAGCCCGAAAATATTTATTGTAATAACATTAGTTATGAATTTTTCAGCACATTAACATCCGTCATCTCTTGCACACTATTATACACTATTATTTATTCACCATAGGAAAGGAAAGTTGTTGAAAAAACCACAAGATACATACATACATATATATATATATATATAGCTGAAAGAGTCTCATTTTTTATCTTCTGCATGCATGAATGCATGCTGTCTCGGGCTTTCCCTTGGTCTGAAACAAGTCTAGTTTTGGGTCTCGGCCTGAGCGTCGAACTCGACCTTCTCAGCGGCAGAGCAGCAGCGATGTCGGCAGAGGTAGCGGCAGCTGGAACCACCTCCGCCTCCATATGTTTGGCGGTATCTTCCACCAACATATGTTCCGCATGGATCTCCCACCTCCATAACCCCACTGGTCCATTTCAGCTTTAGTTTCCTTGACTGTGGTTAATTCCACAAATAAACTAAACCAATTATATTTCAGAAAATTACATTAATTATTTCTAACAATTTTTTTTTTTATTTTTTATTTTTTTATGTTCTAAAAAGGTTATGACATAACTTCTGCAAAATAATTAGACCATCCGCAATTCATAAACTCATACAGGATTTCTTTCCATTCTCTTTCCTATGCCACGTCAGCTTCTCTCTCCTCCACGACGTCACCAAGAACTCCAATTATATTGTATATCCACATCAAAAACCTTTTAAAATCTCTATTTTTCCACCTCATTAAATATTATATATATTTATAAATAAAATTATATTTTTCAATCATATTTTATTCTTATAGTATTTAATAAAAATAAAAGGGAAAGTTGGACTAAAATTCCTATAAGATAACTCAACTTAATTCAGCCCCTATTTGAAATAAATTAAACTGCAGTCCTACTTATGTTATAGCTCCCCAATTATATTTTTTCCTAAATTAATGTTGTATACGCAACAGGTACTCGAAATAGGTTGATCAATACTTCAAATATTGTAATAAAAACCTACATTATTTTCTACTCTACCCCCATTATAATCTTATATACTTCTAGTTAAATATCACGTACTTTTTTGCGAATTAAAAAAATAAAAACAGTTACCCACGATTTAATAGGGGTTGAGGCAGGAAACCTTCCATAACTCCCATCTTTAGGCAAACTGATGTTCTCCAACCCCTAGCGAGCAAGTATTGACCGATCAGTGCAAAAATGGTGAAGAATAACTTACCTGCTCCCATCCCCTGACAAGCTCGAAGAAGTAAGTGTCTGGTCGGATTTTTTTGATTTTTTATTCTGTTGACATTGGTATTTTATACCGTAGTTTGTTTGATTATTTGGGGTGTAAGTCTTGGTCCCGTGTTTATATGTCTTGATTCGGTGTTGAGGAGCCCTGGGTGATTGGTGTAGTTGTGTTTGTTAATTGAGTTTGAAATTGTTCGTATATTTGCTCACATAAATCAGGTTGAGTGTTTTATTTTCGCACCGATTTGGGTGATTTTATTTTCTTAATTTGTGATTTTTGTTAATTTTGTAAATGTATATCTTTTTAGTTATTCAAAGTTGCATATTTTAGTTTTTTGGTTTGATTGTTCGGTATTTAGTCATGTTTGTGGGTTGACAAATGTGGTATCGTTAGGTACCCCAAGTTGTATCTTTTAGGTCTAGTATGCTAAGAGTATACTTTAAGGGGACTATTGTATATTTGAAATATATTGCACGAAGACAACAACGAGCCAAAAAAGTTATGCATATTTCTCTTAAATTGGAATTGAATAATTCATTACAAGACATTGCAATAGTTGAAGTAATGTCTGGAATGAACAAAAGTGCATTTACGGATACTTAAGTACATTAATGGTTCACCTAAGAAAAAAAAAATATACATGTACTGCAAAGGTTTATGCCATCTCAATCGATGTCATTTCTCTCAACCACCAATGAAGTGAAGAAGTGCTAATGGAATAAGTATTTTCACTAAGTTCCTTAATTGCCTCATCCGTCAAGGGATTGAATGAAGTCGACCACATTCAAAGATACCTGCTACTACATAAATAAAACCTAAGTAGCCAACAATAACACCTTGATTGTCAATGCTCGTACCCAGAACATATTGTTACATACTGCATTAAATATCAAAATACCCCATGGTAGTTTCTATATACCTATAATACGATATCATATGCTCTAGTAATGAGTATCTATGCCCTAATAACTTGTTATTGGAAACGGATCATTCTGCATGCAAAACATTCAATAGTTATCGGTAATCATTGATGAATTCATCATTATAGTGTTCTCGCGAATCCTAGAACTATATGAAAGATAAACAACACATATTTACTATGGATTGATAAACAATATAGAAAATACTTAGTTGGGATGACGTTGAAAATATAAGAACAATACAAGTTCTAGGTTGCAATCTATTATGCACCAATATACCCATGGTTCAATTATAGTCCAAACAAGTCTCATTCTTATATAATTGTGTCATTGAAAGTAAATTTAATCTCACAAAAATACTATTGACACGATCAATAATTTTAATAAAATAATCTTGGAAAGCAATATATACTCACACGTTAATGGTAGCCGGAGATGAATTAAACAATATAGAAATTTTTACCAATTTCTGGAGGGTATTAACATGCAAATAGTACATTTTACAAGAATCCAATGGGGAAACACTATCATACATCATTTCTCTCACGGATTGATTGTTATTTAAACATATTACATAGTAATCCATACTATAGCACACACAAAATATTCGGTCCACCTAAGTTAACAGAGGAAGTGCTCTTACCGAGTTCGTGAATCAGTTCATCTGTGTGAGATTGATTGAAATCAACTAAATTCGAGGATACCTGGTACTACACTAATAATACCTAAGCAACCATTATTTATACCTCGTTGGTCGGTATTTGTACCCAACTCATATACTTACATACCTGCATACAAAATATACATACCCTGGAACAGATCTTACGTACCTATACGAATAGTCTTATATGCTTCCATAATGAATATATATGCCCTAGTAACATGTGGTTAGGGAATTGGTCGTTTTCAGTTTGAAATATTCATTTGATGTTGGACCAAAGATGAATTCATCATGGTAGTGTTCCCACAACACTTCTAATTGTATAAAAACGTAAACAATACATATTTACTATGGATGGTTAAACAAGTCAGAAATGACGTAGTTAAGTTGTATGATATATGTACAATCGTAGTCCAACCTCCATTTCTAGATGTCTAAACAAGTCATAAGTGACTAAGTTAAATATATTGGTTGTTAGAGTATATGATTGTTATATGATTGTTGTCAAACCTGGCTTGGTGTAGGAAATCATACTAGTTGTGTACCTACTGCTACTTCATTTAAAGAATTCTTCATCGCTGTAGGAACTTAAACTAAATTCAAATATACTTGCTACTTTACAAATAATACCTTTGTAATGTATATATATACTCATAAACTAAGTGTTAATACCTGAGTACTTTATTCACGTAATTACATACATTATCTTTATGTCTTATTTCATTTTTCACATACCCATATACACATGTTACATACTCCAGATAGACATACTCATGCCCGTACTTTCTATTCATGTACCACGGTGCAATGAATTTATAAAAACATTTCAATACAGTTTTGCATATTGTTATTATATATTTACATGACACACTTTGAAAGTGACGAGGACATGGCCGGATACTTTCCTAGGCATAAATCTTCGACCTCAAATCCAATTGAGTGAAGTGGATCATCCAAATCCTTAGTCTTGGATAATGATGACGATGATTGTGGATGCCCTTGTCGATCTATATCCTTCAATTGTCTTCGAATATAAAAAAACAAATGCAAGTTCTGTCTTGTCCTAAATTAGATCCAGTTCTTCAAAAAAAACTTTTATATACTACAAACCTAAGAAAAATCAACAACTACTGTAATGTAGACAAACAAAAAAAAATTCAAGATCTATCTTGTCCTAAATTAGATCCAGTCCTTAAAAAAAAACTTTTATATACTGCAAACCTGAGAAAAATCAACAACTATTATAATGTACACAGAAAATGAACGAGCGAACAATCCAAAACAATTTTTTCCAAATAAGAAAAAGTAACAAAAAACAAAAAATGACCGATTATTGTAGAATTTCTTAAAAAATGGATATGTATATCAAACCAAATAAAAAGCATATAAATATCAACAAAGGATCTTGATGAAACTTCACTAATTACACCTATATACATACATAAATAGAGTATGTGTTCATTGAATTTCAAATATCTCAACTTCATAAAATTTAAGCACAACTTCAAATATCTAAACTTCATATATCCCAAATAATACAACACTAAATAATTAAGTAGATATGAAAATAAAAAAGTAGAAGAGAGATGACTTACAGATCCATCTTGTCCATAGCCAACAACAACTCATCAAAATGTTTCAAAGGAAAAGAAATCATTGGTCCAACCAAATTTAATTTTGTAACAACTAAACTTTAAAAAAAAAAAAAAAAAAAAAAAAAAACCAACTCAATTTGAATTTTATCAACATGAAAAACATAATAATCAAACATAACATCATCACAAATCCTTTTCACCTTACAAAACATCAACAAAGTCCAATTACATTTATAAAAATAAAACACAAACAAACAAATAATCAGCTATAACATGCACCACACAAAATTAGAAAATAAATCGCACCTCTCTGTAACCACTTTGCACTGTGATTCTTCACCAAACGCAACATTGCAAATCAACAAGAATGAGGAAACGCCACTACAAGCATCAATTATATAAAAAATTCCAACAAAGTCAGTAAAGAAAACTCCATAGATTAGGGAATTAGTGTACAATAAATATAAGCAACTAAAAATTAGGGGTGTTGTGAATTTATACCCGATTTGATGGATTCTTCAAATTAAACCTTGTAAACAAAAATACAAATTAAATTAGCAGAAGTGAAATTCGAATAAACCCAAATAATGACAACGAACCGAAGCTGAAATCAAACCAAAATATTAAAACTAAAACATAATTAAACACACTGCATCATTGAAATTATGAGAGTAGGAATCATAGAAATTAAATCAAGCAAACATCCGGAAACAAGTAATCTGGAATCAAAGAAACCAAACAAACAAAGCCTAAATTGGAATTGAAAAGTCAATTCAACTTCCACGTTTGTGCTTTGATATTGCCCAGCCCATATCAATTTTCGATTCTTCCCGGTTCGATTCTAACTTTCTGATGAGATTCAAAAGACAAAAATATTCGCAATCGAAGAACCTTTTAGTCAATTTAATCATCGATATAAAGCAAGACAAGGGGAAAGAGAACACATCACGGCGCCATGAATAATTGCAGAGGCTTCAGAGAGAGAATCACCAATTCTCTAAACCCTTGGTCGATCTTCGCTTGATGGAGGACAATCGGAAGAATAGCGGAAGATATGGAAAGAGAAATAGGACTTTGAGAGCGCTGGACATTGGCCGACCGGACATCAGTGTTGATTTTGCGATCTTCAGCAGTTCTGCTTGCCAAATTTTTTGTGCCGATTTTGCGCGAAAAATAATGAACGATTTTGGAAGATGAAGAAGAAATTAAGATAGGGAAGTAAGAACGAAGTGAAATAGAAAAGAGGGGAGTGCAGTGTAAAATATTAATAACAGGGACTAATCTTAAATGAATTTGTGGAATTGGGGATTTATCTCCAATTGTCTGAAAAAAAAAAAAAAAAAACAATTATTTAGCATAAATAAATAAAATAAATAAAAAAATAATAATTTCACACTTGCATAATAATTAAAGTTCAAACTCAAATTTAATAAAAAAATAAAATAATATTACAATATATTTTTCAAATAAATTAAATAGCCGATTGACAAAACTTATCCCAAATGTGTTCAACTAAATCCGCTTTGAGTTGATGGTGTGTTTCCCTAGCTCGAAGCCGCATTCTATTCCATAGGTATTTCTCCATATTTGCATGTCTCGTAGTGTTGTATGACCAATTCGAGTTAGCACTTGTCTCCACTTGATCATATTGAGATGTATCGTAATAATGCATGTAAGTATCTCTTTCATCTTCTACAATCATATTATGCAATATGATGCATGCTTTCATTATTTTACCTAGTAAATTGATATTCCAAACAAGTGATGGAGTTTTAACAAAGGCAAACCGAGCTTGTAATACGCAAAAGACACGCTCCACATCTTTGCGAATCGCTTCTTGATATTGCGCAAATAATTGTGCTTTATAACCTTGAGCCAGATGAATTGATTGAACAAAGGTTGCCCAGGGAGGGTAAATTCTATCAATAAGATAATATCCCATATTATATCGATGACCGTTGATAAAAAAATTAACCTCTGGAGCTTTCCCATTCAAAACGTCATCAAATACCGGAGATTGATCAAGTACATTAATGTTATTGCATGTACTTGGTGTGCCAAATGCATGCCAAATCCATAGATCGTGTGACGCTACAACTTCCAATATAACTTTAGGTTTGCCGTGGTCTCCATATTCGAATTGCCCTTTCCAAGCAACCGGACAATTTTTCCATTCCCAGTGCATACAATCAATACTTCCTAGCATGCCTGGAAAATCACGCGTCTCTGCAACAAATAATAATAATTGTATATCAGCAGAATTTGATCGTCGTAGGTATTCCTCACCAAATAGAGAAAATATCCCTTCAACAAATTGCTTCAAACATGCCCTTGTGGTGCTCTCTCCAAGGTGAAGATATTCATCAAGAATGTCAGTAGCTGTGCCGTATGCCAATACACGTATTGCTACTGTGAATTTGTGTAATGCTGACAATCTATCTCTTCTGGTAGCATCACGTCATTGCTGAAAGAACTCCATTTCATTGGAGAGGTGATCTACGATGCGAAGAAAGACATGTTTTCTCATTCGGAACCTACGACAAAAATAAGAAGTTTGATACACGGGGTTATCAGAAAAATAATCATTGAATAATCGAGTATGGCCATCTTCACGATTCTTCTCTATGTATGTTCTCCGTCGACATTGCCGCCAGCTTCCATCATCTTCATTGTTGATGTGCTCAATCTCTTGATACAATTGAGCATATATTTTTGCTAGTTGACACATATGTTTCAAGTCTTCGTCGGATGAATCGGACAGAGATAAGGATGGGGTTGACATTATTTTGGGAGAAAATGAATGTGTTTTAAAGTATGAAAGGTTGAACTATTCTGTAAATGAATTATGTGCATATGAATTGATAACATATATATAAATAAAAAAACTAGCCGTTGGGAATATAGTCATTAGGAATATAACCATTGGAAATATAGTCGTTGGGAATATAGTCGTTGGGAATATAGCAGTTGAGAATATAGTTATTGGGAATATAGCCGTTGAGGAATATAGCCATTGCAATGTTTACTATAAATACACTACATACTCACTTCATATCATCTACACCATCTCCTTATAATCTTCTCTCTTCATTTTCTTCTCTCTATATATTCTCCTGAATTTCCTACGAATGGATCCCAACTCTCAAAATTCATCCAACTCTCAAGATCCCCAAAACTCTTTTTGATTTCCAAGTTTTATGAACATGTTAGAAAATAAACCTTTGTTCCCTACATCTAATCTCCCATTTCAACCATTCAATCCTCCACCATACTATCAAATTCCTCCAAACTTCTATCCTCCAAATTTTCAAGCATTCGGAAGTTTATCATCTCCTCAATTCATGATGCAAGCCACTGAAGCAATGGACACCCCACAATACTGCACACCTATCAATTTAGCAGATGATGATGTTCCTGACAATACAAAAAATAAAGATACGAGGAAGGTGTGGAGCTGGACCGAAGACGAACTTCTAATCAGTGCATGGCTAAACACAAGTAAAGATTCCTTAACCAACACTGACCAACCAAGTAGTGCTTTCTGGAAACGAATCGCATCTTACTACATGGAGAACAGGCCCGAAAGTGCAACGAGCAGGGGTGTTACTCAATGTAAAAATCGTTGGAGTAAGATATGTAAGGTTGTGCAAAAGTTTGTTGGGTGTTATGAGGAGGCTAATCGAAACATTCGCAATCGAAAAGCAAGCAAGGATGTCCTTAATGCAGCAAAAAAGATATATTCAAATGACAGTGAGAAAAAAAGCTTCGTCCATGAAGATGCTTGGCGTATACTCAGAAATGAGCTCAAATGGAAGACCAGTTACTGCGAACCATTTCATAACAGTAGTGGAAGTTCAAAGCAAAAAAAAAAAAAACAAGTGAAATGGTGGTTACTTAGGCTTGTGTCCAGCGATACCATACTTTGATGTAGATGACCCAACTCCTCCTAGTCACCCCCGGGTATTAAAGCAAGTAAGAAGAGAGGGAAACAGGTGCAAAACGAGGAATTCAATTCAAATCCTACTGAAAAATATGAAAAATTTTACGGAAAAAAACAGCGAATTTAGCTCAAGTATGGAACATATGGCAGCAGTCAAGAAGCAAAGTTTGAAGCAACAACCCGAGAAAATAGAAGCACCTCTAAAAGCTAAAAGATTGGAAAAAACAGTGAGAAAGATTGATCAGAATGCTAAACGACTGCAACTTACTTCAAATAAGATGCAGATGCTCATAATATTAATGACCAAAGGTGATTATAATCTGACTGATTTTGAAAAATGAGTGAAAGAAAGGTTGGCATGCGAACGCTTTCCATAAGTTTGCATTCAAATTTATTAGTATTTGTTCATGTATGTTTAATTATTATATGTATTGTCTGCAATTTTAATTAGGTCGCGTAAGTTTACATTTAAATTTATAAATAGTTTTATGTATTTTCAATTAATATTTGTATTATGTGTAATTTTAATTAAGTCATTACTTTTAAATTTATGAATATTTTCATATATTTTCATTTTTATTTGCATTGTGTGTAACTTAAATAAATTATATATATTAATAAAATTAGTATCTTTTAATCATATATTTATTTATATAATATTTAATAAAAATAAATTTTTATTTATTAACAATAAAATAATAAATAAAAATTAATTTTTATGTATCACACTTATATAATAATTAAAATTTTAAATTTTATAAATTAAAAATATTATATAAAAAATTAATTAAAAAAATTTAAATATTTTAAGTAAAACATTTTTTAAAATATAATTTTTATAGTTTATTATATAGTATAAATATTATTTTTATTATTTATTAAATGATAAAAAAAGGCCATGGGTGCTAATTATAAAGAAAATGTTGACGTGGGGCGAGTGCCCTTAGTAAATACTTACCTTGTTGACTGGCATCAGTGTTCTCAGCCAAATCCCTAGCTGCAAGGCAATCAGAAGGAATGCTGCGAGGAAAATGATAAGAACCGCAACTGCTTTGATAGTAGTCATTGTTAAGTAATTCAGGTCCAAGCCCAGTCCAGGTTGTGGCTCCAAATTTTTAAACTATATATATATATATATATAAATAAGGGTAATAATAGCATACTACGCATTGTCGGCAGTTACTTCAATGGCTAGTCTCTCGATGCGAGTATGCGACCATTCCACTCCCACCAATGATGTATCTTGCAATTTACCGTTAGGTATTAACTTTTATATAAGTATACTTATACGGGCAATTTTCTTTCTTTTTGCAATTTTTCTATTCTACTCCCACCAATATCCATTTTCTTTGCAGCCCCATTGGCCATTTTTTTACAGGTAGTTAGGTTTCAATTGATTTTTTTAATTGAATTTATTTGCTGCTTCTTACAATATTTTAATTGAATTGATTTGTTCAGTTTTATAGTGTTTTTTTTACTGTTATAAGTTAATTTAATTATTTGATTATGTATATATATATATATAAGATTACAGTAATACAGATAATACATGCAATTTTTATCTATAAAACATTTGCAATTAATTTTTTAAATTGATTTTTTTTTTGGTGTTATAGGTTAACGTATATTTTTCTTTTACTTTCTTTACAGATAATACAAACAACTGAACAAGGATAAGGAAACAATTGTGAATAAAATTCAGGTGCTTTTGTTTCAATTCGTTAAATATATTTTGTTATTGTTTGATTTATTTCTATAACAATGTTGCCAAGAAAATATCCTTTTGATAGTGAAAAGAGAAAAAAAAAAAAAAAAATACGGATTGAGCAATTTGTAGAATCGCAAAAAGGATCTCTTGATATATTTTTTTCTAAAAATATAGGTTCTTTCAGTGATTATTTGAATGTAGATGATATTGATCAGTCAAAATCCAATGATGAATCAAATATTGAAAATTAAAATAATATTGACAAATTTAATGATAATAATTTTGATGAGCATGATAATGATGTAAATATAGTTGATGATGATATTTTAGATGAACGTTTATTTATTTATGACCCGAGGTATGAGAATAATCTTGATAATTAAAATAAAAGATATTTTAATAAAAAATAGACCGAGAAGAGACTTAACTCTTACTTTTCCCTTGGATAGTACTTCTTGACATTTTTCAAATATTCATTACACTAGAAAATTCAAAAATGGTGAGATTTTAGACCGAAAATGGTTAGTTTATTCTAAATATGAAGATAAAGTATATTGTTTTTGTTGTAAGTTATTTAAATCCACTAATAATAAAAGTTATTTAGCACGTGATGGATTAAATGACTGGAAACATCTTGGGGATAGACTTAGAACACATGAGAATAGTTTTGAACATATTACTAATATGAATACTTGGAATGAAGTGAAAATAAGATTAGCAAATAATCAAACAATTGATAAAGATTTGCAACAAGAAATTGGAAAAGAAAAAGAATGTTGGATACAAGTTTTGATAAGAATTATTTTTGTTGTCAAATATCTTGCTAAAAATAATTTAGCTTTTCAAGGATCAAATGCAAAACTTTATCAAAATAGCAATGGCAATTTTTTAGGATTGATTGAAATGATTGCGGAATTTGATTTAGTAATGCAAAATCACATTAGACGAATTCAAGATCAAGACATTCATTATCATTATCTCGGTCCTAAAATTCAAAATGAGTTAATTTTATTATTGGCTATTGGTATTAAAAATTCAATTATAAAAACTATTAAAGAATCAAAATATTTTTCTATTATTCTTGATTGTACCACAGATGTGAGTCATCAGGAGCAAATGACTTTGATTATACGTTGTGTAAATATGTCAAATAGTATGATAAAAATTGAAAAAAAAAAATTAAAGTTCTTAAAAGTGGATGATACAAGTGGATTAGAGCTTTTTTAATGAATTAGTAAATACGTTAAATCTCTTCATCTTGATATTGCTAATATTAGAGGCCAAAGTTATGATAATGGACTATGAAATGTAAGCATTAAGGTGTTAAAAAAGATTACCTGATATCAATCATAGGGCTTTTTATATGCCATGTGTATGTCATAGTCTAAATCTTACTTTTGTGATATGGCAAACTCTTGTGTGAAAGCTATATCATGTTTTGGAGTTATACAACGCATATATATACTATTTTCAAGTTCTACAAAAAGATGAAATTTTTGCTTAACAATATATTTGGTTTAACGGTAAAATCCTTATTAAATACTCGATGGGGAAGTAGAATTAAAAGTGTTAAAACTATTAGATTTCAAACTCCTTAAATTCGATTAGCTTTAGTGGATTTATATAATTCTTGTAGTGATGCCAAGTCAAAAAACGAAGCTGAAAATTTATTAAATGCTCTCGAGTCCTATGAATTTTTACTTGGTATGGTAATTTGGTATGATATTTTATTTGTAATTAATATTGTAAATAAAACATTGCAATCTAAATCAGTTTGTGTTGATACTGTTGTCAAACAAATAGAAGATGTTATGAAATATTTTAAATATTATAGAAATGTTGAATTTGACTACAGTTTAGAAAAAGCTAAAGAATTTGCTTTTAATATGGATGTTGAATGTAAATTTTTCAACAAAATGACATATTTATAGAAAAGAACAATTTGATGAAAATGAAAATGAAAATAGAATACAATCTGATGAAGAACAATTTAAGATTAATTATTTTCTGGTTATTGTTGATATGGCTATTACATCCTTAAATGAGAGATTCGAACAATTAAGTAAATATAATAGTATTTTTGGATTTTTATTTAATTCTAAAATTAAATATTTGAATGATGATGAACTTAGAAAATGAAGTGTTCAAATAGTTTATCTCATAATGATTTATGTGATGTTGATTTAAAAGATTTTATTACTTAATTAAAAGTTTTACAAGTTACTTACCGGATAACTTAAATTCGCCTATTGAAATTCTTTAATATGTTAGGGCTACTGATTGTTATCCAAATATTTCAATTGATTATCGAATTTTATTAACAGCTCATATAACAGTAGCATCTGCTGAAAGAAGTTTTTCTAAATTAAAGTTACTGAAACTTATTTGAGATCATCTATGTCACAAGAAAGATTGAATAATTTAGCTATGTTATCTATTGAAAAAAAAAATGCTAGAAACCATTGATGTTGATAATATTATTAATGATTTTGCAACAAAAAATGCTATGAGTAGTAATTTTATTTAATATTTATGTATTTTTATTTAGCTCCCACAAAATAGCAAACAAAATATGATAACATGGCGGCGGCAACATGTATGAAGTTGGTGGAATAATCCAAAATATTAATAGTTGACTTAAACCCTTTTGAGTTATATTGTTTAATGTTTAATTTGTTTAGCATTAAGCATATTTTGTAAAACTGAAATATTGATATTTTTTTATTTTTTAATAAAAATTATTTTGTAGGGGCCTCCTTTTTAAATTTTGCCCAAGGCCTTCAATATGTCAGGAACTGGTCTGTTTAGATCTCTTCTGTAAGGAAACAAAGGAAATTCTTAAGCTTTGTTCGAGTAGGGTCTTAGGTGGTTGCATGTTGAAATGGGCATTAAATATTATGATACTATCGGAACAGCACTGAATCAAAGGGATGGAAAGTGAAAAATTACGATGATTGAGGCTTGATCAATGGAGCATTAATGTACTTATTGAATACTTGCTCATCTATGAAAAGAGGGATCAAGACATTCAATTGATCATCACAACTTACACTCACACTTCATATTTTAAGTTGGAGGATTGGGAGAGGCGACTTGAGCGGAAGAGCCACTGGAGGATCATCATTATTTTATCGTTTTCAATTACTTTGAGCACATGTAGCTAATTTTATTTATTCTAGTCCGAGGTTTGATGTAAGTTTCATATTTGGATTTGTGAGATTATGTTTTTATTTCAATTAAGTCTTGGTTATGAAATTGGTAATTATGTCATTTTTGCTTATAAATGTTTTATTTAATCTTTTATTGCAGCCGGATTTTATATTGGTTTAGAAATTGTGTGCCAATCGAATATTTTCATCCTTAATTGTGCACTTGTTTAATGAAGTGGAAAATAAGCTGTCATGCTTAGCCTAGGAATTACATAATCAAATAATTTAATCTTTTTGTAATTGATTGAATATTTGAATTGTGTTTTTTCTCGTGCTATTTTAGATTGGGGAAGTTAATGTATGGTTGTACCGTGATTACTTCATTGATTAGGGTTGCGATCAATCGGCCATACCATTTTCGCCAATAAGGTAAAGAAAAATTGGGCATTATGATCGTATTTAATGCATATAACCAATCTATCAATTGAACAACAAGATTATTTAAAATCAATGATCGGATCTTTAATTTTATTTATTATTCACTCATTGGGCTAGAAATTTAATCTCTATGAAATTCATTTTTTATTTCTCATTGCTTATTCCAATTTATTTAGTTGAATTTTCTAATATTCTCACCCCACACACTCAATTTTAGCAAAACATGAATTAAATTACACAGTTCCTGTAGATCGGCCGCGGCATCGCTTGCTACACGGCGATTGTGGTGTTAGAGAATTTTTCATTAGAAGTTTGGAAAGCTACCAAGTTTTGTGATGAACATTTTCAACATATATTTTGTTATGAAAATTAAAATAGAAATGTATCTAAAATTTTATTAACCAAAATATGAACAAAATAAGGTAAAAGCTTTGAACTATGGCTTGGTTTTATGCTCAGCCCCTAAAACCACTTGTTAGATATATATAAACACAAAATACATCTAAAATGCGACGAACACACAAAACCTATCCTAGAACCCGCGACTCGATAGAAAATAACCCCCACAATACAAAAACAAGGCACCACATGACAAACAGACGCCTACAACGTTAAAAGAGTCCTTTGCGGCTCTAAACAACAAACAAGATAAAAAACCATGCAAGGAACCCCATAGAAGAGAGGAACGCACCGTTGTGGCTCTCCAGAACAGTAACCATCGGATTAGGGTGAGAGAGACGAGAGGGAGGCTAGAGAGATAATAGAATATATTAGGGAACGAGAGATGATGCCCTTTATCTCTGTATATATATATATATATATAGGTCAAGTATAATCAAACGGATCAGATTAATGCCCTAAATTGGACGGTTGGTGCACCATCTCAAAAGGGGACGCAAATCCTAACCGGGTCAAGGGGTGTAGATACAAGTCAGAGGCGCGTCACAGCAAGGGAGCGGGTCATGGGCCGTGTGATTAGATAGGTGTTCATGGGCTGCTTAATGGGTGTAATAATGTGTTTTACGAGGTAAATCCAAATTAATCTATCCGTCAAATAAAACAAAACTAATGTACAAATATTGATATTTCAGTAAAAATAGTACTTCACATATTTATGATAGGAAGATACATATAATCACCATTTACCAAAATAAATCAAAGTATCATCATTTCATTGCAACCTTCTTAAAGAACATTGTTTGCAATGTTCAAATTAATAAATTAAGATAGTGTCCAAACTAGTCTAAACAACATGATCTCATTTTAAAGGAGCCTAGTAAAATCTACGCATATATATAATATTAAATAATAAAATTTTTTGAATTCAAATTCGGTAAATTCAAAAGTAGTAAAACCATATTCAAATAAATTTAAAAAGGATAAACTGTTTTTTTAGTCCCATAACTGGACCCTTTTATCATTTTAGTCCAGTAAGTGGAGCCTGTCGCAAACTAGTCTCATAAATGAAAAATTTTCGTTGTTTTAGTCCTCCTGCGCCGGAGACGCCCGCGTGGCTCGCCGGAGGTGACGTGTCCGCCAGGTGTCCCGTCAGGTCAGCGACACCTGGTGGACACGTGGATTTATTTATTTTTTTTAATTCTTTTTAATTTTTTTAATTTTTTTTAGTTGTACCAAATAAAAAAATAAAAAAAATACAAATAAAATTTAAAATAAATTAAAAATAAGTTTTAAAAAAAATTAAAAAAATGAAAAATAAAAAATAAAGAATCCACGTGTCCGCCAGATCAGCGACACCTGACGGACATGTCACCTCCGGCGAGCCACGCGGGCATCTCCGGCGCCAGATGACTAAAACAGCGAAAAATATTCACTTATGGGACTAGTTTGCGACATGTTCCACTTACGGGACTAAAATGATAAGGGGGTTCAGTTACGGGACTAAAGAAACAGTTTACCCATTTAAAAAATATTGAATTCGGCACATCCGAAAATCATCCCAATTATCGAATTTGATTTCAAATTTAATTTGAGTTAACGGTTGGTTAATCAATAATTTTGCACACCCCTATTAAAATGGGTCGAAAGACCTGGCACAAACCTGACCTATTTAAACCCAACCAATCCGAAAATAATATGTTAACCCGTTTAATAATTTTTTAAACATGTTAGATAACTCTACGCGAATCCGACACGCTCAAACCCAACCCAACTAACACAAAATTGACCCATTTATCCATTTTAAAATCTTCTACTATTAAATTTCCATAAATTAAACAACAATCAAATAACTAGTCCAAAAGAAAGTTAAATGTCACTAAATCAATAAGAAATCATCTTATACACATACACAATAAATAATAAAATTATTTATATTTAGGTTGCGCTAAATTAAAATTTACAAATATTATTAAATTAAAATTATTATTATATATATTAATTACTATTAATTTATTGTAATTGGATTGTCGTATCAGGTTCGAGTTGAGGCTCTTAACCTTAATTCAAGCATTTTATTATCATGTTAAGTTTTATATCATCTCGTATACATAATCGGGTCAAAATCTTGGAGTTAAACTCAATTAATACGTGTCGGATTGTCGTGTCATATAAATTTTTACCAGCTCTAACTAGGGTTGTAAATGAATCGAATAAAATCAAATTCTACAATATTTTATTCGATTCGTGAAAAATATTTCACTATTCGATTCATTTCGAATTTTAAAATAATATTCATATTCGATTCGAAATAGTTTTCAAATTATTCAATTCGATTTGAATACTATATGAATATTTGATTCAAGATGTGATTTATTTTTATGTTATCCGATTCGGTTCATTTTTTTTAATCTAAACTTTGAATAATAATATTAAAACAAGTTGATAAAAAATTTGTATATATTCATTATTTATTATTTTTTCACATGGAAAAAAAAAAGCCTTCTTGATTTAACATATATAAAAATAACATCGTATAGGTGTAATATTAATTATATTATGTTTATTTATATAAAATTTTAAAGTGTTATTTTTAATAAATTTAGTTTTATTTATTTATTTTGGGAAATACATATATATGTATATTATAATTTATACTATGTATACGTTTTTTAAATTATAGAATTGAATACTTATGAATATCGAATCGAATATTAAAGTTTCATATTTAATTTGTATTTAATTCATATTTGAATCGAATTGAATATTTTTATTCAAATTCGAATCATAAAATTAAGAATATGAATATCAGAACAAAATTATTTGATTCATTTACAATCCTAGCTAGCTCTAACTATATCTAAATATAACATATTTTACCCATATTTTTAATAAAGATATCTTGCTTTTATTAAAAATATTTCAAAATTAATAAAAGATTACTTCACCTAAATTACATAAAAAATTTCAAAACTATTAAGTTCGGCCAGGGATTTACCCAGAACACACTCGGAGGGTAGCGGCTGTGGGTTCTCGTATTAAAAAAAAAAAAAGACACTATTTAATAATTTTTAATAATTAACTATAATAATTTTATACTTCCTAAAATGTGTGATGAGTTAAATAAAATACTATAGACTCTTAGGAAACTTACAAAAAATATTATGTATATATGTCTAATTATTACTCTTGTCTTTTTAATTATCACCATATCAAATATATCCGAAAAATATCACAATTTCGCTATTTTAGTACATTGACCGTTGAATGGTACCTCACACAATATTGGATAATGTATAGGAGAATTTTAACGAAATTGTGACATGTACATGCCATTTTTAGTGAAGTTGTGACATATACATAATAAATTTTACTAGTTCCATGAACTGCAAGTCATTGCAACTGGAATGAAAATTCACGTGCAGCCAATGTACGAAATTTTGACACATGCAAGATATATTTTTACTACGATGATAATTAAAAAATATGAATAATAACTGAGTATACGTACAAATAATATTTTTTACAATTTTCTTACCAAACATTCAATTGAATTTTAAATTATTAGACATAAATTAATAAATTTTATGTTCAAACTTATTATAAATATTAGTAAAAAATTAATTATCAACATATTTAAACTTTTATCTAAGATAGATTATTAAAATAATAATATATGGATAAAAATACTTGTTGAATGTTTTGAAAAAAAAAAATAATAACAGTTTGATATAATTTTGTTAGAAAGAAAATTATCATATATCAAATAAAACTACAATGTAAGAGTATTTTTATATTTTTATTTAAATATGAATATTAATTTAGAGTAATATTTTATAAGAGAAAAATAATATATATCTATAAGGAATTGCAACACTATTTTTTTTTTCCCCTAAAAGCTAAACCCCAATTAAATAATGATAAAATGTTTTTCATAATATTTTATTAAAATGCAATTTAAATAAAAAGTCAAATTCAAAACACAATAGAATTAAAAATCAAAGAGAACAATACACACTTGTATTAAAAAGTCCATCTAGAGCCCAAGTTCCAGCGGCCTAAAAAAATAAAGGAGAAGGTCCAAAATGTTTCTCTGCCCAATGGGGAAATTTAATTTAGGTGGATTAGGCCAAAATCGAACTTGGGAGGTGAGAGGTGAAAGAGCATCTCCAACCGACTTTTATTTATAGTGTTTCAACTCTATTTTTGCCGCGATGCTGCTCCAACCATACGCCATTTCATGCATCAAATTTAGAGTTTGCTACAGCAAACGCCATTTATTTATTTATTTTTTATTTTTTATTTTTTAAAATTATAAATTTAACTTTTAAATTTAATTTTTATTTTTAAAATTTTATTTAAAATTATAAAAAATAAAAATTTGTTTAAAATAATAGGAAAAATGGAATATTTGAAGAATAATAGTGAAAAATGGAATTATGGTTGGAGTAAAATTACTGTAGCAACTGCATGTTTGGAGTTAAAACTGAATAAATGGAGATGATGGGTTGGAGATGGCATAAATGAAAACTGGGAGTGTCCTCGGGAAAAAATTCACAATCAATCACTGAAATTCGTACAAAAATATTGGACTTTAAAGTTTTGCATTTCATGCAACATGTTTGTTCAAATATTTTTCTGGGCATTTCTTATCCAATAAAGTTAATCTTGAGCCCAAGTGCCATCGGCCCAAGGAGTAAGAGTAAATCCAACAAGGGTCAACTAACTTAGGAAATGGGAGACTAATAACATCCGTTACAATCACCTTATTCGTTACCTTATCATTGTCTTTTTATTTTTTATTATAACAAAACTCATTATCTTAAACAAGAAATACATTTATCAAAATTTATTACGTTTCTCAAAAACTGGTTACCTTAAAAAAATAAATTAATTAAATTATATTAAATACCATCCAAAAAAATTTGAAATTATAAAATTAACATAATATATATATTTAAAATTTATTGACTAATTATCTATCATATTTTAAAATTATTTTTTGTTCTCTACCTTTTCATTAACTCCATATATTATTAGACACGATTTGACAATAAAAATAATAATTCTTAAATTATCTTGTTGATATATTTATTGTATAGTTTATGTTATATTATGATTCGTTTGATGTTATTTTTAATTAATATATATGTTGATTTATTCCGAATATATTTCCTTACTAATATTTATATTGATTAATATTTAAAAGTTAAAATATAATATTATATAAAAAGTCTTATTAGATAAAAATATATATAGAAATATGTATAGATAAATATATAATTTATATATTGTTTATACATATATTATTACACAATAAATATATAATATATAAATGAATAAATTATTGTTGATTAATAAAATAGTAAAGACAATGAGTTGATGGTAATATATTATAACAGTTAATAAATGAAATAATTTGAATTTGGATGAATATGATGTAAATAAAAAAGGTAAAAGAAATAATGAAGTAAATGTAATAAATATTTTTTTACCCAAATTCATTTTATAAAAGAGATAGTGAAGATAATGAAGGTGGGTATGATTTGAATATTTTTATCCAAATTCATTTTATATTTTTTTTTACTCTTGTACTATTTTTTTTTTTTTTTTTTTTTTTTTGTTTCTTATTCCTATATTTTAGTATTTGTTTAACTAAGCCAATTTTTAGGCCATGGCATAATCTGTTTTAAAAATAAATCATATTCCTCTATCCGCACATATGTATAAAATGATACTTTATACATACACGCGTGTGTATATATATAATGTGTGTGCGGGACAATGGGACAGGATTCTGTCTGGGATAGACGATCCCGTCCGAATTTTCAGATATATATTCTTGCATTATTTTATGTCTGTTCCTGTCAATTTCCATTGTTTTCGTTATATTACATCAGCTTCAAATTTATTTATGGAATTTCGATTTCATCTGAATATATTGCGTGTTAATTTTTATCGCCAAATCAAATCCGAATTATTTCTTCAGGAGGTCAAAAACCTATTTAATATCAATACCGACAGACTCATACTGCTTAGGCCGTCAACATCGATTTTTAGCGACAATAATAATTATTTTTCCTTATTAATACACGAGAATTAAATATAAGCAAGCCCCAATAATATATGCTTGAGTTAGGTATATAGATTCACAGGCGACGGACAAAAAAGGTAAGATTAGATGGGGACAATCATTCGTTAACTGCGGGTTAGGATCCTCACATAATTTGATTTGTTGAGATCATATCCCAAACCCCATCAACGAGTATCTTTTCCTTCATTTGAAAATAATAAAAGATTGAACTAAAATAAAAAGATGATGTAACATAAACATGGGGTTGATGCGCTCTACGGATTGGACAAATCTACGTGGTATTGATTTTTTCACTCAAAACATGTCAAAAGTACAGACAACACATATTCTGTTAAAAAAATATCACTACAAGAAAATAGTAAATTACTCACGGAAATTATTCACGGAATTATTTCCATGAGTAATATGTCTTGGTTACTCATGAAATTACTTACGAAAATAATTTTGTGAGTAATTAGGAACAAAATTACTTACAAAGTTTCTCACGTGAGTAATTAAGGATGAAATTACAAACGGAATTTCATTCCGTCTATAATACATACGGAATAAAATATTTACTCACATAATTATTCACAAAATATAGCTTTATGAGTAATTAACGATGGAATAACCCATGGAATTAAATTCCGTTAGTAATTATTTTTTAATATATTTTTTATTTTCCTTTTCTTAAATTTAAATTTTATTTAAAAATAATTAATTTCAATTTTAATTTTATTTAGATATATATTTATTATTTATATATTGTTTAAAAATTATTAAATAATAATTAATTAATTAAATTATTACTCTATATAAAAATAATTAAAATAATAATTTTAAACTACAAATTAATTATCAAAAATATTAGTGTACTAAATAATAATATAATTTTAATTAAATATAATTATTTAATCAAATTTATAAAATCTAAAATATAAATATTTAATAAATATTTATTTTTATTAATGTTAATATTATTTTAATTTTATAAAAAATTAATACTTATTATTTCGGTTCAATTACAGTTCCGGTTCAAACCGGAACTGCAGTTTGAAATCGGCGATTCTTCAAAGCTGATTGAGCAAGTCTTAACCTACCCGTTCTCAATCTTTGCGTGCTATACATCACTCTACACTGCTGCGGTTGATTTTTGGCATTTGATAGCGACGGTGGAGGAGGACGACGGCGGTGGTGGTTTGAACACCAGGCAACAGTCTTCGGCGGCGATGGCTCTTAGATTCTGTCTGGAAGCACCACTGATGAGTGAAAGATATATATATATATGTAATAGTTTTTATATTATTTAATGGTTGATCAACCTAAACCTCCTTCACACTCGCTTTCACGCTTTTTTCTGCAAGTTTTAATTTCTAATTTCTCCTTATTCATCTGATTTGTTCCTGCTGCTAATTTCCACTGTGCGTTTTTTAATTCAGAGTAAGTAAGGTTTTCTAAATTATTTATTTATTTACTTTTCTAAATTTGTGTTTTTTGAATTATGTTTGTTAAAATATTGCTTAGACTAGTTCTTGGCCTTAGATAGACAACTCTAGATTGGCTCTGTTACTTAATCTAACATTAGGCTGAAATTGTTATGTTGCTATACACTTAAAGATTGAATGTGAGCTATTCAACACTATATTTTTGGAATTACTCGCATTGGATGTAATTCCTTATAATGAGAGTCATGGTACCCCCAATGAATCCTTCTGCTAGGTGGTGGTAATAGTCGTAGTCGAATGATATGGACAATGTAGGATTGTTTCCATAAACAATCCTACATTGTAGTGTGATCTTGTTCATTTCCACTACTTTTTGAAACATAGGCTGTCCACCGAGTCTTTATTTTTAGACATTTAGGCCTTAGGTTCTACTTGTAAATATGATCTTATCCTGCAAATAGGTTGTTGATGTTATACCTAGTGGAGATGGGGCTCTGGTGTTGTTCACCACTTCGTGCATTTTCTTGGCCTTTTAGTGTTCGGTCAAATTCTGAGATTTTATTTTCTAATATATCCATTGAATTTGAGGATTAAAGAATGGATAACAATGGTGAGGTTCTCTGAGATCACCTGTCTGCATAAGTTTGTACAGTTTTTAGTTGATGTATAGCTTACTTCTTAACAAGTGTGCTGTTATTTTACTTTTGTTGGGTCGTAGGTTTTTAGATGTCTTGAGGAACAGGATCGTGATCTCACCACTAACCCAATTATGTGAGATTGCAAGACAGACATGATCGTGTGAGTATGTTAGCCACATGGTGTACCTTGTTATCGTAGTTTAAATTGGCGGGCATATAAAACCTTTTGAGATGTTGAGAGGAAGTTGCATTCTAGGTTTTGTAAGTTTGGATTTTGCTCATTATCAACATAGTAAAAAGTTATATATTTTGGATTGCAATTAGGGTTATATATGTTTGATTGTTTTTATTATGTATAGATATTTTATTATGCAATCATACTGCAGCAGTTAATAAAGTAGCCACACACAGGTTCTTTTCTATGTCTTGAATGGGTTCTGGTGTTTTGCCAATTTTGCCTAATCTATGTAATTGGGTATGTTCTAAAATATGCTCCGTGTGGCATCGATAATACTTGTAAACCTTTTATGGTGATGACAAAATCTTAAAATCAAATTAAGTTTTATAGATGAGTATATTGCCTGATCATAGGTATGACTCAATTATATTTGAAGTTTTTTGGTGGTTTCTTAGGACCTTATCATGGATGCGATTCAAAGTCATTTCAACTACTCTGGTTGGATGTCATAGCTATACATCTGGCATTCTGCTTTAATATCTTCATTTGTGATGGGATCTGATAGTACTGTTCTTGTGATATGGTGAGCAGCTTGTAGGATTTGAGTTAGAGGTTGTCAAAACAACATCTGCTGGTCATGCTAGGAAACTTGCAGCCAGTGTTGATTTCAGTACTTGTCCTGATGGTACATATTTCTTTTGTGCTTTTTGGAAACTATTCCATACCATTTTCTTAATCCATTAAACCATTGCCTCTGTGATTTGCTATCATTGCAGGTATTATATGTGTAAGAGGTGATGGTATTGTAAATGAGGTCTGTATATGTCACTGTTTTTCTTCCATGAACAACCCAGATATTGATAAGATTGACGATACTATAAGTTGTCCATGCAAGTGTTGTAAGAATGTCAGGTTTCTAGTAGTAGATGATGTCAAATATCATCTGTACTCTAGAGGTTTTGTACCAAAGTACGATAGATGGACATGTCATGGTGATAAACATGATGGAAGTGGTAGCTCACAACAATTTCGTGAGTAGTTTGCTTCCGGAATTATTCATGGATTTTTCTTGTCAGGAATTACTTACGAGGCATTTACTAACAGATTACTTACGGACAAAATTCTGCGAGTAATTATGTGAGTAATCAATTTACTCACGGATTTTTCATGATTACTCACAAAATTCCGTGAGTAATTTCCGTGACTAAAATGCAGTTTTTTTGTAGTGTATGTACACTGTCAATTTAAGCTTGTAGATGTATTGAATTAATATATTGTGAGATATTTTAAATATTCGATTTTATATTTAGTAGATTTATATTTAGATTTGGTCTAATCTATAAATTATATTACTTATATTTGAGTATATTGGAGTATGTTTTATATTGCTTATATATAGGCCACTTAATTTGATGATCAATAAGATAATTTCATTATTTTTCCCCAAAACTTCTAATATTGTATCAGAGCACCATTTTCTAAAACCAAAATCCTAACCGTCGCCGCCGTTGTTTGCCGTCCATCGCTGCTCTCCCGCTGACGCCGCCCATACCGTTAGAACCGCCGTCATCCAGCGTCCTTACCACCGAAAAATCTCCGCCAACGGCCGCGCTTGGGGCACACATGTTCCTCCGACGCAAATCGCGACGGGAAACACTTCCGCCGCCGCCGTCTTTCGGCCGCGCGTCCGCCCTCTTTCGGCTGTCGTTTTTTGGTCACCACCTCCTACTTTGCTTCCCTACGTCGTTGTGTGGTTGGTTTTGTCATCGGAGTTGATTTTGTTTTGCGACTGTTACTGGTTGGATTGTTCGATTTGATTTCTTGATTTGTACCGGCGTGATTGGTTTGTCATTGGAGTTGATTTGTCACGGCTTCCTCAATCCAGAATCTCGTGACTCTCTTGCATCAAGTTCTTGTTTCTGGTATTTTGATTTTGGTTGCTGCCATCATATGACACCTACACTTGGCCTCTTGACTGATGCACATCTTGCGCCTTCTTTATTGCCTATACATACTGCTAATGGGAGTCGCATGAATATCAGTCATTCAGGATTTGTATCTCTACCATTCATGTATCCTTCTAATACTTACTGCATTCCTCAATTAACTTTAAATCTTATATCAGTTAGCCAACTAGTTGAGCAAGGACTTACTGTTACATTTTCTTCTTCTGGTATGCAGGTTCAAAATCCACATACGGGTCAAATTCTTGGGATAGGTCAAAAAGTGAGTCAACTATTTGAGGTATAATCTTTGAAAATTCCTCCAAGTAATGTCTCTGTTGCTATTACTCATACCCCTATTAATACATTTTTTTCCCCAATCTTCAATGGCACCTTCGTCTTGGTCATGCGTCTTCCTTTAAAATTCAGTCTCTCGTTAGTAAGGATCATTTGGGTCCTACTAATTTTGAATCATTTGATTGTTTACACTGTCATTTGGGAAAACAACCAGCCTTATCTTTTTCAGAAAATATATCGGTCGCAAGTAAACCGTTTTCCTTAGTTCATTATGATATTTGGGGTCCTTCCCAGGATTCCTCTGTGGGTGAGTGTTGTTATTATGTCATTTTCATAGATGATTACTACCATTTTACATTGATATATTTCTTGAAACATTGTTCAGAATTACCTCAAACATACATTCAATTTGCTCAAATGGTTCGAACTCAATTTTCTTGTCCTATACAAATACTGCGTACTGATAATGCCATTGAGTATAGAGTTCTACCTTATTAAATTTTCTCTCTGCTCAAGGTACATTGATTCAGCGTTCTTGTCCATACACCTCTCAACATAATGATTGCGTTAAGCGCAAACACCGTCACATTCTAGATACTGTTTGTGCATCACTTTTGTCTACCTCTTGTCCTAATAGGTTCTGGGGTGAACCCGTCCACACTGTTGTCTATACCATAAATCGTATTCCATCATCTGTCCTCCATAATAGCATCCATTTTGAGCGTCTATATGGTCAGTCGCCCGATTATACCCTTCGTCCCTTCAGTTGTGTCGATTTTGTTGTTATCCCTCCGCATGAACGTTCCAAATTGGAACTTCGTGCGCATGTATGTTTTCTTCTTTGTTATGGGTCAGAGCATAAAGGTTATAGGCTTTAGGATCCGGTTTCTAAACGGTTGTGTATATCTTGTCATGTTACCTTTTGGGAGAGTGTCATATTTTCCACCATTTCTAAATTTCATGTCGCATCTATTCCTGGTTCACCTTCCTTCCTGTCGGCATGTCCTCCCTTGTTTCCTGATCCTACGACTCCATCACTGTCTCTGGATATTGTTCCAATTGAGGCTTCTGATCCACTTCCAGTTGAGGTTTCTGATCCACCTTCGACCTTTTCTCCAGATACTGATCTGTCTACGGTCCCTGGACCTGTCATACCTGGTCGATCACATAAAATGAGCCACCCTACTCCTCACTTACGTGATTATCATTGTTATTCAGCTATATTATCTCATCATGAGCCTATGTCATTTCGTGAGGCGAGTGCTGATCCATTATGGCAGCAAGCTATGACTGAGGAATTTGAGGCTTTGAAAAAAACTCACACTTGGGATTTAGGGGGTGTTTGGGAAACAGTGTTTTGAAGAGCTTTTAGCTTATTGAACAACTTTTAGCTGTTTGACAAGTCAAAACGCTAATTTAGGTGTTTGGTAAATTAACTTTTTGAAAGAGCTTTCTGGACCCAAAAAGCTAATTTATGAAAAGCTCATCTACCCAGCGTTTTGAAAGAGCTTTTTCATTTTAATTTTGGTTATTCCTTATTTACCCTTAAAATTTAATTATTATTTTTTATATATAAATATATTTTTATAATAGTATTTATTAATTATTTTTAATATATTTAATTTATTAAATTTTATTTTTATTTTTTTTGTAAATTTAAAATAATTACTATTATTAATTAGATATAAATTATTTTATTTGTAAAATATATAATTAAAAACTAAATCAAATAAAAAATAAAGGTTATTAATTTATATATATTAAAATAATAATTAACATAATAAAAATATATATACGAAATATTTATTATTTTATATTTTACATAATTTTAATAAAAAATTATTATTTTTTAGTAAAAATAATTTTTTCGAATCTAAATAATAAAAATAAAAATAAATATTTTATAATATTTTTATAATTTTCAATAATTAATAACCAAAATTCTCATAAATTTCAAACCAAAATAAACAAAATTAAATATTTTAAAAAATAACTTATTAATGTCCTTAATAGTCATTTTATGTATAAACAGGTAATGTCAAACAGTTGTTTTACTAAACACTTTAATATAAACCGCTAATTGAATCAGCTAACAGCTAACAGCTAATTGAATCAGCTAACAGCTAAAAGCTATCAGCTAATTGTCAAACGCACCCATAGTGGATTTGCCTTCTTGCAAGACACCTATTGGGGTGCAAGTGGGTTTTCAAAATTAAGACTAATTCTGATGATTCCATTGAGCACTAGAAGGCTCGTCTGATGGCCAAAGGTTATTAACAGGATCATGGAGTTGACTATGAGGAGACTTTTGCTCCCGTTGCTCGTCTCACTACTAGTCATTGTTTTTTTGCCGTTGATGCTGCTCATCAGTGGTCACTTCTTCAATTAGATGTCAAGAATGCATTCTTACATAGCTCACTTTCTGAAGAAGTTTATATGACTCCCTCTCCAGGTTTCTCGTCCTCTAGAAAGATTTGTCGCTTATGTCGCGCTTTATATGGGTTGAAGCAGGCCATTCGGGCTTGGTATGCCACATTTAGTGCTGCACTATTGGAGTTTGGTTTTACTACATGCGCTTACGACTCTGGCATGTTTCTTCGTCGTTCTTCATCTAGGATAGTTATACTCTTGCTTTATATTAATGATATGATATGCGACTGGTATTTCTAATCTACAGACATATCTTAGCAAGCAGTTTGAGATGAAGAACTTGGGTCCTCTTCCTTACTTCTTGGGGCTTGAAGTCTCTGATTCTCCCTATGGTCTCTTTCACTCTCAGGCTAAATGCCTCCGATATCCTTCCTAGAGCTGGTCTCGCAAACAGTCAGGTAGCTTTTACACCACCTGTCTACGACGTTGGACTTAATTATCATAATGGCTCTCTTCTTGATGACCCTACCCTCTATCATCAACTTATTGGGAGCTTGATCTACTTGACTGTCACTCGACCAGATATCGCTCATGCAGTTCATATTGTGAGTCAGTTCATGGTCACTCCGAGGACCTCTCACCACTTTACTATCTTACATATTATTCGTTATGTGAAAGGTACTCTCATACATGGTTTACACTTTTCCTCTCACTCGTCTTTGACTCTCAACAGTTATTCTAATGCTGATTGGGCTGGTGATCCTACTAATCATCGTTCGACCATTGGTTTCTGTTTTTTCCTAGGTGATTCTCTCGTGTCTTGCCACAACAAGAAATAGACTTTAGTTTTTTGATCGAGTACTGAGTCGGAGTATTGGGCCCTTGTTGACTCTACGTCAGAAGTTTTATGACTTCGTCGAAAACTCACTGATCTTGGTGTTCCTCATTCATCTTCTATTGCTCTTCACTATAACAGTTAGAGTGATATGAAGATGGTCCATAATGATATCTTTCACGAGCGCACCAAGCATATTGAACTTGATTGTCACTTCATTCGACAATATATCATCGGTGGTGCTGTCCATCTCATTTCGGTCTCCTCAGGAGATCAGACAATAAATATCTTCACCAATTCTCTTCTTCCCAGCCATTTCCGATTGCTCTTGGACAAACTGAAGTTGGTTTCTACAGCACCCACTTGAGTTTGAAGGGGGATGTTGAGATATTTCAAATATTCAATTTTAAATTTAATAAATTTATATTTAGATTTGGTTTTATCTATTGAATATACTAATTAGATTGAGTCTATCGAGTTTGTATTGTATTGTCTATATATAGGCCCCTTAATTTGATAATTAATAAGATAATTTTATCATTTTCCTCCAAAATTTCTAAGATATATAATTATAGTTATATTAACATATATACACTACCAGAAAAAGCTACATTTAGTGCAAATAAGGTGGCACAGCGTGGTGCAAAAATTATTAATAACCGACTTTCGCACCAAAATATATATAAAAAAATTGACACAAAAAATCGTGTTTATTATTTTTATAAAAAAATATTTATTTTATATAGACGCTGTTTTATTTATAATATAAAACATAAAATCTTTGTTTTCGGCTCCTTTTTTAATAATTTTATAATAAAAAAGGAGTGATAGTTTGTTGTTCACACCTTTAATTAAAAATAAAATAAAAAGTGCGATTTTTTATGTCAATATTATAAAATTATTTTGATTTTCTTAAAAAATGAGGCGCGACTATTTATATCATTATTATAAAATTATTTTTTAAAATTAAAGAAGATGCAGTTTTTCGTAACTTTATAATAAAATTATTCTTTAAAAATTTATTTTAAAATAAAAAAAGGAATGGTTCAAATAAGAGACGGCAATATTAGAGCCAATATTATAATTTATATTTTTTATAAAGAAAACTGAAGTGCGGGTATTAGCACCATTATTATTACTATAAAATTATTTTTTAAAATTAAAAAGCCTATATTATAAAATTATTCTTTAAATGTAAAAAGATGAGGCGGTGGCGTCTCTTACTAAATCTTCACCTTCATCCTCCTTTCTGAATTTCCTTTCAAGGTCCAAGGTCTGCTTGGTTCCACGGCTTAGAAGGAGAGGGAAAGAAAAGAGTGACAATTTTAAATTTTTTCATATTTGGTTCAATTGTTTTTTGAGAGGAGTAGAGGAGGAGGGAGGGGACGGGATACAATTTTTTAAAATTTTTTTTCCTCCAATTCCGAGGAATTTAGAGGGAAAGAATTTTATTATTTTTTATTTTATTTTATTACTTATTATATATTTTAAATATTTTATTAAAAATTTGATAATATATAAAATTTTATTATTTATTTATTTTATTTTTAATTATGTCAAATAAATATTAACATATATATTGTACATAGATTTAAATTATATTATATATTTTAAAATATTTTTAATTAAATATTATAATAAAATTTAATGATAATATTTTTTAATAAATCATATTAGTTAGTCTATAATTATATCTATTATAATAATAATAATAATAATAATAATAATAAGTTAATAAATAATTTTAAAATAGGAATTTAGTTTTGAATGAATAGTACTCCTTTTCGTTTCAAACAATGTGCAACGTTTGCTTTGAAAATAAATTTTTAGATAAATAATATTAAGTAATATAATTTAAAAATTAAATAATGTGATAAAAAAAATAAATATATTATAGGGTGATGTCATGAGATAAAGTATGAAATAAAAATTAAAATAATTAATTATTTT
Source organism: Andrographis paniculata (assembly GCF_009805555.1). Taxonomy (NCBI): domain Eukaryota; kingdom Viridiplantae; phylum Streptophyta; class Magnoliopsida; order Lamiales; family Acanthaceae; genus Andrographis; species Andrographis paniculata. Next base: position 1,091,994 of record NW_026137621.1, on the reverse strand, counting down.
TTATTTTAAAAATTTTCCATAATATGTGGAATATACCAAAAAGAGAGATTATAAATTATTTGGAACAAAAAGTATATTTGCTTTTAAAACAAACAATTTATTATTTTTTAAAAATAATTTTAATACAAGCATAATATCCCCTTTCTTCTCCCATCTTACTTAATCAAATAAAAAAAAAAAAAAACTATTTTCCTTTAGCCTCATCTCCTAAAGCTATCTCCAACCCTTCACTTTATTTTTGCAGTTGCTACGGTAAAAATAAGTTGATCTACAGTAATTTTACTCCAACCATTAACTTCAATTTTTACTTTAAAAAGTATATTCTCTTTATATTTTTCTTTTATATTATTTTATATAATTTTTCATATTTATAAATTAACCCCAACTTTAATTTATTTTTACATTAGATCCATACACATATAATTTATAAATTATTTAAAAATTACATATATAAAAATTAACATTTATAATTAATAACTATTACAAATAAATAATTTTAAATAAATAATTAAATGTTATCAAGACAAATATGATCATAATAATTAAACAAAGATAACGTAATATTATTATTTCATAACAATTTATTACAAAAACATACATTACAAAATAGTTCAAATAAAATACGACATATTTATTCAATGGAGTTACTATATTGCTCCCATATATGCTCTATTAAATCATTATATAATAAAATTATATACTTTTAGAAAATAAAATTATACATTATTTTTTAAAAAAAATAAAATTACATACAATTTTTAAAAATATAAAATTATATATCATATACTAAAACATAAAAATTACACAATACACTAAAAAAAATACCAAAAATATAAAAACGCCACAAAAACTTGCAAAAATAGAATGATTTGAGGGTGGATTGGAGCCCCTTCTCCCCATTTTTGGTACAACCTATGTAGTGGGTTGGAGATGGTTTAAGAGAGTTTATCCTGTGAACCAATCACAATATTACAATTTTATATTCTCCGCCTCCCCATTTTTTCATTAAAATCTCTCCCACGTCTCTCCTCATTGGAACCAAACAAACCCTGAAGGAAGTTTATCAGAGAGAATCCTGTTGTCTTCTTTTGCGCTAAACCTGTCTCGCTTAATCCATTTCTTCCTCGGTCATCGGGGAACGGCCGCTCGCCAAAATCGGTTGTGTTCGCTGCTTTGGCGGAGGTCGTAGAAGGGGATGCTGAGCAGGAGGAAGGCAGCGGCGTCGCGGTTGCGGTTCCTCCGAAGCATAAGAAAGGGAAGGCAGCGTTGCGCTGCGTTGCCTTTGAAGAGAGAGAGAGTATGTCTGGTGGGAGAATTGATGTTTTATTATTTCATTTTTGTTTCCGAAGCCTGTTTTGTGTTTTTTAATTCATTTTTTGTTTGAAATTTCTTTTTTCTGTAGACAAAAATTGTGTGATGATAGTTTGTGTTTTTTGTTGATTTGTGTCTTCGACTGCATTTTGTTTGAAATTTCTGTATTCTGTAGACACTAAAATTGTGCCATGATAATTTTTGCTTTTGAATCTGAAGGCCATTTCGGAAGAATTTAATCGATCGAGTCTTACCTGAAGAACGCTTGCAAAAGGTTTGTGGTGGAGTTCAAGCTTGCTTTCATCACTGATAACAGTCCGAACAAAGATATCAATATCTCGTTCTACAACTTCCCCTTGATTAAGAGGACGGAGATCGGAAAGTTAGTGTGGGTTAGCGGTGTGGATGGGCACACGCACCAGTGAGGTTCGCCCGGAGCTTCTTCTCGGCACATTCAAGTGATTAGAATGTGGAAACTTCATAAAAGACGTTGAACAGCCGTTCAAATACACTGAGGTTTGTTTGAATTTTCTTGTCTCCTTCACGGAAAACTAAACTCCACTCGCCTCTAGCTACTTTGAATTTGTCCAATTGCATTGATAATGTTCCTGTGTATGAGAATTATTGCTGCTAGTTCATATATCAGTTCTAGAAAGGTAGTCTTGATCCTGTAAAATTAATTTATATTATGGCGTTCTGTTCTGATATTATAGCCAATTATTTGCATGAATGCAACGTGCCCAAACAGAACAAAGTGGGCTTTGCTGAGACAAGATAGCAAATTAACAGATTGGCAGAGGGTCCATATGCAAGAGACATCAAAGGAAATACCTCCACGTTCGCTACCGAGATCGCTTGATGTCATCCTTCTCCGTGATATTGTTGAGCAAGCCAAGGCAGGCGACCGTGACTTTTTCTGTGCAAATCTAATTAAGAATCTTAGACATTTCCAGCTTTATTGCAGCAATTGTTCACAATTTTGTAAATTCACATGTTGCAGGGTTGTGTTTATTGACACTCTTGTTTCTTTGCCTGATATTCTAGCATTGGTCTCTCCTGAGGAAAGAGGCAAATGTCGCCGGGAATCCTCTAGTAATATGGTGTTTTCTTGTCTCTTCAAATATTTGTGATGGGAGAAGGGTTGCTGATATTTGTAACAGGGGAGATGATGAACATGATAGTTGTTCTGATCTTAGCTATTTCTCCATCTTTTTAATTCACTTTCCAAACAATTCCATTAAAATATAGTTCATTATAAAATCTTTTGAATTCCCCCTGTTCTATATTTTTGAGACGGATATGGTATTGTAACACAATAGAACTTTAAAGATGGAGAATTTTGTTATGCTGAGCACACTATGCTTTTCATATAAAGTCATGTTGATCAATAGTATATATTGAAAATTCATACTTCTTCCATGTTGCCTGCAGCCACAAGATTCGGATGAAAGCCATCAGATGAAGTACACACCTGACTTCTTCAATAAGCTTGTTGATAGCATTGCACCTCATGCTTATGGGAGGCATCCATAAAATTGCACATGAAGGCATCAACTTAAGGGGTGATATAAATGTTTGCATTGATCTCTTGAACATATATTTTTATATATTCATATTGTCTGATTCCTTGTTAGGGCCGACTGGGTAATCTCACGGTCGAGCCTAATACCCTGCAAATTAAGGCCGACAAGGCAAGTCAGATGAACCATGTGTGATAGTTGGACCTGGAGACGTCGGGTTTGAATACATGACCTCACGGCCACAAGTTCACTCCCTACGCCACCAGGTCATCGCTTATGGGAACCAAAATTTATTTTTGCCTTTATGATAAGCATTCCATGAGTGTTTATAGAATAACAAAATTTTTTATTTTGTTGGATATATGTGCTATATATGCCCTATGAAAATAAAGATTTGACTCAACTATTGGTATTCTTTCTTATCAAATGCAAGTTCTCTTGATTATTTATTTGTTATTGTTTTATGTTCAGGTAACTTGTTGATAGAAATGGAAACATTTTGCCTGGTACGAAGCTTGTCTGTTTTTTTTCTTTTCCTTTCCAATATAAACTCTCTAGAATAATCGGTTTTTACTATAAAGTGCAATATTGCAAGAACTGTTGTGGTTTCAAAGATTTACCACCTAAATGAATTTGATTTTATCTTTGTAGTTATTGTTGGAATATAGTTATTTTACATGTATTATTGGCTAATTTTTGTCTATTTATGTGAATTCTACATTACAATTTTGAATATTGACGGGTTCTTTTAGTGACTAGCCTAAATTAAGGAGATTTTGTGATTATATTGAGATATTTTAAAAGCAAAAATATTTATGGCTGCGTTCTTATTTATTTGTTGATTTTCTTGTGATGGTGTGTTAATAGATCTGTCTTTTTATTTTTTATTTTTCTTATTTATTTATTTATATATTTTGATGATGTGGGAACCTGCGATCGTTACTCGAAAGTGCACACCGGATAAACTTTCGGTCGAACCTAATACTCTGGAAACTAGGCCCTAAAAGCAAGACACACTAGGCGAACCCTGTGCGGCAGGTGAAATGTGTTTTTAGTTTTGGAGTGGGGGATTTTGTCATTTCACAATCTAAATTAAACAATTTTACATATTAATACTATTATTATTACTATTATTATTATTATTATTATTATTATTGTGTATTAAGTAATATCAAAATATAAAAAAAATTAAATATAATAATATTTTTGGCGCGAAAGTTAACGCCACAAATTTAAAAATATATTTAATTTCTTATGTGTGGCGTCGAAAGTGGCGCCGACACACTTATTATTTACTTTTATATTAGCTTTTAGGCGCCATTGTTGGTGCCAACATATTATATGAGAAAATTTTTTATATCTGCAAGAATATCAAATAGTTATCGAAAAATAAAATTTGATATCAAAATAATTTATCGATAATCACGTCGAGTCGAGGTAGAATTTTTTTCTGTAAAAACGAATCCGGTAGTGCCTCCGGTTCATGGCATAACGTTCCCAAAAATAAAACGACGTTCGTCTTCGAATTAGGTGGCACGACAATATTTCGAAGCTCCGGCGAACTAAAATGAAAGAAATTTCAGCTATAACGGAAGGTTTGAGTAGAAATGTAAGTGACCGGAATATTGACCGGAAACTTGCCGGAAATATTGCTAGAAACTTAGAGAGGAAGAGAGGGATAGAATAGACTTCTCTCATGGTGTGGTGTATTATGAAATGGGTGTGAGCGGGGCTTTTTATAGGCACCTTCACCCTTGGAATTTTAATGTCGAACCGAAACTGTCGGCGTTTAATGGCTTGTAATCGTCGGCTATAATTTCGGTAACGTCCGACAATAAACACCATACTTAATTCCGGTCATAAACATCAATATAATTCTGATCATAAACACCAAATTTAAGTCCTTTCATAAATATATTATTTGAATTTTAAATTTTAAATAATTATTTATCATATATACATGTAATTATCTGATCCAGACAGGTGGCACGTGCCTGTGGCTTACCGGCATTTATATGTCTAACCACACTATCAATAACTACCATACAACCCACATGTATTTTAACTCATCGAATAATCGGTTACGGAAATTATGAATTTAATTTAAAATTAAATTCCATCGATTAAAAAATTAACCGATTTTTCAACAATCCCTCGCATGAGTGAAAATGTCCATTAATAGGACAACACACAACTCAGTTCCAGAGATACCGACACGTCAGGATAGGTAGCTTGTTGCTTTGAACCTTTCTTAGCCAATATTATTGTATGTACCAGTGGCCTAGTTGACACGATGCATTGAACTATTCCACATTTGTGTAAATTTTAGTCAATAATATTAACATGCCGCTATCTCAACCTCATTTTGTTCTCACGTTTTGATCCGTTTCGGCCATGGATTACTCTTTAGATTAATAAGTGTTTTATTTGAAGCGGTCCTCACTTCACACTTATATAGGTAATCATGTTTTAAAGCTTTCAACTATATTATTTAGGACTATTAAGGGTGTGTTCGTTTGTAAGAATTTTGCAAAATCTTACTATTCATTAAAATTTTTCCTCCAAAAAAATATCAAATCAAACACCTATTTTTTATATTTTATATTATACTATAAATTAATTTTTCATTCAAAACATCACATCAAACCTATTTATAGCACGTCATACTACTATTACAATTCAAAATTTTTATTATTCAAATCTCAGCTCAAAATCCAAACCTCCAAACAAACACACCCTAAGAGTTAGTGACTCAACCTCACCACTTTGCACTTTGTAAAACTCCTAGTTTTTTAGGGAATGGTAGTCGAGTGTTCGCGCTGAACTATTACAACTTAGTTATCCCATTGAATCAATGTTTGGGATCTCCAAGTGATTTGATTGGATTACCACTGTAATTGTCTCTTAATTCGTGGATTTCAGATCCATTCTCTTTAACAATTTATACATTTGATCAATATAACCATTGGTTAGCGGATCCACAAGGTTTTACATTAACATATAGTCAATATTCATAACCTCATTAGTGATCAATTGTCACACAGTGTTATGTATGTATCGGATATGTCGAAATTTACCATTGTAAATTCCATTCTTAGCCTTTGTTTTTGCATTTTGGCTATCACAATATATCATTACCGGAGGTACTAGATTTATTTTTTTATTTTTTTTTAATTTTATTTTTCCAAAATGGATCGACATTTACAAGTTTATTTCGTGGACTTTTACGAAATTGCTTCACCTCTGGTCATAAAGACATATCCGCTTGTAGACAATGAATATTTCGTTTTAGATATCCCGTTAGCATCACAGTACCCTTCAAGTACTGAAGGATATCTCGTGTAGTGTATGTCAAAAGTCGAGAGTATACTTCAAATACCTCAAGACTCTTACTAGCTTTACACAATCTACCGCATTCTCCGCAATTTTTTTTTTTTTTTTTTTTTGGGATGGTACTTATACCTCACACTTATTTGTATGAAGATTTCTTATCTTTCCACAATTTATGAGGAAATTTATCCTTACCTTTGAGTGAAATTTTATTCAAAATATAATTTGCAGTTAGAACTGCCCCACAATTTTTGGGTAATTCTGAATAAATCAACAAGACATTCATGCATTCCGTAATTCCATTTGATTATGGTGAGTATGATGTCGTAGTCGGATGAATTATACTACATAATTTTTCATACAAACCTACACATTTTTCTCTTTAATCATTTCGAGCTACCTTGAAATTACAACTCAACTGATTATCTGTCTTATTATTTTTTTTTAAGGCATTATTGCTTATTTCTTTCCCCATAACAGGTAGAGGTAGCAATATCTTGTGCAATCATTTATTAAGGTAGTTAATATATATATATATATATATTTACATCTCAAATTTGCACATATTTTAAAATAATCACACATATCAGTGTGAATTAAATCCAATAACTTCACTTTTTCCTTTTTTTTTTCTTCTTATTTATTTTTTATTTTTTTTATTTTTTTTACAGTATTAGCTATTTTTGTGTCCACCCAAACTTTTCAATTAATTTGAGTGTTAGTATTTAGTAAATTAAAATTTATTAATTTTTTTTTATATAGCATTTAAAGTAGTATTACCCAATCTACAATGTCATAAATCAGCACACTCGAAACAACATTTTGTTCCATTCAATCAGCATCTGTCGACACAGTAGAAATGTCGACACCGGATGTGCCTACACTCGAATTTCCGGCAACATCCATGATGGTGGCAATTTAATGGAGTGACGATATTCTTGCAATATATCAAAATATATTCGTTTTTACGATTGTTGGAAAAATTTTATATCGCGAGAATATCAAATAATTATCGAAAAATAAAAGTCGATATCAAAATAATTTATCGAAATAAATTCGATAATCACAATGATTTATTGAAATAAACTCGATAATCACGTCGAATCGAGATAGAACATCTTTCCGTAAAAATGAATACACCCCGATAGTGCCCACGGGTCGTGGCGTAACGTTCCTAAAGATTAAACGACGTTCGTTTCTGAATTAGATGGCACCCCAATATTTCAGGAGCTCTGGCGAACTAAAATGAAGGAAATTTGAGCTATATCGGGAGGCTTGAGTACAAGTGTCAGTGACCAGAATATTGACCGGAAACTTACTGGGAATATTGCTGGAAACTTAGAGAGGAAGAGAGGGATAAAACAAACTTCTGTCTTGGTGTGGTGTATTATGAAATGGGCGTGAAGGGGGCCTTTTATAGGCACCTCCACCCTTGAATTTTAATGTCGAGCCGAAACCGTCGGCATTTAATGGCTTATAATCTTCGACCATAATTTCGGTAACGTCCGATAATAAACATCATATTTAATTCCGGTTATAAACATCAAATTTAATTCCGGTCATAAATATATCATTTGAATTTTAAATTTCAAATAATTATTTATCATATATCCATGTAATTATGTGGTCCGGACATGTGGCATACGCGCCTGTGGCTTACCGGCCTAATCACATTATCAATAACCACCGTACAACCCACATGCATTTTAACTAATCGAATAATCGGTTCCAGAAATTATGAATTTTATTTTAAAATTAAATTCCATCGATTAAATAATTAACCGATTTTCCAACATTATACTTTTTATTTTTATTTTGGTTTTTGGCGCAGTTTTCGACGCCAACACAGTTTATTATTTATTTTAATTTTGTTATTTTTAATTATTTTTTGGCGCTACTTTAAGTGCCAAGATTTTTTTCCCTCAACTCAATTGCGGTGCCATCTTCGGAAGCTCAACTTTATTTTTGTTACTGCTAGCCGAAATTAAAATATTGGTACCATGATTCGGCCGCGGACTAGAGTCGCGACTAAGACCGCGCTAGCTGAGCAAAAATGTTGCGGCTTTTGCACGGTAATTTCTTCGGCACCAAATGCTTCTTTTTCTGGTAATGATATGATATACTACTCATCTTTATATATGTTGTCAGCTCTTATATCATGTAATGTTAATAACTAATTTTATAGTAAAATGATTAACAACCATCTTGTTATGAAATTTTGGTCAATGAGATTTGTATTGAGACCAATATTGTATCCATACACCAAGACACATACATGATTTAATTTGTGGCCCAATTGGAACCCGGCCCTAACCCGTGACCCGTCACCTGCGACCTGGCACTCGCGACCCGCGTGTTTATTAGACCCACATCGTATGCCGTTCGATCAAAGGATTTCTTACTGGACGTTGATTTGATTTAATCCATTATATATCTATATGGATTGGGAGGGAGCCGTAGGGATTAATACACTCACTCATTCATATCATTCAACTCTCTCTCTCTACCTTCTTCTCTCTCGCTTCTCTCTACATCGTGATACTGTTCTTGGCCGCGGAACTCTTCTGGAAAGTCTCTGCTCTTGAGCTTGTTTCTCCCCCGGTTTGAGGATGTCTACGAACTGCAAGGGGTTCGATTCGTCGGTTGTGGCTTCGTCTGTACCCGTGGTGTTATTTTGTCCACTGTTTTGTGCCGTAAGCCTTCTTCTTCGTATGTGGGGGTTGTTTTTGGTGTAGGTTAAGGGTCTCGGGCCGGTTTCCTTGTGTTTGTCGCGATTTACATGTGTTTGTGTCGATATTGTGTACTTTGGGAGTTTTTGGGGGTTGAGCCTAAAAACCAAGCCCTAGTTCAAAATTTTCTTTGTTTACGTTGATTTTTCTTTAATAAAATCAAGTTTATTCCGCATTTATTTCATAACAAGTGGTATCAGAGCTTCGGTTGATTTTTTTATTTACGAAATCGTGATTTAATGTTGATTTTGTAAAGTTGTAATCATTCTTTGATAGATTTGTGTGAAATCGAAAGGATTTGGTTGAATCGAACCTGTTTTAGTGCGTTCGGTTCTTTTCCTTTAGATTTGTTTCAAAATCGGCCCTGTTTGAACTCGATTTGTGTTTTTTAGTCACGGTCGAGTTGTTTTATGTGTTCTTCGAACAAAACCGCTACTGTATTGTGTAGATCGGTGGAGTTTGAGTGAGTCTCGGTTGTTTTTTGAAAAAATAAACCCTATATCTTTTTGCTCGCCTCATTATTAGTTACGATCTGTGTTTGTTTGGTTTTGAATCTAAAAGCTTGTTCAAAATCGTAAGTGTTTTGTTAAAACTGGTTTGGATCTTGTAAAATTCTTTTAGATCTATAAAACCGTCATCTATATCTTGTTAAAGTCTTTAAGAGACTTAAAATCTGTCTCTGTTTTGAGTAAATCTTTGAATATCTTGAAAACCGATTTGAAAATTGTTTTGTGTTTGGTTAAAAATTTGTTAAAATGTAATATTTGTTTTGGTTATTTTTTTTTTAAAAAAAACCAAACTGTTTGTATATAAATCGGTTTATTCTGAAAATTTATGTGGTATATATCTTTCTCTGTTCGTATCGTGCTAGATATCCCCTAAACTTGCATTTCTATGATTCTAACATTAGTTAGAAGAGAAACAGTGTCTTTGTTATAGATAACTGTTGTTATATATTGGCTAACCCTTATTCTCGAAAGAGTATAGGCTTGTGTATATTTTCTCTTGTATACTGTAGGAAAAATACTGTTGCAGTGCTTCAAGGGTAAAATCTAAAACCTTAACTTTTGTTACTACTATTTCTGTTACTCTGTTAAATTCCGCACAAATCGATTGTAAAGACTATTGGGATACCAAGGTTGCAAAACTCCGATCCTCACTCTTGTGAGTGATACTGAGTACCTTCGGTGGAATAGTCTTGAATGCATGTTATAATAGATAGGCTATATTTTGTTTTTTTTGGGGGGCCTGTGATTGCAATATTCTGTGGTTACTGTGTTTGATTGCCTTTTGTATTTTGTGCGGATAGAAGTTTGTGTCTTGTGATTTTTTAAAACAAACTATTTTTGGTAAACAATCTGTGTTTTTCAAAACCATTTTTTGAGTAAATTGTTTTGGAAATTTGATATTCATGGCTGAAGATAATAACAGGAATAGTAATAAAAGTGCACAAACATGTGAGTTGGCCAATTTATCTGATATGAATCGAAATTTAGGGGATGTATTTGCAGTTAGGACATATTTAATTTCAAAATTTTTGTGTGCAAATGAATGGATTGTTGATTCAGCATGTACATTTCATATGACACATTTGAAAAATATTTTTTCTAAATTCAAAACTTTAACACACTGTTATGTTACTATGGCTGATAAAGTGTGTGCAAAGTTGAGGAAATTAGTGTTGTCAATTTGAAATTTAAATTTGCTAATGCGATAAAACTGCATGATGTGAGATATGTGTCTGGTTTGTCAAACAACTTGATGTCATGTGTTAGATTATCTACTCTAGGTCTAGAAGAAAAATAAGGTTTAAATTGAATGAAAATAACAAAAGGGGCCTTGGTTATTTTTAGCGCAGAACTACAAAATGATCTGTATGTTACTTCTGCTATTCCTCTAATTGCATGTTCTGGAATTGATAATTCTGAAATAAATAATACTAAATTATGGCATAAAAGGTTAGACCACCTTAGTAATGGAGGTCTTAAAATTCTGCATGAATCTGGTTATCTGGAAAATAATAAATTTTCTGTTGTTCATTTTTGTAATACATGTTCCCCTGGAAAATTAAATAAAATTCAATTTTCATTAAAAATCCCTGAAAATCATATTTTTTCGAAACCAATTTTAGAATGTATACATGTAGATATTTGTGATCCTTCTAGTGAACCTACTTATGGTGGGAGTAGATATTTCTTAACTATAGTTGACGTTTTTTCAAGGAAAATTTGGATTTTCTTATTGAAAAATAAACCTGATTTGTATAAAATTTTCAAGAATTGGAAAATTCAAATTGAAAGTGAAATTGACAGAAAAATTAAATGTATTATAATTGATAATGGTTTAAATTTTTGTAATACCTGGTTTAATAATTTCTGTGTGCAAAATTGTATTAATTTTTAATGTGTCCCAAAGGCATCCCAATTTAGCGGGGTTGCTGAGAGGTTAAATCGGACTCTTTTAGAAAGAGTTGAATGTCTTTTGACATCTTCTGGTTTACCTGGAAAATTTTGGGGTGAAGCTGCTGTGACAGCAACCTATCTTTTAAATAGATTACTATCTATCCCCCTTAAAGGTGAATGTCCGGAAAATAAGTGGTTGGATAGAATAGTCGACATGTCTAATGTTCGTGTGTTTGGGTGTTCTGCTGAAATACATATTTGCACTGATGGTTTATATAAGAAAATTGAAAATTGTGTTTTCTTGGGTTATGGTGATAGATGTTATAGGTTATGGCTTAGTTCTAGACCTGGTTTTAAAACCATTATTAGTAATAATGTGACATTTAATGAAGGTTACATGCCATGTTTAAATGAAAAATCAATGTTGCTTGATTCTGAAATGTTTAAAAAATTGTGCAAATTTTAATGGTGTTTCAAATAAGGTGGAGCATAATGTGATTGATGTGGAAGAGGCAGAAAATAATTCTGAACTGTCTGTTTTTCGTTTTGATATGAGTGGTAAACAACGTGCTGTTTGTGAACCCAAAACTATGCAATGTCAAAATTGCTGATATGAGTTCTGAAAATGTTTCTAGAGTTGCTAAAATTTTACCTGTTTTCAAAAATGATAATTCAGAATATAAAAGAGAATGAATATTTGAAACCAGTGTCTCGTTTTGATTGTACTCTTAAGCAGTGTAAAAATTGTGAATCTAAATTGGCGCAATTTGATGATTTAGAAGTTGCTGAAATTGATGATACTGTTAATTATGCTGCTGATAATCTCTGTGTTGTTCAAAACAAGAATATAGAAATTGGGAAGGAAGAAGACTGTGTTCTCAATTGTGATTATATTAATTCTGGTTTGCATGAAGTTAATATTCAATCTGCTGATAATGTGCAAATTGATGCTAAAATTGAGTTTGTCAATTTTGAGAGAGAAGTTACCTCTGTTTGTGATAATGGTTTCAAAGTGAGGTAGAGACTGATAAAATTGACATTAGAGAGAAAGAAATTGAAAATTCTGTTTTTTGTTGTCATTCTGTGCATCGTCATGTTCAAGTTGATGGTGATATTGTTTCTGATTCTTTGTTGTATATAAAAACTGCTGTTGAGCAATACACTGATTTTGTGAACGAAAATGTTCTTATCTCTGATGTAGAGTGTATGGTAGATAATGAGGAAAGATCTAGTGAAATTGATATTTTTTTTTGGTGATTTTCGAATTTTATCTGCTCCAAGGCAGTTTGTGAATAAAATTGAAAATACAGTTTTTGAGGTTAAAAATAATGAAGAAACTGATTTTGATAATAGTAATGAGTTAGAAAATTACCTATTTGTTAGAGATGAAGTTAGGAATAGTCCTAAAGTGTTATCTATGTTTGGTAATTTTGATTCATCTTCTTTACTTAGAGGTATGTTTGATAGCTTAGATGTGGATAAACCTATGAGTGATAGAAAATTGTTTAATCCCGAAAGTAAGTCTCAATGTTTAGGGTTAAAAGAAGATACGAACTCATTAGGTGATAATAAGTGCTTGAAATCAGTTTCTAAGCTTTGGTATTGGCTTCTTTGTGTTATGTTATCATTGGTTGTGAGTAATATGAAACCTGTGAAGCTTGCTACTGTTTTTGTTTGTATATTGTGTGTTATATGTTTTTGTTGTTTAACACATTTACAATGTAGAGTAGGTTTGTCAATAATTGGATTTAAAGATATTCCTGCTGTTGTGGATACAATGTTTTGAAAAATTAGAAATTTTTTATCTTATTTGAAAGTAATGTGCTTTGATACATTTGATTAGTTGTGTTCTACATGTATGTAGATAGTAGGCTAAATTAATGTATTTTTGCTAACTTGTATATACCTTCTTCTTTGTGCAGGTATGTAATCCAATATTAGGCAATGATGACCCCTGTCTCCCATAACCAAAATTAGGTGGAGGATTGTTATGAAATTTTGGTCAATGAGATTTGTATTGAGACCAATATTGTATCCATACGCCAAGACACATACATGATTTAATTTGTGGCCCAATTGGAACCCGGCCCTAACCCGTGACCCGTCACCTGCGACCCGGCACTCGGGACCTGTGTGTTTATTAGACCCACATCGTATGCCGTTCGATCAAAGGATTTCTTACTGGCCATTGATTTGATTTGATCCATTATATATCTATATGGATTGGGAGGGAGCCGTAGGGATTAATACACCCACTCATTCATATCATTCAACTCTCTCTACCTTCTTCTCTCTCACTTCACTCTACACCGCGATACTGTTCTTGGCCGCGGAACTCTTCTGGAAAGTCTCTGCTCTTGAGCTTGTTTCTCCCCCGGTTTGCACGTCTACGAACTACAAGGGGTTCAATTTGTCGGTTGTGGTTTCGTCTGTACCTGTGATATTATTTTGTCCACTGTTTTGTGCCGTAAGTCTTCTTCTTCGTATGTGGGGGTTGTTTTTTTGTGTAGGTTAAAGGTCTCGGGCCGGTTTCGATGTGTTTGTCGCGATTTACATGTGTTTGTGTCGATATTGTGTACTTTGGGAGTTTTTGGGGGTTGAGCCTAAAAACCAAGCCCTAGTTCAAACTTTTCTTTATTTACGTTGATTTTTCTTTAATAAAATCAAGTTTATTCCGCATTTATTTCATAACACATCACATATATGATAACAAAAATATAAAAAAAAAAGATGCAAATAAGTTTGAAAGCAGTATAATTTAACAGTAACGAGGTAGTCATACATGAGAGTGGCGGTGCATGCCTAGATAGATTGATCGTGACAACATACAAATCATCTCTTGCACACTATTATTTATTCACCGTATATGGCAAAGGAAAGTTGTCGAAAAACCACAACATACATACATGTATATATATATATATATATATATATGAGCTGAAAATTGAGAAAGTCTCATTTATTTCTTTTTTAAATCTTATGCATAAATTCATTGCATGAATGTATGCCCTCTCTGGCTTTGCTTTGGTCTTAAACCCTAGTTTCAGGGGTTGGCCAGAGCGTCGAACTCAGCCTTCTCAGTGGCAGAGCAGCAGCGATTTTCGCAGAAGTAGGGGCAGCTGGAACCATATGTTCCACCACCTTGTCTCCAACCTCCATAACCCCACGGGGCAGTTTCATCTTCAGACAAATTAAACCAAATATATTTCAGACAATTACATTAATTATTTCTAAAAATTAAAACAAAACAAAGAAAAAGGACATGGCATGAATTCTGCAAAATAAAAAGCACTTACCTTGTTGAGTGGCGTCAGTGTTCTCAGCCAGATCTCTGGCAGCCACTTCGGAGGCAATCATAAGGAATGCTGCGAGGAAAAGGATAAGAACAGCAACTGCTTTGGAAGTAGCCATTGCTAAGTAATTCAGATAATGGAAATGAATATATGTTTGAGATTCAGTTGTTATGATTGGGGTGAGAATCAAGGAGCATTGGTTGCTCTATTTATAGGGACACCAAATGGATCACATGAGTTGCAGTGATAATATATATATATATATATATATGAATTAAGCCTGTCCGAGTAGGGTTGCGTGTGGAATGGGCATTTAATGGAATGGAATTCACCTTATCACTATCGAGTTGCAAATTAAAGAAAAATTCAACTTTGGGTTCCATTACCAGCTACCAGTCTATGTGGACCTTGTTTGTGACATTCCACGTAGTAATTTTCGAACATGGTTGAGAAGCTTCTTCCCCGACTCTTTATAATGAACATATATACATATATATATATATGCTAGTTTTGTTTTGTACTTTTTATTGTTGTTCAAAATTGTGATAGTATATCAATGGAAAATTACAAAAAATATTTTGTACGATTACTCCATTCTCTACAAAATAAAAAATATATATATATTTGTAATCGATTTTTGTCATTAAAGTCCATGTAGTTAAAATAAGTTCATCTCTAATGTCATTAACAATGAAAAAAGTGAATTTATAAACAAAAAATTTCATTACAAAAATGCTACTTTCTTGTAGTGATCATCACTGTTGTCTTTTAATTCTCATGCGCGCAAAATATATTAGGCGCGTGCAAAATATTTTATCTTAGTTGCATTGACCTGCAATTATTGGACACTCTAGCAAAATATTTCATATACATGTCACAATTTCCTTTAAAATATTATTTACATGTTTTATATAACTTAATATTCTGTCACATGTCATTCCATAGAAGCAACCCCTGAATTTAATATTTTAAGAAAGTCACGCGGGCAATACTGAAATAGTGAAATTCAAATATAAAAGTGATAATTAAGTTTATCTACCAACTGAAATAGTGAAATTCAAATATAAGAGTGATAATTAAGTTTATCTACCAAATAGTTTATACAAATTTATATATACTTATATAATTATATTTTATATAATACTCCTACGTAAACGACCCGAACTTCCGAAATCAATAATTCCAGCATTCATCCAAAAACTGTCTAAACACCACCAAACTATTTTGGCGGGTTCCAAACAAGAAGACCTACATGTTTACTTGTGCAATTTTTGTATTGTTTTTATTAATTCAATTTTTATTTTTGGAAAAACATCAAATCAAACACTTATTTTATATTAATTATAGTACATTAAAATTTAATTTATATTCAAAATATCAGATCAATATATATTTAAATATAGGGGCGACTATTAATAGGAGCACACTAAGCGATTGCTCAGGACCTAATTTTAAGAAAGTGTTTATATTTTAAAATATTAATATATTAATATTATATATATTAAATTTCAAAATTAAATTTTAAATTTTAAATTCCTCCTTCTTCTTTTTTTTTCCTTTGTTCAGCGATATAGACAGACTGACAGACAATCTTCCTCTCTCTTCTTCTTTTTTTCTCCCTGGTTTAAATGACATAGACAGACATCTCCCTCCATCTTCTTCTTTTCTCATACAGACAGACAGGCTTCACACCGTGCCTTTTTCTTTTTTCATTATTTTTTCAATTCAATTTTTTTTATAAATTGTTGGATTATGGATTGTAGGAAAGGTTACACACTCGGCTGCCTACGCCCAACTGAGCTCTGTCCAACGCCGTTGGAGAGGATTTCAATCCAGATTTTATTACTCCTTATTTTTTACAATTTACAAATAATAGAATAAATTATGCCTAAAAAAAAGTATGGGTCGTGAAAAACGTAAAAAGAAAAAAAAGAATTGATGAACTAATTCAATCTCTGAGTCGAGCAATTAATAAATTTATTATAAGAGAACCACAGTTGATTGTCGAAAATAATTTGAATATCGAAAATAATTTGAATATTGAAAATAATGAAAATTTTATTGATGATTATGTTGGCGATGATGTTAGAGGTTGAAAATGTTGATAATGTTAATAATAATGAAATTGAAAATATTGACATTGATGATTGTATTACTGATTTTGATAATGATTTTGACGTTATATTTAATATTTTTGATCCAAGAATTTGAAATTATTTAAATTCTGAAATGACTAATATGTTAACAATAAATTATCGATTATATTATTTTGAAAATTTATTTAATTACATACTTATAGGGTCTACATATTGTTTTTGCTCAGGGCCCTCTAAAAGTCCGAGACGGCCATGTTTAAATCATATTAAATAATTATTTTAATTCAAAATTTTACTATTCAAATCCAAAACTCAAAATCAAAACTTCACAAATGAACTCACCAAAAGAACCACAAACTCGTAGAATTTTACATTCAAAGTGTAGAAAGAAAGCTTCTAAATCAATTTTAAATCTGATGTGTCTAAATGCTGAAAATTGACATCCAGTGAAATGATATATTTCTATCCAATGGCTTCATATGCAAGAAGGTAGGAGGAAAAGAGAAAGAAGGAGAAAGAAAAAACATAATAAGAAAGAGAAAGAGAGAGAATTTACAGGGGCGAACGAGAGAGAAAACAAAAATAAATAAAAAAAGCAGAAGAGAAAAGAGAAAGAAGTAAAAAAGAACAAAAAAGTACCTTGGACAGTAGCTTCTCTTGCACCATGCCATGTTGAAGGCTTTTGTTTTTCTTTTTTTTAATACTTATATGTCATATTTTTCGAATTTGTTAAAAAGGTGCCTGAATCAGATGGAGAGGCCAGCAAACAATGAGCCATTACCCTATCTCCAACTAATCTATTCTATTTATTCGGTTTTAACTCAAAATATGCAGTTGCTACAGTAATTTTAATTCAATCATAACTCCATTTTTCACTATTATTCTTCAAATATTCAATTTTTTCTATTATTTTAAACAATTTTTTATTTTTATAATTTAAAATAAAATTTTTTAAAATTTTTAAAAATAAAAATTAAATTTAAAAATCAAATTTATAATTTAAAAATTAAAAAAAAAATTAAAATAAAAATAAAAATAAAACAACGCCAAAAATTGGGACACAACCCAGCGCTTAAACATATGAATACAAGAGATAGGATTATCCTTTGAACTTGACACGTGTCCTATATTACCAAAGTCTTTAACTCTCTCCATCCCAGAACTATAGTATAAGTTGTGTTTGACACGGAATTTAAGGAATATTAATATTATATTAGTAGTGGGTAAAAAGTACAGGTAAAAAATTTTTTTGCCTTTGTGAATGTATTGGTATAAAAAGTAGTAGTAATTGTGTAATAATAATGAAAAAGTAAGGGTAGTTTTATAATGATAGGATTATTTATGGAAATGAGACTATTGTATTGAAACGAAGGGAGTATAAGATTATATCGTGCGTTTTATTCCGAAGAAAACATTTAATTTATGTTAAATATTGATTAATTTATTATATTTATAATTTGAAATAATTTTTATTTTTTTTATTTTAAATATAAAATTTGTGGTAAAACTTATATTAATATATTATTAGTATATATATTTTTGTCTAAATTTTAATAAACTTGTATATTTACAAATAATATAATTTTTATATAAAAGAAATAATAATTTTATCTGCCTTAACTTTGTAAAATTAAAATCATAACTCAGACATATATGTATATATATCTTCAAATAATTACTAAGCAAGAACTGGCAAATTAAGAAAAAAAAAAGAAAAAAAAAAAGAGAGTACTCCTTTTCAATTCAATGGTCTGATTTTATCATTTTTATTTATGTGAAAACAATAATCTCATTTTAATAAATAATTATATTATTATAAAACTATCATTAATATATTATTAAATGTCACTATATCAATATTATTGGATATGAATCTTGATTATATCATTAAAAATTTAGGGATATTATTTGGATATTATATCATAGATTTAAACATATGATTTTAATATTATTGACATAAGATTATACTATAAATACCTATATATTCTGACTTTAATATGTGTATGCGTATTTTATAGTAAAATTTCTGGCTTGACATTGCCTTCGGACATAGATCATCTTGATCGAATTGAGTAATCAAATTCTTTTGCTCTCGTGTCCTTGTATGTATTTTCTTGATTTCCTGAGTTTTCTCATAACAAGTGGTATTAGAGCCTTAGGGTCGTTTGTGGGAGTCAAGATGGGTAATCGTTCTGCTGTCAAAGTATTCGATGGAATGAACTTTAGTTTCTGGAAGATTCAGATAGAAGATTACCTGTATGGTAAATATCTAGATGCAACATTGAACGAGAAACCCGAAGACATGCATGAAGCCGAATACAAAAAGATCGACAGGAAGGCGATGAGTGCAATTCGACTAACCCTTTCGGAGAACATCTTGTTTCACACGGTTCATACATAATCGACACTAGAGATTTTAAAAATCATGTTAGGTATCTACGAACAATCATGTACTGCAAACAAGGTTTACCTGATGCGAAAACTATTTAACTTGAGGATGGTTGGAGGGATTCCTATTACTGTGCATCTGAATGAATTCAACTTGATCGCTGCACCATTGTGGTATGTCAATCTTGAATTTGATTCAAAGATCAAAGCCATAATCCTGCTATTGCCACTCCCAGATAGTTGAGATTCGGTAGTAACAGCCTTGAGTGCGGCTTCTTCAGAGAAGAGGAAAATGGAGTTTGATTCAGTCAGAGATCTAATCTTGAGAGAAGAGGTCCGGAGAAATTCGGGTAAGAATACTGAATTTGGATCTGGATCTGCCTTTAGTTCCAAAATAGGGGTAGATATGAGGCGAAAGGAAAGGGTCAAGATCAAGAATGGTAAAATTCGAAGCCGAAGAAGGACAAGAAAGATGCAAGTAAGGTGATATGTTGGAATTGCAAGGGACACTTGAAACGGCAGTGCAGGGTGCCGAAGAAGGATCATGGTTCGGCAAATGCAGCGAAAAAGATATTTGATGCGCTGATTCTGAGCGTCAGTAGTCCAATGGAGTCATGGATCTTGGAATCAGGAGAGTCATTCCACTCATGCAGTGATTTGAGAATCATGGAATCCTATACCGTACGTAATTTTGGTGTTGTCTATCTTGCAGATGACAAGACACTGAAAATTGTAGGTAAGGGGATTGATCGACTCAAAACTCTGAATGGAGGGGAGTGAAGATTGAATGACGTGAGGCATATTCAGGGTCTAATACGAAATCAGATCTCCGTGGGATAATTGGATGATGCAGGTTACTCGAAAATTTTTCAATCTAGGTTGTGTAAGGTAATCTAGGAATCCGTTGTGGTGGCTCAAGGGAGAAGAGATGGAACTCTCTACAACATCAGGCATTTGTTGTGGTTGTGGGAATCCCTCGTGACCTGGCGAGGTGTCTTGCGTTGAAAGTCTCCTGGTGGTGTTAAGTCAGTCCGACGGTTGTGGTAGGTCAGGCAGTAGGCGGTGCAAGGCGGGCAGGGAAGGATAAGGGTTTCGGCAAATCCAATGAATAAAATATCCGATGTGCTGATTCTGAGGTTAGCAGTCCAATGGAGTCATGCATCTTGGACTCGAGAGTGTCATTCCACTAATATAGTGATTTAGGAATCATGGAATCCTATACTGCAAGTAGTTTTGGTGTTCTATCTTGCAGATGACGAGCCATTGAAAATTGTAGGTAGAAGGATAAATCGAATTAGAACACCAAATTGTGGAGAGTGGAGACTGAATGACGTGAGGCTTGTCCCTGGGTCTGAACCAAAATCTGATTTCTGTGAGACAATTGGATTAGGCAGGTTACTCGAAAGTTTTTAAAACTAAGTCGTGGAAGGTAACCAAGGAATCCATTGTAGTGGCTCAAAGAAGAAGAGATAGAACTCTTTACATGACGAAAAGTATGTGAGACAGAATCGGTTTCGTAGTCATAAATAATAACACAAATTTATTTCATTCTCATCTCGAATACATGAGCGAGAAGGGGATAAAAGAGCTCATTTCAAATGGAAGATTGCCAGGTCTCAAGTCCGTTGATATTGGAGTATTTGAGGACCGCATCTTTGAGAAGTAACAAAAGGTGGCGTTCTCAATGGGTGGAAGAAACCTGAAAAATGAAAAGTTGAAGTTGGTCTATATGGACTTATGGGGACCAGCTTGTGTATCGACCATTGGAAGCTCACAGTACTACACAACATCAATTGACGACGCTACAAAGAATGTATGGGTATATTTTTTTAAGCGTAAATATGATACTTTTGATACCTTTAGGAGGTGGAAAGCACGTGCAATCACAGTAGTGAGCCGATTTGTGAGCAATCTTGGAAGACAACCTAAGGTGGTAACCATAGATTAATCGAGATTGTGTTCAACCTCAATTGGCCTCGATGAGTGAAGAAGGAGACTTGGCCCTGTCATTGCCGATGAAGTAACAAGTTGAAGTGGAAGATGCAATCAATCTTCAAGTGGAAGATTGTTGGAATATGAAGCCTGATTATAACTAAAAATCTAGGGATATGATTTGGATATTATATCATAGATTTAGAGATATGATTTGGATATTATTGGCATAGGCTTAGTCTATAAATATCCATGTATTCTCACTTTAACATGTGCTTGCGTATTCTATAGTAAAATTTCTGGATTGACTGCGCCGTCACACGTAGATCATCTTGATCGAATTGAGTAACCAAATTCTTGTGTTCTTGTGCCCTTATTTGTCTCTTCTTGTTTTTCCTGAGTTTTCTCATAACAAGTATAATATATAATAATTTTTAAAATTCCTGCACAATATAAATCGGTCAATTCTTTGAATAACAAAAAACAACAACAGGTTGCATAATTGTGTCGTGCGTGTCTTTGTGTCCTTGCACGACTGCATGTGTAGTCCTCCTCTCTATTTATTTTTTGCTATTTATAAATATAATTAATGGAAATAGACTTAGTCGTTAGGTTGGACTTAATTTTCTATCATTTTCAAACTATATAAACAACTATATATATATTTGGTTAGTCTTTTTGTTTGAAATATTTATTTACGTGAGATATGAGAAATTGTGTTGATAATATAAAAAATAATAGTTTATATTGAATAATTCATTTTTGTGATATATTTTGATGTATGTATATTATTTATATTATGTAAATGAAAAAGTTGAAATGGGGAACACATAATCCAATTGAATGATAGTGTCGATTTTTGTATCGGAAATAGAATTCGATTTCCGCATCAAATACGATCTCCTTGGAGCAAATTCAGCCCACCATTGATTGCTTCCTAAGATAGAACAAATTGATTGAGATTAACGATCGCACCAAGAACCAAAATTAGGAGAACAATATTTTTTTTTAATTTGTTTATTTATTTATTTTTTTATGGTAGAGGAACGGCACTATTAAAGCTGGAGAGTATGAATGGGAGAGAAGAAAAGCTTAAAAGAAATAATCAATTGGAGAGTGTTTTATTATGTAGGGTTTTGGGATATATATTAAAATTGACGAAGAATAGATTAATTAATCCCCAAGTTTTCACACATCACCACAATTTTTGCATCACATTCCAAAATCAGTTGCAGCAGATTAATTTGATTGTTTTTAGTCATTTTTTTTTCAAAATAAACATTATTTTTAAATTGGATTTAATTTTTTTTATTGGGCTCGGCCAACAAGGTCTCACTTTTCTCTCACAAAGTATAATAAACTATTATTTTCAAATATATACTAAATTTTCAAGTCCTACGACACTTTCTTAACAATCATTAAAGCAGTTGTTTGCTATCATTCTTATAAGTAGGTTGTTTCATTATACCTAGTTCTTGAGATATTCAATATTTCTAGGTTGGATTTTTATTTTTAAAATTTATTTTAGCAGGCTTAATCTAATTCCTCTATTCGATTTGTAAACTATATAACGGTTTAACCATTTGGTTGACAGATCCACTAGGTTATCTTTTGACTCAACAAGATCTATAGAAATAACCTTAGTTGTGATCAATTGTCTTATGAAGTTGTTTATCCGAAGAATGTGTCGACTATATATAATGCTCTCTGCTCTACCTATAGTAGATTTATTGTCACAATAGAGTGTAATGGTATAGAAAAGTTTATCAAATTCAAGTATATCTTCAATAAATTAGAAATCCACTCCGTATCTTCTTCAACTTTATCCAAAGTAATGAACATAAATTTCTTTGTGAATTTGACAATCGTTGTTTATTTTTAGAAGTTTTAGGAGATTGCTGCACCAGCTAGTGTGAACACATATCCGTTAGTTGATCTTGAATTAAGAGTATTAGATATCTAGTTCATTTGAGTAGCCTTTTACTATATATGGATGTCTGCTATAGTGTAATTTGTAATCTAGATTGTACCGTAAGTACACGAATGATGACTTTCCAATGCTCACGGCTTGGGTTACTTGTATACGTACTCAATTTCTTTATAAAATAAGCTATATCGAGTCAGGTATAGCTCATCAGATACATCAATTTTTCAATCAACTGACCGTATTCGATTTGAGATACACCCTCTCCACAATTTTTGGATAAGTATATATTTGTGTCCAATGAAGTTCTCGCTATTCCTGTGTCATTGTTGCTAATTTTTTAAAGAATTTTATCTAGATAATGAGTTTGACTTAGTATTATACCAATCTTCGGTTCTTTTGATCTTGATTCAAAAGATCACATTGGCAAGATGTATTTCTTTCATGTCGAATTTAGAATTCAACATATCTTTTGTAGACTAGACAATTTTGTTGTTGCTACCTAAGATAAGTATACAATGTACGTAAAGGCATATAATGCATAGCCTAACTCAGTGATCTCTTACATATATATACACTTAGTGCATTCATTGATTCTGAAACCATTGTTCATCATAGAATGATTGAACTTCTTATGTAATTTCTTTAGAACTTGTTTAAGTCCGTACAGTGATTTTACAAGTATACAGATCTTCTTTTCTTTCCCTAAAATAAAAAACCATACTGGTTGTTATATATAGGTATTTTCATCTAGGTCACCATTTAAGAATGTCATTTTTAGATCTATTTGATGTACTTTAAGATTCCATGGAGCGGCTATTGTCAGAATCATCCTTATGGATGTTATTGTCGTGATAGGAGAATATGTGTCAAAGTAATCTAGGTATTCTCGCTGCTTGTAACATTTTATTACAAGTCAAGTCTTGTATTTGTCTATTGTGCCATCTGAATTTTAATTTCGTCTTGAAGATCCACTTTGATTAAAGAGTTTTTGAGCCAAGTGGGAAATCCACAAGTTCTTAAATGTGATTCGACGAATATAATTATCCAACTTTTAACAGCTTCTTTTATAGGGAGGTGATTCAGAAGACCTCATCGTCTCAGCATATATTTAAGGCTCGTTTTCAAGGAGAAAAGTGAGATTATCATCTCCAAAAAACTTTTCAATACGTGTTTGCTTATTTCTTCCGAGCTTGGGTTCTTGACATGGTTCAGATTCAGATTAATCTTTTTCCATTCGATCTTGATCTACTGTTTCGTGTTATCAGTTGGCTAAACTAGATTCAACGCTTACTTTTTTTTGGAATATTTTCAAGGAAAAATGGTGCATTCTTTGATTTTATTATCATATTCTTTGTGATATTGAGATTTTTTAATCCAATACCGACAAAGAATGAGTTGTATTATTATGTGTCTATCCTATGAAAATACAGTTTACTATTTTAGTACCGATTCCAACTCATTTGGGAGATGGCACAAGTATCTTAGCGAGAAGCCCCCACACTCGAAGGTGTTTATAAGATAGTTTCGACATTTCCAAAGCTCATGACGGGCTTTTCCACCATGTTCCGATGAATTTGATTAAGCAGATAATCATTGCTTAAAATAGCTTTCCTCCCACATGTTTTGGGATAGTCGACAACTTAAAAACATCGCATTCATGATTTCTTTAAATGATTCTTGCGTCCAATAACACCATTTGATTGAGGTAAGTAAGGTGGAGTTACTTCGTAAATTATCTCATTTTGTGCACAAAATTCACCAATTGGAGTTTCATATTTTCCACCTCTATTACTTCTAATTTGTTTAATTCGTTTGTTAAGTTGATTTTCTATTTCATTTTTGTACAAAATAAATTTACTTAATGTCTACGTAAATACACATAAAAAAAATACTTTGTACAAACATTAATTAATGCAATAAAATATTTATTATCACCATGTGTTTGTAAAATTATTAAACTGTATACGTCACTGTGAATATATTCAAGTGATTCAGTTTCACGTTGAATTGTTTGGAATGACGATCGAGTTTATTTTGCTTCAACCCAAATTTTACATTTATGTTTATTTAACTCGAATTTCTGAATGGTTTAGGTTGATTAATCGACGTCTTGAATCTTAGTTAACATGAACCAATCAACTATGCCATAAAATAAAATATTCAACAATATAAGAAAAAAACTTATTATTATTATTATTATTATCAATAATTTTCGTAATACAACATTGCAAAGTCCATCCTTTAATATAATGAGAAAGACTATACTTTTTTAAATAACAACATTTAGTGTTAGTGGAATCGTAACGAGTGCATTTGAGGGCTGGTTCGGGCAAGGATATGTTAGCGAGATGAGCTCGGATCCCTGTCGGGTCGATCAGGCGCCGCCATCGCCATGAGGCAGTGGATCAACTATGTGGAGCAGCAAGAGTAGAGGATAAGCGCTGTTGCTTTTATTTATTTTATTATTATTCGATTCCTACAAAAATAAATAAGTGAACAAATCATTAAGCTAACAAGAAAAAAAAAAGGGCAGAAAAATGAAAACATAAATGAAAACATAGACACAATGGTATCAATCCGGGTATGCTCCTGAATTTAGTATTCAGGACCATCTTGAAAAAGTTACAATCGTTTGATAAAAATTTTAATCAACGGATGAGATTGGACGTAGGGATAGATACGTAATTTGATTCATATAATTAATAAATCAATACTTTATTTTAGCATAAATTAAAAGGAAATTTAAATATGGATAGATGTTGGTGGTGTTCATAATATGAATCAGTTGACATAAAAAAAAAAAAAAAACTTCATCTTCTTTCACCGACAACCATCGAAGAAAATAAATAATGGAGAAACCGGAGCGTAGAACAAGAGATGAAGTAAAATGAAATGCATTCCGGCCTGTTCTAGTGTGCTGTGGACGAAAATAAAATTTTAAAAATTACAAAATAAGGTCAGTTTTTTTTCTCGATCGCAAAAGTAACGTATTGACGAATTTTTATTACATCATATCCCTATATTCTAAACATCATATTCTAAATATATATGCATCATAATCGTATTAGTCATTCAACATATCAAAAGTTGCACACAAGAAATATTTAATCAATGGCTGAAACCATGGAACACTTGCAAGCTTCCATTAGTACAATTACATACAATAAATTTATCATAATTGTCGAATCCAATATTTGTTCCAATGATATTTAGCCTGAAATTAAAAAATATGGTTTATATTATTTTATTGAGACGATTCTAAATCTTATTATGGTTTTGAAGAATTTATGTAAGTACTCAATTAAAAATATTAATTTTTCTAATATAATTTAATCGATTGTTTTATGAAATTATATTTGAAAACCAGTAAGGTAAAGAGCATTATATTTTCTCCAAATTAAAGATCCTTAATTAATTTTTTAAATTACCAAAACAACCCCAATTAAACTCAATCGTTGGATTGTCAATCAAAATAATCCAACGGATTAAAAAAAATCAAGATGCTCCTGAATTTTGTATATTATCAGAAGGATACCAAAATTCCAATGGTATATTCAAACTATGAAATATAAGTAATTAAAAATTTGAGAAAAAAAAAAATTAAAGAAGAAGTGAAAAGGGAGATTGAGAATATTTGTCTTTAGAAGTCATGTTTATTTTTTGGAAAATTAAAGAAAAGATGCAATTATACATGGAAGTTTGCATAAAAAAAAATCATTACCTCGGGATCTTATTTTGTTGTGTATGCCATTGGAAGATCGAAATCAATGGAAGTGAAAGGGAACAACGGAGTTCCGGCGACGCTGGAGCAGCGTGACTCGTCAGCGAATTAGGGAGGGAGGTCGACGGTGGATAAACGTAGACGACAGGGGGAGGTCGACGGCGGCGCTCTTCAGCGGGAGTGGTGTTGATGGCTAATGTGTTGTTAACAGCGCGAGGGAGTCGACTGCGGCGAGACTAGGATTCAGGATGAATGTATTAATTTTTATTTATATATATTTGTTCTAAAAATAATACTTAAATAAGTAATTGAAACAAGGCTGAATTTTTTTTTTTTCAAAAATAATTGCGTTAAATTGAGATTAAATTTGATTAATTAAGAAATATTGTATTTTAAAAAATATAAACGTGAAACTTATCTTATTAAAATGAATAACCCACATGTTAAAAAGTTGCATTATAATGTGTTTATGTAAACGTTATCAAAGTCGAACTTTTCGCATTATATTGAATAAAAATTATCGGATGAACAATAAAAATTCAGAATGGTCTTGATTTTTTTAGAACATTAGGACCATACCAGCAACCTACGATTGTAGCTAGTTGGCTAACTCTAATTAGTTATCACATATCTGGCAACACACAAAATATTCATCTTGGGCACAAAATATATAATCTAACAACACATGATATATATTAACATAATATAATTACAACACATGTACATGTACTGACACCGTATAATATTAGTCTGCATAGTACATACGGTAATTCAACTAAGAACATAAGCTATGTCACCATATGACGTTAGTTTACATAGTACATATTATAATTCAACTCAGCACATAAGCTATGTTAAAACTGGACTTATATGAAATAAAACATATAACACATTTTAATAATATATACAACATGTATCCTATATATATATATATTATAAGTACGTACCCCTTTCGTCCACCAATGTTAGTTCACTTTCTTCGTAAATTTACAACGAAGTTAAACTAAGATTGACGGACAAAGGGAGTATCATGGACATATATTTGATGTGTTGATTAGCCTAATTATTAACCTAACCAATTCTAATCATATATATATTTGACAAGAGATTACAATTTTTTGGAATTTTTTAATAGTTATAATGTTTTCTATGATTTAAATAATATATAAAATTATTTTGGATAAAATTAAAAGTTTGTTAGGATAAACATGTTAATTAATATTAGGGTTTGTTTGATAACACATAACGGTTGGGTTTGGGTTCCTCTAATGTGTTGGAGGCCCAATAATTCAAGTTAGCCCAAGAAGAATTAAAAGCCCGCTTTTGTCAATTGTTGCCCTAACCGTCTTAGTTGGGAGAGGGGTCAATTGGGTGTAGAGATTGAGAGAGACAATTGTTATCCACGCACGCGAGAGAATCGGCAAGTAAGAGATAATTTCAACTCGGTTCCGATCAACGGTCTCGTCATCTTCGGATGTTCCTTTTGGTATCGTTGATTTCTCCTTATTTGTTTGGATTCGATTTTGAATCTTATTAGTTGGGGATTGGAATGGGTTGTTTGTAGTTGGGAGATCTCTTGTGATTGGGGTTCAATTCTTGTATTTGGGTGTAGAGGTTGATAGCCCTTTTGATTGTGGTTATCTTTTGATTGTACGAACTTTTTGAGATAGTGGATTTTGCCTTGGGGTCGGGTGATAGGCCTCGTGGTTTTTATCCTTCATTTTGAAGGAGTTTTCCACGTTAAAAGTTTCGGTGTCTCGTATTGTTATTTCCGTTTTTATTGGTGGTTATCATTCATCTTCTTTTGGTAGAAAAAATAATTGATTGAAGGTGATAGCCCTTTTGATTGTGGTTATCTTTTGATTGTACGAACTTTTTGAGATAGTGGATTTTGCCTTGGGTCGGGTGATAGGCCTCGTGGTTTTTATCCTTCATTTTGAAGGAGTTTTCCACGTTAAAAGTTTCGGTGTCTCGTATTGTTATTTCCGTTTTTATTGGTGGTTGTCATTCATCTTCTTTTGGTAGAAAAAATAATTGATTGAAGGTAAAGGTTTTGGTGGAACAGTTTAAACACACTGCTTGGGCGTGACCACGCTTAAAGAGTACATCAAATCTAATTTTGGTTTGCATTTTGGCCTTCTTCCGGTATTCTTCCAACAATAACAGCCTATATTTAACTTCAGTGGAATTTTTGGCTTTCGATCTCTTTGAGATGGAAGAAAAATTGTGTTTCCGCCAGAGTTGAGGAGTCACTGTATCTAGGTCGCCCGAACTGTTCACCCATGGCTTGGAATTACCAGTGGAGATTGCTGCAGGAAAACTTGTATCGTTGTTTTTTAGGTATGGAACTAAAAAAAACACAAATATAGAGCTACCCGAAACCTAATAGCCGGCAAACGAGGCCTGACAAGACAAGTTACACTAGGCAAACTATGTGGGGCAGACAAGACCTAGAGGTGTTGGGGTTTGAACCATGGTTCGCCGTCGCGGATCGGCGTCACGGATCGGCCCTAACCGTTCCAGATACGTCACGGTGTATCGGACAAATATCGGCCTATATGATTATTTTTTACAAAAATTTGTATTTTTAACAAAAATAATAATAAGCAATTAAAATTCATCAAATCATAAACATAATCATTTTTTAAAATATATAATATTAAAGAACATAACCACGGCGGGTGCATGCCTCAAACTGTTAACCTCTTGAACTGATGAATAAATTTTGTCTGCAATTCCACCGTATACGACAAAATATTAGACAATACCGCGTGCACTCCATAAATCCTAGAATATGTCAAAAACATAACAATGCAAATATCTCCATCCCAACATAACAATGCATATATCTCCATGCCAATGAATAACTATAACAAAGACTCTTTATAGACGGTCTGAAGTCCCATCATGTGCATAAGTCTTCAAAGATGCACTGCATAAAAGACCAACAACATGAATGTTAAATGTCAGATTTTTGAACAAAAAAATAGCAACTGACTTTCATCTAGATAAAGATTCCAAAGCCTAAGATTGTTACATTGAAACCCAACACCAAATTTCCACTGTTCTGGCCGTCCCCTGAAATTAAACAATCTTTATTAGTTAAATTGAATTCAACCAACCTCAAGTTGTTACATATAAATAAATATTAGAAATAAAATTTTATAAAATATTTAAACTATGTTTATGTTAAACATTTATACTTACCATTCAATACCTTGCGGAGTGTCGTGGAGCTTCAAAACCATTTCCATCTTCTGATCGAACATAGTATGAATATTCTTCTCTAAATGAACCCCTTCGATATACCCAGTAATAGGGATGATGATATGCATTTGGTTGGTCCCACTCCTGTCTCCCCAATCTATTACTCGAACTCGAATTGTGGGAAGAATCTCCAT
Organism: Andrographis paniculata; assembly: GCF_009805555.1. Lineage (NCBI taxonomy): Eukaryota > Viridiplantae > Streptophyta > Magnoliopsida > Lamiales > Acanthaceae > Andrographis > Andrographis paniculata. Next base: position 1,061,944 of record NW_026137621.1, on the reverse strand, counting down.
AGGAATAACCTATATTCAAATCTTGCATATGTTCGTGAACTCCAGAATATCTTCTAGTATCTGAAAAATTTAAAGCATCGGTTTCACTTGAAAATTCTGTTAAACTATTTAGAAAATCTGTTTGAGCTTCTATCCCAGGACGATATCCATGATCAGTATCTTGGGTAGCATAACAATTTTCATTTCCTTAAGCCCATCCCATATCACTTGAGTATCGACTATCTCTATAGCTCCCACTCTCACCACCACGATCATCGGCACCACCACCACCACCACCACCACCATCATCACCATCATCATCATCATCATCATCGTTGCTATTATTCTTATCTTCACCGTTAGTTGTTGAAGATGAAGATTCCAATATGATTGCTTTTTCTTTCTTGCTCATATTTTTGTTTTCTGATTTTTTCTTTTTGGCCTTCTTCTTTCCATCGGCTATAAACTGAGATAAAAACATATAGCTGTCATCATCATTATGCTGACTGTCAATTCCATCTCCACTTTCATCAATAGCTTCATCCAACCAATTCATATCACTATCATGAATAAGTGGAGATTCATTTTCTCTGACCTATTCATCTAAAATATCATTTTCATAAAAAATATGATTCAAATCAATCGGGTCGTAGAAATCGTCTGTGTCTGTCCTTTGCATAAAATTTTTCACCCGAAGACGCATGTTGTAGTGGATATAGACTAGCTTATGCAGTTTCTCAATAGTTAATCTATTCCGAAGTTTAGTATGGATCAAAGACCATGTACTCCAATTGCGCTCACAACCAGATGATGTGCATGTTTGACTCAAAACTTTTAGTGCAAATTTCCATAAATTAGGGGCTTCATCACCATACATATTCCACCAGTCAACTATTAAAAATGGTAAAAAAAAATTAATAATAATGCACCATATTATAACATGTTAAAAAAACATAAGTGAATGATAAATTTTATAATGCATACCTGGTAAAGATGCAACTACAACTCTAATAGCAAGTGCACTTCCAAATTCTCCAATTTTGTTAACAAATGTATTTATCTATAAACAATATAATGTAAAATTATTAGAAATCAATATATATATATGTTTCTATAACAATGCACAAATATATATATATATATTTCTTGAAAGCTCAAAAAAATTATTTGAAATATTAGCTCTAAGTTTCACACATTTTACCTCATTCATAGCCTTTACTTGTATATCCAAGTCTGGCTCGAGTCTTTTAATAACTTCTTTTACTCCTTTTCGAACCTCCGATGAATCAAATTCACAAGTGCCAGAGTATTGAAGACCAAGATTTAAAAAATAAGCTGCATCAAATATATTTAGAATTAGAAAATAAAATAAATGATTACTACAATGCAAAAAAAAAACAAAAAACAAAACAATTACCTGCAGTATGCAAATCTTGATGCAATTGGTTATACCATCTTTCATCGATGATATCCCGATATTGTTGAAAATCTTTCACTGCGGTTTTAATTGCCATTTTTGCCATATCCATTGCCTCGTAAATGATAGTTAGTGTAGGTTTTTTATCTTGATCAACTACTTTTAAAACCTTCACCAAAGGTTCCATGACCCCACAAACTCGGCGTACCCGTTTCCAAAATCTTTCATTCAGAATCATGTCTAATATATCTCCAGCTTCATGTCTTCTTCTCAAAGTATTATTGTACTCAACCCATTATCTAGAAGTACACATTCTTTTCAAGTCAGTTGCTTATCTCAGAAGACTTTCCATTGCAACAAACTCGGTTGCACATCTTGTTATGCCTGGTCGCAACAGGTCTCGACCATTCGTATATGTTTTCATCAAATTGATCACTTTATCACTGTTGTATATAAATCCTGTAATTCTTCTGGCTTCTTTTATCGTATCCTTCACCGACAATATATCTCCGATGTCTTCTAACATCAAATCAATACAATGCGCAACGCATGGAGACAAAAAATGTTTTTTTTTTTACTCATCAGTTTTTTCCCAGCCGCCTTCATACTAGCTTCACTATCAGTTACGATTTGTACAATATTGTCAACCCCTACTGAATCCAAAACCTTGTCCATTAGGGTGTAGAAAAAGTCTGAAGTCTTTACCTTATTCGTACAGTCGAACGAACTGTGATATATCATATCTCTGTCACAGTACACCATAAAATTTATGATTGGATGTTTTGTGCGAGTACTCCAACCATCGCACATAATTGTACATCCATGTGTTTTCCATTTCTGCTTTAAAGAATCAACATATTGTACAACTTCTTGCATCTCCTCGTTCAAATATTCACTCCCAATTTGCTTACCAGTAGGCCCTTTAGCTCCAGTCTAGCGGATGCAATTGTGTCAATCATTGTTTGATAGTAAGTACCATTATCGGCAGCGTGAACTGGTATAACATTAAAATGAAAAAATTTCAAAATTGCTCTACCCACATTTTTTGCATTATCTTTTAAAAACATACTTTTCAAAGACTTATTTTTCGATTGAAACATGTATGGATCAAGCTTTTTTTTATGCAAACCTTCTGTCTTTCTCGTAGAACTTTCGAAAAAATTTCTTTTAGCTCATTTTGTATTCGAACTACTTCCTCCTACAAAGATAAAATAAAAATATGATTATATATAGTTTTTATTTCAAAATAAATATTCTAATATTAAATGTATTTTTTTTATAAAATTCAATAAATATACCTGCTTTAAAATTCAAGCTTCGTATATCTCTGGATACAGAATGTCTACGCTGCTGCTGTATAAATTCCATATTTCTGCTTTCAGCCATTGCTCTTTTTAATTGTTTTCTTTCAAGGGCATCTACCTCATCTTCATTTATTTCAAAACTTTCATCTTCTTCCTCATCAGAATCATCTTCCAAACGAATGGAATTGTGCAATGCTTCTATTTTTTTTTTTATTTGTTGCTCGCATACTTTTTCTTTGGATCAAGTGTTGTTTTAGTAACTCTCTTATTTCCTTTAGAGCTCTCGTACATGCTTCAACTTGACCTGTAACATGTGTTATATGTTGTTTCATCCTAGTAATCCCACCGTGAACAATTTTTCCACAACAATTGCATTTTGCTTGCTTTCTATCGTTGCTTATAGGAGTAGCATGATCCCAATCCATATCTTTATGTGTGCCATTTTACACAAACTCTAAAATTGAATAATAAAATTGTTAAAATATTTATAAGTAGTAATTTATTAGTTAATCGGACAAATTATACATATTATTTTATTAATAAATCAAATTTATACAAAAATTTAACTTAAATAACTAATTCGTATAACTTAGACTTAGAATATATATTTATTAAATTTATATATACAAACAAAGTTAATTTTAATAAAAACTTAATTTATATAGATTAAATAAAATTAAATACAATCCAAAATAATTAAACTTATCAATTAAATAAATAAATAAATCAAAATAATTCAACGATAAATTTAATCCAAAAATTAAGAATCAAAATTATATATAAACTATATTTAAAAAAATGTAAATTAATTAAAGTAATAATATAATTACAACAATGTCTTTCTTCCACCGGTCCTTCTTCCACGGCATTCTTCCTCCCGTGCGTTCTTCCTCCCAAAAAATTCACGAAGTAATTTTTTTTCTACACAATACCAACAATTTTTCTTCAATAGCGGAATTTTTTTTCTCAAATCTTTCTACCACATAGAAGATTGCTAAAACCCACATTCTCAACACTGTAAATGCCCAAAACTTACCTTGTCCACCACCAGGGATTGGGAGTAGAAATCAATATTTTTCGTCACCCGCCCAAGCCACCAGCTGAGAGAAGAGAGAAAGTAGGAGTATTTTTTTCGTCACTCGTCGCCGTCAGGAAGGAGAGAAGGGAGAAAGTAGGTAAAGAATGAATGAGAATTGAATTTTGGATAAAATTTGTATATATTTAAAAACTCTAAGAGAAATATACGATATTTCGGTTGAACCGGAACGGTCGGTTCCGGATTGGCCGATCCGGCGAACCATGATTTGAACTCATGATCATACAGTCACGAGTCAATCCCCACACCACTAGACTACTCTATATGGTACCAAAGTTTTGAATTTTTGTTTACAGGTTTGGTTGTTTGGTTTTTTGTTCCATCAGATTTTAATTTTTCAACGCATTCACTACGGCAAAGCGGCATGACCAATAAAATATAGCAAGGGTGAGAAAACGATAAAAGTTAATGCATTTCCGTGTGCATACTGAGGTATGTGGAGTGGAAGTGGGGAGGGAGAGGTTTTGTTCCACAGCCACACACGATATGGATTGGTTTTATAGAGAGAAAAAACAAAATTTTATTTTTTCATTTTTTTCAGATTGATATTTTTTTAAGTTTTTAAAATTTTAAACTTGAATAGTTATACAGAATATTGTAAAATTATCTTTTTTAATTTTCTACTAACCGATTCTCTTTAAGAATAAAATACGGTATATATCTCTAAAGACATACTTGAAGGTGCAACAGGTTGAGGTACTGGTGGCGGTGGGCGATACATCAGTTATGCTGGCGTTTGTGTTTGAAAATCTTGTTGCTGATTTCCTCAAATTGGGATGATCCTTTCACCCACGATTATATGTATTGAAGAACTTGCATGTAAGTTGCTTGCGCAAATCCAGTTGCATTCAGTTGTGCAGGGATAACTTCTTTAAGTTTAGGACAGACATCAATAGGATGTTTATACTTGTGCAGATGCCACATGCCATTACTTGCTGAGCCTGACCAACCACCAATTGACGCACAATCGTATTTAACTCAGATAGTTGCTGTCGAATGGGGTCAGAGTTAGAGCTATCAACCACTCCACTGTCTCGGGTACCAAACTGCTGTGTATTTGCTGGCATTCAATAGATCAGATCTCAAGCATCTTTAGGAGTTTTTTCAGCTAGAAGTACTAGATAATCAGGTCCAATTGAGGTCTTCATAGAAGTACTAGATAATCAACTGCTCGGTGATATATGATGTTGAGAACACCTTGCGCATAGGCGGTTGAATCGATCCCAATACTCATGTAGTGTCTTGCTTGGTTGTCACTTTATCCCACATATTTCCTTCCTTAATGTTGCAGCTCGAGATGCCGAAAAGTATTTCTCCAAAAACTTTCTTTGCATGTCAAGCCCATCACGTTATGCTTCCTGGAGGAAGGTAGTACAATCAGTCATGCGCTGCATCCTTTAAGAAAAAAGGGAATGCTCGCAATTTGATTTGTTCTCAGTGACTCCTACTGGTTTCATGCTTGAGCAAACAACATCGAATTCATGCAAATATTTATGGCGCTTCTCACCTGCGAGACCATAAAAAGACGGCAGTAAGTGAATTAATCCAAATGTCAGTTCAAATTTAATGGTATCATCTATGGCAGGGAAAGTAATGCAGAGGGGCTGTCGAGTTAAATTTGGAGCGTCTAGCTCCCTGAGTGTCCAGTGATCTTCTCTAGCCATGATAGTATCACAGTACTCGTTAGAAGTGTAGAAACTGTCTGACTGTGTATTGGAGTTTTTGTCAAATTCCACTTTCCTTCTAGCTTCTTTCCTCAACTTCCCTGCTAGCTTTTTGATCTCTGAATCGTATATTAATTTTCTAGTCCGAGAAGATCGAGGCATAAACTAGAATCAAACATAAGGAGAATAATATAATAAATAATAATATGTACATGTTCTTCTTAATCAATTTCATAATAGTAGCAGCATAGTCGAATCCATAGGGATTGTGATTGTGTTTCTTTAGTTGATTATTTAGATAGAATAGGGTGGGGGTGTTTCAATCAGGAATTAAGATAATTATACTAGGAAAATTAAATTAAGCCAAATAAAATTCAACAATCAAGAAAATAAATAAATTGATTTGTGAAGAAGTAAAAGCTCTAGTCCAAGGATTGGGTGAAAACTCAGATAAAGACTTTGATCATCGAATTTGATAATCTAATCAATCAATTGATAAATTAGTTATAGGTCATACGATCGACATCCAATTTTTCCTAACATTGTCGGTGATAACGGTACAACCAATTGACCACTCTCTAATCGAAGGAATTAAACTAGGTACGACCATAGTAAAAGTTATTTGATTGAAAATAGCGCAAGAAAAACTCAATTCGGATATTTAATCTATTATAAAAGATTTTCTATTCGATCGTACAATTCTTAGGCTAAGCTTATACAATTACAGATGCAGTTATTCAATTAGCACACAATCAATAGATGAGCTTAAAATTTGTACACTATAATAAATCCCACCTAATAATTGTAGACACGATACGCATAAATTGCACAAATATATAATTAAAACACAAAACCATTTCACAAATTCATAATCCAAAATTTCAATACAACCTTAAACTAGAATTGAAAAACTTAGGCATTAAACACAACTAGAAATTCAACAAGAAAAAGATTATACTTGATAGAAGATGACGCAGGTTTGTGCAACCGTTTCTTGATCGCTCCAGCTGTTTGCACGTTTTTTTTTTTTTTTTTTGATAAAAAACGTCATCCCCTAGAATTGGGCTTTAATATTTTTTTTCTTTTTGCTCCACCAATTCATCTTGATACAAAATTTCAATATGCCCTTAAGTCTTGACTTATCCAAATCTTCTCTAAGTATGGACATGCCTAAATGAAAAAAAAATAATTTGATTTTTTTTTAAATATCTTCAATTTTTTCAATTCCTAATACAAAATCAAATTCGACTAAAAATAAGTAAGAACTATGCAAAATTATAGTTAATATGCACAATTAACATATACAAAGTTAGATAAACAATAAGTTCATCATATATACTTCTTCCGTCTATTAGTAAACTTTCTATTTTATCATTTTAGTTTGTCCAAATCAAAATTGTTATTTTATTTTTTTTTAGTAAAAGTAACTTTGAACTAAATTTTAAAATACTCCTGCCTTTTATTTTTCACACTAATCTTACTTTAATATTAAGGGTAAAATATACATTACAATATTTTATTATAGTACATATCTATAGAATAATAATTTAGTTTACTCTGTATGTAAAAGTCAAATAAAAAATTTACTGAGAGAATTATAATATATAGTCTGTCCTTCTGTATTGCATGTTGTCAGCTCTTATATTATGTGATCTCACTACTAAGTTTTATAGTTGAGTACATTGACAACGGACACGAATATGATAATTTGAATGAATAATTGTTTCTTACGATATATTTTAAATTAAAGAATATACATTTGATTAGATAAAAAACGATCTTAAAAAAACCATAAAGAAAAAAAAATAAAAATAGAGATGCAAATAAGTTTGAAAGCAGTATAAATTTCACAGTAACGAGGTAGTCATACTCATACAGGAGAGTGGCTGTGCCTAGATAGATCGATCGTGACAACATACAGATCATTCTCTTGCACACTATTATTTATTCACCACATAAGGAAAGGAAAGTGGTCGAGTAAACCACAAGATACATACATATATATATATATATATATAGTGCATGCACTCTCTGGCTTTGCCTTGGTCTGAAACAAGTCTAGTTTTGGGTGTCGGCCTGAGCGTCGAACTCAGCCTTCTCAGCGGCAGAGCAGCAGCGATATCCGCAGCGGTACTGGCACCCGTAGCCACCTCCATATCGGCCTCCTCCGCCTCCATATCTTCCGCCGTATCTTCCGCCATACCTTCCGCCGCCGTATCTTCCGCCGCCGTATCTTCCACCGCCGCCGTATCTTCCGCCACCATATCTCCCACCTCCATATCCGTACTGGTCAGTTTCAGCTTCACTTTCCTCGACTGTTTGTTGTTAATCCCACAAACAATTACAATAATTATTTCCAACAATTTAAAAGAAAGAAAAAGGACATGACATGATCAATTCTGCAAAATAAAAAGCACTTACCTTGTTGTTCAGTGGCATCAGTGTTCTCAGCCAGATCTCTGGCAGCCACTTGGGAGGCAATCAGAAGGAATGCTGCCAAGAAAAGGATAAGAACAGCAACTGCTTTGGAAGTAGCCATTGCTAAGTAATTCAGATAATGGAAATGAATATATGTTTGAGAATCAGTTGTTATGATTGGGGTGAGAATCAAGGAGCATTGGTTGCTCTATTTATAGGGACACCAAATGGATCACATGAGTTGCAGTGATAATATGAGTAGGGCCTTAGGTGGTTGGGTGTTGAAGTGGCCATTAAATTAATGGATAGGGATTGAGCTGCAAATTGAAGAAAAATTCAGCCTTGGGTACCATTCATTACCAGCTACAAAACTTGGACTCATTTCAATTTATCTTGATGTGACATTCCACGTTGCAAAATTCCGACTTAATTGGTTGTTCAGAAGCTACTTCGTCCACTCTTATACACAACATTTTGAACATATATATTTATATGTGTGTGTTTTATTGATGTTCATAATTGTGAAAGTACAATCGAAGCATTAATTGGAAGCAAGATTAAATAAAAAAGCCATTAGGCATCAACCTCCTATCCCTCTAAGTCTTTGCATCATCCTTTCCTCTTTTCTCTATCTATTTATAAAATTTAATTAGCTGTGTTGAGGCTCATTATTGGGGTTTAGAATTGAAATGATTCCAATTTCAACTCAGGCAAATAACAAATTTCCGCTCCGTACAACAAGAGTTTTGAAAGTTATTTTGGTTCGTGAGGCTTTTGAATTAGAATTTTTTGGATAGGTTTTTTTTTATTATTATAAATACTATATAATAAATCATGTGATTAATAAAGTTGAAATGAAATATTAATTTAATATTTAATAGAAAAAAAATTAAATTTGATTTTGAAGATATATTAATGAAAATATAATCAATATATTTGCTATTTTATAAAAAATTATAACTTTGTATTTGTTGATGTATTTTTTTAACAAAAATAAAGTAAAATTCAAAGATATAGAAAATATCCTTAAACTTGATTAATTAGTGCCTGAGATTAGGAATCTCTAAACACTGTATGGTACAGAAAATAAACTGGAAAATAAAAGACTGAAATTTAAAGTGGTGATCCCCAAATCTGACTTTGCTTTGTTGAAGTTGATTGAAGATACCCTGCCAAATGATGATTCAAACCCTTAAATATTCTCTGGGAAACTGTACTGAAAACCGTCGCCCGAACGGTTACAACGTCTCCTTTCCAACCGTCTTCCAACCCTTCTCCTGCTGACACGTGTCCTCAGCGGACCAAAATTGTCACTATATTTCACTCTTTGAGCCGACCACAGACCTTCCGCCCTTTTGGCCCGACTGCCAATCTACAACCGTATTGGTCCGACTGCCAATCCTCCCGACTTGCAAACCATCTGACTTGTTTGGATTAGCTACAGACATCCCGACTAACAAACCATCCGACTTGTTGGTCCCGCCGCAGAGTTCCGACCTGAGAACTTCCCAACCTGTCCGACCTGAGGACTTTCCGCCCTGAGGACTTTTCGACCTGCGGACTTTCCGACCTGAGGACCTCCCGACCTGCGGACTTCCCGTCCTGATGACTTTCTGTCTTGAGGACCTCCCGACCTGAGGACCTTCCGACCTGAGATCTTTCCGTCCTGAGGACTTTCCGTCTTGAGGACGTCCCGACCTGAAGACCTTCCGACCTGAGGTCTTTCCGTCCTGAGGACTTTTTGTCTTGAGGACCTCCCGACTTGAAGACCTTCCGACCTGAGGTCTTTCCGTCCTGTATTTTCCTTAGAAATAAACCTATTTTCCTTGATTTCCTCACGGTGTCCTTCAGCCAGTTCAATCAACTCTATTGCCAGGCCCATTTTTCTTTTACCTTGGGCTTTTTAACCTAATTCTAAATTTCATACGTAACAACTTGCCCGCCGCCAAGGGACTTTCAAACGCCATTTATCAATCGACGTTTGGAAGTTCATAAAGCACCACCCTCTTGAAAAATTTTCTTAGCAACTGCACCAGTTACTGCAACACTCCTGATTAACTTCCCTTTCCGCAATACGAGCCTTTGTGAATCACAATCTCAACCACTCTAACCATGGCGAATCGATACATTCCTGCCCTTCCCTTTGACGGAACCCTCCCAGAGGGCCCGTTTTCAGCCTCGAAAGTACTAACTCCGACCATCCGCCCATACTGCACTACTCCTGAAGACTCAAATCGGATGAGGGAAGTTTTGGAATCCCGAAATTCCTTGGCTATCAACAACCCTACTTACCAAGCAGTTCGCATTCGAGACAGCATCAAAACCCATCTCACAGACCCAAAAGATCCTTATCGCTCTTGGTATCGACGGGTATCAGAACACTTCCAGACCCAATGGCGATCTCAAAAAATCGACCAAGCGATTCTATTATCCACCATGCCGATCAATCTGCACGAGAAGGTGCTCCTAGCTATGTCGGCCTTCTGGAATGCGGAAAATGGGACTTTTCTCTTACTGTCGGGCCCCTTTGGTCCAACTCTTATGGATGTAGCGATGATCGCTCATCTCCCAGTCGTGGGTGAAGACCCTGTGATGGGAGCCCTAGATGGGCAGGAGCCACCAGAAGACCATCCAGGGTGGTCTTTACAAGGCGTGAAGGAATGGGGCTGGACAAAGTTCGCGATTGACCAGCAAGGGGCTCCAGGGACCCCCGTGACCGACCGGGAGCATACTGCCTTTATTCTTTTTTGGCTTTGTAGGTACGTCATTGTTTCCCCTTCTAAATGCGTTCTTTCTTCTCACCTCGACCTGGCCATTCATATCGCGTCAGGTCGGTTCTTTTCCCTTGGCACTCTGTTTTTAGCCAATCTGTTTGAAGGACTCACTAGAGTTAGCCTTCGTTTAACAGATAATGATAATAGAAAATTAGACACCGCCGCGTCGGGTCCTTTTTGGTTTTTAGAACTTTGGCTCCGTCTTTACTTCCCCAACGCGTTCAACTTAGGATCTCCACCCACTATGCCAATATCCGAAAAACATTTGGGATTAGCCCTCAACCGACTCTGCTCAGGACGCAGTAAACTCCAATCCTCCGACCCAATAATAACCACAATTTTGACAGATACCCGCAGTAACTCTCGATTTTCTATGTATAAAAATATGCGGGTTATGCTCCCGACCACTTTTGGCCTTTTCCGGCACCAAATCCTCTTCCGACTCCTGAGCCTTGTCCTCATCCCACTTATCCTTTTGCCTGGGACGTTGCCCTCAAACCCAGGTCTCTTTTTAGCAGTAAAAAACTTGATAAAAAAGGGCAAAAAACTTTTTGCACCTATAATTACGAACCTCAATTCATGGCGCGCCAGTTCGGCTGCTGCCAAGGTATCCCTGGACCCGTCGCTTGTCCTCATATAATTTTTCAAAGTCCTGACCGACGGGTCCTACCTAATTCAATTCCTTCTTATATCTCCCAGCTCACCACGTATATAGTTTCCAATTCTTATATTCCTTTCCGCTCCAACCCTGAGACTGTAAATACATTCAATGAATGGTGGTCGGTTGTATGGGCCCTGATCTCCCCTGATGAGGATCGATTGCTGAACGTGCTCCTTCCCCCTCAAGGATTGGTTATAGGGGCAGCTAAACATACCAGCACTCAGCAACAAACAGCCGCCCCGGGAGTCGGATCTAGCGTCCCAATGCGGAAAAGGAAAGCTTCCCAGCTGCAAACACCTCCGACCTCTGGGGCTGACCAGCAAGCTCCGGCGGACCTTGGAACTACTAGGACGTCAGCAAGGACCCGACCCCGAATTGGTAATTTTCTGAAAACCGTGAACCAATTCATTATATCTTAACTTTGATTTCACTCATTTCATTCACCAGAACCGACCTTGGTAGCATCGACCACACAAACGACGCCAGCCCCAGCTGACCAACCAATCGTCCCTTTGGTCCAGTCTCAGGCACTTCCTCTCCAAACGAGCAGTCGGGCGAAGGACCCGACAAGGAGGCAAACTCTTCCCCCCGCGCCGAGGAGCGGTCGGACCAGGCACCCGACCAAGAGGCAATCTTTACCAGCACTGCCTATAGAACCAGTAAGTCCTCTCATCTGCAATACTTAGGATTCTAATGATCAACCTTGGTGTATTTAACAACAACATTTCCATACTTTTTCACAGACACCTTCACCAATCGCATCAGCAGCAGGGGTCTCTTCAGACAGCGAGGGGACTACTTCTCAGATGGGTCGACCGCCATACATGGCATCAGACTCATCCATTTCGAAAGAAGAACCGACTGCCCTTGCCGAAGCTGACCCTCAAGACAACATCCCTGCTGCTGCTGATCCCGAAATCGTCCAATCGGATGCAGCAGCGCTGGAAGCCGAAAGTACCTCAGCTGCGGCTATCCCAGTTGCTCCTGAGGTACCGGCTGTAGTGGCCCTAGATGCAGCCGCCCAACCAGCAGCCGCCCAGCCAGCAGCGGCCCTACTTCCAGCAATCGAGTGGCAGGCAGAAGAACCACCTGTGGCAGCCCAACCTCCAGAAATAGAAGAACCTTCTTCGTCTAATTCGGAGACTTCTGTGAATTTGGTAAGATGAAACCAATTCATGCCACAATGTTTCTTTCTAAAAACACTAACTGTTTTATATACTACTTTCCATAGGGACCCAGGTCGGCACCTCAGCGACCATTCGCAGCAGCCGACGAGTCGGCTGCTGTTATACCAGCTGTCCGCCCTACTCGACAGACCTCATTGTTGCCCCCCTCAATGACAGCAGTTCGCCCAGAGGTAACATATATCTCGCCTGAATAATTTTGCATCTCCTTTGGAGTACTTATTGAAACTGTAAGACTTGCAGGGGCCTTCGGACTTAGCTATCCTATCGACTGTTCCGGTTCCAGCGGAGGCCCAAACTATATTCACCGAGGCCATTAACCATCCCCTTCCAGAATTAAGATCCGACCTCTTGGACAAACTCATTCAGACGGTTGGTGGCCTTCTTTTTTATACCCCGACGGAATCGCCAGCCGTCCCCATTCTGCATCGGCTGATGGAGAGACTTACTGAGCTCAAGACTGAAGTGTTAGTTATTGGACTCCTGTCAGCCGAAACTCCCCAGCCTGTCTTCGATCAAACAACACTGGAGAATTCTTTGGCTAAGACCCGAGAATCCCTTCAGCAAACTACTGGAAGGTTGGACGGTCTCCTTAGCACGAAGGCTCAAGTTGATGAATCCATTCAGAAAAAGGAGGCAGAATTGCAGGAGCTAAGGAAGGAACAGTCTATCCTGGATAATCAAATTACCAATGAGCAGCGTCTGTTTGAGAAGTATACAAAGAACGAGGCCGAATTGGATCAAGAGCTAAAAACCCAAGCTCGATCTCAATTCATCAAAAGATATCAGACGGCTGCTAATACCAGAAGGCTATCCAGGGATGAAGTCAAATGGACAAATATAAAAACTGCCCTTGGGGCACTTTTGTAATACTTCCCCCTCTGTAACATCATTTGACTTAGTAATATATTTTTCCTTCTTCTCTCAAAACAAGGATCACCTTCCAATTTCCAACTTTTGAGGAACCGAAACAAACTCCTCCCTTAAAAGAACAATGTTTCTCACATATTAAGAAACACACCAAATTCCAAGGCATATTTTGAAAACCAAAACACTTGAAGTGTTAACAAACATGGCGAACGACCGACCTCATGTTCCATCAAACAACTGGGAAGGTGTTCTTCAACCCTTCTTTGTAGGTAATCACCCTGTTGGAGGACATGCAGAAGACTTGTTACATATACTCAAGCAACTAGACTTCAAATTCCGATTCTCCCAACGAGGTAGAAGAACCATTCATCGCGTCATCCGCCTAATGGAAAAAATCATTGAGGGGTATGAAACTCTTCGTGACATCCTTAGCCGCATTCCTGACCTCCATCATCACATGGAATTGATTGAAAATCACACAGCAACCATACTTCCAGACCTTGGTTGGGATAATATATTTTCCAATCAACGAAAAGTCTTTTCAAGATTGCGTACCATTGTTGACCGTGAATATCAAGCCATAACAGACATGCAAGCACGTACCAATCAAGATTTAGACGAAATGCAAAACCAATGGGAGAGGTACCGACCAGATTTGGAAGATCTTATTGAAGAAGAACCAGAACTAATATCCACTCATTGGGATGAAAATTCTGATTCAGAGGCAGAAAATTTCTCACAAATACATGATGACTAACAGAAATGAACCTTTAAATAGGTTCGAACCCCATAAATGGGTTCTGAATAATATTTTGTTTCATAGAGTTTTGTTATCTGAAAAGGCAGGATAATACCTCTTCAGATATTTAGCATTAATACAATCATGTACTCTCTTACCTTCATGATTTACAATAATGAAAGCGCCATTCCCAATATCTTTTTGAATAATGTATGGTCCTTCCCAATTTGGTGACCACTTTCCCAATTGGTCAGTTTTCTTATATGTAGGAAGAATGGTCTTCCAAACTAGGTCTCCTTTTTGGAATGTCCTGTAAAAAACTTTCTTTCCGTAATTCCTTGCTCTGATTTCACTCTGTTTCATACTTTGACCTATTGCACGGAGTCGGTTAACATCCAACTCCTCCAACTGTTGCAACATAAGCTGTTGGTATTCTTTTGTAAGATCACCATCAGTAAATTCTGTCCGGCCAGACGATACTCGGATTTCGGCTGGTAAAACAGCATCTTGGCCAAAAGTGAGTTGGTACGGTGAGAACCCTGTGGCCGTATTTCTGGTATTCCTGTGTGCCCATAAAGCCCGAGACAGTAACAAATGCCACTTTCTTGGGTTCCCTTCAATCATCTTCTTTATAATCCCAATAATGATCTTATTTGCTGCTTCCGCTTGTCCATTGGCTTGGAGATAATAAGGTGACGAATGGTGTAATCGGACACCAAATTCTGCCAAGAAACTAGAGAACTTTTCCCCTGTGAAAACCAGGCCCTGGTCGGTTGTTATAGACTGAGGAATACCATATCTGTAAATAATTTGGTTCAAAACGAAGTCTATCACTTCTTTCTGATCCACATTTTTCAAAGCAACTGCTTCTACCCATTTGGTAAAGTAGTCAGTCGCGACCAATATGAAACAATGGTGTTTCGATGAAGCAGGATGTATCTTACCAATGATATCCATAACCCATGACTTAAAAGGCCATGGTTTTACCAAAGATTGCAATTCGGTTACTGGCAAATGGTTTAAATTTCCATGTCTCTGACATTCCTGGCAGCCTTTGGCAAATTGTATGCAATCTTCAAAAATCTTTGGCCAGAAAAAACCCAAACGATGAATGGCCCATCTCATATTTAGACCTGCCCGATGAGCTCCACATATCCCATTATGTACTTCTGTCATTACCTCTAGAGCTTCTTTAGACCCCAAACATTTTAAAAGTAAACCTTCAAATGATCTCTTATACAAAATTCCATTTATTAATTGAAAACGTAAAGCCTTCAATCGTATCGCAATTGAAACATTCGCACCTGGATTTTGTAAATACATGATAAGTTCTGTTCTCCAATCGGTCGCTGTTTCACTGGTATCTTTGTGCCCGACTGTAACTACGCAGTCGGGCTCCTGTCCGACGGTAACTACACAGTCGGGCCCCTGTCCGACAGTAACTACGCAGTCGGGCTCCTGTCCGACAGTCTCTTGTCCGACCATTCGATCACATATTTGGTCTGTCTTTCCTTCTATGTCCGACTTGACCTCCGAACACATATCCTCCAGAATTCCTTTACAGGCCCTTTGAGCCAACTCATCAGCACGTTGGTTTTCTTTCCTTGGAATGAACGCAATTATTACTTCTGAGATTTTTGTCAGTAACCGACCCACAATGTCCCTGTATCTGCGAAGATGAGGGTAATTGCAAACATATTGATTGTTTACCTGGTTGATTACTAGTTGAGAATCCCCTCTTATGATTACAGACTGGACCTTCCTGGCTATCAAAGCCTCCAAACCCAAAATTAAAGCTTCATATTCTGCCGAATTATGGGTCATGGCTTCCAATCGTAGTTGTAAGTTGATCTTTTGACCATCAGGTCCTTGCAAAAAGACCCCTGCTCCTGATTTGTTTCCAGAGGTGGAACCATCAAAGAACATCAACCATGTTCTGGTACTTATATAAGGCACACATCCGACCTGTAGATTATTCAGATATGACAAACAATTGAGTGGTCGGACACTATCACAAAAGGAGTATCCGACTTGTGAAAATTCTGCTAAAAAATCGGCCACTGCTTGTCCCTTGATTGCCTTCAAAGGGGAATGTTGGAGATCAAAATGAGCCAATTTGATGGCCCACTTCATGAGTCTGCCCTTCATAGTAGGTCTCTGTAAAATCAATTTGATGAGATCCACCTTTGATATGACTTCAATTCTTCTGGGCAGCAAATAATGCTCGAGTTTAGTGCAAGCGAAGACCAATGAATAACACATTTTTTCTGGCATAGTATAATTCAGTTCTGGTCCTGTAAGGGTTTTACTGAGATAGTAAATTGCCCTTTCCTTCCCGTCATCACCGTCCTGTGCCAATAAACAGCTAACCACTTCATGTGTATTTGCCAAATAAAGTTTGAGCGGCCGACCTTGTTTAGGAGGCATTAAGACTGGAGGGTGAACCAATGCCTGCTTGATAGCATCTAAAGCCGTCTGTTGGTCTGGACCCCATTCAAAAGCATTTTTTCCAGCTTTTAACAATTTAGTAATTGGTCTGACCTTGCCAGCAGCATTAGAGATGAAACGCCTCAAATAGTTCACCTTACCCAAAAGACTTTGGATTTCTTTAACCGTCTTGGGTGGCCGACTGTCAAGAATGGCTTTAGCCTTATTAGCATCGATTTCAATTCCTCTCTCATGAACTAAAAATCCTAAAAAGCTCCCAGCTGATATTCCAAAAGCACACTTGGTTGGATTCATCTTCAACTTGTACTTCTTCATTCTTTCGAATGCCTCTTCAAGATTTCTCAAATGTTCGTCAAAACTGGAGGATTTAACAATAACATCATCAATATAAACTTCCATAGATTTGCCAATTAAATCATGAAAGATTGAATTCATGGCTCTTTGGTAAGTTGCCCCTGCATTCTTTAACCCGAATGGCATGACTGTCCATTCATAAATACCTAAAGCCCCTGGGCACCTGAATGCTGTCTTAGGAATGTCTGCTTCTGCCAGAAATATTTGGTTATAACCTGCATAACCATCCATCAAACTAAGGACTTTATGCCCTGCTGCTGCATCTATCAACATGTCGGCCATAGGCATCACATATTCGTCCTTAGGGGTAGCTAGATTCAAATCCCTGAAATCGATGCATATCCTTATCTTACCATTTTTCTTGACCACTGGCACAATGTTAGCCAGCCACTCCGCATAACGGCAAGGCTGAATGAAACCCACTTTGAGAAGTTTTTGGATTTCTTCCTTGATTTGAGGCATCAGATCCGGGCTCATTCGCCTTGGGGGTTGTTTGTAAGGTTTGCAACCTTCCTTGATAGGCAATCGATGCTCTATTAAACTTCTTTTCAAACCAGGCATTTCTGAATAATCCCATGCTAAACAATCAATGTTGTTTCTAATAACTTCGAGCATCATTGTCTGTTGCTCTTTAGACAAATAACCACTTAGCCTGATCACTTTTGGAACCAATTCGGTTCCTAAATTAAACTCCAATAATGGGTCTTGTGATGAAGCTGTTGGTTCTGTTTTTTCTAATAAATCAGGCCAACGAAATTGTTAATCTTCTTGGAGGTGAACATCAAGAATCTCTTTACTATTTTATGCTTTATGTAATAACTGCTTTAAATAGAACCTATTAATAAGAGAACTACATACTTCTAAACTTGTATCATCCATAACAAACAAATTATACGGGAATGGGTGTGGCTTTATCATGAGCCATACAATAAAGTTGTTCTTTTAATAGAACATCGAGTTCTGGCCAGTGACTTTATAACCCTTGTTTGGGTATTCCCTGGCCATATATAACTGAGACATCGGAGCCAAATGACTGGAATAAAAAACTGACTCTTCAACTTGTTCTGACACATCGAATGGGTTGTCATTTGCTTCCATTTTGAAGACCTGATTTCCTTCCCAGAACATTAATTGTTGGTGCAGTGTTGATGGCACACATTGAGAGGCATGAATTCAGTCTCTTCCCAGCAAGAGAGAGTATGTAGTATCCGCGTCCACAATAAAGAAAATAGTGGAGATCTTTTTTGGTCCGACTTCAATTGTGGCAACCATCATACCTTCAGGCTTGGTCGGCTGCCCTGTAAAGCTTGTCATTTCGAATTCCACAGGAGACAGATCATGAATTCCTTTCCCTAGCTTCTTGAGAGTCTTCAATGGCATAACATTAAAGACTGCTCCATTATCCACAAAAACCTTTGTGATTGGTTTCCCGCAAATGTGAGCATTAACATACAGAGGTTTCAAATGGGAGATCGCACCCTCTGGAATAGGAGGAAACACTATCGAAGGTGTCTCCGACTGAGACTCGGAATCTGAAGTCTTTGCCCACTCTGTTTCCTCTAATTCATCATCTGCCAAGAATGCCCATAAAGGTTCGTCCATAGTATCATCTACCAGACTCGCCCACATCGGTTCATCTCTCATCTGATTAATCTCTGTCATTCGACAAGGGATTCGTGGCCCCAGACGAGATTTAACAGATCTCGAATTTTCCTCTGTAGTTACAATTTCTTCCTTTGTCTTATTCCGAGATCGAACCGTCAAAGATTCTATGCGGAATTCTTCAGGAGATGGATTGATGTTGATCCGTTCACAATGTTGGCATCTAAAACCTCTAATTATTTCATCTGATATTCCTTTACCTTTCCCCTGTCCCGACGAACTTCCTTTGGTATAATCTGAAGCGCCTAATCCGTCGTTCGGTTGCTTTCTTGAACAGACCCGACTGGACCGACTTTTTGGAGATTGAATGGCTGCTCCCTGCTCGTTGGTTGTTTGTTCTGTAAAGACTCTAATGGACTGATCTCCTGCCAAGTGGTCGGCTGCTTTTTGTTCGTCGGTTAGTTGTTTTGCTGAATGAACTCGTTTCCCATACTTCGCAGCATACCTGCGTTTGGCATTGCGAATCTGTGTATGATTCATACCTGGGAAACGAGGATCTATATCAACTGGTAAAGGCTTTTTATTTCGAGCCCAATTGTTCCCGACTGACCCTGTTTTTCTGGTCGGGTGGTCACGCACTAAAACCTTTTCTTTCACCTCCACATTAAAAGAACCGTCTGGATGGTCCCATTTTTCAGCGACTGGCTTTTCACAAACTTTGAGTCGTTCTTCCGGTCGGCCACTGTTTGGCTGACTTCTTCTTTTTGTTCCGGGGCTTGCCTGAGTTCGTTCCCCTGTTTGTCCACTATTGGCCGAATTTTTCGCTGTTCCCGAACTTGGCTGGATGTCAACCATTGCCGTTGTTACTTTCGGAAACGGTTGCTGGTCTACACCTAGAGTGATGTACTTGAGCCGACCTGTCTTGATGGCCTTTTGAATTTCCTTCCTGAAATGAGTACACTGACTTGTATTGTGTGTGAAAGAATTATGCCACTTACAATATGGTCTCCCTTTGATTTCTTCTTTAGTGGCCAATCTTTGCCCCTTTGGAATACGGATCTGGCCATCAGTCAACAGGATATCAAAGATTTCGTCAGCTTTCGAACTATCAAACGTCGGTTGATCCTTTCCTTCAGACCCTGGTACAGGCTTCAATTTGGGGCATACATAAGGTTTTCCTGAGAGGATTTCAGCTGCCATCTCTTCTGACTGATTAAAATCAAAGTCACACGTTTCTGTTCCCATACTCGCCATATGTTGGCCTCTATTACGCCTGTTATTCTGATCTTCCTCTCTGAACAAAGACTCTAAGCGCCTAGCCTTAGATGCAAGACTTGCCAAATCCTCAACATCCAGTGCAGTGAGTGCCTTTCTTAAGCGAGTATGCATATTCCGGACCACTAAATTGGTCATCTCTTTCTCACTGATTACCGTAGGACATCGCCCTTTCATCAATCGCACCCTTTCTATAAACTGTGAAGCAGATTCTTCTGGATACTGTCTCAATTCTAGTAAATCAGTTAAAGAAACAATTGGTAAAGGATTGAAGAATCTGGCATGAAATGCCATCTCCAGTCCTTCCCACGTCTGAATTTGTCCAGGAGGCAGACTTGCGAACCACGAAAACGCTGTTCTAGTAAGAGATAAACCAAACAGTTGCAACTTATAAAAAGGGTTATTGCCAACTTCTCCCAATTGTGCTGTGAACCGACCAACATGTTCTATGGTGGAAGATCCGTCCTTCCCTGAAAATGCATGAAAATCGGGTGGTCGATAATTCCTTGGGAGGGGGTGTTCATTAATGATCCTTTCTGGGAAAGGTCTCTGATATGCAGGGCGGTTAGCCATCTGAGGAGTTAGCCCAAACTGATCCCTTAATATATGTGCGATCTCATCAGGATCTACATGAAAGCGTTGATGATCAGGAACATGGAAAGGATCCTGCACAGGAATATGAATAGGATCATGTATATATCCTCCAGGCCTATCCTCCCTTGTATTGTTCGGCTGCGGACTGGAAACCCTTGGTCCCAGCGGAACAGTGTTTGGAAAAGTCAGAGGAGATTTTCCCCTATCCGTTCGGTTGGGATTTGTGGCACTTGGAAATGCACTATCCACGAATGATGGCCCTGCGAAATTTGCCTGTAGTCTGGATGGTGATACTCCTGGTGGAGTTTGAGTGGGTTGAAGACTAACCCTCGACAGTGCTTGATCCAACATGTTCTGTATTAGATTTTGTTGTTCACGCAACATGTTCGTTTGTTGCTCACGCAACATATTCTGCATAACCAAAGTTTGCTGGTTGTTCATTTGTTGAACATAAGACCTCCAATCAGTTGGTGGTTGTGGGATTTCCCCGGCATTTGGCACAACAGGTGGTGGAACGGATTCTCCCGCCGGTGCCGAAGATGATTGAGGTTGTGAACCTGCCATATGGACCCTTCCGATGATACGGCCGGATCTAAGACGTATGAAATTATCGCCGGAATTGGAATGAGCAATTTTGTCTTGCTCCCACTGTGGTCGCCAATTTGTTGATGTATTTTTTCAACAAAAATAAAGTAAAATTCAAAGATATAGAAAATATCCTTAAACTTGATTAATTAGTGCCTGAGATTAGGAATCTCTAAACACTGTATGGTACAGAAAATAAACTGGAAAATAAAAGACTGAAATTTAAAGTGGTGATCCCCAAATCTGACTTTGCTTTGTTGAAGTTGATTGAAGATACCCTGCCAAATGATGATTCAAACCCTTAAATATTCTCTGGGAAACTGTACTGAAAACCGTCGCCCGAACGGTTACAACGTCTCCTTTCCAACCGTCTTCCAACCCTTCTCCTGCTGACACGTGTCCTCAGCGGACCAAAATTGTCACTATATTTCACTCTTTGAGCCGACCACAGACCTTCCGCCCTTTTGGCCCGACTGCCAATCTACAACCGTATTGGTCCGACTGCCAATCCTCCCGACTTGCAAACCATCTGACTTGTTTGGATTAGCTACAGACATCCCGACTAACAAACCATCCGACTTGTTGGTCCCGCCGCAGAGTTCCGACCTGAGAACTTCCCAACCTGTCCGACCTGAGGACTTTCCGCCCTGAGGACTTTTCGACCTGCGGACTTTCCGACCTGAGGACCTCCCGACCTGCGGACTTCCCGTCCTGATGACTTTCCGTCTTGAGGACCTCCCGACCTGAGGACCTTCCGACCTGAGATCTTTCCGTCCTGAGGACTTTCCGTCTTGAGGACCTCCCGACCTGAAGACCTTCCGACCTGAGGTCTTTCCGTCCTGAGGACTTTTCGTCTTGAGGACCTCCCGACTTGAAGACCTTCCGACCTGAGGTCTTTCCGTCCTGTATTTTCCTTAGAAATAAACCTATTTTCCTTGATTTCCTCACGGTGTCCTTCAGCCAGTTCAATCAACTCTATTGCCAGGCCCATTTTTCTTTTACCTTGGGCTTTTTAACCTAATTCTAAATTTCATACGTAACAGTATTATACAAACAAATGAAAGTTTTATAGCTTAAAATAATACATAATATACGAATATATATTTACTTCCAAAAGCAATAGTTTCAAAATCTATCAAAAGGTACCCAACATTAATTGGCTTGTAGGAAAAGAACCAATCTCTCTCTTTTTTGTTTTTTTTTTTTTTTTTTTTGTGGTAACAGATATGATACGTGCAACTAAGTACTCAAGTGATAAAAAAAATGTATAGAGTATGTCAGAGCATTCTTATTATAAGATGAGAAGTCAATAGTATTTAAAAAAGAAAAAAAAAAAATCGTCTTACCATAAACTTTTCAATACTGTATTTCAACCCACACAAAACCAATTTGTTACGAAGTCAGCCGCACAAAAAATCATTACTCCAAAACTAATGTAATTTTTTTTTTTAAGAAAATACAATTTACATAGTTTAACAAGATACAACCGATTCGAGATTTTTGCAACCTCGCAAATCTAGCGATGGATAATTCAAGCCTTTTGAATCCATCGAAGTGATGTTCAAATGAGTATGATCCCATCTTAACCAATGGAAAATCAATATGATTGTTGCTAACTACGAATTTGTTGCGCCTATAGTTATTTATATTAGTGAGGATTTGGGAAAGAAGAATTACTTCAAAGTGATGTTGGAAATTATGAGGAACTAAATCTAAAGACAATGATTTGTCGCATTAAATAATTGAAATAAGAAAATAAAGTAAATTAACCTCATTCCATTAGCATAAAAGGGATCTCAAATTGATTCAAGTTATTGTGTTATGCAAGCCTGTTAGGCGACCTCTCCTGAGAAAACCAGTAAGTTTATGCCGTTAATTTTATGATAAGATATAAAAATAATGAATGTTCTGTCTAGACTTGGGATCACAAACCTAACATATTTAAACCTTATTAATAATTGGCCTCATTACCAAATTAATAATCACCAGGTCTCTACATAGGAAGGCCGCACTTACGAAATATATTTAAATTCAATAAATTTAATAGATCACACTATCAAAAAAAAGTTTTCTGCTACAGTCGGAAATTCGTAACAAAAAGCCAATTTTCGTGCAATATGCGTATTTGTTACGCATTAGTGACGAGTTTTATCCGTAATGTGTACTCGCGAAACGAATGTTTTTTGCCACGCACATTTTCGTAACCACTACTCTTGGTCAACGATCCTTATGGCAAACTTTTTGTTACGATATTCGTTACAAATTTTTCCTCATAATAAAAAGTCGAGCTTCCCACGCGTGTGCTAGGTCTTTTAGTCACGATATTTGTTACAACAATGCCTCGCGTTACCAAAACATGTTAGCCTGATCCCTTGTCAGAGTACGGTTTTTGTAACGATTTGTTGTTACGTTATTGAAGCCGTAATAAACAATATATTCTCCTATGGTGACGAAACCGGCTGTAACAAAAAAATCCCTTCATATTTGTTACGTCGAAAAACAACTTTTCGTTACAACATTTCATTTTTTTTGTTACGTCATTTACTTTTTTGTTACGTCATTGAACCCTTACCAAAAATACCCATTCTTATGGTCACAGAACCGGTTGTAACAACAAACACCAAAACAAACATTTTGTTACGTCATTTCTCATTTTTGTTACGAAAAAATAGCGTCTCATAAAAACGAGTTGTTGTGGAACAGTTGAATTTGAGCGTAACAAATAAACCTGTTGTGATCTTTCTTATACAACCATGCTATAAATATTACAATCGGCCATAATTGTAAACAATAAACAGTATAAGGAAATCCCAACATAGGATACTAACATAACAATATTTACTAGTCGATGTCCTCCAGCAAACAACAAAGTAAATTAACCAATCGAACAAGGCTAGCAACATCTCCACTTCGACATTATGTTCCATCAAACACAAGCATTTCAAACATCCAACCTAGTAATAAGCAAGTGGGGAGATCCATCAATCCATAGCAACAATTCTTACCACACAAAATATACATCCAAATGTCTATGCATCTATTCCATAGGTATTTCACATATCCATAAGAACCTACCATCCAAACACATCCACAACATGCAATTGATAATGCAAATAGAGATAAAACATAAAAGAACCGGTCGATATGCTTCAGGGGTGGCGCATGAGCTGCAATTACAAACAAAATAAGGTTTAGTTTAAGTAATAATTATTGTATTTACGAAGCCATACGTAAAAGTTGTGAAAGTCGATCCATACATCCTTATAGTTCCACTCAATAGGATCTTCATCGACCACCTCGCAAAAGGTAGTCGCGCCAGCAATTGTCGGCAAAATAAGGGGTGTGTCCGGGACTGCGGTAGATGTAACAAAAACCTTGACCAGGGAAAGTGTGTCACCTACAAAATTCACAAGAGCAATTTAAAAATATGTAGTTCACCGTATATATCAACACATTAAACTGTACGTAAAACATGTCATAAATTATTTGAAGTGTATATTTCCCAACTTATATACCACGAGTATGTACATTCGGACATGTACTACGATACATGATATTTGACCCATTAATTAGGCACCAAACTACACTACTTTCTAATTTTCAATTCGTTTGCAACTCGAACTATAAACCAGTCATCCACAAATAAAACCTACGTAAAGCAGTTGATCATGTACAATATTAAAATAATAATTTCAATAATTAATAATTCCTTACGGTTACCCCCAAACCCGGGCTGCTCCATGTATGTGTTTTAGTATCATGCCATTGAAGATTAATTATCATTTATGCGCTAAATATAAGCAGACCCCCACAGATGAGTTAGTGATCTTCATCACATAAAAACCTGTTGTGTGCAGGTCGGGACTACACAAATAGTCAATAATAAAACATCCACTCATCGGTGTTGGGACGTAGTGTGCAACTAAATAGTATAATAACAACATAGCCATAAACAATGTCATGTCAGCAATGAAAAATATAAGATCAACATAGAATCAGCATTACACCAACATAGCCACTATCCCTACAATAACAGCCTATATATACACAATACTTTAACTGCCACATATGTCAAATTAAAGATGCCCATACTTAATAAAACCATAATCAATTGCACTATGAGACTTGTATGGTCACAAAATCGACAATGCGGTATGAACATCATATTGAAGGATTCAAAAGAATAAAATTAAGGCACCATGCCACGAACCTGGTGCAGGGGGGCTGAGCAGAAGTCCCTCAGCAACAACTTTCTTCTCTCTGGTACGAGATAATATAAGCACACGGGTGCCAACCTACAATATAGATTACAGAAGAGTTGGAAGCATACAGGTTGGAGATGAAGGTTAGCCTAAAGTTGACACTTAGTTAACATTAGGGTTTCACAAAATCATACCGTCATAGATGATTTAGAGACGGGCCTAAGAAGCTTAGAGACCGTATCAATACGAACTGTGGCCTATGAAAAATAAACGGATCGTACTGAATTTTTTAGCCATTCAAAGCTCGTGGGATGCAATTAAAGAAAGTATGAATATTAAGAATACTTACAGATGGGCCACTAATTGCTCCGGAGTTTCTGTGCATGAATGCATACACATTAGCTTTGATGGTTTTGAACTCAGCCATCATTTCCTTGAACTCTGCAAATCCGCTCTGCATTTCTTCCCACCCTTGCTGGAATGCTATAGTATCTGTTAAACCAGTTGCCTCACTGCGGGGATGAGCTGAACTGGCGGCACTGTCAACCTTTGAGCATTTTTTGGTCTTTCCCCCAAGAGCCCGTTGGTAAAGAGTCTCCCGAACAGCCGGAGTCTGCCCTTCCGGCGGAATTTTGTTTAGCTCATTCTGCAAATATGTCTACAACAAAAGAATCAACTGAGGCCGACCTTGCACGTATAGTTATAGAGGTAGTTAATGTCTAAATTGTATTAACATAGGAAATGAATTTATTATACCAATATCTCTTCAGTTTTTTGATTGTCTGTTCCCTTGCCTTGTGTCCGACTGGATATCCATATCTCTAAACTGTCGGGGTCCTTCCCCTTCGCCTTGATCTGCATCAACACAAGGCCTTGCGTCATTGAAAAACCCATCAACTATACAAAAGGAAAACGTATGGATAGAGCATAACATAGAAACAAAGAAATTTGGACTGATTTCTTAATTGTAATAAAAGGTACCTCCTCAGTGAGAGTCGTGAAGGACTTCCGCCCAGTACGATGCGGGAAGCTTCTTTTCTGTACGTTAGATGCATTTTTCTTGGATTGAAGCTACATATATACGAATTATATATATCTCAAAGAAGACTCTGCCAATATAATATTCAAATTATTTTTCATCTCTATTCCATACCTTAACTTTTTTGTCCTGCCAGTACTCGACCAACTTCGGCCATTGATCGGCCACAATCCTGCTTGAAGGAACCTTCTTCAATGCTTCGTTGTCATCCTGGATTGGGTTGCAGTAAGTTGATTTGATGCTGTATTTCCAATGCCTCCAAACCTCCCGTAAGTCAGCCAAGACCACTTTCTCTGCTGAGTTTGGTAAATCCGTTGTTGCTCTGGTAAGACATGCGGCGTGGTTATCGCCCCGTCCAAAAAAGATAGTATGAGAGTAAATAGAACTCTAAAAAAATTGAAGGAATTTATAATTAACGAAGGTTACATCACCTGAACCTCCATCCATGCACCCTGTCTCTTTGTCTCCGGTATTTCGGCAAACGTCGGGTAATGCAGAGGAAGTCGAGCTCCATTGCGCGCAATCACCCCAATAGCGGTCTTATACTCGTTTACGTCAGGTCCAACAATGCTTTTGCCATCCGGCGATGTAAATACAAGCATCTTGTGATCTTTTCCCTATCCATATGGCATTCTCGCTACCCCCTTCCCTGTTTCTTCTTCGAGGAACCAACTAATACAAAAAAGATATTACATGTTATTATAAGGAGCGTATGTACCACTTTTGTCTTTAGTTAATGCAAGATATAAACTGTCAATGATGATTTCCAAACCGCCATATGATGTTATCCCATCCAAGTGTGCCATATCGCCCGCCTCTGTGTCTTCCATGGCCATAAGGTCGGGCCCCAATTCCCCACCCAGGAACGGCATGTCACTCTCCGCAGTCTCCATGTCTTGCGTCGGTGGGATTGTCTCGTCATCTACTTGTATGTGGGGTATTGTCTCATCCTCATCCTGCATGGCTACATTTGGCTCAAGGGAAGCTGAGATATCCCTAGCATTATGTTCCTGTTGGGTTTAATACTGTCAGCACATTACGGACTTATGTCAGTGACAGTTAAGAACCAAGTGACGCAAAAGAACAACATTACCTCTGCAGGCCCCTGCAAATCCTGACGGACTGCCCATCGAGCGGACGATGTCATTGATTTGGTGGGAGCATGAATATTGCCCTCTTTCTCCCACTCTGATATGATGGAGCGAACTTGCCGGAGCAATGGTGAGACCCGCGTTCCCTTTCGTTTTGTCATTTCTTTTGCCGTTTTTCGCACAGGTGATGGGTTCCTGCTAGCTACATTAGTTCCATCTACGGGGCTGTTGCCTGCGGATGCCCTGGTAACACGTCTTACAGGTGAGCCAGTCGGATCTTGGGACCCTCCTACGGTACCTCGTTGAGTTTTTGCCATAACCTGCAACATATAAGCATTAGGGAGTTGTGAGAAATAACAAAAAAGTCACAACATAATAAAACAAACAATGCATGTAGCTGACGAAGAACATACAACGATAGAAAACAGAGTTGATGAAACGAGACTATCCACGCAAACTTGTTACCTTAGGCGTACTTGAACTGATACACCCTTACGAAAAAAGTACCACATGTTGAGATGTGAAATTTATTCTGACCCTGGAGCTCAAAAAGGAAGTGTGGTTGTCACACCGTCAAAATGGGGGCGTTCACTAAGTAATATTTACAAACAGTCAAAAATGCCCGCTATCTTCCTTCACCACTAAGCATATTCATCTTTGGAGGTTTCCTCCGAATGCCGAGTTGAAATCTCTACATTGTCAATCTGTGTTGTTCTATCAAGAAGTTGGCCCTCAACGTCTTCCCTTAGCCAATAGTCGGCAGCTTCTCTGGCGTTGCCTCAGTCATCTAAAGCGAACCTATTACTGAATCTATGATCGATTGTACTATATACATCATATGTGTCCCGCCAAGTCACCGGAAAAACAACACTCCAGTCCTCTTGAACCGGGTCTGCAATGTACCAAACTTGATTGGCTTTGGTTGCCAGGACAAATGGCTCATCAGTGGGCAAGTTCTTCGGGTACATCACATGATTGAAGTTCACAAGCTTGTACTTGAACTCATCTTCTTTAACACCTCTCTCCGGATCCACCCAATCACATTTTAAAAGAAGGTACTTCTGTAGATTGTCATAGTACACCTCTACAATGTATGTAACAATCCCGTAATATGCCACAGAACCTTCTCGTGGGTTATGGTCCCTAGGAGAGGCGTAACTTACTGTATCTGCTGTAACCATAACACTTGCACATTGTGTCCTCTTTCCCGCATCCCGATCTTTAACCCGATAACGTATTCCAGAAACAATGCACGAAGAGTACCGTGTTGCACTACACGATGGTCCACGGGCCAATGCACGTATCCAATCCAAGATTGGGCAAACATCGTTATGAGTTGGATCATCTACCTACATTTGACGTAAAGTAGTTGATGTTTAGATTCTTGGTTTCAATATTGTTTTTGGGGCGTTCCCGTGTAGGGTTACTGGTAGAGGATACTCACGTATGATTGAAACCATTACGCAAATTGTTCGTTGTGTTGGCGCTGCACCTCACGTGGAGGTGTGCGACCTCGACTGGACCTAATACTATCAACGTGAATCCTACAATGCAAAAAGAGAATTGGAATATATTGAACATCAATAAAGAATGCATACAAGTATTGTGAAGTTGAGGTGAAGTAACCTTCGTATCGGACTTATTGCATCTACATTTCCTAGGATGTAACCATGAATCTGACGCATCGTATTGTAATCAAGGTTAAACCTAGAAGCAAATAATCCTTTCTCGTGTTGTGTCCCTTCTTCATCACCTTGAACACCCCGGTTCTCTTTGGACTCTATGTCCCCAAGATATCTTGAGCAGAAGGTCACGCACTCTTCCATAAGGTATCCACGTGCAATAGAACCCTCAGGTTGGGCCCGATTCCGCACGTACCTCTTCAGAGTACCAAGGTACCTCTCAATCGGATACATCCACCGGTACTGCACTGAGCCGTTGACTATTGCCTCCTCAGCCAAGTGGATTGGCAGATGCTCCATCACATCGAAGAATGAAGGTGGGAATAGCTTTTCAAGGTGGCATAATGTCAACGAAACTCTTTCTTGTATTCGCTCCAGCTCACGAACTGTGTTGCTAGTTGAGCACACAGAATTGAAGAAGTTACAAAGTTCAATCAACACGAGCACAACATTCTTGGGAAGACACCTATAAGAAGTGATGAAGTGGCACCTTTAATTATGGTAAGACGGAGCGTGAATTGGGTTATCAAATATAATTGTGTTACAAGGGTATACCGTCGGGCTGCAATAGGAAGAAGTCGTTGCATAAGAATGTGGCAGCCGTGGCTCTTAAGACCCCATAGTTGTTGTTGTACCCTAACACGACGCGATAAGTTCGAACTGAATCCATAAGGTGGTCGTAGATCCTTCAACACAGATAGGAAGATTCATTTTTTTGGGTTACTCATAGTGTACATAGCAGCAGGCAAGTATATAGAACCCTTCGAGCCGGAGACCGGGTGCAAAGAAGTGCGTATTTGCAGTAACTGCAAGTCTTTCCTTGTGTTGAGATTATCCTTTTTTTTTTTCCTTTAGTCCCCAACAATGTATACAATACATTCTCACACACATTTTTTTCAATGTGCATCAAGTCGAGGTTGTGACGTACTTCGTTCTCGGCCCAATAAGGGAGCTCGAACAGAATGCTCTTTTTTTTCCATGTACGTTGGTTCACATCAACCTCCCGGATACGCTTTCGGGATCTTTGTGCAACAAGCTTCTGAAGAAGATCAACCTTACGGTACTCAGTTCGCACATCCTGAAGCTGCTGGAGCAGTTCATTGGAAGTCAAGCGAGACGGCTTTGTCTCAAAGTCCATCATACCGTCAAATGCATGTTTATCATAGCGCATTCTATGCCCACTCGGTAGGAACCTTCGATGCCCACAGTAGCTATATTTGTGGCCATTTTTTAGATACCTGGAATGAGTTTTCACACCAAAAATAGGACATGCATTCGTCCCACGAGTTGGCCACCCTGACAACATACCATAACCTGGAAAATCACTGATGGTCCACAACAACGCAACTTGCATTTGGAAGTCCTCCTTGCTTCTTGCATCGTATGTCCGAACACCGTCATACCAAAGCTCCTTCAACTCATCCATCAGAGGTTGAAGGAAGACGTCGATCCGATCCCCCGGGCCTTGCGGACCATCTTTAATTGTAGATAGGATGAACGATGGTTGCTTCATGCATAGCCATGGTGGTAGATTATATATCACAAGTACTACGGGCCAAATGTTGTAGCTGACGCTCATATTTCCAAAGGGGTTGAAACCGTCGGTGGCCAACCCAAGGCATACGTTGCGAATATCCTCAGCAAACATGGGGTACCGATGATCAAACCCCTTCCACGCAGGAGTATCTGCTGGGTGACGCATCTTGCCATCATCGACACGCCCTTTGGCATGCCATCGCATAGATGATGCAGTTTTGGAAGATAAGAACCATCTCCGTAATCGGGGAACCAACGGAAAGTACCTCAACTTCTTCACGGGAGATCTATCTTTACCCTGTGTGAATCTTTTTCCCCCACACACAACACAAGCATCACGGTGAACATCTTCCCCGATAAACAACATGCAATTGTTGATGCATGTATGGATAGTCTTACATGTGAACCCCATGTCCTTCGTGATCTTTTTAGCCTCGTAGAAGTTCTTCGGGAGGACAACATCATCTGGAAGTGCATCCCTTAACAACTCTAACAACATGTCAATAGATTTTTAGACCAGTGGCACAAAACCTTCAAGTGCAAAAGGCGAGCGATAAACGAGAGTCTCCTCATTTTTTGCACCCTGGTATAAGCTCCTTCTCTACATCTTCTAACATTTTTCGGTACCCCTTATTGTCATGATGTATATGGTCATCCTCTTTATCATTAAGAGGTTCGGTGTTACTGGGCCCCTGCCCGGTGTCCTCAGTTGTTGCGCACTCTTGCAACAGAAGATCTAGTTAATCCTCCCAACGCATTGGAACATTGTCTTCTGCAGCCGCATAGTTCACCTCTCCTTCCCCATGACAAATCCAGACCTTGTAGGATTGGTCGAATCCATAGCGAATACAATGGAGCAAGATATCCCTACGAGATTTTGTTATGCGATTGCCACAGGATGTACAGGGACAATAGATGGAAGTATCAGAGTTCCTATCTTTGAACGCAAAATCTAAGAAAACCTTGACCCCATCCAAATATTGAGCCGAGATATGGTTCGCATCGTCTATCCAACTCCTATCCATCTAAAAAGGCAATGTACATGTGATTCCATCAGCAAAATATGCATTCAAACTTGTATTGTTTAAGTCTTGATACGGGCGTGCACCCTCAATTTAAAAGAACAAAGTTATAGCATCGGCTTTAATAAACCACATTTTTGTACCTATAAGTCCATGTATTGCACTTATAAGTAAAACATAACATTCATGACAACATTAAGGCCCATGGTTTAAAATCACCCATTATCTCCACTTTACTTTAGAACCTTTTATTGATGCCATTTAATGAGAATTGAATGATTTCTACGTTTCGCCAAAAATTCTGAGCGTCATCTCTAAATACTAGAGCAGCAAGCATTATCCATACCCTACTTGTGTCAAGAAAAATTTCTAACTATTCTAAATTTTTCCTTGCCCTTTTGTACGAATATGAAAAAAATCCTCAAATCTGATGTCCAAAGAATATTTCAGATATGTGGGAATGCACACAACACTTAACGACACCACCACTCGAGAAAACATAGAACACTTAGAAGCTTTGCACTATGGAAATGCATTAAAAAGAAATCCGACCTTCCGTTAAACTCAAGTCTGCTTATCCTGAATTCACACTGCACGTCTTTGTCTCCACAATTTAATATCCTGTAAAAAAACACAAGTTAAATATGCACTCATTTTCAGTAAAAATAGCACAAATGGTGTTGCTTCCGACAAATCGACGCATACAACCACGTAACCAAAAAAATGGTGTTGCTTCTGACAAAGGAGCCAATACTTAGAGTGTAGATATGATATCATATTAATATTATGCAACATATGTATGTATTATTATCTAACAATATATGCATCTGAATCCGTATATATTATGCTGTAGAATCCAATGAAACTTACTTAAATATCCACACATAATAACATAATTCAAAGTTGTTTTGGAAAGAAGCACTCTATATTGGATAGTATTGGTAGATCATTTTTGTACTTCATTGCAATTATTGCAGGATGAAAAGATAAAATTAGTGAAAGTCTTAGGAGGGTACACCAATAAATAAATAAATAAATAAAATTCACAAAATCATCAAATCATATAGTGTATTTATTAACTTTGCTTCTGTGTGCACTTTGGTTTCTTTTTTTTTTAAAAAATCTTGTTGCATCATATAATCTATACTAAAATAATCCTCTTCCCTTTATTTAATTATCACATCCGACACCTATTTTCTATTCAAGACATAATATCCAAAAAACCTTTTTCCATTCGAAAAATTTCAAATTCAAAAAATCCACAACACAAGCACCCTTTCCCAGATATTCCAAAAAGCAGCCGTCATATCTTCATGAAAATTGAAACAGAACCATACACCATTGGAATTTCGCCTATATATATCATAGTGTAGGATGCCCAAATTCCATAAACCAAACAACACAAAACATCACACTTAACTTAATCAATAAATTCACTTGGCACAATTGTATACAATTACATTTAACAATGTAAAAAATTCAAAAGTGCTGCACTTTGCTGGGTAAATGAATTTTATCTGTGTTACAAACACATCACCAACATGGTGGATCACACAGTACCAGAGTTTGCTTCTAACAAAAAAACAGACTTCCAAATATATGACTCAATGTGTAAAAATATACAAAAGCATATTTTAAATCTAACAGAAGGAGCTTCAAAATCAAACCTAGAGGACATTCTACAATGTAAAATACTACAAATCTTTCAAACTTATCGGCCATGGCGAGGAAGGAAAGCAAGACAAGAAGAAATAAGAGATGGGAGAAGCTAGAGAAACCACCTACCTGATGGGTCGACGCCGGAGACGTGTTCCAAAAGCCCTCACTTCAACGGGACACTGCGGCGGGGAGAAATCGACCAGCGACCAAGGCAGATGAAACTGCAAACGGAAGAAAAATCAATTGTATACAAATATGAGAAAAATGTTATTATATTATCGATTTTTAACCTAGAGGGGCGCCGGCGGCTGAGCAAGTTTGCAGAAGAGAAGAAGAAGATGAAGAAGGATTTTACTTCGCGTTGGAGAAGAAAGGGGGAGGGTGGCGGGTGTGGGTACGGTTTACTAATTAGATATTTATTATATATATTTTATTCTTAAAATTTTTTATAAATATAATTAATTAATAATAAATCTTTATTTATATTTATTTTACATTCAATTTGTTACAAATACCTTTTCAATAGAGGGGGAGGGCGGCTGGTAGGAAGTGCAATATGTTTTTACTTATTTATTATATATTGTAATAAATTATATATATATAATTAATTAAATATAAATTTTTATTTATATTTATTTTACATTCAATTTATTATAAAAATCATTTTCAATATTTGGAGTTTGATTATTTTTTTAATTTTTAATTTTTTATTAAAAAAATATAAAAATACATTTCCATTTGTTACAGAATAAAGTCGTAATTATTGTATTTACGATATTTTTTGCCATATTTGTATTTTTTACGAAACATTTATCGTAATAACTAAAAAAAGACGTTGACTAATAAAAATTACTTTTGTCACGATAAAATTCATAACAGAAACCACTTTTTATTACGACGATATTGTTACGAATCTTCCTTCCGTAATGAAAGCCTCTTTTTTTTGGTAGTGTCATTTAATACAAACTTAATCTGAATATTGAATACTTAAAACTGAACATTGAATACTGAACATCGAATATTGAATATTGACCACTGCAATCTAAGCCAAAATAACTTCAATAGCATTTGAACATTACTAATTAGCTCCCCTAAATCAAAATATCATAATTTGGTTCCACTTTTATATTTATGTATATATTTTCCCAATTCTAACACAGTCTTGGAACAAATTTAAACACTGAAAATAGAATCAATATGATTCATTTGGGTTATATAGATCTTAACTCGACATTAAGAATAGATAAATCTACTCGTTTTACATTGGAAAGCACTACTGATAAAATGTAGTTGTTTGAAAGTTAAAAGAAGCCAGCATGATGATTATAAATAAAAACATTCCAGAAATATTTACGGGTACTATGCCTAAACTTTGAATGTCAAAGAGTTCTTTGAGCATATTGAGAAGTTTGTTGGAAGTAAAAAACAAAGAAATTAGTACACTTCCATTAAAACTTACTTTTGTTTGTCCTGAAATTAATATAATTTCATATCATAGGCACACTTGATGGGTGGATTTTGGTGCAAAAACTCACATTAGTGTCTTTATGCAATATTGTCTTTATTATCGAAAATCAATTGATAGTGAAATATACATCTATATAGGTGATGACAAGAAATTTGAAGTTGTAGTTATTGAAAAATTTAGATTATTATTAAGTACCGATTATTATTTGGATTTGGATGAGACATTTTGTTGGTATCGTCATTAGACAAAATTTTGTTCAATTTCGATGTTGAACAAACTTGGTTATTATTGTTCATTCAAGAATTCAAAATAGGTTGAAACTAGTACCTTATTTGATAATAATATTGTCATTTGCTTAATTGTGTGGCTTCATATCATGAATTGATTATTGAACATATTCATACAATTTCCATGATAGCAGGTCCACTTAATTGTGTGGCTTCATATCATGAATTGATTATTGAACATATTCATACAACTTCTATAATGAGCATGTTCCTCGTATGAAAATGGAACCAAATTATGATATTTTGGTTTAGGGGAGCTAATTAGTAATGTTCAAATGCTATTGAAGTTATTTTGGTTTAAACTGCACTGATCAATATTCAATATTCAGTATTTGATGTTCAGTATTCAGTATCCAATATTAAATTATTTTGAATTAAAGTTAAGGTGGATCAATTGGAAATAAACATGTTAAGATTACATTACATGAAATTTCCACGTTGTGCATCCACACTTGTTCGAATCTTAAGTTATATTAATGTATTGATCATTGACGGTCTAATTCCGATAAATCAAGTAATGAAAGCTTTGATCCGACATTAATGTGATTGAAAATAAAATTTGTAAAATGCACTAAAACATCTTATAGCAAAAATTTTTTATGAGCTCATAAGGTTATATGATACACATTTACCAAGTGGGAGACTTTTGGTAGACTATCAGTCAGGTTAAGTATATATTAAGTGATCTATTAATTTTATTTGATTAAATGTATTTAGTAAGTGCAAGCTTCCTATATGCAGAAATCCGATAAATTATTAATTGGGTGATGATGCAAATTAATAATAATGTATAAATATGTTAGGGTTGTGATCTAAAATTTAGACGGAATATCTATTTTTTAAGAAGAATTGTGTGATAGACTTGAAAAACACAATACCCTCAATCAATTCATAAATCCCTAATGGAATCTGGTTAAATTTATTTATTTTATTTTATTCTCAATTATTTTAATACGAAAAATGTTGCGCTTAGAATTTAACTCGTCATAATTTCCACTATTTCATATCTACCATGAGAGTTATTCTTCTTTCCCAAAAACTCACTAATAGCGCTAACGATAGCCGCAACAACTTCGTAGTTAGCAACTATCATATTGATTTTCCATTGGTTAAAATGGAATCATACTCATTTGAACATCACTTCGATGGATTCAAAATGGTTGAATTTTCCCTTGCTAGAATTGCGAGGTTGCAAAAATCTCGAATCGGTTGTATCTTCTTAAACTATGTAAATTGTAGTTTCTTAAAAAATATTACATTAGTTTTGGAGTAATGATCATTTGTTGCACGCGTGTCATACAGCTTCAAAATAAAGTATCAGTTCCTACACCACAAAAAATTTGCAAAATGCAGTAGTTCGGTGAGTAGGGTCGTCTCCGCAAAGAGCATAAATGATTTGAACACTCAGTTGAATATAATTATACTAATATATATATAATGGGGGGTTTTGATTATCGAACTAAATAAAGAGAAAATAAATCCGTTCAACTAAATAAAATAAAATAAAATGTAAGGTGGATTACAAAAGATGATTAAACTCTAGCATAGACATGAATTTTCTGTTCGGGATATAAATTTTGTTCATCGACTTAAAATCAAGTTCATTGACTAGTTGGATATATTGGTTATAGTTGATCTACACGCGTTCACAACCAACATTTCCTAACTTTGTCGATAGGTAAGGTACAACCGTTAGCTATTTCCCTAATCGAGTGAGAATCCTAAGTACAACCATAGTTTTACTGATTCGACAACTTTAAGTACTAGAAAGACCCAATTCAATATAAAAAAATTCCTACGCGGATGTGTTTAAAATTGATTATTATTCTTTCCTAGAGTATTCCTCTAAGTTGCTACACCAATTGAAAAATTACACAATTACGTGTGTCAATCTCCAATTTAGCTATGAAATCTCAAATCAATATGTGCACAATAATCAATTTAAGATTTCTAAACTTATAAATTAGAAGAATTAGAAATACCCGATATCGATGAACACCAAATTAAACAAAATTAAATCTCACAAATTCAATCCCAAACATCAATTTACACCTATGCTAGAAATGAAATTACTCGAAATTCATAGAAATTGAAAACACAAAACAAATAAAGAAGTTCATCATTCCTTCAATTTTGAAATCGAAAAAGAAGAAGAATGCCCCAAAAAATCGTCTACAATCCTCTTCCAAGTTCTCCTATCTTCCGTGCTCTTCTTTCTCCCTTATTCCTT
Source organism: Andrographis paniculata (assembly GCF_009805555.1). Classification (NCBI taxonomy): domain Eukaryota; kingdom Viridiplantae; phylum Streptophyta; class Magnoliopsida; order Lamiales; family Acanthaceae; genus Andrographis; species Andrographis paniculata. Next base: position 1,024,764 of record NW_026137621.1, on the reverse strand, counting down.
TCAAGAAATATGGTGTCGTGGTAGAACGTGGTAGTCTGTTTCTCTTCCCGTCTTCAATTGCAAATCGTCTCTTTATTCTCCATCCCAAGATCCCCTTTTAAATAGATCCCTTTTGCAATTAAATCTGAAATACTTTTTATATTGCCTCACCCCAGAGGGCCTTTTTATGAACGTTAATTTCTTGAGGAATTGTGGAGTTGATTTGATTTGCTTGCAAGCCTATGGGGTTCGTCGTTTAGTTCATGTGCATTGAGTGAATATAGCCTAAAAACATGAGGGTGAGAGCTTTACGTTGTATACATTCCACATTTGGTGAGGTTAGTTGGTTCTTGCATGCTTTGAATCTGACGTAATTGATAACACGGCGAAGTGACTTTTGTGCTAGTGAGTATCTGAATTCTTGGTTTGGACATATGCTTGAGAAAAAGCATGGATTAGGTGTGGGGGAATTGATATGTGTTGTATTGTAATGATATTTTATTATGTTTTGGGTGACTTTTGAGATACAAATGTCTTATTTGAAGGTTGTAATGGGGCCATGGTTGGGGTAGGAAATAGGTTATTAATGGCTCATAGGACCGAGAAATTAATCTATCAATTCATCACATCACAATGAGCGCAAGTTGCATACATGAATGAACAAAAATCAAACAACACTGCACTTTACAAGCGATAATCAATGCAATACAAGAACATACTTTCTTTCTTTTACATGAATCCTTTTTTTTATTCTTTTTTTTAGGACTCGGAATACTTTTTTTTTTCAGCCCCTTTTCATTATTATTATTATTATTTTAAGGGGCAAGATAATGAGATACTTTTGGCAAAAATATATATGAATTTATAACCGTGCCACAATATGAATACTTTCAAGTAAAACTTCAGAATAATATCTTATAATGAATGCAACTCTAAATAATCTAATGTAATGAATCAAAGAACAATCCCTCAAGTTCCCATAGGTTCAAGTAAGCGTTTGGCTTAATCCAATAAAAGGGCTTAGCGGCTTGGGGGTTAAATATAAACCAAGAAAAATAAGATAATAACATCAAGCTCAAACTTGGTTCAGTAGGGGATAATATAGGTGAAGATGTGAACTTAAGGCCAACAAGGGTAATCCTAGTGCCTTATCATTTTAATCCCATCAATTCTCAATAAACACGGAGTCAATAAGCATAAGCAAGCAAGTTCTAGGTAGTCAAATACAACATATGTTCACTCAATCCAAGAAAAATTGAGCATATATGATATGTCTGAGTGAATGTACTCAAATAAGGCTCAAATAACTCACTTAAGAGTTCTTTGTTAGAAGGCTAAGCACACTCATCATCTAATTTCATCAACAAACACGGCAAGATCCTAATGAACTAAGTAAGCACAACAAGATCGGCTCAAAATACACAAGAGGACATGTGGGGAAGTTATCAAAATAAAGCATTATATCGCATCAAAAGTTCTAATCTCCCCCCACACCTAATTGAAGCAATGACCCTATTGCAAAAATAAAGATGAAACGAAAGTGGCAAAGAAAATAAACTTCCCTGGAATAGGTCGGGGCGACCGGCCACTGAGAAGGAGACCCGACACTCGCACGGGTTGGGGCAGTATGAGGGATCCAACTCTTGCACCTTGCCCATCGTGCCTTCACGCAAAAGAATTCAACAAAAAAAATTACAATTCCTCTATAAATTCCACAAAACATTTGCACTAGCAATTATACCCGACACCAAACATCAATCTCAAATATGTATTCAATGTGCAATCGACAATTTCACACCACATGATCATTCCCAATCATCCATTCATCAATTTTTAAAAATAAACTCCAAGATAATCACCCAAATCCAAATTTGCACAATTTCAAGAAATCTCAAATATTATCGAGACAATAATCGACAAGAATCAATCAATTGTCACAGATAGCAGAAGAGATTAGCAGAAAAGAACTCCCTTGAAATCAAAGCAGCGTCTGATAAGAACGTGGGTGCACGGACTGAATGAGCGAACTGACGGTCTAAACGATCAAGGGCCGCGGCGACTGGAGTGGTGGTTCTGGTCAACGGAGGACGGGTTGTGCGATTGCGAGAGAGAGAGAAAGAGAGGAATGAAAGATCAAACCGGCCGTGAACCGACTGCGAGAGAGAGAAAATGAGGGAAGGCGGCGACTTCTATGATTGAGAGAAAGACAAAAGGAAGTAGGGTTTAATGGATATCTAATAATAATAATAATAATAATAATAATAATAATAATACCGTAATAGTAATAATAAATATAGTAATAAATATAAAAATAAAAAAATTTAAATTTAATTACTATAATAATAATTATAATTATAGACGTATTAAAAAATATAATAATAATAAAAATAAATATAGTAACTATAATAATAATAAATATAGAAAAATATATATATACTAGAAAAATTTAATAGCTATAATAATTATTATTATTAAAGAAATATTAATAAATATAGTAATAATAAATTTCATAATAATAATAATAATTATGATAATAATAAATGTAATAATAATAATAAATATAATAATACTCTAAAATAAACCATTGTTTTGCACAATTTTTCAGAATGTAAGGTTTCATTAGGCGTGATCACGCCCAAAAAAGTTTTACGTTCTAATTTCTTTGAAAATGTCTCTTTGTCATCAATCACAATATATTGTATGCGTGGCTGATAACAAAGATTTGTATATTTAATCTTGTACAAATCCACAGGAAATTTATATTCGAAAATCAGTGAGTGGAAGTTTATAGAAAAATGATCAGATATAGTAATTGTTGTGGTTGTAAACCCTGAGTAGTTATCACAATTATTTATACTTTTTTTACTGGTGAGTTTCCAGGTCGAACACAAGAATTTTAAGTCATGAATTTTAATGGTGAAAATCTTGAAAAAGCGACGAAAAAATGCAGGAAGGAGAGATGTTGTGTCTGAACTGTGCGTTACTAAATGGATAGATTTCCCTGGATGTAGTGAGCGAGCGATGTAAGTGTGTTATCAGAAATATATGTATTTTACGGAAGCGGTGAAAAGGGGGTAATATAATTATATAAACTAAATATAAAGAATTCATAACACTGGAAGTTTGACCTTAAGGGATTTACAACAAGACTTCAATGACACCTAGAATCGAGACATTATAAGAAAGAAACCCAATTGTCACTAGGAATCTCTGTGACCTAATAAACCACCACCTATGTCCCGTTAATTTTCCCAATATCTGCCTCATTAGTGGCTTTACCCTTCTGTTACCACTTTTTAAGCAAAATTGAATTCAGACCAGTAGTTAAGCAGATCGACAAGGCTCCCGTGTACTTAACTACATTGAACTACCTTGAGACCGCTTTTGGCGCATAACAAGGCTCAAATAATCAATTCTTCTGTTGTTCTAAATCAGTGAAATGAAATTCTCTAAATTCAAATTTTATATAAGTGTGTAAAAAGTGTGGAAGAAATGAGGATGAAGAACTTAATGATATTTCATTATTTACTACGAAAGCAGGGAAAGACTAGAGCTACAAAGCTGTAAACGAAGACAGGAAGACGACTTGCTTGCAAAAAGTAATTGCTAAAAGTATTTTAAATCGAAGTATCGATTGCCCTTTTTTACATAATGATATCTGCCCTATTTATAGTAGGTAAAACGGGGCGGTTGCAATCAGTTGCTGGGCGATTCCAACCGCTGGGCAGTTAGGCGGTTACTGGTAGTTATTCTGTTGAAGCAGTTGCTGGCCATAACTCCAAAGGCGCTCGCTTTGATTGCATTGAACTGTAAAGACTTAGATCTTCCTCGCTTGCCGGATAGCTGGAGGGCATCAGCGCAGCTAGGCTCGCTTGTGCTGGCTGGAAATGAAATAGTTGTACCGCTGCAGTTGAAACACTTAGTTGGAATCTGGTGATAATCTGCAGTGGTGGGCTTCTGGGCTATCGCTTGCAAGCGGGAGAGGCTGTCGCTTGCGGCGGTGAATGCTACCGCTTGCCTCGCATGCCTTAATATTTTCCAAGAAGTATCCTGGGCGCTTGCAAGCGGACGTGGTTGTCACTTATGGCGTCTGCCTTAGCTTTTTACGCACAGACTACCGCTTAAAAAGGGCAAAAATCATTAATAATCTCAGCAACAAATTCTGGATCATGCCAAGCGATATAGATCAATAATGTATGCCATTAATGGGTCATTGTGATGGTTTTTATACAGAAATTTGAGTAATACGCAGTTCTGTCAAGCTAAGAATATGCTCCTATTTGGAGTCATCAATGGCCACGCTTAAGAACTTTGTTCATTATGCTAATCCAACCATGAATTTGTTACCTGCATCAAAACACAAAAACTCAAGGCATGAGACTGACTCACAAACACAACAAAAACTCAAAGCACGCAAAATAAAATTAAAACACTTGGGTTGCCTCCCAAGAAGCGCCTCTGTTTATTGTCGTTGGCTTGACACATCTCTTAAGCTAATCACGCGGCTCAAAAAGAGCTACGCACTTCATTTCCTTGCTCTGGAACCCCTCATAGTAAAGTTTAAGATGAGTTTATTCACAACAAACTTTTTATCAGTGCTCAAACTTTATATTTTAACTGCACTACACGGAAACACATTAGTAACCATAAATGGACCTATCCAATGATAATGAAGTTTACCCAGAACCTATCCAATGATAATGAAGTTTACCCAGAAAAAGCTTAAGATGAGAATGATGAAGCAAAACCTTTTGACCAACCTTAAAATTTTTTCTCAAAATATTTGGATCATGAAATTTCTTACTATTTCCTTTAATAATCCTCGCATTCTCGAAAGCTTTGTTCTGAATCTCCTCAAACTCTTGCAATTGCAATTTCATTCTTTCTCCAACTTGAAAGACTTCCTCCACATTTTGATCAAGGACATCTACACAATACAAAGCATGAGGTTCCCCAGGATCATTCGATTCATAAAAAAGATTGATATGAACCATTACACCTTCGAATTCCATGGTAAGTGTCCCTGTTTTAACATCAATTTTTGTATGTGCAGTACATATAAAAGGGCGTCCAAGCAGAATAGGTGAAGGATTAGGCGAATTTTCATCATGCATATCTAAAACATAGAAATCAATAGGGAATATTAACTCATTCACTTGCACAAGAACATCCACAATTATCCCTTCGGGGTAAGCGTAAGTTCTATCAGCTAGTTGAATCACTATCCATGTTTCTTTCAAGGGCCCAATGTTCAAAGAGTTAAAAATAGACTTAGGCATAACATTTATAGCTGCACCCAAATCTAGCATAGCTCTTTTAATTTTCATCTTACCTATTTTGCACGGGACTACAACATACCTAGATCTCCGCATTTTTGTGGCAATTTTCTTTGCAGCACGGCGGACACAATCTCTGTAATACCCCGTAAAATAATCGCCGGATGTTTGCCGGAGTGGGACAAATTCATTTTGGGCATGATTTATTTTGGTCTTTTAGTGTAATTAATGAAAGAGTTGGGTTTAAACTAAAAGTAAAATTGAGTTTGCCTTGAACTAGATACCGAATGGGCTAGGTCGAGGGATCGAGATGGTCGGTTCCCTTTTAGGATGATTCCGAGGTGCCCGTCATTCACGATGGAAATGCCTTTAGACCGTCATCCGTGATGGAGGGATAGATTGCGTACAATCCCCTCTTGGTATGTTATATTGGAGACTAGAGGGTTGTGGGCCGTATGGCGCCCCTCGCCAACTAATAATAAATTGATTTACGTGTACTTTGGATTTCGAACCCTTATGTACACATTGTTGAGTTTCCTTTGAGGGTTATGACCCTATGTTTGTTATGTGAAATTATGTGACGTGTCATACGAAGTAATAAGGTTGGAAAACCGGGTCGAGCCGGCCCTGATTAAGGCCTAGTGGAGTTTTTTTCGTGATGTGCTCATCGCTATTATTTGATAATGAAAATGAGGTGTAAGGGATGCGCTAAAAGACTCGTGTGTGTGAGTTCTCCTTATATGATACTTTTCATTTTATTCGACTATCTTTTTCAAATGATTTTGTGGCATTATATCGTATTAATTTATCTTCAATTAATTGCGCTTACTCAACCGTTGTGTTGACCCCCTTCTTACGATTCTTTTTGTAGGTGATCATGCTTCCGTTATGCCTAAGTGATGCATTCACATCATATGATCCATCAGGGGAAATGAGAACTACCTTACTTTCTAAAATGTTTTGAAATTCGTTGATTGTGTTTAAAGACTAATGCATTTTGAACTATTTCCAATTTATGCTTTTAAATTGAACTTTATTTACTTAAGTGATAAGCCGGTGCGCTTTAATTCTAAGTTCCTATTAGTTGTTGGTATTTATTATTTAAGCCTTAGCGCCATAACGTAGGACTCGTTGGTTGATGAACAAGCCTTCCGGTGTGGCGTGGCGGTGACGCTCCGGTTTGAGCCGGCCGGGGTGTTACAGTTGGTATCATAGCCAAGTTAAAGGCTCATGCTTCTTGGTTAATAAAACTTGAAGATTTCAAAATTTCTAAAAACAATTAGATCATGGGCTTAGTCGGGTTTGGGTGCATTTATGGCATGCATTGCATTTTATGTTTATTCCATGTGTTTATGTGCATTGTTCATGCTATCAGACTAATTGGAGCTTATTAGGTCTAGTCTCAATTAGCAAGATGCCCCCTAGGCGTGCTCGTCAGCCACCTGTGGCACCTGATTCCGATGAAGAGGTTGAGAGTAGGCAATCCCAAAACCCCGAGTCTCTAGTTCAGGATCCCGTTCAAACGTCAGACCCGACATTGGAGATCTTTCATCAGTTTGTGGGACAGTTCACTCAGCAGCCCCGGAGTGCTATGGATGCGGTGTTACGTCATAGTCCTCCGACCTTCACGGGTCAATCGGACCCGACTATTTTGGAAGAATGGTTAGATCGTTTGGAGACTATATTTGAGGTGGTGAGATGCCCGAAAGGAGAGAAGACGATGATAGCTGCATATTATTTAGAAGGACTAGCCAAGAAGTGGTGGAATAATGAGAAGGCTTCCGGGAGCAATTTGGTTGGATTACCGTGGGAGACATTCAAGACGATGATAAGGGCACGGTTTTATCCTCCGCACATTCAGAGAGCAAAAGAGGATGAGTTTAGTGTCTTGGTGCAGGGCAATATGACAGTGGAAGAATACTTCACGCGTTTTAATGAATTAGCTGTCTACGCTCCGGATTTGGCAGCGAATGATCGGTGCAAACTAACAAGATTTATTGGTGGGCTGAATAGAGACCTTCAGCGGTTCTTAGCCGGCTTCAGCGTGTCGACCCTTTAAGAGGCGTACGAGAAAGCAGCTAACATCTATCGAGCAAATCGAATAGCGTATGATGAGCGGAGGGATGGGGCCCGCATGGCAGATAGAGGAAAATCGAAGGTGAGCGAGGGTTTGAAGAACTATAAGCGAAAGGATCAATCGGAGAGGTTTTCGGGTACACCCTATGCATTTCGCCCTAAATTCACTCAGGGGTATTTGAGTGACAATCGTGGTGGTCCGACTGTTTGTAGCAGATGTGGAAAATCTCATCCTGGAGTTCGTTGTGACGGCCAGCCCATCACTTGCTATTACTGCCATGAGCCGGGACATGTTAAGAGGTTTTGTCCCAAGTTAGTTGGAGCTCTGAATGCATTTGAGAGGACCCCGGTTCCACAGCAGCAAGGTCGTACACTGCCATTGGCACCTCAGCGTGCAAGAGGAGGGGGAAGGAGTGGCCAGAAAGGTCACATTAATGTCATGACGAGAGGGCAAGTTGTGGAGAACCAGGGAGACGTCATGACCGGTACGTTCTTGGTGAATTATTTACCTGTGGTTATTCTCTTTGATTCTGGTGCATCCCTTTCTTTCATATCGAGTAGATGTGCTAAGAGGTTAGAATTAGATTCTCAAGTAGAAGTTTTGGTGGAGATTAGGCTACCTTCAGGAGAGCTAGTGCCTTGCAATTGTCTTTTCGTAGGAGTGTCTGTAATGATCGGAGGCGTAGAATTCCCTACTAATCTTTTGAAGCTTAAATTGGCGGAGTTCGATATCATTTTGGGTATGGATTGGTTGGCTACCTATCAGGCCCGAATAGATTGTGGTGGAAGGAAGATCTTTCTTCGGAGCCCTTGCGGTGGAGAAGTTGTGTATGAGGAGATTCCTTATCGCCCATCGATTAAGATAGTGTCTGTTGTCTCTCTACATGAGTTAACTCGTAAAGGTCACCCGTTGTTCCTATGTGAAGTACATGATGTCTTGGGAGATGGGAGTCAGCTTTTGAGCATGCCGGTGGTAAAAGAGTTTTTGGATGTATTTCATGATGAGATACCAGGTATGCCGCCTCACCGTGAGATAGATTTCACGATTGATATAATTCCAGGAGCTGAACCGGTGTCTAAGGCTCCCTACCGTATGGCACCTAAGGAGTTAGCCGAATTGAATGAGCAGCTTTAAGAGTTGTTGGAAAAAGGGTATATCCGGCCGAGTAATTCTCCTTGGGGAGCGCCCGTTCTATTTGTTAAGAAGAAGGATGGTAGTCTTTGGTTATGCATTGATTATCGAGGATTAAATCAAGTTACCGTTAAGAATAAGTATCCTCTCCTAAGGATTGACGACCTCTTTGATCAACTGAAGGGAGCAAGCGTATTCTCGAAGATAGATTTGACATCGGGATATCATCAGCTTCGGATTTCAGACAGCGATATTTTGAAGACAGCGTTTCGAACTCGTTATGGGCACTATGAGTTTACGGTGATGTCATTTGGGTTGACGAAAGCTCCAGCTGCCTTCATGGACTTGATGAATAGAGTCTTCAGACCATATTTGGATAAGTTCGTTGTGGTCTTTATTGATGATATATTGGTGTATTCTTCGAGCGAGGAGGATCACGCGAATCACCTCAGGTTAGTGCTACAAGTATTGAGGGAGCATCACTTGTATGCTAAACTGTCTAAGTGTGAATTTTGGTTGAACGAAGTAGCATTTTTGGGGCATGTTATTTCGAGGGATGGTGTTTCGGTTGACCCATCAAAAGTGAGCGCTATTGAAAATTGGCCCCGATCAAAGACGCAGACAGAGATTAGGAGCTTTTTGGGGTTGGCCGGGTATTATCGGAGGTTTGTGCAAGAGTTTCCACGATTGGCAAGTCCATTGACATCGTTCTTGAAGAAAAATTTCAAAGTAGTGTGGAGCGAATCATGTGAACAAGCTTTTCAAGAGTGGAAATGGAGGTTGACAGTTGCACCGGTATTGGCATTGCCAATAGATGGCCGAGAGTTCGATGTGTATTGTGATGCGTCAAGACGAGGATTGGGGTGCGTGTTGATGCAAGATGGAAGGGTGATAGCATATGCTTCAAGGCAGCTTAAATCGCATGAAGAGAACTATCCAACTCACGACTTGGAAATGGCGGCTGTCGTGTTTGCTCTCAAGATATGGCGACATTACCTTTACGGAGTTCATAAGAGTTTGAAATACATATTCACTCAGAGAGAGTTGAATATGAGACAACGGAGGTAGTTGGAATTAGTAAAGGACTATGACTTGGATATTGTATATCAGGAAGGCAAGGCGAATGTGGTTGTTGATGCTTTGAGTCGGAAGTCAAGTCATGACGTATGTTCAATGACATTACCCGTAGAGTTGTGTCATGAGTTCGAGAATCTACAAATTGAGGTAGTGGGTCCTAAGATGATTGAAGGATATATGGGTATCTTGTTAGTTGAGCCCGAGATTTTGAGGGAGATTTGGGAGGCTCAGGTTGATGACGATGATTTACTCAACTTAGCGATAAAGGTGCAACAAGGTGAAATAAGCGAATTCCATATTGGTCGCGATGGAAGTCTAAGATTTCGAGACAGGTGGTGTGTGCCCAAGGATTGGTTGGATATTAAGGAAAGGATACTTAAAGAAGCTCATAGTTCTCCATATTTAGTGCATCCCGGTTGCGATAAGATGTATAAATATTTGAAAGGACATTTTTGGTGGCGCGGTATGAAAAGGGACGTTGCAGAGTATGTCACCAAGTGTTTGAATTGCCAAAAGGTCAAGGCGGAGCATAAGAGACCTATGGGTTTGTTGAGACCGTTGGAAGTTCCGGAATGGAAGTGGGACTCGATTACTATAGATTTTGTGACCGGATTACCAAAGTCGAGATCGAGCGCGGATGCCATTTGGGTAGTTGTTGATCGATTGACTAAGGCAGCAGTTTTTATCCCGATAAACATGACTTGGAGCATGCAGAAGTTGGCAAGGTTGTATATACAGCACGTGGTGAAGAGGTATGGAGTTCTGGAGGTGATTGTCTCGGACCGCGACCCCCGTTTTCAGTCGCATTTTTGGCAAAAGCTTCAGAAAGAGTTCGGTACTCGGTTAAGGATGAGTACGGCCTTTCATCCGATGACCGATGGGCAGAATGAACGCACCATTCAGATTTTGGAAGATATGTTGCGAGCTTGTGCATTGGATTCTCAAGGCCGATGGGAGGATCAGTTGGCTCTAGTGGAGTTCTCCTACAATAATAGCCATCAAGCGACCATTGGGATGGCACCCTTTGAGGCTTTGTATGGGAGGAAGTGTAGAACGCCGTTGTGTTGAAGTGATCTAAGCGAAAAGGTTGTATTGGGCCCCGAAATGATTGAGGAGATGATGAATTAGATTCGTAACATCAAGGCTAAGATGAAAGCCGCCCAAGATCGCCAGAAGAGTTATGCCGACCTTGCTCGGAGGGACGGGCATTTTAAGGTGGGTGATCATGTATTACTTAAGGTCTCACCCGACGAAGGGTGTGAGGAGATTTGGTATTAAGGGAAAGTTGAGCCCGAGGTATGTAGGGCCGTACGAGATCATCGAAAGGATTGGAAAGGTGGCCTACAGGTTGGACTTGCCGGAGATATTGAAAAGGGTTCACGATGTTTTTCATGTCTCTCAATTGAGGAGATACGTGGCTGACCCATCTCATATACTTCAGGCGGAAGTCTTGGATCTTCAGGAGGATTTGGTGTAGTCAGAGCAACCTATTCAGATTGTGGCTTTCAAAGTTAGATCGACGCGGAACCGTGAGTAAGGATGGTGAAGGTAGTGTGGTCGTGGCATGGGGTTGAAGAAGCAACATGGGAAACCGAGCAAGAAATGCGAGAAAAGTATCCAGAGTTGTTTGAGGTAGCTCCGGGCATGCAGATCGATTTTGAGGACGAAATATCCTAAGGGGGGAAGGATGTAATACCCCGTAAAATAATCGCCGGAAGTTTTCCGGAGTCGGACAATTTCATTTTGGGCATGATTTATTTTGGTCTTTTAGTGTAATTAATTAAAGAGTTGGGTTTAAATTAAAAGTAAAAATTGAGTTTGGGCCAAAGTAGAATAAAATAATTAATAAAGGACTAAGTATGTTATGTTAAATAAAAGAATAAAATAAAAAAAAAAGAAGGAGCAGCAGCAGCCAGCACGCCCGCCAGCGCCGCCACCAACCCTGCTCTCCCTTGGAGTTCTTCTTCTCCAAAATTCTTCATTTTGGTCTCTTCTCTTGAGGTAAGTGGGATTAATCTTAGATAGACTGATATATTCTAATTCCTTGACCCTTCTATTGATATCTTTTTCAATATTCTTGTCAAATGGGTTTGCCCTAAAAGTGTTAGTTTTTGTCGATTTCTTCTAGAAAGTTGATTATAATGTTTATGTTAAGATTATTATTGGATTCTAAATTGAAAATCGTGGAATTTATGGGATGGGTTTGAAACCCTAGTTTTGCCCTAACCTAGTTATTGTTTTTGGAAAAAGATTTACGATTATATTTAAATATTATGATTTTTGGAATTAGACCATGCCTATTGTGATTGAAATGTTTTTCGAATGTTTATTTGGCGAAATAAAGTGAGATCATAACGAACTTGTTGGGTCTAATATCCTACTTTGCATGGTTAAATGTTGACAATTGGAATATCTTGAGTTTAAAATACTCCTTTTGAAATTTGCCTAAGAGCATGTTGAGTATTTGGTCAAATTGGTAATTGAAACTACCCGTCGAGTCCGATCAACTCGTCGATTGTTTGGATGATAAGGCATAGCCTTCCACCTCTGTGCCTTGCAAACACGTGAGGGTATACCGGTATTTTAGGATAACTAGCTAACCTTGAACTAGATCCCGAATGGGCTAGGTTGAGGGATCGAGATGGCGGGTTCTCTTTTAGGGTGATTCCGAGGTGCCCGTCATTCACGATGGAAAGGTCTTTAGACCGTCATCCGTGATGGAGGGATAGATTGTGTACAATCCCCTCTTGGTATGTTATATTGGAGACTAGAGGGTTGTGGGCCGTATGGTGCCCTCGCCAACTAATAATAAATTGATTTACGTGTACTTCGGATTTCGAACCCTTATGTACACATTGTGGAGTTTCCTTTGAGGGTTATGACCCTATGTTTGTTATGTGAAATTAAGTGACGTGTCATACGAAGTAATAAGGTTGGAAAACCGGGTCGAGCCGGCCCTAATTAAGGCCTAATGGAGTTTTCTTCGTGATGTGCTCATCGCTATTATTTGAGAATGAAAAGGAGGTGTAAGGGATGCGTTAAAAGACTCGTGTGTGTGAGTTCTCCTTATGTGATACGTGTCATTTTATTCGACTATCTTCTTCAAATGATTTTGTGACATTATATCGTATTAATTTATCTTCGATTAATTGCGCTTACTCAACCGTTGTGTTGACCCCCTTCTTACGATTCTTTTTGTAGGTGATCATGCTTCCGTTATGCCTAAGTGATGCATTCACGTCATATGATCCATCGGGAGAAATGAGAACTACCTTACTTTCTAAAATGTTTTGAAATTCGTTGATTGTGTTTAAAGACTAATGCATTTTGAACTATTTCCAATTTATGCTTTTAAATTGAACTTTATTTACTTAAGTGATAAGCCGGTGCGCTTTAATTCTAAGTTCCTATTAGTTGTTGGTATTTATTATTTAAGCCTTAGCGCCACAATGTAGGACTCGTTGGTTGATGAACGAGCCTTCCGGTGTGCCGTGGCGGTGACGCTCCGGTTTGAGCCGGCCGGGGTGTTACAGTCTCTCCAGCTAGCACCTTTTTGTTCCCTCTCAACTTCTTCTCCTTGGTACACATCTCTTTCAGAAATTTTGCATTAAGGAGGACTTGTTTAATTCTGTCAAGCAAAGGAATGCTTAGCTCCACTTTCTTAGACATCTCCATGATCTCATTGTCCTTGTCAGTCTTAGCCGGTTTAGCTAACCTATGAGGAAATGGAACAATATTAGAAGTGGATTGAATAGGTGGTTTAGAGATTACCTGATCAGTTGACTTGTTCGCTTCTTGCTCTATCTCCTTCTCAATCTTCTTTTCGGCTTTCTCTTTTTGTGCAACAACCTTCGGACCTTCTAACTCATTGCCACTTCGCAAGACCATTGAACTAACATTGCTCGGGTTCATATGGGTTTGAGTGGTAGCTTGCCTTTCTCCCTTTCTTTCATGTCTCGCACCTCTTTCACAACTTGAGACATTTGATCTTCCAAATTTTTAATACTCGTTCTTGTCTCTTGCTGAAATTGCAAAAAATTAGAGGCAATTGATTTCACCATATCATATAAAGAGTTACCAGGCATGGGTGCTTGGGGCATGGTCCATTGTTGTTGCTGCTGCATAGGTGGTTGGAAACCCGGTGGTTGCTGCTGACCATAGGATTGTTGATTCCCATAACTAAAGTTGGAGTGATCTCGCCATCCCGTGTTGAATGTGTTCGAATAGCGGTCATAAGCTTTTCTCGGTGCAAAACCTGCAGCACTCACTTCTACCTCCGCTATCAATGTAGGACAAGCATCCGTAGGATGCGCAACAGTCGTACAAATTCCACAGGGCTTCACTTGAGCGTTCCATACAACAATTTTTCTCACAAAAGCAGTTAATTCATTCAATTGTTGTTGCATAGGAGAACTTACCTCGGAAACTTCTTTCACTCCCACGACATCCCTTGGCTCAAATTGTTGAGAGTTCATAGCCATATCGTTCAGCAATTCCCAAGCTTCTCTCGGAATCTTGTTTATAAGAGCTCATCCACTGGCAGCATCGACTATCCTCCTGTCAATAGAAGTAAGTTCTTCATAGAAATATTGGATTAGAAGTTGCTCATAAATCTGATGTTGTGGACATCTAGCAATTGACTTATTAAATCGATCCCAATACTCGTATAAAGACTCTCCTGATGTTTGTTTGATGCCACAGATCTCTTTTCAAAAATTAGCAGCCCGGGATGCGGGAAAGAACCTTTCAAGGAACTTGCGCTGCATATCCATCCACGTGGTCACACTCCCGGTGGGCAAGTTGAACAACCAATCCTTGGCTGCATCTTTCAAGGAGAATAGAAAAGCTTGGAGTTTTATCTGCTCCTCAGTGATTCCCGGTGGTTTCATGCTCGTACACACTACATCGAACTCCTGCAAGTGCTTGTGTGATTCCTCCCCTGCCAAGCCATGAAAAGACGGCAATAAATGTATTAGTCCAGATTTAAGCTCAAATGCCGTATTATCGGCTATAGCAGGAAAAGTAATACACAAGGGATGCTGAATTAAATCGGGAGCAGCTAGCTCCCTAAGAGTTCTCTGTTGTTCCATTGGATGTGTCAAAATTTCTTCAACTTCCTTGGCCTCTTCACTCTCTTCGGAACTAGTTATGTCAGCCTGTTGGATAGCCAAATCAGGTTCCGGCGACTCAATTTCTTTTACAACCCTATTTCTCTCTCAGCTTCTTTCCTCAAAACAGTCATTTCGATTTCTAAATCCAACACTAATTCACATGTATGACCAGTTCGAGGCATAAACCATTAAGTGAAAATTAGAGCTAAGAAAAAAAAAAAACCAAATATCAAAAATCCTTATAATGTTCCCCGGAAACGACACCAAAATTGCACACATGTCGTACAGCTGAAAAATAAACTCTCAGTTCCTACGCAATAAAAAATTTGCAAAATGCAGTATTTAGGTGAGTAGGGTCGTCTCCGCAGAGAATATAAATAATTTGAACACTCGGTTGAATATAATTATTCTAATATATATATATATAATGGGAGGGTTTGATTATCACACTAAATAAGGAGAAAATAAATTCGCTCAACTAAATAAAATAAAATGCAAGGCAGATTACCAAAGATGATTAAACTCTAGCATAGGCATGAATTTTCTGTTCGGGATATAAATTTTGTTCATCGTCTAAAAATCAAGTTCATTGACTAGTTGGATAAATTGGTTATAGTTATCTACACGCGTTCACAACCAACTTTTCCTAACTTTGTCGATAGTTAAGGTACGAACGTTAGCTATTTCCCTAATCGAGTGAGAATCCTAGGTACGACCGTAGTTTTACTGACTCGACAGCTTTAAGTACTAGAAATGCCCAATTCAAGTTAACAAAATTCCTACGCGGATTTGTTTAAAATTGATTATAATTCTTCTCTAGAGTATTCCTTTAAGTTGCTACACCAATTGGAAAATTATACAATTACGGGTGCCAATCTCCAATTTAGTTACGATATCTCAAATCAATACGTGCGCAATAATCAATTTAAGATTTCTAAACTTATAAATTAGAAGAATTAGAAATATCCAATATCGATGAACACTAAATTAAATAAAATCAAGTCTAACAAATTTAATTCTAAACATCAATTCACACCTATGCTAGAAATGAAATTACTCGAAATTCATAGAAATTGAAAACACAAAACAAATAAAGAAGTTCAGCATGCCTTCAATTTTAAAATCGAGAAAGAAGAACGCTACGAAAATAGAGAAAAGAGGAAAGGATGATGCAAAGACTTAGAGGGATAGGAGGTTGATGCCTAATGGCTTTTTTTTAAATCTTGCTTCCAATTAATGCTTCGATTGTACTTTCACAATTATGAACATCAATAAAACACACACATATAAATATATATGTTCAAAATGTTGTGTATAAGAGTGGACGAAGTAGCTTCTGAACAACCAATTAAGTCGGAATTTTGCAACGTGGAATGTCACATCCAGATAAATTGAAATGAGTCCAAGTTTTGTAGCTGGTAATGAATGGTACCCAAGGTTGAATTTTTCTTCAATTTGCAGCTCAATCCCTATCCATTAATTTAATGGCCACTTCAACACCCAACCACCTAAGGCCCTACTCATATTATCACTGCAACTCATGTGATCCATTTGGTGTCCCTATAAATAGAGCAACCAATGCTCCTTGATTCTCACCCCAATCATAACAACTGATTCTCAAACATATATTCATTTCCATTATCTGAATTACTTAGCAATGGCTACTTCCAAAGCAATTGCTGTTCTTATCCTTTTCCTCGCAGCATTCCTTATGATTGCCTCAGAAGTGGCTGCCAGAGATCTGGCTGAGAACACTGATGCCACTGAACAACAAGGTAAGTGCTTTTTATTTTGCAGAATTGATCATGTCATGTCCTTTTTCTTTCTTTTAAATTGTTGGAAATAACTATTGTAATTGTTTGTGGGATTAACAACAAACAGTCGAGGAAAGTGAAGCTGAAACTGACCAGTACGGATATGGAGGTGGGAGATATGGTGGCGGAAGATACGGCGGCGGCGGAAGATACGGCGGCGGAAGATACGGCGGCGGAAGGTATGGCGGAAGATACGGCGGAAGATATGGAGGCGGAGGAGGCCGATATGGAGGTGGCTACGGGTGCCAGTACCGCTGCGGATATCGCTGCTGCTCTGCCGCTGAGAAGGCTGAGTTCGACGCTCAGGCCGACACCCAAAACTAGACTTGTTTCAGACCAAGGCAAAGCCAGAGAGTGCATGCACTATATATATATATATATATATATGTATGTATCTTGTGGTTTACTCGACCACTTTCCTTTCCTTATGTGGTGAATAAATAATAGTGTGCAAGAGAATGATCTGTATGTTGTCACCATCGATCTATCTAGGCACAGCCACTCTCCTGTATGAGTATGACTACCTCATTACTGTGAAATTTATACTGCTTTCAAACTTATTTGCATCTCTAGTTTTTTTTTTTTTTCTTCTTTATGGTTTTTTGAAGATCGTTTTTTATCTAATCAAATGTATATTCTTTAATTTAAAATATATCGTAAGAAACAATTATTCATTCAAATTATCATATTCGTGCCCGTTGTCAATGTACTCAACTATAAAACTTAGTATTGAAATCAAATGATATAAGAGCTCACAACATGCAATATAGAAGGACGGACTATATATTATAATTCTCTCCTCTATTAGTAAATTTTTTATTTGACTTTTACATACAGAGTAAACTAAATTATTATTCTATAGATATGTACTGTAATAAAATATTGTAATGTATATTTTACCCTTAATATTAAAGTAAAATTAGTATGAAAAATCAAAGGCAGGAGTATTTTAAAATTTAGTTCAAAGTTACTTTTACTCAAAAAAAATAAAATAACAATTTTGATTTGGACAAACTAAAATGGTAAAATAGAAAGTTTACTAATAGAAGGAAGAAGTATATATGATGAACTTATTGTTTATCTAACTTTGTATATGTTAATTGTGCATATTGACTATAATTTTGCGTAGTTCTTACTTATTTTTAGTCGAATTTGATTTTGTATTAGGAATTGAAAAAATTGAAGATATTTAAAAAAAAATCAAATTATTTTTTTTCATTTAGGCATGTCCATACTTAGACAAGATTTGGATAAGTCAAGACTTAAGGACATATTGAAATTTTGTATCAAGATGAATTGGTGGAGCAAAAAGAAAAAAAATATTAAAGCCAGGGGAGGACGATCTATATATCGTAAGAAACAATTATTCATTCAAATTATCATATTCCTGCCCGTTGTCAATGTACTCAACTATAAAATTTAGTATTGAGATCTAATGATATAAGAGCTGACAACATCCAATATAAAATGACAGATTACGAACCTTTCTTAAATATATTATTTTTTAATTACGAAAATAGCTTCGAAATTTTCCAAATCCATTAAATAATTCAAATTTTTCCCATTTTACCCTCTCACCCTTTCTTAAATATAAATATACTACTAATAAATACTATAATATACCATAAATATAAGCCCTAATCCCAAACCCCAAATGCACGCGGCCGCCCTCCCCGTTCCCCTCCTCTCTCTTCTCTACCTTTCTTCTTCCTCTTCGTCTTCTTCGTTTCCCCTTCCTGTAATTTTTTTATCCTTCTTCTTCCTCCAACGTTGCATTTCTCCCAAAGACGAAGTCCACTACTGCCGCCGTCACTGCCGCGAATTTCCGGTGAGTTTTCTTTTTTTTTTTTCTCCACCGCCTTCGCCGCTGCCAGCTTGGTTTTCCGGTGAGTTTTTTTTTCCTTTTATTTTCCTTCACAGTCGTCGCCTTTGTTTCTGTCGTGAGCTTCTTACGCCGGCACTCACCGGTTTCCGTCGCCGGCATTGCAGTTTCAAACCTATGGTGGTGGTGGCGGCAAAAAGAAAACAGCAGCAACTTTTCTTCTCCGGAAGTGGCAGCGGTGGCGGCGACAACCCTTCTTCTCCGGCGACAGCTGCGCCACCTGTTAAAACAGAATTTTGCCCAAAGATAAATTTTTTATTTCTGAAACAGGATTTAAAATAGATTACCAAGCAAAAAGAGAAATAAAATCATAATTAAATATCTACTGCTAATTGAAACCTAAATTATGGGATTAAAATAATTCAAAATTTTAAATTTTATGATTATTTTTGTAATAGCTATTTATTTCTCCCATAATATTCATCAACCAAAATTAACTACTATCAATTTCCTCCTTAATTTCGTCAATCAGAATTAATGTCTATCAATCTCCCTCGTAATTTTGAGTTGCACCTTCCATGTTGTCAACACCCATAAGCTCCCTTATATCAATGAACTTCACTCTTGGTAACTTTTTTCTTTTTTCAAGATGTCTGCCTTTTGTTGATCACCACTCACAGGCTCAACATTGCTTATATCATTCTCGACACATTCACGTATGAAGTGAAACTTCATGTCAATATGTTTGCTTCTACCATGGAAAACAGGGTTCTTCATTAAGGATATCGCTGATTTGTTATGCACGAGCAACTTTACATTTCAACCTTCCCATCCAGTCAAGTCTTTGAGCAGATTTCTCAACCATATCGCTTGACATGCCGCTGAAGTTGCTGTCATAAACTCAGATTCACACGAGGATAGCGCCACTGTACGTTGTTTTTCAGAGGACCATGTAATTGGCTTTCCTGCCAAATAAAAAACAGTCCCTGTTGTCTCCTTTCTATCATCTAGATTCATGCCAAAACTGCCATCGCTATATCCAATTAGCTTTCCATCACCTCCCCTTCGATAGAATAGGCCATAATTCATTGTACCCTTTTATGTATCGCAAAATTTGCTTCACTTCTTGTAAGTGACTTGCTTTCGGGGACTGCATGTATCTTCTGACCACTCCAACTGAATATGCAAGGTCAGGTATAGTGTGAATCAAGTAACGCAAACTTCCAATGAGCCGTCGGTAGTATGTGGCATCGACGGGAACACCACCATCATCTTTCGTCAAATTGATCTTCAGTTCCATTGGCCACTTCGAAGAATTACAGTCACTCATTCCAGCTAAATGAAGTACCTTCTTCGCATAACCTCCTTGGCTAAGTTTGATTCCCGACTTGTCTTGATGGACTTCTATCCCAAGATAGTAAGACAATTTTCCCAAATTGCTCATTTCAAACACTTTGCACATCTTGTGTTTGAAAGATTTAATCAGCTCTTCACTTGTCCCAGTAACTATCAAGTCATCAACGTAGACCCCAACAATCACCATAGCCTCTCCTTTCTGAAATTTGTAGATTGCATGTTCTTGTGGACACCGAACAAATCCCAAATCCTTAAGTGATTTATCGAGGCGAATATTCCATGCCCTCGGTGCTTGCCTCTAACCATAGAGTGTCTTCTTTAATTGATAAACCTTGTGTTCATTACCTGCAACGATAAAACCCTCTGATTGGGAGACATAAACCTTTTCCTGAAACTCACCATTTGAAAATGCTGATTTTACGTCAAGATG
The DNA here is from genome assembly GCF_009805555.1 of Andrographis paniculata. Classification (NCBI taxonomy): domain Eukaryota; kingdom Viridiplantae; phylum Streptophyta; class Magnoliopsida; order Lamiales; family Acanthaceae; genus Andrographis; species Andrographis paniculata. Next base: position 1,004,691 of record NW_026137621.1, on the reverse strand, counting down.
ATGAACTTGCCATCCTTCCTTAGCTGCTAATGCTAACAACATTCAAATTGTTTCCACCCTTGCCACGGGTGCAAAGACTTCTTTGAAATCCACCCCCTCTCACTACACATATCCCTTTGCGACCAAGTGAGCTTTGTGTCTCGTTACGTTTCCTCCAACATCCTTTTTTAATTTGAATACCCATTTTAAGCCAATGGGTTGATGTCCCTCGGGCAGATCCGTCAAGCTCCAAGTATTGTTCCTTTCTATATACTCAAACTCGCTCTTCATTGCAATTAACCCGTTTTTATCAGATGCAGCTTCCTCGAAACTCAATTGCTTTTCACCAGTAAGTAGAAGCTCCTCTGGTTCTTGTTGCATCGGCTGCAACTCCGCATAGATATCTGCAAGATTTCGATACCCACGAACTTGTGTGTTATCGAAATGAGAAGATCAAGTGTTGGACGTACCAATTGTAAGAGGAATTGAACTTCATGATCCCTCATCCTCACTTTCTGCCAACGGTGAAGTGATCAAAGGGGACGGAGGGTCTGCCATGTTAACATCGGCTGCTAAATTTTCACCAAAAGTGCCTCGATCATTTGCTTCTTCATTTGATGTTGCATTGACTTGTATATTGTACCACCAAGGGCCTGCTATGGACTGATTTTCTTGAGGTACATCCCACTTCCATTTGGCTTTCTCATCAAATATAACATCACGGGCCACCTACAATTTATTTTGCTTCGGGTTGAATAGCCAATAAGCTTTGCTGCTTAGTTCGACACCCAAATGTACCATAGCAACACTCCTGTCACTAAGTTTTGCGAGTTGATTCGACAACACTTTTACATGTGCGACACAACCAAAAACTTTCACATGCTGAAGATTTGGTTTTCTTCCCTTCCAACCTTCATATGGAGTCATGTCCTTCAAGCCCTTCGTTGGAACTCGATTGAGTAAGTAAACGGCATGACGGACTGCCTCTCCCCACAGATTGGAACTTCCATTGTCTTCAATAGAGATGTCGTAACCTCAAGGACAGTTTGATTTCTCCGTTCTACTACCCCGTTTTGTTGCGGAGTATAGGGTGCGGTCAATTGTCGCTTGATCCCTGTCTTGTTGCAAAAATCTGCAAATTGGTGAGATGTGAACTCACCTCCTCTATCAGTCCGTAGTGTTTTCACCTTGTAGGAACTTTCACTTTCAACCTGGACTTTAAATTTCTTGAACGCAGAAAATGCTTCATCTTTTGATTTTATAACATGTACCCACATGTATCGACAATAATCATCCACAAGTAATAGAAAATAACGATTACCTCCTATCGTTTGTGGCGATATCGGACCACATATATCAGCATGGGTCAATTCAAGTGGTGAACTTGCTCGCCATTGTGTCTCCTTTGGAAATGGTTTACGGGTCTGCTTGGCAGGCACACAGCCCTCACATACTTGATTAGGGAACTTTACTCTTGGGAAACATTACACTAATTCCTCGCGTATCATCGATTCCAACACCCGAAAGTTTATGTGGCCGAGTCTTGCATGCCATAGCCATCCATTATCATCAAGACTTGTAACTAGACATACCGGTTGGGAGATTTGAAGAGCAATCTTATATAGTCGATTGTTGGTTTGTTGCACATTCGTGAGCAATTGCCAACTCTCATCATGTACCTTCAAGTAATTATCCATCATTACTATTTTGTATCCACTTTCCGTCAATTGTCCACAAGTAGTTATCCATCAGAAGATTGTTAACATCGGACATTGAAACGGCACTCCACCGGTTTCTTTTCCTTGAGCCACGATCGACATATTTTCTAGCCAGATGTACTTGAGCATGAACGTGGCTCTGATACCAAAATGTTAAAACATAATTTTGCCCAAAGATAAATTTATTATTTCTGGAACACAATTTAAAATAGAGTACCAAGAAAAAAGAGAAATAAAATCATAATTAAATATCTACCACTAATTGCAACCTAAATTATGGGATTACAATAATTCAAAATTTTAAATTACATGATTATTTTGGTAACCGCCATTTATTTCAACCATAATATTCATCAACCAAAATTAACTCCTTTTAATTCTCTCCTTAATTTCGTCAATCAAAATTAATATCTATCAGCGCCAAATTCTCCTACATCTCCGGCAGCGGCAGCGGCAGCTCCTACTTCTCCGGCGGCAGCAACTCCTCCTTCTTCCTCATCTTTTTTCTCCGGCAGCTTCTTCTTTTCCGACCACTGGGGGCAGCGGTGTTGAGTGGTTATGGCAGACTGGTTTAAAATTAGTTTCGGAATATCCGAGACAAAAAAAAAAAAAAGTAATAGACCAAGCATTCAATGCACTTCTAACTTAGTCATAACAATCAGAATCAATCAAATCCAAAGAATTGCATAGCAAGACAACAGACACAAAACCAATTTGTTACGAAGTTCGACACAACTATAAAAATCATTACTCTAAAAATAATGTAATTTCTTTTTCAAGAAAATACAATTTACATAGTTTTAGAAGATAGAACATATTCAAGATTTTCGAAACCGCGCAATTCTAACGAATGGCAATTCAAGCGTTTTGCATCCATCGAAGTGATGGTCAGATGAGTATGATACTATTTTAACCAAAGGAAAATCAAAATGATAGTGTTGATAACTATGAATTTGTTGCGGCTATAGCTAGTTATATTAGTGAGGTTTTGGGGAAGAAGAATTACTTCGAAATAATGTTGGAAATTATGAGGAACTAAACCTTAACAATGATTTGTCGCATTAAATAAATGAAATAAGCAAATAAAGTAAATAAATCTAACCTTATTCCATTAACATAATAGGGATCTACGAATTGATTGAAGGTATTGTGTTATTCAAGCCTATGAGGCGACCTCTCATGAGAAAACTAGTAGGTTTATGCCGTTACTTTTATGATGAGATATAATAATAATGAATTATGTGTCTACACTTGGGATCACAAACCTAATATATTTATACCTTATTATTAATTGGTCTCATTACCAAATTAATAATTTACCAGATCTTTGTATATAGGAGGGCCGCACTTACGAAATATATTTAAACTCAATAAATTTAATAGATCATTTAATACAAACTTAATCTGAATATTGAATACTTAAAACTGAACATTAATACTAAACATCGAATATTGAATATTGACCACTGCAATCTAAACCAAAATATCTTCAATAGCATTTGAAACATTACTAATTAGCTCTCCTAAATCAAAATATCATAATTTGGTTCCACTTTTATATGAGCAACATGCTCACTATAGAACTTAAGTGGCAACCCTTTAGTAATTAAGCGGACTTGCAACCATGGAAGTTGTATGAATATATTCAATAATCAATCCATGATATGAAGCAATACAATTAATCAAATGATGATTATTATCATCAAATAAAGTACTAGTTCTAACCGATTTTGAATTCTAGAATAGACAAAAAAATTTATTTCCAAATGAAAAGTAATAACCGAATTTGTTTAAAAGAAAAATTAAAACCAAGTTTTGTCTAAAGACGGTACCACAAAAAAGTTTCATCAAAATCCAAATAATAACAAATACTTAATAATAATCTAAAATTTTCAATGACTACAATTTCAACTTTATTGCCATCACTGATATAGATGTATATTTCACCATCAATTGATTTTCGACAATAAAAACAATATTGCATAGACACACTAATGTTAGTTGTTGCACCAAAATTCACCTACCAAGTGTGTCTATGAATTGAAATTATATTAATTTCATAACAAACCAAAGTACGTTCCAATGTAAGTGTACTAATTTCTTAATTTTCACAATTGCAAACTTTTTCTCAATATGCTCAAAGAAATCTTTCCCATTAAAATTTTAAGCAGAGTGTTCGTAAATATTTCTGAAATGTTTTTCTTAATGATCATCATACTTAGGCGATTAGACATATTTCACTTTTCAAACTACTTTTTATGAGCAATGCTTTCCAACATAAGAGAAGTGGATTTTTGTCTATTCTTAATGTCAAGTTAAGATTCATATAACCCAAATGATCAATATTGGTTTTTTTTTTTCAGTGCTTAAATTTGTTCTCAGACCGTGTTGGGACCGAAAAAAATATATACATAAAATATTAATGAAGTATAATGAAATTCAAGAAAAATGCAATCTCACCTCAAGAAACTAACTGCAGCATCAATAATCAATCTTTAGATTAATAACATTGATTTCTAACAGTCACCATGTTGCAATAATCATATACGAATAATAAATAATGTCAAATAATAAATCACTCTTTGGATTGATTCATTATTCACGTAAGTTAAAGATATATAATCATCACATACATATTATCACAAATGTATATTTTATTACATCAATTACCAATTGTCTATGGTCAAAGAATAATCATATGAATTAAAATATAGATATAAAATACTTATGTTATCAAGTGAAAGTTTCATATAAGAGATATTACTTTGGCAACTTCAAATACTTGATTTTCACCGTAAAAACGCAGCAAATATTATTAATGAATTTTCAATTTCCTTAAACCAAATTAGAATCAGAATCGTATTCAATGCATATGAGTTTAATTATATAAAAATAAAGAATTGTTATAACCAACTGAATAAACATCATATGTGAATTTTAAAAAAAACTATCAATCTCATCACAAGTTATCGAGCAACATCAACAATCGCCTTTGGATAAATTACTAACTTGCTATGATAAAATTATTTTTGACAATTAAATGTTGAAAATAATGTAATGTATCAAATGATATTTCTTCTTTGGACAAATCTATTATTCACACACAAATAACCAAATTATTATCACCATATTCAATGTCACTAAATGTGTATGTATTTACTTAACCGTTGACTTTCCTTTGGGCCAATCAACAGTTTTATAAGTCACACACAACCTTCTAATATATAAAATAAAATGATTTACACAATATAAATTGTTTTGACAACATTGTTTCTAATTAAATTCACATTAACGAAACTAATATGTATATCCAATATAAATGAAAAACTATAACAATAAAAATTAATATTTGGACTCACAAAAATAATAAGGTAGATCAAAAGCCGTAGATGTAGCGGAAGGAAATAATCTCTGAATTCTATAAATTATTTAAGATAAGACTATATCATTCAAAAAAACTATAAATTTGATGCACTAAACAATTATAGTCGAATTTGAATAAATACATATTGTCCAAAAACGCATGTTGTATGAAAAAATTAATTGGACCATCAAGTGGATCAGGGTGAATCTATAATATTCCATATAAATATCTACATAAAAATAGACTCATGAATATAGTCCAATGAATGTAATTAATAATCCCAAATACTTGATCAAGTTGCCAATTAATTTATGGTATGATCCAATTTAAATTCTTGATTCCAGTCACATGATCATTGGACTAAATGGCTATTGGTATTCTCCTGAACTTATGCAATATTCAGCACCATCCTAAACCCATCTTGCTCGTTGGATTAGATTTCATCTTAATCTAATGGTTGACATTCATCGAGGGTAGTTTAAGAAATTTGAATAAAAATAAGTAAATTTTAATTGATTTAGAAAATTTAAATACGTTAAATAGATACATTAGATTTGGTAATATTAACCCACATAAATTAGAAACATATGCAATTAAGTTTTTTTCCAAATAACAATTACTCGAAAACGTATTGATGCACACACCTTCCAACTATGTTGTCATAATATCTCTAATATGACGTATAAAGGTAAAGTGAACATAATACATATTATTTTAAATTGATATTGAGAAACTCGCAATATGATTGTCAAATTTTAAAAATATTAAATATTAATTACAATGAGTAGGTTTGACTTCTGCATTTTCAAAAATTACAAATATACACGTATATAAAAATTAACTTCAATTAGAGGAGTTATTTTATTAAAGAAATAAGTTTAAAAAGTTAATATAATTAACCAAATCCAAAATCCTACCAAAATACACAATTATTCACCCAACCCTAACCCATCACCCGAAACGAATTTACCTTGTTGACCGCACACTGCCGCCGCCATCCACACACCACCCTCGTCCTCTTCCTCCCACCCCCACCAAAATAACTCGAGCCTTAATCCAGTCGTACCCGTACCATCCGTCGCAATTTTTAGTGATAATCGATTTTTGTATAATATTTAATTACAGGGAATTTGTATCAAGTTTAGTGTGAAGTATGCTATTGTGGGTGGTCAGATATAGAATTAAAACATGTAGTTGTAGACTCTGAATCATTTATCACAATTATTTATACTCTTTAACTGGTGAGTTTCCAGGTCGAACACAGGAATTTTAAGTCACGAAATTTGATCAACAATTGACTAGTGAAAAGCAGCAAGAAAAACATAAAGGGTTTTGCCTATGAGCGAGCCAAAGAACTACACTGAGCTAAAAACAGAATTTCAGAAAGCCCGTAAAAGTGAGCGGCGGGGTGCGCGAAGCGAGGCTGACGAGCGATGGGGGCAGGGATAGTGGTTTGTCAGCGGAGGTGAGCGGGAGAGAAGAGCGCGGTATATATACATATATATTGGGCGATAGGGAGCGACTAGAGGATGTTTTGTGTGATCTGTGAGTTATTTAATGGCAAGTTTGTCATGGATGAAGTGAGCAAATGATGATGGTGCAATAAGCGGAGATTATATGTATAACATGAAAATGTTAGGAGATGTGAATGTAATCATATAAGCAGAATTATATAGGACTTAAAATTGCTTGACCTTAAGGGATTTACAACAAGACTTCAATGACGCCTATAATTAGAACATTATAAGCAAGAAATGCTACAGCCACTAGACATTTCTGTGACCTGATAGACAAGCGTCTATGCCCCTTTAATTTTTCTACTTTCTATCTCATTAGTGGTTTTACCCTTCTATTACCTCTCTTTAATCAAAATCAAATTCAGATCAGTAATTAAGCAGGTTGACAAGGCTCCCGTGTACTTAACTACGTTGCACTACCCAAAATCTATTAATGAATACGACGTGAAACTAGGCTTAGATAATCGATTCTTCTTTGTTCTTGCTTAGCGGCTCTAAATACTCTATTAATCAAATTTATAAAAATATGAAAATGGGGAAGAAGCCATGATGAACCAAGATTGATATAACATTGCTTACTAAAGAAAATAGTAAAAAACTACATAACAAAACACTACAAAAGCTATAAACAAAAATTGTAAATGTAAGCTAAAAAGCAGTAAAGTGAGCAGCCAAAGGAGGAGAGAATCTCAACTCCTATAGCGATTCCTGATGAAAACTCCCTTACAAGGTTGGAGCTCTCGGGAGGCAGGAAGACAGCAGAAAAAGAATGCAAGTACAAGTTTATACTCCTAGCGAAGTATATTTTTACAAGAGATATCCGGCCCTATTTATAGCTGGATGAGAAAGCAGTTGCGAGCAGTTGAGAAGTAGTTTCAACTACTGAGCAGTTAGGTAGTTGGCGGGCGGTTATTCTATTGAGGCAGTTGCACTAGCCATAACTCCCAGGGTGCTCGCTTCGCTTGCTTTGGTATGTAGGGGCACAGACCTTCCTCGGTTGCCCAGATGGCAGGAAGGCATCAGCACAGCTAAGCGAAACTATCCTTGCTGGCTGGTAACAAAGTGGCTTTACCGCTGCGAGTTGGATATTTAGGCATTTTTTTGGGTTGATTTATTCCCGCTTCGCTGCGGCGGATGTCCTGTCACTGGCACTGGATCGAGCGAGAAGGGTGTTGCTTGTTGAACGGTCGGTGCCGCTGCTTAACTTCCATGACTTAGCTTTTCTGGACCAGAATCATCGCTTAAAAAAGGCCAAAAATGTTAATAATCTCAACAAACAAATTTTGGATCATGCCAAGCGAAATAATTCAATAAAGTATGCCGTAAATAAGATATTGTGATGGGTTTCACACCAAAATTCAAGCAATACATAATTTTGTTAAGCAAAGAATATGCTAATATTTAGAGTTATCACTGAGCAACACCGTTGAACTCGGTCCATTTCCGTTGTCGACTAGTCAACCACCGCCGCATCAACGGAGAAACAAAGAAAATAGTCCCAGAGCCCTTCTTGAAGCCCAAGCCAAAGAGAAATAAGTTCATACAAGATTTGTGTGTCTTCAAGAAGTTTTTCGATTTCAATAACGCCAAGCTCTTTTGACCTAGCAACAAAATGACCCAAATCTGTGCTAATCTACGTTTACAGCCAGAGAACACAGGTGGCCAGTATATTCAAGATAAAGGAAAAGCATATACATCAAAGGAGCGTGCGTTGGCCAAGCTTAGGAAGGCTGCAGAAGAAGAAGAACAGAGAAAAGAACATCCATCATGCCATGAAACTAGAGGTACTGTCGCGCATGGTAGGGAAAGGTGGAGGGGCAGGGTTGGTTGATGTTGAACAAATTTTGTTGCCTTTTTGTTATGATTGCATATTTTTTGCATAGTTATTATCCGTAAATGTGCATTTTTGTTTAGATGCTTGATGAAAAATCTGCCCATGTTGGTTCTCTGGTAGATGCAAATACTATTTTTATGCATAACTTTGATCTATGTTGATATCTTTATCTGATTTTTATCTTACGTTTATATGATGTATAGATTTAGGCTATATGATGTCCATCTTAAGTAGGTATGCTATGTGAATGGCATGTTTACGATTAAACCTTTTTGTTCTACCTTTTGCACGATGTATACTTGTTATATATCAGCGCTAAATGATATATTATAACTATGTTAGATGAGACAATTGTTATTGGGTCAATAATTTATATAGGTATATGATGTGTATCTTAAATAACTATGGTGATTGCATTAGAATCATATGATGGCTATACCACTCTCATACTCAATACTTGTTTTTATGTGTGTCGACAAAAAATTGTGTTAGTTTTAATAAACACAAAATTTGTACAAATTATATTTGATTTGGATTTGAACCGGGTCCTATTCTCTAAATGCGTCCTTTGATTCTCCTTCTGGGTTAATTTGTTTTCCAACTTGGTTTTCAATGGCTTCTTTGATCCGAAGAGGTTTGGTCTTCAGTTTGACTTTGCCGGCTTTTAGAGAGCTTTGGTCTCCGTGTGGGCGATTTGATCGTCGGCTTTGGATTTGATGTCTTTTTTAGATGATCCGAGGCTTTGATCTTTGATTTGGCTTTGCCTTTTTGGAGGGCTTTGGTCTCCGTGTGGGCGATTTGATCACCAACTATGCATTTGATGTCTTTTTTGGACGATCTGTGCCTTTGATATTTGGTTTGTCTTTTCCACCTTTTGGAAAGCTTTGGTCTCCGTGTGGGCAATTTGCTCCTCAAGTTTGGATTTGATGTCTTCTTTGGACAATCTACGGCTTTGATCTTTGGTTTGTCATTTCCGCCTTTTGGAGAGCTCGGTCTCCGTGTGGGCGATTTGATCATCGGCTTTGGATTTGATGTCTTCTTTGGACGATCCGCGGCTTTGATCTTTGGTTTGGCTTTGCCACTGTTCGGAGGGCTTTGGTCTCCGCGTGGCCGACTTGATCATCGGCTTTGAATTTGATTCCTTCTTTAGACGATCCATGGCTTTGATCTTTGCTTTGTTTTTGCCGCTTTTGGAGGGCTTTGGTCTCTGTGTGGGCGATTTGATCGTTGGCTTTGGATTTGATGTCTTTTCTGGATGATCCGAGGCATTAATCTTCGGTTTGCCTTTTTCGCCTTTTGAAGAGCTTCGGTCTCCGTGTGGACAATTCGATTGTCGGCTTTGGATTTGATGTCCTCTTTGGACGATCCGCGGCTTTGATCTTTGGTTTAGCTTTGCGCCTTTTGGAGGACTTTGTTCTCCATGTGGGCGATTTGATCGTCGGCTTTGGATTTGATGTCTTCTTTAGACGATCCACGACTTTGATATTTGAGGAGGTGGATTTGGTGCTCCAAACACTTTTGGCGGCGTGTCCTTTTGACTTTTGGATTGAAGAGGGCCTAGTTGATGCTTTGTTGAAGAACGCGATGAACATCTTGAAGCTTTGAGAGGAACTTTGGAGACCTTCCATTAGCTTTGATGAATTCCTCAACGACTTTGAGAGCTTTGATCGTTCCTCCGGCTTGGACATACGACGAAAAACGTTAACTTCATCGATTCGGCAACCAATATTGGATCATTTGTCCAAATTAGTGACTTTCGACGAAGAACGCTTCGAAGGACACGAAGAACATAAAGAACAATACAGAGAGAGTCTAGAGACTTACCCCTTTGCTTGAATCCTCGATGTAACTTAGGTGTCTCAAATGAACTGGCCATGACTCCTATTTATAGGGGAGGGGTGACCTCAGCTTCCTTTTTTAATGATACCACGTGGCGCGTTCTGATTGACCAACAGAAAGATTTTATAATCTTTCCTTTTCCATCAGATGCCGTTTTCCATTCCTGATAGATTTGATTGTGCACATTTTTTTCTCGCCAAGATCTTTATATAATTGTCTTTTTTCGGAATATATTAATTTATATGCTTCCTTTATTTACAAGATTAATTTATTTTGTTGCCAAATTTATTATGGCTCTATTTATGCACGCAATATTTGTACGATATCTTCCATTTTAAGTAAATTTTTGCATTAATGGTTGATATTTATTGTACAAAAATTAACATATGTGCATAATTAAATACCACATATTTATTTTATTCGAATTTATTTTCTTCCAAAATACATAATATTTAATTTAAGTTAAACATATTTTTAGTGTCTACAATATGATATATTGGATGATTTTTTTTTGTCTTATATTAATATGATGCCGCGAAATATTTTAAATTGTGACAATTTTATACTAACATGCTAGCCTGATATCTATTTCTCCATTAGTTTGATGTATGAGTATAGTATAGATGATGTCAATCATAAATAAATATGCTAAATTACTTATACCTACTCATAATCAAATAAATTTTACCATAAATATATTTATATTATTCACATATTTATAATATTTATTATATACATTTTGTTTAAAAACAAAAAAAAATATCGTTCCCAAACGGTCCCAAAATTTTGGGCCCTGGGCACATGCTCACGTTACGACAATTATTAATGTTCAAGCATCGAGTGAGTGTGTGTTTACACATGTGAATCTCACGGTCTGATTGAATTTCACGGGGTGTGTGCTTCAGAATTTTCTATTCATATAAGCAATGAAACTATGCACGCTTTATTTAACGCGCGTCTTCCCTCTATATGCTACATGTATAAGTTTTAGTGTGTAAATGTGCACACATAAATATTTCTTCTCACTAAGTACCTATATATATATATATATATGTGGTAGGTTGTATAAAATTATTCATATTTTACATGCACGGACCATGCGTACTGCACACACATAAAATAAGCACGTGTACATGCAACACATCAACACCACATATAGCACATGTATATCACATATATACTTATATAAATGTAAAAACGTGATGATAGGTACTTGTATATTAGTATCTGCACCACACGTAGCACGTGCACATCACGCGCTTATATAAATATACCATCATGATAGGTATATATAACTTCTACTAGTAAGTGATACGTCAGAAGCATGTATCTCTTTTTCTTTTTTTTTTATCCAAAAGTGCGCACTGGGTAAACCTCCGGCCAAACATAATACCCTGCAAATCAAGCCCGACGGGAAAGTCACACTAGACGATCATAATACCCTGCAAATCAAGCCCGACGGGAAAGTCACACTAGACGAACCATGTGTAGCAGGTGACCTGAGGTGTCGGGGGTTTGAACCCATGATCTCACAGTCACAAGTCCAACTCCTACACCATCAGGTCATCCCTTACGGGACATATATCTCTTGAACTTACATAAGTGCATTGATATTGTTGAGCACAAAAAAACAAATTGTAGCGTTTTCGAGAATGAACCTATTAAATTGGGTTAAGGATTGATGTAGAGTTTAATGGGCTTGTTAATAGTAGTAGGACCTTAAAAAAGAGCCAAAATATAAGTCCGAGCGTTGTTAAGAAAAAGGCTTCCTCGGGACAAAACGGAAGTTGGACGTGATAAGGTCGGGCACGGAGATCGGACGTGATAAGGTCGGGCACGGAGGTCGGACATGATAAGGTCGGGCGTCATATAGGTCGGACGAAATGAAGTCGGGCGAGGAGAGGACGAACGAAGGAAATAATGTGCTTCCAGGTCGGACGGTATATAGGTCGGGCGAAGTGAAGTCGGGCAAGGAAAGGACAGATGAAGGAGATGATATGCATCTAGGTCGGACGGCATGTAGGTCGGGCAAGATGAAGTCGGGCGAAGAGATGATTAATGTGGAGATAAGACAAGTGGAAGACGGGCAAGGGGAGACGGAACAGCAGATGTGCAAGTCGGACGAAAAGCAGTTTTTAGACGGTTGAGAGAAGTTACAACCGGCGAGCGGAGATGAAGACACGACTTGGTTGTGGCGGTTGACATGGGTTTTAAATAGGTTTGTTCATGACCTAAAGAAACCATCTTCAATCGACATCAAATTCAAGAGAATTGCTTTTGGGGATCACCATTTACTTTTTTGTCTGTAGTTTTTATTTTCCTATTTTATTTATGTATCATACGGTGTCTAGAGATTCTTAATCTCAGGCATTTAGTTTATCAAATTCGAAGATAATATCTATTTTCAGATTTTAATTTTTATTGTTGAAAATCGGCATCAACAATTTCGCGACCATAGTGGGAGAAAGGCAAGATTGCTGATCCTACGTCAAGCGAGAATTTTATACGATTGAAGTCCGGTCGAATAATCAGAAGGATCCATATGGCAGGCTCACAGCCCCAAGTATCTTCAACACAGTGGGGGAAACTATTTCACCACATGCTATGCCGAATGCAGGGGAAGTCCCCCAAGCACCTGTCGATTGGGTGTCTTATGTTCAACAATTGAACAATCAGCATACTCTGGCTATGCAAAACATGTTGCGTGAGCAACAAAACCTTATGCAGAATATGCTAGATCAAGCTTTATCAAGAGTTACTCTGCAACCCACCCAGTCACCGCCAGAATTGTCACCATCCAGATTACAAGCAAATTTCGCGGGGCCTTCATATGTAGACAACACTCTTCCAAGTGCCACTACTAGGGTTGATCGGGGGAAGACTCCTCTAACATACCCAAATAACGTTCCATTGGGTGTCAGAGCCGAACCAACCTTCTCCAGAGAAGAAAGATTAGGCGGTCGGGCTCATAATCCTATCCCAATCGAGCCGGCCTTCTCCAAAGAAAAAAGATTAGGCGGTCAAGTTCATAATCCCGTTCCTGTGTTCGATCCTATTTCACCTAGAGTGGATCCGGAAGACATCGCTCAAATTCTGCGGGTGCATTTCGGAATCAATCCTCAAACGGTGAACAGGCCGGCATATCAGAGGCCATTACCAGAAAGAATCATCAATAAGCATCATCTCCCGAGGAATTACAGACCACGCGATTTTCATTCTTTTTCGGGGGAAGATGGAGCCTCAACCATTGAGCACGTGGAACGCTTCACGGCTCAATTGGGGGAAGTGGGAAATAATCCATTTTACAAATTGCAGTTGTTCGGATTATCGCTCACCAGAACAACTTTTTCTTGGTCTGCCAGTCTCCCACCAGGACAATTGCAAACTTGGGAAAGTTTGGAAGCGGCTTTTCATGCAAGATTCTTTAATCTGCTCCTGATGGTTTCACTCACAGATATTTTGGAAATCCGGCAAATGCCAGAAGAGACTGCTTATCAATTTATAGAGCAGATACGTCTAATGAAGGGACGTTGCCCGACAATCATTGAGGAAAGTGAGATGACCAATTTAGTGGTCAGGAACATGCATACCAAACTACGGGAGGCGTTGACAGCCCACGATGTTCGAGATCTGGCCAATTTGGCTTCAAAAGCAGGAAGGTTAGAATCTCTTTTTAGAGAAAAAAATCACAATTTCTGGCGGAACATGGTCCAGCAGATGGCCGGTGTCGATACAGAAATGTATGTGCAAGATGATGAGCAGAAGAATAGCATTGAAGAAATGGCAGCTGAAATTGTAAACGGCAAGCCTTATGTGTGTTCCAAACTAAAGCCCCTTCCAGGGGCAGAAGAGTGGGAACAACCAACCTTTGATGCATCTAAAGCAGATGAAATCTTCGATATTTTGCTAGCGGATGGGCAAATTCGCAACCCTAAAGGGCAACGATTAGCAACGAAAGAGGAGATAAAAGGAAGGCCATACTGTAAGTGGCATAATTCTTTTACGCATTACACTAATCAATGTACGCATTTCCGAAAGAAAATACAGAAGGCTATCAAAGCAGGGAGATTCAAGTATGTGACGATGGGAGTAGAGCAGCAACCTTTCCCAAAGGTAACTACTGCTGTAATCTCTGTACGTTCTTCACAAGACACACAAAGAGATGACGAATGAGATACCAAGCAAAAGGAGCGTAAGACAAAGGAGCGGGAGTTTGATCAGGAAGACAAGTTTAAGGTTTGCGAAACCAGAGTGACAGAGAAATGGGATAAAAAGGACGGTTCTTTTGAAGTGGAATTGAAAGATAAAGCGGTAGTGCGAGATCGACCAACGCGCAAGCCACAACCAGTCCATGACAAGTGGAGCCGGAACAGAAAGCCTCTGCCAATAGACATAAATCCCCGATTTCTATGTATGAATCGTACACAAATCCGTAATGCTAAGCGCAGGTATGCAGTTCGGCACGGGAGGCGAGCAGACAAGGGGAAGGAAAAGAAAGAGACGTTACCCAAAAGAAAAAGCCCGAGCGACCGACTACAGGCACACGGGGAGATTGAAAGGCCTATCAAAAAGGCTAGGTGCTTTCGGTGTCAGTTCTGTAGACGGATCAATATCGATCCCGAAATAGAAGCTGTCGAAGAGGAGGTCCCTAAGATAGTCTTCGGAACATTTGCTCCGGAAGAAACAAAGGCTTTGCGCAGCAAGATAGTGAAGACTGATAAAGCCGGGTTCAAGGTCAGGATGATTGGCATGCGTTGGTTCGATGAAGAAGATGAACCCTTCTGGGCAAGGCTGAAAGAAGAAGAACCGAAATGGGCGGCAATGGCTGGCAGTCCCCCATCTATGGTTTTTTCGCCTATACCAGAAGGAGCAATTCAACACTTGAAACCATTATATGTTAACGCTGACATCTGTGGTAAGCCCATTAACAAGGTTTTCATTGATAATGGGGCCGTCTTCAACGTCATGCCTCTCAAAACTCTGAAGAAGTTGGGCAAAGGAGTTGCTGATCTGTCTCCAGTAGATATCGAGATGACAAGCTTCACGGGGCAACCAACGAAACCAGAAGGGATGATAGTAGCCCCTATTGAAGTCGGACCAAAGGTGATTTCAACGGTATTCTTTGTGGTAGATGCCAACACCACTTATTCGGTCTTGTTAGGGCGAGATTGGATTCACACTTCCAAATGCGTACCTTTTTCTCTCCATCAGCAGATCATGTTTTGGGAAGGAGATCAAGTGTTCAGAATGGATGCCAGCACAAATCCGTTTGGCTCCACAGAAGTTGCGGAAGAGTCGGTACTTTATTCAGAGTACGTACCTCCTATCTCTCGAACAACGGTCATAGATGATTATCCCTGGAAGAGCTGTAGGCTCACTGCTCAGGGGTACGTGTTTCATTAGAAACATTCTTCTGTCTTATGGATCTTTTGTTAGCCGAAAACTTTACATTTATTAAAGTTAAATTATGGAAGAAATAAATAAATGTGATTAGCTAATTAGGCAGTTTTATTTAAACTAATTAATGGTTAGACTACATAATAGAGAAGGTTCCAACAATAATGTTGACGAGGGAGAAGGTTTTCGCTGGCCTGATCTCTTGGAAAAGACAGAACCTTCCTTATCAACTCAGGATCCTCTAATTGAATACAATGTAGGAATCGAACAAATACCCAAGATGGTCAGGGTAAGTGGTTTTTTGTCTAAAAACCAGCATGAGCAAATGATAGCTATAATTCAGGACCACATGGAGTGTCTGGCTTGGGATTATTCCAAGATGCCCGGATTGGCACGCGATTTGATAGAGCATAGGTTGCCTATTAAGAAAGGGTTTAGGCCATATAAACAACCACCAAGAAGAATTAGCCCGGAATTGCTGCCCCAGATCAAAGAAGAGATTGAGAAATTGTTGAAGGTAGGATTCATTCGACCCTGTCGGTATGCAGAATGGTTGGTCAAAATTGTTCCGGTAACCAAAAAGAATGGGAAGATTTGGATCTGCATAGATTTCAGAGATCTCAATTTAGCCACTCCAAAAGATGAGTATGTGATTCCCATAGCCGATATGCTGATCGACTCGGCAGCAGGGCATCGAATCTTGAGCTTGATGGATGGGTATGCAAGGTATAATCAAATCTCACTAGTGGAGGAAGATATACCCAAAACTGCGTTCAGATGCCCAGGGGCTTTGGGAATCTACGAATGGACGGTTATGCCATTCGGGTTAAAGAATGCCGGAGCAACCTATCAACGGCCAATGAATACCATCTTTCATGATTTGATCGGGCAGTCCATGGAAGTATACATCGATGATGTGATCATTAAGTGTACTGACTTTGACACATATCTGGTTGATTTAAAAAAATGTTTTTTTACGTATGAAGCAGTACAACCTGAAAATGAACCCAACGAAATGTGCCTTAGGAGTTTCGGCAGGGAATTTTCTGGGTTTTTTAGTGCATGAAAAGGGGATAGAGGTCGACGCAAACAAGACCAAGGCTTTTCTGACAATGCGATCACCTTAATCGGTCAAAGAGGTGCAAAGTTTGTTGGGCAAGGTAAATTACCTAACGCGTGTCATATCAAATGTTGCGGGAAAGTTAAAACCCATCACAAAGCTTTTAAAAAATAAAGCAACCGATTTTTGTTGGGGTCCGGAGCAGCAAGAGGCGTTAGAAGAAATCAAGCAGGCACTAACCAAACCACCCGTGTTGGTTCCTTCAAGAGGGGATCGACCCCTTCGGCTGTATGTTGCGAACAGTTTCGATGTGGTAAGTAGTCTGCTTACACAAGAATGGGAATATGGTAAAGAGAGGGCTATTTATTATTTGAGCAAAACTCTGGCAGGACCAGAGTTGAATTATACTATGCTCGAAAAAATGTGCTATTATTTAAACTTTGTTTGTACTTGGTTGGAGCATTATATTCTGCCAAGAGAAACTGAGGTTGTTTCCAAAGTGGATCTGGTCAGATTAATTTTGCACAGACCAACCATGCAAGGAAGGTTGATGAAATGGGCAATTAGATTGGCTCCTTTCGCGTTGCAACATCGACCAATCAAAGCGATGAAAGGGCAGGTTGTCGCTGATTTATTGGCTGAATTTGCAGACGACGATCCAGTTAAAAACAAAGTAGTGCAGTATATAGGCACTAGTACTTGGAAAATGTTTTCTGATGGTTCTCATTCAAAAGGGAAGTCAGGAGCAGGAGTGATATTAAAAGGACCAGGAGCCAGGAAAATTAGTTTGCAGCTTCAAATGGAAGAGATGACTCATAACTCTACGGAATACGAAGCACTGATTTTGGGTCTGGAGGCACTTATCGCTAAAGGAGCACAAATGGTTCTAACTTGTGGAGATTCTCAACTGGTCATCAATCAGGTGTTAAAACGGTACGCTTGTAATTATCCTCATCTGCGTCAACACCGAGATTTGGTATATCACATGTTATACAGAATTACGGAGGTAGTTTTCGAGCATGTACCGAGAACAGAAAATCGGCTGGCGGATAATCTTGCTCAGAATGCTTGCCATTAGATGATTGGTAGCATTGATACTGGTACTGATTAGAGAACATAAATTATGGTTTATTTGGAATCACCAAGTTTTGTGACTCCTGTGGGCATTCGATTGAAAGCATTACATTTTCAGCTTATTGAAGGGATTCTGTATAAAAGAACCTTTGAAGAAGTTTTATTGAGGTGTTTGGGGCCGGAAGAATCCATTAAAGTAATGGAAGAGATTCATGGTGGAATTTGTGGGGCACACCGAGCGGGACTGAATATGCGATGGGCTATTCATCGTATGGGATTCTATTGGCCAAAGATTTTTTGATGATTGCATCAGATCTGCTAAAGGGTGTCAGGAATGCCAGAGGCATGGTCCATTGAATCATCTGCCAACAGTAGAACTGCAGACGATGGTTAAGCCGTGGCCATTCAAAGCTTGGGCGTTGGATGTAATAGGGAAAATTCATCCGACGTCATCAAAGCAACATTAATTGATTTTGGTAGCAACTGATTACTTCACCAAATTGGTAGAGGTAGTTCCTTTGAAGAATGCGACGCAGAAAGAGGTGATTGAGTTCGTGCTTAATCACATTATCTGTCGGTTTGGGATTCCCCACACTCTTACAACCGATCAAGGATTGATGTTTATTGGGGAGAAATTTGTTGAATTTTTGGCCGAATTTAACATCAAATTGCATCACTCTTCACCATATTACCCATAGGCTAATGGGTTGGCCGAAGCAGCAAATAAGATTGTCATCGGTATCATCCGAAAAATGGTAGAGGAAAATCAAAGTAAATGGCACACATTGCTATCTCAGGCATTGTGGGCCTACCGAAATAGTAGAAATACGTCTACTGGATTTTCCCCATACCAATTAACATTCAGGCAAGACGCTGTTCTGCCGGCAGAATTTGTTGTATCTTCACCCAGAGTGGTTAGTACAACAACATGTATTGACGAGGCGTATGCACAAAGAATGTGGCAACAACTGAAGGAGGTGGACACATATCATTTGAATGCTCTGGATCAAGTGGTTAGACAGAGTGAGATTAGACCAAAATATTATGGAAAAAAAGTGTCCCCAAAGGTTTTTACAGAAGGGGATTTTGTCTGGGAAACAATTCTGCCTACGTATAAGAAGGTGGACCAATTAGGGAAATGGTCCCCCAATTGGGTAGACCCTTTTATCGTTAGCAGAGTAATTGGAAATGGAGCTTTTATTATTGTAAATCAAGAAGGAAAGCTGGTACATGAGAATATTAATGCTAAGTATCTGAAAAGGTATTACCCTGCCTTTTCAGAACATTGTCATTAATTCTTATTACAAAATCTCGGAACCCCTCAAAGGGTTCGAACCTACTGGAAAGGGTTCTTTAGTCATCGTCCGAAAGGGTAACACAAGGATGATTGTCTTCTGGTTTAGAAGTTTCATCCCAACTCGCAGAAACCATTTCAAGTTCTTCATCCAGAAGGTCGTCTAAGTCAAGGCGGTAGCGATCCCACTGGTCTTGCATTTCTTGAAGATCTTGTTCAGTGCGGACCTTCATGTCTTGTAGAGATTGATTTTCTCGCTCAACAAGAATACGTAGTCTGGAGAGTGTTGATCTCTGTTGGTGGAAAATATTGTTCCAGCTGAGGTCTGGGAGAATTTCTTAAACATGATGGTCTATCATGTCCAGATGATGATCAAGATCGGATATGCGGGAGAGTATGTCAGTAAAGGGTTCGTAGCTGGTGGATACACGCTCCATTAGTTGGATCATACGGTGTATGGTTTTCCTGCCCCTGCCAGAGAACTTAAATTTAAAGTTCAGTTGTTTTAGCACCTGTATCAGGTCCTCGGCATGATGACCTATGGGATGTTTTCCCACAAGGAATGGTTGCAAAGAACCTTCCCAATTGGACGAAGGGACGCGAATGTGAGGAGAAACCATTTTTTAGTGTGATGCGGGGGTGCTGATGGTGTTTGCAGTATGAGGTATGGGGTTTTATATAGGTGTTGTGATGTTTAATTTTTGACTTATTAGATGTGCAAAAAACATGGATCTGTGTTTTGATGTCTGACTTAGTAAAAGCGCAAAGAACATAGGATTTGTGTTCTGAAAAT
Source organism: Andrographis paniculata (assembly GCF_009805555.1). Classification (NCBI taxonomy): domain Eukaryota; kingdom Viridiplantae; phylum Streptophyta; class Magnoliopsida; order Lamiales; family Acanthaceae; genus Andrographis; species Andrographis paniculata. Next base: position 984,822 of record NW_026137621.1, on the reverse strand, counting down.
AGGATGTATAGATTAAGTCTGGGAACTCCATACAAATTATGTTGGGGTTACAGAGAAAGCAGGGCCTTAAGAGCAATTTGGAGATCGGCCCACTTTAGCTCCGATTTTGTGGCCCGCCAACGCTGGTAGGCCTCCTGGTGTCCCCGGACGAGTCGCATTCGTATGGCTGTTTGGAGTTGCTCGTAGAGAGTCACCTGGGTTTGGCAATGTGCCTCCACCAGGCGACTGCCTTCCTCGATGCTGTCATCCAGGGACTCCAATTGTTCTTGGAGGCGTCTGAGCACTTCCATTTTTTGGGAGATCTCAGCCGTCAACATGTGTTGCGCTTGTCGGAGTTCTTCCAGCATAGCCTTGGCAAGATTTAGGTCTTCATCGACCTTCTTCAAGGTAGCTCGGCTTGAAGCTCAGTGATCCTTGCCATCATCCGATCGAGGACAGGGGGGCTTCCGACTCCGGTGTGGGCTGCACTAGCAAGTCTATCACGACCTAAACTAGAGCTTTTACGTCGGCTAAACTCAAGTCGGTAAAAGATAGGTTAGCGCAACGTTCTATGATAGCTTGGGCGGGAGTCGGAAGGTTCACTCGGGCCAAAATGTTCATCTCTTGGGCAGTCAGAGACAAAAGGAAAATGTTAAGTATGGAAAAAACATGGTGAACTCATTATGATATAAAGATGGAGTTTACCTGATCTAGAGCGGCCGTGGCTTCAGAAGGGGCCATGAGACGGAGCGTCGTAGGGGCACCATGACGAGTCGTCCAGCCAGAAACCGACTCATCTCCCGGTTGCAGACGGTGGGCGACGACCAGCTCCATGTCATGCAAGGAGAAAATTAAGCTACGGAACGTGATTTAAAAATCAGAAAGCAGAGGAGAAAGAACACTGACCGAACCCCTTGGGGAAAAATTGACTGAAGCCTCGCCCGACTTCGAGGAAGAAATCTCTTTTATGTCGTGAGGTGCCGGGATCGGTTGGACTGGTTGAGGAGCGATAGGAGGAACCTCGCCCACGGGCTGAGCGGCTGGTTGCAAAGGCTACACAGTAGCGGGGTCGGACAGTGCCACGACTAGGGCAGGTGGTTCCGCGACCTGGTCGGGGAAGGCGACGAGTTGGTCGGGCATCCCCGCGACCACATCAGTCACCTATGGTGGTGGAAGAACAGGTGAAGGCAAAATTATAGGAGAAATTTGCCTCCCCGCCGATTCCTCCAGTCGATGGACCTACAGAAAGGGAAATTGAAATTAGTGGTTGAGTAAGTATTCTCTTTTTCTTAGAAGCATTAGGAAATACTTACCTCAGCCTGCATAGGGGTTGGTTATGCGAAGGTCGATCGATCAGCGGTCGGGGGGTTTTCTGGAGAATCGACTGGTTGAGCAGGTACTTGTTCGGCTGAGGTCGGTGGTGCAGTTGTCGGTTGATTGGCAGTCGGGGTAGAAGTTGGTGAGGATACTTGCCTCATAGTCGGGTCCTCTCTCCTACAGGTTATTGGCAGTACTACGGATGGGGCCGCGGTCGGTTGGTTTGTGGTCAGGACTGCGGTTGACTGGGAGGAAGTCAAATTGATGGGTGATTGCGCCGCAGTCGGTTGAGCCATGGTCGGTTAAGTCTCGGTCGGTTGGGAAACAGTCGGGTGTGCGGTTGGTAGCAATGAAGGATCCTCTGGAATAGGAGCCATTAAAATTAAAAGGGGAATATATTGAAAATGGAGCATGGAAAGAAAAGGGCTTACCAAATTGCTTTCTCAGGAATTTCGGTAATCCGCTTGTGTGTACTGGCAAAAATGCCAGATACTCCTCGATCGCCTGCCTACGATGACAGGGGCGGCCTTTTGCTTTTTCTTTTTTGTTCCGGATCCGCCTGTGGCGGGCGCTTGCCTTTTTCTTCTCGGAGCAGCGGCCAATCGAGGAGAACCCAGCACCAAGACTGGGGGTGGGGCAAGTTTCCCAACCAATTGGTCGGTCGGAGGAGCAATCAGAGGCCAGGTGGCCGACCACCAGGCAGGGAAGGCCTCGGCCGCCGAAGGTTTTAAGCGGAAAGGCAAATAGGAGTTAGAGGTGATATAGTCGGTAAGTTGGGAAAGGTAAGTCGGGATGAGCTCGGGAATCTCCAGCACTTCTGGGCTTTGAGGTATAAGGTGAGGTCGGGCTAGTGGCCCCGGCAGGCCCTGACAGCAACCGAATTGTCGGGCCAAAAATTGGGGCTGATAATTAAAAATATAAAATAATCTGTGGTTTTTCTTGTCCGACCTCTTACTGGAAAATAGAGATCGGGGTTTCATGGCGGAGCCCCAGGAAAAAGGATAGGTTGGATGAGGAAGAGGATCGGGATGCGATTGGGATAAGGTGTGTCGGGGTGAAGCCAAAAAAGATCGGTTGAATATTGTATAAGGGTTTCGTAAATATAAAAGCGGGAGTTGCTACAGTCCTCAGTCAAGATTTGGGCGATGACGGGGTCGGATGGATAGAGATAAGAGGAATTAGAAGTTTTATGGCCAAGGTATAACCTATACACCTGTAGGGGTTTGGGGTGATAGGCAGTCGGCCAAAGAAAGCATTGGGGAAGTAAAGACGGAGCTACAGTTCCAGGAACCAAAACGGTCACGAAGCAGCTGTATCCGCCTTTTTGGTATCGGTCAGGCGGATGCTCACTCGAGCTAACCCCTCAAAAAGGTTAGCCAAAAAGAGGGTTCCTAATGAGAAAAATTGGCCGCTGGCCAGTTGAATGGCCAGATCGACCTGGGAAGAAAGGACGAGTTAAAACATCCAACTTTGAATTTGCATAAAGATTACGAAGGAGGAAGGTGTACCTGCACAACCAAAAAAGAAGGAATGTTTTGTGCTCCAATTCAGAAACAGGGGTACCTTCCTTACACAGATATTTGTTGACGAAGCTGGTCTAGCTTCTTTCTTTCTCAGGAAGTTTGGCAAGAGCCCAACCAGCATGATCAGGCGAAGGCTCGCGACCCTCAAAGGAGACCAGAACGGGATCATCACCCACTATAGGTCAATGGGCAATGATAGCCATGTCCATCAAGGTCGGGCCGATAGGGCCAGAGGGGAGAAGAAAGACGCCCATCTGGGAATGCCAGAAGGCCGCCATTGCTAGTAGGGCCTTGTCGTGAAGATGAAGGGGCTGAGTCGAGAGGAGGATGGATTTGTCAATGCCTTGCCTCTTCCATTGTTCTTCAAAGTGGGGAAGAAGCCTCGCGTACCATTTACGATAGGCGTCTTTTGGATCAATGAGATGAGTTTTGATGTTGTCCAGAAAACGTTCCGGTTTGAACGCAGTATCATTGACGATTATCGGAGAAATCTGAGAGATGACGGATCTCATACGATCAGCATCTTCGATGGTGGTGCAGTAAGGGCGAACGGTAGGGGTAAGAACCTTTGAAGCCACGAAGGAAACCGATGGGTTAGTCCCGTCGAAAGGTAAAGCAGGAACATACTGATTGGCCATTTTCAAAGTAATGAAGAGAATGAAGAAGGAGGAGGAAGCTTGCTGGAAAAACAGAAAAGGATCTCAGAATTTTGACTGCGTAAATTTGAAAGAGTGAGAGAAGGGTTTTTCATAAACCCCGTGATGTGACGCGAAGCAGTATAATGATAGCACTGTTCTGCAAACCCCTAAACGTCATGTCTCACACAGTTCGAGAAGTGACGCTTAGGGGTCGGGCGGGAGGAGGCAAGTTGTTGAGCAAAAAAAAATAATGTGTAGGGTTTTCGAGAATTGGCCTATTAAATTGGGTTAAGGATTGATGTAGAGTTTAATGGGTTTGTTAATAATAGTAGGACCCTAAAAAAGAGCCCAAATATAAGTCCGAGCGCTGTTAAGAAAAAGGCTTCCTCGGGACAAAACGGAGGTCGTACGTGATAAGGTCGAGCACGGAGATCGGACGTGATAAGGTCGGGCATGGAGATCGGATGTGATAAGGTCGGGCACAGAGGTCGGACGTAATAAGGTCAGGCACGGAGGTCGGACGCGATAAGGTCGAGCATGGAGGTCGGACGCGATAAGGTTGAGCACGGAGGTCGGACGTGATAAAGTCGGGCACGGAGGTCGGACATGATAAGATCGGGCACGGAGATCGGACATGATAAGGTCGGACATGATAAGGTCGGGCGTCATATAGGTCAGACAAAATGAAGTCGGGCGAGGAGAGGACGAACGAAGGATATAATGTGCTTCCAGGTCGGACGGCATATAGGTCGGGCGAAGTGAAGTCGGGCAAGGAAAGGACGGATGAAGGAGATGATATGCATCTAGGTCGGACGGCATGTAGGTCGGGCAAGATGAAGTCGGGCGAAGAGATGATTAATGCAAAGATCAGACAAATGGAAGACAGGCAAGGGGAGACGGAATAGCAGGTGTGCAGGTCGGACGAAAAGCAGTTTTTAGACGGTTGAGAGAATTACAACCGGCGAGCGGAGATGAAGGCACGACTTGGTTGTGGCAGTTGACATGGGTTTTAAATAGGTCTATTCATGACCTAAAGAAACTATCTTCAATCGACATCAAATTCAAGAAAATTGCTTTTGGGGATCACCACTTACTTTTTCAGTCTGTAGTTTTTATTTTCCTAGTTTATTTATGTATCGTACGGTGTCTAGAGATTCTTAATCTCAGGCATTTAGTTTATCAAATTCGAAGATAATCTCTATTTTTAAATTTTACTTTTTATTGTTGAAAATCAGCATCAACAGATATATTAAGGACATCTACATCAAATGTATATATACAATTTACATAAGTATATAACATACTAGGTAAGTGTATCTTACGCTGTTATGAAAGCACATCAATACACTAGGCACTAGTCCACCATGCACTTATATAAATACACAGATAGAGACGCCAGGAATGTGCACATTACCCACGTACATAAACCCTTGCAAATATAACACATAAATGCCTACAATTATATTCAATCAAACCAATAAACCATAAAATTAAACTCAAAGAAACACAATATAACATGCCAACAAAAAACTGAAACAATATACAAGAGCCATCCACGTGTGTGTTACGCGCATGCATAAATCCTTACACACATAGCGTGTAAACACATTCAATGACATTCATTTAAACCAAAAACCCCCCAACAATGAATTCAAATAGAAACAACATAACCAACTATAAAAGAACTCATCAAGCAATAAGAAAACGCCAAGGCGCGTGTGCATTACACACATACCTAATTAAACATTATAAAGAAGAGAGAGTTACCAAAAACTAACAATATGAGACACTTCAATATATATATATATATATTTGTTTTTAAATGAAAAAAAGAACTCATCATTAATCTTACCAAGCCTCAAGTAGACAACCCGTTGATTAAGCAACACCATTCTTTGATGCAGTCCCGATGAAATTGATGCCCACATTCGAGTGTTCCAACATCTTCTGCAGCTGCATATACTGCAAGGCTCTTGCTTGGCTTGACCAGCTCTTTAATTCACATATTAGTGTTGCTTCATGCAGGCCATTATTGTCTTCTCTTAGTCCAGTGCACACATTTCCGATGCGCTCCTCCAGTGCCAACAATTCAACACATATTACTTCTTCCCATGAGTAGCTGTGCTTCCACAATTCCAAGGCGCTCTCTTAATTGATGAAATATCTCTATAGGAAGTGTTCTGGTGAAGATGTCTGCAACTTGCTTGTTACTCCTATAATAGCTGAGCTCCATCTCACCTCCTTCAATAACATCACGAATAAAATGATGCTTGATCGCGATGTGACAAGTGCGACTGTGATAAACTGGATTTTTTGCCATAGAAATTGCCAATTTATTGTCACAGAACAATATAGTCGCCTCCTTTTGGATCTCACCGACATCCTCCAAAATCCTTCGAAGCCAAATGATTTGGGATGTTGCAATAGCAGCTGAAACATACTCTGCTTCAGTTGTTGATTGCACCACAAATTCTTGCTTCTTCGATGACCATGAAATCACACCCGAACCGTGAGAAAATGCATAGGCAGAGGTGCTCTTCATATCATCCACACAACCTTCCCAATCACTATCGCTATAACAATACAACTTAACAATTGAATTTTTCTCAAACTTGATTCCAAAATTTGTAGTACCTCTAATATACCTCAAAACCCGTTTTGCTGTCCCCAAGTGATTTTGGCTTGGATCGTGCATAAACCTTGACAACAAACTTGCAGAAAACATAGTATCTGGCCTCATATATGTAAGATACATCAAGTTTCCAACCAAAATCCTGTAAAGAGAAGCATCCACTTTCTTTGTGCCATCATTTTTCAACAATTTTTTACCAATTACAAGAGATCTTTCGGTAGGATTGCAATCATCCATTCCAAACTTAACCAAAATATTCTCAGCATATTTCTTTTGACAAAGAAACACTCTTTCACCATTTTGATTAATTTCCATTCCAAGGAAATGATGTAGAAGACCCATATCATTCATTTCATATCTCTTCATCATATCTTTCTTAAACTCAAGAATCATCTCTTCACTCTTTCCCGTATAGAGCAAAATGTCAACATAAAGAGCAACAATGAGAATAGATTTACCTTGGGTCTTCACGTATAGAGTCGGCTCACTTTTGATCTTTTGAAACATATTACTCTCAAAATAAGCATCAATAGTTTTGTACCAAGCGCGAGGCGCTTGCTTCAACCCGTACAATGCTTTCTTCAATTTGTATACTTTGTCTTCATCCCCTTTCTTCAAGAAACCTTGTAGCTGCTCAACATAGATTTCCTCTTGTAATTCTCTATTCAAGAACGTTGTTGTGACATCCAATTGATAAAGTTTCTAATCCTTTGAGCTGCTATGGAGATAAGAGCTCAAATCGTGTTGAGTCGGGCTACTAGTGCAAAAGTTTCATTAAAATCTACTCCGGGCTGTTGTGAGTAGCCTTTAGCAACCAATCGTGCCTTCTTTTTCTTGATTGAACCATCTGGATCCACCTTCACTTTGAACACCCATTTAAGTCCAATAATATCTGGTCGAATAAAATATCACGGCTAATTATAACTTTGTTATTTTTCAAAGTTTTTCACTAGCTTTTTCCAGTGCCTCAACGATGGCTTTCTTCCACTCCAAGCTTCGAATGGAGTTTTGTTGTATATGGCCTTTGTGGGACTTCTATTAATCAAGTAAATCTTTTGGCAATCCCTTTGTGTGAATGATGGACTTGCTCATCTCCACCACCGTTTGGTTCTTTCGTTCACTTACTACCCTCAGGTGGAAGTGGAGGTATACGAAACTGAAAGCTCGAACTGTTAGGGAAACTCAACCATTATTCATATATCCGCAAACAGGAGTTCCAACACGCCCCCTCAGGTGGAAGTGGAGGTATACGAAACTTGGACATGCATATGCGCACAAATGGGGACGGTGGGACTCGAACTCAAGACCTAGCCAGACTCTGATACCATGTCGGATGCTTAATGACCGTCTCACCTAAAAGCTCAAATTGTTAGGGAAACTCAGTCATTATTCATATATCCGCAAACGGGAGTCCCAACACAGTGGAATCAAGTGCCTGAGTCTTTTATGCCATAACCACGAATTTTCAAGTGTGTGAGCATTCATGGCGACATTTCCTCCATACTTGAAAACAAGCGGAAAACTTTTATTTCTCTCCATCTCAATTGAGGCGACTAGCTGTGGTGCATCACTTTTATCAAATATTTTACAGAAACTATCCTTAAAATTTATGGTATATCCATGGTCCACAAGTTTCCCAACACTCAACCAATTTTGATCCAATTCTAGAACAAGTAAAACATCACGAATGTACTTCGCCCCCTTCTTTGTTTGCACACAAATTGTACCTTTTCCAAGCGCCTTTGATACAGCTCCATTTCCCATCTTCACTTGTGAGTCTATGGAGCTATCCATATCCACACAAATTTATTTATCTCCCGTCATATGATTACTACAGCCGTTGTCCACGTACCATACATCATTCTTGTATTCCGCTACACTTTGACAAGCATAAAACAAATTCCCTTAACTTTCCCTTCAGAAAAATGGGCCGACTGCTGCTGATTTTCGCTCTTGCAATCTTTCTCCTTATGACCGAATTTTTTACAGTGGTAACATTTTGGCTTGCCTTTAAACCAAAAATCATCCGAACGATGACCAATTTTCCCACAAATTATACAATTCTGGGAATCGGTTGAGTTCCCTATTCAATCAAAGGCTTGCCTTTTTCCATCGACATTGTGTCTTGGTCCACTTCTTGAACTTCTTCCTCAGCCTCGACCTTGTCCACCACCATATCTGCTTCCCCCTTTGTTATCACTATTTTCACTTTTTTTTTCACCTTTTTTAGTACCCAAATTTAGCTTAGTTTGGAAAGCACTATCGATTGATTTTTCGGAGTGTCTTTCTATTATCTTTTCATAGGCTTTTAACGAACCCATCACATATTCGATCGTCAATGATGGAATATCCTTAGTTTCTTCAATGAAAGTGACCATGCTATCATAACTGGGAGGCAAACTAACCAGAATTGTTTCCACCACTCTGCTATCTCTAATTTCCTCACCAAGCCATCTCATTTGATTAATAATACTCATCAACCGAGTGTAGTAATTCTGAACACCTTCAGATTCCTTCATTTTTAAAAATCTCCAATTTCCTTCTAACTGTTTGAAGATGAACATTTTTTACCTTCAAGTCGCCTTGGAACTCCTTTTGAAGGATCTCCCAAGCTTCTTTCACGGTGGTTGCTTTCATAATCTTGAGAACAACTCCGTCGATAGACCTTGTTGGATAAACGAGAGAGCTTTTGCATTCCTCTTTCGATTCTCCTTCAATATTTTTCGTGCTGCATCATCCAAAGTCGTTGGGTCTTGAGGTTCTTCAAACCCATCTTCAATATACTTTCACAAATCCTTGGAGATGAGTATCGTTTTCATTTTCACCACCCAGTGGTAATAATTTTCTCCAGAAAAAATGGGAATTGGTTGTACATCACTTGTGTTGGACATTTTGAAAGGTAAATGTTGAAGTGGATAGAAAAAGAATAAACATAGTGCTCTGATACCACTTTTTTTTAATTGAATAATAGGTGAACCAAGGAGGAAGACCGAATATTATTTCATATTTTTAATTTACTTACATTAGCACACTTTTATTCTAGGTGGAAGACCTTTCTAGACATAATAAATTAATTGCATCTCTTATAAACCAAGAGTCTAGAAAATATAATAAAAACCATAAATCAGATCATCATAGCACATTAATCAACATGCACTTTTACTTCTGCCCGAAGAGTAGCGGCCTGCACCATAGTCCGGAGATGTCATTGGGGGACTTTACCGGGATCAAGAATCACGACCGGCGGAAGCATTGCGAGAAGATGTGGGAGTGCACCAAGTGCTCGAATAAGTACACCATGAAGTCGGATTGGAAGGAGCAATGCAAGACGACGTGCAAGACCCAGGAGTACTACTGCGGCTGCCAAATTTAGTTTACACATAATACCTAAACACCTTAAATCACGTTCAATCAAACAGACAAACCCTAACAATGAACACAAACAAGAACAAAAACAACATAAACTCACCTTGTAAATAGGGTTCCGCCACGACAGTAGTCCTCCTTCCTCTCGCATGTCAAGCGTATTTCATTGAACACTTTGTCCCCTTCCTTTCCAATCTTGCCAAAAAATTGTGAGCTCTTTTGTGCAATAGCAGATTCTAACCCCTTTGACAACCCTTGTTGCAAATCTTGCAGACGCATTGATTAGTCGCGAGTAGGGTTCTTGCTGACGGCTTCTGAATTAGGATATGGCCCAAAAACAGAAAAATGAAACAATTAACACATCACTAAGATTTTAATTGATTAATTTATCGAGTTTCTTGTTGATCGTCATATTAATCTGACTGAAAATTTAGGGTAATTTTTTATATTTGAAAGATAAGGTTTTCGTGCACACTATGGAGCTCGATCTGAGTGGGATCTCTTTTGCCTTACCACAGGCTTGAATTGCTCAGAAGCTGCACCCAAATTCGACATGATTAATTCCAAAATCACTCGAAAACATAGAAAGAGATAGTTTTATGTTCTTAGATTTATCTTGGTGGAGCAACTTTAGGAAATTGGGGAAGGGTATAAATTAGGCTTTTAATGTGGGAGAGCAATAAAAAATTGAAGTCGAAACAATGGATGGTCTGGTCCAGTTCAGATTCAGTGTGATAAAAGAGGAAAACTGTGAGAATTGGTGGAACTGGATAAATTGGTAGTTGAAATTGACAAAGAAGTTGAGAGGTGTAGAATTGAAGTTAGTGAAGATCCTAAAATTAGGTTTGTGTGTCATTTGTTTATTAATAATCTATTGTCGTCGTCAGGTCCGTTCTTGACATTTTTTAGGTCTCGGGCAAAATTGAAATAGTGGAACTCTAAATATATATTTTTATATTAGCATAATAACAAAAATAATTTTATACATGTAAATGTAAAAATAAAATTAATTTTTTATATTAAAAGATCAAAATTTATATATAAAATTAATATGGCATTTTTTAAGTATAAAATTAATTTATAGTATAATTAATAAATAATTCAAAAAAATACTGGATTTAATATTTTTTAAAGAAATTTTTTATAAATAGTCAAAACCTTTGAAAGAAAATTTTCCAACAAAAGTGTTTATTTAGGGTGTTTTGTTTTGTATTTTGGTTTGAATTTTTTTTTTTTTTTGATGTAAGGTATAACATATTATGTAAAAAATATAATTATAAGTAGTTTGTGTAGTATATTAATTTTTTTGAAAAAAGTATATTGAAAAACTTTTCGGTAAAGAAATAAACCCAATGTTTATGTAATACACATTTCTTTAAAAATATTACAAAAAATATAATAGAATGTAAAAATTTAAATATATAAAATAAAAAATAAAAATATAAAAAACACACAAAATATTATTCTCCAATCATATCTTCATAATTTTACGTAATTCACAAAAAAAAATATATAAAATCATACAATTAAATAAACACACTAAAATATACAAATAAATAATTAAAAAAATTAATATAAACATAATTTATTTAAAAAATAATATGAAATAAATTTTTTTATTTAAAAATTATAAAACATTCACTAATAATAGTATATATTTATATATTAGTATATAAGAGTATATATATATATAGATATATAGATATATTTTGGGGCTCCTATATGGCCCCTAAAGAAAATGGGCCCTGGGCCGGGCTGGTCGTTATCTTTGAGATTATGGCGGCTTCTGGTCAGTTCAATTTTATTTTGTTCTATTTGATCTTTGGAATTATCGATTTGTTTATTTTCGAAAGAAGACAACTCTGACTGTGAGCAAACAATCTTTTTCGGCATCCAACTGTTTTACATTTATTTGTTGGTAGCATTTTATTTATGTTTTTGACAAAATATTTTTAAAATGTGTCATTGCAGATAATATATTAGTTATTTGTATAATGTTATTATAATAAAATTTGATCTGTCAGTGATATTTTTGCTTTATTTAAATATATTCTATAAATATTTTATATTACTTTTATATTATTGCATATATTACATCTAAATTTTCTTAGAAAAAATAATGCTTCACTAGACCATTATTTATTTATCTATTTATTTTGTCATTTTAATCTATCCACAAATAATCTATCATTGAGTTTCATAGTGAGGGGATGAAATATTCAGACCCAAAACAATCAATATTATTTGATTGTAATCGCCCACAGGCACGGCATGATGATCATTCATTCCACCTATTGTCCAGCGGCCTGAAATGAACAATACAGCCTAGACGTCGCCACGGTCACCATTCCTCAAGAAATGCTGAAGGTTCTTCGATAAGATGACAATGAGGGCTGTCGAAGCTGCGCCGTGATTGGTGAAACTGATCTTGAGGCTCCTGCTTAATCTGTGGATGGAGGTGGGGACTTCTTGCTGTCATCTGGTGGTGCTGAGGGTCATTGCAATCGGTGTCGCCAAAGAATTCGCTAGCTTCTCGAACAGCACAGAATACCTTGTGGGCTTTGTAACTATCCTTCTTGAAATATATATCATTCAGAAGAAATTTTCATACATCAGGATCACGATTAAAAAAAAATGGCACGTGTTGTCGCTTGCTTCATTGTATTAATACATCTGATGTACGAGCCATGGTGATTTAGGTTATTATATGTGTCCATATGCGTAATTTACAAGTGTTATTACTAACTTGTGTTTCTCTACATGGGCGTTAATTCCACGTAGAGTGTGTTTGTTTGGAGGTTAGGACTTTGAATTTGAATTTTTAAATATTTTGAAGTAAGAATTTTTAAGTTATGTTTGTTTGGAGGTTTCAATTTTGTAATGTTTAGTCTAATAGAAATATTATTATATTTAAAAATATGTATTGATGTGATTGTTTGAATTAATTAAAATTTTAATATTATAAAATATTATGAGTAATAATTAAATATAGAATATTTTTAGTTTGGAAATTTAAATTTTGTAGGCTTTGTTCTATTATTTCTTCCACGGGTTTTTCCAAGAAAATTAATGAAACTAAACATATTCATTATTTTTATATTTTTTACACAATTTTCTATACTTCATATCAAAAAATTTACTTTTCAACAATCTCACAAAACAAACACAGCCGTAATAATTATGTTAATAAAAGATTATTTTATTAAAAAATTAATATATTTATGTAACAATTTAAATTAATTATAATTTAAATATTATAAACTATTATGAGTAATAATTAAAATTAGAATATTTTCTTTTTATTTTAAAAAAAGGTACACCACCGGCCGACCTCCCCCACCCATTCTACCTCTTCGACTTCAAAACAATAGTTGAAGGGTCATTCAATTTCTTGAGGTACAACTTTGGTTGAAGGAGTCCAACCAAGTTGTACAGCTTCTCATTTTTCTTCACCAAGCGTTAACAAGTAAGCGTTTATCATATTTTTCTAGTAACTATAGTTGTTGCCATTGAATATTGGTAGACAAATGAACGAAGTTGTTTTACGACTCTTCTTAAACCACAGACAGATGTAAAAAGGGGTTTTTTATTTCGCATAATACAACACACAAAACCATTTCATTTTAAAATTTTAATATTTAAAATCAAAATCTTACAAGTAAACAAACTAAGTAAATAAAATATATATTATATATTTTGTTACTATATGCATATTGTATTTTTTAATAATATTTACGAAGAATCATTCCACTTAAAAATAGTAAGTGAACAAACCGTATTTTTTCTTAATTGACATTATTTTTTTTATCATTTATCCCATTAATAAAAAAATAAAAATATTAAAAATTTATAGAAAAATTATTTATTGTCAAAATTAAATATTAAAAAACTCAAATTTGTTCACTTTGTTTTAGGTGACACAATTTTGCGTAAATATTATTTTAAAATTATAATACTCACTCCGTCCTCTGCCGCAAGGTTGCGATTTGATTTTTGTGTCATTATACTTACATTAAAAATATTCTTATATTTGAATAATTTACTCTAAAAATATCATTGTATTGGTATTATAAGAGACTAATAAACATATTCTTGTCTTTTCTTCTCGATTTGTACTACGTCTTGATATAATATTTAATATTCAAAGATCAACATGCAAAAAGTCAATGACAACCTTGCAGCGGGACGGAGGGAGTATACGTATTGTTTTAGGCGTATATAGTATCAGCTCGTAGAAAATTAAAATAACTTAACATGAAATATTATTTCTTTTGTTCCTAATGTAATCAAAATGACCCTTTGAGGTTTTGTAGTAGATTAAGAAATAATAATATTTTATTAATTAGTGGAAGTGTAATAATTTTTGATATTTTGATCTTGACTTTATGTATAAAGTAATTATATGTATAATGATATGTTTTTAACTATATAAATCAGACTCGATACACTCAAACATAAGTAATATAATCTATAGATAAGACCAAATCTAAATATAAATCTACTAAATCTAAAATCAAATATTTAAATTATCTCAACATCCCCCTCAAACTCAAGTGGGTGCTATAGAAACCAACTTGAGTTTGTCCAAGAGCAATCGGAAGCGGCTTGGAAAAAGAGACTTGGTGAAGATATCTGCTATCTGATCTACGGAGGAGACCGAAACGAGATGGACAACACCACCGACAACATGTTGTTGAATGAAGTGACAATCAAGCTCAATATTTTTGGTGCGCTCGTGAAAGGTATCATTGTGGATCATCTTCAAAGCACTCTGAATGTCGCAGTGAAGAGCCGTAGAAGATGACTGAGGAACACCAAGATCAGTGAGTAATTGACGAAGCTATAAAACTTCTGACATAGAATCAGCAAGGGCACGATACTCGGACTCGGTACTCGATTGAGAAACTAAAGGTTGCTTCTTATTGCACCAAAAGACGTGAGAATCACCCAGGAAAAATCAGAAACCAGTGCTCGAATGATGATCAGTAGGATCACCAACACAATCAGCATTAGAGTAACTGCTGAGAGTCAAAGACGGGTGACAGAAAAAGTTTGAACAATGCAGAAGAGTACCTTTCACGTAACGAAGAATATGTAAGACGGCAGAGTGGTGAGAGTTCCTCGGAGCGGCCATGAACTGACTCACAATATGAACTTCATGAGTGATATTTGGTCGAGTGACACTCAAGTAGATCAAGCTCCCAACAAGTTGACGATAGAGGGTAGGGTCATCAAGAAGAGAGCCATCATGAGGAGTAAGTCGAACGTCGTAGGCAAGTGGTGTAGAGGCTACCTGGCAGTCTGTGAGACCATCTCGAGGAAGGAGACCGGAGGCATACTTAGCCTGAGAAAGAAAGAGACCATCAGGAGAATTAGAGACTTCAAACCCCAAGAAGTAACGAAGGGGACCCAAGCTCTTCATCTCAACCTGTTTGCTAAGATATGTCCGTAGATCAAAATACCAGACACATCATCTCCCGTGATAATCATATCATCAACATAAAGCAAAAGTATAACTATCCTAGATGAAGAACGGCGAAGAAATAGGCCAGAGTCGTAAGCGCGTGTGGCAAAACCAATCTTCAATAGTGTAGCAATAAATGTGGCATACCAAGCTCGAGGGGCCTGCTTCAATCCATATAAAGCGCGACGTAAGCGACAAACCTTTCCAGGAGACGAGAAACCTGAAGGGGGTGTCATATAAACTTCTTCAGAAAGTGACCATGTAAGAATGCATTCTTGACGTCTAACTGAAGAAGAGACTACTGACGAGAAACAACAAAAAATAGTAGTGAGACGAGCAAAGGGAGCAAAAGTCTCCTCATAGTCAACTCCATACTCTTGGGAATAACCTTTGACCACCAGACGAGCCTTCTAGTGCTCAATGGAACCATCGGAATTAGTCTTGATTTTGAAAACCCACTTGCACCCAATAGGTGTCTTGCCAGAAGACAAATCTACTAAATCCGAAGTGTGAGTTTTTGCCAGAGCCTTAAATTCCTCAGTTATAGCTTACTGCCATTATGGATCTGCACTCGCCTAACAAAATGACCTAGGCTTATGATGAAATAATATGGCAGAGTAACAATGATAATCACGCAAGTGAGGAAGAGGGTGACTCACTCTATGTGATTGACGAGGTATGATAGGTCCAGGTACCGCAAACGGATCAACATCTGGTGACAAGGTCGGAGGTGGATTAGAAGCCTCAACTGGAATAGGATCCGGAGGCATTAATGGAGTCGTAGGATCAGGATCAGGAAACAAGGGATGACATGACGACAGGAAGGAATGTGAACCAAGAATAGATGGGACATGAAATTTAGACAAAGTGGAAAACATGACACTCTCCCAAAAGGTAACATGATGAGATATACGCAACTGTTTAGAAACCGGATCCCAAATCCTATAACGTTTATACTCTAACCCATAACCAAGAAGACGTGATACACGCGCACGAGGTTCCAATTTGGAACGTTCATGCGTAAGGATAACGACAAAACTGACACAACCGAACGGACGAATTGTACTATAATCGGGTGGATGACCGTATAGACGCTCAAAAGGGGTACTATTATGGAGGACAGATGATGAAATATGATATATGGTATAAACAATAGTGAAGACAGCTTCTCACCATAGCCTATCAGGACAAGAGGCAGACAAAAGGGATGTACGAATAATATTTAGAATGTGACGATGTTTGCACTCAATGCGACCATTCTGTTGAAAGGCGTCTAGACAGGAACGCTGAATCAATGTACCTTGAGTAGAGAAAAAAACTTAATAAGGTAGAATATCTATACACAAGGGCATTATCAGTACGGAGGGTCTGTATAGGACAAGAAAATTGAGTTCGAACCATTTTAGCAAATTTAATGGAAGTTTGAGGTAATTCTAAACGGTGTTTCAAAAGGCATATCCATGTAAATTGAGAATAATCATCTATGAAAATGACATAATAACGACACCCACCCACAGAAGAAACAGGGGAAGGACCCCAAATATCAGAATGAACTAAGGGAAATGGTTTACTTGCTACAGACATATTTTTAAGGATTGTACCTCAAATAGTTGATTCACTTTTCTACCTGTCCCAAGAATTTGACCCATACATGGATCCTAAATCTGCACACCAGAAGAAGAAAAGGTAATAGTAAGTCTTGGCTCAACTAGTTGGCCAACTGATACAAGATGTAAAGTCAATTGAGAAATGCAGTAAGTATCAGGTAGAGATATAAATGGTAGAGATACAGATCCTGAATGAGTAAAGACACAGAATGCACATCAGTCAAGAGGCCAAGTGTAGATGTCATATGATGACAGAAACCAGAATTAAAATACCATGAAGCTTTCATACTATAAGGGAAATTGGAAATATGAACTTGATGCAAGAGATTCACGAGATTCTGGACTGAGGAAGCCATGACAAATCAAATCCAATGACAAAACCAATCACGCCGGTATAAATCACAAAATCAAGAAATCAAATCGAACAATCCAACCGGTAACAGTCGCAAAACGAAATCAACTCTGATGACAAAACCAACCACACAACGACGTGGGGAACTAAAGAAAAAGGTGCGGCCGAAAAACGACGGCCGAAGAAAGGGCGAGATTTTTCGGTGGCAAGGTTGCCAGATGACGACGGTTGCAACGGTATGGGCGATGTCGACCGAAGAGCGGCGATGGACGGCGAACAGCGGCGGCGGCAGCTAGGGTTTTTGTTTTCGAAAATCGGACTCTGATACCATATTAGAAATTTTGAGGGAAAACAATGAAATTCTATTATTGATCATCAAAATAAGGGGCCTATATTATAGGTAATACAAAGTAGACTCGGTACACTCAAATCTAAGTAATATAATCTATAGATAAGACCATATCTAAATATAAATCTACTAAATCTAAAATCGAATATTTAAGGTAAAATTTAAATAATATAACCTACAGATAAAACCATATCTAAATATAAATAAACTAAATCTAAAATTGAATATCTATGAATATTTAAGGTGAACTGGTTGGTATATTTACAGTGACATCAAATGGAGATGGAATGGAGCAAATGAGTTGCAGTAGAGATATATGGCATTATTGAGTCAGAGCATAGTAGAGTAGGGCCTAATGCAGTTGGGTGTTGTAATAACTATTAATGGCTCGGTGCCCACATTATCATTATTCAGTCGGAACATCGACGAAAACTTCAACCTTGCCTTGCCTTTAATTTGCCCTACTCATCGTCTCCAATATCAATTTTATCTTATTCACTATACATGAGTGTTTTTTTTTTTTTCGTTTAGACATTTGTATGTTTTAAAAGTTCCTAGTGGAAATTATATTTTAATTATAATTAAAAAAAAATAAAATTGTATGATATATATAGATACGCATATTAAATAAATTGATAGCATGAAAAGAACATCGAGAATGCAGGAAAAGCTAGAGGATTATTAAGTATGCTGTTGAAGGAATCAAATTGTTCAACAATATTACAAATCATAGTATGTATGGTATGTATTATTATTATTATTTGAAAAGTTATCACATACTATTTTTCACGTCAACTTACAAAAAAAAAAAAAAATTTAAATTTAGCTAAAAAAATATTTCATAGCAAAAATATTTTTACGACAAAATTTTGTCTGTCTGACCGCGTTACTAAAGCTCTTTGGTGACAAATATGACTTTGGTGACAAAATGTAAGTTTTTCGCAAGATATGATTTTGTAGCTGAAGCTCTTCCGTTATAAATTTAAAATTCATAACAAAAGAGTTTTAATAATAAAATATATATTATTTTTTTAGCCAAATGATTTTAGTTATGAAAAATAATTTTGTAGCTAAAACCTTTTTATTATAAATATATAATTCTATAGCAAAACAAAATTAGCCATAAAATTAATTTTGTAGTATATAATTTAATTCTAGCAATTAAATTAATTTTTGTAGCTAAATGACATGTTTTAACTACAAAACTATTTTGTAATTAAAAATATTATAGCTAATTATAAACTTTTTTATAGTGACTCCTATTAGCTTGTAAATCATGTCAGTCAGAAAATTACTTAAGGACAAATTTTGAATGACAAAGTCGCTCCAAAAGACATACAATGAAATTCAAAATTCATAGCTTTGTAATAACGGTAAATCAGCACGCCAACTTGGTCACCCTTTGTAGGGCTACAAATCATAGTCTTGATTCAGTAGGTGATGGCTTTGAATAAATTGCAAGTTGCCGTACAAAAGTTTTTCGTGGCATATTTAATTATATCGTGATATATAATTTGTATTCTTTTTGTATTTTTTATGTTATATTTATTTATTATTTTTAGATAAACTTTGTTATATTTTTATAAGAATTTTTTTTTCAAATAATTGAAAAAAAAACACTTTACAAGAATAAAATAATTGTTATAAAATAGAGTGTAGTATTACTACAAGGTTGATTTAGTTGTTGATTCATGAGTTAAATCACGATAATTTGTCATAATCAACACATAAAAAATACTTCCTCCGTCCCTTAACAATCTATCAATTTTTCTATTTTTGTCCGTTCCATGACAAAGTATCCATTTCATTTTTTTTTAAAGTAATTGTACTATCTATCTAATATTAGAAATAGTCTTTCAATTTATAATATATTGCACAAATGTCATTTCTTTGATATCATACAATACTAATAAGGTTAGTTTAGTCTTTTTACATTTATTTCTACTACATTCTAATATAATACTAATATTTCTAAAATTTCGTAAAAAAAAAAAAAGATATATAGATATGAGACGGATGAAATAATCAAATTTTATATATTTCATTTAACACAACACATTTTGTGTTATTTGAAAATAATCAATATATTTTATGTCATTAAGCCAATAATAGTATACACGAAGTAAATTATAATTAACATTCGGGTTCATATGTTGGAAATTAGAGTATGTATATATACTTCTATTTTAGTTTTATTTGTCTTCCCTTTGATATTTTTTATTTATTTAAATAAATATAATTCGTGAACAAGATATTTTGAAAATAAATTAAATATTAAATAAAAAGTAGATTACATAATATAAAGAAAAAAAAACTAAAAATAAAATAATTTTTTGTTACAAGAAATTCATGTATTATCATGGGACCACACTTTTTTCTTTTTTTCTTTTTTTTTTTTTTAACGTGGGAATCCATAGCTGCTACTCGCCGAATGCGTTTTGTGTAAACCCTCGATTGAATATAATACCTGCAAACTAGGCCCAACAATGTAAGTACCTATGACCTCACAGTCACGAGATCATCCCTACACCACCAGGTCATCGTTTATCCCTCTTGAAGATACCATCCAGTGGATATGTAGGTTTTTTTTTCTAGCTATCATTTTAAATATAAATAATACATATATATTATTTTACTACCAGAATCTTTGTCAATTGTTTCGGAAAATTGTATCCGAAATTGTATCTATGTTCGAACCTATTTTTATTTAGCCTCGGATATTGTCTTGGATATGTGCCTGTAACAAAAATCTCGTCATTGTTTTGGATAGATTGAAAATTCCGAAACTATTTTGAGTTATCTCGAAATTTCCGAACTTATTTCAAAAGTTTGGGAATTCTCGTACCACTCAAAATAGCTTCAAAAATTTGAATTTTCTCGGAATTTCCTAAACAATTGAATTAAATATATATATATATATTTATATACTCCTTGTCCAAATCAAATGGGCCTTTTGAGATTTTGTAATAGATTAAAAAATAATAATATTTTATTAGTTAGTACAAGTGTGTAAGAGTTTTTGACATTTTTGTCATTTGACTTTATGTATAAAGTAATTATATGTGTAATTGTATGCTTGTAATTAAAGTAAAAGTTAAGGGTATTTTGATATTAATGTATGATTATTTTTTCTGAAGCTATGAAATGAATACCTTGAAATGAGTTAAACAAAAATCGTAAAAATAGTACTTTCAATTAGGACGGATGGAGTATGTTGGAACAAACAAAAAGCCAAAATCATCTTTTTGCTATTTTTGGCAATGAACAAGCACTGACACGTCATTGCAGCTACCCAGTAACACAGATCTGATAGGAAACAGGTTTGACCATCGGATTTTAAATGTTGTGGGACAAAATAACTTGTCATGTGTGGAAGAGATGCAGACGTGAATGTGGAGTGTTTTATACATCCTGCATTGCATTAAATGGCTTTGAACACGCTACCCCAAATGTTGTCATAGTCAACTTTGTCCTTTGTGTAGTGTGTATATATTTTGTTTGTATGTTTGTGTTTGTGTATCTCACACACAACGATTAGAACACTTGTGAGTGTGTTCACTCAACCTTGGGTGAGTGTTGAGAGGTTTTTCGATGGAGGTTTGAAGACGAGAAGAATGATTTCTTGGAACTGAAGCCGAATGAGTCATT
This sequence comes from Andrographis paniculata, assembly GCF_009805555.1. Lineage (NCBI taxonomy): Eukaryota > Viridiplantae > Streptophyta > Magnoliopsida > Lamiales > Acanthaceae > Andrographis > Andrographis paniculata. The sequence continues at coordinate 963,947 of NW_026137621.1, read as the reverse complement.
CATCCGATAAACAACCTTATTCTTGGCTTGGCCATAGGTTTGCTGGTGTCGTTATGGCACAGTAACAACCAGTCCATGAAAGTTTGTATAAACTAAATGGAGTTTGGGTAGAAGATAGGTTGAGTAGTTCGGTTTGGTGTCTTATATGGTGTAAACCAAGTAGTTGGTTTAGTTAAGTCTCCTAAATTAGAATCCCCTAGACATAGAATGGAAAACCGAACTGGGTAAACAAACCTCGTGTGTGTTGTTGTTCTTTGAACTCACTCACCCATCGATTTGTGCAGGCACACACACTGCTGTTATAACAGCAAGACATCTATGTTGTAAAGCTGTGGTTACGTCGAACGTTTCACATTTCCGTTGTGCAAGGTACTCGGAGGCGTTGGACCTCTTATTCATTTTTCCCTGTGATTTCCAGCATCTGGTATCAGAGCAACGTGCTCAATGCCCCGAGTAGATATGTCTGTGGTTCAAGATGAGTCGTGAAGTAATCTCGTCCATTCGTCCATCTGTGTTCGATGGGAACAACTACACCTACTAGAAAAACAGGATGGAGGGCTACCCGTTAACTCTTGGTGATGAAACTTGGGAAGCTGTAGAGCTTGGCTGGACTGCTCCAACCAATGTAATGCCTGGAGAAACTCAAAACGACCCCTCCCCAACGATTGTTTTGAAGCCGAAAAATGAGTGGACACCTAAAGAAAAAATTGATGCTGGTAGAAATGCCAAAGTTTTAAATGCTATATTTTATTATGTCGATGAAGTTTAGTTTCGTGTCATCTCAAACTGCAATAAAGCAAAGGATGCATAGAGAGCCTTGGAAAATGCATTCGAAGGGATTGCTGAAGTTAAAAAAACAAAACTTCAAAGGGTGGAAAATATGTTCGAAGCTTTGAAAAGGAATGATAATGAAATAGTATCTCAGTTCAACACTCGATTCAAAGATGTAGTGAATCAAGCTTATGCTCTTGGCTTGGAATATGATTAACAAACGTTGGTTCGAAAGATGATGGGATCTGTTACCAAAAAGTTCGAAGTCAAAATCTCTACTCTCTAGGATAAAAAGAAAAGAAAGCATGCATTTCAAGCTACATGGAGTGATGATGGTGAAGGTACTATTATTTCTGATGATGAAGAAGTTGTTGCATTTATGGTAAAAAATGGTGAATCAAGCAAAATCCATAAGAATGCATGTTTTGAAGAATGTTCCAAAGATGATTGTGATAGCAACGAAACCATAAAAATGGATATTTATAAGCTGATGAAAGCTTATGAAGAAGTTGTTGTTGAACAAAAGATATGTATTGCAAGAAAAACAAAGCTGATCAACACAGCTTATCGATTGGAAACTCGAGTTGAAAAGGCCGAAGAAATGAATGAAAAAATGTTTGAGAGTTGTGAAAATCTTTAGAAGGAAATTGAAAATATGAAAGTGGAGAATGAAAAGCTAAAAGAAGAGAATAAGAGGTTCCGAAAATGAAAGGACAAGCTTGATGAAGTATTGTCCTTTGGAAAACTATTCGGACATCATAAAGGAAGTGGTTATCAATAATCAATGGTGATGAAACCCACTACTTTTGTGAAGGAAGGTCTCCTTACTTATGTAAAAATTCCAAGGAAACCCCCAAATGAGAAGGTGACTGAAGGTACTAAGCAAAACATGAATGAGAGGCAGAACCAAAATCGCAGAAAGAACAGACATGTCAATCCGATATCACAACAGTTGAGTAACTTCAAGTACTACTATCGATTTGGTCATGCTGAATCTCATTGTTTAAAGTTGGCAAAGGATCTGATGGTCGGAAGAAAGGTTCATTGGCCACTGAAGAGCTCAAACAACGTATCAAATTCAGAATGGAGTGGAGACCCAAAAGAAATCAGAAACTAATGGATGCAATATTATTCAAGAAACTCCAAGATGCAAATATGGTCATCAACAACAACTTGATGGAGCAAAAAGATATACTATTCATTCACGATATGATCAACAAGGAACCAACTTGTGTCGTGAATTGGATCCTTATAGCTCCACTTCAAGGTCATGAAATTCTATCCCTTTACTTCATTTGCAATTATTGCTTTGTTTTCAATTACAAAAAAGGCATAGACAAAAAAAAAAAGATAAAAAAAAGGCGGGAGAAAATAAATCATTATTGTTGTTTTTCTACTTGAGATTATATATTGTTGGGAAGAAAGGTCATGATGATGAGGAGGTCGGCCCTTGATGCCTCCTTTTTGGCTCTGCTGCAATGCAAGGGGGAGAAAATGCAGCAAACCAGGGGGAGCGTGTGCAATTAAGGGGCAGTGTTTGGATGTTGGTATTGTCATTTGCTGACTATGTTTAATTTCTGCCATATTTTTGTGATATGTTGTGTTGTTGGATCGTTACAACAATATTTGGATGTCAAAACCGCATGTGGCTTATCGAATTGATGGCTTGTAATAACTGTGAGTGGATTATGTCTGTATACATATGGTGTGTTTTCTTGTTGTTTTGTATGTCTTGCTTCAAAAAAAAAGGGAGATTGTTGGAACAAGCAAAAAGCCAAAACCATCTTTTTGCAATTTTTAGCAATGAACAAGCACTGACATGTTGTTGCAGCTACCCAGTAACATAAATCTGACAGGAAACAGGTTTGACTATAGGATTTTAAATGTTGTGGGACAAAATAACTTGTTATATGTGGAAGAGATGCAGAAGTGACTGTGGAGTATTTTATACATCCTGCATGGCATTAAATGACTTTGAACACACTTCCCCAAAAGTTGTCATAGTTAGCTTTGTCCTTTGTGTAGTTGTATATATTTTGTTTGTGTATCTCACACACAACCATTAGAGCACTTGTGAGTGTATTCTCTTCACCTTGAGTGTTGAAAGGTTCTTCAATGGAGGTTTGAAGACAAGAAGAAGGATTTCTTGGAGCTGAAGCGGAATAAGTCATTCATCCGATTAACAACCTTATTCTTAGCTTGGCCACAGGTCTGTTGGTGTCGTTACGGCGCAGTAACAATCAGTCCATGAGAGTTTGTATAAACTAAATGGAGTTTGGGTAGAAGATAGGTTGAGTAGTTCGGTTTGGTGTCTTATATGGTGTAAACCAAGTGGTTGGTTTAGTTAAGTTTTCTAGATTGGAATTCCCCAGACGTAGGTTCGAAAACCGAACTGGGTAATTAAACCTTTTGTGTGTTGTTCTTCTTTGCACTCACCACCAATCGATTTGTGCACGTACACACACTTTTTTTACAACCATAAGGCAACAACGCGTTCAAAGCTATGTCGACAACCCACGGTTTCATATTTTCCGCTTCGCATAAAAGTCGGAGGCGTTGGACCTCTTTGGGACCCATCGCGATTTCCAACAGAGTATTTATATAATACTGAATTTCTGCCACTACCCCCATAGCCACCAACCCGCTGCCATCACCGCTGCCGAAGAAGAAGACAAATGAATATGTAGATCTGCCAACCCCGCTGTCGCCGGAGAAGAAGAAGAAAGACGAGGAGGGGCTGCCTCATCCGTCACTGCTGCAGCTGCTGCCGCCACCGTCATCATCGTCGCCGCCGTCACCGGAGTAGGAGGAGGAGGCTCCGCAAGCCGCCGGCTGCCGTGGTTGCAGCCGCAGCTTTCGTCGCCTCTGTCGCCGGAGAAGGAGGGGAATGCTCCACCGGCTGCCGTGGTCGTCCTTGTCGCCGCCGTCGCTAGAGAAGAAGAAAAAGAAGGCTCCGTCGACCTTCCACCGTCATTGTCATCGTAACTGCCGCTGTTGTCACCACCGTCGCTGAAAAAGGAAGAGATAGATCCACTGGTCGTCCGCTGCCACCGCTGCTGCCTTCGTCGCTAGAGAAGAAGATGGAGAATGAGAGGAAGGAGGAGAAGAAGAATATAGATTTTGGTGAGAAATATATATTGTTATATATTTTCTAGAAATAAATTATAAGATTTAATCAATGTTTTGGATAGATTCATACTCATTTTTGGCATGTATTGATTTGTACTAGGTAATTGAGTGATTCACGTCTATGCCATATTTTCGATCAAAGAATTTTTGAAATACTTGAATTAAGCTCTCATGCTAAGGAAATGGGTGAATTATGAGAATTAAAGTTTGATTGTTGGCATCATGATTAATAAAGAGCAATTAACGGAGTGATTGAAGACTCGGTCATCTATAAAAGGGGGGCCAAGGCATTGGATGTGGTATCACAATTCAGACTTACTTTCATGGTCTAAGTGGGGGATTGAGAAGGCCGTTTAGAGAGGAAGCACTTTCGAAGGATCATCAAGTTTACTGTTTTATTTATTTATTTATAAGTATGAGTAGCTAAATTCTTAGTCTAGTCCAAGGTTGAATGTAGATTTTGGATTAGGATTTGTGAGATTGTGTTTTAATTTAATTTGAATCTTGTTTGAGTAAATTGATATTTTTGTTATTTCTGTGATTCATGCCTGCAATTTTTTTATTTAATCTTTTATCGTGGTCGGATCTTAGATTGGTTTAGCAATTGTGTGCCCATTGAACATTTACATCCGTAATTGTGTATGTGTTTCATAAAGTGATAAATACGTTAACAAGCTTTGCCTAGGAATCACATGATCAAATAATTTAATCTTTTGGTAATTGATTAAATATTTGAATTGAGTTTTTCTTATGCTATTTTCAATTGGAGAAATTAATTTATGGCCGTACCTAGATTATTTCTTTGATTAGGGATGCGGTTAATCGGTTGTACCATTTCCGCCAATAAAGTAAGGAAAAAAATTGGGTGTTATGATTGTATCTAATGCCTATAACCAATTTATCAGTTTAATAAAAAAATTATTTAAAATCAATGATCGAATCTTTAATCCAGTTTCTTATTAACTCATTGGGCTAGAAGTTTAATCTCTTTGAAATCTAAATTTTATTTTCCATCGCTTATTTTAATTATTTTAGTGAATTGCTAATCCATTCCCTCAAATACTTGAATATGTGACAAAATCAGGAATTAAACTTCACAGTCCCTGTGGATCGACCTCGGCATCACTTGCTATATGTGTTGTTAGACAATCTTTATTGGAAGCATCAAGGCTACCAATTTTTGGCGCCATTGCCGGGGACTGGCGTTTGTTTTTTTTTGTTTTTTTCGTGTCATTCAATTTTATTATTATATATTATATATTTCAATTGTTTATGCCCCGCTCTTTTCGCACAGGAAATTTAATATACGAAGCGGAAATCGAGAGATTGACAAGGACATTACAAAAGGAAGCAAAAAGAAAGCTGGAATTTGAAAAGGCGTCGAGTTCTCAACTGAGCGAATTGATCAAGCAAGAGCCCGATATGGGAGAAGAGGATACCCGCATGCTCAGGGAGAGAAGAACCACATAAACATCTGCAGGAATTCGATGTGGTTTGTTCGAGCATGAAACCACCAATGATTACGGAAAAGCAAGTAAAACTATGGGCATTCCCTTTCTCATTGAAGGATGCGGCAAAGGAATGACTATTTTTTCTACTGGCGGGACGCATGACTACTTGGAGGGACATGAAAATTTTTTTTTTGGAGAAGTATTTTCTGGCATCGCGGGCGGCGACATTACGGAAGGAAATTTGTGGAATCAAGCAACAACAATGAGTGACATTACATGAATAGCTAGAGAGGTTCGACAGGCTTTGTGCGCGATGCCCAAAACACCAAATTACTAACCAATTTTTGTTCCAATACTCTTATGAAGGACTGGGCATGCGAGACCGGAACAACATTGATGCTGCTAGCCAAGGAGCATTGGCGGATAAAACCCCGAAAGCTGCATGGGAGTTGATCGTAAGGATGACTAAGAATTCTCAACAATTCGGAACCAGAGGAGTTGAATATTCGGAAGATTACGATTCTCTTCGACAATAAATTTCTGAACTAACAAAAGTTGTTCATCAATTGGCTGCAGGAAGCACACGCCATTTGAAAGCTTGTGGAATTTGCACGAGCCCGGAGCATGCACCGATGCATGCCCTACCCTGCATAAGGACAGTCATGCCGATGTGAATGCAACCGATTTCAACCAACTAAGGCGCCCACAATATGATCCCTATTCAAACACCTACAACCAAGGGTGAAAGGATCATCCAAATCTCAGGTTGGCAAAGCTGAAAAGGCCAAAAAGGGAGAATGAAGTTTTGGAGATATTTCGGAAGGTCGAGCTCAATATACCGTTCTTGGATGCAATCCACCAAATTCCAAAGTACGCGAAGTTCTTAAAGAAATTGTGCACCAACAAGCGGAAGTTGAAGGGTGACAAATGTATCATCATAAACGAAAATATATCGGCCCTTCTCCAAAGAAAGATTCCACCAAAGTGCGGAGACCCAGGTATGTTCACAATCCCATGTAAAATATGGCAATTAGAAGTCAAGCATGCTATGTTAGATTTAGGTGCAACAATTAATGTCATGCCATATCCCAAAGGAATTATAGAGGATGTTCTTGTCCAAGTCATTGAATTAATTTTCCTGGTTGACTTCTATATCCTAGAAATGCATGATGAACATTCGTCCAACCCATCACCACTAGTCTTAGGAAGACCTTTATGTGTACAGCGGATACTAAGATGATGTAAAGAATGGAATTTTGACTATGGAATTTTATGGGGAAAAAATTGAATCCAAAATTTTCGATGCGATTAAATATCCCCTGGATCCTCACTCTGTTTTCTCGTTAGATGTTATTAACCTTGAAGTACAGGATGCTTTTGAGTTGAGGGGTGACGATGCGCTCGAAGTAGTACTCATGAAACACTTGGAGGTTCAAAGCATGCCTACTTGAGGATTGAGTCCAGATTTGTCGGAAGTGATGCAAGCCTTAGAAGCTACAACTTTAGTTTCACACAGGTATGCCCAAGCTCCTATATTCTTACATTTATTGTCTTAGATTGTGCAGCCACCGGAGTTGGAATTAAAACCGCTGCCGAGCCATTTGATTCAAGTACTAAAAGAACACAAACAAGCAATATGATGGACGATAGCGGATATCAAAGGTATAAACCCCTTATTTTGCACGCATAAGATCACACTTGACGATGGCGCAAAGCCGGTGAGGCAGGGACAAAGAAAGTTGAATTCAATTATGACAGAAGTTGTTAAGAAGGAGGTTCTTAAACTCCGGGATGCAGGAATCATATTTCCTATTGCTGATAGTCCTTGGATAGGTCTAATCCAAGTTGTTCCTAAGAAGTCCGGGGTAACCGTGGAGACAAATCAAAATGGTGAGTTAGTCCCGGTAAGAAAGCAAACTGGTTGGCGACAATGCATCGATTACCGTAAGCTTAATGCCATGACAAAGAAAGAACATTTTTCTCTCCTATTTATTGACCAAATGATTGAAAGATTAGCTGATCGAGCTCACTATTGTTTTCTAGATGGATTTTTAGGATATTTTCAAATTTCCATTGCCCCGGAAGATCAAGAGAAAACATCATTCACATGCCCATTCGGAGTGTTTGCCTATAGAGGAATTCCATTCAGTCTTTGCAATGCCCCGGCGACATTTCAAAGCATTACGATATCTAGTGGCGAAAAAGGAAGCGAAACCAAGACTTATCAGATGGCTATTGCTTTTACAGAAATTCGATTTGGAGATTTGGGACAAAAAGGGATCGGAGAACTTTGTCGCCGATCATCTGAGTCGTCTCCCTTGTGCCAACAATGACAATTTACAACTAAAGAAGACAACACTGGACAAACAGTTGCTCCTTCAAGTTGATTATTGTATTCCATTGTATGCCGATATAGTTAATTATATAGTAACTAAAGCGTTTCCCGCAGGTTGGCCAAAAGCTAAAAGGGACAAACTCAAAAGCGACGCAAAGTACTACATCTGGGATGACCCTTACATGTGGAAGCGTTGCTCAGATCAAATTTTGCGAAGATACGTGCAAAAAGGGGAGCACCAATCCATTATTCGATTCTGTCATACCCTTAATTGTGGGGGACACTTTGTTTCCCAACGAACGGCAAGGAAAGTTTTGGATAACGGGTTCTATTGGCCAACATTGTTTAAGGATGCCCACACTTTTTGCAATTCATGCAATAATTGCCAACGTATAGGTAATTTTTCCTCTCGAGCTGAGATGCCTCAAGTACCAATTTTATTTGTTGAAATTTTTTACGTATAGGGTATCGACTTTTTTGGCCCATTTCCCATGTCTCATGGATTTTCATATATCATTCTCGCCATTGATAATGTTTCAAAATGGATGGAAGCAACAGCCACCCGGACTAACGATTCTAAAGTGGTTGCAAAGTTTATTAAGTCTACCATATTCACCCGGTTTGGAATGCCTAGGGCTATAGTGAGCGATAAGGGAACCTACTTTTGCAACAAGACCATGGCTGCTCTCTTCAAGAGGTATGGTGTGTTGCACAAAGTTTCGACCTCATACCATCCTTAGAAAAATGGTCAAGCGCAGGTATCGAATCGAGAAATCAAGTCTATTCTTGAAAAGACTGTTCGACCGGATAGGAAGGACTGGAGTCTCCGCCTCCTAGATGCACTATGGGCTTACCGCACCGCTTACAAGACGCCTATCGGAATGTCGCCATATAGGTTGGTATTCGGTAAGCCGTGTCATCTTCCTGTTGAATTTGAGCACCATGCTTTTTGGGCAATAAAAAAATGCAACATGATTATTGACGAAGCGAGAATTCATAGAAAGTTGTAGTTGCAGGAATTTGAGGAGATTCAGAATGAGGCATATGAGAGCACCTTGACGTACAAAGCAAAGACAAAAGCCTTTCATGACCAACAAATATGAAGGAAAATTTTTTATGTCGGTCATAAAGTGCTTTTTTATAAATTTTAAGCTCATGCTTTTTCCCGGTAACTTACATTCCAGATGAATTGGCCCTTTTGTTAATACTAATGTTTTGCCTTATGGTGCAGTCGAAATTCAAAGCTCGAAGACTGAAAAGAAATTTGTGGTGAATGACATCGATTAAAGCCCTATCTAAAGAGCGCTGAAGTTGAGGACGTGGTTTGGATGGCAGTTGAGGATCCCTTATTTAATTTCTCAATTAATAATGTCTAGCCAAAGACGTTAAAAAAAAACGCTTTTGGGAGGCAACCCAATCTTATTATATTTCATGTTTTCTCTTGCATTTTTTGTGTGATTCTTTGCTTGTCTTTGCTTTCTGTAAGTGATGATGATTTTTCTGATGCCCAGAGCCTTGATTCGAGCATTTAATTGGCATTCGAGGAGGTGATGCGAATTTTGGTATGCCTATGCCGGACGCAAGCATGCCTAGGCTTAGGGAAGTCTACTGTTTCTTAAACTTCTTACTTTTCGCGATGCCCTATATTGAGGACAATGTGAATAGTAGATGTGGGAGGGGGGAGGGGGTTGAATATCTATTGTTTGCCCGATTGCATGACTGACTTGTGTGCTAAAGACTTGCGTGTATTTCTTTTCAACATGACGTATTTTCATTAGATGACTTGCCAATGAAGTAGACGATAAATATGCCGAGCATGACATGTTTTATCCTTCGTGAGATTTGAGCCTAATTGAGCATTCATTTTAAATTCTACATATTTCTTCTTTGTATGATTTTTGATCTAGACTGGGTTTTCTAGAACTTGCATAGCAATGCATGTCGAATTTGATTTCCGATAAGTCTATGCGATTAATGTGATAAGGGTATTAGGGTAAACCATTTAGCCTGATATATTTCCTACCTAAAAAATTAATCAATTAGTGAGCCTTTTTGAGCTTGAATATCCTATTTTTTATTGTTTAAAGAGCCACATTTTAACCTATGATCTTTCTTTCTAAAGCCAAAATTTATTTGAACCTATAATCAAAAGAAAATGTTTCGAGCTCATATTATTTTAAAGTCTCAAGGGAATGGGAAGTTATGTATATTTATTGTTGTTTATTGCTTATGAGAGAAAAGTGTAAAAAAAAAAAAAAAAACATGGCACAAATTTTCATCGCATTATAGCAGGAATGGGCATTTTGACGTTAACTTGTCGGTTGAGTTGGGTGTACTACGGGTTATCTTGGCGAGCATTCTTCTTACCTAAATTGCAAGAATAAAGTTTTGAGTATGCATGTTAATGAAGGAATAAGTGAGGAATGAGAAGTTTTACACGGAGTCTATATATTACAAAATGAGCTTGAAATATTTTTTTTGACTTATTTAGCCGAATAATATCCTATATCCTACCCCAACCTAAAGCCCCGCTACAACCTTATTTAAAGACCCTTAGATTATTTGCATTAGAATTTGAAAAATTAAGAGATGTGATCAATATGCAAGCCTATGGGATAATCATTTTTACGATGCGACACGAATGACTTGTTAATTCATATATATTTGGGTGTTGAGTGTATACACTTTATTTCTAGTGAGGTTATGTTGCGCTTGGTATGTTTTGAGTTTCATTAAGGTAATGATAATATGAATTTGTTGTGGAGATTATGATTGCATCAAGTTCTTTCGTGTGCTTGTTTCGTTTATGCTTGAGGGCAAGCGTGGTTTGGGTGTGGGGGAATTCATAAATATATATTGTTATATATTTTCTAGAGATAAATTATAAGATTCAATCAATATTTTGGATCATACTCATTTTTGGCATGTATTGATTTGTGCAAGGTAATTGAGTGATTCACGTCAATGCCATATTTTCGATCAAAGAATTTTGGAAAGACTTGAATTAAGCTCCCATGCTAAGGAAAGATGTGGATTACGGAAATTAAAGCTCGATTGTTGGCATCATGATTAATAAGGAGCAATTAAGGGAGTGATTAAGGATCCGGTCATCTATAAAAGGGGGGCCAAGGCATTGGATGTGGTATCACAATTCAGGTTCACTTTTCGTAGTGTAAGTGGAGGATTGAGAAGACCGTTTAGAGAGGAAGCACTTTCGGATAATCATCAACGTTATTGTTTTATTTATTTATTTATAAGTATGAGTAGGTAAATTCCTAGTCTAGTCTAGGGTTGAAAGTAGATTTTGGATTGAGATTTGTGAGATTGTGTTTTGATTTAATTTAAATCTTGTTTAAGTATATTGATATTTGTGTGATTTATGTGATTCATGCCTGCAATTGGTTTATTTAATCTTTTATCGTGGCCGAATCTTAGATTGGTTTAGCAATTGTGTGTCAATTGAACATTTACATCTGTAGTTGTGTATGTGTTTCATAAAGTGGTAAATAGGTTAACAAGCTTAGCCTAGGAATCGAATGATCAAATAATTTAATCTTTTCGTAATTGATTAAATATTTGAATTGAATTTTTCTCATGCAATTTTCAATTGGAGAAATTAATTTATGGTCGTACCTAGATTATTTCTTTGATTAGGGATGCGGTTAATCGGTCATACCATTTCCGCCAATAAAGTAAGGAAAAATTGGGTGTTATGATCGTCTCTAATGTCTATAACCAATTTATCAGTTGAATAAAAAGATTATTTAAAATCAATAATCGAATCTTTAATCCGGTTTCTTATTTACTCGTTCGGCTAGAAGTTTAATCTCTTTGAAATCTAAATTTTCTGCATCCGACATGGAATACCGTCCTCATTTGCGTCATATGCATGTGCAAGTTTCGCATACCTCCACGACCGCGGTGGCTGAAATTAGTGTTTGTTTAGGGTTTATTTGTAGAAAATTGCAGTAGGATTTGTTTTGTTTAGTTTTTTTTAATACTATAAATATTAATAAAAATAAATTTTTATTAATAATATAAAAATATAATAATTATACTATAATTGTATTATTTTGTATATTTATATTTTAAATTTGTAATTTTTGTCATATAAATAGAATTGAATTTAAATTATCATATTAACTAATACATCAATTTATTTTTAATTTTTTTGTAAATTCAAAGTTTATTTTAATTACCTATGAAATTTATTATTTTAATTATTTTTATATTGTAATAACTTAATCAATTATTATTTTTATATTTTTTACACATTAAATAAATTATAAATATATGTCTAAATAAAATCAAAATCAAAATCAAAATCAAAATTAAATAATTTTTAGTGGCGGGTGAATTTAAATAATTTGATAGGTTCGGAATTTTCATTGACTGTAAAAGTTCAAAATTTAAGAGACTATTTAGAATATATTCGGAAAATTCCGAGACTAATTCAAATAGCTTTAAAATTTTTTGAGGCTGTAAAAGTTCAAAATTTCAGAGACCGTTTAGAATAGGTTCACAAACTTCCGAGACTAACTAAAAGTTCGAAATTTTCCTAGACTAATTAATAGAGATTCAAAATTTTCGAGACTGGAAAAATTCGGAATTTCCGAGACTATATACAATAGGTTCGGAAATTCCGAAACTATTCGAGACAAAAATATTAATTGATTTTGATACAATTCCGATGCTAATGAAAGAAATTTTGGTAGTGATTTTCTTAAAAAATAATACTCCCTTCGTCCCAATACAATAGTCTTGTTTAGCATTTTTGTTCGTCCCATAACAATAGTCTCATTTCCATAAATAACCATATCACCATAAAACTATCCCTACTTTTTTCATTATTGTTACACAATTGCCACTACTTTTTATACTAATATACTCACAAGGGCAAAAAAAAAAAAAAGTCATTTACTCTTACTTTTTACCAACTACCAATATAATATCAATATTTTTTAAATCTCGTGTTCAACATAATAAGACTATACTTTTGGGACGGAGGGAGTATTTTTTATATTTTTGATACAATTTTGTATATCTCATGTAAAAGATAGCTTAAATTAAAACACTCAATAAATACACATGAATTTTCTAGTTATTAGCCAAGGATATATTCATATATATATATTTATGTTTTCCCAATACTGGACCGACGCCAATTTTATTTTTTCTATCTAGAATTACAAATTGTAGAGTAGTGTTGGAGTTTGCGGAGGCTTTTAAATCACAAGTTTTTATGATACTCAATGACAAATTATTACAAATATTGTTAAAATCTAGACATCATTTTCTACTCAACTTTATTTCTACCTTACACCTTGCTAGATTATCCATAATTTTTTTATATTATTTTATGATGTAAGCTATTTTTCAAGTGTGTTCGAAATAAATCTCAAGGTAAACCTACTACTAGGCAATATTTGGAGGCGTTGAAAATTCGAATCTATGATCTCATTGTTGAGTTTTGAATCCAAAACTTGTTTTAGTATTTTAGAGATTTCGATGTAAAAAACATAAAAACAACACATTAATTCTAAAGAATATCTCAAACATATCTCAAATAAAAAATGAAGGGTTTTCAAAAGGGTATCAGACCCTCCATCATACACACAAAACACGTACTCACAAAACAGGTAACCGAACCCAACACCGCAATCAATCGACACCACGGACATACCAAAACCCCTCCAAAATTCGACCACACAAATATACAAAGCAATCTATACAAAATCACTCACAAGTTACCTACAGAGAAACTTGCATCATAGAATAACAATGTCGTAAGCAGGTCTCAATAGAAAGGTGATTCCTCACCGGAAACTTTTCCGGAGACCACCAATGAAAATCGAGATGATGAATAGCTAAGGAAAGCCCAAAATCGCACTGAAGATAACTGGCATTGAATATAGAGTGTGAATGAGTGAATTACAGCTACAAAAATAAACATCTGGGTAAATATAGAGATACAACATCTAACGGCCACAAATTAACCCTAATTGATCCAATGGTTCCAACTGCTTTTGAGTTGTAGCGTATGTCCCGGGTTGTATTCCAATAAATCTTGAAATGTTTTATGACACCATACCATTAGTTGATGTTACGAGGGCATCATCACAACCTAGTACTTGAAAAAGAAAAATAAAAATAAAACACTGCGTTAGTAAATCTTTAAATAAGTCTAGACAACACAGATACAAATATATTGGACCCAACAACAACCTCGCACCAATATGTCATAATTGATTTCCTTTAAAAATGATAAAAAAAAATTCGACACAGGTGGAAGTTTTGTACCGATATCCGTTGTGTTGTATTCTGTAGGAAATTTTTCAATTTTAACACCACCTTTTGCAACAATATCTCAAATGGAATGAAATCTAATATCAATATATTTTGTACGATCATGAAAGATACAGTTTTTACAGAGTTGAATTCGGTATTGACTATCAAAATATAACACATCACTAAAAATATATCCAATTTCAAACAAGAAACCTTTCAACCGTGTTTCTTCCTATAATGCCTCAGTTATTACAATATATTCAGATTCTGTAGTTTAAAGAGCAACTACAACAGTAATTTTGATTTTCAACTCACACATGACCCACCAAAGGTAAATACATATGATGTAGTTGATTTCCTATTATCCCTATCACTTGCTTAGTTTGAATCCCCGTAACCTTTTTAAATCTAAACCACAATCATATTTACCATACACAAAGTCCCACATTTTAAGTACCTACTAGATACGTAAAAGCCATTTTAGTGCATTTCAATATTCTATACCGGAATTAGACATACGTTGTAAAATTAGTCGAATAAAAAAAAAAAAAAAAAAGAAATACCCAGAGCTATTTGAGTTAAGAAAACCTACACTCACCACACATTATTATTAAATTGGGTAAATTGTTTTTTTAGTTTCGTAACTGGACCCTTTATCATTTTAGTCCCGTAAGTGGAGCCTGTCGCAAACTAGTCCCATAAGTGAAAAAATTTCGCTGTTTTAGTCCTCCGGCGCCGGAGATGCCCGCATGGCTCGCCGGAGGTGACGTGTCCGCCAGGTGTCGCTGACCTAGCGGACACATGGATTTTTTATTTATTTTTTCATTTTTTAAATTTTTTTTAAAACTTATTTTTAATTTATTTTAAATTTTATTTGTAGTTTTTTTATTTTTTTTTATTTGCTCCAATTAAAAAAAAAATTAAAAAATGAAAAAAAAAAATAATAAATCCACGTGTCCGCTTGGTGTCGCTGACGTGGCGGGACACCTGGCGGACACGTCACCTCCGGTGAGCCACGCGGGTGTCTCCGGCGCCGGAGGACTAAAACAGCGAAAAATTTTCACTTATGGGACTAGTTTGCGACAGGCTCCACTTACAGGACTATAATGATAAAGGGTCCAATTACGGGACTAAAATAACGCAGTTTACCCTATTAAATTTAATGGTAAGTGCAAGAGGGTAAATACAGTGTCAACGCCGGTGATCATACAAGGTCTATCAATCTATTAAACAACAGAAGCAGTACTGTGCTGTAAATACAATACAAGCCATAAAACTAAGAAATGGATTTAGTAAGAAAAATACAATCACAAGGGAATCGATACAACCATAGATAGTAACTCGATCCTACGACCAATTGATATGCGCTGCTTCTCCAAAAATCTTGTACCACCGGTCCTTACCACCAAAGTTCAATTGCTATGAGGACTTCAGGAGAAACAAAGCCATAGAGGGTATGGTTCATTAACCAGAGAAGGAAACATGAAGAAATTATGATAGTTTGCGGAAAGGAGTGAAATAGGATGAAGGAATTCTGGATACGAATCCAGAGGAGAAGCGAGAGAGTTGCAACGTGAATAAACTTATTTCATCCAAATTATGAATAATCCTAAAAGGTGATATGATATATCTAAATACATATATATATATATATGTATAGGTAGGCCAAGCCTAGAAGACGATCTAACAAAAAGAATTCAAGCTCAGCCTAAATACCCAATAGGATGAGAACGTATTCAACACCTCCGGACGAAGGGTTCTGATCACTGACTTAAAAAACATAATATAGATTGTTTATATGCATTTTCACCCAAAAATTTCATAATGCAACAACGCTAATTTTATTCTTGATTCATCCTCCGTCTATATATTTTTTAGGCATTTTTTATTAATACCTAACATGCATTTTCTATGTCACTAAAAAATGCATTGAACAATTGGCTATAAAGATTTAAATTCACAAAGCTAGCACAAATATAATTAAAAACTACAAAAGTAAAAAATAACCAAAAAACTAAAAATAATTTTCAATAAACTTGCCAAAATATCAAAGAAACAACAATATATTCCAACATTATTTAACTACTCACCAAGAAAGTACCAAATCAAACACTAAAAAATTTCAGTATATTATCATCAATATTTTCACAAATAAAAATAATTATATACAAAAAAAAAAAAAATAGAAGAGGATTTAGCCTTCTACTACGGATCGATCCTACCAAACACGAACTATTATTTTCTTTTAATTTTGCAATCGGTTAATGATTCGAAACTCTGTTACCACTATTATAAAATTATATTCCTGATAGATGAAATTTTCGAACAAATTTCATAACCAAAATTATGTTTTAATTAACGGAAGCGAACAATCAAATAAACTCATATCGATAATACTAAATCGAATTGAAATTAAACACTAACATTCATATTAAAAGCAAACATGCAAAACACAAGAATGGAAGTGGAAAAATAATTTGCAAACAAACGAGGAACTAAAATGAAGATAGAAATTAATCACTTCCCTGTTCGTGTTTTGGAGAAAAATAGATTCATTATGTTTGTGCAACTACGATTTCAGCCAAATCAGCAGACAACAACGACCGATGACTCATGGCGGCGGATAGCTGAGCTCTGGCTTCGCTCCGAACAAATAGACGACTCCCGGCGGCACAGCGTTGATCTTCCGGCGACAGCTCCAGTCAGGTAGCAGCTCTTTTGGCTGATCGACAGCATTTTCTTTCTCCTCTGAACGGCACCAGCGGCGGCGGCTCTCGTCAGACTTCCTTTGTCGACAGCAGCAAAACATTCCAGGGGCAGCGTCCTCCCAAGAACACCAATACATTCTTCCTCCAAAACAGATCTCACAATTTTCTCATTTCACCCAAATAATGTTACAAATCAAGAGAGAAATTGCCACCAAACTAGGTTGTAAACAATGGAGAAGAACAGAGCACACAGGAGAGGATGGCGCAGGGCGTGTTTTTTTGGATAAACTTCAAAGACCTTCGTATTATTCAATGGAAAACATCTCAATATATTGAGATTACATTCCAAGATAAATATGAAATAATTATTAATCAAATCCACCTTCTAAAACTGAATATAGTAAATAATAAATATAATATATCCTAATTATTTTTGAATTAAATCTTAACACTCCTTGATTCAAAAGTGCAAACACCAAGCTTCGATCGAAAGTGAATATGCTTGTCTCGAGGAAGAGACTTGGTCATCATGTCAGCCATCTGCTCATGCGTACTGCAATACTTTAAAGTTATTAAATTCATTGACACAAGATCTCGAATAAAGTGTACTCAAATATCTATGTGCTTTGTCCTTCCATGGTAGGTTGGATTCTTCAACATGGAAATCGCTACGTTATTGTCACAAAAGATTTCAGTTGGTTCAGATTGGACTTGAGCAAAATCGGCAAGAATACGACGCAGCCAAACTGCTTGACAGGCTGATGTTGTCGCTGCTATATATTCAGCTTCAGACGTTGAAAGTGCTGTAGATTCTTACTTCTTCGAACTCCAACATATCGAACCAGATCCAAGACTAAACACGTAACCAGAGGTGCTTCTTCTGTCCTCCAAACAGCCTGCCCAATCGCTGTCTGTATAACCGATCAACTTGAAATCGGATGCATGGCTATACCATAATCGAAATTGGACTGTTCCAGAAACATAGCGTAACACTCTTTTTGCAGCACCAAAGTGATGTTGTGAAGGGGAATGCATAAACCTGGACAGTACTCCCACTGAGAAAGCAATGTCTGGACGTGTATGCGCCAAATAAATCAATCCTCCAATCAAGCTTCTGAATTGTTTCTCGTTTGCTTGTCCAGAACCATCATCAACTTGTAACCTCTCATTCAAGTTCATAGGCGTTGCTGAAGCCTTACAATTCAACATGTTAAACTTTTTCAACAAATCGCAAGCATACTTTTGTTGAGACATAAAAATTCCATCATTACCTTGCTTCACTTCCAACCTCAAACAATATTGTCAACAACTTTCCTAAATCTGTCATTTTCTTCATGCGGACTTTAAAGTCGTCAATAAGAGAAGGAGATGAACCCATATAAATCATATCATCAACATAAAGGCAAATAATGAGAAAATCATTTTTACCTTGCTTCTTCACATATAATGTGGGCTCATTCTTGCTTCGCTCAAATCCATTTTCACAAAGATAGGAATCTATCTTTCCATACCATGCACGCGGAGCTTGTTTTAACCCGTACAAGGTTTTGTGCAGCCTGTACACCTTCTCCTCATTACCTTTAATTATAAATCCTTCCGGCTGAGTGACATAAACCTTCTCATTTAAATCACCATTTAGAAAAGCTGATTTCACATCAAATTGGTATATGGCCAATTTAATTTTGCAGCCATTGCAAGAAGGATTCTCACTGTCTCAAATCGTGCGACCGGAGAGAAAGTGACGACATAATCAACTCCCTGTTGTTGTGCATACCCCTTGGCCACAAGTCGCGCCTTATGTTTTTTAACAGCGCCATCAGCTCCATATTTTGTTCGAAAGACCCATTTAACTCCAATTGGTTTTTTTCCTTCCGGAAGATCTACCAATTCCCAAGTCTTATTTTTTTTGAATTGAGGTTATTTCATCCTTCATCGCTGCACGCCATTCTTCTCCCTTCACTGCTTCTTGAAAGGTTATAGGATCACCTACAAACATAGCATAAGGAATCTGCATATATTTCTTCCAATGATCGAAACCTGAGTGGAGGTGTTTCATCATCAGAATTGCTTCTTGATCCTTCAGGTATGAGTCTAGGTGAAGACGGTGATGACGAGCCTAAAGAGTATGGTGAAGGCGGCTGTTGTATCTCCCATCCAATGGTCTCATTTTCACCAAAAACTGTAACAGCAATGTTCCTTGAGCTATTATCCCACTTCCATCTTGCTTCTTCATCGAAAACCACATTTCTATTTATGATAACTTTGCCCGCAACAAGATCGTACAATCTATAGGCTTTGGACTGTGAACAATAGCCAAGAAAAATGCATTTTGTTGATTTTACATCAAGCTTGCTACGATGAGATGCATCAACTAAAGCATAGGCAACACAACCAAATACTTTCAAATGACTTACTCCCGGTTTCCTTCGATTCCAAGCCTCATATGGTGTGCGGTTCAAAACAGCCTTTGTAGGAGATAAATTAAGCAAAAACACTGTTGTCGCTACTGCCTCAGCCCAAAACATATCTGGAAGTCCTTTAGATTTCAGCAAGCTTCTTGCCATCTCCACGAATGTTCTATTTTTGCGCTCGGCGACACCATTTTGCTCCGGAGTGTATGGGGCTGTTAATTC
The DNA here is from genome assembly GCF_009805555.1 of Andrographis paniculata. NCBI lineage: Eukaryota > Viridiplantae > Streptophyta > Magnoliopsida > Lamiales > Acanthaceae > Andrographis > Andrographis paniculata. Next base: position 944,632 of record NW_026137621.1, on the reverse strand, counting down.
TCTTCGTATGCCATGCTCATCACAAAATTGATTAAACTTGTGAGATACAAACTCACCACCTCTGTCTGTACGCAGCACCTTCACATATTTTCCGGATTGATTTTCCACAAGAGCCTTGAATTTTTTGAACATATCGAATGTTTCTAACTTGGCTTGTAGAAAATAAACCCAGCTCATTCAACTGTAATCATCGGTTAGCAACAAGAAGAATATGCTCCCATTGAAAGATTTTGTTTTCATCGGGCCTACCAAATCTGCATGTATAAGCTCAAGACAAGTAGATGCACGTCTAGAAACTCCTACCGGAAAAGATCTCTTTGTTTGTTTGCCAAGAACACAGCCCTCACATAACTCCAATGATTCAATTTTAGGCAAGCCATAAACCATATCCTTTTGACTCAACAATTTCAAACCATTCACATTTAAATGCCCATACCTTAAATGCCACAATTTAGACTCGCAAGCTGCTTTGACACCAAGTACACGTTCATCAACTTTCGACACCTCAAGTGGAAATAATTTGTTCGGCATCATCTGAATATTGAAAATCACTTGACCAGATTTTTTATGTCTAATCACGCATGAAGAATTTTCAAATAAAATGGCATATCCACTATCAATGAGTTGCCCAACACTCAATAAATTTTGAGTCAACGTAGGAACAAAATAGACATCATAAAGGAGCTTCAAATTACCCCGATCATTCATGACTTCAACGATGCCTCTGCCCTCAACCTGCATTTGTTTATCATCTCCAAGCCTTACTTGTAACATGTAAGTTTCGTCAATCTCCTTAAACAACGACTTTATCCCTATCATGTGATTAGAACAACCACTATCCAGAAACCATATATTATTAGAAGTGGTTGTATCACCTCGGCTGGTCATAAACAACTTGAGTTCATCATCTCGTTGTTCTGCATAACAAGCCTGTTTTTCTCGCTTCCAGCAATCAGCTTGTACATGTCCAAACCTTTTTGCAATAATGGCATTGCACATGACTTTTATTGCCTTGTAAATTATTACCACGCTGATTATTGCTCCGATCATTGAAGTGTGCATCTCCTCGTCCTCTGCCACGACCATTCCTCGCTTGGTAGCGACCTCTTCCACGTCCTCTAATGCCTGCATATCTCGGTTCATTTTTTTCCGATGAATCACCTTTAACATTAAAAGCTTTCTCTTCATGTTTTTCTTCCGATGTGCTAAACCTCGCTTCATGGGATTGCAGTGAACCCATCAATTCATCAAAGGAGTATGTGTTTAAATCCTTTGACTCTTCAATAGCGGCAACGACATGATCAAATTTGGGAGTCAAACTCCTGAGAATTTTTGCAACCACAATTTGATCGTTAACCCTTTCACCGTAGGACTTCATTTGGCTTACGATTCCAGAGACTCTAGTGAGAAAATCTTGCACTGTTTCTCCTTCCTTCATATGCGCAGTTTCGAAATCACGTCTGAGAGTTTAAAGCTTCACGGTAAGAACCTTTGCAGATCCTTGAAATGCCATTTTCAAGGTGTTCCATGCTTCTTTCGATGTTGAAGCTGATGAAATCTTTGAAAAGATTGAGTCATGGACTGCTTGTTGTATGAAGAACAGCGCCTTGGAATCCTTTTTCTTATTCTCCCTCAATATCGCTTCATCGGGATCTTGCTCCAAGTATCCGGTCTCGACAAAGTCCCACGGATCTTGGGACTTGAACAGCGTCTTCATCTTAATGCTCCAAAATTCATAGTTTTCGCCCGAAAGAATTGGAATTGCAGGCTGCGAGATGCTCAATCCGGAGTTGTTTGCCATACCTACGCTCTGATACCAGAATTGTTGCAAATCAAGAGAGAAATTGCCATCAAACTAAGTTGTAAACAATGGAGAAGAAAGAGTAGAGAGGAGAGGATCGTGCAGGGCATGTTTTTTTTCTTTTTTGATAAACTTCAAAGACCTTTGTATTATTCAATGGGAAACATCTCAATATATTGAGATTACATTCCAACATAAATATGGAATAATTATTAATCAAATCCTCCTTCTAAAACTGAATATAGTAAATAATAAATATAAAATATATCCTAATTATTTTTGAATCAAATCTTAACAAATAGCACTGAAATTTTTTTGGTCTTCTTCGAACTTCTTCATACTTTTTTTTCTTTTTTTTTTTTATCAAAAATAGGGACGGTATATTTCGGCTTAGCCCATGGTATTGAATAGCCACGATAACCATGCTGCAAGGTGGCTTGATACCTATTGAAATCAGTCGCAAGAAAAGGAGCTTTGATTCTCACCGGAATACCTATCGAACCGATCGGAAGAACTCATTGGAATCACATCTGAATTGGAAGGCTGCTCTCTCTCTCTCTTCTCCCTCTCCCTCTATTTTTATTTTGAACAAGATACACACACGGTACTTGCCTAATAAACCACCTACCAAACCAAGGAACTCACACAGACTAATTGGGCTAGAAAATGAGTTTAAGAGTTTGGACTTGAGTTTGAGTTAAAGGGTTTTGGCGCCAAAATCCAATGGCCAACTTCTATTATCGAAGGATCGGTTGGTTTAGGCAAGATCAAAATTTTTAAACTATCACGCTCGACTGAAAATTTACACGAAGCACACTTCACGAGTAACGATGGCTTGTTTCCGCACCATAAAAAATAGTAATCTTAATAATAAGAATAATAAAGTCGATTAGACACAGCAATACTTTCTACTTGATAAAAATATTACTTATTTTCTAAAATTATATCAATATTTCTTATTTGGAGGTTCCCTAAACTTATGTCTATTTTATTTACAGTAAATAATATTATTTACTCATAATTTTATTTGTTTAATCTATCAAATAATAATATTTTTTTTTCTATTTATTTCATCATATTTTTATCAAATTTTTAATAAATTTTTTAAAAATACTTATAATTTTCTTTTTACCTAACTTATTTTTATTAAAATACTATTTTATTTTTTTAATTTAGGTATCCAAACAAACTTACATAAGAAATTTACCATACAGAAAAATATTCAAATTAAAATCAAATACAAGCATTTACCATCTTTAATTTTTATATAATAGTTTAAATTACGTACTTTTGTTAATAGTTGGTTAACACGTACTACAATTATTTTGTCAAGATTTCCACATAAATAAAAGTTTTTGAAAAATTTTAAAATAATAATAATAATAAAAAATTGTATTTAATACGATAGTTGAGTTTTAAAAAATAGATATATACTGTACTTTTTTTATTTTTTCTAAAAAAAATAAATTAGCATATATTATTAATGAATATATCTACTCCCGAACAAATTATATAAATATATTTTTATCTTTATTAATTTTAATATAATAATTTTGAGTCATGTAATTCTGCCAATATTCAACATTAGTATTACAATAATTTTGTCGAAATTTCTATATCAATAAAAAGGCATATGGATCAGATATTGAATGGAAACATTCAGCAGGGTGTTGAAAGACTTAAAACATAAATATTTTAATTTGTATAATTAAATTTTATTATTAATATAATTATGATATTTAATTATAAGGCTTGTAGCTCTTCTACCGAATATTTTTATTTAGCACATTATTCCACTCCAATAAAAGTTAATATTTTTAAAACCGCAAAAAAATGTATTTACTTCAATACTTTATAAAAAAATAAAAATTACATGTAAGTTTTTTTTGTTTGCTTTCTTTTTAACTTAACCATTGATAAATATATCCACTAAAACAAATCCAAATACTTTATCAAAAAATAAAAATTACATGTAAGGTTTTTTTTTTGTTTGTTTTCTTTTTAACTTAGCATTGATAAATACATCCACTTAAAAAAAAAAAAAAAAAAAAAACCAAGTCATAAATTTGTGCTCTCTGTTGTGAAATATTTTGAAGTGGATTCCAATTTACAATATGTTTGGTTACCGGTTGGACTTAAATTGGTATTGTGTTTGATTATTTATTTATTTATTTTTCAGAATTTCATATAATGGAATCCAATCAAAACATTCTATTTATATTACTATTTATAAAAAATATATTTATATAAATTCAAACATATGCAAAAATATTTTTTTACTGGTGAATAATAAATAAACTTAAAAATAAACAAATAAATTCAAAGTTTTCGCTTCATTCAGAAACATACTAGCAATTTACTTTTACAATTATTCTCTATGCTCCTTTATGCCTTGTGATACGGAAATACAGGTTAGCCCATAGAAACGGCGAATTATCGTATCCAATTAATATCGAAGAAAATTCCCAAGCAATTGGAGGAGACACGAGGCTCATTTAAAACTCAATTTCCTTAGACCTTCTATACTCTTTTTGACAAAATTTCTCCGTCAAAATTAAAGTACAATAAATGCCCGCAAAATAACCAAAATACCAGAGCAAAATAAAGAATACCAAATTTAACTGAATTCAGCAAAATTATGCCTACTTCCTCGGACCCCAACCAAAATTATATTATAAGAGGAGATAAGAAATACAACACAGAAGAAGAGAATTGCGCCGTGGGATGATTTTTACATTGGATAAGGGATCATTTTATAGAATGAATTTCTCCCTCATCCAATCTCCCAAACGATGTGGGATGAAGGAGCCAACAATTGTTGACTTTTCTTACAAATCTCCACCTTTGTCGATCTTCTAATCCCATCTGAAATATCTTCTCCAAAACTCTTCAGCCAAAAAATATGGCAGGGCCTCCAAATGCGCTTTAAACACAAAATTCAAACTCTCAGAATATTTATCAAGTCCAAACAATGTTCAAACTTGATACTTGTTACAGCTTTTGTCAGCATATTCGCAGGATATTCAATGGTCTTAATCTTTTGTACCTTGACTCCACCTTCTTCAATTATTTCCCGCACAAAATGGTACCATACATCTATATGTTTTGTTGAGACATGATATACTTGATTCTTTGCTAAATGAATAGCACTTTGGTTGTCACAAAACACCGTAATGTGTTTGTGATGGACTCCAAAGTCATCTAGTAATCCCTGTAACCAGATTGCCTCTTTAACAACCTCAGTTATGACCATGTATTCTGCCTCTGTTGTTGACAGAGCAACAATAGACTATAAGGTCGACTTTCAACTAACTGGTGCGTTTGATAGAGTAAACACATAACTAGTAGTTTATCCAAATCTCCTGCATAGTCTAAATCGCAGTACCCAACTATATATTGAACAGTATCATTTCTTTGAAACAATAATCCAAAATCTAAGGTTTTCAAGATAGACCTTAGAATCCATTTCATGGCTTGTGAGTGTTCTTTTCCTGGATCATGCATATATCTGCTCATGATCCCAATTGCATGTGAAATATCAGGTCTGGTACACACCATCGCATACATCAAGCTACCAACGACATTTGAATAAGGAACCTTTCACATGTAATCATGTTTCTCTTTCGTTTTCGGACACTGTGAAACGCTAAGTTTGAAATGAGAGGCAAGTGGTGTACTCACAGGTTTGGTTTTGTCCGTCATGCCAAATTTTTGTAGTAATTTCTTTTTAAGTATTGCTTTTGGATCAAGCACAATGTGTCTCTATTTCAATCTCTCATTATTTTTATGCCGAGAATCTTTTTCGCTTCACCAAGATCTTTCATTTCAAACTCTTTGTTGAGTTTGGACTTCAACCTGTTTATCTCTCATCTATCCTTCGAAGCATTAACATGTCATCTACATAGAGAATAAGATAAATAAATGATCCATCAGATAGCTTACAAACGTATACACAGTGATCGGAACTGCTCCTGGTGTACTTTTTGGTTGGTCATAAATTGATCAAATCGTCTGTATAACTGTCTTCGAGATTGTTTCAATCCATACAACGATTTGCTCAACTTGCATACCCAATCTTCTTTTCCAGCAACCTTAAATCCTTCGGATTGAACCATGTAGATTTCCTCCTCCAAATCACCGTGTAAGAATGCCGTCTTTACATCTATTTGAACTAGTTCCAAATTATACTGCGCTACCAAGGCCAACAAAATACGAATAGAGGAATATTTTACAACATGAGAGAATACCTCATTGTAATCAATTCTTTCCTTTTGAGCATAGCCTTTGGCTAAATCTTGCCTTGTAGCGGATGTCATTACAATTGAGAAATCCTTCTTTCTGAGCATAAATCCGCTTGCATCCAATTGCCTTCTTTCCCTTTGGTTGCTCAACTAGCTTCCATGTGTGATTTGCATCAAGGGAATGTATTTCCTCGTCCATGGCTTTCATCCACTTTTCTTTGTCAGAAGAATGCACTGCATCAAGAAAAGTTTCTGGTATGCCTTCTTCAATAACAGGAAGTGCATAGGCCACCATACTTTGAAATCGAACACGTTTTTGAATTTCTCTTCTGGGCCTCCTAACTGCAATTAGTAAATCTTGTTGAAAACCTCTCTTTCTATGAGCTCTTCTGTGGCACATGAATCATCATCTTCCATTGGTTGACCATCTACTGGTTTGGTCATAGGTGACAAAAACTCCACATGTTCGGGAGAACTCTCCACCTTTGGGGAAGTACCATCCATTTGTTGCTCGGTTATTTTATTAAACATTGTTGATTCGTTGAAAGTAACATCCCTGCTAAGGATCACTTTTCTCATCTTTGGGCACCATAGGCGATATCCTTTTACACAAGATGATATCCTTACTTAAATAGCTTTTCTCGCTCTTGAATTGAACTTTGATTCTTTTATGGGATAATATGCAATCGATCCAAACACATGTAAAGAATCATTTACAGGTAGTTTGTTAGTTAGTTAGTGAGGTAAATATGATTTCATTTCTTGTTGTGACTTATCTAATGAATTATTCATTCATTCACTTAAGAGCTTGCTAGATGGCTAGATCAACCACCCATCCATCTATTATCTATTATCAATTATCGATTATCCACGATAACAAACAAAACCTTTTATTCTCTAATGCATGGTTTCACAAGTATCGACTCTACTTAAGCAGGTTTCCGAAAGAAAATGAGACAGCAGCAGTAGCAGCATTTTCATGTTGTGAGATAACACAACAGGATGATGATGATGATGATGATAATAATAATAATAATGATACATATTTGAAAGTGGGTAAGCCTTGTGGAGGAAATGGAAATGGTTGTCACAAACTAAGACTTATGAGGCTGAGATTGCAATGCTGCAGCTGCAATCAAGAAAATATCTTGATATAGGTTGGATCCTGGGTTATTTTGCTCTCTCCTAACTTAGAAAAACAAGTAGCGGGTGACGGGTCCTGCTAACCGTACCAACTATAGGTTTGTTTTTTCTTTTTCAATCTTCGGGTGCCAACTAGTTTTTGAGTGTTTCGTAACACGGGTGGCCTTCTTGTACTTTTTCTTAATTGTGATGTTGTGACAGTATTTTGTTCTTGCTGCTATGGCATTATTGGTTTGTGGAAACATTCAAAATTGTTGATCAAATATTCAAGAACTTTATATTGTTGATGTGTGGTTTCCAAGCAGTTTATTTTTGTCGTTAATTCGTTGTTGTACATGGTTCTCCGGTTTGGAACTTACTCTTTGTGGATATTTACGTTGTCATCGCAGTAGATACTCAAACTTAAAGTTGAATATAATTATTTGAATTACCAATGTTATGCTATGATTTTAGGTTCTTATGTTTATTTAGTATGCATTACGAACAATGCTGGAAATTTTGTTGGATAGTTTGGAGCTTTGTATGCCTAATTTATTTGCGGTGTAGTGTGCGGGTTCTAAGTAGGACAGCTCTTGGATTTTGCAACATTTGAGAATCACCTCAGTTATGTTTCATTTTCTTTGAATCATTACTGATGTTTAAATTCATTGTTATTATTTATTTGTTAATTGTTTTGTGATATTCTCAATTATTTCTTTAAACATAACATGTATTTGTGATTTGTAATTAGGTGATAATTTGCAATAGTTAAGATGTTTGTCACATCTGCTATGGTTCTGGATACCACTCTAATCCTACCTACAAATGTTGGTGCACGCACATTTGACGAGGTAGTCAACATCGAGTCCATCAATTGGACATGTAAAGTTGTACATAATTTGTTCTTTTAAATATTTTTCCTTGAAAGCTAATTATATTCATTTGGCAAGGATAAAAATAAACAAGTTTACTTTTTATTGTCGAAAACATCTGTCATACTTATGTTTATTTTTATATATTTTGGAAGCTGGATATTTTGGATGTTAGGTAATTCAAATATGTCTGAATATGGTTGTTTGGGCATAATATTGTATTTATATTTTTGGTGTGTTAGAAAACGTTGGATCTCTATCATTTTGTATCTTTCTACATGATTTATGTATTTAGTATAAACAACAGGATTAATTTTGTAACAAATACCATTATTTTTGTTATTTCTGTTAAGTCGTTACAAAAAGTTATGTTACGGTCACGAGGAAATTAAAATAGTTTTGTTGTTACATGGAACTTTCGTAACAAATATTTTTTTAACGAGATTTAAGTATTTGTAACGTCTAATTTGTAACGGAAATTTTTGTAACAAGAGGTTATTATCACGACAAAAAATAATAATACCGGCTTTTTTGTAACGGATAATATCGCTATAAAAAATGAATTGAACCATTACAAATAAATTTAGCACGTGCGTAATAAGGGCATTGAACATCAACCTTTTGTTACGGAAAGTGTTGTTACATGGAATTTTTGTTATTTGATTTTTTGTATCGGTCAAAATCCATTAATGTGGGTCAACTATGCGCAACTGTGCAGATTTTCGAAAATGGTGTGAACCGACCGCTCCAACAACGACCAACACACTTGATCATATGCTAAAAATAGAAATAAAAAGATTTTTGGCATTTTTAATATGCCAATATTAGTTATGCTACATAAAGTCTATCCATTTGATTGACTAGTTTATACATTGATTTAGCAAATCTTTGGAATATATTTAGGGGCTGATTTTATACCTTTCAATAATTAGTGTTAATTATATATTATGTGTAATAATCTTTTAAAATAAAAAATAGATGTTTGATTTGTTGTTTTTGTTAAAAAAAAAATTGATGAATAATAAATTTTGAAAAGAATCTCCGAAACAAACAGCACCCTTAGTATATATTTATCTGCACAAATAACTATATCAACTATTTGTTTCTAATATAAATTTATCAATGTGCATGATATATAATATAAAAATAATTAAAATTAATGTATTATCTAATACCTATATGTAGCACGGGGTAACCGTAGTTTATATAGTTTGAATATATAGATACTCGAGAAGGCAAATAAATAGTGCACTTCCATACTTCGGTTCCGATACACCTAAAATATGCGTTTCGGCTTCCCGGATACTGCTAGAACTTAAAACTCTTCAATTTTGTTCTTAATAAGTGTGAAATAATTGGTATATATGCTCACGGGATCAGTCAATTTCACACACTATATATATATATAACAAACATTACACACTGAGAGCACTGGGGCACACTGACTGCACCAGTTTTATTATCCATGCATGGACAAACATTCGTAGATGACTTCATGCATATTATTCCTCAACACAGCTAAACTCAGTAGTAAATAGACATGGATTTAATTTAACAGCAGGTCTGATCCTCGTAGACTTGCGCATTTCGACTAGTCCGAACCCGATCTCTCCCTAGTTTTGCGGCTTGTCTCCCGGCCTAGGATCGTAGGTCGCATGTGAGCTGTCTTTAGTATAACGACAGCACCAGCGGAGGCAGCCGTAACTTCCTCGCAAGCAGCAGTAGCGGTAGCGGCAGCCACCGTATTGGTCGGTCCCTACAGCTGAATTACAAGAACACATCAGTTCAGTTCATAGAATGACAGTTGTTTGGAGGACTTCTACACATTTTTTATTATTCATCAATTTTTTTTTTTCTTAAAAAATTTTACGTCATTAAATTTAAATTTTTTATATATACTATGCCAAAAATTTATTTTATGTTAAAGTAATTTTTCATTCTATGTTTAGATATATAAGATCATTATATTCAATTTTAAAATTTTTACTATTTAAAATTACGACTCAAAATCCAAACCCGAAAAAACACACCCTTTATCTGTAAACTTATTAGTTATTGCATAATTTGAAAAAAAAATAATTTGTTTGCCTCGATTTGGTACCGCTCTCGCAGCCCGAACTTTATGCTTTTTTATGATACAATTTTCTATAAATATTATAAAAAAATATATAATATATACATATATTAGTATAATTTGTATAATATATACACTTAATCTGCTAAAAGAAATCGGAGTTTTCAACACAAAATATTATTTTTTATATTATACGGACAATTTTCATACCTAACTAATATATACAACATCCAAAAACACAAGATGAATACAAATATTAAAAATAATTGACATTTAAATTTTCAGCCGAGTTTTAATTAATTAAGTTCATAGAATTAGAAATAATTTATGCTTACATTCAGTTTCGACTGAAGTCTGAGATGAAACTTTGGAGGAAATGAGAAGAACCATAGCCAAGCAAAGGATCAGAAATGTGGATACTCTGGAGGCCATTTTTTATTTGGTTAATATCCTTACGGAATTATTTTCGGAAGATGGTATAATTTTTGGATGAGAACGACGATGCTTATTTATAACAAAAAGGGATAATTTAATGTAATTTTTAAAAAAATAATAAAAAGTCACTAAAAAAAATTAGCAATATTTTAATTAACATATTCTGATTGATAAGAGAAAATTTATATAGTTTTCATGCTTTTCATTATTAAGCTGTGGGGCCAATATATGTATATATATTTGTGTGTTTTCGTAGGTGAAAGTTGTAGCGGATTATCTTCAAGTGTGTTTTGGGAAAAATTCAGATGGAATTGAATAATATGCAAATTAGATTCCATAACATAAGATAAGTCATACTCCCTCCGTCCTAAAAGATTTGTTTTGTTTTTCATTTTCATTCGTTCCAAAACAATTGTCTTGTTTCCTTATTTAGTAGTCGTGGTCCTCACTTTATAACAAAATTATTCCTACTTTTTCATACTACCTCTAATTATTAATCTAACATACTCTTTAAAATTCTTCAAAAAGTAAACACATTTTAATCATTTACATTCTATTTTATACCCACTTTCAATTAAATACTATTATTCTTTAATTCCCGTGTCAACTCTCAATAAGACACTTCTTTTGGAACGGAGGGAGTATTACACAAATCATGTGTGGCAGACAAAATTTATAGACGTCGAGAGTTTGAGGATTTAGGGTTACTAATGTGTTATAAAATTCAAATTGAAGTTTCAAAAGTATTGTACATCAAGCCCTCGAGTGTCAGTTCATCCAGTTTATTTGGGCACGTGATAGTATTTTGAGTTACACCTCCATATATTTGATGTAATCTATTGGTAATTTACACTTTGAAAATATTAATGAAACTAGCGTCAACTTTGCATTTTTGTGTAAGTTTTTATTATTTTTTATTTTTTTATTTTTCTAATATGACTGGTAAAATAAGATATGGAATAAAATGATGGCATTTTATAGGTAGTGTGATTATTGTCAAATATATACGAAACAAGTGGAAAATGAAGATAATAAAGTCTCTCCAAAGAGACTTATTATTTATGTTTAGTTAATAATGATGTTCCATGTACTGAACAGCTCTTTTTGCTATCAAACTCTAATAGGTAGAATGAATCAAATAATGTCAAATTGTTGGATATGTAATATCATATAAATTCCATTTGATTTTATTCTTTTATTATGTAATCATCATAAATTTGAATGAAAATACTATTATTTTTATAAATATAATTATCAGTTTCAAATTAATATTAAAATTAAAAAATAAAAATAAAAATAATTAAACTCCAAAAAATACACGAGTAATTTTTAAGATTCGTTATTACTTAAAAAAAAAAAAAAAAGAAAAGAAGAGAGAGAGAGGGAGAGAGGGGCTGAAGCTTCTTTCACTGGGCTAAAATAATGTGTAAAGCATATGTACAGAGCTCCTATTTTAGTAAGACCAACATGAGAACTTGCTCAAGATTTTTATTTTAAGGAGACTCGTGTTTTTGAAATTTTAGTCTATTATTATTATTATTATTATTATTATTAAAATTTAATTTAAATTTTATTCGATATTTTTTTCTGTAATTACTCAATCCAATTCGATATCTAAAATTAAACTCTAACCACATTTTTATTAAAATTAATTTTATTTTTCTCAGCATTTAGAATTCATAATTATTATTGTTATTATTACTATTACTATTGGGTTATTGATCGTTTTACAATAGTCAAAGTACTGTTTATTTTCAACTGATATACACTTTGTAGGTATATTTTATTTATTGGATTATATGATTAATATAATTCCACTTTTGTGAGATTTATTATTATATTTATAGTTGATAGTATTTTTTTTAAGAAAATTAATTATTTATTTATAGGACCTAATATGTTTTTTTTTCTCAGACCCTAAAAATTTGAAAACGGCCTGAATGTGTACTAGTTAATAAAATATTGGATAAACTGTTTTTTTAGTCCCGTAACTGGACCCCCTTATCATTTTAGTTCCGTAAGTGGAGCCTGTCGCAAACTAGTCCCATAAGTGAAAAATTTTCGCTGTTTTAGTCCTCCGGCGCCGGAGATGCCCGCATAGCTCGCCGGAGGTGACGTGTCCGCCAGGTCAGCGACACCTGGCGGACACGTGGATTTTTTTTTTTTTTCATTTTTTTTAAAACTTATTTTTAATTTTATTTGTAATTTTTTATTTGGTCCAATTAAATAAAAAATTTTAAAAATTTTAAAAAAAAAAGTGAAAAAAAAAAATTAAATCCACGTGTCCGCCAGGTGTCGCTGACCTGGCGGACACGTCACCTCCGGCGAGCCACGCGGGCGTCTCCGGCGCCGGAGGACTAAAACATCGAAAATTTTTCACTTATAGGACTAATTTGCAACAAGCTCCACTTACAGGACTAAAATGATAAGGGGGTCCAGTTACGGGACTAAAAAAACAGTTTACCCTAAAATATTTAATTACAAATTGATTATACATATTCAATAAATTCGACATTTAAATAAATTTTACCACAAGTTTAAACGACTTCATTATTCGTTCAACATTATTTAATTTTGGTATAGATATTAGATCAACAAAATTTCCTGAACACTCTATATCGTGGAACAATGATCAAAGCTTTTGTTTGGATATGATTTAAAAGATATTTGGAATTCTCGATATGTTCGGGGAATAGTTGTTGCGGATTATTTTTTATTTTGGATGTGTTTATATTATTAAAAATAAATAAATAAATCAAAATTTTATTACGAAATCGAAGAATTTTTTTTAAAACTAGATTTGGTTTAGACTCAACCTCAAACCAACTCAGAAACACAAAATCGGCACAACACACACCAACTAGCGACTAACACAAGAACATTGGCCAAAAACTCACAAAAAGACATAAAATAACCCCCAAAGACCGAAATAAGGGATATATGAATAACACCACAAGCCTACCATGTTGAACAAGTCCCTTGCGACTACGAACAACCAAACAAGGGAGAAAATGTACCAAGTATACTCCACAAAATAACAGGAGGAAGGCACCGCCGTAGAACCGTCGAAAAAGTCGCCAGAAAAGAGTGCGCGTAAAAGAGAGGGAGAGGCTAGAGATGGTGAATTTAGAGAGAAAATATAAAAGTGTATATCTGACGGCGCCATGTCTCTTACTCTATATATATACATAGGTCAAAAATCAATGGACGGATGAGATTAAACCCCTAGATCGAACGGCTAGCGCATCATCTTGCAAGGGACGCGGATCCTAACCGGCTCAAGGGTTGCGGGCTTCGGACACGGGTAAGGGTAGGCACGGATTCGTGGGCTTGAGAAGTGGGCCAAGGCCTAGGTATCACTTGGGCTACATGGTTGTGTGTGTATTGTATCTTATATTGGGGTGGATCCATTCGGAACAAAAATCCAACAAATTGTCCACCTGATTTTTTGTTCAAGTGGTTGGAAACATTATCGCCCGTCTATTTATCTGCATTAAAAGAAAATACATAATGTTAGTTTTTGAAGAATATATATTAACTTATCCTACCAACTATACTAAATAGTACAAAGCTAATCAAAAGTATCGCAGTGTATATTTTTTATACAAGATACAAACTTGTTTACAGACAAAACTATAGTACCAACATCATCTGGTTTATACCTAGTGAGGAACTTTTTTCCAATTTCAATATGTTTGGTTTTGTCGTGGAATACAGGGTTTTGACACAGTTGAATTCCGACTGACTGTCCCAAAAAACAGTAACAATATGTTGCAAATAACATAATTCATTGATTAAATTTTTTAACCATAATACTTCTTATAAAGCCTCATTTACTGTTACATATTCGGATCTTGTTGTAGATAATACTACAATGTGTTGTAATTAGGATTTCCAACTTCTAGAAGTTCCACATAAGGTAAAGATATAAGAAGTTGTATTTTTTCTAATATCTCTATTATTTGCATAATTTGAATCCACAAAACCCTATAACTTAAGTTTTTATTTTTACCAAAGACATGACGAACATTTATTGTGTCAACTAAGTATCTAAAAACCCATATTAAAGCATGTCAATGTTATAACCAAGAATTCGACATATATCTACTTAAACAACTAATTGCATATTCTAAATTTGTCCTAGTGCTAACCATTAAGTACATTACGGAACCCATTGAATTAGATTAAGGCACATGTTTCATATATTTACAATCAGATTCAGACTTTGGATATTGATCTTTACTTAATACAAAATTAGAACCCATAGAAATAGAAACAGATTTAGTATCACTTATAGAAATTTTTTTAATAATTTTTTAAATATAAGCTGACTGCTTTAAAAACAGTCTTAAATTTTTTCTATCTCTAGTGACACTCAACCTAAAATCACTTTGGCTTCACCCAACAATTTCATGTCAAACTTATCACACGAATATTTAGTCCACTGATCAATCAACTTTAAACATGGATTAATAATAAACATATCATCAACATAAATGAGAAGAAAAATAAGTTTATTTTTAACAATCTTAAAATACAAACAATAATCAATTTTTTTTTTTTTTGTAAATTCAAGTTTTTCATACAATTATCAAATTTGATATTTCATTGTCTAGATGACTGTTTTAAACCATACAATAATTTATTTTACAAACAAACATCATTCATTTTGTTTTTTTCAACAAAATCTTCAGGTTGTTTTATATAAATTTTCTCATTTAGTTCACCAAGTAAAGAAGTTGTTCTAACATCTAATTGTTTTAGCTTTTAATCATAAAATGCAACTAAAGCTAAAATGACTCTAACAGTGGTAAATTTGACAGTATGGACAAAAATTTCATTATAATCTATTCACTTGTTCTGGGTAAAACCCTTGGCTACTAATCTTGCCTTAAACCTAATTTCACTATCTTCTTGTTTAACTTTATAAACCCATTTACAATCAATAAGAGAACAATTATGAAGTTTTGAGACTAAACACCAAGTTTTATTACCATATAATGAATCCATTTCATCTTTCATTGCTCTTAACCATTGAATTTTATTTTCAAAATTCATGGCCTCTCTAAAAGTCTTATTTTCATTACCATCTAAATTCTCAAACACAATAAAATCCAAAGAGGATAAATCAAAATCACGAAACCTAAAAGGAAGCCTAGGGACTCTTCTATCTCTATCTCTAGTTAGTGGATAATTTTCTAACGCATTTTAATTAATATTATCAAAATCAGAATCATTTTCATATTTAGAAATATTATTATCAATTTCCGAAATATTTTCCTCACTCACATCAGAATGCACACGAATTTTAGCATTATATTCAGAATTTTCAGCCACTCTTATACGAACAATATTATGCTCCACCTCATTTGGAATATTACTATAGTCTAAATTTTCTATATTAATTTCATATTTATCCAAACATATTTTTCAACATTTAAACAAGGCATTTCATTTTAATTAAAAATAACATCTATACTAATAACAGTTTTAAAACCAGACCTAGATTTTAACCACAATCTATAACCTTTACTCCCTACGAATAACCCAAGAAAACATATTTTTCAGCTCTAGGGTCTAATTTGTCATTATCAACACGTATAAAACCCAAACACCCAAACACCCAAATATTTGAAAATCAATTTTCCTACCAGTCCACCTAGATTCAGGACAAGCACTATACAAATGAATTGAGGGTGATCTATTGACTACATAAGTTGCCGTCATAAAAACTTCGCCCCAAAAATTTTTAGACAAACCGAAGGAAGCCAAAAGGCTTTTAACCCTCTGCAATAGGGTCCGGTTCATCCTCTCAGCCACCCCATTTCGCTGGCGTCTATAGGGGACAGTCTTATACCTAATTATACCACAAATCATAACTTTCAGATACAGAATTTACAGTATTAACACATATTAATTGATTTAGCACAAGTAACATATAAGTTGTTACGAATTACAAGTTTAAACCGCACTAATGAACCCTTAGTAATTTTCATGCCATTAATTTCCCATTTTCCCTCTAAGACTAAATGAGCTAAGGCAGCACATGACAAAAAATTATTTTATAAACTAGGAACATGTCTCACATTATTTAATTTCAATACAAAATCAGTGTTAAATTTTAAATTTACTCTACAAATTTCAAGCACATTAGAAACAAAATGATAGCCATGGAAACAATGCAATTTTTATAAAGATTTTATATTTACATAAAATCTATTTTTAAGGAGTCATATGCTATGTACAACCAGAATGAATAAACCATTCATTCAAACATACATTGTTCACTTTCATATAGTCGAAAGTAACATTAAACACATTACAACACTTTTGAACAAGCAATGTCATATTGGCTAACTCATTAATATGTTGTTGACTACCATTACTATTATTATTGTTCGAATTATTCTTCTTCTTCTTGGGACAATCATATATAAAATGGTTATGGTCACCACAATTATAACATCTTTTACCCCTCTGTCAGGGGTTTTAGATCTATTATTACCTCTAATTTTAGATCTATTATTATTATTATTATTATTATTATTATTATTATTATTATTATTATTATTATTATTATTATTATTCTGGTTATTATTATTATTATTATTATTATTATTATTATTGTTATTATTACTAGAAATTTTCTTTTATTTGATGTAAAAGGAGACCTACTCTAGCATACATGACTTCACCCTATTAGACTTATAAATTTGCAAATGCAATTCTTTAGATTTTAAACCATTAATAACTATATCTAATATCACATTATCACACTCATATTTAATAGCATATTTAACATTTGAGTACGAGTTAGGAATGACATTTAACAAAATTATTGCACTATAATCATCAATATTTTTATCACCAATACGTTTTGTACCTTGTATTAGTTTAGAAAAATTATCCAGGTTTTCACCTATATATTTTGACAAATCAAATTTCAAGCTAAAAAAAATTTCTAACAAATCCAACCTACTATGAAGGGATGTTTGAATATATAGTTCATTCAATTTGTTCTACAATGACAAAGGAGTTTCTTATTTGCCTACTTTTCTAATTATATGGTCTGCCAAATTCAATATTATAATAGAGGCAACCATTTCATCCAGCTCAATTGCTCTAATTAATCTTTGAGTAAGCAAAATACTCTTAATTTTTGTTTCCAAATTGCAAAATTTATTTTTCCGTCAAAAGGCTGAATACCATACACAGTTTGACTAGAAATTTAATTATTTTCAAAAAATAGACAATGTATTTTTAAAAATAATATTTTGTTTTAGTTTCAGAAAAAAAATATATTATAATTTTCACAAGATAGAGAATTTGGCAAGCAAAGCACACGAAACAAAAAAAAAATCCAGATTATCATACAAAAACAAATAATCACAACAATATATCATCTAACAATTACAACATATATTTGTGACCGTTCAATCGAAGGTACTCGCGAATCACTCACGGCAGTTAGGATCAGAGTTTAGTAACTTTGGTTTCACAATAGCCTTTACAATTGTTTAAGCGCAAATATTAAATGTAGAAATTAAACCAATCACAAAAAACAGTAAAGTGTAAATTTAGGGTTTATCCTCGTAGCACAACAACAAAATATATTCCTACAAAACAGTAGGAGAATACACAAACAAACCTATTCTCTTTTTGAAAATAGGGGTTAGCCAAGGATTATATATCACAACAGAAACAAAAAATTATGTTCCTCTTTTAACAAAAGGTTAGTATTACCAAAACTTGAACTGAAAGAAGACTAAGCACAGATCCGACAAGAACAAACAGAAAACATGAGAAGGCTTAAAGAATATACAATATATAACACGAGGAAGGTTTGTATATTAAAAGATTTTTACAAAACTTTTAAGATTTTGAAAATCCTTTTAGATTTGACTCCTCGAAAAATAGATCCGAACAGTTTTTTAAAAATTCTTTAACGGAACTTTACAAAACAGAGGCAATGAACATTGATTTACACTTTTTTATTAAAGGAAGTTTGTAAACAAAACTCATTTATAAAAAATGGAAACGGTTGTCACAAACTAACCAAAACTAGTCTCAAGCTTAACCGAACTACACGGATTTGTAGGGATTAAATCAAAACTACACAAATTGCACTAAACCGAGGCTAGAAAGCACAAATCGAGTGAGATTTAGGCCGGTTTAGAGTGGATCAAAAAAAGAAAAGAATCGAAACACTGAAAAATAGTCTTATTCAACCAGATCCTTTTAGATCTATGCTATTTACAACCGAAACTTTATAAAACCAAAAGGAGAACACAATTTCAAAATAAAAACCACACCAAAAATCTCTGATACCACTTGTTACTAAAAATAAAGAATTAGATCGAGATATTATTACGAAATTGACAAAAAGTTTTGAACTAGATTTGGTTTAGGCTCAGCCGCAAACCAACTTAGAAATACAAAATCGACACAGCACACACCAACTAGCTACTAACTAAAGAACACCGGCCCAAAACTCACAAAAAATAAATAAATAAATAACCCCCACAGACCGAAACAAGGCATACACGAACAAAACCACAAGCCAACCAAGTTGAACTACCCCTTGCGGACAAACAACAAAGCAAGGGAGAAAACGTGCCAAGGAAACTCCACAAAAGAATATGAGGAAGGCAGCTATGGAACCGTCGGGAAAAGTTGCCGAAAAAGAGTGTGCGTAAGAGAGAGAAGAGGAAGAAGCTAGAGAGGGTGAATTTAGAGAGAGGATATGAAAATGTATATCTGACAGCCTCCTCTCTCTGACTCAATGTATATACATAGGTCAAAAACCAACGGACAACCTATATTAAACCCCTAGACCGGACGGTTGGCGCTTCATCTTTCAAGGGATGCGGATCCTAACAGTGTCAAGGGTCGTGGACCCGGGTCATGGGTAAAGGTAGGCACAGGTCGTGAGCTTGAGAAGTGGGTCAGGGCCTAGGTATCACTTGGGTTGCATGGTTGTGTTATCTTATATTGGGGTGGACTGGACCAAAAATCCAAATGTTTACATATTTTTTAAGATGTTTCAAATTGTCATTATATTGATCATATAAAATAAAAATTTTAATTTAATAGATTTTGTGAAAAATAAATTCATATTATAATATTCTAACATTATATTTTTTTATAATAAACTACACAAGCTCTGGAGCTTCCATGGCTTCTGGAACCTCTGCCTCCGCAGACTGCTTTTCAACTGGAGCCTCCAAAGCGTTTTGAGTCTCTGCCTCCAAAAGCTCTTGAGCTTTCTTGGATTCTGGAACCTCTGTCTCCACAAACTTCTTTTCGAATGGAGCCTCCACATCATCTGGAGTCTCTGCCCCTGCAGCTTCATTTTCATATGGAGATGAATTTTCCATGATCAAAGTAGCAATAGGCTTCTTTTCAAACCTTCTTTTTGAAAATGACCTCCTTCTGCAATCTGCGATGACATCAACATCCAGTAGAGGCTTGGCCTCCCATTGATTTGGTGTCAGCGGCTGCACTTCAGTTGCCTGTTGATGGAAGGTTGGCGGTTGCCCTCCTTGCCCTTGTGTTTCGATGATCCCCTTCCATTGGAGATTAGCCACGTTCGGACCGTGACATCCCCATGGTGGTGTTGGTGCACTCCACATAGGTTGTGCGCTTAATCGCCCTGGCAGGATCATGCCAAATGCTGGAAATTTGCTTGCCCCTCGTGGAGGCTCAAAACTGCTCTTCAAAACTCCAACGGACAAGGAATTCCAGCCCTCCGTAGCCTGTTGGCTCCAGCGCTCCGCAGGCTGTTGCCAGCCTTTCATAGGTTGTTCGCTCCAGCCATCCGCAGGCTGTTGCTTTCAGGTTCCTACAGGTTGTTGGTTCCAGCCTTCCGCAGTCTCGTGGTTCCAACCCTGTTGGTTCCAGCCTGATCTTGTCTGCCCCAACCCTAAGACCTGAAGCATTGGATGTTCTGCAACAATTCTGTAGCTTTCTTCAGGTGGTACAAATGAACCCCATGTCAACCTCGACATCACTCTTCGAAAAATCCGACTTTGGTCCCACCAGGCATGCCAGTTGTTGGATCCTAAAATTCGAAGGTTCCAAGACCTTTCGTCGATTTGTCGGTGTAGGTTCTAGAAGTACTCCAAAGAGCCTGTCCGTCGTCGGATTTTGGGCGGCTCCTTCGGTGGAGCCTGCACAACTTCGAGCCTAAACAATAGATTTCGATGGATTTAAATTAACATCTACTAAAACTCGGATAAATCTACTGGAAAGCGAATAAAAAAACATGTAATTCGAATTAAAATGCATAAAACAAAACTAAAACATGAAAAGAAAATAGAGAAAAATACGAGTTCATCTTCTTGTGCGTGTGTGAGATGTGTTTTTTCCTAGTTTTAATTCTAAGATGGAATAACTGCCTATTCCCACTAAAATGGGCAGTTCTAATTATTCTTCCACCACTCTCAACCATCTGGTAACCTCCCACTACTACCTCCAACTGCCTGGTAACCTCCTACGACTACCTCCAATTATCTGGTAACCTCCTTCCATCAGTTCCCTGGTAACCTCCTTCCATCAGTTCCCTGGTAACCTCCTTCCATCAGCTCCTAACCACCTAGTAACCTTCTTCCATCTGCTCCCAATCACTTACATTGAGTCTGGACCGGGTTCCACTTGCTCTGAACTTCTTCCATTACCTTTGGACCAGATATGCCGCTTACTCCGACTTGTTTCCATCGTACTCCTAGTCGGTCCACGGGGATGTATCCCAGCAGCCTCGAGTTAAATGGAATCTTCGGGTTTCCTCTTGTTGGATTTTTCCATGGAGCTTTTTGAATGAAGTATGTGTAACACCCCCAGTAGGCTCATACTGGAAATGCTACCGCCACACTGCATCCTGAGCTCGTCACCTCCTACTTCGGGCCCCACAATACAGTGTTAAGGCTAAAATTAACCATAAAAACGCATTATTATATAACAAAATCTGATTTATGAATATTTACAAAACACAATCCTTAACAAGAAGTTTTTCCGGTTAAAAATTTACATATAATACAATAGATGTAAGTTCACTCACTCAGCCCGTCTTTCTATATCCCGAGACGTCCCCTGTCTCGGATGTGCCATGCATACCTGAAAAAAATATTTTTCTTAAAAGCAGTCTAGACTTAAATCCATTTTAAGAACTAACGTGAAGTATGTCATGTTATACCTTTTAAAATAAAGTCTAATTCCCGTCAATCATAAAATACGTGTCATGTTATGTCAATAGTGAAATGATGTAAGAAAGATATTAAACTCCACAAAAATGCACATGCATATATATATACATCCGCCGAAGTGAGCAGCCGAAATAACCTCGGCTCCATAATAGTAGGCTCACTGCATCTGTCTAAGTGAGCAGCTGGAAAATCCTCGGCCCCGCAATAACAATCTCACTAGACCATCATCAATAAAATAGCCGGAAAATCCTCGGCTCAAGGAAGGACTTGATAAACCCATAATAATATAACGGTCATCCGGTCACTCCCATATACCCACCATACGACTCCCACAATCAATACATAGATAGCCGAACATTGTCGCCATTAACCACAAAACGCCCCATAGTCTGTGATAGCGAAGATAGGACCCCCACTGACTAGCCCTATCCCGTGTAATGTCGTAGAATCCGTGCAACCTGGAATCACCCAAGGGAAACCCGGAAACTCTACTCCTCCTCGCGCGCCCTAACGGGATTGCGTTTGGAGTTTGGCATATGATCCTAAACTACCGGTAGACCTCACTAGTGATCAGTCCAATGAGTGGAACAACACCGAACACGAATGATCAGACCAAATATGTCTCAACTACAATGGGTCTAATCCCTGAATGACCGTGCGACTGAGTCACCCAATTGTCCGACTACTATCGTCTACTATCGCCAAAGTGTTACGGTACATCGGGGTCGAGTATTCTAACCCCAGATGATGCCCTCGCCTAGCACTACCGCACACGCCGACTAAACGATAGATCCATAAAACATATCTGATAAACCTTGCAATATGTTTGCAGCATGTCAAATAAGTGAATTTACCGAAAAGAGCTGGTGAAACAGCTCACTTATCCTCCTTTTCATAAATTCACCTACGCGATCAAATACATATATCAAATATCATGAACCGTGAAGTCTCCCACATGCATACGCACACATATATATAAATATATACATGCACTGACAAAATGATTCACATAATATCACATTAACATATTAATCAGAATCGCATGCAACATGCATACCTAATTTCTTAAAATTAGATTTAATTCCTTACTACTTACCTCTTATCAACATTACTTAGCTTTTGCAATCTCACCTGAATCTCCTCCAACGTACACCTGCCCTATTATTTACTCAAATCGGCTGAGCTATATGTTTATTCATATGAGCTACCTACTTATTCAAAAGCTAATTTCTATAATTAGCTCGTTGGGTTTCAAACTTTTATATTTAGCATAATACGATATTCTAGCCATTAAACTCTTATACCTCATAATATTTATATTAGCCGATTATTAAATAAAAATACTTAAATATATGAATAAACAGACTAGTGCAGTACACTGCCGTTTTCAATTTGGTTCGGATCGATACGAAATTCTCAGAATATAATGCTAGGACTATGAATAGGCTATTAACTAAAGAAATTCGTCGATTAGATAGCCAAATAACCAGTTATGAATTTTTGAAGAATTTCTAATTTAATATCTTCAATTTCTAAATTCATATTAAAATTCATAATTAAATTCTACGTATAACAAGGAATACAATACCGAAGTCGGAATCGAAATCGAACGACTAAATCTTTTTCTTTCTTCTTTTCTGTTTCTTCTTCTTTCTTCTTCTCTGCCTTCTTCTCCTACGCGTTCTCCTTCTTCTTCCTTCGTAGGTAAGGTTGTATTTACATTTATAATTATATTATAATAATAATAACAATAATTTTTTATTATTATTATTTTTATATATTATATTATATTATTATTATTGGTAGTAACGTTATTATTATTATCATCCTTATCTTTATATTTTATTATATATACTATATATTTTATATTTATCCTTATCGAATATTTATCTGTTTAACAGTTTTTTTAATCATAATCAAGTTATAAAATAGGAATAAAATTTATTCCGAAATATTAATTTCTTGATCCCAAAATATTATAAAAATATTTATTTTCTATAATAATATTATTTTATACACTCCAAAATCGGGGCATTACAGTATGAAAATGCATAGGCCCTCCAATAATGTTAAGTACAAAATTATTAACCCAGAGCCAACGGAGGTAGTTATCCCATGATCTGTGGAAGATGTTGTTTTCTATCTTGTAGAGGCAACCTTCCTCTGCTTTATGGAAGCATCGCAGTCCAATGGAGATAGTTGTTTTCAACCCAATGGAGACAACACTTTCTGACCTTATGGAAACATTGTTCCGGGATGGAGGCACCATAGTCCAAGGAGTTGCTGCCCTAAGGTCCTTAGAGGCTGTTGCTTTCGGCCCTGTGGAAGCACCACAATCCAATGAAAACTGTTGTCTTCGGCTTTTTGGAGGTAACAGTCTTTGGCTCCAAGGCTTGAAGCTTAATTACTGTTGAGCAACTTTGTAACCAATGAGCTCGGACTCCACTTTTATCTTTGAGTCTCCTTTACATTCAGGTACTTTTGAACCCATGTCCAACACAAACATATACTTTTAAAGTATGCAAAATAACCGTCCTTCGCACCCAAGCGAATCTTGAGTCCAAAAATGTCATATATTGACTACAAATTATCAATTTTCATAAACTTAGTATTTGAATTTGACAAGAGCAAAAAATATATCATAGTCTGCTTGTACAGAGAGACTACCTTTAATATTGCATTTTGATTTACTTTGTGTTTCAGTTCAAAGTATTCATTTGAATTTTTATAATAAATTAAAAAATATTAGTATTTTATTAGTTGGTTGAAGTATATAAGACAGTTTTGATATTATTATTTTAGTATAATAAAAATAAATATTTCTAAGCGAAACAAACAGAAATTGAAAAAAAAAATACTTTAGTTGGAAATATATGCCAAAAAGAATTTTCAAAAAAATAAAATTCTAAACATAAATAAAAATACTTAATGTTGGATACCAAATTTGTTAGAGTATATTTTATATCGCGAAAATATCAAATATTATCGAAAAATAAGATTCAATATCAAAATAATTGAACGAAATAAATTCGATAATAACATTAATTTATCAAAATAAATTCGGCAATCAATAATAATTTATCGAAATAAATTCGATAATCAAGACAATTTTATATTCGATAATCAATTAATTGAAACAAGTTCGATAATCTCAATAATTTTATCAAAATAAATTTGATAATCAATTTATGGAATTAAATTCGAAATGACGTCGAGTCGAGGTATAACCTCCCTCCTTAAAATTGAATATGCCCTGGCAGTGCCTCCGTTTCGTGGCACAATATTCCAAAGATAAAACAACGTTCGTCTCCAAATTAGGTGTCAACCCAATATTTCGGAGCTCTGGCCAACTAAAATGAGGGGACTAGAGCTGTGTCTAGAGGCTTAATATTTAACATATAGTTTCCAAAAATTTGTACCGGACAACTCCTCAAAAAACTCTGCCGGAAAACATTTCCGACGAGGAGAGGTTTAGAGAGAGGAAGATGATTCCCCTTGGTGTTAGTTTTTTCAAATAAGATGCACAACACCTTTTTCATAGGCACTCCCACGGATATAATGGTCGAAGATTAATTGCATACCAATAAATTGCAAATAAATTGCGATTTTGAAACCTACACACGGAGCAACAATTTGCTTATGATGTTGATTTTATAATTAGTACGGTGCTGAAATAATCCGGGCCGACGGATGGAAGATGAAATCAACGATTGAGATTTGAAGAAATGATTAAAATGTAATTCTATATACTCTAATAATTATAGGAATATAAAACTATTATATCATTACTAATTAATATGATTTACATACGGAATAGAAATCATTTTTCTAAATGGAAAGAAATAACAAAATTTATCCACAAAAATTTATACCATTTTTTTTTTATATTGACCATTTTTTTTTTTTTAAATTTCTTCCTAAATCCTCCAATCGGTTAATTATTTTCCATGTGAAGTAGATGAACAATATTTTAGAAGACGTACATCCCAACCCTGCTATTGTATACAACGATAATGTCTCTTCTTCGTCACCAAACACAAGTAAGCTTATATATACATTTTGCCAGCTGGTTGTTCGGAATATACTCCACAGTATATTTTATTGTTTCTAATAGCATATTATTCAATAGTTGACATCATATATTGCTTATATGAAAAATGTCTTATACTTTAAATTGCATACGATTAGTGTTATGCTGAACGTATAATTAGTTAAATAATGTTCACATTTTCGTAGATTTATTTGATTTGAGAGATCTTGAATTTAGCACACCCAATGAGGTGACGAGTTCTATTGTGGATACGCACATAGGGTACGCCGTCAAAATTAAGATGCAAAAAAAATAATAAAAAATGATCCACAGTGCATATAGTACATTGAATATTCTCGCAATAAGGAAAAACATAGGACTGGGAGTGTACTTGATCCAGAAAACACAAAAAAAATAATTCAGAGGATATAAGTACATCCCATAAAGTTGCGAAATTAAGGGCAATACATGAAACAAGAACCGGGTGTATGTCGAAGATAAGGTTGCAATCTAATTGGGAGTCCCGCAAAGAATATGTACAACAAACAGTGCATAACGTAAAATCATATCATCGAGTTGTTGATAGCATATGTGTATACAACCGATAGCTTAATAGCCTATGGGTTAAAATCCAGATAAAATTTGATATCATAATTAATAAGATGTTTTATAATTATGGAAATATTTTTAATTAATGTCAAATCAATTTCTTGCTTTATTTGAACTAATCACTTTAAATAAAACTATTGGTAAAAATATTTTAATTTCAAAAAAAAATTTCATATGTAATAGATATAAAATTTAATTCAACAAATAACATATACAACAAATAGTGTCATCAAGTTGTTGATAATATATATATACATCCGATAGCACAACATCTTATGAGTTAATATTTAGATAATATTTGATACCATAATTAATAAGATTTGATACCATAATTAATGAGATCGTTAATTATGTTAATGTTTGTAATTAATGTCATATCAATTTCTTGACTTAATTAAATTAATTACTGTTGGACCCTGTTGGACCCCAAGTCCAAAAGGGTTTTAATGTCGAAGGTAAGGACTTCCATCAGGCTGCGGAGCTCCCATGGAGCAAGAAGATATGACTTCCATAGACCTTCGGACGACAAGCTCCATCAACTTTGAATTGGCAACCTCATGATACTAATGGAAGACCATGAAGAGTGAGGGTTCCATGTAACTCGAGGCTATTGGGAACACATTCCCGTAGACCGGCTGACAGTATGATGGAAACGAATCATGGTAGGCTGCAGGTCTGATCTAAAGGCAATGGAAGAGATCCAAAGCGAATGAAACTTGATCCAAGAATGATGGAAGATGATCAAGACGAATGGAACCCAGTCCAGGAGCAATGGAAGCCGCTGGGAACTGATGAAAAAAGGTTACTTGGTGGTTAAGAGAGGTATAAAGGAGTGGAAGAATAATTGTAACCACCTCTGTTAGTGGAAGAAGTGGTTATTCTAACCTAGAACTACAATTAGGAAAACGAAACACAACACACACACGCACGACAGAACTAATCGTATCTTTTCATATTTTTCTTCCTTGTTTTATTTTTGTTTATGCAATTTAATTCCGATTATATGTTTTTTGCAATTTATTTACTCATTTTCCGTAGTTAATCGTAGTTTAGTTCAGTAATCGTGTGAAATTCGCATCGCCCGACGACGGATTGGCTCACTGGAGTACTTCCGGAACCCACACCGACAAATCGACGAACATTCCGAATTTCAGGATCCAACAATTGGCACGCCCAGTGGGACGAAGTCGGGACCAATCAGAATCAGGGTGCAAGATTTACTAGAACTGGAATGCCGGTTCATCCCAGTGGAAGCCGCATCCCAGGGCTGAGGAGAGATGAGGAATCATCGTCGACCGAGATGATGGTGATCATGGTGCGCAGAGAAGTGAATCAGTGTATTCAGGCCGGAATCGGAGACATCGCGTATGAAATTTCCAGGCAATTGGCTGATGTGATCCGGCCAACTGTAAGGAATAAAGCGTTTCAGATTCGCGAAGGAGAACGCTAAGCAGCGGCTAGTGGAATCCAGAATTCTAGAATTTCAGGAAACACATATGGAGGACCGAGAGGGATAACTCCATCTGTTGCAAGGATTCCACCTCTCACAGGAAACGTCGGTTCTAACTTGGTTCAGGGAAACACTGGATCGCCTAGTGGACCGACGGGTGGAGCAGGGTTGCAGTTCGGCAATATAACGATTCTCCAACGCCCGCAAGGAAGGCAAGCCAATGGAGGTGGTGGCCCTCATATGGTGGTAGGACAAGATGTCGCAGGAAGCGGCGTCTACGGAGCCCCTCCAGGAACAGCGTTGTCAGGTCAGGTCGCAGGACAACCTGCTTGGAACGCACCTCCACCGCCATGGGCGCAGCAGGCTCCTTATGCCGCTGTCCCTCAAGGAGGAATGGTTGGTCAAGCTTGGGGACCAGGAGGGCAGCCGCTGATTCCTAATCAGCAGGAAGCCCGACCATTAATAGATACAGATATTCTAGTGGAAAGTATCCGAAGAGCTTTCCCGCGAATGAAATTCGAAGAGCGACCGGTGTATCAAAGACCCTACCTAGCTTGGGAAGTGAGATGATGCCGTTGCCCGTTCGAACTAAAACACCGGATTTTTCACTGTTCTCAGGCGAAGATGGGAGATCAACGATAGAGCATATCGGGAAGTTTACAGCTCAGTGCGGAGATTTGGGAGGAAATGATTGGTATCGTTTACAATTATTTTCTTTGTCTCTGACGGGTACGGCATTTTTGTGGTATACATCGTTAGCTCCAGGTACTGTGCAGTCTTGGTCGGATCTGGAGAGGCTTTTTCACGACCGTTTTTATGCGCCACCGGTGGAAACTACAATATCCCATCTGGTAGCTGTAAAACAGGGATATGATGAGCCTAAGGCACAATTTTTGGAGAGATTTCGACAAGCTAAGACTCGGTACACAGTGCAGATACCTGAACAGCAGGCAACCGCGATGGTAGTGGATAATATGCGATCAGATCTTCGAGACCGGTTGGGAGTTCAGGATTTCCAGGATTTTTCGCATTTAAGTGTACTCGCAATGAGGGCAGAAAAGCTTATTCGAGAAAGACGGGATGCTGCTGTAGGTAGGTGGAAAAATGATGGAAAAGCAGGAATAACTTACTGTGCCGATGAGGAAAGTTCAGCCGACGAAGACTGTGGTGAGGAACAAGACGTGCTAGCGGCTGAACTGTTGAAAGGAAAAACTTACTCTTGTTCGGCATTAAAACCTACAAGAGGTAAAGAGGTCGGAGGCATGCAGTATACCTTCGATGTGTCTAAAGTAGAACAGATTTTTGATCATCTCCTGAAGGACAAACAAATCAAACTCCGAGACGGGCAGCGAGTGCCGTTACCAGAGGAATTGAAAGGGAAAGTTTATTGCAAGTGGCATGGGAGTTATACACATGCTACCGCCAATTGTACGTACCTACGAAACGCAATTCAGAAGGCTTTAGACGAAGGTAGACTGAAGCTAGCAAAAAAGAGTATGTAGGTGGATGCGAATCTGTTTCCTGCACCATCCATCAATACCATGTCTACAAAAGGTCTCAAGGGACAGAACAAAGGAAAGCAACCGGTTCGGCAATCGGTTCATGAACGACTCAGGCCCAGGATTCCACAACGGGGTTCAGTGTTCAATAGGTTGTCTGTAAGAAAGACGCCTAATGGAAATGTTGGAAATAAGGAGCCTAAGGTCGTAGAAAGGAGCCCTAATCTGAAAGTGACAATTCCGAATGCCCAGGAAGTTCGGGAGCGTTATGCTATGATAAATAAAGCCACAGCTCCAGGCTCCACTATTAAGCCGAATGCTACGGTGGCTGAAGTGAAAGTTGCTAGTGGGAAATGAGTCCGGAACATTACATCTGCCGATCAGATTACTATTACTCCAAGAAAGACACGGAAACCTCCGTCAGCCGTAGATTCGGAGAAATAGACTGTTAATGTGCCGGAGACAAATGTCAGGAGGGCAATGGGTGACCTGACACGTTCCCAGAAAAGAAGAGCACAAAGGAGACGGCTACAAGGCTAAGTTGGAAGCTGAAGGTGTTCAACCAAACCAGAAAAGCGCAGGGTCTAAAGGCTAGAGAATTGAATCGGAAATTCAGCAAGCAACAAGTCAAGGCGAAAAAGCCTCGGAAACCCGTGAGCAGAAGGAGAGACCTCAGGAAAACCAAGAGTTACAACCTCGCCTAATTTTCTCTACTCCAAAAACCGGACCAACTCCAAACTTGCAACGCCGATGGGTGCCGAAAACTACACAATCGAAGGAGTGTAATGCTGAAGGTGGTCAGCTATCGGTTGTGGGGTATTGCCATCTGAATTCAAAGCTCCAGAAGGGGAGCAGAATTATGAGGGAGTGATTGTAGATGAAGAACCAGTGGCAGCATGGAACGAGGTAGTGACAACGGTCACGTTTGATCGGATTGGATCCGGGCAAAATAAACACGTAAAACCCTTATACGTACGAGCTTTAATGGAAGGACGACCAGTAGGCAGGGTACTGATAGACGGCGGCGCATTTGCCAATGTAATGCCATTTCAGACGTTCAGAAAGTTAGGGAAGACAAGGGATGATTTAATACCAACTTCGGTGCGAGCTACGGATTTCATGGGAAACTCGTATAAACCGGCAAGAATCGCTAATGTGGAGGTACAAGTATGCACTAAGAAGTTGTCTTCAGCGTTCGTAATAATAGACAGTTGTCTTTCGTACGCGGCATTATTCGGGCAAGATTCGATTCACACTTGCGAGTGTGTACCGTCAACTTTGCACCAGAAGTTGCTGTTCTGGGATGGCGATGAGGTTCAAGAAGTGGAGGCGGAGAAATACCCATTCCCAGCGGAAGTTACAGCTGTAGATGCAACTTTCTACTATTCGAAGATAATCCTGTTGTCTGAAGTAATCGCCTCCATGCCTAACGAGGGAAATTATGAATGCGTGTTTAGCGATAATCAATTCAGAATTCAAGCGAGGGCTGATCCACGGCCTATGAATGAAGAAGATTATGATGAATTTCGAATGCGCCGAAACTCAATTTGAGCCGCCCGGAGCAGGCTCTGTTACGAATATAGAGCCGTCCAGAGTAGGTTCCACAAAAGGCGATGAGCGGTTTGAAATAGGGTCTGTAGCGAGTTCGGAGCCGTCTAGAGCTGGCCCCTTGGGAAACCCTGGGCCGCCGGAAACAGGCTTTGTTACGCAACATCCAGAGCCGACCGGAGCAAACCCCGAGGAAGACGCAGAACAGCTTAGAGGAAAATGCACCGACGGTCCGGATCTGTCCAAGGAAAGTACTGGTGAAGTGGAAAGCATAAGGCCTATCCAGCGTTCCAGGCCCAGGATCCACTGGAAGATGTTGACCTGAGTACCGATGAATCTCCGCGAATCACCAAAGTTAGTGCGCTGTTGAAGTCAGAAGATCGAGCTGCTTTGGTGACACTTATAAAGGAGTACCGGGACTGTTTCGCTTGGAATTACGATGAAATGTCAGGCTTGGCTCGAGAACTAGTGGAACATCGGCTACCCATAAAAGCCGGATATAAACCTCACAAGCAGCCTCCGCGAAGGTTCAATCCAGATGTATACCCGAAGATCAAGGAAGAGATCCAACGGCTTTTGGGAGCAGGATTCATTCGGACTTGTCGTTACCCGGAATGGGTAGCCAATGTCATTCCCGTACTCAAGAAAAACGGAAAATTATGGGTATGTGTCGATTATCGCAATCTGAATCTGGCAACACCCGAAGACGAGTACGTCATGCCTGTTGCCGATATGTTAGTAGATGCAGCCGCCATGAACGGGAGTTTGTCGTTTATGGATGGGTATTCCAGCTATAATCAGATTTTTATAGCCGAGGAGGATGTTGCAAAGACGGCATTCCGATGCCCAGGAGCCCTTGGAGTGTACGAACGGGTGGTGATGCCGTTTGGGTTGAAGAATGCTGGAGCGACTTACCAGCGAGCAATGAACACCATATTCCGCGATTTAATTGGGCAGTCGGTGGAAGTTTACATCAACGACATAGTGGTGAAATCCAAGAGTTTTCTGGAGCACATGGTGGATCTCGAACAAGCCTTCCGAAGAATGAGGCACTATAACTTGAAGATGAATCCAGCGAAGTGCGCGTTCGGAGTGGCCTCCGGAAACTTTTAGGGTTTCATGGTGCATAATAAGGGCATTGAGGTGGATAGTAATAAAACGAAAGCTATCATCAACGCCCGACCCCTTGAGAATCTGAAACAACTTCAAGGATTCCTTGGGCAGGTCAATTTTCTACAGAGATTTGTCTCGAACGCTGCAGGCAAGCTTAAAGCTTTTTCTACACTGCTCAAGTTGCAGAAAACAGAAGAGTTCGTGTGGGAGCCACTACACCAGCAGGCTTTCGAAACCATTAAAGGAGCTATGGCCAATCCACCAGTGTTGATGCCGCCGCAAGCAGGCAAACCTCTGCGCTTGTATGTTTCCGCCACTGAGAATACGGTTGGTTGCTTACTGGCGCAGGAAGCTCCCGATAGAACCGAACGTGCCAATTTTTACCTCAGTAAGGTAATGAATGATGCGGAGACAAGGTACACCCCTATGGAAAAATTATGTCTCGCATTATTTTACGCTTGTACGAAACTTGAATACTATTTAGCCCCGAGAGAAACAGAAGTGGTATGTCACATCGATATTTTGAGATATCTTTTAGGCAGGCCAGCTTTAAGGGGAAGACAAGCAAAATGGGCCGTAAAGCTAGCCACGTTCGATCTACGATATGTACCGATCAAAGCTGTTAAGGGACAGGTTGTTGCTAACTTTCTAGCAGATCATCCGAGTCCGGTGGCTGACCAAGCAGCTAATCGCGTGGAAGCTGTTATTAGTCCGATGCCCTGGATCTTGAAGTTCGACGGGTCCAGCACGCAGACTAATACTGGGGCTGGGGTATTCATTGAGAGTACCTGGGGACAAAAGTGTACTGTTGCCAGGTAATTAACACCCGGATTCACTAACAAGCAAGCAGAATACGAAGCCTTATTAGTTGGATTGAGAATCATACATAAAAAGGGGGCTAAGGCGATCAGAGTTCAAGGCGACTCACAACTAATTTTGAAGCAGATTACTGGAGAGTTCCAATGCAAAGATGAGAGGATGAGAAATCTTCGAATGGAAGCAGTTAGGATGTTGCAAACTTTCGACGACGCGGTGGTGGAATTCGTACCTCGAGCCGAAAACAGAATAGCTAATGATTTGGCTCAAGAAGCATCTGGGTACAAGTCATCAGCCGCAGGAAACTTCAAATCAGGTCGAGTACATCTGTACGCAGTGGATGCGGAAGACTAGCGTATGGAGCTGAGGAAATATTTGGAACAACCAACCGGTGAAACTCCGGAAAAGCTGCGGAAAGAGGCTCTGAAGTATACTCTGATTGACGGAGATCTTTTCCGCAGAGCCGCCGATGGAATGTTAATGAGATGCGTAGATAATCAAGAAGCCATGAAGGTGATGGGTGATGTGCATGAAGGAATTTGTGGAGCACACAAATCCGGGCCAGTCATGAGATGGACGATCCGACGATATAGGTATTTCTGGCCATCAATGACAGATGATTGTATCAAGTACGCTCAAGGATGTGAAGCGTGTCAGCGACATGGTCCTTTGATCCGAATTCCGGCGGAAGAAATGCACGTAGTGGGGAAACCATGGCCATTCTGGGGATGGGTGATGGATATCATCGGGAAGATCCACCCGCCATCTTCCAGACGCCAGTCGTTCATATTGGTGGCCACGGATTATTTCACAAAGTGGATAGAAACTGTGCTGTTGGCTAATGTGACGTATCAGGAGGTGATCAAGTTCGTTAAAGAGCACATTATTCACCGATATGGAATCCCGCAGACGATCACCGCCGATCAAGGTACTGTTTTTACCAGCGATAGAGTGGCCGCCTTCGCCGCACAGTATGGGATAGCTCTTTTGCATTCGTCTCCGTATTATGTACAGGCAAATGGGCAGGCCGAAGCAGCCAACAAAGTCTTAATTGGGGTAATAAAAAAGGCCGTAGAAGATAACCCGAGAAGATGGCACGAAGTGTTAGGGGAGGCCTTATGGGCTTGCAAGCAATACCGAAATAAAGCCACTGGTTGCACTCCATTCCAACTGGTTTACGGACAAGAAGCGATACTGTCGTTGGAAATCACGGTGCCATCGCTACGAGTGTTGAAGCAGAATTCGCTTAGTCCCGAGCAGTACGATACAGCGATGTTACAAAGATTGGATGACATACACGAGGATCGGATGATGGCTCTAGAAAATATCAGGGCAAATAAAGTGAAAGTGGCGCGAGCCTACAACAAGAAGATACGTCGGCGAACATTCCGATAAGGAGATTTGGTATGGAAGGCGGTGCTACCCGAAGGATTCAAAGATAATACATTTGGGAAATGGTCTCCTACATAGGAAGGTCCGTATCAAGTGAGTAAAGTGTTACCTAACGGCGCTTATAGATTGATGAATATTGATGGGACAGAACATAGAAACGTTATCAATGCTAAGCACCTTAAGGGATACATGTCGCCACTCGAGCTTGGGTAAAGAAATGTAGTATGCAAAATGAAAGCAGGCCCTGTTTAGGCCGT
The DNA here is from genome assembly GCF_009805555.1 of Andrographis paniculata. Classification (NCBI taxonomy): domain Eukaryota; kingdom Viridiplantae; phylum Streptophyta; class Magnoliopsida; order Lamiales; family Acanthaceae; genus Andrographis; species Andrographis paniculata. The sequence goes on along the minus strand of NW_026137621.1, from coordinate 910,172 downwards.
TAGATATAAAGCAAAACGAAAGCAGGCTATTAAGCTGCTAATATGTAAAACGAAAGCAGGCTATTAAGCCGCTAATATGCAAAATGAAAGCAGGCTAGCAAGCCGTTAATATACAAAATGAAAGCAAGCTAGCAAGCCACTAATATGCGAATGGAAACAAAACGAAAATGAGCCATCGTAAATGGCCGAATGAGTAGTAGATCATAAAATCCAAACAAAACGGCGAGTGGATCAAAGAGAGGCGGATGGTTCCAAAAATTAACACACTGCAGGAGGAGTATCTTCTGCTACTGGGTCCACAGTGGGTTCAGAGTTATCAAGACCAGGTGCGGTGTCCTCGGGAGTTGGATCTGTCAGGACTAGGATCGGATCTTCCACAGACGGAACCATTCCATCGAGGCTTGACGCCGCTCTCATAGGGACTGAATCCGTCGAAGTTGAACTCAAATTTTCCGAATCTGGAGCCAATCCAACAGGCCCTGAAACCGCTACCACGGGGATTGGATTGTTGGGGGTGGAATCGGATGTTCAATAGTTGGAGCTGTTCCACCAGGAACTAGCACCGCTTCCACTGGAGTTCAAATGTCTAAGGTCGGGGCTGCTCCATCAACGATCGGAATTGTACCTGCAGAAATGAGACCCCCCCGAAGATAAAGTTGTTCCACTAGAGCTCGAGGTTGCACCTGCTAAGGCCGAGCCCTCTGGGATCGATGCTGCTTCCTTGGAGACGGGGACTGCTGAAGTCAAAGGCAATCCGGAGGCATTATGGTCTGCTGCCACTTCTAAAGCCGACATCAAATCCCTCACAACGTGAGCAATAGACACTTGGACGTCGGCAACAGTCTGCAATGGAGGTTCAGCTTGGGAAACCATGGGAGTACCAAACACGGGAGCAGAAGGTGATGTACCCCCTGCATGTTTGTCATCAGAACCTGGAGATGGTGAAGAAAACACCTGGGCTGAAGGTTTACAAACTGCCCACAAAAAGGCCAGGGCCCCCCATTCCGACTCCAACTCCTTCAAATTCGCCTCTCCGTTGGCGGCATTAAACTCGTATAGGACCTTTTTCTGCGACAAAGCGGCTATGGGGGCATCTAGACGCTGGGACTTCTTGTACAAGTCAGCTTGTATTCGACGTTTCTCCGCCAATAGCCATTCCAAGCCCGCAATTTCGGGGCCTAATTGGGCGAGCCGAGCTTGGAGACGAGCCAGCTCGGCTTGTTTTGCTAGATGTTCAGCGCGAGATGCTTCAAGCCAGCTCGAAGCATCGGAAGCTTCATCCTCAGTATGCGAAAATTCGTCTTGCAAGGATTGTTTCTGATCCCGCAGCGTTCCCAGTTGATCCAAATGCATCCTCCCGAAATCTCGGTTCTCTTTCGCCATCCTACGGCATTGGGCGAAAGTGTTCACTTTGGAAAATAAGCTGACCCATTACGCACGAATGGACTCGGGACCACCGTTAGTGGTGAAGGTTCAGCTACACTACCGGAAGGAAAGGCTGTCGAAGAAGCCATACGGCTTGAAGCTCGCGTTCACCAAACAAGACAAATCCTTCGAAGGAAGAGGGGGTGAAGAAACGAAGGGAAGTGGAAAAGGAGAAGTAATGTCAAACCCTTAAGAAAAACCCTTGAATGTCTTTTCTTCCTCAGATGACGCGGGAATCGAAGGAAGCTACTGTCACATCAAGGTTGAAGGGCTTTACGCAAGATATCAAATTGGGTGGAATATTGTGTTAAGGCCCAAGACGGTAAATCTCACACAAAGGAAATCCCAAAAAGAGAGCAAAGTTTCACATAGCTTATATTTCATCTCTTTTTAAGGAGGGCAATTGTTGGACCCTATTGGACCCCAAGTCCAAAAGGGTTTTAATGTCGAAGGTAAGGACTTCCATCAGGCTGCGGAGCTCCCATGGAGCAAGAAGATATGACTTCCATAGACCTTCGGACGACAAGCTCCATTAACTTTGAATCGGCAACCTCATGATACTAATGGAAGACCATGAAGAGTGAGTGTTCCATGTAACTCAAGGCTGTTGGGAACACATTCCCGTAGACCAGCTGACAGTATGATGGAAACGAATTTGGGTAGGCTGCAGGTCTGATCTGAAGGCAATGGAAGACATCCAAAGCGAATGGAACTTGATCCAGGAACGATGGAAGATGATCAAGACGAATGGAACCCGGTCCAGGAGCAATGGAAGCCGCTGGGAACTGATGGAAAGAGGTTACTTGGTGGTTAAGAGAGGTAGAAAGCAGTGGAAGAATAATTGTAACCACCCCTGTTAGTGGGAGAAGTGGTTATTCTAGCCTAGAATTACAATTAGGAAAAGAAACACAACACACACACGCACGACATAACAAATCGTATCTTTTCATATTTTTCTTCCTTGTTTTATTTTCGTTTATGCAATTTAATTCCGATTATATGCTTTCTGCAATTTATTTACTCGTTTTCCATAGTTAATCGTAGTTTAGTTCAGTAATCGTGTGAAATTCGCATTGTCCGACGACGGATTGGCTCTCTGGAGTACTTCCGGAACCCACACCGACAAATCAACGAATATTCCGAATTTCAGGATCCAACAATTACTTAGGTTAAATAATATTACCAAAAATGTTTTAATTTAAAAAAAAAAATTTACATAAATATAAAATATTAATTATGCAAGTAACATGTTTAGTAAACATCATAAATCATGAATAAAGTATATTACAAAATTACATATATCATATGCATATCTAGTCGATAGTATATTGAAATATGGGACAATATTTGGATAAAATTTGAAACCATAATTAACGTAATATTGATAATTACGGTAATATTTGTAATTACTATCATATCAATTTATTTTCTTAAATGATTAATTACTATAAATAAAATTATTGTAAAAAATATTTTACTTTTTAAAAAAATATGTCATATATAATAGATATAAAATTTAATTTAACAAATAAAATGTGTAACAAACAGTGTATAACATGATATTGTATCATCGAGTTATTGATAGCATATTTGTATACAACTGATAGCATAAAATCCTATGAGACATCATATCAACGAGTTTTTGATAGCATATGTGTATATAACCAATAATATAACATCATATGGGTTAATAACTAGATAAGATTTAATACCATAATTAATATTATCGTTAATTATAGTAACGTGTTTTATTAATGAGACATTATAATTGACTAACTTAAATTACGTATATTTTAAAAAAATATTCATAAATATCTTTCTATACAAATTTATAAATTTTACCTTAGTTATTGACGTCCATTTGATCAATAATTAAATTTAATCTAGTAAAGTAAGCATTGTGTTGATGGTTTTACAACATCAGCACCTTAAGAACCGCCCACGTAGCAAATATTTTTATACAATTTAATTTGCATAATATATCATGCATTAATCACTATTATGCAATTTAAAATTTTAATTACATAACCACTGTGTGTTATTAATCATTGCATATAATGGTGATTTCATGCATGTATTTCAAAAACCTCCATGCATGCATGTGTGTATAAAAACATAAGTTTTATTTTACAGTATGCATACAATTATATTTGAAATGCATTATATTATTCATGCATGCCCGCATTTAATTTGGGGCTATTTATTGGTATATAAATTTAATTTCTCGGGTTTTAGATTTGATAAAAAAAAAATATATGTCATTTCATTTAAGCTTCGGAGCACAATGAACTATATTAATCAATTTATTTACCAAACTCAAGTCCAAGCACAAACCCACAACCATATTATCTAGTTCGGGCAGGCGGCGCACGCCTATGTCTACTGGCATTCATATGCCTAATAACCATTATATAGCTCTTTTGCATTTCAACTCAGGGAATAATCGGTTTCGAGAATTCTGAGTTTAAATGATAAATTAAATTTCATCTAATAAATAAATAACCGATTAACCGATTATCCAACAATGAATTGTTGGAAAATCGGTTAATTATTTAATCGATGGAATTTAAATTAAATTTATAATTTTCGGAACTAATTATTCGGTGAGTTGAAATGTATATAGGTTGTATAGTGGTTATTGATGGTGTGGTTATGCATATAAATGACGGTAAACTACAGACTCGCGTACCACTTGCCCGGACCCAAAAATTATCAATACATGCATATATAATAAATAATTATTTGAAATTTGAAAATTCAAATTATATATTTATGACCGAAAATTAAATGTGGTGTTTATAGTCGTACATTACCGAAATTATGATCGGTGATTACAGGCTTTTATGAGCCGACGGTTTCGGCTTGGTAATTAAATCATAAGGGTGGATGTGTCTATAAAAAGCCATCTCCCACCACTCCATTCCATACTACCAAGAGAAAATCTCTTCTCTCTAATCCTCTCCTCCCCTGAAATATTTTCCGACAAAGTTTTCGATGAGTTGTCCGGTACAAACTCGTAAACTTTTTCTTAAATATTAAGCCTTTCGACATAGCTCAAATCCTCTTATTTTAGTTCGCCGGAACTCCGAAATATTGTGTACCACCTAATTCGGAGACAAAAGTCATTTTACCTTTGGGCGCCACGAACAGGATGTACTACCAAGGCTATTCGTTTTTACGGAGAGAGATTCTACCTCAACTCGACGTGATTATCGAATTTATTTCAATAAATTATTATTAATTTTCGATAATTATTTAATATTCTCGCAATATAATATTTCTAACAATCTTCGTTAAATTTTAATAAAGTATAAATATAAATATAAATATATATATATATATATTTTTTGAAGAGATTATTCTAAATATACGCATTTCTACTACACGTTAGTGATAACCTTGCACAGGGAATCCCAACCTCTTTTTCCACATTTATTTATTATTATTATTATTATTATTATTATTATTATTATAGTTTATTTTTCTTATTGTATTGTCTTTGTGCACATGTGTCCATAAGCTATTGAAAAAATGCGTCAATACGCATGGTTGATCCTAACAAGTGGTTGACGAATAATGTTGTGAAAATTTTCTACCACAATCACTCACATTGATACCACTTTCTCTTTATGATAAAAAAGTAGAGCAGAAATTTCAAATGGGAAACAATGGGTCGACTCCTCTCCTTTGAATGAATATAGATATGGTTAAAAATTAATATTGGAAAATGAGTCATCAATACAACACGACTCTGGCTCTACTTTGATTTGGTTTTTTTTTTCAATTTTTTATTATAAAGTTATCATGCGATAATATTGCAAAAAATATCTGACACTTATACCCTATTATCACTTTTGTCTTATAGTTATCTTCCTAGCAAAATATATCCCACATGTTTACAAAAGTCGCTATTTATGTCTTTTGTCCGCGCGTGAAATTCACACCACGCACCCTTACGCGCGGCCAAATGATAGAAATAGCAACTTTTGCAAACATGTGGGATATATTTTGCCAGCGAGATAAATACAAAACAAAAGTGATAATGGGATATACGTCTGTGATATTTTTTACAATATTTCCGTTATCATGCTGTTATGCAATTTTAAAAATGAATATGATATTTTTTATTATATTGGAAAATCAAAATGTTTTTTATGAGGACTTTACATTAATAATAGTAGTGATTTTGGTAGTGTTTCATTTTGTCGTTATTTTAATTTTTCATTATATGCCCTAACAAATACCTATCAAAAATAGTTTGTGTCCACACACTTTTTTGTCCGACATGATTTTTCATATATATCTTTTTTTTTTACAAAAGTCGATATTTAATATAATATATTATTTTTTTTTATATTATTGACACAATTTTTTATATTTTACATAAAAAAAAAAAAAAAAAAAATCAAATCAAAGCACTAAAGAAACAAACAAACCAAATGAATTCAGTAAGAAAACTCATGGTGAAATTCACTTTTAAAAAAGCCTACATGGAAAGTAGTAAAAATGCAGTAAGAAAATTCAACCAAAAAAAAAAAAAAACATATAGTCAAACAATTCTAAACTCATGATTATGATTTCATCTGAAGTGTTTCTTCGAGTTTGGTTTAGAAAACTTAGTATACGATTCATATTTAAATAATATTTGACGTAATATTTTGTTAAAACAAATAATCTATTTTTTAAAAAATACAAGGTTTAAATAATTTTTTTTTAACCAAAGAAATAGAGTCAATATAATATTACGGACATTAAGAAATGAAAAAAATAAAAAATTTATGCAAAGATATATGACTCAATTTAATCGTATTGGTCTCATATATATATATATATATATATATATTTACTGAAGTGATGGATATGCATTGTGTATCTTATATAAATGTGCTGACTAGGTAAAATTAACACTCAACCAACGCTATAATCAAATATGGACTAAATTTCAGCTGAGACACATGATTTGTCCGGTGTGACTTGCCTGTCGGGCCTAATTTGTAGGCTATTAAGTTCGGCCGAAAATTTATTCAGTGTACACTTTCGGATAGCGGCTGCGGATTCTCACGTATCAACTAAATCTCATTTGAGTAACAGTAAACTGTGTTTTTAAAGTCTCTAGTTGGATTACATATATATTTATAAATCATGTCATTTTCAAAAATATTGCAAATATGGTCCGCCATAGATAGTTTTGACTGATTCCATCTGGTAATATATAGTGATGTGATGTGATATTTATCTGCATCATTAAGTGCATGCTTTCTATTTTACTTTGGAATCGCCAACATCACTTCATTCATCCAATTCTCACCATCGATTACAAATATCGCCACTTCTCATTTTCATAAGACTTAGAGGGTAAATTTTTTTTATTTTTTTTTATTTTTTTTTTAAACTAGAAATCAACGTAGCACTCATTAGTAAAAATGACTTTGAAAATTTAAAATTTGGACTGTTGTTAAACATTACAACTTGACACATTTATTCGTATCTTCTTATCCAATCAACTACCATTTCATACAGAAATCAACCAAAAAATAACCTATAATTCTTATGTTGTGTTTTTAGAAAATTTTTACTCTTGATTTGATTTGATTTTTTAAAATTATTCAAAGTTTTGGGAGCTAAATTTTACAGCGTCTCATTTCAATTCAATTACGCCAATAATGCATAAATACTCTCTCTTGTTTTAACATATGTTACATTTATTGTGCAATGTGTGGAAACTCGAGGTCGACACCAAAAAATAAAATTGATAGACAATGCTAAACACATTGTGCATGGACCATTTATGTCTTTTTATGGTCATATTTGTTTGGATATGCAGAGTCAAATGTTGTAGAACAATCTGGAGAAGATAAATTCAGGTTCAGAACATAAGGTGCAATTAATTTCCCAAAAGATCGAGAGTCAAACACTGAATAGACTACGTTTTGTTTTTGGGAGACTATATCAGATAATTTAAGAGGTGGGAAAGTGGTTGGTTTGTAATCAAAGAAACTTTCTATTTTCTCTCAAATAGTTTGTTTTTCATACTCTCTAGGCTCAAGAAGACCAGAGTTTTCATGGCGATTTGAATTTCAAGAAAAAGAATTTAGTTTTCAACCGGAGAAAAATATTAACATATGAACACAATTATTCTCAACTTGCCAAGTCGTCTGTTAGTATTTTAAAAGTGATTTTCTTGCTAATTTCTAATAGATGGATATCCTAAGAGGGGCTATAGGAGAGAATTATCACTGGTCAATATTTGTTGAGTCGTACAGTCCATTGTGTACCTAGTGGTAGATTTATTAGACGTCTTCTAAACCTAACTCTGTCATCAAATCATGTTTGTTGTTTATTTTTTATTTGTACTTGGTCATCTATAGAAAAATATCATTTGTACACATATTTTTCAGAAGTGCGAACCCTTATGATTTCCTAAGTTCGCTGCTATTAAATTTGAAGAAATTGGCCTCTCCTGTGAATTTTAACAACAAATTTATAGCAAATGTTAGTATAGCCAAATGTGCATGAAACCTAGAACAAGAGAAGGTGTCTACATTTGAAAAATCTACATCGCATTTTATGTGACAAACTCAATAAAACTAAAATTGTGAATGCCTCTCCTAATCCAACATGCCACAAGAACATAAAAATGATGGAGCTTACCGTATCTACCATAAATCATTAATTTCCATTCAAGTATGATTGATATGCGGCAGAATATCAAATGGTTAGAGCCGAAAAAAAAAAAAAAAAAACACAACTTTAAAAAAATCGGTGAATGAAAGGCAAGTTGCTTTCGCCATCACTCTAATTCTACCGACCACCATTTGCTACCACATGTTTTGCCGTAATGCCCACGATATAACTAGAGCAACATACTACTTATGTATCAATCTTAGAGGAATGAATTTCAATGGATACGCAATATTAAAGTCTTACATAACCCTATTATAATATATTCTCTCGGTCCATTTTTACTTTTTTGATTGATATTTACACATTTTTTTAGACAATGAGTTTTTTGTTATGAGTTAATAAATTTGTCTTTCATCTTGTGTATAAAATAAGAATAAATAAATAAGGGAAAGAGAAAAGAATAAAATTTGTGTCTGACAAAAAAAAATGATAATAGTTGTTGAACGTTTGAAATAAGCTATAGTTTGTGGACAAAGAGAATATAATTTTGCCTCTACAGTGAATAGATTGTTTTAACCAAGACCGATCTAATTTCACTTTTAGGGCAATGAACATTTACAAATTTCAAAATGATAGTCCTCGTATGCACATGAAAAGGTATTTCTGGATCTGTGTAACTTTCAATTTAATGATTTATCTAACAACACTACCAAATTGATCGTGTTTTCATTCTATTTTTCTAGAAAGATGAACTAACAAACAAACTTTATTACGCGCTTGTTACATTTGAGGATCGAGCACAACAATTTCTAGTCAAATTCAATCCTGCAATAAAGAAAATTCAACAAATGAAATATATCATGCCATTCAAGGATAAATCTCTATCCTCAGCGTCTCGAACTTTTTCAGGGCTTGAACAAAAATAAATGATAGACCCTATAAATAAATAATTTTTTTTTAAAAAAAATACTGTCAACAAACAATATAATAATAAATATCAAAAGAAAAATTATATTAATCATATATATTATGTGTCGAGTAAAGGATGGCCACAATATCTCGACTATTATATAGTCAATAGCTAAATAATAATAACTAAAAATTTTAAAGACAAGGAATATAAGATTAGAAAAAAAATTGATTATAATTTATTAGAATTATAATTGAATTGGGTAATTGTAGAAATTTTTTTATAAAATTTATATTAAATGTTAATATATCTAATAATAATTATGAGCTTTAAAAATATGTACTAATTCTAAAGGCGGGTAAGATGAGATTAATTTTAGAAAAATCCTGATAAGAATTTCATTTTAGAATTAAAATTAGATTAAGTAATTATTGAGAAAAATATGGGATAAAATTTATATTAAAGTTTAATATATCTAATAATAGCTAAAATTTTAAAATTTGGGCCCTTTTGAAGTAGAGGTCTTCGACAATTGCTCAGGTTGCTCCTGCTAAGAGTCGGCCGTGTCTCTATCTATTGTTTTATAAAAGAATACTACCTAACTACCCTCATCATTACGAATCTAATTATATCCAAATTCAGGTATATATATACATATATGTTTTAAACGCTTTGGTTACTGTGCTAATTTGGTCAAATCAGTATGATGTTGATCTGACCAAATCCGCACATGTTTATAAATAAAATAACACATATCCGATAATACATCTTAATATAATATATAACATATATTTTGATAGCATATTATATAATTAAATATAGAACAATATATTTTGATTTCAGTGCAATAAACATATTATACAATAAAACACAATATATAACTCATGCAACAAATATAGCATGAAATATTATATAATTTTATATAGCACAATGTATTATAATTTCAGCACAATAAGAACATTATATAATACTCCATCCGTCCCACGTACCATTTCCATGTTGCCGTTTCTGTCCGTCCCACATTCCATGTCACTTTCCTTTTTTGAAAAATGATTACAAACTTTAATCCTATTTTAAAATTTTTAATTTATTTTTTTAAAAATTTTAATTAAACTAATTAGTTATCTTAATCTTAATTTATAATTATTTATATTATAGGATAATAATTTTCACTAATACATTCTTAATTATCTACTAATTACAAACCTCCTAAAATACCGTGTCTACAGTGTTGCAGACACGGTACGTGGGACGGAGGGAGTATATCACAATATATAACTCATAGCACACATATTTCTACATAACACAAGATATGATATTTGTCTTATAATAAAATATTAATTGCTTCAACTTAGTGTGTTAACTACTAAACTTGGTCAAATGACTTGACCAAATCAACGTCCTAACAGCCGTCTTTTCTAAAGTCTCACACCAACTTCGCACTCTATTATATTCAACTTGTGGACATCATCTAATATGTCGAATCAAAATTATGCCTAGTGTTGAGTAATCATATAGTAATAACTAGTATGCGTATCTATTTAAGTTTAAACTTTTACATGAGATGATTATTTAATAAGATATATATTTGTTGATGCCGATTTTCAACAATAAAAAATAAAACCCGAAAGTAAAATTATCTTCGAATTTGATTAAAATAAATTTCTGAGATTTAAGAATCCCTAGACACCGTATGATACATAAATAAAATAGAAAAAATAACTACTACAGACTGTAAAAGTAAATGGTGATCTGATAGTTAGAAATCGCATGCGTTTTATATTCATATCATATGCGATATTTGGGTGATTTTGATTGGATTCTACCTAATTTATATGCGAATTGTTTATTTACTGTGTGCAGAGGGCAAATATTAAATTTAGCATAATTGGCAGAAAAAAGGAAATAAAATTAATTAAAGACCCAAAAGCCCATCTACAAAATAATTAGGGCAAAAATCAAATAAGAAGAAAAAGACACGCTTATTTGGCAAGAGAGGACGGCTAGGGCAGAAACGCACAAGAGCAGGAGACTGACAGATTCATAGATCGCGCAGGAGCAAATCGACAGAGAAGATTTCCCCTCCCACTATGACTTCATCTTTCTCTTTTATTCTTTGTTATTTGATTATGGAGTAGATACTTTTCTAGTTTGAGAGGTGATAATGTTTTGGTTCTTTTGTTTTGGAGATTCTTGATTTTCTTTATAAAAGTTCTTTTTGATTATCAATATTTGTCTAATTCTGATAATAGCGTTTGTGATTGTTAGATTGATTGAATATTTTGGTACCGATATTTAAATTAGTTTGATAATCTAAAGTCAATTTAGGTAGGATATCCGTAATTGTATTCACACTTGAATAGGTGATAACCGGGTTAAATAGTTCATTCCCAAGGGTTAGACAATCAAATATAATTGCTCCTCCTAGGTAGTAATTGTTTTGAATTGGGTTTTTCTATATTACAATGCGGTTAGGCAATATTCTTATGGGCGCACCTTGGTTTATTTGCTTAATTAGGGGTAGTTAACGGTCGTACCTTAATTACCTACACTGTAAGGAAAAATTGGTTGTCAGAGCTTGTTGGTAACTATAACCAATTTATTGATACTTTAATAAGAATTAACTTTATTGAATTAATGATAAAACACAAGTGTCATATCTGCATCATCCCTTGAGCCAGACATCCCCTTGATAGTCAGTTCCCCTTTAATTTAATTGCTTTGTTATTTTATTTTCATTAGATAATAAAAGAAAATCCCCCATTTATTTACTGCATTAGAACACGAAATAGTGAATCACACAATCCCTGTGGAGACGATCCCTTCCCCTGTATTACATTAAATTGTGATCACGGATTAGGTGAAATATTTGATTGACCGCGCGGCAGGTCATGATCCCCAAAAGAAATTCTAGTGAATTTGATGTCGATTGAAGATGGTTTCTTTAGGTCATGAACAGACTTATTTAAAACCTATGTCAACCGCCACAACCAGGTCGTGCCTTCATATCCGCTCGCCAGTTGTAACTTCTCTCAACCGTCTTAGAACTGCTTTTCGTCCGACCGGCACACCTGCTGCTACGTCTCCTCTTGCCCGCCTTCCACTTGTCCGATCCGCTCGCGGGTTATAACTTCCCTTATATGCCTTCTAAGTCTGTAATCAGATCGTGCACTACCAGTTAGAACTGACAGAGAAACCTCCTCGTGTTTACAACCGTTTGAAAAACTGTCTTTGGTTGCATTTATATTTAGCAACCGTTTACTCGACCCTATAACTTTGAAAACAACCTTCGCCTTTTCAGACAGATCATAAATCACCACCCGACTGAGAAATCTTCTGGACCATCCACCGACTGAACCTACCGAATAACCCAACGATTGACCAACCGACCAATCCAGATACTAACTGGTCGCTAGACCAAACGACTAATCAGTCGCCCACTCGAGCGACCACCATTCAGTCCCTTCAAACGGCTGGACAACCATTCATCGATCGCCCAATCAAGCGACCAACTGACCGCCCTTTCAAGCGACTGAACTACAGTTTGACCAAATGACCGGCCAATCGATCAAACGATTAACAGGTCGCTTAATTAAGCGACCAATTAACAGACATTTCCTCTTGTCCGACCTCCGTGTCTGCCATCTCATTTTTCTTCGCCCGACTTTATTTAAGACCCTACTACCATTATCAGGCCCATTGGAATATACATGAATCCAATTTATAAGCCCATTCTAAAAAAACCCTATATATTGATTTTTTCTTACTCAACAATATCATAGAAAAAACGTCACATGTTTGAATCCCACCCGCCTTGTTCATCGTTCATCGTTGTCCTGACATGAAAGCGTGTTAATTGAGTGTAAAATAACAGTGGTCATTTAAGATAATAAGAAAAGAATAATATAAAAAATGCTAAAATTTATATAAAATGTGTTTATCTGGAATTTTAATCTTGGATTTAAATTTTAAATAGAAAAAAAAAATTGATATGATATAAATATATTATAATGCAATATTTGTTAATATAAATTGAATTTTCAATATAATATAAAAATTTAAAATTGATAATTTTCTTTGATTTAATATATTTTGTTGGTGGAAAAAGTAAATGAACTAGTATCCCCAAAGCATGAATAAACAAAACCTTCAAAAAAATTCCAACAAAAAATGTAATGAAATTTTATTATAATAAAAAATGTACTACTTATGTACTATTAATCAATTTTAACAATATTAAAATAAATCCTACAATATATACTTGTTAATGCTATATATAGTTTGTTAAAGTATGCAATTATCTGACAATAAATAAATAATGTTATTTCAAAAGTAATAAAAAAAAAAAGAAGGAAGAAAAATTGTTGGTAATCAAAATCCCACTTAAGAACAGCCACTATTAATTTGCACAAAAAAATTAATTCTACTTTCAATACCACAATTTTTATAGGGAAAAAATCATTTTTTTCTCGATATAACTAAAATTCAGCAATTTTGGTCTCAATATAAAAATTTTATCAATTTTGGTTCCGATATAACTAAAACTCATCATTTTTTATCCCAATATAACCAAAACTCATTATTTTTGGTCTCAATATAAAATTTTTATCAATTTTAGTCTCAATATAACCAAAACTATCATTTTTGTCCAAATATGATCAAACTTTATTTTTTTTGTCCCACCGTCAACAAACCGACGAAAAATGCTGACGTGGACTTGCAAGATTATGCAATTTTTTCGAATATAAATATAAGGTTTGATTTCTTTTCACATCAACTTTTTCCATCGGTTTGTTGACGGTGAGACAAAAAAAGACAAGGTTTGATTATATTTGGACAAAAAATGATGAGTTTTGATTATATTTGGACTAAAATTGATAAAAAAAAAAAAAAATGTATAGTTAGACCAAAAATGATGAGTTTTGCTTATATTGGGACCAAAATTGATAAGGTTTGGTTATATTGGGACCAAAATTGATAAAAGTTTTATATTTGGACCAAAATTGATGAATTTTGGTTATATTGAGACTAAAAATGATTTTTTTCCCTATAATTAATTGATTGGCGGCGGCTACAATACTGACGTCTTTTTCGTCAGCATCGTGTTGAATTATTAATGACCGTTAGATCGACATAATATTAAATCTGACGGTGCGCATTAAAGAGAGTTATATCTATAATTTCATTTCTTTTATGTATTTAACGTGGTATATTAACCGTTGAAATAATTGCTAAATTAAATATTTTCGTGTGTTGTTATGGTTTAATAAATAGAAAGACTTTGTGTGCTTTTAATATGTCGTATATGTGATTTATTTATATATTATATGTGTTATTTATCTATTATGCGTAATTGAAGTATGGTATTGTTATTATTTTAACAAAATTATTCAAATATATAAAAATCTAATAATACTTAATTTTTACTGATACACTAAAAAATTGCACTACGACCCAAATATTAGTTTTAGGGTTTAATTATTTATTTTTACTATATATTTTTAAAAATATATTTTTTGTGCTGTGTAATTTTGTAATCATATTGTGTTGCTGTTTTGTCTATACGAATTTGTATAAAAATTATATTTATAACTGTGTGTGTACTATTATTGTGTTAGATATGTGATGTTTCTCTATGTAACATTTGCTATTTAAAATAATGATTCGTTATTAGTTCAATGAAATTATTGAATGATCTACTATGCGCTTTTAATATATTGTATATGTGATTTATTTACTTGTAATTTGTGCTATCAATGTATTTATATTAAATATGATATTATTATCTTAATAAAATTATTAAAAAATTATGAAAACATAATTATTACTTTTACTGACGCGCTTGAAGATTAGTTTTAGGGTTTCAGTATTTATTTATTTTATGTGAAAATATTATATAATATTGTTACGTGTGTGTACTGTTACTGGAAAAATATAATCATGACTTTTACTGACACACTAGAAAATTGTTGTACGGCCAATAAATTAGTTTTAGGATTTATATATAGATTTTGATTATATATATTTATATATTTCTTTGTGTTATTTTGTTTTGATGTATGTGATTTTGTATTGCTATAATGTGGTTGTTTTGTATATATATATATATATATATATATTATATTATGTGTGCTATTTATCTATTATGTGTATAATTGAAGTATGATATTGTTATTATTTTAGTAAAATTATTTAAAAATATAAAATCTAATAATAATGAATTTTTACTAATACGCTAAAAAATTGTAGTACGATCCAAATATTAGTTTTAAGGTTTCAGGGTTTAATTACTTACTTTTACTATATATTTTTTAAATATATTTATTGTGCTTTTTTGCTGCACGGTGTGTGATTTTCTAGTCATTGTGTTGCTGTTTTTTCTATATGAACTTGTATAATAATTATATTTATTGTTGTGTGTGTACTATTATTATGTTAGATATATGATATTTTTCTATGTAACATCTGCTATTTAAAATAAGGATTCGTTATTAGTTTAATAAAATTATTGAATAGTCTACTATGTGTTTTTAATATAGGGTAAGCTGTTTTTTTTAGTCTCGTAACTGTACCTCTTATCATTTTAGTCCCGTAAGTGGAGCATGTCGCAAACTAGTCCCATAAATGGGAAATTTTCGTTGTTTTAGTCCTTCGGCGCCAGAGATGCCCGCGTGGCTCGCCGGAATCCACGTGTTCGTCAGGTGTCCCGCCAGCTCAGCAATACCTGACGGACACGTGGATTTTATTTTATTTTTAAATTTTTTTAAAATTTCTAATTTTTTTTCAAATGGACCAAATAAAAAAATTAAAAAAACAAATAAAATTAAATATAAATTAAAAATATATTTTCAAAAAATGAAAAAAATGAAATAAAATAAAATAAAATCTACATCTGGCGGACACGTGGCCTCCGGCGAGCCACACGGGCGTCTCCGGCGCCGGAGGACTACAACAACGAAAATTTTTCACTTATAGGACTAGTTTGTGACAAGCTCCACTCACGGAACTAAAATGATAAGGGGTCCATTACGGAACTAAAAAAACAGTTTACCCTTTAATGTATTGTATATGTGATTTATTTATTTATGACATGTGTTATCAATGTATTTATATTAAATATGATATTATTATCTTAATAAAATTATTAAAATATTATCAAAACATAATCATTATTTTTACTAACGCACTTTAAGATTAGTTTTAGAGTTTCAGGATTTATTTATTTATATTTATTATAAATTTTATAAATGTATTTCGTGTGTTTTTTGCTGCATGGTGTGTGCTTTTAATATATTGTATATGTGATTTATTTATTTGTAGGATGTGCTATAAATGTATTTATATTAAATATGATATTATTATTTTAATAAAATTAATTAAAAATTATAAAAATATAATTATTATTTTTATTGACACACTTGAATATTAGTTTTAGGGTTTCAGGATTTATTTATTTATGTTTATTATAAATTTTATAAATGTATTTCTTGTGTTTTTTTGTTGCATGGTGTGTGCTTTCTTACATATATTATGTTGCTGGTTTTTTTTTTTTTTTATATATGATTATGTGAAAATATTATATAGTATTGTTGCGTGTGTACTATTACTGGAAAAATATAACTATAACTTTTACTGACATACTGAAAAATTGTACTACGTCTAATAAATTAGTTTTAGGTTTTCAGGGTTTAATTATTTGTTTTTACGATATATTTTTTTAAATATATTTCTTGTGTTGTTTTGCTACAGTGTGATTTTCTAGTCATATTGTGTTTATATTTTTCTATATGAACTTGTATAAAAATTATATTTATTATTGTGTGTGCTATTATTGTGTTAGATATATGATGTTTTTCTATGTAATATTTGCTATTTAAAATAATAATTTGTTATTAGTTTAATAAAATTATTAAATAATCTACTATGTGCTTTTAATATATTGTATATGTGATTTATTTATTTGTAGCATATGTTATCAATGTATTTATATTAAATATGATATTATTATCTTAATAAAATTATTAAAATTTTTTAAATACATAATTATAACTTTTTCTGACGCACTGGAAGATTAGTTTTAGGAATTCGAGGTTTATTTATTAATGTTTATTATATATTTTTATAAATGTATTTCTTGTGTTTTTTTTATGCATCGTGTGTGATTTTCTACATATATTGTGTTGTCATTTTTTCTACATGAACTTGTGTAAATATTATATTTATTGTTGTGTATGTACTATTATTGTGTTATATAGGTGATGTTTTTCTATTCAACATTTGTTATTTAAAATAATCATTCGTTGTTAGTATAATAAAAATATTGAATAATAATTTTTAAATTTTATATGAATAGCAATCATTATTATTCACATAATAATAGATAGTAAGTTTTAGGGTTAAAATATAACAAATGTATTATTTTTTTGCTGTAATGTGGGTGATTTTCTAGTGATATAGTGTTGTTGTTTTGTTTTTATATATTTGAGTAATTTATGTTTAAAAATGAAAAACCTGTGATGTATGTTATACATGTGATTTATTTATACATAATGCATGCTATTTACCATTTTATATGAAATACAGTATTTTCTATTAAAAAATTATAAAAGATAGTACTTGTTTTACTGACACACAAATTAGTAGTAGGGTTAGTGATATCATTACTTTTACCGGCACACTCGAAGATTATTTATTTATTTATTATATTTTTTAAAATGTATTTATTGTTTTAGTACATGGTGTGTGATTTTTCAGACACATTGTGTTGTTGTTTTGTCTATATGAATTTTGTGTCAAGATTATATTTATTGTTGTATGTGTATTATTGTTGTGTTAGATACGTAATGTTTTTCTATGTAATATTTGCTATATAAAATAATGATTCGTTATTAGTTTAAGTAAATTATTGAATAATGGTATTTAAATTTCACTTGAATAGTAATAATTACCTATTCTGACATATATCAAAGAAAAAGTACTTTTAGAGTTTAAATATAACAAATGTAATGTTTTTTCACTGTAATGAGAGTGATTTTCTCTAGATATATCAAGTTGCTGTTTTATTAGTTTTGTGTAATTTAAGTTTCAAAATGAAAAACCTGTGATGTGCTTTTATTAAGTTATACATGTGATTGATTTATGTATAATGCGTTATATTTATTATTTTATATGCAATACGATATTTTTTATTAAAAATTTATTAATGATTGTACTACTGCTATTATTTTAATAATATTTTAGAAAATGAAACTTATATTTTTTTTGTTAGTTTTATTGTGCTATTCTTGTTTTTTCTGCTATTATTTTAATAATATTTTAGAAAATGAAACTTATATTTTTTTTTGTTAGTTTTATTGTGCTATTCTTGTTTTTTCGCAATGATCATTGTTGATGAATATTGATGGCTGCTCTTTCAATAATATCATTTTGTTCTTCAATGACGAAATCGACCTCTTGTCTAGTATCAGCTTCTTCTCTTTCGGTCATTTTTTCTTCCATGATCAAGTACGAACTCGTTTCTCTATGCTCTTCCATAATATGATTGTGTTTCTGTCTGATTACACTGGCTTCTCTTTGTTCGATTTGTAGTTGCTCTTGATTAATGTGTTGCTCTTCCATGAATCAAAGTCGAATCTGATCAAAAAAGAAACTTGAAAATATTAGGGAAGAAATCCGTTTAATTGAATGAATAGATTGTGTGTTTTTGTATATGAATTGAAAATTACTATTTTACCCCTTTTAGAAATCATCACCGTTGAATTAAATCCCTAATCGGACGGATTAAGGGCCTAATCAGCACCCTAACCGTCCCATTGTTATTACATAATTGCGAAGTTTTCCATAAACAATATCATTTTTAATTCTATTGTTTATATTCTATATCGGTTACTATTTATTTATATTTTTTATTCGCTAAGCTTATGCAGATTCTATTTATAATACAATAATTTATCTAATTACAATTCATTTTACTCATATTTTAACAACTTATAGTACTTTTGCTAGTATTTTTTTACTTATCACACTATTCTTTACTTACTATATTTTAATATTATAATATTATTATTTTTTAATTTTTGTAGCTGCCAAAATAACATAATCTCTTCAGACACACACACACAAAACATATCTTTACAGAAGAAGTTTATTAACAGAAGATTAATTGTGGAATGGACTAAGTCTGTTTGCGTGATCAGCTTAATTGAAATTTCTAAAATGAGTTCATACGTCATTAGAAAATCCAAACGTGATCTGCTAAAAATCATAATAGTAATAAAGTACAAGAGCAGAAGCTAAAGTAATAATATGATATGGATGGATTATATTGAAAAAGTAAGAATGGTTTGGTGAATGTAAAAACATATTACTATTATTGCATGTTATCTGCCATACTGCATCCACAAATCATAAATTAACTCCACTTGTTTTGTATATATTTGACAATTCCTGCATTACCTATATATAATATAATCTAAATTATCAAAATCTCACTCATTAGTCAAATTAAGGACAAAGTTTTCAAAACTAAAAAATTGAATATTGTGTTGTAATAGAATATATTCATATTTAGATTTACTATATTTAGCTTTAGATTTGATCCATATATTAGATTATTTAGATTTGAATTTAACGAATTTGTATATCATGTATATTTATAGGTCTTTATCTTCATTATGAATAACAATGAAATTTTCAAATTCTCACATAGTAGCAAAACCTTCTCATGCAGTAGATATAGCCTACTAACCATACATCTTCGGGTACATTGAACTTGAAATATACCTGGAGATCTCCCAAATTTGAGATTATTTTTTTTTATTTTTATTTTAGGGTGTCAACCAGGGTCTTCTGATTTTGAGATCCATCTGCAATTGATCGTCCGTCAAGTTTATTTTTCTATTTTGCATCTGAGTTCGGCCTTTGATTGTTTGTTATGATTCGGTACAAAGCTTTGCTTCCGATTGCGTTGAGAGTCCCATTGTTTTTCACCTCCAGTGAAAGTTTTGTATTTTCCGACATCAGTGAGAGTTCCGTATTTCTCACTCCAGTGACAGTTCTATTATTTCCGACTCTAGTGAAAGTCTCATATTCGACTCCGCTGAGAGTCTGTTTCCAACCCTACTTCAATTATTGAGAGTATTGATAAATGATTGTGGCTACCACATATTCAATCTCTGTTTGCAAACTTAAGTTTGTTTCTGTTAAACCATTTGATTTTGAGGGAATGTTAGTATATTTTAGATATTCGTATATAAATTTAGTATATTTAATATTTTAATTTAGTCTTATCCATATATTAAATTATTTAAATTTGAGTTATGTCATGCCTATTTAAAAGCCTTCTATCTTCCTTGTGAATATAACAATGCAAATTTTAAGTTTTTATAAATACATCTCACGAAGTATAAAGAATTATATCAATAACATAGAAAAATAATAGTTGATATTAAATGTTATTTTTATTTGAAAAATATTATATTACCTCCATCCCACAATAAGAGCACTATTTGTTTTTTTCAGATAGTTTTTTGAATATTAGTATTATATTGGTTTGTAGTGGAAAAAATAAAAATGTCCTTATGGTATAATATAAAAGTAATGATATTTGTGTAATATATTGTAAGTTATAAAAGTATTTATTATGTTAGGTTGGTACTAGTTACTAAATTAATAAATGGTACCCTTGTTTTGGATATTGTTCTTCTCAAATAAAGAAGTATAACTTACATATATATATATATATTCAGAATTATATTATTAAAAAATGTTTTGAGTGAACAAACTACAATGTCGGGAATCATTGTATTTACGTAAATTATCACTTATCTCAAAACCTTTCTTTATTTAAATATCTTTTTAATTATTAAAAAACAAAAGAAAAACATGTCTACCCTCTTGCCATTTTTGGCTATAAATAGTGAAATAAAAACCTCTTCATTTTCATCCAATAACAATCTCATAATACCATCAACCAATAATTCTTACAGTAAAAAAAAATGGCTTCCAAAGTATCGATGTTTCTTGTCCTTTGCTTGGCTATAGCCATCCTCATTTCCTCCGATGTTTCGGCTAGGGATTTGTCCGAGACCGAGACCTCAGTTGAAGCTACGTGTAAGTACAAGGACCTCATAGCATATTATATTTCCTAGAGTTTTAATTCTTCATATTTAATATATAATTTGAATATATGTCGATTATGCTTTTGCCATTGGAGG
Organism: Andrographis paniculata; assembly: GCF_009805555.1. Classification (NCBI taxonomy): domain Eukaryota; kingdom Viridiplantae; phylum Streptophyta; class Magnoliopsida; order Lamiales; family Acanthaceae; genus Andrographis; species Andrographis paniculata. The sequence goes on along the minus strand of NW_026137621.1, from coordinate 888,998 downwards.
AACTTATAATTAACTCACGCGATGTTCTAATTACACAGCTGAGGGGACTGAGCAAGGCCGTCCCTGCCGCAACCGCTACTGTTGCCGGCGAGGACGCTATGGCTGCATTCGCTGGTGCTGCCGTTATACTAATGGCAACACAGACGAATATGTCGATGCTACTAACCCTTGAACGAAACCCTAAATCTAAGTGAAGATGAGAATGAGGCCACCCTTAAGAACATCAGCCCTATCAAAATTAAATTACATCCATGTCTACTTATAATTACGCCTGTTTGCCTAAGGAATAATTTGCAGGAGATGGATCATCTGTGATCCTCTCTCTACATATGCATAATAAAAACTGGTGCAGCACTGTGCTTCAGCTACATTATTGTGTAACATAAAGTGTGAAATCTTACTATTTTACATGAGCATTGTGTGTTATTGAGTAAACAACTAAAGTCATGATCACTTTGAAGGATTAATCAATACTTATCATACCCAAAGGGCAAACATATCTCAGAGAAATTATAATAGAATTGTTAGATGATGCAAATGATCGACAGGCCCTCACGTGCAAGGGGATAAACGTCACCAAACAAAACTTGCACGACTCGAACTCGAGACTTAAGGCTCTGATACTATGTTAGATGATGTAAATGACCAACGCACCTAAAAACTTAAGCTATTAGAGATACCAATCATTTATATGCTTATCTACAAACAGAGTCCACCAACAAGAATTATGTGAAACTAATATGACAAAAAAAAAAAAAAAACAAAAACAAAAAAAAAAAACAAAAACACAAAATACGAGAATTTAGTAACCCAATTCAGTAAAATTATATCTAAGGGAAGCCAACCAGCCACTTCATTAGTATATTTCAGTCTAAACTCTTCCGAGTGAGTACAAGTATATATAGACATTAAGGTATAACCTTAGTGCTAAACTGGATGGACGATGGACACAAATACTTCTGTTGCAATCTAAATTTATGTTCATCTTCTTTTTTTGTTGTCATAAAAAAAATACAATTTTATATTTTAGTAAAAAAATATCATTTTTCTATTTTTTTTTCATATTTTACTATAAAAAAAAAAAAAATCCACTTTCATTAAAATATGTGTCCAATCATATGGGCATAAATTTTGATGATTAAGTATACTCCCTTGTCAGCCTTTAAGGTCACGTTTACCTTTTGCGTCATTCATTGTACTTAATATTAAAAATATTCTTATATATATATAATTTTTTTTTGTACAAATGTCCTTCTATTAGTATTATAAGATATTTTGCAATTTTTTCTTAATTTGTACTACGTTTTGACATAATAATTAATATTAAAAAATCAACACGTAAGAAGTAAATGAAACTCTTAAAGTGAGACAGAAATGTTATTTTTTGTGTAGACATATATAGGTTGAATGGCAGTATACAGCTTGGACATACAATAATATCCTTCAGGATTCAATTTGGAACTTCGCAACATAATAGAAACAAACTGGTAAGTTAACCTAAAAACATATTTCAATGCATTCTCGAACAGCTATATTTTAAAAATGGTATTGAAATTAATATTACATGTTTAGTTTCAATGACTAAGGATAAAAATGTATGATTTTGTTCGTGTATATCAAATCACTGTTGCAATATTCCAAAATGGTATTTTTTTTTTTTTTTAATCATATTAAAAATCTTTGTTTTTTTAATTTAAAACAATACATTAAAAACTACAAAATATCTTATTCAAACACTTTTTTACATCATATCAAGGAGTATATTTTTAAAATGATATGGAAAAGTGAAACTACTACTATATCAAGTGTTTTTTGGATAAATTCTCAATCGAACTTAATTGTATACAAATTAGTTTACTAAGGTAAGTTAAACTAAACACATCTTGTGTAGTAGAAAAGATCACACGGCCCGTCATCCCGTAAGAGATGACCTGGTGGTGTGGAGGTTGGACGTGTGACCGTAAGGTCATGGGTTCAAACCCTCGACGCCTCAGGTCACCTGCCACACATGGTTCGCCTAGTGTGACTTGTAGGTCCGGCCGGAGGTTTACCAAGTGCGCATTTTCAGGTAGCGACTGCTCGACAGGCTTGACGAACATGACAAAAGTAAGATAATTGACCGAAAAAAGAAAAGGAAAGTTATTAGGATTATTGAGATAATCCATAATTTAGACACAATATATAATTTTCAAAATCCATAATGTATTGCACAATTCTAATTGTTTTTTAAACAAATTTCTTCGATTGTGTGATTTTGAGAAAATATTTTTTTTGTGTGTGAAATAATTTTAACACCTAATGGAAAATAATTTATATAATTATACGTTTTCATATTTGTAATGATTAATTATACTGATAAAAAATAGGATTAATGTCATAATTAAAATACACATCCAATAATAGTTTTTGCCCACAAAAATATAATATCATCATCGATCTATATAATCATCTAATGGTCATAATTCGTTTAACATCAGACCGAAAAATAAGATTATTTATCTGCTAATTAACTGTTGATGAATTATTATGAGAATGAGGAATTGATCTCGTCCCAAGAAACTACTTTTAATTTTCTTAAACTTTTACTATGTAATAACTATTACATCAAAATTGATCAACATAATAAGAGTTGAAATTTTTTTAGAAATATAGTAGCACTTTTCTACTTTTAACATATGATCGACTTAATTAGTTATTAATATATGCATATTATTGAGGGTGTGCTTCTTTAATGCTTCATTTTGAGTTTTTTACTCTTCACTGTATATATATGTTATAATAACAATATAATTTCTTTTTATCTTTCTCAGTAAAACATGTTGAAAAATTTATTAGCGAATCCCAGATGTGGTGAAATCCCAAAACTCAGATAGGATGTGAAAGTGAGCCTCGCGTGACGCGATTTCCTTGAAGCGAATTTGGCGTTCCACCGATCGTCTCTCAGGATATAACGAATTAAAATGGAATAACGGATTCCGCAATCAGAATTAAAAAAAAAAAAAAAAAATTGGAAGAAGATTTGCAAAATTTTTAATGAGAATTTGAAGAGAGAATTTTTCATAGAGATTTTGAGAATTGATTTTGAGGAAAAAATTATAATTTTCACATTATTTTATTTTTGATCATATGAACAGGAAAAACTGTACACGTCTGTACGTTGCATTTAGTTGCAACAAACTACTTTATCTGATTATTTAAATTTTTCCAAGTCAAAATAAATTAATCAGATAAAATGTGGGACGAATCATTTTTTCTCTTTCACCTTTTGTTTTATTTAAATACCACTACAACAAAATATCATTTTTGTAACGAGATTTTTTCGTCATTAAATTCACTTTTTTCCGTTACTAATGATATTAGAGACGAAATTAATGATGGAATTACGTTAGCTACGTGATCTTTAGTGACGGAATTCCGTTACAAATATATTATTTTTTTTTAGTGTACCCAACAATCTCTCACATGAAAGAGAAAAGAAAATGAATTCTGCATAGGATGAGTAGGTTTTTCAATTGTCCAGTAGACACGTTCTCCTTCAACTGTTCAATTTTCTAATAAGTGGGCTACATACCGACACAAAATTCATGTGTCTAATTCAGTTCTTATTGTTTGGTCCGTTTTGGCTATGGAACCCGTCCAAAGAACAGAGCCTGAACAGTTCTCTTTTGAAGCGGCTTCACTTCTCTCTCACATAGGTGATTTTTCTAAGTTTTCGAGCGATACACCACTCAGTGATCATTAAAGCAATTATTTGTTATCTGTTCTACTTTGTCCCTGTTTGTTGACAAGAATGAGTTGAGGCTATTAGCCCCCATAGTGACATACAAAAGTCTTATAGGTAGGTTATCCCATTGAACCTAGTTCTTGAGATCTCCAATCTTTTTTTCCTGTATAAAACTTTTTCCTCCCATTCATCTAGTAAGTTTTTTAAATGTCATCACGATTTAACTATTTGGTTAGCGGATCCGCTAGGTTATTTTTTGACGCAACAATGTCTATCGCAATAACCTTAATTGTGTTTAGTTGTCTTATGGAATTGTGTCGACGGAGAATGTGTCGACTCTTTCCATTGTACATTATACTTTCTGCTTTGCCAATAGCAAATTTACTGTTGCAGTAAAGGGTTATGGCAGAGACAGGCTTATCTCATTCTGGAATGTCCTCAAGAGAGTGACGAATCCATTTCACCTATTCTTCAACGTCTCCCACGGCTACTTAGCCGTTAATGCATGCCGGTTGACACCGTACAGGGAGTCACTAAGCCATTCAATACATAATTTTCGCACATAAAATCTGAGCATTTCCCGACTTTCAGAATTTGTGTTTTTTGTTCTTCTGAGATCCTTCTGGCACAACAGGTGCAATCTCCGTCAACCAATATGTCCGATTCAGCGTGGTCAGATAAAACAACATCTTCTACTGCCATGTTTTAAAATTCTGCAAGTTAAATTTTTATGGCTTCTCGGCGGCTGCAGCAGCAGGCTGCCTGAAAGTTACAGCAATAGGTTGCCTGAAAATTGCAGCAATAGACTGCATTACATGGTCCGCAACAGCAAGAGGCTGTATACCTCCAAGTCATCTAGTTGTTGTCCGGAAAATGCAACGAGACCCTGCGGAAGTCCTGCAGCCATACGCTGCGGACGAGGCAGAACAACAACAAGCTGTCTCACACGGGTATCAACAGGATCCCGTTTTTTCCCCAGCAACAGGCTAGCTGGAGGTCGCAGCAACAAGTTGCGCTCCCTCCATCGCGGCATTGAAGGCCTACTCGTACGCTGCCTGTGTTGCCTTTTTGGCAGCAGCCCTTTTAGCTGCCTCACCGTCTGGACTTGGTGGCTGAGGTCGTGGTAAAAGAGAGAACAGAAGTGTGAGACTCACTGAAGTTAACCTCCTCGTTCTCCTCTCCATTTGCGCCAATCTGAATATCACAATTCATATTTATGTTACCTCCATCGCTGTAATACCCACGGAGTTGGGTCGGTGTTAGGCCAACTCCCGAGAGTATGGATGAGCCGGTGCTAGGCCATCCTAGAGTGAATAGATGTTAAATGGATTGAATAGACTATTCATGTCAATAATGTGCACATTCCTTTTCGGGAACTCTACTCAAAGAACTTTAAAGTTAAGCGTGCTTGCCCTATAGTAATGACAGAAGCGCGCTCGAAGGACTCGTGTTGACCTGTGGGGCTATCTCGGATTTTACTATGGTAATTCACTTCAAAATTGTTGGAAAATTTATTAACAAATCTGAGATGTGGCAAAATCCGAAAACTCATATAGGATGCAAAATCAAGCCTCGCGTGCTAGAGAGATTTTAAGAATTGATTTTCCCTCCTTTAAAAATTGAGGAAAATTATACATTATATTTTTTGGATTATTTTGTATATAACCATGGGAAGAGGAAAAACTGTTCACATCTGCACGTTGCATTCAGTTGCAACAAACTACAAATCAAAATAAATTAATCAAATAAAATGTATGAGAAATCAATTTATTTATCTTTGACCTTTTTAATTATACCCAACAAAACATAACATTAACCTAAAATCTCAAAGAAAATCAAACTTTGTTTACTCAAGTTAATTTGAAACTTTTGGAATTTTGGGCTACGTATTTTCAAAAATATTACATGAAAAGTATTTTTTTTTTCTAACAAAAGATTATATTCAATATGAAATTTTTATTATATTTAAAAAAAATATTACATCAAAAGTATTTTTTTTCTAACAAAAGATTATATTCAATATGAAATTTTTATTATATTTAAAATTTTTCAAAACACTAAAACAATAAAAATCTTGATGATACGTAGGATGGTATGTTTTTCCTATTTTGTCATTATTATTCTTAAAAATAAGTTTATAAATTATATTAGACTAGAAAGAATAAAATATTTTAGTGTTAAAAAATTATTGGAAAAAGTTTGAAAACCTCACATCATAAAGAATAACAAAAGATTCGAGATATAAATAGTATCATATCCAGCGATATGTTGCTTAAAATAACGTAGCGGGTGGAAAATTGGATCAAACATGGTATTTCTTTTAGTATTATTTGATGACCAAAGCTTCTCCCTTTGCTAGATACACTAAAATTAATGAAAATGTCGGGCATGTTCTTTTTGTAGAAATTGTTCAAAATACTTTTCCTAAAATATTAATATATTATACAGTTTTATTTTTTTTTTTTGTATTACATAAACAATTAGTTATATCTCAGGTAAAAACAATATAAATAAAAAATATATATATTTTTTTCAAATAATTTCGTAAAACAAAAGCACCCTCAAACTTGAATCCACCCTCAAACTTGAATCATAATATATATTATATTTGCAGGGTTGGTTTGACTTGATCGCATGATCTCAAATTTCAAACTTATATAATATATATGTGTGTGTTTATTTTATTTTATTTTATTTTTTTAACGTGGAATCCGCAGCCGCTAAGGAGTGTGCTTTAGGTAAATCTCCGGCCGAATTTTATTTGTGTTGATATGTAGGTTTGTTTTGTTAGGCTTTTTCAAAATTTCTATTTATTGTTATTTTTTTCCTTTAAAAGTATTTCATTAAATAGTTTTTTTTTTTTTAAATATATTATATCAAACTTTTATTTTAAATTAAAAGTATGACATTAATATTTATTTAGAAGATATGAAACACGTATTCCTTACTTCTAATTGGAATGTCAAAATAGTTGACTATCGAAGAAGTGTGTTAGGGTGTACTTAAATCAGGATAAACTGTGCTTATGCTGACTCATATTAAAATATGGTTCCCAACCATGTGTGGTCGAAACATTACTTGAAGTACAAGTATATATATATATATATATCCTTGCTTAATTTATTAGTCCAAGTAGACTAACATTTTGTTTCATTTTTCAAGTTGAATTAAGTAGTTAACTATGATCAGATTGTCAGAAATTATATGTTCTCATTAATATATATTATTCGAGGTTGAAATTGTCATGAGAAAGGGATGAATCGATCTAACAAGTCTTTCTTCAATTGTCACACCCTAAATGGCTGAGCTCAATGCACGGTGTGTTGTACAATCATAGATTATAAATTTGTAGATCAACATAAGTGTTAAAATAAATTTTGAGAGGAAAATAATTAATTGCATTAATCATAAAGTCAAGGCCTATTTATATGCATATGGAAAAAACCAAATAATAAAATAAACAAACAAACAAATAAATAATAGTAAATATTCCAACTTCCCCTCCATACTCAAGTAGGCGTCGTAGAATTCAACTTAAATTTGTGTAAGAGAGACTAAAATCGAGCAGAATGATGTAACTTGGTAAAAAAACTGCAATTTGATCATCAGATGAGACAGAGCATAGTTTGCGTTGCCATGAGTAACATGATAACGAACAAGATGACCAGTCAATCTCGATGTGTTTGGTACGCTCATAAAAAAACATCATTATGAGAAATTTGGATAGCACTCCTATTATCGCAATGCATAAGAATAGAAGATGACTGCAACACTCCAAGATCAACAAGTAACCAACGCAGCCACGAGAGCTCAGAAGTAGCATCAACAAGAGTTCGATATTTGGATTCAATGCTGAAATGAGAAACAACTGTTCGTTTTTTGCTATGCCAGGAGATAAGAGAATCCCCAAGAAAGAAATAAAAACCAGCAACAATATGTAGGATCTTCTACCTAATCAGCATTTGAGTAACCAGATAAAGTTAAGGGAGACTAATCTGAGAAGTATAATCCATGCAATAGTGTTCCCATAACATAACGAATAATATGCAGAACTGTAGAGTAGTGAGTAGTGCGGGCTGCAGACGTAAACTGACTAACCAGATATACAACTTAAACAATGTCAGGATGAGTAACTGTCAAGCAAATCAAACTCCCAACAAGCTGGCGATAAAGAGAATGATCGTCAAGGGAAGTCCCATCCATTGGTGTAAGACGACATCCAACATAAAAGGGTGTCGAAGTTGACTTGCAATTAGTAAGACGAGCACGAGACAACAAATCAGAAACATACTTAGCCTAAGATATGTAAAACTCATTAGTACCATCAAAAATCTCAAGACCCAAGAAATACCGAAGATGGCCAAGATTTTTCATATCGAAGTGTTGCTAAAGGTAGCTCTATAAATCAAATATACCACACTGATCATTCCCAGTAAGAATTAGATCATCAACATAGAGTAGTAAGATAATAATTACAGAAGAACGTCGTTGAATAAATAAGGCAGGGTCACGCGAACTAGAAGTGAAGTCAAACTTGAAGAGTTGAGTTGAACTTAAAAAATCAAGCACATGGAGTCTGTTTCAAGCCATAAAGAGCACACTGCAACTTACTGACTTTAGGAGAAAGAGAAAAATTTGGAGGCAATACCGTATAAATATCCTCAAATAGATCATCATCGAGAAATGCATTCTTGATGTTCAACTACAAAAGAGACAACTTACGAACAACTCTAATTGCAACTAAACAACAAATCGAGGTAAGACGCGCCATTGAAGCAAAGCTCTCATCGTAGTCAATGTCATATTTTTGTGAGTAGCCTTTGACAACTAAAAGAGCTTTGGTTGTCAACAATAATAGTAAATAATATTATATTATCCTTATAATTTTTAATATATATGGATAATTGGATTTGATATTAAATAGAAATCTTTTTCATCAATATAAGCTATTTTATTTACATCAATATATGTTATTTTTTTTATTTATTTACTAACTTTTGAGTTATAATGATTAAAAATTAAAAATTCAGAATTATGTAGCACTTGTACATTTTACAAGTATAAAAATATGTATTTATACTAAAGTTATCATTGAGAAAAAAATAGAGTATTCGAATTAAAAATTACCTGGTATCCAAAAAATTCAAGTACCCGAAAAAATCAGATTCGGTTCGGATACTATAAAATACTATTCAAAATTTTGAATACCCGACTAAAACTATTCGAAGCCGAACTACCGAACTGAGGCCCTCCTTTATGTGAAATTGACAATTATAGCAAAATACATATATTTTTAAAAAACAATTAATAAAATAATAATTGAATTTAATACTTTGATATTTTTTTACAAAAAACTGATACTATATTAAATAATAAAAAATTAAAAAATAAAATTAAGTCAACTTTATATAAAATAACTAAAAATTAGATTTGTTGTTACTGAAATTCGTTGATGACGGCCCAAAAGATTTTGGCCAGTCGAAATCGACAATAATCGGGTTCTCCGGTCTACATAAGAAAATATCTGGGTTAAGTCTCGCATAAAAAATAAATCGACAAAAAATATGTATAAATTATGGTGCTGGACCGAAAAAAAAAATAGGTAAATTTACTCAAGAAACGAATTAAATTAAATGCTCAATAAGAATTTAGGAACAAGAAAATTAAATGGAAAAGCAATAAATTGCGCATAATGAAAAAAAGAAAAGAAAATAAATTGAATAATGCAGGAAAGGAAAGAAAGTGAACTGACTTGATTGCTTGCTGGTGTTGATCGGATGATGTTGTTCTCCTTACTCCTCAGTTTTCTCCTTTTTAAATACCTCATTGATTATTCTTCAATTTTCTCTCGTAGAATTTAGGAACAACTTCGCTAACTTCTTCCATAATTCTTTATCCGGATGTGCACGGCTCATTGGACTGATTTCTGCTCAAATTATTGGGACCATATCTTGGGCTTCCGGCTGAACTGGGCGGCTCCTCCCTTGGGCCAATCTATTTGGGATGCCGGTCAAGCTTTTCTAGGCCGGCCCAATCTAAACGGTTGGATCTTTTTGGCGGGCCTCCGGGCTAAGATAAAAATTTTATTATCTAGGATAACAAATGCCTCCCACAAAAATATTTTGGACAAAAGTGTCTTTTGCAGTCCAAAATTATTTTTGTTGATGTGTGGATATTTTCCAAACAAATATTGCAGTATGCATACCCCCGAGAAGTTTTTGCACTAGCTTCACACGCACCGTCATCCTTCTTTCCTTCTCCGGTGGATGAAATAGCTATTACCTTCATTAATAATGAGAGCAAATCCCCAAATCTTCTGAAATGACCTCATCAATAGTACCTCAATTGACCTGCCTCATGACCTGTTGGGTCTAGAGGTCCAATCCTCCGTGTTGTCCTAGTTCACTGGTCAAAATCATATCTTTTGGGCATCGTCGGGGGTTGTTCTGGACTGCTGTTGAATCGGACATTCTTCGAGATCCCAAAATTATGGATACAAAGCTTTTAGATGCTTCTTGCTAATGAACGTCTTTAACTTTTCACCTTCAGATTCCATTAACTTATATGCGCCGCTTGCCGACTTCGCCGAAACTATAAAAGGACCTTTCCACTTGGGTGACCATTTTCCAAGCATTGGATCTTTGGGGACTTCCGAAAGGATAGTTTTCCAAACCAAATCTCCTTCATGGAAGGACCAGGACCGAACCTGACTTTGGAAGGTTCGTTTGGCCTTCTTCTTTTGAAGTCGGAGGTGTTCAAGGGCCTGAAGTTGTTCCTCCATTAGACTGTCTAACTCTTGCAACAATGTCCAGTCCTGCTCGTCCATCGGTATTTCATTTTGTTTCAAGATCCTAAGAGAAGGTAATGTGATCTCAAGGGTTAGGACCGCGTCTTGTCCGTATGTCAATCTATAGGGTGTACTTCTGATCGCGGTGGACTTTGCATTCCAATAAACCTACAAGGCTTCCTCCATAGTATCGTCCATGCCCTAAGATTATCCTCCAACGCCTTTTTTATGATGGCGATTAGCGTCTTATTATTGGCATCGGCTTGCCCGTTGGCTTGTGGATAATACGGAGAAGAGTGTACCAACCGGATGTCGTATTGTGCTAGAAAAACCTTAAGCTTCACGCTAGTGAACACCGCCCCTTGATGGGTCGTGATGGTCCTTGGTATGCCAAATCGGTGAATAATATTATTCTTAATAAAATGATAACGTGATTCAGCCGTACCTGGATTTGGCATGAAGGACATCCTCGAATAGCGTCTATTGCCATCCTCGAAAAGGTCACGGTTTGAGGATCAAATGAAGTTCCTCAGCCGGGGCGCGTTGCAAAGGGCCGTGGCGTTGGCATGAAGGACATCCCCGGGACATAATCGATACAATCTTGTGAGATCCGAGGACAGAACTATCCACACCGGAGAATAGTCCATCTCAAAATTGGGTCAGCCTTGTGTGCCCCTCTGATTCCTTCGTCTACTTCAGCCATCACTTTCATCACTTCGTCTCGCCCAAACATTGTGCTAAGGTCCCGTCGGCTCATCGGAGATAGAGTTCACCGTCGATGCATGTATACTCCAGAAGTTGTTCCCGGATATACTTCAAACCAGCTTTTTCGAGGTCTTTCAGTGCCTCGAGGAGCCTTGTGTGCCAGTCCGAAACCCTGTTGATAGTTAGTCATTCGAATTTAATGGTTGTTTTCTCCATTTGATACCCGGATGTCCATTAAGCGAGGTCATTCACCTTTGAATTCTCTTCTCGGGGAATGTCATCTAGTATCACCTTTGTAAGTTATTGAAGTAGACTGTGCACTTCCTGGAGGAGTTCCTGGAGTCGTGGGTCATTGTATTTAAATTCCTTTAATGCTTGTCAGATGACCAACAGGGAAAATTTTTAGCTTGTCTTGCAGCGAGAAAACACAGTGCCAACAAAAGAGCTTCATACTTCGCCTGGTTGTTGGTTATTCCATGCGGGAGCTGATGTGCGAAACTCCAAACTTCTCGTTGGGGACTCCAGCCGCTGCTGCTCTTCCGGTGCTCGAACCATCAAATGTAACTTGCCATGGTTCCAGTCAGATGTATCCCACGGGAGCAGCCTCGATTATTCCGGGGTGTTCGTCAAAAAAAATCGGCAACAACCTGCCCTTTCACCGCTTATAGGTTCCAATATTTTAATGTGAACGATGCTAGTTTCATAACCCACTTGACTAGGTGATCCTGGAGGACTGGCCTGCTCAATAAATATCTCAGCAAGTCGACTTTGCATAATACGATATATTCAACAGGCAACAAATAGTACTCTGACTTCATGCATGCATAATATAAAGATAAACATAGTTTCTCGATATGTGCATAATGAATTTCAGCATTATTGAAACTCTCACTGAGATAATAAATCACCCTTTCTAGACCTGATTCATCATCCTGCACGAGAAGGCAGCGGATAGTGTCCTCAGTCGCCAAAATGTAAAGTTTCAGCTCCTTCCCGGGATCGGCGGCATCAGCACCGGTGGTGATGTAAGGGCCTGCTTGATCTGTTCCAAAGCAGCCTGTTGCGCTGTGCCCTCATTCGAAACCTCCTAATTTTTGTGTAGCAACTCGGAGAACGCCTTCATCTTTCCGGCGGTGTTGGCGAGGGAAAATCATCTTCATTTTGGTCTTCTAGAGGAGGCAGTGGATCTAAAGGATCTGTCTGCCTTTCAATAATTCGAACCGGGATGGATCCTGTATTCCATATAGCGTCACACATCTTGACAATCTACCCTTCCAGGTCTTGTAATACCTCCTGATAGTTATTCATTGCAAACAGTTTGACGACCAGGCCGTGTGTCGGTCTCTATACAAAATTTGAACCCGTTCATTGTGAGATTACATTCTTTCCATGTATCCACATCGCTCAACATCATCGAAAGCGGTACACGCTAGGCGAATAGTAAAGCACCTCAGCTGCATGAACCTCCATGCCTGGATCGGTATCATATTCGACCGTTTTTATATGATTATCATTCCAAAATATCACTTTTTGGTGTAGGGTGGACGGCACACACTAAGTGGTATGAATCCAATCCCTTTCTAGAATGGCCGAGTAAGTTGTTTTGCCTTCGATCACAAAAAAGGCCATCCGGTCGGTACGACTCCCAACTGTCACATCAACCACTAACACTCTGACGGCTGAATGCGTATTTCCCGTGAAATCTGTGGTTCGCATGATGATAGCAATCAGATCTCCCCGGTTCTTTCCAATCTTTTGGAGTGTAAACTAGGCCATCACGTTGACGGATGCCCCTCCGTTGACCAAGACTTTGCTAATTGTGCAACCATCGAGATAGACAGTCAGGAACAATGGTTTAAGGTGCCGTGTTTGTTCTTCAGCTAACTTCCAAAATATGACTAGCTCTGATTCCTCATTTGGCACCTCATGTTCCGGATCGGCTCATGAAAGAAGGCCAGTTTTCTCCACTAACATGTCATCTTCGAAATAAGAAGGCTGAACCTCCGGAGCCATGAACTTTCTGGGTAAAAAACCAATAGTGTTCACCCGAAATTCCCTTTCATAACGCAGCGCCTTTTCCAGATATTGGTCATTCACGATGATGTCCAAACTCTCAATCAACGTCGTGTCATCCTCCAAGGCCTCGATAATTGGTTCATCCCTGGAACAGATGCCATCGGCTCATCCGGATGAGGCTGCTGTCTTGAATGGGTGTTGTCCTCCCGGAAAGTTTGTTTCGGTCTTCATTCTTCTAGCCTCCTCCTCCGTGAAGTTAATTTTTCCACCTAAGGTGTTTCCTCAATCATTTCAATTTCCTCAAGCCCTCCAGAGGATTGCTCGCGCTTTTGTTCCTGTTCCGCGAGGTGTACGGCCAAGATTTGACGTTGCCGTCTCCGCCGTTGGGTCCTAGTCAATGGTCGGATCCTTTTTCGATTATCCGTCCACTTCTCATCACTTGGTGGCCTCTCCAGATGTCCCATAGCATGAGGAGTTATCACCACTTGGTCGACTAAAGTTACTCGTCATACCTCGCCGTTCTTCTCAAAACTACCTTCGGCTATTTTGTTATGCAGCGTGAGGCGATCCCATATTGAACTTCTCCGTGGGAGTTTTATGGACCTCCCCAATCATTCAAATACATTCCTCCTTCGTGCAGCCTGCTCAAAATTTGGCCTGCTACCCGAGGCTGATTGGTTCTTCCTACCAAAATGGACACTGACGGTGTTAATTTAAGCCAGGAATGGCTCCGTAGCAATTTTCATCTTCGGCTTATCGGCCAGCCCACAGGTGACCCTCCTTAATAGTCTCTTGTATCGCATTTCTAAAAGCGATACAACTCCCAACCTGGTGTCCATACAAGCCATGCCATTCGCAATAGGCTTTTCCACCAAATTCCTCGTCGGACGGCATTTTATGTCCTTTAAACCAGAGCTGATTATCCTTCAACAAAAATTCGAATATTTGTTCAGTTTTAGATACATCAACAACATATTGTACCTTGGGATTGGTCTCCTTCCTCCGGGTACTTTGAGAGCCGGATAGGTGTACGCCTTTTCTTGTGATATTTCAGCCACCAACGTCTCCTCTAGCTCCTCTGGGCAGTCTGCTTCGTCTTTCTGGACTTGGATAAGATGTGCTCCGCTTCTTTTGGTTGTCTAGCTGTCTGGGAGTTCCAGAGGAGCTAGCTGTTCTGCTTTGACTCCTTTTCCAGCGAGCTGCCGGAGGTCGTTGTATTTTTGTAGGGCCAGGTTCTCTCGGAGCTGGTGTGTCATATTATCGATAGCCATATTAACTACTTGATTTTTTGGTATCCGCACCTAACCCTACCCCTCTGCCCTATGGAATCTCTTCAAAAACTATTCCACTGGTTCATTATATTTTTGCCGTAGGTTATTCAAGTATGATATTAACACTTCCGGTAGTGGATTGTAAAAACGTTTGTGCAACGCTTTTTCGAGTCCGCCCGCGTATTGCATGAATTTGGCGGCAAAGATGCATACAACGTGGATTCCGGCTCTATGAGAGACAATGAGAATAGTTGGAACTTAAACCACTCGTTGGTCCCAAACTATCCTCCGCATTGTTCCGTGAACCGGCTGATATGTTCGATAGTAGAACGTGAGTCTTCTCCCAAAAAGAATGTGAACTCCGGAACCCGTGCATTCTGGGGTAACAGATGATCGATGGCAACTTGATCCAGGAACAGCCGTTGGTAATGGGGTCTAACAGGCAGCCGAATAGGGTCGCCATACAACCTCTGAATTGCTTCTTCGATGGTCTGCGGATTAATAATCGGTCGTGGCAGGGGAGCAATATCGGCATATCCTCCGGGCTGTCCCGGACCTGGCTGAGCATGAGAAAAGTATTGTTGATGGCCCTGTGGAGGGTGAGCCAGAGGTGGACGCACTCGATTTCCCTCGGCTGGCACTCGTGGAGGTGCTGCCGATGGCGGAACAAAGTTATTGAACTAGATCGGAGGATCCTGCGGAGGTCCGTACCCTTGTTGCGCATCGGGTCCGGCGAGAGGACCTTCCTGGTACACTGTCTGCCTCCCAAGTAGAGGCATCATGGTCGGAGCTGGCGTAATTGAGCCCCAAGCCACTACTACAGTCGACGGAGCTAACCACCAAGGACCTGAATGAGCAGAAGCTATCCCCCAGGGTAGGTTTGGGGGTGCGGCTGATGCCCTCAGAGTCATCCCCTGAGCTGGAGGAGCGGCCGGAGCTGATGAGACCATGTTCGGTCGTGCCCCCAAGGGTCAATAGTTCTTCCTCTGGCATGGACATTTTCTTGACCATTCACCCCTTCAGGTGATGCGGGTGCGCTTACACCACCGAACAAAGGATTATTTTTCCATTGAGTGGTTGATGGTGTATACCCGCTGCTTCCCGGATGTCCCTGATGCCACGGCGGCCTTACAGTGGCCTGCCCCGAGGACCGCCAAGGTCCTTCAGCCACTGTCTCATCCGAGGGGTTGTTGTTTACGTTCTCTTTTCTCAATATGGTTGCGTTACTATATTGGAGCGTTGTTGGGGAATGTCCAGATGTACCCCTCTGTGCCACCTTCGCCAGAGGAATGTTTTCATCATCTTCGGGCCTGGCCGCCGGTGCCTTGCCCTTGTATATCTCTTCGTCTCTTGTTCACGCAATTTCATTCTGAATAGTTGGCTTGAGAATATCTGCGAGATATTGAGAAAGGGTCAAGGCCGATTAATGGAAGACTGTCTGAATTTCCTCGCGGATCTGAGTTTGTAGGGTGTTGGCCGAGATGATGACCAACTTGTCCACGCCTCGCAGAGTTGCGGACGATTCATCATGGGTGACTTCTCCGGAGATGCGTAGGACTGAAGTTTCGCTGGTGATTTCATTTTTTTTTGACATCATGACTTTCTCCGGTGATGGTAATTTACGACTCTTCAGTTACATAAAAAGTGCTAGATTCATTGGAGTCCCACCAGGCATATGCCAATCTGTTGTCGTTGAAATTCGTCGATTACGGTCCAAAAGATCTAGGTCAATCGAAATCGACAATAATCGGGTTTTTCGGCCTACTCAAGAAAGTATCAGGGCGAAGTCACACATGAAAAATAAATCAACAAAAAATATGTATAAATTATGGTGTTGGACCAAAGAAGAAAAATAGGGAAATTTACTCAAAAAAATGAATTAAATTAAATGCTCGACAAGAATTTAGGAACAAAAAAAATTAAATGGGAAAGCAATAAATTTTGCAGGAATGAAAATAATGAAAGAAAGGAAATTGAATTATGCAGGAATGGAAAGAAAGTGAATTGACTTGCTTGCTGGTATTGATCGGATGATGTTATTTTCGTTGGTCCTCAATTTCCTCCTACTTATATACCTCATTGATTGTTCCCCAATTTTCTCTCATAGAATTTAATAACAACTTTACCCACTTCTTCAATAACTCCTTATCCGGACGTGTACGGCTCCCTCGACTGATTCCTGCTTAAATTATTGGGCCCGATATTGGGCTTCCGGCTTAACTAGACGGCTCCTTCCTTGGGCCAATATGCTTGGACTGCCGGTCAAGCTTTTCTGGGCCGACCCAAAAAATGCCTTCTTTGTAGATCCAATTATCATTTTTGATCATTTTTTCCACTTTCGTAATTTAGGATATTATGTGTACTCCGGGCATTATTTTTGCCCTTCGGCGCCGGAAAAACGTGCGTGACCCGTCACGTGCGCCTACGTGGCATGGCCGGCGCATACGTTGATGCCGCCATTGCTGTGTTGTCGTCCGCGTGATCGTCGGACAGGTGACGTGGAATTATTGTTCTTTCATTTTCGTAATTTAGGACATTATGTGTACATCGGGTATTATTTTTTCCCTTCGGTACCGAAAAACAATTTGTTCTAAGTTTTTTATTTCAGTTTGGTCCAATTGGTTATTTGCAATTTGGTCCAACAGGGCCAAATTAAATTTTTTAAAAGATATTTTTTTAAAAAAATAAATAAATAATTCCACGTCACCTATCCAACGACCCTAGAACAAATTATTTTTTCAAAACCAGAGGGCATAAATAATACTTAGCGTACACATAACGTCCTAATTTGCGAAAGTAAAAAGAAGATAATTCCACATCACTTGTCCGACGACCACGCGGACGACAACACAGCAACGACGGCGTCCACGTATGCGCCGGCCATGCCACGAAGGCGCACGTGACGGTCACGTGCGTTTTTCCGACGCCGGAGGACAAAAATAATGTCGGGAGTACACATAATGTCCTAAATTGCTAAAGTGAAAAAAAATATATTCGAAAATGATAATTGAATCTGCATATAGGATATTTTTTGCAATTTTCCCCAATAAATATATTGGATTGAATAGTATAAAATAAAAAATAAAAAAAAAAACAAAACAAAAAATAAATAAACAAACAAACAAAATAAAATAAAATAGCACATATCAATGGAGATTTCTTTTTTTTTTTTTTTTTTTTTTTTTTTTGGGAGAGGGCAGGGTTGATATTAATTCGTTTGTCTTCTATTTTTGTAAAATGTACAAGACTATGCTCATGATAACATTGATATATTGGATTCATATATATATATATATATTATTACTAATATATTAAGAAATATGGTTTTAACACTTCAAATGTTTGTTTTATGGTTGTTAAATTTCTCTTTAGAGTATTCTCGAAGTTGTAGTTTCTATTTTATTTATTTTATTTATTTTTTTCATCAATATTATATCCATCTCAACATTCAAATTACTTATATTATCACTAATAACCTTCAACACATTATCTTTACTATTTATAAGACCCACAAAAATTTATATTTTTATTGCATATATATATAAATGATTTATTTATTTATGCATATATCTATATATTTTTATTATCTAATAACATTTGTATATAATATTATAATTTAATTTTTAAGTATTAATTTATACTTTATAGAAATTAAAATTCATGAATTTTAGCATACGAATTTTAATATTAAAATATATAATTTACTATTTTAATAATTAAAATTATTTTAAACTAATCAACGTAAATATTTATAAATAATTTCTGTTAAATTTAAATTTTTAAAATTTTTAAAAATTCTTAATAATATTTAATTATTATTTTTTTATTTTTTCTTATAGCTGCTTCTGCTCCTTTCTTTCCTCAAATGAAATCGGCTCCTCCTAAGTCCTGTTGCTGCCTTATCACCGGCTCATCTCTCAACGAACTGCTCTGGTTCTTCGCTTTCCCAAATGCTAGCATTTCCGCTTATTTATCCATAGTTGCTAAAAGAAAATATTTCTTCATTTCTTTATTTGCCACTTTGCCTGCGGGAATTCAATCACCAAAAAGTTTCTCTTGATGGCACATTCATGTTATTTCAAGGGATCATTTGCATTTTCGTATTTTCCCCTTGGGCTTTTCCTCCTTAGCGAGATCGTTTAGGAGGTTTGTCTATTATATTCTCTATTCACTTACAAATTTTTTGGACGCAAACAATATTTTATGCCTCTCCTTACACAAGTGAAATGGTTCACAATTGAGTGCTCTTTCAGAGATTGGGACTAAACATCATTAATTTTTCCTGTGTAAATTATTTGTTTCTTTAGGTCTAAGTTTCTGCGTTTTACTTTGTGTGTGGCTACTCTTTCTTGGGATTTACCGTTGTTGGCGTTGATACTAAACTTGTAATAATTAAATAATATATTAAAAATAATAGTAATAACTGGTATATTAAGATTACCCAGAGTTATAGCTAGAATGATGGTGTCAATTATATGCAATCACCCTAGGGTTGATTAATGAGTCTTATATCTGTATATTTATGCAACTCTATATAATAATCATCAGAGGATGATGTAAGGAAAATTATGTGGAGATGTGGGCATCTAACCATATTCTCTTAATTAAATGGTTTATATGTTTACTTATTTACTATTTTGATTTCTTTGATCAAGCTTCCTTCTAATAAAGTGGTATCAGAGCCTCTCCAGCATCCATCCATTGTGACATGATTAATGACATGCTGCCTATCTAGTTTCCGAAACCATCCAAAAAAAATTATGGCAATTGGAGCCTTCGAATGAAAGCAATATTAGGTTCCCAGGATGTTTGGGATATAGTTGAAAAGGGGTACGACGTACCTAAAAATCAAGTTGCATTAACGAAAGTGCAAAAAGAAGCTTTACAGAAAACCATGATAAGAGATCAAAAGGCTCTCACTCTCATCCATAGGTGTTTGGATGATAGTATGTTCGAGAAGATATCCACAGCAACAACCGCAAAAGCGGCCTGGGAGGTTCTCCGTAATACTTGTCAAGGAACGGACAAAGTTATCAAGGTGTGTTTACAGACCTTGAGAGGTGAGTTTGAATCACTCAATATGAAAGATGCCGAGTCCATTGAAGAATATGTGAGTAGGGTGTTATCGGTGGCAAACCAATTGAAGAGATATGGTGAAACATTAGATGATGCCCAGGTGAATTAGAAAATCTTGAGATCTTTAGATTCAAGGTTTGATTATGTCGTTACCACAATTTTAGAATCACAAAATGTAGACAACATGGTTGTCGATTATCTTTTGGGATCTTTGCAAGCACATGAAGAGCTAATAAAAAAGCGAGAAGCACCAGTGGCCCAAGTTCTTCAAACAAAACTCAACTTACAAGATGGTGAGAAGTCAAGGCCTGCTAGAGGCAGAGGTCGTAACCAAGGACATGGAAATGGCTACGAAGGACGAGGAAGAGAAAGGATGGATCGAGATGGTCAACTAGAAACACGCCAGCAAAATAATAGAGGACGAGGCGATCGTGGCTATATTCAAATAGGTCGTTGATAAAAAGCTGGTGTGCAATGTTACAATTGCCGCAAGTTTGGGCATTATGCAAATGAATGTAGATCAAACAAAGATGAAATTGTAAATCAAATAAAGGTCAATGAAGAAGATGATACCACGATGCTGCTCACATGCAATGAAGAGAAGTATGATCACTTGGAGGCATGGTATTTTGTCTCCGGTGCGAGTAGCCATATAACAGGTAATAGAAAATTATTCACCCACCTCGACGAGACAGTTAGAGGTAATATTTCCTTTGGTGATAGTTCGAAGGTTTCCATGATGGGAAAAGGAAATATACTCATTTCATTAAAGAATGGCGATCATGAGTTTATTTAAAATGTATATTATGTGTCTGCTTTGAAATCAAATATTCTAAGCATTGGACAGTTGGTGGACAAAAGCTATGTATTTGACATATGGAATGGAGTTATGAGCATGCGAAATGGCTTAGGAAGACTCATTACAAAGGTGCCGATGGAAAAGAACAAGATGTTCAAACTCATCATCAAAGCTGATCATGCTAAATGCTTGAAGATGGCGGCTATAGAGACCTCGTGGCTTTGGCATCAACGATATGGGCACTTGATCTTTGATGGCCTGAATTTGCTCGGAAAAATGACTTATGGGCTGTCGAAAATATCTCACTCAAATCAGCTTTGTGAGGGATGCATATATGGCTAATAGTTTCGTGCCAATTTTCCAAATGAGTCTCATAATCGAGCAACTAAACCATTGCAGTTGGTGTATGCAGATATTTGTGGTCCAATTACTCCTGCTTCTTTCGGTAAGAAAAAATATTTTTCTGCTATTTATTGATGATTGTACTCGCAAGACCTGGGTGTATTTTTTGAAGGAGAAATCAGAAGCATTCGAGGTGTTCAAAATTTTCAAGGTTCGAGTGGAGACAAAGACGGGCTTAAGAATCAAGTCAATGAGAATTGATCGATGAAGAGAGTTCACCTCGAATGCTTTCAAAAAATTTTGTGAACAGCTTCGAATTGATCGACGGTTGACTGTTTCATATTCACCACAACAAAATGGTGTTTTGGAATGGGAAAACCGGACGATCATGAACATGGTAAGAAGCATGCTGAAAAGTAAACAAATGCTGAAGGAGTTTTGGGTTGAAGCAGTGGCTTGTGCAGTTTACTTATGCAATCGAAGTCCAACAAAAAGGCTGGACAAAATTATGCCACATGAAGCATGGAGCAGCCGAAAACCAAGTGTATCACACTTGAGAGTTTTCGGGTGTTTGGCTTATGTTCATGTTCCAGACGAAGCTTGGACAAAGCTTGGTGACAAAAGAAAAAAGTTTGTGTTCATCGAATATGATCTAAAGTCTAAAGGATACAAATTGTATGATCCTGTAAGAAAAAGGCTGGTTGTGAGAAGGGATGTGTGATTCGATGAAACTAATAGTTGGACTTGGGAGAAAATGAGCAGAATTATAATTTTCAGCCACTTGAAGCTGAAATAAATGATGAAGTTGTTACTCCTACAAAAAAAACCTGCGTCAAACACCTCCACGCAGGCCCGTTGTGACGGAATCGCCATCAGGCACACCAACTCCACCCCTTCGCACAAGAAGCTTGGCAGACATATATACTAAAACGGAAGAGATGGAGGAAGGCGATGGATAAGGAGATGAATGCTATTGTGAAGAACAACACTTGGGAGTTGGCAAATCTTCCGGAAGGAAAACAAACAATCAGCTTAAAGTGGATATTTAAGGTAAAAAAAAAAGAATGCAAAATGAGAGGTGGATAAATACAAAGCAAGGCTCGTGGCTCGTGGCTTCACTAAACAAGCCGGGATTGATTATGATGAAGTGTTTGCACCAGTTGCCCGACTTGAGACAATCCGACTAGTTATCTCATTGACAACTTAACAAAATTGGAGACTTTATCAAATGGATGTAAAGTCAAGCCTTTCTGAATGGTTATTTGGAGGAAGAAGTCTACATTCATCAGCCGCAAGCTTATGTTATCGACGGACAAGAGGACAAGGTGCTTTGATTGAAAAAAACTCTATACGGGCTTAAACAAGCACCGAGGATGTGGTATAACATAATTGATGAATACTTCCAGAAAAGTGGCTTTACAAAATGTCCACATGAATCTTCTCTGTATGTATTGAGAAAACAAAATGGTGGGATCATATTTGTATGCTTGTACGTTGATGGTTTGATTTTTACAGACAATGACCCAACCATGTTCCAAGAATTCAAAAGGCGCATGAGAGAGGAATTTGAGATGACATAGTTGGAGCTCATGTCTTACTACTTGGGCATTGAGGTTAAGCAAAGTGAGAGAGGTATTTTTATTTGCTAAAAGGCATATGCTGGGAAAGTGTTGAAGGACTTTGGGATGATGAAATCAAATCCTGTCAATACACCTGTTGAATGCGGGGTGAAATTATCGAAGAATGATGGTGCTGAAAAAATTGATCCTACCGTGTTTAGAAGGCTTGTAGGATACCTGAGATATTTAACATGCAGTAGACAAGATATTCTTTATGAAAAAGGTCTGATCAGCTATTTTATGGAATCATCAAGTCAAATTCACCTAAAGGAAGTCAAAAGGATATTGAGATACATCAAAGGTACGCTGGATTACGGCTTGTTTTATTCTGTTTCTAATGATTTCAAGTTGATTCCCTATAGTGATAGTGATTGGGAAGGCAACATTGATGATCGGAAAAGTACGTCTGGTTACGTGTTTTACATTGGTAATACTGCTTTCACTTGAAGTTCCAAGAAACAACCCATTGTGGCGTTATCTGCGTGTGAAGCTGAATATGTTGCAGTAGCTTCATGTATGTCATGCAACTTGGCTGATAAAATTACTGGAAGATCTGGGATATTCTCAAATTGAAGCTACAGTTGTTCATTTTGATAACAAATCTGCAATTTCCTTAAGCAAGAACCCCATATTCATGAACGGAGCAAGCATATAGATACAAAGTTTCATTTCATCCGGGAGAGTGTGAACAAGAAATAAACACAATTAAAGTATGTCAAAGTCCCAAGAACAGATAGCTGACATCTTCACAAAGGCACTAAAGGCACAAGAGTTTTGTCGACTGAGAGAATACGTGGATTTGTGGAAGTTACAAGTTTAAAGAGGGGTGTTGAGATACTAAACTTGTAATAGTTAAATAACATATCAAAAATAATAGTAGTAACTGGCATATTAAGATTAGCCAGAGTTATGGCTAGAATTATGGTGCCAATTATATGCAATTGATCAATGGCTGATTTTGTGGCTTATGTTTAGGGTTGATTAATGAGTCTTATATCTATATATTTGTGCAACTCTATGTAATAATCATCAGAGAGTAATGTAAGGAAATTATGTGCAACTGTGGGCATCCAAGCATATTCTCTTTATTAAATCGTTTATATGTTTGGTTCTTTACTGTTTTGATTTCTTTTATCAAGCTTCCTTCTAGTAGTTGGAATATAGGGATTAGGCTCCTAATCGTCGCATGGTTGTTCTAAATCATGTGTATAGATCTTTCAGCTAATACATTTTATGTTTTGTGGTGTGCTTTTTTTTTTTTTTTTTTTTGTGGGTGGAATGAGTTTATGATCATTCATGCATTCGCATAATGTGCCAACTTCTTCTCGAGATAATTTCCAACTTTACAATAATAGATGTAGGTTCTTTTGTTTGGCATTCTCATCTGAAATCAACTGTGTTCACTGTTATATATCTTCAAAATACTTTTTCGGTCAAGCATCATAGTTTTTATATTCAGATTATGTAGAAATTCTAAAGGAGTATTACATTCAATATTACAGACTTTCTCCCAAATAAGAATCCAAAGAAGGTTGGTATTAAACAACCTGGTATATGATAATACTTTAGGTTATAACCAAATTGAGAGGAACTATCTTTATTCCAGCAACATTCTTTGTGTCATCAATATAATTATTTCTTTGGACTATAAATGGGATCTATCCACACATCTGAACTTATTACTTATATAATTGTAGAAAGTACATGACCTATATTTACAGACCCAAATAAAATCTTCACTGCTTTTCAGATTTCTTACTAAACTCCATAATTTTGTTTTTGTTCAAAACCTTAATTAACATTTTCCCTTGCTGTTCGTTTTTCGGTGGTCATACCTTATTCCCCTTTGTGTTTCTACTTTGATTTTTTCTTTGTTTGGTTTTGTTCTTTTCTTTTTTACTTTTCGAAGTTGTAGCTTTGGTTATGAGTTGTGCGGATGTTTTTTTCCCGAGCTTTGGTTTTGGGTATGGATTCCCCCTTGCCTAAGGTTGTTTTTTTTGTTATATTTGCTTTTGCATAGCGTTAAACCATTTGACTGGATGTCGGAGAATATATTGTGAAACATGTGGAGGTTAGTTCTATGGTGGTGGGTAGCTTCTATACCTGAAACTGGTAGCCAGATTAAGTTGACGCATTGTATTTGGATATCATCTTTTGTCCATATACAGTTGAACTAGAGTGCCTTTTGGAACCATGATGTGTTATGTAGAAGAGGAAGAGCAATGGAAACAATCAAATTGCCAGGCAGCATTCTATCTTTAGATTATGAAATTCTTAATGATATGTAAAGTTGTTTATTAGAAATATTATACCCTGTGTTTTTAATTTTTAGCATTGTTGCATATGAAATCTGATACTATTGCTTTTACATATTTAATATGCTCGAAACTACATTCCATTGTGTTGCATGCACTTCTTTTCATGTGAAATTGACTTTTTGATTGTTACTGCAGCACAAGCCAAAAATCTTTGATTTTCAGTTTCACAAAAGTGACATTGTGAAATTGCATTACAAGATGAGTAACTCACTACTTATTGCTGCTCGTTAAAACCTCCTAACCAACAAGAAGGGTACATTCTTTATATCTACACATTTCAGGGTGTTTTCGGATTGTTAGAACTTAGACTAGTTTTTTCTTTTCGTACATTGTTAAAACTGGCAATGCTGCTAATTTTATTATCAGTGTTTTCAACTATATGATTGTTATTATTGTTATAATTTTAGAAATCTCTATTGGATATCATGTACTTTCATTTGAGATGTCTGAATGTCGGAATAAATTTAACCTTTCATTTTAGATTTAAATTTGAAAGTTTAGTTTTTGACAATAGCTTTTCTAACACAATTCTTCCTGTTGTTCTGTTGCTCTTTTATTTCTTTAAAAAAAAATAAACTTGTTTATGTCGTACAAAAATGCCAACGGAACCATCCTGTGAATAATACCAAAACAAATGTTGAGTACATATGCCCAGATAGAAACTTCAAGTACCATTAGTTTACCATCAATTCCATGGATTGCACCTACTATAGCACCATGCCTACACTAGGGAATATGGAATTTGTATTCACAATAAAGAAAAAGAAATCAAAATCTACAAAGTTTCAAACTGTTGCCTACATAATTGTACATAATTTGTTGGCATGCAGGCTTTACAATTAAGTTTGATTCTTCAAATATCTAATTATCCTATATTTACAAATATCTCATTACATATATATATACATATATAAAGTATAAATGATAAAAATATAAAAACTATATTATACATTTTCAATGTAGATATGAGAATTTCTAAAAAGTATAATCAATAAGTAATTAAAAATTATACTAGTAAAATAATTGTTATATAATAAAAATATTTGTAAATTAAGATTAATATAACTAAATAATTTAATTAAAATTAAAAAAATATATCATAAATTATGAAATTTAAAACGTAATTAAAGTGTATAATTATATTTTTAAAAAGAATTGACAAATTATACGAGACAGATAAAAAATATAAAAAAAAAATTATGTGAACAAAAGGAGTACTATTCTTTTATTTACTATAAAATCTCAAAATATATTCCGTCAGTCTCAAATCAAAATATTTTTTTTTACCAATTTCGCTTGTCACACTTTAAAGTATTTATTTCTTATTTTATAAATAATAATCATACACTAATACCAAAATACTCTTAATTTATACTTAAATTATTATAAACATACAATTACAAATGTCAAAAATTCTTACATATTTTCACTAACTAATAAAATTTTCACTAACTAATAAAATAGTACTATTATGGGCTATTTGGTTCAAGGAATTAGCATGATTCAGTGGGGTTTCGATTTTAAAATCCTACCAAATCCATGTTTGGTTACAAAATAAATAATAGAATTTAAAATATTGAGATTTTTAAAAACGGTATAAAATCCTGCAAATGAGGGATTTTTTAATAATAGGGTACCCCTAATACTTTTAAATATCATTCCTATTATATTTTGATTTTTACCTTTATACTATTCCAAAAAAAAAATCCTTTTGTTTCTCATTCGATGGCATGTTTCTTGTTCTGGCAGAAGTTTCTTCTGGCTTCTTCTGCAAATGCGTCTTCTTCTTCTCGCTTCTTCTCATCATCTTTTCTCCTACTGTGATTCACTTAACCGGATTCCAATTACAGGTATACCCTTTTCCTTTCTTTCGCATTTACGGAATTGCTCCTGAGGACCGTTCTTCTTGTCTCTTTGTCGCATTTGCATTTTCGTCTTATTCTTCTTCTCTATCGCTGCCTCTTTTCCATCTTTCCTCCCACCACCATTTTACTTCACCGGATTCCGAGTACATATATAAACTTATTATCATCTTTTTTTCTTTTTTTTTTTTTTTATGTTATGCGCAATATTTCTTTTTTAATTTTAATTTTTTTTAGTAAAGCGCTAATAATACTTCTTTTATATTTTTTCTTCTCCAGTATTTTCTTCTTCGATTAATTGCAATAGGTACGGATGATTTTTTTTTTATTCAAAATTTTTTTATTCTATTTTTTTAATTCCAATTTTGTATTATTCCATGTATTGTATTTTTATTTTATTTTATTGTTTGTCTGTGTTAATAATTATTATTTTCTTCTAACTATTGTTTCAATTTATAGGCAATACCCTTTGTAGTTTTATTGGTATATTTTTGTGGTATCTCATTGCATGTATTTTTATTTTTATTGCAAGATATGCCTCGATTAAGTTTAAGCATACGCAAACGTAAAGAAAGAAGAATGGAAGATTACATGGAATCTTGTTATGGAGTTTCCATGGTTGTAGTATTCTTTATTTTATCAAGTTGGATATTAATAGTCCGAAGGAAAAAATATAAACCTTGAATTTCAAACCTTTCTCTGAAGATTGATCGATACCCGATATTGCATAGGCTTGTTTATGAGAGTGATACGCTAGCCATATTAGAAATTAGAATGAACCGGAAGTGTTTTTCAAAATTGTCTGGGATGCTGGAAACATTAGGTGGGTTGCAAGAAAGTAGGACGGTTAGTATTGGAAAACAAGTTGCTATCTTTCTTCGTATTATTGCACATAATGTAAAGAATCGAACACTAATTAGTTGTTTCTATCGTTCTGGTAAAACCATAAGTATTTTACTCGTTTTTGTAATGCGGTATTACGATTACATTCACACTTGCTTAAAAACCGGAACCGGTTCCTAAAAACTCAACCGATTCGAGATGGAAATGGTTTAAGGTAGATATGTACTTCTTTATACATTTTTTTTAAATGTAATTTGATTTTTGTAAAAATAATTAATAACAGTTTTTTGTATTAGAATTGTCTTGGGGCGTTAGATGGGACATATATAAAGTGTTTAGTACCTCTTGAAGACAAACCTAGATATAGAACACGAAAGAATGACGTCGTAACAATTGTGGTAGGGGTGTGTTCTCAAGATATGCAGTTTCTTTATGTATTATCTGGATGGAAAGGATCAGCAGCTGATAGTAGAGTAATTTGGGATGCTCTTATTAGACCTGACGGGTTGAAAGTTCCAAGACCAGGTATGTATTAAATATAATTTTCATAATACAGGTTTATTCAGTGTAATAATAATAGTAATAATAATAATAATAATAATAATAATAATAATATTATTATTATTATTATTATTATTATTATTACTATTACTTGGTTGATGTTGGCTACACAAATGGGGAGGGTTTTCTATCTTCTTATAGGGGTCAAAGATATCATTTGAATTATTGGCGTGATGGATACCAACCTACAACAGCAAAGGAGTTTTTTAATTTGAAGCATTCATCTGCGAGAAATGTTATAGAACGATATTTTGGGATTTTGAAAGAAAGATGAAAGATTTTAAGTGACAGATCCTTTTATCTCATTCAATTAAAAAATAGGATCATTATGGCATGTTGTCTTCTCCATAATTTTATAAGACAAGAAATGATCATTGATCCATTGGAAGCTACGTTCACATTGGATGAAGGAACAGGAGATGATGGGGATGAAGAGGAGGGTAATATATTTCTATTTATGCTTCAAACGAGTGGACTGCATTTAGAAATAATTTAGCTGAGTCTATATTTCAGACTCGAAAAGCTTCCCACTAATCTTGGATTATTGCCTTCCTATATTGTTTTTTTTTTTAAAAAAAAAACTATTTGAGATCATATTTCTAGACTTATATTATCTTAGAGATATTCGTTGCAATAATACTACTTTAAGTACTACTTTAGTGATATTGCAGTCCATACATGTTTCTCAATATTACAAGTTTTGCTATTCAAGTAAGTGTTTATTTTTATCTTATTTCGGATAATACTGCATGCTATTGTCTTTATGTATATCTTTGAATTACTTAATAATTGTTATAGTTTGTTATATATGTTGCTAGTAGGATTATTTTAAATATACTCATGTATATTGTAGGTATGCTGAGTGAAGGACGACACTATTGAACCTAGAAAAATATTGAGGAAACAAAACTTGTAGAGGCTTTGGCAAACATGGTCAATGGTGGTCAATATAAATCTGACAATGGCTTTAAAACGGGATATCTAATACATTTGGAACAAGTACTAAATCAAGAACTACCAAATTCAAGTTTGTTAGGTAAACCTCATATTGAATCAAAACTAAAAGTGATGAAAAGAGATTGGCAAATTGTACATGACATGCTCAATGGATCGAATACTAGTGGATTTGGCTACGATCCAATTACTTATTGTCTAGTTGCTGAACTTGAGGTTTGGGATGCATATATTAAGGTAAAAAGGTTAAATAATTATTGTTAGATATGGAGAATTACTATATAATCATGTGGTATGAAATAGGTGAATGAAGGAGCTAAAAAATGGCAAAGCAAAGTGATTCCTTATTATGAAGAGTTGTGCATTGTATTTGGACAAGACAGGGCTCAAGGAAATGATGTTCAAGATTTTGTTGAGATGGAAAATGAGGCTGACAAGGAAGAAGAAACACAAGAGTCTGATGGAGATTCCTTCGAAGTTGTAAAATCAAGTCAAAGTAAGAAAAGAAAAAGCCGAGTTGATCCTAGATCAAAGTATTTCAAGATGCAGTTATGCTTCTTGGTGGTGGAATTGAAAAAATGTCTAATACACTAAGTAAGGGAGTTGAACAAGAGGAGGACTTTGATAATAAGCGTTCTATGAACACATCAGAAATCTCAAAGATGCAAGATTTGACTACAATTGAAAAAATCAAAGCATGTGAAAAAATACGAGCTGATATTGAGAAGGTCAAATTGTTTTGGGATTTGGATGAGGCTGACAAAGTGGCTTATGTCAAGTATATTTTGGAGCAATGAATGTTCGGTATCATTTGAATATGAATCTTTTTTGGGTTATTGTTTTAATTGGGTTGCCATAAAACTATTGTGTTGGTTAACTAGTTTATGAATTATTATAAACTATGTGTTAATACTTGTTTAGTTGATTTGGGAATCTATATAGATCGAATGTCCTAAAATATTACATTTTTGTGGCATTTGGATGATGGTATTGTGTTGTTATTGTTTATAATATATGATCGGCTTGTTGCATTTGCTTAGTTTAGTTGTATTAAATTGAAGTGTTTTAGATGAAGTGGTCATCTAACAAATTTTAAACACTATGAAATGAGATGCTCCAATTTTGCAGCTGCCCATTTGTGAATGTTAATTATTTGATTTGATTTGTTTATTTGAATGTTATTTGATGCTCTCAATGCTAATTACGCAGAATGATTTGTTTTTGTGAATATTAATTATTTGATTTGATTTGTTTTAATGTTTATTTGATGCTCTCAATACTAATTGTGCCGGATGGTTTGTTTTTGTGAATTATGCAGGATGATTTGTTTTTATAAATACTAATTATTTGATTTGATTGGGTTTTTTGTTATTTTATAATTAAATTGCATATGCTATTTAGAAAATTGATATATGGGTTTATTTTATCAAAACAAATACAAATTTTGGGGGACAATTCATTTTAAATATAAAAATTCAAATTCTTCAATTAATCTGCAAAACAAACTGAATTTGAGAAATATAAATCCCAATAATCTTACTCACCAAACACCGGATAGGATTCCAAATCTTAAATACAATAAATTCTATCATATATAAATACTATAACAGCCCCTTAGTTTTTAATCTACTACAAACTCAATGGTCTCTTTAATTTGGGTTGGAGGGACTACGTTTTTATCGGGATGGATAGAACCTTTATTTATACTTTTGAGTCCTTTTTAATAGCAGAAAATAAAAATGCAATTAAAAATAAATAAATTTGCAAATGAATAAAATAAAATAAAATATTTATTTTTTTACCTATTTAAATTTAAATTAATATTATTTATTTAAACAATTTTTAATAAAAATATTTTATTTTTTCTTATAAATATAACACAAATATAGTATATAAATAAAAATTCAAATATACAATTAATTTCAAATTAATTTAGAACCATAACAAAATAAAAGTTTATAGTACTATAATAGTTGTAATAGAAGAAAGAAAGTAGTAAATAAATAAATAAACGATGAAAGAATATAGATAAAACGGTCACAGGCTGTCATCCACTAGGTGTCAGTAGATAACATTTCAGATTAGGAAGCCGATCCAACGGTTCATAGAGAAACCCTCGATCCAACGGCAAATAATGAGTCTCACATTAGACCGGATCGGATTGTGGTTACAGGATCCGAATTTCGGGTGGCGGGTCATGAGTTGTGTGTAATTGGACCTCTTTATTTCATTGGCCCAAAACTCCACAAATCTTCACTTTTTTTTGCATGGAGAATATGCTTTAAGGGGTGTCATTACTGTCCAAGCATGCTTTTAGTCTTTTAGTTCATTTAAAAGTCATTTTAGTCAAATGTTGACTTACTCTTTTGCACAAAGATAATTGAAATCAAGTTAAGTTTAAAAATAATATAGAAAACTACTATGATACACAATAAAATGTAAAGCTACACACAAGTAGTATCGACTAATCAAATGTATCAAAGCATACAAATTTCATACAAGATACAAACATATTAATTTTCCAAAACATTGTATCTTCACCAATAAGAAATATTCAAATTCAACTATTAACAAAGCTACTAAACACTGTAATTGTGTCTTACAACAAAAATATGTACCACACAATATACAAATAAAAAAAAAAAAAAAGAAGAAAAGGATGACCTGATGGTGTGAGAGTTAGACTTTAACCGTATTTTAGTTTAAAAATTCAGATTGTTGGTCAGCAGTTTTCACAATCAACATCAACTAAAATGTCAGTGTTTTGATTCATAACAAATATTATCTACATGTATATCACAAAACTTCACATATTTATAATCAGCAAAAGTTTTTAGATTTTCAAAAGATTGGCAACAAAAACAGTATTATCATTGTCAATCTCATAAACAGATTCAACATCAATTTGCATACTATTAGTATATAGAACATGAATTTCATATTCAAAATCAACATTTAGAAGTTTATCATCACAAGACTACATATTTTCATAATTAGCAACAGCATACTTAGTACAAAAAACAGATTGATTTTCTTTTTTGTATCTTTATTTTTCGTTTTGAAAAACAGTCGTTTCAGCAACAGATTACACACTATAACCAATTTCAGAATTAATATCAGCAATATCAACATTATCAAATTGCACGCTTTGAAATTCACAAATAATCTATTACTCGGCAGCATATGGAAAACAAAAATTAGATATAACAGATTTATTTTCTCCCTGTTCTATTTCAACCATATCATGGTCTACCTTATTTGGAGTATTATTAATAACTGTGTTAATTTCACTAAGTCCAGAAATAACTAACTCAGATTTTTCAAATTTCTAATGTGGCATATAATCTTGATTAAATGTCACATTATTATTAATAACAGTTTGAAATATGGGTCTAGAACAAAGCCACAATCTATATCCCGTAACACCATAAACTAAGAAAACACAATTTTCAGTTTTCAAATCAAATTCATCAGTGCAAATATATATTAAAGCATAACACCCGAATATACAAACATTAAAAATGTCGACTTTTCTACCAAACCATTTACTTTCGGGGGATAGACTTTTAAGGGGGAATAGAGGGTGATCTAGTTATCAAAGAAGATGTTGTTACTACATCTTCATCCCAAAACATTTTCGGATGAATCGGATAAAGTCAAAAGACTTCTAACCCTTTTCAAAAGGGTCCGACTCATCCTATCGGCCACACCACTAAATTGGGGTGCCATGGGGATAAATTTAATCATTTAAGTACTAGTTTGCACACAAAATTTATCAAACCAGGTCTTACAAAAACTTAAACCATTATCAGTTTGAAGACATTTATGTTTTTTTACTCGTTTCAGTCTCAACTTAAATTTTCCAATTTTAAAAATCCCAAAAACTTCAGATTTATTTTTCATTAAGAAAATCCAAGTTTTTCTTGAAAAATCATCAACAATGATTAAAAAATAACCACCAAAAGTAGACTCACAAGAGGTTCCCACAAATTAGAATGTATATAATCTAAGACATATTTAGAACATTCACAATTTTCAATATAGTGTAAGGGAATATGGACTTTAGTTTGTTTATTATCAACACAATTTTCACAAAAGTGCGCAACTAAAAACATATCATTGTCAAACTATTCAAATTTTCACAATATTTCTATATATTGCTTAAATGACCTAACCACTAATACAAAAAAACATTTTATTTTCATAAATATAATTAATAGAACTAACGGACATAGATCAGCTTGAGTTATATAAAAATTATGTTTCATATCAACTTTAAAACCAACTAAAGATCTTTTTATAATTTTCGTAAAATCAGCCCTTCATTTACCCTCAAGACCTACTTACGCTAAAGATGTACTTGACAATTCCGAAATATGTGTCACATTATTCAATTTCAATACAAAACTAGAATTTAATTTCAAAATTATGCTACTAATTCCAAGCACATTGCACACACGATTATAAGTCAAAATAATAGAGCAATTTTCTAACATTTCGTATTCACAGAAAATTAATCTTAATGATCTCATATGATAGGAATAAGTTAAATCAATCAACCATGCATTTATTTTCTAACATAGGTGACACGGCCCGGCCGCGTATAATTATAACCAACATAATTTTCTTACCCACAAAGTTCAATAGAACAAATGGATTAAGAATATGTATAAAAGAAAAGAGAAAGAAGAAGAAAGATAGTGCAGAGAATGTGAATTAGTATAGATGATAACCAACCACGAGAATAAGTCTCGGACCTGAAATCAATCTATAGGTAAAGCACAAACAATAGGCTAAATCCCACTGCAAAGGATTGGAAGCCACGAACCGATGGAATCACTCCAAAGACCCGATTTGAAATTCTAAATGCGAGGAAATCACTCCCTAACACTAGAAAATATAAAAGTGAAATTCAATTCAAGATGTAAAAAAGGTGCGCATTACAATGATAGGTAAGGACCTTATATAGAGGTCCTTGAGGAAAATAAAAGGCAACAAGTAATAAAGGAAACAAACCAAAAGGTAAGTCTAACTATAAGGAAATAAATAATTAGGGAAGTTTTAGATATGGAATCATACTATATGGGAACTTATAATAAAAGGAAATAAGTGATGATTCCCTTGATATACTTCCATGATTTAGTGATTCTCTCCATAAGTGATGATTCCCTTGATATACTTCCATGATTAGTGATTCTCTCCATAAGTGAGGATTCTCTTGATATACTTCCATGATTAGTGATTCTCTCCATAAGTGATGATTCTCTTGATAACCTTCCATTATTAGCGATTTTCTTGATCTTTCAATTGGAATTCTTGCGGGTCCCATTGAAGGAGCGTCAGGTAAGGGCTAAGTGGTCTCCAAGCATCAACCTTAAATTGATTCTCCATGAAAAAGCATCTGATCAATGTAGTGACGGATTTTTGAAACTGACGAGCTCGGCTTCGAGTGATGGGTCCCACGGGCATTTGAATGCTTAAAGATTTGACGTCCTCGTCATTCCCTCCTTCTTGAAAAGCTTTCTTGTTCTCCCGAACAAGATATTCATCCGCTGCATCAAAAGGGCTTAAGTTAGAAACATTAAAAGTAGCATAAACTCGGTACTCACCTGGGAGTTCAAGTTTGTAGGCATTATCATTAATGCGTTCCAACACTCGAAGAGGCCCATCGCCATGGGGAGTAAGTTTTGACTTTTGCAATTCTGGAAATCTTTCCTTCCTTAAGTGTAGCCAAAACCAATCTCCTATCTCGAATACAACTTTCTTGCGCCCACGGTTAGCTTGTTTTGCGTAATTGTCAGCTGCCTTTCGTAGGTCATCCCGAACTTGAGAATGAAGTTGTTGGACAAATTCAGCCCTTTTTCTGCCATCAAAACAAACGTGCTCATTGCGTGGCAATGGCGTAAGATAAAGAGGAGTTAATGGGTTAAAACCGAAAACAACCTCAAATGGAGAACAAGTTGTAGAGCTATGAATCATACGATTATATGCAAATTTAGCATGAGCTAAAAATTCTTCCCAACTCTTCAAATTCTCATTAACTAAGGCACGTAACAAGCTTCCCACAGTTTGATTAACAACTTCTGTTTGACCATCAGTTTGTGGGTGGTGTGATGTGGAAAACATTAATTGTGTACCTAATTTAGCCCAAAGTGTTTTCCAAAAATAACTTAAAAATTGAGAATCCCTATTAGAAACAATGGATTTTGGAACACCATGCAATCTAAGAACCTCTTTGAAAAATAATGAAGCAACATGCAAAGCATCAGTGGTTTTTGTGCATGGAATAAAATGTGCCATTTTTGAAAATCGATCAACCACAAAAAATATTGAATCTTTACCAGGACTACTCCTAGGCAAACCTAATATGAAATCCATAGAAACATCAACCCAAGGGGATTCAAGAATAGGCAGCGGACGATACAAACCGTGTGGATGAACAGAAGACTTCAACGAGAAGCACGTTGTACACCGACGAATTGCTGCTTCAACTTCTGGAGGACGTACATAATGTTGCCATGTGAGCAGGTCCTGCACTAAGGAGTACAATTCCTTATCGTAGGTTGAGAAATTCAACGCAGGGCCATGTAGCTTTACACTAAAAAATGCAACGGGTCTCTTTTCTTGCGAGAGGACGGCGTCAATACCTACACTAGAGGCATCAAGTTCAAACGGTTTAAAGAAATCAGGTAAAGCAAGTACGGGTGCACATGTAAGTTTCGAATTTAAAGTATCAAAAGCATTTTGTTGTTCACTTCCCCACTCAAACTTATCCTCCTTTTTGATAACTGCAGTTAAGGGTGCTGTAATAGTGCTGAAGTTCCGCACAAATTGACGGTAGAAACTTGCAAGGCCATGGAAACTGCGGATATCACGCACGCTAGTAGGTGTAGGCCACTCTTGGATTGCTGCAATATTCGCAGGATCTACACATACTCCATCTTTTCCTACAATAAAACCCAAAAAGTTGCACTTGTCGACACAAAAGTCGCATTTTTTCAAGTTAGCATATAACTTCTCAGCCCGTAAAACATCTAAAACTTCTTGCAAATGTTCAACATGTATTTCAATAGAAGTACTATAAACAAGTATGTCATCAAAGTATACGACAACAAACTTATTTATAAAATTCCGTAAAACATGATTCATCAATCGCATGGATGTGCTTGGGGCATTAGTAAGTCCAAATGGCATAACTAACCACTCATATAGACCAAAAGAAGTCTTGAAGGCAGTTTTCCATTCATCACCTTGATTCATCCGAATTTGGTGATAACCACTTTTTAAATCAATTTTTGAAAAAATTGCAGAACCACACAAATTATCAAGCATGTCATCTAATCTAGGAATGGGATGACGATACTTAACTGTTATAGCGTTGACGGCTCGGCAATCTACACACATGCGCCAACCTCCATCTTTTTTGGGCACCAATAGGACAGGTACAGCACAAGGACTTAGACTTTCACGAATCCAACCTATGCTCAGTAGATCCTCCACTTGCCTTTGTATTTCTTTTACCTCATCCGGGTTGGCTCGATAGGCTGGCCGATTAGGAATTGATGCTCCCGGGACAAAATCAATTTGGTGCTCAATTCCACGAGTGGGTGGTAAACCATGGGGTACTTCATCAGGAAAAACATCATCATACGCCTTCAATAAGTTAGAAAAACTAGATGGAAGTTTGTTAGAGTCATTCATGGAAAAATAAAAAGGTTTAAAAAGTAATAGCAGACAATGAACTCTATTTTCTAAGCGTAAAGCTTCCTTCCTACACATAAAAAGATTAGACCTCTCACTCTCGTGTTTAAGATTCCAGCTGGTTTCACCCTGAATCACTACACTCGTGTTTGATTTTTGAGTAGAAGGGTAGAGTATTTGAGAGTGGCTCGGGGAAGATGTATTTATTGGTGAGGATGAAGATTTGAGAGATTGAGGGGTAGTTAGGCTATATGAAAGAGTAGATGCACTTGTATCCGGAGTACCTTTTGTTGCGGGTGATTCTAATGAGGACTTCAAATTGGACTCCTCTTTTCCTTTGTTGATATGTTGTGGAAGCGGTGCTTTAGGTGACCCTACAATTGGAGCAAGTTTAAACGG
Organism: Andrographis paniculata; assembly: GCF_009805555.1. Classification (NCBI taxonomy): domain Eukaryota; kingdom Viridiplantae; phylum Streptophyta; class Magnoliopsida; order Lamiales; family Acanthaceae; genus Andrographis; species Andrographis paniculata. Next base: position 852,021 of record NW_026137621.1, on the reverse strand, counting down.
ATTACCTTGCATCCTCTTTGATTTTAGTTGCTTCTCCACCTTCATGGCCAAGTGTACCATCTCCTTGAGGTCCATGTATTGGTACATCTCTACTGCATTAGCAATATCCCTTTGAAGCCCATTCGAAAATCTAGACATCGTTTGATCCTGATCTTCATGGATATCGGCTTGTAGAAGAAGTGTTTCAAGCTCCTCATAGTACTCCTCCACTGACCGAGACCCTTGTTCTATGCTCTGCAATCTCCGCAATACTTCACGATGGTAATGAGGAGGAACAAACCTCTTCCGCATGAGTGTACGAAGTTCTGTCCAAGTACGCACTGGAGCCTCCCTATTTCTGCGGCGGTTGATGTTCAATTGGTCCCACCATGCAAGGGCATAATCTGAAAACTCCATTACAGCCACACGGAGTTTTTGTTGGTCAGTTAATTGTTGAACATCAAAGATTAATTCTAACCTTCGTTCCCATTGCAAAAATACTTCAGGGTCGGATTTTCCTTGGAACGGCGGCACTTGAAACTTGATCGAGTTGATAGCCTCATCCCCATCCCGTCGGTGATAGTTATTATGATGCCTACGTCGTTCCCAATTTCCTTCAAACTCCTCATCATCGGGTTCGTCAAAGTTGTATGGGGGTGGGGGCCGGATGTTGCGTCTTGGCCTCAAATGCGGTTGAACATCATTTCGCCTCTGAGTTTCCGGTAACGGTCGGATATTCTCCTGTAACTTTTGTTGATTCTCTTCCAGTTGATCCATCCTATTATTCATCAATTCCAATCGAGAATAGTGAAGAGTTTTGAACTCTTGTAGAATGGTGTTGAGAAGACCTTGTACATCAACTTGTTGAGAATTGGATCCTTCACCCCCTGCCATTAGAAATAGAAGAAAAAAAGAAAATAACCTCACTAGAACTCTCGTGTATCACTCCACACCTTATGTACCTCTCCGTCTCGCAAAAAGGACTCAAATCAAATCGATGGAATTCTCCCAAAGACGATAGCCAAAAAATCCAAAACAGTAGGGAAACCAAAAGATTATAAGTTTATAATGAAGGTAGAAGACAAATAATCTAAATAGATATTTTTTTTTTGTTTTTTTTTATAAAAGAAAAGATGATTCGAGAACTAGAAGTAAATAACAAATATAAATATTTGATAATAACTTTTTTTTTTTTCGTTTTTTTTTTTTTTGCCTCTTTTTTTTTGTTTTTTTTTTTTGCTTTTTTTTGACTTTTTTTTTTTTTGCTTTTTTTTTTTTCTTTTTCAAATAAGAACCGTGATATCAATCAAGAGATTGTATCAACTAGCTCTGATACCAGATGACACGGCCCGGCCGCGTATAATTATAACCAACATAATTTTCTTACCCACAAAGTTCAATAGAACAAATGGATTAAGAATATGTATAAAAGAAAAGAGAAAGAAGAAGAAAGATAGTGCAGAGAATGTGAATTAGTATAGATGATAACCAACCACGAGAATAAGTCTCGGACCTGAAATCAATCTATAGGTAAAGCACAAACAATAGGCTAAATCCCACTGCAAAGGATTGGAAGCCACGAACCGATGGAATCACTCCAAAGACCCGATTTGAAATTCTAAATGCGAGGAAATCACTCCCTAACACTAGAAAATATAAAAGTGAAATTCAATTCAAGATGTAAAAAAGGTGCGCATTACAATGATAGGTAAGGACCTTATATAGAGGTCCTTGAGGAAAATAAAAGGCAACAAGTAATAAAGGAAACAAACCAAAAGGTAAGTCTAACTATAAGGAAATAAATAATTAGGGAAGTTTTAGATATGGAATCATACTATATGGGAACTTATAATAAAAGGAAATAAGTGATGATTCCCTTGATATACTTCCATGATTTAGTGATTCTCTCCATAAGTGATGATTCCCTTGATATACTTCCATGATTAGTGATTCTCTCCATAAGTGAGGATTCTCTTGATATACTTCCATGATTAGTGATTCTCTCCATAAGTGATGATTCTCTTGATAACCTTCCATTATTAGCGATTTTCTTGATCTTTCAATTGGAATTCTTGCGGGTCCCATTGAAGGAGCGTCAGGTAAGGGCTAAGTGGTCTCCAAGCATCAACCTTAAATTGATTCTCCATGAAAAAGCATCTGATCAATGTAGTGACGGATTTTTGAAACTGACGAGCTCGGCTTCGAGTGATGGGTCCCACGGGCATTTGAATGCTTAAAGATTTGACGTCCTCGTCAATAGGTAAACAGTTAAACTTAACAAACAAGAGTTAGAATTAAAACGAGTTTAATTTTATATTTGGATTATAGAAAAAAAAAATTATAAAATAAAAAATAATGTGAATATAATAAAGTTAAAATATTTCAAAATTATTAAAATTATTAAATAAGACGTACTAATGTAAACATATTTATTATTATATTTTTATAAATTATATTTAAAAATTTTAAATTACCTGACCTAATTGAAAATATATTTATTAAATTCTATATACAAATTATATTTTAAATTCTAATTATATATGATAAAGATCTAATTAAAAATATAATTGACTTAAATCAATTTTACTTTACAATTTATTTTAATATTTTATAAATTATATTTAAAAATATTAAATTATTTACTATATAAATAAAATTTATATTTGTATTATTTCAATTATATTTCTTTATTTTTAATTTAATTAAAATATAATAAATAAACTATTTATTTTTCTTTTTATTTTCTGTTAATTCTTTAATTATTTTATTGTTATTATTATTATTATAAATAATAATAATAATAATAATAATTTAGATTTTAAAGCTATTTCAATTTTTTTTCAAAAGTATCTTCTAAAGTGTTATTTTAAAAAAATAATTTTGAAATCCAAAAGTTATTTATACCTTGGAACAAAAATTAGTATAAACTGAAGTTGAAGTCAAAAGCAGTTTTCATAAACTTATCCAAACGGATCCTATTCCGCTCGACCAAAAAACAAAGAAATGACGGCAATAACTCGGCCAAAGAATATTGAAATGATGGCAATGACTGCCGACGAAAAGAAGCTACTAAATGCATACACAAAAAATAAATAAGATTTGTATTTGTAGGATTAGGATTTTTTATTGATGTAATTATTATTGTTATTATTATTATTATTAGAGAGGAGTATATGTGAGTATATTAAATAAAATACTTCTCTTTTTTTTTTTGTTAAATTTTGTATTTTTAAACTCCCTCCGTCCTACGGCATTATGCCACTTTGTTTTGGGCATGATTTTTAAGAAAATCTTATTAGAAAATTAATTGTGTTTAGTTTAGTTGATATTAGAATTGTAATAGAATAAAAATATATTAATTTATTTAATATTTTATGAATAGAAAATCATAATGTATTTAATTATACATTATATAAATAAATAAATACAATACAAAACTCTCTACAATAAATAAATAAAATCAATTCTATTTCAACTCTTCCTGATAGTTACGAAAGAAAAAAAATCAAAATTCTCAATAATTTATTATTTTTACATTAAATAATAGAAAATATTAATTTGTTTTAAAATGAACGATAACAAGAATAAATATAAATATAAAATATTAATATGATCTTAAATAAATTTACAATAATTTTATTTTAAAATTTTAGCTTAGAAAAATATGAAATACTATTTATAAAAACTAATTAACGTACTTAATAATTTATATTACATTCTATATTTCTTAATAAATAAAATTGTTAAATTGATTGTTTAAATATTTTATAATTTATTCTATTTTATTATGTATATTATTCTTCAAATCCAGAAATTTATTGTTTCTCCTTCAAATTTTTTTCTCTAAACAAAATAAATAAGACCATTATGTTTCGACATAATAAACATTTTTCTTCCCACTATTTATAGGATCTGGGGCAAAAATTAAATATGTTTATATTAAAAATAAATAAAATAAGATTTAAGTATGTGTAAATATTAAATTTTTAATACATGAAAATATAAAATATTGATATGATCCTCAGTAAATTTACAATAATTTTAATTTTAAAATTTAAATTAGTAAAATATTACCATACTAATAATAAAATATTAAAACAAGTATTTAATGATTATATATATATTTAATAAATTAATAAAATAGGTAAGAAAACTTCAAATACAACACAACAATAACAAGTTCATTCCATGGCACGAGGAGAAAGTAATTTAAGAATTCTGATAATTAAGTATTTTTATATTAAAAATATATAAAAGTATTATTTATTTTTAAAGTAATAAAATAATATGATTAAATATTTTTAAATATTAAAACACAAAAATATGAAATATTGATGATATGATTTTTGTTGGCATATTCAAAATTGCCAAACCCTTTTGTTTCTATTTTTGGCATATGAGCAAGTTGCAGGATGTTGTTGCAGGTTCTGTTTGACACCATTTCGGGAAATCTGCCAACTGCAGAGTTGACCGAGTTACAGCTTTTGGATGCATCTTGTGTGTTCTACACTCAATGGAATAGGACAAATGAATATGCATTGGACAGAGGACGTGCAGGAGAAGCTGCATGTATTGTCCTCTCATACTGGATGGCATTAAATGACATTGAACACACTGCCCAAAATGTTGTCACAGTCAACTTTTGTCTTTTGTGTAATGTGTATATATTTGATATGAATGTTTGTTTGTATTCGTGGGTGAGCAACCAGAACTTAGAGAAGTATTCTCTCCACCTGTTAGAGTGTTGAGAGAGCTCATCCATGGAGGATTGAAGACGAGAAGAAGGATTCTTGGAGTCGAAGCCGAAGAAGATATTCATCCGGTAAACAACCTTATTCTTAGCTTGGTCGCTGGCCTGCTGGAGTTGTTGCGGTAGAGTAACAGCCAGTCCATGAGAGTTTGTAAAACTAAATGGAGCTTGGGTAGAAGATAGGTTGGGTAGTTCGGTTTGGTGTCTTATATGGTGTAAACCAAGTGTTTGGTTTAGTTAAGACTCCTGGATTGGAATCCCCCAGACGTAGGTTGGAAAACCGAACTGGGTAAACAAACTTGGTGTGTTGTTTTTTCTTTTTGCACATATTCAGCCATCGATTCGTGCATGAACACACACCTCTGTTATAACCGCGAGACAACTACGTTGTAAAGCTGTGTTTACGTCGAACGTTTCACAGTTCCGCTGTGCAAGGTACTCGGAGGCGTTGGACCTCTTTCGCGCCCCTCTCCGCGACTTCCAACATCTGGTATCAGAGCAGCGTGCTCAATACCCCGAGTAGATCTGTCCGTGGTTCAAGATGAGTCGTGAAGTAATCTCGTCTATTCGTCCACCTGTGTTCGATGGGAACAACTACACCTACTGGAAAAATAGGATGGAGGCATATCTGTTAACTCTTGGTGATGAAACTTGGGAAGCTGTAGAGCTTGGATGGACTCCTCCAACCAAAGTTGTGCCTGGAGAAACTCAGAACGACCCCCCAACTATCATTCTAAAGTCAAAAAATGAGTGGACACCTGAAGAAAAAATTGCTGCTGGTGGAAATGCCAAAGCCGTAAATGCCATATTTGCTTCTGTCGATGAAGTTCAGTTTCGTGTCATCTCAAACTGCAAGAAAGCAAAAGATGCATGGAGAGCCTTGGAAAATGCATTCGAAGGGACTGCTGAAGTTAAAGAAACAAAACTCCAAAGGGTAGAAAGTATGTTCGAAGCCCTGAAAATGACTGATGATGAAACGATGTCTGAGTTCTACACTCGATTCAAAGATGTGGTAAATCAAGCATATGCTCTTGGCTTAGTATATGATGAACAAAGGCTGGTTCGAAAGATGCTGAGAAGTGTGAACAAAAAGTTCAAAATCAAAGTCTCTACTCTTGAGGATAAGAAGAAAACCAAGAACATGAATCTTGAAACATTGAATGGTATTTTCATGAATTGGGAGATGAATCATATTGAAGAAGAAAGTTCAAAAGGGATTGCTCTTACTGCCGAAGATCTGGAGCTTGTCGGATCTGATGAAGAAATGTCTCTGCTGTCCAAGAAGTTGTCTCGAATGATAAGTGAAAAGCGTGCTCGAAAATACCACAATTCTGGAAACAGAGGTCACTATGGTGGTAAAACAACTGGAGAACAACGAAAGTATCCAGAACACAAAAGTGTTGGTTACAACAAAGAAAAGGGAGCTTATGATAAAAGCTACAAGAAGAAGTTCAACACTGCTTCTAGGCCAGAAAACTCAAGTGATCCGAAATGCTTTGCATGTGGCGGAGTTGGTCATGTGAAAGTGGAATGTGCTACATTCAAGAAGAAAGGTAAGCATGCATTTCAAGCTACTTGGAGTGATGAAGAAGGCAGTCAAGAATCTGAAGATGAAAGTGATAATGAAAGCGTTGTTGCTTTTGTTGCCAAAGAAGGAAAATCTAGCAAAGGAAAAGAAAGTGTTCCTGAAGAAGAATGTAACAGCAACGACACAATCGAGATGGATATCTATGAGCTAATGGAAGCTTATGAGGAAGTTGTAGCTGAACAGAAAATTTGTGTTAAGAGAAACAAGGATTTGATCAACACAGTTTACCGTTTGGAAGCTCGAGTTGAAAAAGCTGAGGAAGTGAATCAAGAAATGTTCGAAATCAATGAAGGACTTCAGAAGGACGTCAAGCAGTTGAAAATGAAATGTGATGATCTGAGAGAAGAAAATGATAGACTCAGAAAAGGAAAAGACAAACTCGATGAAGTTTTATCAATTGGAAAGTCATTTGGAGATCATCGTGGGATTGGTTATCAAGAATCCATGAAGGTGAATCCAACTACCTTTGTGAAAGGAGGTTTGCTTACTGATGTGAAGATTCCAGAGAAACCTGCAAAAGGGAAGAACACTGAAGGTCCCAAAGAAAACAGAAATGAGAGACAAAATCAAAATCGCAGAAGGAACAGACGTGTCAACGCGTCGTTACAACAGAAGAGTAACTGCAAATACTGTTTTCGATTTGGTCATGCTGAATCTCACTGTTTCAAGCTGGCTAGGGATTTGATGTCTGGAAAGAAGGTTAATTGGCCCTCAGATGAGCTGAAACAAAGGGTGAATTTCAGAATGGAATGGAGACCTAAGAAGAATCAATCTAAGATGATGTGCAATGTCATCCTTTCTAGTCAAGAAGCAACAAATTCATCCCGATGGTATTTCGACAGTGGATGTTCACGTCATATGACGAATCAGAAGCATCTATTGAAGAACTATGTAGCTGACACTTGTGGAGAAGTGATATTTGGAGATGGAGCCAAAGGAAAAATTGTGGGCTATGGTTCTCTCGAAGCCAAAGGTATACCGAAGTTGACGAAGGTATATTTTGTTGAAGGCTTGAGTACTAATCTCATTAGTATCAGTCAGTTATGTGATGATGAGATGTTAGTGAAGTTCACTAAGGATGCTTGTGAGGTTTACAACAACAAGAAAGAGTGCGTGATGACTGGAAACAACTGCTACTTACTTGACAAACCAGTGGATGTTGCATTGATCTCAAAAGATGATGAAGCCCTTCTATGGCATACAAGACTTGGCCATGTCAACCAACAGAGCTTGATGAAGTTGAGCAAGCAAGGAATTATCAGAGGACTTCCAAAGTTTTCGAAGTTACCTAACTTCGTTTGTGGTGATTGTGCTCGAGGAAAGCAGAAACGTGTCTCTCATCCGCAGTCGGAACATCAAAGCAGCAAAATTTGTCTTGATTTGCTGCATATGGATTTGATGGGTCCAGTGGATACACCCAGTCTTGGAGGTAAAAAATACATACTTGTTTGCATTGATGATTTCTCGAGATATACATGGGTTGATTTTATGAAAGAGAAAGGAGATACTTTTGATACCTTTGAAAAATTGTGCAAAAGACTGATGAATGAAAAGAGATCAAAGGTTAATCGAATTCGTACCGATCATGGTAAGGAGTTTGAGAATCAAAAGTTTGATGGTTTTTGTTCTGATCTTGGAGTACTGCATGAGTATTCAGCCCCGAAAACCCCACAACAAAATGGAGTAGTCGAAAGGAAGAATCGAACACTTCAAGAAATGGCTCGATCAATGATGCAAGCCAAAGGTGTTGCAAAGTACTTATGGGCTGAGGCGATCAACACTGCATGTTATGTGATCAACAGAGTATATTTGAGACCCCACACTGAGATCACACCGTACGAGCTATGGAAAGGAAGAAAGCCGAATGTGTCATACTTTCACACATTTGGATGTCGATGCTATATTTTGAAGGATAGGAGTCATCTTCAAAAATTTGATGCAAGATCAGATGAAGGAATATTCATTGGTTATTCTCATAACAGCAAAGCTTATCGCGTTTATAACAAGAGGATGAAGAAAGTTATGGAATCGATGAATATAACTTTCGATGATTCTCGTGTGGAAAGGAAATCAGTCAATCAACATGATGATGAAGACTTGATACCTCTTCCTACTATTCAGAATCAGAATGTCTTACCTGAGGTTCAGAATCCTCTACCCCAGATTCCAGAAACAACTCGTGATGAGAGTTCGATGTTGTTCGATTGGAGTGAAGCAGATGAATCTACTGAAGTTACCACTGCTGCAGAACAACCTGGAGAATGTCAATCTGAAGCTGAAGTAAGGAGATATGGTTCAAGAATTCCTAAGAACCACCCTATTGATGCTGTCATTGGAGATCCACAAGAAGGTCGTCGAACCAGAGGAAAACAAATTGATTTTAGAGAATTTGCTGGCATGAATTGCTTTGTGTCTAACATTGAGCCAAAGAACATTGAAGAAGCGCTGAAAGATGAATACTGGATCAGTGCCATGCAAGATGAGTTGAATCAGTTTGAAAGGAACAAAGTCTGGACGTTGGTAGAACGACCAGATGACATCAATGTGATTGGAACAAAGTGGATATTCAAGAACAAATCTGATGAGAAAGGGAATATCACAAGGAACAAAGCTCGGCTAGTTGCACAGGGATACACTCAGATTGAAGGAGTTGATTATGATGAAACGTTTGCCCCCGTTGCAAGAATTGAAGCCGTAAGATTATTACTCTCAATCTCATGCTCACTTGGATTTTCTCTATTTCAAATGGATGTCAAAACTGCATTTTTGAATGGCTGGATCAAAGAAGAAATATATGTGGAGCAGCCTAAAGGATTTGAAGATCCATTCTATCCAAATCATGTCTACCGATTGAGGAAAGCTTTGTATGGATTGAAGCAAGCACCCCGTGCTTGGTATGATCGATTGTCTACCTTTTTGATTGGAAAGGAATATACCAGAGGATCCACAGATAAGACGTTATTCATCAAACATAAAGGTACTGATGTTATGATTGCTCAAGTTTATGTCGATGATATTGTCTTTGGATCAACGGCAAAGAAGTTGAAGGATGAATTTGTAGAGTTCATGCATTCAGAATTCGAGATGAGTATGATTGGAGAGCTGACATATTTCCTTGGATTACAAATTAAGCAATGTCCTGATGGGATATTTCTGAACCAAACAAAGTATGCAAAGAATATGGTTGAGAAGTTTGGTATGAAGAGTTCTAAGACTGTTAGAACACCGTTGGGACAACAGGACAAGCTGTCTAAAGATGCTGAAGGAAAGGATGTCGATCAGAAGTTGTATAGAAGCATTATCGGAAGTCTGTTGTATCTTACAGCTAGCAGACCCGATATCACATTTTGTGTTGGTGTTTGTGCTCGATTCCAATCAGCCCCGAAAGAATCTCACTTGAAAGCCGCAAAGAGAATTTTAAGGTATATTAATGGAACATCCGAACTTGGATTATGGTATTCAAAGAGATCATCACTTGATCTAATTGGATTTACTGATTCCGATTGGGCCGGATGCTGTGATGACCGGAAGAGTACGACGGGAGGATGTTTCTACATTGGTGAAAATTTGATCAGTTGGAGTTCCAAGAAGCAAAGTTCGATTGCTTTGTCTACTGCTGAGGCGGAGTACGTAGCCGCTGGAAGTTGCTGTGCGCAATTGTTTTGGATCAAGCAAATGTTGAAGGATTATGGAATTGAGAAGGAGTCGTTTGTACTGTGGTGTGACAACACTAGTGCAATCAGCATATCAAAGAATCCAGTTCAACATGGTCGAACGAAGCACATAGAAATCCGATATCATTTTATCCGAACGCTTGTGGAAGCTGAAGTGTGCAAATTGCAGCACATTGGAACTAATTTTCAAAAGGCAGACATCTTCACCAAAGCATTGGATTCAGAGAGGTTTGAGAAATTAAGAAGAGAATTAGGTATGTGTTCATACCTTAACTAGTGCGAATTATTGAAGGAATTAAGTCCAATATTCATGGGATTTTATCTGGATATATTTTGGAATATTGGGTAAATATAAGGAAAGGAGAAATACGTGGCAGAATATTATTGGAAGGGAAATTTATAGCCTTTTTAGGGTTGCAGAGTCTGCAGCCTTGGACAGTGTTCCGACGTCAAAACGTCGCTCTGACATCCCACGCGCCTGGATTGATGGGAATTAATGGAGGTTGCGTGTGAAGGTTTTTTGATTCCCCTGTATCTATATCTTCGGATCAGAGTGCACATACATCACTCATCCTTTCTCTCCAAACCCCAATTTCAACTTGTGAAGGAGTTTTTCTCTCAAAATCTCCAACCATGGTGAAAACACGTTCCGGCAGAGTTGCCAAGGATGTTAAGCAGAAATCTGTTTCAAAGAGGAAAGTTGGAACTACAAAGAAAGGGAAAAAGTTGTCTGAACGTTTTTCCCCTGTTCTTGAAACCGTTCATGAACATGTGATGGAAAAACCTGATCGTGAAGTTGAGATTCCAGCAACTGATGTAGCCCATGATGAGGGAACCGCTGTCTCAACTGCTGAAGATCATTCTCTTATTAAGGACTTGAAGGTCATGTAGCGAAACATGTTGTTGTGCATGAAATTGATCTAAATGAAGTCGCACCCATGGAAACTGCAAATGAAGATGAAGTCGCTATTGAAATGGCTGGGACACAAGAAGAAAATACTGAGGAGAACCCTGTTGATGTTCAAGAAGTTGAAACTGTTACTGGCGGTGATGCAGAGGATGCTACAATCACAAAAGAGGTTCCTGCTGTTGATGAACCTGGAAGTGAGGCTGTGCTTGAAGAGGTACCTGATGAAGACATTGAAGGAGTTGGAACAGAAGTACCCCAACCCGTGGATATGAATTTTGAAGCTACAGAGGTAGAACAAGTCATTCCTGAAAATGTGATTGAGGAAGAAGAAGCTCTTCCTATGGAACACCCCGATATCGATGAAGAAGAAGAAGATGAGTTGGACTCTCTTCGTCTGTCCTCTGCTTTGGACAGACTCCGGAAAAGAAAACATGGCAGTTCATCTCGCAATGCCCCTGCCCCTGTCCCTGCTAAAAAGACTTTCAAAAGGACTAAGGCAAAGAGTCGAAAATCTAAAGGAGTTTCTGATCCTCCTACTGTTCGTGAAGATAAAGCGTTGAATGAGGCATATTATTATGCTTCTGGGCGTCGTTATGCTCAGGATATTCTTGCTGGAAGGACTGTGATTTCAGAAGCTCAGTTTATTCGGAGAGCGTATACCGACGTAGGATTTCGTGCGTTCCTTGAGGAAAAACATTTGTTGTTTTGGGCGACCGGATTGGAGCGTTACTGTCCTCGCCTTGTCAAGGAGTTTTATGCCAACTTGAGTGGGAAGGTACTCGATCTGAACTCTCTATGGTATCATAAGATATATATTCGTGGCAAAATTTTGGAACTTAGCCCTGCAGTGATCAATGAGTTGTTACAACTGCCGGCGAATGATGAAAATAAGCTGCCATCTGAGCTGATTGATGAATCAACAAAGGAGGTTGCCAGAACCATATCTGCTGGAAATGCTTCGTCATTTGGACGTTCTGGAGTGACTGGAACAATGCTGACAATGAAATATCAGTGTCTCTTTAGACTTTGTGGATGCAATATCTTACCAACCGCCAACAATACAAGTATCAGCACTGATATGGGTACTCTCATCTTCTCTATTGATAAACATTTTGAGCTAATTAATTTTGGCTATTTGATAATCAAGAAGATGATTGACTTTTGTTCGGATTCAAAAGTGGAATGGACACGATTGCCCTATCCCGGTTTAATTTGTTTGTTCTTGAGTTCCAAGGGAATTCATCCAGAACCGGATGAGGAGGTGTTTCCCATTCGATCATTTATTGCCCAGTCCAACCTCAAAAAGCTTCACAATGACTTTCTTCTCGGTGCCCCATTGGATGCCGATGCTCGCATAGAGAAGTGTAGGGCGCTACTGACTGAAGTCATGAGGGAACAATCTGCTCTGTCTGCTGCTCTCATTGCTCAGAATAGAAAAGTGGCACAGGCCATGAGGCTGATGCCTCGCAAACCTGGAAGCGTCGATGATGAGGACGTTGATGCAGATGATGATGGAGATGGTAATGGTACGGAGGAAGCCGACCCTTGACCACCTCTTTTTGGCCTCTGCTGCAATGCAAGGGGGAGAATGCAGCAAGCCAGGGGGAGTGTGTGCTGTTGAGGAGGAATTTGGTATTACTATCTATTGTTTTCTGCCTGTTTTTTGTTGTTAACACATTTGGATGTTAAAGCCGCTTGTGGCTTGTTAGAATTGATGGTCTGTAATAACTCTTAACAGGATTGTGATTGTGACTGTGGATGTGTGAATGGTGTGTGTGTTTGCTGCTTATTATGCCTTGCTGCATATGCCAAAAAGGGGGAGATTGTTGGCATATTCAAAATTGCCAAACCCTTTTGTTTCTATTTTTGGCATATGAGCAAGTTGCAGGATGTTGTTGCAGGTTCTGTTTGACACCATTTCGGGAAACCTGCCAACTGCAGAGTTGACCGAGTTACAGCTTTTGGATGCATCTTGTGTGTTCTACACTCAATGGAATAGGACAAATGAATATGCATTGGACAGAGGACGTGCAGGAGAAGCTGCATGTATTGTCCTCTCATACTGGATGGCATTAAATGACATTGAACACACTGCCCAAAATGTTGTCACAGTCAACTTTTGTCTTTTGTGTAATGTGTATATATTTGATATGAATGTTTGTTTGTATTCGTGGGTGAGCAACCAGAACTTAGAGAAGTATTCTCTCCACCTGTTAGAGTGTTGAGAGAGCTCATCCATGGAGGATTGAAGACGAGAAGAAGGATTCTTGGAGTCGAAGCCGAAGAAGATATTCATCCGGTAAACAACCTTATTCTTAGCTTGGTCGCTGGCCTGCTGGAGTTGTTGCGGTAGAGTAACAGCCAGTCCATGAGAGTTTGTAAAACTAAATGGAGCTTGGGTAGAAGATAGGTTGGGTAGTTCGGTTTGGTGTCTTATATGGTGTAAACCAAGTGTTTGGTTTAGTTAAGACTCCTGGATTGGAATCCCCCAGACGTAGGTTGGAAAACCGAACTGGGTAAACAAACTTGGTGTGTTGTTTTTTCTTTTTGCACATATTCAGCCATCGATTCGTGCATGAACACACACCTCTGTTATAACCGCGAGACAACTACGTTGTAAAGCTGTGTTTACGTCGAACGTTTCACAGTTCCGCTGTGCAAGGTACTCGGAGGCGTTGGACCTCTTTCGCGCCCCTCTCCGCGACTTCCAACAATTTTAAATAAATTTGCAATATTTTTAATTTTTGGAATTTAATTTTAACAAAATAATTTTAATTTTTTTTTGTTATGAAATATGAACCATCTTATTTTATTTTAAAGATTTATAAGATCATATGTATTTTTACATATATAATTTATAAATATATCATTTCAGTGTTAAGTATTTAAAAAGTAATAATATATTTTTAAAATATATTTCTTTCGTCCGATTAAAAGAGTTACATTTAATTAATTTTGAATAAGAAAAGTTTTGAACTAAAATTTTATAATGATTATAAAATAGTTTTTTTTTCCTCTAATTATATATATATGGTTTTCTATATTATTTATGATTTATATTTTTTTAATGTATATTTTTAAATACAATTGTGAGATTTAAATGAAATTTATACACATTTATTACAATATTTTGTGATAAAATTTTCTCGTAAATGATCAAAATTTATGGTTTAATTCATGTTTATTTATCATTTTTGTTTACAAATTTTCTGATTAATAATGTTGGAAAATATAATAAGGAGTATATATTTATAATATGCATAAAATATATATTATTTGTATTCACAAAAAAAAAGTAATATTTCTTCCGTCTCAGTTAATTTGTCTACTATTTCTATTTTCATCAATCTCCACATAATTTATCTTTCCTTTTTTTAAAATATAATTATACACCGTAATCACATTGTAAAATTGATAATTTTTTATTTTTTTTATTTTAAGTAAATATTTAGTCATTTTAATCTTAGTATATAATTATTTTTACTAATACATTTTTTAATTGTTCACTAATTACCCAATACCTAAAACTCTGTGCCTAAGTTAAAGTGGATAATTTAAGTGGGACGGAGGCAGTGACGGAGTCAATAAATAATAAAACTAAAATAATAAAATAATTTTACTTTCGACAAAAGTTAACGTCATAAACTAGAAGTATTAAGAGGGCAATTTATGTCTTCGATGTCCCATACTCTGAAATTGCTTCATAATAGCATTGTTGTCAATTTTCACAAAAACTTCTTTCTCAATGTAACATACCTAACAATCTATCAAAAATTCGTCTCCTATCTTGTTGCGCAAGTTATTCTTAATAAATTTCATTGTGGAGAATGATCTTTCAACTGTAGCTGTCGTAACGGGTAAAATCAATGCCAACTCAATAAGTCGATACACTAACCTATAAGTTGTGTGTCATTTCATAGCCACCATGACATGGATTAGGATCATCTCCATGAATCAAACTCGAAGACAAATATCTAATATGCATTCGGGAACTTACAATACTGAATCGAAAATCGAAATAGAAATAGGATAAGTAGAATTCCAAAAGCAATCACTCCTCCCGAGCAAGCACTTTCGAGAATCCACGAACTGTCCGAGGCTGCCGATGCATCTTCCGTCTCTCACGCAATTGCATCCGAAGCTCAACAATCAAATTGCCCTTTCGGCGGATGGAATCACTCCAACTCTAAGGAATCTCTCCAAAGCTAGGTTAACCCTCTCTAAAAAATGTTCTCATATAAGTTGTGTGTCCATCAAGAAAATAAACAAGGCTATATATACTAAATGACAAATTAATCTAAGCCACACATCTTAAGTGGCAAGCTAATCTAAACCACACATTTTGATTAAGATCAAAGAATCACAACCTCCAAGCACACAAGTAGCTTCGACCGGGTTCGAGTTGCAATCGGTCCGTCTAAGTTCGGGTTCGGGTGATCCGGAGCCGTGTCATCCTCTCCCCCTTCGGCTGCCTTGTCCTCAAGGCTAGTTGTAGCATTTTCGGCTGCCTTGTACTCAAGGCAAGTAGCATCTTCAGCATGATAAAAAAGGCTCAAATTGGTAACGTTGAAAGTCGCATTCACGCCCAAGTCCTCCGAAAGTGCGATCCGGTATGCGTTATCGTTTATGCGCTCCAACACACGAAATGGACCAGCTCCATGAGGAGAAAGTTTCCCACGCCGCAGCTCCGGAAAGCGTTCTCTACGCAAATGTACCCATACCCAATCTCCGGGTTGAAATATCACGCATTTTCTTCCGCGATTGGCATAGCGTGCGTATGTCGCGGCCGCCTTATCAATGTTCTCCCATACTTTGGCATGTAATTCCTTGATTGATGTAGCTCAATCCCTGCCACTAAAATTCAAATGCTCGCTACTAGGTAGTGGCAACATATCGGTAGGAGTTAAAGGATTAAAACCATAAACAGCCTCAAACGGGGACAATTTAGTAGTAGTATTAACATGCCTATTATAAGCAAATTCAACATTTGGTAGGCATTCATCCCATGTTCGACCACTATCATGTACCATGGCACGTAGAAGATTACCTAAGGTACGATTGATCGCCTCCGTTTGGCCATCAGTCTGGGGGTGACACGTGGTAGAGAAAAGTAAGCGCGTCTCAATTTCATGCCAAAGACTCTTCCAAAAATAAGATACGAACTTCACCTCCCTGTCAGATACAATAGTTTTTGGGACCCCATGCAATTTCACAACCTCTCGAAAGAAAAGCTTTGCCACATGACTAGCATCTGTCGTTTTCGCACAAGGTATAAAGCGAGCCATCTATCAACCACAACAAAAATTGAGTCTTTAGCACGCAGTGTCCGAGGTAAACCAAGAACAAAATCCATAGAAATATCTAACCAAGGGCCTTCCGGAGTGGGAAGAGGAGTATACATACCATGGGGCTTCAAAGTACTCTTCGCCACTCTACATGCAAGACACTTATCAACAAAAGAATCAACATGTTTACGCATATGAGGCCAGTAAAAGTGAACGCTAAGAATATCAAATGTAGCATGTCTACCAAAATGTCCAAGCATATGACTACCATGACTCTCCTCAATCAAAACATCTCTAATGCTACATCTAGGAATACACAATTTATCACCATGAAACAAATAGCCATCATGCTTATAATAATCATCAAAACCATGTTTCTCACACTTCCTAAATATATCACCAAAATCTACATCATGCTCATACAACTCACGAATATGTGCAAATCCAACCAAATGTGTGCGAGTATGATTAAGTAAAGCATACCTCCGAGAGAGTGCATCAGCAACTACGTTCTCTTTCCCTTGTTTATACTTAATCACATATGGAAATTGCTCAATAAAGCTTACCCACCGAGTATGACGCTGATTGAGTTGCTGCTGCCCACGCAAATGCTTAAGGGTCTCATGATCCGTGTGAATCACGAACTCCTTTGGCAGCAAGTAATGTTGCCAAACTCTCAGGGCTTGCACAACCGCATATAATTCCTTGTCGTATATCGAGTAATTAAGGGCTGCTCCATTGAATTTCTCACTATAATAAGCAATTGGTCGTCCTTCTTGTAATAGTACTGCACCTATACCAACTCCACTAGCATCACATTGGACTTCAAAAACTCGTTCAAAATCGGTTAGTGCCAAAACCAGAGCATGTGTCAAACTATCCCGAAGCTTCTCAAATGATGCTTCGTGACTTGCCTCCCACTTAAATGGAACATTCTTCTTTAAAAGGGAGGTCAATGGGGCTGCTATCACACTAAAATGTGGTACGAATCGCCTAAAGAATCCACACATTCCAAGAAACCTCCGGACATCGGCCACACTTGTACATTTTTTCCATTCCCGAATTGCAGCAACCTTAGATTCATCAACCTTAAGACCCTCTCTTAAGACCCTCTGTACCTACAACAAAGCCAAGGAAAATAATTTCATTAGTGCAGAAAATGCATTTCTTTAACGTACTATACAATTTAGCATTTCTTAATGCATGAAAAACTTGCCTAACATGTCCTAGATGGTCCTCCAAACACGTACTATCGACAAGTATGTCATCAAAGTATACCACCACAAACTTTCCAATAAATTATCTCAACACATGGTTCATCAACCGTATGAAAGTGCTAGGCGCGTTTGTCAACCCGAATGGCATGACTAGCCACTCGTACAACCCAAACTTAGTTTTAAAAGGTGTTTTCCACTCATCTCCGGGTTGCATACGAATTTGATGGTACCCACTCTTTAAGTCAATTTTTGTAAACAACCGTGCTCCATGCAACTCGTCAAGCATATCATCCAATCGAGGGATTGGATGTCGGTATTTCACAGTAATTGCATTGACGGCCCTGCAATCAACACACATACGCCATGAGTTATCCTTTTTAGGGACAAGTAAAACAGGTATAGCACAAGGAGATAAAGATTCTCGAACCCATGCCCTATCAAGAAGCTCTTGGACTTGTCTTCGAATTTCCTCACTTTCTTTTGGATTACACCTATAAGCTGGCCTATTGGGGATTGATGAACCCGGTGCAAAATCAACACGATGTTCGATGCCTCGCAATGGTGGTAATCCAGGTGGTATATCATCCGAAAAAACATCCTCAAACTCCTTAAGCAAGTCTACAAAAGGAAAAGACGAGTGAGAAAAAGAATTATCGTCAATAACAAGTACTTCTTTGAGTAGGAGAATATAAAAGTAACTTCCCTCATCTTGGTTACTGTTTTGGCGAACTTCTTTGTTGAACTCTTTGAGACTAAGCATCAGCTTGCTATCGGCTCCCTCGGAAGGTTTCGCCGAAATGGTAACAACAGCCCCTTTTGATTTTACCACATCTCGCATAGTCCTATGTAAATGTTCTGCATCACGACGGATGGTCTCGAGTGGAAGGGCGGAAATGCTAAGCTTCTTGCGACCTTTAGTGAACGATATTTGATTCTTATATCCATCATACAAAACACGTCTATCAAATTGCCATGGTCGTCCCAAAAGGAGGTGGCATGCAGTCATGGGACACACATCACAAAGGACATCATCGTTGAAACCACAAATCGAAAAGGTAACAATAGCTCGTCTATCGACACGGACAGCTCTTTCATCGCTCATCCAATGTAGGTTATATGGTTTCGGGTGTGGGGTGGTATTCAAACTCAGCTTCTCGACCACATAGGAACTAATAACATTGGTGCAACTACCCGAATCCACTATCATGGATATAGTATGTCCCGCTACCTTGCAATGACAATGGAATAGATTTTCTCGCTGTCCCGCATCCTTATCTTCGCGCGGTAAGGATATCAAGGCACGCATGACTACTAAACTTAATGGATCCTCATCGCACACTTCTTCAACGTCTTCATCACTTCCAGCTTCTGCTTCAACCTCTACTACCTCATCGCCCTCACCATCATCGACATACCAATTCGCTATTCTCCAAAATCATAACGGTTCGTTTATTGGAGCATTGACCTGCATAGTGCCCTTGTCCATGACACTTATAGCACGTTACAATCTTTTCTTTTTGCTGTCCAAAATCCTTTCCTTTGAACTTCGCAGCCTCATCCTTCTTATCAATTATTTTATATTTGCCTTTATCCATATTTTTATCGAAGGGCTTAGCGAAAACAATTCCCTTAGATCCAGTAGAAGATACAACCGGAGCTACAGAACTGGTTGAAAACTTCCTTTGAGATGAGAATCCAGTTGAGGTTGGTCTCTTGAGCTGCTCCTCGCGTTTGATAGCCAAATCCACAGCTTCCCGAAGAGAACGAAAATGGTGCAGCTCAACCGTATCAGCTATCTCACGCCTCAAACCCTTAATGAACCGAGCTTCTGTCAATGAGTCGCTCTCATCAATATCCAATCGCATCATCAAAATCTCCAATTCCTTAAAATATTCCTCCACCGATTTCGAACCTTGCACCAAGGACTGCAACTTGATATTCATATCTCGTTCATAGCTTTGTGGCACAAAACGCCTCCTCATGATTTCCTTCAACCGGGGCCAAGTATCAATCGGATTTCGTTGATGCCGTTCTCTATAACGTCTCTCCTTCTCCCACCAAGTCAATGCATAATCCCTGAATTCACAAATCGCCATTCGGAATTTCTTGCCATCCGAGTAATTATGGCAGTCAAATGCCATATCGCACTTCGTTGTCCAATCCAAAAATTCCTCTGCCCCTCTTAATCCTCCAAAGGTGGGAAGGGTAATCCTAATGGTAGAAAGATCATCATTCACTTCACCACGTCGATGATAAGTTCGGTCTCGTTCATGGAATGAGTGCTCTGAGTTACGACTATTGTGTGCGTCTGACCTCATTGAAGGACTCACATCACGATGACGAGAAGCCTCAGCTGCATCATATCTACCCCGAATATCAGCTACTCCAGAAGGAACCTCAGTCCGTGCCGTCTCCAAAGATGTCAACCTGTGATTGAGGTCCTCCATTTTCTTATTCGCGGTGTACTCTACATGATCCCAAGTTGCCCTTTGTTGCATGGATAAAGTTTTTTCCATTTTGGCCTCCAATTGTTGCATACTCGATTTCAACAACTCCTTCAATTGTTCAAAAGTGGCCATCCTGCATACAAAGACAAACTATATATGTATATCGAAAGGTAAGTGCTCTCACTCTCTCTCACAACTCTCAGAAAGGAAAATCAGAAGCAACTACAATCAAAACAGAAGAAGCGTTTTGCAAATACCTCAAACAGTACGTTGGAATTTCTTCAAATGCAATACTCAAGGAGAAGTAATGTCGAACAAAAACAAGACGCATCAACTAGGAACCAAACTAGAGGATTCAACGCCAAACTATAATTGCACAATGTAAAGAAAGTTTGACACAAGTTCTTATTCCACAATTAAGCAGCAAGCTAGAATAAAAATCCCTAGCACATCATTTGATCATGACAATCTCTCCTAACTCAAAAGAACCACCACAGAAGGATAGAAATAATTCCTCAAAACTGGTTTAGTGACTCTCAACTATGATTATCCAAATGATCGACAAAGCACTATAAAAAGAAGAGAAAGTGTGCTGCTCAATTTGTTTTTGTTTTTTTGTTTTTGTTTTTTTTAATGCTCTTTTACTTAATTTTTAGAGTGCGCCTTTTTCTAATTTATATTACCAGCTTGGCTCTTTTATTGCACTTTTGCCACACTCCTCAAAAACAGGACACAGTGCACTATAACCAAATTCAAATGCTATTTCAGAGAGCTATTCAAAACCAAATCTCACGATTTCAAAAATTACAATCAACTTCAAGGATTTACCTAAGAGAAAAGAAAAGAATCACTCAAAAATTCCCAGCCAATTGAGAGCAGTAAATCGAACAATTCGACTGCTCAAAACAGAAAACAGAATGCCGGACCCAAGATTTTCAGACTGACCAAAAACTGTCTTCCAAGTGTTTTTTGACGATTCTGAGATCACAGCACAGCAAAGCGTGCTCACTGTATAGAGGACTCGATGCCGATTCCGAAACCTCCTCACAATAGTAAATCGGAGTTCGTATGCAAAAGTTACGGCCAAAATACGATTTACCGACAAAACTCACAAAAACACACTTCTAAGCCCTTAATTCACTCAATTTCATGATCATTTGATGTGTTTAGGCTCAAAACCAACCATATTACTCAATCAAGGTCTAAGAACACTTAGAAAACTACGAACAAAGCTTGTTAGCACCGGCCAAAAATCACTACTACTTGTGTTTCTTGAGAGGCAAATTTAACAACACAACTCATGTTTGGCAACTAACAATGGATTGGAACTAGTTATCATTTCCACTAAAGAGGGAATTTTTGTAACAACGAAATGGCTATTTCCAGAAACTATGAACTATCTCCAAATAACATGAACTAAACCAATGTTCTAACACAAATTTGATCAAACAGGACATAGAGACATATTATCGAACATGTTGTGAACAAAATTGCTACGATATCTTATGATCAAATCAACAACCGCTCTGATACCAATTTATGACATGGATTAGGATCATCTCCATGAATCAAACTCGAAGACAAATATCTAATATGCATTCGGGAACTTACAATGCTGAATCGAAAATCGAAATAGAAATAAGATAAGTAGAATTCCAAAAGCAATCACTCCTCTCGAGCAAGCACTTTCGAGAATCCAGGGACTGTCCGAGGCTGCCGATGCATCTTCCGTCTCTCACGTAATTGCATTCGAAGCTCAACAATCGAATTGCCCTCTCGGCGGATGGAATCACTCCAACTCTAAGGAATCTCTTCAAAGCTAGGTTAACCCTCTCTCAAAAATGTTCTCATCTAAGTTGTGTGTCCATCAAGAAAATAAACAAGACTATATATACTAAATGACAAATTAATCTAAGCCACACATCTTAAGTGGCAAGCTAATCTAAACCACACATTTTGATTAAGATCAAATAATCACAACCTCCAAGCACACAAGTAGCTTCGACCGGGTTCGGGTTGCAATCGGTCCGTCTAAATTCGGGTTCGGGTGATCCGGAGCCGTGTCACACCATTTTTTTTGCCAAATCTCCAATATTTTCCAATCCCGAGAAAGGTGAAGATGATTTAACAAATGTAACGAATAGCTTGAGTTGTTCTTCCAATTCACATTTTTCTCTTGAATTGAAATCATCCAGATACACTTTAGTGACACGAAGTAGTTGCTTTTGATCAAAAGTTGAAAATGAGTCTTTAAGCATGCTATGCACATAAGCAACCTCAAACGTGACTCTATAAAGCGATTATTCATCTCTTGAATAAGACGGTCAACAACCTATAATTATAAAATTTAAACCAATGATTCATAAGAATATATATACATATATATATGTTAATATCAAACAAAGCAGAAAAATATACCTCCAAAAATATATCAACATAAAAATAGTGATGATAGGTCTTTTGATGACCATCAACCGTCTTCCCTCTTTTAATTCGACCATGCTGAACATCTTTCATATTCGACACACCAATATTATATTTCGAACATATTGCAGTGACTTTTTCAAGCAACTCCTCCCAACCATAATTATTCAAATGTTACCATTTTCTCAACCAAACTCAAAGCAGTGGATATACTTTTGAGATCAACTTCATCATCGAATATAACTTCAAGCACTTTAATCATGGCATCCCACATATCTAAAACTCTTGAAATTGTTTTGAAATAAGAACCCCAACGAGTATCACCAGGTCGAACTAGAGTTTTTTTCTTGATTTTTCCCCTTTCCGGTGCTAATATCACCACATTTTATACCCTCAACAAGATTTTCGTAGTTTCTTTGTAAAAGATCGTCTCTTCTTTTACATGATGCCCCAACTACATTCACAATCATCACAAGATAATCGAAAAAACTACCGACTATTCCATTATTCTTTAAAGATGTCACAATCACTAATTGAAGTCCGTGAGCAAAATAATGAACATAGTATGCTTACTTATTTCCATCCAAACTTTTTTGCTTTAAACCATTAATCCCACCACTCATATTAGAGGCTCCATCATAACCTTGACCTCGAACCTTAGACAACAAAAAACGCATGCTTTGCAAAAAAAATCATCAATCGCATTTTTCAATGACTGTGCAGAAGTATCAGTGACAGAAATCTCTCTATCATCTCTCCACGATCATTAACAAATCTCAAAACTATAGACATTTGCTCTTTTATTGAACTATCTCGAGCTTCATCAATCAAAAGCAAAAATATTTGCTACCAATCTCATTAACAATAGCTTGTCTTACCTCGGTTGCACAAGCATTAATAATTTCTTTTTGGATTTTGAGAGAAGTTAATTGACTATTTTCCGGAGCATTTAAGTTCATCAATGCATTTATTTGCGGATGCCGATGACATTCCCATTTCAAAAGTTCAATAAAATTACCTACAAATAAGATAGACATTATAAATATATAATGTAATAAATAATGTTAATAATGTATAAATAAAATAATAATTAATTACCTGAATGCAATGACCTAGCTAATTCATCGGATCTCGAAAAGCCAAACCTCCCTCTAAAAGAAATTGAACCACATCAACTATTGCTGCAAATCTATCTCGATAATCAATCTCATCTTGTTTACTTTGATGTGAGAGCATATAATCAATATTTTGTCCTTGTTTTTAAACCCAGCATATAGGATTTTTGCATAATGATGCATACTCCCTTGACCTCCTTCGTGTTCACGAAATTTCTCTTTAGCTTTTTTTCAATTCTTGAAACCAATTTATGTAAATATATTATCTCCAAATTTACCACCATTTCCAAACAAGTAACACACATGGCAAAATGCTGCATCTTTAGCAACACTATATTCCAACCAATGAAATTCTTCGAACCACTGCTTTCGAAATGATCTCATTAACCCACCAAAGTTAGTCCGTGGATAAATAAATTCATGTGGTTCGCAAAGGCCTTTTGTCAAATAACATCTTCTTAATTCTTCTCTCATATTAACCGCATAACTCCCAATTGGTTTTCGAAATTCAGAATCCCCAATTATGTCATCATCGGATAATTTAACTCCAGTTGAAAGTTTAATTTTTTGTCTTCAACATTACCGACCACATTATTAATTAGAGCACTTAAAGTATTTGACGGAGAAGATGCAGTCTTCAATTTTTAGAAATTGATGTAAAAAACCGTTCCATAACAATTATTTTTTATTCTAATAACCTGCACTTAAAATAAAATAATTTCAAATATTAAAATAATAAAACAGAAATACAACAAATAAATAAATATATGCAACAATGGAAAAAAATTAAGTCTACTTTCAAGAAATAAAAGAATTAGGTCTACATAAATAAAATAAAATATACTTTTTAAACAAATAGTAAATTTCAAGAATAACCCAAATCATAATACTGACTTCATCACTTCAATTTTGAAATAAAATTTGCACTTCTAAATTCTAATAGCATGAATTGTCAAATGATAAAAAAATTCAAAAATCTAACATTGAGTTCTTCTTTTGAATCGGAGTATCCAACTATGCCTTCTTCAATTTCTCTTAATGCAACAAGCCAACGATGAAGAAGAAGACTGATGGATAAAAGTGAGTTAAATTAGGTTTAAAAATAATTTTTTGTTCTACTTTTATTTTTTATAATTATAATAGAATTTGGGGGGAATATCATATTTATAAAATTTTATTTTATATTTAAAAAAAAAAAACCCCCAAGCCCCTGTGCAGATTGTCACCGGAAGGAGGTAGTATTTGAATATGAATATTATTTTTATTTTTTGTACATTACGTCATCAACAAAAAAAAATTTAAAAGTCAAAATATAAAAGTAATGGGTATGTTTACCGGTAGAATTTTTATTTTGGTTTTACTATTTCAAAAATATTTTTTCCTCAAAAACATCAAATCAAATTTTTATTTTTATTTATTATATTATACAAAAATTTAAATTTTACATTTAAAATATTACACTAATATATATTTATATTACACCAAATAATTATTTCAATTCAAATTTTACTACTCAAAACCAAAAGTAAAGACCAAAACCCACAAACTAAACACACCCACACAATTGTATTCGATTTTATGTATATAAATTATATATATATATGAATTATGTTAGTGATTAAACAGAATAACACTCACTTCTTTCCAAAATAAGAGTTTCATTTTGTAATTTCGTCGGTCTCATAATAATAATAGTCTCATTTTCAATTTTGGTAATTAACTGCCCACATTTTTATAAAATTATCCTCACTTTTTTATAATAATTACATAAAATAAAAATATTTTAATCTTGTAAAAATACTTACACTTGCTATTAATATAATACTATTATTCATTAATTTTCTACTCATTTCAAATATCTTATTATTTTGGATCGGAGGAAATATATTATATATATATACTAATAGTGATAATTGTAATAAATAAAAATAAATAATTAAATAAAAATAATTTCTTTTTTTTAAAGAAAATTAATAATAGTATAAAGTTAATGTAAAAAATTAAAAATTAAAAAAAAAATTAAAAATAAAAATATGGTATAGGTTTTCCACTGGTATATAAATATAAATTAGATAAAAAATTATTAGTACAAAGCCCAATGTTGATAGAATTGTATTTTTTTTTTTTTTTTTCTCTCACATATTATTCTTCCTGCATTAATTAACTACAAATTTTCAATGCTATGGGATTTAGGAGGATACAAAGCACTATAAAAGTTAAAAAAACAACTTCTCACGTATCTTTTTCTCTCTCAAATTATTACATTAAATACTATTTATTTATTTTTACTATTTTCAAAATTCGAAAGAAAGTTCAATATAAATAGAGTCCAAACCAATTGCATTCTGGTGTCGCCCAAAATTTCATAATATAAACAACACAAAAGATGAGGCAAGCGTAGACTCGCAACAAAATACACCCCAAATTCTTATCTTTTTTTTTTCCTCTTGTGCAGATTCTTAGGCAATATTTAACACTAATAGTTCCCATAGACCTAATGGAGATCGATTTCTATACAAACCTTATTCGATAGTAGAGTTTTGCCTTAAAATATTTATACAAGGATCAGTTCATACAAAGAAAACATGTTTTAAGTTGGTCTCACTCTCAAATGGTGTAAAAAATTAAGAACAAACAGTTCAGATTTTGATACAATTTTCTGTACTGATAACAGAATTTGAGAATAACTTCATCGAATTAGAACAGAACACATTCAAGGAATACTGGCAGAACAGAAAAGCAAATTACAAACCCTTATATAAGTATTTTGTAGTGGAGAGGATGAGGCAGCTTGTAGCCAGCGAACATAACGTTCTCATCCCTGTGCAATTGCCTGCGTCACAATAAATAAATAAATAAAATCAAGGTTTCCAGAAAATGTCAACCCTAAACTCCATTAAAGAGAGCAGTGGCATACATGCGGAGAACGTTGCCTATGGTGTGATCCTCACGCTCAATAGTGAACGACGCAACATTGATAATCTTCGTGTCACGCTCGTACGACACCCTATTCAGTCAATCAAATTCACCAGCAACGCAAATGAAAAGATCAGAACAAGTACAGTCGCCAACAAAAAGAAAATGGGGACAAGATAGGAAGGAATCGCACTTGGAGTTCTTCTCTCCCGGTAGTGGACAGTGTAACGTGTCCGGAAGCTGCCACGCCCGGGGCCTAGGCCACGCCCGCGCTGAGGCTCAGATCAGCCGCCCCCTGTGCGCAACACGCCCGGGATATACCATACAGTATGGGAAAATCATGCGGAACACGTACCTGCACCAAGATATGGATCATTAGTTGCCCGTACAGGATAAGGGCTCGCACACATGGGACGGACTATGGCCGAGAACTAGGGTCAGGAATGTCAACCCGTGACAACAGGGTAGAGTTTAACCACCGTACGCTTTGTAATGGGCTGTCGTATTTTTGGGCTAAGGTCCGATTAAATCAAATTTATTTGGCCGAATTGGATTTAAATCACCATATGTCAAAATTTATTTACAATCACTCCTCAAATAGTTCAAGAAAACATTCATAGTTTGGGGCTAAAACCATTCATAGTTTGTGGGGTGGTCTTTCCTCTGCAACATCAGCTTCTGGAAAATCCACTAACGAGGGAGGCTTTTTTGTTATGCTACTAATACTTGTTTTTCTATTCTGCCCGCGCCTCCTTTTCGTGTAAAGTAGTTACTGCCTGATAGAATTTCAATTCAAAGGAAAGATTCGATGGAAAGATTCCTCTACCAATGCAATTTTACTTTTCATAATTGTTTGTTCTCTCCTCATTTTTCACAATCCCCTACAGTCCTATCCAATGAAAAAAAAGCAAAAACTTTTTCGACAATGTTTTGCGTGTAATCATCGAAGAAATACCAGTGGTCGCCCACGCTCTTCCAATCTTCAACACTCTTTCATTTTCAGGTTGTTGATCTCGAACACCCAACTCTTCCGCCGTCAAAGTGTATTTTTTTTATTTTTTCGCACGAACTGAAAGTGATTTTTTCCAACGAAATTAACATCGGCTCCCTGGTGGCTGCACCATTTATCTGCAAAAGACTGACCTTAAAAATTTCAAAGGTTAGTAACTCAATCTGAAACGAGTAAACTTTAATTTAGGCATAAAAGTAGTTTGATGGAAATTTTTGTGGGAACATTTTGTAAAGACAAAATAGATTAATTTCATTAGAAAATTTTTGATCGAATTTTTTATACACGAAGTAGTGTATTTTAAGTTGCACGGTTCATAAGAATATGATTTTTAGTGTTTTTGTAGTTAAATTTGTTAGCTTGATAATATATTTGTAGATGGTGAGGCAAAATATTAATTGTGTTGCCTTAATTAGGTAGGATGGAAATGGACGAAAGCAATCGGAAATTGCTAATCACTTGTTTGTACCAAGCGAGCTTCATATAAAACTCCAATATATTTCACTATCCGGAAAAACTATGTGACTTTCTTGTCCAATGATGATGTGGTGAACATGTGGAGAATACATATAATGTTAAAGGTACTATTTGTGGACATGAGTGTACGGTTCATGAGCGAGCAACTTAAAATACACTGTATTATATCTATTAAAATACACTGTATTTGAGTGAGTGAACTTACATCTATTGTATTATATGTAAATTTTTAACCGGAAAAACCTCTTGTTTAGGAGTGTGTTTTGTAAATATTCATAAATCAGATTTTGTTATATAATAATACGCTTTTATGGTTAATTTTAGTCTTACATCTATTGCTAATCACTTGTTCATACCAAGTGAGCTTCATATAAAACTCCAATATATTTCACTATCCGGAAAAACTATGTGACTTTCTTGTCCAATGATGATGTGGTGAACATGTGGAGAATACATATAATGTTAAAGGTACTATTTGTGGACATGAGTGTACGGTTCATGAGCGAGCAACTTAAAATACATTGTATTATATCTATTAAAATACACTGTATCTGAGTGAGTGAACTTACATCTATTGTATTATATGTAAATTTTTAACCGGAAAAACCTCTTGTTTAGGAGTGTGTTTTGTAAATATTCATAAATCAGATTTTGTTATATAATAATACGCTTTTATGGTTAATTTTAGCCTTAACACTGTATTGTAGGGCTTAAAGTAGGAGGTGACTACCTCATGATGCAGTGTGGCGGTAGCATTTCCAGTATGAGCCAACTGAGGGTGTTACAAGTTGGTATCAAAGCATAGGTTTGGTAGATTTTTGGCTCTTGGGATTAAAAAAATGTTTTTAAAATAATAATGATATTGAATTGGTTTGGCGAGGTTTTGGTTTTGTGGGTGCATTCATTTTAATGTGGTTTATGCTTTAATGTTATACCTGGTTTAATTGTGTTGCTGAGTTGATATTGAATTAGGGAAGTCGGGGGCAGTATGTCAAATTCTCAAGGTGATGGTTTACGTAGGGCTATTCGAGGCCCATAGCTAGATCCTTCATGTGATGAGTCATAATATTTTGTGCTAGAGTATGTACGAATAGAGGCAACTAGTCCAGATTTCTTCCCACAGCCATAAACTGCGATGATGCCTCAACAGAGGAGTTTTATTGATGGTGTGATACGGCATAACCTACCAACATATTCTGGTTTTGTAGAGCCTGGAGTTCTTGAGTTCTGGGTTGAGAAGATGGAAAAGATATTTTGTGTTGTTCAGGTTCCACCAGATCAACGAGCCAATATCGGGGCTTATTTCTTGGAAAGTCGAGCAAATCGATGGTGGTTAGGTGAGGAAGCTGCGGGAGTGGACCAAGTGGATATGACTTGGGATGAGTTCAAAGAAAAATTAAAAACTAGGTTTACACCGTCACATGTTCGAAAAGCAAAGAAGCAAGAGCTGTTGTACTTGAAACAAGGTTCGATGTCAGTCGAGGACAATTTTGTAAAGTTCAATGGGCTGGAGATGTATGTTCCTGACTACTTTTCCTGTGAGCGAGATAGAGTTGATCATTTTTTAGATGGGTTGCAGCAGAGGATTCAAGAAGCTTTAGCTGTGTTAGATATCAGTTCGTTGTATAAGGCTTACGAGCGTGTTGCTCGATTCTATCAGAAGCAGGAAGTCAGGCAGAATAACAATGAAAAGGAAATACGGTATCAACATCAGTTTCGAGAAAAAGGAAAAGCTAAGGTGAAGGATGAACCAAAGGATAAAAATAAATGGTGGCAAATATTTAGGTATGGGCCATCGCATAAGGGGATTTCGATTAAAGAACCGATTCAAGAGAGGTTTCAACAATTCGGAGTTGTTTGTCGGCGTTGTGGAGCAAGTCATTCAGGTACCCATTTTGATAAAGTTCGATTTACATGTTTTATGTGTGGTGGAGTAATAAGAACCCCATATAAGAGAGTACCATTAAGCTCCCCATGGTTAAGTTGTCATTTCATGAATCGTTAGACAATGGATAATTATATCCAAGTATGTCAACTTGGGCATAAGCTCCAGCTTTATTTGTGAAAAAGAAAGATGGAAGCTTGAGGTTGTGTATTGACTACCGTGGGCTGAATAAAGTAATGGTAAAGAACAAATATCCTCTTCCGAGGATTGATGATCTATTTGATCAACTGAGAGGTGCAAGTATATTCTCCAATATTGACTTGAGGTCTGGATATTATCAACTAAGGGTTTTAGAGCATGATATTCCTAAGACAGCTTTTTGCACTAGATACGGTCATTATGAATTTATGGTTATGTCCTTTGGCTTGACCAACGTCCCGGCTGCGTTTATAGAATTAATGAATCGAATTTTTCAACCATACCTCGATCAGTTTGTGGTGATATTTATCGATGATATCTTGGTATATTCTCCAGATAAAAAGACACATGCAAAATATTTGCGTGTGATACTAAATACACTACGTGCGAGGAAGTTATATGGCAAGTTATCCAAATGTGAGTTTTGGTTGAAAAAGGTTGCTTTCTTGGGGCATGTAGTTTCTGGTAACGGTATCTCAGTAGATCCTTCTAAAGTTACAGCAATCTCGGATTGGCCAAGACCTACCAATCAATCATAAGTAAGAAGCTTTTTGGGTTTGGCAGGATATTACCGAAGATTCGTTCTTGATTTTTCAAAGGTTGCGAAGCCATTAACTAATTTGCTGAAGAAGTATACAATGATTGATTGGGATCGTGAGTGTGAGTCCTCTTTCCTAGAATTGAAACATCGATTAACTTCAGCACCAGTCTTGGCTTTACCAGTAGAAGGTGAGGATTTTGAAGTTTATAGTGATGCTTCGAAAAGGGGATTGGATGCGTCTTAATGCAGAATCAAAGAGTTATTGCTTATGCATCACGACAACTAAAACCTCATGAAAAGAATTGTCCTACACATGACTTGGAGATGGCAACAATTGTGTTTGCTTTGAAGATTTGGAGGCACTATCTTTATGGTGCCCATTGTAGAATGTTTACTGACCACCAAAGTGAAATATATCTTCACCCAAAGAGAATTAAATTTAAGACAAAGAAGATGTTAGAATTGGTGAAGGATTATGATCTCGAAATTGTATATTATGAAAGCAAAGAAAATGTTATAGCGATGCCTTGAGTCGAAAACCAAGGCATAAGTTGGGTTCTATGTCAGTTGCCGATGAACTGTGTCAAGATTTAGCACGGATGGAAATTGAAGTACTTGGACGGGGCATGACGCGGGGATATTTGCAAATGATGCAAGTTGAGCCTGAAATTTATGATCATATTAGAGCGGCTCAAATGGAGGATAATAAGATGGTCGAGTTGGCTATAAAAGTTTAGTGCGGTCAGACTCAAAACTTTAATATTACTTCAGATGAGAGTCTTCGATTCCATGGGAGGTGGTGTATCCCAAGGGACCGAAGCGATTTGAAGGAGAAAATTATGAGTGGGGCTTATAATACACCATATTCAGTACATCCATGAGGGATTAAAATGTATCAAGACTTACATCAACATTTTTGGTGGAAGGGCATGAAGAAGGATGTAGCCAAATTTGTTGCACAATGTTTAAACTGCCAAAATGTGAAAGCAGAACATCATAGACCAATGGGGTTGCTACAACCTTTAGAAGTTCTGCTCTGGAAATGAGATTCTATTGCAATGGATTTTGTGACAGGACTTCCAAGGGCGAAGTCGGGAACAGATGCAATTTGGGTAATTATAGATAGATTGACTAAGTCAGCGGTGTTCATCCCAGTACGTATGACTTGGAGCATGCAGAAGTTGGCTAAATTATATATTCATCATGTGGTTAAATGACACGGTATTCCTGAGGTAATCATATCGGATCGTGATCCACGTTTTCAATCTCGATTTTGACAAAAATTGCAAGAAGCCTTTGGTACTCAGTTGCATATGAGTACTGTATTTCATCCAATGACTGGTGGTCAATCAGAGCGAACTATCCGTATTCTGGAAGATATGCTAAGAGCTTGTGCAATAGAATTTTAAGGAATTTGGGAGGACCACTTGGATTTAGTGGAATTCTCATATAATAATAGTTATTAAACAAGTATTGGAATGGCTCCTTTTGAAGCTCTTTATGGACGAAGATGCAGGACTCCTTTAAGTTGGGATGACATGAGTGATCGACTGATATTAGGTCCAAAAATGATCGAAGAATAAAAAAAATAAGATTCGAGTTATCAGGGAGAAAATGAAGATAGCTCAAGATCGCCAAAAAAGTTATGCGGATAAAGCCCGACGTGAAGGTCAATTTCAAAGTGGAGATTTAGTCCTGGTAAAAGTATCTCCAATGAAAGGTATTAGAAGGTTTGGAATTAAAGGAAAATTGAGTCCGTGTTATGTTGGACCCTATGAAATCCTCGATCGAGTTGGGGATTTGGCTTATCGGTTAGCGCTTCCTAATTCCATGGAACGAATTCATAATATGTTCCATGTATCACAGCTTCGTAGGTATGTCGTAGATCCTTCTCATATTTTATCTCCGGATGAGTTAGAGCTAAATGAGGATCTTTCGTATGAGGAAATGCCTCTTTGGATCATGGACACAAAGGTTCGAACTATGAGGAACCGAGATATTCGTATGGAGAAGGTAATGTGGTCCCGGCATGGAGTGGAAGAGGCTACGTGGAAAGTAGAACAAGAGATGTTCAAAGCATACCTACGTTTGTTTAATTAAGTAGTGTTGTTTGCGTTTGAGTTTAGATTTCGGGGACGAAATAGAATTATAATATAATATAATATATAATAATAATAATATAATTATATATATATAAATGATAATCAAACAAACCAAACCCACCTTAGAAGGAAGAAGGAAGAAGCAGACGTCCGTATGAGGAAGAAGAAAAGAAAGAAAAAAAGAAGAAAAAAAAAAATTTAGCCGACCGATTTTGATTCCGACTTCGGTATTGTATTCCTTGTTATACGTAGATGGATTTTAATATGAATTTAGATATTGAAGATATTAAATTAGAAATTCTTCAAAAATTCATAACTGGTTATTTGGCTATTTAATCGACGAATTTCTTTTGCTAATAGCCTATCCGTAGTTGTAGTGTTATATCATGAGAATTTCGCATCGATCCAAATCGGATTGAAAACGGTAGTGTACTGCACCTGCCTGTTTATTCATATCTTTAATTATTTTTATTTAATAATCGGGCGATATAAATATTATGAGGTATAAAAGTTTTATAGCTAGAATATCATAGTCTATTAAATATAAAAGTTTGAAACCCAACGAGCTAATTATAGAAATTAGGTATGCATATTACATGCGATTCTGATTAATATGTTAATGTGATATTATGTGAATCATTTTGTCAGTGCATGTATATATTTATATATATATGTGTGCGTATGCATGTGGGAGACTTCACGGTTTATAATATTTTATATACGTATTTGATCGCGTTGGTGAATTTATGAAAAAGAGGATAAGTGAACGGTCTCACCAGCCCTTTTCGGTAAATTCACTTTTTGTGTACGTTGCACACATATTGCACGGTTTATCGGATATGTTTTATGGATCTATCGTCTAGTCGTTGTGTGCGGTAGTGCTAGGCGAGGGCATCATCTGGGGTTAGGATATTCAACCCCGATGTACCGTAACAGTTTGGCGATAGTGGACGATAGTAGTTGGACAACTGGGTGACTTAGTCGCACGGTCATTCAGGGATTAGACCCATTGTAGTTGAGATGTATTTGGTCTAATCATTCGTGTTCGGTGTTGTTCCACTCATTGGACTTATAACTGGTGATGTCTACCGGTAGTTTAGGATCATTTGCCAAACTCCAAACGTGATCCCGTTAGGGCGCGCGAGGAAGAGTAGAGTTTCCGGGTTTCCCTTGGGTGATTCCAGGTTGCACAGATTCTACTATATTACACGGGATAGGGCTAGTCAGTGGGGGTCCTATCTTCGCTATCACAGACTATTGGGCGTCTTGTGGTTAATGACGACAACATTCGGCTATCCATGTATTGATTGTGGGAGTCGTATGGTGGGTATATGGAAGTGACCGGATGACCGTTATATTATTATGGGTTTATCAGGTCCTTCCTTGAGCCGAGGATTTTCCGGCCATTTATTGATGATGGTCTAGTGAGCTTGTTATTACTGGGCCGAGGTTATTCCAGCTGCTCACTTAGACAGATGTAGTGAGCCTATTATTATGGAGCCGAGGTTATTCCGGCTGCTCACTTCGGCGGATGTATATATATGTAGATGTGCATTGTTGTCAAGTTTGATATCTTTGTTACATCATTTCACTATTGGAATGACATGACACGTATTTCATGATTGATGAGAATTAGACTTTATTTTTAAAAGGTATGAAATGACATATTTCACGTTAGTTCTTAAAATGGATTTAATTCTAGACTGCTTTTAAGAAAAATATTTGTTTCAGGTATGCATGGCACATCCGAGACAGGGGACGTCTCGGGATATAGAAAGACGGGCTGAGTGAGTGAACTTACATCTATTGTATTATATGTAAATTTTTAACCGGAAAAACCTCTTGTTTAGGAGTGTGTTTTGTAAATATTAACAAATCAGATTTTGTTATATAATAATACGCTTTTATGGTTAATTTTAGCCTTAACATTGTATTGTAGGGCCCGAAGTAGGAGGTGACGACTTCATGATGCAGTGTAGCGGTAGCATTTCCAGTATGAGCCAACTGGGGGTGTTTCAAGGAGTATGATATATGATGATATGGATTCCTTGTTGAAATTAAGAAATATTTTACCAAAAGCGATTAGGCGGAAAGTGAGTATTCTTCTTAAGAGTCTCATTACCATAAAGTACAACGACAAATGAAACATAAGAGAGTACATCCTGAACATGTCTAATATTCCTACTAAATTGAGGGCACTTAAATTAGACTTTTCGGAGGACATGTTTGTCCTATTGGTCTTGCTCTTGAAATTAATTTAATTTCAGTTCATAGACCTGGGGGTGGATTTTGGTGTAACAACACATATTGGTGTGTCTATGCAAGATTATTTTATTGTCGAAATCAATTGATGTTGAAAGATACATTTATATGGGCGACGAAAAGAAAGTTCAAGTTGAAATCATTGATAATTTTAGATTATTACTGAGTACTGGTTACTAATTGAATTTGGATGAGACATTTTTTTATGGTACCATATTTAGTCGAAATTTAATTTTGATCTCTATTTTGAACAAATTCAGTTATTATTGTTCATTCGGACATAGAGTTTTGTCTCTTCCAGAATTCAAAATCGATTGGAACTAGTACATCATTTGATAATAATAATCATTAGTTACTTAGTAGTATGACTTCATATGATGAATTAGTTATTGAACATATTTGTATAACTTCCATGATTTTGAATCTTCTTAATTACTAAAGGGTTTCTACTTAAGTTCTATAGAGAGCATGTTGCTCATTTGAGAGTGAAACTCTATTTTAATATTTTGATTTAGTGGGAGCTGATTAGTAATGTTCAAATACAGTCAAAGTTACTTTATTTTATATTATATTCAATATTCAGTGTTCATTTTTAATTCAGTATTCATTTGATCAGAATTAAAGTTAAGGTAGATCAGTTGGAAATAGACACATTATGATCACATTACATGAAATTTTCATATTGTGCATCCGCACTTGATCGAATCTTAGGTTATATTAGTGTTGTGACCACTGATCAGTCCTATTGCGATAAATGCAGTGGCGACCGCTTTGATCCGCATTGATGTGACTTATAGATAAGATTGGTAATATACATTAAAGAATCTGATAGCAAAATTTCATAAGCTCATAAGGTTATTCAGTATACATTTACCCAACTGGAAAATTGTTGGATTATAAATCCAATTGTTTGTTAAATGTAACTATTTGGGCTATCAGTCAAGTTAAACCTATATTAAGTGATATATTGATTTATTGGACTTAAATTTATTTAGTAAATGCAGGCCTCCAATGTACAGAAACTTGGTACCTTATTAATTGAATGATGAGGTCAATTAATAATAAGATATATAAATAGGGTTATGATCCCAAGTTTAGACACAACATCCATTACTTCTCATATCTCATCGTGAAAGTAACGACAGAAACCCTAACGATTTTCTCAGGAGGGGTTGAGCCATAGGCTTGAAGAACACAAAACCCTCCGTTAATTTGTAGATCCGAATCCGCATGTGCTAATGGAATAAGGTTAGATCTAATTTGCTTTATTTTTATCTCAATTATTACAACACAGTAGATCCCGAGCTTATGGTTAAATTCGTGATAAGTTCCATGATAAGAGAGATTTAAACCAACTTTTCCAACTTATCTCACATTAATAAGTTCACTCCCCACACCACCAGACCATACGGTGTAGGTAGCAGCAAATGACTAAATTATCTAAATCGCTTTTGTTTAATTAATGGTTTAGAATTAATTCAATTTATGCTTATTTAATATATACTTCAGCATAGCATGTTCCAATTTTTTTTAAAACATGAATTGGTTTTTAGGATTTGTATTAGTGATTTTTTAAAATATTCTAAAACGTGATATTGTAGTATCGAAATTATCAGTTTTAATTATTTGAAATGTCAAATCAAATTTAAATTTTTCATAATTTAATTTATAGTTTTTTATTTCGATTTGAGTTCTACCGATTATATATGACAATGTTAATTTATGTTTATTTCTTTTTAATTATTTTATTTTTAATTTTAATTAATAAAAATTGAAATTTTAATATGATTTTATTTATAAATATATATTTTTTAATAAAAATTCATATAAATAATAATAACAATTAAATAGATCGTTACAAGATAAAAATTAATTACGCTGAATATATATATATAATATAATAAATCCGATCAAAAATAATAATATAACAAAAAATATAAATTTAAAAAAATTAGTATTGTTTTAATAAAATAAAAATAATAATAATAATAAATATATTTTTTGAAAACTAATGTACTTTTAATATTTTTATTAAATGTTTGAATTTCTTTTTTTTTTTTATATATATATACATACATGCAAGTATACTGCACCTATTTGAAATTATATAAATCAATAAAAAAATATTTAATCCAAAAATTTATAAATTCTAATGAAATCCAGAAAAATTAATAAATAATCCAATCAAATCTATCAAAATCCATGTAAACTAATAAACAAAATCAATTAAACACAGTATAAATTCTATAGAATTTATAAATCTACTCCGTCTACTAATTTTATAAAAATAAAAAAATACACTCTCCTAAATCTAATAAAACATTAAACAATATATTCCTAATTTCATCACCAACAAACAAATACACCAAGAAATACAAAAAAGACATGAATTTGAATTGAGAAAGCAAACCAAACCGAATAACAGACCTCGGAAGAGGCTGAATATAAAAGGCATAACTCAAAGCTCTAGATTCGCCGGACAGACAAAACAAGGGAAAATTGATCGGAAGCGGCGCGCGACGTGAATGAATTGAGTGAACAGGTGAGGTAACGGCCCGGAAATGAATGAATCGATGCGGTGCGGACCTAAGCATTGCTGTAAAAAGTAGGGCCTAAGCCTAACTTGTACGGCGTGCTGCGTCGTTTGTACCTCACCTCCTCCGACTAACTTGTACATCTGCCGCACACGTGTCCCATGCCATCTATCTCCAAATACAAATACAAATGCAAATACAATACAAAACCAACCACTCCTTGTGATTTCGGTCGACTTGGCAGAATCAATGAGCCAGCTGATATCGTTGCTTATGACGGCCACCAAGCTGGCCGGGGTTCTTGCCTCCGTCACCGTTGCTGCCAACGCTTTCTCTTACTCGCGCTATAAGCGGAAGAATATGTCGCCCTTTAGATCCCCCCTCGACGAGTCTGCCGATGTTCTTGCTCAATTCAACATCAACCCTACTTCCGGTACCGATTTTACTTGTTGTTTCTCCTTGAGTTCGCCCCTGCCCCTGCCCTGCCTTGCTATGCCCGCCCCTTTCGATCCCTTTTTATTTAATAATATCAAAATATTAATGTTCAAATTTGTCTAACTCTATTTAAATTTGTATTTTGAAAATATTTTCATATTGTGTTTTTATTTTAATATAAGATATTTTTATTTGTAAAAAAAACTCAAAAAAATTTAAAATAATTAAAAATTATTAGTATTTTATATTATTTCTATATACCATAAAATAATTAAATAAGAAATTCATTTTTTTTTTCCGTCAAAACTGAGTAACATTCATGGTGGTGTCGGTATTTGAAATTTCATTTGGTAAAGACAAGATAAAAGATTAGTTTATCATAGTTGAATATCTTATAGTAGACGTGGACGGACAATCTTTGATGTCTTAAACGAGTTGTGAAAATGATCTTTTATGAGTTGCCTTGCCTTGCCTTCCTTCTGATTCATGTGATATAATCCATCTTTCAATGCTTTGTGCAGAGGAGGAAGAAAGCTTCTTTTTTGGGTTAGCAACAGCACCAGCACATGTTGAGGATAGGCTCAATGATGCTTGGCTTCAGTTTGCAGAAGAACAGCCCTGTGACCAACCCGATTCTCAAAAAGGTGAAGAAACAGCTAATGCTGTAATGGCCTCCGCATCTGGAGATGGTGGTTCTCAGAAGGCTGCATTGACAGGCAGAGAAACTAGTAAGAGCATGAAGAGAAAGAAGCAACTCAGGATAGCCATTGAAGCCAAAATCCGAGGATTTGAGAAATATGAGGAGATTGAAGAACAACATGACTTGGGTAAAGAATGCCATCATACTGTTGCCTCCTGGCATAATGTTCCACACCCGTAAGAGCTGTATGCATTTCTAGAGCTACACTTTAAGATGTTTATAGCTAGTGATATTTATCTTGGATAGAATGTAAGATTTTGCTTTTATCAAGCTGTTAGATGTCTTATTCTTAAACTTGTAGTTTTTCTTATCTGGATTGCATATAATCTATTATTGAGCACTCTTAATACATACATTTTCAGCGAGGAGAGGTTGAGATTTTGGTCAGATCCTGATACGGAACTTCAATTGGCTAAAGATACAGGAGTTCAGGTCTTTCGGATGGGAATAGACTGGACAAGAGTCATGCCTGAAGAACCTTTGAATGAACCTAGAGAAACTGTAAGTATTAGTAGTTTAATCTTAGCCACGTTCTAATCCCAAACTGCATGAACATGTAGAATGCCATGCTATCCATGTAATGAGATTCTGGCTGATGATCGGACTTCAACTTGGAAATTGTGTCATGTTATTGTGCTTGTGTTTTCAAGAAACAGACCTTGTGTATGCTTGAAAAATCAAAGTTTCATTATGATCCATATCATGTGTGTTCTTCTTTACTACAGTGAACAAAAGGTATCTCTCTTCTTCAGATCAATTTTGCTGCATTGGAACGATATAGATGGATCATCCAAAAAGTTCGATCATATGGAATGAAAGTAATGTTGACGCTGTTCCATCACTCTTTGCCACCATGGGCGGCAGAGTATGGAGGGTGGAAGCTGGAGAAAACTGTCGATTATTTTATGGAATTTACAAGGTTCAACTCTGTTCTTTTTGGTCTTGGTCAATTCATTACCTATTTTCCACACTTTTAATTACATTGGAATTTTAATTGCCTTCAAATAATAAGACATTTAAATTATACATTGAGGCACAGAATCATGCTCTCTTTTCAAGCTTCAGGAGCTAGATTGATATCTTATCTAAGAAAACTGTGGATTTTTAGATGCAAATGTGGTTCTTTCCAAATTCTGTAATCTAACTGCTACGCAAGAAAGAACTTCAAGTGAGTCAGCTCCTAAATCTTGAACTCATATCTGTCCTTATATTTTGCAGAGTGGTTGTTGACTGTGTGTCGGATTTGGTGGAGTACTGGGTAACTTTTAATGAGCCCCATGTTTTTGCCATGCTCACATACTGTGCTGGTGCTTGGCCTGGTGGTAATCCTGACATGCTTGAAGTTGCCACTTCGGCCCTTCCAACTGGTGTCTTTAATCAGGCCTTGCATTGGATGGCTAAAGCACACTCAAAGGCTTACAACTATATTCATGAGAAAAGGTTGCATTTATTGTAAATTTCTCTATATTATACCCGCTGCTTGATTGGAGATTTTTTTTTTTTTTTAATTAAAAAAATCTAACCATGTGTGTGATCTTAATAATCCAAGTAGTAAAACATATATTCCAAACTTATCAATGATAAGGACAAATTAGTATTTATTCTTGATTAATGAGCCTGTGTATGATAGTTGTTAGTTTAATGAGTATTTTTGGTTTTGATGCAGTGCAACCCCAAGTGCAATTGTTGGAGTAGCACACCATGTCTCCTTTACGCGACCATATGGGCTATTTGACATTGCT
This sequence comes from Andrographis paniculata, assembly GCF_009805555.1. NCBI lineage: Eukaryota > Viridiplantae > Streptophyta > Magnoliopsida > Lamiales > Acanthaceae > Andrographis > Andrographis paniculata. The sequence continues at coordinate 811,831 of NW_026137621.1, read as the reverse complement.
GCTGTCTCTGTAGCTAATTCCTTAACACTGTTTCCGTTTATGGATAGCATTTCTGACAAAATGGACTATATAGGGATAAATTATTATGGACAGGTTCTGGTCTATGTAGTTTACTAGAACAAATGGCTTTGTACTTGTATCTTGTGATAAGTTTCTCCTATTGATTAAGTAAGTATTCATCTCCTGTTGTTTCTTGGTCAGGAAGTAATTTCTGGTGCTGGATTGAAGCTTGTAGAAACTGATGAATATAGCGAATCTGGGCGTGGGGTTTATCCTGATGGCTTATTCCGTGTACTAATACATTTTCATGAAAGATACAAGCATCTGGGCGTACCATTTGTCGTTACTGAAAATGGTGTATCTGATGAGACAGATTTGATCAGGCGACCGTATATGCTGGAGCATCTTTTGGCAACTTACGCAGCAATGATCATGGTTTTGAGTTCAGATTTTGCGATCTGTATGGATATTTCTGATAATAAGTCTTTGTTGAAGTGCTAACGAGCAGCTTAATCTGTGTTAATGTTTGCAGGGTGTGCCCATCCTAGGCTACCTGTTTTGGACCATATCTGATAATTGGGAATGGGCTGATGGGTATGGTCCCAAGTTTGGTTTGGTAGCAGTCGATCGTTTCAATAATCTTGCAAGGATTCCACGCAAGTCATACCATTTGTTTTCCAAGGTGTGGCGGGTGGGTGATTTATAAGAAGTGATGGTGGTAAGGGGTTCTGAACTGACTGAGATCCTGGATGATTGCAGGTTGTGAAGTCTGGTAAAATAACTCGCATGGACAGAGCTCGGGTGTGGAATGACCTCCAGTCGGCTGCTGGAGAGGGGAAAACAAGACCATTTTACCGGGCAGTTAACAAGCATGGTCTGATGTATGCTGGTAAATACACTCTTAGCTCCGACTTTCAGTTCATGCTGATGTTGCTTGCTTCTCTGGTAAAAATCTAGACTAGTAGCGTTAGTGTGTCTCCAAATATCAACAAACATTTCATTTCATTTCATTTCATTCCTTAGGATTTGAGCAATCAATTGGTTGACTTTGTTCTATCTTGTCCTTATTTCCATAGGAGGCCTGGACAAACCAATAACGAGGCCCTACATTCGTCGGGACTGGAGGTTTGGACATTATGAGATGGAAGGTTTGCAGGACCCATTGAGCTGCCTCTCAAGAACTATTCTCCATCATCTCTTCTTCCTCTTCCCGGGTAAGAAAGAAAATGTATTGGAAACAGAGTCAGGGTTGGAGGAATTAGCATACGAGTGAGCCAACGAACGTGTTTGTGCATGCAAGCAATATCATTGCCATCAGTATTGTTTTCGTTGCATGACTTGGCCTGTGATTGTGAACAGGTAATGATATTTTGTATGATTTTATTATCTTTTGGCATGTGTATATATTATTTTACTGAAGTTACTGTTCAGTGTTCACAGTTCTAGGAGGTATTGTACAATTATAATATCATCAAGTTAGCACTAGAATCACAATTGAAGAATGAAGACTACTGATTTAAAAGAAGGTAGGACAAATAAATTATAATGTCAAGTACCATAGGGTCCAAAGAATAGTAGTATTGGTTGTCTGTTTTGATTATGTTTAGTGTGCAGGGATATTTCTGAACAAAATACATTAAAATAAAATTTGGAATAACTAGAATAGACTACAATCTTATTGATCTGTTTCACTAGGTTACTTTTTGTTCCAAACTTTAATTTGCTGGGGATAATTTGTTGGTATTCCTGGTTAGCTCATCATCTGAAACTCTTTATTTATTTATTTATCCTTAGAACTAACTGCTTCTAGAGTGTGCACATAAGTTATAACTTCTGCTACATTCTTCAAATCCTTGATGTCAATGTACTTGTATATTGTTAATCTAGTGTGATTGCTGATTACTCGACTACTAAATTAAAGGTAGACTGTTCTCTTGTTCAATCATTTAGAGACTTTGGGATATCAAACCGATGGAGTTTACTTTATTAACCTTGTGCAAATACTAATTGTCTTCTCATTCAATAATGTTTACTTTATTAACCTTCTGCTGCTTTTAAATGTTACCATATATAATTTTCAAAAGTTAAACTCTGTAGATCCACCAAATCTCGCGTCTGATATAGATCCAACGCATTCTTCTCGTCTATCGTAGCTTGACGCCAACCAGGGTGAGAAAGAGCTTCATAAACGGATTTGGGGAGGATAATAGAATCAAGTGATGTGACAAAAGTAAAGGTAGGAGGAGACAACTGATCATAGGAAATAAAATTAGAGATAGGATAGGTTCAAGAGCGAGTACCTTTACGAAGAGCAATCGGTAGGTTATCTAGTTTTGTAGAATCTGGCGACGAAGATGATGCTAGCATCAGGGAAGAGTCAGAGGCTGGAGCTGGATTTGTGTGGATCTTAGGAAGGTGAATTTTGTCGCGTCGAGAGTAGACATGGTGAATTGGTAGCCGTGTGGCTGGTGGAGGATTGGGTGTGGTTGTCTTGATGGTGTACATAAGGATGTCGGGAGACTCCCCCTGTTCTTGAACGTCAGGGGATGGTATTAAAGGAGTGTCCTCATGGAACATGACATCGACAAACACAATATATTTCCCAAGGCTCGAACAAAACACTTGTATCCCTTTTGGACGTAAGAGTAACCCAAGAAGATACATTTTAATGATTTTGGGTCAAGTTTAGTGACATGTGGATGTGTATCTCGAACAAAGCATGTACAACCAAATATTTTTGGAGGCAATGGATAAACATGCTTATCAGGAAAGAGAATATGAAAAGGTGACTGACCATTAAGAACAGAGGACGACATCCGATTAATGAGGAAGCAAGCGGTGGAGACAACATCAGCCCAAAAATATTTAGGGACACTCATATGAAATAGAAGAGCTCGGGCTGTTTCAAGTAAGTGCTTATTTTTTCTTTCGGCAACACCATTCTGGGCTGGAGTGTCAACACACGAAGTATGGTGTATATTACCTTTTCGTTTCATAAAGGATTTGAATGAATCAGACAAATATTCCTTAGCATTGTCACTTTGTAGGATTTTAACTGGGAAACCAAAGTGGGTGTGAATTTCAGCACAAAAACTTTAAAAATGTGAAAACAGCTCTGATCGATGACGCATGAAGAAAATCCAAGTCTTCGAGAGTAATCATCAACAAATGTAACAAAATATTTAAACCCTTGTTTAGAAGGCACATGACATGGACCCCAAACATCCGAATGAACACGATCGAATAGGGCTTGGACACGATTGTTCTCCCTATGACTTAAACTGACATGATGATGTTTAGCAAACTGACATGATTCACAACTGAACGGATATAAATTTCTAAACCTGGGGCACATTTCTTTTATTTTCTGAAGGGAATGGTGACCTAACCGACAATGAGTTTCAAATGAGGTTCCAGTACATATACAGGTGATGGACTTTTGGTTTGACGTGTCAAGAGTATACAATCCCCCTGATCATATCCCTTGCCAATCATCTTCTTCGTCTCCAAATCTTGGAAAACACAATAACCAGGAAATAATGTCACGCTACAGTTTAAGGCACGGGTGATCTTACTAACATAGATTAAATTAAAGAAAAAATGAGGTAGGTTCAAGACAGTGGATAACAAAATAGTTGGTGTAATATCCACACTTCCTGACTCGACAACTTGGGTAGTGGATCCATCTCCGAGGGTAACTAGGGATTGAGAACAATGTGATTGATAAGACAAGAAAAGATTAGGATTAACTGTCATGTGATCCGTGGCTCATAAATCAATGACCTAAGAGCCGGAGGATGTGACGAGACATGTGCTAGAGTTACCTTGGTTAGCCATAGTTGGGATAGCAGTAGATGAATGCGTTTGGTTCTCTTGAGACATCTATAACTTGGAGTTCTGACATTCCAAAGATGCTACATGGGCGAATTGATCTTACTGCATAGTGAATTGCAACTTTCTACAGTATTTCTTAACATGCCCTAGGTTCTTGCAATAGTGACATATGATGTCTGGGCCACTCTTATATGTTCCTTAGCGATTTTCACCTTTGGATGGCTTGTACTCTTTCCTGCTCACCAAGGCTCCATTGGAAGAGACTGGATGAGAGTCGGTTCGGAGGACTCTAGAGAATATATCTTGTAGAGAGGTGATGTCGGAGCTCCCCAGTATTTTAGATTTTACTAGTTCATACTCGCCTCGCAAACTAGCTAAGAAACTCATGATGGTCATTTGTTCACGTTGCTTTTGTTGTTCTCTAACATCGGCATAAAAAGGCATGAGTTCATTTAACTCTTCATATGTCTTTTTGAAGTCCATAAAATTATTCACAAGGGATTTATCTGTCATTTCAGCGTGATAAAAAGCCTTGCACACATCATATATCTGGGTAACATTCCCTTTACCCAAGTATAATAACTCCAAATATTGAATAAGTCTTTGACACTATTGCAGTGACTCACCAAACCGTAAACCTCGACAGCCAATGAATTTCTGATATGGAGAAATAACCTTGCATCATCTCGAAGCCATGCCCTCCTCTCTTTTTCGTCCGTAGGTGGGTCCTCTTCAAAGTGATCATCCTTCTCAATGCTTAGTAAGTATAACTTCACAATTTTTCCCCACTCCAAGTAATTCAATCCATTAAGTTTATACTTGTAATTTTGGATGTAAGTGGAGCAACTTCATATACAACAATAGCCTTGTCCTTACTCATTATTGAATAATGGAAGAACAATTTGGAATTCCAAATATTGGCAGCAACAATATGCAATTATTGCTTGTCTAGAACACACGCTGGAAGTCCACTGAAAAATTCTGGATTCCCCAACCAAATCTGGAAGCAATAGTTTGGAATAAAAATGGCACCCACCGGAGCACTAGATACCACCCACTGGAGCACCCAGCACCACCACACACACCTGTGCGTGAATCTAGTCTGAAACAGATACTGAACGCGTGATTCACACGCTTGCTAGAGCCTCGCCGGAATCTTGCCGGACCGCCGCCGTCGAGGTCGCCCGTCACCGCCAAACCTCCACTCGCCGGAGATGAGATGAATATTGGCCAGAGTCTAGGAGCATACAGTTCTCTGCCCTAAGTGCTCGATCGAAATCTGATGATCTTTCACCCTCTCATTCATAACTAGGAACTTAATGTCAATATGTATTGACCTGGACGAGCTCCTATTGTTATTGGAGTACTCAATGGTTGAATTGTTGTCACAAAAAATCTTGACGGGTTTTTCGACCATCGGAATGATTTGCAGCCCAGTGACAAAGTTCTTTAGCAAAATCTCTTGCTGTGATGCCTCAAAACACGCCCCCAGCTTCCATAGTAGAACTGGTAACGAGTGTCTGTTTGGCACTGCGCCAAACGATGGCTCCACCAGCCAACATATAAGCATAACCAGATGTAGATTTCCTACTATATTGACATCCCGCAAAGTTGGAGTCATTGTATCCAACGATCTCCAATTGGTATGACCTTCTATATGTGAGCATATGATTACTAGTTCTCTTCAGGTATCTCATCACCCTTTTGGCTGCCTTCCAGCTATCCAATCCAGGATTATTGAGGTATTTGCCTAACATACCGACTATCTACACAATATCTCGATGCATACATACTTGTGCATACATGAGGCTCCCAATTGCCGAGACATAGGGGATCTTTTTCATTTCCTCAATATCCAGATTTACTTTAAGGCATTGGCTGAGATTTAATATTTCTCATTTAGCTATAGGGTATCTCCCGGCTTGCATTTCTGCATGCTGAGTCGGTCGAGTACTTTATCAATATAGCTATTTTGAGATAATCCAAGAATACACCGAGATCTATCACGATATATTTGGATCCCTAATTAGAAAAGATGTCTCACCAAGATCTTTCATCTTAAAGTTACGCGAGAGAAATTTCTTAATTTACAAACCATTTGTTTTGGGTCATCGACCTCAAAAGTTTCTGGTTGTACCATATAGATCGCTTCATCAATATCACCATTTAGATACGCCGTCTTTACATCTATCTGAGGGAGCTCTAATCAAAGTGTCCACAAGAGCCATGATTTTCCTGAAAAATTCTTTCGAGGAAACCGGAGAGAATGTCTCTTTATAGTAAATCTCATTTTTCTGAGTATAGTCTTTAGCTACAAGATGTGCCTTATACCTCTCCACATTACCATTTGCATCCCGTTTGGTTTTAAAGATCCATTTACAACCTACAGGTTCTGCACCTTCTGGCAATGGGACAAGTTCCCAAACTTTATTGTCTTGCATTGACTTGTACTCATCATACATTGTATCGACTTATTTATCTGAATAAGGACCCTTCATGGCATGATAAATATTAATTGGATCATCCCTTGTCATGCCATCATTGTGTTCACTTTCTTGAAGAAATGTCACATAATCAGCCGGAATGGCATTTCTTCGCTCTCTAGTGGATCTACGCAATTGCGTTGGCACTTAAATTGTACGTTCTTGAGTTTGTTCCAAAGCATAGGTTCTTGTTCTATATGAACAGGTTCCTCGGTCGCACTTTGAAATTTTATGGGAGTTGGAATGACTGCTAGCTCTTGAGGTATTTGATCAATCACATCAGTGATTTCTTGATCCTCAAAAGTGAAGTCTAAAACTATATTTCTCCCTCTAAACTCAACATCCTCAAAGAACTTGGCAGTAGTTGTCTCAAAAATAATTTTTGATGTGGGATCATAAAATTTATACCCCATTGACCGTTCTAAATAGTCAATAAAATAATTGCTCATTGTACAAGGTACTAGCTTTGGTTCATTTGGCCTATAGGCCTTTGCCTCAGCTGGACAACCCCACACCCTAAGATAATTTAAGCTAGACTTGCGCCCAATCCAGAGTTGATATGGTGTTTTAGCAGTCACCTTAATTGGCACTCGATTAAGAATGTAGACTGTTGTCTTTAGTGCTTCTCCCCATAGTGATGGTGATAAAGTAGATTGACTAATCATACTTTCAATGTGCGGTTTTGTTTCTCAGCAACACCATTCATGCTAGGTGAACCGAACATGGTGTATTAAGGGACAATTCCACACTCTTTAAGGAAATCAACAAAAGGGCCTGGACGTTATTCACCCAAGCCATCATTTCTGCCGTAATATTCTCATCCACGGTCAGATCCGACAGTTTTAATGCGTTTGCTAAGTTGATTTTCAAATTCAGCCTTAAATGCTTTGAATATGTCCAGTACTTCAGATTTTTCTTTAATACGGTATAGATGATCATATCGAGAATAATCGTCTATGAATGATACGAAAGATAATTGACCATTCCAAGAAGGAGTGGGAAAAGGCCCACAAATGTTCGTATGTATAAATTCTAAGACATTTGTAGCTCGATAAACACATGTCCTTTTAACCTTGGTTTGTTTACCCTTCATGCAATCGACACAAACATCAAAGTTTGAAAAAATTATGGAATCAAGGAGTTCATCCTTAATGAGTCCTTCAACTCTATTTCTTGAAATATGACCTACACGTTCGTGCTACAATAAACTAGAGTTATACAATTTTGCTTAGTACATTTTGATTCCACATTTAGGACATTATTATAGAAAGCTAGAATGTTGAGCATATATAAGTTGTCATTCACCATAAAAGTTCCAAAACCAACCAAATATAAATTCAAAGACAACTCAACTTTATTGTTAAAAGAACAATGATAATTGAATTTGTCCAAATAAGAAATAAAAACCAAATTTCGTCTAAACGACGGTACAATAAAAGTGTCTCGCAATTCAAGAAAATGTCTATTACTCATAACAACTTGAATATGACCACGACTTCCATCTCTATTGAATCCTTATTTCCAAAGTAAATGCGTCTTTTAGCATCAGTTGGGTTTCGGTAGCTCATGTAACCCTGCATTGAAACACTGAATAAATATACACATAAGTACTCACGTAGCATAATTAAACTCAAAATAAAATAATGCAATCTCATCTCAAGACACTAAGCACAACATTAATAATTAATCTTTGGATCAATTACATTAATTGCAAGCAGTCATCTTATTGCAATAATCATATACGGACAATTAACAATGTCAAAAAATGAATCACTTTTTGGACTGACTCACTGTTCACATAAGTTAAATCCATATAACATCTTATACATAATATCGCAGATGAATATTTTATTCTTTCAATTACCGACTATCTTTGGGTCGAAAAATAATCACATGAATTAAAATACACATATAAACACTTACGTTATCAAGTAAAAATTTTATATAAAAGGAGTTACTTTGGCAACTTAAAATACTAGATTTTCACCGTCAAAACGCAACAAGCAGTATTAATGAGTTTCCTATTCTTAAAAAGATATAAGCAATATAAGCAAAATTTATTTATGAAGATACATATATCAATTTCATGAATAATATATTCTAAAACATTTATGGTAAATTAATAAACAAACAAACATGAATCATTTATTCTAAACATTCATGGTAAATTAATAAACAAACAAACATTAATCCATGGTATTTAATAAATAAATGAATTCAATGTAGCTCCAACAAATAAGGGTGTGTTTCTCCGCCTCAGCAGCAAAGTAAACCAGCCCAAATTTGGACTGTTGGGTTTTCGAGGGCAAGCGGGGCCTATCGCTTTTGTTTTTTTTTTAAAAAAAAAAATATTAAATTATAAATATGAATTAAAATTTTTATAATAATTATAAATTAATAAAATATATACAATATATGTCATTTTGTAGAGAATATAATTTTTTCATAATACAGATAAATAAAAATTTAGAAATATATATGTAAATATAATATAAATTTATAATCAAATTATACAAATTAATACATATTATATTAGGATAAACTGTTTTTTTAGTATCGTAACTGGACCCCTTATTATTTTAGTCATGTAAGTGGAGCTTGTTGCAAACTAGTCCAATAAATGAAAAATTTTTGCTGTTTTAGTCCTCCGGCGCTGGAGACGCCCGCGGGGCTCGGCGGAGGCGATGTGCGACACTTGGCGGACACGTGTATTTTATTATTTTTTTAAATTTTTTAAATTTTTTAAAAATTGATTTAAAATTGATTTTTAATTTTATTTGCCTTTTTAATTTTTTTTATTTGGCCCAATTGAAAAAAAAAATTTAAAAATTTAAATAATAAAATAAAATCCACGTGTCAGCCATGTGTCGCTGACCTGGCGGGACATGTGGCTTCCGGCGAGCCACGAGGGTGTCTCCGGCGCTGGAGGACTAAAACAACGAAAAATTTTTTCACTTATGGGACTAGTTTGCGACAAACTCTACTTACAGGACTAAAATAATAAGGGGTCCAGTTACGGAACTAAAAAAATAGTTTACCCTTTATATTATTATATTCATTACCATCAAATTAATACACATCAAAACATTCCAAACCCAACTTAAACCTAAATACAAAAGAAATTATATAAATTCAAACCCACCTAAAAAATTCAAATAAAAACCAAACTAGAATCCAAATTTGCCCGAACCCCCCAAGAAACACAACCTAAATAAATAATCATGAATAAATATTTAACCTTAGGAAAATAATTGCTAACATATATATATATATATTTACTTAATGTCATGAATTGTTCTCAATAAATAGACAGATATATAAACAGCCATGCTTATTAAAATTATTTTATTAAAATAAATAAGTAGTCAAACGCATGGATGGACTTTTTCTGTTTTAGGAAAATCTTGCATATATTATATACACATAGCCAATACGTAGCTCATCGTGGATACGTAGCTCATCGTGGATGCTATTTATTATTACACGAATCAATGACGTCGACAAATCGTAGTATAATTCTTGGCCATGTATATATTACTTCTGCCTATATATATACATAGGACATGTTGAAATAAAATGAGAACAACATAATATTGCTCAATCTCTCTCCGTACTATGCTGCACTAATAATAATAGTTCAACCCATCAATCACATCACATTCACACATCTTTCACCATTCATCATCATACATACATATATATATATTTGCTCACGATATACATAAACATATATATATTCTATACTTACCAATATTAATATACTATTTATTATATAACACGTTATCAGCACGAGGCTCTTGCCTATTTTATTTTTGGTAAGTTTTATTTTTATATTATCTATATTATCTATTTTTTACACTATGGAAAATTTTGCAAAATTTTCTTTTAAACCTCTGTCTCTCACCGGCAATAATTTTCTGACTTGGTCCCTGGATGTAGAAATGCATCTGGTTTCTATGGGCCTTGTTCATACAATTGCCAGTGAAAATACGGCTACAAGCCAAGATCGGGCTAAGGCTATTATTTTCATCCGTCATCATTTAGACATTCCTCTACAGTCTGAATATTTGACGGTGAAAGATCCACTTGATTTGTGGAATGAATTGAGGGAGAGATTTGGGAACTTGAAATATATCACTCTCCCCAAAGCCCGACATGATTGGCTTAACCTGCGATTGCAGGATTTTAAAACTGTTAAAGAGTACAACTCTGCTATCCATCAGATTACATCTCAGTTAAAACTCTGCGGAGAAAATGTTACTGAGAATGATAAATTGGAGAAGACTCTCTCTACCTTTCATGCTTCGAATTTTGTGCTGCAGCAGCAGTATCGTGAGAAAAACTTTCAAAAGTACTCACAGCTCATTGCATGTCTTTTATTAGCTGAGCAAAATAATGAGTTACTGATGAAAAATCATCAGTCCCGGCCCACTGGTTCCAGTCCGTTCCCTGAAGCGAACGTGACATTTTCTGAACGAGGCCGAGGACGTGGTAGAGGCCGTGGACGTGGTCGCGGTCGTGAGAGTCAACGCGGTCGATATACTCCTTACAATCGCCGCAGTTTTGACGTTAACAGGACGCAGAGTAAACCCCAACATGGGGATATAGCCGTAAAGGCTAAACAAGAAAAGAGGCAAATCAGCAGTTGTAATCGGTGTGGCATTGAAGGCCATTGGGCCAATACCTGCAGAACAACCAAACACCTAGCCGATCTTTATCAAGCCTCACTGTAGAAAAAGGGGAAGGAGGTCGAGACTAATCACGTTGATAACGATGACGACTCCGATGATGATCTTTTGGATTACGACACAACGCATCTTGATATAGCGGATTTTGTCGTAGATCCAGCAAACCCCCAGTGATAGACATATTATGTCATTTTACATTATGTTTTGTAATATTTAAATTATCGTATACTACCTTTTTGTAATACATTTTGTAATACTTATATCTGTCTTTATTAATACTGCGTTTATTTATATTTGAAGGTTAAATGGATGCCAATCAAAATGATGCAAATATGTGTTTCATTGACAGTGCAACGACACATACTATATTGAAATACGAAAAATATTTCTTCCATTTGAAAAGGAAAAAAATGAATGTCAATACAATAAGTGGCAGTGCGAAATTAATTGAAGGCTCTGGAGAAGCCATTATATTTCTCCCCGCGGGGACGAAAATTGTGATACAGTATGCACTGTTGGCCACTAAAGCTCGAAGAAATCTACTGAGCTTTTATGACATTCGGAAAAATGGTTATCACATTGAAACTATGAGTGATACCGATGGTGAATTTTTATTGATCACCAATATCATTGATAAAAGGAAATGCATCATTGAGAGATTACCTTCACTCTCTACTGGCTTATATTATGCCAGATTAGGTGTTGTTGAAACACACCTCACGGTAGATCAAAAGACTACCGATTTTCAAATATGGCATGATCGCCTTGGGCATCCTGACAGTGTAATGATAAGGCGAATAATTGAGAATTCGCATGGCCATTCATTAAAAGGTCAAAAAGTGTTAAACTCAAATGAGTTAACATGTGTTGCCTGCACTCAGGGAAAATTGATAACCAGGCCATCGCCAGCTAAAGTAGGTATTGAATCACCTACATTTTTGGAAAGAATACACGGGGATATATGTGGACCAATAGACCCACCGTGTGGGCCATTTAAATATTTTATGGTGCTTATTAATGCATCTACGAGATGGTCCCATGTTTGTTTATTATCTACTCGCAATATGGCATTTGCGAGATTGCTTGCCCAAATTATTAAATTACGGGCACAATTCCCCGATAATCCAATTAAGACTATACGTCTGGATAATGTTGGTGAATATACATCGAATGCATTTGATGATTATTGCATGTCGATTGGAATTAATGTAGAGCACCCAGTTGCTCATGTTCATACACAAAATGGCCTGGCAAAATCACTTATTAAAAGATTGCAATTGATTTCTAGACCATTACTGATGAGGTCTATGTTGTCCGTTTCAGCTTGGGGGATGCAATCTTACACGCAAGAACACTCATAAGAATGAGGCCGACAAGCTATCATAGCTACTCCCCGATGCAATTAGTATTTGTTCACGAACCAAATATATCTCATCTACGTTTTTGGGTGTGCTGTTTATGTTCCTATTCCACCCCCCAAACGTACAAAAATGGGTCCTCAACATAGATTGGGCATTTATGTCGGATATGAATCTCCGTCAATTATAAAATATCTTGAACCTATGACGGGCGATTTATTCACTGCAAGATTTGCAAATTGTCATTTTGACGAATCATATTTTTCGACATTAGGGGGAGACAAAAACGAACCCAAAAGGGATATTAATTGGAAAATCCCATTGAATTTTTATGATCCTCGTACAAAGCAGTGTGAACTAGAAGTTCAACGCATTATACATTTGCAAAACATTGCAAATCAGTTACCGGATGCATTCAATGACTCGAGCAAAGTCACTCGATCATATATCTAAGTTGCTAATGCTCCGGCTAAAATAATTGTCCTTGATGGACAAATTGGAAGTGCTAATGAATCAATGACACGCTTAAAGCGTGGCAGACCATTCGGTTCCAAAGATAAACACCCTCGAAAGAAAAGAGGAATTAATGATGAAAATCATGAAAATATCAGGAATGACATTGATAAACCTCAATCTAACGAGGAAGTCAACCCTGAAATAATTGCTCCAGAAGAGCACGATCTTGAAGAATATGATGAGATTATTGAAAACTCAATTAACTATGTTACTTCAAGAAAATGTTGGAACCGTAAAAAGGCAATTATTGATAATGCCTTCGCATACAATTTAGCACTTGATATAATGGAAGAAAACGAGGATCCAGAGCCAAAATCGGTTCATGAATATCGGCAAAGAAATGACTGGCCAAAATGGGAGCATGCGATTCAATCAGAGCTTGATTCATTAAACAAAAGAGAGGTCTTCAAACCAATTGTTCAAACACCAGATGGTATAAAACTAGTTGGATACAAATGGGTGTTTGTACGAAAAAGAAACGAGCATAATGAAATTGTGAGATATAAAGCCCATCTTGTAGCTCAGGGATTCTCACAAAGGCCTGGAGTAGATTTTGATGAAACGTACTCTCCAGTTGTTGATGGAATAACATTTAGATACCTTGTGAGCTTAGCAGTGCGAGAAAAACTCGATATGTGCCTTTTGGACGTAGTTACTGCATATCTTTATGGCTCCTTAGATACTGATATTTATATGAAAGTTCCTGAGGGATTCAATATGCCTGAAGCATACAAATTAAACCCAAGGGAATCATATTCCATCAACTTGAAAAAGTCATTGTATGGACTTAAACAATCAGGGCGAATGTGGTATAACCGTCTGAGCGAATGTTTAATAAAAGAAGGTTATACTAATGATCCAATATGCCCATGCGTCTTTATAAAGAAAAATGGATCAAATTTTGTCATTATTGCAATATATGTTGATGATCTTAATTTAATTGGAACTCCTGAAGAGATCCAAACTGCAGTTGAATATCTAAAGAAAGAATTTGAGATCAAAGATTTTGGAAAGACAAAATATTGTCTGGGATTACAGGTGGATCATGTGAACAATGGAATATTTATCCATCAATCAACATATACCCAAAAGGTATTAAAACAATTTTACATGGATAAATCTCACTCTCCGAGTACACCAATGGTGGTCAGATCCCTTGATCCCAGTAAAGATCCATTTAGGCCAAGAGAAGAAAATGAAGAGATACTTGGTCCCGAGGTACCATATCTGAGCGCTATTGGCGCATTAATGTACCTCGCAAATTGTACCAGGCCAGATATATCTTTTCCAGTAAATCTACTGGCCAGGTTTAACGCATCCCCCACAAAGCGCCATTGGAATGGTATCAAGCACATTCTTCGTTACCTCCAAGGGACTCATGACCTCGGTTTATTTTATTCGAGTGAATCTCAAAATGAATTAATTGGTTATGTTGATGCTGGTTATCTTTCTGATCCACACAAAGCAAAATCTCAAACTGGCTATTTGTTTACTTGTGGTGGGATCTCTTGGAGATCTGCTAAACAGACGATAACAGCTACTTTTTCAAACCATGCGTGAATGCGTTTTAGCAATTCACGAAGCCAGTCGTGAATGCGTTTGGTTGAGGTCTATGACTCACCATATTCAGAAAAATTGTGGGTTGATTACCGATGATAAATTGTCCTACAATATTATTTGAAGATAATGCAGCTTGTATAGCTCAATTAAAAGGGAGGATATATTAAAGGCGATCATACAAAGCATATATCTCCAAAGTTCTTTTTCACTCACGATCTTCAGAAAAGTGGTGAAATTGATGTGCAACAAATTCGATCGTCTGAAAATTTTGCAGATTTATTTACGAAAGCGCTACCGACTGCAACATTCAACAAACTGGTGCAAGGAATTGGAATGCGTCGGATGAAAGACATCAAATGAAGTCTAAAACAGGGGGGGCGCATTAATACAAGAATGATGTACTCTTTTTCCTTCACTATGATTTTTTCCCACAGGGTTTTTTCATAGTAAGGTTTTAACGAGGCACATTCTTTGTATAAAAGCATCCAAGGGGGAGTATTATATACACATAGCCAATACGTAGCTCATCGTGGATGCTATTTATTATTACACGAATCAATGATGTCGACAAATCGTAGTATAATTCTTGGCCATGTATATATTACTTCTGCCTATATATATACATAGGACATGTTGAAATAAAATGAGAACAACATAATATTGCTCAATCTCTCTCCGTACTATGTTGCACTAATAATAATAGTTCAACCCATCAATCACATCACATTCACACATCTTTCACCATTCATCATCATACATACATATATATATATATTTGCTCACGATATCCATAAACATATATATATTCTATACTTACCAATATTAATATACTATTTATTATATAACAGCATATATATATATATATCTAAAAATTCGTCCGAGGAAGAAAATAGAAAAATTAAGTCTCAGCCAGTGCCATAAAGTAACTTGGAAATTGAGGAAATGAAAAAGATCCCCTATGCCGCGGCAGTTAGGACGCTCATGTATGCACAAGTATATACACGTCCAGATATTGCGTACATAGTCGGTGTGTTAGGCAGATACCTCAGTAATCCTGAATAGGATTACTGGAAGGCAGCCAAAAGAGTTATGAGATACCTGAAGATAACTAGTAATCACATGCTCACATATAGGAGATCAGACCAATTGGAGATTGTTGGATACTCTGAGTCCGATTTTGCGGGATGCCAAGATAGTAGGAAATCTACATCTAGCTATGTTTATACGTTGGCTGGTGGGGCCATCGCTTGGTGCAGTGCCAAACAGACACTTGTTACCAGTTCCACTATGGAAGCTGAGTTTGTGGCGTGTTTTGAGGCATCACAACAAGCAATTTGGCTAAAGAACATTGTCACTGGGCTGCGAATCATTCCGATGAAAGAAAAATCCATCAAGATTTTATGTGATAACAATTCTGCCATTGAGTACTCCAATAACAATAGGAGCTCGTCGAGGTCAAAGCATATTGACATTAAGTTCCTAGTTGTGAAGGAAATGGTGAAAGATCCTCAAATTTCGATCAAGCTCTTCATTAGGACGCATACTAGATCCAGTGGAAGATTGTTGGATTTTGGATCAAATATGTGTATTGAATATATTGGTAAAGTCATTATTTTATTCAGTCATGTTATTTCAAATGGTCTACTTAATATAATTAATTATTGACTTATTGACTTGATTGTTATGGAATGAAAGTGTAGTTACCCACGTATAATATTATTATTTTGGTGACGTGATAAATTAATAATATTAATTAAGGGCATAATTATAATTACAATTATGTTTGTCCTATTATAAATAAGCTAGGGTTAGGTCCCCAGGACAGAGCTCCGTATAGAGATTTGATTCTCCATGCAGTATCTACTCCTCACCCGTCAATGATGGAAAAGAAGCCGACACTCTAATCTTGGAAGACCAATCATTTAATCGCACAAGATTCGCATATTACTTCATCTTCAAGTACGCTTCTGCTTTAAGGATCGGACATTCAAATTCAACACAATTGAGTATAATAACACTATGGACTTTGATCTTCGCAGCATTAGCTCTTGATTTCAAGCTTACATTCTAAATGTTTCGTTTATACCGCTTTCAATCTGCAGCGTTCCTTTTAATTAACCCTCTCAGAAGGAGCATGAGCAGTTGAGTTGTTTCACATAATATTAAATAGAGGATTTACTTTTTCATATCTTTGACAACTATTTTACGGATCTGAAGCTTGACAGTGAATCATAACACACTATTCTTCTCAACGGAATTCTTACACTTTTTCGGTCATTATTATTCAGAAACAAAACTCTTTTCAGCTGATGAGATCATTCATTCGATATCTCGGATCTTTCTGGTTTTTGCTTCTTGTAGATAGACGGCATTCATTAATGTGAAACTTGAAGTCTTCATTCTATCACACTGCAATTTTTGGGCAACTCTTTATATCATTCTTATGTGTACATGTTGGAAAACTTCATATTTCATGTGTGCTGATGATATCATTCATTTGATATCTCGGATCTTGCTGGTTTTTGCTTCTTGTAAATAGACGGCATTCATTATTGTGAAACTCGAAGTCCTCGTTCTATGATTTGGGCAACTCTTTATATCATTCTTATGTGTACATGTTGGAAAACTTAATATTTCATGTGTTTTGTTAGTCCTAATGGCCTAATTGCAGCAAAATGTTGCTGGACCAGACCTGTCCTATGGTTTTCATACTTATATGCATGCATATTGCATGTCTATATTTAGTGAAAAAGATCAAATATGATACTGTCATTTTTTATTTTTTAAGCTAATCATCATGTATAAAAATGAATAGTAAATTTGTGTCTAACACTCGTGTGGTTATCTTGGACCTTTCTCCGTATGTCTAAAATTGTGTGTACTTAACGCGTGAGAGATGGCCTGGTGGTGTGGAGGTAAACTCGTGACTGTGAGATCATGGATTCAAACACCCGACTTCTCCAGGTCCACCTGCCACACATGATTCGTCGCCTAGTGTGACTTGCCTTGAAAAATAGAATAGTAATTTTAATTCATACATAAAATCACACACGGCCGCACACACAATATTTTCATTCCATTATAAACCATATGACTAAACGCACTAACCCTACTGCTAATTTTGCGTGTGTCAGTAAAAAACTGTATCATCAATATTTTTATAATTCTTCTAATAAAAAATAACATATTTCATATAAAAAGTTAAATAACACACATTATACATAAATCAATCACATGTGTAACATAATAAAAACACATACACACCTTTTCATTTTAAACTTAACTTACATTAGTATAAACAAAACAACAACTCTATATCTCTAGAAAATCACCCACATTACAGAGAAAAAATATTACATTTGTCATATCTACACCCTAAAAGTCCTTTTATTTTTGCGTGTGTCAAAATAAGTAATTATTATATTTTCAAGTAATATTTAACTACTACTCCCTCTGTCCACTAAAAATAATCCATTTTGGTCAGATGTTTAAGAAAAATGAATATTTTATTAAAAAAGTTATAGGTAGTTGGGGGTATTTTGAAAATTTAGTTAGAAATAAAAGTAAATGAAGAGAGTGAATGTAATAAAGTTAGTGATATTTATTGTAAATAAGTGTGTTGAATGAAGGGTAATAATTAAATATTGAATTGTTGATTTTGTCAAAATTAGTGATGCAATAAATTTAGCGGACGAATTAAAAAAATAAGTGAATAAATTTGGCGGATGAAGGGAATATTATTCAATAATTTCATTAAACTAAGAATATATTACTCCCTCCGTCCATAACTAAATATCCATTTACTTTTTGCGTGTTGATCTTTGAATATTAATTATTATATCAAAACGTATTACAAATAAAAAAAAATTGCAAAAATATTTCTATTAGTGTCTTATAATACTAATATAATGACATTTGTATAAAAAATTATACAAATATAAGGATATTTTTAATGTTAAGTACAATGATGCAAAAGGTAAATGGATATTTTGTTATGGGACGGAGGGAGTATTATTTTAAATACCAAACGTTACATAGAAAAATATCGCATATCTAACATCATAATAGCACACACGCAACAATACTATATAATCTTTTCACGAGATCATATAAACACACACAATGCAACAAAAAAAGAAAAAACAAGAAATATATTTAAAAATATATATAATAAAAAAACCTGGAAACCCCAAAAACTAATCTTTTAGTAATATTGCAATTTTTTCAATATGTTAGTAAAAGTTAATGATTATTATGTTTTTATATTTTAAAAATAATTTTGTTAAGATAATAAAGATATTATACTTCATATATAAATAGATAAATAGTACACATAATAAATAAATAAATAAATAAATCACTCATATAATGAAATAAAAACAAATACAAAGGTTTTCATTTTAAACTTTTTATTACACTTATATAAACAAAACATCTATACAATATGTCTAAAAAATCACATAAATTAAAACAAAAAAAACACAACATATATATTTAAAATATATAATAAAAAAATATAAATCCTGAAAATACTAAAATTAATTTTTTGATCGTATTGCAATTTTTTAATGTGTTACTAAAGATTTTTATAATTAAATATATTTTTATAATTTTTAAATATAAACCTTGATTAATATATTTTTATAATTTTTTAATAATTTTATTAAGATAATAAAAATACCATATTTTATATAAATAGGTAAATAACGCACAATACATAAATAAATAAAAAATGACAAAAATAAAAGCACACACATATAAACAAAACAACGATACAATATTTCTAGATAATCGCACATGTTCCAATAAAAAACACAAAATATATTTAAAAATATATATAATAAAAAATATATAAGCTCTAAAAATCCTACAAGTATTGCTTTTTTTGAAGGGTCAGAATAAAATTATAATTATATTTTCACATAATATCTTAATAATATTACTTAATAATTTTATTAAACTAATAACATATCACTATTTTAAAATTGATAATATTACAACAAAAAATATCACATATATAATATAATAACAGCAGACAAACAACAATACTATATAAACAAAACAATAATATTATAGCAATACAAAATCATACACATGAAAACAAAATAACACAAAAAATATATTAAATATATATTTAATAATTACATGTATAAACTCTAAAACTAATACGTTGGCTGTATGCAATTTTTCAGTGTGTCAGTAAAAGTAATGATTATAATTTTTAGTAACAATACACACGCAACAATATTATATAATATATTCATGGAATCATATAAACAAAACAGTAACACAATATGCGTGGAAAATCACATACCATGCAACCAAAAAAACATAAGAAATATATTTCAAAATATATATAATAAAAAAACCTCTTAAAACCGTAAAACTAATCTTTTGTTCATACGGTAGTTCTTCAGTATGTTAAGTAAAAATTAATTATTATAACATTTTTTATATTTGTTAAACAAGTTTTCTAAGATAATAAAATTATCATACTTCATATATATATATATATATAAATAGCACACATAATAAATAAATAAATCACCCATATAATGAAATAAAAGCACATATAAGGGTTTTCATTTCAAACTTCAATTACAGTTATATCACTACAACAAAACATTCATATTTCTATGAAATTAGCTATGAAAATTTTCAGAAATATATGTAGCTAATGAATTTGTTACAAAATTAGCCATAAAAATGTATGTAGTGTTTATAAGCAGCGTAGCTAACTTTGCCACATAAATTGTCATGACAATTTGCAATGTAATTTGCTACAACTTATTTGACACATTAATTGCCACAACAATAAGTTTAATATATATTTTGCCACATCTAAATAATAAATTATTTTACAAAAATTTTCTACATAAATTGTCACGATTTATTTGAATAAATTTTGTCATGAATAATAATATTTAAACAATTAAAATAAAATATTTTAATTTTTCATGTGCATAGCAATTCAAAATTTGATGTAAGATTTAAATTGTAGAATTCAATGCTATAAATATTAACAATAAAAAAAAAATTAATACAACATTATATTTTCTAAACACTACTATAAACAAATATTGTTAATAAAATTAATATTTTTAAATACATACTGTGACATCAATACAATATTTAATCAAATATATTTACATAATACACTAAAAATACATATGTAACTTAATCTTCCAAATTTTGGATTATTAAAGTTTTGATATATGTGCTCTTGACTTATGCTTCGTCTTCAACTTCTTTTTCTTCTTGGTATCCAACAGCTTCTCCATTTTCT
Source organism: Andrographis paniculata (assembly GCF_009805555.1). NCBI lineage: Eukaryota > Viridiplantae > Streptophyta > Magnoliopsida > Lamiales > Acanthaceae > Andrographis > Andrographis paniculata. The sequence continues at coordinate 791,106 of NW_026137621.1, read as the reverse complement.
TCTAATAAGTTCTAAAACAAATAATACTGAAAAAAAATTAGAAAATAAATCATTAGTGTCTTATAAAATGCTAATTTAATGAACTAATAATATAAATAGAACAAATATTAGTAATTGGAACACAAAAACAAAATAGTATAAAAAATTAGTAAGAAAATAATAAAAAAAAACCATATGAAAGAAAAAAGGGCAAACAATTATTTATATTTTTTATTTTTTAGAAACTTAAACAAGATAAAAAAATTGAAAAAAAAAACATATTTAGTATAACTTTTAAAAAATAGTGAAACATGAAGAAATTTTTTTTACAAAATATTAGTTAAAAATATTATAAAAAAGAACATAAATCAACTATTCAATATATAGATCATTCCGTACAAGTATTCCTTCCGATAAAACAAATAAAAAATTGTTATATCAACAAAATAAAAATAACTAAATATTCAAATAAAAAATATATACAAAAGTTTAAATTTTACCTTCACATTTATGAATACGAACACTTTTTGTTTATACGAACTTGTATATAGCAACAACAAATACGAGCTTTTATAGGAAACGCAAAAGAAATAAATTTTAATCGGAAATAAAAAAGACAAAAGCGCAGAGAACATAGAAGATTATTGAAAAAACTAAAAGTATAGAAGAATAGAAATAAAACTTTACGAGAAAAAAACGAAATAAACTTTAATAAGAAATAAAAAAAAAAAAGAACAGATAATAAGATAAATGAAAACTGATAGAAAAGGAGAATAAAGAAAGAAGGTAAAAAAATTATATCTATCCTGAAGAATTCTTGTAAACATGTGAAAGTTTTAATTATATATATAATATTTATCCATTTTTATATGAGTTATTAATTATATAGATAAAGTTTGATAATTTCAATTTTATTTTTAATCATATAATTATATTATATAAATGTTATAATTTAATATATTATACCTTTTTAATTTACGGACAATTGGTCTGCCCTCCCTACAGGTCGTGTTCAATTATAATTCAGTCTCTATTTTAAAATAATTGGTTTGCACTCCCTCCTTTACATATTTAGTTTAATATTAGTCCCTGTTTTAGATTTTCTCAAATAAAAATTGAATGTACCTCTAGAATATCTTTAAATGCTTCCAAATTTATTTTATATACTTACAACACATTCTGTTTAAATTTGTCCACGTAGCTCCGAATCTTCGGTTTACCAGTTTTCGAACCTCTTGTTACAGTTTATATATTTGTCAAAGTGCAAACTGCTAGTTCAAATCGCCGGTTTACGGTTTCAACCGACGGTTCAGCCATTATTTTTTTTTTTTTAATTTTAAACTTGCACGCCGGCTGTGATTGTGGATTATAGAATGTTATGGGCGGGCGGCGACAGTGAAGAAGAAGCAGGAGGAAAAAAGAAAAAAAAAATGAAAAAGAAGAAAATACAAAAAAAAACAAGAAAACAAAAAACGTACCCTTGCAATTATAGCTGCGGTGGAATGTGGAGAATGGATGTTCAGAGCTAAAATTGTATATTATATACTTATAATTAAAATTACTATATATCATTAAATTGTTATAAAAATAAAGATAATATTAATATTAATAAAAATAAATAATTATTAATTATATTATAATAATATACATTATTTTGGTTATTTATATTTTAAATTTTGTATTTCTTATCATACAATTATATTTAATTGAAACTATCTTATTATCTAATACACGTCAATTTCTTAAAATTTAATTTTGTTTATTTCAATTTAAAATTTAATTTGATTTAATACTTAGTAAATTTATTATTTTAATTACTTTTATATTGTAACAATCTTAGCAATTATTATTTATATGATTTTACATAATAAATAAATAATAAATATATCTGAATGAAATTAAAATCGAAAATAATATTTTTGAATAAATTTTTAAATTTAGAAAAACTTAAAAAGGAAAAAAAATATTAAAAATAAATGTACATAAATCGGCGGTTCAAACCGTAACCGTCAGTTTTTTAAACCGCAATCGAAACTGTCATTCAGAAGGTTCGGTTTCGGTTTGACATTTTCATAAACCGTAACCGACGGTTTGAACTGTTTTGGTGTACCTGATATAACCAGGTTGGAGGTACAACATAGCTGCTCTAGAATACTCACCTGCTTAGCCGAGTCATACCATATGCTTAGATGCCCTTGACCAAAAATTGTTGTGTGCGCTACGGTGTGAATTAATGTGTAATAGATCTAAATATTTTCAATTTTTGATAGCAATCATGTACTCTAACGACCAATATAATTCAATTTAGTCGCTTATGACTTTATTAGACATCTACTAGTTGAGGTTGAACTATAATAGTACATATATCATTCAACCTATCCAAGTCATTTTTTACTTGGTTAACCATTCATAATAAATGTGTTGTTTACCTTTTTCTGACAATTTGAGGTGTCACAGGAAGACTATGATAATGAACGCATCCTTAGTTACCGTCAACAAATAAATATTTTGAACAAAAAATTATTGTTCTCCAACCACATGTTATTGGAGCATATATACTCTTTACTGAAGCATATGAGACTATTATTATAAGTAGTTAAGATCTGCGCTAGGGTATATCGTTATTTTATGTAGGTACATAAGAATGTGATCTGGGTACAAACACCTACATGCGAGGTATAAATAATAGTTTCTTAGGTATTATTTGTGTATTATCAAGTATCTTCAAGTGTAGTTAATTTCAGTTATTTTTATGGAGAGGGCCAATTCGCATACTTGGTGAGAACACTTCCTCTCTCAGCCTTGGTGAACTAAATGTTGTTGTGTGTGTTACGGTGTGGATTACTACGCAATATGTCTAAAAAATAATCAATTTGTGAGAGTAGTGATGCATGAGTAACAACCAACAAACTTAACAACGTCATTTTTTACTTGTTTGGCCATCTATAGTAAACATGTGTTCTTTTCTTTACTTACATGTCAGGAAGTCGTGAGAACACAATAATGATGAATTTATCTCTGGTTACTAAGAGCAATTGAATATGTTGAACCGAACACGATCAATTTTTCCTACCATATATAATGAGAGCATATATACGCGTTAGCGGAGCATATGATTTTATATTGCAAGTACATAACACTTACACTATGGTATATCTTTAGTGCACATATGCAACAATATCCTCGAGGTACAAACACCCGTAATCAATGTATAATTGGTGGTTAATTAAATATTATATATAGCTGTAGGTATTTTAAAATGTAGTTGATATCAATCAATTTTCCAACGAAGAATACAATTAAAGCACTCCGTGATACCACTACCTCTATCAGTGGGGTATATGCATGAATGTTAAACTGATATATGCATAAATGTTAAAATGGTATATGCATAAATATTTAGAATGTATATTTAAATAATTTATTTTTTATATATTTACTTTTTAGGTGTATTGTTATAATTAGAATTGTTGAATAAGAAAAAAAAATTGACTCTATCTGTTTTTATTAATTCTTTTAAAAAATTAATTTACTTTTTTTAATAAAATTATATTTATATTTATTTTATTTTCACCTTTTAGAATAAAAAATAAAAATATTAGTAAAGATTAAAAAATATATATATACAAAATTATGACCTATATATTTAATATAAATATTTGATAGGAAAAATGATTTAATTTTATTTTTTTATAAATTTTATTTTCTATAGAATAAGGATTTGTTTGTTTTTTGAAAAACTTTTAACATATTTTTCTACAAAAAAAATTAATATATTTACGCACACTCATGATATTTATATTATTTATATATTTTTTTATATTTCACATAAAAAATAAATAAATAGTTCCTTCAAATCAAAACACAAAACAAACGAACCCTAATCTTTATACATAGTAAGTATTTAAAATATATAAATTACTATAAATAAATTTTATTACTAGTATTAATATTTAAAAAAAATTGTATCTTATATATAGGATTTTAAATATTTGATAGAATAATTATATATATATATAGATAGATAGATATTTATTGTGCTAATATTATATTGAATCATCTGATAAAGTTTATATTATGTATAATATTTTTATAATATTTACGTAATATTTTATACTTCCTCCGTCCTAAAAGAGTTGTCTTGTTTTTCCATTTTCGTCAATCCGAAAACAATTGTCTTATTTCCTTTATTTAGTAACCGTGGTCCCCACTTTATAACAAAATTATTTCTACATTTCCAAACTACCCATAGTTATTACTCTAACATATTTTTAAAATCTTTCAAAAAGTAAGGAATTTTTAGTCTTTTTATATTCTATTTTATACCATACTTTTAATTAAATACTATTATTTTTTAATTCCCGTGTCAACACTCAATAAGACATCTCTTTTGGAACGGAGGGAGTATTATATTAAATATAATTATGAATTTTGTACAAAAATAATATAAATTATTAATATCAAATTTTTTCATTTTATAGGTAAAATTAAAAGAGTAAGTAAACTAATATTGATAAAATGATATATATAATCATTGTTGTATTTAAAATCTATATATTTAATTTTCTATTGCAATTTTTTTTTTAATATAAATTTGTAATTCTATTGATTGAATGAATATATATACACACACATATATATAAACATATCATGATTTTATTTAAATTCTACGTACCAATTTTGGATTGTATTTCAATAAATTAGTCATATTGTAATTTTTACATTATGTATATTTTATTTTATAATTAGATTCCGATAATACAATAATTTTAGTGCAAATTTAGAAATCTCAATGAATATGAATAAATTTGAGGGGAAATAAGAGCGATCGATTGCATGAAGGAGGAAAAATTTCAATATATTGTGGTACATGAACGAGAATGACGGGTATAGGATTTTCTTTGGGATATGAGAAGTATGTAGTTGTTTTTTTTGTTTCATCCCATAATAAAACATAATTATAATTATAATTATTATTATTTTTAAATACACATACAAAAGTACACAAAACATAAATAAAGGTATATCAGTAGAACAATTTAGGTAGAGCGAGACGTAGTATAGGTAGAGCGAAATGTGGTATAAATATATAAAAAAATATTAAAAGTATTTAAATATATTTTAAGGGTACATCATATTTATACTATACTATTTAATGAAAAAAAAAAAAAAAGGGATTAAATCTAAATCAATACTGAAAATGAGGGAGTGCAGATCAATTTTTTAATAATAGGGACTGAATATAAATTCCATATTACTGACAGGGAGTGCAGACCAAGTCTCCCATTAATTTATTATATAATAATTATACTAATATATAATAGTATAATAAATATAGATAGATATTTGACTATTTCAATGATATTATTTTTAATTTTACAAATAATTTATCCATGAATATTATATTTTAATAAATTATAAAATATTAGTTTATTTTAAATAAGATATAATAAAAGGAAGATAAATTTTACAAATAATTTATCCATAAATATTATACTTTACTAAATTGTAAAATATTAATTTATTTTAAAATAAAATATAATAATAAGTATAAATAAATTATATGTATATTTATAATAAAAATTATTATGATTTTGAATGATTAGTTATAATAATTTATTATACATATATTTTGTCACAATATTTGATACGAATATTTTTATATTTTTATTTACTTATATCTTTGTAAATAAATGTAACATGAATTTGTCATAAAAAAATAAAATGTGGCTAATTTGCTTCAATATTATCAATGAAAAAAATTCATAACAAATTTTGCTACGAAAATAATTTTGAATAAATATACTTTTATCTTTTCTTATTATATTTTGTGGCAAATTATATAACAATTTTGACATATAATTTTTTTATAAATTTTTTTTTGTAATTATATCAATGTTTTTCATGTAGTGTATAAACAAAACAACTATCCAATATGTCCAAAAAATTACACATGTTAAAACAAAGAGCACAACAAATATATTTAAAGTATATATATAATATAAAAAAATTAATCTTTTGATCTAGAATATTTCAGTACGTAGTAAAAGTTTTACTATTTGCAATCTTTAATGTTTCTTTAACTAAATTTTTCTAAATTTTACTATTTGGATTTCATGTTTTTGGAAAAAAATATATTTTTTTCTCTCATAAAATATCTAATCAAATATTATTTTAATACCAAACTCAAATCAAATTTTTTCAAACTCAACATAAAGAAACACAATATCTTTTTATAATTTTTATTATTTTTTATAATTTTATTAAACTAGTATCATATTATTATTTTAAAATTGAAAATATTACAACAAAAATATCATACATGTAACACAATGAGAATACACAAACAAGAACACTGCAAAAACAAAACACCAATATTATAGTAATACAAAATTACACACAGTAAAACAAAATAATATAAAAAAATATATTTAAATATATATATATATAATAAATATATATATCTAAACCCTAAAATTAATATGTTAGCCGTATTACAATTTTTCAATGTATTAGTAAAAATAATTATTATATTTTTATAATTTTTTAATAATTTTAATAAAATTATAAAAATTTCATATTTCATATAAATAGATAAATAGTACACATACTAATTAAATAAATTACATATATAAAATAATAAAAGAACACACAACCCTTTTCGTTCCCCGGACTGATTATATTTTTATAAATTTTAAATAATTTATTAAATAATAAAAATATTTTATTTCATATAAATAGGTAAAATAAAACACATTACAATTAAATAGATCACATATTTAATATAATAAAAGCACACAAATATTTTCATTTCAAACTTCAAATAGGGTAATATAAAAAAATCAACAATACTATATCTATAGTAAATCACCAACGTTAAACAAAAAAACACAACTAATATATTTAAATATATATATGCATAATAAATAAAATAAAATTCTAAAATGATGTGTATGTAAAAATTCATGATTATATTTTTATTATTATTTTCATATAAATAAGTAAATAGCATGTATTATAAATAAATAAATATCATATTTAAAATAAGAAAAACACACAAAATAGTTTTCGTTTAAAATTTCAATTTACACTATGCCGGTAAAAGTTAATGCTTTTCTTTATAATTTTTTTAATAATTTTAATAATATCATATTTAATATAAATACATCCATAGTTCATGCTAAAAAAAATAAATCGCATATATAATATATTAAAAGCACACAAAGTCTTCCTATTTAATAAACATGGCCATGTATACTTATATATTGAAATATACATGGTGACGTAACAGCATGACCGTGTATAATTGTATATGGCCTTATAATAACATGGTCATGTATATTTATTTACTGAAATATACATGATCATGTAACAACATGATCGTGTATAATTGTACATGGCCGTGTAGTTTCCAGGTTAGCTGCCACGTCACCTTCGTTATGTCTACGTCAGCAATTTTCTATGTTAAAAATAAAATATAAAAATATACTAAGATATAAATTATTAAAGGTTACGTGACCTGACTTAACGGACACATGGATAATTTTTATTTTTTATTTTATTTTATTTATTTGTAATTTGTAATTTGTAATTTTATTTTTAATTTTTAACTTTTATATTTTAATATTTTATTTTTATATTTATATTTTAAATTTTTTTATATTTAAAAATAAAAATAAAAATAATTCATGTGACGGATACTTGTCAACCACATGACGCTCACCTGGCCGACACGTGTCCGTCTGCATATGCAAGTGCCACATAGACATTGAGAACTAAATTGAGAGAATTTTTCAATTGCAAAACTATTTTAAGATAACTTCCAATTATAAGACTAAAATGATAAAATGATCTGTTTACCCTAATAATGATAATACTCCCTCCGTCTCAATACAATAGTCTTGTTTACCATTTTTGTCCGTCCCAAAACAATAGTCTCATTTCCATAAATAATCGTATCACCATAAAACTAACATTACTTTTTCATTATTATTACACAATTGCCACTACTTTTTACACTAATATGCTCACAAGGACAAAAAAGTCATTTATCTTAACTTTTTACCAACTTCCAATATAATATCAAAAAATTTTAAATTCTATATCCAATCTAACAAGACTATACTTTTGAGACGGAGGGAGTATATGTATACAATATTTCTTCACCTCATTCTCTTCTTAATTTTTCATTTTTTAATTTTAAAAAGAATTTGAATGTCGGACTCCGCTCTTTTTTTATGGAACTTTTTATTTTTATTTTTTATGCGGGTTACTTTCATTTTAATTGTGTTATAACATTCTTACCATTGCTACATTTACTTCATTATTTTTTTCTTATCTCCCATTATATTAATCACCATCAAACACAATATCTTTACTATTTCACAGACTCACAATAATTTATTCAATTTCCATATACTTTTATTACATAATATATATAAAAATTAATTATTTATTTATACATATTTTATTATCTAATAAATTTTTTATATTTTTAAATATTAATCTATATAAATTTTAATACTATATTGAAACATATAATTTACAATTTTAAAAATTAAAATTATTTGAAATAAATCAAAATATATTTATAGATAATTTTTTGTTAAATATAAACTTTAAAATTTTAAATTTTTAAATTTTTTAAAATAATATTTAGTTATTATTATTATTTTATTTTATTTTTTTAAGGTAACCAATTTTTAATAAAGATAAGAAATACTTAATAATTATATTTCTTATCAAAGGTAATAAGAAAAATAAGTAGTTTTTAAAAAAAAATTGAAAAGACAATTATAAATGTAATAAGAATGAATATGGTTTGTGTATTTATGTATTTATTATATATTCTTCCAATTTCATTATGTCATATATTTTTTTTGGTAGCTTATTAAAGGAGTATTAAAAAATTATTTATTTTGAAATTAATTGATATGATAGTATGTAACACTCCGAGTTGGATCGGTGCTAGGCCAATTCCCGTGGATAAGTCGGTGTCAGACCATCCGAGATTGAATATATGTTAAATGAATTGAATACATTACTACTGTCAACAATGTGTATATTCCTTTTCGGAAACCTATTGAAAAAGAGTTAAGCGTACTTGCCCTAGAATAATTGGAGGATGAGTGAACCTCCATGAGACTTCTCACGGTGCGTATGAGTGAGGATAGAAACACGCTGGAAGATGACCTCCCTGTGAAGGATTCGTGTTGATCTGTGAGCTCAGGCTACAATTCCGATATGCTCGACTTCTTTGTGACTTGCGGGCCAATGTGTCACAAGTAGGGTGATATATTTGAATTATTTAACGTAAACATATATATATTATTTGAATCTTAAAATGGTGTTATGGCCTATGGATATGGTTTGTGTATTTATGTATTTATTATATATTCCTCCAATTTAATTATGTCATATTTTTTTGGCACGGTTATTAAGAAAAAATTTAAAAAATTAATTATTTTGAAATTAGTTGATATGATAGTTGTAATAGAGTAATATAATTTTATTTATTCAACGTAAATAATTTTTTTATTTAGATAAATTGTTTTTTTGAGTATTTGTAACAATATTTAAAAATTTTAAAATATAAAATTTTATTTAAAAGATTAAAATTATTTTTATTTTGATATTTTAAAAAAATTAGCTCGGTAAAGCTACAGTTGAGTATGATTTTTTGTATTTTGTTTGAGTATGATTTTTTGTATTTTGTTTGAGTCGGATCTTCAAATCATATTCATTTTTTTATATTCTAATTAACTGTAACCAATATATATATATATATATATATCGATATTGTATCAAAAAATTAGTGGCACATCCCAACCGGGAGTGTATCCCGATCGATGAGAAGGGAGACCAAGTATTCCTTTCTTTTTTGTTGCATGGTTGGCATAGCGGTGGACGGGAAGGACTAGGAATGGTTTTTCTGCCTCTTCGGGGAACTTAAGCTTGTCCTCTCTCTTTAGTGGTTTTTCGTTTTGGAGGCGATGTAGGTGTGTCGGCTGAGGGGCCATGGAAGGTGCCCAGGATGACCACTGAGGTCGGGAACAAGATTCCCATGCATTTGGGCTAAAGGACGTCCGATCACCACTTTGATGATTTTCCACCATTCCCGGAAATCCTCGATGGTGGCTGTGATCGGTACGGAGGGTATATAGGAGTTGGAAGTAATGTAGATTGGAGAGTTGGTCAATGTAGGGTTTGATTTGGTTGGATCGGGTCATGTCATTAGAAGTGATGGAAATGAAGTAGGGCGGAGATAAAGGACCTGAGAAGCCCTCGCGGTAGTTAAGTATTGAGGTTGCTAGTGATAGACAAACATAAGTCTTTTTTTTTTTTTTTTCTCAAGTTGTTTAATTGGGAAGAGGGTTCAAGGTTTGGTCGGTTATGAAATTCCAATCCACAAGAGTTTTCGGCAAATCCTTCTTAGCTACTTCTTGTTTGGATGTAATTGCTCTTGGTGGTTTTGAAGTTAGCCAATGCCTCGACATCTACATTTGATTATGCCATTAATATACTGCTGCGTGGATTAGAAATAGTGAGAGAAACGGCAGATGAAGTGGCTAATCGAGACGGAAATGAGATGAAACACGACGCCGCTAGCTGTTTGAATCAACGGGCAACGGCATGGGGGCGGTCGATTCAGAAGGGTTTGGGGATCGCAAAATCATTAGTCACAGAGGCAATATTCGAATCAATGATGACAGCATGTGGGCGGTCAAATCTTGTCGACGGTGAGAGGGCAGAGTTTCTTTAGAGTAAAAGTGGCGAGGGTAGTTGAGGCTGTGGGTGGAGAAGAAAGGAGGGATGACTAAATTAGGATAGTTTTTCTTTGATTTTATTTTAATTTTTTTAATTGTTAAAGGTATCTCACAATTTATAAATTAATTGTGATATATGAAAATAATACTCTCTCCGACCCAAATACCTTGTAACATTTTCCAAATACCTTGTAACATTTTCTTTTTTATTTGTCCCAAACTGACTGCAATATTTCTAAATTTATAATAATTAATAATATTTATATACATATATTAATATATACTTCACTTTATCGTATCACATCACTCAAATAAAAAATAAATAATCTTTTATCTCTTTAATCACATCACTTAATATTTAAATTATCTCAAATTATCATACTTAATATTTCCCCCTAAATTCTCATGCCAAACACAACTATTGTACACTATTTTGGTACGGAGGGACTATTAATTAATAAAAATATAATATGGATCATTCTACAAAACGTAGCAACAAATATTATTTTAGATGTATTATATAACAAATATTTTTGTAACTAATTATGATTTATTTTCCTAAAAATAAATCCTTAAATTGAGACGGCATTTTTGTAATCAATCTTGTTATTTTAAGAAATCATAAACTCCAATTAATTTCATAGATAATTGTTGGAACATAAAATCCCTTCATCTATTTTGGCATATGGATCTTCCATTCTTTCCTGTCGCTGCCTTTCACAATTTTTATTTGTAATAACATGTCATGTTTGGTTGTTGCAACAAGCTGACTACAACCTTTGGAGTTGGTTGCATCTTGTGGCTGCATGGGTGTTCTGCTCGGGTGTGGGCTCGTGGAAAAAAGGAGATTGTTTTGGGTAATCAATCTGTTACAAAATTCATGCAGACACATCATTCTTTTTATGTGCAAAGAGTTTTAATTCGTTTTGTCTTATATGCATAGCAAGGTGGCTTTGTAGATAATTGTGAGGAGAGAGTCTTGTAGTTGAAAGGGTTTTGAGAGTAGAGTATAGTGAGAGAAAGTGTGTTCAATCCTTTCAATCTCAACCATTCTCTTCTCCATATATTGAGTGAGTGCTAGACATTTTTACTTGCCGTAGACCTTGTCGGAGGAAGGAGAAAATGAAGTTCCGATCAGAGGAGACGTCCAGATTCTGAGCAGCTTTGCTCAGTGGTCGTTGTCCGTACGAGTTTGTGACAACATAAGCCTGTGGAAGGAATTTTCAAGGTACGCTATAGTAGGAGGTTGAGTTGAAAGGAGTTGTAGTTGTAGTTGTCTTTGTTCTTAATCAGCACTGATTAGTGAACTTCTCATAAATTTGTATCCCGGTATGCAGGATTATTTATATCCGAACCGAGTAAACAAACCCTTATCTCATTTACTGCTTTATATTTCCGCATGCATTCAGTTAGCAGTAGAATATTATAATTGTGATATAACTAGGGAGGTGGCCCTTGAATAGGTGTTTGAAGGAGTTTTTGGTGGAGCACCTATTCTCCCAATAATTTATGCATACAATAGCTAAACCATCTGGTCCATCTCATTATGGTAAATAAATCAAGGTAATATTTCATCACATATTAGTAATCAATATAACTGGTTCATAAATAATATAGCTTCCCTAATTATTTTGAAGCTAAATGTGTTATATTAATTTCGATAACATTAAAATTTGTCTATTCTCGAATGCATGGATCGAATTTTTTTTTTTTTTTTTTTTTGGTAAACTTCCAGTTTATTTCTTTGTGATATATTTCCCCACTCAATAAAATATTGATTACTTCTTACGTTAGTTGGTGTACACAATAACACACCAATGTTCATGGACAGTAATATTTCTCACATAATATTATTATGGCGATGCATACATAGAGAGGATCACAGATGATCGATCTCGTGCAAATTATTCCTTAGGCAAACAGGCGTAGTTATAAGTAGACATGGATCGGATTTAATTTAAAGTAGCTAGGGCTGATGTTCTTAAGAGTGGCGTCATTCTCATCTTCACTTAAATTTAGGGTTTCGTTCAAGGGTTAGTAGCATCGACATCTCCGTCTGTGTTGCCATTAGTGTAGCGGCAGCACCAGCGAATGCAGCCATAGCGTCCTCGCCGGCAACAGTAGCGGTTGCGGCAGGGACGGCCTTGCTCAGTCCCCTCAGCTGTGTAATTAGAACATAGCGTGAGTTAATTATAAGTTCCTCCAATGGAAAAAGCATAATCGACATATATTCAAATTATATACCAAATATGAAGAATTAAAACTCTAGGAAATATAATATGCTATGCGGTCCTTGTACTTACACGTAGCTTCGACTGAGGTCTCGGTCTCGGACAAATCCCTAGCCAAAACATCGGAGGAAATGAGGATGGCTATAGCCAAGCAAAGGACAAGAAACATCGATACTTTGGAAGCCATTACACCTGTAAATATTTTTGTATGAATTATTATTTGATGGTATGAAATTGTTTTGGATGAAAATGAAGAAGCTTTGGATTCTCTATTTATAGCAAAAAATGGCAAGAGAAGATATATTTAAATAATAATAAATAAAGACTATAGAGTCTTTGAGATATATAAGTGATCATGAATGTAATTTTCGAGCATGTCTGAGGTGTAGGTCCAATTTTGTTGAATATATAAACATTAGAGACAGGCACAATTTGGTTGTTTGTAAAATATACAACTATTTGATATTCAAATCCAATCCAACATATTTTCCAAAATTGTAGATCATATTTGTTCCAAAATTGAAGATCATATTTGAACCAAAATTTTTGATTCATCGAAAAAATTTATATTATTTTTAAACAATTTGAATTATATTAAATATAATTAATAAATAATATAAATTTAAATTAATCGAAAATATTTGCAAGTATTTCAAAACAAATAGAATGACTGTGGATCCGGTATTGACCCAATTAAATGAGCGTAATACTGATTTGATCAGGAAACATATCACATATGGGTAATCAACATATATGTATATTTACGATACAACAGATGTTATGTTATAACTTATCATATGATATTTTATAATATAATATATGTTGTGTTAATTTTATACCTTTATTGTATATGCTGATCGAGTCAAATCAGTGTTAATTTGATCAAATCAATATCTGATCCACGCTCGAAATCCAACCACAATTGCATATATTTTTAATTGTAAAAATATACTAATATGAATATTAATACTTCATCGGTCCCGCCATAAGATATACATTTATTTTTAACACGAAGTTTAACAAATTATAGTATTTTAACAAAATTGAGTAGTTAAAGTAGTGTAAAGATAATTTTACCTTTATTTTATTTTAAAAAAATAATGATGCCGATGATAAAATAAAATTATTTATATAATATAACGAGATAATAATTACTAAAAAGATAAATGTATATGTTACGTTGAAGGAACATAAATGAATTATATATATTAAGACCGGACAAAGAGAGTAATATTTAATTTGCTAATATAACTATTCATATAATTTTTAAATATAATAATATGAATAAAGTCAAGTTAATAGATAAGATACTAAAAATTGAAACCAAATCAGATCGAACAAAGATCTAATATAGAGTATTTTATTTGAATAGGATTTTCACAATTAACCTAAAATTCCCTTCCAACCAATTCGATCTCGTGGTTCAATGGTTCGGATTATAAATCCTAGGTTAAATGTAACTATTTGAGCTATAAGTCAGATTAAGCCTATATTAAATGATTTATTAATTTATTGGACTTATATGTATTTTGTAAGTGCGGGCCTCCTATGTGCAGAAACCCGGTAACTTATTAATTTGGTGATGAAATCCATTAATAATAAGGGATATAAATAGGGTTGTGATCCCAAGTCTAGACGCAACATCTATTACTTTCCATATCTCAGTGGTAGTAACGGTAGAAACCTTAACGGTTCTCTCAGGAGGGATTGCGTCATAACACGAAACCCTCCATCGAATTGTAAATTTGAATCCGACTATACTGAAGAATAAAGTTAGATCTTATTAGTTTTATTTTCTTATCTCAATTATTACAACACGGTAGATGGACTTAGGGTTAAATTGCTAATAAATTCCAACATTTTGTCCAACCCTTACAAATACAATGCCATTGTGTTACGACATAAATTGAATCTTTGTGTTTTGAAAAACTTTTATCCTAAATTTGACTAATAAGATGAGATTATGGTAACTTTATCATATTATATTGGTAATGCCTCAATTGTCAAATATAGACAAAACAAGTGGAGATAATTTATATTTTCTCTTTGCCGTATTTATAGGTAATTAAAAATCATGGGTGTGTTTAGCTGAGGCATTTTGGTTTTAGTTCTACTATTTCAATAAATTTTATTGTTAAAAAATATTAAATGAAATACTTAATTTTTATTTATAATATTAAATTTAAATTTACTTTTATATCATATTAATAAATTATTTTAATTTATTATTTTTTATTCAAAACCAAAACCTCGTCGACAAAAATACACATATTTTGGAATTTAGCGAACCATTTTTTCACTTTTACATTACTTTTTCAAAGATACGTGTTTGTTTATTTTCCAATCACTTTTTACAGAGATATGGATAAGTTTTTCTTCATATATTTATCATTTCTCTTGTAACTTTATATTTGTATCTCTATCGTTCACAAATAAATAGATTTACGTATATCTACATTCTCATATTCTTAAAAATATTAATTTATATTGATCATAAATAAATATCTATTATATACTTGTACTGTATAAAATTTATTATTTGCTTAATAATATACATATTAAATATATTTTATTAAATATAATTTTAAAAATATTTAAATATATATTTTAACTTTATTTTATTCATATATATATTACATAATCAATAAATATTAATTAAATAAATCTTCAAACAAAAACTCCAACCACAAATAAAATAATTAACAAAAAACAGAGTAATTCGTAATTAGATTTTAAATGCAAACAGAAAAAATATAATAATAATGAATTATTTATAGTTGTTCGTTGATTATTACCTAAGTTTATAGTAGTTATAAAATAATTCTTCCTAAAACATTAACTCAAACACATATTTTTATTTTTATATTATATTAAAAAATTATTTTATATTTAAAATATCATATAATATATTACTCCTTCTGTCCCAGATACCGTGTCTGCTACACTGTAGACACGATATTTTAGGAGGAGTGTAATTAGTAGATTATTAAGAATGTATTAGTGAAAATAATTATCGTATAATATAAATAATTATAAATAAAGATTAAGATAACTAATTAGTTTAATTAAAATAAAAAAATAAAAAAAAAATTGAAATGAGATTAAAGTGTGTAATCATTTTCCAAAAAAGGAAAGTGACATGGTATGTGGGACGGACAGAAACGAAAACGTGGACATAGTATGTGGAACAGTGTGAGTAATTGATTGGATAATATAGATATCCAATCCAACGGATGAAAAGTGAAGATGAAATCCAAACGAACGCTTATGATTGTTGTGACATTGATAAATGAATTTATATAATTTATAATATATAATAATTGATTGGATAATATAGATATCCAATCCAACGGATGAAATGAAGATGAAATCCAAACGAACGCTCATGATTGCTCTGACGTAGATAAATGAATTTATATAATTTATAATATATAATAATTGATTGGATAATATACATATCCAATCCAATGGATGAAATGTAAATGAAATCCAAACGAACGCTCATGATTACTTTGACATGGATAAATGAATTTTTATAATTTATAATATATAATAATTGATTGGATAATATAGATATCAAATCCAACGGATGAAATGAAGATGAAATCCAAACGAATGGTTCAGATTGCTTTTGGTATAGATAAGTAGATTGTTATAATATGTATATATATATATATATAGTCAAATATAATATAAATAATTGAGATGGGTCAAAAAAGTGTTTTGATCCAACGGCTAGGGTGTTGTGAAATCTAAATGAACGTCTGAGATTAAGTTTCACAATGGATAAGATTTTTGATATCTATCCAAAATTTGTCTATAAATATATGTTTCCACTCTTTGAATTATTGCACCAAAATCACTCACTTCTCATTGTAATATAACAAAAGTTTATCAAAATTTCTTCTCAAAATGTCCATCCGAGGTGGTGGTTATAGTCATGACGAAGATGTGTTGCTATGCCAACATTATTTAGATATCTCGCAAGATCCAATTACCGGAAGGCAGCAATCCAGGGATCAATTTTGGAATCGAATCACTGATGCATACAACCAAACTAAAAATCCTGATTGGGAGATACGTAGTGCAAGATCTGAACAAAATCGGATCCAAGCCATGAAGAAAGCTGTTCGAAAGTTACTTGCTTGTATCAAGAAAGTAGAAACTTTAAAACCAGTGGAGCTTCAGAGATAGATATTGTAAGTCATTTCTTAAATTTATTGTTAATATATGTATAGCTTGAAAGTTCTGTTTGTAACCTTAAAATCTTGTTTGCAGTTAAATCAAGCAAATGAGATACAAACGAAGGAAGATGCAAGTTTTAAAAAAGGTTTTAAATTTGATCATGTTTGGAATTTGTTATAAGATTTTGAAAAATTTAATGATCATAATGAAGCTAGAAACCCATATAAAATACCTCAAAAAAATAATTCCACTCATGTATCATTATCGTCGGATAACACTGCTTTTGAATACCCTGGAAATTCATCATTTTTTGTTAACTTAGACGATGATAAGAGTAGATTAAATTTAAATTATAATGTTGGTGGTCTTTATATGAGCGCCTCATGGGGGTGAAAAAAGCGAAGCAGCAGAAGAAAAATAAAGATAAAAAAAAAATGCTTATGTTAGTGAAGTTAAAGAACAAAATTCAATGGTTCTGAAAATACTACAAAAAATCAAATTTGCACAGGCAAGAATTTTTGCAACTGAAACGAGAGAAATTAGCATTTTAAGAGAATGACACGCGGGGAAAATATTATGAATATGGAGTTGAATGTTATTTCTGATCATGCACAACGTGCTTATTACCGGCTCAAGAAAGATGAAATTTTACATAAAAGAACAATGGAATTTCAGGGATCAAATCCACAGTCTTCTTCGAATATGTTTTCTCAATATTTCAGTGATATTGGTGGAGATGGAAATGCTGATATTCGTTCGTATAAGATCAGTGTATTTTAATATTTTATGCAATTGTATTTTATCAATATAATTTTTTTATGCAATTTGTTTTATGTAATTTGAATTCTATCAATGTAATATTTTATGTAATTTGCATCCTATGCAACGTGCATTTGTATTTTAATTTTATTTGCTAAATAATTTTATAAAATATATTATTTTCAAGTTTAAATAAATTTAAATTTAAATACAAACATATCGTTTTTTTAATTATTATACATACATATTATAATTTTTTTTGGAAAATATATAAAATAATTAATTTTAAAATAAAAATTAAACATAACTTTTTACAAAGTAAAATTACATGTTAATTAAAAAAATAAAATTACATATCACTTTAAAAAAAATAAAAATTATATCACTTTTCAAACAGTAAAATTAAAGTATATCAATTTAAAAAATAAAATTATACATTATTTTTTTAAAAAATAAAATTACATACAATTTTTAAGATATAAAATTATATATCATTTACTAAAAAATTAAAATTATACAATACACCCAAAAATACCAAAAATATAAAAAACACCACAAAAACTCCACTCTAAAAATGAATGGAGTAACACTTGTATATCTGCAAAGGGGGGGGGGGGGGGGATTTGGGGGTGGGTTGGGGCCCCTCCCCTTCATTTTTTATATAAATGCAATAGGTTGGAGATGATCTTAATTACAATAAATATGTTTCGTTAAAGTTTTATTTGGAAAAAAAAATCATTGGGACAAAAATCATAGTAAAAAAAAAAAAAAAAGATAGTCATGCATTAAAAATACTCCCCCTGATATGTATATGATTTGAAATATCGCAATCGACGTATCCCGATATTCTTTATCGATTTTTTGAACGTTGCAGACGGTAAAGCCTTGGTCAATAAAGCTGCTAAATTATCATTGGATCGAATATGCAACATATCTGTTTCACCATTTTTCTGAAGATTATGTGTGAAGAAAATTTTTGGTGAAATATGTTTCGTCCTATCTCCTTTGTGATATTCTCCTTTCGGTTGCGATATACAAACTGCATTATCTTCGTATAAAATAATAGGTGGATTATCATTTTCAGATTTCAAACCACAATTCTTTAAAATATAGTGAATCATTGATCTCAACTATACACGTTCTCGACTAGCCGCATGAATTACTATTATTTCAGCATGACTTGAAGATGTTGCGGTAAATTTTTTTTAGCGGATCTCCAGGATACCACTGTACTGCCACAAGTAAATATATAGCCAGTTTGGGACTTGGCTTTATGCGGGTCAAAAAGATATACAACATCTGTATATCAAATCAATTCATGTCGAGAATCTTTTTAATATAATAAACTGAGATCAATCGTTCCTTGGAGATAACGAAAAGTACATTTAATGTCTTTCCAATGTCGTCGTGTTAGCATTGCACTAAATCTAGCTAACAAATTTACAGCAAATGCTATGTCTGGTCTTGTATTATTAGCAAGATACATAGTGCGTCAATAGCACTTACATGTACTTCAGGACCAAGTGCTTCTTCATTTTGTTTTTTTCCGGTTTAAAAGGATCCTTAATAGGATCGAGAGTTCTAATGACCATTGTAGTACTTAATTAAATGTGTTTTATCAATTGAAAATCATTTCAGTATATGCATATTGATGGATCAATATTCTATTTTCCAAATGTTCAATTTGTAAACCAAGGAAAAATTTTGTTTATGTAAAATCCTTGATTTAAAATTCCTTTTTCAAGTATTCAGTGGTTTCTTGAAGCTTTTATGGAGTTCTAATTAAGTTTAAACCGTCCACATACACAACTATGAATACATTGACCAAAATTGAGTTTAATGAAACATATTCTCTAGTAATTGATAGAATAACATTTCAATATCTAGTTAGTTTAGTAGTTCATGAAAATTTGGATATGCGTCTGATGGACGTCATAACAACTTATTTATATGACTCATTGGATAGTGATATCTACATGAAAATTTCTAAAGGATTTCTAATAGATGCATCAATTAGCACCATAAAATATCTGAATGGTCTCGATTGTGGATCTATTGGCCTACATATATCTCCCTGAATTTGTTCTAAAAATGCAAGGGAATCAGTTCTCATTTTTGTTGGTGATAGTCTAGTTATTAATTTTCTTTTTGAGTAAACAACACATTTTATAACTCATTTGTATTTAATACTCTTTGATTTTCTAAATTATAGCCATGGGTATTTTCTAAAATTCATCTCATTATAGTATTACCGGGATGCCCAAATCAGTCATGTCAAATCGTAAAATTTGTAGACTTTTGGTCTACCATATATGTTTCAACTGTATTAATCTTTGTGTAATATAAACTCGAACACAATTAAGATAATTTTTACAATATATATTTGTAACCATCAATGAGTTTTATAATTAACAAGAATTCATTATTTGTCTTACTTGATGTCTCAATATGATATCAATTTCAGCGAATATCATTAAAACTTAACAAATTTCTTTGGAATTTGCTAGAATATAATGCATTTGGGACATAAGTTTTAATCCTTCGGGAAGAAATACTATCGCTCTTCTTAAGTTCTCAATTAATTTCGCACAACCATCTATAGCATTCACTTGAATTTTTCCCAATTTCAGATTGGTAAAATATGTCTTATATTTTAGGATAGTGTCAATGAGATATAAATTGTCTTCCGTATTATTTATTATAGTGCGTTCAACATTCATATTACTTTTTTTGGAAGAAATATAAGAATAAATATATCTGTAAGTTTGAAGAAAATACATAATTGTCATATTATTACATTGTACTTTCCGAGTTTTCATGGTATCCTCCTTCAGAGTGTTCCAGAAAGTCAATACATGTAACTGTGTATTATCAGTACATTTATCATTTTCGCTATTCCATTGGCAATATTATCTGAAAAATTAATTTTTGGGGCTTTAGCATCTCCAGGTGCTTTGTTTTTCTGTTTCAAATAGTTTGGGTACAACTCTACGAAATAAGAGTTTCAACGAGAAGTTATGAACCAATGTCCTATCATCCCAAAACGATAAGACTTATCCTCGGTTTCTTCGAACTTTGACCAACATTATCCTAAGGGCGCTTCAGGGGCCTATTTGGTTCTTATTCATCAAAATATCTCTCACGGTTATTATGCAAAACAAATCTGCCACGACCACGCCTACTATCGGCTCCACATCCACGGTTAAATCCACATCCATGGCCTTGTCTGCGATCTCGTCTGCAATTGTATCTAGGCATATTGTTCAAATACTGAGTTATATTCATTTCAGAAATGGACTTGCACCAGTTGGCCTCGATTCATGATTTTTAATAATAATTCGTAATTCTGCTCAACAACAAAGAGACAAGTAATAAGATCACAATATTTAGTAAAACCTCTTTCTTGATATTGTTGCTGCAAAACTATATTACATGCATGAAACATAGTGAACGTTTTTTTCCAGCATATCCCTATCATTAATATTTTCTCCATAAAATCTTAATTGGGACGTAATTTTAAACATCATATAATTATAATCCGCAACTGTTTTAAAATCTTGCAAACACAAGCATTGTCATGCGTGTTTCGCTTTTGCCAATATAACTGACTTTAGATGGCCAAATAGATCATTTAAATTTGTCCATAATTCAAATATATATCTTTTACCATGAGGTATTCCATTTTTAGGGCTTCGTCAATATGATGATGTAGGAAAATCATTGTCTTTGCACGTTCTTGGCTTGTGCATACATTTCCATTAATTATTCTTTTCGAAAGCCCTATGGATTTGAGGTGCATCTCGACATCTATTACTCACGAAATATAATTACTTCAGGTAATTGCTAGTGGGGTGAATTCAAATCTTCTTATATTAATCATAATAAAAAAAAATTAAATACTCACTAGAAATTTTGAAACAAAAACTTCAGTAGTATCCGAGTAGAACTTTCGGGAATGAAAATTATTTCAAAACACAATTTTTGAACTTGTTTTGACTAACTTAAAAAAAAAAATAACGCTAGCTTTATGTTAGCACTTTCTCGGCAAAATCTCATGCAGATAAAGTAGTGTTATAAAACATATAAGATAAGTAAATAAGTAAATCGATAAATAAGTAACAATAGTATATAATTGTATGTATATGGATATATAAATATATTTATAAGTAAGGATACGCAATAAAGTATATGCATATAAACGTATATATTCCGTGCGTGTGTTTTGCAATTGAGAGAGAAATAGATGGAGGAAAGCGATGGAGAGTGAATGACAATTGTGTACTCTTATTCTCTAACCAATTAATACAATGAGCAAACCTATTTATAGGCTTTAGAAATTAGATTAATCAATAAGAATGATGATTTTTCAATTGAATTGAATGACACATATGCATATGTTAGAACACAATGCAATTTATATATGTAAAAACTTATATTTAATCCAAGGAATTGTTCTTT
The DNA here is from genome assembly GCF_009805555.1 of Andrographis paniculata. NCBI lineage: Eukaryota > Viridiplantae > Streptophyta > Magnoliopsida > Lamiales > Acanthaceae > Andrographis > Andrographis paniculata. Next base: position 768,728 of record NW_026137621.1, on the reverse strand, counting down.
ACTATTTTTAGATGGGATGATTCTCAATAAATATTATTAAAAACATATCATATACATATTAATATAATATATATATATATATAATATATACATTTTATTTACTCACAAAATGTCAATAAGTAAATACAAAATATTAAATTTTATATTACCGATATAATTTTCATACTTAAAAAAAAAAAAAAAAAAGTGAACAAACCCATTATTATGCGTCAAATTTATAAAATAAAGCATGAATTTCTATTTTGCATACATAATTGATTATTAGTTTTTTCGGGTGACTCTCATTGTTTGCACAACTCATAGTATTAAAAATATTACTACCTTTGTCCGGCTCTAAGGATATGATTTACTTTTTGCGTGTTGATATTTAAATATTAATTATTATATCAAAACGTAGTATAAATTTTTAAAAAATTACAAAAATACTTTCATTAATGTCTTATTTGACTAATAGAATGACATTTGTTAAAAAACCGTATACAATATTTATGGCGAGACAATAATCTATATCTCGCTTTATCTAGTATTTCCTGAGGTGAGGTGCAAAGAAATCAACGTACAATATTTTTTATTTTTGGATTTTTCCTAAGAATAATAATAATATCCCTTTCTTATGCCTTGTTCTAGATCAAATTTTGGCAATGACAGTGTCATAGTGGTAGAGGATAATTAGGTATATCATACATGCATGTAATTAGTGTTTGGACTGTCGTTTTATATGGATTTTTTAGATTTGGCTTCCAATAATTCTCTTTAGATGAAAGAGTAGAGATATGGTTTTGAAAAGTTTTTGTGTTTCTTGTTCGTTCCTCCACTTTCCAATCCGAGAAAATAGCGCAGTTTCTTTTATTTATTGATATTATGTAATTTTGATATTTATTGTTTTTGTAATTGATTTTTAGTGTTATTTGTTACTCATTTAGGTATATGCTTGAATGGTATGTTGATTCTTGTAAAAAGAGACAATGATTAATGCATATTCTGCAAAATATAATGATGATTGGCAAAAAGAAAAACGTTATGGGGTTAAACACTAGAAACTCGTATATCTAATGAAGAAGATGAAAAGCATGATCTCGCAATATTGGTTATTTTACATTATTATGTATTGACAATAGTCAATCACATTGGATTTCAAATATTTGTTGGTAATCTTCAACCAAGCTTTAACAAGATTGCAAGAAATATTTTGAAAAATGATATCTTTAAGATTTATAAAGCTGAAATGCTAAAATGTTACGACAGTCATGTCGCGATTGTCATGTCGCCACTCAACTTCAGCCCTCATACCAACCTGACCTTGCATTGCTCTCACCTTACAGTAGCTCACTGAATCTGATTACACTCACTGAACTAAAGGAATAATGAGAGCTTGATTGCAAAATGGAAAAAAAAAAAACAAAAAAAAACAAAAAAAAAACAAAAAAAAAAGAGACTTTATCATTGGTGATATACCCAGGTTGGCTGATGCAACTGCTTCTCTTGCTTGGAGGAAGATACATAATATGGTTATGGTGTGGATCCTCAATAACATATCTCCAAGCATTACTGAGATCTTCAATTCTGTAGCTTCCAACAAGAAATTGTGGGATCACCTTGAGGAGAGGTATACACATTCAAATGTTTCTCTTAATTACCATTTGAGAAGAAAAATTGCAGGATTAATAATTAATTGACAAATCACTGTGACATACTTTAACAAAAAAAGAAATTTAAAGATGAACAGAGAAGTCTTGCACCTTTGCCTAAAACAGATGATGAAATTTAAAAATACTATAGATAAAATGATATGATTGATTGTTTGATGGGTCTTTATGATATCTATGAAGTGGTTAAAAGTCAGATTTTAATGTGTGAACCTTTACCTTTAATTCATAAAGTATTTGGTATGGTGTCAAGTAGTGTAAGCTGCAATGTGTATTTACGAATAGTAGTATAGCTACCCTGTTGAGCTCACACAAGCCAACTTTCAAACCTATAAACAAAAGAAAGATAGATAAGAGAAATATCATTTGTATGTGTTGCAAAAAGGTTGAATATATCAAATAGACCTGTTTCAAGCTTGATGGAACACCAGATTGGTACAACGAAGCACAAGAAAAGAGGAAGAGAAAGTTCAAGATGAGAAGTGGTATGGATGAAGGAAGAGAAGCTACCCTGCAGTTTGGAGTTTTGCACCCATGGCTAACAGCTTCAATTTTCTTTTTGAATAGCTTTCTAAACTCATTATAAGATACACTGCAAACTAGGCCCGACAGACAAGTCACACTAGGCGAACCATGTGTGGCAGGTGACCTGAGGCGTCGGGGTTTAAACCCCTTACGGTCACAAGTCCAAGCCCCACACCACCAGGCCATCCCTTACGGGACTTGAGAATCCTATTTTTAATCATCTATGAGTGATAGAAGTATTTTTCTTACTGTATTGGATGATCATAACCATAAAATTTGAGTATTATTCACAAACCTTAAAAGTTTATGTTCCTTTCTTGAAAATGATAAAAATAAATAAATAAATAAAAATCAGTTGAATAAGACACTTAAAGAAGGTTAGAAGTGAGAATGGAATCGTTGTTTATAGAAAAATCCAAACCGGATGAAGTCTTGTCTATTGAAAAAAAAAATATTATGAAGACCATAGTGAATTTGGCTATCATTATGAGATTGCCAGTTCATGGATGGCATTCATATAAGGTGGAATACATGATGAAGTGCGTCGAATGAAGGTTGAAGATATGCTTTGAAAGTAGTATAGAAAATAGTAAAAACTTAGGAAAAAAGAAAAGAAAAAGTCATCCACGAAGCCGGTGAAGTGCACATTCTATAGCCGAAAGTATAGTTAGATTGTGTATGATATATTCAAAGAGACAAAGATAAAATAGCTCTCATAAGGAAGTAATCGAATGGCTTTGTAAGAGAAAGAAGGGTGAAGAGTAAACAACAAAGAAGAAATAACTATTTTCCATTAGACACCAATGTATAAGTAAGAAATTTATATAGAAAAGACCAAAGATAATCCACACAACCTAGTTGCCTGCACTTACTGCAAATACATTGGACACAGAGTATTGGATAATATAGAGTAAATTACAAAGTGATATGGTGTGAAGAGAAAATATTCAGTAAACACACAGTAGATAGCATCTTGCGCGTGCTCTTATTGGCGATCCATAATGCAAGATAATTATAAAAAGCAACATATGCACCACAAATTGTCTTACACAACTGATGAAGAATCATCTCATTTCTCCTTTCAGCTCTTACCATAATTAAATGATGAATAAAAATTTTTAGTGTGACAATTTCCCAAAAGAAAAGTAAAAGAAAGTATGGAGCTACAACAGAAAAGAAAATTTTCTTAATCATATATTCTTATTTATTTTTTTTTTTTTATGATTTGATACAAGATTGATAGATTTATTATTATTATTATTTTGTCTACGTTACATTCTATTGATTGAGATTCTTGAACAAAATGTTTTTGCATGGATTAAGGGGGACTTATTTTCATTGTAATAATTAGACACTTGATGTCATAGTGCTTTGATGATCTTACTATTCGATAGAGTCAGTATCTTCTTCCTTCAATGGCTAGAAAATATAAATAAAAAGAGGAAAGATTGTTCACATAAAGTTTGAGTTGATGTTATTCACATGTTGACCAAATGATCGGAGCAGATAAACCTCATCCAAATAATTTAGAACGATCCATAACATTGTTGACATTGCTCATAGCCTAACACGAAAATAAATAAATAAGCGAGCCAACTCAAATGCATAATATGTTACATCGAATGGTCGTCCATTGTATTGTTATAAAAAACTATTGAGTAAAAAATAACATACATAAAGGTGGATGATGATGATGATTGGCATAGTATATTTTTTTGTGGAATAATTATTGCAGATGATAGATAATCGTGAGGCCATGTTTTTTGTGGGTGATATATGGTGTATAGAGAGACGAGCAAATATAGAGCTGTTTGAAAAAAATATATATTTGTAAGATAAAATTACAAGAGAATATACTTACTATAAAATTTTTGGGCATGAAATCTGAGCTGCAAATCATCTCATTCTCAATGAAACAACTATAACTGATGAGACACTGAAAATAAGTTATTCGGTTTAAAAAGCTACAACCGAGATTGAGAAGATACCTTAAACAATCATCAAAGATGACGACATGACCACTGATAGAGGCTGGAGTTTTGTAATAGTTCCTTAATGGGGAAGGTCACTACCCTAGCATTAGGTGTGGAAGTCTATTTTTTCTTTCTTTTTTTTTTTTTTTTTTTTTTTGGTTTTATGACGCTGAAATCCGCGGCTGCTATCAGAAAGTGCGCACTGGGTAAACCTCTGGTCATAACTAATACTCTGCAAATTAAACCCGACAATGCAAGTTACATTAGGCGAACTATGTGTGGTAGGTGACCACGAATTCGTTAGGTTTGAACCCATGACCTCACGGTCATAAATCCACGCCCACAACATTACCCCATCCCTTACGGGACTATTTGTATTTAGTCATTTAGTGCGTGCCTATTGTAAAGTTTGTTTCCAGGAAAATGAATTATTTAGGGTGTGTTCGTTTGTAGGATTCTATCAAAATCTTACTATTCATCAAAAAAAATTTTCTTCAAAAATATGAAATCAAATACCTATTTTCTATTTTTTATATTATACTAAAAATCAATCTTACATTAAAAACATCACATCATACAACTATTCAAATTCAAAATTTTTACTGTTGAAATCCCAACTCAAAATCCAAACCCCCAAACAAACACACCCTAAGTATATATCTTAATGAATATGCTTGAGTGGGAACCTCCTAAACACAGATGGTTGGTGACCAAATTGGATAAACAATTTGATTGTCTACTTCTTCACTTTTTTGGTGTGATTTACTATGTCATGTATAAGACATCCAATCAACTCACAAACGTCTACTTTGTGTACATAATTATTCTGCCAAACTATTCTTTGACATTTCAAAGGGAATTTGAAACAAACAAATATAATAAAAATTACCAATTTTTCCTATTATTATGTAGGCCCAAAATTGTTGAAAATTTAAAGCAAACTTTAATGCTTGTCTACTTACATTACAAGTGGTCATTGAAGTACAGGAGTGAGTGTAATATGCATAGCAATCTTTCATGCGCATTAGGATCTTTACTTTAGAATATCATAGGACTCTAATTTGACTTGTATATCATGATAATATTATATTGTCGTAACCTAACAAGAGTCAAAATTGTATCAAATAGGTTGGTGTAATCTATTATATTATTTCCGCCGTCTATGCTTATTTAATTTTTTGTGTGAATTTCATGCCGTGCATATATTTTTTCTTTTATAGTAAAAAAAAAATAAAAAAAAAGTAAAAAGTAATAAAAAATTGATTGAACAAGTGTTAGTTATTTTGCTCGTAACTATACTTATATTGTCTGAATTATAGACCATCCACATGAATTATAAAGTCTAAATTATAAATAATTGCAAATAACACAACTACATTACAGTAATAAAGAAATCCTATATAAGAGTACTACAGTGCTTTCCCACCTTATTTATGTGTGTTTCAATATTTTCTCCACGCTACGTTTTTTTTCAAAAAAAATTAATACACTACAAAAATATATATATATTCTCCATCTATTTTACAAAACAAACACATATAATTGCAATTTTCCCATTTGTGTTATACAACCCATCTTTAACGAAGTCTACCATGAACAACAAATAGTTTTAATTTCCAGTAAAAATCAAGTAGAATTAATTTAGAAAAATACCTTTTACATATATGATAATAATGACCACCGGTGTATGTACTGATTGGATTTAGGGTGTGTTTGGTAATTATATGATAATTTTAGATGATTGAATTACCTATTATCTTTTAGCTTATTCGGTTTATCTAGTTGAATTAGCTATTATCTTTTAGATAATTTTATACGTATTAAAGTGTTTGGTGTTAGATGTTTATATGTAAAATAACAATTAATGATATTTATATTATTTTCTAAAAATTCTTTAGAGTTCTTGTGATTAGTTATATGAAATTGTGAAGGTGTTATAAAATATTTATTTTTATTAACTTTTAGATTTGATAAAAATAATATACTCCTATATTTTTATTAAAAAATTATGAATATTTTTTTATTCTTATTTTCTGGTCCAATTGCTGTTTTTGTTTTTGTATTCCTGATTTATCCATTAGGACAGTCTGGCTGGTTCTTTGAACCTAGTTTTGGTGTAGCAGCTATATTTCGATTCCTCCTCTTTTTTAAGGATTTCATAATTGGAATAATGTAAAATATAAAAAAAATAATAAAATTTCGTATATATATTTATTATATTAATTATTGATTTATTTATTATTTTTGTTATACTTTTTAATAAATTTATTCTATTTTATTTTTGTTAATATAAAATTAGATATAAAAATACAGTAATAATATTTTTTTGATTTTATTTAAATTTATATAGTTTACAAATAAAATTATTATATTGAAAAATTAATTAGTTTAAATTTATAAAAATAAAATTATAATTTAATAAATAAAATATTTTAAGATAATTAATAACTATGCAATGCAATAGAAAATATTATAGTGAAATAGACAAATAAGAAATAAAAAAAAATTAAAATGAAAAAGTTTTTCTAATTATATACCTTTTAAAAAATAAGGTTCCGTTTGGATTAGTTTTTGGGAGGAGCTTTTGGCATATGCTTCTAAAACAACAGTTTGTACCCGTTTACATTGGCTTATGTCTAAAAGCAGAAGCAGTTAATAAGCGGAAGCACTTTCAAATTAAAATTATGATTTTATCCTTAATAATAATAATAATAATAATAATAGTAATAATAATAATAATAATACTATAATATAATAAAAATATAATTAATTTATATATTATATCTTAATAAAAATATATAATTATATTATTATTTTTAATTTATATATTATACTTGAATTAAAATTTAAAATTACCAAATTTAAATAGGATTATAATAAATTTTTTAATTATACTAAAATTATAAAATACTCAATTTGTCCCACTAATCGTGTTCATCTTTCTTTTCTGGCAAAAAAATAATACACTTTAACTCACTTAAAAAATTTTAATTTATAATTTTTTTTAATTTTAATTAGACTAATTAGTTATGTTGATCCTAATCTAAAATTATTTTTATTATACAATAATTATTTTTAATAATATATTCTTAATTATTTTCTAATTATATCCCTCCTAAATTCTCGTGTCTACGATAGAAGGGACATGGTAGCCGGGATGGAGGGAGTATAATTTATAAAGTTTTAAAAAAATTATAAAATACAAAAAATTAATAGTATTATATTGTAGTTTTATTTTTAATAAATATATTATCTTTAAATTAAAAATTAAAAATATAAATAATCAAATTTTTAAAAAAAAATAGTTTTTGTACTATAATTTAAAATTTTTAAATATAATTAAAAAAAATTAAAATAAATTATAAAATTTTTATAAAAAAAACACTACTATTGTTATATTAATAATATGTCTATTTGAATAATTTTAAAAGCACTTTCAATTTTATAACGTCCAAACTGCTGAGTTTTTTGATCCAATTAGATCTACCACAATATAAGACACACACCTTAATTATATAGCCCACTATTAAACCCGCCGACCGCGACCCACACCCGCCGACCCATGACCCGCTTAACCCGAACCGCTTACACACTTTTGGCACAACCCATACCCACTTACCTGACCTGTGCCCTTGACCCGCGCTCGTGACCCGTTTAGGATCCGCGTCCCTCTTGCTAGACGCGATCTGGACCATCCATTCTGGGTCTTTGATCTCGGCAGTTCATTCCTTTTCACCGTGAGTATATAAAGATAGAGAGAGAGGGCGCAGCCCTCATTCACTCTCTCACACTCTCTCGCTCTAACTCTCCTACTCTCTAGCCTCTCTCTCGCGACCTCACTGTTCATCCTTTCCGGCGACTTTTCCCGGTGATTCTCAGCGGCGCCTTCCTCTTGTAACTTGTGGAGTTTCTATGGCGCGTTTCTTACCCCCTATTTTTGTTGTTCGTACCCGCAAAGAGCTCGTTCAACCTTTAGGCGTTTGTATCTATTTTGTTTCGCCTTGTATGTTTTTGAGGTAGTTTGATTTTGTGTGAGTCATGTTTGTTTTAGGCCTGCTTTTAAGTGTGTAGTCGCTAGTTAGGTGTTTTGTGTGTCGATTTACTGTTAGAGTTGGTTAGAGGCTGAGCCTAACCAAAACTAGTTCAATATTTTGTTTGTTTACTCGATTTCGTTAATAAAACTTTTGGATCTGTTCATATATTTTTATAACAAGTGGTATCAGAGCGTTTTGGTGTATTTTGTTTTCGAAATCGAGTTTTCTTTTCTGTTTTGAAGTTTTTTGGTTGTAAACCTTTAGATCTACAAAAGGATCTGGTTGAATCAAACTTTTTTTTGTGTTTCAATTCTTTTCCTTGTAGATCTGTTGAATACCGGCCTAAATCTCACCCAATCTGTGCTTTCTAGCCTCGGTCGAGTGCGATTTAAGTATTTTTAGACTTAATCGCTATAAATCTGTGTAGTTTAGGTTTTTTAAGTTTGAGTCGAGTTTAGTAAGTTTGTTATGAAACCGTTTCTATTTTTGATAAACGAGTTTTGTTTTTCAAACTTTTTTTAAATACAAGGTGTGAATCGGGTTAGTTGCCTATATTTTGTAAAGATTTGTTAAAGATCCTTGCGGATCTATAACTAGGGAGTCAAAATCTAAAAGGTTTTGTAAATCTTGAAGTTAGGTAATGATTTTTTTAAGATCTCTAAAAGGTTTTGTAGATCTTAAAGTTTTGATAAATAGTTTTTTTTTTTAAGATCTTTGTATTTTCAAACTAAATCTCGTTTGAAATCTTCAAAATCTTTAAGCCTTGTTTGTTTGTGTTCGTTTTGTTAGTCGGCAGTGTGTAATATTCGATCTGCTTTGAGAATTCTAACAATTTGTTATAAGAGAAACATATTTGTGTTTGTTTTCTGTTTTTTGTGAAACTATTTTGGCTAATCCTATTTTCTATAAAAGAGAATAGGTTTGTTTTCTGTGAATTTACTACTGTTTTGTAGGAATATAAATTTTTGTTGTTGTGATACAAGGGTAACCCCTGAATTCATTATTTTCTTTTTGTGTTTGTTTTAATTTATGCATTTAATTTTTGCGCCCAAAAATAAATTGTAAAAGCTATTGTGAAACCAAGGTTACTAAACTCCGATCCTCACTCTGTGAGTGATTCTCGAGTACATCGGTTGAATAGTCACGAATGTATGTTGTATTAGTTAGGTGATATATTTTATTTGATTGCCTAATTGCTTACTATGATTATCTATTGTGTGTGATAATCCGTGTTTGTTTGTTTTCGTGTGATTTGCTTGCCATATTGTCTGTTTTTGTGAAAATTAAAATAAATAATTTTTTGAAATTAAAAACAGAATTAGTTTTGAAAATTAAAATATGTTTTTATTAAAACAGCAAAATGACTGGTAATTCTAGTTTTAATATTATGCCTTTTGATGAGAAAATGAACTTTGCAATTTGGAAACAAAAAATGAGAATTAGAGCAATTGAGCCGGATCATGTAGCTCAAGTTCCTCTAGAGATGAGGGCTGAGTTAGATAAAATGGCTTGCTCTATTATAATACTTAACTTAGCAGATCATGTAATTTGGAATTATGGAACAAATTGGATGAACTATACACTTAAACATCACTTCATAGTAGGTTGTATTTGTTAGAAGAAAAAATAGTTTTAAACTTGATTTGTCAAAATCGATTGATGAAAAATCTGGATAATTTTTCAAAATTAATATAAGTTATAAAACTTACTGGTGATAAAAATATTGATGATTATAGTGCTATAGTTTTGTTAAATGCAATACCTAACTCATACATGGATGTGAAATCTTCTATCAAATATGGACGTGATTTTGTGATATTAGATGTAGTCATTAATGGGTTAAAAATCTAAAGAACTAGACTTACAAATTCATAAGTCTAATAAGGGTGAAGTCATGTATACTAAAGGTAGGTATACTAAAGGTAGGTCTCCTTTTAAATCAAATAAAAAGGGTAATTTTGGAAATAATAATAAAAATCAGAATAATAGAAATAAATATAGATCTAAACGTAGAGGAATCAATAGATCTAAAAACACCAAATAAATTGGGTAAAAGATGTTATAATTGTGGTGATCCTAATCATTTTATACATGAGTGTCCTAAAAAGAAGAATAATAACACTACAAACAGTAATAATAATGGTAGCCAGCAACATGTTAGTGAGTTAGCCAATATGACATTACTTGATCGAAATTGTGGTGATGTGTTTACTATTACTGTCAACAGTTTGAATGTGAACAATGTATGTATGAATGAATGACTTATTGATTCTGGATGCACTTATCATATGACTCCATTAAAATCGATTTTTTGTAAATAGAAAACTTTAGAAAATTGCACCGTGTTCATGGCTGATAATAGTGTTTCTAATATGCTTGGAATTGGTAGTGTAAATTTAAATTTTAACACTGGTTTTGTGTTAAAATTAAACAATGTGAGGCATGTTCCTGGTCAAATAATCTGCTATCATGTGCTGCTTTATCAGATTTAGAATTAGAGGGGAAATAATTGTATGAAAATTACTAAGGGATCTTTAGTTGTGTTTAAAGTTGTAAAACGTAACAATCTGTACGTTACTTGTGCTGAACCAATTAATATGCCCGTAAACACAATAAATTATTTTAAAGAGAATAATGATATGTGGCATAAGAGATTAGGACACTTAAGTAATAAATGATTAGAAATTTTACATAAAAATGAATCCTTAGGAAATGTAAAATTTAATCTAGTGTCATTTTGTGATAATTGTGTGTATGGTAAACACCATAGGATCCAATTTTCCCATCCCCTACTGAAAAACGTTATTTATCTAAATCTGTGTTGGATTATTTACATGCTGATGTGTGGGGCCCAGCTAGTGAGCTCACACATAGTGGGTCTAGATATTTTTTTATCCATTATTGATGATTTTTCTAATAAAACATGGGTATTTCTTATGAAGAATAAATCTGATGTGTTTGATATTTTCAAAAATTGGAAAATTAAAATTGAAAAACAAACTGGAAATAAGATTAAATATCTAAGAACTGATAATGGTTTAGAATTTTGCAAATCTTGGTTTGATGATTTTTGTCAAGAAAATGGTATAAATAGACATAGAACTGTCCCCTACACACCCCAGCAGAATGGGGTGGCTGAGAGGATGAACCGGACTTTCTTGGAAAGTGTTCGAAGCCTTTTGGCTTCATTCGGTTTGCCTAAAAAATTCTGGGGAAAGCTGTTATAACAATAACTTATATAGTCAATAGATCACCCTCAATTCATTTGAATGGTGCTTGTCCTGAATTTAAGTGGATTGGTAGGAAAATACATTTTTCAAATATTCGGGTGTTTATGTGTTCTGCTTTTATACGTGTTAATAATGAAAAATTAGACCCTAGAGGTGAAAATTGTGTTTTCTTGGGTTATTCGGAAGGAGTTAAGGGTTATACATTATGGTTAAGATCTAGGCCTGATTTTAAAACTGTTATTAGTAGAGATGTTGTTTTCAATGAAAATGAGATGTCCTGTTTAAATATTGAAAAATCTGTTTTGGATAAATCTGAGATTAATATTGAAAATCTAGACTCAAGTAATATTCCAAATGAGGTGGAGTATAATATTGTTAGTATAGGTGAGACAAAGAATATAGAAAATAATGCTGAAATTCGTATAGAAATCTGCTGTGAGAGAGTAAACTGTTATTGAAAATGATAATTGCTTTTCTGAAAATCAAAATGAATCTTATTTTGATAATAATAGTCAAATTGAATCTAATTTTGACAATAGTAATCAAAATGAATTAAAAAATTACCAATTGATTAAAGATAGGAATAGATAGATCCCTAGGTTGCCTACTAGACTTGGTGATTTTGATTTTTCTTCTTTGGCTTTTAGTGCATTTGAGAATTTAGATGGTAATGAACCTAAGATATTTAGAGAGACCATAAATTCTGAAAATAAAAATAAGTGGCTAAAAGCAATAAAAGAAGAAATGAATTCATTATATGATAATAAAACTTGGTGTTTGGTTCCTAAACCTCATAATTGTTCTCTTGTTGATTGTAAATGGATTTATAAAGTTAAACAAGAAGATAATAGAATTAGGTTTAAGGCTAGATTAGTAGCTAAGGGTTTTACCGAAAAGGAAGGAATAAATTATAATGAAATTTTTGCCCCTCTTGTCAAATTTACCACTGTTAGAGTCATGTTAGCTCTATTTGTATTTTATGATTGGGAGCTAAAACAATTGGATGTTAAAACAGTTTTTTTGCATGGTGAATTAAATGAGAAAATTTATATGAAACAACATGAAGGTTTAGTTGATAAAAACAAAATGAATCATGTTTGTTTGTTAAATAAATCTTTATATGGTTTAAAACAGTCACCTAGATAATGGAATATCAAATTTGATAATTGTATGAAAAATCTTGATTTTATTAAAAGAAAATTTGATTATTGTTTGTATTTTATGACTGTTAAAAATCAACAAGTTTTCTTTCTCATTTATGTTGATGATATGTTGATTATTAGTCCATGTTTAAAGATTATTGATCATGTGACTAAGTGTTTATGTGATAATTTTGACATGAAACTGTTGGGTGATGCCGAAGTGATTTTAGGCATGTGTATCACTAGGGATAGAAAGAATTTAAGACTGTTTTTGAATCAGTCTACTTATATTTCGAAAATTCTTAAGAATTTTTTTATGAGTGATGCTAAATCTGTTTCTGTTCCTATGGCTTCTAATTTTGTGTCAAGTAGGGATCAATGTCCCAAGTCGGAATCTGATTTTGAATACATGAAACATGTACCATATTCTAATGCAATAGGTTCCATAATGTACTTAATGGTTAGCACTAGGTCAGATTTAGCTTATGCTATTAGTTGTTTAAGTAGGTATATGTCGAACCCTGATTTAGAACATTGGCATGAATTGAAATGAGTATTTAGATACTTAGTTGGTACAATAAATGTTGGTCTTGTGTTTGGAAAACATACTGAAAATATTAAATTAGAGGGTTTTGTGGATTTGAATTATGCAAATGATAGAGATAGTAGGAAAAGTACAACTTCTTATGTTTTCACTTTGTGTGGAACTTGTATAAGTTGGAAATCTCAATTGCAACACATTGTAGCACTATCCACTACAGAATCTGAATATGTTGCAATAACTGAAGCTTTAAAAGAAGCATTATAGTTAAAAGGATTAATCAGTGAATTAGGTTATTTACAGCTGTTTTTTCGGATAGTAAGTCGGGAATCCAGTTATGCAAAAACTCTGTATTTCATGATAGAACCAAACATATTGACGTGTGTTTTTCATTTTATACGTGATATTGTATCTAAAGAAATTTTAAAATTAGAAAAGATTCATTTTGAGTATAACCTATCTAATATGGGAACTAAGGTTTTACCTGCAAATAAATTTGTATATATGGGCGATGATGTACCCCAGCCACTCGAACAAAAAATCAGGTGAAGGATTTGTTCGATTTTTTGGTCAAATTAGATCGACTCCAATATAAGACACACACACCTTAATTATGCAGCCCACTTTTAAACCCAGGCCCTTACCGTGACCCACACCCGCCGACCCGTGACCCGCTTAACCCGAACTGCTTACACACTCTTGGCATATCCCATACCCACTTACCTGACCCGTGCCTGTGACCCGCGCCCGTGATCCGCTTAGGATCCGCGTCCCTCTTGCTAGACGTGATCTGGACCATCAATTCTAGGTCTTTGATCTCGGCCGTCCATTCCTTTTGACCCTGAGTATATATAGATAGAGAGAGAGGGCGCAACCCTCATTCACTCTCTCACACTCTCTCGCTCTAACTCTCCCACTCTATAGCCTCTCTCTCGCGACCTCTTTGTTCATCATTTCCGGCGACTTTTTCCGGCGGTTCACGGCGGTTCTCGGCGGCGCCTTCCTCTTGTAACTTGTGGAGTTCTTGTGGCGCGTTTCTTACCCCCTGTTTTTGTTGTTCGTAGCCGCAAAGGGCTCGTTCAACCTTTAGGCGTTTGTATCTGTTTTGTTTCACCTTGTATGTTCTTGAGGGGGTTCGATTTTGTGTGAGTCGTGTTTGTTTTGGGCCGTTTTTTAAGTGTGTAGTCTCTAGTTAGGTGTTTTGTGTGTCGATTTACTGTTTGAGTTGGTTAGAGGCTGAGCCTAACCAAAACTAGTTCAATATTTTGTTTGTTTACTCGATTTCATTAATAAAACTTTTAGATCCGTTAATATATTTTTATAACACAAACAATTTTTTTATAAAAACTTTATAATGATTTATCCAAACACAAAGTTGAAGTGCTTTTATTTTTGGCTTCTACTTATTTATTGAAGTCAATCCAAATGGACTCTTAATTTTTTTTGGAGCCAATAACCTATGTTAAAAAACTAATTTATTAAACACCTAAATTAACATTTTGACAGGTCAAACGGTTAAAAGGTATTTATAAATTAAAAGGTATTTATAAATTAAAAGCTCTTGAAAAAATTATTTTTTTAACACCCTGTCAAACACATGACCTTACCATATTTTATATAAATCAAATTAATAATCATATATATTAAAATTACACTCCCTATGTCTCACCACGGATTACTTATTTTTATTTTTTATTTTTTTTGTCCGTCCTATAAAAGACGCTCTCTTTTTATTTTTAATAAATTTATTCATTTTAAAAATACTTAACAAATACAAATCAATTAAATTAAATTTCTAACATTGTAGGTGTAGGATCCACTCAAAACCCCATTTATTTTCATATATATTCTCAATAAACAAATATTTTTATCTATATTAAAAATTTCTATTTTTTTATAAAATTAGTTTTAAATTAATTATAAATAAATAAAAATATTTTTTATCTATATTTATTATATAAAATTTTAATATTTACAAAGGATATTTATATTATATATATTTTATTGAGATATAATGGCAAAAATATTTAAAATACCTATAATATTACTCATATAAAAAATAATAAAATAATATCATAATTTATTATTAATATTTTACTAATCTACCCTATCTAAAATATCTTGTTCTTTAACTAAAAGGGAGATTATATAATAATATAAATATACAATAGGCTCTGTTTGTATTGGCCCTGAACCGGAGCTCTTCTGGTTCGAACCCAAAGCCGGCCTGATGACTACCTTAATTTGAAATTTACAGTATCAAAACTTAATCACATAGATAATATTGATGATAGACGACATACAATATTAAAATTGTTCAGCCAACCAAATTTTTTTACACATTTTTCGATTAATACCATAAAAAAATATGATTTATAAATATATTTAGATAATATATACTATCTTCACTAAAAAAATTAATAACTTAAAACAAAATACTCCTTCGTCACCAATAATTTTTTTATTTATTATTTTAGTCTATTCAGATCAAAGCTTCCCATTTTTTAGAAAAAGTAACAATAAATTTATTTTTTATTTGTTGCGGCCTTCTACGATAAATAAGAAAAATTAATTGTTGTAAAAAAGATTGTTGCAAAAATCAGCAAAAATTAATTTATATATACTTTTTATAAAATATTCAGTAAAAATTCTGACAATAGATTATTTCACGATGTTTGAATATTACACGACAAAATTTCCACGACAATCCCATAATTTTCCATTAGTCTCTGGACTAATTAGTCCATAAAAAAGAATCTAAAATAATTCTTCTGCTCATATTTATTTCTTGTTGCGGCAAACCATGTAAGATAGATAAGGAGGCACAAGCAGCGTACCTTTGATTATTATTATTATTATTATTATTTTTAAATAAATTATTTTTTCTAATTAAATATTTAGGGCGTATTTGGTAATTAGCTGATAGCTGTTAGCTGATTCAATTAGCTGGTTTGACTAGCTGATTCAATTAGCTGTTTGTATTAAAATGTTTGGTAAAACATCTGTTTAATATTAGCTGTTTATACGTAAAATGATAATCGATGATATTTCTATTTTATTTTTTTTTCTAATATATTCAATTATGTTTTTCGAGTTTAGAATGTTTAAATTTTTTTGTTATTAGTTATTGAAAATCGTAAAATGGTTATAAAAGTATTTATTTTTATTACAGTTAGATTTAAAAAATAATATATTTTTATTAAAATATATAAATAGTTTTTTCTATTGAAAATGATGTAAAATATAAAATAATAAAATTTTTGTGTACATATTTATTATGTTAATTATCGATTAGTTCATTATATTTATAATTTTCAATAAATTTCATTTATTTAATTTATTTTTAATATAAAATTTATATAATGTAATTTTAATATAAAAATAAATCATTAATATTTATATTTGATATTTTATGTTGATTTTAATAAATTTATATATTTTACAATTAAAATAATTTTTATATAAAAATTAATTATTTTAAATTTATAAAAGTAAAACTATAATATAATAACATATTCTAATATAATTAATTATTAATCAAAATATATTTATTTGTGTAAAATGTATAATAAATTTTTAAGGACATGTAAAGAATAAAAAATATTTTACAGAAAAAACTATTTCAAAACGTTGGGTAAGTTAGCTTTTCAGAAATTATTTTTTTGGGTCCAAAACGCTATTCCAAAAAGCTAATTTACCAAACACCTAAATTAGCTTTTTGACTGGTCAAACAGCTAAAAACTGTTCAATAAACTAAAAGCTCTTCAAAAAAACTACTTGCCAAACACCCCTTATCCGTTTGTTTTTATTTTGTTGTATCGAAGGCAATGAAAATTCTTATTTTTTTAATTTTATTAAACACCGTAATATAATTTCTTAAATAAATAATTATTGAAACAGTTTTTGTGATAAACGATATTTCATGAAAATTGGTGCAGTATTTGGTGAGTTTTATCTGTCCGTCCCACTTCGTGTCAACATGTACGCGTTGATCCAGTCTTTTTCCAGTAGTGTAGCATCATAGTAACTAGTCGTAATTAGTACATAAAAAATAGACACACACCATATATAATATATTTTTTTTTATTTATAATAAAATATATTTAATAAAAAAATATTTTTTATATAAAAAATATCAATAATTATAATAAGGTAAAATTATCCGTAACTCACATGTCATGTACTTTAAAATTGTGTGGTGCTCCTTATAGTTTAACAAACATTATATGAAACCCCCGCCATTAGAGGTGAGCATTGGTCGGTTCAAACCGAAAAAAATCGATTTTTTTTTTTGGTTGGCATTGTTTGGTTTGGATTGTTCAGTTAATTGGTTTGGTTCGATCCAAAATCGAACTTATATATTTCGGTTTCCGTTCGGTTATAATTTTCAATTTTAAGCTTTAGTTAACCGAAAAATCGAACTTTTAAAAATGGTAATAAATTATATATACTATAATTTTGAGCATTAATATTTGATTGCATATTAAAAATATATATTAATAAATAAAAGTTCGATTTCTTCGGTTTTACACCGAACCAAACCGGTTTACTTAATTTTGAAAATCTTTGGTTCAGTTTTGGTTTATATTTTTATAAACCGAAAATCGATCAAAATTGAAAGTTCAGTTTGGTTTGAACTGAACCAACCGAATGCACACCCCTGCCCGCCATGCAAAAATATAGATGAAAAATCATCTTCTCAATATAAAATAAAATATAAAAAGAGATTTCATGTAACACTTTTTAAAATATAAAAAGACATCATGCAATTTATAAAGTACATAGAGGATTTACGTTGAATTTCGAAACCGTAGTTATTGACAATTTTTCCTTATAATAATAATAATTTTGTCTAATACTTATTTCTTTTTAATACAAAAAAATATTAAACTAAAAATAAAAGATCCCTAAATATATATAAATGATATAATTCATTTTTTAATTAAATAAAATAATTTTTTATCAACAATCTTAAAATAAAAATTAGGACCCTAAATATGTTTAGATAATATTCTTTTTATCTATAATAAAATATAAATAATTCAATAAAATAAAATTTCTAACATTGTCCTTTTTTTTATTTTTATTTTTAATTTCAAATGTAAGCACTTAACCATCAAGTCATATTCATATATTAGTAAATTAAAATTAAATAATATATATATATATAATATATTATATATAACATAAATAAATAATGAACTCATTGGCCGGTGCCCCTTTCGCCTGGGTCCAGGGCTAGCCTTCGTCATAACTGTTGGTCTAATACAATTAATATTTTAGAAGTGTACTGGATAAATATATCTTGTATGTAGAGATCGATACTAGTATGAAAGTCGGTCGGAACATTCGATTGGTTCATGACAAAACAAAAATAAGATCCCTGCAGCTGCAGTGAGTCAGCGGCAGTAGTCTAGCAAGAACTTAACCATGAAGACTTAATTATAAATGAAAAAGAAGAAATATAAAGTTGAGAATATTATCATACTTTATAAGTTTGGAATATTAGATTTTAGAATTAAATTAAAATATGAAATCCCAAAATAAATTTAAAAGAGAAAGCAAATTGATTATATTTTAAAAGACTGAAGCCCGCACAAACTTCTTAGCCCGTCCCTCTTGCTCATACCGAGCATACAAAGTTTCAAATTCTTTTTCCTAACATTCTGCAAATCCCGAAGCCTCGTTCAGTTCAATGATTGTATCAATCGCACAACGAGAGATATATTTTGATTCTTCTGTTGTAAAGTTTGTGACAAAATATTTGTCATTCCCAATAAATGCATCATCATATGGCCAATGAATATAAATTCAAAACTCTCAATCTTATCAATCAAACTAACCGCAACGGACTGACTCTTGGGATCATCACCATCCTCAAATACTGCTTAAATCACTTCTTTCACTAGATCCCACAACTGAAAAAGTCAAGGAATTGTTTTGAAGTGAGAACCCCAACGTGTATCATCAGCTCAAGCTAAGGTCATTTTTTGATTCTTTCTTTTTCCCGTCAAGACACTACCCTCCTCTATACGTTTGACAAATGCATCGTGTTGTTGTTGTCTCAAATTATCTCTGCTCTTACATGAAGCTCCAACAATATTCACAATCTTAGAAAGATATTCAAAGGAATTTAGCACATACCCATTTTTACCCACGCTAGCCAACAACTAATTGAAGTTGGTGAGAAAAACAATGAATATAGTGTGCATGTCTATTTTTCTTTAAAATGAGTGCTTTGAGTCCATTGAACTCGCCCCGCATATTAGATGCACCATCATAGCCATGACCCCTTAGTCTTGAAAATAATAATCCATTTTTTGCAAAAAAACTCATCAATAGCATTTTTCAATGATTGTGAACAAGTATCACTAACATGTATCACAGCGAGAAATCGTTCAATCACTTCCCCCTATCATTCACAAATCTTAAAATTATCGAAATTTGTTCTTTTATAGAACTATCCAGGGTCTCATCAATTGATAGAGAAAAATATCCATCTCCAATTTAATTCAAAATCACATTTCTTACCTCCGTAGCAGATGCATTGATGATCTATTTTTGAATATCTAGAGATGTCAGTTGATTATTGGCAGTAGCATTTGCATTCATTACGTTGTTTACTTTTTCACTTCGCTTACAATACCAAGTTGCGAGTTCAGGAAAGTTACCCCAATGTACGGACTGTGCTGACTCATCATATCCTCAAAAAGCTAGGCCTTGTCCCAAAAGATATCTAATTATATCAACAACATCAGTCAACCGTGTGTGATAAGCAATCTCCATTTCACCACTTTTTTGCGCAAACACATAATTGACATTATGCTTTTGATCTTCATATCCAAAACATTTAGTTCTAGCATAAGTATGTGAGCCATTTCCACCACCGCCGTGCTCTTTGAATTTTTGAATAGCCTTTTTTCAATTTCTAAATCCAACTTTAGTAAATGCATGCTCTCCATGTTTATGACCTTCACCAAATAAATAACACCAAAGACAAAATGCAACATCTTTTGACATGCTATATTCTAACTAAATAAAATTTTTGAACCATGCTTGCTGAAACTTTCTTTTAACATCACCGTATTGACTTAGTGGAAAATTATGTCCTAATGGTTGACAGGGACCATTACTAAAATATCGTCGCCTTAATTCATCCTTAACTTCTATGGGGTAGCTCTCAATTGGGTTTCAAATACCAGGATCACCAATAACATCATTGTCTTCGTTTAATTATGCCCGAGGCTTTCAAATGGAGTGAAGGTGAAAAATAAGAATGAGTGAAAAAGGTGAAGCTAAAGAGAAAAAGATGCAGAGAGTTTTTATTTAATGTTAATGCAATTTTTTTATTATTATTGTTTACACATTTAAAATTCCAAATGAACTATTCTTAAGTTACGAAGAGAGTAAAAAGTATAAAATTACCAAAGCGCCCTTTTTTTTTGTTTTTCTTTTCCTTCCTCTTCAACTAGCTACAGTTATACGAAGGAATCGAAGAAAGCAGTGTTATTAGTAAAAATGAACCAGCATTTCTTCCTTCAGGGTTCAATCACTGAATCTATCACTTCACAATAAAATTCTTAAATGAAAAGAATATGTCACTTTACAGCCTAACAAATTATATACCAGTTCAAGCTTTAAATTTTATGCAAAGTAAAACTTGGCGGGTACAGTGCCATATATTAAGTTCAACATCATAGCGAATTAATCTTCTCCGTTAGATCATTTTATTTTATAATCTTGTGGTTAATAATGGTCGGAGATATTTTAGGTATTGTATTAAAATTATTATTATGACTTTTTAATTAAAGAAATCAATAACATTAATTTTGTACATTATATTTAAAAATAAGAATCATCATAAATTATGGAAATCTGATATATTAAATTTTAACCGAAATATTTACATCCAAAGTAATATGATATTGACAACACGAACATATGCACCATACAAGGTATTAAGATGATGCATGATTTAAAATTACACATGAACGATATGATGTCAAAAATATCAAAAAATAATGTAAGTAGTACGACAAGATGATATATTTTTTGAAATTATTTGCAATTTATTATTTTCTAAAATAATAAGATTGATTACAAAAATTCAGCTTGAATTTAATGACTTATTTTTAGAAAAATAAATCACAATTATTTATAAAAATATTTGTTATATAATACACCTAATATAATATTTATTACCATATTTTGTTACAATATTCTATATTATATTTTATTTTTCCATATAATACAATTAATTTACAAAGTTTAAGTACCTTCACTAATTAAAAAATAAAACAAAAATAAAATAAGAAAAATTAAACAATAATTAACCTAATTTGATTATCATTCTTTCCCCACCGACTCGTAGCTCCAAAATTTTCTCTCTTGTCTCGCGCCCAAAATAACCCTCCCGTCATCTCGTCGCTAAGAAGTCGCCAGAGTTCAACCACCCCCACCTCTCATATCCTTCCATACCGCGAATCAAGATCCTTCATGTCCCAATTCCGTCGCCATCGGTGTCTTCTGTGAAATTTTCCACCACTTCCGTGTTTCCTTACTGTCCGAATTCGATTTGTCACTCCGTGCAAACTCAATTTTCAATTTCGTTGTCTCCATCAATTTCTTAGACCATTTCAATGGCTGAAATAAAGAGAGATATTGAGAAGTCGATGAAGTCCATCACGAGAACCACATTCACACAATTTTCATGTGTCGAAAAAGGTGATCAACATAAACAACCGAAAACTTTTTCATCCAAATGGCGTGTCCTTGAGGTAATTCATTAGAAAAATATGTTTTAAAGGGTTATTGTTTGTGGATGCAATGACTATAAGCGTAGAATACATATTTAAAATATTGAGTTATTAAGATGTAAATCGAGATGGTTTCATATTTTTTAATCGAAAAAATTAATGGGTATTGACCAATAAGGAATTTGCTATGGTGATGTACGGTTACATCTGTATAAAAAATCATGTTAAAAATTTATAGCAACAATCATATATATACATATATTTGACAAAAATATATATTATATATCAATATTTTAATTTAGGCAACAAATCTCAATCGTTTATAATTTTTATTTATCAAGGCAACGAATGGAACCAGCACATGATATGACCGGACAAATATGACTATCAGACAATTCATTATAAATATCTTACAGGGAATTAATTTATAGTTGTGATGGACCTTTTTCATGCCATGTTGAATTCGGCGTTCTTTATGGCCATCCATTAAACCAATTAAGGTCCTTGGTTGCGAGCTAACCTGCAACGAGACAGACTAAGATTTAGGCAGCTGATCTCAATCTATCGACGGGTGGTGAGCCAAGCTGGTGAACCCAACGATATTTTAAAAAAATTAAAAATATCAATTTTATATATTTAAATAGAAAATAGTTATAGTGTAGAGTTCACATAATAAATATTTCAAATAAATATTTAACATAAATTGATTCGAAATTTTAAATATTATTGATCGATATCTTTTTAAAAATTGCTAATAAAAAATATTTAAAAATAAATAAGTATTATTCTTATAAATAGATCTTTCAATAAATTTTAAAAGAAAACAATTAAAAAACATATGAAAAATGACTAAAATAAACCGACACAAAATTGAAATAAAGAAAATAGCGTCTAGACAATCATAAAATAATATTACAAATAATATATATTGGTTAATTAGTTTAACCTATGTAGACAAAAAAAATCGTGTTATATTTTTATAAACACAAAATCGTACAAATTACATTTAATTTAATATATGCGGGTCCTATTATCTATTTGGATCCTTTGATTCTCTCTCCGAGTCAATCCGTTTTTCTAATTTGAATTTGGGTGGCTTCTTTGATCCGAAGGGATTTTGGTCTTCGGTTTGACTTCGCCGGCTTTTGGGAGACTTTGGTATCCGTGTTGGCGATTTTGATCGTCAGCTTTGGATTGATGCCTCCTTTGGATGATCCGACGGAATTTGATCTTTGAGGGGGGAGATTTGGTGTTTCATAACACTTTTGGCGGCGTGTTCCGTTGACTTTTGGATCGAAGAGGGCCTGATTTGCGCCTTTTATGAAGAACGCGACGAACATCTTGAAGCTTTGAGAGCGGCTTTGGAGGCTCTTCTTTGGCTTTGATGGATTCCTCGATGGCTTTGAGAGCTTTGATCCTTCCTCCGGCTTGGACATACGACGAAGAACGTTAAATTCATCGATTCGCCAACCAATATTGGATCATTTGTCCAAATCGGTGACTTTTCGACGAAGAACGCTTCGAAGGACACGAAGAACAATGAAGAACATTGCAAAGAGTCTACAGAGACTTACCCTTGCGCGAGTCTTCAAATGAACTTCGGTGTGTCAAATGAACTGGCCATGACTCCTATTTATAGGGGAGGGTGGCCTTGGCTTCCTTTTCGGATGGTGCCACGTGGATGGAAAGATTTTATAATCTTTCCTTTCCCATCGGATGCCGTTTTCCATTTTTGACGGATTTGATTGTGCACCTTCCTTTCTCGCCAAAATCTTTATATCATTGCCTTTTTTGGAAGATATTAATTTATATACTTCCTTTATTGACAAGATCTTTATATCATTGCCTTGTTTGGAAGATATTAATTTATATACTTCCTTTATTGACAAGATTAATTTATTTTGCTGCCAAATTTATTATGGCTCTATTTATGTACGTAATATTTGTACGTTATCTTCCATTTTAAGCAGATTTTCGCATTAATGGTTGATATTTATTGTACAAAAATTAACATATGTGCATAATTAAATACTATATATTTATATTATTGGAATTTTATTTTCCTTCAAAATACATGATATTTAATTTAATTTAGACATTTAATTTTTAATGCCTACAAAATGCCCCCTCGAGACTTGTTTAAGCCGACGCAAAATGTTTATGGCGTGAACGAGTCTCCAAAAATAGAAAAAGAATTTCTTTTTTTTTTAATGGCTTTTTTTTTTTTGCCATTTTTTTTTGGCAAAGTTGGAATTTTTTTGCATTTTTTTTTATAAATGGCGTTTTTGCCATTTTTTTTTAATGCAAAATTGACATTTTTTTTAATGGCGTCTTTGCCATTTTTTTTTTAAATGGCATTTTTGCCAATTTTTTTTATATATATATATATACACATATCATATATATATATATATTCTTTCCTTATTCTTTGTTTTTATTTTTATCTTCCTTCCCATTTTTTTTATTTCCTTATCTTCTTCCTTTCCTTTTTTTTTTTATTTCCTTATCTTCTTCCTTCCCTTATGCATGTCTTTCCATGTCTCAATTTTTAGACACTATATAAACCCCTCATCATGAGAGAACTTTATCATTCTCAACTTCTCACAACTTTGATTTCTCTCATTCTATGGTAGGCTTATTTCTCTTGTGTTGTTCTTTTTTTTTTTTTTTTTTTTTTTCATCTTTTGATCTTTGCTTATTTATTTTTTTTTTTTTTGTAGGCGAGATGGCTTACTTCAAGGATGTCTCCTCCCCCTCTGGAAACGCCGATGGTGATTTGCGAGTTTGAAGGTCAACCGCTGGACAAGGCGACTCGTCTATTGGTGCATCCACCACTCATAGGACGCGGAGCTGCTCGCCCTCGCTTGGAGGTCCCAAATTTCCCAAAGACGTGGTCTCGGAATGTCGCTGGCGGAAAACATACTTTGCAATCCTCACTCCATCAACACATGCCAAACGATGTTCTTCCACTTCCAACCTTGGGGCGGCGGATCATGGAGGGAGCGTGTGTTTGGAATGATCTTCCTTCATTTGATGGCAACTATTCGTACGTGGCCGGCTATTAGAAATGGGCGGAGGATGTGCTGGATCGATGCGAGATTCAACTAAAGAGAGGATGCATTTACAATGCGGTCTATGCTTCCTTGTTCTCCTACGACTATTCTCCGGAGATCGTGAAGGCCGTTTGCGAGGCGTGGTGTCCCAAAACCAACACCCTTTTGACTGCCGCCGGTGAAGTATCGATCTCTCTCCGTGACTTGGCGTCCTTGGCGGGCCTCCCTATACTCGGCTCATTTTACGAAGAGGTGGTACCAAGCGCAAAGGAGCTATATGGCAGTAAAGAGGATAGGAAGCTGGTTCCCCGTTCGTGCCGGTACCTGTTGCATGCCTATCACCTTCTTCGGAGTCGTGACAAAGGTTGACGTGGCGTCAGTGCAACCGACTGGATTTCTTTTTGGTACAAAAAGACCGTTAAATACGAGCGTCCTCAAATTCGTCGCGGCAAGGAGTCTACTCGTTCTTCTCGGCCTGACACGACTTACAATCCTACCGGAGAGATTGGTGCCCACGAGGCATGGTCGAAGGCACAAGAGTCATCTTTTGCCAAACTCAAAATTGGACGGGAGCACCTTCAGGAGACTTTTCTCGCATCGTTCATTTCTTGTTGGCTTTGCATCTTTGTGCTTCCACTCGACGATGTTGGTTTGATACGTCTTTCAACTTTCAAGATGGCAAGTGTCCTAGCGTCGGGATTTCCAGTAAGCTTGGCCATTCCAGTCTTAACCAGTATTTATAGAGGGCTGAACCAGATCGCGGATTCATCATGTCCTGGGAAAGTTCGGTCGACAATTCCTCTCCATTTTTTGACCGGATGGATCGCTGAGTATTTTCAGACCCACTACGGCGTGTGGAAGGGAATCCGTGGTCCGGGGATGGTGAAGCACTCCGGGGCTGTTAGTGCTCGTGCGTATAGAGCAGATGTTGCATGCCGAAAAATCTTGCGCGGTGACTACTTTCGTTGGGCTTGCACCATGATCACGAAAGACTTCAACGTACGGTTTGTTGATGACGGGAAGCGCGAAGACTACGAGCAAGAATACTTCATCTCCATTCGCTCTTGTTTTCTGACTTTGCGGGATGGATTTCGATGCTTCATGGAGCCGTATAGTCCCCACCGTTTTTGCCGTCAATTTGGTTTTTTCCAAGAGATTCCCGGAGTTCTTTTGAAAGACGTCCGTTGCTGCGCTTTTGAGGAAGGCTATCAACATTGGCACCAAAGCACTTACTTAAAATCTTCAACCGAAGTTATTCTTCCACGCATTCCTGCGATTCTGAGGGGATTTTCTTCCGACGTATACAAGAAGTGGTGGACTCAAGTTTGCAGGTCTTTCTTGGATGAGTATATCCCGCCGGTACAAAAGACCACCGACCATACCAAGCCATCGGATAAAGCTCGAAAAATGCCGCTACTTATCCCGGGTGTTCCTGAGAGGAA
Organism: Andrographis paniculata; assembly: GCF_009805555.1. Lineage (NCBI taxonomy): Eukaryota > Viridiplantae > Streptophyta > Magnoliopsida > Lamiales > Acanthaceae > Andrographis > Andrographis paniculata. The sequence continues at coordinate 742,386 of NW_026137621.1, read as the reverse complement.
CAATGGAAATTCAAGTACTCCCAATGTCGATTCTTCAAAGCGGGTGGTACCTTCTATCTCTGAACGAAGCAGTAGTGAGCATGATGTTCATTGGAAGCGAGCTCGTCGAGATCCCCATATCATCAACCCGTTAAGTCCTCGTTCGAGCCGACACCATTCTTCGAGCGATTTCGCGAGAGAGGTAACTTCTATCTCTTTTTTTTCTCTCTCTTTTTTTTTTGACATGATTTATTTTTTTTTATCCCTTTTTTCAGTTGGAGCAAAGAATCACGAGTATGGATGAAAAGATGGCGAGCCGAGATTCCATTGTTGAGATGATTGGAGAAAGCAGAGGTGTTTGCAATGAGCAAGTAGAGGATTCTCCAACCAAGCCCATAGTTGTTCATTCCGTTGTGCCCGCAGTTTCAGAATTCTATGGTGCGGATTTTGTGAAAGGGATCCAATGCGAATATATAGGAAAAGTATGGTCGGATCTTCGGGGTAAGCTTTTGAGGACACCAGCTCGTTTGCTTTCCTCGATTAAGGACGAGGTTGACGTAGTGCTCCAATCAATGAAATGCTTTCAGTATTCTGACATTTCTCATATTGAGGACCGAGTCAAGGCCCTTTTTGATGACGCTGCATCTTTTGATGAGGCATGTTCTGACTCGATCGACGCCATATCCTTGGCGGCTCGTAACCAACAGATTTCCGAGATCAAAGATCGTTTGTCGCACCTTGAGACGAGGCATGTTGAGGAGTGCGAAGCTATCAAGGAGTTAGAGGGGTGTGTGGAGAATATTGACGTGAAGCTTCGCTCTTTACAAGAGCAAAAAAAAAAAAAGAATATTTCCCTTATTAAGCAACGTCAAGGAGTTAATGAGAATATCACCATTTAAATTGCTGAAGTCAAGGATGAACTCGCCGCCGCAGAGATCCCCGCGCAAGACGAAGAATACTTAAAAAGCTTAGAAGAGTTGTTGGATATTAGCAAAGAAGAGTTGTATAATCTTAATGTTTAAGATCAATTTGTACTCTTCATTTTGATTGCCAATCAATAAATTTAAATTCTCTCTTTTTTTTATTATTTTTTTTCTCGGGCATATTTTTTTACCTAAATCCTTTATTATTATTTATTTATTTATTTATTTGACTGAACTTGAAGGTATATCTCAAGCTGCCTACGTACCCGGTAAATGGATCAAGTCATAACGTAGTTCAAAGCAACTTGAATTTGCTTTTATTATTATTTTGCAGTTTATTCTCATGCTAAGGAGTCTTGATTTGATTTGAAGGTCTCACGCATAATATCTTTTGAGGAACCTCCCATTGATTGGCCCTATCCGGAGTCCGTCTTGAGATGACAACTTGTATGCACCATTTGTGTAGACCTGAGTGACGACGTAGGGTCTATCCCACTTGGATAAAAATTTATTTCCCGAACGAAAGTTGATCACAATGGGCCTTCTCACAGCAAGAACCAAGTCCCCGATTTGAAAGGATGGTGATTTGACTTTTTTATTGTAAGCTCGAGATAATCGTGCTTGATAACACTCCAGTCTTTGTTGAGCTTGTAGTCTTTTCTCGTCGAGAGCCTCTAGCACTTCGAGTCTTAATCTGACATTTTCTTCGGTCGTCAATTTTTCCTGAAGAGCAATCCTTAGTGAAGGAATTTGTTTTTCCAATGGGAGGACAGCTTCGACCCCATATACAAGTGAGTACGGTGTCGCTTGTGTTGGAGTGCGGAATGTAGTACGATAGGCCCACAAAGCTTCACCAATGCGGTCATACCAATCTCTTTTTGATTTGGAGACATCCTTTTTCAGCAAGTTACAAAGTGTTTTATTGAATGCCTCTGCTAGTCCATTTGCCGGTGCATAATACATAGAGGACTTCTTTTGTTGGAAGCCAAACTTTTCACAAAGCTTGTCGATGTGAGTATTGGCGAAAGATCTTCCATTATCAGTGATGATACACCGAGGAACCCCAAAACGGTAAATGATGTTGACTCGTATGAAGTCAGCTACCGTCTCCTTTTTTACTTCTTTCAAATGAATTGCTTTTGCCCATTTGGAGAAGTAGTTAGTTGCGGCCAAGATATAGAGATGTCCAGCGGACGACTTTGTGAGTGGTCCTACGACGTCCATGCCCCAGGTATCAAATGGCCACGAAGCAATAGTTGGGTGCAATGGTTCCGGTGGTTGATTGATAAAGTTAGGATGAAATTGACACGGTTGGCATCTCCGTGCAAACTCTATACAGTCTTTAACCATGGTTGGCCAATAATACCCCATCCTCTTTATTCGGAAGTGTAACTTTGGGCCAACTTGATGAGCTCCACAGATTCCGGCATGAGTTTCCTCCATAGCTTGTTTTGCTTGATGATTGCCGAGGAATCGAAGGAACATGTTGTCGAACGACCGACGATAGAGTATGCCGTTGAAGTAGGCGTAGCGTGCAGCTCTTCTTCGGATATCTGCTCGTCTGCGCGGGTCACTCGGGAGCTTGTCATATTTTAAGAAATCTAATATTGGTTGCCGCCAATCTTCTTCTTCTTCTTCAATTTCAAACACCTCGATGAGGTGATTTACTTCTTTTTCAACACATTCTTCTTCTTCATACTTGCAGAAATCCACCCAAACTTTGCGTATCGGAATATACACCTGTTGATCTGGGATGGATAGAGTCGATGCCAATTTAGCCAGAGCGTCAGCTTGCCCATTCTCTTTCCTTAGGACATATTCAATAGAGACATCCCCGAGCAACTCAATGAGTGCCTTAGCATACTTTAAGTAAGACATTAGTCCTGGTTTCTTCACTTCAAACTCTCCAGTGATTTGATTTACAACCAGCTTGGAATCCCCGTATACTTGAAGTTGGCGTTGCTTGATATCTACCGCCATTTTTAGGCCGAGGAAGAGTGCTTGATACTCAGCCACATTATTTGAACATTTTTCTTTTAAGGCAAAAGAGTATGGAAGGACTTCTCCTTGTGATGTGACAAATATTACTCCGGCTCCAGCTCCATTTTTGTGTGATGAGCCGTCAAAATACATTTTCCATGGTGGGGTGATTTCGAGAAAAAACGCGTCTTCATCAGGGAAGTCGTTAGACAACTCCCACTCAGCGGGGATGGGATGATCAGCAAGGAAGTCAGCCAATATTTGTCCTTTTACAGCTTTCTGTGGTACATAAATGATTTCGAATTGTTGCAGCTGCAGGTACTACCTCGCGAGTCGATCAGAAAGGACAGGCTTTGACATGACATATTTCAAGGGATTTGCTTTGGACACCAACCGGATAGTGTGCGCTTGGAAGTAATGCTTCAACCTTTTTATGGCGAAGATGAGTGCCAAGCATATCTTTTCCACCGGTGAATAATTTAGTTCATTTGGTGTCATCATTCTACTGAGGTAGTAGAGGGTATTTTCTTTCCCTTTATTGGCTTCCTGTGCTAACAAGGCTCCAACTGAACGTTCTTGTTCAGCGATGTAAAGCGTCAACGGATGTCCAGGAATTGGGGCTGTCAGCACTGGTGGCTTTGTCAAGTAGTCTTTGATACTTTGGAATGCCTTCTTGCATGCTTCATCCCAATGGAAAGGCACTCCATTCTTCATGATTCGGCTGAAAGGTTGACATCGTCCAGCGAGGTTAAAGATAAATCTTCTTATATATGCTAATTTCCCTTGTAAGCTTTTTAGCTCGTGGATGTTACGAGGCTTAGGCATTTTTGTGATGGCATCTATCTTTGCCTGTTCAATCTCAATTCCACGACTATGGACAATTAATCCGAGGAATTTTCCGGAGGTGACTCCAAAAACGCACTTGAGAGGATTCATTTTTAATTGGTAGCGCCTCAACCTTTCAAAAACCTTTCTTAAGTCTTCCAGGTAATCTTCTTTTCTCTTGGATTTGACAACCAAGTCATCAACATAGCACTCTACATTTTTGTGTAGCATGTCATCAAAGATCTTTTGCATTGCTCTTTGGTAGGTTGCCCCAGCATTTTTCAATCCGAAAGGCATAACTTTGTAACAGTAGATACCTTTCGGTGTACGAAAGACGGTTAACTTTTCGTCTTCAGGCGCCATACGAATTTGGTTATATCCAGATGATCCATCCATAAAAGAAAGTCATGTCATGTCGTTGCATCAATCATCAATTCAGTTATGGGTAAAGGAAAATCATCTTTTGGGCATGCTTCGTTTAAGTCCCGGAAATCCACACAAACTCGGATTTGTCCATTCTTCTTCTTTACAGGCACGATGTTGGAAATCCATTGGGGGTATTTGACTTCCCGGATGAACCCCACTTTAATGAGTTTTTTTACTTCATTTTCAATTTGAGGGATGAGTTCAGGACGGAATCTTCGTTGCGCTTGCTTCACAGAGCGAGCTCCCTTCTTCACACGTAGATGGTGGACCGCAACTTTCAGGTCTAAGCCGGGCATTTCTTTATATGACCAAGCGAAGACATCTTGGAATTCGTTGAGAAGTCGGGTGTAGGCATTCATATCATCCTCACCCAGCTCTTTGCTGACATAGACAGGTCTTGGGTGATCTTCATTTCCCATGTTGACTTCTTCTAACTCGTCCACTGCAGGTTTGACCCCTTCTTCAAGCGCGGCGGGTGCATTTCCTGCATCTTCTTCAATCATTGTCTCTTCTCCCCCTTCAGTGATGTAGCAGGATGATGCAACACTTTCTTCATTATCTTCTTTGGGTTTGGTGAAGACAACGGTTTGCCATTTAGCCTTTAAAACTTTACCGCAATGTATCGTCATTTTTGTTTGACGCGTCATGCGGGATGGAAAGCGGCTCTTGATTTCTTCATCCATCTCCACATATTTTGTTGATGTGGAATTCGTCTTGTTTTTCTCTTTATTGATCTTTGGTCCTAACCTTGTGAAGACAGAAGGTTTTAGCCTCTCGAAAACCGATACTCTTTCATTCTTCCCCTTTTGAGGTGAATTGGAAGACAAAGTCTCGCTTTCGGTGATATGATGATTTGCAGCCCTTTTGATAGCGATGCGTACGGGAGCTTGTGGCATGTACCCAAGACCAGCCCTCGAACCTTAGGTTGTCTGTGGTGGTAACTTTCCCAGCAGTGATTCCTCAATTGTATTATATCCATCTTTTGTGAGACGTTTGTAGGCTTTTGGGCCAAAGCTTTTGTCATTTTACAATCGCACAGCCTCTATTTTTTCTTCTTTCCCATTCCTTGTTTGTAATGGGGAGATTGGGTTGAGTGGGGTCTTCAGAAGAGTCAAATCTTTCAGAGGCTCAATTAATGAGTCTGCAGAACCTGAGGCAGGTGTTTTTTCTTTATCTCTTAACTTTGCCCCAAAGTTTGGTTGTGGTGCTTTGACATCTTCATGTACCTTGGATTTTTTTGCTTCTGTAGAGAAATATTTGGCGTCGGCAAAGTGTGACTCGGCTTCTGCATATGGCTTTGTGTCTCCGAGAACTTTTTTTGTCACTTCATTTTGAGTGTATTTGAAGCATTGGTGCCACGTTGATGGAACTACACCATTCTCATGTATCCATGGTCTTCCCAAAAGAACGTTGAAAGATGTCTTTGCGTCTATCACGTAGAACAAAGGGTTAGTTTCCATTTCATCGATTAACAGTCTCAATCTTATGGTGCCAAGTGCTCTTTGCCCCTCTTGATTGTATCCATGTATTGTTATATGACTCTCGAACAACTGATCTACTGGTATTCCCAATTTTTGCAATGTGTATAGAGGAAGGACATTGACTGCAGCTTATCCGTCTAAGAATATCTGGCTAATCCTTTGTTCATGGATATAACCCACGACCAGTAATGGACAATTATGGGGTTTGGATCCTAACATCAAATCTTCATCAGTGAAAGTTATCGTGGCACATTCTTCACTCGATTTGTCTCTGATCGCCTTGCCACCTTTCTCGGTAGTGAGGTAATATGATTCTTTGTCTTTTATGTCAACTTCGAGAGAACCGAACATTATTGAAGTGACATTAACAGAAACAGAATCGTCTTCAAGGGTGATCTTTCCTTCATGAGCCAACTCCATGACTTTGTCTTTAAAGATGAAACAGTTATGGATGGGATGTCCTACGACACGATGGTATTTGCAGTATCTTGGGTCATCAACCTTTCCAGCTTCCTCCGGTCTTTTTGAATTCGGAAGTTCAATGAGGTTTTCTCTGAGTAGATCGTCAAAGATGCCCGAGAAGTCAGAATCCAGGAAAGGATAAGTTTTGGATTGCAACTCTTTAAGGGTTGGCCTTGGCGGTCTTTCTGTCTGAGTTGATTGTCTTTTCCTTGCAACTTCCTTTTCTTTACTTTGGATCTTCATAGGTGCTTTGGTCGTCGTTTTTATGGCCAAAGCTTCTTTTCCGAAAGAGTTGATAGGGGCGTTGTTCCCCTTCTTTACGGCATCATATCTTTCGTATCTTTTTGCTTTTGAAGATTCTTGAACTGGTGGTCCGTGCATCCCGCTTGAAGCCATACTTAACCCCATGTCATGAGCGCGGGTAGCAAGTTCTTCGAAAGTGTGGGGTCGGATCCCTTGCAGGATGTATTTCAACCCCCAGTGCATTCCTTGGACGCACATCTCTATACCGGAGGCCTCAGACAACCGGTCTTTGCAGTTCAAGCTCAGACTCCTCCAGCGGTTGATGTAGTCGATTGCTGGTTCATCTTTCCATTGACGAGTATTGGTGAGTTCTGTCATACTGACGGTCCTTTTTGTGCTGTAGAACCGGTTCAAGAACTCGTACTCCAACTGCTCCCAACTGTCGATGGAACCAGCCTCCAGTTCGATGTACTAGTCGAAGGCGTTGCCTTTTAATGACCGTACGAACTACTTCACCAAGAGATCGCCGTATGTCCCAGCGTTGTTGCATGCTTCCATGAAGTGTGCCACATGCTGCTTTGGGTTGCCTTTGCCATCAAATTGTTGGAACTTTGGCGGTTGATATCCCAACGGCATCTTGAGGGCGTCGATCCTTAAAGTGTAAGGCTTGGCCATACATATTTGTTGGCCTTGAACTTCCTTTTAACTCCCTTTTAAGAGCTCCTTTGATATACTCGTCAAGTTGGGATAGATGAATGAAGGAGTTAGATGATGCTTGAAACGGCATTGGTCCCGCCATTTTTTCTTTACCGTGGCGTTGATCCATGGATGTTTCTGCTTCATTTTGGGCCTCCGAAGCATTCTGGTTGGTTGGTTCTGGCTTGTCCAATTTTGCAAGCAGTTTTGCGATGACATTGTCTTGTTGCTGCTTGTGTTGAGACATCACTTCAACAACTTTGGCCAGTGCAACAAGTTGGTCTCCTATGTTTGAAGCGTTCGTGGTCATCACCGGGGCATAACTCGATGCAGTCGAACGAGTTGCAACTTTTTGAGGGGTGCCCGGTGCAGAGGTACTCTTGAAGCTTTCATCCACCTCATAGAGTGAGTTTTGCTCTGTGATTTTCGGATGTGCATCCTCGGAAATGACAGTACTCTTTTAGCCATGCTTCGTGTCATCACTCCAGCATTCGTTAAAGCATTTGAGGTTCTTGATGTAGTAGCAGTGACTCATTTGGCGGTGGCGGCTAGAGCAGCAGCTTTCGACACAGCATTAGAAGTCTTGATTTTCTAGGAAGCCATTGATCGTTTGAGACTTCGACGGAAAGAGAGATGAAAGGTAGAGTTGTCCCACTGGGCGTGCCAAAAATCTGTAGACAAAAAAAATCGTGTTATATTTTTATAAACACAAAATCATACAAATTACATTTAATTTAATATATGCGGGTCCTATTCTCTATTTGGATCATTTGATTCTCTCTCTGAGTCAATCTGTTTTTCCAATTTGGATTTGGGTGGCTTCTTTGATCCGAAGGGATTTTGGTCTTCGGTTTGACTTCGCCGGCTTTTGGGAGACTTTGGTATCCGTGTTGGCGATTTTGATCGTCAGCTTTGGATTGATGCCTCCTTTGGATGATCCGACGGAATTTGATCTTTGAGGGGGGAGATTTGGTGTTTCATAACACTTTTGGCGGCGTGTTCCGTTGACTTTTGGATCGAAGAGGGCCTGGTTTGCGCCTTTTATGAAGAACGCGACGAACATCTTGAAGCTTTGAGAGCGGCTTTGGAGGCTCTTCCTTGGCTTTGATGGATTCCTCGATGGCTTTGAGAGCGGCTTTGGAGGCTCTTCCTTGGCTTTGATGGATTCCTCGATGGCTTTGAGAGCTTTGATCCTTCCTCCGGCTTGGACATACGACGAAGAACGTTAAATTCATCGATTCGCCAACCAATATTGGATCATTTGTCCAAATCGGTGACTTTTCGACGAAGAACGCTTCGAAGGACACGAAGACAATGAAGAACATTGCAGAGAGTTTACAGAGACTTACCCTTGCGCGAGTCTTCAAATGAACTTCGGTGTGTCAAATGAACTGGCCATGACTCCTATTTATAGGAGAGGGTGGCCTTGGCTTCCTTTTCGGATGGTGCCACGTGAATGGAAAGATTTTATAATCTTTCCTTTCCCATCGGATGCCGTTTTTCATTTTTGACGGATTTGATTGTGCACCTTCCTTTCTCGCCAAAATCTTTATATTATTGCCTTTTTTGGAAGATATTAATTTATATACTTCCTTTATTGACAAGATCTTTATATCATTGCCTTGTTTGGAAGATATTAATTTATATACTTCCTTTATTGACAAGATTAATTTATTTTGCTGCCAAATTTATTATGGCTCTATTTATGCACGTAATATTTGTACGATATCTTCCATTTTAAACAGATTTTTGCATTAATGGTTGATATTTATTGTACAAAAATTAACATATGTGCATAATTAAATACCATATATTTATATTATTGGAATTTTTTATTTTCTTACAAAATACATGATATTTAATTTACTTTAGACATTTAATTTTTAATGCCTACAACATAATATAAAAATTTTAATAAATTAATTATTTGATTTGGCTTAATATAAAATATTTTAAGAAACTACCATAAAATATAATACTTTATCAATACAAAATATATGACTTTGTTTCTTTGGCCGTGAGTTTGGGAAACTCACGGTGTTGTTACCGTAGAAGCCTAATTAAGCGCAAAATCATCTCATATGAGACAAAATCTGAAACCTACATAAATAGGTTTTAACTTTTTCAAAACAGATAAATATATTTCAGTCTGCACATCCGTAGTAGAACTAATTAACGATTTAATGCAGTTATAAATTATAATTTAATTAAATATATATAATATTTATCATTTTTTAGAGAATAAAATTTTATATAATATAAATAAATAAAAATATTTAATTATAATTAATATAAATTAATACTTAAATTGCACTATTATTAATTATATAAATATAATTTATTATACTTTATATCATTATATCATTACCTATCAAATCAATATCTTTCAAAATCGGTCAAACAAAAACAAAACCTATTAACTCAAAGGAATACGTCTTACCAAAATTACAAAAAATTTCAAATTCAATCCAAACCAAAACCAAATCTTCCCAAACTAATACTAAGAAACACACATATATCCGTCTACTTGTTTATTAAATATTTTGAATATTAATAATGTATATATAATACAAAAAATATATGAATAGTACACTTTACCCATTTAAAAAATTAGTTAAACGATGATAATGATTTTTTTGTAATAATATATATACGTTGTAAAAATAAAACTAATTAATTAATTAATTTCGGGCAAACTAAAATGATAAATTAAATAGATTCAAATGGAATATTAAATATAAATACAAATATAATTATATTTATTTGATCCAAAGACTAATTCTTTCCATCGCAGGTGTGAATTGACTTATTTAGATCCTCATTTAACATACCTAAAAAAAAATTAAAATTCAATTTTCTTTAAAAGTTAAGTGAGACGGACCAACTTTCGGACTCAACTCAGTTTCACAGCTCTAGATTTATTCCATCCATTTGCCTTATTAAGCAAGAGCGTGCGTGGACAAAATTTATTCATTATTTAATACGAAAACATTCAATTACACAAGTCAATAACTTTGAAATATTAGCATGTTGCCACAATTGTTTGTTTGTAGGGCTTGTCGTCGAATTTTTGGTTTAAATATTAAAATTTTGAATTGACATTAAATAATTATTTGTATTTTCAAATAAATGAATTTTTTACATTGAATTATTTGCAGTGGTAAAGATGTGAAAAAAGCCTTTTAAAACAGATATAAGCCATCTATCGAGGATATTTTATGAATTGAGTCATTCCATCACACAAGAGTTACAACTTTTTTTTTCTCCTTTTTATCTTCCCAAACCTCTATTTTTGCATTGCAAAGTGGTCTATTGTATAACTGTTAAATTCTCCTAAAATAAAGTTATTATTTGAAACGATCTCTAAAAACATCTCATTTCATATGCTTAGGTATGGAGAATTGTGTTAGTAATATAAAAATAATATTGTGTGTCGAATTATTAATTTTTTATGAGTTGATAAAATATATTATATATAGTGTTAATGTGTATATATTATATTTTTAATAATATTTATAGGAAATTGTTACATAAAAAAATATACTAAATAAACAAACCCTGATATTTTAAGTATGATTGATGTTATATTTTGAATGCTATATTAAATTTTAATATGATATAATTAATAATAAGTCAAAATTTAATTTGATATTATTGTAGTAAAAGTTTTTAGGAAGAATAAAAACCCTAAAAACAAATATATTAGGGCTAGTTTACATATATAGAATGGATCCACTTGAGCCTTGTCGTGGCTTTGGTGGGCTAAGCAATATAACATTATAATCCAAGTAATTAAATTTTATATTTTATTTGATTTTAAATATATTTGGTTGATTATAAATGAAATATATCACATAAAATAAAATTGTTGCAAAAAAATACAATTTGCAAAACAAAGTGGGGTGGTTGCGTTTTTAAAATTTAATATTTCCGTATGTGCATAAATATAAAACCCTACATTCATTATACATACATCTTTTACTTTCTTAACTATGTTCCTTTCAGCTCTTTCTCTGATAAACTCTCTTGTTTTTCAAAAACTTTCTTTACGAGAAAAATCCAACAATTTATGTAGTTCAGTTCATGGTAGGATCCTTAATCCCAATTTAATCATTGTATCCTGGAAAGCAATTGGTGGCAGACCGAATTTGCTTCTGGGAATTTGCGTGCAACGCGAGGCTCGAATACAATTTTCAATACGTAAATCAAATATGTTATTTGATAGGATCTTTTATTAAAAATTCTGAATTTCTTCTATCTTTTATTGGTAACAATCTCGCAACGAAGTTTGTCCATTTGCTAACTCTTGATGGCAGACGAAATCCAACACATTTGTGATAAAATCAAGAGTGTCTTGAGACAAAGCTATGATTGATACCATACGCGATGGGAGTAATAGAAATCTGAACGACGATGCTCAGATAAGTACGGTGCAGACGGGGAGGAGAATGAGGAGGTGAATTCTAGAGCGTCTCCAACTCTGGTCCCTTTTGTTTCCCGATCTGAACCATCCCGCACCATTGGTAGGCTGCTACCAGGCGTGAGGCGGCCAAGAGGACTGCTGCAGAAAATACTGGGAAGGCAGCATACGGAAAGGCCTTCAAGACTGCGATGAATGAGGCATAACCCATTGCAGTGACCTCCAACCAGCGTGCAGTTGGACTGAAAAATGACATTATGTTGATGCTTATACAAGATAGCATGTTGTTGTTCTGCCTCATCCGCAACGTATGGTTGTAGGGTCTCATGTGTCTTTCGAATAATAGCTAGAGGACTTAGAGGGTTTACAACCTGTTTCTATTGTAGACTATATGATGCAACTTATTGTTGCTATTTTCAGGCAGCTTGTTTCTACGTCGGTTGCGAAGTCAAAAAATTCAATGGGAAGAACTTTAAAATGTGGCAGCAGAAATTGTTTTTCTATGTTACACCGTTGAATATGGAAGACTAGTTGACGGAAGATGCACTTGTTGTGCCCGAAGAATACTCGGAAAAACATAATATACATATTCTAAAAGCTTGGAAATTCTTAATTTTATGTGCAAAAATTATGTACATAACGGTTCAAGAGACTTACTGTACGGTGTTTACCAATGTGTCATGATGGCTAAGAAGCTATGAAAGACGTTGGAGAAAAATTACATAACCGAAGATGTTGGTACAAAGAAGTTCATCGTTGGATGATTTTTGGATTTAAAGCTGGTAAACGAAAGGAGTGTTACGAAGCATCTTGACGAGTTTCCACTGATTCTGCATAAAATCCAAGTTGAGGGAACGAAACTGAGTGATGTCTTCCAAGTGACGACGATAATGAAAAATTACCGCCTAGTTGGAGTGATATCAATATTTATTTAAAACAAAAACAGAAGGAGGTGGACATGGTTAGACTGATCAATCATCACCAAACCAAAGAGGAGCATAGATCAAACCTGGCAAGTTGAAAACATTTGATGCTCGAAAGAAAGCCAATGTGATTCAACACAAAGGCCAAGGCTCTCGTCTCAAGAGTGTTCCAAGGAACAACGAGCAGCTTGAAAAGTTTGGGAAGCCTGTAGAAAAAGGCAAGAAGAAGCTAACGCTTTCTTGCATAATTGATAACGAAAAACAAAATCGATACGTAGCTTTAAGGAAAATTACTTCAATTGCAGAAAGTTGGGATACCGTTTGATAGACTAAAAGATGCCGAAGAGAAACAAAGAGGTGTACCAGGCGAATATCATTACTGAAGAGGATGAGCCGCTAAATCTCACATGTTTGGTCTCCGAGGGAAATATGGTGGGATCAAACAAAAAAAAAAAAAAAAATTGGTGGCTCAACATGGAAGCAACATGCCACATCTATATGGACAAAAAATAAGTCTCCTCGTTCGAGCCTATGATGGAGAAAAGATGTACATGGGATATGCAGCTTCTGCTGATGGTAAAGGTAGAGTGAAGAGGCTTTTGAAGATGGCATATAAAAGAATTGCGATGCTGACCAACGTTCTCTATGTGGTGGCAATGACAAAGAACCTGGTCTCAGGGACGCTTCTGAGAAAAAATAGTTTTAGTATTAACATGAATGGAGATAATTTTATTTTTTGTAAATCGTAAGTGTACGTAAGTCAAGGGTATGTAGAGGATGAAATTTTGAAATATTATATTATGAAAATTAATAATAATAATAATAAGTTCTTTTTAGTATATCGTTGAGTCCTCTACTTTGTGGTATAGTCAATTGGATCATGTCAATTATGATTCAATATATTGATAATAAACTTGCACCACATTCCAATTAAATAATGATAAATGTGAAATTTGTATTGAAGGAAAATAAACTCGTTCATCATTCTAAACAATTCAACGAGATACTGAACAATTAGAATTGATTTACAGAGATGTATATGATTTAAAAATTGTACAAAGATATGGTGATAATAAATTTATTGATGATTGTAAAAAAAAATTTATGTGTATTTACTTACATGCAAGGATGAGGCATTAAGTATATTCATTTTGTACAAAAATGAAGTAAAAAATCAACTTAACAAATGAATGAAACGAATTAGAATTATTAGAGGTGGATTATACGAAACATTGATTGGTGAATTTTGTGTACAGAATGGGATAATTCACGAAGTTACTCCACCTTACTCACCTCAATCAAATGGTGTTTTTTAGCGCAAAAATTGCACATTAAAAAAAAATAATAAATGCGATGTTATTAAGTTGTGGGCTTTCTCAAAACATGTGGGAGGAAGCTCTTTTAAGCAATAATTATTTGCTTAACTTAATTCCTTAGAAAGAAGATGGACAAGACCCCTTATGAGCTTTGAAAAGGTAAACAATCATCTTACAAACATATTCGAGTGTGGAGGTGTCTTACTAAAGTAGTTGTACCACCTCCAAAACGAATGAGAATCGGTCCTAAGACAGTAAACTACATTTTCATTGGTTATGCATATAACGTTACTTCTTATCATGTATTCATATTCGATTAAAAAAATTAGAATATCATAAAAAAATACAATAATGGAATAAAAAAATGCATCGTTCTTTGAAACTATGTTCACATCAAAGATAGGAGTTGAATCTAGTTTGGTCAATCGAGAATACAAAATAGTAGATCAAGATCAAATCGAAATAGATGAATTTGAATCTCAACCAAGTCGGGAACCTAAGCTCGAAAGAAGTAAGCAAGCACAAGTTGAAAAGTCTTTTGTAGATGACAATTTCATATATGTCCTTGAAAACGAGCCTCAAACGTATGTTAAGGTTATGAGATCTTCTTAACCATCTCTTTGGAAAGAAGTCGTGAAAAGCGACATGATAACATTTTTCATAATCACACTTGGGAACTTCAATATAAAAAATATCACTATTTTACTACAATAGAATTTTTGCATTATGACTTATAATTTTTATAGGGAAAATAACAAAAAATCCCGCTGTGGTTTGCAAAATTGGCTGTAAACCCCCTCTGGTTCTAAAATTGCAATTTACCTATCTGTGGTTTCGAAAAAACGTTGCAAAAATACCATTTCCGTTAATATTTAACGGAGATGGTAAAACACGCGCTTGAAGTGCGAGTGGTATAAAAAAATAATATATAACATGGGTCAAATTACAAAAATACCCTTATATTATTAATTTGGCTAAAAGTCAAGATCTGAAGCCGCACCAGAAACAAGCTCCTCCATTCCTACCTTCCTTACTAGCCTTGAGCACACCAGCGTGGGACACCATTGCTGGAGAGAGGAATAAACACATGAAGTCGAACCCACAAAATCAGATTGTGAAAAATCAGCACATGATTTGGTTGAATCAATTTATCGAACACTTGGTGTGCGAGAATGAAGAGACAATATTTCATGGTTGAGGAGGCGCTATCAATTCAAACATGGCTGAACGAACAACATCAAACAACCGAAACCATACACCCAATTGTCTCAAACACCAAACAAATCAAATACAATCGATTCAGTTTCAGGCCGAACAGGCTTGAAGAGTGATATGGCTTATTTTAACTCAATAAATTAACTCAGACCGCCTCCTTCTTTTTCCCTCTCTTCAATCATATCGGTACATTCATATATACCTTTTAATACATGTGTGCGTATAATTAGGAGATAATTAATTAATGAAATTAATTTATAACCACAATTAGATTGTTTATAGTTTTATATAAAATTTAGGAGAATATATACTTTAAGAAGAAACAGCATGATACTAAAATCCCTATGCAAACAACCAATTAAACTAGTGAAGCTAGGCGAATAGAGCAGTGGAGGAGTCTCCGGTCGGTGGCGGCGACGGTGAGGACTGAGGAAGACGAAATAGTTGTGGTGTATATTACATTATGTATATATGTTGTTACAGTATGTATGGATGTGTGTATAATGAAGAAAGAGTTAGGGCATAACGGTCAATATTAAAAAAATTTAACGCCGTCAATCCAACTTTGAGTGTGGGGGTCAGTATGCAACGTTTTTTAAACCACAGATAGGTAAATTATAATTTTAAGACCAAATGGGTTTTTCAGCAACATTCGCAAACCACAAGAGGATTTTTTTGCTATTTTGCCATTTTTATATTACAAATATAACTTTTCATACCTAACAAAATAAACATCTATAAAAATATACAAAACAAACAAACATTATAAATACTTATCAATATTGATTCATACGTTTTTTTTTTATCCTCATTTATCACATTTTATATTCAATAGATTACATTTAACTAATATGATAAACTTAACCAAAATAAGCCACATTTAAAAGCAAATAAAAAAGACAAAAAAATATTTTAAAGTTAAATATTCCTTAAAAAATATATTATTTAATATATCATATTTAAACAAACTTAATCAACTTCACTGGTAGCTGTCGCCTTTCGTCCACCGTGGTCTTTGCGTTTTCGCCATAGCTGTAGCATTTTCATTTATCCCCGTCCTTGATCTCGCCTCTGCTATAGCCGTAGTCTTTTTGCTTGTTCTCATTCTCATGACCTCCTCTTCGTCTACTTTGTAGGAGTATTTGTTTTCCTTGAACACTTGTGGCTAAGTTAAATGTACAATACTATTTCAACTGAACAATTGAGATTTTCTGTATCCGAAGCCTTTTATTTGGATTCTTATTTTCATTTTGCGGTGAAGTGTTGGTCATTTCTATATCTTCGAAAATAATTCATGTTTTAGAATTCTGAAATTGCAGCACAAGATTCTAAGGTCAAGAATTGATCTTATCCATATGTAAGACTTTAATACTTCTACATCACTTAGTTTATTTCAAATGTGTTTAGATGAAAATTTCTATCCAAGCAATTTGTTTCTTCTGAAATTTTTGTAATCCAACAGACTCTAAACCATCTCCAACCCATCCAACTATTATTACTTGGTGAGTTTCTCCAATCAACCCTGCAAAATTGCATTTCTCACCCTATCAGTTGAGTGGATGAGGCAGAATTAATTACGTTGCTTGAGCGGACCTCCCAAGAGAGAGGGTGTGGTTTTTTTTTTTTTTTTTTTTTGTTTTTTATTTTAATTTTGAAGTATTATTAATTTAAATATATGTATAAATTATATTTTCATTTTTATCTATTTTATTTTTTGTCAATATCTTTTTTTATTACTTCCTCCGTGCTGTATAAATTGTCCACATTACTATAAATACAAAATTTTTTAAAAGTATAATTAGTAAGTAATTAGTAAGTGTATTAATAAAAATAATTATAAATTATGATTAAGATAATTGAATAATATAATTAAAATTAAAAAAATAATAAATTATGAAATTAAAATGTAACTAAAATGTATAATTGTATTTCTAAAACAAATTATAAATTATGTGGGACGGACAAAAATAAAAAATACAGACAATTTATATGGGACGAAGAGAGATTTATAAAATAATTTATTTTTATATTTTAATTCTATAATTAATATCTATCTTAAATATTTGATATTATTTGTAAATTAAAAAAATTATATAATAATATATAAAATAAAATATATAAAGAATATTATTGACCCTGCAAAAATAGAGAAATGTATTTTCAAATCCTGCAAAAATAATTGGGTTGGAGATGCTCTAATGTGTAAGTAGAATAAAATTATGGCAATTGTGTTAATATGCTATTTGATGCTGCTTTCCATTGAGTAGAATGAAAAGCTTCTAAACTATAGTTCAATTTTTGTCTCAATGCTTGCCTTAGTCGTCAGCCTTCCTCAACCATTGTACTCTTGGTTTTATCAGCTGAGGAACTAAACTCAGATATAGGAGAATTATTTGATGAACCACAGATTTATCATATCAATCATTATTTTTGAGAAAGGAATTAGTGCGAAATCTGGTAATATTTTCTGGTGCTATTATTACTCATCAACACAAACAAGGAAAACATATTCATTTCCATAGTTTGAAGCATTGCAGTTGGTGCTCCGATTTGCAAATCGCTACTTTTTACCTCTTTGAAATTGTGATGACATTACAAATATATAGGTCAGTTATTTGATGTCTAATTTAAATTTGTATGCCGATTATATCTAGAGAAGATTTTGGGACAGAAGGGCGTAGGGGATATTTTGATCAATATAGAAAAAATCCACACTCACGTCTAGTAGCTTCTACTTGTAACTATCATCTTCCAGCTGCAGAGAATTATCTTTTGTTTTGAATGCCAACTGCTTAGAATATATAAGCATGTATTCCCACTTTTTGTCAATACTATGGATATTGATATAAACTTGATCTATGATTTTTTGTTTTGTTTATTGACTAGGATCATCTGAGACATTATAAAAACATTTATTGAAGGTGAATATTGGTTTCTTTTTACTAAAAACTAACTCTCATTTAATCACTTATTAATTCCACACGTCATCTGACCCCATTATAATGATAATCATGGCATACATGCTGATATGAGTGGAATTTTCGGGTATAGTTCCTTCTACCCCGAATAATATGACAGATAATGGCTATAAGAATGATGCAATGGCTACAGTTTTGTGCTTGCATTTGTTGCCAACTTATGCTTTCACTTGTTGCCATGGAATAGAAGGTTCTGCAAATTGCTGTTCCCATTAAAGATGAAGAGGTGGTGCTTGAACAATACAATGGTTATAAGAATGATGCAATGGTTCCAAACCACTCTAATATTCCTACTTTTGCAAATATAATTCTATGCATATATAATGAAAAATGGTAAAGTAGATCATACATTAGTTTAGTCTTTATCATTTATAGAAAACTCTTGGATTTGAATATGTTATGTTCTCAATAACCGTGAATCATTTATTGTAGGCATGTCTTTTATACTCAAGGCAAGAAGATTTTTGAATTCTATGCATATATAATTGCATAGAATTATTCCAATCTATTATTCGATTGAATTTGTTATTAAAAATTCTGCATTTTCCCCATCTTGTTTTATACAAATATATTGGTAGCACAGTGATGCTCCAAAATTGGAGCTGCATTAAGAACAAACACTACAAAAAAAAAAATAGAATATTTGTAACGGAATTCCGTCACTAAAGATCACGTAGCTAACGTAATTCCATCATTAATTCCGTCTCTAATATCATTAGTAACGGAAAAAGTGAATTTAAAGACGGAAAAATCTCGTTACAAAAATGATATTTTCTTGTAGTGAAAGAAATTCGATAGAAACTAAAGTAACTTTGATAATAATATACAATATTTTAGTATAAAAGTAGAATAGGTAAAAAGTAAGATAATATTACTATGAGATTTTTATTAAGGAGCCATAAGTAAGAAAAATAATGTAGTAGAAAAATAATAATTATTTGTTAAAATAGTAGTAACAAAATTACGAATGGATGAAGTTTTTCTTATTATAAAAAAAAAAAAACTATACGCAAATTCAACGGATAAAAAACAAAAAAAAAAAGAAAAAAAAAATTTGGCAAAAGAAAAGAAAATTAAATTAGTAAAATTTGAGAGTGCATATATATAACACAAGGAAGACATGGCTATGCATATATAGTCTTTAGCTTACATTATTATTATTATTTTGATAACGTGATAATCTGAAGCAGTAACGCTCGTTCTTCTACATACGTACCCATGCACACAGAGGTAATTGATCGAAAAGCTTAGGTATTAATTTTGCTTAAATTTAATTTAATTGTAGAATAATCCCTCAGATGGATCAGTTATTCAGTCGTTAGTTTGGGGATGGGACATTAGTAGCTTGGCAGCACCAGCTGATGCACCTATCTTCGCCTTGGACGCAGCAGTAGCGGGGGACTCGGCAGTATACTACTTTCTCGCTTCCCACATCTCCATCTGATCGTCAGTTCACAATAACAAACTATTTTATTATATAATTATTCTAAATCAAAATCAACGCTTGCTGCCCAATAATTTATTATTTATAACACAATTAATTATCCCCTATGGGTCTGGGTTTGTTCACTTGAATACTAAGATTTTTCATATATAATATATATTATTATTATAATTTTTCATACATAATATAAAAAATATTTATCTAAAAACACAAAGTGAACAAACCCTATATTTATACCAAATATTTATTATTATGGGTTTATAATTGAAAACTTATAATTAAAGGTATTAAATTGTGAAACTTCGGATGTTTGGCAAAAAATTCAGCTGTCATAACTATTTTTCTTTTAAGGTAAGAACATTTTTTATTGATACTCCTTCAGTCCCAGATACCGTGTCTGCTATACCGTAGACACGGTATTTTAGGAGGGGTGTAATTAATAGATAATTAAGAATGTATTAATGAAAATAATTATTCTATGTAAATTAAGATTAAGATAACTAATTAGTTTAATTAAAATTAAAAAAATATATAATAAAAAAATTTAAAATGAGATTAAAGTGTGTAATCATTTTCAAAAAAAAAGAAAGTGACATGGTATGTGAGACGGACAGAAACGGCAACGTGGACATGGTATCTGGGACGGAGGGAGTATTTGTTAATAGTAGGCATAATATTTCTTATTAACTTCAATTGGGTACAATGTGTATTTTTCTACCACATATTTTCTATGACATTTACGACTTTTTTTTTTATTATTATGTCAGTCTATCAAATGATGATTTATAATTTTCAATAATTACATGTAAAAAGGGGCTTCTAATTTCAATACTCAAGGAAATTGGAATTGTGCTTACACTGAATTGTACTTAATGTGAAAGAAGAAAAATGCTAAAAGTCTAAAAGATACGATGATTATTATTATTATTATTATTATTATTATTATTATTATTATTTAAATCTTTTAGAAAAATTTTATTATGTTGTTTTCTATGAAGTAAAAGTCTATCGTTATCCCAAGTAATTCAAAATTGTGTAAGATATGAATGTTTTATAAAATTATGGGCAAAATCTTATGAACTAATATTTAATCGATAATACATCTCGTCTTATATGTTAGAATTCCAATTGACGGAGACCGTACCATTAAGTCAAATATGCAATTTCAATTGTAATACTAAATACTTTTGACATTCTTTTTCAAATATTGTTAACTAGTAAGGATGTTTTGCATACAATTTTACGAAGCACCTTTAATTTTATACTTTTTTAAAAAATTAATAAGAGAATGAAATGTAATTTATCTGAATCTCTTTCGGCGAAATATATGCGTATATTACACTAAAAGTTAGGCGGATATACACTACAAAAAAAATAATATATTTGTAACGGAATTCCGTCCCTAAAGATCACGTAGCTAATGTAATTCCATCATTAATTTCTAATATCATTAATAACGGAAAAAGTAAATTTAAAGAAAAAAAAATCTCGTTACAAAAATGATATTTTCTTGTAGTGATATATAGGGTAATTATATAATACTTTATTGTATTTTAGTAAAAATATACAAAATATCTCGTATTTTATTTATTGCTTGAAACTTTTTGTATTAATATAAAATTTGCACGAAACATTCTGTTCAAAGCTGATGTTTGATTCTAATTAAATATTTAAATTACGCAAGTTTTATAAAACAAATATATAAAATATTTTAAATATTTTTTTTGAAAAAAAAAATAAATAAAGAACTAAATGATCAATCATTTATTTTATAGTTTTTATAAAAATTAGATAACAATTTATTTCTAAAAAAATCATAAAATAAAAGATTAATCAATTATTTATTTATTTATTCTATTCAAAAAATATATTTAGGGTGTGTTCGTTTGATGGATTTGCACAAAATTCCACTATTCATCCAAAATTTTTCTCCCAAAAACATCAAATTAAACACTTATTTTTTATATTATACTAAAAATTAATTTTAATTTCAAAACATCACATCATCACCTATTTATATCACATCATACAACTATTCAAATTCAAAATTTTTACTATTCAAATCCCAACTCAAAATCCAAACTCCCAAACAAACACACCCTTAAGATATTTTATTTCTTTTCTTTGTATTGTACATGCATTATTTGGTTCATATTTCCAATCAAATATTAGTTTGGACAAAAAAGATGTTTTATACACACTTTACATTAACACAAAAGTGTTTCACGTAATAAATAAAACACAAGATGTTTTATATATTTTTATTAAATTATAAGGGGCGTTATATATATTATATACTTACATGCGGCTGTAACCTCAACCGACTTAGTATCCGGCAAATCCCTCGCAGACACTTGAGAAGAAACGAGGAGAGCTACAGCCAGGCAAAGGACTAGAAATAGAGACATTTTGGAAGCCATTTCTTTAATAAGTATATCTATTTATGTATATATATGTATCAGAACTGGAAGCTATTTAATTTCTATATTCGGTGTTACTAGTAGAATTTTCGGTGAGAATGAGGTTGCTTCAACATCTCTATTTATAGGCAAAACTAACTAGGGACTTTGTAATAATAATGATAAGGCAAAATTACTTATAGTTCACTTGGAGTTTGAAAATGTGCATTATTCTCCCAAATAATTTAAAAAGCATAACTTTTCGAAAATATTGTATAGATAAAATAGATTTTGTACAATATTTTGAAAATACAATAAAAACTTATTGATGATAAAAAATAGAAAAAAAAAACCTTTCAAACTACATATAAAAATTATAAATAACTTTATAATAATAATAATAATTAATTGTGTTCTTTTGTAGATTTTAACACAAGTTTTTACTATTCCGATTTTTTTCTTTCCTTTAAAAAATATCACATCAAACAATTATTTTTTTTATATTATACTACACAATTCAAAACATCACGTTAACCACTATATATATCACATCAAACAACTATTTAAATTCAATTTTTTTTAATATTTAAAAATTCAAACTTAAAAATTAAAACCCACGAACAAACACGGAGTGAAGGTTGTAGAGAGAAAGATTTAAGAATAATAATTTCTGCACTTAGTAAAATTAAAAATAATATTATTTTTAATAATACAGAAAAATAAAATTAATGCGTATTTATATTTTTAAATATAAATTAATTATTTTAATGATATTGAATTTTAATTATTTGAGTAAAAAATATTTTAAATTTTGAATAATTCATTAAAATTTTTGAGTAGACATGACATTTCAAATTTTAAATTAAATACTACAATTTATTTATAATAACACAAGAATAATAATAATAATAATAAAGTTAAATTGCACAGTTCACTGTGGTTTGACAAAATTGCATGAAACTTCTCATTCTTTTAAAACTGCATCGAATTCTTTTGTGGTTTTATAAGCTTTATGTCTAACTCATCGGCCGTCCTTTGACCTACATAAACTCAAATTGCAAATGAATTTCAGATTACTAATTTATAAATTCTTAAAATTATAATTATATTCATTTATCTTATATTTAGCCTCAAAGAAAATTAAAAAAAAATAAAAAAACACTTTTAAACCAGAGAAAAAAAACTTTTTGGAGTATATTTACCGTTTTTTGAAATTAGATAATAAGAATGATGAATATATTTGTAATTTCAAGGGTTTAAAAATAAAAATTCTAAAACTTATTCGTATTTTGGGCGCATACATGTTAGATATCGTTAAATAACAACGGCCGAAGAGATTAAACGCAAAGTTTATGAAACTACAAAAGAGTTTGACGCAATTTTTAAAATACGAGGGATTTTGTGTAATTTAGCATAATAATAATAATAATAATAATAATAAATTAATGAAGTAACATAACATGTGCCACAAAACAGCACTTTCTTTGCATACCACCACTCTCCTTACATGTGGATGCGACCATGGTATCGCCGATATTTTGGAATATGGAAGGAAATCTTTATGCATGGAGACAAACTACCACACAAGTGGTTATTTAATTGAATTTTTGAAAGCTTGCCCAAGAAAAGTCTAAATATACGAGGCAAAATATTATAATTTATTTAATATTTAACTAATAAATTTAAATAAAAAATAATGACAAAATTATATATGAATTTAAATGATTTTAAAAAAATAAATTGTATATAAATATATAAAAATTAATATTTTTAATACTAAAAAAATTGGATTTGAGGCAATTGACCCAAACCTAGTGTTCTTCCATCCCTATATATATGTATATATATATTTGGGGGTGGGTCTATAGTGATTTGTAGTTTTTTGCATTTTCTTTAAATTGGGGATTTATTTAATAAATTAACATTATATGAATAAAACCCACAAACTGAGGGAGAAGAATTAAAGTACATAATACCGCTCTTTTTCGAGCCTTTCTTACGAGCTATCTAGGGCATTTGGAGGGAGAAGAAAATGGAACAACTATTGGTTGGATTTTAATCTAATGGTGGGTTAAATGTAACTCTTTGGGATTAAGTCTATAAAGTAATTTATTAATTTATTGGGCTTAGATGTATTTAGTAAGTGCAAACGTGTAGAAATTCGGTAACTAATTAATAATAATAATATATATAAATAGGATTGTGATCCCAGTTTAGACGCAATATTCGTTACTTTCTAACGGCAGAAACCCTATCAATTTTTGTCAGAAAGGATTACGAATAGGCTTAAAGAACACAGAACCCTCTATTGTTTGCAAATCTGAATCAGGCTATACCGAGAAATAAGGTTAGATCTTATTAATTTTATTTTTTTATCTCAATTATTAGGACACTGTAGATCTTGGACTTAGGGTTAAATTTACTACTAAATTCTAACACTATTCACTGAAGTGGGGGAGAAACACGACAGAACTACTCAATGGAAATAGAGATGGGATGTCGCTTCGGGGGAAGCGTTCTCCGACGCCGACGTTGTCTGAAGGGTCCTAAGACTTTTGCGGGAGGAGGTTTGATTTAATAAAAATTTTGTAAATAATTATTGAGGAATGAAGTATATTTGACACAGGGTTTGTTTTGAGTGAATTTAACAGCCCAGGTGAAAAATGACTTCGATAAGCTGGCCTTCACTTGACATATTGGGTGCTCTAATGAACCCTAATATATATATATATATATATATATAAAATACTATTTTATGATTATCGTAATACTCTCCATAAGAATGGAGAAAGAATAGTTTTACAAAATTATTACAAGAAACATATATCTAATTATGTACGGAAAACATTTACATAGGATGCGTCCACTAATGTGTTTGATTTTATCATTCGATAACAAATTATCACTATTCAAACTATATGATTTTTTACAAAAATATGTTATGTGCGTCTTAAAATAATAGTTCTATTTTTTTATTTTTGTTTGTTTCAAAACAATAATCTCATTTTCATTTTTAACAATTAACTCCTCCTTTTTAGAAAATCTATTTTTTCCGAATTATTACATAAGATAAACGTATTTTTGTCTTTAGAAAACACTTTTACACTCACGGTCCATATAATACTACTATTCCTTACTTGTCGTGCCAATCCCAAATATTTTGGGACGGAGGGATTATTGTTTTATGCCACATAATATCAAGTTAATTAATTTAACCCAAAATTCAAATTAAAAAATATGTAATTTCAATTGAATACTAAACAAAGAAACAAAAATTATGTACAATTTTTAAATGATATTAGCAAATAATTTATACTATCCGATTGCTTTTTGATATAGATTTTTTTTAGTTTTAAGTACTATTATATTGATATATAGTACAAATTAAAAGAAAATGATAAAAATATTTCTAGTAGTAATCATGAAAATTTGTTTCGGGTTTTAATTTCATAACAATTAAATGTCATTGTGTTGATGCAAATTTTCAACAATAAAAACTAAAATCCGAAAATAGGAAATTATCTTCGAATTTAATATAATTAGTGTCTGAGATTAGGAAACTCTAAACACTGTATGGTACATAAATAAACTGAAAAATAAATGCTACAAACTGGAAATTAAATGATGATCCCCGAATCACTTTGCTAATGTTTGAAGATGATTGAAGATAATTTGCCAGTTATTGACCCAAATCCTTAAATACTCCTCAGGAACAGTATCTGGAACCGTCTGCCCGAACGATTACAACGCCTCCTCTCAACCGTCTACCAATTCCTCTTTTGCTGACACGCTTTCTTAACCGCCCTACCAGCCGCGTTACCCAACCGACGAAACTACGGCTCTCACTCAGACTCCGCAGCATCCGACCTCCACAGCAGCCGATTTGCTCGTCCAACTGCGGATCAACCGACCTGCCTGTCCGACCGCAGGCCTTCCGACTTGTTTGTCCGACCACGGACCTTCCGACTTGCTTATCCGCCTGCAGATCATCCGACCTGCCTATCCGACCGAGGACCTTCCGACTTACTTATCCGATCGTGAACCAACCGACCTGGCTATCCGGCCGCAGACCTTCCGACTTGCGAACCGTCCGACCCGCGGACCAACCGACCTGCGTATCCAACCGCAAACCTTCCGACTTGCGAACCGTCCAACCCGCAGACCAACCGACTTGCGGACCATCCGACCTATAGACCATCCAACCCACAGACCATCCGACCTGTAGACCATCCG
Source organism: Andrographis paniculata (assembly GCF_009805555.1). Taxonomy (NCBI): domain Eukaryota; kingdom Viridiplantae; phylum Streptophyta; class Magnoliopsida; order Lamiales; family Acanthaceae; genus Andrographis; species Andrographis paniculata. Next base: position 716,443 of record NW_026137621.1, on the reverse strand, counting down.
ACCCGCGGACCATCAGACTCACCTATTTCCTTAGAAAGACGTCCAGTTCACCCGATTATCTTGAAATACCCATTAATAAGTCTAACAGACCCAATTACAGGCCCACATCTTCTTCTAACTTCGGCCTTTTAACCTAATTATAAATTTCATAGGTAACAACTTGCCCGCCGCCATCGGACTTTCAAACGCCACTCCTCAATCGCCGTTTGGAAGTTTGCAATTTATATCACAATACCCTTCTGTAGAACCGCCTCTGCAACTGCAACCAGTTACTGCAGCACAGTGTTTGCCACAAAACTCTTCATCTTTGCTACTGATTTTTGCTTTCTCTCAATCTCTGCAACTCCAAATCATGACAAATCAATACATACTTGCACTTCCTTTCGACGGATAAATTCCAGAGACAACATTTGTTGCTACGAAAATGCTCACTCCTACCATTCGCCCATACTGCACCACTCCGGAAGATTCCAACCGGATGAGAGTGATTTTGGAAGCAGGAAACCCCCTTGCTGTCAATAATCCCCACTACCACGCTATCCGTCTTCATGACCGTATCAAAAGGCACCTGAGAGATGCCAAAGACTCGTACCGTACCTGGTACAAAAGGGTAGCAGAACATTTTCGAGATAAATGGAAACGCCAACAAATCGACCAGGCAATACTGCTATCTACTCTCCCATGTCATTTACATGAGAAAGTTCTTTTAGCGATGTCGGCGTTCTGGCATCCGGAGATGGGCGTCTTTCTCCTTCCCACAACCCCCATCGGCCCAACACTCATGGATGTGGCCATGATCGCCTATCTTCCAATTGTAGGTGAGGACCCTGTAATAGGAGCCCTAGATGGACAAGAGCCCAATGCAGACCACTTGGGCTGGTCTCTAGCTGGCGTAAAGGAATGGGGCTTGACCAAATTTTTAACCGACCAACAAGGAGCAACCGGGACCCCTGTGACCGTGAGCATATCGCCTTCCTTCTCTTTTGGCTCTGTAGGTATGTCATAATTTCCCCTTCGAAATGCGTCCTTCCTTCTCATCTTGACTTGGCCATACATATAGCCTCAGGTCGTTTTTTTTCTCTTGATACTCTCTTCCTTGCCAATCTGTTTGAAGGGCTATCCAGGGTTAGCACCCGCCTTACAGATAATGATGGCAAAAAATTAGAAACCGCCGCGTCGGGCCCTTTTTTGTTCTTGGAATTGTGGTTCCGTCTCTATTTCCCCGAAACTTTCAACTCGGTCATCCCCCTGTTGCTCCAACACCTAACAAATCTTTGGGAATAGCTCTTAACCGATTGTGTTTAGGTCGCAATAACCTTCAAGCATCCGACCCCATCATAACTGCCATTCTAGCCGATGATCATAGTGACTCCCGATTTTACATGTACAGAAAGTATGTCGGTTACGCGTCTGACCTGTTTTGGCCATTCTCTATATCTTCACCTTTGTCCGAACTGGACCCGCTTCCTCATCCTAGTTACTCTTTCGCCTTGGATGCTGCTCTTAAACCCAGGTCTTTATTTATCAGTAAAAAAATTGACAAGAAAGGCCACAAAGCGTTTTATACCTTAAGCTATCAGCCTCATTTTTTGGCACGCCAGTTCGGATGCCAACAAGGTTTACCTGGCCCCATCGCCTGTCCACATCTAATAATTCAAAGCCCAGATGGGTAAGTTATTTCTGAATTGATTTCTCCTTACGTATCCCAATTAACCAATTACATAACTTCCAACTCCTACATTCCCTTCCGATCTTCTCCAGACTCTGTTGAGTCCTTCCGCGAATGGTGGTCGGTCACTTGGGCCTTAATCGCCCCTGATAAAGATCGCCTGCTGGGCATTCTCCTACCGCAGCCCGCCTTGGTATTAGGGGCGGCCCCTTTGACCAACACCCGAAGAAAAATAGTCGCCCCAGGCACCGGATCGGGCGCCCCACAAAGGAAAAGACGAGTTTCTCAAATTCAAACTGTCCCATTCCCTGAAGAAAATCAGCGGACTTCCAAAGACCGCTCATCAGGTCGGGCGCATGTAAAGACCCGACCCCGTCCAAGTATGTTCCAATAATCCTAAATTAATCTGATTTTTTCCTTAAGATTTTATTAGTCACCACTCTTATATTCAGGTCCGACCCCGGCCAGGACGACCGTCCAGACTACTTCAAACCCAACCGAATCACCAAAGTCGTCAGCCGACCAACTTCAAGTACCGGAACCCCCGACCAAACGACGGACCTCAATGCAAGCGCCTTCACCAGCCAAACTGTCAACAACAAGGGCTTCATCTGACAGTGAGGCGACTGCCTCACAGATGGATAGATTGCCTTATGTTGCCTCAGACCCGTCTCTTCCTAACGCGGAGCCAATGGCCATGCCTGTATCCGCTTCTGTTGCAATCGCTTCTGGTGCGGCCGCCTCTGCTGCAGTCGCTTCTGGTGCAACCGCCTCTGCTGCAGACACTCTAGAGGCACCCGCCCCAATTAATAGAGACGTCTCTGATGCGGCCGTCCGAATTGCTCCTAACGGACTTGCTGCAGCCGCCCTAGACGCATCCGACCAGAGAGCAGCCGACCTGAGGGCAGCCGACCTGAGGGCAGCAGACCCTTCTCCAGAAGCAGCCAGACACGAAGAAGAACCTGCAGTTGTTCAACCGAGGGGTCTTTTACAAGAATTACAAGAAGTCCCCTCCTCTGATTCAGAGACCTCTGTCAACCTGGTAGACGCTTTAAACTCCCTTTGCCAAACTAAAAACTAAAGTTCACATCATATTAAATACACTATATTTCCATCATGCAGGGACCCAGATCCGTACCGCAACGTCCATTTGAAGCAACCGACGAATCGGCCATTGCAATACCAGTCGCGCCTCCTTCCAGACCCATAACAATCCTCGCATCTTCTGTGACCACGATCCGTGGTTATTGCTCTCCGCCGTGTTTTCTCCGCCGCCGTCTTTTTATGGCCTGGGCAGCTTTGTCGATACTCTCGCTGTTGTCTACGGCGCAGCTACCACCGTTTGTTCGATAGCTGCGGGGGGATCCCTTCAACAAATTCAATGCTGGAGGAACGGTCAATTGCTGTCGCCAATATCTCCTGCAATTTCCGTTGATGTCGTCGCTGGTGGCCGCGACACACTCTGCGGCGTTAGGTCCAGAAGTAAGTAAAGCTTTCACAACTATTTCTTGATATTTGTGCTTCATGTAATCTGAAATAAAAATCCATTCACCCAGGGATGTCTTGATCTAGCCCCTTTGTCAACTGTTCCAATCCCGACAGACGTCCGAACTATAATTGCGCAGGCTGTTGATCAACCCTTCCCCGACCTGGGATCAGACTTGCTAGACGGTCTCCTTCAAGCCATTGATGTCTTTCTATTTCAAGTTTCTTCAGAATCGGTTGCCGCCCCCATTCTTCATCGGCTGATGGAGCGACTATCTGAACTCCGAAATGACATCTTATTTGCTCAACTCCTGTCAGCTGAAATGCCCCTGCCCAATTCGGACCAAATAAGTCTGGAGGTTTCCTTGACTAAAACCAGGGAATCAATCCAAAAAGCGACTGGAAGACTAGACGACCTCTTAATGCCAAGACTCACATAGATGAATCAATTAAAAAGAAGGAAGCGGAATTAAGAGCACTTCATCAAGAAAAATCTGCTCTGGAAGGCCACATAAGCGACGAACATCGCCTGATTGATCTGTACAAGAAGAATGAAGCCGACTTGGACCAAGAGTTAAAGATTCATGCTCGATCCCAACTTAGTAAATAATTTTTTTTCTCCTTTATTAAAGGATCACTTTCCAAAACTCCGACCCTCCAAGGGACAGATCCAACTCACTTCCTTTATGAACATTTGCAATCCCTTGTAAATCAATGAACAAACGCTTAACCAAAAATTGAAACTTGGGCACGCCTGAAATATTTATTAAAATGTCACATAAACGTCCTCATGTTCCTGTAAACAATTGGCAAGGCATTATTCAACCCTTTTTCATGGGCAATCATCCAGTTGGAGGCCATGCCGAGGACTTGTTATGTATACTCAAGCAGTTGGATTTCAAATTCAGATTCTCCCACCGAGGCAGAAAAACCATGCATCGTGTTATTCGCCTGATGGAAAACGTGCTTGGAGGATATGAGACCCTTTGGGATATACAAAATCGTCTTCCTGACATTGATTATTATATGGATTTGATTGAACACCATGTTATAGCCATACTCCCAGACCTTGGCTGGGATCATACATTCTCCAATCAGCGCGCAGTTTTTTTCAGATTACGCACTTTTGTTGATCGTGAGCGTCAGGCCGTAACAGAAATGAAATCTCGCACCGACTATGATCTAGAAAAGATGCAAGATCAATGGGAAAAGTACCGACCCGACTTAGAGGACCTTATTGATGAAGAACCAAAATTAATCCCTAATCACTGGAATGAAGATTCTGACTCAGAAGAAAAAAGCTCGTTGCACGACTCAATATCTGAAAATGAGTGAACCCTTTTTTGGGTCCGAACCCCTAGTAATCGGGTTGTGAATAAAAATTATTGTTTCATGCGTTCTTGTTATCTGAAAAGGCAGGAAAATACCTCTTCAGATATTTAGCATTAATACAATCATGTACCCTTTTTCCTTCTTGATTTATAATAATAAAGGCACCATTCCCGATCTCCTTTTGAACGATAAATGGCCCTTCCCAATTCGGAGACCATTTCCCTAATTGATCAATCTTCTTATATGTAGGAAGGATAGTTTTCCAAACCAGGTCTCCTTCTTGGAATGTTCTGTAAAAAACATTTTTTCCATAACTCTTAGCCCTGATTTCACTTTGCTTCACAATCTGATCTATTGCATGGAGTCGATTGACATCCAAACTTTCCAATTGCTGCAACATAATTTGTTGATATTCCTCAGTAAACTCATCAGTAGCAAGGCTTGTACGTCCAGATGACACTTGAATTTCGGCTGGCAACACAGCATCTTGTCCAAAGGTGAGCTGATATGGTGAAAACCCTGTGGCAGAATTTCTGTTATTCCTATGCGCCCATAAGGCTCGAGATAACAACAAATGCCATTTTCTTTGGTTCCCTTCAATTGTTTTCTTTATAATTCCAATAATAATCTTATTAGCTGCCTCTGTCCACCCATTAGCTTGGGGATAATCAGGCGAATAATGGTTCAAATGAATACCAAACTCTGCAAAGAAGCTTAAAAACTTCTCCCCAATAAAGACCAAACCTTGGTCGGTTGTTATTGAATGAGGAATACTATACCTATAGATGATCTGATTCAGCACAAAATCTATGACTTCTTTTTTATCCACATTTTTCAAAGCAACCGTCTCGACCCATTTTGTAAAATAATATATTGCAACTAAAATAAAACAATGATTTTTGGATGATGAAGGATGAATTTTACCAATGACATCCATAGCCCAAGATTTAAAGGGCCATGGTTTTACCAGAGCTTGCAATTCAGTGACTGGCAAGTGATTCATCTGTCCATGTTTCTGGCACTCTTGGCAACCTTTACCGAATTGTATACAATCTTCGAAAATCTTTGGACAAAAGAAACCCAAACGATGAATAGCCCATCTCATATTCAAACCTGCCCGATGAGCTCCACAAATTCCACTATGTACTTCTATCATCACCTCTAAAGCCTACCTGGACCCAAAGCATTTCAAAAGTAATCCCTCGAATGTCCTTTTGTATAATACTCCTTCTATCAACTGGAATCGCAAAGCTTTCAGCCGTATTCCAATCGCTCCTGGATTTTGTAGATACATGATAATTTCTGTTCTCTAGTCGGTTCCAACTTCTGCTTCAGAGCTGACCTCTGCACATATATCTTTTGGAATTCCTTTACAAGGTTTTTGAGCTAACTCATCTGCAAATTGATTTTCTTTCCTAGGGATGAACTCAATTATCACTTCGGAGATTTTTGATAGCAACCGACCTACAATATCCCTGTATCTGCGTAGATGAGGATAATTGCAAACATATTGTTTGTTTACCTGGTTGATTAAAAATTGAGAATCCCCTCTTATGATCACGGAATGAACGTTCCTAGCTATTAAGGCTTCCAATCCCAGGATTAAAACTTCATACTCTGCTGAATTATGGGTCATGGCTTCTAATTGCAATTGCAACTTGACCATTTGACCATCTGGTCCTTTCAACAAAACACCCGCACCCGATCTGTTTTCTGAAGTAGAACCATAAAAAACATTAACCAATTTCGGGTTCTTACATAAGACATGTATCCGGTCGGTTCCTGCTCATAACCCGAAAAGTCTGCCAAAAAATAAGCTATTGCTTGGCCTTTCACCGCCCTCAAAGGAGAATGACATAAATCAAAAGGAGCCAATTTAATGGCCCACTTCATAAGTCTGCCCTGCATAGTAGGTCTTTTCAAAATTAATTTGATGAGATCAATCCTTGAAATAACCTCAATTCTCCTGGGTAACATATAATGCTCAAGTTTGGTGCATGTAAACACCAATGAATAACACATTTTTTCTGGCATAGTATAATTTAATTCTGGTCCTGTGAGGGTCTTACTCAAGTAGTAAATTACTCTTTCCTTTCCATTATCCCCATATTGTGCTAATAAGCAACTGACCACTTCATACGTATTTGCCAAATAACGTTTGAGGGGTCGACCTTCTTTAGGAGGCATCAACACAGGTGGTTGAGCCAATGCTTGCTTTATAGCTTCTAAAGCTGCCTGTTGGTCTGGTCCCCACTCGAAAACATTTCCTCCAGCCTTTAATAATTTAGTAATCGGCCTGACCTTGCCGGCAGCATTGGAAATGAACCGTCTGAGATAATTTACCTTCCCCAAAAGACTTTGTATTTCCTTAACAGTTTTGGGTGGTCGACTGGCTAGAATTGCTTTGGCTTTATTAGCATCGATCTTTATTCCCCTCTCATGTACCCAAAATCCCAAGAAACTCCCGGCTGATATACCGAACGCACATTCAGTCGGATTCATCTTCAACTTGTACCTCTTCATCCATCTGAAGGCATCTTTAAGATCTCTCAAATGTTCCTCAAAACTGGAAGATTTAACGATAACGTCATTAATATATACTTCCATAGATTTACCGATAAGATCATGAAAAATTGAATTCATGGCCCTTTGATAAGTTGCCCCTGCATTCTTCAAATCAAAAGGCATAACCGTCCACTCATAAATACCTAAAGCTCCTGGACATCTAAATGCTGTCTTATGAATGTCTTCTTCTTCCAAAAAGATTTTGGTTGTATCCTGCGTAACCATCCATCAAACTGAGAATTTTATGTCCTGCTGCTGAATCAATTAGCATGTCAGCCATAGGCATCACATACTCATCTTTAGGAGTGGCCATATTAAGATCCCTTAAATCAATGCATATCATGATCTTACCATTCTTTTTGACCACTGGAACAATATTGGCCAACCAATCTGCATAACGGCAAGGCCGGATGAAACCTACTTTAAGAAGTTTCTGAATTTCCTCTTTGATTTGAGGCATCAAATCAGGACTCATATGCCTTGGAGGTTGCTTGTAGGGCTTAAAACCTTTTCTAATAGGCAACCGATGCTCTATCGGACTTCGCTCTAGACTAGAAATTTCTGAATAATCCCAAGCTAAACAATCAATATTGTTTTATATAACTTCGAGCATCAATATTTGTTGCTCTTCACACAAATAACCACTTCTCCTGATTATTTTTGGAACCAGGTCGGTTCCCAAGTTAAATTCCAATAGAGGATCTTGTGCTGAAAAAGCTACTTCTGTCTTCTCTAATAAATCAGGCCAACGGAATTGTTCATCTTCTTGGAAATGAACATCATGAATCTTTTTTATTTTTTCTACTTTTTTCCAAAAGCTGATCTAAATAAAATTGATTAATAAGTAGACTACAATATTCTAAATTTGCAACTTCTATAAAAGATATATTATAAAGTAGGTTTGGCTTCCTCATGAGCCATACAGTAAAATTGTTCTTTTTTTAAAAAAAAGAACATTGAATTCTGGCTGATGAATTTAAAACCCCTCTTTGGGTATTCACTAGCCATAAACAACTGAGACATTGGGGGTAAATGACTGGAATAAAAAAATGATTCTTCAAGTTGTTCTGATGCACCGAAAGGGTTGTCATTTGCTTCCATTTTAAAGACCTGATTGCCTTCCCAGAACATTAATCGTTGATGCAGTGTAGATGGTGCACATTGAGATGCATGAATCTAGTCTCGCCTTAGTAGGATTGAATATGTAGTGTCCGCATCCACCACAAAGAAAACAGAATAAATCTTTTTAGGACCGACTTCAATTGTAGCGACCATCATACCTTCTGGTTTGGTCGGCTGGCCTGTGAAACTAGTCATCTCAAAATCCACAGGAGACAAATCGTGAATTCCTTTCCCTAACTTCTTGAGAGTTTTTAGTGGCATCACATTGAAGATGGCTCCATTGTCTATAAAAACCTTCGTGATTGGTTTCCTGCAAATATGAGCATTAACGTGCAGAGGCTTTAAATGAGACTCTGTGCCTTCTGGAATGGAAGGAAAGACTATCGGAGGAACCTCTGACTGAAAATCAGGATCTGAAATCTTTGCCCATTCTGGCTCTTCTATAAAATCATCCACCAGACTTGCCCACAGAGGTTCTTCTTCAATCCAATTAATTCCTGTCATTCAGCAGGGAACTCGTGGCCCTAGTCGAGACTTGACAAACCTTGAATCTGCTTCCAGAATTTCGTCTCTGGTATCAGTTTCAGGTTGAGTTGTCAGAGATTCCAAACGAAATTCCTCTAGAGATAGATTGATGTTAATCCGCTCACAATACTGACATCTGAAACCTTCAAGTCTCTCATCTGATACTCCTTTACCCTTCCTATGTATGGACCGACCTTTTTCAGAAAACTCAGAGACACCTTGCAGATACTTCGGCTGCCTTGATGAAGAGACCAATATGGACCGACCTCCCTCTTGATAATCAGCAGCGCCTCGCATATCATTTGGCTGCTTTGATGAGGCGACCCTTATGGACCGTCCTCCCTCTGGAATATCAGCAGCACATCACATATCATTCAGCTGCTTCGATGAGGCGACCCATATGGACCGACCTGCCTCTGGAGAATCAATAGCGCCTGGCATACTCTTCGGCTGCTTTGATGAGGCAACTTTATCCCTGTACCTCGCAACATACCTGCGCTTGGCATTACGAATTTGAGTACGATTTATACCTGGAAAACGAGGATCCACATCAATTGGTAAAGGTTTTTTATTTCGAGCCCACTTGCTCCCGACCAAGCCAGTCCTTCTAGTCGGATGGTCTCGAACCAACACTTGCTCCTTTAACTCCACATTAAAAGAACCATCTTGATTATCCCATTTTTCGGCCACTGTTTTTTCACAAACCTTGAGTTTTTCTTCTGGTTGGCCAATGTTTGATGGTTTTCCTTTTCCCGATCTAGGACTTGCTTGTATATTAACCATTGTTGTGGTTACTTTTGGAAAAGGTTGTTTTTCTACACCCAAAGTGATATATTTGAGCCGACCTGCCTTAATGGCCTTTTGGATCTCATTGCGAAAATGAGTGCATTGACTTGTATTGTGTGTGAAAGAGTTATGCCACTTATAATATGACATTCCTTTGATTTCTTCCTTAGTAGCCAACCTTTGCCCTTCTGGAATTCGAATCTGGCCATCAGTTAGCAAAATATTAAAAATTTCATCAACCTTTGAATTGTCAAATGTGGGTTGCGCTCTTCCTTTAGTTCCTGGCACTGGCTTTAATTTAGAACACACATATGGCTTTTCTGAAATAATTTTGGCTGCCATTTCTTCTGTCTGATCAAAATCAAAATCGCAAGCTTCTGTTTCCATACTTGTCATATGTTGAGCTTTATTATGTCTGAAATTCTGATCTTTTTATCTGAAAAGAGACTCTAAACGCCCAGCCTTGGCAGCGAGACTTGCCAAGTCTTCCACATCATGAGCAGTGAGTGCCTCTCTTAGACGGCCATGCATATTTCTGACCACTAAATTGGTCATTTCTTTTTCATTGATTATAGTTGGACAACGTCCTTTCATCAATCGCACTCGTTCAATAAACTGTGAGGCTGACTCTTCTGGATAGTGCCTCAATTCCAAAAAATCGGTAAGAGAAACAGTTGGTAAAGAATTGAAGAATCTAGCATGGAACGCCATTTCCAAACATTCCCAAGTTTGTATTTGCCCAGGTGGCAGATTTACAAACCATGAAAAAGCTGTTCTGGTAAGAGATAACCCAAATAATTGCAGTTTATAAAAAGGATTATTTCCCACTTCCTCCAACTGTGCTGTAAAGCGACCCACATGCTCGATGGTGGAGGATCCGTCTTCCCCTGAAAAAGCATGGAAATCAGGTGGTCGATAATTCCTTGGAAGTGGATAGTCGTTAATGATCTTTTCGGGGAAAGGTCTTTGATAAGCAGGGTGGTTGGCCATCTGAGGATTCAAACCAAAATGAACCCTCAATACTTGCGCAATCTCTTCATGATGCACACGGGGGTTTTGATGATCAGGGATAAGGATAGGATCCTGAATATGTGCTCCTTGCCTCTCTTCAACGTCTTGCTGCACATTTTCAACTCTTGGCCCTAAAGAAACATTATTAGGGAAAGTTAGAGGAGTCTTTCCCCTATCTGTTCGGTTGAACGTTGTAGCGCTTGGCAACGTACTGTCAACGTATGATGGCCCTGCGAAATTTGCTTGCATTCTTGATGGTGATATTGCTGGTGGCGTCTGAGTGGGTTGAAGAGTAACCCTTGATAAAGCTTGATCTAACATATTCTGCATGAGATTCTGTTGCTCGCGTAACATGATGTTCTGTTGCTCGCGCAACATGTTCTGCATAGCCAAAGTTTGTTGATTGTTCAATTGTTGAACATAAGATAACCAATCGGTAGGTGGATGGGGAATCTCCCCTGGATTTGGCATGATAGGTGGTGAAATATTTTCTCCCACCGGTGCTGATGATGATTGAGGTTGTGAGCCTGCCATACTGATCTTTCTGATGATTCGGCCGGACCTCAGTCGTATGAAATTCTCTGTTGATGTAGGATCAACAATCTTGCCTTTCTCTCACTGTGGTCATCAATTTGTCGATGCAAATTTTCAACAATAAAAAGTAAAATCCGAAAATAGAAAATTATCTTCAAATTTGATATAATTAGTGCCTGAGATTAGGAATCTCTAAACACTGTACGGTACATAAATAAACTGAAAAATAAATGCTATAGACTGAAAATTAAATGATGATCCCCGAATCACTTTGTTGATGTTTGAAGATGATTGAAGATAATTTGCCAGTTACTGACCCTAATCCTTAAATACTCCTCAGAAACAGTACCTGGAACCGTCGCCCGAACAGTTACAACGCCTCCTCTCAACCGTCTACCAATTCCACTTTTGCTGACACGCGTCCTTAACCGCCCTACCAGCCGCGTTACCCAACCGACTAAACTACGGCTCTCACTCAGACTCCGCAACATCCGACCTCCACAGCAGCCGATTTGCTCGTCCAACTGCGGATCAACCGACCTGCCTGTACGACCGCAGACCTTCCGACTTGTTTGTCCGACCACGGACCTTCCGACTTGCTTATCCGCCTGCAGATCATCCGACCTGCCTATCCGACCGAGGACCTTCCGACTTACTTATCTGACCGCGAACCAACCAACCTCCCTATCCGACCGCAGACCTTCCGACTTGCGAACTGTCCGACCCACGGACCAACCGACCTGCGTATCCGACCGCAGACCTTTCGACTTGCGAACCGTCCGACCCGCGGACCAACCGACCTGCGTATTCGACCGCAGACCTTTCGACTTGTGAACCGTCCGACCCGGGGATCAACCGACCTGCGGACCATCCGACTTGTAGACCATCCGACCCGCAGACTATCCGACCCGCGGACCATCCGACTCACCTATTTCCTTAGAAAGACGTCCAATTAACCCGATTATCTTGAAATACCCCTTAATAAGTCTAACAGACCCAATTACAGGCCCACATCTTCTTATAACTTGGACATTTTAACCTAATTTTAAATTTTATACGTAACACATTGAGTTTCATGACAAAATTATGTAACAACATTTTGTTATTACTATTTTATGTGTAATCTTTACAGAAGAAAAATCACAAATAATTTTCTGTAACGAATTAAGTGATAAAATTATTCAAGATATTTCTAATTGGTGTCTTTTCACTATTTAGTCACAAATATTGTTACAAAATTATTTGTGATTAATTTAAATTGCGGTACAAATAACACCGTGACTTTTAAAATACAATATAAGTAATAAAAAAATCAGCAATATCTTCATTGCCATGAAATACTCCTAAAAAACTAATTTTTAAATTAATAACAAAAGTAATAAAATAATCTTCAATTTCTTTATTTTATTTTCTTACAGGTATTTTAATTGAATAATTTTCAGTAATAATTACTAGTACTATTTCAAATCATTACATAAGTAGCAAAATATTAATAATATTATAGTTCTACGTATATTTTCATTAAAAAAAAAACATGTATCTACCTATAGTTACATTATAAATAATTTTATTTATTTATTTTTATTTAACTAATATAATATTAATTTAATGTAATACACGCACGGCGAAAAAATTTATAATTATATTTTTTTGTTTAATAAAATAATATCAATGAATTATACTATCTCCGTCCAATTATAAAGTAAATATTTAATTTTGTAGCATTTTACTTTTATTTCTTAATTGAATATAAGATTATAATATAATAGTATTATTTAAAATAATTTTGAATGCAAAATAAATTACGTTTTAAAATTTTAATATAATTTTTTTTATATCTTCTTTATAATTGTAATTACAAAATAAATATTATTTATCAATATATACGAATTCTAGAATAAATTTAAAACCTAAATCTATTCTTGTTTTTAAATATATATATATGTTTACATAATTATTTTAAAAATTAGTAAAATATATGCATTTACCTTTGGATAGTACTATCCATTTATTTTAAATTTATTTTATCATTTTTAAATACAAATATATTAAAAAGTAATTAATAAAAAATATATCCAGAGTTTACACAACCGTCATCTTTCCACTAAATATCATACAATAAATTAAGAAATAAAAATATATAATCCAACAATACTCTACAAAATTTTTTTTTCATTATACTGCTTAAAAAACAAAGGAAAAACAAACAAAATCTTCACTGCACCCATAACAAAAATTTTCTCATCTTCTGATTTGAGAAGCTGCCGTCGGATCTTCTGCAAGTTCGAACTAAAAACATCATCATCATCATCTACCATCATCCACTAATTATCGGTCAAACACACGCATCAAATAGAGCCGGCATCAGTCCACCTCTGCAGACACCCACATCAGCCACGACTATTCGAGCACAAAATTTTTCGGAAATAAATATGCAATATAAATTATGATTTATATTATAAATTTGGAATAAAATATGTAATATAACTAAAATAATTTAATGTTAAAATAAAAATTTAATTTATTATATAGAAAATCAATTAAAAAAATATATAAAAGCTATACATATATTTGGATGTGTTTAGAACTTGATTGATTACGAAAATAAAATTATTATTCGTATACATATAACAATTTCTGTTTTTTACAACTTAACAAATAAAATCAATTCCCCAAATAACTTAATTACAATATTGTAACTCTCCATGATTAAAAAATAATAATAAAAATAACATATAACTTAATATAAATTATGATCAATTGCGTCCAAAAAAAAATATTGTCTGACTGCAGTAAATATAACCTCGTAAAAAAAAAATAAAATTAGACAATTGAAATAAATCAACAAACCTAAACAAAATTTAGAAATAAAAGCGAGCAAATCCTCCAAACAACAATTTAGAAAACAACTTTATAACTTTTGCTCTGCACCACACCAAAATAAACAATTTAGAAAATAACAAAAAGAAACTATAATCAAACAAAAAAGTATCAGAACAATTGTAAAAAATTGAGAGAATATGAAAAAAAAAAAAAAAATTATGAAAAATAAAATGAAAATTTTAGAAAATTGTAAAACCTGTAAAAATTAGTTTTTCCACTAACACTAAGTTAAAAAACTATTTAAAACCAAATTTTGAGAAAACCATAAAACCACTCATTTATTGATATAGAATTAAAACGGTAAAACAAAATAAAAATAAAAAACAAATCTCAAAATTCTGAAATTGCAGGATTGCATATATATTTAAAAGAGTTAGGTCCACATTGAGCTCTTTTATATATATATATATATATAAAAGATAAGATAAGATAAAATATATGATATATGATATATAATATGATATGACCAAATATTTATCTATTTATAGTTATCATATAAATAATAAATTTAAATGTATTGTTAATTTTGAATTTTTATATGCAATTTGTTTTATAAGATGAGTTTTAATTGAAAAAAAAAATAATAAAGCAGTTGATGAAATTAAAGAAGCCACGTGCAATATAAAAACTATTTTTTAAAAAAATTAATAATATTATATATTAAATAGACAAGATCAAAATTCTTTTGTTAAAAAATCATGAGTAACATATATTAAATAAATTAAATATGTATATGTTGTTAATAAACAAATTTATGACCAATAATATGCATATATTTAAAATTAAAAAAAAAAAAAACAAAAATAAATTGACATGGTATACATTAATAATTAAGGTCACATGTTCGAATTCTACCAACAACTTTTGATTTTCAAAATAAATTGAAAAATTGTATGAAGATGGGTAGAACTTACGAGTTGAAGAATAACTGGAAAAATAGCATGGTGTTATGATGTGTGCTTGCATATGGAATCATAATTATAATATAATCTTAGTTTTTTTTTTTTTTTTTAGGAACATATAGTCACAAATTTTTTTCAATTATGTTGATATGAAGGTATAGAAGTGTAATGATATTTTTTTGTAATTTATTGTTATAAAAATGTCACAATTTTTAAAAAGTAACGGAATTGTTGTAGATTTTATTGTTAAATAAACTCACGGAAGTATTATGGTATTATCTTGTTACTTATTTCATGAAAATGTAACAAGATTAAAAAAAAAAATCACTACGAAAATTTCACAGAGATTTCGTACATTTTTCCATGACAACGTATATTAAATTTGTAATTTTTTTTACTGCAACTTTTGTCTAATTTTCTGATAGTGGATAGTGACATTTGTGTAATATATCGTACATACATACGTTATAAGGTTATTTTTAATGCTAGATAATAATGTAATTACTTTAAAAGAAAATGAAATACTAGAAAATGAAAAAAAAAAAATATAGTTTGTTAAGGGAAGCAATGTATAATCTATACACAAACCACACATATATATATATATATATGTGATACCTTTTGCTTTTTAGAATGTCAATTATCAAATTACCTCCAAAATATATGAAGAAATCATGTTGGGACCGACAATCATCCACTATTTAAAAAAACAAAGAAAAAGAATGTTCTTTTGTGACGGATTTTTGCTCTGTAAGTTAATTCCCTCGCAGTCGCATATTGAAACTTTGCTTCAGAGCTTAATGTAATGAAGGAGTCTAGCGACGATTATGAAAATAATTCTAAAATTGCAATTATGAATATTGTAAACATCTATTATGAACACAATCTCTTTTAATAAAAAAATAAATAAATAAATTGAGGGCATATATAAATTATAATTATTTATTAAAAACGAACAATATCTATTACTTTTGAATGCATGTCTTTTTTCCAATTGACTGCAATTAAATGATTTTTCCTCAAATGCAGACGTCTTTAGAGCAGCAGAAGCAGCGTGTGTTAGATATGATCAACGTGGAAGAGAGCCAAAGAAGAGCAATGTAGAGTAGAGCGTGTGATACAAAGGCAACATTACCTGTGGCTCCGGTTTGTCCAAATGTTGGTTTAGGTGAAAACATAGAACAATCACTGATTACAGGAACAACAATATCCTGCACATCTCCAAGGACTACAGAAGCTGACACTTGAGGTTAATACATTAAATAATTACTATGCCAATTGCTTAGTTAATTTATAACTGAATCGACTGAGGGAAAATTGTTGAATAGTATAGTAGGAAGTACAATAAATAATTGTATGGCATCCGAAGTTGACGACCCGACAATACTTGCAGAGTGGAGGATATGGGGATTGATTGGATGAACCTAAGTAGAATTCCAAGAGAACAAAGAACATAGACACCCTGGAAATTTGGAGGCATCTACCGAGTTCACACATGCCCCGACTTTCTCTTGAGAAGACAAAAATGATCGACGGTATCTAGTTTTTATATCATATTGTTGTATCCTAAAATTCGGAGGTTCCAAGACCATTCATCGATTTGTCGCTGTGGGTTCCTGAAATACTCTAAAAAGCCTGTCCGTCGTCGGATTTTGGGCGGCTTCTTCGGTGGAGTCTGCATGGCTTCGAGCCTAAACGAGGCTTCAAGCTTAAAGGATCGATTTCGATGGATTTAAACTAACATCTACTAAAACTCGGATAAATTTACTAGAAAGCGAATTAAAAAAACATGTAATTCGAATTAAAATGCATAAAACGAAACTAAAACATGAAAAGCAAAAAGAGAAATATACGAGTTCGTCTTTTTGTACATGTGTGTGATATGTTTTTTCCTAATTTTAATCCTAAGATAGAATAACCGCCTCTTTTCACTAAAAAGGGCAGTTCTAATTATTCCTCCACTATTCTCAACCGTCTGGTAACCTCCCACTACTACCTCCAACTGTCTGGTAACCTCCTTCCACTACCTCCAACTGTCTAGTAACCTCCTTCCATCAGCCCCCAACCGCTTCCATTGCCTCTGGACTGAGTTCCACTTGCTCTGAACTTCTTCAATTGCCTCTCGACCAGATCTTCCGCTTACTACGACTTGCTTCCATCGTACTCGTAGCCGGTCCACGGGGATGTGTCTCCAACAACCTCGAGTTAAATGAAATCTTCGGTTTTCCTCTTGTTGGCTTGTTCCATTGAGCTTTTTGACTAAAGTATGAAAGTGCATAAGCCCTCCACTAATGTTCAATATGAAATTATTAACCTAACACCAACGGATGTAACTATCCCATGATCTTTGGAAGTTGTTGCTTTTTATCTTGTGGAGGCAACCTTTCTCTGCTTTGTGGAAGCACCGCAGTGCAATGAAGGTAGTTGTTTTCAACCCAATGGAGGCAGCAATTTCTGACCTTATGGAAACATTGTTCCGGGATGGAGGCGTCATAGTCCAAGGAGTTTATGTCCTAAGGTCCATGGAGTCTACTGCTTTCGGCCCTATGGAAGCACCACAATCCACTGAAAGCTGTTGCCTTCGGCTCTGTGGAGGCAGCAGTCTTTGGCTCCGATGTTTGAAGCTCTATTGCTGTTGAGCGGCTCCGTGGCCAATGAGCTCTGCCTCCACTTTTGTCTTTAAGCCTCCTTCTTGTTCAGGTACTTTTGGACCCATGTCCAACAATGCCCTCCTAAAAAAGATTGGACGATTGCTTCCATTGAGCCCATGTCCTTTTGCTTTGAGCCGTTCACTTGAATCAACTGTGGTCACTTCTTTCGACAAGGGATCTTCCTCGGCCTTCACTTCTTGGACTTTATTTCCATCCCAAAACATCAACGTTTGATGGAGTGTCGAAGGCAACACTTGCATGCATGAATCCAATTCCGTCCCAAGAGAGCCGAATAGAATGGGCTTCTATCAATCACCATGAAATTTGATGATATTTCCCTTATCCCCACCTGCACATTCAAAGTGATCATACTTGCCGGTTTATAAGAATTTCCCACAAAATCGGAAAGCCGTACAAATGTAGAAATCAAATCGTCACTAGTCTTTCCGAACTTCCGTAGGGTCTTAATTGGCAACACATTCATAGAAGCTCCACTGTCCACCAGAACTTGGTCAAGCGGATAGCCATTCATCGAGACCCGAATGTGCAAAGGCTTGACATGTTGGTTTTGGCCAGGCCCGAGCCTCTTAAATTCTATCATCGTTGTATCATTCCATTCGAAGATAGGCTCTTCATCAACGAAAACTTTCTCTAACTCTTGAACTTCTTCCGGAGGCTCCTCTACTTGTTTCCTTTTAGGAAAGAACTCCATAGCCTGGTTCCTTAGTGGCTCCACAACCTGCTTTCTTTCTGGAAGTGGCTCCACAACCTGCTTCCTTTCTAAAAGCGGCTCTACAACTTGCTTCCTTAGCAGTTCCACAGCCTACTTTATTTCTTGAAGCGGCTCCACAGCTTGCTTGTTCTCTGAAAGTGACTCAACAATCTGCTTCCTTGGCAGCTCCATGGCCTACTTTCTTTCTGCAAAACGGCTCCAGAGCCTGCTTCGTTGGCGCCTCCACAGCCTGCTTCCTTTCTGGAAGCGGCTCTACAATTTGCTTCTTTTTTTGAGGCGGCTCCATGATCTGCTTCCTTAGCGGCTCCATAGCTTGCTTTCTTTCTGGAAGCAGCCCTACAACTTGCTTCTTTTTTGGAGACGGCTCCATGGCATGCTTCCTTAGCGGCTCCATAGCCTGTTTCCTTAACGGCTCTGCAGCCTGTTCTTTTTTTTTTTTTTTTTTTTTTTTCTAGAAGCAGCTCCATAGCCTGCTTCTTTTTTGGAGGTAGCTCCATAGCTTGCTTTGTTTTTGGAAGTGGCTCTCCAACCTGCTTCTTTTTTGGAGGCAGCTCTTCCATCTGTTTTTCTTTCGGAGACGGCTCATGTGACATTTCCTCCTCCGTACGAGCGTCCACCTTTCTTCTTTGAGCTCGCCTCTTCTGACTCCTGGTGAGTCCACTTATTTCCCCCTAGTGGAAAGCTTCCGCTCATTCACAATCCATTTTTTATTTTTTTCATGATAGGAGATTTCCGTGTCGCCTTGGGAATGATGGTGATCTGGTCCGCCGTGGTAACAGTCCAAATCCGTTTCCCATTTGTGACTTTCACTTCTGCTATGATGCCTCTGGCTTGGGTCCGTTGTATACTTTCCTCTTCTCCAATCCTAAGGCTTTCGGGCTTGGGATGGTGACACCGACATTAAGCTTCCTCTTGACCATGCTTTGTCTTATTTTCCCCATGTTCGAACTTGAGACTTTATCAAATGTCACTCTTGTGAAGATGGCTTTTTTTAATGGGTGCCATAGGTCCTAGAGAGTCTTGAACCAAAGATTTTGACGGCTGGGTGCTAAGCCTGTCTTTCATAAGCCTTTTAGCCGACATTATATTAGCAAAAAGAATAAAACCTTTGATCGGCTTCAATGCCTGGCACAAATAAGTCTTTCCATTTGCTAATTTTGTGGCCAAAGCCTCTGCCTCCATAAAGTCCTTTTCTTCTGAAGTCGCAAAGGCTTCTACCCCTGCAGACTCCTTTTTGTATGGAACTCTATAGCCTCTGAAGTCTCTTCCCCTACAGCCTCCTTTTTGTTTGGAGCCTCCATGGTCTCTGTAGCCTGTGTCCCTGCAGAGTCCTTTTCATATGGGGCCTCTGCCTATACATCCTCATTTTCGTTAGGAGTCTCCACGGTCCCTGGAGTCTCTGCCTCCACAAATTTTGGAGCTTCCATGGCTTCTCGAACCTCTGTCTCCGTAGACTCCTTTTCGATTGGAGCCTCCATAGCCTCTAGAGTCTCTGCGTCAAGCTCTAGAGCTTCCATGGCTTCTGGAACTTCTGCCTCCGCAGACTCCATTTCAACTAGAGCCTCAACAACCATTGGAGTCTCTGCCTCCATAAGCTCTGGAGCTTCCATGGCTTCTGGAACCTCTGCCTCCGTAGACGCTTTTTCAACTGAAGCCTCCATAGCCTTTGTAGTTTCCATGGCTTTTGGAACCTTTGCCTCCGCACACTCCTTTTCAATTGAAGCCTCCACTGCCTCTGGAATCTCTGTCTCCACAACCTCTGGAGCTTCCATGACTTCTGGAACCTCTGCTTTTGAAAATTTCTTTTCAATTGGAGCCTCCACAACCTCTGGAATCTCTGCCTCCACAAGATCTGGAGCTTCCATGGCTTCTAGAACCTTTGCCTCAGCAGACCCCTTTTCAACTGGAGCCTTCACAGCCTCTGGAGTCTCTGCCTTCAAAAGCTTTGGAGCTTCCATGGCTTCTGGAACCTCTGCCTCCGCAGACTCCTTTTCGACTGGAGCCTTCACAACATCTGGAGTCTTTGTCCCTGCAGCTTCTTTTTCGTATGGAGGTGAATTTTTCGCAATCAAAGTAGCACTAGGCTTCTTTTCAAGCCTTCTTTTTGAAAAAGTCCTCCTTGTGCAATCTGCGATGACATCATCATCCATTAGAGGCTTGGCCTCCCGTTGATTTGACGTCAGCGGCTGCACTCCGGCTGCCTGCTGATGGAAGGTTGGCGGCTGCATCTCTGCGGCCTGCCCTCATTGCCCTTGTGTTTCGATGATCCTCTTCCATTGGAGATTATCCACATTCGGACCGTGACATCCCTATGGTGGCGTTGGCTCATTCCACATAGGTTTTCCGCTTAATCGCCCTGGCGAGATCATGCCAAATGCTGGAAATTTGTTTGCCCCTCGTGGAGGCTCAACATTGCTCTTCAAAACTCCAACGGCCAAGGGATTCCAACCCTCCGCAGCCTGTTGGCTCCAACGCTCCGCAGGCTGTTGCAAGCCTCTACAGGCTGTTGGCTCCAGCTATCTGCAGGCTGTTGGTTCCAGCCTTCCGCAAACTAGTGGTTCCAGCCCTCTGCAGCCTGTTGGTTCTAGCGCTCCGCAGGCTGTTGGTTCTAGCATTGCACAGGTTGTTGGCTCCAGCTATCCACAGACTGTTGGAACTAGCCTTCCGCAGACTGGTGGTTCCAGCTTGATCTTGCCTGCCCCGGCCCTAAGGCCTGAAGCATTGAATATTCTGCAATAATTCCATAGCTTTTTTCAGGCGGTACAAATGAACCCCATGTCAACCTCGACATCAGTTTTTGAAAAGTCCGACTTTAGTCCCACTGGGCGTGCCAATTGTTGGATCCTAAAATTCGGAGGTTCCAAGACCGTTCGTCGATTTTTCGGTGTGGGTTCCAGAAAT
Organism: Andrographis paniculata; assembly: GCF_009805555.1. Classification (NCBI taxonomy): domain Eukaryota; kingdom Viridiplantae; phylum Streptophyta; class Magnoliopsida; order Lamiales; family Acanthaceae; genus Andrographis; species Andrographis paniculata. The sequence goes on along the minus strand of NW_026137621.1, from coordinate 695,344 downwards.
ACTCCAAAGAGCCTATCTGTTGTCGGCTTTTGGGCGGCTCCATCGGCGGAGCCTGCATGGCTTCGAGCCTAAGCGAGGCTTCGAGCATAAACGATCAATTTCGATGGATTTAAACTAACATCTACTAAAACTCGAATAAATTTACTGGAAATAGAATTAAAAAAAGCATGTAATTCGAATTAAAATGCATAAAATGAAACTAAAACATGCAAAAAAAAAAGAGAAATATACGAGTTCATCTTCTTGTGCGTGTGTGTGATATGTTTTTTCCTAATTTTAATCCAATGATGGAATAACCGCCTCTTCCCACTAAAAGGGGCAATTCTAATTATTCCTTCACTACTCTCAACCGTCTGGTAACCTCCCACTACTACCTCCAACTGCCTGGTAACTTCCTTCCACTACCTCCAACTGTCTGGTAACCTCCTTCCATCAGCCCCCAACCGCTTCCATTGCCTCTGGACCGAGTTCCACTTGCTCTGAACTTCTTCCATTGCCTCTCGACCAGATCTTCCGCTTACTACGACTTGTTTCCATCATACTCGTAGCCGTTCCACGAGGATGTGTCCCCAACAGCCTCGAGTTAAATGAAATCTTCGGTTTTCCTCTTGTTGGCTTGTTCCATGGAGCTTTTTGAATAAAGTATGAAAATGCATAAGCCCTCCACTAATGTTCAATGTGAAATTATTAACCCAACACCAACGGAGGTAGCTATCCCATGATCTTTGGAAGTTGTTGCTTTTTATCTTGTGGAGGCAACCTTTCTCTACTTTGTGGAAGCACTGCAGTCCAATGAAGGTAGTTGTTTTCAACCCAATGGAGGCAGCAATTTCTGACCTTATGGAAACATTGTTTCGGGATGGAGGCGCCATAGTCCAAGGAGTTTATGTCCTATGGTCCATGGAGGCTACTGCTTTCGGCCCACAATCTATTGGAAGTTGTTGCCTTCGGCTCTGTGGAGGCATCAGTCTTTGGCTCTGAGGCTCGAAGCTCCATTGCTGCTGAGCAGCTCTGTGGTCAATGAGCTCAGCCTCCACTTTTGTCTTTAAGACTCTTTCTCGTTTAGGTGTTTTTTAACCCATGTCCAACACATAGTTAAATGCTTACTCTTTAGCAATCTTAATGAAGGGACTAGATAAGTTAGTTATTACTACGTGAGAACCACAACCGAAATGAAAACCTCTATATATGTTAATCTGAAGGCCTCAAAGATTGTGGTAAGTAAGTATATATATTAAATTTAAAGATGCAATTATGATTTCAGGATAATTAATTTGAGTGCCATAGGGCTGAACTTGACTAAGCAGAGTGAGGAGGATATCAATAGATCTGACCCTAGCTAGTCCCATGCAACAATGCAATAAGAACATCATATTTGGACTAGGCACTCTCGCATCTAATAAGGCAAGTGATTGATCATCCATCATTAGTGATGGTCGTAGTTCTGTTCATATACATGCAATGATTGCGTTCAGCACAACACACGTTTAGGACGTCAACTACCTGGTTCAGAATGTTGACAAGCGTATTCAAAATGTCGATGGTCGTGTGTTGGCCATGGACCAGCATGTTCAATTCCTATTAGATCACAATCAATCAATTATGGATGAGATATGTCAAGTTAAAACAAACTCACTATTATGGACTTGACGGCGATTCATGGGTTCCACAAATTGCTTGATATATGTTCTGCTCACTTTTGCGCAGTTTCTCTGCTATGTGATTGATATATGTAATGGTTACCTCTTTGGTACATTACTATATATGTTTTTGGTGGACTTTCATTTTCGTTTCTAGTAACTCAGTATATTATGTTTTGGATTAACATGTATTTTACGAGGCTAGTAAATCAAATTACTCTGACTTACATTTATATTTTTATTGGAGTAGAAAGAAAGTAGTTTTAAAACTTAGTGCGGTTTCGAATTTATTTGGTATCGATTACAATAGAAATTATATTTTTGTGATGGAAATAGTATACTCGCAACTCAATAGCAACTTAATTTTATAGATGAAAATTATTCCGTTGGCGATTCCATTGAATAGTTCATTTACGAGGGAAAAAATTATAGTTTATTTTTTGTGGTGATCAACATTTGAGCCACAACAATCATCAATAAAACAAACAAGTAATGAATCTTTTAAAAAGGAAAAGAACAAACTTGTATTTAGTGAACCTTTGAGATAATATAATATGTGTTTTACAGAAATGCAACGGTGATCAGATAGTTCGTGCATGAACAAACAAACTTGATTAAACAAAATGTTGGTCCCAAACTTATTGAATGATAAGCAATTCGACTCGGGGGGTTTGTGCGTTGATCAAACAACTAACGAATAAATCACACAAACTACAAAAAATAAAAAATGGATACACAAATTGTTCACTCAGTTCGGTCCAACCGTGAACTAATCCAGGATTCATCCACTATCATCATTGACTTTAATACAATTGTTTTTACAAATAGAAAACATCAAAACAACAATCACACAACTCTATCGGTAAGCACTATAAACAACATGTCTCCAGTGTTTGAGCATTGTCCGCACCCGTAACAAACCACTTATGACGCATCCCCTTACTCGGCTTGTGATGTTTATTGTGTTTCCACCCAAATACCTTCTTGCCAGAACTCAATGAAGACCAAACTCGATTTTAACTTATTCTCCAAGTTTCCAAAATAAAGCTTCTTCAAAGATGCATGACAATCATTCCAAAGAAAACCATGAACAATAAGATAGCAAAACTCACAATGATTTATCAATGAAGATCAACGATTCTCTCTTGAATCATGTGGAGTTTTCTCACCCTCTTTTCTCTCAAATATCTCTTCCTTTCACCAATTCACTCAACCCCTGCACGTCTCTAATCTCATCTCTCAATCCCCATGCAATGCAATCTCAATCCTCAAAAGTTTCTATAAAGTAAGACAACAAAATAAGGAAAAAAAATCATTTCCATAGTTTCATCCATTTAACCCATAAATTTTTCCACACAATTTTTCCTTATGAATCTCCACGATTTTGTCCAAAATCATATTCATATTTATCTCCAATCATATCCAAAAATCAAGTAAAAATATCTCCAATTGTTTCATCCAATTAACATCGACTGAACGTTATCAAAACTAGAGTCGGACATACATAAGCCAAAGTATTAAATATATCATAATTGAAAATGTTTCATAATGAATCTCCACGATTTCGCCCTAAATCATATTCATTTTTATCTCCAATCATATCAAAAAATCAAGTAAAAATATCTCCAATTGTTTCATCCAATTAACATCGACCTAACATTATCAAAACTAGAATCAGACATACATAAGCCAAAGTATTAAATATATCGTAATTGAAAATGTTTCCTAATGAATCTCCACGATTTCGTCCAAAAATGTTAAAATAAGAATTGAAAATTTATCTCAGAATTTAGTTTGTCTGGTAAATTGCTTTATTAAATATATATATATTTAATATAATATATACTCCTTTGTTCCACTCCTAAGTATTTTTTTAACGTTTTATAGATTAAAAAATAATAATATTTTATTGGTTAGTAAAAATGTGTTCAAATTTTGATATTTTTGTCCTTTTAATTTTATGTATAAATTAATTGTATGTGTAATGATTGATTTGTAATTTAGGTAAACATTACCAGTGTTTTGGTATTATTATATGATTATTTTTACTAAAAATAAAACTGATATAGTTTTCAGTGAACAAACAAAAATAATAAAAAAAATATTTTGAGTTGGGATGGAGAGAATATATAATTAAAAAAATTTTAAATATATATTAAAAGTTTTAAAAACTATATTTTAAGAAAATATAGTATATAATATGAATATTATTCCGTAGAAAAATGACAGTGCCACCACAATGAAGTATTTCATAATCTTGAAATTCAATTCTAAACACCTAAAGATATGTGGCGGAATAAAATACAAACTTTTAAAGTTTTGTGTTAAGACGTTGTCCAATTTTTATTTGAAAGACGAAGATATCACGTAATAAATTCTGTAGAATAAAAATATGCAAACAACACACCAGTATTTGTTTACCAAATTCGGCACTCAACTAGCCTACACGAGGGTTGCTAAATTAAGGATATTCCACTGTGTATTTATTACACAAGGTAAAAAAATCTTCACAATCAACAACCTCACACAAATTTAAATGTATTGATATTCTTACCACATGTAAGTGCGCATTCCTTTATTAAATGTAAGCATGCAAGGACTAGACCTACAGTTTTCAACCAAGAATATACATAAAATCTTCCAAATTTTCAATCTCAATACATGAGCAAATACTGAAAAATCTCTCAAAATAATTATTTTTTATAAAATAATATTTCATCCGCCATTTAATTATGTGCTCATTTGACGGAGCACAGATTTTTAAAAAAATAGGTAAAAGTAATTTTATTTATTTATTTTTAGGATAAAGAAAAAGTAGAAAAATTGTATTTTTTTTTACTTAAAAAATAAAATGAAAATAAATTTAAATGACAAAAAAAAAAATAAAACAAAAGAAAGATAAATTTGAATGGAAGGGGAAGTATATGTTTATTTTATTACAAAATAACAAACTAGAATAATATTGTTATCCACCAAAATTAAAATAAATGCCAAAAATATTCAATGGTCAAAAAGTAGCAGAGACATAAGCACAAATAATGAAGAAGTTGAGAGAAATGTGGAAAGTGCAATGTGGAATGTGAAGACTTGGAGAACGAGATAAATTATTACTATTTAAGCCAAACACGTAGGAGATAAAGACATTCTAATTTCCAGATTTTGATTTTTTTTTTCTTTCTTTATTTACTGCATAATTTTCCTTCTTGCTAGCATTATATTTTGTTCTATATTTACGCTGCATTATGATCGGAACTAGTGCACAAAACTTCTAAGATTATTTCTTTTTCATTCCTGCATTATTATTTGCCTTCCCTTAAATTTTGCTCCTAAATTCTTGTCGAGACTATTTATTCCATTCAATTTCTCCTTCGAGTGAATCTCTGTGCGTTATTTTCTTCATTAATTCAGCAACTTAATTCCGGCAGTTTTAGATCAATTTATTTTCACACGGGACTCAGCCCGGATACTTTCTTGAGTGGGCCGGGAACCCGATTTTTGTCGATTTTGACTGGCATGTGTTATGATACTATTTTAGAAATCCCTTTATTATGCCTTGTTCTATTTTTTAAATTGTAATTCATTTCTAGTATAAGATTGGAGTGAATAAAATTACCTGTAGTTGCCTCATCCATCTTTTTCGTATTCAGTAGTATCAAAGCCTAAAGCCATGAACGACTTTATGGTCCAGCTCTCGGTTCCCATTGTTGATGCAAAAAATTTCAATCGATGGATGACGCAAATGAGGACATTGCTTGATTATCATGAGTTACTTAACATTGTGAAAAATAGAGTTCTTGCCCTTGCGGAAAATGCAAATGCCGAACAACATGCCACTCACCGGGGTTTGAGAAAGAATGAGAAAAATGTGTTATATTTGATTTATCAAGGAGTGACTGATGAAGTGTTTGAGAAGATTGATAGAGCAACCATGGCAAAGAAAGCGTGGGACTCGCTGATGACGACATACAAAGGTGACACCAATGTTAAAATGGTACGAATCCAAGCTTGTGGTGCTAGTATGAACTCTTACAAATGGAATCTTCTGACACAATGTCAGAATATGTAAGTCGTCTTCTTTCATTGACAAACCAGATGAACATCTATGGAGAGACGTTAACAGATGATATCTAGAAATCACATGCATTTTATGTTCATATCGTATGTGATATTTGATTGGTTTTGATTGGATTATACCTAATTTCTATGTGTATTGTTTATTTCCGACATGCAGGAAAGAAAAAAAAAATTGGAGAAAAATATCAGCATTAGACAATGAATTAATCATGACCATGACTAACCACATTCTCCTGACATGAGAATTTAATTGAAGACCCAAAAACCCAACTTGATGCGAAGGCAACTGAAGGATTCGAAAACTCGCAAACCACAGAAAATAAAAAAATAGAAAAATGCAGAATTTGGTGGAAGAAAGAAAGATGAAAAGGATATAGATAGAAGGATACTTTGCTTTCTTGATTCACAAGTTTGATCGGATAGGTACCACGTGAGAACTAAGCAACACGCAACACAAAATCTCTAAACCAAACAAGGAATAAAGAAGGATAATATGGATTCTCGATCCACATGGTTGGTCAAATTAGCACCACGTGAGAACTAGGTAGCACGCAACACAAAATCTCTAAACCAATCAAGGAATAAAGAAGGATAATCTGGATTCTCGATCACATGGTTGGTCGGATAAGCACCACGTGAGAACTAAGCAGTACGCAACACAAGATCTCTAAACCAATCAAATAATGGAGTTGACGCAACAAGCGGTCCAACGCCAATTCAGAAGCGACGAACTATCTCGAATCACTCAAAAAACAACCCGATTTTGAAATATTACCGACGATTGCATCGCACAATCTCGAGTAACCAAGGAAACAAGAATCACTCTTGAAAGCAAAGAAATTTTATAAAAATAAATATCATGGTTCCGTTTTACAATGATAAACAAGGCCTTATATAGAGATCCTTGATGATAGAAGAAAAGAAACACTAGAAAATAAGGAAGTAATTGAAAAGGCAATATCAAACTAGGAAATAGAAAATTAAGAAAACAACTTATTAGGAAACATAGAAAAACGAAACTTATACTATAAGGAAATAGGTAATTTGGAAACTTGGACTCCTTCCATAATTATTGATATTCTTTGTTGGTAGTCTTGGTTGGTAGTCTCGAATCTTCTAATGATGATTAAGTGATTGGGGATTAGCACTTATAATACTCCATAGCTGGTCTATTTTTTGCTGTCTCTTTGATAATGGAATCCATGGTACGATTGTCGAAGAAAAACATAGCCATTTGAATATTTTGTACTCGGCTCTGGTTATTCATTTCAACTAGGAAAATTGATGATTTAGTAGCTCTCATGATGGTCACATCATCTCCTCCCTCTTCAAAAGGTTGTTCCATCAACAGTTCATTTCCTACATCGAAAAGAGTTAAGTTAGAAACATCAAAAACATGTATATTGTACTTACCTTGTAAACCAAAGTTAGAAGCATAGTCGCTTATGCACTCAATAGATTGAAATTGACCATCTTCTCGTGGGGATGACTTGGAATTTCTTTTGATAGGATATCTCTCATTGCCTAGGTGCAACTGTATTCCATGTCCATGTCGAAAAATCACTCTCTTGGAATTGTCGTTGGCATGCTTTTTGGTTTCTAAATTGCACAATTCCACTTGATGCTCTTTTTCTTTGTGAAGGTGTAGGATCTTGCGCACTTGTTCTATGAAATCTATGTGAGATTGCTCATTGCTAGGAAATTACACCAAGTCAAGTAGAGTAAGTGGGTAAAATCCATAAACAACTTCAAAGTAAAACATGCTAGTAGCAAAATATATGACCATATCATTCGTGATCATTCCAATCTTACCATTAGTTTGTGGGTGGCACAATATTGAAATAGTAACTCATTACCCAACTCTCCAAAAGAACTTTTCCAAAACCAACTAAAAAACTTTGTAACACTACGAGAAACAATAGTGATGGATAGTCCATGTAAACTCACAATTTCTTTGAAAAATAAGCTAGCAATATGCATGCCAACAATAATTTTGCAACAAATAACAAAGTTAGCCATATTTGAAAATCGATCTACTACCACCATCACAAAATCCTTACCTTCCTTTGTTTGGGGCAACCCCAAGACAAAGTCCAAGTTAATATCAACCCAAGGCGTGTAGGGAACATCCTCGACAAAATCACGCATATTCACAGTGGGTTTTGCTTGCCTCACCATACATCCAAAAATATGCTTAATAACATCAGCGTGCATTGTGGGCCAATAGAAGTTTTCCAGCAACAACTTATTAGCTTTGGTGACACCGAACTGTCCCGTAAGTCCATCTTCATGTGCTTTATTAGTAACAACAAGTCTAAAAAATCCTTTAGGAATGATCCCCATTATGTAAGACTCGCATAAAAATCCATCAAGAAGAGTGTTCTCATTAAATACAGATTCTTGACATCTTGAAAAAGATTCAACAAAGTCTAGATCATGCTCACGTAAGTTTTTCATAAATATTGAACCTATCAATCGTGATATCAAGATAGCATGTGGATATGTAGGCTTAGACAAAACATCATCAACCACGCTTTCGATCCCTTTCTTGAACTTAATAATATAAAGAAATATTCTAATGAAAGCAATCCAACGAGCATGCCTCTTGCACAATTTAGATTGACTCTTCATGTGCTTAAGGGAGTCATGATCAATGTATATAACAATTTCCTTAGCATGTAAGTAATGTTGCCAAACCTGTGGGCTCAAATGAGTGGATACACATCCTTCTCGTATGTTGGAGAATTCAAGGCAACTTTATTTATTTGCTCGTAAAAAGAGTCACTTGGCAGCCAGCTCCGTAACAACATAGCTCCTACACCAATTCCTAATGCAACATATTCAAGTTCGAAGGTTAAATAAAAATTAGGAACTTTAAGTATATGTGCATGTGTGGATGAATAATCAAAATACTCAAATGCATTCTCCCAAGTAAAATTTTCTTCCTTTTGTATCACTAATATCGAAGGTGCGGGAGTGTAAGTAAGGATAGATCTCAAAAAGAATTTTGGAACTTGGAATCAGATTCCTTTCGTGTCCTTAGCGTTAGCCTTATATGTTGCTTGATTTGGTAGTCGAACTCCGGGGATGACATCAATTGGGTGTTCAATTTTTCTCATTGGTTGCAATCCTCCGGGTAGAATTAGTAGAGGCATCAAAAAGTTTCTGCAAAACAACACAAAACTCGGGTAATGGGTTAGATTTAAAATATTGATATGGTAGGAAATAAGAATTATACATATAAATATGATGCCTATCAGTTTCTTCCCCCTGTACGGATCTACAATCTTTTAAAGTGAGTGAACTCTCCCCAATATTTGCTTTTATTTCGCTAACACTCAACTCACTTCCCTCACTCTTTTTTTGCCTGACGTTTCTCTCGTGTTTGACTCTCTTATTCTCTCATTGACTTCACCATCTTCGATTTCCTTAACATCGCGAACATGACTTGGTGGTTTTTGTAACATTTTCTTGCCTTCAGAAATTAAGGTGAATGTGGTCATCTCACCATCATGAATAGAAACCTCATTGAACTGCGCCGGAAGCCTAAGTAAGAAGTTGCATGCTTCCATGGGAACTATATTGCTCATCGCCTTGTCTTCCTTGTTGTGAATATGACAATCAACTCGCTTATTCACCTTCTTTCTATGGATTTCTTGTGTGCATTGCTAAAGCTCTCGTTCATACCAAGATGGTATAAATCTTTTCCTCACCGCTCTTTTAAGTGCCTCCCAAGTAGTTATGGGTGCTTTTCCTTCATCTCTTCTCTTAGGACGGATCTGGTCCCACCAACTCAAAGTATAATCATTAAATTCATGTACAACAACTCGTACCTTCTGTTTGTCATTATATCTATAACAATCGAATACGAGCTCTATCTTTCACTCCCAATCGAGGAATTTGTCGGGGTCAGAACAACCATTGAAACTAGGGATGCATCGTAATGGCTCATGCGGTTGAGGTCCATGTTTGGTTTGTCTCCACTTGTCATCAAATTTGGCTTTCATGAGATACTCGCCTTTTCGACTCTAGGGTGTGACGTCGAGGACTACGAACTTCTGGTGGGCCAACCGTGGGCGTAGAATGTGCGCCAACGGGGAGGTGTGCAGTTAGTCAATCCAACTTTTGGTTTATTCCAGCAAACCTTTCATCGATCCTTTTGCTTAGCACTCCATCAACGGCATCATAGATGAGTTTTGATTTAACAGGAAGTTGCTGTCTTCCCTTGCGTTCTGACATGAATATACATAAAGATATATATATATATAAATAGCACGTTAGAAAAAAAAATAAGGACAGCCTCACATAAGTTTCTCCTCTCAGATAATACTCTCTTTGGAATGTAATGCACTCTTGACAAAATAAATCTTTTTTTCTCTCAACTCGTGTATCGCTCAACATAGGTGTTCTCGCCACTATTCTTGCATGCTCTCAATTTCGGAATGTTTTAGAGAAGATTCTCTATTCGATGCCAATAATCAATACACACCAAACATGTGCATAAACTCCAAACACAGATATGGAAATAATGAATATAGAGATTTTAGAAAAAGAAAACAAGAAGAAAGATACGAAAAGAAGTGGGAAAATGATAAGAATGAAAATGGAAATATTAAATAAGAAAAATTAAGAAAAAGGTATGAAAAAGGGAAAAAGAATAAGAATATATAGAAATATATTAATATTATGTAGAAAAGGAAACAAAATATTCTCATGCCATTTTTTTTTTCAACTTTTTTTTCTCTATTTTTTTTCCTTTTTTTCGGATTTTTTTTTTGCCCTTTTTATTGGCTTTTTTTTGGTTTTTTTTTAACCTCTTTTTTTTTTGCTTATTTTTTTGGCTTTTCTTTTTAAATAAGAACCGTGATATCAATCAAGAGATTGCATCAACTAGCTCTGATACCAAATGATGCGAATGCAATCAAAGGATTTGGAAACTCGCAAACCACAGAAAATAAAGAAATAGAAAATTGCGGAATTTGGTAGAAGAAAGAAAGATGAAGAGGATATAGATAGAAGGATACTTTGCTTCTTGATTCACAAGTTTGATCGGATAGGCACAACGTGAGAACTAAGCAACACGCAACACAAAATCTCTAAAACAAACAAGGAATAAAGAAGGATAATATGGATTCTCAATCCACATGGTTGGTCGGATTAGCACCACGTGAGAACTAGGCAGCAAGCAACACAAAATCTCTAAACCAATCAAGGAATAAAAAAGGATAATCTGGATTCTCGATCCACATGGTAGTTCGGATAAGCATCATGTGAGAATTAAGCAGCATGCAACACAAGATCTCTAAACCAATCAGAGAATGAAGTTGACGCAACAAGCGGTCCAACACCGATTAAGAAGTGACAAACTGTCTCAAATCACTCGAAAAACAACCCGATTTTAAAAGATTACCGAGGATTGCATAGCACAATCTCGAGTAACCAAGCAAACAAGAATCACTCTTGAAAGCAAAGAAATTTTATAAAAAAAAAAGTATCATGGTTCCGTTTTACAATGATAAACAAGGCCTTATATAGAGGTCCTTAAGGATAGAAGAAAGGAAACACTAGAAAATAAGGAAGTAATTTAAAATGCAACATCTAACTAGGACAGAGAAAATTAAGAAAACAACTTATTAGGAAACATAGTAAAAGGAAACTTATACTATAAGGAAATAGGTAATATGGAAATTTGGACTCCTTCCATAATTATTAATATTCTTTATTGGCAGTCTTAGTTGGTAGTCTCGAATTTTCTAATGATGATTAAGTGACCAGGAAATCAAACTTATAATACTCCATAACTGGTCTATCTTTGGCAGTCTATTCAATAATGGAATCTATGGTACGATTGTCCAAGAAAAACAATGCCATTTGAATTTTTTGTACTCGGCTCCGGGTATTCATTTTAGCTAGGAAAATTGATGATTTAGTAGTTCTCATATGGTCACATCACAACAGCTACAAAAATAGGGTAAAATCAAAAGAGAAACGCAGGGAGTTACGAAAAAAGGACAGCTAGAAGCAGCGCTTGACTAAGAAACTGACAGATTCATAGACCGCACATGAGCAAATCGATAGAGAAGATTTCCCTTCAGATGATTTTATCTTTCTTTTTTGTTCTTTGCTATTTGATTATGAAATATATATTTTTTTGGTTTTAGGGATTATAATATTTTGGTTCTTGTGTTTTGGAGATTTTTATTTTTATTTTTATAAAAGTTCATTTTAATTATCAATATTTGTCTAATTCTAAGAATAATGTTTTTGATTGTTAGATTGATTAGATATTTTGATACCGATATTTAAATTGGTCTGATAATCTATGGTCAATTCATGTAGGATATTCATAATTGTATTTGTACTTTAATATGTGACAACCGGGTTGAATAGTTCCTTCGGATGGTTAAAAAATCAAATCTAATTGCTCCTCTTAGGTAGTAATTGTTTGGAATTGAGTTTTTATAGATTAGAATACAATTAGACAATATTTCCTATGTACATACCTAAGTTTATTAGCTTAATTAGAGATAGTTAACCGTCGAACCTTAACTATTTACACTCTAAGGAAAAATTGGTGGTCAGAGTTTGATGATAACTATAACCAATTTATTAATAGTAAATAATAATTATATTTATTGAATTGATGATAAAACATAAGTATCATACGTATCCCTTGAGCCAGACACTGTGATACCTAGTTCTCTGTTAATTTAATTGCTTTGTTATTTTATCTTTATTAGATAATAAAAGAAAATTCCGCCCTTTATTTATTGCATTAGAACCCGAAAGAGTGAATCACACAATCCCTGTGGAGACGATCCATTCATCTGTATTACAGTAAATTGTGATCACAAAGTAGGTGAAATATTTGATTGACCGTACGACCGGTCAACTTTTGGCGCTATTGCCGGGGATTGGTGCTTCTTTTTACTCTTTTGTCTTATTTATTTGTTTTATTTTCATTTATCCTCCTATTTATGTCTCTTTCTTCTCGTACAGGTGAATTGATACTTAATCTTGAAATCGAGAAAGTTGAGCGAAAGTTGAAAAAGATGAATATCTACGGAATCTTGTGACACAGTGGCAGAATATATAAGTCGTCTTCTTTCCTTGACAAACCAGATGAATATCTACGGATAGACATTAACAGACCAAACAATAGTTAAAAAGTTATTCAGATGCTTAACCTCGAAATTTGAGTCTGTTATAGTAGCCATTAAAGTGTCCCAGGATTTAGATTCAATGACTTTTGATGAGTTGTTAGTAACCTTACAAGCTCACGAGTAACATATGAAGGAGAAGCACCAAAAAAGGACACTTGAACAAGCCTTTCAGAGATCCATCTCCTTAAAGGCGGATCAATCTACCGAAAAATTAAGGAATCCACGCTTTCGGGGACGAGGGCATGGTCGTGGTGGCCATCATTACAATTAAAATCATGGTGTAAATCAGCATCAAAGAAGAGGTAATAGTAGTCATCAGAATCAATCTTGAGCAACCCATGTCGCTATCAATACTCTAGGGCCGAGGTCACAGTCGGAAATTGAATATTACTCCTATCACAAATTTTCACAATATACTAGTGAATGCAGAAACACATAATATGATCAAAAGGCTAATTTTGTGCAAGAAGATGATGAGCAATAGCATGACAACGCTTTTTTAATGGTTGCATCTACAGATGAAATGTCAAACTATTACAGATAGTTTCTTGACAGGGAATGTACCGACCATATGTGTGCTAAAAGAGATATATTTTTCGACCTATATGAATCTTTCCGATCTCATATGAAATTTACGGATGATAGCACGGTACCAGTGATAGGGAAAGGATGAATTTTTATCAGGTTAAAGAATGGAGACCATAGCTTTATCTCGGATGTCTTTTACGTACCTGCAATGAAAAACAATTTGTTGAGTGCCATCCAGCTATTGGAAAAAGGTAACGAGATGCACTCTAATGGCCGTTACCTCTCAATTCTTTATGCGAAAGCTACTCTTATTCTAAAGACTACCTTGTCCAAAAATCGTATTTTTAGTGTTGATATTTTCAATGAGAATTATGCATGTCTAAGCACAACAATGGAAAATGAGGCATGGCTATAGCGTCTACGTTTCGGCCATTTGAAGTTTCAGAAACCTGAAATTACTCTCTCAAAAAAACATGGTTAAAGGCTTTCTGAAAATAAACAATCCAAATGAAGTGTGCGAAGCATGCATCATTGAAAAGCAAAGCGGGCTGCCATTCAGCACGGAAATACTCAACATGCTACTCAAATATTTGAGCTTGTCCATTCTGATATGTGTGGTCCGATGAACATTGAGTCTAATAGAAAGAATAGGTATTTTCTGACATTTATCAATGACTTCACTCCAAAAGTTTGGGTATATCTTTTGGCAAAAAAATCTGAGGTATTTACATGATTTGTAAAGTTCAAAGCACATGTCAAAAAATAAAGTGATGGTTGTATAAAAATTTTGCGCAAAGATGGGGGATGAATATATTTCATTAGATTTCAAACAATTTATTGATGTGAATGGGATTGAGCAGAAGATTACACCACCGTACACTCCACAATACAATGGGGTTGCTGAGCGCAATAATAGGACAATTCTAGAAATGTTAAGGAGTATGTTGAAAGGAAAGAAATTGCCCAATTCTTTCTAGGCAGAAGCAGTTTCCTGTTTTGTCTACCTTTTGAATCGGACTCCCACAAAAGGTGTTCCAAGAATGACTCCAGCGGAAACATGGTCTGGAATCAAGTCAAGAGTGAAACACTTGAAAGTATTTGGATGTATAGCTTATGTCCATGTTTCCTATGCTGACTCGGATAGAACTTGATGATCGTAGGGAAAAATTATATTTGTGATATACACACATGGTGGTACAAGCTTTATAATTTGGAGACAATGCGAGTGCGCATAAGTCGGGACATCATTTTTGTAGAAGATGAATCTTGGAATTGAGATTTAAATAGACACAAGACCACATAATTCAAGCCCGTGGAATTGGTGAAAGAGATCTCCCAAACTAATACTGAAGAAATCGCTCCACTTCCTCCAACTCCACAAGTAAGAGGACCTACTACGAGACCACAAAGGCAACGCCAACTTCCAGTAACCTTACGTGACTATGATGTAACTTTTGATGATATTGTTGATGACAATGGAAATGTGGTGTACTTTTTTATGTATGCAGGTTTTGAAATGGTTACATTTGAAGAAGCCATTGAATACTCCAAGTGGGTGAATGCTATGGTGGAAGAATTAGATTCAATTGAAAAGAATCAGACTTTGGAATTGGTTGATGCAAAATTAGGACACAAACCCATTGATGTTAAATGGGTTTTTAACACAAATTTGAAGGCGAATGGTGAAGTTGAAAGGCAAAAAGCTAGAATGGTTGCTAAAGGGTATGAACAAAGGCCCGGACATGACTTTAATGAAGTATTTTCCCCTATCACTCGAATAAAAACTATAAGGTTGATTATCGCCCTAACTGCACAAAATCAGTGGGAGATACAACAAATCAACATTCTGAGTGGCCCACTTCAAGGAGAAATATATGTCAAGCAACCTCCTGGATTTATTTTTAAAGAAGGGTATGAAGACAATTTTAAGTTTAAGAAGACATTGTACGGTCCTAAACAAGTGCGACAATGGAATCAACGCATCGATGCATTCTTCTTAACTAGTGAATTTCAGATTGCCCTTCAAAGTATGGTTTGTAAAAAAAAAATGACACTGGAGATATCTTATTACTTTGTCTTTATATTGACAATCTTATCTTTACTGGAAACAATATCCGTATGATTGAAGAGTTCAAGAAGTCGATGACACAGGAGTTCGACATACTTTCTTGGCATATAAGTTGTACAAAAAGATAATGAAATCTTCATCTCACATCGAAAATATGTTTCAGAAATGTTAAAAAGATTCTGTTGATGTAATTTTTCAACAAAAATAAAGTAAAATTCAAAGATATAGAAAATATCCTTAAACTTGATTAATTAGTGCCTGAGATTAGGAATCTCTAAACACTGTATGGTACAGAAAATAAACTGGAAAATAAAAGACTGAAATTTAAAGTGGTGATCCCCAAATCTGACTTTGCTTTGTTGAAGTTGATTGAAGATGCCTTGCCAAATGATTATCCAAGCCTTTAAATATTCTCTGGGAAACCGTACCGAAAACCGTCACCCGAACGGTTACAACGTCTCCTTCTCAACCGTCTTCCAACCCTTCTCCTGCTGACACGCGTCCTCAGCAGACCAAAATTATCCCTAAATTTCACTCTTTGAGCCGACCACAGACATTCCGCCCTTTAGGCCCGACTGCCAATCTACAATAGTATGGGTCCGACTGCCAATCCTCCCGACTTGCAAACCATCTGACTTGTTGGTTCTGCCGCAGAATTCCGACCTGAGAACTTCCCGACCTGAGGACCTCCCGACTTGCGGACTTCCCGTCCTGAAGGCCACCCGACCTGCAGACTTCCCGTCCCGAGGGCCTCCCGACCTGCGGACTTCCCGTCCTGATGACTTTCCGTCTTGATGACCTCCCGACCTGAAAACCTTCCGACTTGAGGTCTTTCCGTCTTGAGGACCTCCCGACCTGAAAACCTTCCGACTTGAGGTCTTTCCGTCTTGAGGACCTCCCGACCTGAAAACCTTCCGACTTGAGGTCTTTCCGTCTTGAGGACCTCCCGACCTGAAAACCTTCCGACTTGAGGTCTTTCCGTCTTGAGGACCTACCGACCTGAGGTCCTTCCGTCCTGATGACTTTCCGACCTGAGGTCTTTCCGTCTTGAGGACCTCCCGACCTGAAAACCTTCCGACTCGAGGTCTTTCCGTCTTGAGGACCTCCCGACCTGAAGACCTTCCGTCCTGAGGACTTTCCTTAGAAATAAACCTATTTTCCTTGATTTCCTCATGGTGTCCTTCAGTCAGTTCAATCAACTCTATTGCCAGGCCCATTCTTCTTTTTACCTTGGGCTTTTAACCTAATTCTAAATTTCGTACATAACAGATTCAATATGCAAGATTGTAATCCAACAAAGACTCCAATAGAGGTTGGTAAAAAATTGAGCAAATATTGGAGTCTATGACTCTAACATACCTCACTTGAACACGACCCGACATTGCGTATGATGTTGGATTGATAAACAGATTCATGGAGCATTCTCGTCAATTGCATCTAATAGATTGCTAAAATGATCTTAAGGTATTTGAAGCGTACTCTTGATTATGGTCTCTTTTATAATACATCAAGCAACACTCTATTTGGGTACTCAGATAGCGATTGGGGAGGTGATTTTGATGATAGAAAAAACACCAATAGAATTGCTTCTTCTATGTCTCTACTGTCATCTCATGGTCATCAAAGAAGCAGCCGATAGTAGCAATATCAACGTGTGAAGTTGAGTATTTTGCTGCTTGTGCAAGTGCTTGACAAGCAATCTGGTTGAGCAATATATTGAGTCAAATGTGCATTCTAATGAAAGAGTCTTGTGCAGATCTTTGTTTATAATACTTGAACAAGTATGTTGTATCTTGTTCAAGTGCTTGTCAAACAATCTGGTTGATCGACATATTGAATCAAATGTGCATTCCAATGAAAGGGCCTGTGTAGATCTATGTTGATAATACTTCAACAATTGAATTAACGAACAATCCTATAACCCATGGAAGAAGTATACACATAGAAATCAGATTTGAGATATGGTGAATAATGAAAAAAATGAGTTCTTGTTTTTCAGATATCAAAACCAAGTGGCGGACGTCTCACAAAGCCGTTTAAGTTAGATTTATTCATGAAATTCAGAAAGATGCTTGGGGTAATTGATGTACCAAATAAGAATTAAAGGGGGATGTTGGAAATAATTCTTATTTTAGTTAAGTGAATAAACAATGTTGATTGAGTCAAACAATTGATTTTAAATTAAAGCGTGTGTTATGACACTGTTTAAGAAATTCTTTATTTATGTCTTGTTCTATTAGTTAAATTGTAATTGATTTCTGGTATAAGATTGGAATGAATAAAATTACCAGTAGTTGCCTCATGCATCTTTTTTGTATCACCGATAACCGCTACTCTCCGCCACCGACGTCGAACGTGCAATCAAACTCCGTCACCGCCGCCAGTTTGTTCCCATGCATATGTTGGGTATGTGAACGATGGCTCTGTCTCTAATTCTGTCACTAATTATTTAGCGACATAATTAATATGCATCTGCAAATTTCATCTGCAATTGTGATGGAATATGTATATGTTGTGAAATATGTGATGGTAAAGGATCTTCCATCTTCTATTCATCAAAGAAATCCGTCCTGATTAGGGACGGATTGGTTCTATAGCTAAATCCATCCTTAAAATCTTCTTGGCAACCCGTCTTTCTAATATGATACAATTTTTTCCGGTAATAATGAGGGGTAAAAATTGTCATTAATTTTCATTACAAAATTTTTTTTTCCTCGGATCTTCAGTACTTATTAAATTTTATAAATAATATTATAATAAAGTTTTAGAATTTTTTAGATACATAAATTAAATAATTGATTTTATATTATTTAAATAATATTATTATACTTCCTCCATCCTGCGTAAATGTATATATTTATTTTTCTGTGCGAAATTTTAAGAAATAATAGTATTTTAATTAAAGTTAGTTAAAATAGTGTAAAGACAATTTTGCTATTTCTATTTGGTAAAAAAAATAATGATGTGATCATAAAGTATAAGTATTTTTATAAAATAGTGGAGGTATAATTACTAAAAAAAAAGAAAAATATACTGTTGTGCAGGATGGATGAAAATAAAAAAAATGTATATGTTAAGGTTGACGGAGGGAGTAGTATATATCGGAATAGATTGTGAAGTTATTTCCAAAAGTAATAACTAATTTTCTGGTAAATATCTTCAACTCATCTATGATTTTATAATTTACTCGTTACTACAATTCTATTATTCATACAGATTTTATAATCGTAATATTTTAGTCTTTGTTTGTTTAAAGGATTTTGATAAAAATCTATTATTCATACAGATTTTATATTTAGAAAATATCAAATCAAACATTTTTTTTTATATTATATTATATTATATTAAAAAATAACTTTACATTCAAAACAACAGCATCAAAATTTATTTATATGACATTATACAATTATTTTAATTTAAATTTTTTAGTATTGAAATCCGAACCCAAAACCCAAACCCCCAGATAAACACACTTAATTTCGTTGACAAATTTAATTGGTTCGATTATTGATTTGAAATTCATCAAAGGGCAGTAAATGTCGTCTATGGAGACAGTAAAATCTCAAATTATATTTTATTACACACTCACAGTACTGCCGGTGCACATCGATGCACCAGTTTATTTTAGATGCGTACGTAGACAATCGAAGAAGATTATCGTACGCTGATTATTTATAGTACATAGTGTACATGACATACACATAAGTAGGAACAATATATATTCCTTGTGCAGCAGCATTGCATTAGTTGTTCTTAATTAGTTTTGAGGCTCGGCTTCAGTCTTGGTAGAACTAAGGCAACACCAGCGTATGCAGCAACGACTGCCTCCTGCAGCAGTAGCGGTAGCGGCAACCACCTTGCTCGGTTCCCCCAGATGATCAGTTACCATACCGAAAGAATATCAAATTACTTAGTCCATGGAATTCAATGGAAAATGTTTGGCAATCTTATGAAAAATTAGCAACTTTTGATCTACGCATAGACAACCAGAGCTTCTCTTCCTAAGATATATTACATTCAACATCTATTTAATAAATACATTAAGTATTTATTGTTTATTTGAATTTTTACATGTTTTTAAAATTATCTTAAACTATATTACG
The DNA here is from genome assembly GCF_009805555.1 of Andrographis paniculata. Classification (NCBI taxonomy): domain Eukaryota; kingdom Viridiplantae; phylum Streptophyta; class Magnoliopsida; order Lamiales; family Acanthaceae; genus Andrographis; species Andrographis paniculata. The sequence goes on along the minus strand of NW_026137621.1, from coordinate 675,768 downwards.
AAATGTATATATTTTGGGTATAGAGAAATTATAGCATAAATATCTTCGTATTTTAAGTAGGAAAATTTTTAGGGATAGCTTTTAGCCTTATCTTTTTGTGTGTATAATTTTCTATATACTTGTGATGAATGAGAACAAAGACACGATGGTGCGATCCAAAATTAATTCTAGTCTTCTGAATTTTATTATGGTATCAGAGCCATATTCTTTAATCGTTCGTTCATCATGAGTGACAAAAAAAAAGAGACGGCAAGTGATGTTCAACGGCGAAAAACAATATCGCCATTTGATCTCACATCTAGTGATAATCTTGAGCTGCTCTTTACCAATGTTGTCTTGAGAGGAGATATTACGTTGAATGGTCTCAATCTCTTTGTAGAGCACTTCGGGCACGAAAAAAATTTTGAATTTGTCGATGGAACAATTCCTCAACCTAGTGATGATTCTTCAGATCTTGAAGATTGATGGACTAACAACTCCCTCATTGTGGCATGGATGATGAACACAATCGAGGAGAAATTACGCTCGAGTATATGCGATGTCGAGGTTGCAAGTGACCTTTGAAAAGATATTCGAGATAGGTTTTCTCAAATTAATGGGCCTCGGATTCAACAATTGCAGTATGAACTTGCAAATACAAGGCAAAAGGGTTTGAGCATGGTGGCTTATTTCAGGAAATTGAAGAAATTGTGGGATGAGCTTCATCAATTTAAGAAGATCCTGCATTGCAGTGTGGCATGTGCATTTTTCGACTAGAGTTGGAGTGGGAAAAAGAACGCGAGGAAGAGAAGGTACATCAATTTCTCATGGGTCTCGATGGGTCGCTCTACGGCACAACACGCTCTAATATACTTGTTCAGGAACCACAAGAGGAGCAAGTTGGAAATATATCTGAATCCAAGGATGAAGTTGGAGTTGATTACGTAGCATTTTCTGTCTAAACGAGAGGAAGGAGTTGATCCCGTGGCGACGAAAAAATTGATGGAAAAACATGTACCAACTGTCACAAAATCGGACACAGTGCATCATCCTATTACATGATCATTGGTTACCCCAACAAATCTGACAACAATCAGGTTTGTGTGCATTGTAATAAGCTTGGCCATAATGAACGTAGTTGTTTTGAGATGATTGACTACACAGATTGGTGGCGAGGAGGATCATCAGCCATTGGATCTGGACGTAAGACTAATCGTGCGGGTAATTCGGGAATAGTTCAAGTTAACACTCAATTGCCGGCACCTACTGCATCAAATGAAGGTGATGCAACAACGATAGGTTTGAATTCCGACTAGTGGAGTAGATTGTTGTCGTTGATAAATTCTACAAAGGATGGATCAAACAACACACTTTCTGGTAAATCAAATTGGATGTATGGTTTTGGTGCAACTAAACACATGTCAGGATCTCTTGAGTTCTTTTGTGAAAATTGGGCAATTCCAGATTGTCCGGTTCATTTTCCAAATGGTGAATCTACTACAACAACTCGAACCGGTGTTGTTCGATTGACTTTGAAGATGGTTTTACAAGATGTGCTTTTTGTTCTTCAATTATCTTGTCATCTTATTTATGTCTCTCAATTATTATGTGATTGTGATTGTCATGCGATTTTCTCCATTGCTAGTTGTGACATACAAGACCGACTTACAGGATGCCGATTGGAGCGGGTGAGGTTCATGAGGGACTGTACTTCTTTTGAGATGTGGAATATGCTACGTCTGTAAATCATATAAAATCTTTTGAACTGTGGCATCGTCGCTTGGGGCATTTGTCTGATTAGGTGTTGAAGTTTCTCTTCCATCTTAATACAAGGAAGGATTTTGGACATTCGAATAAACCTTGTGAGATTTTTTTGAGAGGAAAACAAACAAGAGATAGTTTTTCTCTTAATAATAATAAAACTTTTGATGTTTTTCAGCTTTTCAATGTCGATTTGTGGGGTCCATATCGAGTTCCATTTTTTCCGGTGCACGATACTTTTTGACTATCGTCGATGATTTTTCTCGTGCTCTCTGGATTTACTTGCTAAATGATAAGAAAGATGTCTCTACTACTTTAAAAAATTTCTTGGCCACGGTTACACGTCAATTCGATAAACATGTTCGCAATTGTTGGAAGTGACAATGGTACCGAATTCAAGGGTTTAACCTCATTTTTCCCATTACATGGTATTTTTCATGAAACCTCTTGTGTCGGAACTCCTCAAAAACATGGAAAGCAAGCATCAACATATTCTTAATATTGCTTGTGCTTTGCATTTTCAAGCCCAATTGCCTCTTGAGTTTTAGGGAGATTATATTCTTTCTGCTTGTTTTTTTATCAATCGTACTCCTTTGCAAATTTTGGATGGGAAATATCCTTATGAAATATTATTTGGAAAGCCTCATGTTCTTACTCATCTCCGTGTTTTTGGTTGTTTATGCTTTGCTTATAATCAAACTCATAAAGGAGACAAATTTTCTAGTCGAAGCCGTAAATACGTCTTTGTTGGATATCCTTTTGGAAAGAAAAGGTGGAAGGTGTTTGATTTATAAAAACAAGCATTCTTTGTTTCGAGGGATGTTGTTTTTTCAGAACATGAATTTCCTTTTGCAACTCATACCGGCCGTGTATAATTATACCCAACTACTTTCCTTAGCGACAACGTTAAATAGAGAACCAATGGTTCGGAATATACGTGAAAGAAGGGAGAATAAAGAAAAAACGATATTGCAGAGAATGTGAATTAACATGGATGATAAACAACCACGAGAATAAGTCTCAAATCTGAAATCAAAAGCATAGTTAAAACACAAATAATAGACTAAATCCCACACTGCAAAGGATTGGAAGCCACGAACCAATTGAGTCATTCCAAAGACTCGATTTGAAAGAATGGAGGATAAAGAAGAAAGGATAGTGCAGAGAATGTAAATTAATATGGATAATAATCAACCAAGAGAATAAGTCTCGGACCTCAAAATCAAACCATAGATTAAAATACAAATAATAGGCTAAATCCCACTGCAAAGGATTGGAAGCCATGAACCGATGGAATCACTCCAAAGACCCAATTTGAGAAATCTAAGTGAGAGAAATCACATCCTAACACTAGAAAAATATTGAGAGGGAACAATAAAGAAATTTTATTCAAGATTATTCTACTCTAATACAATGATAGGCAATGACCTTATATAGAGGTCCTTGAGAAAAATAAAATGCAACAAATAATAAAGGAAACAGACCAAAAGGTAAGTCTAACTATAAATAAACAAATAATAAGTAAAGTTCTTGATATAAAATTATATATGGAAACTTATAATAAAAACTAATATATAATAAGGTAACTTTGAGATTCTTCCACAATTATTTGTTGTCTTAGTCTTAAAGTCCTGGCTCTTGTGATCCTGGCCTTGGGATGACTCGGTTGGGTGAACTTTGAGTCAGATACAAAGGAATTGTAATGTCTAGCACATCCATCTTCAATAATAATTTTTTCTGAACTTGGACGGCCAGCGGTGGCAAAAAGGTAACAGTTTGTGTCTTTCTCGCTGTTGCTGCTGCCCAGAATTAGGAACCTCATCAAATGGATGTCCACAATACCTTTCTTCATGGCGATCTCAATGAAGAGGTGTACATGAAGCTTCCTCAGGGTTTTCACTGTTCGCAACTTGGATCTATATAGCATCTGCATCGGTCTTTGTATTGGCTTCCTCAAGCACCACGGTGTTGGTTTGCCAAGCTTACAGCCTTACTATGATATGGATTTCATCAGTCTTCCTCTAACTATTCTCTATTTAGTTTTAATCGAGATGGTGTGCATCTTCATCTCTTGGTGTATGTTGATGACTTTATCATCTCTGAAGATAATTCTTCTGCCATTATTCACTTCAAGACTTATTTGCACCATTGCTTTCATATGAAAGACCTTGGTCACGTTAGGTACTTTTTGGGTATTGAAGTAGCTCGCAATGCATCTGGTTTATTTCTTTCTCAGCGAAAATATAAATTAGACATTATTACAGAAGCTGGCCTTCTTGGTGCTCGTCACGCTCCCTAGCAACATCATCAACTTGCTCTCAGTAAAACTTCACCTCTCCCTGATCCATTACCTTATCGGCGATTGGTGGGCCGATTGATCTATCTTACCGTCACACGTCCGGAACTGTCATATTTTGTTTACACTCATGCCCAATTTATGCAGCGTCCTCTGCAAGTCCACTGGCAGGCTGCGTTGCGCTTTCTTCTTTTTTTGAAAGGTCACTAATAACTCTTAATTTTTTCATATTTTAAAGTTTATTTTTATTTAATTAATTATTTATTGATGTGAAGTTTTGGTATAATTTATGTTAATTAATTCCAATAATTTTATTTATATCTTCTGTGTAAAATATTAATTTATTAGTTTTTAAGTGTAATTTAAATTATTTTGGTGTATAAATTCAATTAATTGATGTGTTCCTTGAATTATATTTTTAGGCATTATTTATGTGTCATTTAAGTATTTAAATTTAGCTAAATTGATATTCTTTTTTAAGTACTACCTTTTTCCGGCTCTAAGGGTCCCATTTACTTTTTGCATGTTGATATTTGAATATTATATATTATATCAAAACTTAGTACAAATTAAGAAAAAATTTCAAAAATACTTCCATTTGTGTCTTATAATACTAAATAAAAGAATATTTGTACAAAAAATTATACAAATATAAGAATATTTTTAATGTTAAGTATAATGACGCAAAAGGTAAATGTGACCTTAGAGGTGGACAGAGGAAATATTATTTATTTAAATAAATAGTTATGAGGTTGTTATTATTTATGCAAGTAAAATAATGTTGGAAAAATGGTTTAGGATTCCAAAACTAGCCTAAAAAAGAGAAAAAATTGCTTCAGAAGTGAAAAAGAGCCGTTGGCGCAAAAGTCAATGGTCAACACCAGCCGCGGGTCAAAGTCAACGATCAACATTAGCGTGGAATTCAAACGATGGTTGCACAGAAGTGAGCAAGTGCGAGAAGCTAGCACCGGCTATCCTGAAAGCGAGCAGCGGTTGTGCGAAAACAATGAGAGCAGAATCTGTGAACGACGACTGCGTTTATGCGCACAGAATTCGTGATTGAAGCGGAAAGCGAGTGAGTGCAGTGAGTAACAAGCAAAACGGAAATCCATGCACAAAAATCGAGCGACGTCTGATGAGCAGCGCATTAACTCTTTACAGAAAGCAAGCGACGGCTGGTCAGCGGCGCATTAACTCTGCGTGGAAACCAACAAGCGGCGGCTGCACTGAATTCTTGGCTTGCATTTATTTTCGCTGGCCAGTGGTGCATTTACTGCACCAGTCAGCATTTAATTTGTCTCCTGCACTCCCAATTGCTGCATTTTTACTGCACAGCTCAGCTCCGCTAATTCAATTCCTGCATCATTACTTAGTCAATTTTTTGTTGTTTTATATATTTTTATTCTAGAAACTTCTAGAAATTAGGTAGTGATTAGTAAGTTATAAATAGTTATTGGTAGCTATTTTTAGAGGTATTTATTTATGAGCGGTTGTAACTGCCTAGCTTCTAGAAGCTTCCTTCCCCTGTATATATCTTATCTCTTTGTATATTATAAACATAACCACATACACAACCCATCATTCGATACACTTCATTTTCTTCGTTTCTTTTCCTTCATATTTTTATCTAGTTTAATAAAACAATATTTTTGATTTTGTGTCGCGAGCAAACTGATTTTCTCCTCCTTTTATTTTAATTCCAACATATTATTTTAGCTAATAAAATTTTTATCATATTTCTCCACCTCACCTTCACCCAAAAATTTCATGTTCGATTTGAATTGTTCAAGCTAGATTAGACAAGGTTGCGGAAGGGCGACAGAAAGGTTAACTATGCATGCCTATGATCACGTCGTATTCATTAACAGAGATTAGGCGGTTCATAGCAACTAAGTACGTGGGAGCCTTGTCGACCTGCTTAGTTGTTATTCTGAATTTAACCCCGATTAAAGAAAGGTATCAGAGGGGTAGAGTCACTAGCGAAACGGTTGAAAGAATAATTCATGGGGCATAGGTGCTGGACTATTGGGTCATAGAAATGTCCGGTGACAACATATTTTCTAGAAAATAATGTTCGTCGTCGTGTGTCGTTGAAGACTCATTGTAAATCCCTTAAGGTCAAGTGCCCACCGAGTAAAAAATCGGGCTTAAGTGAGCAAATGCGATCACAGTCATTCCTCCAAATCGTCACATAATTATACATATATTTTTCGCTATTACACCATCGTCATCCTGCTCATTTCATTCATGGAAACCTAGCCATTAGGGAACACAAAAGTCACACACAAATGCATCGCTCTATCCTCTTCGAGATTCGTATATTTTATTATTTTTTTAGTTAGATTTAAATTATGCGATTTATCTTTTTAGCTCATTTCGATTGCATTAACTCATTACATTTTTTCTAATTGAATATAGAATATTCGCATATTCCCTGAGTTCGACACGGACACTCACTGGGTGAAGAGATTTATTTATTTTTTATTTTTGACAAAGTTTTTAGAGTTACTGTACGAACATGCGTGACACTATTTTCATTTTATATATATATATCATTTTTTTTTGTATTTCAAAGATATTTTTTAATCACTCAAAACCCTTCGATCAAATTTTCGTGCTCGTCCCGCTCCCTCTCCTATGGAGCAACATCATCAACTTGCTTTTAGTACAACTTCACCTCTCCCCAATCCATTACCTTATCGGCGATTTGTGGGCCGATTGATCTATGTTACCATCACTTGTCCGGAACTGTCATATTTTTTTTTACACTCTTGAGCAATTTATGCAGCGTCCTCTACAAGCCCACTCGTAGACAGCGTTGCACGTTGTTCATTTTTTGAAAGGTCACCCTGGACACGGAATTATTTTGCAATATGATTCCAACTTGCATCTGTCTGCTTGGTGTGCTTCTGATTGGGCATCATGTCCTCTGACTCGGTATTCGCTGACAGGATGGTTCATCACTTTGGGTGCTTCTCCAGTGTCTTGGAAGACTAAGAAACAACAAGTTGTTTCGTGATCGTCCGCTGACGCGGAATATCGCTCTATGGCCTCTACTATTTGCGAAATCAAGTGGTTGAAATCTTTGCTCTCTTTCTTAGGTGTATCTCAGTCGCAACCTGCTTGCTTATTTTGTGATAGCCAAGGAGCTTTACACATTGCTTCCAATCCGGTTTTCCGTGAACGCACGAAGCATATTGAAGTCAACTGCCATTTTATTCACAATGAGATTCAATGTGGTTTAGTCAAAGTTTCTCATGTTTCCTCTCATTTTCAATTGGCGGGTCTCTTTACAAAGGCTTTGGGCAATCGTCATTTCGATACATTTCTTCGCAAGTTGGGCATTTGCAACCTCCATGCTCCAACTTGAGGGGGTACTAAGGAATGTATATATTTTTGGTATAGAGAAATTATAGCACAAGTAGGAAAAAAATTTGGGAGAGATTTTAGCCTTACCTTTGGTATATTGGGTATTGATTCGATATGGATTTCGAGATTATCATCTCAAGGGGGGAGTGTTGAATATATCCCATATTGAAAAATGTGAAATTTCTCTTGGTTTATAAAGGTGAAGGGCCACTCACCTATCACCAATTAGTTTATATTGAAAGTCCGAATCCCTTCTTAACATACTACGAGCGGTAATAAATGTAATTCAATGCTCTTTCTATAGCCAAGATTACAGATAGAAGATGCAATTAAATAATAATAAATTAAAGTAAAGTCTAGAGAGATGAATGTGATCAACCACTTAATTAAGATTGTGCATGTCATTATCTCTCGGTGAAAGAAAAACCTTTTAGAATATAGTCGTGTAACTAGTGTCATTTACTAATTTATTAATGAATTCATTCTTATGTTCCTGGTTTTGGCAGTGATTCGGCGGGGCGCAGCGATAAGGTTAACTCAGTTCTCACCCCAATTGGCTGAGTAACAAAGTTACATTGGTAAACTGAGATATATTATATTATTCTCTCCATTTTCACTGGAACCAGAGTATATCCTTCTAAATGTTCAGAGTTAAATGGTCCAGTAAGATATCACCTAGTGATATAGGGTGGATTTGTGACCATTTACCTAGAGCATACTTGAAGAAGAGTAACACCAATTTTGCAAATTTAAAAAAAAAAAATGAATGAGTTAGAGATTAATCAGTAGCTTGAGAAAGCAAAGGTAATTTCTCGTTGTTAGGATATATATATATATATGCATATCATATAATCATAGTGTGTTTTACTTAGAAATTTTGTAATATTCTAAAATCATTTAGAAGATTCTTATTTCGATATATATAAATATATATATTATTCCTTAAAAAAATATTTATTTTTGTTTTGTATTGACTTTTGCTTAAAAAAAAAAAAAATAGCTTTTGGGCTCCAAAAATGTTCTTTTGAAAAGCACCATCTGAGGTGCTTCTAAAAAAAGTTGTAGCAGTTGTAAACTTAAAATTATTATTTTAGTAAAATTTATTAAATTTAAATATATTTAAAAATATAAATCAACTTAATTAACCCTTACAAACTATTTATTTTCTATTTTTTTTAAAAAAACACTATATATATATTTAAAACTCCAATATTTAATAAAATTAGTTTATATTAATTATAAATAAATAAACACATAATTTTATTTATTTGTATTATAGAAAATTTCATTCTCTACAAAATTATATCCATATTGTATATATGTTTTATGGCGATATAATTTTTAAATATATATTCTAATTTTTTAATCATATATATTAAATATATTTTAAAACTATCAATATTATTAATTGCATAAAAAATTGAGTAATAAAATAATATTATAACTCACTATTAATTAATTAAAAATAGTTAGCTTAAATACGACCCTAATGAAAGGATTAACTATTTTGAGAGAGAGGGAGATTAGTTTGATAATACTCCCTCGGTTGTGGTAAGGATGAGTCTTTTTGTTAGAGACACAAAATTTTAGATAGTGTAGATTACTGAGTTAATAATAAGTTATGATATTATTTTATTATTTTTTATGAGTAGCGTTGTTGCTATTTTAAATATTTTTAGATTATATCTCAGTAAAATATATGCAAATATGAATATTATTTTGTAGATAATGAAATTTTATATAATATAAATAAATAAAAATATATATTTACTTAATAATTAGCTTAAAACTAATTTTATAAAAAATAGAATTTTCAAATATAAATAAAAATATTTGTTTATTGATGAGAAAGATAGAAATAATGAGATTTTTAATAGACCCTATGTGTACAAAATTAAAAATTTAATTAAATTGATTTATATTTGTTAGGTATATTTAAAATAAATAAATTTACTAAAAATAAAAAATTATCATTTTTTATAGGGCGGAAAAAAAAAAATTAGTCATTCGTGGCAGACGGTGTAATATATATGTATATATATTCTTAGAAACTAAATAGTAAGAAAGTAAAACTAAACCCACACAAAGTAAGGCAGCACTTAGTTTTATGTATTCGGGTTTTTGTCGAGGTGGGTGCACAAAGTGGATCATATGCTGGTTAGTAGGCATGAGTACTACTGAACATACACAATCAGCTCTTATAATTCCATAATTTCTATCTCAATCCGTCTTAAAGATTATATTTATTTTTTGTTTATTAATTTTTTAATATTAATTATTATATCAAAATATAATATAAATTAAAAAAAAAAATAGTAAATACTTTTATCAGTGTCTTATAATACTAATATAATGATATTTGTAAAAAAAAAAAAAAAAAGAATAAACAAATATAAGAATATTTTTTCATATTAAGGGCGTGTTTGGTAATTAGCTGATTCAATTAGCTGGCTTGACTAGCTGATTCGATTAGTTGTTTATATTAAAATGTTTGGTAATGATATTAGTTGTTTATACGTAAAATGACAATTGAGAACATTTCTATTTTATTTTTGTTTCTAATATATTCAATTATGTTCTTTTGAGTTTAGAATGTTTAAAATTTTTTGTTATTAGTTATTGAAAATTGTAAAAGTGTTATAAAAGTATTTATTTTTATTACAGTTAATTAAAAAAATAATATATTTTTATTAAAATATATAAATAGTTTTTTCTATTGAAAATGATGCAAAATATAAAATAATAAATTTTTCGTGTATATACTTATTATATTAGTTATCGATTAGTTCATTATATTTATAATTTTTAATAAATTTAATTTATTTTTAGTTTAAAATTTATATAATGTAATTTTAATATAAAAATAAATTATTAATATTTATATTCTCTATTTTATGTTGATTTTAATAAATTTATATATTATACAATTAAAATAATTTTTATATAAAAATTAATTATTTTAAATTTATAAAAGTAAAACTATATTATAATAAAATATTCTAATCGTTGGGAATTCAAATTCACAACACTAATATAATTAATAAATAATCAAAATATATTTATTTGTGTAAAATGCATAATAAATTTTTAAGGGCATATACGGAATAAATTTTTTTTTAAAGAAAAAGCTATTTCAAAACGCTGGGTAAATTAGTTTTTCAGAAATTAGCTTTTTGGGTCCAAAAAGCTAATTTATCAAATACCCAAATCAGCTTTTTGACTGGTCAAACAGCTAAAAGCTATTCAATAAGCTAAAAGCTCTTTGAGAAACAACTTTTTGAAGAGCTTTTAGCTTATTGAATAGCTTTTAGCTGTTTGACCAGTCAAAAAGGTAATTTGGGTGTTTGATAAATTAGCTTTTTGGAATAGCTTTTTGGACCCAAAAGTTAATTTCTGAAAAGCTCATCTACACAGCGTTTTGAAAGAGCTTTTTCATTTTAATTTTGGTTATTCTTTATCTACCCTTAAAACCTAATTATTTATTTTATACATATAAATATATTTTTATAGCAGTATTTATTAATTATTTTTAATATGTTTAATTTATTAAATTATATTTTTATTTTTTTAAATTTAAAATAATTACTATTATTAATTATTACATATAAAATATTTTATTTGTAAAATATATAAATTTTTAAAACTAAATCAAATAGAAAAAACTAAAGTTATTAATTTATTTCTATATAGGGTAAACTGTTTTTTTAGTCCCGTACCTGGACCCCTTTAGCATTTTAGTCTTGTAAGTAAGTGGAGTCTGTCGCAAACTAGTTCCATAAGTGAAAAATTTTCGCTGTTTTAGTCCTCCGGCGTCGGAGACGCCCGCGTGGCTTGCCGGAGGTGACGTGTCCGCCAGGTGTCCCGCCAGGTCAACGACACCTGGCAGACACGTGGATTTTTTTTTTTTTTTTCATTTTTTTAATTTTTTTTTTAATTGGGCCAAATAAAAAAATTTTAAAAAATACAAATAAAATTTAAAATAAATTAAAAATAAGTTTTAAAAAAAATTTAATAAAATGAAAAAAAAATAAAAAAATCCACGTGTCCGCCAGGTGTTCCTAAACCCGTCTCACTGACCTGGCGGATACGTCACTTCCGGCGAGCCACGCGGGCATCTCCGGCGCCGGAGGAATAAAACAACGAAAATTTTTCACTTATAGGACTAGTTTGCGACATGCTCCACTTACATGACTAAAATGATAAAGGGGTACAGTTACGGGACTAAAAAAACAGTTTACCCTTCTATATATATAGCAGTGATTCGGGCTAAGGTGCCCCTTCGAAAACACAGTAGAATCATGCAACGCACGCTGCTGGTGTGCTTCCTACTCGTCTCGTGCCTCCCTTCCTCCGTTCCTACCTGAAGTAGTAGAGGAGAGGCTGATCGGTTCAGCGGGCAGTAGAAACGCATTGACCTCAGCCCATCAAATAAGTGGAATATTCATTAAACTACAAATATTGTATAACTGTTCGATTTTTCGCAATTAACATAATAAAAATATGTATACGAAAGATTTATTATTTTATATTTTACATAATTTCAATAAATTTTTTTATTTTTTAGTTAAAATAATTTTCTCAAATTTAAATAATAAAAATAAAAATAAATATTTTATAATATTTTTATAATTTTCAATAATTAATAACAAAAATTCTCATAAATTTCAAACAAAAATGAACAAAATTAAATATTTTAAAAAATAACCTATCAATGTCTTTAATAATCATTTTATGTATAAACAACTAATGTCAAACAGTTTGGACCCACCTCTTGTTTCGGACGAGGACCGGAGGCGTTTTACCAAACACTTTAATACAAACCGGTAATTGAATCAGCTAACAAGTAATTGAATCAGCTAACAGTTAAAACTATAGCTAATTGCCAAATGCACCCTAAGTAACGCAAAATATAAATGTAATCCTTATAGTTGGACTTATTAATTTTATATAAATAGAAATGATTATTGTTTCTTACAGCACTCAATCTACTACCGGTAATACAATCTAATCCAATCATAGCAGAATTGGAAAAACTAAAAAGCAAAAAATGATCGGATCTTTCAAATCAACGGGAAAATCATATCAATTGGAAATAAGTTTTGATAACCACAATTATCAATTCACCCTAAATATATCATCAATTCCAAATACTACACATAACATTTACATAAACGGTTTCTTTTTTCCGAAAGGATTAATAAGGAAAATAGATACCAATCTTTTTCCATGTAATTAGGTGTAATCAGCTTAATTAGGATATTTTATTTAATAGATAACAATATTTTTTTCATGTAATTAGGTGTAAAATTAGTTCAATTAGGATATTTTATTCCCTCTAATTATGGAAAGTTGTTGTATTCACGATGTATTCACAATATACATATACAGCTCTCTCGATCACCATCAATTCACGGTAACTCAAATTCTTTCTCTCCATTATCTACATGTTATAAGAGCCCTGATCCGATTTGCATCGTTCTCTCTCTTTCCCTTATGCATCAATTTCTTCTTCCCCTTCTTGACAATCATGGCCAACCCTACCCTTACTCTTGATTCTCTTCCTGTCACCACCATGAGCACATGGTTACGGTAAAACATGATTCTTCCACCTATCATGTCTCGCATCGTCAAATTCTTCACATGGCTGAGTGTTATGATCTTGAGGGTTTCCTCGATGGATCCATTGGTGCTCCTGACGCCACCATCACCTCTGCAGACGGCATCGCTACTCCAAACCCTGCCTTTCAATCTTGGCGTGTGAATGATCGGAAACTCCTTTCCGTAATATGGATGTCTCTATCTGTGGAGGCCATGTCTAAGGTAATTGATTGCACCTCCGCCACCACTGCCTAGAAAACCCTTCAGGCCGCTTTCTCTAATTCATCTGCCACTCGCACGCATCAATTTCATGAGGAACTTCTCTCTCTTCGAAAGGCAGACCTGTCTGTGGAAGAATATGGGCGCAAATTTAAGGTTTTGTGCGACATCTCTCTGTCATTGGAAAACAAGTTGAATGCTCGGACAAATCGCACTAGTTCTTGCGCGGGTTAGGACTGCAGTTCGCTTCCTTCGCAGATACCCGTCTCGCCCTCAGTCCCGTGCTTGATTTTCGTGATTTGCTTCATCAGGCGAAGCAATTTGAATCCATGATCCGTGCGATGGAAGGTGCCCCTCCTCCTACAGTTGCCTTCTCCGCTGATCATGGTCGTGTGCAGCAGCATGGCGGACGTTCATTCGGCGCCAAAATTCAATTTTCTGGTAGCCGGAAACAAGGTCGTATCAACGACGGGTCTGGTCGTGGATCTTCTTCCTCGGGCGGCAATCGTCCGGGTGCTGGCTATGGTCGTGGTGGTCGACCCTACACTCCATGGTGTCAGATTTGCCGTGGGGAACACTATGCCGATAAGTGTCCTTAGTTTCTTCAGGCACAACACAATGCCCCTACTGCTAATCTTGCCGATGCTTTCAAGGCCTCGTGCCAAATTAATCTATCTCCGTGGGATTGGTACCTTGACTCTGGGGCCTCCGCTCATATGACGAATCAATAGCCTTTCCTTGAAACCTGCACTCCATATTCCGGGAATGGTTCTGTTATTGTTGGAAATGACTCTTCATTATCTATTTCACATATTGGCTTGGGCAAGTTAACCAATGATAGTAAAATGTTGGATGGCTTGTGGTTCCATATATCACTAAAAACTTACTATCAATCAGCAAACTGACCTCCGATTATCCTGTTGATGTTGTCTTCTCTGAAAATTTCTTTGAAATACAGAATCGTCAAACAAAGAAGGTCCTAGCCCAGGGCAGATGTGAAAATGTTTTGCACTTGCTTGATCGTGGTATACCTGTCTTAGTTGCAGCTCTTCGTCATAATTCCTTGCTAGCTAGTTTTTCTTTGTGGCATTTACGCCTGGGGCATCTCCCATTTGATGTCATTTCTCTGTTACTTAAATTGGGGCACTTATCTGTTTCATCTTTATTACCGAATCCTACTATTTGTTCTTCTTGCCAGCTGGCTAAAATTAATCGATTGCCTTTCTCTTTAAATGAAAAATGTGCTTCTAGTGTTCTTGAATTAATTCATTGTGATTTATGGGGGACCTGCAATGGATATAAATATTATGTGATCTTTGTTGACGATTTCTCCAAGGTTACTTAGATTTATCCTCTACAATCTAAATCTGACTTTTTCGCTACATTGGTAAACTTTCATAAGTTTGTCTGTAATCAGCTTTCTAGCACAATCAAAGTTTTTCAGAGTGATGGATGGACAAAATTTGTCAATAATAAGGTCCAAAATTTCATGTCCACTCATGGGATTCATCACCGTGTGTCTTGTCCTTACACCCCTCAGCAGAACAGCCATGCGGAGCGTAAACATTGCCACATCTCTTAAATGTTCCTATCTATGTTGTTTCATTCGCACGCCGCGGCTTCTTTCTGATTTGATGCTTTCTATACAGCTGTTTACCTCATTAACAGGCTTCCATAATCTATTCTACATAATAAGTCGCCATTTGAGGTTTTGTTTGGTTTCACTCCTAATTATGCTCTTTTTCGGCCCTTGGGATGTCATGTTTTTCCATATTTACGTGACTATGCAGCCAACAAGCTCTCTCCTCGGAGCACCCCATGTATCTTTTTTGGGATATAACAGTTCTTATAAGGGCTTCCGGTATTTGGATGTGGAATCTTCTCGAATTTTTATTACAAGCATGCCCAATTCGATGAATCTCGGTTCCCCTTTCATCATAAGACGTCATCCTCTACACCGGAAAATTTGGAAATTGTTAGTTTTCTTGATGGTTCTCCTGTCCAGCATTCGTCACCCAGTTCATCGACCTCAGCTCCAACCAAGCTTTCATCTACACTTCATAGTGATGATGAGTATGTTCCTCCTGCTGAGACTGTTGCGGAACATCCTACTCCTCCCGTGGATGCCTCTATTGCAGCCAACACTACATTGCCTGCAACCCCAGTGAGCATCATACGGCGAGAAGCTGCACCTCTTCTTACTTCGCACCCTATGGCTACTCGATCAAAGGCAGGTATCTTCAAACCTTGATATCCAATTGACTTATCTTCAACTGCTCTGCTATCCGCTCTTACCGTATGCTCAGAGCCTCGGGGGTTCAAATCGGCATCTAAATTCCCTGTCTGGTTGTCAGCAATGCAAGAAGAAATAGATGCACTTCGAACCAACAACACGTGGGATCTTGTTCCGCGTCCTGCTGATACTAACATTATTGGTTCAAAATGGATCTTCAGGATCAAGTTTCGTGCAGATGGTTCTGTTGAACGCTACAAGGCTCGTCTGGTGGCTCAAGGGTTCACTCAGGTTCCAGGTGCGGATTTTCATCATACCTTCAGCTCAGTTGTGAGAGCTGCTACTGTCCGAGTAGTTCTGGCACTTCTTGTTCAGCGAGGATAGTCTTTACATCAGCTTGATGTCAAGAATGTTTTTCTTAATGGTGTTCTTAACAAACCAGTTTTCATGGCTCAGCCACCTGGTTTCGTTAATCCTCATTTTCCAAGGCATGTTTGTCGCGTCAAGAAAGCACTATACGGACTTCGTCAGGCACCACTTGCTTGATTTCAAAGATTTAGCAATTGTCTTCTCAGTTTGGGTTTCTCTCAGAGCTGTGTCGACACTTCATTGTACTATTTTCATAAAGGAAAATCTGCTATATTTTTATTATATGTAGATGATATTATTGTCACAGGTGATGATGGACTGATAGTTCAAGAGTTTATAGCTCGAACTAGCAAGGAGTTCGCCATCAAGGATCTTGGGCATCTCAGTTACTCTCTTGGCATTAAGGTTTCATATATTTTTGATGGAATTTTTATTGGACAAGCTAAATATGCTCATGACATTCTTCAACGTGTTGGTTTGTTGAAATCCAAACCAGTCGGCACACATTTACCTACAGGACAAGTTCTTGTGAGCAATGGTTCTTCTTTTCATGATCCCACATTATATCGTTGTCTAGTTTGGGCCCTTCAGTACCTTAGCATCACTCGACCAGATCTTTCATATGCTGTAAATCTTGTGACCCAGTTCCTTCAATCTCCCACTAACATTCATTTTAAGACATTAAAACGTATTCTTCGGTACATCAATGGGACAATTCATTTTGGTTTGTCTTTCACTCGCTGTCCGGATTTATCCATTATAGGCTACTCTGATGCTGACTGGGCTCGTTGCATTGAGACGCAACGTTCCAAATATGGTTACTCTATTTTTTTGGGTGAGAATCTTGTCTCTTGGAGCGCTAAGAAGCAACCAACCGTGGCCCGTTTCAGTTGTGAATCTGAGTATCATGCTATGGCCAACACCGTTGTTGAGATTGTGTGGCTTTCTAATCTTCTACATGAGCTAAAATTCATGTCTACCACTCGCCCAGAGCTACTCTGTGATAACAGAAGTGCAATCTTTCTCAGTCACAATCCTGTCGCTTATAAACGAGCAAAGCATATTGACTTAGACTATCATTTTTTCAGAGAGCTGGTTTCTTCCAGGAGGCTTGCAACTCAGTTCATACCCTCTCACCTCCGGTTAGCGGACATCTTCACAAAAAGCCTTTCTCGTCCAGCCTTTGAATTTTTACGGTCTACGTAAATATTCATCACACGCTTCACTTGCGGGGGAGGGGGGTAATAAGAAAATTAGTAATTAAGTGTAATTAGCTCAATTAGGATATTTTATTTAATAGATAGCAATATCTTTTTCCATGTAATTAGGTGTAATTAGCTGAATTAGGATATTTTATTTAATAGATAGCAATATCTTTTTTCATGTAATTAGGTGTAATTAGTTCAATTAGGATATTTTATTCCCTCTAATTATGGAAAATTGTTGTATTCACGTTGTATCTACACTATACATATATAGCTCTCTCGATTACTGTCAATTCACGGTAAATCAATTTTTTTCTCTCCATTCTCTTCAAGGACGATAATGCAAAAGATTATTGAAGATTTTTATAAAACAATAAGGGTTTGTTTGTTTGTGGGTTTTAATTTTTGGATTGGATTTTTTAATAGTAAAAAATTGAATATAAATAGTTGTTTGATGTGATATAAATAAAGGTTAATGAGATGTTTTGAATGTAAAATAATTTTTTAATATAATATAAAAAAATAATTGTTTGAAGTGATATTTTTTTAGGGAAAAAAAATTTGAATAGTAAAAACTGTGGTAAAATCCAAAAAAAAACGTAAGCTGTATGTATTTATACTGAAATTTATAGGTGATATATGTGTAGTTAAATTCAAATTTTCTCCAAATCTTTTTTCTTTGAGTAAAAATTATGTGAGTCAAATAATTCAATTAATTGGTTTATTTCAATTAGTGGGGCTGAACAATATATGTTTGGTGAGCTAAGTAGCTAATTAAGTTAAATTAGTAGAGTAATTAAGATAATTAATGATCTTTTATCTTCCCATCGTTAATTACATCATTAAATGACACGTTATTGTTAACTTTAAAAAAAAATTATTAAATAAGATAGTATGAAAGTTTGGTATAGACACGTTATTGCTGATGAAGCACAGGCCTGCACACTGTTTGCCTGCTCGGGCAAGACACTAACAATAACATTATATTCACACAACAGATGCACGAGCACTGACATGGTCATGCGTTCCGAGATTGTTGAATAGACAACAAAAGTCTATAAGTTGAATAGACAAGTCTATCCATTTTTACTATGGAATTAACATCTGTAGCTATTATCAATATTTCTAGCAATAATTATGACCTGCCATATTTTCCTCGGCTGAAGTGCCTAATATTAACGGACTCTCATTCCACCATTCGAGATCAACCAATTCTTATTTCCTCCCTTTCTGAAAGCCTTTGTCGTCCCTGCCCGATTCTCTTTTTATTACATTTGGCTTGGCAGAATTTCAAAATGTTGGATTGCCACCTAATTTAAAGTCAAATATGTTTATCTTTAGAAATATTGCGCCGTCCACCAAGAAAACTACCAGGCGTATCCGGTTTGCAAAAAATGGTCATTTCTCGACTCAATTTTATTGACTTCTTCAATATTACTCCATTCGTCTCAGATATCGTCTGCTACACTGTAGACACGGTATTTTAGGAGGGGTGTAATTAATAGATAATTAAGAATGTATTAGTGAAAATAATTATCCTATAATATAAATAATTATAAATTAAGATTAAGATAACTAATTAATTTAATTAAAATTAAAAAATTAAGAATTTAAAATGAGATTAAAGTGTGTAATTATTTTCCTAAAAAAGAAAGTGACATGGTACGTGGGACGGACAAAAATGACAACATGGACATAGTATCTGGGACGGAGGGAGTATTTTTTATTATTTTCTGGTGATCCAACAATTACAAAAAGAATAGTTTTCTTATGCTGTGAGAAAATATCCTTTTTGATAAAGTCACACCATCGACAATGCTGTGAGAAAATATTCTTCTTCCCTTGGAGTGAACCCCGAAGGTTATTCCAAAAGTCAACAACCCCACAGTTACCGCCGCCTCAGCCCCTATTGTTCAGACCGGCCCATCCCAAATCTGGTTGATCTTGCTTCCATTGGATTCGGCCCAAGTAGCTTCAGAGGGTTCATGGGCTTTGTCACAACACTCTCTGCAGCCTTTGTAGCTTACAATGTTGCACCTAAATTTCGCCTAAAGATAAGGCCTTAAGTATCAAAGCTTTTGCCCCAGCCTTCCACCGGCGTAAACTTTATGGGAAAAGAAAATGCTCTTCTATCTCACTTCAATTAGGATGGTGATTTTTGTGCTGCAGGAATACCTTACCGCCCCAAAATCATACACGAACTACCAGACCCACACGAATTATGCTTGTTGGATGCATGGTGGCTACATGGTAAGAAGCACCATCTTAGGTAGTCTTTGGAACATTTTATATAATGCATGTTGTAAAATAAATATTACTATAGGGTTGTGGTATGGTCTAAAAATAAAATATAAGTCCGATAATGGTAGGACTAGAATGTTTTTTCATGGCTCAATTTATGAGCAATAAGATAGGAGATGGCTTGTTCCATCATTGAACAAGTAGGGACCATGACATTACTAGAACAATTCATCACGAGGGTGATGATAAAAAAGTTCTCCCCAAGTTGGAATAATTTCAAGCACATACTAAAGTATGAGCTAAAACAGGTAGGACTTGAAAATTTTTTTATTTGAATCTAGATCGAGAAAGACAACAGAAAAAAAAAACAAAAACAAAAACAAAAAAAAAAAACCAATAGATTAAAGGTGGAGAAATTGAAAATGCGAACTTGGTTAGTGATCTTTCAAAGAAGCGTGAATGCCCAACTCAAGTTCACAAGGGCAAAGGAAAGGCTATATAGTACAAATTTTTGGATAACTATTTTAACGGTTGAAAAGCAAGAAACTCGGATACAAACTATAGAAAAAGAATAAGCCTTAACATCAATAACGATGATCTTGTTGTCATGGTGTATGAGACAAATCAAATTGAAAATCGGCTATCGTGTCTGATTTGATAAGGTGAGCTTCTCGACTTATAAAAAGACCAAAGGAGAAAAGCTACACATGAAAAACTAGGCAACTTTTGATATTTAAAAAGTGGGAAACATGGAATCAAGATGAGCTAAAGCAAGTAGTTGATCCTCAAGGATGTTTTGCATGTACTTGAATCTAAAAAAATCTCCTATATCTAGTTCTTTACTTGTAGGATATGGTTTCAAACTAGTTTTAGTAGCTCATAAGTCTGTATTATCTAAGAAATGAGATTTTTGGTGAGGGTCATCTTACCATGACTTATTCAAGATGAATGTTATGGTTTTGTGCCAAAAACCTATTGAAAATAAAAAATATTGTTTTTTCTTCTTCATACTGATTGAATGTTTTATTTATGACATTGAAGATTAGGTTATGTAAACCTAAATCCATAAAAGGATTAGTAAATTTTCATTTACTGAATATTAAAGAATTGAATACTCCAAACAAATGTGATGTTTGTGTGAGAACAAAAAAACCCAAGTCATCATCTTTATGTGGAATGAGTGGTGAATCATTGAAACTAATTCAAACTGAAGTGTGAGATTTAAACCATGTACAGACCAGATGTGGAAAAATATATTTTATCATCTTAATTGATAATTTTATAAGATATTGCTATCTTTACCAATTGACAATAAAAAAAAAAAAAAAAAGCAAAGGCAAAAACTTTAAGTTCAAATAAATAATTGAAGGCAAAACCTAGAAAATAAATGAGAAAGTGATATGTGTTGTATATGATGATATTTTATTATGTTTGCGACTTTAGGATACGAAATTTCGTATATATGTTCCTGATGGTGTGTTTTTGATTGCATAATAGGTTTCATGGAGTTGACAAGTTTTTGGATGTATTTGGGAGAAAAATGAGCAGAATGCATGAAGGCCTTAGACATGATCACACAATATAATGTGGGAAATGTAGAATTTACAAAAAGGCTCTCCGAGGTAAATTGGCAGTATAAAGAGTATTTGGGATTTAATTTCAAAGGCGATCTAATTAAAGAGGATCTTGGGATGGAGAATTAAGACACACGATATTAAAAAGAGGGAGATAAAGAGATTACCACGTTCTACCACGACACCAATTTCTTAAAGAGGAGAAGGAAGAAACAAGAACACGACAACGCAAAGAATTTGGAGAGGGATTGCAGATGACTTTTCGAGGCATTCTTCTTTTATTCTAGTATTGTTCTTTCTTATCTATTTTCTAAAGGATTGAAGGCATGATGAACTTTTTCAATTGTTTTATGTTTTCAATTTCTATGGATTGCGAGTAATTTCATTTCTAATGTATGTGTGAATTGATGTTTGGGACTGAATTTGTGAGACTTGGTTTTGGTTGAATTTGATGTTTATTGATATTGGGTATTTCTAATTCTTCTAATTTGTAAGTTTAGAAATCATAAATTGATTATTGCACACATATTGATTTAAGATTTTGTAGCTAAATTGGAGATTGACACCCGTAATTGTGTAATTTTTCAATTGGTGTAGCAACCTAGAGAAAGACTCTATGGAAGAATTAGAATCAATTTTGAACAAATCCGCGTAGGAATTTTGTTAAATTGAAATGGGTCTTTCTACTACTTAAAGCTGTCAAGTTAGTAAAACTACAGTCGTACCTAAGATTCTCACTTGATTAGGGAAATAGCTAACCATCGTACCTTAGCTATCGACAAAGTAAGGAAAGGTTGGTTGTGAACGCGAGTAGATTAACTATAACCAATTTATCCAACTAGTCAATGAACTTGATTTTTAGTCGATGAACAAATTTTATATCCCGATCAGAAAAATTCATGCCCATGCTAAAGTTTAATTATATTTGGTAAACCGTCTTGTGGTTTTATTTTATTTTATTTAATTGAGTGAATTTATTTTTCTCAAATTTAGTGTGATAAATGAAAACCCCTTATTATATATGTAGTATAATTATAAATAACCGAATAGTCAATATTGTTACCGTTCCCTACAGAAACGACCCTACTCACCGAACTACTGCATTTTTCAATTTTTTTGTAGCATAGGAACTGATACTTTATTTTGTAACTGTGCGACACGCGCACAATTTTGGCGCCATTTTTTGGGGAACAGTATAAGGATTTTTTATATTTGGTTGTTTTTTATTTATCTTTATTTCTCGCTTAATGGTTTGTGCCTCGAACTGGTCATACAAGTGAATTAATTTTAGATTTAGAAATCGAAAGGACTGGGCGCCATTTGAGGAAATAAGCTAGAGAACGAAAGATTGTTGAAAAAGAAACTGAGTCGCCGAGACCTGACTTAGCTATCCAACTGGCTGATTGTTCTTGTTCCGACGAGAGTGAAGAGGCCAAGGAAGTTGAAGAAGTTTTGATACATCCAATGGAACCACATTGAACTCTAAGGGAGCTAGCTACTCCTGATTTAATTCAACATTCCTTGTATATTACTTTTCCTGCTATAGCCGATAATACGGCATTTGAGCTTAAATCTGGACTAATACGTTTATTATCGTCTTTTCATGGCTTGGCAGGGGATGAATCACACAAGCACTTGCAGGAGTTCGATGTGGTGTGTACGAGTATGAAACCGCCATGAATCACTGAGGAGCAGATAAAAATCAGAGCTTTTCCATTCTCCTTAAAAGATGCAGCCAAGGATTGGTTGTTCAACTTGCCAGCCGGGAGTGTGTTCATGTGGATGGATATGAAGCGCAAGTTCCTCGAAAGGTTCTTTCCTACATCCCGGGCTGCTAATTTGTAAAAAGAGATTTGTGGCATCAAACAAGCATCAAGGGAGTCTTTATATGAATATTGAGATAGATTTAATAAATTAATTGCTAGATGTCCGCAACATCAGATTTCTGAACAACTTCTAATTCAATATTTCTATGAAGGACTAACTTTTATTGACAGGAGAATAATCGATGCAACCAGTGGAGGAGCTCTCATGAACAAGATTCCGAGAGACGCTTGGAAATTGTTGAACGACATGGCTATGAACTCTCAATAATTTGGGCCAAGGGATGTCGTGGGAGTGAAAGAAATTGCAGACGTAAGTTTTCCTATGCAAAAAAAATTGAATGAGTTAACTGCTTTCGTGAGAAAACTTGTTGTAGGGAACACTCAAGTCAAGCCATGTGGAATTTGTGCGAGTATTGAGCATCCTACGGATGCTTGTCCTATATTGACATAAGAGGTAGAAGTGAATGCTGCAGGATTTGCACCAAGAAGGACTTTTGATGTGATATAATGCTTTATTTTGATAAGTTCCCTGCATGTCCTCTTGTGTATTCTAAGCCAAGGTGGTTGTGCTTTACTTCGTTCAATAGCATCTTGTTGTGTTTGTTGATAAGTTAGATGACGAGTGTGCTTAGCCTTCTAACAAAGAACCCTTAAATAAGTTGTTTTGACCCTTATTTGAGCGAATTAAACATATACATATCATATATGCTCAAATTTTCTTGGATTATGTGAACGTATGTTGTATTTGACTATTTAGAACTTGTTTGCTTATACTTATTGACTCTACGTCTATTGAGAATTGATGGGATTAAAATGATAAGGCACTAGGATTACCCGTGTTGGCCTTAATTTCATATCTTCACCTATATTATCCCTTAGTGAACCAAGTTTGAGCTTAATACTATTATTTTATTTTTCTTGGTTTATATTTAACCCCAAGTCGATAAGCCCTTTTATTGGATTAAGCTAAACGCTTACTTGAACCCATGGGAACTTGATGGATTGTTCTATGATTCATTACGTTAGATTATTTAAAGTTGCATTCATTATATGATATTATTCCGAAGTTGTATTTGAAAGTATTCATATTGGTAGCACGGTTATAAATTCATATATATTTTTGCCAAAAGTATCTCATTATCTAGCGCCTTTAAAATAAAAAAATAATAAAAAGGTCCTGAAAAAGAAAAAGAAAATAAAAGAAATATTACGAGTCCTTAAAAAAAAAGGGACTTGTGTAAAAGAAAGAAAATATGTTCTTGTATTGCATTGATTATCAGTTGTGAAGTATTGTGTTATTCTTTTTTTTTTTTTTTTAATGACGTAGAAACCCGCAGCCGCTACCCTAAAATGCGCACAGGGTAAACCCCCGGCTGAACCTAATACCCTGCAAACTAGGCTCGACGGGCAAGTCACACTAGGCGAACCATGTGTGCAGGTGACCTGAGGCTTCGGGGGTTTGAACCCATGACCTAACGGTCACAAGTCCAACCCGTACACCACCAGGCCATCCCTTACGGAACAGTATTGTATTTTTCTTGTTCATTCATTTATGCGACCTATGCTTATGTTGATGAATTGATAGAATAATTCCTCGGTCCAATTAGCCGTTAATATCCTCTTTCTACCCCAACCATTGCCCTATTACAACCTTTAATCAAGACCTTTGATTATGAACGCTAATTTCTTGATGAATTGTGGAGTTGATTTGATTTGCTTGCAAGCCTATCGGATTCGTCGTATACGTCATATGCTTTGAGTGATTATAGCCTAAACACTTGAGGATGAGAGCTTTACTTTATATACATTCCACATTTGGTGAGGTTAGTTGGTTCTTGCATGCTTTGAATCTGACGTAGTTGATGACACGGCTAAGTGACTTTTGCGCTAATGAGTGTCTCCATTCTTGGTTTAGACATATGTTTGAGGACAAGCATGGAGTAGGTGTGGGGGAATTGATATGTATTGTATACGATGATATTTTATTATGTTTTGGGCAACTTTTGGATACAAAATTTCGTATATATGTTCCTTATGGTGTGTTTTTTTATTACATAATAGTTTTCATGGAGTTGGAAAATTTTGGGGTGTATTTGGGAGAAAATAAGCAGAATGCACGAAGGCCTTAGGCGTGATCACGCAACACAATGTGGGAAATGTATAATTTACAAAAATGCCCTTCGGGATAAATTTATAATATAAAGAGTATTTGAGATTTAATTGCAAAGGGGATCTAACTAAAAGGAGATCTTGGGATGGAGAATTAAGACACACGATTTGCAATTTAAGAGAGGGAGAGAAAGATACTACAACGTTCTACCACGACACCAATTTCTTAAAGAGGATAAGGGAGAAACAAGAACACGGCAGCAAAGAGAATTTGAAGAAGGATTGCAGATGACTTTTCGGGGCATTCTTCTTTTATTCTAGTATTGTTCTTTCTTATCTATTTTCTAAATAATTGAAGGCATGATGAACTTTTTCAATTGTTTTATGTTTTCAATTTCTATGGATTGCGAGTAATTTCATTTCTAATGTAGGTGTGAATTGATGTTTGGGAATGAATTTGCGAGACTTGGTTTTGGTTGAATTTGATGTCTATTGATATTGGGTATTTCTAATTCTTCTAATTTATAAGTTTAGAAATCATAAATTGATTATTGTGCACATATTGATTTAAGATTTCGTAGCTAAATTGGAGATTGGCACCCGTAATTGTGTAATTTTTCAATTGGTGTAGCAACCTAGAGAAAGACTTTATGGAAGAATTAGAATCAATTTTGAACAAATCCGCATAGGAATTTTGTTAAATAGAAATGGGCCTTTCTAATACTTAAAGCTGTCGAGTCAGTAAAACTATAGTCGTATCTAAGATTCTCACTCGATTAGGGAAATAGCTAACGGTTGTACCTTAACTATCGACAAAGTAAGGAATGTTGGTTGTGAACGCGTGTAGATCAACTATAGCTAATTTATCCAACTAGTCAATGAACTTGATTTTTAGTCGATGAACATATTTTATATCCGGAACAGAAAAATTAATGCCTATGCTAGAGTTTAACTATATTTGGTAAACCGTCTTGCGATTTATTTTATTGAGTGAATATTTTTTTCTTAAGTTTAGTGTGATAAATCAAACCCCCCGCCCATTATATATATATATATATATAGTAGAATTATAAATAACCGAATAGTCAATATTGTTACTATTCCATGCGGAAACGACCCTACTCACCGAACTATTGCATTTTAAAAATTTTTTGTGGCGTTGAAACTGATACTTTATTTTGCAGCTGTGCAACACGAGTGCAGAAAGGAAAAAAAAAAGATACAACTAGAGAAAAACTCAAAAGAATTTTGTATTCCTATACTTATTCAAGTGATGATACAAATTAAACACTGAACTAGCACTTACATATACACAACCAAAAAAGCTAAAAATGAATACATAAGAATTAATCTTAAACTAATGCTAGCCCATGCCAAGCCATGAAAAGTGCCAAGGGATTATGCCTAACATAGTTTTTGACCTTAATTTGAATGAAATATGCTTTAACTTTTTATTTATTTTACAATGGTTAAACAATCAAACTCCCCCAATCTATTGTCTTTACGTTATCCCTCTAACACCAATTCTTTTTCGAAGCTCCATAAATTGAATACATTCGAGTGACTTTGTCAATATATCTGCGTGTTGATCATTGGTCTCGGTGTATTTAAGGATAATTTCTCATTTTTCGACACAATCACTGATGAAGTGAACCGTGTGTCAATATGTTTACTTCTATCATAAATGACACGTGTCTTACTAAATGCTATAGAAGACTTGTTATCCACCCTTAGTTTTCGTGCATGTATTTTCCATTCCAGGACTTCTTGCAGTAGTCGATGGAGTCATACGCCTTGGTAGGCGGCTGTTGCAGCGGAAATATACTCGACTTCACATGAGGAACGAGCTACAATATGTTTTTTTTTAGATTGCCGAGAGATTGGACTATTGTCAAGGAAGAATAGGGTACCTGTGGTGCTCTTCCGACCGTCTAGGTCGTCTGCCATATCATTGTCACTGAAGCCTGACAAAGTCGTCATTTCTTCTTCTTCTCTTGGGTAGATGAAACCTAAAGATTGTGTCCCAGCTATGTATTGGAGGATTTTTTTTTTTTTTTTTTTTTTTGCAGTAAGGTGATCTTCTCATGGATCCTAAAGGAACCGAATTACATATCCAACGGCGAAGGTGATGTCTGATGGGGTGTGAGTTAGGTAGCATAGACTGCCAATTATACTTCAATAGTAGGTGGTTGTAACACCCAAAGAATTTCATGAAAATGTCACACGCCAACACCAAAATAACAACACATACGGATGTGTTGTCTTTCGATACCAAGGCTAAACTATAATAAAAATAAGTACAAATATTTTTTTTTGAAATCATAAAATGTTTTCAACTCTGTATGGAAGAAAATAGTAACACCAACAAGAGCTAAGTAAAGAAATAAATATACAATGCATAAAATAAATTACCAATAATAAATGTTACTCAAACAACAACTACAACTATAAAAAATTCACGGGTCACTCAATTGATCAACAGGCTTCTCAAGTAACCGCTAAGTCTAGCCAATCGACTTGCCAATCAACGGCTAAGTCTAGCCAAATCAGCAGCTTAGACAATCTATCAAACGACGTGCCAATCAATGGCTAATCCTAGCAAAATCTATGGCTTATACAATTTACCAATCGACTTGACAATCAACGGCTAAGTCTAGCTAAATCCATGGCTTATACAATTTACAATAGACTTGTCAATCAACGGCTAAGTCTAGCCAAATCCACAACTTATAAAATTTATCAATCGATTTGTCAATCAACGGCTAAGTCTAGCCAAATCCACAACTTATACAATTTAAAATCGACCTGCCAATGAACGGCTAAGTCTAGCCAAATCCATGGCTAAAACGATTTACAATCGACTTGCCAATCAATGGCTAAGTGTAGCCAAATCCACGACTATCACAATTATCAATGGACTTGCCAATCAATGACTAAGTCTAGCCAAATCTACAGCTTATAAAATTTACCAATCGACATCTAAGTCTGGACAAATCCACGGCTAATACAATTTACCAATCGACTTGCCAATCAACGGCTAACTCTAGCCAAATCCACAACTTATACAATTCATCTATAATTATTTTCTTTCCAACAACATCAATAACCCAATAAAAACTTTATCTTATACAATATATATCACATCAACTTCATTTGTCCATTAGTATTATCATATCATAACAAGTTTACAACATATCATAAAGACATAATCATAACGGTCCATTCATTTCAAGCGTGAACAATTTAACTTCTTACCTTAACCGTAGACTTATCTCGCCTAATGAAAACATGGCACAACCCAAAGCTGGCCAGAACCTCTGGAAAATTTTAAACTACAAGGTTAAACTACAATATCAAACAACAATAATGCACAAAACTCAGTAACTCGAACAAAAACCTCACACACACGGCTTATAAATATTCCCTACTCTATCCAACAACTACGAAAATCATTCAAAATTCTTTAGAGTACCTTATAAATCATTTTAAAGTCAAAACTCATTCAAATAAGGCTACAAAATCAGGGCACGGGTCAAATGTCGTTGATTCTACAATTTTAAAATCTCAAATTGTATAATTAAGGTCCAGATGCAATAATATGTGCAAGTCCCATCAATTAATACTCTCACACTAAAAATTAAGTTTTAAACCTAATTTATAAGTCAATTTGGAGAAAATGCACTTAAACTCAATTTCTCAAAATTGACATCAAAATCAATCGGTAAATGAAAAAAAAAAAAAAAACAAAACAAAAACAAGAGGTTCAAATAGATCATTTACTAACCAAAACCAAGAAAAATTCTAAATGAACTCAAAACATCCATTCCTAAACATAAATTACTGGATAATACTTTATAATGGAAATGAGATCCAAAAATATAAGTTAGTTGAAAGGTTTACCGTAATAATTGACATGGAATAGAATAGAGTGATTCCCTAACCTCCCATGACCTTATCCACTACTAGAGGACAAAATTGGTGAGATAGGAGGGTTGGAAGGGTTTTTAATTCGTCAAAATATAGAAAGCCAATTTTTTAAAGTTATTTGACCGTACGGTGACCGTATAACCTAGACATTAAGACACTGTTTGGATTGTAACTCACTCGTCCAATCTCTTATTGACCTCTAGTTTGCGGAAACGGATAGCTACCTCAAATTACTATTTATATGTAAAATTTTAGATCGATTGGATTTATACACAATTTATGGTAAATTTTGTAAGTTAACAGTTGTGACATAAACTCTTAATATACAACGTTTTTTACTGAATTGAACATATCTCTTTTGTCCAATATTTATTCGACTATCTGTCAGTGAAATTTAAAAAATAACTTGAAGGCCTATCTAATGAGATCGGATTCACCAACAATAGATAAAAATTCAAAAATTTGAATCCGATCAAAATGAACATATCGACAAAGGTTAAAACAATCAAACTCATTAAAACATCTAATGAGATGATTCTGTTACGGGTCTGGTATTACTGTGGCATTCACCTATAGAGCAGTCGAAGCCTTGGATAACTTGAGTGTTTCCTCCATCATTGTAAGGCAGAGATTGCAGTCGGTCATGCAACTATGCTTAAGAAGCTTCTAGGCATAGGCACTCTGACAGCGTGTGATACATATGCAGCTTGGTTAACCTCGATACCAAGGTATTAGGTGAGAAAAACTAAGGTCAGTCATGCAAAACAAAGATATTATCTCACCTTTGAATTTGTCAATCTTGGCTTGAATTGTCCCAGTGATGACCAAGTCATCAACGTAGACACCGATGATTAGTGCTTCGTCATATCCCTGTCAAGTATATAAAGCATACTCGTCTATGCATAGGAGGAATTCCAGGTCCTGAAGACAGTCATCCAGCTTGGCGTTCCAAGCGCGTGGGGCTTTGTGCAACTCTAGTACTTTTTGCACCTACTTGTCAAGGATGAATCCCGTAGGTTGTGTCACATAGACTTTCTCCACCAAGTTTCGATTCAAAAAGGCATACTTCACATCCATGTGTTGTATGTGCCAGCCTTTGTGTGCTACTAAAGCTAACACAAGTCGTATTGATTCCATTTGTGGAATAGGGGCAATACCTTTTTAAAAATCGATCTCCTCGCGCTGTGCATATCCTTTTTCCATAAGCCATGCCTTGAATTTTGTAATATCTCCGTGCTCATCTCTCTTTACACTAAATCCACTTCTATTTCTATATTTATTATTTATAAGTATCTTCTCTAATTATAAAAATATGATGATATTTCAAAAATTTATATATATTTTAAAAATTTTCATGATACTTAAATTAAATCTTATGATACTTAATTTCAAAAAAGTAATTAAATATATAAATAATATATATCACAAAAAATATACATATATGGAAATTATTAATAAAAACATTTCAAAAAAATAATTAAAATTTACATTTTTCTTACTTCTATGTTCAATTATTTGTATTGTCCTAATTTTTTATAATTTCTTAATATAAAAAATATTTAAAAATGTAAAAAAAAAATTGCTATAAAATTATTACTTATTTCTAACTAATCTATAATTTTCAACATTAAAAAGTTAATTTTGAATTTTTAACTAATTTAAATATTAAAAGTATCATACGCATATTACATTTATTAAATAATATATTTAAGAAACTATGGAATTTAATTTAATTCGGTTATAAGATACTTTTTTAACTATTAATACCAAAAAAATCATTCACACATGCGTAATCATATTTACATATAAACACTTACAAGAAATAACATATACATATATAAAAATAAAAAAAATGAAAAATAGAGTAAAATTTAAAATATAAATCATTCTCTTAAATTTAGAATTATCTAAAAAATTTAAACTAGATAGTTAATTATTGTAGAAAAAACAGAATAAAGAAAATGCAAAAAAAAAAAAAAATAGAAGGAAAAAAATATATAGGATATAAATTGCAAATTTTAGAAGTACTGCCAAGTGAAATTAGGACTTTGAAAATAGGGCCATTGACCTGCACCTGTCATGTCAATCACACGTGTCCTGGATATATAAAAAGTGGATTTTAAAAATGTACTATATTTTGTCAGTCAGATAAATATAAGACAAAAGTGATAATTAAATACGTATAAAAAATATATTTTGTAATTTTCCTTGCTAAGGGGTTGAACTTGATGTATATAGGTGATAGTCTGCCGATAATTAAGGTGTTTGTCATGGCTGCTACGGTTTCGGAGACCACACTTACTCTACCAACAAATGCTGGCATGCAAACCCTCCATGAAGTAGTCCATGCCTATCGATCCATCGAGTGGACGTACACAAATATGCATATTTTTTTTCGAATTTTTTTTTTGTTACTAATTTATTTATTTTGCAAATAAAATATTATATAACTTTGCTATTCATTGCAGTTGGTTTGTCGCCCTTGAGTATTCTCCATACTTTTTCGTAGCACGCATAATATGTATATGTTTGCACCTATATTGATGACTGAATGTGGGTTGTATTGAATTAATAATTTTGCGTATTACTATGTCTCTTTTGCTTGTTTGCATTTTATGTAGTTATTTGTCTAGTACTTGACACAATTGTTTGTGTGACAGATTCATAGTAATGATTACCATTATGTAATTATTTATAGGAATCTTTTGTGACACCCCAGCCTGCAAGGCACGCAAAGTTGGACATGCCGAAATTGCAAACTGGCCTCACACATTCGCACGAGTTTTTCCAGCGCCCTTCTGTCCTCATTCACGCGCACCCTAGAGACTTCTAGAGAGTTACCCTAGTACCGGCCTAACTGCAGGGATATTACACCCTTATAATATTGTTTGATCGGTCTTGTTTGTAGGTTTTACTATGAAATTTGTATTTATTTGAGAAAAAACAGTTTGTATGGTACTTGTCATAAAATTTATGCCATTACAACAACCATTATAATTGCCTCATTTCGTAGGCCGTAACGGAAATTTTGACAAGCAGGAAACATTTGTACGACTTCTTTTGTTACGACAAAGTTTCATAACAAAAAAAGAAAAATTATAATCCCTCCGTCTACAAACTAATATCATATTTTTCTATTTGGGATGTCCAACGATTATTGTTCTATTTTCCTTTGTAAACACAAATTTTATTTTTACCCTTAATTCATATACTACTTTTAATATCTACCATACCATTAAAGACAAATTTGTCAATTCAAAAAAAAAAAAAGACAATTACCTAAAAATTCGTGCAAATATATTTTAGATGATGAATGAGGAAATATTTCTTTGGATGAGGATCCAGTGCTGAAGTTGTTTTAAACTCAGTGGTGATTCTTATAAAATATATATTAAATTTTTATTATTAGATATTAATTGAGATTAAAGGATGACATTAATCCCAACAATGCTTATTTATGCATTTCACCAGGATATCCATGCCGATATTCTTTTGTCTCGTAGAAAAAACTGTATCAAAAACTTTTCCACGTTCGTTGACCAATATCTTTTTATTACGAAAGTTGTTGCAAAAAACACGTTTTGCTACTTGAGTATTCATACCCCAATGACATCAATGGTTTTTTTGCAAGAAAATAGGCCATTTGTTATCGTTTCAAAACCGCTTGAAATAGTTTTTTTTTTTTTTTTTTTTTCTGATTTTTTAAAACTAAGAAAATAAAATACTTATATTGAGAATATGAATGCTTATTTGTAGAAAAAATAAAAGAAAGGCCTTAAGACTGGCCTCTTTGCCCGTTCCAATAATTTTCACAATATTTTGGTCATTAAGTAGTTTTCATCTCTACGGTGCCAAATTAAATCGGTTCAATTGTTGATCTAAAATCCATCAAACGTGCAGTAAATGTGTATGAAGACAGTAGAATCTCGAATTATATTTTATTACACACGCTCACAGTACTGCCGGTGCACATGAATGCACCAGTTTTATTGTACATGTGTAGACAATCAAGAAGATTATCGCACACTGAGTATTTATAGTGCGTAGTGTACATCACATACACATATAAGTAAAAGTAGGAACAATATATATATACATATATATATATATTCCTTGTGCAGCAGCATTAGTTTCTTGATCACTTAATTAGTTTTGAGGCTCGGCTTGAGGCTTGGCATCAGTCATCGTAGAACTACGGCAACACCAGCGGATGCAGCCACGAATTCCTCGCCTGCAGCAGTAGCGGAAGCGACACCCGCCTTGCTCGGTTCCTCCAGCTGATCAGTATACCATACCGTATCAAATTAATTATTACATGGAATTCAATGGCAAATGTTTCGTAATCGTAAGAAAATATTGCCACTTTTGATCTACATATCTATTTAGACAAGGCGGATCTAGAAACTTCTTCTACGGGTGGCGCAATAGATAAATATTTAAAAATAAAATATATTAAAATAATAATATTAATAAAATATTTTATTATTATTGATAATATAGAAAATAATAATATAATATTATTTTTCTATAATCATATTTTTAAAATATAAATTAATTATTTTAATTTCATTGGATTTTAGTTACCCGGGTACGGGTGATATTTTAAATTTTATACTTTAAATAATTCACTAAAAGTTTTTGAATGACATTAACATTTCAAATTTTAAACGAAGGCACTATAAATTTTTTAATTTAGCACAAATTTTCAATTATAAAAATTTAATTTTTGTAGAATAAAATTACTAATTGGACGTGCCACACCACAGCTTCCTTACACATGGACATGCACCTGTCTTTAGATATTATTTTGAATCACTTTTGGCCTATTCACTAGAATTTCTTTAGTATATATCACATCCAATGTCGAGCTGCTTTAAATACCTATTCTTTAATCAACTTGTTATTATCTTTTTAATTCTCCAAAACTTTGAAACACTTACAAAACATATATAAACATCTAATTATCACCTTTTTGTTTCATAAAAAATCAAGTTGGTTTTAATTTGGTCCTGTATCATTTGAATTTTGTAAATTTCAGTCCTCCCATATGCAACCCATATATATAAGTGGATAGCAGTTTTGGATTAAAAAAAAACCTAAAATTAATGTATAGAATACTCTCAGTATTGTCTAACATATGTGAAGAAAAAGCCAATCGCCAACGATGAAATTCTTTTGGTCTGTACACGAGGATGTTTTATTATTACAACAAACTTTTTGTTTATATATTCTACATTACCAATTTATATGTATATATATGCTTCATACTTACATGCGGGCTCCACCGAAGCCTCAGGCAAATCTGCTGCAGACACTTCAGACGAAATGACGAGAGCTACAGCCATGCAAAGGACGAGAAATACAGCAAGTTTCGAACCCATGCTTTTTTCTGCAGATAAAGGTTTTACTGGAGATTTCAGTTGCCAAAATGAGTAGTAGTTTTTTTAGTGTGTGTGGGAATAAGGGTAAATCAGCTGCTGTATTTATAGGCAAGATTACAGAGAGAAGACGTAACAAAATAATAATCCAAGAAATAATTGAAGGTAGAATCTAGAGAGGTGAATGTGATAAACCACTTTAATTAATATCGTGCATGTCACTGTCTCGAGGTGAAAAAGAAAAACTTTTTAGACTTTGATCGTGTAAATAGTGTCATTTACTAATTTATTAATGAACTCATTCTTATCTTCCTGCTTTTTTTAGTGATTCAGCGGGCGCCGCCATAACGTTAACTCAGTTCTCATCTGGATTGACTGAGTAGCAAAGTAAGGTTGGTACACTATGATATATTATTACCTCGATTTTACTAGAATAAGAGTATAAGTCTGGTGAGGAGTAGTCTAGTGGTGTAGAAGTGAACCCGTGATCACGAGGTTATCGGTTTAAATTCCTAACGCTTTCGGATTTTGTTTGTTATACTTGGTTTGTCTAGTGTAACTTGCTTAATTTAGATGCTATTAGGTTCGGATGAAGGTTAAAAAAGAGAGAGACGGGGCAGGAGAGTATATCCCTCTAAGAAAGAATTAAATCAATAGCTTGAGAAAACGCTGCAAATCTTGTGTTAATCCAGCCAAGTCAGCATGGTGTTGATTTGACCGATCAGTATATGTCATATGGGTGATAAGTATATATATATATCTCATGATATGTTGTGTTATGAAATAACATATATTAAGTTATAATATAATATATATTTAATTATAAATATTTTGAAATATATATAAATATATGTTGATCACCCCTATAACATATGGATTTGATCAAATCAGTATCATTCTAATTTTACCTGATCACCAGCTGATGCATGCGGTAAAGAAAGAAAGGTAATTTCTCATTGTTACGGCAAATATATATATATATATATACTCCTTCCGTCCCCAATCTATCTATACATTTTGTTTATGCAAGGGATTTTAGGAATATTAGTATTATATTGAGATAAAATAGAAATAAAGGTAAAAAGACTAAATTAACCCTATTAGTATTATATGATATAAAGGTAATGACATTTGTGTAATATATTGTAAATTAGAAGGGTATTTGTAATGTTAGGTAGATAGTACAATTACTAAAAAGGGAAACGGATACTTTGTTATGGGATGGACCAAAATAAAAAAATGGATAGATTGTTAAGGGACGGAGGGAGTATATATGTGGAATACATATTTATGTATCTCTTATAATTATAGAATTAGCTTTAAGGTCTGTAATATTTAAAATTTATTTAACCATGCTTAGTTTGGCGGATTTAGATTTGAGGGCATAATTTTATTTTATTTTTTTGCATAGAAACTGCAGTTGCTATTTTCGAGTGTACTTTTGGTAAACTTTAGGCTGAATCTAGTAGTATACGAACGATATATTTTAAATGAATGTATTTGGAATATTTCAATTCGAAATGCGTTTGAATTTAAATATGTTGTTTGATATTAAAAAGAATTTGAAATGAGTTATTTGTGTGATTCTGATTTGAAATTGGGATGTTTATTTGAGTTTTGATTCAAAATAATATTTTAATATGATATATTGGGGGATAAAATGACAAAAATGACGAATTTTGCAAATGTATAGGATATATTTTGTACATGGATAATATTTTATTTTATTTTGCAATTTTTCCAGATTATTGCAGAGAGAGTCGAGAGACTTACCATTTGCTGGAGTCTTCGAGTAAACTCTGGCTCTCAAATGAATTAGCCAAGATCCCTATTTATAGAGGAAGCCTAGGCTCGGCTTTTTTTCGGGATGATGCCATGTAGCGCACTCTAATTGGCCGGTGGGAAGATTTTGTAATATTTTCTTTTTCATCGGATGTTGTTTCTGTTCTTGAGGATTTGATTGTGTATTTTTCTTTCTCGTCAAGATATTTATAATTGTTGAGATATTTTAGATATTCAGTTTTATATTTAGTAGATTTATATCTATATTTGGTTTTATCCATAGATTAGATTACTTAGATTTGAGTATATCGGGTCTGTTTTGTATTGCCTACATATAGACTCCTTATTTTGATGATCAATAAGACAATCTCATTATTTTCCCTCAAAATTTCTAACATGGTATCAAAGTCTATTTTTCTCATGCCGTAGATATAGCCTTCCAACCCGTGTTTCTCCGGGTACAATCCCGGAGGTCTTGTGACTTTGAAATCATGTATTTGCAAGTCTGTCTTTTTGCAAATCCATCTCTTCTGCGATCTGTCATATGTCCATTGCTTATCTGTTGCCTGTGTGTAATCTGAAATCTTCGATGCTTATCTATTGTCTGCGAGCGATCTGAAACGATCTGCCATATGTCTGTTCTCTGTTTGTTGCTGCGTGTGATCTATTATCTGTTGCTGCGTGCAATCTGCCATCTGTTGCTGTGTGCAATCTGCCATCTGTCGTTGTCTGTCTGTTGCTGCGTGCGATTTGCCATTTGTCTTTGCCTGTCTGTTGCCTGCGTGCGATCTGCCATCTTTCGTTGCTTATTTGTTGCCGAAAATTTGTCTATAATCTGCCATTTTTCCGTTGTTTGTCAGTTGCCTGCGTGAGATCTGATATGTCCGATATTTTCAATTTGTCTGTTTTTGGCTCCGGTGGTCATATGGTTTTCGACTCCGCTGGAGAGTCATCTCGTTTTCGGCTCCGGTGGAGCGTCATCTCATTTTTCGGCTCCGGTGGAGTCATCTCGTTTTCAACGGCTCCGGTGGAGTCATGTCATTTTCGGCTCCGGTGGAGTCATCTCGTTTTCGGCTCCGGTGGAGTCATCTTGTTTTCAGCTCCGATGGAGAGTAATCTCGTGTTCGGCTCCGGTGGAGTCATGTCATTTTCGGCTCCGGTGGAGTCATGTAGTTTTCGGCTCCGGTGGAGTCATCTCGTTTTTTGCTCCGGTGGAGAGTCATCTCATTTTCGACTCCGGTGGAGAGTCATCTCATTTTTTTCTCCGGTGGGTGGAGATTCATCTCGTTTTTTTCTTCGGTGGGTGAAGAGTCAACTGCTAATTTTATTTATGTTTTCTTTTTATGTTTATATTCAAATTTCTTATCAAACTCAAGTTGGTTTCTGTTATACCACTTGAGTTTGAGGGGGATGTTGAGATATTTTAAATATTCAGTTTTAGATTTAGTAGATTTATATCTAGGTTTGATTTTATAGATTACTTAGATTTGAGTATATCGGGTCTGTTTTGTATTGCCTATATACAGACTCTTTATTTTGATGATCAATAAGACAATCTCATTATTTTCCCCCAAAATTTCTAACAATAATATAATTTTTGGGAACATATTAATTATAATACTTCATTTATTTACGAAATTCATTTAATTTACTGCCAAAATTGTCATGATTCTATTTATTATTCAGTTTTATCATATTTTGTGTTAATAGATGATATTTATTATACAAAATTCAAGTATATATGTATCATATGTTTATTTTATTTAGATATTACTTTCTCCCAAAATAAATAATATATAATTTTAGGCAAATTCTTTTAAATGCCTACAAATGCAACTAGAATTGTTAACTAAGTCAAATTCGGTGTCACAATTTTGTCATTATGTCACTGAAATCGTTGTTGGTGACCCAATTACTAATATTACTAAATCTATAAAAAGGGAGTGCACCCAGCACTGTTACCCCAAACTTAAACCAAACAACATCTATAAAGAGCTTAGGTCATGCGATCGACAAGCATGTCGGAGATAAAGGTTAGCCCAAAAGTTGAAAACGAGAATGTCCTTTGATATGGAAATCATAGGCAAAAGCAAGGACACGAAGTTGAAAATATTCAAGCGTCTGTGAAAAAGCTACTGAGGGAGAAAACCAGAATTTTGTTTTGGATCGTGCGGGAGTTAAACCCCTGAAGAACAATGGAGTGTTGTTGATGAATAAGGTACCGATTTAGACATTCCCTTATCTTTTGGTATTCTATTAAGCAAGAGATAGAAAACGGATGATGCTGACCCATCTTAAAGGAAGAAGAAATGCAAAGAAAATAATACTGGAATTTCTACTATTATTGTGGATCAAGCATTTGGACTTGTAACATTTTGTGAGGGAGAATGTAAAGTATGAACGTGACGTGTCGGCTAACAGAGACTCGATTCAAGAGGAAAAGTTTGATCACCCTACTACAATGAGCTAGGTTGGCCTAATTGCATATCTTTAAGAAAATCATTTATGCTTTTGGACTACTGGTTTGCAAAGCAAAGCTTTCTTTGCAAACTTATGAGGAAATTTTATGTAAATTTGTGTTGAAGTTCATAGATCCTACTTCTCCACGGTATCATAAAGTGTACATATGAGGAACGTTTCTGGAGGAGTTCAACCCAGTTGTTACAACTCCTCCTAACGCCGAGGAATTTATCCCATCCCATTACTCCGGGAGAATTCTAGTGAGATTCCTCAGTTTGTTACTTATGATAAAGCTACAGAGATTGGGTGTACATTGATGAAAACATCAATCCAATCCATGAAGTTCCAGTTTTTGCACCATTTATGTGTATGAAACGTGTTTCC
Organism: Andrographis paniculata; assembly: GCF_009805555.1. Lineage (NCBI taxonomy): Eukaryota > Viridiplantae > Streptophyta > Magnoliopsida > Lamiales > Acanthaceae > Andrographis > Andrographis paniculata. The sequence continues at coordinate 637,058 of NW_026137621.1, read as the reverse complement.
AACCAAGAATGATTCTTTTGTAAGCATTGAATTTGGTAAGCTTATTTTCAAAATTAATAAGCATTTGAAATTTATGCCGGAATTCTGCTAGAAAACAATGAGGTGGTTGAAATCTTTATCGGAATTGTTCCGATGCAATAAAGCCAACTTATCCTGCATTTGTTACCAAGCTTTTTAGCTCGACTGGAATTGTGTTGGAAGTCAATGAGGTGGTGGTTAGCATTACGATCCTTCTTGGCTCAGTCTAACTTGTATACACTTTTCAACTATTTCTTTGAGCATAAGCCCCTGGGTCCTGTTTGTTAAGTCTGTTTGTTTCGAGAAATGTTGATCGAAGTCATGCAAGAGCAAACAATCATGCTTACCTAGCTGATTGTGCAAAAAAAATAGGAATAGTGGACAAGCGTTTAAGTTTATTATCTCATGCTTCAGTTGAGCCCATTAAGGTCATTAAGAATGATGAGGAAGCCACCCCTAGGATCTACATTTTTGGCCTATCTATGCTGCAAGTTAGGCGGAGAGACAAGCAACAAGCTAAGAAGGGATAGTTTTATTTATTGCTATGTTCACGCTGATGATTTATCTTTTCGTTATTTCTAAGAAGTATTTCATATTTTTATAGATTGTTGGGCGGCCTTAACGGTCGTTTGATTCAAATGTCAATTATTTTAGAAGATGATAGTTACTGGTTGATTTTTGTTGACTTAGAAGAGTACAAGTTAATAATTTTATTCAACGTCTATGGATTAGTAACTACCAGATATAGGTTGTTATACCTAGCTCGATAGTCAAATCTTGTGTATTCTTTTTTTGTTTTCAGTTTAAACTTGGTAATTCATAAGCAAGTTTTATTTACACACTAGTGCTATAACCATGGCCGGCTCTCACGGAGAGCCATATAAACAAGTGCTCAGGGTCCATAGTGTAGGAGGGCCCGCAATTTTAATATTTAGACCGTTACTATTATTAGATGTATTAAATTTTAAATTTTATTTTATTTTTTTCTGTATTATCCAATTTAATTCTAATTATAAAATTAAACCCTAACAACTTTTTTTTTCTCTATCTCCATTTTTTTCTCACCTGCACGTCCTACCCATTAAAATTTAAATTAAATTTATTTTTGTTTGTCTTTATTTTTACAAAGATGTTGGCATATTCGAAAATGCCAAACCCCTTTTAGATCTACTTTTGGCATATGAGCAAGTATGCAAGATGTTGTAGCAGCTTTCGGTCGACACCATTTCTTGAAATCTACCAACTGCACAGAGTTGACCGAGGTGCTGGTTTTGGATGTACCTACATGTGCCACACTCGATGGAATAGGACAAATGTATGTATGTTGGACAGAGGAAATGCAGAAGAGGTTGTATGTATTGTCCTCTTGTACAACATGACATTTATTGTCTTGATACACTGTCCCAAAGTTGACACACAACTGTGTCTCTTGTGTGCAGTGTTTGTATTTTGTGTGTTGTTTGTGTTTGTTTCAGCGAGAGACACACAACACTTCGAATTAGAATTTATATCCACCTGTTAGAGTGTTAAGAGAGCTCGTCCATGAAAGATTTAAGACGAGAAGAAGTATTCATGAAGTCGAAGCCGAAGAAGATATTCATCCGGTAAACAACATTATTCTTAGCTTGGTTGCTAGCCTGCTGGAGTTGTTGCGGTAGAGTAACAACCAGTCCATGAGAGTTTGTATAAACTACATGGAGCTTGGGTAGAAAATAGGTTGGCTAGTTCGGTTTGGTGTCTTATATGGTGTAAAGTAAATGTTTGGTTTAGTTAAGACTTCTGGATTTGAATCCCCCATACGTAGCTTGGAAAACCGAACTGGGTAAACAAACTTGGTGTGTTATTTTTCTTTATGTACTTATTCAGCCATCAATTTGTGCACAAACATACACTGTTGTTATAACCGCGAGCAACTTCGTTGTAAAGTTGTGGTTACATCGAACGTTTCCCAATTTTGTTGTGCAAGTTACTCGGAGTTTGGACTTCTCTAACCAAAGTTATGCCTGGAGAAACTCAGAACGACCCCCAAAGTATCGTCTGAAGTCAAAAAATGAATGGACACCTAAAGAAAAAATTGCTGCTGGTGGATATGCTAAAGTTGTAGATGCTATATTTGCTTCTGTCGATAAAGTTCAGTTTCATTTTATCTCAAACTGCTAGAAAGCAAAGGATGCAAGTAGAGCCTTAAAAAATGCATTTGAAGGGACTGCTGAAGTTAGAGAAACAAAACTCCAAATGGTGGAAAGTATGTTTGAAGCCTTGAAAATGACTGATGATGAAACAATATCTGAGTTCTACATTCGATTCAAGGATGTGGTGAACCAAGCATATGCTCTTGGCTTGGAATATGATGAACAAAGGCGGGTTCGAAAGATGCTGAGAAGTATGGAAAAAAAGTTTAAAATCATAGTCTCTACTCTTTAGGATAAAAAGAAAACCAAGAACATGAATCTTGAAAGCTTAAATGGTATTTTCATGAATTGGGAGATAAATCATATTGAAGAATAAATCTTAAAAGGGATTGCTCTTATTGCTAAAGATATGGATCTTGTTTAATCTGATGAAGAAATGTCTCTACTGTCCAAGAAGTTGTCTCGAATGATAAGTGAAAAATGTGCTCGATAATTCCACAATTCTGGAAAGAGAGGTGACTATGGTGGTAAAACAACTAGTGAACAACAAAAGTATCTAGAACAGAAAAACGCTGGTTACAACAAAGAAAATGGAGCTTATGATAAAAGCTTCAAGAAGAAGTTCAACACTGCTTCTAGGCTAGAAAACTCAAGTGATCCTAAATGCTTTGCATGTGGCGGAGTTAGCCATATGACAGTGGAATGCAACATTTAAAAAGAAAGGAAAGCATGCATTTCAAGTTACATGGAGTGATGAAGAAGGCAGTCAAGAATTTGAAGATGAAAGTGATAATGAAAGTGTTGTTGCTTTTGTTGGCAAAGAAGAATAATCTAGTAAAGGAAAAAACAAAGTTCCTGAAAAGAATGTAACAACAACGACACAATCAAGATGGACATCTAAGGCTGATGGAAGCTTATGAGGAAGTTGTTGCCGAACATAAAATTTGTGTCAAAAGAAACAAGGATTTGATCAACACAGATAATCGTTTGGAAGCTCGAATTGAAAAAGCTAAGGAAGTGAATCAAGAAATGTTCGAAATCAATGAAGGACTTTAGAGGGAAATCAAGCAGCTGAAAATGAAGTTTGATGATCTGAGAGAAGAGAATGATAGACTCAGAAAAGGAAAAGACAAAATCGATGAAGTTTTATCGATTGGAAAGCCATTTGGAGATCATCATGGGATAGGTTATCAAGAATCCATGAAGGTGAACCCAACTATCTTTGTGAATAGAGGTTTGCTTACTGATGTGAAGATTCTAGAGAAATCTGCAAAAAGGAAGAACACTGAAGGAACAGACGAAACCGAAATTGCAGAAGAAACAGACGTGTCAATCCGTCGTCACAACAGAAAAGCAACTGCAACTACTGTTTTCAATTTGGTCATTCTGAATCTCACTGTTTCAAGTTGGCTAGGGATTTGATGTCTGGAAAAAAGGTCCATTGGCCCTTAGAGGAGCTGAAACAAAGGGTGAATTTCAGAATGTAATGGAGACATAAGAAGATTCAATCAATGTCATCCTATCTAGTCAATAAACAACTACTTCATCCTGATGGTATTTTGATAGTGGATGTTCAAGCTATATAACGAATCGGAAGCATATATTGAAAGATTATGTAGCTGACACTTGAGGAGAAGTGATATTTGGAGATGGAGCCAATGAAAAAATTGTGGGTTATGGTTCTCTTGAAGCCAAAGGTATACCGAAGTTGTCGAATGTATATTTTGTTGAAGGCTTAAGCACTAATCTCATTAGTATCAGTCAGTTATGTGATGATGAGCTGCAAGTGAAGTTCACTAAGGATGCTTGTGAGGTGTACAACAAAAAGAAGAAGTGTGTGATGATTGAAAAAAAGTCAAGGAACAATTGCTACCTACTTGAAAAACCCTTGGATTTTGCATTAATCTCAGAGGATGATGAAGCCCTTCTCTGGCATACAAGACTTGTCCATGTCAACCAACAGAAATTGATGTAGTTGAGCAAGCAAAGAATTATCAAAGGACTTCCAAAGTTTTTGAGGTTACCTAACTTTGTTTGTGGTGATTGTGCTCGAGAAAAGCAGAAGCGTGTCTCTCATCTGCAGTCGGAACATCAAAGTAAAAACACTTGTCTGGATTTGTTGCACATGAATTTGATGGGTCCAGTGAATACACCCAGTCTTGGAGGTAAAATGTATATACTTGTGTGCATTGATGACTTCTCGAAATATACATGGGTTGATTTTATGAATGAGAAAAAAGATACATTTGATATCTTTGAGAAATTGTGCGAAAGATTGATGAATAAGAAGAGATCCAAGGTGAACCAAATTCGTACCGATCATGGCAAGGAATTTGAGAATAAAAAGTTTGATCGTTTTTGTACTGATCTTGGAATACTTCATGAGTATTTAGCCCCGAAGACCCACAACAAAATGGAGTCGTAGAAAGGAAAAATAAAACACTTCAAAAAATGGCTTGATCAATGATGCAAGCCAAATGTTTTGCGAAATACCTATGAGCTGAGGCTATCAATACCGCATGTTATGTGATCAACGGAATATATTTGAGACCCCACACTGAGATCACACCGTACGAGCTATGGAAAGGAAGGAAGCCGAATGTATCATACTTTCACATATTTGGATGTCGATGCTATATTTTAAAGGATAGAAGCTATCTTCAAAAATTTGATGCAAGATGAATTGAAGGAATATTCATGGTTGTTCTCATAACATCAAAGTTTATCGTGTTTACAACAAGTGGATAAAGAAAGTTATGGAATCGATGAATGTAACTTTTTATGACTCTCGAGTGGAAATGAGATCAATCAATCAAGAGGATGATGAAGACTTGATGCCTCTTCCTATTGTTTAGAATTAGAATGCCTTATTTTAAGTTCAGAACCCTCTACCTCAGATTCTAGAACCAACTTGTGATGAGAGTTCGATGCAATTCAATTAGAGTGAAGCAGATGAATCTACTAAAGTTACAACTGCTGTAGAATAACCTAGAGAATGTCATTTTGATGGTGAAGTAAGGAGATACGGTTCAAGAATTCCTAAGAACCATCCTATTGATGTTGTAATTGGAGATCCACAAGGAGGTCGTCAAACCAGAGGAAAGTATATTGATTTTAGGGAATTTTCTGGTATGAATTGCTTTGTGTCTACCATTGAGCCAAAGAATATTGAAGGAGCGTTGAAAGATGAGTATTGGATCAGTGCTATGCAAGATGAGTTGAATCAGTTTGAAAGGAACAGAGTCTTGACGTTAGTAGAAAGACCAGATTACATCAATGTCATTGGAACGAAGTGGATATTCAAGAATAAATCTGATGAGAAAGGAAATATCACAAGGAACAAAGCTCGTCTAGTTGCACAGGGATACACTCAGATGGAAGAAGTTGATTATGATGAAACGTTTGCCCCTGTTGCAAGAATAGAAGCCGTGAGGTTATTACTCTCAATTTTATGCTCGCTTGCATTTTCTCTATTTGAAATGGATGTCAAAATTGAATTTTTAAATGTCTAGATCAAAGAGGAAATATATGTGGAGCAGCCCAAAGGATTTGAAGATCCATTCTATCCGAATCATTTCTACCGATTGAGGAAAACTTTGTATGGATTGAAGGAAGCACCCTGTGCTTGGTATGATCGATTGTCTACATTCTTGATTGGAAAGGAATACATCAGAGGATCCATTGATAAGAAATTATTCATCAAGCATAAAGGTACTGATGTTATGATTGCGCAAGTTTATGTTGATGATATTTTCTTTGGATTGACGACAAAAAATTTGAAGGATGAATTTGTAGATTCATGCATTTAGAATTCGAGATGAGTATGATAGGGGAGGTGACATACTTCCTTGGGTTGCAAATAAAGCAATATGCTGATGGGATATTATGAACCAAACAAAGTATGCAAAGAATATGGTTGAGAAGTTTGGTATGAAGAGTTCTATGACTGTTAGAACACCACTGGGACAGCAGGACAAGCTGTCTAAAGATGTTGAAGAAAAGGATGTCGATCATAAATTGTATAGAAGCATTATCGGAAGTCTTTTGTATCTTACTACTAGCAAACCCGATATCACGTTTAGTGTTGATGTTTGTGCTCGATTCCAATCAGCCCCGAAAGAATCTTATTTGAAAGCCGGAAAAAGAATTTTGAGGTATATTCATTGAACGTCTGAACTTGGATTGTGGTAGTCTAAGAGATCATCACTTGATCTAATTGGATTTATTGATTCCGATTGGGCTGGATGTTGTGATGACCGGAATAGTACAACTGGAGAATATTTTTACAATGGTGAGAATTTGATCAGTTGGAGATCAAAGAAGAAAAGTTCAATTGTTTTATCTACTACTGAAGCGGAGTATGTAACCGCTGGAAGTTGTTGTGCGCAATTGTTATGGATTAAGCAAATGTTGCAGGATTATGGGATTGAGAATGAGTTGTTTTTGTTGTGGTACTGTGATAACACCAGTGCAATCAACATATCAAAAAGTCTAGTTCAACATGGTCGAACGAGCACACAGAAATTCAATATCATTTTATCTGAGCGCTTGTGGAAGCTGAAGTGTGCAAATTACAGCACATTGGAACTGATTTTCAAAAGGCAGACATCTTCACCAAAGCCTTGGATTTGGAATGGTTTGAGAAATTGAGAAGGGAATTAGGTATGTGTTCATACCTAAACTAACTCCATTTATGGTGGGATTGGTCCAATATTCATGGGATTTTATTTGGATATATTTTGGAATATTGGATAAATATAAGGAAATGAGAAAATACATGGCTTGATATTACTGAAAGGAAAATTAGTAGCTTTTTTAGGGCTGTAGCGACTGTGCCTTAGGCAATGTCCCGATGTTAAAACAACGGTCTGACACCCCCACGCGCCTGGACTGATGGGAATTAATGGCGGTGGCGTGTGAAGGGTTTTGATTCCCCTGCATATATATCTTCAGATCCGAGAGTGTATACATCACTCATCCTCCCTCTCCTAACCCAATTTCGAATTGTGTGGAGTTTTCTCTCAAATTCTCCAACCATGGTGAAAACTCATTTTGGTGGAGTTGCCAAGGACTTTAAGCCAAAAATCTCTTCGAAGAAAGGGAAGAAACTTCCTGAACCCTCTTCCCTTGTCCTTGAAACGGTCACAAACTTATGATGGAAGAACCTGGTTGTAATGTTGAGATTCCAACAATTGTTGTTGCCTATGATGAGGGAACCGTTGTCTCAACTGCTGAAGATTGTCCTTTTTTTAAAGGACTTGAAAGTCATGCTGAGAAACATGTTATTGTACACGAAATCGATCTAAAGGAAGTTACACCCATAGAAACCGCAAATGAAGATGTTCCAGAGGGTCTTTGATCAGCTAATTAATGAAGTCGTTGTTGAAATGGTTGATGCACATGAAGAAAATGCTGAGGAGAACCCTGTTGATGTTTAAGAAGTTGAAGTTGTTGTTGGTGGTGATCCAAAGGCTGCTGCAATCATAGAAGAGGTTTCTGCTATTGATGAACCTGAAAGTTTGGTACCTGCTGAAGACACTAAAGAAGTTGGAACATAAGTGCCCAAACCCGAGGATACGAATATTGAAGCTACAGAGGCAGAAGAAGTTATTCTTGAAAATGTGGCTGAGGAATGGGAAGATGTTTCTGTGGAACCCCCCGAAATCGATGAAGAAGAAGATGACTTGGACTCTCTTTGTCTGTCCTCTGCTTTGGAGAGACTCCGAAAAGAAAAAAGTTTGACAGATAGTCTCGCAATGCCCATTCCCCTGCTAAAAAGACTTTCAAAAGGCCTAAAGCAAAGGCTCGAAAGTCCAAAGAATTTCCTAATTCTCCTGCTGTTCATGAAGATAAATTGTTGAATGAGGTATATTATTATGCTTCTGGATGTTACTATGCTCAAGATGTTCTTGCTCGAAGGACTATTATTTCAGAAGCTCAGTTCATTCGAATAGCGTATGCCGATGTTGGATTCCGTGCGTTTCTTAAGGATAGACATTTGTTGTTTTGGGCAACCAGATTGGAGCGTTACTATCCTCGCTTTGTCAAGGAGTTTTATGCCAATTTAAGTGGGAAGGTACTCGATCCAAACTCTCTCTGGTATCATAAGATATATATATGTGTGTGGCAAAATTTGGAACTCAGTCTTACAGTGTTCAATGAGTTGTTACAACTGCCGGCGAATGATGAAAAGAAGTTGTCATTTGAACTGATTGATGAATCAACAAAGGAGGTTGCCAAAACCATATCTGTTGGCAATGCTTCAACATTTGGACGTTTTGGAGTGACTGGGACAATGTTGACGATGAAGTAGCAATGTCTTTTTCGACTTTATGGATGCAATATTTTACCAACCGTCAACAATACAAGTAAAAGCACTGATATGGGTACTCATATCTGTTCTATTATTTAATATTTTGAGCTAATTAATTTTGGCTATTTGGTAATCAGGAAGATGATTGACTTTTGTTCGGATTCAAAACTATAGTGGACATGTTTACCCTATCCTGGTTTAATTTGTTTGTTCTTGAGTTTCAAGGGAATTCATCCAGAACTAGATGAGGAGATGTTTCCCATTCGATTGTTTATTACAATCCAACCTCAAAAAGCTGCACAACTTTTCTCCTTGGTGCCCCATTGGATGCCGATGCCTGAATAGAGAAGTGTAGGGAGCTACTAACTGAAGTTATGAGGGATCAATCCGCTTTGTCTACTACTCTCACTTCTCAGAAAAGAAAAGTGGCACAGGCCATGAGGCTGTTGCCTCACAAACCTGGAGTAGATGATGAGGACGCTGATGATGATGATGATGATGATAGTGATGGTGCGGAGGAAGCAGACCCTTGACCACCTCTTTTTGACCTCTGTTGCAATGCAAGGGGGAGAATGCAACAAGCCAGGGGGAGTGTGTGCTGTTGAGGAGGGGTTGATATTATCATCTTCTATTTGCTGATTATGTTTCCTTTCTGTTTTTGATAAACTGCCGATGTTTTTCTGTTGTTACAACATTTGAATGTTAAGTTGTCTGTGGCTTGTTCAAATTAATGGTCTGTAATAACTCTGAATCGGATTATGATTGTGGTGTGGATATGTGAATGGTATGTGTATTTGCTGCTTATTATGCCTTGGTGCATATTCCAAAAATGGGGAGATTGTTGGCATATTCAAAAATACAAAACCCTCTTTATTTCTACTTTTGGCATATAAGCAAGTATGCAGGATGTTGTTGCAACTTTCGGTCAACACCATTTCTAGAAATCTGCCAACTGCACATAGTTGACCTAAGTGCTGGTTTTGGATATATCTTGTGTGTGCCACACTCGATGGAATAGGACAAATGTATGTAAGTTGGACGGAGGAAATGCAAGAGAGGGTATATGTATTGTCCTCTTGTATTACATGACATTTGTTGCCCTGATATACTGCCCCAAAGTTGACACACAATCTACTTGGTCTCTTGTGTGCAGTGTTTGTATTTTGTGTTTTGTTTGTGCTTGTTTCAATGAGAGACACACGACACTTCGAATTAGAATTTCTCTCCACCTGTTAGAATGTTAAGAGAGCTTATCCATGGAGGATTGAAGACAAGAAGAATGATTCATGGATTCGTAGCCGAAAAAGATATTCATCCGGTAAACAACCTTATTCTTAATTTGGTCGTTGGTCTGCTGGAGTTGTTGCGGTAGAGTAACAGCCAGTCCATGAGAGTTTGTATAAACTAAATGGAACTTGGGTAGAAGATAGGTTGGGTAGTCCGGTTTGGTGTCGTATATGGTGTAAACCAAGTGTTTGGTTTAGTTAAGACTCCTGAATTGGAATTTCGCTGACGTAGGTTGGAAAATCGAACTGAGTAAACAAACTTGGTGTGTTTTTTTTCTTTCTGCACTTACTCAGCCATCGATTTGTGCACAAACACACACTGCCGTTATAACCGCGAGACAACTATATTGTAAAGCTGTGGTTACGTCGAACGTTTCACAATTTTGTTGTGCAAGTTACTCGAAGGCGTTGGACCTCTTATTCAATCCCCCCTCCTCCCCTCCCCCGTGATTTCCAACAAAAGATTTTTCAATGAAAAATACATTTTGAGTTCATAGTAATATTATTAGTGTTTTTATTATTATTATTATTATACTATTGGTTTTACAATAATTATGATATTATTTATTTTTCACTGATAATACAATTTGTGCTTATGCATTTTTATTGGATATACGATAAGATAAATTTATTTTTGTAGAGTTTATTATTATATTTATCGTTAATATTATTTTAAAAATAAATTTAATAAAATGTTTATCGGGCTTATAATTTATTTTTTGGCTCAGAGTCTAAGAAAACTCCGAGACGGCCTTGGTTATAACTATTGAACAATTGCATGGTTTTTTCCAAAAGTGCAAACTTCTTGTAATTTCATGAGGCCACCACATTAGACTTGAAAAAATTGACCTGTTACGTGCTTAGGTCCCGTTTGGATTGATTTTTTGTAGGAGCTTTTGGCTTCTACTTGTAGAAAAAATATTTTGTATTTGTTTGCATTGGCTTCTCAACTTTTGAGGCTGAAAAGTTTTTTTTCAAAAACACCTTGAGGGCCGCTTCTAAAATAAGTAGAAGCACTTTTCAATTGAAATTATTGTTTTATCTTTAATAATAATAATAATAAATACAATAATATAATATAATAATACTATAATATAAAAAAAATTAATCAATATATAATATAAAAATTTATAGAGATTATTTTAATAAAAATTAAATTATTATTTTTAGTTTATGTTATACTTTAATTAAAATTTAAAATTATAATTAAGATACCAAATTTAAATAGGAGTATATAAATTTTTTAATTATACTAAATTATTAATATAATTTATAAAATTTCAAAATACATTTTATAATACAAATAATTTAATATGGATTGTAAATTTTATTTGTAATTTATATATTATCCTTAAATTTAAAATTTAAAATATAAATAACTAAATTTTAAAAATATAATTTTTATACTACAATGTAAAATATTTAAATATAATTAATAAAATTTAAAAATGAATTATAAAAATTTTATAGAAAAATACTATTATATTAACATCGTATATTTTTGAATAATTTTAACAATTTAGAAGGACTTTTAAGTCTATTACATTCAAACAATTTTTTTATAAAAGCTGTTTTTATATAGATTCATATAAATACAAAATCGAACTGCTCTACTTTTGGCTTCTACTTGTACTTTTGTTTTTTACTTCTATTTATTTTTTAAATCAATCCAAACGAGTCATTTGTTGCTTTCCAACAAACATAACGTCAATAAACTTATTTTTGCTATTTGACACTATTCATTAAATATTCTCTTTGTAAAATTGTTTGGGTTTTTATGGTCACTAGGTCAAATCAATTTAACCCACTTACCACAAGTATAAACATGCATAAATTACAATACATAATAATACAATATACAACAAAATAAACATATATATTATATTGTACAATATAGTATAGAAACTACACAACATATACTTGTATTTAGCACAAAATTATGATGTGCCTTATAAAACTACATAATTATACTTAGAGTGTTGATTGAGTCAAATACGTAAATAAAAAACTAAAATATATTACATTCAATAGACAAATTGTTATCTAATTTTTATAAAAACTATAAAAATAAATGATTAATCAATTATTTATTTATTTATTTTATTCAAAAAATTATTTAAGATATTTTATGTTTTTTATTTGTGTAAAACTTGCGTAATTTAGATCTTTATTTAGAACCAAATATTAGTTTTTGCCAATGAGGGTATTTCGTGCAAATTTTATATTAATAGAAGGGGGTTTCACGAAATAAATAAAACACGGTATTTTGTGCATTTTTACTAAAACACAAGTGGTGTTATATAATTTACCATATTTTTATTCTAAGGTTACTATTTTCAAAATTCTTCAAAATTTCAAAAATACTTCCAAAACATATATAAAACCCTAATTGTCACCTTTTTATTTTATAAAATTTCAGGTTGATGGTAATTGGGTTCTGCATAAATTTAATTTTGTTAATTTTGGTCACCAGTATAAGTTTTACAATTTGTTTGAAATACCCATTGGCAAAAAAAAAAAAAAGTGCAAATGTGATCATAATACTTAAACAAGAAATTTCACCAATACATACACACGTATTATTACTTTCATCCGACTCTAAGGGTATCATTTACTTTTTATGTGTTGATCTTTGAATATTAATTATTATATCAAACCGTAGTATAAATTAATAAAAAATTACAAAAATACTTTCATTAGTGTCTTATAATAATAATACAAAGACATTTGCACAAAAAATTATACAAATATAAAAATATTTTTAATATTAAATACAATGAGACAAAAAGTAAATGTAACCCTTAACGACGGACGAAGAAACTATATATTTTGATAGCAAGTTTTGTCTAAAAAAACATACAGATGTTTCAGCAAAAGTATTATAATTTGAACAGATTTGGTAATGGCCAACAATGAAATGCCAATTCTTTTGGTCTCTAAATAAAGATGTTTCAGCGGAAGTATTATAATTTTAACGTGAAACACTCTTTGACCAGGCCCGCACTGGGCCAAGGCCATAGGGGTCTTGCCCAGAGCCCATCTCTGCGAGGAGGCTCAAGTGACCCAATACTCATATTCATACTTCAATAATAGTATTATAAATTTGTTTTAAAATATATTTAATATTTAATATTTTAAAATAAATAAATAAATTTTATATTTATTTTTAGATAAATTATTGTAATTTAAAATTTTTATTTTTAAATAATTTCAAACTATGTAGTTATTTGTATTTTTAGTGTGTGTTTAATATTTATAATTTTTTGTTTTTTATTTTTTTATTTTTCTCCGTCTCAAAACAATTATCCGATTTCTTTATTTATTAATTGTGGTTCGCATTTTATAACAAAATTATTCTTATTTTTTTAAACTATCCCTAATTATTATTCTAACATACTTCATAAAATTCTTCAAAGAATAAGAGCATTTTAGTATTTTACATTCTAATTTATAAATATTTTTAATTAAATATTATTTTTCTTTAATTTTCGTGACAACCCGACAAAACATTCCTTCTAAGGAGTAATTTTTGGGGAACAGCTACATTGTTGATTAGCCATAATCAGTACCGTACCTATTAATGATTATCCGTCCGATTAAAATTTTATTCAACGCTGATCATTAATGGAAGGGGTAGAATTGTAATTTTAATTAATACACAAACTATATAAAAAAATACTAATCCTACAAATCAAGTTGTTTTTTATGGTGTCAGAATAAAGTCATAATTACATTTTTAAGTAATATATTAATATTATTTAATTTATTAAACTAATAACATAACATTAATTTAAATAACAAATATTACATAAAAAAAAAAAAAGATCACGTATATAACACAAACAATCATACTGCATAATCTTTAATAGACTAATATAAACAAAATACCAACACTTTATGAGCAGAATATCACAAACATTAAAACAAAAAAGGCACAATACATTATATATATAATAATAAAAACACTAAAAATAATCTATTGGCCACACTAGTCGATAACAAACCCAATATATATTCCCATTTTATAGCATCATCATAATCTAAAAACTTCGACTAATTAATGGCCATAAAATTATTCAACGAAAATCTATATGGAAACTCCAACTTTCATCAATGGTAATTTAACGGCTATAAAAGAATACAACCGTAATATATAAAAAAAACTATCCTTCCCATGAGCACGAATCGTGCAATTTCCATATCAAAACTCAAAGTTGCTTCAAATTAACTCAAATGTCCATTTGTAATAATTCAATCGTTTTTCCTTAAACACCTTTTCGTCCACTTTGCAATAAAATAATCAAATTTACGACAAAAAATGTCAGTCACATCGACCCCAAGAAGTGCCTTATCACCATATCCTCCCCAATGCCATCTGCTCCTCCACCGCCGCCACCGTCACCACCGGTGATCCAGCCATCAAAACTAGCGTTCTTTTCCATTCTCAACAGCATGTCGAGCTCTGTAATTTCCAAATAAATGAAAGGGTTAGAAAAAAAAATTACGTTAGGGTTAGATTTAATTAATACCTATTGATGCACATCGAGTTTCACAGCAAGGAAATGAAATATTCAGGGCAAAAACATTCGAGACCATTCTATTGTAATCGCCCACGGGTGTTGCCCCTAACTGTCCGGCAGCCGAAAATGACAGTGAGGGAGGCCGGAATGGGAACAATGTAGCCTAGATGTTGCTATGGTCACGATTCCACGAGAAATTCTGAAGGGCTCCCGAATAAGATGACAATGAAGACTCTTGACGGTGCACAGTGATCGGTGGAAATTGCAGATCTTGTGGCTCCTGTTTAAATTGGGGACTTTTTCCTGTGATCTGGTGGTGCTGAGAGCCATTGGCAATTGGCATAGAAGAAGAAGCTTCTCGAACCGCACAAAATACCTTGTGGGCTTTATAGCTATCTTTCCTGAGATATGATCACATGAAATCTTTAGGATCGTGAAGAAAGATAATATATGACCGCGTGTGTTCATGAGCACTGTATGAATGCACGCGTGTCGAACGCTTCATTGTATTACTACATTTGATGTTCGAATCACGTGATCTTTGCCTTTCTATGTGTATAAGTTATTTGTGCGCAAATGTTCATACATAAAAACATCTACTCGCTAAGTTCCTATATATATCTTGTACGTGCTCATAAAATATACACAACCACTCCATCACGCGCTTATTTAAACACACCAACATGATGGGCGTGTGTACATTATACATTTATATAAGTACGTGATACACTAGAAGCATAAAGCTCACGCACTTATATAAATGCATTATATATTAAACGCATCTACACCACATGCGTATATACCGTTTATATAAGTACATGATAATGTAGCATGTGTATCTTAAATTCATTATATAAGCACATCAATACACTATGTACTATTACACCAAGCGCTTGTATAAATAAATTGATACGTCAGACACGTTTGCATTTTTAAATCCTTACACATATAACACATAAACACATTCAACCACGTTTAATGAAATTCCAGAAAACCCCAACAATGAATTTGAACCAATATATATATATATAACACTATCTAACAATGAACTTAAACAATATGAAATCACCAATAGGTGCGCTTTACATGCACACATAAATCCCTACAAACATAATACATACACAAGTTCAATCAAGTTCCATTAAACAAAATACTCCCGGCATACCCAACAAAGTCAATCTAACAACCTAGCGCATAACACATATAATAAAGAATTGCCACAATATAGAATCGCCACGCACGTGTGCATTATGCAAATACATAAATTCCTACAAAATAAAACATAAAAACCTTCAATCTTATTCAAACAAACCAAAAAAGCTCAACAATCGACTCAAACAAAAAATAAAAAAATATATTACCATCCAACAAAAATTTCAGATGGCATAAAATTGTCAGGTGCGCGCGCACTATGCACGCACGAATAAATTGCTACATATGCAACATAAACACATTCAATCGAACCAACGCCGGTAGTGTTTCCTGATCCCGGTCAAGTCCCCCAACGCCCTTGCCGGATTGTGGTGCACGCCCGGGAAAATGTACACCTTCTTCGGTGCCTGTGCCGCCGCACCACTTGTACACGCCGCCGCTGTCGCTCTCCTCTCCAATCTTGCCGGCAGATTGTGAGCTCCTTTTGTGTAGCTGTAGATTCTGATCTCTCTGAAAAGCTTTGTTGCGGATCTCGCAGACGTATTGATTAGTTGCGAGCAGGGTTCTTGGCTACAATGCCACCACTTCTGCATTAGAATCTGATAAGCAAATGAAAAATTGAAACTGTTATTACATTACTAATATTTTAATTGGTTAACTGAGTTTCTTGTTAACAATTAAGGCAATTTTTGATATTTAGGAATTAGGATTACTGTGCAGATGTTGGATTAAAATCCAATTATGGGTTAAATGTAACTATTTGGGCTATCAATCAGGTTAAACCTATATTAAGTGATCTATTGATTTATTGAGCTTAAATTTATTTAGTAAGTGCGGGCTTCCTATGTGCAGAAACACGGTAACTGATTAATGGGGTGATGAGGTCAATTAATAATAAGGGATATAAATAGGGTTGTGATTTAGGTCTAGACGCAACATCCATTACTTCTCATATCTCATCCTGAAAGTAACGGCATAAACCCTAGCGGTTTTCTCAGGAGGGGTTGCGCCATAGGCTTGAAGAACACAATACCCTCTATCAATTTGCAGATCTGAATCCGACTATGCTGAGGAATAATGTTAGATCTAATTTTCTTTACTTTTATCTCAATTATTACAACACGATAGATCTTTGGCTTAGGGTTAAATTCTTGATAAGTTCCAACAATAGAGGAAACATATTAGAGTACATTTTGAACATGTCTAATGTTGCTACTAAATTGAGGGCACTTAAGTTAGACTTTTTGGAGAACATGTTTGTCCTATTAGTCTTGCTCTTTAAATTAATTTAATTTTAATTCGTAGACACACCTAGGGGTGGATTTTGGTGTAACAACACACATCAGTGTGTCTATGCAAGATTATTTTATTGTCGAAATCAATTGATGTTGAAAGATACATCTATATGGGTGACGGCAAGAACGTTAAAGTTGAAGTCATTGATAATTTTAGATTATTATTGAGTACTCATTACCCCCAATATTTGGAATCGAAATGGGATTAATTATTTCATTGGACCACTTAATTGTTAAGTATAACTGTATGCATGTCATATATGTGCAATTGGAATTCATATGTATCTATGATGACATGTTTATTAATTTATTCATTGTTGATGATTTTATTGAAATCAGATTCATTATATTCCGTTTTATGATCAATATAAATTTGAGATACAATACTATGTGTTCTCTGTAGTATGCATTTATTCAAATTCGACTATATTATTTGGTGTATTAATTTATAGTCTCTTTGGGTGACATATTTTGCCTGTGTAATTCCGCTGCATGTAGTCTTTCTTGGACTACTTGATTATTTTAATAAGTCCATAAATTATTTGTTGTTGTTATAGCTTTCATATGTATTTGACATTCATAATTTATTTTATGGTGAATTTAATTAGCAATAATTAATATAATATATTTTATGAATTGGTTGAAATAGTCATGTTGCCAAAGCAACCTCTACTGTGTAGATCAGTTTATTTATATATTAGACGGTTGTGTGTGTGATTTATAAGGCTGCTAATTGACCCAAAGGAAACTCAGTCATTAAGTTGTTACATGCATATTTAGTGACATTGAATGTGGTGATGATAATTTGGTTATTTGTGTGTAAATAATAGATCTGTCCAAAGATGGAGTGTTGTTTGGCACACAACTTTATTGTCTACATTTAATTGTCAAAATAAGTTTATCATTGGAGAGTCGATAATTTGTCTAACAACATTTGCTGATGTTGCTCGATAACTTTTGATATAATTGCTACTTTATTTTATAAATTCATATACGAAACATTCAATAGCTTATAGACATGTGCATTTAGTTGCTAATAAGCATTCTTTATTTTTTATGGAATCAAACCCGTATACATTTAACATGATTGTGATTATAATTTAGTTTAAAAAAATTATAAAATTATTAATAATGCTTGATGCGTTTAGATGGTGAGAATCAAGTATTTGACGTTGCCAAAGTAAACTCTCTTATATAAGATCTTTTCTTGATAACGTAAGTGTTTATGTGTATTTTAATTAATGTGATTATTCTTCGGCCCAAAGGCAGTCGGTAATTGACATAATGAAATATACATATGCGATAGTATGTATGGGATGATTATATGGATTTAACTTATGTGAATAGTGAATCAATCCAAAGATTGGTCGCTCTTTAACATTACTTATTGTCCGTATATGATTATTGCAACAAGATGACTGCTAGCAGTCAATGTTATTGATCCAAAGATTGATCATTGATGTTGCACTTAGTGTCTTGGGATGAGAATGCATTATTATTGAGCTGCATTATACTTCATGAATATATACGTGTATATTTATTTAGTCCCAACACTAACAAGAATCAATATTGATTCATTCGGTTGTATGAATCTTGACTTAGCATTAAGAGTAGACCAACTCACTCATACGACGAAAAACACTGCATATAAAAAGTAGTTATTTGAGAAATGGGATAGGTCCAACGCCTAAATCTAATGATCACTAAGAAAAGCTCTTAATAAATTTTAGAAGTATAATATATGATAATATGGATTCCTTGTCGAAATTAAGAAACGTTTTACCAAAAGCGATAAGGCGGAAAAATGAGTATTCTTCTTAAGAGTCTCATTACCATAAAGTACAACGACAAAGGAAATATAAGGGAGTACATACTGAACATGTCTAATATTGCTACTAAATTGAGGGCACTTACGTTAGACTTTTTGGAGGACATGTTTGTCTTGTTAGTCTTGCTCTTGAAATTAATTTAATTTTAGTTCATAGACACACCTGGGGGTGGATTTTGGTGTAACAACGCACATCAGTGTGTCTATGCAAGATTATTTTATTGTCAAAATCAATTGATGTTGAAAGCTACATCTATATGGGTGACGGCAAGAAAGTTAAAGTTGAAGTCATTGACAATTTTAGATTATTATTGAATACTCATTACTGTTTGAATTTGGATGAGACATTTTTTATGGTATCATCTTTAGTCGAAATTTAATTTCGATCTCTATTTTGAACAAATTCAGTTATTATTAGTCCTGAAATTAGGTTTATTTGTCTTATGTTTATGGAGTAATAATCTTTCTATTGTCGTTATCTCGATCGCGCTATGACGGTTATGGCAACAGATTCTGTTGTGTGTGTACTATTGTTCCACCTTTGGAATCATCAAATTTGTTTAATTTTGGAAGAAAAAACAGTTATGGCTCTGAGTTAATTAACAATCATTTTTTATCTTTATTTCATAGGTACTATTCAATTATTTTATTTTATTTTTGACAGAAATGTGTCAGTCTAGATAAAATATTATTATTGGTTGTTATAAGATTTGATGTGATAATATATATATATATATGATATTTTGGCTTTATATATACTCTCTTCATCATAAAAAACGTATATCTATTTCATCTATATATATATTTTTTTAAAAATTATCTATCTAATATTAAAAATGCTATTGCAATTTATAATATAAATTACACAAATTAAATATTTTTCTATCATAAAATACTAATAAAATTATTTTTATTAAGTTTTCTTCATTTTCACTACATATTAATATTTTTTTATATTTTTGAAATAGTTAGTTAAATTGTTTAATTTTGATAGTTTTTTAGTTTTTAATTTCTATTTTTTTGTTGGGATCGGATATCACTGTTAGAAATTTAACAAATGATATCAGAAATAACCTCATAAATGGTTTGGAAGTTGTCCCTGACCTGGTGGTGCGGGCATGTACTCGTGATCATGAAGTCGTGCATTCAAATCCCCGACACCTAATATAATACTTTTAATTAAATAGTCTATTTTGTGACTGGTGTTATTAATTAAGTAGTTTTTGAAATTTCTAAAACTTTATTATAAACTAATATATATTTGAATTTAAAAAGTGTGGAATTTTCAGAAGTTTTTAATCTATTTAAATAATTAAAATAACTCTAGAATTGTATAGAATATTGGGTGTGTTTATTTTGCTTTTTGAGTTTGAAGTATTTTTTAATTAGGTATTAAAACATTATATATTTGAAGTATTTTTTATATCAGGTATTAAAATTTATGCCGTTAATATAAAAAAAATATATTCATGTAAATATATTTATGTATATTATATTTTTATAATAATATTAACTGAGAAATATTTGTTTAAATCCCCCCCCCCCCTTATTATTATTTACAATAATATATAATTATTTAAACTAAAATAATTTATCAAATAATACAAAATTTTATACTTTTTTATTTTATACCTTTTTGTTCTTCCACTTACTCATTTCCTTCTTCCTCCTCCTTTTGTGCTCACCTGTCTTCTTCATCGAGTGTCGTTGCATTTCCTTCTCTTTCCTATCTAAAGTAGTTTTGGCATTGAAGAAAGGAATTCGAGAACTCAATCTCTGTATTCAATCACCAAAGGAAGAAGACAAACACAAAAGTATATACAAAACTAATTGGGGCAACGGTGGGAAATTGGAGGAGGGTATAAATTAGGGTTTGAATGTGGGAAAAAAATGAAAAATTGAAGGTCGAAACAATGGGTGCTCTGGTCTAGTGTGATAAAAAGGGGTGAATTGTGAGAATAGGTGAAAATGGTCATGGCAGTTGGAATTGACCAAGAAGTTTAGAGGTGTAGAATTGAAGTTAGTTAAGTTCCTGAAATTAGATTTGTGTGTCTGTTGTTCATTAATGATCTGTGCGTGGTCATCTCTAAAATTAATTATGGTAGCTTCTGGTCAGTTCAGTTCAGTTTTGTTATGTTTGATCTTTGAAATCATCCTAACTTTTTATTTTGGAAAGAAGACCCAACTGTTTTACTTTGAACTAACAATCATTTCTAACACCCAACTGTTTTACTTGTATTTTTTTTAATTGTATTTTATATATATCTTTGATAGAATATTTGTACTATGAGTCATTGCCGATAACATATTATTATTGGTATAAAATTGTTGTTATAAAATTTTATCTGTCAACGATATTTTGACTGTATTTAAATATATTCTATAAATATTTTATATTACTTTTATATTATTAAATAAATTCAATCTAAATTGTCTTAAAAAATAATGTTTTATTGGTCCATTATTTATTTATCTATTCATTTTGTAAAAATATTACTTTTATATTATTAAATAAATTCAATCTAAATTGTCTTAAAAAATAATGTTTTATTGGTCCATTATTTATTTATCTATTCATTTTGTCAATTTGTTAAGTCTATAAACAATTTATTCATTTTTTTATAGTAATTATCCTTATATAACTTAAATATAAATATTGTTGTATTTTACACAATATTATAAAGAATATTATAAAAAATGAATTTAGGGGTAAAAAGGCTTATTATCCTACTATTGTATTATTTATTTTACAAAATATTAATATTTTAAAATCAACATCCCAAAAAAAAGAAGATAAAATTAAAAAAAAGAAAAATAGATAGATAGCAGGTGAGAGGAGGGTATTATGTTAATGAATAGATTACATAGAAAAAATCTAAAATATCACTGAATTTAGTAAAGTCAAAATAAATTTGAATAAATAAAAGTAAGAGTACATGTAAAATAGTAACTATTTGGGGATCATATAGCTTGAAAAAAAAAAAAAAAAAAAAAAACTATTTTATTATAGCAATATTAGTTTGTTTGATTTACTTTTAGCATAGTTTGTTTTAAGTGATATATTATCAATTTTTTAATTTTCTATCTTTATTTATTGCTGAATATTTTTCTTTATAATTTATTTTATTTTTTGGGTGTAATTATGTCTAAATAAAAATTGAAAATTTTGAGGATATCTCAAATTTTAATTCAAGTATAACATATAAATTAAAGATAATAAGATAATTATTTTTATTAAATTTTTATAATATTTTTATATTCTTAAATTTTTATTAAAATATAATTTATATATATATCAATTATTTTTACATGATATTATTACTATTATTATTAATATTGTTATTAATATTATTATTATTAAGGAAAAAATAGTAATTTTAACTAAAAAGTCTCAAAATTGTTTATGCTTTTTGGACATAAGTCGATATAAATATATACAAAATATTGTTTCAGAAGCAGAAGCCAAAAGCTCTTACAAGAAGCCAATCCAAACGGGCTTATAATAATAATAATAATAATAATAATATATTTTAATTATCTATCAAAATCTCTGATAATCAAGAGAGAGTTTATATTGTACAATTCATACAATAAAATCTACGGTTTTCTAAAATCTATGGATTGTTGAATATAAAATTTTAAAAAACTTTTAAAGTGTGGATTTAATAAACATATTTATCGTATTTATTGTAATTAAAACAATTAGACATTATCATTTTGTCAAATTTCAAATGCCATTTAATTGGAGTTTGTTTGAGACCATACCAGAGCTTGATGAGCTTCCACACCTTTTTAGGTACTACAAACCCTTCGGGTTGTTCTTTGCATTTCTCATTCTTTAGGTCACCATTTAAGGATACATTTGAACCGCGCAAACCAACCATCATAAGAGACACACTATAACGTGATCCTAATGTTAGAAAATAAACATCTACTCAAATATATTAGCAGAAACGGATAGCGAAATTTAAACAAACCTCCAGCCATTGTTAAAAATTAAATTTGTTCTAGAGATCTTCTTCTTCAAGCCAACGGTAAATTGGAACCGTTGGAAGATGGTGTTGCCAAACTCTGGAACCCTTGGGAGGATGTTGCCAAACTTTGGAACCCTGTGAAGATGTTTGTTGAATTTAAATGTCCGATCCTTAAAGCGGAAGCGTACCTGATGAAGCCATACAAATTTTGGGTGTTAAAGGTTTGGTCTTCCAAGATCAGAGAGCCGGCTTCCTTTCCGTCCTTGACGGGTGAGGAGCAGAAACTGCAGGGAGAATCAGATCTCTTTTACGGCGTGCTGATCCTGGGGACCTCACCCTAACCTTTTTATAATAGGGCAAACATAATTGCAATTATAATTATGCCCTTAATTAATATCATTAATTTGTCACGTCACCAAAATAATAATATTATACGGATAGCTGCACTTTCATTCCATAACAATCAAATCTATCAGTCAATAATTAATTGTATTAATTAGACCACTTAAATAATAAGACTGAATAAAATAATGACTTTAACAACATATTCGATACACATATTTGATCCCAAACCCAACAATCTCCCACTGGATTTAGTATTTGTCTGAATGAACATATTGTTCCTTATGAGCTCAATTTTCAGTCATTATAAAATAAGGCTTGCAACAATCTGGTCCATCAATCACAGCAATATAGGACTAAAGAAGCATTCGCCGTATCAACAGCTAAACTCACAGTAATCACGAATATTAGTGTAATCAAATGACATAGATCAATCATGGAACGTACAGAAAGAAAATTACATAAGTGTGATATGAATATGTCAATTTTCTACTGGTCCAAACTGAATGAGATCGTAAATTACTTAATCATAATGTCCAAAACATCATAACCGAAATAATGATCAAAAGAGTATAAAACAAATATCAAGTGAACGACAAAAGAATATAAATGCATACTCCCACTACAGTGAAGCTTCTTCAAATTGTAACACACCCATATGAGCAGTATGCTCATGAAAGACCTTAGGCGTTACACCTTTAGTTAGGGGGTCTGCTAACATGGATTTTGTCCCTAAGTGCTCGATCGAAATATGATGATCTTTCACTCTCTCCTTCACACCTAGGAACTTAATGTCAATATGCTTTGACCTGGATGAACTCCTATTGTTGTTCGAGTATTCAACGGCTGAATTGTTGTCACAGAAAATCTTGATGGGTTTTTCAACCATCGGAATGATTCGCAGCCCAGCGACAAAGTTCTTTAGTCAAATCGCTTGCTGTGATGCCTCAAACACGCCACGAACTCAGCTTCCATCGTGGAACTGGTAACGAGTGTCTGTTTGGCACTGCGTCAAGCGATGGCCCCACCGGCCAATATATAAACATAGCCAGATGTAGATTTCCTACTATCTTGGCATCCTGCAAAGTCGGACTTAGAGTATCCAACGATCTCCAATTGGTCTGACCTCCTATATGTGAGCATGTGATTACTAGTTCTCTTCAGGTATCTCATCACCCTCTTGGCTGCCTTCCAGTGATCCAATCCAGGATTACTGAGGTATCTGCCTAACACACCGACTATGTACGCAATATCTGGACACGTACATACTTGTGCATACATGAGGCTCCCAACTGCCGAGGCATAGGGGATCTTTTCCATCTACTCAATTTCCAGATTTACTTTAGGGCATTGGTTGAGACTTAATTTCTCTCATTTAGCTATAGGGGTATCTCCCGGCTTGCATTTCTGCATGCTGAATCGCTCGAGTATTTTATAAATACAGCTCTTTTGAGATAATCCGAGAATACACCGAGATCTATCACGATATATTTGGATCCCTAATACAAAAGATGCTTCACCAAGATCTTTCATTTCAAAGTTACTCGAGAGAAATTTCTTAGTTTCGTGCAACATGCTCACATTATTTGTGACAAGCAAAATTTCATCCACATACAAAACCAAAAAAATAAACTTGCTCCCACTGAACTTGTGATAAACACAATCATCAACCACATTCATCTCAAAACATATGAGAGAATTACTTGATGAAACTTGTGATACCACTGTCGAGACGCTTGTTTTAGCCCATAGATGGATTTTCTTAATTTACAAACCATTTGCTTTGGGTCACCAACCTCAAAATTTTCTGGTTGTACCATATAGATCGTTTCATCAATGTCACCATTCAGAAACGCCGTCTTAACATCCATTTGATGGAGCTCTAAATCAAAGTATGCCACAAGAGCCATGCTTGTCCTAAAAGAGTCCTTCGAAGAAACCGGAAAGAAAGTCTCTTTATAATCAATCCCCTTTTTTGAGTATAGCCTTTAGTTACAAGACATGCCTTATACATTTCCACATTACCATTTGCATCCCATTTGGCTTTAAAAATCCATTTGCAACCTACGGGTTTTGCACCTTCTGGCAATGGGACAAGTACCCAAACTTTATTGTCTTGCATTGACTTGTACTTATCACACATCGCATCAATCCATTTATCTGAATAAGGACCCTTCATGGCATGATAAATATTAATTGGATCATCCTCAGTCATGCCATCACTGTCCTCACTTTCTTGAAGAAATGTCACATAATCATCCGGAATGGCATTTCTTCGCTCTCTAGTGGATCTGCGCAATTGTGTTGGCTCTTGAACTGTATGTTCTTGAGTTTGTTGAGTTTTTTCCATAGGCATAGGTTCCTGTTCTATACGAACGGGTTCCTCAGTCGCACTTTGAAACTCTATGGGAGCTGGAATGACTGCTAACTCATGAGGTGTTTGATCAATCATATCAGTGATTTCTTGATCCTCAAAAGTAAAGTCTAAAAGTGTATTTCTCCCCATAAACTCAACATCCTCAAAGAACTTGGCAGTAGTCGTCTCAAAAATAGTTCTTGATATGGGATCATAAAATTTATACCCACTTGACCGTTCCGAGTAGCCAATAAAATAACTGCTCACTGTACGAGGTGCTAGCTTTGGTTCATTTGGCCTATAGGCCTTCGCCTCAGCTGGACAACCCCACACCCTAAGATGATTTAAGATAGGCTTGCGCCCAATCCAGAGTTCATAGGGTGTTTTGGCAGTCGTCTTAGTTGGCACTCGATTAAGGATGTAGACTGCTGTCTTTAATGCTTCTCCCCATAATGATGGTGGTAAAGTAGATTGACTAATCATACTTTGAACCATATCCTTCAATGTACGGTTTCGTCTCTCAGCAACACCGTTCATGCTAGGTGAACCGGGCATGGTGTATTGAGGGACAATTTCACACTTCTTAAGGAAGACAACAAAAAGACCTGGACGTTGTTCACCCGAGCCATCATTTCTGTCGTAATATTCTCCTCCACGGTCAGATCTGACGGTCTTAATGCGTTTGCTTAGTTGATTTTCAACTTCAGCCTTAAATGCTTTGAACATGTCCAGTGCCTCAGACTTTTCCTTAATAAGGTACATATGACCATATCGAGAATAATCGTCTATGAATGACACAAAATATTGTTGACCGTTCCACGAAGGAGTGGGAAAAGGCCCACAAATGTCTGTATGTATCAATTCTAAGACATTCGTAGCTCAACAAGCACCTCTTTTAACCTTGGTTTGTTTACCCTTAATGCAATCGACGCAAACGTCAAAGTCTGAAAAATTTATGAAATCAAGGATTCCATCCTTAATGAGTCTTTCAACTCTGTTTCTTGAAATATGACCTAAATGTTTGTGCCACAATAAACTAGAGTCATGCAATTTTCTCTTAGTACCTTTTGATTCCATATTAAGTGCCTCATTATAGGAAACCAAAATATCGAGCATATATAAACTGTCATTCACCATAAAAGTACCAAAACCAACGAAACATGAATTAAAAGACAACTCAACTTTATTGTTTCCAAAAGAACAATGATAACCGAATTTGTCCAAATAAGAAACAAAAACCAAATTCCATCTAAATGACAGTATAATAAAAGTGTCTTGCAATTCAAGAAAATGTCGAGTACTGAATAACAACTTGAAAATGCCCACGGCTTCCACCACTACCGAGTCCCCATTTCCAAAGTAAATGCGTCTTTCAGCATCAGTTGGGTTTCGGTAGCTCAGGCAACCCTGGATTGAAACACTGGTGTTAGTAGTTGATCCAAAGTCTAACCACCATGTATTTCGAGGTACTGAAGCTAAATTAACCTCAGAACAAACCAAAGTAAGAAACGTACCCTTCTTCACGCGCCAATCGTGAAACTTAGTACAATTCTTCTTCTCATGTCCAGGTTTCTTGCAAAACAAGCAAGTCTTTTTAGGACGAGCCCGAGGAGCTGGAGCTGGAACATGAGCCTTAGCAGTCTCAACCTTAACGGCCTTATATTTTCTCTTCTTGCCGCCTGCACCCTTTGAGGTATCCACCACATGTACCTCTTCAGTCTTATTACGTTTCATCCTTTCTTCTTCCTCAACACAGTGAGAGATGAGCTCATTAAGAGTCCACTTCTCCTTTTGACAGTTATAACTGACTTTAAGTTGATCGTATTGAGTAGGAAGTGAGAGCAAAACCAATAGGACTAACATGTCCTCTGAAAGGTCTAACTTAAGTGCTCTCAACTTAGAAGCATTATTAGACATGTTCAGGATGTATTCCCTTATATTTCCTATGCCGTTATACCTCATGGTAATAAGACTCTTCGGAAAAGTACTCATTTCCGCCTTATCGCTTTTGGTAAAGCGTTTCTCAATTTCGACAAGGAAATCATTAGCAGTAATGATATCATCAGATATCGTGCCTCTAAAGATTTCTGGATGCTTTTCTTTATGATCATTAGACTAAGGCGATTAGACCTATCCCACTTCTCAAACAACTGCTTTTCATCTACAGTGCTTTCTTCCGTAAAAGAAGGGGGTTGGTCTATCCTTAATGCCAAGTCTAGACCCATACAGCCCAAATGAATCAATATTGATTCTTTCCAGTGCTGATAGTTGTCCCCAGACAGTATTGGGACTGAATAGTTAGAAGATACCATAAGATTCGATCCTGAAGATAACAAGGAATTAATATACACATAAGTACTAAGTAGCATAATGAAACTCAAAATAAAATAATGCAATCCCATCTCAACACACTAAACGCAACATTAATGTTTAATCTTTGGATCAATGCCATTAACTGCAAGCAGTCATCTTGTTGCAATAATCATATACGGATAATAAGGTAATGTCAAACAGTAACCAATCTTTGGACTGATTTACTATTCACATAAGTTAAATCTATATAATTGTCCCATACATATTATCGCAGATGTATATTTCATTCTATCAATTATCGACTGTCTTTGGGCCGAAGAATAATCACATGAATTAAAATACATATATAAACACTTACGTTATCAAGTAAAAATTTCATGTAAGAGAGGTTACTTTAGCAACTTCAAATACTAGATTTTCACCGTCAAAACACAGCAAACATTATTAATGAGTTTCCAATTCTGAAGGTTGAAATATTTGCAATATAAGCAAAATTAATTTCTGAAGATGCATACATCAATTTCATAAACAATATATTCCAAAATATTCATGATAAACTAATAAACATGAAAACATGAATATATGTGTATTTAATACATAAATTAATTAAAAAATAAATAAATAAATTCAATGCATCTCCAACAAATAAATAAATAAACATTATTTCACATGTCTATACATATATACAATTATATATATTGACGAATTTTGAAACATGCTTAAATAAATAAAATAATTAAACGTGTACTTTCAATAATCTTAGCATATGAATATATACATGAATATGTTACTAAGAATTAAATACATAAATAAATATATGAATATGCATATGCCTGAAGACTTTCAATTCAATTAATTAAATGTTGTTTTGTGATATATGAATCCGTACAACACAAACAAGAATTTGATCAAGGTAATAAATAAATATAGGCACGGTAATCGAGGCATAACACACAAACAAGAATTTGATCAAGGTTATAAATAAATGCAGGCGCACGCCACGATTAAATCAAGAAAGTGAACAGATACACAGTCGAATTCAAAACTAACTGCACATCGTCGGATTCAATCCAACAAAGAAACCCTAGATCGACACCAATGTGTTCGATTGATCCGACAGAACATCCAAATAATTCAACATGCTCTGATACCAATTGTTGAATTTAAATGTCCGATCCTTAAAGCGGAAGCGTACCTGATGAAGCTATATACAAATCTTGGGTGATTAAAGATTTGGTCTTCCAAGATCAGAGAGCCGGCTTCCTTTCTGTCCTTGACGGGTAAGGAGCAGAAACTGTAGGGAGAATCAGATCTCTTTTACGGCGTGCTGATCCTGGGGACCTAACCCTAGCATAATTGCAATTACAATTATGCCCTTAATTAATATCATTAATTTGTCACGTCACTAAAATAATAATATTATACAGGTAGCTGCACTTTCATTCCATTACAATCAAACATATCAGTCAATAATTAATTATATTAATTAGACCACTTAAATAATAAAACTGAATAAAATAATGATTTTAACAACATATTCGATACACATATTTGATCCCAAATCCAACAGCCAAATCCTGGAACCCTAGGATGACGTTGCGAAACCCTGGCTCTCAAATAGGGATGGTGTATTCTGATTTTCTGAGAGTATGTTTAGTAACCCGTATGTGAGAGTATTTATAATAAAAAAAGAGAAATCGTCCATCACGATTTTTCTACCACTTCTCACGTATATTTTTGAATGTGATCGACCTAATGGGAGAAAAGTGGGTTACAATTTAAGGTTAGTTTAATTATATAAGATAATTCAAAAATAATCTAAATTCAAATATGATTAAATAATTAATTAAATTAACACCTAACACAGAAAGATACGTAATCAAAACATTCTCCTTCACTTAGTTTAAAATCCTTGGTAACCGGTGGGGTCTTTATAATTTTTGACCGAATAATTGATCTTACATCTTTATTTCAGAATCCACTTATATCCTAGGGGTTTATTACCTTTTGGGAGATATGTTAAAGATCAAGTACAATTTTTTATGATTGAATCAATTTCTTCATTTATCACTTCTTATTAAAATTCAGCATTTGGTCTGACAATGCTTCTTTTATTGTCCTCCACTCATCATTTAGCAAATAATAATGAAATTATAATTAATTTTTCTTGACACTTTGATCCTTTGACTACAGAGTGTATATTCATTTGAATTTTTTTTACATTTTTATTTTGATGGTAAGGATTTTTATAGAATTTATTGGATTGTTTATTGATTTATATAGATTTCATAGGATTGTTAAATAATTTTTTATTGATTTATATAATTTGCATAAATTTATATGAAACATATTTGTAGATAAAAAAATATTCAAATAATTAAATAAAATTAAGAAAATAATATAGTTAAAAAATACATTAAATTATTCAATTTTTTCTTTTTATCTCCATTCTCATCATCTTTATTTCCATCACCATTATATATTATATATAATTAATGATATACAATAAATATAGGATAATACAATTTTTATATATTTGTATTTTAATTTTATAATTTTTGTTATATTATTATTCAATATATTAATTTGTTTTAATTTGGTAGAATATTAGTATAATTTTATTATGTTTATATTTATTATTAATTTAACAAATTTAATGAGAAATGACAATGGAATAAAATGAATACAAAGAGGAATAATGTTGCCACTTGAGTCAAAGTTCAACTCCTTTCTATATCATTTTCAATTAAATTTATTTGGATATTTTTTTATGCAAGAAAAAATAAGAATTAATTTAAAATTTCAATTAAAAATATATATGTATTATAAATTTTTAAAATTATTATTATTTTTTTAAGATATTATAATAATATTAATAATTATTATCATAATATTTATTACGACCCGTTTGGATTGACTTAAAAAATAAGTGGAAGTTAAAAGTAGAAGAAGTTTGATTTCGTGTTTTGATGAGTGATTATAAAATCAGCATTTTGTAAAAAAATGTTTGGATGTTATTAAGTTGAAAGTATTTCTAAACCGTTAAAATTACCAAAAATAACATAATGTTAATATAGTATTTCCTCCGTTCCACTTAATTTTCTCACTCTTTCTATTTTTGTCTATTCCACATAATTTGTCTTTTTCTTTTTTTGCAAATATAATTATACATTTTTAATTATGTTTTAAAATTTGTAATCTATAATTTTTTTTATTTTAATTAAACTATTGAGTCATCTTAATCTTAATCTATAATTATTTTTACTAATACACTTTTTAATTAGTTAGTAATTATACAATATCTAATCTAAAGTAGACAAATTAAGTGAGACGGGGAAGTAGTAATTTTCTATAAAACTTTTATAATTCATTTTTAAATTTGATTAATTATACTTAAAAGTTTAAATGAAAGTATAAAGAATATATTTTTCAAATATGATTATTTATATTTTAAAATTTTAATTTAAGGGTAATATATCAATTTAAAATAAAATTATAATATAATATTAAATTATTGTATTTTACAATTTATTTTAAAATTATTATAGCAAAGATGCCTACTTTCATATATATATATATATGATCTCTTCATCTCTGTTGAAGGATATTTTGGTATTTTTATACGAAATCATTTGATTTTATGAATAATATTACGTACCCGCGAGTGCAGACGTATTTGATTGCAAAGACAATCTTAGGAAGAATAGGAACCCTTCTTAGAGCCTCTTTAATATATTCCGTGTTTTTCCCTCGTTGATTGCATATATACATACAGAGATATATATATATATAATTCAATGAAAATAAAACAATACCAATATAGTGAAATATAATACTGATATTGTACCCATTTTCAGCGTACAACAAATTCTAATAAATATTCTCATACAAATCGATTTTCAATATACCTTATCATAAAAAATACAAATATATCAAAAATGCCAAAATGCAAAAAATATTTACTTGTATACCAGTACATTTATACACCATATATATTTTTAATATTTTTTCGATATTGTATATATAAACGAGAGCCTACATTTCCAATAATTTTTTCCGGCCATAAGAAAATGAAGGAGGATACCATCAATGAATTCCACCGTATTGAGATATTTTAAATATTTAGTTTTAGATTTAATATCTTTATATTTAGATATGGTTTTTTCATGGATTAGATTACTTAGATTTAAGTCTATCGAGTCTGTTTTGTATTGCCTTTATTTTGATGATCAATAAGACAATCTCATTATTTTTTCCCAAAATTTTTAACATGGTATCAGAACCTATTTTTTTAATGTCGTATAAATAGTCTACCAACCTGCATTTCTCGGGTACATTCAACTTGGGATGTGTCCGAAGGTATTAAGATTTTGAGTTTTTGACCATGGTTTCTAGTCTTTTTGTTTCTGATTTTAATTATATTTTGAGTCCAGATTTTATTTACATTTGAAGTCATGTCTGTGTATCTGTCTGCGATTTTATGATCCGTCTGTTGTGTTTCTCTAGAGATATGTTTCTTATTGCAATGAGAGTCTTAGTATTTCTGACTTTGTGGAGAATAATCCCGTCGTTTTCGGCTCAAGTAGAAAGTCATGTTGTTTTCGGCTTCAGTAAAGAGTCCGGCTCCGGTAGAGAGTCATGTCGTTTTCGGATCCAATAGAGAGTAATGTTGGTTTCGACTCCGTTGTGAGTTATATTGTTTTCAACTCTAATTTAGTTGACAACATTGTTTTTGGCTTTGACACGGCAGAGCGGCAGCGGCAACGAGAGACAAGCTTTTATTTTTATTTGTGTCTTTTGCGTTTGTATTCAACTTTTTTTTCAAACTCAAGTTTGTTTCTATTATACCACTTGATTTTGAGGAGATATTGAAATATTTTAGATATTCAGGTTGAGATTTATTAGATTTATATTTACATATGATCTTATCCATAGATTACATTAGTTAAATTTGAATGTATTGAGCCCGTTTTGTATTGTCCAGGCCCTTTTATTTTTATTATCAATAAAAAAAATATCATTATATTTACTCAAAATTTCCAACACAGCGTGGGAAAAAGTTTGCTGAAGGCGGCAGTGGCGCCAAGAGGCGCGGCCTTGGGCCAAGGCCATAAGGGCCCTTGCCAGGGCTCATCTTCAAAAGGGCCCAAGTGGCCCGAATAGGCATATATATATATATAACTAATAGTATTATAATTTTTAAAAAAAATATATTTAATATCTTAAAATAAATAAATAAATTTATATTTATTTTTAAATAAATTATTTTAATTTTAATTTTTTATTTTAAATTAATTTACTAATTATGTATTTATTTGTATTTTGTTTGTGTTTAAATTTATAATGTTTGGTATTTTTTTTGTGAAAAATATAAAGTTTTGTAAAGTTATCATATAAAATGATATTTTATATATTTATTTTATTTTTATTTTATTATGTATGCATGTTTAATATTTAATATTGTATTTAATTATTTTTAAAAATTTATGTGTTTTATAATAGCAAACAATTTTGTTTTTATATAATATATTTTTATTATTTATTCAAATTAAATAATTTTTTAATTTAATATTTATTATTTTTAAAATGTACAAAAATATTATAAAATTCAAAATAAGCTATTTGGATGCTTTTTTTTTTTCAGTAATACTTTTTGACACTTTAAGATTAATAGTATCATAAAATACCATATATGCATGTATACTCACACAATATATATAATATATTCTATAAACTAACAAAAAATTTAATAATTCAACAAAAAAAATTATTTATTTTTATTATCGATATGTTTTATCATATTTAGCATAAAAAAATATAATTCAAACCCTAAAATAAAAATATTTACAAACACACTCTTTTTATTTTAATCATTTGATATATAAAAAATGATTGTATTATTAAATTTAAATTTATCATTTTCTATAATTATATTAATAAAAAAAATATATATAATTGGCCATTTTCTAATTTTGCCCCGGGCACCATATTAGTCAAGAACGGTGGCGCCGAGCTCCTCCACGACCCAATCGTCGGTGTCCGGCTCGATGATCGTCCGGTCGAAGTCTAAAACCACGAAAATCCCTTTCTCCTGAAGATTCCATTTTATAAAAACTACGCATATTGAATAATGGTGATTTGCGTTTAAATTAGAAAATAAACACACAAATATGTATAATTTTTTAAATATAATATCAGAATATTTTACCATTTTTTATAAACTCGTGCATATTGTTCTTCATTTAGAACATTTCTAATATAAAACCCCCTAAAATATAGAACCAAACTCAAAACTCATTCAATCACCACATATTTTTTTTTAAATTGAAAATATATTGATATTAAAATATTAAAAGTATTATATTAAATATTTATTTACTTATTTTCACTATAAATACCGTTTTCAAATTTATTTTCAATTTAATATTTTTATTATTCCAAAAACATGTTCTATGACAAATTATTTGTATAAACATAAAATAAAAAATAAAAACCTTAAAGAAAATACAACTGAGAACACATTAAAACGCGTACACAAATATAGAAACTATTACCCACAATTTAGAAGTCATTTTCATTAGAAGTATGTTCAACAAAAAATTTGTATTGATTTTTTTTGGATTTAGAAAAATATGTGAATTTTAAAAAATTCATAAACTTTATACAGAGTTTGATTTACCCGTCTTATTAATTTCTATGAATTTATGATAGGATTATATTTATTGATTTATATGAATTTTGATATAATTGCTAGAATTGTGGAATATTGTCTCCATGGATTCACATGAAATCCAATGATGCAATTATTAATGTTGATGCAAATATATTAAACACACTCATATATATAAAAAAATGTTTATTCAAAATTTTTAACAAAAACACCAAATGTAACTAACTAAATAAAATATATATTTGATCTTTATAAAATAAATGTATTTGTTTTGTAAAATAGTTTGAAGAAATACTTTTCATGTGAGGGATAAGAATTGTATAGATAATATAAAAATAATAAAATATATATGTAATATTAATTTTTACGAAAAAACATTTATTTGTTTTTTCCACTAAAAGAGCATATATCAATAGTTAGGCACACTGCATGCAAAAAAGTCAACAAAAAAAATTTAGAACACAATATTTTGCATGTATATAAATTCCCGATTATTCACATAATATAATACTCCATTCGTACAGATCTAAGGGTCTCATTTATTTTTTGTGTGATGATATTTGAATATTAATTATTATATCAAAACGTATAAGAAAAAAATGCAAAAATACTATAATACTAATAACAGAACATTTCTAAAAAAAATGATACAAATATAAGAATATTTTTAATGTTAAGTACAATAACGCAAAAGATAAATGTGATACGCGGACGGAGGGAGTAGTAAATCTTTTTTGTGAATACTTGTGAAATTTGAATAACGCATAAGTAGTATACATGTGAATTTTTTAAAATAATATTTATAAAAAATCACGCCTTAGAAAATATGAACTGAACAAACTCAAAAAGTTTTGATAAATATATATTGTTATATATTTTCTAGAGATAAATTATAATATTTAATCAATATTTTGGATAGATTCATACTCATTTTTGGTATGTATTGATTTGTGCAAGGTAATTGAGCAATTCACATCCATGCCATATTTTCCATCAAAGAAATTTGGAAAGACTTGAATTAAGCTCCCATGCTAAGGAAAGAGGTGGATTACGGGAATTAAAGCTTGATTGTTGGCATCGTGATTAATAAGGAGCAATTAAGAGAGTGATTGAGGACTCGGTCATCTATAAAAGGGGGCCAAGACATTGGATGTGGTATTACAATTCATACTCACTTTTCATAGTCTAAGTGGAGGATTGAGAAGGCCGTTTAGAGATGAAGCATTTTGGATGATCATCAAGTCTATAGTTTTATTTATTCATAAGTATGAGTAGCTAAATTCTTAGTCTAGTCCAAGGTTGAATGTAGATTTTGGATTGGGATTTGTGAGATTGTGTTTTGATTTAATTTGAATCTTGTTTAAGTTAATTGATATTTGTGTGATTTTTGTGATTCATGCCTGCAATTATTTTATTTAATCTTTTATCGTGCCCGGATCTTAGATTGGTTTAGCAATTGTGTGCCAATTGAACATTTACATCCGTAATTGTGTATGTGTTTCATAAAGTGGTAAATATGTTAACAAGCCTAGGAATCACATGATCAAATAATTTAATCTTTTTGTAATTGATTAAATATTTGAATTGGGTTTTTCTCATGCTATTTTTAATTGGAGAAATTAATTTATGGTCGTACCTGGATTATTTCTTTGATTAGGGATGCGGTTAATCGGTCGTACCATTGCCGCCAATAAAGTAAGGAAAAATTGGGTGTTATGATCGTATCTAATGCCTATAACCAATTTATCAGTTGAATAACAATATTATTTAAAATCAATAATCGAATCTTTAACATGGCTTCTTATTCACTCCTTGGGCTAGAAGTTAATCTCTTTGAAATCAAAATTTTATTTTCCATCGTTTATTTTAATTATTTTAGTGAATTGCTAATCCATCCTCCAATCCTTGAATGTATGACAAAATCAGGAATTAAACTTCACAGTCCATGTGGATCGACCTCGGCATCACTTGCTACATGTGGTGTTAGAGAATCTTTATTGGAAGCATCGAGGCTACCAAGTTCATTAGATTAGACAAATAATTAATGCGTATAATGTAATGATCTTAAAGATACTTATAAATTACAATGTTCTTTTATTTTTAAAAACACAAAATATTTTATATATTCACTGTGTAGTAGATAACGAACCCAATATTCCCATTTCATAGCATCATCATAATCTAAAAACTTCGACTAATTAATGGCCATAAAATTATTCAATGAAAATCTATAAAGAATCTATATGGAAACTCCAACTTCCATCAATGGTAATTTAACGGTCATAAAAGAATACAACGGTAATATATAAAAATATAATCCCTTCCCTTGAGCACAAATCGTGCAATTTCCATATCAAAACTCAAACTTGCTTCAGATTAACTCAAATATCCATTTGTAATAGTTCAATCGTTTTTCCTTAAACACCTTTTCGTCCACTTTGCAGTAAAATAATCAAATTTACGACCAAAAAATTCAGTCACATCGACCCCAAGAAGTCCCTTGTCACCATATCCTCCCAACTGCCATTTGCTCCTCCACCGCCGCCACTGTCACCACCGCAGATCCCGCCATCAAAATCGGTGTTCTGTTCCATTCTCGACAGCATGTGGAGCTCTGTAATTTCCAAAAAAATGAAAGGATTAGAACAAAAATAAAAAATATTAGGTTAGGTTTAGGTTTAATAAATACCTATTGATGCATGTCGAGTTTCACAGTAAGGGAATTCATATTCAGGCCAAAAACATTCGAGACCATTCTATTGTAATCGCCCGCGAGTGTTGCACCTGATTGTCCGGCAGCCGGAAATGGCAGTTAGGGAGGCCGGAATAGCCTGGACCTTGCTACGGTCACGATTCCTTGAAAAATTCTGAAGGGCTCCCGAATAAGACGACAATGAAGACTGTTGACGGTGCGCCATGATTGGTGGAAACTGCAGATCTTGTGGCTCATGTTTAATTTGGGGACTTCTTGTTGTCATTTGGTGGTGCTGAGAGCCATTGGCAATTAGCATAGAAGAAGAAGCTTCTCGAACCGCACAAAATACCTCGTGGGCTTTATAACTATCTTTCCTGAAATATGATCACATGAAATCTTTAGAATCGTGAAGAAAGATAATCTATGACGTGTGTTCATGAGCACTGTATGAATGCACACGTGTCGTACACTTCATTGTATTACTACATTTGGTGTTCGAATCACGTGATCTTTGCCTTTCTATGTGTATAAGTTACTTCTGCGTAAATGTTCATACATAAAAACATACACTCGCTAAGTTCCTATATATATCTTGTACGTTGATATCAATGGGTATTGTTCCTATATATATTACATGCATATGGACCATGGGTATTGTACATGCACATAAAATATACACAACCACTCCATCACGCGCTTATTTAACACACCAACATGATGGGCGCGTGTACATTATACATTTATATAAGTATGTGATACACTAGAAGCATATATCTCACACACTTATATAAATGCATTATATATTAAACAATATAAATTCGTACAAACAATATGAAATCACCAATACGTGCGCTTTACATGCACACATAAATCCCTACAAACATAATGCATACACACCTTCAATCAAGTTCAATCAAACAAAATACTCCCGACATACTCAACAAAATCAATCTAACAACCTAGCACATAACACATATAATAAAGAATTGCCACAATATAGAATCGCCACACACATGCGCATTATGAAAATTCATAAATTCCTACAAAATAAAACATAAAAACCTTCAATTCTATTCAAACAAAACAAAAAAAGCTCAACAATCAACTCAAACCAATATATATATATATATATATATTACCATCCAACAAAAAATTCAGATGACATAAAATTGTCAGGTGCGTGCATTGTGCCCGTATGCATAAATCGCTACATATGCAACATAAACACATTCAATCAATCCAACGCCAGTAGTGTTTCCTGATCCCGGTCAAGTCCCCCAACGCCCTTGCCGGATTGTGGTGCACGCCCGGGCAAATGTACACCTTCTTCGGTGCTTGTGCTGCCGCACCACTTGTACACGCCGCTGCTGTCGCTCTCCTCTCCAATCTTGTCGGCAGATTGTGAGCTCTTTTGTGTAGCTGTAGATTCTAATCTCTCTGAAAAGCTTTGTTGCAGATCTCGCATATGTATTGATTAGTCGCGAGCGGGTTCTTGGCTACAATGCCACCACTTCTGCATTAGAATCCGATAAGAAAATGAAAAAATGAAACCGTTATTACATTACTGAGATTTTACTTGGTTAACTAATTGAGTTTCTCGTTAACAATTAGGGCAATTTTTTGATATTTAGGAATTAGGATTATTGTGCAGATTGTCAAGTTCGACCTGGGTGGGTTTTCTTTCGCGTTACCACGGGCGTGAATTGATCATCTTGGGGAGATACACCCAAATTTGACATGATAAATTTTAAAATCACTCGAAAACAACATAAAGAAGTTTGCTTTGTGTTCTTCGATTTCTCTTCCCACAGGGACAGAGACGGAGCAAAGATGAGAGATTGCTGGAGAGTATAAATTAAGGTTTAACTGTGGGGAAGAAGGAGAAATTGATGTCGAAACAATTGGCGGTCTGGTCGGTCTCTCCGGTACAGATTCAGAGTGATAAAATGGGCGAAGTGTGAGTAGAAGGTGGGTGGAATTGAAGAGGAAGCTGTGTTGGAATAAGAAGGAAGAACACTAAGAGAAAACAAAAACACAAGAAGATTTCTTTGGTGGAGAGGAGAGGTAACTAGAAGAGAAGACACTTGATTGATGAAAAAGATTTGCAAATTACAACTATTTATAGGAAATGAACTCTACTTGACCAATACCAATATTAATTCTACCTACCAACATAGAAAATAACAAAGTAGACTTTGTTCAATGCATAGTTGGTAGGTCACCTACTGTTCCACCAACCCCCACCAACTATCATTGGAAATAATAAAGGTTGGTGATTTTATTTCTTAAAATCAAGTTTAATTGTCAACAACACCCTTAAATTTGATTTATTGCTCCAAGAGCCTCTCGCATCTTTTGAAAGTCTTCAAACTTCAATGGCTTCGTAAATATGTCCGCAACTTGATTCTTCGACTCCACATATTGAAGCTCTACCTCCTTCTTCTCAATGCTTTCCCGAATGAAATGAAAGCGAGTGTCAATATGTTTACTTCGATCGTGGTGGACATGATTCTTGGCCAAAGCAATAGCCGACTTGTTGTCTACCATGATCTTTGTAGCCTCCATTTGCTCGCAGTGAAGTTCTTCCAGCAATCTTCGAAGCCAAATAGCATGACTGGTACACGATTTTGCGGCAACATATTCCGATTCACAAGTGCAAAGCGAAACAATCGGTTGTTTCTTTGAGCACCAAGAGATTGCATATTTTCCCATGAAAAATACAAATCCCGTAGTGCTTTTTCTATCGTCAATATCTCCACCATAATCACTATCACAATGTTCCATCAACTTGGAGGTATTTGAAGATGAATAAAACAAGCGAAAACGAAGAGTACCTTTGATATATCGAAGTATCCTTTTTGTCACCATCCAATGTGCTTGGTTAGGAACTTCCATGTAACGACTCAAAATTCCAACCGAAAATAAAATATCTGGTCTAGTGCAAGTCAAGTACCTTAGACTTCCAACAAGACTTTTGAATATGGTGGAATCAACACGTTCTTCATTCTCCTTAGTTTTGGACAACTTTGCTCCATGCTTCATAGGAGTGTTCACCGGTTTGCTTCCAAGCATATTGAACTTCTTTAGTATTTCTTTTGTATAGCTTTCTTGACAGATGAAAATCCCTTCCTCCATTTGATTTACCTGAATTCCCAAATAATACAACATTAGTCCATGTCACTCATTTCAAATTCTTGAGCCATGGACTTCTTAAAATCTTCAACCATCCTCGGATTGCTTCCGGTGAAGATGTGATCTGTAGAATAATATGCTTCAAATATTTTTTAATAATTAATTATATTAATATTATAAATATATTAAGTAATTATCTAAATAAAGAGTGATTATTATTTTCCATATTTGGAATGATTTATGTAATCATCCTTAATATCTCTATTGTATGTTTTAATGGTTGAATTTCCTTTGGATTGAGTGAATAACATACGGCTGAGTTCTTCTTCTTCCTAGTAGCCTTCGAAACATCGATGACTTTACAAAGCTTTCCCCCAACAAATTTCTGGTATCAGAGCCATAGAATTTGTGGCTGGAAGGAGGCGCAGATTGGAGAAGGACACCAGCAGTCCTTTCGAGCAGGGAATTCGGTAAAGCGATCGAAAAACAATTGGTGAATCAAAGTCATGGCCAAAAATTCGAGTTCTCAGGTGTCAATTCCAATGTTTAAAGGGGAAAATTATCATTTTTGGAGTTTAAAAAGGAAAACCTTGTTTACATCTCAAGAACTATGGGATATAGTAGAAACAGGGTTAGTCGATGATAGATCTGAACCACCCATGCACCAAGTAAGGGAAAATCGAAAGAAGGATGCCAAGGCCTTATTCCTTATTCAACAAGCTCTTGATGATAGTATTTTCTCCAGAATTACAGCGGCCGATACGTCAAAGCAACCATGGGATATCCTCAAGCACTAGTATTTGGGAGATGAGAAGATTATTACGGTAAAATTGCAAACCCTGTGCCGTGATTTTGAGTTGTTATCAATGAGAGAAAAGGAATCTGTGCAGGATTATCTCTCAAGGGTTTCTGCGCTTGTTAATCTTATGAAGTCGTATGGTGACGAAATAAATAATATTACTATGGTCAGCAAAGTTTTGAGAAGTTTAACCTCAAAATTTTATCATATTGTTGTGGTTATTGAAGAGACGAAAGACCTATCTACTTACAGC
Organism: Andrographis paniculata; assembly: GCF_009805555.1. Lineage (NCBI taxonomy): Eukaryota > Viridiplantae > Streptophyta > Magnoliopsida > Lamiales > Acanthaceae > Andrographis > Andrographis paniculata. Next base: position 595,980 of record NW_026137621.1, on the reverse strand, counting down.
TTCGATGAACTGATGGGTACCTTATTGAATCATGAGGATCGATTGAATAGATCTACTAAGAAAACCGAAGAAAGGGCTTTCCAAGTGAAGGGGGAGCTTCAATCTAAGGGAAAGGTAGATTCTACTTCTTGGAAGAGGCCGGATAACACAACAAGTAGAGGCCAAGGAAGAGGTGGTTATCGTGGTCGAAGTCGTGGTCCAGGCAGAGGAGGCAATTATTTTTCTGGAGAATGCCATTATTGCAAGAAATATGGGCATAAGGAGGTTGATTGCTGGTTTAAACAAAAGGAAAAACAAAAGGATGACCAAAAGCGTGCGAACTTCACCACAACGCATGAGGAAGAGAGTAATCTATTCATGACTCATTCCACTACGAATAATGTAACCAATGATGTTTGCTTTATTGATAGTGGGTGTTCTAATCATATGTGTGGTGAAAGAGGATTGTTTAAAGATCTGGACGAGACCGAAAAATCAGAAGTTCGTCTTGGTAATGACAAGCCAATCAAGGTTGAGGGTAGAGGTACGATTGCGATTAGAACCACGGAAGGCAATACAAAATTGATTCGTGAGGTACAATATGTTCCATCACTTGCTCATAATTTACTAAGTGTTGGACGGCTATTGAAGAGTGTGGTTATTCAGTTTTATTTAATGATGAATCTTGTGACATCACGGAGAACAAGACCAACAGAAAACTTTTCAGTGTTAAGATGACATTGAACATGATGTTTCCTCTTGATGTGAAGCTTGGTTGTGCTTTCGTCGCTAATGAGGATGAAGAAGCTAAACTTTGGCATAATAGATATGGTCACTTGAATATTAAAGGGCTGCAGCTGCTTATGAAGAAAGGGATGGTTCTTGGGTTGCCTAAACTTGATCGTCTCAATTTTTGTGAAGGGTGCATTTATGGAAAACAGAGCAGGCCTTCATTTCCGGTGGGAAAAGCATGGAGAGCATCGTCTTGTCTTGAGCTTATTCATTCGGATTTATGCGGACCTATGTCTGTGGAGTCTCTTGGAGGAAGTCGATATTTTTTGCTATTTGTGGATGACTTCACTCAGATGTGTTGGGTCTATTTCTTGAAAAATAAATCGGAGGCATTTGAAAATTTCAGAAAATTCAAGGCGTTGGTGGAGAAACAAAGTGGGTGCCAAATTAAATCTCTTCGGACTGATCGAGGTGGTGAATTTGTTTCACGTGAGTTCAATGAGTTTTGTGAAGAGAATGGAATCCATAGAGAGCTGACTGCACCTTACATGCCACAGCAAAATGGCATAGCAGAACGTAAAAGTCTCACCATTGTTGAGATGGGCAGAAGCATGATGGTCGCAAAGGGTGTTCCGAAAAAGTTCTGGGCTGAAGCAGTAGCTACGGTCATCTACAGTTTGAATATTTCTCCGAAGAAAGCTATTTATGATCAGACCCCATATGAGGCGTGGAATGGTCACAAGCCCAAGGTAAGCCATTTACGAACCTTTGGCTGCACAACATATGGTTTGAGTAAATCTCGATCAAAGCTTGATGAAAAGTCGGAAAAGTGTGTGTTGTTGGGTTATAGTGTTCCATCCAAGGCATACAAACTATATAACCCAAAAAATGGCAAGGTGATTATAAGTCGGGATGTCCAATTCAATGAAAATGAAGGTTGGACTTGGAAAGGAAGTGAAGATGCTGGAGCAACAATGCCAGTAGATGGAATCTTTAATCACTCTCCTGAGACTGCGATACATGCTGAAGGTGAAAATTTAGGAGGTTCTGCAGATTGTTTGTCAGATTCCTCAGATTCGAGTCGAAGTAGCAACGGAAATCCTCCTCGTTCTACTTATGAGCACACTCCGAAAAAATTCAGATCAGTGGCAAAAGTTTATGGAAGCTGCAGCTTTGCTTTGTACATATCGGAACCTACATGTTTCGAAGATGCTGCTGGAAAGGAAGAATGGCAAGCTGCAATGGTAGAAGAAATGAAGGCGATTGAGCGCAATGAGACGTGGGACTTGGTTGAACCTCCTGAAGGAAAAACTCCAATTGGTGTCAAGTGGGTATTCAAAGTCAAGTATCATGCTGACGGTACTGTGAATAAGTACAAAGCGAGGCTGGTTGCAAAAGGTTATGCGCAACACAAAGGTGTTGATTTTGATGAGAATTTTTCACCCGTGGCTCGCTTTGAGACTGTAAGAACTCTTCTTTGTCTTGCTGCACATTTACAGCTTCCGGTTTATCAATTCGATGTTAAATTTGCATTTTTAAATGAAGATTTAGAAGAAGAGGTGTATGTCTCGCAACCTGATGGCTTTGTGGTTCAGGGCAAAGAACACAAAGTTTTTAAGTTAAAAAAGGCGTTATACGGGCTTAAACAAGCACCACGCACATGGTATAAAAGAATTGACTCATACCTTCTAAAGAATGGATTTATGAGGAGTGAAAGTGAGCCAACACTGTATGCAAAAAGAAATGAAAAAGGTGAGTTTCTACGTGTTTGCATTTATGTCAATGACATGATATATTTGGGATCAAGTGAAACCTTAGTTGCTGATTTCAAGATGTGTATGATGAGGAGTTTGAAATGTCGGACTTGGGGATGCTTAGTTATTTTCTCGGACTTGAAGTAAAGCAAGCTGAAGATGGCATATTTCTCTCACAAAATAAATATGCTAATGATCTTTTACTCAAGTTTGGCATGCACAATTGCAAAGTAGCAACCACACTGATGAATACTAACGAGAAGTTGCAGCTGGAAGATGGAACCAAAGCAGCTGATCCGAGCTATTTTCGAAGGTTAATAGGTGGACTAAATTATCTTACACATACTCGTCCTGATATCATGTACTCTGTGAGTTTCCTATCTAGGTACATGCATAATCCTATCGTGCAACATCTGGGAGCATCAAAAAGAGTGCTTGATACATAGCTGGAACCTCTAATTGGGGAATTTGGTATTCGAAAGATGCTGAATTTCAGTTGCAGGGATTTAGTGACAGCGATTGGCTGCTTGCATAGACGAAAGGAAGAGTGTTTCCGGTCAAAGCTTCAACTTAGGTTCCGGTGCAATTTCTTGGAGTTCGAGGAAGCAGAATATTGTTACATTGTCCTCATCTGAAGCGGAGTGTGTTGCTGTGACTGCCGCATCGTGTCAAGTTGTGTGGTTGAGAAGAATACTGGCTGATATGCACCAAGGGCAAAAGAAAGCAACTATAATTTGTTGTGACAACAAAGCCACTATTGCGATGACAAAGAATCTAGCGTATCACAAGAGGACAAAGCATATTGATACTCGGTTTCATTTCATTCGTAATTTGGTGGCAAATGGTGATATTCAGTTGGAGTACGTTTCTACAAATGATCAAGTGGCAGATGTTTTTACTACGGCACTTTCTTGGGAGAAGCTTAAGTATTTCCGAAGGTGACTTGGAGTTTGAAGATTTGAAGCACGAGGGAGTGTTGAATAATATGCTTCAAATATTTTTAAATAATTAATTATATTAATATTATATATCTAAATAAAAAGTGATTATTATTTTCCATATTTGGATTGATTTGATGTAATCATCCTTAATATCTCTATTGTATGTTTTCATGGTTGAATTTTCTTTGGATTGAGTGAATAACATATGGCTAAGTTCTTCTTCTTCCTAGTAGCCTTCGAAACATCAATCGACTTTACAAAGCTTTCCCCAACAAGATCATCCACGTAGACACAAACAAATAGTACGTGTCCATCTTCCACTTTTCCATAGTGTGCATACTCACTTTGGCATCTTGAAAATCCATCATCTTGCAAATATATGTCAAGACGACTATTCCATGCTCGAGGGCTTGCTTGAGCCTATAAAGTGCCCTCTTCAGCTTCAAAACTTTATCTTCAATAACATAACCGAGTGGTTGTTCAATATACACATCCTCCATAAGATATCCATTGAGAAAAGCGGACTTAACATCCAATTGATGTATCTTCCAATGATTTTGCTACGAGAGTGAGAATAGTAGCCGAATTGTCTCCAGTCTGGCCACCGGAGCAAACACTTCCTCATAATCAACTCCATGCTTTTGCTTATAGCCTTTCACTACCAACTGGCTTTGTACCTCTCAACTTATCCCGTGTCATTCTTCTTTGCCTTATATACCCACTTGATACCAATGATTTGATGATTAAGTGGTCGTGGTACTAGTTCCCATGTGTCATTCTTTCCAATGGCTCAGATCTCTTCATCCAAGGCTTCGATCAATTTCTTGTCTTTCTAGCTTCTTAGAAAGACATAGGCTCGGCATCCATCAACAAACACAATAGATTGTAATCATCCAAGCTATTGGTTACATAGTAGAGTTCATCCACACTCCGGTACCTTGGAGTTCTCTCACTTGATGTTGATGCCTCCGAAGGTGATGAAGGTGGTGTAGTTGGTGGAGTGATCTCCCCCTCAATGTTTGCACCTTCTTCATCTTCAAAGTATGAGAGAAAGTCATACGATCATTTCTCTTTTGAACTCCAGTCCCACAATCCAACCTCATCAAACTCCACATCGCGACTCACCACAAGCTTTTCATTTTGTGGGTCAAACAATCTATACGTCTTTGAGTTTTCATCATAGCCAAGAAAGACTAACTTTTTGCTACGAACATCGAGTTTGGATCTTTCTTGCTTGTGAACATGTGCATAGGCAATAGATCCAAATACCTTCAAATGAACCATGCTCGGCTTCACTTCACTCCACGTTTCTTATGGTGTTGCATTCTTCAAACTCTTGGTTGGACTTCGATTCGAAAGATATACGGCACATGCCACAACTTCTCCCCAAAAATATCTTGGCATAGCTTTGGATTCCAGCATTGACCTCGCCATATTGAGAATAGTCCGATTCTTTCTCTCAGCAACTCCATTTTGTTGAGGAGTTTTTGGTGCCGTCATAGGTCGCCAGATGCCATGGACCTCACAAAATGTTGTGAATTCTTTTGACAAAAATTCACCTCCTCGATCGGTCCTCAAGGCTTTGATTTCATGATCGCTTTCAAGGCTTTGATTTCATGCCTCACTCTTTTGCTTCAAAAAGTAAACCCACGTCTTTCTACTATAATCATCAATAAAGAGAATGTTTTCCCAATGATTGAGGCTTTATCAGGCCACAAATGTCGGAATGGACCAATTGTAGCGGCTTGGTGGCTCTTGAATCCGAATGCTTTGGAAAGCTCTTCCTTAAATGCTTTCCGAGTAAGCATGCTTCACATAGTTGATCCGGATGATCAATAATAGGAAGATCTTTGACCATCTTCTTTTCGCTCATCTCCTTCAAGCCACCAAAGTTCAAATGACCGAGCCGCATATGCCATATCCATGATGGATCCTCGGCACAAATCTTTAGGCACATTGAATCATCATTCTTCAAGTTCAATAAGAACATACGATTCTTTATTATGGCTACCTTCGCCACAAGATTAGAATCGTGATCTCGAAGCCAAAGTGTGCGATCCTCCATATGAATCTTGTACCCTCTTTCCAAAAGTTGACCAATACTAAGAATGTTGCTAGTCAATTTCGGAACATAATACACATCACAAAGTATTTTGTGGCCTCCACTCTTAGTCTTGAAAATCACCGTTCTTTTTCCTTTGATGTCAACTTTTGTATTATCTCCAAAACTCACCGCGCCATTGTGACTTGTGTCAAGCTCCACAAATTTGTTTTTGTCCCCGGTCATGTGGTTGCTCGCTCCATTATCGAGATACCACACACTTGTCTCCACCTTTGATTCATCTTTCGACGCCAAGAATAAATATTCTTCAATCGAATCTTCATTCTCTTAATGAGATATGCTACCTCACTTTTATTCTTTGACCAACACTCTGAAGCGTAATGACCACGCTTATGACAAGAATAGCATTCAATATGAGATTTGCCGGTGTTGGTGTGACGTCCTCCTCATCTTCCTCTTTCTTGTCCTCGACCTTTGTAGTTAGGTTGAGTCTTTTGTGCTTGCTCTTCTTGACCATCATTTCGCACATGCCATTGATATCTTCCACGTCCTCGGCCTTGGCCTCTACTTGTCGTTTCTTTCAAACTCAATTTTGTTTGTAAAACTTGCTCCACATGATCATCATCATCATGACTCATCCTTTGTTTATATGCTCGCAAAGAAACATTCAACTCATCAATGGTCATTGCATCTAAGTCCTTCGATTCTTCGATTAGACCACCACATGCCAAAATTTCTTTGTGAGAGAACGAAGTATCTTCTCTATCACTCGAACATCCGGCACGGCTTCTCCAAGCCATTTCATTTGATTCGTCAGGGCCAAGACTCTTCTAAAGTAGTCTTGAATCGATTCACCTTCTTTCATCGAAAGTGTTTCAAATTCTCTCCTTAGGGTTTGGAGTCGAACCTTTTTTACTTTGTCAACTTCTATGACGGATCTTTGAAGCTTCTCCCAAGCTCCCTTTGAGGTGGTCTCATTTGCAATCTTCTCGAACATATCATCATCTAAACCTTGATGGATGATTGTAAGAGCACATTGATCTTTCTTGCGTAGCTTCTCTAATTCATTCTTCTCATTTTGATTAAGAGCTCCTTCATTCTCCGGAACCGTGTAGCCATTTTCAACACTCTCCTAAACACTACGTGCAGCAAGTATGGCTTTCATACGAAGTGCCCAATTTTCAATGTTGTGTTTGGTGAGGTGAGGGTATTGGAAGGAGAGGCCATTTGAATTTGTTGCCATACTACCCACAAACCCGATATGGCCTTGATACCACTTTGTTGGAATAAGAAGGAAAAATACTAAGAGAAAACAAAAACACAAGAAGATATCTTTGGTGGAGAGGAGAGGTAACTAGAAGAGAAGACACTTGATTGATAAAAATGATATGCAAATTACAACTATTTATAGGACATAAACTCTACCTACCAATACCAATATTAATTCTACCTACCAACATAGAAAATAACAAAATAGACTTTGTTCAATGCATAGTTGGTAGGCCACCTACTGTTCCACCCACCCGCACCAACTATCATTGAAAATAATAACGGTTGGTGATTTTATTTCTTAAATCAAGTTTAATTGTCAACAAGGTGCACTTGGAGCAATATGGTGTTGGGAAGTCGAGAATTGGAAGTTAGTATAGTCCTGAAATTAGGTTTATTTGTCTGATTTTTATTGAGTGATAATCTTTATGTCATCGTTATCTCGATCGCGCTATGGCGGTTATGGCAGCAGCTTCTGTTGTGTGTGTACTATCGTTCCACCTTTGGAATCATTGAAGTTGTTTAATTTCGGAAGAAACAACAGTTTTGGCTCTGAGTTAATTACCAATCATTTCTGACACCACAGTTTTATCTTTATTTCATAGGTACTATTAAATTAAATTTTTTTGACAGAACTGTGTGTCTGTCTAGATAAAATATTATTATTTATTGTTGTTATAAGATTTGATGGGAAAATATATATATATATATATATGATATTTTGGCTTTATATATACTCTCTCCATCACAAAAAATCATATCTATTTCATCTATATTAATTTTTTTTAAAAAAATTACCTATCTAATATTAAAAATGCTATTGCAATTTATAATATAAATTACAAAAATTAAATATTTTTCTAACATAAAATACTAATAAAATTATTTTTATTAATTAAGTTTTCTTCATTTTCACTACATATTAATACTATATTAATATTAAAAAATCCACGTTAAAAAGTAATTGAATGTTTATTTAAGGGACGAAAAGCGTAGTATTTTAAATTGTAAATTTATGTTTTTTATCACATAATAAATATATATTATATATTGAAAATATATCAGTAAAATAATTATACGAAAGAACAAAGTTAATTTCCTCAATTTTAATTAATTTTATTTTTATTTATTTTTGAAATAGTTAGTTAATGGTTTAATTTTGATCATTTTTAAGTTTTTTATTTCTATTTTTTTATTGGGATGTCACTATTAGAAATTTAACCAATGATATCCCGAGGAACAAACTTTATTTCCTCAATTTTATTTTATTTTATTTTTGTTTATTTTTGAAAAAGTTAGTTAAATGATTTAATGTTGATAGTTTTTTAGTTTTTAATTTCTATTTTTTTGTTGGGATATCACTATTAGAAATATAACAAATGATATCAGAATAACCTCATAAATGGTTTGGAAGTTGTCCCTGGTGTGGACATGTACTCGTGATCATGAAGTCGTGCATTCAAATCTCCGACACTTAATATAATATTTTTAATTAAGTAGTTTATTTTGTGACTAGTGTTATTAATTAAGTATTTTTTGAAATTTCTAAAATTTTATTATAAATTAATATATAATAACTAGATTTAGAGCATGTTCAATAAACAATACTTCATGCAAAGAAATGTAACAGTTTTATTTACCGTAAGGAATGACATGGCGGTGTGAGGTTCATCTCACGACCATTAGGTCATGGATTCAAACCCCTGATCGGGCTTAGATTCGACCGAGAGTTTACCTGGAGCGCACTCGAAAATAGTGGCTACTAAGTTCGGGTCAACCTTGAAATGATAAATATAAAGATACAATATGGTGGAAAATTATAAATATTTGAAAAATAAAAAAGTCATGAAAATTATAAAAGTATAATAAATTTTGATAATATAAATAACTATCAAAATATATAAGTTTAATTTTTATAATTATTAATTTAAGCGGGTTCAGAAGTGGACTGGGTTTGAGATTGCTTTTTTTTTTTTTTTTATCAAATTTCTAATTCGCCCCGGATCCAGCTGGATTTTAAATTCTAAAACCCGTAACCCACCCTGGATATAAAAAATTGAACGCAAACCCACCCTCTTAACATTGGAGTCGAGGCGAGCTAGGGCGAACCCGCTCTATTAACATTGGAATCAAGATGAAGCCAGAACAAAACCTGCCCCAAGGACCAATTATCTATTTTCTGTAAAAGTTTGTGTACCTATTCATATCTTCTTAGATAGTGTACATGTATATTCTTCAGCTATAAAGGTGAATCAAGTCCAGTTGGCTGGTGGTGCGGGATTAGACTTTTTAGTTTGGCCGGGGGTTTTCTAGTGCCCTTGAAAAAATAACTAGATTTTAGAAATACAAGAAAATTCAGATTGAGTTTTCAAATTATATATATATTAGAAAATGTATATTTAATTTTGATTTATTAGTTATTTAGTTGTTTAAATGGACCTATATTGAATAATACAAATTGTCTTGTATATGAGATTTGTTCTTTCTACAATTTTTCTCCATATTTTTCTCAAATATATTAATACATTACACACATTCTTTATTTTTATATTTCCTACACCGTCCCTATACCTCACATAGAAAATTTATTTCTAACAATCTCGCTAAACAAATACACCAACTTCTGCGTGTTTCAACTTTTTTTTTATTATTTATTTAAAGAGATAAATAATAGAACTATCATTTAGAGAAAATAAAAGTTATATATATATATTTAATAAAAATATTATCTATTAATTTAGTTGTATTTTGAAAAAGAATATATAGATATTCTTAAAAAATATTCAAGAACTTCAAATACTTCAACAAATTTTGAATGAATTGTTTTGAAAAAGTATATATAAATAACTTATTTATATCCAAGGCGGGTTACGGGTTTATATTTTGGGCTCGTTTAGGGCAACCTAAGAGAGTCGAAGCCAGATGGCTTTAAGGTGCACTTTCGATAAGTTAGACCTACAATCAAAAGTTATATTATGAAAGGATCATATATAATTGGTCATCAAAGAATTTTAGAATGTTTGATTTCTCAATGTTTTCATGTGAGAATGTTGCTTCGACCTTCGAACATGTGGGAACTCTCATCAGAGGCGAAAAATACGAAACTTAAAAACACAAAACTTTCTCCTGAGCTTGAAAAATACATAACTCTCACCGAAGCCAAAAAAACGATGGAAGTACTCTCCACAAAGTCGGAAACAACGGGACTCTTAATAGAATCAGAAATGACGAGACTCTAATGCAGGCTGACACATAAATCTGGAGAAACATGACCGGTAGCAGACAATGCCTAGACATGACTCTCAAATTCAAATGCAAATAAAACCTAAAGACTCTAAACAGAAAAACTAACAAAATTTGGAGACCTCCAGGTATATTCCAAATTGAATGTACTCAGAGAAACATGGTTTATGTGATACCCGAGTTTCTCACTATTCATTGGCCAATACATATTTCATAGTTTAGCTGTTGGTAAATTACTTATATGTTAAATTGTTTATAATTTGGTATATGCTTTACCTGTTTATTAATAATAAAATATTATCATAATTTATATGAGAGTTTAGTAGGATACAAATAGGTTGGGTAAATTATTTGAATATTAAATGGTGTAAGTTAATTATAGATCACTTAAAAATTTATTATAGTAATTAAATAAAAAGTAAAATAAATAAAATAATAATAATGAAAATAATAATAATAATAATAATAATAATAAATAAATAAATAAATACATAAATAACTAAATTAAGGCGGTGGGTGGGGGGTAATAATCCCCACCCCACCACCTCAACCAAATCCATATCTATCAATTGCAGAAGGAGCAAGCGAGAAAGGCAACGTGAAGAAAAAAAAGGAAAAAACTTTTACGCCGAAGTCGGTTAAAGCCTAGTTCAGGATTTTTTCGTTTTCACGAATTATTGCTATTTTACTTAGTAGAGGAAGTTTTGAGTAGAAATAATTATTTAGTAAATCGGGGTAATATTTGTAATTAATTGTTTTCAGATACGATACTGGAATCGGGAAAAGGGCTTTAAGAGTTAGAGTTATTGACGTTTTTGGCGAATTGTAGGTAAGAAGAAATTCATTTGCAACTACAATGCATAAATATATTCTTTTGTGAGTTATTTATGTTTGATTGATAATATGTGAATATCAGAAAACTGTAATATGTGATTAATATAATGTGATTATGTGGTTTGAGCCTGTGAGCTCTGTATATAAATTGATTTCAGCCTGTGAGCTCTGTATGTGATATGGTTGAGCCTGTGAACTCTATATTTGATGTTGAAGGAGTCTGTGAGCTCCAAAATTGATGTGGTTTGAACCAGTGAGTTCAATAATATCTGTATATTGTGAAATATGTTTCTTTGCATTTTCATTAAGTATGCATATCATGCATTGAAATGAAATAAGATGGTTTTACTATGTTAGACCGCTGATTATACACCGAGGGCGGGAGAGGCGACCTGGGAAGAAACGACCTGGGGAAACCTGGTGTAGGCTACCTGGTGTAGGCCACCGTCTATTGTGACTTCACATACAATGCTTAAACAATGCATTCGGAAGAGGCGACCTAGGAAGAAGCGACCCGGGGAAAGCTTACAAGGAAACCCGGTATAGGCTACCTGGTGTAGGCCACCGTTTGATTTGAATATGTGGATATTGAGCTCTTTCCGGTGTATAGCAGTGTGTCTAGGGGCCCTGGAAAGTATTTCATAAATAAATTGGTGATTTCAAACGAGAGCACATTCTACATAGTGAGAATTTTGAGATAAACTTCATATCATACATAATTTCTACTTACAAAGATTTATAAATCTCACTCAGTTTATGCATTGTAGGTAATCCTAATGATATATGACTTGGTGGACAGACTGGCGTAGCTGCCAGTCCGAGAAAACTACGCATTTCTGATGGATTTGTAGGTTGTGGCCAGTTATTAATGGCTTCAACTTTGCTTGGGTCAACTGAAATTCCTGCTCCCGATATCACATGTCCCAAGAATACAACTCGATCTATCCATAATTCACATTTCTTGAACTTTGCATACAACTGTTTCTCTTTTAGAACTTCTAACACATTCCTCAGATGCATCGCATGCTCTTCTTCAGTCTTGGAATAAATCAAAATATCGTCAATAAATACAATAACGAACTTGTCTAGAAAGTCTTTGAACACCCGATTCATCATATCCATGAACGCTGTTGGGGCATTTGTCAGTCCAAATGGCATTACTAGAAATTCATAGTGCCCGTATCTCGTACTGAATGCTGTTTTGGAAATGTCTTCTACCTTTATTTTCAATTGATGATACCCAAATCACAAATCAATCTTCGAAAAGATAGTCGCACCTTGTAGCTGATCGAACAAATCATCGATTTAGGATAAAGGATATTTATTCCTGCTCGTGATTTTGTTCAATTCTCGATAATCGATACACATCCTCAACGTGCTGTCTTTTTTTCGAACAAACAAGACTGGTGCTCCCCAAGGTAAGAAACTAGGACGAATGAAACCTTTATCTAGTACTTTCAGTTCTTTCAATTCATTCGGCATCATTCGATATGGTGATTTAGAAATAGGTGACACTCCAGGTTGTAGCTCAATCACAAATTCAATTTCGCGATCTGGTGGTAGCCCTGGAAGATCATCTGGAAATACCTCAGGATATTCTCGCATTACTGGCACATCACCAATAGTAGGGCACTGTTTCCCCTCGACACCCATCACACTTATCAAATAGCCTTCACGAACATTTTTCAGTAATCTATGTGCCTTAACAGCTGATATTATAGGAAATTTGAAACGCTTCTTCATCCCGATAAACAAAAATGGTTCTTCACCCTCACACTGAAATACAATACTCTTGTTCTGACAGTCGATTGTAGCACCATATTTCGATAACCAATCCATACCCAATATCACATCATAATCATTCATGTCAAGCACGATTAAATCAGTATATAATTCTCTACCTTGTATAGGAATAACACATCCTCGTAGGATTTGATTCGTTTGTTTTGTATCACCGGAAGGAATCATCACATCGAATTTAGCCTCAGTTAAGTTAGGTGTTCCACCGAGTTTTCTCACATACTCAGTGGATGCAAAAGAATGTGTAGCCCCAGAATCAAATAACACATAAGTCAAAGTACTGAAGATAGAAAGCTTACCAGTGACAACTGGATTTCCTTCTACATCTTTCTTTGTCATCGTAAAAATTCGCGCTGGTACTCTCTCTTGGTCCTTTTTTGCTCTCGGACACATACTAGTCATATGTCCCCTTTGTCTGCAAGAAGAACAAGTTTTTGGTTCGTTACAAAAAATCCCAAAATGTGGTTTACCACAGTTTCGACATAGAGGTCGTGGTGCTGGCGGCGGCGGTAGTGGTACTCCTCTTTGCTCCACCCTGGGATGTTTATCTGATCCTCCTTGTCCAGGTCTCTGTCCTTGTCCGGGTTGGAATGGTCGTGATGATTGAGATTTCCATGCCCTTTTTCTATTATTTCCACCCTACAGTGGTGCTTGCCGCTGCTGAAAATGACATCTCATCTCTTGTGCATGTTTTATTCGTATCTCAGCTTGTTCAGCAGTTTGTGCTCTCTCTGCAACTTGTGCATAAGTCATTCCTTAAGTTCCCGCCATACTCACATCTCTATAAAGATCAGGCCTCAAGCTTTCAAGGAATCTCTCCACTTTTAATGCTTCAGTACTGACCATGTGTTCCACAAACCTAGATAACTGCTCAAATTTACAGAGGTAGTCTGTAACAGTCATGGTTCCCTGTTTCAACTGTATGAATTCATTCATCTTCATGATTCTGACTCGAGCAGTGAAGTATTTATTTCTGAAAATCTCCTTGAACCTCTCCCAGGTCATTATAGCAACATTTTTGATACTTTTGATTGTGTCCCACCAGTGTCCTGCACTACCACGTAACATGAAGGAAGCACACAAAACCTTCTCTGTATCTGGAATTCTGCTATATTGGAAAATATTGTTTAAAGTTCTCAATCAATCTTCAGCAACCAAAGGATCGGTAGCATCTTCAAAGATTGGTGGATTCAGTTTACGGAATCGCTCGCACACCAAATCAACAGGCTCTGTTCGCGGTTGTGGTTGATTCACATCAGTACGTTCGTTGTCCACATCTCTTTGTTCAATAAGCTGTTGAATCTGTTGCGCCTGGCATTCAACTAAGTCTGTCAGCCGAGCTATAACAGCATCCCGATCAACACCAGCTATCGGTGTTGTTTGTTCAGGCGTTCTTTCCATACCACTACTTTCACCCTGTTCTCTCACCATATCTATTCAACAATACCACCGTCCTGAATCACATGGCCAATATAATTCATAGTACAATACATATAATGTAGGAACAAGAAATAACTTGACTCTAGCCTACTAAACATGTACCCGATACATTTCACATTCGTATTATTCATAGTATACCATATATAAGATAATTAAAATTGCTTCTATCCAAACTTTAAACACAGACCTAAACTCCCAAGTACCATGACTACCACACATGTATTGTACCTTAATACACATGCACGATCACACATGCTCACGAACACACATTGCTGCAGTCAGCGGCTCAATGGCGGCGATCAAACAATAGCATTTTAGTAACAGTAGCATTATGTAGAAGTACGGTAGTAGGAATCATTTTACCACATATCATTTTCATTAATTTTGAAACACAGAAGAGCACATAACATGGAAACCAATCGCCATTCATTATAAAATCATTTAATAACCAAAAATTCATTATCAAGTAAAGTCTAAATTCAATATAATTCATTATACACAAATATAAACAAAATTTAAATAAACACTTACTGGGTGTAGCCGGGCTCTCTCTCAAGTTCTGAGCTCGTGTACATAGACAGTCTACAGGAAGACCGTGCTCTGATACCACTCCGACACGACCACACTTACACTATGCTACTAACACCAATTCACATATAAGAAAATGATGAACATGCTATAATCCCTCTTAATTACTTACATATATAACAACCTGTTAACCTGCTATATATATATTTTTTTTTTCTCAGCAAAACATAACATAACTCAACAGTAACCTGTTAACATTTACCAAAAAGATCTCAAACCATATCAAAAACTACGCAATCAACATATTATTTATTACAACACCATCCAACTTCTAAAACAAACGTAATATAGAACAACGGAAGCAAAACAAGCCACGGTCCTACCCGCAGGTCGTCATCTATGTACACAGTAACTCAAAATGCCTATAAGAGATAAGGTTATTGACGTTTTTGGCGAATTTTAGGTAAGTAGAAATTCATTTGCAACTACAATGCATAAATATATTATTTTGTGAGTTATTTATGTTTGATTGATAATATGTGAATATCAAAAAACTGTAATATGTGATTAATATTATGTGATTATGTGGTTTGAGCCTGTGAGCTCTGTATATAAATTGGTTTCAGCCAGTGAGCTCTGTCTGTGATATGGTTGAGCCTGTGAACTCTATATTTGATGTTGAAGGAGTTTGTGAGCTCCAAAATTGATGTGGTTTGAACCAGTGAGTTCAATAATATCTGTATATTGTGAAATATATTTCTTTGCATTTTCATTAAGTATGCATATCATGCATTGAAATGAAATAAGATGGTTTTACTATGTTAGACCGCTGATTATACACCGATGGCGGGAGAGGCGACCTGGGAAGAAGCGACCTGGGGAAACCTGGTGTAGGCTACCTGGTGTAGGCCACCGTTTATTGTGATTTCACATACAATGCTTAAACAATGCATTCGGAAGAAGCGACCTGGGAAGAAGCGACCCGGGGAAACCTTACGAGGAAACCCGGTGTAGGCTACCTGGTGTAGGCCACCGTTTGATTTGAATGTGTGGATATTGAGCTCTTTCAGGTGTATAGCAGTGTGTCTAGGGGCCCTGGAGAGTATTTCATAAATAAATTGGTGATTTCAAACAAGAGCACATTCTGCATAGTGAGAATTTTGAGATAAACTTCACATAATGCATAATTTCTACTTACGGAGATTTATAAATCTCACTCAGTTTATGCATTGTAGGTAATCCTAATGATATATGACTTGGTGGACAGACTGGAGTAGCCGTGGCGCTCTTACAGGTATATTGAGTTACTGTGTACATAGATGACGACCTGCGGGCAGGACCGTGGCTTGTTTTGCTTCCGTTGTTCTATATTACGTCTGTTTTAGAAGTTGGATGGTGTTGTTATAAATAGTTTGTTGATTGCGTAGTTTTTGATATGGTTTGAGATCCTTTCGGTGAATGTTAACAGGTTACTGTTGAATTATGTTATGTTTTGCTGAGAAAAAAAATATATATAGCAGGTTAACATGTTGTTATATATGTGAGTAATTAAGAGAGATTATAGCATGTTTATCGTTTTGTTATATGTGAATTGGTGTTAGTAGCATAGTTTAAGTGTGGTCGTGTCAGTTTAGTAGATAGTATCTATTCCAAGAGAATAGTAGACTCTGATACCATGTGAAAATATTTTAGAAAATTTGGAAAATTGCACTATATTAATCATCAAAATTGCAAAATAAGACAGAGCACCGTACAGAGATTTGACTCTCCCTGCAATTTCTACTCCTTACTCGTCAGTGATAGAAAAGAAACCGATGATCTAAACTTGGACGACCAATCGTTTAATCACCCAAAATTAGCATATGGCTTCATCTCATGTAGTCTTCCACTTTAAGAATTAAACATTTAAATTCTACATTCAAGATTTTAATAAATAGTTTAATAATAAAGTATTTCAAATATAAATAATTCAAATTCATTCAAACAAACTGGACTTTACATAATATCCTATGATACTAAAATTTATATAGTATGTTGCATAATTAAACATTTATATATATAGCAATTAATTGCAAAAATCTTGACTGCAATAAAATGTTACCAAAAATTAAACATTCATTCAATCTTTATTGAGAATCAAAGATAGTATTTTTTATTTAACCATTTGCCTAATTAGCAACAATTTAGGTAAGTCCATAAATTTTAAGTGAATCTATAATTAAACATTTATATATATTAATTAATTGCAAAAATCTTGACTGCAATAAAATGTTACCAAAAATTAAACATTCATCCAATCTTTATTGATAATCAATATTTTTTATTTAACCATTTGCCTAATTAGCAACAATTTAGGTAAGTCCATAAATTTTAAGTGAATCTAGGCAAGTGGATAAATTTAAGTGAATCTAGGCAAGTGGATAAATTTTAAGTGAATTAATGTGGTAGGTGAATTGAATGTAACTCTAAAAGTATCTAATTTCCTCTATATATACAACACATATTCGATCCAAAATTGTGTGAAAAAAAACAAGACAAGAAGAACAATAAAGAGTTGTTTTTTCTCCTCCAATTTTTCAACATTATATCAAAATATTCCAAGGGAGAATATGAAGATCGAAGCAGTTATTGTCATCATGTTAATTGCGAGCGCCATCTACGTCGAGGCAGGTTGCTACGGTGATTGCTATGAAGATTGTGCTCATCAGGATAAAGAAGTATTTTACTGCATTTTCAAATGTATTGGAAAATGTGCGCACCACCATCATTCGGATGAACAGTCTCTCGCTATCGAATGTGTTGAGAAGTGTCGCGATTTTTTTGGTACTGATCAGTCTGCAGCTTACAAATGTGCCATGGAGTGTGGTAACTCACTAACAATCTGACTGTATAAGTTTTCTCAGAAGTATTCGTCAGTCTTTCCTACATTTCTTTTTTCTTGATCTGAATTTCTTAAATTGTATAATGAAATAAGAATTAATCGTTCTTGATTAATTCAACTTTGTGGAAGTATTACAAATAATGCATCAAAAATACTAACAGGTGGAAAATGGGATTCAACTAAATCTCTTTTGAACACGTCAAATATGGTCAACTCGTCAAAATGTGGTTAACTCACAATTATAACAACTCACTGTCGACGTAATAAATATTGGGGGCTTGACTAAATCTTCTTTGAACACCGCAAATAGGGTTAACTCTCCATAATATGGTTAACTCACAGTTATAACTACTTACCGCCAACAAAATAAATAAATACTGGTGGCTTGACTAATTCTTTCTTGAACACCTCAAACAGGGTCAACCTCCCGAAACGTGGTTATATCATATATATATATATACATATTTTGTATATATACATCACATATTTGACTAATTCATTAGTTTGATTTGAGGATACGATCAATTTCAAATCTCCAAAGTTTGTAAATTTCAATTCACTTTAATATTTCAAATATTATTTACATTGTATCATTTCAGGATTTTAATAATAAAGTATTTCAAATAAAAATAATTCAAATTCATCCAATCAAATAGTACTTTACATAATATCATATGATACTAAAGTTTATACAGTATGTTACATAATTAAACATTTATATATATAAAATTAATTGGAAAATCTTTATTCCAGTAAAATGTTACCGATAATTAAACATTCATCCAATCTTTATTGATAATCAAATATATGTATTTTTTATTTAATCACTTCCCTAATTTAAATGGACCTATATATAGTAATACAAATAGTCTTGTATTAGATTTTAAACAACTAAATAACAAATAAATCAAAAGTATATATATGTATATATTATCTAATATATATATAATTTAAAAATTCAATCTGAATTTATTGTATATCTAAAATCTAGTTTTTTTCTTTTTTTTTTCTTTTTCTTTTTTTTTTTTTTTTGTTTTAACGTGATTCACCTTTATAGTTGAAGAAAATACATGCGCTATCTAGGGCATGTTTCTTTTGGGGTTTGAATTTTGTTGTTTCTTTTGTGTTTGAGTTTGGTTGGGATTTGGAGAATTTTGACGCATAATGAATAAAATAATATAAATGTGTATTAAATTTAACTGATAAAATTTATATTGTATGATTTGATTATAAATTTATATTATACCCAATATATATATTTAAATTTTTATTTATTTGTATTATAGAAAATTTTATTCTCGACGTATATATTGTATGTATTTTTTTCCATTTAATTATAATAAATATTAAATAATATATTTATTAATTTTTAAAAAATAAAAATAAAAATAAAAATAAAAACATACCTGCACATTGTCGGCGGGTTGGTGGACAACCCTTGCACAGTAAAAACCCCAGGGGTTGGAGAAACACACCCTAGAAGATATGAATAGGTACACAAACTTCTATAGAAAATGGATAATTGGTCCCGTTAATAAAAATAATGGCAATTGGGGCAGGTTTTGTCTTGGCTCCATCTTGGCTCCAATGTTCATAAAGCTCGCCTCGACTCCAATGTTAAGAGGGTGGGTTTGCGTTCAATTTTTTATATCGAGGGTGGGTAACGGGTTTTTAAAAGTTAAACCCAGCTGGATTCGGAGCGAACTAGAAAATTGATAACAAAAAAAAACAAACACATCTCAAACCCAGTCCAGCCCTGAACCCGCTTAAATTAATAATTATAAAAATTAAAATGATATATTTTGATAGTTTTTTATATTATCAAAATTTATTATACTTTTATAATTTTCATTTTTTTATTTTTCAAATGTTTATAATTTTCCACCATATTGCATCTTTATATTTATCATTTCAAGGTTGACCCCGAATCTGGTAGCCACTATTTTTCAGGTGCGCTCCAGGTAAACTCTCGGCCAAATCTAAGCCCAACAAGGGGTTTGGACCCATGAAAGTATGGTTACAGTAAATAAAATGATTACATTTTTTTTTTATGACGTGGAAACCCGCAACTGCTAGCCAAAAGTGCTAAACCCTCTGTTGAACCTAATATCCTGCAAACTAGTAATAAAATGGTTACATTTCTTTGCATGAAGTATTGTTTCATGGTCTAAATTTTGTCAGGCAGTATAGAGTAACTAGCTAGGTGTTGGTTTCATAAAGTTTGGTGGGTTGTATTTTCGAGTAGTAAAACTGTTTAATTATTTGATATGATATAAATAGATATTTAATGTAAAATTTTGAATATGAATTTTTTTGTAATATATTAAAATAATATATGTAAAAAATAATTAAATTATAAGAAATAAATAAATAAATAGTAAAAACTTAATTACCACAGTTGTTACTATTATCAACTCATTTATCTATAATACTTCCACAAAGTCTTATTAATCAAGAACGATAATTCATTCTTATTTCATTATACAACTTATGAAATTCAGATCAAGAAGAATTAAAAAATTTCGGAAAGACCAACAATACTTCTGCGAAAATATTATACAATCACATTATACCACACTTCATGGCACATTTGGAAGCTGCAGACTCATCAGTACCGAAAGAGTTGTGACACTTATCGACACATTCGATAGCGCGAGACTTTTCACCTGGATGGGGGTGGCTCAGACATTTCCCAATACATTTCAAAATTCAATTAAATACTTCTTTAGACTGACGGGTACAATATGCATAGCAATCGGTGTAGGAATTTGCCTCAACGTAGATGGCGTTCGCAATCAACATGATGAAAAAAACTGCTTCGATCTTCATATTCTCTCTTAGACTATTTTGATATGAGGTTGAAATTTTGGAGGAGAAAGAACAACTTTTTTTGTTCTTCTTGTCTGGTTTTTTTTTACTATTTTGGATTCGAACATGTGTTTTATATGTAGAGAAAATTATATACTTGTAGAGTTATACTAATTCACCTACCATACATTAATTCACTTAAAATTTACCCACTTGCCTAAATTAACTTAAGATTTATTGACTTTACCTAAATTGGGTTTTTTTTTTTTTACCCCCCGGCCAAATTTAATAGCCTACAAATTAGACCCGAAAAGGAAAGTCACACTAGACAAATCATGTGTGGCAGGAAAGGGCCGTCAGAGACTTTTTCAGAGCTCTGAGCAAAAATATACGATAGACCCTATTAACAATTTTTTTTTTTCAAAATACTATCAACAAACAATATAACAATAAATTCCACAAAAATAAAAATTATATTAATCATATACACAATAAATGAAATATATATTTCTCGTAAGGGATGGCCGACTGGTGTAGAAGACTGACGGGCTTAGTTTGTAATACATATCTTGACGAATATAAAATTTTACAATATCTTTACTATTATAAAGTCAATAATAATTATTACAAATTCTAAAGACGAGGAATATAAGATTAGAAAAAATTTGGTTAGAGTTTATTAGAATTAAAATTGGATTGGATAATTGTAGAAAACAAATATGAGATAAACTTTAAATTAAATTTTAATATATCAAATAATAATTATGAGCATTAACAATATTTACGAATTCTAAACCGGAGGAAGATAAGATTATTTTTTTTAAAAAAAATGATTATAATTTAATTTTAGAATTACAATTATATTAGGTAATTTTTTAGAAAAATATGAGTTAAATTAAAATTAAAATTTAAAATATCTAATAATAGCTAAAATTAAAACATATGGCCTCACTGTCAGAAGTTCATTCCGCACCTCACCAAACTATGGGCTACCTAAATTGTTGCAAATTAGGGAAGTGGTTAAATAAAAAATACTACATTTGATTATCAATAAAGATTGGATGAATGTTTAATTATAAAAAATACTACATTTGATTATCAATAAAGATTGGATGAATGTTTAATTATAAAAAATACTACATTTGATTATCAATAAAAATTGGATGAATGTTTAATTATTGGTAACATTTTACTGCAATAAAGATTTTTGCAATTAATTATTATAGATATAAATGTTTAATTATGTAACATACTGTATAAACTTTAGTATCATATGATATTATGTAAAGTACTGTTCGATTGGATGAATTTGAATTATTTTTATTTGAAATACTTTATTATTAAAACCCTGAAATGATACAATGTAAATAATATTTGAAATATTAAAGTGAACTGAAATTTACAATCAACTTTGGAGATTTGAAATTGATCGTATCCTCAAATCAAACTATGAATTAGTCAAATATGTGATGTATATATACAAAATATGTATGCATATATATATTATAACCACGTTTCAGGAAGTTGACCCTGTTTGAGGTGTTCAAGAAAGAATTAGCACTACAAAAAAAAATGGTCATTTTTTGGTACAAAAAGCTATTTGTAACGATTTTGTACCAGATTTTGACCGGTGCATATACTCGAGTTACAAAACGTCTCTGTACCGACTTTTTTTGCAACAAAAAATGGGCGGTCAATGCATTTATTGTTAACAGTGTTTGTATCGCTATCATTGTACTTTCGATTTATTTGTAGCGGACATTTACCGTTATAAAAGAATCGTTACAATAAATGCTCATCCACTTTTAACGGCTTTTGTTACGGTAGTAATTTCGTTACAATAGTTGGTTTTCAGAAACCTAGTTAATATTTTTTGTACCAGTATTTGTAACGACCAATTTTTCGTATTGAAATAAAAAAAATGGTTTCGGAACCGTAAAACCTGTACCTGTGAGAAAATACTGCCAAATGACATTACAAAATATGAAAATATTACGGCAATTCTGTATCACCATGAGTTGTAGCAAGTACGCACTGTGTAGAAATATAAATATTTCTCAATATAGCCTAACATATATGGCAAAGCGTAGCAAGAAACACACAAAATGTAGCAGAGACAGCAAGTTCAACCAACATAAAGGACTCAGTTAGCATCAATTCACAAACAAAAGTCAATCATCATAGAACCACGTGTCATGCTGCAATGCCCCATGCAGCGTCAAATTGGCCGTACACCGTAGTTACGGGCGACGAATAAGCTGGCAACATTGTGCAAAATTATATAAGAATTTATTTGTGAGATGGTTAAGTTCTAATCCAATAGAAAATCATGTAAATGTGGTTGCGTACATCTTTGAATCTCCAGTCGATTGGCTCGCCGCGGACAACCTCACCGAGTGTTTGTGCTCCAGATGTTGTTTGTAGAATAAACACAGCCTCCGGAATAGTAGCAGTTGTAACAAAAACCCTTACTATGTGAACAGTATCACCTACAGACATATAAAAAAAACATGTGCAAATCGTCGGAAAGAAAATAAAACTCATGAAATATTTAATCAATATAAAATATTAAATATATTAACTAAAACATTATAGCATACGTAAGAGAAAAGGCCGGAGATGATCGCCTTATTTAGCCTTCATACAACAGCGTAATCAAAATTGTAAAACATAGATTAGTATAAGTATAATTATAGCATGGATCCTATCTTGATGACATCCGGACCAACATCTGTACAACCCCACAAGTATAAAAAAACCAGCAACGTGATCAATTTATTTGATACATGTGAAAGTTGTTTGTTTAAACAACCAACTTAAACATGTACCAATTTAAAAACAACAATTAATTGAGTGTTAATGTATCCAAATACCTAACATATAAATTAGATCAAAAATCAATTTGGTTTGGGGAAAAAAATCAATTTACCACCAGCCTACAAAAATATTTAATTATAGATTTATATGCTATCCAACAAGGTCATACAGAGCAAACAACCACCCAATTACAGTTCCACATAAGTAGCATTGTCACCATATCATGTATTACTATTTTGACTCACTAATAACCATAGAATATGCTTTACTCAAAATGGCTGCAACCAAAACCGATTTCATATAGAAAATATAAATAGGTTGACAACAAACCTGGGGTAGGGTCGGATAGCAACACCCCCTCACCAACAACGCGTTTTTCCAAACCACGAGATATGAGAAGAATACGAGACCCGATCTACATGAAAAATGTTATCATATGTCAATCATATAGTCTACATGCATGTTCTCGAAGGTGGTGGTGATGTGTTAGTAGTGGATGTTATTATCTAAAGGGTGATTAAGTTAGCAAATACAAATAAAATTAGCAACGAAAAATTACTAACCGTCAACGGGTTAAGGACATCAGTCCCCGGCGTCTCTGACCTTCCATCTGTGCGGCTAGAACACTGCATGACATGTGAGTATGAAACGACATGAGTCGCCCCAAATGGTACAATGCAAAACTAATTAATACTCGAGATATGCATTCTTACAGGGCCCCATTTGGAGGCACGCGGGGAAGAATTCAACAAAGCAGACATCTCAGCACGGATGGTTATAATTTCAGACATCTCAGCGTGGGCACTCCTAAATTCAGACATAAATTCCCTAATCTCAACAAGGCCTTTCTGATAGTCCTCAGCAAGCTTTCAGAGATCAGGACCATCGGGCCTTCCAGTCAAATGACTCCGGGGGTAGACAAAGCTGACAGCACTATCAACAACTATTTTTCTATTCCTTTTCCCCCCGAGTGCACGGAGATACAAAGCCTTACGAGCCGCCGGGGTTCTTTTATCAATAGGAATTTTATTTAGTTCATCATTCAAATAAGCCTACACAATTTCAAACAAATAAAAACTATAAGGACGAGAAGTACTACAATTCCATTCAAAGAAAGGTCAGATAGGTTTGCATACCAAAATATCATCAGTCATCTCATCATCACAACCACGTCCATTCGTGCGAGACGACATCCAAATTTCCAAATTATCAGACTTTTTCCCTGTTGCCTTTATCTAAGAGTTAGCCAAATAAGAAACCGATAGTTAACTTCACTTACACATAAGAAATGGGGAGTCATAGCTGTGGATTAAATTATTGCACAAAGAAGAGAATGAAGGACCACATCGGCCAACACTGTGAATGGTTTTCGACCAGTCCTGTGCGAAAACTTTCTTTTGATGGAATTATTGGTATTTCTCCGTACAATATCCTGCGAACATCGACCCATATGAATTGGAGT
Source organism: Andrographis paniculata (assembly GCF_009805555.1). Classification (NCBI taxonomy): domain Eukaryota; kingdom Viridiplantae; phylum Streptophyta; class Magnoliopsida; order Lamiales; family Acanthaceae; genus Andrographis; species Andrographis paniculata. Next base: position 571,430 of record NW_026137621.1, on the reverse strand, counting down.
AGTATAGGTAGCATGGAAAGAGCATAAAAAGATGAAGGAAGAGATGTAACTTGCCTTAACCTTCTCATCCTTCCAATACTGGACAAGCAACGGCCATTCTTCAGCGACAACCTGATCGGTGGGGACTTTCTTCAATGCTTCGTCGTCATTCTAGTGTGGCGCGAAGTATGTAGACTTGATGATGCATTTCCAATGGACTCACCCATAACGACCTTCTCTGCCGAATCCGGAAGCCCACAATTGTCCTAAGATAATATAAAATATTAATATGTAAGCTTGCTCTACTCAAGGAAGCATGTACAGTAAACATAGTTTTAATATAAGGGTTTCTCATCTTCATTCTATAAAACTTACCCGTATCTCAATCCATGCACCTTGCCGCAACTGTTCGGGAATTGCTTGGAAACTCGAATACCGTAATGGAAGACGCATCCCATTTCTTGCGATGACTCCAACTCCACTTTTGTAATCCTTCACGTCTGGCCCGATGATGCTTCTGCCATCCCTGGCCATAAACACAGTCATTGGGGTGTCCCCACCCCATCCACGAGGCATCTTAGCCGCTCCCCGCCCCATCTTAGTTTCTGTCATTGGACCTACGAATATATTTGCATATTATGTTAGTATTACTATGCTTCAACACTTATCTTGTTAGTGAGTACCGGAAATCATATATATTGTAATATGCTACCTTCCGTCTCAGCTGGTTCATCCCTCTGGGTGAGATAATCTTCATCCATTTCCGGAGGTTCTTCGGTTTCAGCCACCGGTGCATGGTTTATTCCCAACGCAATGGGTCCAGTTGTTTCCATCCCTTGCGTAGGGCCTTTCGTATCATCATCAATCACATTGCCAATCACCGTCCGCAATATTTTACTCATGTGGTGTTAGGAGTTTCGATGTATCATTGTAGCAAGGTAAGGAATTTATTAGGCATATCTAACAATCAATATTACCTGCTCTGGCTCCTGCGAATCCTGCAGTAAAGGGCGTCGAATGGAGGATGTATCTGCCCTTGCTGCCGTCCGATCATCCCGCTCTCTCTCCCACTCTTCGGTAATTGATTTTAAGCGGTCCAAAAGAGGTGAGACATGGGCACCCTTGCGTCTAGTGGTCATCTGTTTAGAACCAACTTGCTTCGATGGAGATGGTGCACTAACCTCCGGATGATTGGTTGTCTTGGGGCTGCTGCGTGCTAAGACTCTTGTGACCCATCAGAGTGGTGAACCTCCAACCTCTTGCAATACAGATTGCCTTTCACGTTTGGTTCTTGCCATTACCTAAAAGGAAAGAATTAAAATTTCCTGTTAGCAACATATATGCAAGAATGTATAAATAAATTAAGAACATCATGCTTTCAACAACAAATGTAGTATGATAAGATAACTATTTCATCGGAACTACACTTACTACGCCGAGAATATATTAAGTGTGAATGATTCTATTTACCTTATTTAATTCAAAATCGTCTGCCGTAAGTAAAGACTACTATAGTAATGTTTCCACCAGTGTTTATTTATTTCGTTGGCGGTAAGTAGTTATAACTGTGAGTTAACCATATTTTGGGGAGTTAACCCTATTTGCAGTGTTCAAAGAAGATTTAGTCAAGTCCCCAATATTTATTTCGTTGACACTGAGTTGTTATAATTGTAAGTTAACCACATTTTGACGAGTTGACCATATTTGATGTGTTCAAAGGAGATGTAGTTGAATCCCATTTTCCACCTGTTAGTATTTTTTACGCATTATTTGTAATACTTCCACAAAGTCGAATTAATCAAGAACAATTAATTCTTATTTCATTATACAATTTAAGAAATTCAGATCAAGAAAAAAAGAAATGTATGAAAGACTGACGAATACTTCTGCAAAAACTATTATACAATCAGATTTTTAGCGAGTTACCACACTCCATGGCACATTTGTAAGCTGCAAACTGATCAGTACCAAAAGAATCGCGACACTTCTCAACACATTCAATAGCGAGAGACTGTTCAGCCGAATGGTGGTGGTGCGCACATTTGCCAATACATTTGAAAATGCAGTAAAATACTTCTTTATCCTGATGGGCACAATCTTCATAGCAATCGCCGTAGCAACCTGCCTCGACGTAGACGGCGCTCGCAATTAACATGATGACAATAACTGCTTCGATCTTCATATTCTCTCTTGGAATATTTTGATATGATGTTGAAAAAATTGGAGGAGAAAAAACAACTCTTTATTGTTCTTCTTGTCTAGTTTTTTTCCACACAATTTTGGATCGAATATGTGTTGTATATATAGATAAAATTAGATACTTCTAGAGTTACATTCAATTCACCTACCATATTAATTCACTTAAAATTTATCCACTTGCCTAGATTCACTTAAAATTTATGGACTTACCTAAATTGTTGCTAATTAGGCAAATGGTTAAACAAAAAATACTACTTTTGAAACTCAATAAAGATTGGATGAATGTTTAATTTTTGGTAACATTTTATTGCAGTCAAGATTTTTGCAATTAATTACTATATATATAAATGTTTAATTATAGATTCACTTCAAATTTATGGACATACCTAAATTGTTGCTAATGAGGCAAATGGTTAAATAAAAAATACTACCTTTGATTCTCAATAAAGATTGGATGAATGTTTAATTTTTGGTAACATTTTCTTGCAGTCAAGAATTTTGAATTACTATATATATAAATGTTTAATTATGTAACATACTATATAAACTTTAGTATCATATGATATTATGTTCAATTCTTAAAGTGGAAGAGTACCTGAGGATTAAGCCATATGCTAATTTTGGGTGATTAAAGGATTGGTCGTCCAAGGTTAGAGCATCGGTTTCTTTTCTATCATTGACGAGTAAGGAGTAGAAACTGCAGGGAGAATCAAATCTCTATACGGTGCTCTGTCTTATTTTTCTATTTTGATGATTAATATAGTGAAATTTTCCAAATTTTCTAAAATATTTTCACATGGTATCAGAGTCTACTATTCTCTTGGAATAGATACTATCTACTAAACCATGTTTCTCCGAGTACATTCAATTTGGAATATACCCGGAGGTCTCCAAATTTTGTTAGTTTTTCTGTTTAGAGTCTTTAGGTTTTATTTGCATTTGAATTTGAGAGTCATGTCTGGGCATTGTCTGCTACCGGTCTGCCATGTTTCTCTAGATTTATGTGTCAGATTGCATTAGAGTCTCGTCATTTCTGATTCTATCAAGAGTCGTGTTGTTTCCGACTTTGTGGAGAGTACTTCTGTCGTTTTTTGGCTTCGGTGAGAGTTATGTATTTTTCAAGCTCAGGAGAAAGTTTCGTGTTTTTCAGTTTCGTATTTTTCGCCTCTGATGAGAGTTCCCACATGTTCGAAGGTCGAAGCAACATTCTCACATGAAAACATTGAGAAATCAAACATTCTAAAATTCTTTGATGACCAATTATATATGATCCTTTCATAATATAACTTTTGATTGTAGGTCTAACTTATCGAAAGTGCACCTTAAAGCCATCTGCCTTCGACTCTTTTAGGTTGCCTTAAACGAGACCAAAATATAAACCCGTAACCCGCCTTGGATATAAATAAGTTATTTATATATGCTTTTTCAAAACAATTCATTCAAAATTTGTTGAAGTATTTGAAGTACTTGAATTCTTTTGAAGAATATCTATATATTCTTTTTCAAAATACAACTAAATTAATAGAATTTTTTTATTAAATATATACATAAAGTTTATTTTCTCTAAATGATAGTTCTATTATTTATCTCTTTAAATAAATAATAAAAAAAAGTTGAAACACGCAGAAGTTGGTGTGTTTGTTTAGCGATATTGTTGGAAATAAATTTACTATGTGAGGTATAGAGACGGTGTAGGAAATATAAAAATAAAGAATGTGTAGTGTATTAATATATTTGAGAAAACGTATGGAGAAAAATTGTAGAAAGAACAAACCTCATGTACTAGACAATTTGTATTATTCTTTATAGATCCATTTAAACAAGAAAATAACAAATAAATCAAAATTAAATGTATATTTTCTAATATATATACATAACAATCTGAATTTTCCTGTATTTCTAAAATCTAGATATTTTTTTAATGGCACTGGATAAACCCCGGCCAAACTAAAAAGTCTAATCCCGCACCACCAGACCAACTGGACTTGATCCTTTATAGTTGAAGAAATTACATGTACACTATCTAGAAGATATGAACAGGTACACAAACTTTTATAGAAAATGGATAATTGGTCCTTGGGGCAGGTTTTGTTCTGGCTCCATCTTGGCTCCAATGTTAATAGAGCGGGTTTGCCCTAGCTTGCCTCGACTCCAATGTTAAGAGGGTGGGTTTGCGTTCAATTTTTTATTTCCAGAGTGGATTATGGGTTTTAGAATTTAAAATCCGGCTGGATCCGGGACGAATTAGAAATTTGATAAAAAAAAAAGAACACATCTCAAACCCAGTCCACTCCTGAACCTGCTTAAATTAATAATTATAAAAATTAAACTTATATATTTTGATAGTTATTTATATTATCAAAATTTATTATACTTTTATATTTTTCATGACTATTTTATTTTTCAAATATTTATAATTTTCTACCATTTTGTATCTTTATATTTATCATTTCAAGGTTGACCCGAACTTGGTAGCCACTATTTTTCGAGTGCGCTCCATGTAAACTCTCGGTCGAATCTAAGCCCGATAAGGGGTTTGAATCCATGACCTGATGGTCGTGAGATGAACCCCACACCGCCATGTCATTCCTTACGGTAAATAAAACTGTTACATTTCTTTGCATGAAGTATTGTATATTGAACATGGTCTAAATTTTTGTTCTTCTCCTCGCTCATTTCATTCTTCCATCTTCTTATACGGTGTTCATCTGTCTTTATCATGGACTGTCGTTGCATTTCCTTCTATTTCCTATCTAAAGTGGTTTTAGCTTCGAATGAAGGGATTCAAGAACTCAATCTCTGTATTCAATCACTGAAGCAAGAAAACAAATATAAAAGTATATACAAAACTAATTGGGGCAACTATGTTAAATTGGAGGAGGGTAAATATTAGGGTTTGAATGTGGGAGAAAAATAAAAAATTGAAGATCAAAACGATGGGGGGTCCGGTCTAGTGCCAATTCAGTGTGATAAAAAAGGGGAAAATGTGAGAATAGGTGGAAATAGAAAAATTGGCCGTTGGAATTAAGCAAGAAGTTGAGAGGTGTACAATTGAAGTTAGTTAAGGTCCCGGAATTAGGTTTGTGTATGTTGTTTATTAATAATTTGTTGTGTTTGATCTTTAGAATCATCAAACTTTTTTATTTTGGGAAGAAGACAACTATGTATCTATATTATGAGTCATTACAGATAAAATATTATTGTTGATGCAAATTTTTCAACAATAAAAAAGTAAAATCCGAAAATAGGAAATTATCTTCGAATTTGATATAATTAATGCCTAAGATTAGGAATCTCTAAACACTGTACGGTACATAAGTAAACTGGAAAATAAATGCTACACACTGAAAATTAAATGATGATCCCCGAATCACTGACTTTGCTGTCGTTTGAAGATGATTGAAGATGCCCTGCCAGTTGCTGACTTCAATCCTTAAATATTCCTCAGAAATAATACCTGGAACCATCGCCGAACGGTTACAACGCCTCCTCTCAACCGTCTACTAATTCCTCTTTTGCTGACACGTGTTCTCAACCATCTTACCAACCACGTCACCCAACCGACGAAGCTACTGTTCTTACTCGATCTCCGCAGCATCCGACCTCCACAGCAGCCGATTTGCTCATCCAATTGCGGATCAACCGACCTGCCTGTCCGACCGCAGACCAATCGACCTGCCTGTCCGACCACGGAGCTTCCGACCTACTTGTCGGACTGCGGACCTTCCGACTTGCTTATCCGACTGCAGATCAACCGACCTGCCTGTCCGACCGTGGACCTTCCGACTTACTTATCCGACCGCGAACCAACCGACCTGCCTCTCCGACCGCGGACCTTCCGACTTACTTATCCGACCGCGAACCAACCGACCTGCCTCTCCGACCGCGGATCTTCCGACTTGCTTATCCGACTGCAGATCAACCGTCCTGCCTGTCCGACCGCGGACCTTCTGACTTACTTATCCGACCGTGAACCAACCGACCTGCCTGTCCGACTGCAGACCTTCCGACTTGCAAACCATCCGACCTGTGGACCATCCGACTTGCGGACCATCCAACTTGTGGATTGTCCGACTTGCAGACCGTCCGACTGGCGGACCATCCGACCTACGGACCATCCGATTTACCAATGTCCTTGAAAGGATGTCCGGTTCAACCGATTATCATGAAGCACCCCTTAATTAATCTAGCGGACCCAATTATAGGTCCACATCTCCTTCTAGCATGGGCCTTTTAACCTAATTATAATATTCATACGTAACAACTTGCCCGCCGCCATCGGTCTTTAAAACGTCACTCCTCAATCGCCGTTTGGAAGTTTGCAATCTATATAACAATACCCCATTTGTAGAATTACCTCTTCAACTGCACCCAGTTACTGCAGCACAGTTTTTACCACAAAACTCTTTAGCTTCGCTGTTGGTTTTTGCTTTCTCTCAATCTCGGCAACTCCAAATTATGGCAAATCAATACATACCTGCACTTCCTTTTCACGGGTCCATTCCAGAAACAGCATTTGTTGCTACGAAAATGCTCACTCCTACTATTCGCCCATACTGCAACACTCCTGAAGATTCCGACCGGATGAGAGAGATATTGGAAGCAGGAAACTCCCTTGCTGTCAATAATCCCAACTACAACGCTATCCGTCTCCATGAAAGTATCAAAACGCACCTGACAGATCCCAAAGACCCCTACCATACCTGGTACAAAAGGGTAGCAGAACGTTTTCGAGATCAATGGAAACGCCAACAAATTGACCAGGCAATACTTCTATCGACTCTCCCATGTCATTTACATGAGAAAGTTCTTTTGGCGATGTCGGTGTTCTGGCACTCGGAGATGGGCATCTTCCTCCTTCCCACAGCCCCCATCGGCCAAACGCTCATGGATGTGGCCATGATCGCCCATCTTTCAATTGTAGGTGAGGACCCTGTGATAGGAGCCCTAGATGGACAAGAGCCCAATGCAGACCACTTGGGCTGGTCTCTGGCTAGCGTAAAGGAATGGGGCTGGACCAAATTTTTAAACAACCAGCAAGGAGGAGCCGAGAGCCCTGTGACGACCATGAGCATGTCGCCTTCCTTCTCTTTTGGCTCTGTAGGTATGTCATAATTTCCCCTTCGAAATGCGTCCTTTTTTCTCATCTTGAATTGGCCAGCGATATAGCCTCAGGTCGTTTCTTTTCTCTTGGTACTCTCTTCCTTGCCAATCTTTTTGAAGGGCTATCCAGGGTTAGCACCCTCCTTATAGATAATTTTGGCAAAAAATTAGATACCGCCGCGTCGCGCCCTTTTTGGTTCTTGGAATTGTGGTTCCGTCTCTATTTCCCCGAAGCGTTCCAACTCGGCCATCCCCCTCTTGCTCCAACACCTGACAAATCTTTGGAAATAGCCCTTAACTGACTTCGTTTAGGTCGCAATAACCTCCAAGCGTCCGACCATATCATAACTGCCATTCTAGCCGATGAACGTAGTAACTCCCGATTTTACATGTACAAAAAGTATGTCGGTTATGCGTCTAACCTGTTTTGGCCATTCCCTGTATCTTCACCTTTGTCCGGACCGGACCCGCTTCCTCATCCTACTTACTCCTTCGCCTGGGATGCTGCTCTTAAACCCAGGTCTTTATTTATTAGTAAGAAAATTGATAAGAAAGGCCACAAAGCGTTTTATACCTTCAGATATCAGCCTCAGTTTTTGGCACGCCAGTTCGGATGCCAACAAGGTTTACCTGGTCCCATCGCCTGTCCACATCTAATAATTCAAAGCCCGGACGGGAGAGTTATCCTTGAATTGATTTCTCCTTACATATTTCAACTAACCAATTACATAACTTCCAACTCCTACATTCCCTTCCGATCTTCTCCAGACTCTGTTGAGTCCTTCCGCGAATGGTGGTCAGTCACCTGGGCCTTAATTGCCCCTGACAAAGATCGCATGCTGGGCATTCTCCTACCTCAGCCTGCCTTGGTATTAGGGGCGGCCCGATTGACCAACACCCGAAGAAAAGTAGTCGCCCCAGGCACCGGATCTGGCACCCCACAAAGAAAAAAAAGAGCTTCCCAAATTCAAACTGTCCCATTCTCTGAAGAAAATCGGCAGACTTCGAAAGACCGTTCATCAGGTTGGGTGCCAGTAAAGACCCGATCCCGTCCAGGTATGTTCCAATAATCCTGACATAATCTGATTTTTTCCTTAAAATTTTATAAATCACCATTCTTACATTCAGGCCCGACCCCGGTAAGAGCGACCGTTCAGACTACTTCAAGCCCAGCCGAATCACCAAAGTCGTCAGCCGACCATCTTCAAGTACCTGAACCCCCGACCAAACATCGGACTTCAATGCAAACGCCTTTACCAACCAAACTGGCAACAACAGGGGCTTCATCCGATAGTGAGGCGACTGCCTCACAGATGGGTAGATTGCCTTATGTTGCCTCGGACCCATCTCTCCCTAACGCGGAGCCAATGGCCACGCCTGTATCTGCCTTTGCTGCCATCGCTTCTGGTGCAACCGCTTCTGCTGCAATCTCTCTCGAGGCGGCCGCTCAAATTAATAGAGATGCCTCTAATGTGGCCGTCCGAATCGCTCCCGGCGAACCAGCTGCAGCCGCCCTAGGCGTAGCCGACCTGAGGGCAGCAGACCCCCCTCCAGAAGCAGCCAGACGGGAAGAAGAACCCGCAGCTGCCCAACCGAGAGGTCTTTTACAAGAATTACAAGAAGTCTCATCCTCTGATTCAGAGACCTCTGTCAACTTGGTAAAAGCTTTAAATTCCTTTCTCCCAACTAAGAGCTAATATTCACATAATATTGGAGACATCATATTTCCATAATGCAGGGACCTAGATCAATACCGCAGCGTCCATTTGAAGCAGCCGACGAATCGGCCATTGCAATGCCAGTTGCCCCTTCTTCCAGACCCATAATGATCCTGGCACCTTCTGCGACCACGATCCGCCCAGAAGTAAGTAAAGCTTTCACAACTAATTCTTGATATTGTGCTTCATGTGATCTGAAAATAAAAATCCATTCTCTCAGGGATGTCTTGATCTAGCCCCTCTGTCAGCTGTTCCAATTCCGACAGACTTCCAAACCATAATTGCTCAGGCTGTTGACCAACATTTCCCCGACCTGGGGTCAGACTTGTTAGACAGTCTTCTTCAAGCCATTGGTGGCCTTCTATTTCAAATTCCTTCAGAATCAACAGCCGCCCCCATTCTTCATCGGCTGATGAAGAGACTATCTGAACTCCGAAATGACATCTTATTCGCCCAACTCCTGACAGCTGAAACGCCCCTACCCAATTCGGACCAAATAAGTCTGGAGGTTTCCTTGACTAAAACCAAGGAATCAATTCAACAAGCAACTGGAAGACTAGACGGCCTCTCTAATGCCAAAACACAAATAGATGAATCAATTCAAAAGAATGAGGCATAATTGAGAGCACTTTATCAAGAAAAATCTGTCCTGGAAGGCCACAAAAGCGACGAACAACACCTGATTGAGCGGTACAAGAAAAATGAAGCCGACTTGGACCAAGAATTAAAGATTCATGCCCGATCTCAACTTATAAGACAGTACCAGTCGGCTGCTAACACCAGGCGACTTTCCAGGACAGCAGATAAATGGTCCCAGATTAAAACCGCTTTAGGGTCCTTTCTGTAAAATTTTGAAAACCTTGACTTAGTAAATAAATTTTTCTCCTGTTAATAAGGATCACGTTCCAAACTCCGAATCTCCAGAGGCAAAACCAAACTCATTAGCTTTATAAACATCTGCAAACTCTTGTAAAGCAATGAATGAACGCTCAAACACAAATTTGAAACTCGGGCACATCTGAAAAATTTATTAAAATGCCACACAAACGTCCTCATGTTCCTGTAAACAATTGGCAAGGCGTTATTCAACCCTTCTTTGTGGGTAATCATCTAGTTGGAGGCCATGCCGAGGACTTGTTATGCATACTCAAGCAATTGGATTTCAAATTCAGATTCTCCCACCAAGGCAGAAAAACCATTCATCGTGTTATTAGCCTGATGGAAAACGTGCTGGGAGGGTATGAGACCCTTCGGGATATACAAAATCGCCTTCCTAATGTCGATCATCATATGGATTTGATTGAATACCATGTGACAACCATACTCCCAGACCTTGGCTGGGATTATACATTTTCCAATCAGCGCGCAGTCTTTTCGAGATTACGCACTCATGTTGATCGTGAGCGTCAAGCCGTAGCAGATAAGAAGGCTCGTACCGACTATGGTCTAGAAAAGATACAAGATCAGTGGGAAAAGTACCGACCCAACTTAGAAGACCTTGTTGATGAAGAACCATAATTATCCCTAATCACTGGGATGAAGATTCTGACTCAGAAGAAAGGAGTTCTCTATATGACTCAATATATGATAATGAATGAACCCCTTTTTTGGGTCCGAACCCCTAGTAATCGGGCTCTGAATAAAAATTATTTTTTCATGCGTTCTTATTGTCTGAAAAGCCAGGAAAATACCTCTTCAGATATTTAGCATTAACACAATCATGTACCCTTTTACCTTCTTGATTTATAATAATAAATGCACCATTTCCGATCTCCTTTTGAACGATAAATGGCCCTTCCCAATTCGGAGACCACTTCCCTAATTGATTAATCTTTTTATATGTAGGAAGGATAGTTTTCCAAACCAGATCTCCTTCTTGGAACATTCTATAAAAAACTTTCCTTCCACAAGTCTTAGCCTTAATTTCATTCTGCTTCACAATTTGATCAATTGCATGGAGTTGATTGACATCCAAACTTTCCAATTGTTGCAACATAATTTGTTGATATTCCTCAGTAAACTCATCAGTAGTAAAGCTTGTACGTCCAGATGACAATTGAATTTCGGCTGGCAACACAACATCTTGTCCAAAGGTGAGCTGATATGGTTAAAACCATGTAGCAGAATTTATGTTATTCCTATGTGCCCATAAGGCTCGAGATAACAACAAATGTCATTTTCTTGGGTTCCCTTCAATTGTTTTTTTTATAATTCAAATAATAATTTTATTGGCTGCCTCTGCTTGCCCATTAGCTTGGGGATAATAAGGCGAAGAATGTTTCAAACGAATACCAAACTCTGCCAAGAAGTTTAAAAACTTCTCCCTAGTAAAGACCAACCCTTGGTCGGTCGTTATAGAATGAGGAATTTCATACCTATATATGATCTGATTCAGCACAAAATCTATCACTTCCTTTTGATCCACACTTCTCAAAGCAACCGCCTCGACCCATTTGGTGAAATAATCCGTTGCAACCAAAATAAAACAATGATGTTTGGATGAAGGAGGATGAATTTTATCAATGATATCCATAGCCCAAGATTTAAAGGGCCATGGTTTTACCATAGATTGCAATTCAGTGACTGGCAAGTGAGTCAATTGCCCATGCTTCTGACATTCTTGGCAAACTTTGGCGAATTGTATACAATCTTCGAAAATCTTTGGCCAAAAGAAACCCAAATGATGAATAGTCCATCTCATATTCAAACCCGCCCGATGAGCTCTACAAATTCCTCTGTGTACTTCTGTCATGACTTCCAAAGCCTTTTTGGACCCCAAACATTTCAAAATTAATCCTTCGAATGTCCTTTTGTATAATACTCTTTCTATCAACTGGAATCGCAAAGCTTTCAACCGTATTCCAATCGGTACATTCGCTCCTGGATTTTGTAGATACATGATAATTTTTGTCCTACAATCGGCTCCGGCTTCTGTTTCAGAGCCGACCTCTGCACATATATCTTTTGGGATTCCTTTACAAGCTTTTTGAGCTAACTCATCTGCAAATTCATTTTCTTTCCTAGGGATGAACTCAATTATCACTTCGGAAATTTTTGATAGCAACCGACCTACAATATCCCTGTATCTACGTAGATGAGGATAATTGCAAACATATTGTTTGTTTACATGGTTAATTACCAATTGAGAATCCCCTCTTATGATCACGGACTGAACATTCCTGGCTATTAAGGCTTCCAATCCCAAGATTAAAGCTTTATACTCTGCCGAATTATGGGTCATGGCTTCCAATTGCAACTGCAACTTGACCTTTTGACCATCTGGTCCTTTCAACAAAACACCCGCATCCGATCTGTTTCCTGGAGTAGAACCATCAAAAAACATTAATCAATTTCGGGTACTTACATAAGACATGTATCCGGTCGGTTCCTGCTCATAACCCGAAAAGTCTGCCAAAAAATCTGCTATTGCTTGGCCTTTCACCGCCCTCAAAGGAGAACGACATAAATCAAAAGGAGCCAATTTAATGGCCCACTTCATAAGTCTGCCCTGCATAGTAGGTCTTTGCAAAATTAATTTGATGATATTAATCCTTGAAATAACCTCAATTCTCCTGGGCAACATATAATTTTCAAGTTTGGTGCATGCAAACACCAATGAATAACACATTTTTTCTGGCATAATATAATTTAATTCTGGTCCTGTGCGGGTCTTACTTAAGTAGTAAATTGCCCTTTCCTTTCCATCATCCCCATCTTGTGCTAATAAGCAACTGACCCCTTCATACGTATTTGCCAAATAAAGTTTGAGGGGCCGACCTTCTTTGGGGGGCATCAACACAGGTGGTTGAGCCAATGCTTGTTTTATAGTTTCCAAAGTTGTCTGCTGATCTAGTCCCCACTCGAAAGCATTTCCTCCAGCTTTTAATAATTTAGTAATTGGTCTGACCTTGCCAGCAGCATTGGAAATGAATCGTCTAAGATAATTTACCTTCCCCAAAAAACTTTGTATTTCCTTAACCATTTTGGGTGGTCGGCTGGCAAAAATTGCTTTAGCTTTATTAGCATTGATCTCTATTCCCCTCTCATGTACCAAAAGTCCCAAGAAACTCCCGGCTGATATACCGAAAGCACATTTAGTTGGATTCATCTTCAACTTGTACCTCTTCATCCGTCCGAAAGCATCTTTCAGATCTCTCAAATGTTTCTCGAAACTGGAAGATTTGACGATAACGTCATCAATATATACTTCCATGGATTTACCAATAAGATCATGAAAAATTGAATTCATGGCCCTTTGATAAGCTGCCCCTGCATTCTTCAAACCAAAGGGCATAACCGTCCACTCTTAAATACCTAAAGCTTCTGGACATCTGAATGTTGTCTTATGAATGTCTTCTTCTGCCAAGAAGATTTGATGCCAAGAAGATTTGGTTATATCCTGCATAACCATCCATCAAACTGAGAATTTTGTGTCCTGATACTGAATCGATTAGCATGTCAGCCATAGGCATCACATATTCATCTTTAGGAATGGCCATATTAAGATCCCTGAAATCAATGCATAAGCACTGGTACAATATTCGCCAACCAATTAGCATAACGGCAAGGCCGGATGAAACCTACTTTAAGAAATTTCTGAATTTCCTCTTTAATTTGAGGCATCAAATCAAGACTCATATGCCTTGGAGGTTGCTTGTAGGGTTTAAAACCTTTTTTAATAGGCAAATGATGCTCTATCAGACTTCGCTCCAGACCAGGCATTTCTGAATAATCCCAAGCTAAACAATCAATATTGTTTTTGATAACTTCAAGTATTTTTACTTGATGCTCCTCAGACAAATAACCACTTATCCTTATTATTTTTGGAACCAGGTCGGTTCCTAAATTAAATTCCAAAAAAGGATCTTGTGCTGAAAAAGCTGGTTCTGTCTTCTCTAATAAATCAGGCCAACAAAATTGTTCATCTTCTTGGAAATGAATATCATGAATCTTTTTGATTTTTTCTACTTTTCCAAAAGCTGATATAAATAAAATTGATTAATAAGTAAACTACAATCTTCTAAATTTGCACTTTCCATAAAAAGATATATTATAAAGTAGGTTTGGCTTCCTCATGAGCCATACAGTAAAATTGTTCTTTTTAGAAAAACATTGAATTATGGCTGATGAATTTAAAACCCTTCTTTGGGTATTCACTAGCTATAAACAACTAAGACATTAAGGGTAAATGACTGGAATAAAAAACTGATTCTTCAACTTGTTCTGATGCACTGAAAGGGTTGTCATTTGCTTCCATTTTGAAGACTTGATTGCCTTCCTAGAACATTAATCGTTGATGTAACGTTGATGGTACACATCGAGATGCATGAATCCAGTCTTGCCCAAGTAGGATTGAATATGTAGTGTCCGCATCCACCACAAAGAAAACAAAAGAAATCTTTTTAGGACCGACTTCAATTGTAGCGACCATCATACCTTTTGGTTTGGTCGGCTGGCCTGTGAAACTAGTCATCTCAAAATCTACTAGAGACAAATTGTGAATTCCTTTCCCTAACTTTTTGAGAGTCTTTAATGGCATCACATTGAAGACGGCTCCATTGTCTATAAAAACCTTTCTCTAACTTTTTTAGAGTCTTTAATGGCATCACATTGAAGACGGCTCCATTGTCTATAAAAACCTTTGTGATTGGTTTTCCGCAAATATGAGCATTAATGTACAGAGGCTTTAAATGAGACGCCGTGCCTTCTGGAATGGGAGGGAAGACTATCGGAGGAATCTCTAACTGAAATCAGGATCTGTAATCTTTGCCCATTCTGGCTCTTCTATAATATCATCCACCAAACTTGCCCACAGGGGTTCTTCTTCAATCTAATTAAGTCCTATCATTCGGCAGGGAACTCGTGGCCCTAGCCGAGATTTGACGGACCTTGAATCTATTTCCGAGGTAAGAATCTCTTTTCTGGTCTCACTTTCAGGTTTAGTTGTCAGAGATTCCAAACGAAATTCCTCAAGAGATGGATTGATGTTAATCCGTTCACAATACTGACATCTGAAACCTTCAATTCTCTCATATGATACTCCTTTACCCCTCTTCTGTATGGACCGACCTCTTTTAGAGTACTCAAAGATGCCTTGCACATACTTCGGCTGCCTTGATGAGGAGACCATTATGGACCAACCTCCCTCCGGATAATCATCAGCAGCTCGCATATCATTCGGCTGCTTTGATGAGGCGACCCTTATGGACCGACCTCCCTCTGGATTATCAGCAGCGCCTCGCATATCATTCGGCTGCTTTGATGAGGCGACCCATATGGACCGACCTCTTTCCGGATAATCGGTAGCAACTGGTACATCATTCGGCTGCTCAAATGAGACGACCCTTATGGACCGACTTCTTTCCGGAGAATCAACAGCGCCTTGCATATCATTCGGCTGCTTTGATGAGGCGACCCTTATGGACCGACCTTGCTCTGGATAATCAGCAGTGCCTCATATATCATTCGGCTGGTTTGATGAAGAGACCTTATCCCTGTACCACGCAGCATACCTGCGCTTGGCATTACGAATTTGAGTACGATTCATACCCGGAAAACGAGGATCCACATCAACTGGTAAAGGTTTTTTATTTCGAGCCCACTTGCTCCCGACCAAGCCAATCCTTCTAGTCGGGTGGTCTCGGACCAAAACATGTTCCTTTACTACATTAAAAGAACCATCTTGATTATCCCATTTTCCGCCACTGGTTTTTCATAAACCTTGAGTTTTTCTTCTGGTCGGCCATTGTTTGATGGGTTTCCTTTTCCCGATGTGGGACTTGCTTGTATATTAACCATTTTTGTGGTTACTTTTGGAAAAAGGTTATTGCTCTACACCCAAAGTGATATATTTGAGCCGACTTGCCTTAATGGCCTTTTGGATCTCATTTCGAAAATGAGTGCATTGACTTGTATTGTGTGTGAAAGAGTTATGCCACTTACAATATGGTCTTCCTTTGATTTCTTCCTTAGTAGCCAACCTTTGCCCTTTTGGAATTCGAATCTGGCCATCAGTTAGCAAAATATCAAAAATTTCATGAGCCTTTGAATTGTCAAATGTTTGTTGCTCTCTTCCTTCAATTCCTGGCATTGGCTTTAATTTGGAGCACACATAAGGCTTTCATAAAATGATTTCGGCTGTCATTTCTTCTGTCTGATCAAAATCAAAGTCGTATGCTTCTATTTCCATACTCGCCATATGTTTAACTTTATTACGCCTGAAATTCTAATCCTTTTCTCTGAAAAGAGACTCTAAACGTCCAGCCTTGGCAGCAAGACTTGCCAAATCTTCCATATCGTGAGCAGTGAGTGCCTCTCTTAGACGGCCATGCATATTTCTGACCACTAAATTGATCATTTCTTTTTCATTGATTATAGTAGGACAACGTCCTTTCATCAATCGCACCCTTTCAATAAACTGTGAGGCTGACTCTTCTGGATATTGCTTCAATTCCAATAAATCGGTAAGAGAAACAATTGGTAAAGGATTGAAGAATCTAGCATGGAACGCCATTTCCAAACCTTCCCAAGTTTGTATTTGCCCAGGTGGAAGATTTACAAACCATGAAAAAGTTGTTCTGGTAAGGGATAATCCAAATAATTGCAGTTTATAAAAAGGATTATTTCCAACTTCCCCCAACTGTGCTGTAAAACGACCCACATGCTCTATGGTGGAGGATCCGTCTTCCCCTGAAAAAGCATGGAAATCAGGTGGTCGATAACTATTTGGAAATGGATAGTCGTTAATGATCCTTTCAAGGAAAAGGTCTTTGATAAGCAGGACGGTTGGCCATCTGAGGATTCAAACTAAAATGAACCCTCAACACTTGCGCAATCTCTTCAGGATCCACACGAGGGTGTTGATAATCAGGGATAAGGATGGGATCCTGTACATGTGCTCCTTGCTCTCTTTTCTGACAGTGTTCGGCTGCACATTTTCAACTCTTGATCCCAAAGGAACATTATTAGGGAAAGTTAGAGGAGTCTTTCCCCTATTTGTTCGGTTGAACGTTGTGGCGCTTGGCAATGTACTGTCAATGTATGATGGCCCTGCGAAATTTGCTTGCATTCTTGATGGTGATATTCCTGGTGGCATCTGAGTGGGTTGAAGAGTAACCCTTGATAAAGCTTGATCTAACATGTTCTGCATAAGATTCTATTGCTCGCGCAACATGATATTCTATTGCTCACGCAACATATTCCGCATAGCCAAAGTTTGCTGATTGTTCAATTCTTGAACATAAGACAACCAATCGGCGGGTGGTTGGGGAATCTCCCCTAGATTTGGGATGACAGGTGGTGAAATATTTTTATCCACAGGTGCTGAAGATGATTGAGGTTGTGAGCCTGCCATATTGGTCTTTCTGATAATTTGGCCGGACCTCAGTCGTATGAAATTCTCTGTTTATGTAGGATCAACAATCTTGCCTTTCTCCCACTGTGGTCGCCAATTTGTTGATGCAAAATTTTCAACAATAAAAAAGTAAAATCCGAAAATAGGAAATTATCTTCGAATTTGATATAATTAATGCCTAAGATTAGGAATCTCTAAACACTGTACGGTACATAAGTAAACTGGAAAATAAATGCTACAGACTGAAAATTAAATGATGATCCCCGAATCACTTTGCTGTCGTTTGAAGATGATTGAAGATGCCCTGCCAGTTGCTGACCCCAATCCTTAAATTATTCAGAAACAGTACCTGGAACCGTCGCCCAAACGGTTACAACACCTCCTCTCAACCGTCTACTAATTCCTTTTTTGCTGACACCTGTTCTCAACCGTCTTACCAACCGCGTCACCCAACCGACCAAGCTACTGTTCTCACTCGATCTCCGCAGCATCCGACCTCCACAGCAGCCGATTTGCTGGTCCAATTGCGGACCAACCGACCTGCCTGTCCGATTGCAGACCAATCGACCTGCCTGTCTGACCACGGACCTTCCGACCTGCTTGTCCGACCGCGGACCTTCCGACTTGCTTATCCGACTGTAGATTAACCGACCTGCCTGTCCGACCACGGACCTTCCGACTTACTTATCTGACCACGAATCAACCGACCTGCCTGTCCGACCGCGGACCTTCCGACTTGCTTATCCGACTGCAAATCAACCGACCTGCCTGTCCGACCGCGGACCTTTCGACTTACTTATCCGACCGCGAACCAACCGACCTGCCTGTCCGACCGCGGATCTTCCGACTTGCGAACCGTCCGATCCACGGACCATCCGACTTGAGGACCATCCGACCTGTGGACTGTCCGACTTGCAGACCATCCGACTTGCGGACCATCCGACTTACCTATTTCCTTGGAAGGACGTCCGGTTCAACCGATTATCTTGAAGCACCCCTTAATTAATCTCGCAGACCCAATTATAGGCCCACATCTCCTTCTAGCTTGGGCCTTTTAACCTAATTATAAATTCAGACGTAACAATTATTATTGGTATAATATTGTTGTTATAAGATTTTATCTGTCAGTGATACTTTGGTTGTATTTAAATATATTCTATAAATATTTTATAACACATTTATTTTATTAAATGTATTCAATCTAAATTGTTTTTAAAAAAAATAATGCTTCATTGGTCCAATATTTATTTATATATTCATTTTGACACTTTGTTATGCCCATAAACAATTTATTTATTTTTTTAGTGATTATCTTTGTATCACATAAAAATATATATTATTGTATTTTACATAATATTGTAAACAATGGTATAAAAAATGAATTTAGGGATAAAAAAGACTTATTATCGTTCTATTGTATTACTTACTTACCATATATTAATATTTCAAAATCAATATGAAAAAAACAAAAAAATTAAAAATAAAATTAGATAGACAGCAAATGAGAGTAATTTAATAATATAATTATATTCTTAATTTTTTATTAAAATATAATATATAAATTAATTATTTTTATATTATATTATAGTATTGCATTTATTATTATTATTTTTATTATTATTATTATTATTATTATTATTATTATTAATGATAAAATAGTCATTTTAATAGAAAAGTGCTTTTGCTTATTTGGCAACTTAATTACCTACAATATACTTCTCTTGGATTAAAAATTCAATTATGAGTTAAATGTAACTATTATGACTATAGGTGATATATTAAATGATATATTAATTTATTGGGTTCAAATGTATTTAGTAAGTGTAGGTCTTCAATGTACAGAAACGCGGTAACTTATTATATAGGTGATGAGGCCAATTAATAATAAAAATATAAATTAGGGTTGTGATCCCAAGTTTAGACGCAACGTCCATTGTTTTTCATATCTCATCGTGAGAGTAATGGAAGAAACCCTAGCGGTTTTCTCAGGAGAGCTACGCCATAGGTTTGAAGAACACAACCCTCTATCAATTTGTAGATTCGAATACGACAACGCTAATGTAATCATGTCAGATTTATTGAGTTTATTTTTATATCTCAATTTTTTCAATAGGTTGATCCTGGACTTAGGGGTTTAATTCCCGATGAGATTCAACAATTGGTATCAGAGCAGTTCGATGTTGAATTATTGGGATATTTGATTAGATCAATTATTTTAATTCTAATTGAATGGATCTGCGCATTAATAGATCGGTACGACTGATTGATTATTAGAGGCATTTATTAGTTAGCCATTGTGTATATCAGTCGTATGTTCCTTGTGCTGGTGTGAAGTGAAACATCCAATTCTCTGGTTTATTTGGATTTTATATTTCATATTGACTGACATGCCTTGTAAGGATGAGATCTGCGGGCCTGGTTGATCTCTTGGTGGCATACATGTGTGCTTTGCTAGTTACTCGTTATGCCAAATTATGAAATTTCTTACTGCATAAAGTTAACCATTTCGGGAGACTGCATTATGGCATGAAAATCAGATTGGAGTAGAGCTGTACACATGTATATGGAATCATAAGTTTATTTACGTGTAATTGGAATATATTTCACCCGATGTTTGTCTGTTTGTTCATTATTAGTATTATTGTTTGGAGAAGTACGAGTAAGAACTTGATTATTTGTTCCCATTTTGGCATTATGATTTGATTAATTTATTCATTTAATCAATCATTTGGGTTGAGATTGACGATCAATTTTTATATATGCATCCGGTTTGATGATTGCAGAATTTATTAATTAATGTGGTTATGTTAATGTATCTGCAATTAGATTTAATATGTGCATAAATTATTTATTTATTCATTATGGTCAGTTTTAAGATCTAATTAAATTTGGATTACATCAATATGTATTTTGACAGCACGTGTTTGTTCAAATTCGAATATAATTACTTAATATATTAATTTATAATCTTGTGTAGCATAGTTTTGCCTGTGTATATCCGCTACATTTTCTTGGACTACTTGATTATTTTAAGAAGTCCATAAATTAATTGCTATTTTAAGGTGAATTTAATTAGCAATAAATAATATAATATATTTTATGAATTGGTTGAAACAGTTATGTTGCCAAAGCAGTCTCTACCGTATAAATCAGTTTATTTATAGATTAGAACGTTGTGTGTGTGACTTATAAAGCTGTTGATTGACCCAAAGGCAAGTCAACGATTAATTAGTTACACATATGTTTGGTGGCATTGAATATGGTGATGATAATTTAATTATTTGTGTGTGAATAATAGATATGTCCACAGATAGGATGCTGTTTGTCGCACTACTTTATTGCAACATTCGATTGTCATGCAAGAACTGTTTAAAGCAAGGAATAGCATTTACATCATTGTCAGTAATTAGAATGTCATCAACATAAACTAAGCAAACAGTGATCGAACCATTAACATTCCTAACAAAAAGAGAGTAATCATGAAGAGATTGAGTAAACCCAAACTCTATCATAGTTGTCTTTAGCTTTTAATTCCATTGTCGAGGAGCTTACTTTAAACCATAAAGGGATTTTTTTAAGAGGCAAACTTTGTTCTTAAAGAGGTCTGGATACCTCTCTGGTGGCATCATGTAGACTATCTTATTAAGATCTCCATGCAGAAAAGCATTGTTAACATCTAATTGAAAGATTTTCCATCCTCGACTGAAGGCTAGAGACACAACACAGCGGACATTAACCATTTTAGAAACTGGCAAAAAAGTTTCATGAAAATCAAGACCCTCTCTTTGACTTTATCCCTTAGTAACAAGGTGAGCTTTATATCGCTCAACACTCCCATCGGAGTTGTATTTTATTTTAAACACCCACTTACAGCCAACATACTGCCTATTACTTGGTAAATATGAAAGAACCCAAGTATTATTTTCGAGAAGAGCTTCCATTTCAAGATCCATGGCTTTCTTCCATTTTGGATCTTGTAATGCTTCACTAAAAAAGTGTGGCTCAACAGCCTTATTAAGATTGGCAAGAAAACAGGAGGCAGTATGAGATATTTCCATTGGTGTTTGACACACATTGCCTATTGGATACTTTACACTCGCATGTCCAAGAGACACTTCATAGTCTCTCAAATATGCTGGAAGTTTGGATACTCTATTAGACTTACGCCTGTCTGCTATTGCCTCAAAAAAGGGAATCATTGTATCTAATATGTGAGTATTCTTACCAGAAACATCTGTGTTGCTGCCGAAAGTTGCAGACTATTGTGAATCCAAGTAACAATGTTGGACATCAACTACATGTGCCATCAAGGGACTGTCATCACAACTTTGAAAGATATTATTATAGGCACTGGCAGTAGGTGTTGACTTGGTCTTTTGAAACTGCAAAGGTAAGACTGGACAGGTATCCTTAAACGGAAGAATGGACTCATGAAATTTAACATCACAAGTTACAAAAATTGTGTTGGATTCAAGATTCAACACCTTGTATCCTTTCCTATTTTCAGCATACCCAACAAAGCAGCACCTGGTGGCACGAGTCTGAAAACTTGTTAGTTGGATTTACTACTGTGGCATAGGACAGACCCCCAAATACTTCTAGCCTAGATAAGTTGGGCTTACATTGATGAATCAGTTCAAAAAAGGTGTTTTACCACCTAAGAGATGAGTGGAAGTTCTGTTCATTAGATGAACGGCAGTGAGGATGGCATCTCCCCACATAAAAAGAGGACAACTACAATAGAGCATGAGAGCACGAGCAACATTAAGAATGTGGCGGTGTTTTCTCTCAAAAATTCCATTTTGTTGAGGAGTATACACACATGACTTCTGGTGAACAATTCCCAATGAAGAGAATAGAGAAGACAAAGAACTATTTAAGAATCCAGTTCCATTATTAGACCAAAAACATTTAATTGTTCTCCTAAATTGATTTTTATGAGAGAGACAAACTGTGTCACACAGCTACTAACATCAGATTTAGTAGCCAACAAATATACCCAGACATCACGCGAGAAGTCATCTACAAGTGTTAGGAAATATTTGAACCCTCCTCTAGATTCAACTCGATAAGGGCCCCACACATCTCCATGTACAAGGTCAAAAATAGAGTTGGACTTTTGTTCGCTAAGAGGAAAAGGTGTTCTAGTTTGCTTGGCTAAGTGACAAATATCACATATGACATCATTTTTGCAAGAAAAACCAAGGTCAGACTCAAGCACACTTAAACTAGCATCCGATGGAGGTCCTAAACGAAGATGCCAGAGTTCATACTGATCTAGAGTAGCGACATTACAAGACTTATAAGGAGATGAGACTTCTATAGGTAGTTTGTAGAGACCATTACTGAGTTTGGAAAAAGTCAGAACATAACCATCAATTGTACTGTAAACAGTACATCCATTCTTAAAAAATGACACACAGAGAGTCCCTAAGGTAACAAGCTCTGCAACTGACAGCAGATTCAGAGCAAACTCAGGGATAACTAGGAAATTTTCAAGAAGAATATTATGCCTAAAACGAAATTTTCCACTCTCAATTACTTTGACAGTATTACCCGTAGGCAAAGTAATTTGCAGTGGGCCATTAGGAAGACCTTTTTACATCAAAAAGAACATTTCTATCAGCTACCATATGGTCAGTGGCCCCTGAATCTAGAATCCATTCACAACAAATAGTGGAATTACAAGAAAAGGTTAAAGACATACCTGCCATGTTGAGTTGTGACCTCTCTTTTCACCCTTTTTTTCATGAAGCAACCTGATCAATTGATCACAGATATCTGGTGTTAGTGAGACTGTAGTTGAATCAAATTCATTTGTAACATTCAGAGGTTGAGCACACAAAGTGTTTGCAGTGTTAGCCATATGTTTGTTTTGTTTAAACATTTGTTTCTTATCAGGATATCCAATTAATTGATAGCACCTTTCCACTAAATGACCTGTTCTACCACAATGAGAGCACTTCATATTTGGATTTGTTGCATTTGATCTAAATGTCTTCTTGGCAACAAAGGCACTAATATGCTTTGGAGTTTCTGTGATTCTACATATTTTCTTATGTGACTCTTCTTGTGAAACAAGATTAAAAGCCTCAGCAACAGAAGGAGAAGGATCCATCGCAAGAATTGTGCTTCTATCTACACTGTATCTATCATTTAAACCCATTAAAAACTGCACAAGTTGTTGAGTATATTCATATTTATCTAAAGAAGACTTGGCAGTGCAAATGCACATGTCTACAACTTTGACAGACGCTACATGATCCCACAAAACTCTCAAGTTTGAGTAATAGGTGCTTACAATATCATTTCCTTGAGTACAGTTATTTAATTCTTTCAACAGAGCATACACATTGGCTGCATTGTTCTTTCCATATGTTTTCTTAATTTCAGTCCACATATCAGAGGCTTTAGTGCGAAAGACAAGAGTCCTATAAATGGATTTATCTACAGAGTTTAAAATCCAGGACATGATCATAGCATTGCAAATGCTCCATTTTTGAAACAAGTCAGGATCAGCAGGCATAGGAACATTTCCTTCAACAAAGTCAAGTTTATTTTGTCCTAATAAGACTATAGTCATCGCTCTATCCCAGATTATATAGTTCTCACATCCAGTAAGGAGACAGGAGACCAAAGAAGAGTTTGATGAATCTGAAGCATGAAGATACAATGGATCGAAGTAACTTGAATTCACCAGGATGGGATTATTAGACAAACCTGAGTTCTGAGCAGTGCTTTCACCTATAGTGAAATGACAAGAAATGAACTAAAATATACCTGTCATAGTGGTCAGCTACTGGATCTCTTATAGAGACAAGCCAGTTACTTGTAAGTCAGGTGTCAATAGAGCAATTTAAACAGAGAAAAGAAGTTCACAGAGGCTTCAGAGATCACAGCAAAAATGTCGAGACAAGGAGACAGTATCTGCAAAAATTCAAAGAGACAAGTTGTTAGATAGCTCTGATACCATGTTGAGATAACAAAAAGTAATCTAATGCATGAATTATCAACAAGAGTGAGGAACACCTACACTCTAATCTTATTTATTAAGAGTACAACGGTGTACACAGACAACAAGATAAAAACAGTAAGTAGTCGCTACGGTCGCAAAGGACCAGATCAACAGATATACACATGAATCAACACATAAAGCAGTGTTCTTACAAGAACACACAAAATAGTTCACAGCTAATCACAAGACAACAAATGATCAAAGGATGTAAAACAATACAACCAGATTTAAGCCAATCCAGAGACAATCATCACTATAGCTGCTTTCCAAAAGTCTGGTACACCGAACCTTAGATTCAATCACAGAAAGTCACCAAATTAACTTTATAACCTGCGGAAGGAAGATAAGTGAAAGAACTAACACAATAACAAATGTAAACAAGAAATTAACAACAAATGAGGTGAAGGAAAATCGATACAGAGATCGATTAGTGAGCGAACAACGGCGGAGACGTAGTGAAGCAATTCAAGTAATCGCGTGCAGAGATCGTGCACATGTGAGAGAAGTGTATGGAGTAGAAGTGAAGTATGGAGGATGTTAGTGATATGTGTTTTGTGTGTGATGTTAGTGTGTGGAGGATGGTGGAGATGGAGATGGAGTGCACCAGTGAGTTTGTGTGTGAGTAGAGAGATAAATTGGAGAGGGTGGAGTGAGTAAGAATGAAGACTATGGTTTGTGTGATCCCTAATTAGGGCTTTATCTATATATATATATAGTATATAATGGGCTCAGCCCAATACTAGGCCCAAATCCAAAGGCCCAGAAAGGTGATCCATCATATTTTTTTAACACACAGAATTATCACTGGCACAACCATCTAAAAGTATCGCCACTTGTATTTCATTGAGCATTTTCAGAAACCCTAATAGTTTGTGTATCCGTGTAGTCCGCTAGTGAATACAAGGGTAGGGACACATCGACTGTGTTTCCCTTCTGTCCCCCTTGTCCCCCTATCTCTATTCCTGACAACTTACTATCTCGATCATCCACTTGTTCTACCCCAGGGTCCCACGACTTCCCTCTGTCCATGATTAGTGTATGTATGTGTTTCATTGGGCACGCATAAGTCGGGCTGTAGGGATGTTTGCATCGATCATATCATCATGAATCCTTGTGCATGGATCAAAAGTTGCATAACCAATTCAACGCCCTTTCTTCCATGACCACCCTTACTAATAGCACTTGACCATTCCCTAACTTCGTGTAGTCGAAACTGATGCTCTGTCTTTCTGATCCAACCGATTTTATCAGCACCATTAAATATCGGCAACATTATATTTGAAATCGCCCAGGTTTGCGATGGCTAGTGGTTGGCCTCATGTCGGTGGCGCGCAAAGTTTCTGCCTATTAATCATAATCGAGGATCCTGTGGGGTCATTGGCCATAATTGTAGGATGGTTAGTGCCACCTGGAAGGTTGCCATCAACTCGTGAAATTGTTCAGTCATTTGGTTCTATGTAGCCCCTATTTGAGTTTGCATCTGAGTCTGCATCGTCTTAACCATATCCATTTTTTGTCGCGTCTCTGCATGTGCTGCAGCAAAGGCAGTTAGGTTTTTTTTCTACTGCGTTGAGACTGTTGTCCACATCTCCTGAGCATTTGTTCATCCTCCCTTTTGAGATCCGACAGGTTAGACCAATTGATATGGAGTAAAATATGAATCTTTATTGAATAGAGAAAATAAAAAAAACAACAGAATATCTTCCGTCCCAACCAAAAGGTTGATTCCCAAAAGCCTAGATATCCCTAAGATTTGTCACTCTAACATATTTAAAGACTTCTTATTGGACCCTAATGGCCCAATAATCTTATTATTAGACCTAATAACATACTTAAATATAAATTATAAAATACTCGATTAAAAGTGCTACTATCAACTTAAAGTGGGTTGCTTCATTTTGGACCGACCGTGAGTAAATTACTAGTAGTCGATCCTCCCGACATTGCCAAAATTCGTCGGTATCACACCATGCTTCCTTCAACTCGAGCAATCATGTTTCCAACAAGTTTAGGTTTATTTTCAACACATACTCGGCAAGAAAAGAAATGCACCTCCTCCCTCAGGTAGACAACCAATTGTTTTACAAATGGGATACATGTTTTAAGCAACATCTATTCTTTAATGCAGTCCCGATGAAGTTTTATTTATGTATTGAAATCAGTTACAAAAGTTAAACCTCAAAACAAAACAAAACCCTAATAAAACTCACCATTTGAAGTTGTGGATTGGTTATTTTTTCCAAACTCGCCCCCTTCCACGCTGTCTTTATCCGTCGAAACCCCTCGCCGAAGTAATTGCCGTCAAGCCTCCTTGCATAAACTTTTGCCGCCATTAGAAGTCTCCACCTTCGGCTAGAGCTCCGTTCCCACTCTAGATGTCGAAAAAAACCTCATTCCCGAAATAGAGATTGAAAAATTAAGTTAAAGTTTATGTTTTTAGTAGGATCAAGGTTTTTATTTTATGGTGTGCTTGGATCTGTTTTATTTGTACCTCAGTTGAGTTTGTACAAGCTTCAGTGACGGGTCATTTTACTTTGACATCTTATTGCACCATCGGGTCGAATATGAGTTATTTTGATGTATTTGAAATTATAAATGATCTTGTTATCTCTAGAGGTACCTTTATTTGCATTTTTCTGTATTTATATTTATAGTAAAATGATTGGGGCGTTAGATGGGCGATCTTTCTTGTTTTATTCAAATACTGCAGGCAAATTATTTATTTCCGGGTGATCTTTTAAGTACTAAGGTGTTGGACAATGTCTCTGATCATGAAGTTGGTTATAAATGTATCTATTTTTGTCGATTAGTAAAAATTTTGTTTGTACTTTATATTATCTTTTAGTGTTTCTGATTGTCATCGGTGTACCTTGATTGTTAATTTATGTCTCAAATAGAAGATTATATACCTTCGTAGTTATGCCATAAACTTGGGTTTGTGCTGGGAATACTAATGCAGACATGTTTTTATTTTGAAATGATTACAAACCCAAAAAAGAATACAAAGGTCTTATCTCTAGATTCTCTATACCTTTCTTTTAAACAAAGATGACTAGACTTAAGAGACCGTTACTTATTCCAAGGTGAGATTCTCGATTGTGGGCCACTTGTTTGCATATATTTTGAGAGCTACGCTTTAGACGATAAAGACCGCTACCCACCGGGTTGCTGAGCGTCCGAATTCGATGATGTCAATGTTTGAGGGCTAAAATTGTTGCAAGAATTTAAGCAAATGGCACCAGATGGTCTGTCTAATTCAATCTGAATGTTTAGAATGCGATTTGTTACAGCCGGAGTGATGAATAGCTTAGATTTGTAGTCAAGTAGGGGCACTTAACCATTGATTTTATATTTTAAAGTATATTTTGCTGATCATCGACTATTTTAAACTAACACATGATATTTTAAGAGGTTGTTTATATATACTTGCATTTTGGTCATGTATACGTATGTATACATCGTAGGTCTTCCAAACTTTGTAATATATATCTTCATATGTTACTTGGACATCCAAATCACATGCGCAGATATACTGGAGGAGAAAATACCCACAAAAGTAAATAATATACTTCTGTTGGGAGAATTTCATGATTAAGTGTTGACAACCATTAGACCGAGACCACATACCCCCCACGGTGATATTTGTACCTTCATTTAGAATTTATATACCTCTGAACTAATTGAATCTACTCAGACAATCATATTACATAGAACGTGTTAAGTTATCAATTATGCAGTGACTTCAATATATCTATTACTATGGATCATCTCAACATGTTTTATGTCATATCTATCGTAAGTGACATTCTTCATCCACCATTGAATGGATGGATAGGTACTTTCGTATGTCGTCTCAGAAGTATCCTCTACTGCACACTCACTGCCTAGAAAGTAGATACAATGTAATTATCTCGTAGTTGTTTTATCTAACAACAATCATTGAAAATTTTTGGCCCTGTTGGTTTAATATCCATGTTTACATTAATAATACTTGCACTCAAATATGATAATTTTGTACACAAAGATGCGCTGCTTACCAGTACTATGTGTACCTACGATATTAATAAATATACTTCTCAAATGTCATAAAATACTCGTATTGTCTTTGTAACAACTCCGTCGAAAAAATTTAATGCCTACACATGATTCAATGTTAATGTATTTTTAGATAAATGATGGGAATACACTTTGGGTCATGTTATACTGTAAGGAGTTTTCGGGGACACAAAGGGCCTCAAGTATTACACTAAATTTAATAAGCCAAGCTCTATATCTAATGTAATGTCATTGTTGATAATGCTATCCTTGGTCATGTTTTATACAACTACAATAACTTTAGTGTTTTCATTGTGAATTCACATACCAATGGATACGTCTTATTTGCAATTAATTCGTAATGATACATACACCCACATATTATTTATGTACGGCGAGGAATATAAGGGGAATATCATCTAATTTTGAAATTATTCAATAGTGGTTTCGTACAAAGATTTCCGTTCAATGTAAAAGTAACCAAAAATATAAAGAAATTTGAGTCATATGATGAGAAATTAGAAATACCTAAGATAAATCCTCCTTGCAACTTCATTGATTATGTCCTTGGCGACCACAACAACTTTAGATTGTTTTACTCGTTGTGATTCAAACCATTGTTTTTTTTTTTTTTTTTTTTGCCACATGGTTGGATAGATGTTGTAGGAGGAATTATCTTTTCATGCGGATTGTTCTGTGCCACATCCATATCATGAGTCGACACCGCGTTAATTGGTTCTTCATAAGCAGTTTTGTTGAAAACGGCGCCCATCGTTTCTTGTAGTGCATCGGATATCTCCACATTCCATATAAGAAATGTAATTATCTTGTTGTACATATCATAAAAAATGAAATATATATTCTACACATACCTGTGTGCGGAAATTGTCCCCTAAGTGTCGAAGGCAGTATACATGGTTGCTCCGGAACATATGACGGGAATAAATTTTAGAAGTCCCGAGTGTTTATCCAAAGAAAAAATATTCTTTCCAATGATATCGACTATCAACATGGAGAAAAAACCTTAACTCCAACAAAACAATTCCCAATTTTATTATTTTCGGCAGACAAGACTGCATAACAACAAGATTTTATGAACATCCAATCCAAAAGTATATGGAATAGATACCAAGGTTCATATATAAGTAGTCGTAGTACATATCAACCAAATCAGAATATCTTCAAAGAAAAAAAGCATATAATATCAGAAAATATAGGTACATACTAGCGAAAGGTTTTCAATGAAAATGCCCACTCATACTACCATGAAATTGCAACAGCCCCTTAAAACTCTTTTTCTATATATATTTTCTTATACTGTAAAAAATACCACATTTTGCGCAAAAATCTCAAACTATCACCAAAGGATTAGTGAAATAATAGTGAAGATAATCGATGGTACCTTAGTTCCAATCTTCGTCTTCAGTGGAACATGGGTAAGATCGATCGTGAACCCTAACAATACCACTGTAATCAACAAAAAACATTTTCACAACGAAAGAAACATTTGAAATCCAAACTTCCCCTTACCAATGTTTTCCTTGTGCGAAATAAACCTAAATATTAGAATTTGGATTCGACATCACCATCGATCACGAAAGAAACATAATGCTAGAAAGAGAGAGGGATATCTGAAATGCTAAAAATAAATTCTAGAGAGAGATAATGGCAATATTGTAATTGAGCTTCTGGGTAGGGAGTTAAGGGCAATATTTATTTAAAAGTGGGTAGTGTAGTGTATGTAAAGTGTGGATGAGAACTGAACTTAAACATCAAAATAGAGATGAAGATTTTAATTCGATTGTCCGTTAAAAGTAATAAGATAATTATTTTTATTAAATTTTTCTAATATTCTTATATTCTTAAATTTTATTTAAAATATATTTTATATATAAATTAATTATTTTATAAAATATTATATTATTATTATTATTATTATTATTATTAAGGATAAAATAATAATTTTAACTGAAAGTTTTAAAACTTTTTATGTTTTGAACAAAAGTCAATGCAAATAGATGCAAAATATTTTTTCAGAAGTAGAAGCCAAAAGCTACTGCTAAAAGCCAATCCAAACAGGACGTTATAATAATAATAATAATAATATATTTTAGGGTAAATTGTTTTTTTTAGTCCCGTAACTGGATGCTCTTATCATTTTAGTCCCCGTAACTGGACGCCCTTATCATTTTAGTCCCGTAAGTGGAGCATGTAGCAAATTAGTCCCATAAGTGAAAAATTTTCGTTGTTTTAGTCCTCCGGCGTCGGAGACCCCCGTGTGGCACACCGGAAGTCACGTGTCTGCCAGGTGTCCCGCCAGGTCAGCGACACCTAGCGGACACATGGATTTTTTTTTTTTCATTTTTTTTCAATTAAAAAAAAATTAAAAAAGGCAAATAAAATTTTAAAAATTTAAAAAAATGAAAAAATAAAATAAAATCCACGTGTCCGCCAAGTGTCGCTGACTTGGCGGACACGTAGCCTCCGACGAGCCACGCGGGCGTCTCCGGCACCGGAGGACTAAAACAGCGAAAATTTTTCACTTATGAGACTAGTTTGCGACATGCTCCACTTACAGGACTGAAATAATAAGGGGGTCCAGTTACGGAACTAAAAAAATAATTTATCCTATATTTTAATAATCCATCAAAATCTCTGATATAAGGAGAGATTTTATATTGTACAGTTTATACATAAGTTTCCATTAAAATCCAATAACATCTACCGGTCTTTTAAAATCTATGGAATGTTGAATATAAGATTTTTAAAGACTTCTAAAAGTGTGGATTTAATTAACATATTTATCGCATTTATTATAATTAAAACAATTTGACAATATCATTTTGCCAAATTTCAAATTCCACTAAATTGGAGTTTGTTTGAGACCATACCAGAGTTTGATGAGCTTCCACACCTTTTTGGTAATACAAACCCTTCGGGTTGTTCTTTGCATTTCTCATTTTTTAGGTCAACCATTCAAGAATACAATCAAAACATTATCTCCCTCACTTAGTTTAATCCTTAGTAATAGGTTGGGTCTTTAAAATTTTTGATCGAATCATTGATCGTACATCTTTATTTGTAGGATGCACTTATATCATAGGGGTTTACAACCCTTTGGAAGATAGGTTAAAGATCAAATACATTTTTTTTATGATCGAATCAATTTCATCATTTATCACTTTTTACTAAAATTCAGCATTTGGTCCTGACAATGCTTCTTTCATTATCGTCCACTCATCATTTAGCAAATGATAATGAAATTATAATTAAATTTTTTGGACACTTCGATTCTTTGACTAGGGGGTATATTATATTCATTTGAGTTTTTTTTTTTTTTTAAAGAATAATTCTTATAGAATTGATTGGATTGTTTATGGATTTATAGAGATTTTATAGCATCGTAAAATAATTTTTTATTGATTTATATAATTTTTATAAATTTAAATGAAACACATTACATTTGTAGATAAAAAATATATTCAAATAATTAAATAAAATTACAAAAATATAATATAGTTAAAAAATACTTAAGTATTCATATTTTTTTTTATTCCATTCTTGTCATCTTCATTTCCATAACCATTATATATTATATATAATTAATGATATCCAATAAATATAGCATAATACTATTTTTATATATTAATATTTTTAGTTTTATAATTTTTATTATATTATTTTTCAATATATTAATTTGTTTTAATTAGTTAAAATTTTAGCATAATTTTATTATGTGTATATGCATTATTAATTTAACAAATTTAATGACAATGGGATAAAATGAATATGAAGTGAAATAATGTCTCATTGCCACTTGAGTCAAACTTAACTCCTTTCTATATCATTTTCAATTAAAATTATTTGGATATTTTTTTTATGCATGAAAAAATAAGAATTAATTTAAAATTTCAATTTAAAATATATATGTATTATTAATTTTTAAAACCATTATTATTTTGTTAAGATATTATAATAATATTAAAACTTATTATCATAATATATATCACTTAGGACCGTTTGGATTGACTTAAAAATAAGTGATAGTCAAAAGTCGAAGCAATTTGATTTCGTGTTTTGATGAGTGATTATAAAATCAACATTTTGTAAAAAATTGTTTGGATGTCATAAAGTTGAAAGTGCTTTTAAACCATTAGAATTATCCAAAATGACATAATGTTAACATAGGATTCTCTCCGTTCCACTTAATTTGTCAATTCTTTCTATTTTTGTCCATCTTGTATAATTTGTCCTATCCTTTTTTGAAAATATAATTTTACATTTTAATCATATTTTAAAATTCCTAATTTATATTTTTTTATTTTAATTAAAATATTTACTTATTTTAATTTTAATTTATAATTATTTTTAGGTAGGAGATCTGAAATAATAATTTCAGCACATATGCTGAATGTGTAAAAATAAATAATGTTAATTTATATTATTCAATTATGTAATTAATATAATTATAAATAATTAAGTTTTAATTGTCAGCATGTGTGCTACTGGATCCATGTTATTACTTTTATTAGATCATAATTATTTTTACTAATACACTTCTTAATTAGTTACTAAAAATTTTTGGTGTTTTGTTCAAATTTTTTTACGGGGAGAAGGGAGGGGAGGAGAGTCAATTTCTTCTAATTTTTTTTCTCCTCTAATTTGGGGAAATTTGAAGGGGATGGATTTTATCAAAAATTTCTTTTATCTAATTACCTATTATACAATTTACATATTTTATTAGAAATTTTATAACATCTTTCAAAATTTTAATATTTATTTATTTTATTTTTAATTATATCAAATAAATATTATTATATATTAAAATTATATTATATATTTTGAAATAGTTTTAATTAAATTTTTAATCAAGTTTAATTATAATAATTTTTTAATAAATTAAAAATTAGCATATGATTATATCTATAATACTAATATTTTACTTCTTTTGTCCCATGTAATATGAGCATATTATTGTAGATACGAGAATTTAGATAAAAATATAATTAGTACGTAATTAAGAAGTGTACTAGTAAAAATAATTATTATATAGTAAAAATAATTATAGATTAAAATTTAAATAACTAAATAGTTTAATTAATATTAAAAAATTATAAATTATAAAATATAAAATATTTCTATAATATACTTAGTTATATAATTTTTGTTATATTGATTATTTATACGTAAAACTATTGTTTATCTTTATTGGTAAATTTAATAAATAACTAATGTATAAAGTATTTGATTCTTCCAAGAAGTAATAATGTAATTATTGTTTTTATTATATTAGACAAATAAAATTTGTATCACATTTTATAAATAAATTAATCAAATTTTATTAAACACTTTTATATTTTTTATTTATATAACACATGAGTAAAAAATAGTAAAATTATTATATTTTTCTTTTCCCCCTTGTTTAACTAAACACAAAAATACTAGTTTCACTCATGACAGGAGGGGAGGCAAAGGGAGGGGAAAGAATATTAAAATTGTAATAGTGTGTTTGGTTCATATGGGAGGGAAGGGAGACGAGGCGAGGGAAAATAGTATTTTTGTGTTTAGTTAATCAGGGGAGGGAATGAAAAATATAATAATTTTACTATTTTATCTCTATATGGTATAAATAAATAAAAATAAAAGTATTTAATAAAATTTTATTAATTTATTAATGAAACATCAATTTTGATACAAGAATGACGTAGTTTGTTTTAAAATAAGTATATATACTTATGTCATATAAATAAAATAAAAATAAAAATAAAATTATATATAAAAAAATTGAATCAATTAATAAAAAAATAATCATTTTAATATAAATTTTATTTATCTAAACTAAATTACAAGATAAATATAGTTTATAATGTTAAATAAATATAATTGATATAAATTTATTTTATTAATTGAAACCTAACTCTTAAGGATTTAATTAAATGATTAAAATAAAATTCATTTAATTTAATTTAATTTATATAAAATTTTCTTTTATAATTAATTACATTATAAAATTTAAAAATATTATAAGTAATTATTATTTATAAAATACGTATAATATAATTTACGTATAATTAAATATAGATAAAATAATATATAATAGTAATGTTATAAAAATAAAATATAGACATATTTCCCTATCCTTCAAATTCCCCTAATTTTGAGGGGAAACAACATAAGTTTATTTTTTATTTTCTTTCCTCCCTTTCCTTCCCCCCTTTAAAAAAAAAATGAACCAAACGAAGTAATTGTAATTTTTTTCATTCCCTTTCCCTCCAAATTCCTCAAACCAAACAAACCCTAAAACTCCGTGCCTAAACTAAAGTAGATAAATTAAGTGGGACGGAGGGAGTAGTAATTTTCTATAAAGCTTTTATACTCTCTCCGTCCCATTGAAATGTTGTTATTTTCCATTTTCGTCCGTCCAAAAATAATTTATCAATTCTTAATTTAGTAATTGTACTGCCTACTAACATAATAAATACCCTTCTAACTTACACTATATTACACAAATGTCATTACTTTTATATTACACAATACTAATTGGGACATTTTCTTCTTTTTCACTATAACAAATTATAATACTAATATGAAGTGAACAAACTCAAAAAATTTATTAAATTAGACAAATAATTAATTCGTGTAATGTGTAATGATCTTAAAGAGACACATAAATATTTTATATATTCAATACCTAGTAGATAACAAACCCAGTATTTCCATTTCATAGCATCATCACAATCTAAAAACTTCGACTAATCAAGGCTATAAAATTATTCAACGAAAATCATAAAAAACCTATTTGGAAACTCCAACTTCCGTCAATGGTAATTTAACGGCCATAAAAGAATACAACGGTAATATATAAAAGTACTGTCCCTTCCCTTGAGCACGAATCCTGCATTTTCCATATCAAAACTCAAACTTGCTTCAGATTAACTCAAATATACATTTGTAATGGTTCAATTGTTTTTCCTTAAACACTTTTTCGTCCACTTTGCAATAAAAAGGGTAAACTGTTTTTTTAGTCCCGTAATTAGATTCCCTTATCATTTTAGTCCCGTAAGTGGAGTCTGTCGCAAACTAGTCACATAAGTGAAAAATTTCGCTGTTTTAGCCCTCCGGCGCCGGAGACGCCCACGTGGCTCGCCAGAGGCCACGTGTCCGCCAAGTCAGCGACACCTGGCGGACATGTGGATTTTATTTATTTTTTATTTTTTTAATTTTTAAATTTTTTTTTTTAATTTTATTTGCCTTTTTTAATATTTTTTATTTGGTCCAATAAAAAATTAAAAAAATAAAAAAAAGAATAAAATCCACGTGTTCGCCAGGTGTCGCTGACCTGGCGGGACACCTGGCGGACACGTGGCCTCCGGCGAGACACGAAGGCGTCTCCGGCGCCGGAGGACTAAAACAACAAAAAATTTCTACTTAATGGACTAGTTTGCGATAGACTACACCTACCAAACTAAAATGATAAAAGTGTCCAGTTACGGGACTAAAAAAATAGTTTACCCTGCAATAAAATAATCAAATTTACAACAAAAAAATCAGTCATATCGACCCCAAGAAGTCCCTTGTCACCATATCCTCCCCACTGCCATCTGCTCTTCCGCCGCCGCCACCGTCACCACCGCAGATCCCGCCATCAAAACCAGTGTTCTGTTCCATTCTCGACAGTCACATGATCACATGATCTTTGCCTTTCTATTTTTGAATTATAAATCCAATTGTAATTATTTGGGTTATCAGTCGGGTTAAGTCTATATTAAGTAATCTATTAAATTTGTATGGTTTAAATGTATTTAGTAAGTGCGGGTCTCCTATGTGCAGAAACTCGGTAAATTATTAATTGGGTGATGAGGCCAATTAATAATAGGGATATAAATTAGGATTGTGATCCAGGTTTTCTCATGAGGGGTTGGGCCATAAGCTTGAAAAACACAAAACCCTCCATTGTTTGCAGATCCGAACCAGATTATGCTAAGGAATAACGTTAGATCTAATTTGTTTTATTTTATTATCTCAATTATTTCAACACGGACAAATCCTAAACTTAGGGTTTAATTCTTGATAAATTCCAATAATTGAATTATTAAAAAGCTTTATTAAATCAATTGATCTTTGATTGAAATCTGACTTCGGTATTGAAATATGATTTTCGGCATTGAATTTGCAATCAATTTTTGACATGTCGAGTTATCAGTGCGCCAGTATGTCGTCCATATACAATCAATTTGTGCATAGGATTCCTTAATATATATATATATATATGTAAAATAGATATTTATTATATGTGATAGATGGCTAAATTGCACAAAATCTATCCGTAATTTTATGAAATTGCGCCAAATTCTCTATACTTCTAAAATTTTGACAAACTCCCTCGTGGTTTCATAAACTCTGCGTCTAACCCCTTCAGCGGTCCTTATTGAATGGTATTTGACCTAAATGCGCCCAAATTGCAAATAAATTTTAAAATTTCAATTTCTAAACCCCTAAAATTATAAATATATTCATTTTTCTTGTATTCAGTCTAAAAAAAATAATAAATATACTTAAAAAATAGTTATTTTTATCAGGTTTTAAGAGTTTATTTTTACTGTTTTTTAGGCTAAATATAAGAAAAAATATATATATATTTATAATTTTAGAGATTTAGAAATTAAGATGCTAAAATTTATTCACAATTTGGGTGCATTTAGTTCAAATACTGTTAAATAAGGAACGCCGAGGGGTTAGACGCAGAGTTTATGAAACCATAAGGGAGTTTGATGCAATTTTAAAAGTACGGAGGATTTGGCACAATTTTGTGAAACCACAGGTGAATTTTGTGCAATTTAGCTGTCATATATAATTGCACGGTTGCGTTTGGTATTGGTTATTTATTTATTTGATTGAAATTGATATATATTTATATAGATATGTCAATATAATTGCAATCAGATAAATATTTTTGTACGAGGAATTTTATTGGGACATATGGGAAATCTCGTGTATATATAGATACATAAATCATAGAACAGCACTTTTGTATCTTTAACTTTGCGCTCATGTATTGATATGTCTGTTAATTGTGTGATTGAAATTGCAAGCATGTCTGATTCCCTTTTGTGCAAATATGCGTTGACTTTTCTGTTAAAATATATTTAGAAGCAATATATTATATTTATGGTAGTTATTTTATTTAAGAGATTTGTAGGATTCTTGTTTTATTTGGATGATTTATACGTCATTATAAATCTGTAGGAATTCTTATAATTGAAATAGAAAATTTCAGTTTCATATTTTAAGATGGTATCAAAGCCAAATTCTCTTCGGGTATATCCATGACCCGTTATATCCCGTATATATTTTTATATTTTATTCATGTATTTGCTTCTATCCAATATTATGCTGTTATTTTCATGTTGTTTCCGGCTCTGCTACTCGACTGACAGAGTCTCCTTTTGACTGTAACGCTGTTGAAAGTCCTGTTTTCGACTCTAGCTCTGTTGTGAGCGAGCTAGTCCTGTTTCCG
Source organism: Andrographis paniculata (assembly GCF_009805555.1). Classification (NCBI taxonomy): domain Eukaryota; kingdom Viridiplantae; phylum Streptophyta; class Magnoliopsida; order Lamiales; family Acanthaceae; genus Andrographis; species Andrographis paniculata. The sequence goes on along the minus strand of NW_026137621.1, from coordinate 533,511 downwards.
ATTCTAACTCTATAGAGTGAGCGAGTCATGTTATTGGCTCTAGTTCCGTTGTGAGCGAGCGAGTCCTGTTTCTTATTCTAACGGTGTTGAGAGTTGTGCTTCTTACTCTGGTCTAGTGGACGACTGCACCACTTTCATTCAATCTTGGCGAATTCAAATTCGTACGTGGAAGATCTCGACTATATCTTTTTCAGTCAATTCTGACAAACTCAAGTTTGTTCGATCATATCTTGAATTTGAAGAGAGGTGTTAAAATATATTTAGAAGCAATATATTATATTTATGTTAGTTATCTTATTTAAGAAATTTGTAGGATTCTTGCCTTAGATGATTTGTACGTACGAATTTAATAGAAAATTTCAGGTTCATATCCTAACATTTTTCATATAATCAAGGCATTATTTTTTAATCGAATAAATCGGTTGAATTTCAATCCATCCAATTTATCTATATTATATATATATTTATAATTGCATTTAATAATGTATTTAATTATTTTAAAAAACTGATGCATTTTATAATAGTAAACAATTTTGTTTCTATAAACTATATTTTTATTATTTATTCAAATTGAATAATTTTTTAATTAAATTTTTTATTATTTTCAAAATACACAAAAACATTACAAAATGCAAAATAAGCTATTTGGATGCTTTTCTCTAATAATACAATTTTGACACTTTGAGATTAATATTATCATAAAATACCATATATGCATATATACTCACACAATATATATATAATATTCTATAAACTGACAAAAAATTTAATAATTCAACAAAAAAATTATTTATTTATATTAGCGTTATGTTTTATCATATTTAGCATAAAAAATATAATTCAAACCTTAAAAGAAAAATATTAACAAACACAATCTTTTTATTTTAATCATTTGATATATAAAAAATAATGTTATTATTAAATTTAAATGTATCATTTTCTATAATTATATTAATAAAAAATATATATATATATATAATGATCCATTTTTTAATTTTGCCCCGGAGTCTGAAATGGGCCTGGGCACTGAGCTCCTTCACGACCCAATCGTCACTGCCCGGCTCGATGATCGTCTGGTCGAAGTACAAAACCACCACAATCCCTCTTCCTCTTGAAGATTCCATTTTATAAAAACTACGCATATTGAATAATGATGATTTGCGTTTATATTAGAAAATAATCACACAAATATGTATGCTTTCTTAAATATAATATCAGAATATTTTATTATTATTATTTTTAATTTCATTTTAAACACATGCATATTGTTCTTCATTTAGAACATTTCTAAATATAAAACCCCCTAAAACATACAACTAAACTCAAAACTCATTCAACCACCATATATTTATTTTTATTTTTAAATTAAAAATATATTGATATTAAAATATTAAAAGTATTATATTAAATATTTATTTACTTATGTTCACTATAAATACCATATTGAAATTTATTTTCAATTTAGTATTTTTATTATTCCAAAAATGTGTTCTATGACAAATTATTAGTATAAAAAAAAAATAATAAAAACTTTAAAAAAAATAAGCCGAAAACACATTAAAACGCGCACACAAAAATATAGAAACTATTTCCAATAATTTAGAAGTCATTTTTATTAGAAGTATGTTCAATTGAGAATTTGTATTGATCTTTTTTTTTTTTTTTTTTTTTTTGGATATAGAAGAATATGTGAATTTAAAAAATTCATAAACTTTATACAGAGTTTGATTTACTTGTCTTATTAATTTCTACGAATTTTCGATAGGATTATATTTATTGATTTATATAAATTTTGATACAATTGGTAGAATTGTGGAATATTGTCTCCATGGATTTACATAAAATCCAATGATGTAATTATTAATATTGATGCAAATATATATTAAACACACTCATATATAAAAAAAAAAGTTTATTCAAAATTTTTAACAAAAACACCAAATGTAACTAAATAAATAAAATATATATTTGATATTTATTAAATAAATGTATTTGTTTTGTAAAATAGCTTGAAGAAATACTTTTTATTTGCGGGATAGAAACTTGTGTAGATAATTTAAAATAATAAAAAATATATATATAATATTAATTTATTTTAGAAAGCATTTATATGTTTTTTCACTAAAAGAATATATATATATATATCAATAGTTAGGCACATTTCATGCAAAAAAGTCTAACAAAAAAAAAATTATAACACAATATTTTGCATGTATATAAATTCACGATTATTCACATAATATAATACTCCCTCCGTCCGGATCCAATGGTCTTATTTACTTTTTGCGTGTTATTTTTTTAAAAAATGATGTATTTTATAATAGTAAACAATTTTGTTTTTATATAATCTATATTTTTATTATTTATTTAAATTAAATAATTTTTTAATTAAATTTTTTATTATTTTCAAAATACACAAAAATATTACAAAATGCAAAATAAGCTATTTGGATGATTTTATTTAATAATAATTTTTGACACTTTAAGATTAATATTATCATAAAATACCATATATGCATATATACTCACACAATATATATAATATAATCTATAAACTGACAAAAAATTTAATAATTCAACAAAAAAATTATATATTTATATTATCGATATGTTTTATCATATTTAGTATAAAAAATATAATTCAAACTTTATAATAAAAATATTAACAAACACACGCTTTTTATTTTAATCATTTGATATATAAAAAATAATGTTATTATTAAATTTAAATTTATCATTTTCTATAATTATATTAATAAAAAAATAGATATAATGGACCATTTTTTAATTTTGCCCCGGGCTTCATAATAGTCAGGAACGGTCCTGGGCGCCGAGCTCCTCTACGACACAATGGTCGCTGTCCGGCTCGATATGATTGTGAAATTTCTATAACGCATAAATATTATACATGTGAATTTTTTAAAATAATACTCCCTCCGTCCCATAAAGATAGTCTTAATTGGGTTGGACACGAAATTTAAGGAATATTGATATTATATTGGTAGTCGGTAAAAAGTATGTGTAAAAGACTTTTTTGCCCTTCTGAGTATATTAGTGTAAAAAGTAGTGGCAATTATGTAATAAAAATGCAAAAGTAGGGGTAATTTTATGGTGATATGATTATTTATGGAAATAAGACTTGTTTTGATACGGACAAAAATGGTAAACAAGACTATTGTATTGGGACGGATGAAGTATTGATAAAAAATCACGCCTTAGAAAATATGAACCGAACAAACTCAAAAAGTTTATTAGATTAGACAAATAGTTAATGTGTGTAATGTGTAATGATCTTTAAAAATACTTATAAATTACCATGTACTTTCTTTTTAAACACATAAATATTTTATATATTCAATGCCAACTAGATAACAAACCCACTATTCCCATTTCATAGCATCATCATAATCTAAAAACTTCGACTAATTAATGGCCAAAAAATTATTCAACAAAAATCTATAAAAAATCTATATGGAAACTCCAACTTCCATCAATGGTAATTTAACGGCTATAAAAGAATACAACGGTAATGTATAAAAATACTGCCCCTTCCCTTGAGCACGAATCGTGCAATTTCCATATTAAAACTCAAACTTGCTTCAGATTAACTCAAATATCCATTCGTAATGGTTCAATTGTTTTTCCTTAAATACTTTTCCATCCACTTTGCAATAAAATAATCAAATTTACAACAAAAAAATCAGTCACATGGCCCCCAAGAAGTCCCTTGTCACCATATCCTCCCCACTGCCATCCGCTCCTCCACCCCCGCCACCGTCACCACCGGAGATCCTGCCATCAAAACCAGTGTTCTTTTCCATTCTCGACAGCATGGCGAGCTCTATAATTTCCAAAAAAATGAAAGGGTTAGAACAAAAATAAAAAAATTAGGTTAGGGTTAGGTTTAATAAATACCTATTGATGCACGTCGAGTTTCAAAGTAAGGGAATTCATATTCAGGCCAAAAACATTCGAGACCATTCAACTGTAATCGCCCATGAGTGTTACGCCTGATTGTCTGGCAGCCGGAAATGGCAGTTAGGGAGGCCAGAATGGGAACAATGTAGCCTGGACCTTGCTACGGTCACAATTCCTTGAGAAATTCTGAAGGGCTCCCGAATAAGACGACAATGAAGACTGTTGACAGTGCGCCGTGATCGGTGGGAACTGCAGATCTTGTGGCTCCTATTTAATTTGGAGACTTCTTGCTGTGATCTGGTGGTGCTGATAGCCATTTGCAATTGGCAAGTTTCTCGAACCGCACAAAATACCTTGTGGGCTTTATAACTATCTATCCTGAAATATGATCACATGAAATCTTTAGGATCGTAAAGAAAGATAATCTATGACAACGTGTGTTCATGAGCACTGCATGAATGCACGTGTGTCGTACGCTACATTGTATTACTACATTTGATGTTCGAATCATTTGATCTTTGCCTTTCTATGTGTATAAGTTACTTGTGCGTAAATGTTCATAAATACAAACATCTACTCGCTAAGTTCCTATATATATCTTGTACGTTGATTTCAATATATTCATGTATTACATGCATATGGACCATCGGTATTGTACATGCACATAAAATATACACAACCACTCCATCACGCGCTTATTTAAACACACCAACATGATGGACGCGTGTACATTATATATTAATATAAGTACGTGATACTCTAGAAGCATATATCTCACGCACTTATATAAATGCATTATATTAAACGCATCTACACCACATGCGTATATAAGTACATGATAATGTAGCATGTGTATCTTAAATGCATTATATAAGCACATCAATACACTATGTACTATTACACCATGCGCTTGTATAAATACATAAATACGTCAGGCGCGTGTGCATTTTTAAATCCTTACACATATTACACATAAGCACATTCAACCACATTTAATGAAATTCCAGAAAACCTCATCAATGAATTTGAACCAATATATATATATATATCTATAACACTACCTAACAATGAACTTAAACAATATGAAATCACCAATATGTGGGCTTTACATGCGCACATAAATCCCTAAAAACATAATACATATACACCTTCAATCAAGTTCAATCAAACGAAATACTCCCGGCATACTCAACAAAATCAATTTAACAACCTAGCGCATAACACATATAATAAAGAATTGCCACAATATAGAATCGCCACGCACGTGCGCATTATGCAAATACATAAATTCCTACAAAATTAAACATAAAAACCTTTAATCCTATTCAAACAAACCAAAAAAGCTCAACAATAGACTCAAAACAAAAAAAAATAAAAATAAAAATATTACCATCCAACAAAAATTTCAGATGACATAAAATTGTCCGGTGCGCGCGCTGTGCATGCACGCATAAATCGCTACATATGCAACATAAACACATTCAATCGAACCAACGCCGATAGTGTTTCCTGATCCCGGTCAAGTCCCCCAACGCCCTTGCCAGATTGTGCTGCACGCTCGGGAAAATGTACACCTTCTTCGGTGCCTGTGCCACCACACCACTTGTACACGCTGCCGCTGTTGCTCTCCTCTCCAATCTTGACGGCAGATTGTGAGCTCTTTTGTGTAGCTGTTGATTCTGATCTCTCTGAAAAGCTTTGTTGCAGATCTAGCAGACGTATTGATTAGTCGCGAGCAGGGTTCTTGGCTACAATGCCACAACTTCTGCATTAGAATCTGATAAGGAAATGAAAAAATGAAACCGTTATGACATTACTAAGATTTTAATTGGTTAACTAATCGAGTTTCTCGTTAACAATTAGGGCAATTTTTGATATTTAGGAATTAGGATTACTGTGCAGATTGTCGAGTTCGACCTGGGTGGGTTTTCTTTCGCGTTACCACGGGCGTGAATTGATCTTCTTGGGGAGATACACCCAAATTCGACATGATAAATTTTTAAGTCACTCGAAAACACAGAAAGAAGTTTGCTTTATGTTCTTTGATTTCTCTTCACACAGGGACAGGGACGGAGCAAAGATGAGAGATTGGGGGAGAGTATAAATTAAGGTTTGAGTGTGGGGAAGAAAGAGAAATTGACGTTGAAACAATTGGCGGTCTGGTCGCTTTCTCCAGTGCAGATTCAGAGTGATAAAAGGGGGGAAGTGTGAGTAAAAGGTGGGTGGAATTGAAGAGGAAGGTGCACTTGGAGCAATATGGTGTTGGGAAGTCGAGAATTGGAAGTTAGTATAGTCCTGAAATTAGATTTATTTGTCTGATGTTTATGGAGTAATAATCTTTCTCTCTTCCTTATCTCGATCGCGCAATGGGGTTTATGGCAGCAGCTTATGTTGTGTTTGTGTGTGTACTATAGTTCCATCTTTGGAATCATCGAAGTTGTTTAATTTTTAAAGAAACAACAGTTTTGCTTTAAGTCAACAATTATTTCTGACACCATAGTTTTATCTTTATTTCTTAGATACTATTCAATTAATTTTTTTTTTTACAGAAATATGTCGGTCTAGATAAAATATTATTATTGATTGTTATTATAAGATTTGATGTGACAATATATATATTATTTTGGCTTTATATATACTTTTTTTCATCATAAAAAGGTATATCTATTTCATCTATATAAATTTAAAAAATAGAAAAAAATTATCTATCTAATATTAAAAATACTATTGCAATTTATAATATAAATTACACAAATTAAATATTTTTCTTTCATAAAATACTAATAAATTATTTTTATTAAGTTATCTCTTCTTGTTTACTACATATTATTACTATATTAATATTAAAAAATTCATATTAAAAAGTAATCGAATGCTTATTTAAGGGACGGAAAGCGTGGTATTTTAAATTGAATATTTATGTTTTTTTATCACATAATAAGTATATATTATATATTCAAAATATATCAGTAAAACAATTATCTGGAAAAACAAAGTTTATTTCCTCAAATTTTTTATTTTTTTATTTTTGAAATAGTTAGTTAAATGGTTTAATTTTGATAATTTTTTAGTTTTTTTTGTCTATTTTTTGTTGGGATGTGACTATTAGAAATTTAATAAATGATATAAGAAATAATCTCATAAATATTTTGGAAGTTGTGTTTGACTTGATGGTGTAGACATGTACTCGTGATCATGAAGTCATTCATTCAAACCCGGACACCTAATATAATATTTGTAATTAAGTAGTCTATTTTGTGACTAGTGTTATTAATTAAGTAGTATGAGACAGTAATAGTGTCAAAATTTCTAAAACTTTATTCTAGATTAATATATATTTTAATTTAAAAAGTGTAAAGTTTTCAGAAGTTTTTGAATCTATTTAAATAATTAAACTAACTTTTGTATTGTATAGGATATTGGGTGTGTTTGTTTTGCTTTTTGAGTTTGAAGTATTTTTTATATTAGGTATTAAAACATTATGTCATTAATATGAAAAAAAAATTTATGTAAATATATTTATGTATATTATATTTTTTTATTAATATTAATTGAGAAAGATTTGCTTAAAAAACCCACCCATTATTATTTTTTAAAATAATATATAATTATTTAAATCAAAATAATTTATCAAATAATTCAAAAATTTTACATTTTTTCATTTTATACCTTTTTGTTCTTCTCCTCGCTCATTCCATTCTTCCATCTTCTTATTCGGTGTTCACCTGTCTTCATCATCGAGTGTCGTTGTATTTCCTTCTCTTTCCTCTCTGAAGTGGTTTTGGCATCGAATGAAGGGATTCGAGAACTCAATTTCTGTATTCAATCACCGAAGCAAGAAGACAAATACAAAAATATATACAAAACTAATTGGGACAACTGTGTTAAATTGGAGGAGGGTATAAATTAGAGTTTGAATGTGGGAGAAAAATGAAAAATTGAAGATCAAAACGATGGGTGATCTGGTCTAGTGCCAATTCAGTGTGATAAAAGGGGGAACTGTGAGAATAGGTGGAAATAGACAAATTGGCAGTTGGAATTGAGCAAGAAGTTGGGAGGTGTAGAATTGAAGTTAGTTAAGGTCCGGAAATTAAGTTTGTGTCTGTTGTTTATTAACAATTTGTTATCGTCATCTCTAAAATTATGACAACTTGTTGTCAGTTCTGTTCTATTTTGTTATGTTTGATCTTTAGAATCATCAAACTTATTTATTTTGGAAAGAAGTTGGGAGGTGTAGAATTGAAGTTAGTTAAGGTTCTGAAATTAGGTTTGTGTCTGTTGTTTATTAATAATTTGTTGTTGTGATCTTTGAAATTATGACAGCTTGTCGTCAGTTCTATTCTATTTTGTTATATTTGATCTTTAGAATCATCAAACTTGTTTATTTTGGGAAGGTGGTGTGAGGTGTAGAATTGAAGTTAGTTAAGGTCCTAGGTTTGTGTCTGCTGTTTATTAATAATTTGTTGTCGTCATCTCCTAAATTATGACAACTTGTTGTCAGTTCTATTCTATTTTGTTATGTTTGATCTTTAGAATCATCAAACTTGTCTATTTTGGGAAGAAGATAACTCTGACTTTGATAGAATATCTATATTACGAATCATTGCACATAAAATATTATTATTGGTATAATATTATTGTTATAAGATTTTATCTGGCAGTGATACTTTGGTTGTATTTAAATATATTCTATAAATATTTTATATAACTTTTATATTATTAAATATATTCAATCTAAATTATCTTTTAAAAAAATAATACTTCATTAGTCCATTGTTTATTTATATATTCATTTTGCCACTTTGTTATGTCCATAAACAATTTATTTATTTTTTTAAGTGATTATCCTTATATCACTTAAGTATAAATATTGTTGTATTTTACACAACATTATAAAGAATGTTATAAAAAATGAATTTAGGAGTAAAAAAGATTGATTATCCTTCTATTATATTACTTGAATTTTGGTATCTTGGTGATGTTGATTAAAATTCAGGAACATCCTCAATGTTTTTAATCATTGGATCAATTTTCCCGAAAATCCAAACGATTGAGTTTGATTGAAGGTATTTTGGTAATTCAAAAATTAATTAATATATCTAATTAAAAAAATCAATTAGAAAAAATTATCATAACTACCTCCGATAATTTCGGTATTAATTTTTTCTTAAATAAAACAAAAACGTTTCCAAATAATTACTTTTAAAATCGTATAAATTCAAATTATAAAGATGTATACAGTATCACAAAATGATGTCTCTATAATATTATTATGATGTGTTCCATGAAATACTTTTGTTATATAATTTAATTAAACGATGTCCAAGTAAAAGGATTATGATATATTATATCAACTCGCCGATTATGATATGACAATTATTTAAATAAATTAAAAATCAAATATATATATATATAAATATCCTTTCCACCTCATCTTATTTATCAAACCCTAAATTTACCACGCACATACCCCCTCTCCCGTCACGCCGCCTCCGTCTACAACACAGTCCGCCGCTGCCGCCGCTAACCTCTTCAGCCACGCCCACTGCCACCGCTGACCTCTACAACCATGCCCGCTGCCGTCAAATATCCGCCGCCGCCATAGATTCCTTCTCTATTTGCACATCCGCACTTGACGGAAGTCGGCGACGACGCGCAATTCCTCCTCTATTTAGAAGTTCACATTTAACGAATCTTTCAATGACGGATTCAACTAAGCAAGATTCCGAGGCTTCTATTAAACCCAAAACGAAGATAACAAAGCACATTCAAGTACCATCTGTGCCGAGAAAGATAGTAGATTTCAACAACAATTAGCTCTTTCGGTCAAACAGACAGATTTGGTGGTTGTGTTTTCAATACTGTGTAATGTTTTTATGGTGATCATGCGTATATTTGCATTCTTGATTAGTCTCTTTTAGAGAAAAATATCAATACAGTTATTCCTAAAAATATTTTTGTTGGCCTCCGGACACGTACGATGTATATTCATGGCACATATGTTGTTTAACTCATGATAAACTGATGATACTAAAAACCTTATTGTGCACACTTTTATTTCATATTATAGTTCATATTTATAATTTACATATTGTATAGTTATGATATATTGATCAGATTTAAATGATGGACTATGCATGTTAAATATATTTTTCATCGTTATGTTTATAAATATGATGTATAACTTAAGTAGACATGATATATACATCAAATATAAATGATGTAAGTTGCATATAGGGATGTTGCACGTATAGTTATGATATATTTCATTTTATGATTTATATATTGTATAGTTATGATGTATTGTTCAGGTTTAAATGATAGATTATGTTATATATATTTTTCACCATTATATTTTATATATATAACTGAGTGGCAACATCTTCTGAACATGTTCGTTTACTATTGGGGTAAACTTTACTATTATTTTTGCACCCTTTTTTATTGCGGCAATAATAAATGTATTGTATATTTAATTATCACTTTTTTGCCTTTTTGCATTTGTTTTTGCACGGAAAATTTTTGTCTATACGCATATCTACAAAATGACTTGTACGGATCATTAGAGTTTGCAAAAGATTCATTTGTCCAATAGTCGTCACCTGAAGAGCCAAATGATATATATTGATATAAAATATGTTGTTTATTTAATGTAATATTGTTTACGGAATTTAGTATTATGATGTCGCTTTTGCGCAAATATTGAGTAACTAAATTACTTGTTTTCCTTTTTTTTTACGTAGTATATGATTGGATTAATATTTTATAAGTTTTTTAGGCATTTAAATAATAAAAAAAATAATAGAAATAATTTAACTTGAAGACTGTTTCAACTCTTCGTAGGAGGTTGATCCTAAATTTAAGGGCAAATTATTTTAATTCAACACTTTAAAATTTGGATAAAGTATACTCATCTTATTGATTTCAAATATAATTTTATAGAGCAATCGATTAAATTATATTAGAAAATTAAAATTTTTAAGTGATTACTTATATAAATTCTACAAAAATATAATAAAAATTTAAAATTGTTTCAAGAAAATAATATAAATGATTTTTATTTTTTTATTTTTAATTTCAGGCTACATATCATTGGCACAAATATTGGATTAGACAATTAAGATAAATTTAATGTATCTAATTGAACTAATGGAAATCTGCAAGTCTTCTATTGTTTCAACCATTTTAAATAATTATATTCTTGTGTGCAACTATTGATACGTTGATTGACTAATACGACTATGATGCATATATATTTATAATATGATGTTTAGAAGATAGGTATATGATGTAATAAAAATTCGTCAATTCGTTACTTTCGCGATCGATAAAAAAATTTACCTTATTCAGTAATTTCTAAAATGTTATCTTCGTCCACAATACACTGGAACTGACGGAAATGCACATCATTTTGCTTCATCTTGTTCTACACTCCGACTTCTTCACAAATTATTTTCTTGGATGGATGTCAGTGAAAGAAGATGTAGTTTTTTTTTGTTTTTTTGATGTGAGCCGACTAAAATTATGAATACGACCTGCATCTATTGTATTCATATTCCCTTAATTTATGCTAAAACAAAATATTGACTTATTCATTATTAAAATCAAATTACATATGTACCATTGACTGCAATCTTATCCGTTAATTAAAATTTTGATCGGAAGGTTGAAATTTTTTCAGGATGGTCCTAAATATTGTATTCAGGACTATGCCCGGATTGATATTAGTTACTTACCAAGTATTAATATTTCAAAATCAACATGAAAAAAACAAAAATTTAAAACAACAATAAAAATAAATAGATCAGAAAACGAGAGTAATTTAGTAATATAATTATATTCTTAACTTTTTATTAAAATATAATATATAAAGTAATTATTTTTATATTATATTATAGTATTGCATTTATCATTATTATCATTATGATTATTGTTTTTTGTTATTATTATTATATTAATGATAAAATAGAAATTTTAATAGAAAAATATTTTTGCATATTTCAGAACTTACCTAAATGTACTTCTGGAAAAAACACTTTTCTTTTGGATTAAAAACTAATTATGGGTTAAATGTAACTATTAGACTATCAGCCTAAATTAAGTTTTTTATTAATTTATTGGGTTTAAATGTATTTAGTAAATGGGCCTCCAATGTACAGAAACTCAGTAACTTAATAAGCGATGAGGCCGGGATATAAATTAGGGTTGTGATCCCAGGTGTAGACGTAGTGTCCATTGCTTTTCATATCTCATAGTAACGGCAGAAACCCTAGCGGTTTTCTCAGGAGAGCTGCGCCATAACACAAAATCCTTCATCAATTTGTAGATTTGAATACGACAACGCTAATGTAATCAGGTCAGATTTATTGATTTATTTTTATATCTCAATTATTTCAACACATAGATCGTGGACTTAGGGGTTTAATTCCTGATGAGATTCAATAATTGGTATCAGAGCAGTTCGGTGTTGAATTATTGAGATATTTGATTATATCAATTATTTTAATTCCAATTGAATCGATCTGCGCATTAATAGATCAGCACGACTGATTGATTATCAGAGGCATTTATTAGTTAGCCATTGTGTATATCAGTCGTATGTTCCTTGTGCTGGTGTGAAGTGAAACGTCCAATTCTCTGGCTTATTTGGATTTTATATTTCATATTGACTGACATGCCTTGTAAGGATGAGATCTACTGGCCTGGTTGACCTCTTGGTGGCATACATGTGTGCTTTGCTAGTTACTCGTTATGCCAAATTATGAAATTTCTTACTGCATGAAGTTACCCATTTCGGGAGACTGCATTATGGCATGAAAATCAGATTGGAGTAGAGCTGTACACATGTATATGCAATCATAAGTTTATTTACGTGTAATTGGAATAGATTTCACCCGGATGTTTGTCTGTTTGTTCATTATTACTATTATTGTTTGGATAAGTACGAGCAAGAACTTGATTATTTGTTCCCATTTTGGCATTATGATTATATTAATTTCTTTATTTAATCAATCATTTGGGTTGAGATTGATGTTCAATTTTTATATATGGATCCGGTTTGATGATTGCAGAATTTATTAATTAATGTGCGCATGTTAATGTATCTGCAATTAGATTTAATACGTGCATAAATTATTTATTTATTCATTATGGTCAGTTTCAAGATCTAATTAAATTCGGATTACATTAGCATATATTTTGACAGCACGCGTTTGTTCAAATTTGAATAGAGTTACTTAATATATTAATATATAATCTCTTTGTGTAACATAGTTTTTCCTGTGTATATCCGCTGCATTTAGTCTTTCTTGGACTACTTGATTATTTTAAAAAGTCCATAAATTTATTTGATTTCAGTTCATAGACACACTTGGGGGTGGATTTTGGTGTAACAATTCACATCAATGTGTCTATAAAAATTATTTCTACTGCCGAAATCAATTGATGGTGAAAGATACATTCGACGGAAAGAAGGTTAAAGTTGAGGTCATTGACAATTTTAGATTATTATTGAGTACTGGTTACTATTTGATTTTGGATGAGACATTTTTTATGGTACCATCTTTAGTCAATTTAATTTTGATCTCTATTTTGAAAAAATTCAGTTATTATTGTTCATTCGGATATAGAGTTGTCTCTTCCAGAATTCAAAATCGATTGGAACTAGTACATTATTTGATGATAATAATCATTGTTTGCTTAATAGTCTGACTTCATATCATAAATTAGTTATTGAACATATTCGTATAGCTTCCATAATTGCAAATCTGCTTAATTACTAAAGGGTTTCCACATAAGTTCTACAATGAGCATGTTGCTCGTATGAGAGTGGAACCATATAAAATATTTTGGTTTAATGGGAACTGATTAGTAATGTTCAGTAGTAAGTTTTAATTCAGTAGTAAGTTGTTATGAATTAAAGTTAAGGTGGATCAATTGCAAATAGGCATGTTAAGATCACATTACATGAAATTTTCATGTTGTGCATCCGCACTTGATCGAATCTTAGGTTATTTTAGTGTTTTGACCACTGATCAGTCCCATTGTGATTAATGTATTGACGGCCGCTTTGATATGCATTGATGTGATTTATAGATAAGATTGGTAAAATACGTTAAAGGATTTTATAGCAAAATTTTTCATGAGCTCATAAAGTTATTCAATGTACATTTACCAAAGTGGTAGATTGTTGGATTAAAAATTCAATTATGGGTTAAATTAACTATTAGAGCTATCAGTCAGATTAAGTCTAGATTAAGTGATCTATTCATTTATTGAGTTTACATGTATTTAGTAAGTGCGGGCCTACAATGTACACTAACCTAGTAACTTATTAATTGGGTGATGAGGCCAATTAATAATAAGAGATATAAATTAGGATTGTGATCCCAGGTCTAGATGCAGTGTCCATTACTTTTCATATCTCATCGTGAGAGTAACGGCAAAAACCCTAGTGGTTTCCTCAGGGGGCTGCGTGATAGGCTTGAAGAACACAAAACTCTCCATCAATTTGTAGATCCAAATCCGACAACACTAATGTAATCAAGTCAGATTTATTGAGTTTATTTTTGTATCTCAATAACACGATAGATCCTGAACTTAGAGTTTAATTTCTGATGAGTTCCAACATTTTAATCTTCAAAAGATGCTTCTGCTTTTGAACATAAGTCAATGTAAACATATACAAAATATTTTTTTAGAAGCAGAAGTCAAAAGCTCCTGCGAGAATCCAATCCAAACGGGGCCTTATAATAATAATAATAATAATAATAATAATAATACTCCATCCATCCCACTTACTGTATCCATCTTTCCATTTTCGTCTCTATCACTTTTCTTTTTTGGAAAAGAATTATACACATTAATCTGCTTTAAAAAATTTTAATTTTTTTAAATTTTAATTAGAATAATTAGTTATTTTAATCTTAATATAAAATTATAATTATTATACGATAATTATTTTCACTAATACATTCTTAATTATTTACTAATTATACTTCTCATAAATTCTCATGTCTACGGTAAAAGGGACACCGTAGTCGGAATAGAGGGAGTAATTTTAAGAATCCATCAAAATATCTTATAATAGATTCTATACTTTACAATTTATACAAATTTTCCATTAAAATTCAATAAAATCAACGGACTTTGAAAAGGGTGAATTGAATACGTACAAAATTTAAAAGACTTTTAAATTGAATACTTCCAGATTTTAAAAGATTTTTAAAAGTTTAAATTGAAAACACCAAACTTTTAAAAGTCCAACAAAATCTTACAAAATCTTAATTGAGTAGTACCCTCCTACATCTTAGTTCTTTTTTCAAATGATTAGATCCGGTAGGTATTTCTCTTATTATTTTTCGAGAGCATTCAAGAGTATCATCCTTATTCTTATAATGGAATATGTATTTTCAAATAAATGTATTTCTTGACTTTATCGTCATCATTTCACTTATGTCGGAGCTTTTGAGTTGTGAAACCCGGCCTTAGGCAAACACCCCACATACTTTCGGGTATTTGTAGAAAGACTTATAGCCTTTCCAAAATTAGAAATGATCCATATCCTTACATTTTAAGAGAATTTTATTAAAAGGCAATTGTTAGAAGGCTCTTGGCCTTTACATGACTCATAAAGAGCTACATTCTTACCTTTTGGAGAAATTATAACTTGTCATCAACACGGTTTTCCCCACATGTCCTGTGATATTCGGTAGAAGGCTTATACCCTTTCTATAACAAATAAGGAGTCACGTCCTTATTTTTATGAAAATAAGTTAACATCAATAAGGTTTCCCCTCATATGTTTTAAGATAATTTAGAACTTATTAATAAGATACTCATCATATCCTTCAATGTTCAATTTTTGCATCCTGCAATACCGTTCAACTACGGGGAATGTATTCGCCACTCTTATCGATTTGAATCTCTTTGATTTGAATGCTAGGTTGATTCTCATCTTCATTTTTTAAGTTCTTAAATGCTTGAAGAGCTTCATCTTTGCTTCTGAGTAAGAAGAGGTAGCAATATCGAGTACAATCATCTGTGAAGGTGATGAAGTACTTTGTACCTCTTCTAGTTTGAACGAACTTTAAACCACACATGCCAAAGTGAGTTAGTTCTAGAGGCAGAGTGTATCTTTAAACGCTAGAGTATAGTTGTTTTGTTGATTTTGCTTCAATACAAACCTAAAAATTTTTGGTCATTATCAAAAGTCATTCACCTTAATAAGTTCGAGCTTACCAACTTCTTTATATAGCACTTTTATAACCTAATCACAAGTATCATAATTTACATGATTCAAGCAATTAAGAGTCCATCGGTAAGATAGTATTTACCTGGGAACACTTTATAGTTAGACAATACAAATCATGGCTTACTAGTAAGAAACCAGAAACTAAATTCTCGTAGATGTCTGGGAGAAGGAGCATATCCTTCAGCATAAAGTATTTTCTTTTCCGCTTGTGAGTCTGAGCACCACATTTCAGGTTCCTACAAAGTTAGATTTTTTTTATATTGACCTCACCAGCCTTAGTTCTTAAAGTTTCTGCATGAAGGAGGCAACTTTATAGTAATTTGTTTCCACATTAAAGACATCCTAGAATTTCATCCCTTTGACTTAGCACTACAAAAAAAAAGTATATTTATAACGGAATTCCGTTCCTAATGTTCACGTAGCTAACATAATTTTATCCCAAATTCCGTCTCTAATAGCATTAGTAACGGAAAGATTGGATTTATGAACGAAAAAATGTCGTTACAAAATTGATATTTTCTTGTAGTGTGAATATTATATATCAAGATTTGAAACACTTGTACTTGTTCCATAACCAAACGTCCGTTGACTATATGGTACAACAAATATCTCAGTACTGCGTACCTTTTGGTACTCAAATTCTCAGCTTTTTTCTTTCTATCAAGCTATTTGCTACCACTACAAAAGAATAATATATATGTAACGGAATTCCATCCCTAAAGTTCACGTAGCTAACGTAATTCCATTCCTATTTTCGTCTCTGATGTCATTAGTAACGGAAAAAATAGATTTAGAGACAAAAAAGTTTTGTTACAAAAATAATTTTTTCTTGTAGTACAGATCATTATCATTTTCCACAAATTAATATACAGAGTACAAGAAATCGAAATGATCATTCTATACTAAAAACAAAACAAAAAATTTCATCCAGCGGGGTGTCGATCGCTCGCACCACCTTCTCAGTAAGAGTTTGTTTCAGGTAAAACAAATCTCAACATTTCTCCTGTATTCCGTAATTTGCTCAACTTACAGACCTATGATCGAAAATTTCACCTTGGATTGAAAAAGCAACAAGTTCTGAACATTCTATAAAAATTTCAGGTTGCTCCAATTGTTAACTAAGTTAGAATCATTATTTTTGTAAAGCTGCACAGCCTTAAATGAAAATTCCCTATTTCTCTTTTTATTAGTTTACCCTCAATCAGAAGTGGTGCGGACGGTGGCGGCAGCGATGGTAGGTCCGGTGGCAGCAGCGACAGTAGGTCCGACGGCAGTGTTCAACAAGGCGATCAAGGCTTTTGCGATGTCGACCATAGAGGGAAGTTGCTTTACAGTGGTAGAAGAGTTAACCATTGATAGTGCTTCAATGTATTTATATCACTTACAAAGGTAAAACAGCTTATATCCTTTAGTAGCAGTACCACCATCACGAGGTCGACGAACATGGAGAGAGTAGAGTAATCGGTGAGGGATGAGAGGAAAATCTCTGAATTATTCTGTGTAAGCTTATGTGTATAAACTTTTGGATTAGCGTTCATGCTTATTTATTGGTTCTCCACTTAACCTACTTTAGGGATTCTCACTTAACAAGATCCAAAAGATTTAGGTACAACCAAATCAAATTAAAAATCATATCTTACGAGATATGATATCAATATTTAGATATGGTAATCATTCATAAAATAAGTCTTATAGATTAACTGTAAATAGAGTTTTTTTGGACTTTTCTATCCGATCCGTGAACTTATTGACTCAATCCTACATTTGATCCCAGTTACCAATTCAGTTGGGCACATAAATTATGTGAAATGAATAATCATCTTTTGTGAATCATCTCATTTATTTCTCATTTTATCACTATCTCATTTTTTGAATTCTCAAAATAGAAATTCCTACAATAAAAAGATTAAAAATCAATTATGCAAAGTAATTAAATTACAAAAGATAAAATAAACTACTAAATAAAAATATTAAATAATATTTGAAATTTATTAAATCAAATTATGATTTATTTGTATTATTATTATTGTATTTTTATTTTTTGACTTTTTTTTTTGTATTGTTATTAGTTCAGGCCCAAATCTATCTTGAATGTATATTTGTGTCTACACTCATTTGAGGTCAATATAATTCATAATATTTTTTCCAAAAACTAATATAGTATGGGAGCACATATAGGCTGATATTTGATTTTTGTGACGATTTTGTTTTCTTATATACATTCTTTCATCTTATCTGAATATGGATCGTATAGATGTATACTCTCCTATCATTGTGATCTTGTATGAAGATAATTATAATGTTTAGATGTAGTTTATGAAAAAAATTTTGATTACTGTTGGAACTTATCAAGAATTTAACCATAAGCCCATGATCTACCCTATTGTAACAATTGAGATGATAATAAAGCAATTAAATCTAACCTTATTCCATTAGCGTTGTTGGATTCAGATCTGCAAATTAACGGAGGGTTTGTATTCTTCAAGCCTATGACGCAACCCCTCATGAGAAAACCGATAGTTTTCTCCCGTTACTCCATGATGAGATATGGAAAGTAATATTTTTTTTTGTTTTTTGTGTCTAGACCTCGATCACAATCCTATTTATATCATTTATTATTAATTGGCCCCATCACCCAATTAATAAATTACCGGGTTTCTGCACATAGGAGGTCCGCACTTACTAAATAAATTTAAACTCAATAAATCAATAGATCACTTAATATAAGTTTAATTTGACTGATAGCCAAATAGTTATATTTAACCCATAATTAGATTTTTAATCCAACAATTAGTTGAAAACTATAGCGTATTGCATCTGGAGATATTGTGTCACTTGTTCCTCCACCTCGTATTATGAATGGACATCCCACTTCTCAGAGGATTGAGGATTATCTTACCAAGGTGAAATATTCAAACGACAAGAATCATTAAATTATTATTTGGTTGCGTAATACCTTTGTGATTGATATTCAGGTATAATTGACTCATTTTGATACTCCAAATGATGGTTAGAACTTTTCTTTTATTTTTTATGTCCATACTATGGGCCTTACTCACTACTATCAGCTTTGAAGAGCTTTGAGCTCCATCCATACTAACCTGGTTAGTTAGTGAATAAGTTTGTTGCATAGGTTTAGCCTATTCGATATTACCATTACAAAAAAATAGTATATTTGTAACGGAATTCCATTCCTAAAGTTCACGTAGCTAACGTAATTTTATCCTCAATTCCGTCTCTAATAGCATTAGTAACGGAAAAATTGGATTTATGAATGAAAAAACGTCGTTACAAAATTGATATTTTCTTGTAGTGTATACCCACAACAGACAGAAATCAATCAATTGGGAACATCTTGGACTCTTTCATATCTTGATAGGTCTTCACCTTGAGTATGAGGGTATTTGTGCATCTCTACTTTGATGCTGCTATTCAGGAAATTCGAATACAGTTACCATAAGACACCGAGTTAAGATTTTGCATTGCATGTGTCTTATCATACGCATGATTTCATTCTCACTCGCTGGTCTCGACCACCCGTTATTGGAAAATATCAAATTTGAAGGAGTCCTAACAATACTTTAGCCACCTGCCCTCGGATTCAGTGTCACATATGCTACTTACGGGTCATATTTCTCTGGATTGTCTTACCAAATCTCAATATTCATGTGGTTCTACTTCCGAAAACTCATGGGGTTTTACTTTCAGATATCGCGAGACTCGTAGGTCTTTTTTTATTGCTACTTTATAATTCACAGTTGTTGCTACTTATGAGCCTCAACACTATTCATACACCGTTGAAGACTTAGAGCTATCCACAAATAGGTTACTCATTTCAATTCTGCTATCTCTATCAACTCAAGTACATATCATTTGTATTTTGATTTTGATTGCTATAATCACGTGACCTCAAATTCTCATACTTTATCTTATGTGACTCATGTTTTCTCATTAACACCGATACACATTGTCAATGGTACTTTTTTGAACACATACTACATCCCTGACGTATGATTAAATCTTATCTCTATTGGTCTATTAGTTGAACAAAATCTTCATGTTACATTCTCATCTTCTGGTGTACAGATTCAAAATTCATGGACAGGTTGGATTCTCGGGACAGGCTGCAAGACAGGGCGTTTATTTGAGCTTGAGTCAATTTGTACCCCTAAGCCATATTCCATTATGCAACTTCCACCTTTGACCAATCTAGCATTCATTAGCATTTTTTTCTTGATCATGCGTCTTCAAATAAAGTTCAGTCTCTGTCTAGTAAAAATCTTTTAGCTCCAAGTTACTTTCAAAATTTTAATTGTTTGCATTGCAAACTTGGTCAACAACATGATGTGTTATGAAGCCCAAGTTAGAGGTAGGAAGGTACTGTGATTTAGTTTGTCGTTGCTTCGTTGAGTTGTATTGGCTATGTCCATTGTTTATTTTGATTGTTGGGCCTATTTTTGGAATCCAACGTAGCAGGGTTTGTCCTACGCATCTATATATACTTGATTTATTTTTTCTTTGTAATTAACACCCTGACATTACTATTGCAAATACCTAGCTTAGCTGCCACGTAAATCATCCTGATCGAACTAGGTCAAAAATTCTTTGTGTTCTTCTCTCATGCTTTTCTTGATTTTCTAATTTCCGCAGCACAAGATGATTTTAGTTTTCAAAAGATTCATCTAGTACTGCTATTGAACCTTTTTCTTTACTGCACTTTGATATTTGGGGTTCATCTTTTATCATGTCTATAAATGGTTTTTAATATTATGTTCGATTCGTTAATTACTTTTTACGATTTACTTGGGTTTATTTTTTGAAAAATCATTCTGAATTACCCACTATATGTGTTTAATTTGTTCAGATGATTCACACTCAATTCTCATGTTCTATTAAAGTCTGTGTACTCATAATACTTGTGAGTAAGATGACTTAGTCTTTTCACAGTTTCTCTCTAGTTATGATGATACCATTGTCCTAATCTTCCAATGCAGGCAACCTTTTCGAAACGAGTTCTATTCAAGTTTTTGTACTCATAAAGTTTCTATCATCTCCTAGAAATGAGTATAAATTTTCTATAATATCTTGCAAACGAGGATAAACTTTCTACAACGTCCTAGAACATGAATAAACTTTCTTCACACTCTTGAAAACGAGGATAAATTTTCTACTATATGCTAAAATGAGGATAAATAACAAATCCTAACAATAAACTCAAAGTACCATGCTAACAAAAAGTTCAAACATATACAAGAGCAATGTACGTGCGCGTTACGCGCATACATAAATTCTTACACAAATAAAAAACACATTTAATCATGTTTATTTAAACCAAAAACATCTCACCAACGAATTCAAATAGAAATAATATAACCACCTAACAAAGAATTCATCAAGCAATAGGTGAAATCGCGTGCGTGCGCATTACACATATATAGAGTTCAAATTTATAAATAAGAGAGAGCTGCCAACATCGTGAAACACTTTAATATTTTATAATAAACCATGCTGAGTACATAAGAAAATAAAATAAATAATCTTCCCTTCGAGAAATCATCAAATAATTTTATCCTTGACATATATGTAAATACACAGGCACAAAGATGAATTGAATATGTGGTAAAATATGAATTTTGTGAATAGAGAAAACAGCAAAACAGTGGAATATCTTCCGTCTCAACCAAAAGGTTGATTCCCAAAATCCTAGATATCCCTAACATATTTAAAGACTTCTTAATGGGCTCTAATGCCCCAATAATCTTATTATTAGACCTAATAATATTATTAAATATAAATTATAAAATACTCAATTAAATAAAGTGCTACCAAATAATTAAAAGTGTGACTATCAACTTAAAGTGGGTTGCTTTCCTTTGGATCGATCACGAGTAAACTACTAGCAGTCGATCCTCCCGACATTGCCGGGATTCGTCGGTATCACATGTTTCCAACAATTTTAAGTTTCCTTTCAACACATACTCGGCAAGAAAAGAAATGCACCTCCTCCCTCAAGTAGACAACCAGTTGTTTTACAAACAGGATACAGGTTTTAAGCAACATCCATTCTTTGATGCAGTTCCGATGAAATTAATGCCCACATTCGAGTGTTCCAACATCTTCCGCAGCTGCATATACTGGAAGGCTCTTGCTTGGCTTGACCAGTTCTTCCATTCGCATATATGTGTTGCTTCATACCGGCCATTGTCGCTTATTCGCTTAGTCCCATGCACACATTTCTGAAGCGCTCCTCCAGTGGCAACAATTCGACACATATTACTTCTGCCTGAAGAGTAGCTGCCCATACGACAGTCCAGTGATTGCATTGGGGGACTTGAACGGGATCAAGAAGCACGGCCGACAAAAGCATTGCGAGAAGAGGTGGGAGTGCACCAAGTGCTCGAACAAGTACGCCGTGAAGTCGGATTGGAAGGCGCACTGCAAGACTTGCGAGACGAAGGAGTACTACCGTGGCTGCAGAAGCCGGTTTCTCACGCAATACATACATGCCTTAAATCACATTCAATCAAACAAAAAAACTCTAACAACGAACACGGACAAGAGCAAAAACAACATAAAGTCACCTTGTAAACAGAGGTTCCACCACCAAATTAGTACTCCTTCGTTTCCACCACCAAATTAGTACTCCTTCGTCCCGCACGTCTCGAAGTGCGCCTTCAAATCCGACTTAAAAGCGTACTTCTTTAAGCACTTTGTCCCTTTTCTCTCCTATTTCGCCGACAAATTGTGATTTTTTTGCGCAGTCGCAGATTATGATCGCTTTGGAAACCCTTGTTGCAAATCTTGCAGACGTATTGATTAGTCGTGACTAAGGTTGTTGAGAACGCCACCGCTTCTGAATTAGAATCTGATCCAAAAACAGAAAAAAGATTGAAACAGTTATTACATTACTAAGATTTTGATTGATTAATTAATCGAATTTCTAATTTCTTATTGATGGTATTATCAATCTGAGTGAACAATTAGAGTAATTTTTTATATCTAAAAATTAGGGGTTTTGTACACATTAATGTGGAGCTCGACCTGGGTGGGATCTATTTCGCCTCACCCTAGCTCCACCACATGCATGGATTGCTCATCTTGAGAAGCTATATATCCAAATTCGACATGATTAATTCCAAAATCACTCGAAAATACAAAAAGAAATTGTTTTATATAAGTGGGATAGAGAAAATATTAGCACAATTTGTTTTAAGTGATATATTAAGAGTTTTTAAATTTTTTATCTTTATTTATTGTTGAGTATATTTTTTTGGTGTACAAGTAAACAAATGTATAAATAAAAAAATTGTAAAATTTGAGGATATCTAAAATTTTAATTCTAAGTATAATATATAAATTAAAATAGGGGCACTTGAATTAAAATCTCTCTGAGCTAAGCCAATCGTCTCTTGTACGCAACAAGCCTGAGTATACTAAATAATGTAGGATAAATAAGGTGGAACACATATCTGCACCAAAGACATATGTCGTTGATTAGCCGTACAGGACCGGGGCTCGCACACGTGGGACGGACTATAGAACCTGGGCAAAAATGTCAGTTCGCACACATTTAAATTGAGTCTCTCTTCATTTGGGGAGTGCACTGCACTCCCTACTTTTTATTTCAGTTTACAATTAAACTCTCTATTACCTATTTTACCTCTTAACTCACATCATCATATAACGAATATGTATGTATTTCTATTAATTTTATATAAACATATCTTATCTAATTACATACTCCAAAATTATCCAGTTGTACAAAGAAAATGTCAAGTCATGTGCCTGAAATTTTTATTTATGTACTGAAAATAGTTACATAAATTAAACCTAAAAACAAAACAGAACCCTAATAAAACTCACCATTCGAAGTTGTGGATTAGTTATTTTTTCGAAACTCGTCCCCTTCCACGCTGCCTTTCTCCATCAAAACCCCTCGCCGAAGTAATCGACGTCAAGCCTCCTCGCATAAACTTTCACCGCCATTGGAAGTCTCCACTCGTCGGCCAGAGCTCCATTCCCGCTCTAGATGTTGAAAAAAACCTCATTCCCGAAACAAAGATCAAAAAATTAAGTTAAAGTTTATGTTTTTAGTAGGATCAAGGTTTTTAGTTTATGGTGTGCTTGGATCTATTTTATTTGTACCTCAGATGAGTTTGTACAAGCTTCGGTGACGGGTCATTTTACTTTGACATCGTATTGTACCATCGGATCGAATATGAGTTATTTTGATGTATTTGAAATTATAAATGATCTTGTTATCTCTAGACGTACCTTTATTTGCATTTTTCTGTATTTATATGTATAGTAAAATGATTAGGACGTTAGACGGGCGATGCTTCTTGTTTTATTCAAATACCATAGGCAAATTATTTCTTGTCGGGTGATTTTTTAAGTACTAAGGTGTTGGACAATGTCTCTGATCATGGAGTTGGTTATAGATGTATCTATTTTTGTCGATTAGTAAAAATTTTGTTTGTTCTTTATATTATTTTTGAGTATTTCTGATTGTCATCGGCGTACCTTTATTGTTAACTTATATGTCTCAAATAGAAGATTATATACCTTCGTAGTTATGCCATAAACTTGTGTTTGTGCTGGGTATACTCATGCAGACATATTTTTATTTTGAAATGATGGCAGACCTAAAAAAGAATACAAAGGTCTTACCTCTAGATTTTCTATACCTTTGTCTTAAACAAAGATGACTAAACTTAAGAGACCGTTACTTATGCCAATGTGAGATTCTCAACTATGGGCCACTTGTATGCATATATGCTGAGAGCTACGCTTTTAGACGATAAAGACCGTTACCCACCGGGTGGCTGAGCGTCCGAATTCGATGATGTCAACGCTTGAGGGCTAAATTGTTGCAAGAATTTCAGCAAAGGGCACCAGAGAGTCTGTCTAATCCAATATGAATGTTTAAAATGTGATTTGTTACAGCCGAAGTGATAATAGCTTAGATTTGTGGTCAAGTAGCGGAACTTAGCCATTGATTTTATATTTTAAAGTAGATTTTGCTGATCATTGACTATTTTAAACTAACACATGATATTTTAAGAGGTTGTTTATACATATTTGCCTTCTGGTCATGTATATGTTTGTATACATTATAGGTCTTCCAAACTTTGTAATATATATCTCCGTATATTATTTGGACATCCAAATCACGTGCGCAAATATACTGGAGGAGAACAAATACCCACAAAAGTAAATAATATACATCTGTTGGGAAAATTTCATGATTGAGTGTCGACAACCGTTAGACCGAGACCACATACCCCCCACGGTGATATTTGTACCTTCATTTTGAATGTATATACCTCTGAACTAATTGAATATGCTCGTACGAAGGAATATGATCTTTAAGTAACTTTACCGAAATTGACGTACATTGAGAAGATGTGTATTCACCAAATTATTTTAAAAGCATTGATTGGCTGATGACAAGACCACATAAATGAATAATATGTTCCGTACATTGTGGAAAAGGTCAATGTGTCTCACAATTAATATTTTCTATCCCTCTAATCAATTTACTCTCGTTGGGTGGTACTTCTCACTCTCATAAATGATTAGACAGGCAATCATATTACATAGAATGTGTTAAGTTATCAGTTATGCAGTGACTTCAATATATCTATTACTATGAATCATCTCAACTTATTTTATTTCATATGTATCGTAAGTGACATTCTTCATCCACCATTGAATGGATGATAGGTACTTCTGTATGTTGTTTTAGAAGTATCCCCTACTGCACACTCACTGCTTAGAAAGTGGATACAATGTAATTATCTCGTAGTTGTTTGATCTAACAACAATCATTGAAAAATTTTGGCCCTGTTGGTTAAATATCCATGTTTACATTAATAATACTTGCACTCAAATATAAATACTTTTGTACACAAAGATGCGCCGCTTACGAGTACTATGTATACCTACGGTATTAATAAATATACTTCTCAAATGTCATAAGATACTTGTATTGTCATTGTAACAACTCTGTCAAAAAAATTGAATGCCTACACGTGATGATGTTAATGTATTTTAAGATAAATGATGGGAACACACTATGGGTCATGTTATACTGTAAGGAGTATTTCGGGGACACAAAGGGCCTCGAGTATTATACTAAACTTAATGAGCCAAGCTCTATATCTAATGTAATGTCATTGTTGATAATTGTTATCCTTGGTCATGTTTTATACAACTACAATAACTTTAGTGTTTTCATTGTGAATTCATATACCAATGGATACGTCTTATTTGCAATTAATTCGTAATAATACATACACCCATATATTACTTGTTTACGGCGAGGAATATAAGGGGAATATCATTTAATTTTGAAATTATTCAATAGTGGTCTCTTACAAAGATTTCCATTTAATGTACAATCAACAAAAAAAATAAAGAAATTTGAGTCATATGATGAGAAATTAGAAATACCTAAGATTTCATATGATGAGAAATTAGAAATACCTAAGATAAATCCTCCTTGCAACTTCGTCGATTATGTCCTTGGCGACCACAATAACCATATCTGTTAAATTGTTTTACTTGTTGTGATTCAAACCATTCATTTTTTTTTTTTTTTTGCCACATGGTTGGATAGATGTTGTAGGAGGAATTATCGTTTCATGTGGATTGTTCTGTGCCACATCCATATCATGAGTCGACACCGCGTTAATTGGTTCTTCATAAGCAATTTTGTTGAAAACGGACGTCCATCGTTTCTTGTGGTGCATTAGATATCTCCGCATTCCATATAAGAAATGTAATTATCTTGTTGCATATATCATAAAAAATGAAATATATATTCTACACATACTTGTGTGCGGAAGTTGTCCCGTAAGTGCCAAAGGCAGTATGCATAGTGGCTCCGGAACATACGGCGGGAATAAATTTTAGAAGTCCCGAGTGTCTATCAAAAAAAATATATTCTTTCTAATTATATCGAGTATCAACATGGAGAAAAAACCTTAACTCAAACAAAAAATTCCTAATTTTACTATTTTCGGTGGACACGGTTGCATAACAACAAGATTTTATGATCATCCAATCTAAAAGTATATGGAATAGATACCAAGGTTCATACGTAAGTAGTCATAGTACATATCAACCAAACCAAAATATCTTCAAAGAAAAAAAGCATACAATATCATAAAATGTAGGTATAAGACCAATGAATATAGGTATACTCTACTAGCGAAAGGTTTTCAATGAAAATGCCCACTCATACTATCATGAAATCGCAACAGCCCTTTAAAACTCTTTTTCTATATATGTTTTCTTATACGGTAAAAAATACCACATTTTGCGCAAAAATCTTAAACAAAGCACAATCACCAAAGGATTAGTGAAATAATAGTGAAGATAACCGATGGTACCTTAGTTCTGATCTTCGTCTTCAGTGGAACATGGGTAAGATCGATCGTGAACCTTAACAATACCACTAATCAACACAAAAACATTTTCACAACAAAAGAACATTTGAAATCCAAACTTCCCTTTACCAATGTTTCTTTGTGCGAAATAAACCTAAATATTATAATTTGGATTCGACATCACCATGGATCACGAAAGAAACATAATGCTAGACATAAGAGAGAGGGATATCTGAAATACTAAAAATAAATTCTAAAGAGAGATAACGGCAATACTGTAATTGAGCTTCTAGGTAGGGAGTTAAGGAAAATATTTATTTAAAAGTGGGGAGTGCAGTGTGTGTAAAGCGTGGATGGGGACTGAACTTAAACATCAAAATAAAGATGGAGATTTTAATTCAATTGTCCGTTAAAAATAATAAGATAATTATCTTTATTAATTTTTTCTATTATTCTTATATTCTTAAATTTTAATTAAAATATAATTTATATATAAATTAATTATTTTATATAATATTATTATTATTATTATTATTATGGATAAAACTATAATTTAATTGAAAAGTTTTAAAACTGTTTCTGCTTTTGGACAAAAGTCAATGCAAATAGATACAAAATATTTTTTCAGAAGCAGAAACCAAAAGCTCCTGCTAGAAGCCGATCCAAACGGGGCTTTATAATAATAATAATAATTGGATTACAAAGATGGGCTCCACACCTTTTAATGTACTACAAACCATTCAGGTTGTTCTTTGCATTTGTCATTCTTTAGGTCAACCATTCAAGAATACAATTGGATTGCGCAAACCAACAATGATGAGAGACACCTTAATTGAGGTGATCCTAGACACGGAAAGATACGTAATCAAAACATTATCTCCCTTACTTAGTTTGAAATCCTTAGTAATCGGTTAGGTCTTTAAAATTTTTGACCGAATCATTGATCGTACATCTTTATTTTAGGATGCACTTATATCCTAGGGTTTTACAACCCTTTGGGAGATAGGTTAACGATCAAGTACAATTTTTTATGATCATATCAATTTCATCATTTATAACTTCTTACTAAAATTCAGCATTTGGTCCTGACAATGCTTCTCCACTCATCATTTAACAAATGATAATGAAATTATAATTAAATTTTTTGGACACTTTTTTTTTTTTTTTTATCGGAATGATTCTTATGGAATTGATTGGATTGTTTATGGATTTATATAGATATTATAGGATAGTAAAATAATTTGTTATTGATTTATATATTTTGTATAGATTTAAATGAAACATATTTGCATTTAAAAAAATATTCAAATAATTAAATAAAATTACAAAAATATAATATAGTTAAGAAATACTTTAAATTATTCTTTTTTTTTTTATCTTCATTCTCGTCATCTTCATTTCTATAACCATTATATATTATATATAAATGATATACAATAAATATAGCATAATACTATTTTTATATATTAATATTTTTAATTTTATAATTTTATTATACTATTATTCAATATATTAATTTGATTTAATTGGTTAAAATTTTAGCATAATTTTATTATGTGTATATGTATTATTAATTTAACAAATTTAATGACAATGGGATCAAATGAATATGAGGAGGAATAATGTCTAGTTACCACTTGAATCAAAGTTCAATTTCTTTCTATATCATTTTTAATTAAATTTATTTGGATATGTTTTTATGCAAGAAATAATCAGAATTAATTTAAATTTTCAATTAAAAAATATATGTATTATTAATTTTTTAAATTATTATTATTATTTTAAGATATTATAATAATATTAATAATTATTATCATAATATTTATCACTTATGACCCGTTTGGATTGACTTAAAAAATAAGTGGAAGTCAAAAGTAGAAGCACTTCTATTTTTTGTTTGGATGAATGATTATAAAATCAACATTTTGTAAAAATTGTTTGGATGTTATAAAGTTGAAAGTGTTTTTAAACTGTTAGAATTATCCAAAATGACATAATGGTATTCCGTCCGTTCCACTTAATTTGTCAATTCTTTTATTTTTGTACACCCATATAATTTGTCATTTCTTTTTTTGAAAATATAATTATACATTTTAATCATATTTTAAAATTTGTAATTTTATAATTTTTTTATTTTAATTAAATAATTTAGTCATCTTAATTTTAATTTATAATTATTTTTACTAATACATGTCTTAATTAATAATTATACAATACCTAAAACTCTGTACCTAAACTAAAGTAGACAAAGTAAGTGGTACAGAGGGAGTAGTAATTAATTTTCGATAAAAATTTTATAATTTATTTAAAAATTTTATTAATTATATTTCAAAAGCTTGAATTAAAGTATAAAGAATATATTTTTAAAATATGATTATTTATATTTTATTTTAATCCAAGGATAATATATGAATTTAAAATAAAATTATAATATAATATTAAATTATTGTATTTTACAATTTATTTTAAAATTATTATTAGCAAAGATGCATACTTTCATACATATGATCTCTTCATGTGCGTTGAAGGATATTTTGGTATTTTTATACGAAATGATATGATATTTTATGAATAATATTACATATCCGGGAGAGGACGTATTTGATTGCAAAGATAATCTTGGGAAGAATAGGAACCATTCTTAGAGCCTCTTTAATATATTACGTGTTTTTCCCGGTTGATGCGCTTCTTTCGTCATCCTATCTTGTATTTCATATACATACAAATATATATAATTTAATTAAAATAAAATAATACCAATATAGAGAAATATCATACTGATATTGTACCCATTTTCAACATTCAACAAATTCTAATAAATATTCTCATACAAATCGATTTTCAATATACCTTATCATCAAAATTACAAATATATCAAAAATGCCAAAATGCATAAAATAATTATTTGTATACTAGTACATTTATACACCATATATATTTTCAATATTTTTTCGATATTGTATAAACGAGAACCTACATTTCCAATAATTTTTTTCCGGCCATAAGAAAATGAAGGAGGATACTATCAATGAATTCCACGGTGTTGAGATATTTTAAATATTTAGTTTTAAATTTAGTAGATTTATATTTAAATATAATATTATCGATAGATTAGATTACTTATATTTAAGTCCATCGAATCCGTTTTGTATTGTCTATATAGGCTTCTTTATTTTGATAATCAATAAGACAATCTCATTATCTTCCCCCAAAATTTCTAACATGGTATAGGCTTCTCATGCCGTATAAATAGCCTACCAACTCGCATTTCGCCGGGTACATTCAACCTGGGATGTGCCCGAAGGTCTTACAATTTTTAGATTTTGACCATGGTTTCTAGTCTTTTTGTTTCTTATTTTAATTATATTTTGAGTCATGATTTTGTTTACATTTGAAGTCATGTATGTGCATCTGTCTACGATTTATGATCCGTCTATGGTGTTTCTCCAGAACTATGTTTCTGATTGCAACGAGGGTCCCGTTATTTCCAACTTTGTAAAGAGTACTCCCGTCATATTCGGCTCAAGTAGAGAGTCATATAATTTTCAGCTTCAGTAGAGAGTCCGGTAGAGAGTCATGTTGTTTTTTGCTCCGGTAGAGAGTCATGTCATTTTTTGCTCCAATAGAGAGTCATTTTGTTTTCGACTCCGTTGTGAGTTATATTATTTTCAACTCTAATTCAGTTAACAACATTATTTTTGGCTTTGACACGGCAGCAGCAACGGAAGACAAGCAACTGTTATTTTTATTTGTGTCTTTTGCGTTTGTATTCAACTTTCTTTTCAAACTCAAGTTGGTTTCTATTATATCACTTGAGTTTTAGGGGGATGTTAAGATATTTTAAATATTCAGTTTGAGATTTACTAGATTTATATTCAAATATGGTGTTATCCATAGATTACATTACTTAGATTTGAGTTTATCGAGTTCGTTTTGTATTGCCTATATATAGGCTCTTTTATTTTGATGATCAAAAAGACAATCTCAGGGGTATTTTCAATTTATGTCATCATATTTGACCGTCTTTTCAAATGATGTCCCAATAATATTAATTTTATAAAACATATCCCTAATTTTTACTAATTAACGTCAAATATAGTCTAATTATGAATTAAAAAGCAATTAGTTAATACTTATGAGTTTTTCTCTCCTATGTTTCATTAATATTTCTCTATTTCTTCTATTTTCTTATTATATATTTATTAAGTTATTATTATTATTATTATTATTATTATTATTATTATTTATTTTTTTGCATTAATTTATATTGATAGTATATAATATATATTTTTGTATTATGTAAATATATTTTTTACAAATAATATATCTTATTTATATTTTTATAAATATATAATTTTTAAAATAATTTAATACATTTATTTCATTTGGTTAATTTAATTTAATTTATATTATATCACACAATTATTTAAATTAAAAATTTTACTATTTAAATCAAAACAAAAAAACAAAAACACTAATTAAACACACAATTTTTTTTCTAATATATTAAATATAATTTTTTTTATATCATCAATTACTATTAGTTATTATAATCATTATAATTTCAAAATTTATTTCAAGTTTCAATTTAAAATTTCTAAATATAAAAAATTCTTCACATTTCAAATATATTTCTAACCGCGACCAAATATACCTTAATATTTGAATTTTTGGTTATACTTGAATTTTTGGTTGTGTTTTAGGGAAATTATGATAATTATAATAACCAATATTAGTTGATTATGTAAAAAAAATATATTTAATATATTTGATAAAAAAAAAAAAGAAAATTGTGTGTTTGTTTGGGGTTTTAATTTTCAATTTTTATTTGAAATAAGAATTTGATGTGATATATTAAATATAAAATTTATTTTTATTTTAATATAAAATTAAAAATAGGTGTGTAATCTTATATTTTTTTGGAGAAAACTTTTTTATAAATAGTAAAAATTAAATAAAATCACTGAAATAAAATTTATATATTTAAATATTTTAAAATTTATCTTTTTTAAAAAATATAATTAATATATATTTTCGTTAAATAATATCTTTATAAAATATAAAAAATATATTATTATATACTATTACTAAATTAATGCAAAATAATAATAATAATAATAATATATAAATTTAATAAATAAATAATATCAGGAGAGAAAAAAGAGAGAAATATTAATAAAAAGAGAGAAGATAGAAACTTATAACTATTAACTAATTACCATCTAATTGATAATTAGACTATATTTGTAGCTGATTAGTAAATTAGGGATATATTTTACAAAATTAATATTAAAGGGATATAATTTGAAAAGACAGTCAAATAGGAGGGCATAAATTGTGAATACCGGACAATCTCATTATCTTTCCTCAATACACACAACAGGGTTTGAAGAAGTTCGCTGAAGGCGGCAGTGGCATCGCCAGGCCCGGACCTAGGCCAGGGCCCATCTCTAAAATGAGGCCCAAGTGGCCACAATTTTGTGTTTTTATAATTTTTATTTTTATTTTATTCAAATTAAATAATTTTTTAAATCTATTTTTTTTTATTATTTTCAAAATACACAAAAATATCACAAAATGCAAAATAAGCTATTTGGATGCTTTTATTTAATAATACTTTTTGACACTTTAAGATTAATAATATTATCACAAAATACCATATATGCATATATACTCACACAATGTATATATATATATAATATATTCTATAAACCGGCAAAAAATTTAATAATTCAACAAAAAAATTATTTTTTTATATTATTGATATGTTTTATCATATTTAGCACAAATAAAATTTAGAAGAAAATACAGCCGAAAACACATTAAAACGCGCACACACAAATATAGAAACTATTTCCAACAATTTAGAAGTTATAATCAATAAATTTAATGATTCGATTAATATATCTTCTCAAAGATACAAGAACTAGTTGAAATCATATAAAATTTTCAAATTTAAACACTATCAATAGACCAAAACACAATGTATTTAGTATGAATACCGCAAGTAGCACATATCAGAAAAATGTATAAATCTAATTCAAGTTACCATAATATCATACCAAAACAACTAAGGTTGTAACTAAAACACTTGTAATGATAAAATATCATGATATCGGAGCACTACCACCATCTGAATCGGGTTTGGACCTATGAATGGATGGTGCTCCCATACGTCGTAATTGCTCCATTATGGTCAAGTTCAAATCGTATATGGCTCGTTATTGGTTCTCCATATTTGTGACACGTTGTTGCATCACTTCCCATTGACTACGTCCCTCGGCAAGATCTGTCCTCAACTCACCCGACCCACACTCCATCTTTGTCAATCATTCCTCAAGAATAAATGTGCCCGGAGTACGACCATCGCTGCAGAAGGATGATGGTCGAGGAGGAACAGTCGCACCTAATGACCCCAACCCATAAATGCGATTTTTCTTGTCACGGGTACTACGGTGAGGAACACATTATCCGGATCATATGACGTATTTCCTTGTTGAGTCAGGTATACTTCAACAGCATCCACCTCATCCTGAAAATAATTTAGATGAATACCATATTAGTTTTCCAAACAAAATCATAAAAATATTTGATACAAATGAATAATAATGATAATAATAATAATAATAATAATAATAACAATAGCAACAACAACCAACAACAACAACAACAACAATATGGTGGCAATGCATATGACTTCAACACTAAAATTTACAGGCCCCAATAAATGCCCGGAAGGAGGCAACCAAATCCAATTAAAGTCAATATTTCAATAGGTCTATAACATTTAGTGCCTTATGTTAATCCTTTAATTATGAGCTTAATCAATCAATACAAAACAAAATTCCTGCTCTTGAAGTATATTAAGATCAATAAACGGCTACTTTTGGTCCAACTTAATTTACAACATCAAATAAAAGTTAACGTAAAATATATGTCCAATTTAACTAAAAATTTAAGTTATGATAAGAATCCCACTAAAATTCATCTGCAACTTAATAATAAAGAATGCATGACAACAAAAAAAATACAAAATGAGATTGTCTAACAATATAATTAATCCATTCCTCAACAAAATTTAAACAATAAAATATTTTTATTTAGAATGAATCATAAACATAATAATAACACCAATTTAACCCACCAACCAACCTAAAGATAATTAATAAACCTATGCCAACCAACACAATAATAACACCGAATAAAAATTTAAGCTATCATAAGAATCCCACTATAATTCATCTGCAACTTAATAATAAAGAATGCATGACAAGAAAAAATACAAAATGAGCTTATCTAACAATATAAATAATCCATTACCAACAAAATTTAAACAATAAAATATATTTATTTAGAATGAATTATGAAAACGATAATGAAAATCAACTCACAGCTACTTTAGTTGCTTTCGCATTAATGAATG
This sequence comes from Andrographis paniculata, assembly GCF_009805555.1. Lineage (NCBI taxonomy): Eukaryota > Viridiplantae > Streptophyta > Magnoliopsida > Lamiales > Acanthaceae > Andrographis > Andrographis paniculata. The sequence continues at coordinate 498,524 of NW_026137621.1, read as the reverse complement.
TGACGCAATTGTGTTCTTTAGAATGGGCCCATTTATAGGTTCCAACCTTATTCATTCCCTGGATATTTGCAAATGATAAAAAAATTAATAATTAATGTTAATAACTAAACAAAGAAATACCAGCTTCCGCGCTGACTCCGTAAAAGATCGCGAGCCACCAATGTGAGTCGACTCAGCACGACCAATCATATTCCCACGACGCCTATTCTATTTTGATGTATCGGATTTTTGTTTTGCAGCATCAGATAACCAAATTCTCCGCTACTCGGCCAGTATTGTCACATCAATTTGCTTCTCCGGCTTTCTCCCGCGTTCAGATCTAATATCATGTATCAATGACCATATACATTGACAGCCTTGGAATTGAACTCCTCCTTGACTTGACCCTCAATTGAAAAGTCCCAAACAGCATATTTCTATATTTGATATTAGACGCAAATACTTTAATATCCCTGTGTAATAAAGTAAAACCACATTATATTTAAAAATTATACCTACATACCTTAAATTCTTTCTAATACCATTCTTTTGTGATTGATGGAACTTTCCTTCACGTGATTCCGTCCTTATCCACGTTAGATCGAAACACTTTACGAAATTTATTAGTAACACTACGTGGCCAAAATAGGCTGAAACATTAATGATATTAAAATTATAAGAATTAATGTTTTAAAAAAGAAAAAGATCATTCAATTTGAATAATTCCAAACCTACCATCATACTGAACAGTGATCGAAGACCGTGCTGCAGTAGTGGGTGAAGTTGGAGATGGAACAGAACCTACAATAAAGATATAAATAAGTAATATCAATATGCATTACTAAATTATATTTATGACATTCAATACTTACTAGAAGCTTTTGCATCTGTAGAAACTGAATTAGGTACCCGTGATGGTAAGCCTACAATATATGTAACACACATTTACAATTTTGGTGAAAAAAATTAAATAAAAGCATAGGAGCATACAATATATATAACACACAGTTAGGATTTTGGTGGAAAAAATTAAATAAAAGAATATGAGCCTACAATATAGCACATACTTACGACCTTAATAGAAAAATAAATAAAAAATGATCATATCTAAATTTCTCCATAAATACCTGAGTCATCATCTGGATAAGCTGGTGCGTCATCACGGTGTTCACCCTGACCTTCTCGGGCTCTAACAAGTCGAAGGGCCTCAACAATATTCCTTTGCATCTGATCTGAAACGTGTCCTTGAGACATAGAATATTGTTAATACACAATTGAATAAGTCTAAATAGTATTACCAATATATATATATATATAACGTAGTATGTATACCAATTATTTAATAAATTATATCATTTCACACTACGTATCAGAATCTTCTTCATCAGTTCTCGACTCAAATAATAATGTTTCATCCTCATCTGTTTCTATATACACCTCTTTATCATCCGAATAATCAGACTCAACCAATGGGATACCATTGTCACCACCAACAACCGCCAGATTGAAATCTTCCGCATTACTAACCATTTCAATGCCCCCTGTCTGTACTGTGAGGTCTTGATAAGTTTCATGTTCAATCATCATCTTTTTATCTCCCTCTTTTATTTCAATCCAACCGCGTGGCTTAACCTTACAAACTGCAAGCCAATCATCTTTGTCTCTTTTTGTACTTGGAAACGAGATGTAAAATACTTGCGATGCTTGCATTGCCAAAATAAACGGCTCATATGTTCGGAGGTGCTTCCTTTTGTTGATCTCTACTATGTTATATCTATCATGTTTTTTTGTACCCATACCTATCGTAGGATCATACCAATTACATTTAAAAAGAACACATCGTTTTATTAGGAGTGCTGGTAACTCTATTTCCAAAATTTCTTCAATCTTTCCATAATATTCGAGTCCACCACCGTCTATGGATACCCTCTGTTGTATGTTTCTTTTGTGGAACCATAATTCTCAGTATGGAAATGATATCCATTTACGAAGCAGATAGTGTAAGTGTCAACTTCAATCAATGGACCATGCGCAATGTCAAGCTCTTCGTTTTGTGATGCCTACATCAATAAGTATTTTCAAAGTGACATAGTTAAACAAGAGTTATTTAAATTATTCATAACCTAAAATATTATAAGATTACATTTACATATCTAAAAAACCACGAGACAAAGTTATCTTGAAGCTCAACACCTAATTGTGTATTGGTAATTTGTGGATTTTCTGCCCTTAGAATCTCTTCCAATTTTCTGCAAAAAATTATGTCGTTAATATCTTCAAATAATTTAAATGACTTATAAATTTGAGTTACCCAATAAAAGGTTCAACTTCAGGAATGTTCAACAGAAAATATTTATGAATCGCTTTTCTCTCCACCATAATTAGGAATCGTCTTTTTCTTTTTCCTTGTAAACAAGCAGGATGGTTAAAAGCAGCAATTTTGGTAGATCGATTCAATGTTAGACCTCCATCATCTTGCCTCGGCACATTCCTAGTCCGTGTCAGTACATGTTGCTCAAAGTAATGTGAGCAAAAAAAGGATGCCTCGCGTACTAGGAAGGCATTGCATATGGAACCTTCAACTTGTGTTTTATTCTTTACCATCCGTTTTAAACGATTTAGAAATCTACAATTAGAAAAGTATTAAGATGGTAGTTTTATCTAACTTTGTATTGAAAATTTAAAAATACCTCTCAAAGGGATACATCCAACGAAATTGGACAGGACCACCGACACGAGCTTTATATGGCAAATGGATATGCTATCAAATAAGCCAGGGACAAAAAGAGTCTCCAACTTGCAGAGGATAATTGCAATCTCCTTGCTCAATTTCTTCATATCGCTTACCGTAATCACCTTTGATGTCAGCCGCCGAAAGAAGTTGCTCAGTTCAGTCAATGCTTCCCGTATATTTTTAGGCAATAACTAACCCAATAGGAATAAGTCTTTGCATAAAAACATGACAATCATGGCTTTTCATGCCAAACATACTAAGCTTCTTCATATTTATGCATCTACCCAAGTTTGACATGTATCCATTAGGCATCTTTATCTTCGCAACCCAATTTAAGAACTCCTTCCGACAGACTTTGTCCAAAGTGTACACCGCATTAGGATAGCACTGTCGAACCATATCATACTCAAGTTCTTTTCTATCACAAAACATTGTCATGTCTGCTCGTGCTTTTGCATTATCTTTTGTTTTTCCCTTAACATCCATAATTGTATTGAAAATATTTTCGAATACATTCTTCTCGATGTGCATCACATCGAGATTGTGGTGAATGAGCAAGTATTTCCAATGCGGCAAGTCCCAAAAAGTACTCTTTTTACGCCATCCACATTCTTTGCATAACTTCTTGTTTGTTTCATCAGCATCTTTCTCAGTTACCTTTATACAAATCAAAATATATATTTTAATATACGAAAAAATTAAGAAAGTTATGCAAATGAAGGTGTTCTGATGTAATTTATGTTACCTTTCTAAAGCCATGGCTTTCAAGTTCATGAATTTGCTCAACTCTAGTTCTCCGACGAGGTGGCCGCCTGAAATCAACTAGCCCTTTTTTGAACTTCTTTTTGTCACGTCGATATGGATGATCTTCGGGCAAAAACTGTCTGTGTATCAAACCAAGACTATTTAGAACCAGTAGGAAGTCGAAAAGATTTAAGTTGATCTTGACAAACTGGGCAAGCTTTTTTCCCCGATGTTCCCCACCCGAACATCATCGCATATGCTGGTATATCACCAATCGTCCATATTAAGGCAGCCCAGATATTAAAATTCTGTTTACTTGAAGCATCTCAAGTCTCAATACCAACATTCCAAAGATTTTTCAACTCCTCTATCAATGGCTGGAGATACACATCTATTTTTTTTGTTTTGGATTAGCCACCCGGTACAACAAGTGATAGAAATAGATACTCGTCCTTCAAACACATATTCGGAGAAAGATTATAGGGAGTAATCACAACCGTCCACGATGAATATTGTTTCCCAGATTGCCCAAATGGTTGGAACCCATCTGTGCAAAATCCCAACCTCACATTTCTAGTTTCAGAGGCAAATGAAGGATATGTCGTATCAAAATGTTTCCAAGCCGCAGAATGACAAGGATGGCACATATCATCCAAACTAGCATGTCGATGAACTGCATGCCACCGCATTAAAGAAGTTTTCTGAGCGGAAATATATACCGTTTAAGCCTTGGTGTCAATGGAAAATAAAACATATAACGAATGGGTACACATTTTCCATTCTTCTTTTTGTATCGGGGCTTTCCACATATTTTGCAATTGCATAGACCAAGATTATCCCGCCAATACAACATACATCCAAATTGACAGCAATCGATTTTTTCCATGGGGAGACCTAATCCCTCAATCAACTTCTTTGTTTCATAAAAGTTATTAACAAAGCAATTTCCCTCTGGCATTATGTCACGCATTAGTTGCCATTGCACATCAAACCATTTCTCAGGCAAATTGAAGTCAGCCTTAATGGTAAGCATCCGAGCAACTGTAGAGAGCAAGGTTGCTTTCTTACAACCTAGCCATAATTTCTTATCTATAGCACTCAAAAGATCATACAAGTTTTTGTCCTCTGCATTTGGCTCTTCATCATCCATTCGGGAGACAAATTTTGGCCCAACAGCATCCATCACCATCTGTGTGTAATTACCTATTCTAGCATCATTCATTGTATCATACGTTGAGTTATCTGATGCATGCGATGTGCCACTACCATCATGATGCTCACCATGACAAGTCCACCTCTCATAATATTGTACGAACCCCTTCGACAACAAATAAAATTGTACGTCGTCTAGAGGTAGAAACCTTGCGTTTTCACAGCGTTTACAAGGACATTTAATCCTCCCATTAATTTTTGTGAAGTCTAGGTTATTGAGACAATATTGAATAAAACCCTCAACTCTGGAAATATACTCTGTATTGAGAATGCCATTAGACATTCTGTTGTACATCCAAGATCTTTGAATGTCACTTATTTTCTACAACAAATTTTAGGAACATCTTCAAATAGTAAAATAAAATTTAAAATATTAGAATCTAAGAATTGAATAAGATTAAATACTACCAAACACAACTAATTATGACACGAACAATTTTTATTCATTTTAGCCGATAAAATGACCCATTTTTAAATAAATACATACAAATACACACGCACTAAAGTGAAAGCAATATATAAACAAGATATGCACATAAAGTTGATAATCTGACTGAAAATGTATAAAAATTCATCCCAAATACATTTCTGACAAATTCAAACATTAATTACACCAAAAAGACTGTCACAATCCTCATACGTAACCTGCGTAAGCAATATAGCTCTATATAGCTAGCTATATAATGCGTGCCCAATGACACTAAATTATAATGATTGATTAGGACATAAATTATTTAAGCATAAATAAATAGAAACCCAAAGAACTAACCAAGTTTTTTTTGGTTAGCAACACTATAGATGCTGCAAGACCTGATATTGTTTGTTTAACACCAAACTTCCTTCTTCATCATAGGGTGGTAGCCATTGCCTAATGCAGCCACTGTATGAAATAAAAATCGAATGTGCGTGACTACAATTTTTTCTTGCTCTTTCAAAGTGAATAATCTATAACAATGTAATATGTAGTGTACAACCTCTCTCGGAATAAATATTACAGAGATGTATATTTTGTACATGCATGTTGCTTCACCTAAACTATATAGATATAGATACATAAATAATGCAATTAATAAAGGCATTTAATGTAAAATTTCATCTTAAAAAAGTATATTGATTATAATGTAAAAGAAATAAACATGGAGCATATAATTAAATAGCTAATTTTATTTATTATCAACTTCAGGTCATGTCATTTACTCAATGATGTGCAATACAAACAGATGACTTGTATTATTTTCAAATTTATTGCTATTTAAGTGGGAAAAAAGGTACAAAATTTCACTACTAAATTTATATAAATATTATACATGTGAATTTTTTAAAATAATATTTATAAAAAATCACGCCTTAGAAAATATGAAGTGAACAAACTAAAAAAGTTCATTAGATTAGACAAATAATTAATTCGTGTAATGTGTAATGATCTTAAAGATACTTATAAGTTACAATGTACTTTTGTTTTTAAACACATAAATATTTTATATATTCAATGCCTAGCAGATACGGTTCTCATATGGTGCTGAATTATAAATTCATTATCATACTGAATCAATCATGGCCATTGGATTTGAAAATAAATAAATGGTCAAAATTATGTGTAGGGGTGGATAAGTAATTTAGCTTATACGATAAATAAAGCAATTACAAATCTATGCATAAATGAATGAGATCTAAATATAGATGTAATATTATTGAGGTTATCATAATCCAAAATTTGATCATTTACATACAAAAAAAAATTTATACACTCTCCGCCAACGTCGATCGACCCAATTACATATACTAGTGAACTTGGATGAAGAAGGATGAAAATGATGGGCAGACCCATGAGTATTAGCACTCTATGGTCGAAGATGAAATTCAAGAAAGTCATGAATGCAATAAGTGTTTTTATATATATATATATCACGGAAATAATGTAGAACGGATTTATTTTACATCATATTGGTATTCATTGAACATCATATTATACATATGAATACAACATAAATTTATTGGTTATCCAGCAAGTTGGTAGTCGTGTTAGGTGGTATTGAATCATAACTAAAATTGACAGAAAATACGGATATTCAATAGTATGTTGTGAAGCTTTAATTCTATATTATTCATCAAATTCAATGGTTATGCGCATAATTTTTGGAAAAAAAAAACAAAAAAATTAAAATTATTTCATTGGGTCGATTTTAGATTTTATTGTGTGTGAAAATAAATATTATATAATATTTCCTAAAAAATATATGTCATATTTCACAAAATGGTGTGATTAATTTATTTTTTTAAATAATTCCATTAATTTATTTAGATTGGATGCACGAATGTACTTTGAACTAAAAAGTTAAATTACTCAAAACAGTGAATATTCCATATGTAGAGAACATTGTGATTTATTGAACATCATTGAAGAAATATACTCTGAGTCTAGTTTATTATAAAATATCATATTAATACTATGATAACATCATATTTGACAGTACTATACATCATTACGTTTTAACGTTTAGGGTTTAGTATTCATGATAACTGTAATTTGATGGTATATATATATAGCCATAGGGAATTTTCATTCGAAGATTGAGATGTAGTGGATTACAGAAAGTGATCAGATATAGTAAAAATTTATGGTTGTAGACCCTGAGTAGTTATCATAATTATTTATACTCTTTGACTGGTGAGTTTTCAGGTCGAACACAGGGATTTTAAGTCACGAATTTAAATCGAGTACAGATCTCGTGAAAGCAGCAGAAAATGCATTAGAAGGGACCCGCTTTGTAGCGGGTCAAAATATTAATCTACGGGAAGCTGTAAAGAAAAGTGGTAAAGTGAGCGGTGACAAGCGGAGCGGAGGCGAGCAGCGGGGTGCCAGTGATGGACGAGTGAGCGGGACGTGAGCAGTAATGGGTGGAGGAGAGGTATTGTGTCTGAAGTAACGTTACTTAATGGCTAGGTTTTCCTGGATGATATGAGCGAGCGGTGCTGGTGTTTAAGCAGACATATATGTATAGTACGGAAACGGGAAGAGGAGATGATGTAATCATATAAACCAGATTATAGAAAATTCTTATCATTGGTACTTGACCTTAAGGGATTTACAACAAGACTTCAATGACACCAAGAATTAGAACATTATAAGGAAGAAATCATAGTGTCACTAGAAGTTTCTGTGACCCAATAGACCACCTTCTATGCTCCATTAATTATCCCAAATTCTGCCTCATTAGTGGCTTTACCTTTCTGTTACCTCTTTTTAGTCAAAATTGAATTCAAACCAGTAGTTAAGCTCGGTCAACAAGGCTCCCACGTACTTAACTACATTGAACTACCTTGAATATGTTTGTGACAAAAGACAGGACTTGGATAATCAATTTTTCTGTGCTCTAAACCAGTGAAGTGAAATCCTTTACAATTAGGGTTTATATAATGTGAAAAAGTCTGGAAGAAGTGATAATGAAGAATTGAATGATATTTCATTACTTACTAGTAAAGCTGAAAATTTTAATTCTACAAAACTGTAATGAAAGAGATAAATTACACTAAGTAAGCAATAAAGTAGTGGCCAATAGAGAAGAGGAATCCCAACTCCCTTGGCCATTTATGTGGAGAACTCTCTTACAGGGTTGGAGCTCTCGGGGAACAGGAAAACATCTAGAATGCACGAAAGTAATTGCTAGTTTACTCATCTCGAAGTGTCTTTTACATACAGATATCTGGCCCTATTTATAGCATGTGGAAGTATCGGTTGCAAGCAGTTACAAAGTGGTTTCAACCGCTGGGCAGTTATGTAGTTGATGACGGTTATTCTGTTGAAGCAGTTGCTAGCCATAACTCCCAGGGTGCTCACTTCGCTTGAGTGGATTTGTAAGGGCGTAGATCTTCCTCGCTTGTCGGATGACTGGAGGGCATCAGCGCAGCGAAGCGGGCTTGCTTGTGCTGGCTGGTAGTGGAATGGCTGTACTGCTGCAGTTGGGACACTTAGGCAATATTTGAGTTGAGTTGCCGTCACTTTCCTGTGGTGGGTGTCTAGTCGCTGTCCTGAGCGCTGGAGTGTCGATCGCAAGCGGTAGAGGCTGTCGCTTGTGAGCGGTGGAAGCTACCGCTTGCCTCTTTTGCCTTAGTTTCTCTGAGTGATGGGGGCATCGCTTGCAAGCGGAAATGACTATCGCTCGTTTCATATTCCTTAGCTCTTTGGATCAAAAACACCACTTAAAAAGGGCAAAAATTGTTAATAATCAAAACAAACAAACTATGGATCATGCCAAGCTAGATAGATTAATAAAGTATGCCATAAATCAGATATTGTGATAGTTTTTATACAAAAATTCAAGTAATACATAGTGTTGTCAAGTGACGAATATGCTTATATTTGGACTCATCAAACCTCCTCACACTAAACCTTCGTTCGTCCTCGAACAAACTAAATTATGAGATCAAAGAGCTATTATGTTCACTGCAATCAAGTATTGTTTAAGATCAGTGCCATGATTGGGAACAAGGTGAATTTTGGATAGAGACAATGGATCCTTAAGCATTCAAACTCGTCATTTGATCTAACATGAGCGGAATTATCCCGGTATCGTCTACTTTGTTCGCTCGGCAGGGATTATTTTTTTATTAAGGAAGCCTTCGGCCGAAGGGTGCGGAGAATCATTTTTTTTTTTTTTTTGATCAAGAGTTTCAAACAAACATTTTGTCTGCTCATGATCTTATTTGATTTTTCGTGCACCTAGGCCTTTTCAGCTCCTTTATAATGATAGGTCCTCCCTGCTTTGCTTACATAGTGTCTTAGACCATATTTAAGGATTTCTCTTTTCAAGTCATCTATTGTGATCAAAGTCGATAGGCAGAAGTTCACTTGTCCTACTGAGTATGGGAAATTTGAAACAAAGGGGCACTAATCCTCACAAGTCCTATCCGCTGTTACTTAGTCTAACATCAATGTTCGCATTATTGAAATGGGTCAAGGGATGATTACTCAGTCTGGTGTTTGCAAGTTATCTAACTTTATTTTAAAACATATTACAAGGCTAATTCAACGAGGTATTAAAAGTATCTCGAATAAAAGCACATGCTTTTAGATTATGGTAGGCATACAATAAAGATGAATTTCACTTGTTACCAACAAATTTTGTATCGTTGATCATTTGTCCTTTGTACAGCCCTTGCCATTTTCAAAAGTTATGTACACGGGAGAGGATCTTTCTTTATTTCATTTTCTCGTCTGTGGGTCCTCGTCCCGGAGGTAAATTCTTTATAAGTTGCCGCACTAGCTCTTCAATTCTTTGGAGACTCTTAGTTGTATCAAGTTGTTATTCCATGAGGATCGTGTTCTGCTGGGTGATGGCCGAAAGCGCCTTCATGCACCCAGGCTTACAGCTTGAGTCTCCAGCGCCTCTACGCACGCTTCTAATGCGGAGCTCGCTTTTTAGCTAGTGGTCAGTACCTCAGCCAAATTCCTCGCATGTGTATCGATCATTGATTGGATTAGTAGGTATTGGCTGAGCATGGCTTCGTCGAGTTCGTCCAGTCGCTTCTCTAGAGTGTTAAGTGTAGCGCGGGAGGCTGATGTGCTTGCCTCTGCGGGTGATGGTGACTGTCCCTCGAACTCGGCCGAACTGATGTCTATTGGCTCATCCTCCCATATGGAATCGGGTGCTGGCTCGGAAGTAATGTCCCTCAAGAATACAAGTTGCCTCGCTGCCTCGTATTCTAGTTGTTCTGCTTTTTTCTGCTCTAAGTGATTCCTGAATCGCAGCTGGATTTGGGTCAGCGACTTCGAATATTTCAGCAACTTGGCCAACACCTTCATCTTTCTTTTCTTCTGTCGCTCACGCTTCCGCTTTTGTTGTAGCTGTTGCATTACGGCGAGCAGCTGAGCTTGTTCTTCTTGAAATCACCTTTCCTCTTCATCCTCCTCCGCATCGAAGATTGTTTTGTCAGATTTTTTTTAGGCCAGAGTCAGAGTTTTTGCAGGTGTTCCAGTTTCTACTGGTGTTCTGGGACTGTATGGCATTGCCTCTCCTTCTTCCATCCCTGATGTCTTCTCTATCGCTTACAGAGACACCTGTAGAATGGGAAGAGTTGTTATGACTGCCTCGACCTTTTCGGTTTCATTGGTAAATTCAGCGGTTGTGGCAGTGGGGACCTCAGCGGGGTATTATTTGTAGGACTTCACTGTGACATCGATCCCGCCGATGGTTTCTTCGGTGATGATAGTTTCCCGCTCATTCTCTGGTCCAACAGCAGTAGGCTCCGCCGCTCCCGGCTGGTTAACGGGTGCGGTTTCATTGGCTGTAACAGCAGCTGTTGCTCACTTGCCCTCTGCTGGTTGAAGGGGACAGGTTCATTGCTTGGTGGACTCAGCAGCTCGGGTGGCACCCTTTATGTTGTTGGCCTCACTGGTGAAGGTCGTTCGGGTTGAGCGGTGGGTTCTCTAATAGTGATCCCCTTCTTAAGTCTGGAGAGCGGGATCGTATCTTCATGTGCTTCTTCTTCCACCGCTTTACCCTTTCATTTCTCCTGCCTTGTCGCTCGCCGAGGGGGTGTTGGATTTTTTCTGTGTGCCATTTTCACCCTCGGCTTCTTGACAGGCTCCGGAGCGGGGTCTTCTTTCCGCTTGGACCTCTTTTCGCCAGCGGCTACTTCCGGGGCTTTTCCTTCCTTATCACTCCTGGCCTTCTCTGCCCCGAATAAGCCCTCATCTATCTCCAGAGTGAAGCAGAGGGACTCCTCTTCCTCGTCAGCGGGAGTTTCATTGGAGATGGTTTTTTCAGAGCCTGGCCCTGCAGCGGCCTCTTCCGGATCGGCTTCAGGTGCCACCTCTTCTCTAATTATTTCCCCCCCACAACTTTCATATTTTTGGTGGAGGGGGAGGTACAATTGCTTTTGTCTTTCTCTTTTTCTACTTGGGGATGAGGGTGAACCCTTTGGACTCTAGCCAAGCTTTGTGGAAGGCCGCTAGGAGCAGCGGCTTTACTTGTAGATCTGGGGCTGGAGTGGGCAGATTGACGCCCGCACATCGGCATAGTTCTGTAATAAGGGTCCCATGACCCAGCGTTCGTTTTACCTTTCTTCTCGACCAGATGTCTATGCCGATGATCGCGCCCAAATCACTATCAGTTGTCTCCTCCAAAATTGAGCGCAAGGCAAGGTGGAAATCAAGACGGATTTCTGTGGTGTGAGTGGTAATCATTATTCGGCTAAGCGACCACTTGACCCATTCCTTCCTCTCTTCATCCACCGACCCGAACTTCAGGCTTCTTTTGCCATATTCTAGCGTGATGGCGAAGGTCCTGTAAAGCGTCTTCAGCTCAAGCGAGCTGCAGTCCTCCAATGCCTGCAACCTCTTCTCCATCTCCTGGGGGGGTAATGGTGTTCCCAACCCAGGACCCAGTTGATTTTTCATGCTCAACAATCTACCCATTTTCCTCTAACATATACATTTCGTAGACTGTCAGCTTGGCTCATATTTGCATAGAATTCCCTCACCAATGATATATCCACTGGGTCATTGGCGTTCTTAATCAACCAGGTCAGGCTCCGCTCCCTTAGCCAGTTGGCGAGCGGGCTTGAGATCTTCTCAGGGTCAAATCCTCTCTCATAGAGGATCCCCATTGCTTTTGCCTTCTCATATGCTGCTTTTGCCTCAATGTTCACAAAATGGACAGAGTCGAACTTCTTAGATGTCAACACGTCCTTGGCAGCATCAGCAGCGTTCTTCTTCGAGATCTTCTCGCTCCTGAAGGCTTTCATCGTTTCTTCAATCTCTTCGCGAGCAAATTCTTCTCTCAGCTCCTTCAACTAGAAGTCCTTTAATTCCTCGTAATCTATCCACCAGTCGCTCACCGGATACCTCTGTTCTATTTTCTCAGTGTATTCAAATCTGAGGTAATCCTCCGGGAACTCTGGGATGAACTTTCTGTATGGAATGGACTTAAGTTCTCTGAGCTTCTCCCAGTTCTCTGTCAATTCTATTAGCCTCCTCCTTTGGTAATATGCCTCTGGCGGCGCTAGTTTCACAAATTCAGCCCCCGAGGTTGTGGTTACTACCTTCCGCCCGTCTGTAGATTTGATTCTTTGAATCCTCTTTTTGATTTCTTCCTCAATTTTCTCGAACTCCCTGCGCGACGCTTCTCCCTTGCTTGGATCTATTTTGTTGGCTTGTTTTGAACCTAGGCTTTAGATAATTTTGTTTAATTTGAGAAATTTATGAATCCTCCCTTATTAGTTCCAAGATGCTAACAATATTCAGATACAGGCAATCATTTCCAAAATCTCAGTGATTTGAACCCTAACTCCTCCCCCTCACAATGAAACAGAACATTACAGTAGGTGGTTTATTGCGAAAACGGGAGAAAATCACATAACAACGCCAAACATACAGATTATTGAAAAATTGGTCCATACAAAACAAGTATATCAGTTATTATATCTAAATCTAGCAAATAAGAGACTTAGATTCACAGAAATCGAAAATATAAAAAGTTTCGCAAAGTTGAAGAACAGACAGTTTTTGCGAAAATAATATTTGATTCTGCGTTATTGTGCGTGAAATTAGAGAAAATCAACCATGAAATTGAAGTTATTGACTAAGGTTAGCCTAGATCTTGCTTAGATGAGCTAATTTTGGCTAAAGAATTGAGATTTTTGAATATTTGTGTGTGGAGAAATGGCGGTTACTGAAGCTTCTTGAGGAACTTACTGTAAGGTAAAAGTGGAAAATGGTTGTGAACTGGGGTATTTATAAAGGACACTGACGCTTATATAGAGGGGTGAGAGAGGAGCGGTAACTGGTCTACTATATATTAATATAAAGGTATAAGGGTGGTATTTCAAGGCGGGTGAGCGGTTAAAGCAATACTTCTAGGTACCTATGTATGACAAACAAGCGGTGATGAAAGAGGTACTGGGTGAGCGATACTGCTCTTCCAGTATGTATCAGAATGAGACAAGCGAAACGATGATTGGCTTGGGTCACACTTAGGTTAGAAGTTAAAATTTAACTTATTTTTCTAAAGAAGCAAAACGTTAAACTACTTCTAAAAAGCAATTATCCTAACTATTAAAACAATGACAACTATTCTATGGAAAGCAATAACTAAAGTTGTAAACTCTAACTATGAAAGCGGTAAAGGAAAGCTGTAAATTCTAACTACGAAAGCGGTAAAGAAAGCTGTAAATTCTAACTACGAAAGCGGTAAAGAAAGCTATAAGTTCTAAGTACGAAAGCGGTAAAGAAAGTTGTAAGTTCTAACTACAAAAGCGGTAAAGAAAGTTGTAAGTTGCAACAATACCCATCTGATCAAGCGGGCCTTTGTCTCCTTTTTCTCCATCAACTATTTGATTGTTGCATGATCTGTATGAACAATGGTCTTGCTTTCGATGAGATATTGCCTGAATTTCTCAAAGCAAAGACAATATAGCTAACAGCTCTTTCTCGGTAGTAGTGAAATTCTTCTGAGCAGAATCCAATGATTTACTTGCGTAGTAAATAACATTCAGCTTGGATTCCACTCTTTGTCCTAGCACAGCGCCGACGGCATAATCGCTTGCATCCGTCATTAACTCGAATGGCTTGCTCCACACTGGTGCAGAAATGATAGGAGTGGTGGTTAACTTTTCCTTTAGAATGAGGAAAGCCTCTTCACACTCGCTTTACCAATCAAAGTGAGCATCCTTACACAATAGTGCAGTGAGTGGTTGTGTGATTTGACTGAAGCCCTTGATGAAGCGACAGTAAAACCCCGCATGTCCAAGGAAACTTCGTACTCCCTTCTTATTCGAGGGCGCTGGCATCTTTTCAATTACACTAATCTTTGATATGTTTGCCTCTATCCCGGCAGCTAAGATCTTATGGCCTAAGACAATTCCTTAATTCACCATTAAATGACACTTCTCCCAGTTCAGCACGAGATTAGTAGTGCAACAAAGAAGTACTTTTTCCAGGTTATTTAGGCATCTGGAAAATATCTTACCATAAACCGAGAAGTCATCCATAAACACTTCTATGCAGGAGTTCAGGAGATCACTAAATATATGGTACATGCATCGCTGAAAGGTGGCCGGAGCGTTGCAAAGCCCAAACGGCATCCTCCTATAAGTGAACGTACCATACGGATAAGTAAACATGGTCTTCTCACAATCCTCTGGCTTGATGGGAATCTGATGGTAGTCTGAGTAGCCATCGAGAAAACAATAGTATTTGTGTCCTGCGAGCTTCTTTAGGCACTGATCAAGGAATGGCAGTGGGAAATGATCATTCTTTGTCGCAACATTCAACATCCTATAATCGATGCATACCCTCCATCCAGTGACAGGTCTTGTCATGAAAACCTCCCCCTTGTCGTTTGTCTGTTCGACCAAGCCTCCTTTCTTGGGAACCACCTGGGTTGGGCTGACCCACTGGCTATCACTGATAGGGTAAATGATTCATGCATCGAATAAGCTTGATTACCTCCTTCTTCACTATCTCTTGCATATTCTCATTCAAGCTCTGTTGAGGCTGTCTGCATGGCTGTGCATCAACGTCTAGCCTAATATGGTGTATACACACCGCTGGGTTGATTCCCTTGATGTCAGTGATCTTCCATGCAAATGCCGCTTTTCTTCTTCTCAGAAGCGAGACGAGTTGAGCCTCCTGGTCTGGCAATAGTGAGGCGGAGATTATCAGCGGGTAAGTCTCCTCCGGGCCAAGATATATAACTTCCTCAAGAAGCTTCAGCAACCGCCATTTCTCCGCACCCTGCAATTCAAAAATCTCGATTCCTCAGTCATTTTTAGCTCAATCCAGGGTACGATTTAGGCTAACCTTGGTCTATAAACTCGATTTCATGGTTTATTTTCTCTTATTTGACGCACAATAACACAGAATCAGACATTATTTTCGCAAAAAACTGTTTGTTCTTCAACTGTTGCAAAAAATTTTATATCTTCGATATCTCTGAATCTAAGTCTGTTATCTGCTAGATTTAGATATAACAATTGATATACTTGCTTCGTATGGATCAATTTTACAATAATTTGTATGTTTGGTTGTTGTTCTTTGATTTTCTCGCTCTTTCACAACGAAACACTTACTGGAGTGTTTTGGTTCTTCAACTGTTATGTGAATTTTGTTTGCATTTTGGAACTAATAAGGTAGGATGCATAAGTTTCCCAAATTAAACAATATAAATCTGAAAGACCTTAGGTTCAGAACAAGCCAGCAAAATAGATCCAACCAAGCGAGAAGCGTTACTCAAGGAGTTCGAGAAGATTAAGGAGAAATTTGAAAAAAGGATTCAACAAATTAAATCTACAGACAGGCGGAAGGTGGTAACTACACCCTCGCGGGCTGAATTGTGGAACTAGCACCACCGGTGGCATACTACATCATGAGGAGGCTACTGGAGTTAACTGAGGACTAGGGAAAGCTCAGAGACCTTAAGTCCATCCCATTTAGGAAATTTATCCCAGAGGTCCCGGTGGATTACCTCATATTCAAATATACAGAAGAAACAGAACAGAGGTATCCAGTGAGCAACTGGTGGTTGGATTACGAGGAGTTGAAGAAATTTTAGTTGAAGGAGCTGAGGAGAAAATTCACTCGCCAAGAGATAGGAGAAAAGATAAAGGCCTTCGAAGCGAGAAGATTTCAAAGAAGAACACCGCCGATGCTGCCAAGGACGTGTTGAGATCCAAGCAGTATGACTCTATCCATTTTGTGAACATCGAGGCAGCGGCGGCATATGAGAAGGCAAAAGCGATGGGGATCCTCTATGAGAGAGGATTTGACCCCGAGAAAATCTCAGGCCCGCTCGCCGACTGGCTGAGGGAGCGGGGCCTGACCTGGTTTAGTACACGGGAGTCCTGTCGACCTTCTTATGTACGCGGGAGCCCTGTCAATGTAGTTAAGTATGCGGGAGCCCTGTCAACCTGCTTAACTACTGGTTTAACTACCTTTAATTTGTTTGTGACAATAGACAAGGCTTGGATAATCAATTTTTCTATGCTCTTTACCAGCGAAGTGAAATCCTTTACAACTAGGGTTTATATAATTGAAAAGTATGGAAGAAGTGGTGATGAAGAACAAATGATATTTCATTACTTACTACCAAAGCTGAAATTTCTAATTCTACAAAAACTGTAGTTGAAGCGATAAACTAAACTAGATAAGCAGTAAAGTGGTGGCCAAGGGAGAAAAGAATTCTCAACTCCCCTGACCATTCCTGCTGAGAACTCCCTTATAGGGTTGGAGCTCTCGGGAGACAGGAAGACAGCTAGAATGCGCGTAAACAAAATTGCTAGTATACTCCTCTTGAAGTCTATTTTACATACAGATATCTGGCTCTATTTATAGCAGGTGGAAGTAGCGGTTGCATGCAGTTACAAAGTGGTTCCAACCGCGGTAGTTAGGCAGTTGGTGGTGGTTATTCTGTTGAAGCAGTTGCCGGCCATAACTCCCATGGTGCTCGCTTTGCTTGCTTGGGCTTGTAAGGGTGCAGATCTTCCTCGCTTGCCAGATGGTTGGAGGGCATCAGCGCAGTTACACGGGTTTGCTTGTGTTGGCTGGTAGTGGAATGGTTATACTGCTGTGGGCTGGACACTTAGGCGATATTTGCGTTGAGTTGCCGTCGCTTTGCTGCGGTGGGTGTCTGTTCGCTAGCCTGAGCGAAGAGGCATCGCTTGCGAGCGGAGGAAGCTATCGCTTGGCTCTCTTGCCTTAACTTTATGGGCGATGCTCTTCGCTTAAGATTGGAAATGACTATCGCTTGTTTCACTGCCTTAGATTTTTTGGATCCAAATCACCGCTTAAAAGGGCAAAAATTGTTAATAATCTCAACAAACCAACTATGGATCATGTCAAGCGAGATAGATCAATAAAGTATGTCATAAATCAAATATTGTGATAGTTTTTATATAGAAATTCAAGTAATACCTAGTTTTGTCAAGCGGGGAATATGCTTATATTTAGAGTCATCAAACCTCCTCACGCTAAACCTTTGTTCATCCTCGAACAAACTAAATTATGAGAGCAAAGAGCTATTTTGTTCACTGCAGTTGAGAATTGTTTAAGATTAGTGCCATGATTGGGAAAAAGGTGAATCTCAAGTAGAGACAATTGATCCTTAAGTATTCAAACTTTTCATTTGATCTAACATGAGCGACGTTATCCCGGTATCGTCTACTTTGTTTGCTTAGTAGGGATTATTTTTTTTATTAAGGAAGCCTTTGGCCAAAGGGTGCGGAGAATCAGTTTTGTTTTTTTTTTTTTTTGGATCAAGAGTTTCAAACAAACATTGTGTCTGCCCATGATCTTATTTGATTTTCACGCACCTAGGCCTTTTCAGCTCATTTTGTAATGACAGGTCCACCCTGCCTTGCTTACATCGTGTTTTAAACCTTCATTAAGGATTTCTCTTTTCAAGTCATCTCTTGTGAGCAAAGTTGATAGAAAAAAGTTCGCTTGCCCTACTGAGTATAGATAGTTTGAAACGAAGGGGGCACTAATCTTTACAAGTCATATCCTCTGTTACTTAGTTTAGCCAAATATTAACATTATTGATAAAGGTTGACGGACGATTACTTAGTCTGGTGTTTGCAAGCTATCTAACTTTACTCTAAAACATATTACAGGGCTAACGCAGTGAAGTATTAAAAGTATCTCAAATAAAAACATATGTTTTAAATTATGGTAGCTATACAATAAAGATAAATTTCACTTGTTACCAAAAAATTGTTGCATCGTTTATCATTAGTCCTTTGTACATCCCTTGCCAATTCCAAAAATTATGTATACAGGGGAGGATCCTACATCATTTCTTTTTCTCACATGTGGGTCCTCGTCCCGGAGGTAAGTTCTTTGTTAGCTGCCGCACTAGCTCTTCCATTCTTTGGAGACTCTTCGTTGTATTTAGATGTTGTTCCATAAGGATTGGATTCTGTTGGGTGATGGCTTAAAATGCCTTCAGAATCTCTGTCTGAGATGCACCCAGGCTTGCAGCTTGAGTCTCCAGCGCTTCTACGCGCGCTTCTAGCGCTGAGCTCGCCTTCCTGCCAGTGGTCAGTACCTCAGTCAAATTCCTTGCATATGTATCTATCAGTGATTAGAGTATGAGGTATTGGCTGAGCATGGCTTCTTCAAGTTCATCCAATCGTTTTTCTAATGTGTCAAATGCGGCATGGGAGGCTGATGTGCTTGCCTCCGTGGGTGATGGGGACTGTCCCTCAGACTCGGCCGAACTGATGTCCACTAGCTCACTCTCTTTTTTGTAATCCGGTGCTGGCTTGGGAGTGACATTTTTCAAGAACACAAGTTGCCTCGCTGCCTCGTACTCCAGCTGCTCTGCTCTCTTTCGTTCCAAGTATCTTCTGTATCGCAACTGGATTTGGGTCAGCAGCTTTCAATATTTCAGCAAGT
Source organism: Andrographis paniculata (assembly GCF_009805555.1). Classification (NCBI taxonomy): domain Eukaryota; kingdom Viridiplantae; phylum Streptophyta; class Magnoliopsida; order Lamiales; family Acanthaceae; genus Andrographis; species Andrographis paniculata. Next base: position 479,463 of record NW_026137621.1, on the reverse strand, counting down.
TGATCAACACCTTCATCTTCCTCTTCTTCTGTCGCTCACGTTGTTGCTTTTGTTGTAGTTGTTGCATTGCTGCGAGCAGCTGAGCTTGTTCTTCCCGAAATCTCTTTATCTCTTCATCCTCCTCCTCATCGAAGATTGTTTTATCTGATTTTTCTGAGGCCGGAGTCAGAGTTTCTACAGGTGTTCTAGTTTCTACTGGTGTTTTGGGACTGTATGGCATCGGCTCCCCTTCTGCCGTCCCTAGTGTTGTCTCTGTTGCTTGTGGAGACACCTGCAGAATAGGAAAGTTGTTATGACTGCCTCGACCTCTTTGGTTTCACTGGCAGCTTCAGTGGTTGTGGCAGCGGGGACCTTGGCGGATTGTTCTTTGTAAGACTCCACTGTGACATCGATTCCGCCGATGGTTTCTTTGGTGATAATAGTCTCCCGCTCCTCCTTTGTTCCAGCAGCAATAGGCTCCTCCGCTCCCGGCTGGTTAACGGGTGGAGTTTCATTGCCTTTTTCAACAGCAGTAGACTCTTCCGCTCCCGGCTGGTTGACGGGTGCCGCTTCGTTGCCTGATCCAGCAGCAGTTCACTCACTTGCCCCCTACTGGTTGACGGGGGCAGGCTCATCGCCAATTGGACTCAATGGCCTTTGTAGCACCCTTTCTGTTGTTGGCCTCGCTGGTGAGGGTCGTTCGGGTTGAGCAGTGAGTTCCCTAATGGTGATCCCCTTCCTGAGTATGAACAGCGGGATCATATCCTCATTCGCTTCTTTCTCCACCACTTTACCCTTTCCCTTCTCTTGCGTTGTCGCTCGCTGAGGGGGTGTTGGATTTTTTCTGAGTGCTACCTTCACCCTCTGCTTCATCTCAACAGGCTCCGGAGCGGGGTCCTCTTTCCGTTCTGACCTCTTTTCACCAGTGGCTGCCTCCGGGGCCTTTCCTCCCTTATCGCTTCTAGCCTTCTCTGCACCAAATAGGCCCTCCTCTATCTCCCGAGTGAAGCGGAGGGACTCTTCTTCCTCGCCAGCGGGAGTTTCATCGGAGACGGTTCATCCTGAAAGTCTGGTCCTGCAGTGTCCTCTTCCGAATTGGCTTCGGGTGCCACATCCTCTCAGACTATTTCCTCCCCCACAACTTTCATTCTTTTTTTTTTGGTTGAGGGTGAGGGACTGCTGCTTTCGCCTTCCACTTTTTCTATTTGGGGATGAGGGTGAACCCCTTGGACTCCAGCCATGCTTTGTGAAAGGCCGCTGGGTTTCATTTGTAGATTTGGGGCTGGAGTGGGCAGATTGATGTCCGTGCGTCAGCATAGTTCTGTAATCAGGGTCCCGTGACCCAGCGTTTGTTCCACTTTTCTTCTCGCCCATATATCTATGCCGATGATCGCGCCTACATCAATATCAGTTTTCTCATCCAAGATCAAGCGCAAGGCAAGGAGGAAATCGAGACGGATGTCTGTGGTGTGAGTGGTGATCATTATTCGGTTCAACGACCACTTGACCCATTCCTTTTTCTCTTTGTCCACCGACCCGAACTTCAGGTTCTTCTTTTTTTATTCCGGGGTGGTGGCGAATGTCTTATAAAGTGACTACAGCTCCATTGAGTTGTAGTCCTCCATTGCCTGCAATCTGCTCTCCATCTTCTAGGTGGGATAGTGGTGTTCCCCGCCTAAGACCCAGTTGATCTTCGGCGCTGAGCAGTCTACCCATCTTCCTCGAACATATACATTTCGTAGACTGTCAATTTGGCTCAGATTTGCATAAAATTCCATCACCAGTGACACATCCACTGGGTCCTTGGATTTTTGGATCAACCAGGTCAGGCCCCGCTCCCTCAACCAGTCCGCGAGCGGGCCTGAGATTTTCTCGGGGTCAAATCCTCTTTTGTAGAGGATCACCATTGCTTTTGCCTTTTCATATGCCACTGCTGCCTCGATGTTCACAAAATGGACAAAGTCATACTGCTTGGATCTCAACACGTCATTGGCAGCATCGGCAGCATTCTTCTTTGAAATCGTATCACTTCGGAAGGCCTTCATCTTTTCTCCTATTTCCTGCCGAGCAAATTCTCTCCTCAGCTCCTTCAAGTGAAAGTCCTTCAACTCCTCGTAATCCAACCACCAGTCGCTCACCGGATACTTTTTTTTTGTTTCTTATGTGTATTCGAATATGAGGTAGTCCACCGGGAACTCTGGGATTAATTTCCTAAATGGGATGGACTTAAGTTCTCTGAGCTTTCCCCAATCCCCAGTTAACTCCAGTAGCCTCTTCCTTCTGTAGTATGCCTCCGGCGTTGCTGGTTCTACAAATTCAGCCCCCGAGGGTGTAGTTACCACCTTCCGCCCATCTGTAGATTTAATTCGTTGAATCCTTTTTTCAACTTTCTCCTCAACCTTCTTGAACTCCTTGAGTGACGCTTCTCGCTTGCTTGGATCTATTTGAAATTATAAATGATCTTGTTATCACTAGAGGTACCTTTAATTGCATTTTTCTATATATTTATATTTATAGTAACATGATTGGGACGTTAGACAGGCGGTGCTTCTTGTTTTATTCAAATACCGTAGGCGAATTATTTCTTGTCGAGTGATTTTTTAAGTACTAAGGTGTTGGACAATGTCTCTAGTTATGGAGTTGGTTATAGATGTTTCTATTTTTGTCGATTAGTAAAAATTTTGTTTGTTCTTTATATTATTTTTCAGTGTTTCTGATTGTCATTGTTGTACCTTGATTGTTAATTTATATGTCTCAAATAGAAGATTATTTACCTTCGTAGTTATGCCATAAACTTGTGTTTGTGCTTGGTATACTCATGCAGAAATGTTTTGATTTTGAAATGATGGAGGACCCGAAAAAGAATACAAAGGTTTTAGCTCTAGATTCTCTATACCTTTCTTTTATACAAAGATTAGTAAACTTAAGAGACCGTTACTTATGCCAAGGTGAGATTCTCGACTGTGGCCACTTGTATGCATATATGTTGAGAGTTACACTTTAGATGATAACGACCGTTACCCACCGAGCGGCTGAGCATCCGAATTCGATGATGTCAAGGCTTGATGGCTAAAACTGTTGCAAGAATTTCAGCAAAAGGCACCAGAGGGTTTGTCTAATCCAATCTAAATGTTTAGAATGCGATTTTTTACAGCCGAATTGATGAATAGTTTAGTTTTGTGGTCAAGTATGGGCACTTAGCCATTGATTTTATATTTTAAGGTAGATTTTGTTGATCATTGACTATTTTAAACTAACACATGATATTTCAAGAGGTTGTTTATATATACTTGCATTCTGGTCATGTATACGCCTATATACATTATAGGTCTTCCAAACTTTGTAATATATATCTCCATATGTTACTAGGACATCCAAATCATGTGCGCAGATATACTGGAGGAAAACAAATACCCAAAAAAGTAAATAATATACTTCAGTTGAGAAAATTTCATAATTGAGTGACGACAACCGTTAGACTGAGACCACATACCCCCCATGGTGATATTTGTACCTTCATTTTGAATTTATATACCTCTAAACTAATTGAATCTACTCGTACGAAGGAATATGATCTCAAAGTAACTTTACCCAAAATTGACGTACATTGAGAAGATGTGTACTCACAAAATTATTTTGAAAGCACCGATGGACTGATGACAAAACCACATCAATGACTAATATGTTCTCTAAATTGTGGAAAAGTTCAATATGTCTTGCAATTAATATTTTATATCCCTCTAGTCCATTTACTCTTGTTGGGTGGTACTTCTTACTTTAATAAATGATTAGACGGACAATCATATTACATAAAATGTGTTAAGTCATCAGTTATGCAGTAACTTCAATATATCTATTATTATGAATCATCTCAACATGTTTTATTTCATATATGTCATAAGTGACATTCTTCATCCACCATTGAATGGATCGATAGGTACTTTCGTATGTCGTCTCGGAAGTATCCCCTACTGTACACTCATAGCCTAGAAAGTGGATACAATGTAATCATCTTGTAGTTGTTTGGTCTAACAACAATCATTGAAAAATTTTGGCCGTGTTGGTTGAATACCAATATTTACATTAATAATAGTTGCACTCAAATATAAATAATTTTGTACACAAAGATACGCCGCTTACCAGTACTATGTATACCTATTATATTTATAAATATATTTCTCAAATGTCATGAAATACTCGTATTGTCATTGTATACAACTCCGTCGAAAAAATTTAATGCCAACACGTGATTCAATGTTAATGTATTTTGAGATAAATGATGGGAACACACTGTGGGTCATGTTATACTGTAAGGAGTATTTCGAGGACACAAAGGACCTCAAGTATTACACTAAATTTAATAAGCCAAGCTCTAAATCTAATGTACTGTCATTTTTTATAATTGTGATCCTTGGTAATATTTTATACAACTACAATAACTTTAGTGTTTTCATTGTAAATTCACATACCAATGGATACGTCTTATTTACAACTAATTTGTAATGATACATACACCCACATATTACTTGTGTACGGCGAGGAATATATGGGGAATATCATCTAATTTTGAAATTATTCAATAGTGCTCTTGTACAAAGATTTCCGTTCATTGTAAAATCAACCAAACATATAAAGAAATTCGAGTCATATGATGAGAAATCTCCTCCTTGCAACTTCGTCGATTATGTCCTTGGCGACCACAACAACCATATCTTTGAGATTGTTTTACTTGTTGTGATTCAAACCTTTTTTTTTTCTTTGCCACATGGTTGGATAGATGTTATAGGAGGAATTATCTGTTCATGCGGGTTGTTCTATGCCACATCCATATCATGAGTCAACACCGCGTTAATTGGTTCTTCGTAAGCAGTTTTGTTGAAAACGGACGTCCATCGTTTCTTGTGGTGCATCGGATATCTCTGCATTCCATATAAGAAATGTAATTATCTTGTTGCACATATCATAAAAAAATGAAACATATATTCTACATGTACCTGTGTGTGGAAGTTGTCCCCTAAGTGCCGAAGGCAGTATGTATGGTGGCTCCGGAACATACGGCGTTGATAAATTTTAGAAGTCCCGAGTGTCTATCCAAAAAAAAAAATATTCTTTTCAATTATATCGACTATCAACATGAAGAAAATACCTTAACTCCAACAAAACCACTCCCAATTTTATTATTTTTGGCAGCACGACTGCATAACAACAAGATTTTATGAACATCTAACCTAAAAGCATATGGAATAGATACCAAAGTTCATATCAACCAAACCAGAACATCTTCAAAGAAAAAAAATATATACAATATCAGAAAATATAGGTATAAGACCAATAAATATATGTATACTCTACCAACGAAAGGTTTTCAATGAAAATGTCCACTCATACTACCATAAAATTGCAACAGCCCCTTAAAACTTGTTTTCTATTATATTTTCTTATATGGTAACGAATACCACATTTTGCCCAAAAATGTCAAACAAAGCACAATTACCAAATGATTAGTGAAATAATAGTGAAGATACCTTAGTTATGATCTTCGTCTTCAGTGGAACATGGGTAAGATCGAATGCGAATCCTAACAATATGACTGTAATCAACAAAAGAACATTTGAAATCAAAACTTCCCCTTACCAGTGTTTTCCTTGTGCGAAATAAACCTAAATATTAGAATTTGGATTCAACATCCCCATCGATCACGAAAGAAACATAATGCTAGACAGAAGAGAGAGAAATATCTGAAAGGATAAAAATAAATTCTAGAGAGAGATAAGGACAAAACTATAACTGAGCTTTTGGGCAGGGAGTTAAGGGCAATATTTATTTAAACTGGGGAGTACAGTGTGGATGAAGATTGAACTTAAACATCAAAATAGAGTTGAGAATTTTAATTCAATTGCCTGTTAAAAATAATAAGATAATTATTTTTATTAAATTTTGCTAATATTCTTATATTCTTAAATTTTTATTAAAATATAATTTATATATAAATTAATTATTTTATATAATATTATATTATTATTATTATTATTATTATTATTATTATTATTATTATTAAGGATAAAATAGTAATTTTAACTGAAATTTTTTAAAACTATTTGTGCTTTTGGACAAAAGTCAATGCTAATAGATGCAAAACAAAAGCCAAAAGTTCATGCCAGAAGCCGATTCAAACGGAGCCTTATAATAATAATAATAATAATAATAATAATAATAATAATAATATATTTTCATAATCCATTAAAATCACTGATAATAATGAGAGATTTTATATTGTACAATTTGTACATAACTTTTCATCAAAATCCAATAAAATCTACTTGTCTTTTAAAATCTATGGAATGTTGAATACAAAGCGTTTAAAAGACTTTTAAAAGTGTGAATTTAATTAACATATTTATCGCATTTATTATAATTAAAACAATTTGACAATATCATTTTGTCAAATTTCAAATGCTACTGAATTGGAGTTTGTTTAAGACCATACCAGAGCTTGATGAGCTTCCACACTTTTTCAGGTACTACAAACCCTTCGAGTTGTTCTTTGTATATCTCATTCTTTAGGTCAACCATTCAAGAAAAGATACGTAAACCAGCAATCATGAGAGACACCTTAGTTGATGTGATCCTAGACACGGAAAGATACGTAATCAAAATATTATCTTCCTCACTTAGTTTGAAAACCTTAGTAATCGGTTGGGTCTTTAAAATTTTTTACTATCTTACATCTTTATTTTAGGATGTACTTATATCCTAGGGGTTTACAATCCTTTGGGAGATAGGTTAAAGATCAAGTACAATGATCGAATCAATTTCATCATTTATCATTTCTTACTAAAATTCAACATTTGGTCCTCACAATGTTTCTTTCATTCATTGTCCTACACTCATCATTTAGCAAATGATAATGAAATTATAATTAAATTTTTTGGACACTTTGATCCTTTGACTACAGGGGGTATATTCATTTGAGTTTTTTTTTTTTTTTTCATCGGAAGGATTCTTAAAGAACTGATTGGATTATTTATGGATTTATATAGATTTTATATGATCGTAAAATAATTTTTTTATTGATTTATATCATTTGTATAAATTTAAATGAAATACATTTGTAGATAAAAAATATTCAAATAATTAAATTAAATTACAAAAATTTAATATAGTTAATAAATACTTTAAATTATTTATTTTCTTATCTCCATTCTCGTCATCTTTATTTCCATAACCATTATATATATTATATAATAATTGATATACAATAAATATAGCATAGTACTATTTTTATATATTAATATTTTTAATTTTATCATTTTTATTATATTATTATTCAATATATTAATTTGTTTTGATTGGTTAGAATTTTAGCATAATTTTATTATGTGTATATGTATTATTAATTTAACAAATTTAATAACAATGAGATAAAATGAATATGGAGAGTAATAATGTCTCATTGCCACTTGATTTAACGTTAACTCCTTTCTATATCATTTTCAATTAAATTTATTTGGATATTTGTTTATGCAAGAAAAAATAAGAATTAATTTAAAATTTCAATTAAAAATATATATGTATTATTAAGTTTTAAATTTATTATTATTTTATTAAGATATTATAATAATATTAATAATTATTATCACAATATTTATCACTTAGGGCCTGTTTGGATTGATTTAAAAAAATAAGTAGAAGCCAAAAGCAGAAACAGTTCGATTTCGTGTTTGGATGAATGATTATAAGAGCAACATTTTGTAAAAAATTGTTTGGATATTATAAAATTGAAAGTGCTTTTAAACAGTTAAAATTAACCAAAATGACATGATGTTAATATAATAGTAATTTTCTATAAAACTTTTATAATTTATTTTTAAATTTTATTAATTAAATTTAAAAATTTTAAATTAAAGTATAAATTATATTTTTAAAATATGATTATTTATATTTTAAAATTTTAATTTAAGAATAATATATCAATTTAAAATAAAATTATAATCTAATATTACATTATCGTATTTTACAATTTATTTTAAAATTATTATTAGCAAAGACGCCTACTTTCGTACATATGATCCCTTGAAGGGTATTTTGGTATTTTTATATAAAATGATATGATATTTTATTAATAATATTACATACGTGCGAGATAGCGTATTTGATTTCATAGACAATATTGGGATGAATATGAACACTTCTTAGAGCCTCTTCAATATCTTCTCTGTTTTTCCCTGTTCATGGGCTTATTTCATCATCCTATTTATATATATATATATATATATAATTCAATGAAAACAAAATAATACCAATACGGAGAACTACCATGTTGATATTATACCCATATAAATTATAATAAATATTCTCATACAAATCGATTTTCAATATACCTTATAATAAAAAATAAAAATATATAAAAAATACCAAAATGCAAAAAATAATTACATGTATAGTAGTACATTTGTACACCATATATATTTTCAATATTTTTTTGATACTGTATAAACGAGAACCTACATTTCCAATAATTTTTTCCAGCCATAAGAAAATGAAGTAGGATACCTACCATCAATGAATTCCACGACCCAATCGTTGTTGTCCGGCTCGATGATCGTCCACTCGAAATCCCAAACAACCACAATACATGTTCCTGCTGAAGATTCCATTTTATAAAAACTATGCATATTGCCTTTAAATTAGAAATAAAACACACAAATATGTGTATGTTTTTTTTAAATATAATATTAGAATATTTTAATATTTTTTAAAAATTTAATTTTAAATACGTTCATATATATTGTTACATTTTCAAATATAAAACCCCCAAAATATAGAACCAAACTCAAGACTCATTCAACCATCATATATTTATTTTTATTTTTAAATTAAAAATATATTGATATTAAAATATTATATTAAATATTTATATACTTTAGAAAAATATGTAAATTTAGAAAATTCATAAACTTTATACTGAGTTTGATTTACTTGTTTTATTAATTTATATAAATTTTTGATAGGATTATATCTCTTGATTTATATGAATTTTGATATAATTAGTAGAATTGTGGAATATTGTCTCCATGGATTTTCATAAAATCCGATGATGTAATACTTAGTATTGATGCAAATATATATAAAACAAACTCATATATAAAAAAAAGTTTATTCAAAGTTTTTAACAAAAACACCAAATCTAACTAAATAAATAAAATATATATTCAATCTTTATAAAATATGTATTTGTTTTGTAAAATAGTTTGAAGAAATATACGTGAGGTATAGATAATTGTCTAGTTAATATAAAAAGAATAAATATATATAATATTAATTATATTAATTTTTTTGATAAAACTTTTATTTATTTTTTCACTAAAATAACATATCAATAGTTAGGCGCAGTGCATATTAAAAAGTCAACTAAAATAATTTATAAGACAATATTTTGTATGTATATAAATTAACGATTATTCACATAATATAATAGTAAATTTTTTATGTCAATAATTGTGAAATTTTGAATAAGGCATAAATATTATACATGTGAATTTTCTAAAATAGTATTTATAAAAAATCATGCCTAGAAAATAATATAAAGTGAACAAACTCAAAAAGTTTATTAGATTAGACAATTAATACGTGTAATGTGTAATGATCTTAAAGATACTATAAATTACAATGTACTTTTGTTTTTAAACACATAAATATTTTATATATTCAATGCCTAGTAGATAACAAATCCAGTATTCCCATTTCATAGCATCATCATAATCTAAAAACTTCAACTAATTAACGGCCATAAAATTATTCAATGAAAATCTCTAAAAAAATCTATATGGAAACTCCAACTTCCATCAAAAGTAATTTAACGGCCATAAAAGAATACAACGGTAATATATAAAAAACACTATCCCTTCCCTTGAGCACGAATAGTGCAATTTCCATATCAAAACTCAAACTTGCTTCAAATAAACTCAAAAATCCATTTGTAATGGTTCAATCATTTTTCCTCGACCACCTTTACGTCCACTTTGCAATAAAATAATCAAATTTACAACAAAAAAATCAGTCACATCGACCCCAAGAAGTCCCTTGTCACCATATTCTCCCCACTGTCATCTGCTCCTCCACTGCCGCCACCGTCACCACTGGAGATCCCGCCATCAAAACCAGTGTTGTTATCCATTCTCACTACAAGAAAAAATCATTTTTATAACAAAACTTTTTTGTCTCTAAATCTACTTTTTCCGTTACTAATGACATTAGAGACGGAATTAGGAACGGAATTACGTTAGCTACGTGAACTTTAGGGACAAAATTCCGTTACAAATATATTATTTTTTTGTAGTGTCTCGACAGCATGTCAAGCTCTGTAATTTCCAAAAAAAATAAAAGGGTTAGAACAAAAATAAAAAAATTAGGTTAGGGTTAGGTTTAATTAATACCTATTGATGCACGTCGAGTTTCACAGTAAGGGAATGAAATATTCAGGCCAAAAAATTCTAGACCATTCTATTGTAATCGCCCACGGGTGTTGCGCCTGATTGTCCGGCAGCTAGCCAGAAATGGCAGTGAGGGAGGCCGCAATGGGAACAATGTAGCCTGGACGTTGCTACGGTAACGATTCCTTGAGAAATTCTGAAGGGCTCCCGAATAAGGCGACAATGAAGACTGTTGACGGTGCGCCATGATCGGTAGAAACTGCAGATCTTGTGGCTCCTGTTTAATTTGGGGACTTCTTGTTGTGATCTGGGGGTGCTGAGAGCCATTGGCAATTGGCTAGAAGAAGAAGCTTCTCGAACCGCATAAAGTACCTTGTGGGCTTTATAACTATTTTTCCTGAAATATGATCACATGAAATCTTTAGGACCGTGAAGAAAGATAATCTATGACCGCGTGTGTTCATGAGCACTGTATGAATGCACGTGTGTCGTACACTTCATTGTATTACTACATTTGATGTTCGAATAACGTGATCTTTACCTTTCTATGTGTATAAGTTATTTGTGCGTAAATGTTCATGCATAAAAACATCTACTCGCTAAGTTCCTATATATATCTTGTACGTTGATATCAATATATTCATATATTACATGCATATGGACCATGCGTACGTATTGTACATGCACATAAAATATACACAACCACTTCATAACGCACTTATTTAAACACACCAACATGATGGACGCGTGTACATTATACATTTATATAAGTATGTTATATACTAGAAGCATATATCTCACGCACTTATATAAATGCATTATATATTAAACGCATCTACACCACGTGCGTATATACAATTTATATAAATACATGATAATGTAGCATGTGTATCATAAATGCATTATATAAGCACAATGTTCCACGTTGCTAAATGTGCTAGAACTCCCCTAATATGTAAGGATGAAGTGCCACTTCACCTATCACTAATTGGTTTTAGGTTGGATGTTCAAATCCCTTCTTAACAAAACAATACACTATGTCCTATTACACCATGCACTTGTATAAGTACATAGATACGTCAGGTGCGTGTGCATTTTTAAATCCTTACTCATATAACACATAAATACATTCAACCACGTTGCAAATGTACACCTTCTTCGGTGCCTGTGCTGCCACCACTTGTACACGCCGCCGCTGTCGCTCTCCTCTCCAATCTTTCCGGCAGATTGTAAGCTCTTTTGTGTAGCTGTAGATTCTGATCTCTCTGAAAAGCTTTGTTGCAGATCTAGCAGGCGTATTGATTAGTCGCGAGCAGAGTTCTTGGCTACAATGCCACCACTTCTGCATTAGAATTTGATAAGGAAATGAAAAAATGAAATAGTTATTACATTACTAAGATTTTAATTGGTTAACTGAGTTTCTTGTTAACAATTAGGGCAATTTTTGATATTTAGGAATTAGGATTACTGTGCAGATTGTCGAGTTCGACCTGGGTGGGTTTTCTTTTGCGTTACCACTGGCATGAATTGATCATCTTGGGGAGATGCAACCAAATTTGACATGACAAATTTTAAAATCACTTGAAAACACAGGAAGAAGTTGTTCTTCGATTTCTCTTCACACAGGGACAGGGATGGAGCAAAGATGAGAGATCGGGGGAGAGTATAAATTAATGTTTGACTGCGGGGAAGAAGGAGAAATTGACGTCGAAACAATTAGCGGTCTGGTCGCTCTCTCCGGCAGAGATTCAGAGTGATGGGCGAAGTGTGAGTAAAATGTGGGTGGAATTGAAGAGGAAGCTGCACTTGGAGCAATATGGCGTTGGGAAGTCGAGACTTGGAAGTTAGTATAGTCCTGAAATTAGGTTTATTTGTCTGGTGTTTATGGAGTAATAATCTTTCTTTCGTCGTTATCTCGATTGTGCAAACACCACAATTTTATCTTGTACTATTCAATTATTTTATTTTATTTTTTTGACACAAATGTGCCAATTTAGATAAAATATTATTATTGGTTATTGTTATAAGATTTGATGTGACTGTATATATGCGCGTGTGTATATATATATATATATATATATGATATTTTGACTTTATATATACTCTCTTCATTATAAAATACTAATAAAATTATTTTTATTAAGTTATCTTCTTTTTTACTATATATTAATACTATATTAATATTAAAAAATTCACATTAAAATGTAATCGAATGTTTGTTTAAGGGACGAAAAGCATGGAATTTTGAATTGAATATTTATGTTTTTTTATCACATAATAAATATATATTATATAATGAAAATATATCAGTAAAACAATTATCTGGAAGAACAAAGTTTATTTCCTCAATTTTATTTTATTTTAATTTATTTTTGGAATAGTTAGTTAAATTGTTTAATTTTGATAATTTTTTAGTTTTTTATTTTTTTTTTGTTGGATATCACTATTAGAAATTTAATAAATGATATAATAAATAATCTCATAAATGTTTTGGAAGTTGTTTTGACCTGATGGTGTGGACATGCACTCGTGATCATAAAGTAATATATTCAAACCCCAAACACCTAATAAAATATTTTTAATTAAGTAGTCTATTTTGTGACTAATGTTATTAATTAAGTAGTATAAGAAAGTAATCAGTGTCAAAATTTCTAAAAATTTATTATAAATTAATATATATTTTAATTTAAAAAGTGTGAAATTTTAAGAAGTTTTTGAATCAATTTAATTAATTAAAATAACTTATGTATTTTATAGAACATTGGGTGTGTTTGTTTTGTTTTTTGAGTTTGAACTATATTTTTATATTAGGTATTAAATCATTATGTATTTAAAGTGTTTTTTTATATTAGGTATTAAAACATTATGTCATTAATTTAAAAAAAAATATTTAGGTAAATATATTTATGTATATTATATTTTTTTAATAATATTAATTGAGAAATTTTTTTTTTTAAATAAAAAACCCATCCATTATTATTTTTTACAATAATACATATAATTATTTAAATTAAAATTATTTATGAAATAATTCAAAAATTTTATAATTTTTTATTTTCTACCTTTTTGTTGTTCTCCTTACTCATTTCCTTCTTCCTTCTTCTTTTTCGGTGCTCATCTATCTTCATCATCAAGTGTCGTTGCATTTCCTTCTCATTCCAGTCTGAAGTGGTTTTGGCATCGAATGAAGAAATTCGAGAACTCAGTCTCTATATTCAATCACCGAAGGAAAAAGACAAATACAAAAGTATATACAAAACTAATTGGGGCCACTGTTGGAAATTGCAGGAGGGTATAAATTAGGGTTTGAATATGGGAGAAAAATGAAAAATTGAAGGTCGAAAGGATGGGTGGTCTGGTCTAGTGCTGATTCAGTGTGATAAAAGGGTGAACTGTGATAATAGGTGGGAATGGACAAATTAGATTTGAAGGGTGATAAAAGGTGATAAAATGGTGAACTGTGACCAAGAAGTTGAGAGGTGCAGAATACAAGTTAATTAAAATCTTGAAATTAGATTTGTGTTATGTTTGATCTTTGGAATCATGAACTTGTTTATTTTCAAAAGAAGGCAACTCTGACTTTGAGCTTAACAAAAATTTCTCACACCCAACTGATTTACTTTTATTTCTTGATTGTATTATATATATATATATATATTTCATAGAATATTTAGACTATGTTTCATTGCAAATAAAATATTATTATTGGTATAATATTGTTGTTATAAGATTTTATATGTCAGTGATACTTTGGTTGTCTTTTAATATATTATATAAATAATTTATATTACTTTTATATTATTAAATATATTCAATCTAAATTTCCTTAAAAAAATATGCTTCATTGGTCCATTATTTATTTATCTATTCATTTTATCACTTTGTTATGTTCATGAAAAATTTATTCATTTTTTAGTAATTATCCTTATATCACTTAAATATAAATATTGTTGTATTTTACATATTATTATAAAGAATGTTATAAACAAATGAATGTAAGTGTAAAAAAGACTTATTATCCTTCAATTGTATTATTTACTTACCAAATATTAATATTTAAAAATCAACATGTAAAAAAAAAAAAAAATAGATATATAGCAAGTGAGAGGGGGATATTATCTTAATGAATAAATTATGTAGAAAAAATCTAAGATATCACTGATTTTAGTAAAATCAAAAGAAATATTCAAATAAATAGAAGTAAGAGTAAAAGTAAATTAAAAATTATATGGGGATCATATACATATATTATAAATATTAGTTTTTTTTTAATTTAATTTTAACACAGTTTGTTTTAAGTGATATATTCTTTAAGAGTTTTTTAATTTTTCATCTTTATTTATTGTTGAGTATATTTTTTTATAATTTTTTTTTTTGGGTGTAGAATCGAAAAATTATGTGTAAATAAATAATTGAAAATTTTGAGGATGTCTTAAATTTTAATTTAAGTAAAGTATATAAATTAAAAATAATAATATAATTATATTCTTAATTTTTTATTAAAATATAATATATATATATAAAGTAATTATTTTATATTATATTATCGTATTTTATTTATTTATTTATTTATTATTATTATTATTAAAAAAATAAAATAATAATTTTAATTGAAAAGTGTTTCTACTTATTTTAGAAGTTACATTTAATGTATTTTTGCAAAAAATACTTTTCACTTTCAAAAACTTCTTTTGCAACATAAGTCAACGCAAACAGATACAAAATATTTTTTTCGAAGCAGAAGCCAACTCAAACGGAACCTTATAATAATAATAATAATAATAATAATCATAATAATAATAATATTTTAAGAATCAATCAAGATATCTGATAATAGATTTTATACTGTACAATTTATACATAATTTTCCATTAAAATTCAATAAAATCAACGGACTCTTAAAGTGTATGGATTGTTGAATACATGAAGATTTTAAAAGAGTGTGAATTGAATACCTCCAAATTTTAAAAGACTTTTGAAGTTTGGATTGAATACACCTCAATTTTAAAAGTCCAACAAAATCTTACAAAATCTTAATTGAATACACCTCCTACATCTTGGTTCTTTTTTCGAAAGATTAGATCTGGTAGGTATTTCTCGTATTCTGTTTCGAGAGCATTCAGGAGTATCATTCTTATTCTTATAATAGAATATATATTTTCAAAGAAATATATTTCTTGATTTTATCATCATCAGATCAAATATGTCGGAGCTTTGAGTCGTGAATCCCGGCCTTAGGCAAACACCCCACATACTTTGGGGTATTTGTAGAAAGACTTATAGCCTTTCCAAAACTTGAAATGATCCACATCCTTACCTTTTAAGAGAATTTTATTAAAAGACAATTGTTAGAAGGTTCTTGGCCTTTACACGACTTAGAAAAAGCTATATTCTTACCTTTTGGAGAAATTATAACTTGTCATCAACACGGCTTCCCCCGCATGTCCTGAGGTATTTGGTAGAAAGCTCATGCCCTTCCTATAACAAATAAGGAGTTACGCCCTTATTTTTATGAAAATAACTTACCATCAATAAGGCTTCCCCTCGTATGTTTTGAGATAATTTAGAACTCACTAATAAGATATTATCCATGTCCTTCAATGTTAATTTTTTGCATCTTGCAGTACCGTTCAACTACTGGGAATGTATTCGCAACTCTTATTGATTTGAATCTCTTTGATTTGAATGCTAGGTTAAATGCTTCAAGAGCTTCATCTTTGCTTCTGAGTAAGTAGAGGTAACAATATCAAGTACAATCATCTGTGAAGGTGATGAAGTACTTTGTACCTCCTCTAGTTTGAGTGAACTTTAAACCACACACGCCAAAGTGAGTTAGTACTAGAGGCAGAGTGTTTCTTTAAACATTGGAGAATGGTTGTTTTGTTGATTTTGCTTCAACACAAACCTCAAAATTTTGGTTGTTACCGAAAGTCATCCCCCTTAATAAGTCACTACCAAAAAAAGGGCTATTCACCACGGGTTGAGAGTCCGTAACAATAAAATCGTAACAAATAGATATATTAGTTACGACAAAATCCGTGACGAAAAAAAAAAAACCCGGTCAACGTTTTAGGTTCTGTCGTTACGCAAAAAATATCGTAACAAATAATGAGATGGTAGAATTTGGTCAAAATAACATTAGTTACGTAAAGTGTTCGTAACTACTGGTATTTAATTTTTTATTTTTGGAAAAGTTAAATTAAAAAAAAAAAAAAAAAAAGTAAAATACTGGATTGACGCTTTCATTCCAGAAACGATCAAAATGGACAAAAACGCTATATCATCCCACACTTAGACAAATTAGGGCATCTGGTTCATTTCCCTCGTTCGCTTCTCACAGTCGCCCGCGATTCGATTTCCTGTAGCTGCCGACGACGACGCGCGAGGTGAAATCGATCCGTCCCTGGGATCTACTCCGGCGCACCTCACCCAGGTAAGGTTTTGAAGGTAGCTCGAAAAAGATTTTGTATTACGCGAGGTATCTTCGACAAATTAGGGCATAATCTCATTTCTCCCTTGTAGAAAACTCGATCGAGTTTCCTTCCTCTGAACCTGCAGGACGACGAGCATTGTGAAATCAACGGAAACGAGGGATCTACTCCGGCATCTAGGTAAGGTTTTTAAGTTTTCTCCCGAAAGATTTGGTATTACTCCAAAGTTCTTCGCCTCTTTCTCGGTATGGATATAGTCTTACATTTTAACTCCATTTGTTTGGGCTTTATCGTGTGTTACATTTGAGGTGAATTTGTATTCCTTTGTCCAGAAGGAGAGTTTTTTTGGTTGAATTTATTTTTTTGATATTTATCTTTAATTTATAGTTAAACACCAAGTGCAATGCTTTACTGTATGTTAAATTTATGAGGTATTTCTTTGTTCTGGTAGCTTAAATGTTAGATTAAAACATATTAGCTCAATCCTCTTGCTAATTTGTTCAGAATACAAAGTAATACATTACGTCAGGAAACTTAATTCGGCTGTTGGGAAGCATTTAACAAGATTTATGAATTGCGAAATACCTCAAGTTGCATGCTTCTTGAATTGCAGTTCAGTTTTCTGATCGTAGGTAATTTACTATCAGATTTCGTTATCCTGCATTTGTAGTATGCGTATACACATACAGTCACCCATACATATATTCATTATAGCATTTCTATAAATTAAGGATAAAATCCAGGGCTTATTTACACTTTGCATTGAGAGTAGGGAGTAGAGAGTAGAGAGTAAAGGATGAGGGCGAGAGTAGTAATGTGAGAAGAAGATGATGCAAATGCAGTTTTGGTGGAAACAGATACAGTGAATCTTGTGGCTTTGGTGCTGTGTACTATTCCTATTTGTATCCCTCTAATTGGGGTAGAGAGCCATTTCTGTACCTCTATATATATATATGTATATCTATCTCAAAATTCTTATAGTACACGTCTTCCATCTCAATCTCCATCTTCCAGTCCCATATAGATAGATAGATAGATAGATATAGTGGTTGCAGCATACACACGGATGTCCCCCCCATGCTCCCCATGTCTTGTCAATTTCAGAAACTTTTTCACTTCTTTCTCACTCTCTCTTGCTGCTGATGTGTCTATTTGTGACGGCCCAGCATTTGTGACGGGAAATATATCCATATAATACTATTTACATTGCATCTATGGAAGATTTTTAAGTGGTGAGGGCTGCTGATTTTGGTCCATGTGCCTTAATGTTGTGATAAATTATAATGCTAGCGTCATGAAGAGCATCCATGTTTCCTATTATATCGGTGAAGGTTATGTTGTACTTATATGTTTTTGGTTGCATGTTTTGTTGATGGAATCGCATGTAGATTATATTGCTAGATGGATAGGAGTTGGATAGACGATGCGAACCATATCTCCGCTCAATATTTGGACGGGGTCAGGGCTTTCTTAGATTTCGCATTTAAAGATCGTAGCTCTGAATCTTGCATCTATTGCCCCTGTACATCTTGCGGAAATCGCTTAACAAAATCTCGTAGAGATGTCTTGCTCCATTGTATTCGTTATGGATTCGACCAAACCTACAAGGTTTGGACTTGCCACGGAGAAGGAGAGGTGAACCCTGCTGTTGCAAACGACAATATGCCAATGCGTTGGGAGGAGGAACTAGAACTTCTATTGCGAGAGTGTGCATATACAGAGCACACCGATCCGGGGCCCAGTGGAAATGAACCTCATAGGGATGACGAAAATGAACATATACATCATGGCAGTAAGGGGTATAGAAAGATGTTAGAA
This sequence comes from Andrographis paniculata, assembly GCF_009805555.1. Classification (NCBI taxonomy): domain Eukaryota; kingdom Viridiplantae; phylum Streptophyta; class Magnoliopsida; order Lamiales; family Acanthaceae; genus Andrographis; species Andrographis paniculata. The sequence continues at coordinate 460,802 of NW_026137621.1, read as the reverse complement.
GATGTAGAGAAAGAGCTCATACCAGGGTGCAAGAAGATGAGTAGACTCTCGTTTATCGCACGGCTTTTGCACTTGAAGGTTTTGTGCCACTGGTCTAATAATTCTATTGATTTGCTGTTAGAGCTGTTACGGGATGCACTTCCAGACGATGTTGTCCTTCCGAAGAACTTCTATGAGGCTAATAAGCTGACCAAGGACTTGGGGTTCACATGCAAGACTATCCATGCGTGCATCAACAATTGCATGTTGTTTACCGGGGAAGATGTTGACCGTGAGGTTTGTGTTATGTGTGGGGAAAAGCGATTTACACAGGGTAAAGATAGATCTCCAGTGAAGAAGTTAAGGTACTTTCCATTAATTCCGCGATTGCAGCGATGGTACGTATCTTCCAAAACTGCATCTTCTATGAGATGGCATGCCGAAGGGCGTGTAGACGATGGCAAGATGCGTCATCCAGCAGATAGTCCTGCGTGGAAGAGTTTCGATCATCGGTACCCGACGTTCTCTGAGGAGATTCGCAACGTACGCCTCGGTCTGGCCACTGACGGTTTCAACCCTTTTGGGAATATGAGTGTGAGTTATAGTATTTGGCCCGTCGTACTTGTGATATATAACCTACCTCCGTGGCTGTGCATGAAGCAACCATCGTTCATCCTCTCTACGATTATAGACGGCCCGCATGGCCCGGGGGATCGGATTGATGTCTTCCTTCAACCTTTGATCGATGAGCTTAAGGAGCTTTGGTATGATGGTGTTCGGACGTACGATGCGAGTACTAAGGAGGATTTCCAGATGCGAGCTGCATTGCTGTGGACTATTAGTGATTTTCCCGGTTACGGTATGTTGTCAGGGTGGCCGACTCGTGGGGCGAATGCATGCCCTGTTTGTGGTTTAAAAACTCATTCCAGATACCTGAAAAATGGACATAAGTATAGCTATTGCGGGCATCGACGGTTCCTGCCGGCTGGGCATAGAATGCGCTTTGATAAACATGCATTTGACGGTTCGATGAGCTTTGACGGAAAGCCTTCTCGCTTGACCGGCGCTGAACTTCTGCAGCAGCTTCAGGATATGCCTACTGAGTATCGTACGGTTGACTTGATTGAGAAACGCATTGCACAGGGGTCTCGCAAGCGTCGCCGGGGGGTGGACGGGCAGCAACAGGTGTGGAAAAAAAAGAGCATATTCTTTCAGCTCCCTTATTGGTCTGAGAATGAGGTACGTCACAACCTCGACTTGATGCACATTGAAAAGAATGTGTGTGAGAATGTACTGTATACATTGTTGGGAACTAAGGGGAAAACAAAGGACAATCTGAACACGAGGAAAGACTTACAGTTGATGCAAATACGTAGTTCTTTACACCCGGTATCGGGTCCTAGGGGCGCTATATATTTGCCGGCAGCTACGTACACCATGAGTAACCCCGAAAAACGGATATTCCTATCTGTGTTGAAGGACCTCCGACCACCTCATGGGTTCAGTTCAAACTTATCGCGTCGTGTGAAGGTAGAACAACAACTAATATGGGGACTTAAGAGCCACGATTGCCATGTTCTTATGCAACGAATTCTACCTATTGCTGCCCGACGGTATACCCTTGAAACGCAATTATTTTAATTAACATGATATATGCCTCCTCTAAATATAACTGAAGGTGCTGATTCAACACTTCCTGTAGGTGTCTTCCCAAAAATGTTGTGCTCGTGTTGATTGAACTTTGTAACTTCTTCAATTCGATGTGCTCAGCTCATAACACAGTTCGTGAACTGGAGCGAATCCAAGAAAGAATTTCTTTGACGCTATGCCATCTTGAAAAGCTATTCCCACCTTCATTCTTTGATGTAATGGAGCATCTGCCTATCCATTTGGCTGAGGAGGCTATGGTGGCCGGTCCGGTGCAGTACCGGTGGATGTATCCCATTGAGCGGTACTTGGGTACTCTGAAGAGGTACGTACGGAACAGGGCACAACCTAGAGGCAACTCATCCCGCAAGCAGGAATCCATCGCCCATCCGCAATCCCACAAAGAAAGTGACAAAACGGAAGGGATCTCGGGTCTCGCCACTGCTCCAGCGACTCCGGTCCATCACATCAGAGTGGGAGAAAGAGCGCGATGCTCGTGGTCAAAGCATGAAGCCAACATCTTCCACTCGAAGGGCAGTGGTTCAGGATTCAGAGGGCCCTTTGGAGGTAATGTGGTTCCTTTGCCGAAAGCATGTCCTTATTTGAACTCTCAGTATAACACTACAATAGGCTGACACTGTTAACCCCAACAGGAACATGATGATAGGGATGTTCCATCACTTTTTGATCCGACGGCACTGACACAGGATGACGATGATACAATCCCCCCCACACAAGCAGATGACGAGACACTTCCGCCGACGCAGGACATGGAGACTGCAGAGAGTGATATGCCACTCTTGGATGAAGGGCCAGGCTCCGACCCCACTCTGATGACAGGAACAGAGGCGGGCAATATGGCACCATTGGACGAGATGACATCGCACGACGGTTTGGAAATTAGCCTTCAAAGATTACCGATTACATTTAGTGACTTCATATTTTGCATGTAATATCCTTATTAGAACATGTAATCTCCTGTTTGTGTCAGCTGGTTCGTCAAAGAAAAAGCAGGGGAGAGGGGCGGCACGAATGCCGCGTGGATGGGGAAAAGATCACAGGATGCTTGTATTCACATCGCCGGATGGTAAAAGCATCGTCGGACCCGACGTAAACGAGTACAAGACAGCCATTGGGGTCATTGCACGCAACGGAGCTCGACTTCCTCTACATTACCCCACGTTCGCTGAGATACCGGAGACGAAGAGACAGGGTGCATGGATGGAGGTTCAGGTGATGCAAACTTCATTAAATTGAAAGTTCTTTTATTTCATATAGATTCTTATATATGGCCCTACCATCTTCTCCGGACCTGGTGGAAACCGTGTGAAACGGCATTCCAGAGTAACAGCGGATTACCAGACTCAGCGGAGAAAGTGGTCTTGGCTGACCTAAGGGAAGTTTGGAGGCACTGGAAATACAGCATCAAATCAACTTACTTCAATCTGATCGAGGACGATGAAGAAGCACTGAAGAAGGTTCCCTCAAGCAGGATTGTGCCCGATCAGTGGCCGAAGTTGGTTGAGTATTGGCGCGACGAGAAGGTGAAGGTACGCATAGGGACATGCCAAATTAATATACGTTAAATCTGCACGGGCATGGACTAAGAACTAAATAACTTTGATTGACGTAGCTTCAATCCAAGAAAAATGCGTCGAACGTAGCGAAAAGAAGCTTTCCACATCGTACTGGGCGGAAGTCATTCACGACTCTGGCAGAGGAGGTACCTTTTATTACAATTAAGTAATTAGTCATGTCATGCTCCATCCCCATATTTTCCTCTCCTGTATTTCATTATGTTTTCGATGACAGAAGGCCTTGTATTGCTGCAGATCAAGGCAAAGGGGAAGGACCCCGACAATCTGGAGATTTGGATTTCCAGTCGCACACAAGGCAAGGGAAAGGATGACCAAGAAACCGAGGAGATATTGGTAGAATAAATTCGTTCCCAACTTAGTTACAATTCAGTCAGTATTTACATCTCTAACAACAAGAGCAAGTTCGGCCTCACTTAAATCTTTCCTGTAGACTTATTTACAGAATGAGCTAAACAAGGTTCCCCCTGAAGGGCGGACTCCCTCTGTTCGGGAGACTCTGTACCGACGGGCCCTTGGGGGAAAGATTAAGAAGCGGTCAAAGGTCGACAGTGCGGCAAGTTCAGCTCATCCCCGCAGCGAGTCAACTGGTTTAACAGACAGTGTAGCATTCCAGCATGGGTGGGAACAACTACAGAATGGAATGGAGGAGCTGAAGGCAATGATGGATGAGTTCAAAACCATCAAGGCTGATGTGTATGCATTCATGCACAGAAACTCCGGAGCGGTTACTGGCCAGGCAGTAAGTATTCATAATCCCTGACCTGTTTGGTATGAGTATCCCATGAGATTTGGATGGCGAAGGAATTTACCATCCTCGGCATGTTATATGATAGGGCACATCTCGTATTGATTCAGTCCCTGAGATTCCCAGGCCTGTGTCCGAGCCAAGCATGACGGTATGATTCCGTGACGCCCTGGAGTTTCTTAGAAATCAGTGCAGTGTCTAATTTAGGCTACTCTTGACTGCGTACTACCTTATCCAACTCATATGCCCTGTCTGTTGTAGGTCGGCACACATGTGCTTCTATTATCCCGCACCGGTGAGAAAAAAGTTGTTGCAGAGGGACTTCTGCTCTGCCCCCCTGGGCCAGGTTGGTCCGGTATCTTTGAGGATGTTTAATTAAACTTTTAATATGCCTCAGCGAGATATCGTAGGTTTTCGTGACTGTTCAGGCCTCATATTGCGTATTAGCATGGATTCACTAAGTGTAGAAGTATACAATGATACGATCCGTGGATTTCCAAAGCGATGTAGACTGTTAATGTAGGGGTGGTAAAATAACTGCTATTATGACGACCCATGTTTATTGAAGGATGTTTGGTTTAAAGATCAAGCTGCAATTACATAGGAAATTAGGGTATAATGTGCTTCGCTACCTAACTCATGAATGTAATACCATGTACTTTACGACATGTCTGAATGTACGTACTCCTCTTGTTCTAGTTCCAAAGTATTACACTTATAATGTCTGTGTTATGACATGTTATATATACAGTTCGAACGTCTGTTGATATATATGCTTGAATGTAATCAAAAATTGCTCTTGTGAATGCTGTAGGTGACACACTTTCCTTGGTCAAGGTCTTCGTGACATCCGCGTCAGTCCCGGACACACCCCTTATTTTGCCGACCATTTCTGGGGCGACTACCCTTCGCGATGTCGTCGGCGAAGATCCTATTGAGTGGAGCTACAAGGACGTAAGGATCTACTTTAATACCTTTCTTGTATTGCCTTCCGAAATTTATAAGAAGTATGACTTAAAGTAATCTCTGTGTTGGCAATTGCAGCTCATGCGCCGGGCTTGAAATGTTGGTACCGATACACCCATGTTAATTGCCCCGTTTGTCATATGGATTGAATGTCGAACCTGTCTTTGGATGGATTGTCTTGAGTTTTTGTTGAACTATTTCTGGAATTGATGCGTAGACCTTTGTGGTTTGAATTCGTATGGTGAAAAATGTGCCTAATGGGATTGATGGATAACCGTATTTGCTTATTGCGTTGTTTACTTGTGTTTGAACTGTTAAGCACGTTTTGCGGAACAGGTTGTTGATGTGTAGATACTAGTAGGCTTGTTCTATGGGTTGCTTTACTTTGTTGGTAGGTATGGAATTCAGATTTTAATATGAATTAATGTTTGCGCGGGGCGTAATGATGATGATGTTTATAGCAATCTTTGTATTCGTAATTTATTTTCGTATCATACGCATCACAGCAGGTCCATTTGTTACGAACAATTTCAATTGCAGCGTACCCCCTGTTTTTCACAATACGCTATTTTTCCGTAACAAAAGGCCAGAAAATCGTTACAAAAAGTGGTCTTTGGATATTTGTTGTTACAGACGGTTTCGTGACTATAAGTAGGTAATATTTTTTTTACGGGGTTCAATGCCGTTACAAATAGTCGTAACAAAAACCAAGTTCTGACAACCGGTCAATGGAAAACACTTGTAACGCGAGGAACTTCCGTAACAAATACCGTAACTAAAAGTCCTGCCACACGCGCGGAAGGATCTACCTTTCGTTACGAGAGAAAATTCGTAACAAACATCGTAACAAATACCATACTTCAGGGAGCGTTGACCGATCGTAATAGTTACGAAAAGTGGCGTGGCAAAAAACATTCGTTACGCGAGTACACATTACGGAAAAAAGTCGTAACAAAGGCGTAGCAAATACGCAAATTGCACGAAATATGGCTTTTTGTTACGATTTTCCGGCCGTAATAGAAAACAGTTTTTTTGGTAGTGAGTTCGAGCTTACCAATTTCTGTATAGCACTTTTATATCCTAGTCACAAGTATCATAATTTACATATTCAAGCAATTAAGAAATCCATCGGTAAGATAGTCTTTACCTGGGAACACTTCATACTTAGACAATACAAATCATGGCTGACTAGTAATTAAAAACCAGAAAGTAAATTCTCGCAGATGTCTGGGAGAAGGAGCATATCCTTCAGCATAAAGTCTTTTATACTCGGTGAGTCTGAGCACCACATTTCAGGTTCCTAAAACGTTAGATATTTTTATTTTACCCTCACCAGCCTTAGCTAGGATTTCTTCTTCTTCGAAGGGTTTCTGATATATACAATATATGATAATATTTTGCTATATTTTTTGCAACTTTTTGATGCAGAATTTTGTATATATACTCCTTATGGTGTGTTTGTTATTGTTTAATAGATTTCATGGAGTTGGCAAGTTTTGGAGCGTATTTGGAAGAAAATGAGCAGAGCGCATAAAGGTCTTACGCATGATCACGCAAGTACAATGTGGAAAATATGAAAATTTACAAAAAGACCCTTTGGGTAAATTAGAAATATAAAGATTATGTGAAGATTTAAGTGCAAAGTGGATCTAATTTAAAAGAGATCATAGGATGGAGAGTTAAGAGACACGATTTTTCAATTGAAGAGGGGAAGAGAAGGGGACTACCACGTTCTACCACGACACCATATTTCTTCAAGGCAGAGAGCAGAGAACTTAGAGAAGGATTGCAGACGCCTTTTCGGGGCATTCTTCTTCTATTCTAATATTGTTCTTTCTTATCTATTTCTGAAGAACTGAAAGCATGATGAACTTTTTCAATTGTTTTGTGTTTTCAATTTTTATGAATTCCGAGTAGTTTCATTTCTAGCATTGGTGTGAATTGATGTTTGTGATTGAATTTGTGAGACTTGGTTTTGTTTAATTTGGTGTTCATCGATATTGGGTATTTCTAATTCTTCTAATTTATAAGTTTAGAAATCTTAAATTGATTATTGCGCACGTATTGATTTGAGATTTCGTAGCTAAATTGGAGATTGGCATCCGTAATTGTGTGGGGTAGGAACCTAGAGGACTACTATAGGGGAAGAATTAGAATCAATTTTGAACAGATCCGCATAGAAATTTTGTTAAATTGAATTGGGCCTTTCTAGTACTTGAAGTTGTCGAGTCAGTAAAACTACGGTCGTACCTAGGATTTTCACTCGATTAGGGAAATACCTAACGCTCGTACCTTAGCTATCGACAAAGTAAGGAAAGGTTGGTTGTGAATGCATGTAGATCAACTATAACCTATTTATCCAACTAGTTAATGAACTTGATTTTTAGTCGATGAACAAATGTTATATCCCGAACAGAAAAATTCATGCCTATGCTAATTATATTTGGTAAACCGTCTTGCATTTTATGTTATTTTATTGAGTGAATTTATTTTTCTCAAAATTACTGTGATAAATCAAAATGCCCCCCATTATATATATAGTATAATTATAAATAACCGAATATTCAATATTGTTATTGTTCCCTGCGGAGACGATCCTACTCACCGAACTACTGCATTTTGCAATATCTTTATGGCGTAGGAACTGATACTTTATTTTGCAGTTGGGCGACACGCATGCAATTTTGGCGCCGTTGCCGGGGAACAATATAAGAATTTTTTATATTTGGATTTTATTTTATTTATCTTTCTTTCTCGCTTAATGGTTTATGCCTCAAATTGGTCATATAGGTGAATTAATGTTTGATTCAGAAATCGAAAGGATTGCACGCCATTTAAGGAAAGAAGCTGGAGAGTGAAAGAGGGTTGAAAAATAAACTGAGTCGCCAGAGCCTGACTTAGCTATCCAACTGGTTGACAGTTCTAGTTCCGATGAGAGTAAAGAGGCCAAGGAAATTGAAGAAGTTGTGATACATCCAATAGAATGATAGAGAACTCTTAGGGAGCTAGTTTCTCCCGGTTTAATTCAGCATCTCTTGTGTATTACTTTTCCTACTATAGCCGATAATACGACATTTGAGCTTAAATCTGGACTTATACATTTATTGTCGTCTTTTCATGGCCTGGAAGGGAGGAACCACACAAGAACTTCCAGGAGTTCGATGTAGTGTGTACGAACATGAAACTACCAGAAATCACTGAGGAGCAGATAAAACTTCAAGTTTTTCCATTCTCCTTGAAAGATGCAACCAAGGATTGGTTGTTCAACTTGTCCACCGGGAGTGTGACCACGTGGATGGATATGAAGCGCGCAAGTTCCTTGAAAGGTTCTTTCCCGTATCCCGGGCTGCTAATTTACGAAAAGAGATTTGTGGCATCAAATAAGCATCAAGGGAGTCTTTATATGAGTATTAGGATAGATTTAATAAGTTAATTGCTAGATGTCCGCAACATCAGATTTTTGAGCCACTTCTAATCCAATATTTCTATGAAGAACTAACTTTTATTGACAGGAATACAATCGATGCTGCTAGTGGAGGAGCTCTTATGAACAAGACTCTGAGAGAAGCTTGGGAATTGCTAAACGACAAGGCTATGAACTCTCAAAAAATTCGGCCAAGGGATGTTGTGGGAGTGAAAGAAGCTACCAAGGTAAGTTCTCCTTTGCAACAACAATTGAATGAGTTAACTACTTTTGTGAGAAAACTTGTTGTAGGGAACTCTCAAGTGAAGCCATGTGGGATTTGTGCGAGTGTTGAGCATTTTACGGATGCTTGTCCTACATTGACACAAGAGGTGGAAGTGAATGCAGCAGGATTTGCACAGAGAAGGGCTTATGATCCCTATTCAAACACATACAATCTAGGATGGCGAGACCACCCCAATTTTCGATATGCAAATCAGAATCAGCAATCCTTTGGACAACAGCAACCACCGGGATTCCAACCACCTGTGCAACAGCAACAACAATGGACCATGCCCCAAGCTCCTAGTCCTAGTAACTCTTTGCATGATATAGTGAAATCAATTGCCTCTAATTTTTTGCAATTACAGCAAGAGACAAGAACTAGTATAAAAAACTTGGAAGATCAGATGTCTCAAGTCGTGGAAGAGGTGCGTGAAATGAAAGAAAGGGAAAGAGGCAAGCTACCTGCTCAAACCCACATGAACCCGAGCAATGTTAGTTCAATGGTCTTGCGAAGTGGTAAGGAGCTAGAAGGTCCGAAGGTTGTTGCACAAAAAGAGAGAGCCGAAGAGGAGATTGAGAAGGAGATCGAACAAGAAGCGAACAAGTCAACTGATTAGGTAATCTCTAAACCACCTATTCAATCACTTCTAATATTGCTCTATTTCCTCACAGGTTAGCGAAACCGGCTAAGAGTGACAAAGACAAGGAGATCATGGAATTTTTTAAGAAGGTGGAGCTAACGATTCCTTTGCTCGATGCAATTAAGCAAGTCCCCCGTTATGCAAAGTTTCTAAAGGAGTTGTGTACTAAGAAGCATAAGTTGAGAGGGGACGAAAAAGTGTTAGATGGAGGGACTGTGTCCACTGTGCTGCAAAGGAAATTGCCACAAAAGTGCAGAGATCCAGATGTCCTTAATCAAAATGTGCAGGAAGTCTTTGAAGTTGGAGAAATAAGGAAGTTGCAATTGCAAGAGTTTGAGGAATTCAGAACAAAGCTTTCAAGAATGCAAGGAATTATAAAGGAAATAGTAAGAAATTTCATGATCCAAATATTTTGAGAAAAGATTTTAAGGTTGCTCAAAAGGTTTTGCTTCATCATTCTCGTCTTAAGATTTTCCTAGGTAAACTTTGTTATCGTTGGATAGGTCCATTTGTGGTAACTAATGTGTTTCCGCGTGGTTACAGTTGAGATTCAAAGTTTTAGCACGGATAAAAGGTTTGTTGTGAATAAACATCATCATAAGCCTTATTATGAGTGGTTCCAGAGCAAAAAAGTGGAGTGCGTAGCTCTTTTTGAGCCGCATGATTAGCTTAAGAATCATCGTGCGAACCAACGACGATAAACAAAGGCGCTTCTTGGGAGGCAACCCAAGTGTTTTAATTTTATTTTGTGTCCTTTGAGTTCTGGTTGTGTTTGTGAGTCAGTCTCATGCCTTATTTTGGTGTTTTAATGCAGGTATAGTGTTCACGGTGGGATGAGCAGAATGGACAAAATTTTTAGACGTGGCCACGCATCCAATGTGTTGTAATTGATGAGAGGGAGAACTTTTAAGGAAATCAGAACATAAAACTTCCTTGGGCGTTATCACGCGTAACGAAGCCTTACATTCTAAAAAATTGCGCAAAAAAGGGGTTTATTTTGGGGAATTATTAAATTTTTTATTATTAGTATATTTATTATTATTATTATTATTACTATTATTAAACTTAATATAAATATATTTATTATTATTTCTATAATAATAATAATTATTATTATTATTATTATAGCTATTAAATATTTTTTTATATATATATATAGTTTCTTTATTTCTATATTTATTATTATAGTTACTATTTTTATTCTTATTATTATTATATTTATTATTACGGCTATAATAATAATAAGGGAAAATTGCAAAAAATACACTGTATGTTGGTCCAATTATCATTTTCGAACACTTTTTTTCCACTTTTGCAATTTAGGACATTATGTGTACTCCAGGCATTATTTTTGCCCTCCGGCGCCGGAAAAATGCACGTAACCGTCACGTGCGCCTTCGTGGCATGGCCGGCGCATACGTGGACGCCGCCGTTATTGTGTTGTCGTCCGCGTGGTCGTCGGACAGGTGACATGGAACAAATTGTTTTCTCGGAACCAGAGGGCAAAAATAATACTTAGAGTACACATAATGTCCTAATTTGCGAAAGTAAAAAAAAAAGATAATTCCACATCACCTGTCCGACGACCACGCGGATGACAACACAGCAACGGTGGCGTCCACGTATGCGCCGGCCATGCCACGAAGGCGCACGTGACGGTCACCCGCATTTTTCCGGTGCCGGAGGGCAAAAGTAATGCCCAGAGTATACATAATATCCTAAATTGCAAAAGTGGAAAAAACAGTGTTCGAAAATGATAATTGAACCTACATACAGGGTATTTTTTACAATTTTCCTTTATTATTATTATTATGATTGTTAATATATATTTGGAAGCAATATATTATTATTTATGGTAGTTATTTTATTTAAGAGGTTTATAGGATTCTTGCCTTATTTAGACAATTTTTTGTATATCATTATAAATATGTACGTATTCTTATTATTGAAATAGAGAATTTCAGTTTCATATTCTAACATGTTATCAGAGCCAAATTCTCTCCGGATACATTTATGACCCGTTATATTTCATATATATTTTTATATTTTATTGATGTATCTGCTACTATTCACAATCATGCTCGGTCATGTTGTTATATCCATGTCGTCTCTGTCTCTACTACTCCACTGATAGAGTCCACTTTCGACTCTAACGCTGTTGAGAGTCCTATTTTCGACTCTAACTCTATTGAGAGCGAGGGAGTCCTGTTTCTGACTCTAGCTCTGTTGTAAGCGAACTAGTCCAGTTTCCGACTCTAGCTCTATAAAGTAAGCGAGTCCTATTTTCGACTCTAGTTCCGTTGTGAGCGAGCGAGTCCTGTTTTCAACTCTAACGGTGTTGAGATTTATGCTTCTGACTTTGATCCAGTGGACGGCTACACCACCTTCAGTCAATCTTGGCGAATTCAAATTCGTACATGGAAGATCTCAGCTATAACTTTTTCGGTCACTTCTGACAAACTCAAGTTTGTTCGATCATATATTGAGTTTGAGGAGGGGTGTTAAAATATATTTAGAAGCAATATATTATATATACGGTAGTTATCTTATTTAAGAGATTTATAGGGTTCTTACCTTATTTAGACAGACGATTTGTATATCATTATAAATATGTACGTATTCTTACGATTGCAATAGAGAATTATTACTACACCCTTTAAATTCTAATTCCTTTTTCTCTCTCCCTCACTCACTCAAAATCAGCCGCCTCATCTCCTTTCTCTCCCGCCGGTTCAACTCGGGATCGCAGCCCGCGCCGATCACCGTCCAGCCGCTTCTAACCGCCTTGCTCAACCCAGCAGTCCGGCTGCGCCAGCCATCTCTTCTGTGTTGAATAATATGCTTCAAATATTTTAGATAATTAATTATATTATTATTATAAATATATTAAGTAATTATCTAAATAAAGTATCTTAATAAAAGTGATTATTATTTTCTATATTTGGATTGATTTTATGTAATCAATCTTAATATGGCTATGGTATGTTTTAATTTTTGAACTCCTTTTTTCCGGATTGTGTCTGTGAAACATTGATTGACTTTACAAAGCTTTCCCCAACAAATTTTTGGTACCAGAGCCACAAAATTTGTGCCTGGAAGGAGGATCAGATTGGAGAAGGACACCAGCAGTCCTTTGGAGCAAGGGATTCGGTAAAGTGATCGAGAAAGAATTGGTGAATCGCATTCATGGCCAACAATTCGAGTTCTCAGGTTTCAATTCCGATGTTTAAATGGGAAAATTATCATTGTTGGAGTTTAAAAATGAAAACCTTGTTTAAATCTCAAGAACTTTGGGATATGGTAGAAACAGAGTTCGTCGATGATAGATTTGAATCACCCACGCAGCAAGGGAAAATCGAAAGAAGGATGCCAAGGCGTTATTCCTCATTCTACAAGCTCTTGATGATAGTATTTTCTCCAGAATTACAGCTGCCGATATGTCAAAGTAAGCATGGGGTGTCTTCAAGCAGAAGTATTTGGGAGATGAGAAGATTATTACGGTAAGATTGCAAAACCTGCGCTGTGATTTTGAGTTGTTATCAAGGGTTTCTGCACTTGTTAATCTTATGAAGTCGTATGGTGACGAAATAAATAATATTATTGTGGTCAGCAAAGTTTTGAGAAGTTTAACCTCAAAATTTTATCATGTTGATATGGTTATTGAAGAGATGAAGGACCTATCTACTTACAGTTTTGATGAGCTGATGGGTACTTTATTGAGTCATGAGGATCGATTGAATAGATCTACTAGAGAAAACCGAAGAAAAGGCTTTCCAATTGAAGCGGGAGCTTCAATCTAAGGGGAAGGTAGATTTTATTTCCTGGAAGATGCAGGATAACGCAGCAAGTAGAGGCCAAGGAAGAGGTGGTTATCGCGGTCGAAGTCGTGGTCGAGGCAGAGGACGCAATTATTTTTTTGGAGAATGCCATTATTGCAAGAAATATGGGCATAAGGAGGTTGATTATTGGTTTAAACAAAAGGAAAAACAAAAGGATGACCAGAAGTGTGCGAACTTCACCACAACACATGAGGAAGAGAGTAATCTATTCATGACTCATTCCACTATGAATAATGTAACCAATGATGTTTGGTTTATTGGTAGTGGGTGTTCTAATCATATGTGTGGTGAAAGAGGATTGTTTAAAGATCTGGACGAGACCGAAAAATCAGAAGTTTGTCTTGGTAATGACAATCCAATCAAAGTTGATGGTAGAGGTACGATTGCGATTAGAACCACGGAAGGCAATAAAAAATTGATCCGTGAGGTACAATATGTTCCATTACTTGCTCATAATTTACTAAGTGTTGGACAGCTATTGAAGAGTGGTTATTCGGTTCTATTTAATGATGAATCTTGTGACATCACGGAGAACAAGACCAATAGAAAGCTTTTCACTGTTAAGATGACATCGAACAGGATGTTCCCTCTTGATGTGAAGCTTGGTTGTACCTTCGTCGCTAATGAGGATGTAGAAGCTAAACTTTGGCATAACAAATGTGGTCACTTGAATATTAAAGGGCTGCAGCTGCTTCTGAAGAAAGGGATGGTTCTTGGGCTGCCTAAACTTGATCGTTTTAATTTTTGTGAAGGGTGTGTTTATGGAAAACAGAGCAGGCCTTCATTTCCGGTGGGAAAAGCATGGAGAGCATAATCTTGTCTTGAGCTCATTCATTCGGATTTATGCGGACCTATGTCTGCGGAGTCTTTTGGAGGGAGTGGATATTTTTTGCTATTTGTGGATGATTTCACTCGGATGTGTTTAGTCTATTTCTTGAAAAATAAATCGGAGGCATTTGAGAATTTCAGAAAATTCAAGGCGTTGGTGGAGAAACAAAGTGGGTGGCAAATTAAATCTCTTCAGACTGATCGAGGTGGTGAATTTGTTTCACGTGAGTTAATGAGTTTTGTGAAGAGAATGGAATCCATAGAGAGCTGACTGCACCTTACATGCCACAGCAAAATGGCATAGCTGAACGTAAAACTCTCACCATTGTTGAGATGGGCAGAAGCATGATGGTCGCAAAGGGTGTTCCGAAAATGTTCGGGGCTGAAGCAGTAGCTACAGCCATCAACATTTTGAATATTTCTCCGACGAAAGCTGTTTATGATCAGACCCCATATGAGGCGTGGAATGGTCACAAGCCCAAGGTAAGCCACTTACGAACCTTTGGCTGCACAACATATGCTTTGAGTAAATCTCGATCAAAGCTTGATGAAAAGTCGGAAAAGTGTGTGTTGTTGGGTTATAGTGTTCCATCAAAGGCATACAAACTATATAACCCAATAAGTGGCAAGGTGATTATAAGTCAGGATGTCCAATTCAATGAAAATGAAGGTTGGACTTGGAAAGGAAGTGAAGATGCTGGAGCAACGATGCAAGTAGATGAAATTTTTAATCACTCTTCTAAGACTGCGATACATGCTGAAGGTGAAAATTTAGGAGGTTCTGCAGATTGTTTGTCGGATTCCTTACATTCGAGTCGAAGTAGCAACAGAAATCCTTCTCGTTCTACTTATGAACACACTCCGAAAAATTCAGATAAGTGGCAGAAGTTTATGGAGACTGTAGTTTTGCATTGTACATATCGGAACCTACATGTTTCGAAGATGCAGTTGGAAAGGAAGAATGGCAAGCTGCAATGGTAGAAGAAATCAAGGCGATTGAGCGCAATTAGACGTGGGACTTGGTGGAACCTCCTGAAGGAAAAACTCCAATAGGTCTCAAATAGGTATTCAAAGTCAAGTATCATGCTGACGGTACTGTGAATAAGTACAAAGCGAGGCTGGTTGCAAAAGGTTATGCGCAACACAAAGGTGCTGATTTTGATGAGACTTTCTCACCCGTGGCTCGCTTTGAGACGGTAAGAACTCTTCTTTGTCTTTCTGCACATTTACAGCTTCCGGTTTATCAATTCGATGTTAAATCTGCATTATTAAATGGAGATTTAGAAGAAGAAGTTTATGTCTCGCAACCTGAGGGCTTTGTGGTTCAGGGCAAAGAACACAAAGTTTTTAAGCTAAAAAAAAACAGTATACGGGCTTAAACAAGCACCACGGGCGTGGTATAAAAGAATTGACTCATACCTTCTAAAGAATGGATTTATGAGGAGTGAAAGTGAGCCAACATTGTATGTAAAAAGAAATGACAAAGGTGAGTTTCTACTTGTTTGCATTTATGTCAATGACATTATATATTTGGGATCAAGTGAAACTTTAGTTGTTGATTTCAAGATGTGTATGATAAGGGAGTTTGAAATGTCGGACTTGGGGATGCTTAGTTATTTTCTCGGACTTGAAGTAAAGCAAGCTGAAGATGGCATATTTCTCTCACATAATAAATATGCTAATGATCTTTTACTCAAGTTTCGCAAGCACAATTGCAAAGCAGCAACAATACTGATGAATCACTACCAAAAAATTGAGCTTTTGTAGCGGACTAATTTTCCGTAACAGTAATTGTGCCACAAAAAGTGGTTTTTGTTATGAGTTATGTCGAGACAAAAGAAACTTTTGATGGTCAACCTTTTTTTTCTTTTGTTATGATAATTTATCCGTAATAAATACAATTTTGACAAAAAACATCATATATATATTTGTTACGCAAAATACACCGTAACTAAAAAAGAAAGTCAATATTATAATTAAAAAATTACAAAAAATTCAATATAAAATTATTTTAAAAAAAAAGAAAAAAAGTGTGAACATGCTTTCCATGAGTCATATAGCAACATATATATACAATCAAAACACTTAGAAAAATTCTATTGTTTCTCTCCATCCTTAAAATTGTAGAATAGACTCCGATCCGACCCGCTGTTGCCTCCACCTATTTTCCGCCATCGCCTCCACCCTTGCTCTACCATCGCTAGTGGAAGGTAGCTCAGAAACCACCGTAAGTTGACAACCTTCACCGCCTAGGTTCAAAGGCTCTCATTTGCGCTACGTTTTAGGGCACGAAATCTACGGGTAAGTTAAAACAATTGGTTGACCTAACGTGTTTGTGTATTTGAGATTTTTTTTATTGTATAATACTCATCTAGCTGATATTCATTTGTATTAATTTTTTGCAACATAGGTCTTTGGATTTAAAACCTAGGTTTCCCCCTTAAATTCGATTTGGAGGTTTTTGGATAACATTATAATTAAAATTATTTTATTGGTAATTACATAAATATAATGGGTATAAAAGAAGTGGTATGAGGGCTTCCTTGAGTTTTTTTGAAGGGATTAGTAGCATTTGTAAAGTTTGAGTTTTAGAGGGGATTAGCGGCATTTGTACCAGAAAGATTGTATTAGCTTGTTCATAGTATAAATTTTATTTATATATGCTTAAGGAGAAGTAGTTTTTTTGTCTTAATCTACTCCCAACACCAAAAGGAATAAGGTATGCTCTCTATGAGTGTGAATTTCGCCGAATTTGTCATTACAGTAGTTACGGAAATTCTGTTTCAGCATAATAAGGAATAAGGTATACCCTTTGGAGGCCTAATTTTGCTTGGGTAGAAGTTTCAGCAGCAACGGAAACTCTATTTTTATTATTGCTGCATTTTATTCTGGATTTGCCCATTGGTGTGCCTTAGTTTTTCATTTGTTATACTGGAAATGTTGAAGTAGTTACGTTAGGGTTTGATAAATGACTTTTAGTATTGCTTAAGGAAGTGATAATCAAATTAGCATACGCAGACGGTCAATACCTTCTCTCCCGTGTGCTTGTTTATGACAATCTGCTCTGAGGAATATGGAGCAATTATATAGTAGAATTTATTTTGTGAATCTTTCATATAATTTGTGTTTTCTTTTGGATAGGAGCTTATTTGTGCTTTCATTAGGTATTTTTAGCCGGGAAAATTATTTAGGTTCATTCTTTGGTTTACTCACATGGAACATGCTTAGATGGAGTTGGAAATAAGATATAATTTTGTATAGGGAAGGTAAAAATTTTGAGCTCTTATGTTGATATGATAAGAGGTTTATTGAATTTTATTTTTGACATATACACACTTTTATTGTTGTTGGATCATGCATTACATAATTTTGGTCACTTAATTTATTTCTAATAGAGCCCGATGAATTGATATATGGGATTTGCTCGGAGCTATTATACTATAGGTGAACCATGCTTACATTTTCCCACTTCTTTCTTTTCTATTCTTTATTATTGGTACTTATATATGCCATTCGCTTACACTTATTGGCTTTAACTTGAAAACTTTGCTTAGTGTTGGTTCAATTCATCAAGGTGCAAAGATGTTTCGTATCTCCAAATCTTGTGAAGAATTTTGTTAACCGTTGGATGAAGCTCTAGATATCCCTGGAATATATATGGTATGTTGCTTTAATAAGACAATGATCTAATCGGACCTGAATTATTTATGTAATTTTGGAAATTGGCTTTCATTTTCTTTGCTCATGAATGCATTTCTCAATATATTGATCCCAACTGCTATAAGCATATTGGTATCAGATTATTTGTAAATGCAAAATATTAGTCTCTGCTTTTATTTTATTTTAGTGGTAATATTATTTCTGCTAGAAGTTCATTTTATTTTGGCATTACATGAAATTGAGCTACTGTGTTCTTCAGAAAGAACATAAACCACAATTGATTAAACATAAAGTATTATGAATTGAAGGTGTAGGTTTGGTTAACTACTATTTATGAAATAGTGGCGTATGGTCGAATTTTGCTATTTTGTCGTTTGGTTTGGGTATCAAATTCAGAGTTGTTTTTGATTAATCACTTTTTGGAACTTGTGATCTTCAAAGTTGAATATGAAGGCTATTAGGTTGACGAAGACATAGCTGCCATTTTTATTTTATTTTATTTTATTTTATTTTGAGGTAAAAAAAAATTATTGTGGATTGCATAATAGCAAATACATGCCTGAAAATATACAAAACTTTAATTAATACATATATATGTGTGTGTGTGTTTTTTTTTTTTTTTGTGTTTAATGTTCAGTGAGATCATTAAAGGAAGAGTTGCAATTACTTCAGGAACTTGGATCTTATGTTGGTGAAGTTGTCAAAGTTATAGGGAAATCAAAGGTTCTAGTGAAGGTATATTTTGCATTTGAATAAAATTGTTTCTATTTACTGAAAATTTTCTGCTTATGACATTGATATCTTAATACTTGTTTTGTGTGTGTGTGTGTTTTAAGTCTAGATAAGTTTTGATTGTGGAAATTTCAAATTCTCGTTTGCTTATGTACACCTGGAGGGGAAGTATTAATCTATTTAGGATAGCCCCTCTAGTCTTTGATTGTTGGGTTGTCTAATTGATCTATTTCTTACACTTGTACTATTAGATTCAATTTAATTATTGAAAACTTTATGGTTTCATAAAATCTATAGATAGTAGCATTTTGTTTCAAGTAATAATGTGATTATTGAAATTAATTAATCTTCAAATTTTATATTTAGTGTTTTCTCTAGTACCTTAATAATAAATGATACATTGGTGGCAATTTTTTTTTTTAGCTATCTAGATGTATGTCCTAATCATGGTTGCCAACAAAATAAATATCAATTAAAATGGAATGTGATTTTCTTTTGGTTTGGTCCCACCATATTTATAGATTTATAAATGCATATTCATCCCACTAAGTGTAGTGTTGATTAGTTTCTTTCTTTCTATTGTTATACACAAAAGTGATATAAATATTATCAATATCTATCTATCTATCCAATGTCAAAGCTAGGTTGGGGTTGAACTAACTTATTAAATGGAATTATCACCCAACCGCCAGTCTTGGTCCTATCAAAGAGAAAACCTTTGTAATCCACAACATCTGCCACTGTCAAATTTATCTATGCCGCATCACCTGCAGCCTGCAATATTTATACATAGATTGTTAGATAAGGTTGTCATGAATAAACTATTTCAAGAATATATATTATGATGATGATATATTTAAAGGGTTAGTTAACTACTAACCATAGAGGTAGGTTTTCTGCTTCTTGCTTGCTTTGCTGTGTGCAATAGATTTTGGTTTCTTTGGGTTAGACTCGGTTCAACTTAAGTGGGAAAGAGATGATGAAGAAGAGAGAAAGATAGAGCCGTTTTAGCTGCAGGTTGGTTCAATATATATTATTGCTGGAGGTTGTTATCTACTTGATTATATTATATTAATATAGTAGTAATTATGTAACTACTAGATTGTTAATTCCCTCTAGTTAGTCTAAATTAGCATGTTTTCATTAATTGTTAAATTGCAAAATTTTTTACTGCAATATTGATTAACTTTGTTGTTGTTGTCTGTTTAAATTATATTAGGATAAGTGCTCATTGATTAATTATTTTGCTAGATAGATTAGTCTTGTTTTTATTTATATTAGCATAGGGCTGTTCGTGGATATTTATTTTATTATTTGGCATAACTTAATAATGGTGATAGTTTACGGAACTAGAATAATAACTTTTTGCTCGTGGCTACTTTAGTTTAAATTTTGATCAGACTTGTTGTTTGGCTTAGTAGAAAACAATAAAGACTCAAGAGAAGGAGAAAATTAATATCATTTGATGGAGGCGCTGGGGAGGTTTATAGAGATGAAATAACAAAGAAAGCAAGAAGATGATTGAGGCGGCAACTATGTGGACGGTGATCTAGGGTAAATATGAAATATTGTACTCCATCTGTCTCATAATAAATGATATTATTTTTATTTTTAATTTTTCACATAACAAATGATATGTTTCTATATTTGTTAAATTTCATTAATTAAATAATACTTACCAACAAATTTTCTGATGCCACCAATCCTAATCTCAACCTCAATCCGAATTTGACACCTATTAGGATTGAGGTTGGTATTGGGTGGCATTGGGAAATTTGTTGGCATCTGGTGATATTGTTGTAGGGGACTTTTATTTGGGTATCAGGTAGTTATATGGTGAAATTTTCTATGTAGAGCTTGATTGGTGGTTATTTGTTGCCATATGAGAGGTTATGTTATTTTTCTTGCTGAAGGATTTCCCCCGTATTGTATAATTTTAGTTGTACGGACTGATACGTATTATGATTCTGGTGGTTTATAAATGTTGGTTTATCGGTGTTGGAAGAGTTGTTCTGTAGTTTATTGTTGTATGGTTTATCTTCCTAATGGTTGGTGGTCAGTCTTCTTGACTAGTGCTTTTGGTTGTAGACATTGCTATATTCATATTTAAGATAGTGTCCATAGATCAACTGAAGGATAACTTTTATTTTATTATGAAGTTTCCATAGCTACCATTTTCTTTATATATTTATATATTTTATTATATTCATTCATGTTGTTTAGAGATATCATATTTCCTAATATTAGTTTTGGTTTTACATTTTTATATAGGCGATACCCTAGCCATTGTCAAGGCATTTGTTACCGCTGTTATGGTCCCAGAGACTGTACTTATTCTCCCAAGTAATGCCGGAGTGAAATGCTCAATGAGGTACTCGACGGAGAAAACATCAAGTGGAGTTACAAGGTTGTACGATTTTTTTAAAAATTTTTATTCTTTTAGAAATTAAATTACTTTAGTTGCTTATATAATTCTTATATATCATTGGAAACACATTGCAATTGGTTGACCGCCTCTGATTGCTTCATCTGTGATTTTGCACTCGATGAGCTTGGTCGTTCATAGTTGTATTTGTTAGTCAACCTTAGGATTGTACTGCAGTTTGATACCATATTTATTTATTCACGTATTACTTTTGGATTTGGGGATCAACTGTTAGCAAGTTGTTAATTGGTTGTTATGGTGTATAGCATGGTGATTTTTGAAGATGTTTTAAAGTACTGTTAATGTCTAGTATTCTATTTTTGACACGAATATGAATGTTGTTGGGTTGATGTCATTGTACAGATATGAACAAGGATTTCAGATTAATAAGGATAATATTATATTTTAAATTATTTGTGATGCAAATTGATCAATAAAAAATTTAACAATTGGATTTTATTCATGGCGACAAAATCCTTATTTGAGACATGGACACCTTTTGTAGCGGATTTTTCATTACGGACAATGGCCGGTACATAAAGTGTTTTACGTTTGCATTACATTTGTATCGAATTTTTTGTTGCGGAAAAAATTTGTAACAAACAGTTCTCTGACAGGACACTACTTTCATAACGCAATGTTTTGTTACGGACGAAGATTGCAACAAAAAATTTTCTGACAAGATTCCATATTTGTACCGCATTTTTTGTTTAAAAAATATGTCCTAACAAATAGTTCTTTGACAGGATTTAACTTTTGTTCTAAATTTTTTGTTACGGACATATGTTGTTCCAAAAACATGATCGATGCTTTTGTTACGTACAAAAAACGCAACAAATACAATAAACACGTGCTTATTTTGAGGGTTGACCGCCACTTATTTGTTACTGAATTCGTTGCAACATAGAATTTTTGTACCGCAATTTTTCTTAGCAGTCAAAATCCACCACAGAGTTGACACAAAATGCTATTGTGCACAAAAATTGGGTTTTCGTTATGGATTTTTGACCGCTACAAAAAGTCCTTTTTTTGGTAGTGTAATACTAATGAGAAGTTGCAGCTGGAAGATGGAACCAAAGCAGCTGATCGGAGCTATTTTCAAAGGCTAATAGGTGGACTAAATTATCTTACACATACTCGTCCTGATATCATGTATTCGGTGGGTTTGCTATCCAGGTACATGCATAATCCTACCATGCAACATCTGGGAGCAGCAAAAAGAGTGCTTCGATGCATAGTTGGAACCTCTGATTGGGGAATTTGGTATTCAAAAGATGCTGAATTTCAATTGCAGGGATTTAGTGACAGCCATTGGGCTGCTTGCATAGACAACAGGAAGAGTGTTTCTGGTCAAAGCTTCAACTTAGGTTCCGGTGCTATTTCTTGGAGTTCGAGAAAGTAGGATTTTGTTACATTGTCCTCATCCGAAGTGGAGTATGTTGCGGTGACTGCTGCAGCGTGTCAAGTTGTGTGGTTAAGAAGAATACTGGCTGATATGCACCAAGGGCAAAAGAATGCAACAACAATTTATTGTGACAACAAAGCCACTACTGCAATGACAAAGAATCCAGTGTATCACAATAGGACAAAGCATATCGATACTTGGTTTCATTTCATTCGTAATTTGGTGGCAAATGGTGGTCTTCAGTTAGAGTACGTTGCTACAAATGATCAAGTTGCAGATGCTTTTACTAAGGCACTTACTTGGGAGAAGATTAAGTATTTCCGAAGGCAACTTGGAGTTTGCAGATTTGAAGCACGAGGGAGTGTTGAATAATATGCTTCAAATATTTTAGATAATTAATTATATTAATATTATAAATATATTAAGTAATTATCTAAATAAAGTATCTTAATAAAGAGTGATTATTATTTTCTATATTTGGATTGATTTGATGTAATCAATCTTAATATCACTATCGTATGTTTTAATTGTTGAACTCCTTTTTTCCAGATTGTGAGAATAATATACGTATCAGTTCTTCTTCTTCCTTGCAGCCTGTGAAACATCGATTGACTTTACAAATCTTTCCTCAACATTCCATGCAGGTCGCTGTCAGCCTTTATCCAGCCGCCGTGAGTCCCAGCGAAGGTCCGCTTCGAAGAGCCACTCCTCCCATCCGCGACGCTGCTCAGAACCGCCGGTTCACCCCAGAACAGCCGGTTCGAGTCGCAGCCATCAGCAAGTCCGCGTGTTCCCTACATAACCGAGATTCGCCTTCGGTTCGATTCTTCAGGGAGTTCTTCGACTCTTAATTTATATTGCATTCTCTTGGGTAACCTCTATCGATTATTGCCGAGATATTATATAAAATCAGTTGATGAGGAAGAATTTTAATTTGGGCGATTTTCGTAGAGGTTCTTTGATGCAATCGATAAATGGATGCATATAGATGGTTGTGAGAGATTATTGGGTGATTGAGATTGTCGATTAACATTTGAATGCTTTGTTGTGGAATTGTTCTTGGTGTTGGAATTTATTTAGGAATTGTAATTTGATTGTTGAATTCTTTTGCGTGAAGGCGCGATGAGCAAGGTGCAAAAGTCAGATCCCCTCCTACTACTCCGACCAGTGCGAGCATCGTCCGTCTATCCGTCAGTGACTTGTCGCCCCACCTATTCCAGGGAAGTTTCTTTTCTCCTTCTCTTTTGTTTTATCTTTATTGTTGCAATAGGGACATTGCCTCAATTAGGTGTGGGGGAGATTAGAACTTTTGATGCGATATAATGCTTTATTTTGATGCACTTCCCTACATGTCCTCTTGTGAATTTTTGGCCGGGGTTGTTGTGCTTACTTTGTGTGCTTAGCCTTCTAACAAAGAACCCTTAGGTGAGTTGTTTGAGCCTTATTTGAGCAAATTCAACACATACATATCTTATATGCTCAATTTTTCTTGGATTGTGTGAACATATGTATTTGACTACCTAGAACTTGCTTGCTTATACTTATTAACTCCGTGTTTCTTGAGAATTGATGGGATTCAAATGATAAGGCACTAGGATTACCCGTGTTGGCCTTAATTTCATATCTTCGCCTATATTATCCCCTAGTGAACCAAGTTTGAGCTTAATGTTATTATTCTTTTTTTTTTGTTCATATTTAACCCCAAGCCGATAAGCCATTTTATTGGATTAAGCCAAACGCTTACTTGAACCCATAGGAATTTGAGGAATTGTTCTTTGATTCATTACATTAGATTATTTAGAGTTGCATTCATTATACGATATTATTCCAAAGTTGTAATTGAAAGTATTCATATTGTGGCACAGTTATAAATTCATATATTTTTGCCAAAAGTATCTCATTATCTAGCCCTTTAAAAAATAATAATAATGAAAAGGGGCTGAAAAAAGAAAAAATGAAAGAGAAAAGAAAAAATAAATATTACGAGTCCTTAAAAAAAAAGGACTCGTGAAAAACAAAGAAAGTATGTTCTTGTATTGCATTGATCATCGCTTATGAAATGTTGTGTTGTTCTTGATGCGACTTGCGTTCATTGTGATGTGATGAATTGATAGATTAATTCCTCAGTCTCACTAGCCGTTAATATCCTCTTTCCTACCCCAACCATGGCCCCATTACAACCTTTAATTAAGACCTTTGATTATGAACGTCAACTTCTTGATGAATTGTGGAGTTGATTTGATTTGCTGGCAAGCCTCTGGGATTCGTTGTTTACTTCATGTGCTTTGAGTGAATATAGCCTAAACACTTAGCGTGAGAGCTTTTACTTATATACATTCCACATTTTGTGAGGTTAGTTGGTTCTTGCATACTTTGAATCTGACGTAATTGATAACACGGCTAAGTGCTAGTGAGTATTCCAATTCTTGGTTTGGACATGTGCTTGAGGACAGTTTCCTCACTTCATTAAGTTGGCCTTATCGTCAAAGACCTTCAATTTTGAACTTTTATTCAGGTTGTTCTTTTAAATATGAAGTTTGACAGCCAGATCCTCAAGTGACATAACCTTTTTGTTATGTTTTGACGTAGTTCTTAAAGTTTCTTCATGAATGAGGCAACTTTAAAATAATTTGTTTCCACATTAAAGACATCCAAGAATTACATCCCTTTTGACTTGGACATTATATATCAAGATTTGAAACACTTGTACTTGTACCATAACCAAACGTCCGTTGACTATATGGTACAACAAGTATCTCAGTACAGCGAACCTTTTGGTACTCACATTCTCAGTAAGCTATTTTCTACAGATCATTATCATTTTCTACAAATTAATATACAGAGTACAAGGAATCGAAATGATCATTCTATACTAAAAACAAAACAAATAATTTCATTGTTTGCATTGATCACATCCAGCTTGTCAGGAAGGGAGGGATAACATATTCTCTGACTTCCATCATGCATGCATCACTCCATTTATTCATGAACTGGCAATAAGGGACTTCTGTTGGTCATACTTCGTCCAGCGGGGTGTTGATCGCTCGCACCACCTTCTCAATAGGAGTTTGTTTCAGGTAAAACAAACCTCAACATTTCTCCTGTATTGCGTAAAATTTTGCTCGACTTACAGACCTCTGATCAAAAATTTCACCTTGGATTGAAAAAGCAACAAGTTATGAACATTCTATAAAAATTTCAGATTGCTCCAATGGTTGACAAAGCTAGAATCATTATTTTTTCAAAGCTGCACAGCCTTAAATAAAAATTCCCTATTTCTATTTTTATTACTTTACCCTTCATTGGTAGTGGTGCGGACGGTGGCGGCAGCGATGGTAGATCCAGTGGCAGCAGCGACGGTAGGTCCGACGGCAGCGTTCAGCAAGGCGATCAAGGCTTTTGCTATGTCTGTCATAGAGGAAAGTTGGTTTATAGTGGAGCAGAGTTGACCATTGGTAGTGCTTCAATGGATTTATATCACTTACAAAGATAAAACAGCTTATATCATTTAGAAACAATACCACCATCAAGAGGTCGACGAACATGGAGAGAGTACAGTAATCGGTGAAAGATGAGAGGAAAATCTCTGAATTATAGTGTGTAAGCTTATGTGTAAAAACTTTTATATTAGGGTTCATACTTATTTATTGGTTCTCCAGTTAACAAACTTTAGGGATTCTCACTTAACAAGATCCAAAAGATTTAGGTACAACCAAATAAAAAATTATATCTTACAAGATGTGATATCAATATTTAGATATAGAAATCATTCATAAAATGTCTTATAGATTTAATGTAAATAGAGTTTTTTCGGACTTTTCTATCCTATCGGTGAACTTATTGACTCAGTCCAACATTCGATCCCAGTTCGCAGTTCAGTTAGGCACATAAATTATGTGAAATGAATAATCATCTTTTACCAATCATCTCATTTATTTCTCATTTTATCACTACGTGATATTTTGAATTCTCAAAATAGAAATTCCTACAATAAAAAGATTAAAAATCAATTAATCAAACTAATTAAATTACAAAAGATAAAATAAATTACTAAAGAAAAATACTAAACAATATATGAAATTTATTAAATCAAATTATTTTGGACTACCGGAAAAAACACGTTCCACCTACCCACTCGGGCCTAGTCTTAACCTACTCATAACTTTTCAAAGTCTTTATAGATTATATATTATTGTAATATTCATTGTATTTGGTGACTATTGTTGTATTTCCTATGCATGTGTTTGCTTTGTGAGATTGTTAGAAATGAAATTTTTTTTTATGCTAGAGGAATAGAGAATTATGTTGTGAATTTAAAAATAATGAATATATGTATTGTATTAATTTTTTGGGAAATATAAAAAGAAATAATAGAAAGAACAATGATTTTATATGATATTTAATATTTCCTATGTTGCAAGACCGAGTTTATATTTTAGCACAAATATTTATATAAATCAATAATAATTGATTTTTTTATAGTACAAAAATTATAGTGTTTGGTTTAGGTTTGAAAATGAGTTTTTTATTTAAGTTTTAATTTAAATAGTATTTGTGTATAATATTTTATAAAATTTAAGGCTGAATTACACAAAATTCAACTATGGTTTCATGAAATTGCACCAAATCCCCTATACTTTTAAAACTGCGTCAAACTCCCTCGTGGTTTCATAAACTTTACATCTAACCCCCTCAACAGTCTTTATTTAACGATATTTGACTTAAATGCGCTCAAACGGCAAATAAATTTTAGAATCTCAATTTATAAACCCTTAAAATTACAAATATATTTATTTTTTATATATTTAGCCTAAAAATAGTAAAAATAAATACTTTACACCTAAAAAAAATAACTATTTTTTAGTACATTAACTACTTTTTTAAGGGTAAATATAAAATATATATACATTTGTAATTTTAGAGGTTTATAAATTAAGATTCTAAAATTTATTCGCAGTTTGAGCGCATTTAGGTTAAATACTCTTAAATAAAGACCACTTAGGGGGTTAGACGCAAATTTTATAAAACCACGGGGAAGTTTGACGCAGTTTTAGAAGTATAGGGAATTTGGTGCAATTTCATGAAATCACGGATGTATTTTGTGCAATTTAGCTAAAATAATAATATATTTTTATCAGATAAAATTTGGGTTTGTCTATTTTTTATTTCAAATAAAAAAAAATTATTATTCTAATCAAATATCAAATCAAAATATTATTTAAGTTATAATTTTTTTTTAAAAAAAAATCAATAGAAAACCAAACACACTCTTGGTTTTGAAACCAAAACCAAACAAACACCAATGCGATTTTAGTTTTGGGTTTGAATTTTGAATAGAAATCATCGAATTGCAATAGTTATTTGATATAATAAAATATGTATTGATATTATATTTTGAATGTAAATTAAATTTTAGTATAATATAATAAATAAATATGTGATTTAATATTTTCAGAAAAAAAAATGGAATTATTAAATTGGACCAAAAATTCCACAAACAAGCATGTGTATTTTGTTACGAGATGAAGTTTGAATTTTAAAGTTGTCTTTATTTTTTTTTTTCTTAATTTTTTTTTTTAAATAAGAATTGTAAGATACTATTTGAGTAATTTTTGTTAGCTTATATATATTACTACTACATTCATTTGTATTATTATTTATTTGTATTATTATTATTGTATTTTTTATGTTTGCATTGTTATTAGTTTAGGCCCAAATCTATCTTGAATGTATATTGTATCTATATTCATTTGAGGTTAATATAATTCATAATTGTTGATGTAATTTTTCAACAAAAATAAAGTAAAATTCAAAGATATAGAAAATATCCTTAAACTTGATTAATTAGTGCCTGAGATTAGGAATCTCTAAACACTGTATGGTACAGAAAATAAACTGGAAAATAAAAGACTGAAATTTAAAGTGGTGATCCCCAAATCTGACTTTGCTTTGTTGAAGTTGATTGAAGATACCTTGCCAAATGATTATCCAAACCTTTAAATATTCTCTGGGAAACTGTGCTGAAAACCGTCGCCCGAACGGTTACAACGTCTCCTTCCCAACCGTCTTCCAATCCTTCTCCTGCTGACACGTGTCCTCAGCAGACCACAATTATCCCTATAATCCACTCTTTGAGCGGACTATAGACCTTCCGCCCTTTTGGCCCGACTGCCAATCTACAACCGCATTGGCCCGACTACCAATCCTCCCGACTTGCAAATCATCTGACTTATTCAGAGTAGCTACAGACATCCCGACTAACAAACCACCCGATTTGTTGGTCCTGCCGCAGAGTTCCGATTTGAGAACTTCCCGTCCTGAAGGCTTCCCGACCTACGGATTTCCCGTCTTGAGGGCCTCCCGACCTGCGGACTTCCCGTCCTGATGACTTTCCATCTTGAGGACCTCCCGACCTGAAAACCTTCCGTCCTGAGGTCTTTCCGTCTTGAGGACCTCCCGACCTGAAAACCTTCCGTCCTGAGGTCTTTCCGTCTTGAGGACCTCCCGACCTGAAAACCTTCCGACCTGAGGTCTTTCCGTCTTGAGGACCTACCGACCTGAGGTCCTTCCGTCCTGATGACTTTCTGTCTTGAGGACCTCCCGACCCGAAGACCTTCCGTCCTGAGGTCTTTCCGTCTTGAGGACCTCCCGACCTGAAGACCTTCCGACCTGAGGTCTTTCCGTCTTGAGGACCTACCGACCTGCGGTCCTTCCGTCCTGATGACTTCCTTCTTGAGGACCTCCCGACCTGAAAACCTCCCGACCTGAGGTCTTTCCGTCTTGAGGACCTACCGACCTGAGGTCCTTCCGTCCTGAAATCTTTCCGCCCTGAGGACTTTCCGTAAAAAATAAAACCTATTTCGCTTGATTTTCTCACGATGTCCTTCAGCCAGTTCAATCAACTTTATTGCCAGGCCCATTCTTCTTTTTACCTTGGGCTTTTAACCTAATTCTAAATTTCGTACGTAACAACTTGCCCGCCGCCAAGGGACTTTCAAACGCCATTTAACAATCAATGTTTGGAAGTTCATAAATCACTACCTTCTTGAAAAATTCCCTTAGCAACTGCACCAGTTACTGCAACACTCCTGAGTAACTTCCTTCTCCGCAATACAAGCTTTTGTGAATCACAACCCCAAAACACTTTAACCATGGCGAATCAATACATTCCTGCCCTTCCTTTCGACGGAAACCTCCCAGAGGGCCCATTTTCAGCCTCGAAAGTACTAACTCCGATGATCCGCCCATATTGCACTACTCCTGAAGATTCAAATCGGATGAGGGAAGTTTTGGAATCCCGAAAGTCCTTGGCTATCAACAACCCTAACTACCAAGCAGTTCGCATTCGAGACAGCATCAAAACCCATCTCACGGACCCAAAAGATCCTTACCGCACTTGGTATCGACGGGTAGCAGAACACTTTCAGACCCAATGGCGATCTCAAAAAATCGACCAAGCAATACTATTATCCACCCTGCCTATCAACCTGCATGAGAAGGTGCTTTTGGCCATGTCTGCCTTCTGGAATGCGGAAAATGGGACTTTCCTCTTACCATCGGGTCCCTTTGGTCCAACTCTTATGGATGTGGCAATGATCGCGCATCTCCCAGTCGTGGGTGAAGACCCTGTGATGGGAGCCCTAGATGGGCAGGAGCCATCAGAAAACCATCCAGGGTGGTCTTTACAAGGTGTGAAGGAATGGGGTTGGACAAAGTTCGCAACCGACCAGCAAGGGGCTCCAGGGACCCCCGTGACCGACCGGGAGCATACTGCCTTTATCCTTTTTTGGCTTTGTAGGTACGTCATTGTTTCCCCTTCCAAATGTGTTCTTCCTTCTCATCTCGACCTGGCCATTCATATCGCGTCAGGTCGGTTCTTTTCCCTTGGCACCCTGTTTTTAGCCAATCTGTTTGAAGGACTTACTAGAGTTAGCCTTCGTCTGACAGATAATGATAGTAGAAAATTAGACACTGCCGCATCGGGTCCTTTTTGGTTTTTAGAACTTTGGTTCCGTCTTTACTTCCCCAACGCGTTCAACTTAGGATCTCCGCCCACTATGCCAACATCTGAAAAACATTTGGGATTAGCCCTCAACCGACTCTGCTCAGGACGCAATAAACTCCAATCTTCCGATCCAATAATAACCGCAATTGTAACGGATACCCGCAGTAACTCTCGATTTTCTATGTATAAAAAATATGCGGGTTATGCTCCCGACCATTTCTGGCCCTTTCCGGCACCAAATCCTCTTCCGACTCCCGAACCTTGTCCTCATCCCACTTATTCTTTTGCCTGGGATGTTGCCCTCAAACCCAGGTCTCTTTTTAGCAGCAAAAAACTTGATAAAAAAGGGCAGAAAACCTTTTACACTTTTAATTATGAACCTCAATTCATGGCGCGCCAGTTCGGCTGTTGCCAAGGTATCCCTGGACCCGTCGCTTGTCCGCATATAATTTTTCAAAGTCCTGACCGACGAGTCCTACCTAATTCAATCCCTTCTTATATCTCCCAGCTCACCACGTACATAATTTCCAATTCATATATTCCTTTCCGCTCCAACCCTGAGACTGTAGATACATTCAATGAATGGTGGTCGGTTGTATGGTCCCTGATTTCCCCTGATGAGGATCGGTTGTTGAACACACTCCTTCCCCCCCAAGGATTGGTTCTAGGGGCGGCTAGACATACTAGCACTCAACAACAATCAGCCGCCCCGGGAATCGGATCTAGTGTTCCCATGCGAAAAAGGAAAGCGTCCCAGCTGCAAACACCCCCGACCTCTGGGGCCGACCAGCAAGCTCCAGCGAACCTTGGAACTACTAGGACGTCAACAAGGGCCCGACCCCGAATAGGTAATTTTTCTTAAAACCGTGACCAATTCACTATATCTTAACTTTGATTTCACTTATTTCATTCACCAGAACCGACCTTGGTGACACCGACCACACAAACGACGCCACCCCCAGCCGACCATTCAATCGGACCTTTGGTCCAGACCAATTTGCCAATGAGCAGTCGGGCGGAGGACCCGAAGAGGAGGCAAACTCTTCCTCCCGCACCGAGGAGCGGTCGGGCCAGGCACCTGACCAGGAGGCAATCCTTGCAAGAACTGCCTACAGAACCAGTAAGTCCTCTTATCAGCAATACTTATGATTCTCATGACCGACCTTGGTATATTTAACCAACAACATTTCCATGATTTTTCACAGACACCTTCACCAATCGCATCAGCAGCAGGGGTCTCTTCTGACAGCGAAGGGACTACTTCCCAGATGGGTCGACCGCCATACATGGCATCAGACTCATCCATTTCGAAGGAAGGACCAACTGCCCCTGCCGAAGCGGACCCTCACAACAACATACCTGCTGCTGGTAATCTCGAAATAGTCCAATCGGATGCAGCCGCACTGGGAACCGAAAGTCCCCCAGCTGCGGCTATCCCAGATGCTCCAGAGATCCCGGCTGCAGCGGCACTAGATGCAGCCGCCCAACCTGCAGCCGTCCAGCCAGCAGCGGCGCTACCTCCAGCAATCGAGTGGCAGGCAGAAGAACCACCTGTGGCAGCCCAACATCCAGAAATGGAAGAAGTTTCTTCATCCGATTCGGAGACTTCTGTAAATTTGGTAAGATTAAACCAATCCATGCCACAATGTTTCTTTCGGAAAACACTAACTGTTTTATATACCACGTTCCATAGGGACCCAGGTCGGCACCTCAGCGACCATTCGCAGCAGCCGACGAGTCGGCTGCTGTTATACCAGCCGCCCGCCCTACTCGACCGACTTCAGTGCTGCCCCCCTCACTAACAGCAGTTCGCCCAGAGGTGACACATAACTTATCTGAATAAATTTGCACCTCCCTTGGAATACTTATTGACACTGTAAGACTTGCAGGGGCCTTCGGACTTAGTTATCCTAGCGACTGTTCCGGTTCCAGCGGAGGCCCAAACTATATTCACTGAGGCCATTAACCAACCCCTGTCAGAACTAAGGTCCGACTTATTGGACAAACTCATTCAGACGGTTGGTGGCCTTCTTTTTTACACTCCGACGGAATCACCAGCCGTCCCCATTCTGCATCGGCTGATGGAGAGACTTACAGAGCTCAAAACTGAAGTGCTAGTTATTGGACTCCTGTCAGCCGAAACCCCCCAGCCCGACTTCGATCAAACAACGCTGGAGAATTCTTTGGCTAAGACCCGAGCATCCCTTCAGCAGACTTCTGGAAGGCTGGGCGGTCTCCTTAGCACGAAGGCTCAAGTTGATGATGCCATTCAGAAAAAGGAGGCAGAATTGCGGGAGCTAAGGAAAGAACAGTCTACCCTGGATAAGCAAATTACCAATGAGCAGCGTCTGCTTGAGAAGTATACCAAGAATGAGGCTGAATTGGATCAAGAGCTGAAAACCCAAGCCCGATCCCAATTCATCAGAAGATATCAGACGGCTGCCAATACCAGAAGGCTATCCAGGGATGAAATCAAATGGACACATATAAAAACTGCCCTAGGGGCACTGTTGTAATACTTCCCCCCCTGTAACAACATTTGACTTAGTAATATATGTTTCCTTCTTCTCTCAAAACAAGGATCACCTTTCAATTTCCAACTTTGTAGGAATCGAAACAAACTCCTTCTTTAAAAGAACACTGTTTCTCACATTTTAAGAAACACATTCTAAGGCATACTTTGAAAATCAAAACACTTGAAGTGTTAACAAACATGGCGAATGACCGACCTCATGTTCCATCAAGCAACTGGCAGGGTGTTCTTCAACCCTTCTTTGTGGGTAATCACCCTATTGGAGGCCATGCAGAAGACTTGTTACATGTACTCAAGCAACTAGACTTCAAATTCCGATTCTCCCAACGAGGTAGAAGAACTATTCATCGCGTCATCCGCCTGATGGAAAAAATCATTGAGGGGTATGAACCTCTTCGTGACATCCTTAGCCGCATTCCTGATCTCCATCATCACATGGAAATGATTGAAAATCACGCAGCAACCATACTTCCAGATCTTGGTTGGGATAATATCTTTTCCAATCAACGAAAAGTCTTTTCAAGATTGCGTACCATTGTTGACCGTGAACATCAAGCCCTAACAGACATGCAAGCACGTACCCATCAAGATCTAGACGACATGCAAAGCCAATGGGAAAGGTACCGACCAGATTTGGAAGATCTTATTGAAGAAGAACCAGAGCTAATATCCACTCACTGGGATGAAAAGTCTGATTCAGAGGCAGAAAATTTCTCACAAATACATGATGACTAACTGAAATGAACCTTTAAATAGGTTCGAACCCCACAAATGGGTTCTGAATAATATTTTGTTTCAGGCAGTTTTGTTATCTGAAAAGGCAGGATAATACCTCTTCAGATATTTAGCATTAATACAATCATGTACTCTCTTACCTTCATGATTTACAATAATGAAAGCACCATTCCCAATATCTTTTTGAACAATGTATGGTCCTTCCCAATTCGGTGACCATTTTCCCAATTGGTCCGTTTTCTTATATGTAGGAAGAATGGTCTTCCAGACTAGGTCTCCTTTTTGAAATGTCCTGTGAAGAACTTTCTTTCCATAACTCCTTGCTCTGATTTCACTCTGTTTCACACTTCGCCCTATTGCATGGAGTCGGTTAACATCCAAATCTTCTAACTGTTGCAACATAAGTTGTTGGTATTCTTTTGTAAAATCACCATCAGTAAATTCTGTTCGGCCAGATGATACTCGAATTTCGGCTGGTAAAACAGCATCTTGGCCAAACGTGAGTTGGTAAGGTGAGAACCCTGTGGCCGTATTTCTAGTATTCCTATGTGCCCATAAAGCCTGAGACAATAACAAATGCCACTTTCTTGGGTTCCCTTCAACCATCTTCTTTATAATCCCAATAATAATCTTATTTGCTGCTTCCGCTTGTCCATTGGCTTGGGGATAATAAGGTGAAGAATGATGTAATCGAACACCGAATTCTGCCAAGAAACTAGAGAACTTTTCCCCTGTGAAGACCAGGCCTTGGTCGGTTGTTATAGACTGAGGAATACCATATCTGTAAATAATTTGGTTCAAAACGAAGTCTATCACTTCTTTCTGATCCACATTTTTCAAAGCAACCGCTTCTACCCATTTGGTAAAGTAGTCAGTCGCGACCAATATGAAACAATGATGTTTCGATGAAGCAGGATGTATTTTACCAATAATATCCATAGCCCATGATTTAAAAGGCCATGGTTTTGCCAAAAATTGCAATTCGGTTACTGGCAAATGGTTTAAGTTTCCATGTCTCTGACATTCCTGGCAGCCTTTGGCAAATTGTATGCAATCTTGAAAAATCTTTGGCCAGAAAAAACCCAAACGATGAATGGCCCATCTCATATTCAGACCTGCCCGATGAGCTCCACATATCCCACCATGTACTTCTGTCATTACCTCTAGAGCTTCTTTAGACCCCAAACATTTCAAAAGTAAACCTTCAAATGATCTTTTATACAAAATTCCATTTATCAATTGAAAACGTAAAGCTTTCAATCGTGTCGCAATCGAAACACTCGCACCTGGATTCTGTAAATACATGATAAGCTCTGTTCTCCAATCGGGCACTGTTTCGCCGTCGGACTCATGCCCGATAGTAACTACGCAGTCGGGCTCCTGTCCGACAAAAACTTCGCAGTCGGGCTCCTGTCCGACAATCTCCTGCTCGACCGTAACTTCGCAGTCGGGCTCCTGTCCGACAGTCTCCTGCCCGACCACTTCGCAGTCGGGCTCCTGTCCGACAGTCTCCTGCCCGACCACTTCGCAGTCGGGCTCCTGTCCGACAGTCTCCTGCCCGACCATTCGATCACATATTGGGTCTGTCTTTTCTTCTATGCCCGACTTGACCTCCGACCAAATATCCTCCAGAATTCCTTTACAGGCCCTTTGAGCCAACTCATCAGCACGTTGGTTTTCTTTCCTCGGAATGAACTCAATTATTACTTCTGAGATTTTTGTCAGTAACCGACCCACAATGTCCCTGTATCTGCGAAGATGAGGGTAATTGCAAACATATTGATTGTTTACCTGGTTGACTACTAATTGAGAATCCCCCCTTATGATTACAGACTGGACCTTCCTGGCTATTAAAGCCTCCAAACCCAAAATTAAAGCTTCATATTCTGCCGAATTATGGGTCATGGCTTCCAATCGTAGTTGCAAATTGATCTTTTGACCATCAGGCCCTTGCAAAAAGACCCCTGCCCCTGATTTGTTTCCAGAGGTAGAACCATCAAAGAACATCAACCATGTTCTGGTACTTATATAAGGCACACATCCGACCTGTAGATTATCCAGATATGATGAACAACTAAATGGTCGGACACTATCACAAAGAGAATACCCGACTTGTGAGAATTCTGCTAAGAAGTCGGCTACTGCTTGTCCCTTGATTGCCCTCAAAGGGGAATGTTGAAGATCAAAAGGAGCCAATTTGATGGCCCACTTCATGAGTCTGCCCTTCATAGTAGGTATCTGCAAAATTAATTTGATGAGATCCACCTTTGATATGACCTCAATTCTTCTGGGCAGCAAATAATGCTCGAGTTTAGTACAAGCGAAGACCAATGAATAACACATTTTTTCTGGCATAGTGTAATTCAGTTCTGGTCCTGTAAGGGTTTTACTGAGATAGTAGATTGCCCTTTCCTTCCCGTCATCACCATCCTGTGCCAATAAACAGCTAACCACTTCATATGTATTTGCCAAATAAAGTTTGAGTGGCCGACCTTGTTTAGGAGGCATCAAGACTGGAGGGTGAACCAATGCCTGCTTGATAGCATCTAAAGCCGTCTGTTGATCGGGACCCCATTCAAAGCATTTGTTCCAGCTTTCAACAATTTAGTAATGGGTCTGACCTTGCCAGCAGCATTAGAAATGAAACGCCTCAAATAGTTCACCTTACCCAAAAGACTTTGGATTTCTTTAACCGTCTTGGTGGCCGACTATCAAGAATGGCTTTAGCCTTATTGGCATCAATTTCAATTCCTCTCTCATGAACTAAAAATCCTAAAAAGCTCCCGGCTGATATTCCAAAAGCACATTTGGTTGGATTCATCTTCAACTTGTACTTCTTCATTCTTTCGAATGCCTCTTCAAGATTTCTCAAATGTTCGTCAAAACTGGCAGATTTAACAATAACATCATCAATATAAACTTCCATAGATCTGCCAATTAAATCATGAAAGATTGAATTCATGGCTCTTTGGTAAGTTGCCCCTGCATTCTTTAACCCGAATGGCATGACTGTCCATTCATAAATACCTAAAGCCCCTGGGCACCTAAATGCTGTCTTAGGAATGTCTTCTTCTGCCAGAAATATTTGGTTATAACCTGCATAACCATCCATCAGACTAAGGATTTTATGCCCTGCTGCTGCATCTATCAACATGTCGGCCATAGGCATCACATATTCGTCCTTAGGGGTAGCTAGATTCAAATCCCTGAAATCGATGCATATCCTAATCTTACCATTTTTCTTGACCACTGGCACAATGTTAGCCAGCCACTCCGCATAACGGCAAGGCTGAATAAAACCCACTTTGAGAAGTTTTTGGATTTCTTCCTTGATTTGAGGCATTAGATCCGGGCTCATTCGCCTTGGAGGTTGTTTGTAAGGTCTACAACCTTCTTTGATAGGCAATCGATGCTCTATTAGACTTCTTGTCAAACCAGGCATCTCTGAATAATCCCATGCTAAACAATCAATGTTGTTTCTAATAACTTCGAGCATCATTGTTTGTTGCTCTTTAGACAAATAACCACTTAACCTGATCACTTTTGGAACCAATTCGGTTCCTAAATTAAACTCCAATAATGGGTCTTGTGATGAAGCTGTTGGTTCTGTTTTTTCTAATAAATCGGGCCAACGAAATTGTTCATCTTCTTGGAGGTGAACATCCAGAATCTCTTTACTATTTTCTGCTTTATGTAATAATTGCTTTAAATAGAACTTATTAATAAGAGAACTACATACTTCTAAACTTGTATCATCCATAACAAACAAATTATATGGGAATGGGTGTGGCTTTATCATGAGCCATACAATAAAGGTGTTCTTTTAATAGAACATCGAGTTCTGGCCAGTGACTTTATAACCCTTGATTGGGTATTCCCTGGCCATATACAACTGAGACATCGGAGCCACCTGACTGGAATAAAACACTGACTCTTCAACTTGTTCTGTTACATCGAATGGGTTATCATTCGCTTCCATTTTGAAGCCCTGATTTCCTTCCCAGAACATTAATTGTTGGTGCAAGGTTGATGGCACACATTGAGAGGCATGAATCCAGTCTCTTCCCAGCAAGAGAGAGTATGTAGTATCTGCGTCCACAATAAAGAAAACAGTGGAGATCTTTTTTGGTCCGACTTCAATTGTGGCAACCATCATGCCTTCCGGCTTGGTCGGCTGCCCTGTAAAACTTGTCATTTCGAATTCCACATGAGACAGATCATGAATTCCTTTCCCTAGCTGCTTGAGGGTCTTCAATGGCATAACATTAAAGACTGCTCCATTATCCACGAAAACCTTGGTGATTGGTTTCCCACAAATGTGAGCATTAACATATAGAGGTTTCAAATGGGAGTTCGCACCCTCTGGAATAGGAGGAAACACAATCGAAGGTGCCTCCGACTGAGGCTCAGAATCTGAAGTCTTTGCCCACTCTGTTTCCTCTAATTCGTCATCTACCAAGAATGCCCATAAAGGTTCGTCTATAGTATCATCTACCAGACTCGCCCACATCGGTTCATCTCTCATCTGATTAATCTCTGTCATTCGACAAGGGATTCGTGGTCCCAGGCGAGATTTAACAGATCTTGAACTTTCCTCTGTAGTTACAAGTTCTTCCTTTGTCACATCCCGAGATTGAACCGTCAAAGATTTTATGCGGAATTCCTCAGGAGATGGATTGATGTTGATCCGTTCACAATGTTGGCATCGAAAACCTCTAATTATTTCATCTGCCATTCCTTTACCTTTCCGCTGTCCCGACGAACTTCCTTTAGTATAGTCGGAAGCGCCTAATCCATCATTCGGTTGCTTTCCTGACCAGACCCGACTGGACCGACTTTTTGGAGACTGAATGGCTGCTCCCTGCTCGTTGGTTGTTTGTTCTGTAAAGACCCAAATGGACTGATCTCCTGCCAAGTGGTCGGCTGCTTTTTGTTCGTCGGTTGGTTGTTTTGGTGAAGGAACTCGTTTCCATACTTTGCAGCATACCTGCGTTTGGCATTGCGAATCTGTGTACGATTCATACATGGGAAACGAGGATCTATATCAACGGGTAAAGGTTTTTTATTTCGAACCCAATTGTGCCCGACTGAACCTGTTTTTCTGGTCGGATGGTCACGCACTAAAACCTTTTCCTTCACCTCCACATTAAAAGAACCGTCTGGACGGTCCCATTTTTCAGCGACTGGCCTTTCAACAACTTTGAGTCGTTCTTCCGGTCGGCTGCTGTTTGGCTGATTTCCTTTCTTTGTTCCGGGGCTTGCTTGATTTCGTTCCCCTGTTTGTCCATCATTGGCCGAACTTTTCCCTGTTTCCGAACTTGGTTGGATGTTAACCATTGCCATTGTTACTTTCGGAAACGGTTGCTGGTCTACACCTAGAGTGATGTATTTGAGCCGACCTGTCTTGATGGCTTTTTGAATTTCCTTCCTGAAATGAGTACACTGACTTGTATTATGTGTGAAAGAATTATGCCACTTGCAGTATGGTCTCCCTTTGATTTCTTCTTTAGTAGCCAGTCTTTGCCCCTTTGGAATACGGATCTGCCCATCAGTCAGTAAGATATCAAAGATTTCATCAGCTTTTGAACTATCAAACGTCGGTTGCTCCTTTCCTTCAGATCCTGGTACTGGCTTCAATTTAGGGCATACATAAGGTTTTCCAGAAAGGATTTCGGCTGCCATCTCTTCTGATTGATTAAAATCAAAGTCACATGTTTCTGTTCCCATACTCGCCATATGTTGGCCTCTATTACGCCTGTTATGCTGATCTTCCTCTCTGAACAAAGACTCTAGACGTCCTGCCTTGGATGCAAGACTTGCCAAATCCTCAACATCCAGGGCAGTGAGTGCCTTTCTTAGACGAGTATGCATATTCCGGACCACTAAATTGGTCATCTCTTTCTCACTGATTACCGTAGGACATCGTCCCTTCATCAATCGCACCCTTTCTATAAACTGTGAAGCAGTTTCTTCTGGATACTGTCTCAATTCAAGCAAATCAGTTAAAGAAACAACCGGTAAAGGATTGAAAAATCTAGCGTAAAATGCCATCTCCAATCCTTCCCATGTCTGAATTTGTCCAGGAGGCAGACTTACAAACCACGAAAACGCCGTTCTAGTAAGAGATAAACCAAACAGCTGTAACTTATAAAAAGGGTTATTGCCAACTTCTCCTAATTGTGCTGTGAACCGACCAACATGTTCTATGGTGGAAGATCCGTCCTCCCCTGAGAATGCATGAAAATCGGGTGGTCGAAAATTCCTTGGGAGAGGGTGTTCATTAATGATCCTTTCTGGGAAAGGTCTCTGATATGCAGGGCGGTTAGCCATCTGAGGAGTTAATCCATACTGATCCCTTAATATATGTGCAATCTCATCAGGATCTACATGAAAGCGTTGATGATCAGGAACATGGAACGGATCCTGCACAGGAATATGAATAGGATCATGTATATATCCTTCGGGCCTGTCCTCCCTTGAATTGTTCGGCTGCGGATTGGTAACCCTTGGTCCCAGTGGAACATTGTTGGGAAAAGTCAAAGGAGATTTTCCCCTATCCGTTCGGTTGGGATTTGTGGCACTTGGGAATGTACTATCCACGAATGATGGCCCTGCGAAATTTGCCTGTGGTCGGGACGGTGACACTCCTGGTGGCGTTTGAGTGGGTTGAAGACTAACCCTTGACAATGCTTGATCTATCATGTTCTGCATCAGACTCTGTTGCTCACGCAACATGTTCGTTTGTTGCTCACGCAACATATTCTGCATAACCAAAGTATGCTGGTTGTTCATTTGTTGAACATAAGACCACCAATCAGTTGGTGGTTGTGGGATTTCCCCGGCATTTGGCACAATGGGTGGTGGAACGGATTCTCCCACCGGTGCCGAAGATGATTGCGGTTGTGAACCTGCCATAACCCTTCCGATGATTCGGCCGGATCTAAGACGTATGAAATTATCGCCGGAATTGGAATGAGCAATTTTGTCTTGCTCCCACTGTGGTCGCCAATTTGTTGATGTAATTTTTCAACAAAAATAAAGTAAAATTCAAAGATATAGAAAATATCCTTAAACTTGATTAATTAGTGCCTGAGATTAGGAATCTCTAAACACTGTATGGTACAGAAAATAAACTGGAAAATAAAAGACTGAAATTTAAAGTGGTGATCCCCAAATCT
Source organism: Andrographis paniculata (assembly GCF_009805555.1). Classification (NCBI taxonomy): domain Eukaryota; kingdom Viridiplantae; phylum Streptophyta; class Magnoliopsida; order Lamiales; family Acanthaceae; genus Andrographis; species Andrographis paniculata. The sequence continues at coordinate 420,198 of NW_026137621.1, read as the reverse complement.
GACTTTGCTTTGTTGAAGTTGATTGAAGATACCTTGCCAAATGATTATCCAAACCTTTAAATATTCTCTGGGAAACTGTGCTGAAAACCGTCGCCCGAACGGTTACAACGTCTCCTTCCCAACCGTCTTCCAATCCTTCTCCTGCTGACACGTGTCCTCAGCAGACCACAATTATCCCTATAATCCACTCTTTGAGCCGACTATAGACCTTCCGCCCTTTTGGCCCGACTGCCAATCTACAACCGCATTGGCCCGACTACCAATCCTCCCGACTTGCAAATCATCTGACTTATTCAGAGTAGCTACAGACATCCCGACTAACAAACCACCCGATTTGTTGGTCCTGCCGCAGAGTTCCGATTTGAGAACTTCCCGTCCTGAAGGCTTCCCGACCTACGGATTTCCCGTCTTGAGGGCCTCCCGACCTGCGGACTTCCCGTCCTGATGACTTTCCATCTTGAGGACCTCCCGACCTGAAAACCTTCCGTCCTGAGGTCTTTCCGTCTTGAGGACCTCCCGACCTGAAAACCTTCCGTCCTGAGGTCTTTCCGTCTTGAGGACCTCCCGACCTGAAAACCTTCCGACCTGAGGTCTTTCCGTCTTGAGGACCTACCGACCTGAGGTCCTTCCGTCCTGATGACTTTCTGTCTTGAGGACCTCCCGACCCGAAGACCTTCCGTCCTGAGGTCTTTCCGTCTTGAGGACCTCCCGACCTGAAGACCTTCCGACCTGAGGTCTTTCCGTCTTGAGGACCTACCGACCTGCGGTCCTTCCGTCCTGATGACTTCCTTCTTGAGGACCTCCCGACCTGAAAACCTCCCGACCTGAGGTCTTTCCGTCTTGAGGACCTACCGACCTGAGGTCCTTCCGTCCTGAAATCTTTCCGCCCTGAGGACTTTCCGTAAAAAATAAAACCTATTTCGCTTGATTTTCTCACGATGTCCTTCAGCCAGTTCAATCAACTTTATTGCCAGGCCCATTCTTCTTTTTACCTTGGGCTTTTAACCTAATTCTAAATTTCGTACGTAACAATAATATTTTTACCAAAAACTTAGTATGTGAGCACATATAGGTTGATATTTAATTTTTGTGACGATTTTGTTTTCTTATATACATTCTTTTATGTTATATGATCTGGTTATTGATCGTCTTATCAATCTGAGTGAACAATTAGGGTAATTTTTTATATTTAAAATTAGGGGTTTTGTGCACATTAATGTGGAGCTCAGCTTGGGTGCGATCTCTTCCGCCTCACCACAGGCGTGGATTGCTCATCTTGAGAAGCTGCACCCAAATTCGACATGATTAATTCCAAAATCACTCAAAAACACAAAAAGAAATTGTTTTATGTTCTTTGATTTCTCTCACACTCGATGGTGGAGCAACTGTGGGAAATTTGACGACGGTATAAATTAGGGTTTGAATGTGGGAGAAAATGAAAAATTGAAGGTCAAAACAATGGGCGGTCTGATCTAGTGTTAATTCAGTGAGATAAAACGGCGAACTGTGAAAATAGATGGGAATGGAAAAATAGACAGTTGGAATTGACCAAGAAGTTGGGAGGTGTAAAATTCAAGCCAGTTAAAGTTCTGAAATTTTGCTTGTGTGTCGGTTGATTATTAATAATTTATTGTCGTCATCTCTGAAATTATGGCAGCTTTTGTTCAGTTCAATTCAGTTCATCGAACTTGTTTGTTTTCGAATTAAGAAAGACAACTCTGACTTTGAGCTAACAATCAGTTCTAATACTCAACTGTTTTACTTTTATTTCTTTATTGTATTTTATATATATTTTTGATAGTGTACAAACCCAAATAAATAATGAAGTTGGCCATTATCAATCCAGCCCAAAGAAGAAGATTTTCAGTCCACGGCCCAGCATCTAAACAGATCCATCGGCCCAAATCAATGTGCGGGCCCAGCGGCACATCTGGCCCTAGGAGAGCCCATCCGAAAATGCAAGCAACTCATTGGAGATGGAAATACATGGTCAAAAGGTGGTGAAGGTAAATTTAAGGTTTTTGAAGAAAAAAAGTGGATAAAGTTTTATCCAAATAATTCAAAAAATAACAAACAATATTAAAATCAGGAGCAGATCAAAAGAGGACACATGCCATTCATCGACACTTTTCATCTTTTTTATAATTTTTCCTCTAATTTTTTTCAGATTTTTACCGTTTTCTTCCATTAATTCCAGTTTAATTTTCAGTTTTTCCTCTTGTTTTATTAGCCTAAATTTTACCTTCTTGTTACGTTATTTTGGGATATCGCGAGATAGTCCGGATCCTTTCTTGAGTAGCCCGGAAAACCCTCTGAACAAATCAATTCTAGCAGGTTTCCGATTAAGCCTCCGGAACTGATTTTTTTACGACAACAGATAGAATGTACAATGTGTCATTACAGATAAACTATTATTATTGGTATAATATTATTGTTATAAGATTTGATATGTCAGTGATATTTTTCCAGTATTTAAATATATTTTATATTACTTTTATATTACTATTAAATACATTCAATCTAAATTTCCTTTAAAAAAATGCTTCAATTGGTTCATTATTTATTTATCTATTCATTTTGTCCCTTTGCTATGTCCATAAACAATTTATTCATTTTTTTTGTAATTATCCTTATCACTTAAATATAAATATTGTTGTATTTTACACATTATAAAAAGAATTTATAAAAAAATGAATTTAAGGGTAAAAAAGGCTTATTATCCTTCTATTGTATTATTTATTTACAAAATATCAATATTTCAAAAAACATGCCAAAAAAAATAAATAAATAAAATAAAGATAGATAGAAATATCACTGACTTTAGTAAAGTCAAAATAATATTCGAATAAATAAAACTAAGAGTAAATGTAAATTAATAATTAGTTGGAAATCATATAGCTTATAAATGAACTATTTAATTATAACAACAGATAAATGGACTATTTAAGTGCGGTAGAGAGAATATAGTTTTGTTTTATTTTACTTTTTACATGGTTTGTTTTAAGTGAGATATTAAGAATTTTTTAATTTTTTATCTTTATTTATTGTTGAGTATATTTTTTTTAATTTATTTTATTTTTTCGTTATACAAGTGAAAAATTATGTATAAATAAAAAATTGTAAAACAAATTTTAATTCAAGTATAATATATAAATTAAAAATAATAAGATAATTATTTTTATTAATTTTTTTTTATATTCTTATATTCTTAAAATTTCATTAAAATATAATTTATAAATAAATTAATTACTTTTATATTATATTATTGTTATTACTAACAATAAAACAGTAATTTTAAATAAAAAGTTTCAAAAGTGTTTATATTTTATGACATAAGTCAATGCAAACAGATACAAAATATTATTTTAGAAAAACTTATACCAGAAGTCATTCCAAACGTAGCCTTATTATAATAATAATAATAATAATAATAATATTATATTATTATTATTATTATTATTATTATTATAAATTAATATTTTAATAATCCTTGGATATCTCTCATACTTAGGAGAGACTTTATATTGTACAATTTATACATAATTTTCCATTAAAAACCAATAAAATCTCGATCTTTTAAAATTTATAAATTGTTGAATGCAAGATTTTTAAAAGACTTTTTAAAAGTTTGAAATTAATAAACATATTTATCGCATTTATTATAATTAAAACAATTTGACAATATCATTTTGTCAAATTTCAAAGCAATAGTGTTATTAAGAGTGGAAAGTTAATGCATGCGTCAAGTTCAGTCAACTCCCTTAGAGAAGGGTATCCTCAGCCATGACAGTTTTTGGTCACTTTCAGAGTAGCTAGAGCTAGAGATTCTGGGGTGGTTTAAAAGATCGGCCAGCTTTGCAACTTGAACAGTTTTTCATTGTTTGGCTTCCTTTCGCAACTTTCGCTCGACCTTCTCGATCTCAAGATTAAATATCAGTTCACCTGTACGAGAAGAACATGGCATAAACAGGGGTATATGAAAATAAAGCAAATAAGTAACACAAAGCGCAAATCCCCGGCAACGGCGCCAAAAATTGGTTGGTCGCATGGTCAATCAAATAATTCACCTATTCTGTGATCACAATTTGCTGTAATACAAGAGAAGGGATCGTCTCCACAGAGATTGTGTGATTCATTCTTTCAAATTCTAATGCAGTAAATAAAATGGAGCAATTTTCTTTTATTATCTAATGAAGACAAAATAACAAAGCAATTAAATCAATAGAGAACTAGCTATCAAGGAGATGTTTGGTTCAAAGGATGATGCAGTCATGACACTTGTGTTTTATCATTGATTCAATAAAGTTAGTTCTTATTAAAGTATCAATATATTTGTTATAGTTATCAACAAGTTCTGACAACCAATTTTTCCTTACAGTGTAGGTAATTAAGGTACGACCGTTAACTACCCATAATTAAGCTAATAAACCTAGATGCGCTCATAAGAAATATTGTCTAATTGCATTCTAATCTAGAATAACTAAATTCAAAACAATTACTACCTAAGAGGGACAATTAGATTTGATTGTCTAACCACTGAGAAGGAACTATTCAACCCGGTTGTCACTTATTCAAGTGTGAATACAATTACGGATATTCTACCTTAATTGACTTTAGATTATAAGACTAATTTAAATATTGGTACCAAAATATCCAATCAATCTAACAATCGCGATCATTATTTTTAGGATTGAACAAATATTGATAATAAAAAGAACTTTTATAAAGAAAATCAAGAATCTCCAAAAGACAAGAACCAAAACATTATCATCCCTCAACTCAGAAAAATATCTATTCCATAATCAAATAACAAAGAACAATAGAGAAATATAAAGTCATAGTGGGAGAGGAAATCTTCTCTGTCGATTTGCTCCTATGCGATCTATGAGTATGTCAGTCTCATGCTCCTGTTCGTATCTTCTTCTCGCCGTCCTCTGTGTGTATTCTTTTAATTTTACCCTACTTTTATTTTAGCAGTTGGACTTTTGGCCCTTTAATTAAATTTCCATGTCAAGAGGGTGGAGTTAGTCATGGCCATAACTAACTCGGGGGTGCAAATCTGAAATTTTCTTCACTTTTTCTTTCAAATCACGCCAAATTTGTTTTTCTCTCCTGCATGTCGAAAGTAAATAATACGCACTGAAATTAGGCAGAATCCAATTAAAATCAATCGAATATCACATATAACATGAACATTTAACGTATGCGATTTATAAATATCAAATCTCCCAACACCTAGATCATGCTTGCCCTCAAGCATAAATTCGAAATAAGCCAAAGAAATCACAGGCGATTCAATATGACAAGAGAATTCAGCACAACCAATTCAATCCTAAATTCAACACGTCAAGCCAAGTCAACCTCACAAGATAAAGTGTATACGCACATACTCTCTGAAGGAATAAGTATACAATTGGTTCAACACTCGGGTAGTGCAACAAAAGATTATCCTATGGGCTTGAGTAAAAATCAAATCTCCCTTGCTTAGAATATTTGAATCTAAAAGAATCGAATGGACTTTCAATAAGGGATTGTAGCGGGACTTATGGTCAGGGGAAGGAAAAAGGATATACAAAGGCTATGGTATGTCAAAAATGAACATGATGCTAGCACATGAAGAACAAATCGGCATAAACAATGAAATCCTTACTTCATTCACTACCCAAACTTTAATAAAGAAATTAAATAAAAATACTTCATCAAGATGATTATTTTATTATTTATTATTTTTTTTTTTTCTTTTGCTTGCTTTTTTTTTTTCTTTTCTTTGTTTTTTGTATTTTTTTTGATCTTTTTTATTTTTTTTTGGGCTTTTGCCTTTATATAAATTTCACTGCCTATAATTATTTCTGCATACCATGACTTATCCGTACCCAAATTTCGTTTCTAACTAGTGCCGAAGAAATAAAGTGCATCACAACATAGACTTAAAGTAATTCTTTTTAACATAGGGTTCAAATCGGAGAAAGTTTAATCAAAAGAAGGGTATGAGGCTAAAAGACAGTTTATTATAAAAGAAAAAATAGGCTAAGAAGACTCAAATGGGCTAACTAGGGGAATATATTGTGTTGGGTAATAAAGAAAGGCTTAATGATGTTACCTAATGCCCTTATTATTTTCAAAACGCAAGATTCGATAGTTTCAAGTTCAACATGCATAATCACTCAAGTTCTAGGTGATCTAATTGAGCACTAGATTTCTCACAAGAAAGAATTTCCAAAAGTTTGAATATTATGTTTATTTTCTAATGTAACTTTTGGAACAAAGGCTCAAATCTCACAAGGTTCAAACGTCAATTTGACTCAACATATCACCAATCAAATGTCATTAGTCATGCTAGACAAACCTATCACACAAACCACCGATGACTCACTTCAGACTAATCTAAAAAATATGCGAAAGAATAGCAAATTCGGCATAAAAGTAGCACAAAATGAAAAAATTTGCCCAAAAATTTGCATAACTCTCTCCCCACACCTAATGCATACATTGTCCTCAATGTAAAAAGAAGTAAAACAAGAGAGAAACTTCCCTGGAGTCCGTAAAGGGTGGAGTAATTGCGAGCTTTTGTTTTACTTGCCAATTCCTTTGGATTTGGCTTTTGTCGTGCACCACACTAAGACAAGGCTAGAAATGTCTCATGTGTTCTCTACAACAATAAAGTAGCCAAGTGCAACAAAGTATCCAAAAAAAACGCCTAACAATAAAAAATTATAGCAAAGAATGTGCGGTCCTACCAAACCAAAACAAAATTTAACAAATAGGAGTCCAAACTTCAGCCATTCTATAGTTATAATCGAGCCAATGCAATATCTAACCGTCCAAAATCAGAACATAGAACTCCAAGAATCACAGGGACAGACACAACCTTTGAGTCAACCAAACGAGTTCAACCAAACGAGTTAAATGTGAAATTCAGATTATCAATTGGGACTAAGATGCCACAACGCTATCACTGCTAATAAAAAAATCGAATTCAAAGCTCACACCAAATTCCTAGTTACTTGTCACGGGAGTTCACCAATTGGAAAATTCAGAACATAAATCTCGTTATCTCAACATATTATCCCAAAATTGAAAGTTTTAGAATGTAGGAATGGCTACCAAAGGAGGTGAAAATCTGGGATTTTCGGGGAGGACTGCGGCGCGGTGTGGACTGATGCTGGGCGCGGGCGGACAGCTGAGGAAGAAGCAAGGGCGGCGGTCGGGACGGCGACACTGGCGGCTGGAGGTGGTTCGGTTGATGGCAAGGGCGAAGCAGGGGCGAGGCGGTTCCTCAAGGGTGAACCGGTTCGGCGGGAGACGGCACAGCTGTGCTGCGCGACGATGGCTGGGAGATCGCGGTGGAAGGCAGGGTGGAGGGCGATTGTCGTCTGGAGATCGAAAGCTTGGGAAAGAAGGAGGGAGAAGAAGAAGAGAAAGAGAGACACAGGGGGAGAGAGAGGGGGAGAGAGATTGGGTTTTAAATTGTTTTGTTTTTTTTTTTTTTTTTTTTGAGATTTAGGGTTAAAATTGGACAAGGAAGGGAAGAGCCAAGCATTGTGATAGGCAGTTTGTAGTCATGCTCATGACTAAATACTTTCTCTCATTTTGGAAATTGGATGGATAATAAAGGTATGGAGAAAAAAAAATAGTATGCGATGTACCAATTAGTCATGATCATGATTAAAAGTCGTCTCTTGGCCTGAATTTTTAATTTTTTTTGGGAGGAGGTTTAAGAAAATTGATGCGCCTAGCCAAGAGCCAGTAATTATTTTCCAAAAGACCTGCACAAAATCAAACAAAATCATCAAAAGTATTATTAGCATTAAAATAATAAACGAAAAAAACAAACGATTAAAATTAAAGAAATTAATTAAATGGTTTGGATTGTCTCCCAAAAAGAGCTTTTTTATAGTCTTTGAGCTACACTTCGTCTAGCATCAATTCTGAACATCAAATCAACAAAGGGTGCCAACTTTATAAGATCAAGTGAGGCCTCGTGGTATGATTTGAAGCGATGTCTATTGACTACATACTTTTTCTTCACCTTAAAATTTTGATTCTCCTTATGGCAGTTTTTTTAGGCCAACAATAGTGATCCCTTGGGAATCCATCTCAACTTTCCGACAATCTTTTTTTTTCTCTTACTCGTTGTCATCTCATCAGTTGGTCTTTTCTTTAACTCCTTTGTCAACACAGTGTTTCGTTTATTCTTGTCACCAAATTTGTAAGTTTCCTGCACTACAGAATTAATAACATTAATTGCATATAACGATTCAGATTCAATAGGACATTTCATGGGATTAAAAATATTGAAATGAAATTCTACTCCATAAAACTCCAAGTTGAGTGTGCCCTTTTTAACATCTATCTTTGCTCCAGCAATGCACATAAAAGGTCTTCCCAACAAAAGAGTTGGTGGATTAAAGGAGTGTGTATCATGAATATCTAGAATATAAAAATCAACAGGAAAAATTAAGTCATTCACTTGAACTAGTACATCTTCTATCATACCATCAGGATAAGCATTGGTTCGATCAGCAAGTTGAATAATAATTCCTTTTTCTTTTAGAGGCCCTAGATTTAAAGAGTCGTATATTGCTCGTAGCATGACATTAATAGCAGCTCTTAGTCTAGCATAGCCTTACCTATCTCAATTTTTCCAATCTTACAAGGGATAGAAAACATACCTAGATCACCTGTTTTAGGTGGTACATTTCTTTTGAGAACAGAAGAAACGTTCATCACCCGCTATAATGTACTCATATCCTTGCAATTTTCTCTTGTTGGTGCACAGTTCTTTCAAATATTTTGCATACTTGGGGATTTGGTGGATAGCTTCCAGAAGCAGGATATTAAGTTCAACCTTCTTGAATATTTTCATCATCTCTTTTTGCTTGTTTGCCATTTGTGGTTTCTTCAACTTGTCAGGGAAAGGAGCCAATTTAGTTTTAGTAGGAAGAGCGGAATTATGATGTACCTGTTCGTGTATCTCAGTTTCCTTTCCAATCTCATTTTCAATTTCCTCTTCGCTTTGCTCCTTCGAGATAGGAGTTGGACCATCCACTTGCTTCCACTATGAAGTGTTATAGCACTCGTATTCTTTGGATTAGGTCGGGAAGAACATTCTATCATCGTATCACTGAAAATAGTGATGGCACTGATATTTATTGGATTTGGCTCAGGCTGAGCGGGCCACTTTCCTCTTTCACGTCGCCGTCTTACCTCCTCTGACACTTGATTGATCTGACCTTGTAATTTGTCAACAGTCGATCTCATCTTTTGTTAGAATGGTCGTTACTGTTTCCGCTCGTCCATCCAACATCCCTCAAAACTAAATTGCAGCGTGTTCTCAGCCATCCGAGCAATAAAATCCCAGGCTTGTGCTTGCTTCTTATTCACTAGAGCTTTACCACTTGCAGCGTCAATGATGTTCCTGTCCATCAATGATAAACCATCATAGAAATATTGAAGCAATAATTGTGGAGGAATTTGATGTTTTGGATATTTAATGATAAGTTTATTAAATCGCTCCCAATATTCATAGAGCATTTCACCTGATTGTTGCTTGATGCCACATATTTTCTTCCTCAGAATCGGAGCTGGAAAGTACTTCTCCAAAAATTTCTTTTTCAAGTTGTTCCACGTGTCGATGCTTCCAAGTGGGAGATAGTAGAGCCAATCCTTTGCAACATCTTTTAGTGAGAATGGGAAAGCTCTGAGTTTGATCTGTTCGTCAGTAACACCCCGTGGTTTTATGTTAGAGCACACCACGTCGAACTCTTGCAAAAGTTTATGAGGTTCTTGCCTGCAAGTCCATGAAAAAAAGGCAGTAAATGAATTAAGCCAGATTTCAGTTCAAAAGCAATAGTGTTATTCGGTATTGGAAAGTTAATGCATAAGGGTTGTTGCGTCAAGCTAGGAGCATACAACTCCCTTGGAGTGAGGGTATCCTCATCCCTGACAGTTTCTTGGTCACTTTCAGAGTCGCTAGAGGTAGAGATTCTGAAGTGGTTTAAAGAATCAGCCAGCTTTGAAACTTGAGCAGCTTTTCGTTGTTTGGCTTCCTTTCACAGTTTTCGCTCGACCTTCTCGATCTTAAGATTAAATATCAGTTCACTTGTATGAGAAGAACGGGGCATAAACAGGGGGATATGAAAATAAAGCAAATAAGTAACACAAAAGAGTAAAACAAAGCGTCAATCCCTGGAACGGCGCCAAAAATTGACCGGTCGCACGGTCAATCAAATAATTCGCATATTCCGTGATCACAATTTAATGTAATACAGGAAAAGGGATCATCTCCACAGGGATTGTGTGATTCACTCTTTCGCGTTCTAATGCAGTAAATAAAATGTGGGAATTTTCTTTTATTATCTAATGAAGACAAAATAACAAAGCAATTATATCAACGGGAAACTAGCTATCTAAGGGATGTCTGGCCCAAGGGGGTGATGCAGTCATGAAACTTGTATTTTATCATTGATTCAGTAAAGTTAGTTTTTATTAAAGTATCAATAAATTGGTTATAATTATCAACAAGCTTTGACAACCAATATTTTCTTACAGTGTAGGTAATTAAGATATGACCGTTAACTACCCATAATTAAACTAATAAACCTAGGTGCGCCCATAAGAAATATTGCCTAATCGCATTCTAATTTAGAAAAACCCAATTCAAAATAATTACAACCTAAGATGGGCAATTAGATTTGATTGTCTAACCCCCATGAATGAACTATTCAACCCGGTTGTCACCTATTCAAGTGCAAATACAATTACGGATATCCTACCTGAATTGACTTTTGATTATCAGACTAATTTAAATATTGGTACCAAAATATCCAATCAATCTAACAATCACAATCATTATTTTCAGGATTGAACAAATATTGATAATAAAAAGAACTTCTATAAAGAAAACCAAGAATCTTCAAAACACAAGAACCAAAACATTATCATCCCTCAAACCAGAAAAATATCTACTTTATAATCAAATAACAAAGAACAATATAGAAAGATAAAGTCATAGCAGGAGGGGAAATCTTCTTTGTCGATTTGCTCATGCGCGATCTATGAGTCTGTCAGTATCCTGCTTCTGTGCGTATCTGCTTCTCGCTGTGGTCTGCGTGTATTCTTTAAAATCACGCCTATTTTTTTTTTCTTTCAAATCACACCAATTTTTTTTTTCTTCTCTCTTGCATGTCAGAAATAAATAATAAGCACCAAAATTAGGCAGAATCCAATCAAAATCAATCGAATATTTCATATAAAATTAACATTTAACGCATGTGATTTCTAACTATCAGTCACCATTCAAGAATACATTTGGATTGCGCAAACCAACAATCGTGAGAGACACCCTAATTAAGTTGATCCTAGACACGAAAAGATATGTAATTGGTTGGGTCTTTAAAATTTTTGACCAAATCATTAATCTTACATCTTTATTTTAGGATCCATCCTACGGTTTACAACCCTTTGGAGATAGGTTAAAGACCAAGTACAATTTTTTATGATCGAATCAATTTCATTATTTATCACTTCTTACTAAAATTCAAATTCAGCATTTGGTCCTGACAAAATTTGTTTCATTGTCCTCCACTTATCATTTAGAAAATGATAATTAAATTATAATTAAATTTTTTAGACACTTTGATCCTTTGATTAAAGGGGTTATATTCATTTGAGAATTTATTTTATTTTATTTTATTTATTTATTTTTTTATCGGAAGGATTCTTATAAAATTGATTGGATTTTTTTATGTATTTATATAGATTTCATAGGATTATGAAATAATTATTTATTGATTTATAATTTATATAAATTTATATGAAACACATTTGTAGATAAAAAATATTCAAATAATTAAATAAAATTACAAAAACATAATATAGTTAAGAAAATACATTAAATTATTCATTTTTTTTTTTATCTTTCATTCTCGTTATCTTCATTTCCATTACCATTATATATTATATACTATAATTAATGATATACAATAAATATAGCATAATACTATTTTTATATATTAATATTTTTAATTTTATAAATTTTATTATATTATCATTCAATATATTAGTTTGTTTTAATTGGTTAGAATTCTAGCATAATTTTATTATGTGGATATGTATTATTAATATAACAAATTTAATGTGACATAACAATGGGATAAAATGAATATGCATTTGAGTCCTGATTTTGTTTACATTTGAAGTCATGTCTACGTATTTGTCTGCGATTTTATAATCCATTTGCTGCATTTCTCAAGAACTATGTTTTTTATTGCAATTAGAGTCTCATTATTTCCGACTTTGTGGAGAGTACTCTCGTCACTTTTTGCTCCAGTAGAGAGTCATGTCGTTTTCGACTATAGTAGAGAGTTCGGTTCCGATAGAGAGTCATGTCGTTTTTTGCTCCGGTAGAGAGTCATGTCGTTTTCGGCTCCAATAGAGAGTCATGTCGTTTTCGACTCCGTTGTGAGTTATGTTATTTTCAACTATAATTTAGTTGAGAAAATTGTTTATGGCTTTGACACGGAAGAGCGGCGGCGGCAACGGCAGACAAGCAACTGTTATTTTCATTTGTGTCTTTTGCGTTTGTATCAACTTTTTCTCAAACTCAAATTGATTTTTGTTATACCACTTGAGTTTGAGGAGGATGTTGAGATATTTTAGATATTCAGTTTTAGATTTAGTAGATTTATATTTAGATATTGTATTATTCATATATTAGATTATTAGACTTGAGTCTATCGAGTCCGTTTTGTATTGTTTATATATAGTAAATAGACAATACAATACTACTACAATCCCTCTTCCCGCTGAAGATTCTATTTTATAAAAACTACGCATATTGAATAATGGTAATTTGTGTTTAAATTAGAAAATAAACACACAAATACATATGTTTTTTAATATTTTACTATTTTTTTTAAATTTAATTTTAAACATGTGCGTATTGTTCTTCATTTAGAACATTTCTAAATAAAAAACCCCCCTAAAACATAGAACCAAACTCAAAACTCATTCAACCCCCTATAATATATTAATATTAAAGTATTAAAAATATTAAATTAAATATTTATTTACTTATTGTCACTATAAATATCATATTCAAATTTATTTTCAATTTAATTTTTTTATAATTCCAAAAACATGTTCTATGACAAATTATGAGTATAAAAATAAAAATCTTAAGAAAAATACAACCGAAAACACATTAAATCGCACACACACACAGATATAGAAACTATTTCCAACAATTTAGAAGTAATTTTCATTTAAGAGTATGTTCAATTGAAAATTTGTATTGAATTTTTTTGGATTTAGAAAAATATGTGAATTTAAAAAATTCATAAACTTTATACAAAGTTTGCTTGATTTCTTTTATTAATTTATATGAATTTTTTATAGGATTATATTTATTGATTTATATAAATTTTGATACAATTGGTAGAATTGTGGAATATTGTCTCCATGGATTTTCATAAAATCCGATGATGTAATTATTAATATTGATGCAAATATATATTAAACACACTCATATATAAAAAAAATTAATTCAAAATTTTCACAAAAACACCAAATGTAACTAAATAAATAAAATATATGTTTGATATTATAAAATATATTTGTTTGTTTTGTAAAATAGTTTGAAGTAATACTTTTTATTTTTATTTGAGGTATAAAGAATTGTGTAGGTAACATAAAAATAATAAATATATATAATATATTATATTTTTAGAAAAAACATTTATTTATTTTTCACTAAAAGAACATATCAATAGTTAGGCACAGTGCATGTAAAAAAGTCAACTAAAATAATTTATAACACAATTTTTTGCATGTATATAAATTCACGATTATTGACATAATATAATAGTAAATAATTGTGAAATTTTGAATAACGCATAAATATTATACATGTGAATTTATAAAATAATATTTATAAAAAATCATGCCTTAGAAAATATGAAGTGAACAAACTCAAAAAGTTCATTAGGTTAGGCAAATAATTAATGATGTGTAATGATCTTAAAGATACTTATAAATTATAATGTACTTTTATTTTTAAACACATAAATATTTTATATATTCAATGTCTAGTAGATAACAAACCCAGTATTTCCATTACATAGCATCATCATAATCTAAAAACTTTGACTAATTAACAACCATAAAATTATTCAACGAAAATCTATAAAAAATCTTTATGGAAACTCCAACTTCCATCAATGGTAATTTAACGGCCACAAAAGAATACAACGGTAATATATAAAAAAAATATCCCTTCCCTTGAGCACGAATCATGCAATTTCCATATCAAAATTCAAACTTGCTTCAAATGAACTCAAATATCCATTTGTCATGGTTCAATCGTTTTCCCTCGAATACCTTTTCGTCCACTTTGCAATAAAATAGTCAAATTTACGACAAAAGAAATCAGTCACATCGACCCCAAGAAGTCCCTCGTCACCATATCTTCCCCACTGCCATCTGCTACTCCACCGCCGCCACCGTCACCACTGGAGACCCTGCCATCAAAACCATTGTTGTTTTCCATTCTCGACAGCATGTCGAGCTCTGTAATTTCCAAAAAAATGAAAGGGTTAGAACAAAAATAAAAAAAAAAAAAAATTAGGTTAGGGTTAGGTTTAATTAATACCTATTGATGCACGTCGAGTTTCACAGTAAGGGAATGAAATGTTCAAGCCAAAAACATTCGAGACCATTCTATTGTAATCGCCCACGGGTGTTGCACCTGATTGTCCGGCAGCTGGAAATGACAGTTAGGGAGGCCGGAATGGGAACAATGCAGTCTGGACGTTGCTATGGTCAAGATTCCTTGAGAAATTCTGAAGGGCTCCCGAATAAGACGACAATGAAGACTGTTGACGGTGCACCGTGATCGGTGGAAACTACAGATCTTGTGGCTCCTGTTTAATTTGGGGACTTCTTGCTGTGATCTGGTGGTGCTGAGAGCCATTGGCAATTGGCATAGAAGAAGAAGCTTCTCGAACGGCACAAGACAATCTATGACAATGTGTGTTCATGAGCACTGTATGAATGCACGTGTGTCGTACGCTTTATTGTATTACTACATTTGATTTTCGAATCACGTGATCTTTGCCTTTCTATATGTATAAGTTATTTGTGCTTAAATGTTCATACATAAAAACATCTACTGGCTAAGTTCCTATATATATCTTGTACGTTGATATCAATGTATTCATATATTACATGCATATGGACCATGCGTATTGTACATGCACATAAAATATACACAACCACTCCATCACGCGCTTATTTAAATACACCAATATAATAGGCGCGTGTACATTATACATTTATATAAGTACATGATAATGTAACATATTATCTTAAATGCATTATATAAGCACATCAATACACTATGTACTATTACACCATACGCTTGTATAAATACATAGATACGTCAGGCGCGTGTGCAATTTTAAATCCTTAATACATATAACACATAAACACATTCAACCACATTTAATGAAATTCTAGAAAACCTCAACATTGAATTTGAACCAATATATATGTATATATAACAACAATATGAGATCACCAATGCGTGCGCTTTACATGGAGATATAAATCCCTACAAACATAATACATACACACCTTCAATCAAGTTCAATCAAACGAAATACTCCCGGCATACTCAATAAAATTAATCTAACAACCAAGCACATAACACATATAAATAAAGAATTGCCACAATATAGAATCTTCACGCACGTGCGCATTATGCAAATACATAAATTCCTACTGAATAAAACATAAAAACCTTCAATCCTATTCAAACAAACCAAAAAGCTCAACAATAAACTCAAACAAAACAATATATATATATATATATCCAACAAAAAACTCAGATGACATAAAATTGTCAGGTGTGCGCATTGCGCACGCACGCATAAAGCGCTACATATGCAACATAAACACATACAATCGAACAAAAAAAAACCCAAAGAACACAAACAAAAGCACAACATAGAGTCACACACCTTGTAAACCAGCTTCGGCAGCCGCAGTTGTACTCCTTCGTCTCACACGTCTTGCAGTGCGCCTTCCAATCCGACTCCACGGTGAACTTCTTTGAGCACTTGGTGCAGTTCTACCTCTTCTCGCAATGCTTCCGCCGGTAGTGTTTCCTGATCCCGGTCAAGTCCCCAAACGCCCTTGCCGGATTGTGGTGCACACCCGGGCAAATGTACACCTTCTTCGAAGGAATTTTGTTTTGACACTCTAATTAATGATTGATGTGTTGGAATGATCAATCGATCACAAAAGAGTACAAAAATGTTTTTTTATATAATTAGGCAAATTATTAATGCCTAAAATTACTTAAAGATATTTATGGATAGGAGTTACAAAATATTTTTTATTTGTAAACACATCAATATTTAATGTATTCAATGTCTAACAACTTCATCTATTAACGGCTATAAACATATTCATTGGTGATCTATAGAAAATCATTTCAAAACTCCAACTTCCATTAAAGTAATCCTAACGGCAGTAAAAGGACAACTGTAATATAGAAAATCTATGTCTCTTCCCTTGAGCACCAATGGTGCATTTCCGTATCAAATCTTAAACTTGCATCAAACTAAAAAATCCACCTGTAACAGTCGGGTCGTTCTTTGTCAAATACCATCCCATCGAAGTGACAATAATATCATTGAATTTACCACAAAAGATCGATCAAATCAAACCCGAGAAATCCCTCGTCACAATATCCCCCTCCATCTCCGTCTCCTCCACCACTGCCAGAGTTCCCACCACCAGAGCTCTGTAATTTCAAAAAAACAAAAAAAAGTTAGAACACAATTAAAAAAATTATGGTTAAGGTTTAATTAATACCTATTGATGTTGAATTTAAATGTCCGATCTTTAAAGCGGAAGCGTACTTGAAGATGAAGCCATATACAAATCTTGGATGATTAAAGGTTTGGTCTTCCAAGATCAAGGTGCCGGCTTCCTTTATGTTCTTGACAGGTGAGGAGCAGAAACTGCAGGGAGAATCAGATCTCTTTTACGGCACGCTGATCCCGGGTATCTAACCCTAGCCTATTTATAATAGGGCAAACATAATTGTAATTACAGTTATGCCCTTAATTAATATTATTAATTTGTCACGTCACCAAAATAATAATATTATACGGGTAGCTGCACTTTCATTCCATAACAATCAAACCTACCAGTCAATAATTAATTATATTAATCAGACCACTTAAATAATATGAGTGAATAAAATAATGACTTTAACAATATATTCGATACACATATTTGATCCCAAATCCAACAATCTCCCACTGGATCTGGTATGTGTCTGAATGAACATATTATTCCTTATAAGCTCAGTTTCAGTCATTATAAAACAAGTCTTGCAACAATCTGGTCCATCAATCACAGCAATATAGAACTAAAGAAGCATTCGTCGTACCAACAACTAAACTCACAGTAATCACGGATATCAATGTAATCAAATGACATAGATCAATCGTGGAACGTGCAGAGAGAAAATTACGTAAGTGTGATCTGAATATGTCGATTTTCTACTGGTCCAAACTGAATGAGATCATAAATTACTTAAACATAATGTCCAAAACATCATACCTTAAATAATGATCAAAAGAGCATGAAACAAATATCAAGTGAACGATAAAAAAATATAAATGCATACTCCCACTACAATGAAGCTTCCTTAAATTGTAACACACCCATATGAGCAGTATACTCATGGAAGACCTTAGGTGTTACACCTTTAGTTAGGGGGTCTGCTAACATGGATTTTGTCTCTAAGTGCTCGATCGAAATCTGATGATCTTTCACTCCCTCCTTCACAAGTAGGAACTTAATGTCAATATGCTTTGACCTGGACGAGCTCCTATTGTTATTGAAGTATTCAACGGCTGAATTTTTGTCACACAAAATCTTGATGGGTTTTTCAACCATCGGAATGATTCGCAGCCCAACGACAAAGTTCTTTAGCCAAATCGCTTGTTGTGATGCCTCAAAACACGCCACGAACTCAGCTTCCATAGTGAAACTGGTAATGAGTGTCTTTTTAGCACTGTACCAAGCAATGGCCCCACCAGCCAACATATAAACATAGCCAGATGTAGATTTCCTACTATCTTGGCATCCTACAAAGTCAGAGTCAGAGTATCTAATGAACTCCAATTGGTCTGACCTCCTATATGTGAGCTTGTGATTACTAGTTCTGTTCAGGTATCTCATCACCCTCTTGGTTGCTTTCTAGTGATCCAATCCATGATTACTGAGGTATTTGCCTAACACATCGACTATGTACGTAATATCTGGACGCGTACATACTTGTGCATACATGAGGCTCCCAACTGCCGAGGCATAGGGGATCTTCTTCATTTCTTCAATTTCTAGATTTACTTTAGGGCATTGGTTGAGACTTAATTTCTCTCATTTACCTGTAGGGGTATCTCCCGGCTTGCATTTCTGCTTGC
Organism: Andrographis paniculata; assembly: GCF_009805555.1. Taxonomy (NCBI): domain Eukaryota; kingdom Viridiplantae; phylum Streptophyta; class Magnoliopsida; order Lamiales; family Acanthaceae; genus Andrographis; species Andrographis paniculata. The sequence goes on along the minus strand of NW_026137621.1, from coordinate 401,698 downwards.
CGAATCGCTCAAGTATTTTATCAATATAGCTCTTTTGAGATAATCCAAGAATACACTGAGATCTATCACGATATATTTGGATCCCTAATACAAAAGATGCTTCACCAAGATCTTTCATTTCAAAGTTACTCGAGAGAAATTTCTTAGTTTCGTGCAACATGCTCACATTATTTGTGGCAAGCAAAATGTCATCCACATACAAAATCAAGAAAATAAACTTGCTCCCACTGAACTTGTGATAATCACAATCATAAATCACATTCATCTAAAAACTATATGAGAAAATTACTTGATGAAATTTGTGATACCACTGTCAAGACACTTGTTTGAGCCCATAGATGGATTTTCTTAATTTACAAACCATTTGCTTTGGGTCACCGACCTCAAAAGTTTATGGTTGTACCATATAGATTGTTTCATCAATGTCACCATTTAGAAACACCATCTTAACATCCATTTGATGGAGCTCTAAATCAAAGTATGCCACAAGAGCTATGATTGTCTTAAAAGAGTCATTCGAAGAAACCGGAGAGAAAGTCTCTTTATAGTCAATCCCTTTTTTTCTGAGTATAGCCTCTAGCTACAAGACGTGTCTTATACCTCTCTACATTACCATTTGCATCCTGTTGGTTTTAAAGATCCATTTGCAACCTACGGGTTTTGCACCTTTTGGCAATGGGACAAGTTCCCAAACTTTATTGTCTTGCATTGACTTGTACTCATCACGCATCGCATTGATCCATTTATCTGAATAAGGACCCTTCATGGCATGATAAATATTGATTGGATCATCCTTAGTCATGCCATCATTGTCCTCACTTTCTTGAAGAAATGTCACATAATCATCCGGAATGGCATTTCTTCGCTCTCTAGTGGATCTACGCAATTGCATTGGCTCTTGAACTGTATGTTCTTGAGTTTGTTGAGTTTGTTCCATAGGCATAGGTTTCTCAGTCACACTTTGAAACTCTATGGGAGCTGGAATGACTGCTAACTCATGAGATGTTTGATCAATCACATCAGTGATTTCTTAATCCTCAAAAGTAAAGTCTAAAACTGTATTTCTCTCCCTAAACTCAACATCCTCAAAGAACTTGGCAGTAGCCGTCTCAAAAATAGTTCTTGATGTGGCCTATAGGCCTTCGCCTCAGCTGAACAACCCCACACCCTAAGATGATTTAAGCTAGGCTTGCGCCTAATCCATAGTTCATAGGGTGTTTTGGCAGTCGCTTTAGTTGGCACTCGATTAAGGATGTAGACTGTTGTCTTTAGTGCTTCTCCCCATAATGATGGTGGCAAAGTAGATTGACTAATCATACTTCGAACCATATCCTTCAATGTGCGGTTTCGTCTTTCAGTAACACCGTTCATGCTAGGTGAACTGGTCATGGTGTATTGAGGAACGATTCCATACTCTTTAAGAAAGTCAGCAAAAGGACCTGGACGTTATTCACCCGAACTATCATTTCTGCCGTAATATTCTCCTCCACGGTCAGATCTGACAGTCTTAATGCGTTTGCTTAGTTGATTTTCAACTTCAGTCTTAAATGCTTTGAAAATGTCAAGTGCCTCATATTTTTCCTTAATAAGGTACATATGACCATATCGAGAATAATCGTTTATGAATGACGCAAAATGTTGTTGACCATTCCATGAAGGAGTGGGAAAAGGCCCACAAATGTCTATATGTATCAATTCTAAGACATCTGTAGCTCGATAAGCACCTATCCTTTTAGCCTTGGTTTGTTTACCCTTAATGCAATCGACACAAACGTCAAAGTTTGAAAATTTTATGGAATCAAGGATTTCATCCTTAATAAGTGTTTCAACTCTGTTTCTTGAAATATGACCTAAACGTTGTGTCATAATAAACTAGAGTCATGCAATTTTTGCTTAGTACCTTTCGATTACGTATTAAGTGCCTCATTATAGGAAACCAAAATATCGAGCATATATAAATTGTCATTCACCATAAAAGTACCAAAACCAACCAAAAATGAATTAAAAGACAACTCAACTTTATTGTTTCCAAAAGAACAATGATAACCGAATTTGTCCAAATAAGAAACAGAAATCAAATTTTGTGTAAATGACGGTATAATAAAAGTGTCTTGCAATTCAAGAAAATGTCCAGTACTCAATAAAAACTTGAAAATGCCCACCGCTTCCACCTCTACTGAATCCTCATTTCCAAAGTAAATGTATCTTTCAGCATCAGTTGGGTTTCGGTAGCTCAAGCAACCCTACATTGAAACACTGATGTTAGTAGTTGATCTAGAGTCTAACCGCCAAGTGTTTCGAGGTACTGAAGCTAAATTAATCTCAGAACAAACCAAAGTAAGAAACATACCCTTCTTCATACGCCAATCGTGAAACTTAGTACAATTCTTCTTCTCATGTCCAGATTTCTTGCAAAAGAAGCAAGTCTTTTCAGGACGAGCCCAAGGAGCTGGAGCTGCAACATCAGCGTTAGCAGTCTCAACCTTAACGGCCTTATATTTTCTCTTCTTGCCACCTGCATTCTTTGAGGTACCAACCACATGTACCTCTTCAGTCTTATTACGCTTCATCATTTATTCTTCCTTAACACAGTGAGAGACGAGTTCATTAAGAGTCTATTTCTCCTTTTGACAATTATAACTGACTTTAAACTGATCATATTGAGTAGGAAGTGAGAGCAAAACCAATAGGACTGACATGTCCTCTGAAAGGTCTAACTTAAGTGCTATCAACTTAGAAGTTGTATTAGACATGTTCATGATGTATTCCCTTATGTTTCCTTTGCCGTTATACCTCATGGTAATGAGACTCTTGAAAATAGTACTAATTTCTGCCTTATCGCTTTTGTTAAAGTGTTTCTCAAGTTCGACAAGGAAATAATTGGCAGTAATGATATCATCAGATATCGTGCCCCTAAATATTTCTGAAATGCTTTTCTTTATGATCATTAGACTAAGGCGATTAGACCTATCCCACTTCTCAAACAACTGTTTTTCATTTGCAGTACTTTCTTCCGTAGGAGAAAGGGGTTAGTCTATCCTTAATGCCAAATCTAGATTCATACAACCCAAATGAATCCATATTGATTCTTTCCAATGCTGATAGTTGTCCCCAGACAGTATTGGGACTGAATAGTTAGAAGATACCATAAGATTCGATCATGAAGATAACAAGGAATAAATATACACATAAGTACTCAAGTAGCATAATGAAACTCAAAATAAAATAATGCAATCCCATCTCATGACACTAAACACAACATTAATGTTTAATCTTTGGATCAATGATATTAACTGCAAGCAGTCATCTTGTTGCAATAATCATATACGGATAATAAGGTAATGTCAAACAGTAACCAATCTTTGGACTAATTTACTATTCACATAAGTTAAATCTATATAATTTTCCCATACATATTATCGCAGATGTATATTTTATTATCGATTGTCTTTGGGCCGAAGAGTAATCACATGAATTAAAATACACATGCAAACACTTATGTTATCAAGTAAAAATTTCATATAAGAGAGGTTACTTTGGCAACTTCAAATACTAGATTTTCACCGTCAAAACGCAGCAAACATTATTAATGAGTTTCCAATTTCTGAAGATGCATATATCAATTTCATAAATAATATATTCCGAAATATTCATGAAAGATTAATAACCAAGCAAACTTAAATACATGACGTGTATTCAATACATAAATAAATAAATTTAATGCATCTCTAACATACGCATAATTAAATAAATAAACATGATTTCACACGTCTATACATATATACAATTATATATATTGACGAATTTCAAATTGTTGAAACATGCTTGAATAAATAAAATAATTAAACGTTTTCAATAATCTTAGCATATGAATATATACATGAATATGTTACTAAAAATTAAATACATAAATAAATATATGAATATGCCTCTGCCTGAAGACTTTCAAGATTTTCAATCAATTAAATGTTGTTGTATTTATAATATATAAATCTGTACAACACACAAATAAGAATTTGCTCAAGATAAGAAATAAACATAGGCACGGTAATCGAGGCATAGTCATTATACATTCCAACACATGTATTTACGCGAATGCATAACAGTATGAAGATTAACAAAACTAACCAATAATGAATTATGAGGAGTTAGTTTTCAAGATATAAAGTGAACATTACGATTAAGTCAAGAAAGTGCACGGATACACACTCGAATTTAAAACTAATTGTGGATCATCGGATTCAATCAAAATTTCAATTAATTTATTTAATTAGACAATTACTTTATCCAACAAAGAAACCCTAGATCGACACCAATGCATTCTATTAACAACATTCAAATAATTCAACATGCTCTAATACCAATTGTTGAATTTAAATGCTTGATCCTTAAAGCGGAAGCGTACCTGAAGATGAAGCCATATACAAATTTTGGATGATTAAAGGTTTGGTTTTCCAATATCAGGGTGCCGGCTTCCTTTCTGTCCTTGACGGGTGAGGAGCAGAAACTGCAGGGAGAATCAGATCTCTTTTACGGCGCGCTGATTCTGGGGACCTAACCCTAGCCTATTTATAATAGGGCAAACATAATTGTAATTACAATTATGCCCTTAATTAATATTGTTAATTTGTCACGTCACCAAAATAATAATATTATACGGGTAGCTGCACTTTTATTCTATAACAATTAAACCTATCAGTCAATAATTAATTATATTAATTAGACCAGTTAAATAATATGACTGAATAAAATAATGACTTTAACAATATATTCGATACACATATTTGATCCCAAGTCCAACAATTGATGCACAAGGGTTTGAAAATTTATGTAGAATTTACAGTAAAATTTGTATAATATCAAGAAAATACAAATATTCATCAAATTATCGGTTCATCCTAGTGCGTTTTTACGCACACACTCACATTCGCAATGTAATACCCGAGGTTCTCACTACCCATTGGCCAATATATTTCATATTTTAGGTGCTGGTAAATTACTTATATGTTAATTTGTGGTAGTTTAAATATACTTCATGAGTTGCATACATTAGTTTACTGAGTATTAATTGTTTAATTATATGTTCTTTTGATATTATTTATGTGTTAATTTATAATTAGTTGAGTATAATTCATACTTTGAGTACACTTTATATTATTTATATGTCACTGGTGATGTTAGGTTATTTATTTTACTATTGAATATTAAATTGTTTATAATTTGGTATATGCTTTACATGTTTATTAATAAGAAAATATTGTTATAATTTATGTGAGATTCTAGTATGATACAAATAGGTTGGGTAAATTATTTGGATATTAGTGGTGTAAGTTAAATATAGATCACTTGAAAATTTATTTGTAATAATTAAATAAAAAGTAAAATAAACAAAATAAATAAATAAATAAATAAATAAAATAACAATAATAATAATAATAATAATAATAATAATAATAATAAATAAAAATTTTAAGGCAGTGGGGCGGGGTAATAATCCCCACCCCCACCTCATCCATATCAATTGCAGAAGAACATGGAGAAACGCACGCGAAGAAAAAGAAAAAAAAAAAAAAAAAAAAACCTTTTACGCCGAATTCGTTAAAAGCCTAGTTCAGGTATTTTTCCGTGTTCACGAATTATTGCTATTTTTACTAAGTAGAAGAAGTTTTGAGTAGAAATAATTATTTAGTAAATTGGGGTAATATTTGTAATTAATTGTTGTTAGATACGATACTGGAATCGTGAAAAGGGTTTTAAGAGTTAGGGTTATTGACGTTTTTGGCGAATTTCAGGTAAGTAGAAATTTATTTGCAACTACAATGCATAAATATATTATTTTGTGAGTTATTTATGTTTGATTGATAATATGTGAATACCATAAAACTGTAATATGTGATTAATATTCTTTGATTATGTGGTTTGAGCTTGCGATCTCCGTATATAAATTGGTTTCAGCCTGTGAGCTTTGTATGTGATATGGTTGAGCCTGTGAACTCTATATTTGATGTTGAGGTGTCTGTGAGCTCCAAAAATTGATGTGGTTTGAACCAATGAGTTCAATAATATCTGTATATTGTGAAATATGTTTCTTTGCATTTTCATTAAGCATGCATACCATACATTGAAATGAAATAAGATGGTTTTACTATGTTAGACAGTTGATTATACACTGAGCGTGGGAGAGGCGAGCTGGGAAAAAGCGACCTATCGAAACCTGGTGTAGGCTACCTGGTGTAGGCCACCGTCTATTGTGATTTTACGTACAATGCATAAACAATGCATTCGGAAGAGGCGGCCTGGGAAGAAGCGACCCGGGGAAACCTTACTTGGAAACCCGGTGTAGGCTACCTGGTGTAGGCTACCGTTTGATTTGAATATGTGGATATTGAGCTCTTTCCGGTTTATAGCAGTGTGTATAGGGGCCCTAGAGAATATTTCATAAATAAATTGGTGATTTCAAACGAGAGCACATTCTGTATATTGAGAATTTTGAGATAAACTTCACATCGTGCATAATTTCTACTTACGGAGATTTATAAATCTCACTCAGTTTATGCATTGTAGGTAATCCAGATGATATATGACTTGATGGTCAGACTGGAGTAGCCGTGGCGCTCTTACAGGTATTTTGAGTTACCGTGTACACAGATGACGACCTGCGGGCAGGACCGTGGCTTGTTTTGCTTCCGTTGTTCCATATTACGTCTGTTTTAGAAGTTGTATGATGTTGTTATAAAGAGTATGTCGATTATGTAGTTGTTGATATGATTTGAGATCCTTTTGGTGAATGTTAACAGGTTACTGTTGAGTTATATTATGTTTTGCTGAGAAAAAAATTTATAGTCGGTTAACAGGTTGTTATATATGTAAGTAATTAAGAAGGATTATTGCATGTTTATAGTTTACTTATATAAGAATTGGTGTTAGTAGTATAGTGTAAGTGTGGTCGTGTCAGAGTGGTATCAGAGCACGGTTAGCTTCCTGTAAACTGTCTATGTACACGAGCTCAGAACTTGAGAGAGCCCGGCTACACCCAGTAAGTGTTTATTTAAATTTTGTTGATATTCGTGTATCATGAATTATATTGACTTTAGACTTTACTTGATAATGAATTTCTGGTTATTAAATGATTTTATAATGAATGGTGATTGGTTTCTATGTTACGTGCTCTTCTGTGTTTCAAAATTAATAAAAATGATATATGGTAAAATGATTCCTACTACCGTACTTCTACATAATGCTACTGTTACTAAAATCCTATTGTTTGATTGCCGTCATTGAGCCGCTGACTGCAGCGGTGTGTGCTCGTGAGCATGTGTGATCGTGCATGTGTATTAAGGTACAGTACACGTGTGGTAGTCATGGTACTTGTGAGTTTAGGTCTGTGTTTAAAGTTTGGATATAAGCAGTTTTAATTATCTTATATATGGTATACTGTGAATAATACGAATATGAAACGAATCGAGTACATGTTTAGTAGGCTAGAGTCAAGTTATTTCTTGTTCCTACATTATATGTACTATGAATTATATTGGTCATGTGGTGCAGGACGGGTGGTATTGTTGAATAGATATGGAGAGAGAACAGGGTGAAAGTAGTGGTATAGAAAGAATGCCTGAGCAGACAACAACGATTGCTGGTGTTGATCGGGATGTTGTTATAGCTCGGCTGACATACTTAGTTGAATGCCATGCACAACAGATTCAACAGCTTATTGAACAAAAAAATGCGGACAACCAACGTATTGATGTGAATCAACCAAAATCGCAAACAGAGCCTGTTGAGTTGGTGTCCGAGCGATTCCATAAACTGAACCCACCAATCTTTGAAGATGCTACCGATCCTTTGGTTGCTGAAGACTGGTTGAGAACTTTAAACAATATGTTTCAATATAGTAGAATTCCAGATACAGAAAAGGTTTTGTGTGCTTCCTTCATGTTACGTGGTAGTGCGGGACACTGGTGGGACACAGTCAAAAGTATCGAAGATGTTGCTGTAATGACCTGGGAGAGGTTCAAGGAGATTTTCATAAATAAATACTTCACTGCTCCAGTCAGAATCATAAAGCTGAATGAATTCATACAGTTGAAATAGGGAACCATGACTGTTACAGACTACCTCTGTAAATTTGAGCAGTTATCTAGGTTTGCGGAACACATGGTCAGTACTTAAGCATCAAAAATGGAGAGATTCCTTAAGGCTTGAGGCCTGAGCTTTATAGAGATGTGAGTATGGCGGGAACTTAAGGAATGACTTATGCACAAGTTGCACAGAGAGCACAAACTGCTGAACAAGCTGAGATACGAATAAAACATGCACAAGAGATGAGATGTCATTTTCAGCAGCGGCAAGCACCACCGTGGAGTGGAAATAATAGAAAAAGGGCATGACAACCTCAATCATCACGACTATTCCAACCCCAACAAGGACAGAGACTTGAACAAGGAGGACTAGATAAACGTCCCAGGGTGGAGCAAAGAGGAGTACCACTACCACCGCTGCCACCACCACGACCTCTGTGTCGAAATTGTAGTAAATCATATTTTGGGATTTTTTGTGACAAACCGAAAACTTGTTCTTCTTGTGGACAAAGGGGATATGACTAGTATGTGTCCGAGAGCACAAAAAGGCCAAGGGAGAGTATCAAAGCAAGTTTTTACGATGACAAAGAAAGATGCAGAAGAAAATCCAGTTGTCACCGGTAAGCTTTCTATCTTCGGTACTTCGACTTATGTGTTATTTGATTCTGGGGCTACACATTCTTTTGCATTCACTGAGTATGTGAGAAAACTGGGTAGAACACCTTACTTAACTGAGGCTAAATTCGATGTGATGATTCCTTCCAGTGATACAAAACAAATGAATCAGATCCTGCGAGGATGTGTTATTCCTATAAAAGGTAGAGGATTATATGCTGATTTGATCGTGCTGGACATGAATGATTACGATTTGATATTGGGTATGGATTGGTTATCGAAATATGGTGCTACAATCGACTGTCAGAAAAATAGTATTGTATTTCAGTGTGAGATTGAAGAACCATTTTCTTTTATCGGGATGAAGAAAAGTTTCAAATTTCCTATAATATCAGCTGTTAAGGCACAAAGATTACTGGAAAGTGGTTGTGAAGGCTATTTGATAAGTGTGATAGGTGTCGAGAGGAAATAGTGTCCTACTGTTGGTGATGTGCCAGTAGTGCTAGAATATCCTGAGGTATTTCCAGATGATCTTCCAGGGCTACCACCAGATCGCAAAATTGAATTTGTGATTGAGCTACAACCTGGAGTGTCATCTATTTCTAAATCACCATATCGAATGGCGCCGAATGAATTGAAAGAACTGAAAGTACAACTGTAAGAACTACTAGATAAAGGTTTCATCCGTCCTAGTTTTTCACATTGGGGAGCACCAGTCTTATTTGTTCGAAAGAAAGATGGCACGTCGAGGATGTGTATCGATTACCGAGCCTATATTTGATGTTGAAAGCGTCTGTGAGCTCCAAAAATTGATGTGGTTTGAACCAGTGAGTTCAATAATATCTGTATATTGTGAAATATGTTGCTTTGCATTTTTATTAAGCATGCATATCATGCATTGAAATGAAATAAAATGGTTTTACTATGTTAGACCGTTGATTATACACCGAAGGCGGGAGAGGCGACCTAGGAAGAAGCGACCTGGGGAAACCTGGTGTAGGCTACCTGGTGTAGGCCATCGTCTATTGTGACTTTACATACAATGCATAAACAATGCATTCGGAAGAGGCGACCTGGGAAGAAGCGACCTGGGGAAACCTTGCGTGGAAACCTTGTGTACGCTACCTGGTGTAGGCCACCGTTTGATTTGAATATATAGATATTGAGCTCTTTCCGGTGTATAGCAGTGTGTTTAGGGGCGCTAGAAAGTATTTCATAAATAAATTGGTGATTTCAAACGAGAGCACATTCTGTATATTGAGAATTTTGAGATAAACTTCACATCATGCATAATTTCTACTTACGGAGATTTATAAATCTCACTCAGTTTATGCATTGTAGGTAATCCTGATGATATATGACTTGATGGTCAGACTAGAGTAGCCGTGGCACTCTTATAGGCATTTTGAGTTACCGTGTACATAGATGACGACCTGCGGGCAGGACCGTGGCTTGTTTTTCTTCTGTTGTTCCATATTATGTGTGTTTTAGAAGTTGTATGGTGTTGTGTTATAAAGATTATGTCGATTGTGTAATTTTTTATATGGTTTGAGATCCTTTTGTGAATGTTAACAGGTTACTGTTGAGTTATGTTATGTTTTGCTGAGAAAAAAATTTATAGCAGGTTAACATGTTATATATGTAAGTAATTAAGAGGAATTATAGCATGTTTATCGTTTACTTATATAAGAATTGGTGTTAGTAGTATAGTGTAAGTGTGGTCGTGTCACGCACCCACACCTAGAGCTGTTAAGCGAATCGAATAGCTTGCGAGCAAAGCTCGGCTCGGCTCAGCCAGTTTCTCTCTATAAACAAGCCAAGCTCGAGCTAAAAAATTTTTAATTTTATAAATGAGCCAAGCTCAGCTCGGCTTGCGAGTAGTTCTTAACAAACTATGGATAAAGATATCTAGATCAAGAGATACGGATAAACTAAATCTAGTTGATAATCATCAATTCGGTTGAAGGGTGATCTAGGAACTTCTAAAATATTGCGGAAGCTCATTAATACTGGGGCATTTTTGTCATTATATATATATGAATATATATTATTTTTATTTTATATTTCTTCAATTTTCATTCCTAAAATGTTAAATTTTTCCAACTTCCCACCATATAACCGTAACCCTTATTTTCTTTTTCTTTCTTCCCCAATCTTGACGCCGCCATCATCTGCATCAAAATAATTTTCTTTATAATTTTTCAAGATTCTTCTACTATATTCTAAATCTTTTACTTCTATTTTCAAAAGAGATTAAAGCCAAATTACCACAGGCCACAAATCACGTAGCAAATCTCGCGTTGGTATTACTTCTTAATTTTACCCCATTTTATTTATTTATTCATTTATATATTATTATTATTATTATTATTATTATTATTATTATTATTATTATTATTAGTATTATTATTATTATCCGTATTAGTATATTTTATATGTGTAGTTCATTTAATTTTTGGCTAATTATTTTTCCAGAGCATTGTTTATCTAATTTGTCAACGAACCCTTAGTAATTTTGTTTTATATTGATTATTTTTTTGTTTTCTTGTTAGAGTTGTTATCTATATTTAGATATATCATGCTTTATTTGGAATGAATCTTAAAGAAATAGTTTAATATTTAAAATAAATGAAAATTTAGAAGTATTGTTCTTTTTTTTTTTTTTTATACGTTCTAAACTTTCTTTCTTTCTTTTTTGTTTATAAGTTCTAATAATTAGAAATAATAAAAATAATATTTACACTTTTTTATTTAAAATAATTTTAAATTAAATTTTTGTGGAATAGAAAATTTTAGTTTTATTATTTTGTATATTCGTACATATTATTTTATATTGATATTTTTATATTTCACTATTCGCTATATATATTAATTTATGACTAATTAGAATCTAATTTTGGTTTATATTTTTTTTAAGGTATGCACAATTCTTCTTTCCAGAGTTCCTCGTCAACTCCTACAATAGAGCAAAACAATGAAGATATGTAACATTTTAATTTGATTGAAGAAAGGGCCGATGAAATGAGTGAAGAAGAGTTCTGAATTCTGGAAGGTGAAAATAGAAAAAAAAATATATAGATGATGAAATTGGGCCTTTTGAGAAAAAACAAAGGAAAAAAAATCAAAAGTTTGGGATGAAATGACAGAGATTACGACTATCAATCGTGGTGTCGATGAGGTGAGTGGAGCAAGACCAATACATCGGTCTACATACCAAATGTACCTTAATGAGTAAGTGGGTGTTAAGGAGAAACAATGTATGATCCTCGTGTTGACTGAATTGAAGAGCAAATGTCAAGCTGGAAGGATGAATGGTGTGACAGACGCTTTGAGTTGCAAGGGAGTGTTTGAGTTCCAGCCAATAATGCCGAAGAAGCTAGTAGAAGAGTACGAGAGACCGAGCCAGCCAACAGTACACCATAGTAAACGTTGGCAAGGTCGTGTAGAAATCGTCAGATCCAACCTGGAGAATTCACGACGAGTGAAGACGTGGACTGGCCAGAGGAGGATGTTCCGAGAGTCTAAAGGAGAAGATGTGAGATTCATAAAGAACGGAGCCGACAAGGTAGCGTAAGAGATCGTAGAGGACAAGAGGTCCGGACACCTGATCAACCACTACTGATGAAGTTCCCGCCTAGGTGGCATGGATTATCTAAGTCCAAAGCGAGCTTAAGGGAGACAAGAGGCGTATGGTTGTTCGAGGAGTGTGCTCGTGACTTAGAGGCATTGAGGGCAATGCCTAGTTCAAGTGGGAGAGGATTTCACGGACCGAAACTTTGGCCGAGCAATGCCGAGGGGGCTGCCAAGGAGTGCCAGGGAGAGGGTATTGCCGAGAAGAATACAAAGAAGCGCCGAGGACGGGCTTGCGGTGCGCAAACATGGAGAGGCTAGCGGAGATCCTTCAAGACGTTCCAGACCCCGTGGAATGTTCCGGAACCTTCCGGAATATTTTGGAATCTCATGAATATTCTGGAACATTCTAGAAGCCGAATTGATGTTTATCAACTATATTTAGTTTATCCGTATCTCTTTATTTAGATATTTTTATCCGTAGATTGTTAAGATATAGCGTATCCGAGTGTGGATTTGATTTGATCCGTGTTGGACCCGGTCCGTTAAAGTGTCTATATATAGAAGGGGAGTCCTCAGTTGTACTTGACCTGCTCTACTTTTCCGGGTGTATCTTATAGTGTTCTTACTTTTAGCGTGCGTTAGAATTGTGTGCGAGGCACTAGTGAGTCCTCGAGGGAGTCGAAGAATCGCTAGGCCGACGGAAAAGTGTTCGAGGAGGAACCATCCGACCCGTTACAAGTGATATCATTGCAAAGGTCATTTTGCTAAGAGTACTACTGGAGCTACTTCTCAGTACAACAGACATTTGGCATCTTGCTTACAACGGAAGTTGGCTCTCGGGAAAAAAATAAAAGCATACAAAAAGTGTTTTCGTTCACAGAAGGATCCACTGATGGTATGACTTCTATCACTAACTTTTATTATGATCATGCCAAGGTTTAGGAACTAGCATCTCACATGGTACTCGCTTATGAATATCCATTTTCTATAATGGATCATGTTGTTTTTAATAAATTCAGGAAAGCAGTATCTCCATTTTATAAAAAAATTTTCCCGACAAATGGTTAAGGAAGACTGCATGAGTACTTATGAAATTGAAAAGAGAAAATTGAAATCATTGTTGAAGGGTGCAAGTAGGATTAGTATTACTACTAATTTGTGGAAATCTGGTCAACAAATTCAATATATGGTTGTAACTGCATATTTTGTTGATTCTGATTGGGTAGTTCAATTGTGAGTGCTAAATTTTTGCAATGTCCCCTCTCCTCACACAGGAATTGTTATAGCTGATGCTTTAAGCTAATGTTTTATTGATTGGAGAATTGAGAATAAGGTTGCAAGTATTACCGTAGACAATGCTTCATATAATGATGTGTGCATTAGAAGGCTTAAGCAAGATTTTTCTCTTCGAAAAAAATTAAGTATTGATGGAAAAATTTTCATGTTCGATGTTGTGCGTATATACTTAATCTTTTGGTGCAAGATGGTTTTGATCAACTTGGTGATGTGATTGATGTTGTTAGGGATGACATTAAGTATTTGAATAATTTTGAATCTAGGCTTAATCAATTTGCCAAGATTAAAAAACAATTACAGTTGTCATCTAAGAAACTGATTTTGAATTGTCCAAAAAGATGTAATAGCACAAATTTGATGTTGGCTTCAACTTTAGAATTCAAGGATGTTTATCCTAGATATGCAAAAATTGATCTTGAATTTCGATATAATCCTTCTGAATTAGAGTGGAAAAAAGTGGAAGAAGTCTGTGAATTTTTAGGGATATTTCATGAAATCACTAATATGATTTATAGATCTGAATATCCATCGGCCAACATTTTTCTTGTGGAGTTGTATAGGCTTAAAGAATTGTTGAATGAAAAAAAAAAAAAAAAACGATGTCTCTAATCACATTAAGTTTCTGGCAATTGGTATGTCTACTAAGTTTGATAAGCATTAGGGGGAGAGCAATATTATGTTATCACTGGGAGCAGTTTTGGATCCAAGGTACAAAATAATTTTTATTAATTATGCTTATCCAGTGATTTATGGTGAGAATGCAGCAGAAGATTATGTGACAGAAATAAAAAAAAAATTCTTCGTGAGTTGTATGATGAATATGTAAATAGTCACATGTCTTCTCAATATGATCAACAACAGAGGTTGACTAGAAAAAGAAAACAAAATGAAGTTAATAGTTCTCTGGTAAAAAATCTGGTTCATCAGGTATTTTAACTGGTAAGAAAAAGTTTCATATGAGTGAAATTGATAAAATTCCTCCACAAAAATCAAATTTGAATGTTTATTTAGAAGAATGTAGATATATTTGTGATGCAAATGCAAATTTGGATATTCTTGGTTGGTGGAAAGGAGAACGATTGAGGTTTCTTATTTTATCAAGATGACTGCAGACATACTTTCTGTCACTGTCACAACAGAAGCTTCATAATCTGCCTTCAGTGTTAGAGGTAGAGTGATTGATGATCGAGACGCTTCTATATTTGTTGAAACAATACAAATGCTATTGTGTGGAAATGATTGGATTCATAGCCGTTACAAACTCAAAAATAAATCTTATGTAAGTCATTTTAATTCATATTATTTATTTATTTATTTTTCATATTTGATCCTGGTATATATTTGTATTTAATTTCTCATATTATTTTATAGGAATGCAATGAGACCGAATCAAGTGCATTTGAAGAAGTTGAAGTTTCTGAAAATTTTATTGACTCGCAATCTACGTTATAATTTATTTTTTTAGATTTTCTGGTAGTCTTTATTGACATTTCAAGGTAAATTTTTATAGTTATTTTATTTACAACTAAAATATACCATATTTTCTTTTTAGTATTAATTTTTTTATATTATTAATGCAGGTACAGAATAGAATATAGAGTTTTAATCAGAACTAATTTTCTCAAAAAATGCTATATTTGAATAAAATTTGGTAAGTTTATCGACTCATATTAAATAATTGTATGCATTATTATTTTTAAGAGCAAAAATCATTTTTAGTCCCATTCAATATCATAATTATCAATTTTGGTCTCATTCAAAAGAATTTATCAATTCCGGTCCCACTCAAATGAAAATTTATCAAAGATGGTTGACTGGGACTGAACACAACTGTGTTGGCTTGAACACGGCTGTGTTGGATGACTCAGAAAGTGACTGGACGTCCCAGGCAGTCAACATGGCCGTGTTGGTCTCAACACGGTTGTGTGGATTACCCTGCACTTCTGAACACAGCCGTATTCCTACCCGTGTTCTGAACACAGCCATGTTCCTGCCCATGTTCTCAACACAACCATGTTCTAGGCCATGTTCCTGTCCATGTTTTCAACACAGTCGGCTATGTCCACAACCATATTTTCAATATAATCATATTGTAGGTCATATTTATTATTATTTTCACTTTTTGGTTAAAATTATTTGATATATATTTATAATTCAACAAAAATATTTTTTAAAATTATTTTATAATATAAAAAATAATAAATTTTTAATATTTTAAAAATATATAAAAATAATAATATATTAATATTTATTTTTAATAATACTCCTTCCGTCCCACTTACCATGTCTATATTGCAGTTTTTTTTCGTCCCACATCCCACGTCAGTTTTCTGTTTTAGAAAATAATTACATACTATTTTTTAATTTATTTTTTTAAAAAATTTAATTAAACTAATGAGTTAATTTAATCTTAATTTATAATTATTTATATTATATGATCATTATTTTGACCAATACATTCTTAATTATCTATTAATTTTACTTATCCTAAATTCTTGTGTTTACAGTGACCCGAAGGGAGTATTATTTTAAAATATTATTTTGAATAATAAATTTAATTTATAATTTTTAGAAATAATTAATTTAAAATAATGTTTTAAAATTTTTACTATAAATTTTTAAAAATATATATAATGATGATTATTAAAAATATATATTAATATATTATTATTTTTATATATTCTTAAAATATTAAAAATTGATTATTTTTTATATTATGAAATAATTGTAAAAAATATTTTTGTTGAATTATAAATATATATATCAAATAATTTTAACTAAAAAGTGAAAATAATAATATATATGACCTACAATATGATTATATTGAAAACATGGTCGTGAACATGGCCTAAAACATGGCTGTATTGAGAACATGAGCAGGAACATGACCGAGAACATGGTTGTGTTGAGAACATGGCTGTGTTCAGAACACGGGCAAGAATACAGCTGTGTTCAGAAGGGCAGGGTAATTAGCACGGCCGTGTTGAGATCAAAATGACCGTGTTGGCTGTTTGGGACGCTCAGTCACCTTCTAAGACATCTAGCACAACCGTGTTCAATCCCAGTAAACTATTTTGTGACTAAAATTGATAAATTTTCATTTGAGTAGGACCAAAATTGATAATTTTTTTTTTGAATGAGACCAAAATTGATAATTATGATATTGAATGAGACCAAAAATAATTTTTACTCTATTTTTAATAAAAATTTTAACATATATATATTTTTTGTTTCTTTATTTTTATTATAGATGAGAAGTGCTCAACAAATTTACAAAATACTTATGCTTGAAATCAGAGATTGCCAATATTTTTTTTTCTTTTATTTTTTTAATGGGATTGTTGGTGTTGCCAATAGTTTTTTTTTTTTTTCTTAATATGAGATCATTGGTGTTTAAAAATAATTTAATGTTTATTACTGAATCACTAATTGATTGTTTTTATTGTGGTTATTATTATTATTATTTTGTATAAAAACTTGTATTATTAGTGACATATGAATATTTTATTAAAATAAAACATCGAATCTTACGAGTCAAACTCCAGCCACTATTTTAACTCGAATTTATTACGGAGTAGCGCCGAACCAAGCCTGTACCGATAACATGTTCGAGTCGAGCTCGAACACCATGTACTGAAGGAGCTCGCTCGGCTCGTTTAACATCTGTACCCGCACCACACCGAAGCACTCACCACCCACCGTATTTTAACAAATCCGATTTGAATAATTTTGTACAAGCCTAATCGACTCCACTACATATTAGTGCAGGTAGACAAACAAAACTAACCGATCACGGGACGGTTTAAAATCTCTGTCTCGTCCGCGGCTGCTTGAAACCACCGCTCCTTTTGTTCCTTTCCCTTCCAGTTCCCTCACATTCACTTCACTGCTCTGGTCAGCACTTCTTTCGATTGGATAAACTTGCAGTTTGCAGAGCAACAATGGCTATGGCGTGCATTTCGAGCGCGATTTCGCTTAAGCAAGGCCTTTCCCTCTTCTGTCCTCACTCCATTGCGGTTCCTCAATTTTCGCACCCTTCTTCCGTTGCTGCCTCCGCGCGTTTGCGAAGAAGATTTTCTGTGTCGGCTTCGTCCTTCGCCAATGAAAATCGAGAGTAATAGTTTTAATTTTTAAAGTTTGTCCTCATCTTACAGTATTTAACCAATTCAGCTGTCCTTTTAAGGTGTCCACTGTTTGTTTTCGCAGATTTGTGATAGTTGGAGGCAGAAATGCAGCTGGTTATGCCGCTCGGACTTTTGTGGAGCATGGAATGGCAGATGGCAGGCTTTGCATTGTGTCCAAAGAGGTAGCCCCTTGTTCCATGGATTGAACAAATGGATGGCTAATCTAATGTATGAGCTTTAATTGGTCTCTTTATGTAGTATGTGGTACTGGAATTGTCGAAGTACATTGGTACGGTGTTGTAAGTATGTGTCAACAGTTCAGTTTATTGATGTTAGATTTTTACAATTGATATGAGAATTTAATGTTTATGTTAATAATGGAGGTGTTAGGAATCCCATGAGCCAAAATTACAAATGGTTATTGAGCCAAAATTACAAATGGTTATTGTATGCCCTCACCTCTGTCTGGAGAAAATTTATAGTCGAGGAATATATGCGTAGACACTAAAAATATATGTCTAAAATAAATTAAATATCATGTATTTTGGAAAAAAATAAAATTCCAATAAAATAAATATATGGTATTTAATTATGCACATATGTTAATTTTTGTACAATAAATATCAACCATTAATATAAAAATATGCTTAAAATGGAAGATATCGTACAAATATTACGTGCATAAATAGAGCCATAATAAATTTGGCAGCAAAATAAATTAATCTTCTCAATAAAGGAAGTATATAAATTAATATCTTCCAAAAAAGACAATGATATAAAGATTTTGGCGAGAAAGGAAGGTGCGCAATCAAATCCGTCGAGAATGGAAAACAACATCTGATGGAAAAGAAAATCTTTCCTTCCACGTGGCACCATCCGAAAAGGAAGCCGAGGCCACCCATCCCCTATAAATAGGAGCCATGACCAATTCATTTGACACACCGAAGTTCATTTGAAGACTCGTGCATGGGTAAGTCTCTTTAGACTCTCTGCAATGTTCTTCATTGTTCTTCGTGTCCTTCGAAGCATTCTTCGTCGAAAAGTCACCGATGTTGACAAATGATCCAATATTAGTTAGCGAATCGATGAAGTTAACGTTCTTCGTCGTATGTCCGAGCCGGAGGAAGGATCAAAGCTCTCAAAGCCATCGAGGAATCCATCAAAGCCAATGAAGAGCCTCCAAAGCCGCTCTCAAAGCTTCAAGATGTTCGTCGTGTTCTTCATAAAAGGCGCAAACCAGGCCCTCTTCGATCCAAAAGTCAAAGGGACACGCCGCCAAAAGCGTTATGGAGCACTAAATCCACCTCTTCAAGGATCAAAGCTCTCAAAGCCGTTGAGGAATTCGTCAAAGCCAAGGGAAAGTCTCCAGAGTTCATCCCAAAGCTTCGAGGTGTTCATCGCATTCTTCACCAAAGCAACAACTCGGCCCTCTTCGATCCAAAAGTCAAAGGGACACGCCGTCAAAAGCGTTATGGAGCACCAAATCCACCTTTTCAAAGATCAAAGCTGCGGATCATTAAAAGAGGACATCAAATCCAAAGCTTAGGATCAAATCACCTGCACGGAGACCAAAGCCCTCCAAAAGCGGCAAAGACAAATCAAAGATCAAAGCTGCGGATCGTCCAAAGAAAACATCAAATCCAAAGTTGAGGATCAAATCGCCCACACGGAGACCGAAGCTCTCCAAAAGGTGGAAAAGGAAAACTAAAGATCAAAGTTGCGGATCGTCTAAAGAAGATAAAAAATCCAAAGACGATGATCAAGTCGTCAACGCGGAGACCAAAGTCCTCCAAAAGCGGCAAAGCCAAAGCAAAGGTCAAAGTCGCGGATCATCTAAAGAAGACATCAAATCCAAAGCCGATGATCGAATCGCCCACGCGGAGACCAAAGTCCTCAAAAAGTGGCAAAGCCAAAGCAAAGGTCAAAGTCGTGGATCGTCTAAAGAAGACAACAAATCCAAAGACGATGATCAAATCGCCAATACGGAGACCAAAGTCCTCCAAAAGCGGCAAAGCTAAAACAAATGTCAAAGTCGCGGATCGTCCAAAGAAGACAACAAATCCAAAGACGATGATCAAATTGCCAACACGGAGGCCAAAGTCCTCCAAAAGCGGCAAAGCCAAATCAAAGATCAAAGCTTCGGATCGTCTAAAAAAAGAAATCAAATCCAAAGCTGACGATCAAATCGCCCGCACGGAGACCAAAACCCTCCAAAAGGAGGCAAAGTCAAACTGAAGACCAAATCTCTTTGGATCAAAGAAGCCATCGAAAACCAAGTTGGAAAATAAATCGACCCGGAAGGAGAATCAAAGGACCCATTTAGAGAATAGGACCCGCTTTAAATTCAAATCAAATATAATTTGTACAAATTTTATGTTATTAAAAATAACACAATTTTTTGTCCACAGATTTTTGGCACGCCCAATGGGACCTCTCTACCTTTCATCTCTCTTTCTGACGAACTTTCAACAACCAATGACTTCCTACAAGATCAAGACTTCTAACGTTGTGTCAAAAGTTGCTGCTCAAGCCGCCGTCGCCGCCAAAGAAGTTGGCGCACCCATCGTGTCCAAAACCTCAAGCGCTTCGACAAATACTGGAATGACAACACGAAGCATGACCAAAAGAGCATTGTCGTTATCTGAAGACACTTCTCCAAAAATCACAAAGCAAAGTCCACTATATGAAGAAGACGACAACTTTAAGAGTATTGCTGCATTGTTCACCCCTCAACAAACTGCAAGTCATTCGACCGTATCAAGCTCTGCTCCGGTGATGATTACCAACGCTTCAAATATTGAGGACCCAAAGATTGTGGATCAAAGTCTTTTCTGCGAGGAATATAAAAGCTTCAAAGGTACTTTTATGCCACCTACTCATCGGCCAATTTCAAGTCATTCAACCGCATCAAGCTCTGCTCCGGTGATGACTATCAACGCTTCAAATATAGAAGATCAACTTGCAGCATTGGCCAAAATTGTTGAAGGAATGTCTCAACACATGCAACAACAAAACACCCTCATTGAAAAACTTCTCACAAAGCTGGACAAGCCTGAAGAAGCCGGCCATGCAACTGAAAAACAACAATCTTCCCCAGCGGTTCAAAATAAAGCGGCAACATTTGTGGAGCAACGTCATGGCAAATAAAAGGTGGCGGAATTAAATCCATTTCAAGGATCATCCAACTCCTTCATCCATATATCCCAACTTGACAAGTACATCAAGGGGGCAATCAAAAGACAATTCGAAGGGAGTTCAAGGCCGACACACACTTACGCCAAGCCTTACACTGCAAGGATTGACGCCCTCAAAATGCCTACGAGCTATCAACCACCAAAGTTTCAAAAATTTGACGGCAAAGGCAATCCAAAGCAACATATAGCGCACTTTGTCGAGATATGCAACGATGCTGGAACATATGGAGACCTCCTAGTCAAACAATTTGTGCGGTCACTAAACGGCAACGCCTTCGACTGGTACATCGACTTAGAGGCTTGTTCCATCGACAATTGGGAACAACTAGAGTACGAGTTCTTGAATCGGTTCTATAGCACAAAGAGAACCGTCAGCATGACCGAACTCACCAACAGCCGCCAATGGAAAGATGAACCAGTAATTGACTACATCAACCGCTGAAGAAGTCTAAGCCTCAACTGCAAAGACCGTATGTCCGAGGCTTCCGGCATAGAAATGTGCATTCAAGGGATGCAATGGGGCTTGAAATACATCCTACAAGGGATCCGACCCCATACTTTTGAAGAACTCGCCACTCGCGCTCATGATATGGAATTGAGCATGATGTCTAGTGGAATGTATGGACCGCCTACTGAAGATTTCTCAGATGACGAGAAAATACAACACTTAAAACAGTGGGGGCAATCTTACCTACAATACTCCTGGAAATGAGGATAAACTTTCTGCAATCTCCTGGAAATGAGGATAAACTTTCTGCAATCTCCTGGAAATGAGGATAAACTTTCTTCAATCTCTTGGAAACGAGGATAAACTTTCTTTAATCTCCTGGGAATGAGGATAAACTTTCTAACAAAACTCCTTAACACGAGAATAAACTGTTTAACGAAAACAAACAAATTCAATTTGTTTTGAACTACGTTATGACTTGATTCCTTAACCGGATACGTAGGCAACTTGGAATATAACTCCGAGTTCAGTCAATTATACCAAAAAAAAAAAAAGTCCAAAAAAAATCGAGCTTAAAAAAAATCAATTGGACAAAAAAAATCTCATCCAAAAAAAAAGAAAGAAAGAAAGAAACAAAAAAAGAAAAAGCCCTTTCAAAAAAAAATATTGGCTAAAAAAAATAAAAAATGATAGCCATAAAAAAAATCAGTCAAAAAGAAAAATTGACTTATGTTTCGAGACTCATTCACGCCTTAAACGCTTTGCATCGGCTTAAAAGAGTCTTGAGGGGGCATTTTGTAGACACTAAAAATATATGTCTAAAATTCATTAAATATCATGTATTTTGGAAGAAAATAAAATTCCAATAAAATAAATATATGGTATTTAATTATGCACATATGTTAATTTTTGTACAATAAATATCAACCATTAATGCAAAAATATGCTTAAAATGGAAGATATTGTACAAATATTACATGCATAAATAGAGTCATAATAAATTTGGCAGCAAAATAAATTAATCTTGTCAATAAAGGAAGTATATAAATTAATATCTTCCAAAAAAGACAATGATATAAAGATTTTGGCGAGAAAGGAAGGTGCGCAATCAAATCCATCAAGAATGGAAAACAACATCTGATGGAAAAGGAAATATTATAAAATCTTTCCATCCACGTGGCACCATTCGAAAAGGAAGCCAAGGCCACCCATCCCCTATAAATAGGAGCCATGACCAATTCATTTGACACACCGAAGTTCATTTGAAGACTCGCGCAAGGGTAAGTCTCTTTAGACTCTCTGCAATGTTCTTCATTGTTCTTCGTGTCCTTCGAAGCGTTCTTCGTCAAAAAGTCACCAATGTGGACAAATGATCCAATATTGGTTAGCGAATCGATGAAGTTAACGTTCTTCGTCGTATGTCCGAGCCAGAGGAAGGATCAAAGCTCTCAAAGCCATCGAGGAATCCATCAAAACCAATGAAGAGCCTCCAAAGCCGCTCTCAAAGCTTCAAGATGTTCGTCGCGTTCTTCATAAAAGGCGCAAACCAGGCCCTCTTCGATCCAAAAGTCAAAGGGACACGCCGCCAAAAGCGTTATGGAGCACTAAATCCGCCTCTTCAAGGATCAAAGCTCTCAAAGCCGTTGAGGAATTCGTCAAAGCCAAGGGAAAGTCTTCAGAGTTCATCCCAAAGCTTCGAGGTGTTCATCGCATTCTTCACCAAAGCAACAACTCGGCCCTCTTCGATCCAAAAGTCAAAGGGACACGCCGCCAAAAGCGTTATGGAGCACCAAATCCACCTTCTCAAAGATCAAAGTTGCGGATCGTTTAAAGAGGACATCAAATCCAAAGCTTAGGATCAAATCACCCGCACAGAGACCAAAACCCTCCAAAAGCGGCAAAGTTCAAATGTTGAGCATCCATTTGTCTTGCATGATGAATAATTTTTCATTGATCTTTTCATCCATTCCCTTGTATCCACTCATGGTAGGTTGGGTTCCCCTCAATCCACAACCCCTTCCCTTCATTTTATCAATAATAATAGTAATAATAATAATAATAATAAACAATGGGAGCAATTGAGATCCCAGTATTGACTAGCAACAAATTTTTGTCGCTCCAGGAAAGCTTAAAGGAGTTCATCTTGAAAGTGGAAGTCCGGAGGTATGAGTTAATTAAATAGTTAGTTAACTGAAGAGTTTTTTATCGCCATATCTTTTCATATATAATACAAAAGGGTATATTCGAATGGATTGAAAGGAAAAAAGCATCTACTTTTGTTGTTGGATGGATTGTTATCCACTGAGTTCCATTGTTTACCTGGACATGATGTGTAGTTGTGCTCCCCGGCTTACTTGTGTTTACTGCAATATATATGACCATTGACCACTGAGTATAGTTAGCACTCAC
Organism: Andrographis paniculata; assembly: GCF_009805555.1. Taxonomy (NCBI): domain Eukaryota; kingdom Viridiplantae; phylum Streptophyta; class Magnoliopsida; order Lamiales; family Acanthaceae; genus Andrographis; species Andrographis paniculata. Next base: position 377,958 of record NW_026137621.1, on the reverse strand, counting down.
TTGGAATAACAAATGCACTCGAATCAAGTGAACTTAGGAAGATTATCATATTACTTTAAAAAACATTTGCAATGAACTGGGTTCACACTGTAAAGGCTTTTTTTGTAGGAATTCCAATTGCTTCCCAGACTAGCAAGGAGCCAGCCCTCTCTAGATAAAAGCCAGCTTGAGAAAGCATCTTCTGTGGAGGCAGCACTGGAGATTCTCCAATCTTCCTCACGGGTGGAAACACATGCATAAATTAAATATTGGGTCAGTTTCTATTTATTTGTTCTCGTTAATTCATTGCATCAGTAATTTTTTCGTAAAATTCTTGAGAAGCCATCCGAATAAAAGTGACAGAAATAAATTTAAAAGTATTTTTCATAAAATTCTTGAAAGAAATAGTTGAAATTTATGGATAAATCTGGGTGCATGTTTTCTAGGACTCAATGTATGTCGGTTTCATTTCTTGTGCTTATTGTTGAGCGTCAAAATCGTCGTTTTTTTTAAATTGCTCAAACTCTTTTTCTCCATAATATTGTGTTACAATTTTTGGCTGTGCAATATTCTGATAGAGAGTAAAATCGAAAAGTGTATGAAGGTAAGATTAAAAAGAAAGTGGACTCTCGGCCGATGCTTGTGTATTGACTACAGGTGTAGGCATTAAAAATTAAATTTCTAAATTAAATTAAATATCATATATATTAGAATAAAATAAAATTCTAATATAATAAATGTGTGATATTTAATTATGCACATGTTAATTTTTGTACAATAAATATCAATTAATGCAAAAATTATATCGTACAAATATTACGTGCATAAATAGAGCCATAATAAATTTGACAGCAAAATAAATTAATTTTGTCAATAAAAGAAGCATATAAATTAATATCTTCTAAAAAAAGAAATAATATAAAGATCTCGACAAGATAGGAAAGCGCACAATCAAATCCTTCAATAATAGAAAACAACATCGGATGAAAAATGAAATGAAAGATTATAAAATCTTTATGTTGATCAATCAGGACGTGGCACGTGGCACCATCCGAAAAGGAAGTCAATGCCACCCTTCCCTTATAAATAAGAGTCTTGGCCAATTCATTACAGACCGAAGTTCATTTGAAGACTTGCGCATGGATATTTGCATGCCCAGTGGGACAACTCTACATTTCATCTTTCTTCCTGTCGAATTCTCAATGATCAATGGCTTCCTACAAGATCAAAATTTCCAACGTTGTGTCGAAAGCTGCTGCTTTAGCCGCCGCCCCCAAAGGAGTCGCTGCTACTACATCAAGAACCTCAAGTGTTTTAACGAATGTTGGAGTAATGATATGAAGCATGGCTAAAAGAGCACTGTCATTTTCCTAGGACGCACATCCGAAAATCACATAACAAAACCCACTCTATGAGGGGGTTGAAAGCTTCAAGAGTACCTCCACACCGGTCACCCCTCAAGAAACTGCAACTCGTTCGACTGCATCAAGTTATGCCTCAGTGATGACCACGGACACTTCAAACATAGAAGATCAACTTGTTGCACTGGCTAAAGTCGTTGAAGGGATATCTTAACACATGCAGCAACAAAACAATGTCATCGCAAAATTGTTTGCAAAACTAGACAAGCCAGAACCAACCAACCAGAATGCTCCAGAGGCCCAAGATGAAGCAGAAACATCAACGGATCAACGCCATGGTAAAGAAAAAATGGCAGGACCAATGCCGTTTCAAGCATCATCCGACTCCTTCATCCATCTATCCCAACTTGACGAGTATATCAAAGGAGCTCTCAAAAGGGAGTTTGAAGGAAGTTCAAGGCCAACAAATATTTATGCCAAACCTTACACTTCAAGGATCGACACCCTCAAGATTCCGTTGGGATATCAACCGCCGAAGTTCCAACAATTTGATGACAAGGGCAACCCAAAGCAGCATATGGCACACTTCATGAAAACATGCAACAACGCTGGGAAATACGGCAATCTTTTGGTGAAGCAGTTCGTACGGTCATTAAAAGGTAACGCCTTCGACTCGTACATCGACCTGGAGGTTGGTTCCATCGACAGTTGGGAGCAGTTGGAGTAGGCGTTCTTGAAACTGGTTCTACAGCACGAAAAGAACCGTCAGTATGACAGAGCTCACCAATACTCGTCAATGGAAAGATGAACCAGCAATCGACTACATCAATCGTTGGAGGAATCTCAGCTTGAACTGTAAAGACCGGTTGTCCGAGGCCTCCAGTATAGAGATGTGCGTCCAAGGAATACGCTGAGGGTTGAAATACATCCTGCAAGGGATCCGACCCCGCATTTTCGAAGAACTTGCTACCCGCGCTAATGACATGGAGTTAAGTATGGCTTCAAACAGGATGCACGGACCACCAGTTCAAGAATCTTCAAAAGAAAAAAGATACAAAAGATATGATGCCACAAAGAAGGGGAACAATGCCCCTATCAAGTCTTCCGGCAAAGAAGCCTTGGTCATAAAAGCGACAACCAAAGCACCACTGAAGATCCAAAGTAAAGAAAAGGAAGTTGCAAAGAGAAACTAGTCAACTCAGATACACAGACCTCCAAGGCCAACCCTTAAAGAGTTGCAATCCAAAACTTATCATTTCCTGGATTCTGACGTCTCGGGCATCTTTGACGATCTACTCAGAGAAAACCGTATCGAACTTCCGAATTCAAAAAGACCGGAGGAAGCTGGAAAGGTTGATGACCCAAGATACTGCAAATACCATCGTGTTGTAGGACATCCCATCCATAACTGTTTCATCTTTAAAGACAAAGTCATGGAGTTGGTTCATGAAGGAAAGATCACCCTTGAAGACGATTAAGCTGTTGTTAATGTCACTTCAATCATGTTCGGGTCTCTCGAAGTTAACAAAGAAGACGAAGAATCATATTGCCTCACTACCGAAGAAGATGACAAGGCGATCAGAGACAATCGAGTGAAGAATGTGCCACGATAACCTTCACTGATGAAGATTTCATGTTAGGATCCAAACCCCATAATCATCCATTACTGATCGTGGGTTACATCCATGAGCAAAAGATTAGCCGGATATTCTTAGACCGAGGAGCCAGAGTCAACGTCCTTCATCTATACACATTGCAACAATTGGGAATACCAGTAGATCAATTGTTCAAGAGTCGTATGACAATACATGGATACAATCAAGAGGGGCAAAGAGCACTTGGCACCATAAGATTGAGACTGCTTATCGATGAAATGGAAACTAACCCTTTGTTCTACGTCATAGATACAAAGACATCTTTCAATGTTCTTTCGGGAATACCATGGATATATGAGAATAGTGTTGTTCCATCAACATGGCACAAATGCTTCAAATACACTCAAAATGGAGTGACAAAGAAAGATCTCGGCGACACAAAACCATATACAGAAGCGGAGTCACATTTTGCGGATGCCAAATATTTCTTTACAGAAGCAAAAGAATCCAAGGTACATGAAGATGTCAAAGCACCACAATCAAACTTGGGGGCAAAGTTAAGAGATAAAGAAAAAGCACCCGCCTTAGGCTCTCTAGACTCATTAATTGAGCCTATGAAAGATTTGACTCTTCCGATGACCCCACTCAACCCAATCTCTCTCTCACAGACAAAGAATGGAAAAGATGAAAATATAGAGGCTATACGGTTGCAAAAGGATAAAAGCTTTTGCCCAAAAGCCTACTAACTTCTTTCCAAAGCTGGATATAATCCAAATGAGGAGTCACGGCTAGGAAAATTACCACCACAGACAACCCAAGGTTCGAGGGCTGGTCTCGGATACATGCCACAAGCTCTAGTATGCATCGCTATCAAAAGGGCCGCAAACCATCATATTACGAAAAGCGAGAGCTTGTCTTCCAATTCACCTCAAAAGGGCAGGAATACAGGAGTATCGGTCTTCAAGAGGCTAAAACCTTCTGTCTTCACAAGGTTAGGACCAAAGATCAATAAAGAGAAAAACAAGACGAATTTTACATCAACAAAATATGTGGAGATGGATGGAGAAATCAAAAGCCGCTTTCCATCCTGCATGACGTGTCAAACAAAAATGATGATACATTGCCGTAAAGTTTTAAAGGCTAAATGTCAAATCATTGTCTTCACCAAATCCAAAGAAGATAATGAAGAAAGTGTTGCATCATCCTGCTATGTCACTAAAGGGGGTGAAGAGACAATGATTGAAGAAGATGCGGAAAATGCACTTGCCGCATTTGAAGAAGGGGTCAAAGTTGCAGTGGATGAGTTAAAAAAATAGACTTGGGAATTGAAGATCACCCAAGACCCGTCTATGTCAGCAAAGTGCTGGGTGAGGATGATATGAATGCCTACACCCGACTTCTCAACGAATTCCAAGATGTCTTCGCTTGGTCATATAAAGAAATGCCCGACTTAGACCCGAAAGTTGCGGTCCACCATCTAGGTGTGAGGAAAGGAGCTCGCTCTGTGAAGCAAGCGCAACGAAGATTCCGTCCTGAACTCATCTCTCAAATTGAAAATGAAATCAATAAATTCATTGAAGTGGGATTCATCCGTGAAGTCAAATACCCCCAATGGATTTCCAACATCGTGCCTGTAAAGAAGAAGAATGGACAAATCCGAGTTTGTGTGGATTTCCGGGACCTAAATGAAGCATGCCCAAAAGATGATTTTCCTTTACCCATAATTGAATTGATGATTGATACGACGACAGAACATGAAATGCTTTCTTTTATGGATGGATCGTCTGGACATAACCAAATTCGCATGGCACCTAAAGACAAAGAGTCAACCGCCTTTCGGACACCAAAAGGTATCTACTGTTACGAAGTATGCCTTTCGGATTTAAAAATGTGGGAGCAACCTATCAAAGAGCAATGCAAAAGATCTTTGATGACATGCTACACAAAAATGTAGAGTGCTATGTCGATGACTGCTTGTCAAATCCAAGAGAAAAGAGGATCACCTGCAAGACTTAAAAAAGGTTTTTTTGACAGGTTAAGGCACTACCAGCTAAAAATGAATCCTCTCAAGTACGCTTTTGGAGTCACATCTAGCAAAATTCTCGGATGCATTGTCCATAGCTGTGGAACAGAGATTGAACAGATAAAGTTAGACGTCATCACAAAAATGCTTGAACTTCGCAACATCCACGAGCTATAAATCTTACAAGGGAAATTGGCATACATAAGAAGATTCATCTCTAACCTCGCCAGACGATGTCAACCTTTCAGCTGAATTATGAAGAAGTGAATGTCTTTCCATTAGGATGAAGCATGCAAGAAGGCATTCCAAAGTATCAAAGACTACTTGACGAAGCCACCAGTGCTGATAGCGCCAATTCCTGGACGTCCGTTGACACTTTACATTGCTGCACAAGAGTGTTCAATCGGAGCCTTGTGATAACTAAAATTTGTTGAAACATAATTTGTATAATTTCACAGGGAATTTATATTCAAAAATCAATGAGTGGATGTTTATAGAAAGGGGTCAAATATAGTAAAAATTGCGGTTGTAGACCTTGAATAGTTATCACAATTCTTTATACTCTTTTACTGGTGAGTTTCCAGGTCGAACACAAGGATTTTAAGTCATGAATTTCAAAAAAAGTATAGATTTTGAGAAAGCGGCGAAAAATACACTAAAGGACCCGCTCTGCAGCGGATCCGGATTTCTAATCTAAGGAAAGCGGTAAAGAGTGAGTGGAAGTAAGCGGGGCGTATGTGAGCGGCGAAGTGCCAGCGGTAACCGAGTGAACGGGACATGAGCGGATGCGATTATTGAGTGAACGGGATATGAGCGGATGGCACAATATATGTATATGTATATATGTAAGCGGTGGAGAGAGAGGGAGAAATGTTGTGTCTGACTTGTGCGTTACTTAATGGCTAGGTTTTCCTTGATGTAATGAGCGAGCGGTGTAAGTGTGTTAACGGAGGTATATGTATAATACGAAAGCGGTGGAAGGACATAATGTAAATATAAAAACTGAATTGTAAAGAATTCTTAACACTAGAATTTGACCTTAAGGGATTTACAACAAGACTTCAATTTGACCCAGAATTGGAAAATTATAAGAAAGAAACCCTATTATACTAGGAATTTCTGTGACCTAATAGACCACCGTCTATGCCCCATGAATTATCTCAATATTTGCCTCATTAGTGGCTTTACCCTTCTGTTACCTCTTTTTAATCAAAATTGAATTCAAAACAGTAGTTAAGCAGGTCGACAAGGCTCCCGCGTACTTAACTACATTGAACTACCTTGAAAACGCTTTTGGCAAAGACAAGACTTAGATAATCAGTTTTTCTTGTGCTCTAAATGAAATTCTTTAAATTCAAAGTTTATATAAGTGTGAAGAAAATGTGTAAGAAAATATAGATGAAGAACTGAATGATATTTCATTACTTACTACTAAAACTGGAAATGCTAAAACTACAAAGCTGTAATTGAAAACAGTAAGCTACTCTAAGAAAGCGGTAAAGTCTTGGCCAAGGGAGTAGGAACCCTACTCCCTTGGCCATTCATGTGGAGAACTCCCTTACAGGGTTGGAGCTCTCGAAGAACAGGAAGACAGTTAGATTGCACAGAAATTAATTTCTAAAATACTCCAGAATCGAAGTATATCTACATAGAGATATCTGGCCCTATTTATAGTAGGTGAAATGGAACGGTTACAAGCAGTTGCTAGGCAGTTCCAACCGCTAGGAAGTTAGGCGGTTGATGGTAGTTATTCTGTTGAAGCAGGTACTGGCCATAACTCCTAGGGTGCCGCTTCGCTTGCATAGGATAGTAAGAGCTCAGATCTTCCTCACTTGTCGGAGGGCTGGAGGGCATCAGCGCAGCTAGGCTTGCTTGTGCTGGCTGGAAGTGGAATGGTTGTACTGCAGCAGTTGGAACACTTAGTCAAAATCTGCTGACATTCTGCAACGGTGGGTGTCTGGGTTGTCGTTTGTAAGCGGGAGAGGTTGTCGCTTGTGAGCGGTGGAAGCTACCGCTTGCCTCTCGTACCTTAGTCTTTCTCAGGAGATGTATTGGTCGCTTGCAAGCGGAGGTGGCTAACGCTTGTAGCGTCTACCTTAGCTTTTCTGGCACTAGAATACCGTTTAAAATGGCAAAAATCGTTAATAATCTCAACAACGAACTTTGGATCATTCCAAGTGATATAGATCAATAATGTATGCCATTAACAAGTTATTATGATGGTTTTTATACAGAAATTCAAATAATGCATAGTTTTGTCAAGCTAAGAATATGCTCATATTTGGAGTCATCAAACCTCCTCAAACTAAACCTTTGTTCGTCCTCGAACGAACTGAATTATGAGATCACAGAGTTATTCTGTTCACTGCAATTAAGAATTGTTAACGATCAGTGCCATGATTGGGAGCAATGTGAACCTCAAGTAGAAACAATTGAGCCTTAAGCATTCAAACTCGCCATTTGATTTAACATGAATGGAGTTATCCCGATATCGTCTACTTTGTTTGCTTAGCAGGGATTAATCATTTTTTTTTGTTTTTTGGATCGAGAGTTTCAAACAAACATTGTGTTTGCTCAAGATTTAAAGTGATATAATTTTATTTTTTGGAAAGAAATATGTAATTTTATTTTTTGAAAAATAATAGTATATAATTTATTTTTTTAAAAGTGATATATATTTATAAATAACATATGAATTATATATATTCTAGTGATAATGTAAAAATAAAATAAAGTGTAATTTATAAATATGAAAAGTTATATAAAATAATATAAAAGAGAAATATATAGGGAATACAATTTTTAGAGTAAAAATTGAAGTTTGTAGTTGGAGTAAAACATATTTACTGTAGCTACTACAAAAATGAAGTAATAAGTTGGAGATGGCTTTAGGTATGCTTGTTTTATTCATAATCACTTTCATAATCTCGTTAAACTCTCTACGTATTTTATCAAGTGTATTTTGCTTGCTTATTCTTAGTGTTCAACATAGGTACAAGTGTTATTCACCTCAGCATTGCGTTATTACATTTTTACTGATGTTACATTCTTTTAGTCATCATTTTTTTTTATTGCCCTTCATTTTCCAAGCTTTTTGTTCAGATAGTCGTACCTGCCTATGAATCCCTTATCACCTCCCCTCATTTTCGGGCTTATTATTATTGTCATTGCCCTTCCTTTTTCCTCCTTGATCCTACATCTTCCTCGGTGGTCTTCAACTCGTTGCTTGTCTTGCACCTTTTGGCATCTAATGCCTCTCGTCTGTTGGCCCCACAATGTGGTTTACGTTCCAAACATAATGTTCATTCTCTTTATAAATTTTTAAGCTATCATTGTTTGTCTTCTCACTTCTACAAATTTGTGCTATTTTGAGATTTATTTTTATCCTTAAGTCTATCTCGAAGCTCTCTCCCATCCTTGTTGGAGACTATCAATGGTGAACGAAATGAGTGTCTTGGTTTATTCAGTGTAGTGCTTCTATATAGGAATTTGAAATGACTAAGTGTGAATTTGATAATTTTGTCTTTAACCGTGATACTACTGTTGGTATATGATTATATTTCACTATCTATGTTGATCTTCTTACTAGTAGTGATCATGCTAAAACAAATGCTCTCAAACAATACTTGTTCCAACACTTCCAAAATAAGGACTTGAGACCACCTAGATTCTTGACCGAAGTTGCTTCCTCACCTAATGGCATTGTAATTTCGCAATGGAAGCATGCTTTAGATATGTTAGAAGAAACACACATGATATATTGTAAGCCTTTCGACTCTCTTATGGTTGATAACTCTATAAACTTTTTTCAGATCAAAGGTAATCTCTAGAAGATATTTTTCGTTATCAACAACTAGTCGGTAAACTAAATAATATTACTATCACTCGTTCTAATATTTCTTATGTTCGTGTTGCTAGTCAATTTATTCAATCACCACTGTCAGAAATTTTGGGAGAAAATAATGAGATTGTCTTCTTGATCATCAAAATAAGGAGCCTATTTATAGACAATACAAAATAGACTCGATAGACTCAAATCTAAGTAATCTAATCTATGAATAAGATCAAATCTAGATATAAATCTACTAAATCTAAAACTGAATATCTAAAATATCTAAACATCTCCCCTCAAACTCAAGTGGTATAATAGAAACCAACTTGAGTTTGATGAGAAATTTGAATATAAACCCAAAAAGAAAACATTAATAAAATTAGCAATTGACTCTCCACCCACCGGAGTAAAAAATGAGATGACTCCCCACCGGAGTCGAAAACGAGATGACTCTCCACCGGAGCAAAAAATGAGATGACTCCACCAGAGCTGAAAACGATATGACTCCACCGGAGCCAAAAATGACAGGACTCCACTGGAACCGAAAACGAGCCGAAAATGAGATGACTCCACCAGAGCCGAAAACGAGATGACTCCACCGGAGCCGAAAACGACAGGACTCCACCGGAGTCGAAAATGAGATGGCTCCACCGGAGCTGAAAACGACATGACTCCACCGGAGCCGTCGAAAACGAGATGACTCCACCGGAGCCGAAAACGACATGACTCCACCGGAGCCGAAAATGACAGGACTCCACCGGAGCTGAAAACGAGCCGAAAACGAGATGACTCCACCGAAGGCGAAAATGACATGAATCCACCGGAGCCGAAAACGAGATGACTCCACCGGAGCCAAAAACGACAAGACTCCACCGGAGCCGAAAATGAGATGAATCCACCAGAGCCGAAAACGACATGACTCTACCGGAGCTGTCGAAAACGAGATGACTCTCCGCCGGAGCCAAAAACGATATGACTCCACCAGAGCCAAAAATGACAGGACTCTACCGGAGCCAAAAACGAGATGACTCCACCGGAGCCGAAAAACGACATGACTCCACCGGAGCCGAAAACTATATGACTCCACTGGAGCCTAAAATGAGATGACTCTCCACAGAGCCGAAAACGACATAACTCCACCGAAGGCGAAAAGTAGATAGATCGCAACACCAAACAGATCGCACGCAGGCAACAGACAAGTAGCGGACATATCGCAGATCGTAGACAGATTTCCGGCAACAAACAAGCAAGAAAGATGGCATATCGCACGCAACAGACAGGCAACGGCATATGGCATATCGCACGCAGCAACAGACAGACAACGGACATATGGCAGATCGTTTCAGATCGCTCGCAGACAACAGACAAGCAGCGAAGATTTCAGATTGCACACAGGCAACAAACAAGCAGCGGACAGATGGCAGATCGAAGACGAGACAAGACAGATTTGCAAAAAGATAACTTGCAAAGGCATGATCTCAAAATCACAAGACCTCCGGGTACAATCCAGGTCGAATGTACCCGGAGAAACACGGGTTGGTAGGCTATATCTACGGCATGAGAAAAATAGGCTATGATACCATGTTAGAACTTTTAGGGGAAAATAATGAGATTGTCTTCTTGATAGACTTGATAGACTCAAATCTAAGTTATCTAATCTATAAATAAGATCAAATTTAGATATAAATCTACTAAATCTAAAATTGAATATCTAAAATATCTTAACAACCACGACCACAACTGTTCGCATTCTATAGTATTATGAAAGGATCTCTTGAACAAGAACTACTATATACAAATCAAGAGCATATAGACACGCATTGGCAATCCTGATGATGACTGGGCACGACCTCCATTCAACTGATGTTCTGCCTTATAATATTTTATATTTATTAGGAGAATAATAAAACACAACACTTTTACTGATGTTACATTCTTTGAGTCATCGCTTTCTTTATTGCCCTTCATTTTCCTAGTCTTTTGTTCAGATGGTCGTACCTCTCCCTACCTCTGAATCCCTTTTCACCTTCCCTCTTATTCACGTTTATTATTTTTTTCATTCCCCTTCCTTTTTTCACCCTGATCCTACACCTTCCTCGGGGATCTTCAACTCGTTGCTTGTCTTGCCCCTTTTGGCATCTAATGCCTCTCGTCCGTTGGCCCCACAATATGGTTTACGTTCCAAACATAATCTTCATTCTCTTTATAAATTTTTAAGCTACCATTGTTTGTCTTCTCACTTCTACAAATTTGTGCTATTGTGAGATTTATTTTTATCCTTAAGTCTATCTCGAAGCTCTCTCCCATCCCAGTTGGAGACTAGCAATGGTGAACGGAATGACTATCTTGGTTTAGTGCTCATATATAGGAATTTGAAATGACTAAGTGTGAATTTGATCATTTTGTCTTACAGTCATACTACAGTTGGTATATAATTATATTTCATTATCTATGTTGATCTTCTTACTAGTAGTAATCATGCTAGAACAAATGCTCTCAAACAATACTTGTTCCAACACTTCCAAAATAAAGACTTGAGACCGCCTAGATTCTTGACATTGAAGTTGCCTCCTCACCTAACGGCATTGTGATTTCGCAATGGAAGCATGCTTTAGATATGTTAGAAGAAACACACATGATATATTGTAAGCCTGTCAACTCTCTTATGCTTGATAACTCTAAACTTTTTTTTGGATCAAAGGTAATCTCTAGAACATATTTTTCGTTATCAACAACTAGTCGATAAGCTAAATAATATTACTATCACTCGTTCTAATATCTTTTATGTTCGTGTTGCCTGTTAATTTATTCAATCACCACAACCACAACTGTTTGCATTCCATAGTATATGAAATGATCTTTTGAACAAGAACTGCTATTTACAAATCAAGAGCATATAGATGATTGGGCACGACCTCCATTCAACCGATGTTCTACCTTATAATATTTTATATTTATTAGGAGAAGAAAAAAAAAACATTATTGTTTCATCAAGTGCTGAAGTTGAGTATTGAGTTATGGCCTTCGCCACCTATGGAAAAAAAAAAAAAAAAAAAAGTTCTTTCATAACTTAAATTTATCGATGAACTTTTGATGAAGTATATTAAAATAATCAAGGTGCACTTCATATTGATTCCAATTCAGTAATTTTCATGAACATACAAAGCATATCAAGGTTGATTGTTACTTTATTCGTTACCACTGGCTAAGTATGCTATGTTGATCAATTTGTGGATAGCTTCACAAAGTTTCTGAGAGGTCCTCTCATCAAGTATTTTGTGTGGCAAGCTTGACATGTCTGATTTATATGCTCCAAATTGAGAAGTCTTAGATAATTATAGGGTTATGCCCATTGTGCTTATTTATGTGTGCATATATATATGTGTATATATGTTGTACTTATTGTAGAACAATCAATATTTGGATAATACACTTTATTGTTATCTATTTTCTTGGAGAATTTGTAATGATTCTTAAAACGTTTATTTAATGAAAACATGGAGAAAGGATTCGAGATTGAGCCCACTTAATGTTAATACTACAAAGAAGATTCTGTGTCGAAGCACACTTATTGTCAGAAAAAAAATGACCGCCAAGAAAAATAGACTATGTATAGCGCTTTCACCCAATTAGGTGGCATAGATTTGGGCTGAATAAACACAATTGTTAATGTCAAGCCTAGTACTCAAGGCTTAGCTTGGAGAGAAAAAGATCCATGTGTCTTGGACTGAATTTGCGATTAAGAGTGACCAAGAGAATGGGTTAAAACATAAAGGGGAACTTTCGAGAACTTTCCGGAAAAACCTAGAATTTCTTGACTAATCTATACTTATCTTTTGACCGAGACTATGTCAGTAACCCCAAAGGCAAATATTTTATGTACGAAAAGCTATGGTGGAGAAAAAAAGGCTCGAGCAATAAATCATTTCATTTGTGATATATAACATTATTTCGACTATGTAGGTATTTTTGAAGATAAGGACAGAGTTCATACTGTTCTTGTTACCTCAAAGGATTGACCCATATCTTGTGGAGGTGAAAAGAAGTACATAATGACGAAAGAACCATCACTATGTAAAGGGAATATAAGAGGGAGCTTAGAGATTACCGGACGAACATTTTCCTAGTGTGCATCCCTATGGTCCAATTCCATGTATACTTGAGCCTTCCATTTGTGTTTCTTCAGTTCCCTTATCCAAATTTGGCTTTGAACATTACCAATTTATGCCAAAGTGTTAATGAGTTTGCCGAGCGGTTTTGGAGCAGTTCGAAATGATTGGAGGTTGTTGCAGAGTGCAGATTCTGGGAGATCAAGTTAGAAGCATGGCCTTGAAAGTAGACATCTTTAATAGTAGGAGAAGCTGGCCTTCCAGAGATATATTAACCTCCAGCAGTTGACTTCTAAAGGTTTTAGGGTTTCCAGATTCTCTGGTAAGCCAAAACAATTGAGAGATAGATGTATTGCAAGGTCTTTGGGATTAAGAATATATATCAAATTTAGAAAATTAAGAAATACACCTCGGGTTAGGGGTGGGCAAAATATCCGAATCGAACCGCCACACCGAATCGAATCGAACCAAATTTTTGGTTAACTGAGCAAATTTGATTCGAGTACAAATACTGCATATTTGGTATATGTTCAGTTCTGTTCGGTTTCATTTTTTAATGTTTTTTTTCAATTCGGTTAACCGCCAGAGTGCAGATCCAACCTTCAAATCTCAAATGCGATTCACAAACCCTAATTTCTTCACCCTACCTTGCGACGTCGACAATACTTCACCCCTCCCATGCGCTATTTTTCAGCCCATCGGCGGCGCGGCTTCATCTTGTCACCTGCGATTTTTCAGCCCACCTCCTAGCGCTGCGGCTTCACCCTCTCTCCTGCAGTTTGTGCACAACCATCCACACCATCGTTTCGACTCTTTGCGCACAACACAACTGCACAATCATTTGGGTAACAACTGCACAATCGTCGATTCAAAGTAGTAAAATCTTTTCCATTTTATTTACATTGTATAAGCACCTTTCATGTTTAAATATATTTAATCTCTTACGGTAGGGTTTTGCTTTCAGCTTCTTTGAATTCCTTGAATTCCATAATGTTGTTCAAAGATAAGAAGCAACGAGGTAATATTTTTTGTGGAATTTGATATACGTGTATATGGAGTGTAGGGCCAAATATATTTTGAATGTTTTATGAATTGATATCTCACGAGTTTTGTATAATAGAGGTTATGTTTATATAAAGCCAGATTAAATGTTTTGTGATGGTGTTTTGTTTGTCAAAATTACAAATAAATACGACTTTGCATAGTTTGAAGTATATGGGTTAGTGATCGTTGTAAGTATGCTAATAAAGTAATAATGGAAGGTTGTTAGAATAATAGTCTAATGATCATATGGTTTGTGCCTTTCTATTTTGTCTTAAAATTTCATTCATATTGAAAGAAGAGTGATGTCACGTTTTGGATTCTTACCGGTTGTATTTTTCCTATCATAATATGCAACGTGTTTAGGATTTTTTCCCTATACAAAAATTGTAGAGTGAACTGATTTTTTTTTTTTAATTTCTCCTTCAAGATCGAACTTTGAACTTTCAAATGTTCATGTGCTTTATTACTCTATTTGAAAACATCAACATGTATTATTTTTGCACTTATTCAGACATTTAGATGTATTACAATTTGTTGATTTAGTAATTCATTCATCAAGCAAGATCAAAAAATAAAGTTGCAGGGATTTTTTTAGTGTAAGAACAGGTTTTTTTTAGTTAAAAAAAAATTCAATATATAAATGTAAGTGTACACTACAAAAAAACTCTTGATTTGCGAGGGAAAAATTCCCTCGCAAATCAAATTATTTCCCTCGCAAAACCCGTTAGTGAGGGAATTTGCGAAGGAATAAACGTCATCGCTATACAGCTGCTCGCAAAACCCGTTAGTGAGGAAAATTCCCTCGCAAAAGTTTGCGAAGGAATTTGAGATGGATCATTTCCCTCGAAAATGCTTGCGAGGGAATTTTGTGAGTGTATAGTCCTTCGCAAATATATAACTACATTTTTTTACGAGGGAATTTATTGCCTCGCAAAATTTGTTTTTTGTTGATTCAAAATTTGTAAGGGGATTCATTTCCTTCGCAAAAATCCATCACAAATTATTTTACAAATTTCTATGAATAATTCATTTCGATCGCACACCTGTCCCAAACAATTACAAAAAATATGGATTCATTTTGAATTCATATACCTTGTCCCAAACAATTAGATACTAACAATATAAATTTATTTTAAATTTATATACCTGTCTCAAACAAGTACAAACTAACAATATAAAAAGTCATTTCAATAATTTAATAGTAACACACCGTGCAATACAAAATAAACTCTATCTCCAATACCATACAATAAATTAAAATAAAGCAATCATTCCATCAAATCAGAAAATGCCAAAAGTAAAAAAAATAAAAAGCAAATATATATCACGTGACCAGGGGAGCACCAGTATCGCCGTCCGGGTCACGAAGGTCTAAGTGAACCTGAATTTTCCGCAACTATTCCATGATGGTCATATTATGTTCCTTCAGAATCGGTTGCTTCTTATCTATTCTCATTATACATTCCCTGTCTGTAGGTTCAGCTGGTACTGAATGAAGATCGTTCAGTAGACACTGTTGAAGCCAACCACCCTAACCCGAATATACATTTTTTCTAATCAAGCCCTTTCCACGCATCGAGCACCCCAATGGGAATGATCTTGTGTGCGGTTTTATCCCGCCCATCCGAATATTGCTCATCCACTTGTTATAGGCCTTTTGTGCCCTAGTATTAAGATTTCCTAGTGGGCAGGATCCCACACCTAATGTACTTCTGTGTTGATTAGAATACCTACTAAAAAAATAACAAAATGATTCTAATCTTAAAAAAATAGAAAGGAGCAAGACCAGAAGATATTTCACATGGAATGATATTATTTGAAATAGTTAAGATACCTGAATATGCCAGATGCTCTGCTCTGCTATATTTGCAGTACAAACTTAAGTTGTGTAATTAATTAATTAATCAATCAATCACAGGTATTATTACAACAATTGATTATCAACTCTACTACAGTTTCAATTACAAGATAGATGGACCTGAAGGCAGTGAGGGAGAATGGCATGACATGCCTACTGATATGAATGAATACCTATTTCCCAAACTATTGCATAACAAAAAGATATTTGTGGCTTGTGGGTGAATGGTTGAATATAGGTGTCCTAATTTACCTAAATAGTTAACTTTAATTTGGTTGTATTTTTAAAATACTATAGGATATGAATGGTCCCATTATTGAAATCTTGTAATGGTGTGTTTCACTACAAAAAAATAGTATATTTGTAACGGAATTCCGTCACTAAAGATCACGTAGCTAACGTAATTCCATCATTAATTCCGTCTCTAATATCATTAGTAACGGAAAAAGTGAATTTAATGACGAAAAAATCTCGTTACAAAAATGATATTTTCTTGTAGTGTTTGTTTGGGGTTTGGATTTTTGATTGAGATTTGAATAGTAAAAATTTTGAATTTGAATAATTGTATGATGTGATATAAATAGGTATTGATGTGATGTTTATGTAAAATTGATTTTTAGTATTATATAAAAAATGAAAAATAAGTATTTGATTTGATGTTTTTTGGGGAAAAAAATTGGATGAATAGTTGGATATAAATCCAATCCTCCAAACAAACACACCCTAAGTAGAGCTGATTGATTGATTCATGAGTAATTTTTTTAAGCACAGCAAGCAAGCCAATCAGCACATCAATATCCATCTCATTTCATGATCAAATTTACAGAGATGGATGTTGTGCATATATCCACAAATAAATATATTAAAAGAAAACAATAACAAGATAAAAATGAAGTGACAAACTTTTAGTTTGACGAACTTCATTAAACACAAATATATTTTTTAATTAAACCATGTATTCATTCCCCTCATATCATATTCATTTTTAGCAATCACCAATATCAATTTTAATAATTAATATAATAATAAAATTGAGTTTCAGTTTTCCATTAAATTAAATGTATAAGTAGTTTCATAATTGGATAATTTCTCTATTGTGCTGCGAAATATTGAAAGTGGTATTAAATTAGAAATGTGTGATAAGAGGTTTGTAATTTATGAACAAAATTATTCAAAAGTGTGTAGTTGTAAAGTAAAGACTATAACTAAACTAACCACAAAATAAATAGAGTTTTAGCGACCATCACCTACTCAGGAATGCTGAGGATCCCCACCACTATAGCTAAGGATGAACTCTGCGAAACCGTTGAAAACACCATAACAGAGATGACCCTTCAAGACTGTGTTAATCATCCCATCGGCAACTGACATCTAAAGGAATAAGTGGCAGCAAAAAGAAAGGCTCAGCATAGTCTTAGCCTTTTAGGTATGTAAAACACCAACACTAACTACCAAGGCCAATAACTAAGAGAGTCAAATAGCAAAATACTTTATCAACAATGCTTCATTACTTGGAAGTTCACATAAACCTTATCAATCGCTTCCCATTTCATGGAAGTACACAAAATTAGAACTCTCCCTCATGTACCAAAACACGTGCCATGGACAAAAAATTAAAAGAATGCATATCAAAAATCCGAAACAACACTCCGCTCACAAATCTAAGTTCCTCAAAAAATTGCAATCAGTCACCACTTTCCCATTCTATATCAAATACAATAAAATAAATCAAAAAAAACTGGAAAAATAAAATTAAATTAAAGTATCTTCAAAATTGTCCATGGCAGTAGAAAAACTGTAATCATTAAACATAAAAATTGTATTTGCGCAAAAACAGATTGTCAGATTGTAGGTAATGCAACGCAGAGCTTCATGGAGGGACAACTTCCTGATAAATTCGTCCACAATGAGGTGTTGATCGTACTCGGTACAGTATTCAAGGAGTGTGACGATGTTAGGGTGCCTCAAGCGTGTTGCATTTCGGATCACATCAAAAAACTGTTGTTCTTCAATGATGGGCAAAGGGACTGTTCTAATGTTCTTTACGGCTAAGACCTGTCAAAAAGTGAACTATGTGATCTAGGACATCCCCTCCTCACAATTTCAATATTTGAATTAAAAAAAATTATTTTGTGTCATGTCATGATGATACCATGCCATCAGGAAACTCTGCTCTGTACACAGAACCAAGGGATCCCTCACCGATAAGATGTTCTTTGCTAAAACTATTTATAGCAATTTGAAGCTCTGCCACAATATATACTTTGGCATCTATCGGCACTCTATTCTTGGTGAAACTTTTTTTTTCTGAGATATCCGTATTGTTTTAGTCCAACTTTATTTCTACAGAACATCTTTACTTGACCATTGCAGTAGAAAATCTGTAATAATTAAACTTAAAAATAGTATTTGCGCAAAAATAGATTGTCAGATTTTTATGTCAAATGCAATTGGACTAATATATATTTATATATATACACGTATTATGGCAGTTGTAGTTGTGTTCCATGAAATTATACAGTTAGGTTTAAGTTGAGAGTGATATAAATTATAAGTTTGAAAAGAGTTGAGAAATGCCAAACAGAAACAAACTTCATTTGAATTCTCTTCACCTTGCAAATATTATTGATTGATTGTCATTGGGTAGGTTGGGGTCTGAGAGACCAAAGCCAAAATGTATTTGTGCACTGCTTCCTACCTCCATCATCCAATCCAAAATGAAACCCCATTTATTATTACTACTACCCAGCCAAAACATCTATTAGCTCTGATATTTCTCACCATATTTCTTGTTATCCATTCAAATTCAAGTACAAATGTTGGATCTTCAATTATGCTATTTGTGGAGTTGCTAGAAATATTCAAGGAATTGTCATTTATATTGATCATATACACGTATGTACGAAAAATAGTAGAACATATAGCTCTACTACTTAAGTATGCCTGTAGATGAAATAAAATCTAAGTCTGAGCAGGTGATCCAATTCCTAGAAAAAAGTATGCTTCTGACTTACGAAATTCATACCCGTACGCATAGAACCTTTTCACTGCAGTACACAAAAGAGAATGCTCAAAACAAATTATTTCTAAAATTATGTTTCTGACTTATGAAATACTGCCCATACACATAGAAGCTTACACATAAGCCCTTAAAACTCCATCCAATTCCAAAAAAACACCAAAAGTTACTATTGTATAAACTATCGGAGAACTTACCCGAATTCACGCTGTCGTCGAGCTTCAGCCATCGCCGTCACTGCTGAAGAGATAATCACAGTTTCTGTTGCCACCGAGAAGGGAATCACAGTCGTCATCACTGTCACCGCCAAGAAGAGAATCAAAATCGCCGTTGAAGAAAGATTTTCAAATCACTACGTCAAATTGGGGGAATAAAAACGAGGGTAGGGTTTGATTTAAATTAGAATTTTGAGAAAGAAATATAAATCTTTGTCAAATTCCTTCGCTAATAGTGAGGAATTTAGCGCAAAATTATTTTATTCTTGGAAAGGAATAAAACCGTTTATAAAAAAAATTCATCGCAAATAACTACTTTTTGTAGTGTTGCGAAGAATAAAAATCCATCACAAAAATCCTTCGCAAATTAACTACTTTCTTGTAGTGAGATTTTATGCTTTTTTTTATAAAACAATGAAAATATTGACTTATTGATTTTTAATATAGAATTGGTAATGAATGTTTTGTGAAAACACATATCTCACTGTTGCTTATAATTTTTTCTTATCTCACTAAAAAAAGTATTATATTTTATTTATATGGGTTAAATAGAACCAATGGGTACAAAAATAGACGGTGATCCTATGAAATCTTCTATGCCAGAAAGACAATCTCAACCAGAATCAGGGGTTCTTCAAACTCAAGCAGTAGATAATTGTTTTGCTCCTAAGGTACTTGAATCTTGATCTATTGTTTGGGATAATTTTACAAAGACTGAATATGGAGATGAGGCAAAATGCAATCAGTGTTATGCATTAATTATATACAAATCTAAGTTATACAAAAGTACTAATGCTATGTTGAATCATTTTAAAAGGTATAAGACAATTATAAATGAGGTTGAGGATGATAGGCATATTGGTAGAAAATTTTAAACAAACAACACTGTATTATCAACCGAAAAAAAAAAAAAAAATGGATATGTTTGTTGTTAATTATTTTTGACATTTGATCAACAACAATGTTATAAAGTGCTTGCTAAATGGGTTATTGTTGATGAGATGTCATTTAAAACTGTAGAATCAAAAGAATTTCGTGATTGCATGAGTGTCATTCAACCTTGATTAGGTAGCCGTACTAGAAGGTGCGGCTGGATCACCGGGTCCGGGTAGAGACCAAATATTAGGATTTCCATCATGAAGAACACTTGTTAGAGATTGCATTAAGATTTTTGAATATGAGAAGTCAAAGTTGGATATCTTTATCAAGAATTACAAGGGTAGTGTTCGCCTCACCACAAATATTTGTATATCTTGCCAAAGTTTGAGTTATATGTCATTAACGATCCATTTGTTGATGATGATTGGATTTTGCACAAAAAAAAAAAATTAAACTTGTCACCAAGTCTGGTCATTCAGGTTATACAATTGGAAAGAAAATTGAGGATTATTTGGTGGCTTGGAAGATTAAAAACGTTTTTACTATAACGGTTGATAATACGAGCGCGAATAATGTTGGTTTGAGAAATCTAAAAGATAGGTTGAAGAAATGGGGATGGGTGACTTTGGATGGAAACTTTTACACATGAGATGCGGTGCACATATTTTGAATTTCATTGTTAAGGATTGATTGAATGAAATAAAGGGTTAAATGTAACGAATCCGGTTTACTATTCTTTATGTGAGGTCTTCTTCAGATCGTATACAAGCATTCAAAAAGTTGATGGAAAAGCAAAGATTGAATATGAATGCTATTGCTTCATTGGATATTGATTAAAAAAAAAAAAATAGGAATTCAACATATAAAATGTTGGATTCCGCCTTAAAAGTAAAAGATGCGTTTGATTTGTTGGACTGTGAAGACGAAAAATATAAGAAATAGTTGAAAAAGAACGACAAAGTACCACCTACAGAGGATGATTGGTCATATGTGCATGTATTTCTACCCTTTTTTAAGTGTTTTTATGATACAAATGTTAGAATCTCTGACTCTAAGTATGCAACTAGGGATTTATACATGAAAGAAATTTTTCGTGTTGCGTATGATATTCAATCAATGGTGGAAGATCTGGATCCATTAGTTTGGTCAATGGTTTCCAACATGTTTGAGAAGTTTTTTAAATATTAAGTAGATTGAAAAAATGTTAATCCAATGATTGATCTTGTAACCATTCTTGATCCGCGCTATAGTTGGGTAAATTTTATGATCAATCGCGCGTATGCAGAGAGTGAAACAAAAGAATGGCTTCGGTTAATTCAGGATGTTTGATGAATATAATTCCGCTTCAATATCTCACATTGAAGTGAAACCTTCTAGCGTGGCTTGCTGTAGTTGTACACTAATTTTTTTCCAAATTGATGACTTTGAGAAAATATTGCAGAAAAAGTTGGAAGAATTTGAAGTAATTGAAGTGCATAGTGTGTTGAAATCTGAGTTGGATAAGTACTGGATGACGAATGTGAAAAGATGTCCCAATCGAGCTTTGATATCTTGTATTGGTCGAAAACAACATAGTCCAAATATCCGACCCTTTCTCGCATGGCAAGGGATGTATTGGTCATTCCAATATCCACAGTTGCTTCAGCCTTAGCTTTCAGCATGAGCGGTCCTGTTATTGATCATTTCGGAGTTCTCTTACCTCAAAGTTGGTTAAAACACTCATATGTACACAAGATTGGATTCGAAAACGCAAACCACAAATTGTGGATGAAAGCGAGCGTGAAGATTTTGAAATAATTGAAGCAAGTATCTTATTTAAATTTAACTACTTAAATAAATTTCAATTTAAATGTAAAATATATGTTTTTTATTTTTTGTTTACAGCATGGGAAACACATATATTGGATTTAGATAAATAACAGAGGTAAACTATCTTTATAGTATCAATACGAGTTTTTTAAATTAAAAATTACTTCTTTTGTCTTGTGTTTTTTCTTTACAGTAAATAGAAAAAATAAAAAAATAAAAATATTACTCTTGAAATCTAAGCGGCAGCAGACTATTAGCAGTAGTAATTGCTAATATCTTCCACAATTTATCACTTTTGGAAATTCACTTTTAATTTTAATATACATGTTGCTTCCATTACAAATTGCTTATGTTACCAATTTCAGAAAATTTAGATTTTTGAGCTTTCAACCTTTTGTGGTAAATAAATTTATTATATTATACTTGTAGCTTATTTTTTTCAACTTTACTTATCTTATTTTTCCTGAATTCATATGCTAGAAGAAAATTTAAATCCCCACTCAATTGAGCTTGCAGTTTTTGTGGTTAATTAATTTATTGTACTATGATTGCAGTTTATTTTTTTTATTTTATTAATTTTTTCCAAAAAGATTATTATATTATCTTATTTTTCAGGAATTCAGGTGTGCAGATCTATTTTATGGATATGTATTTTGACTTGAAATGTATGTTTCATGGTAATGTTTTTTAGCTTGAATTGATACTGTTGTACTAGATAAACTGTGATTTTCGGTATTATTTTTTATTTGATTTTGACGGCTCTTAAGTCTCAAGAATAATTTATTTCAATTTTAAAAGTAGATTTATTTGTCAATATTTCTCTGTATTCAGTTCAGTTTGGATATTTGCAAATAGTACAAATATTTTCGGTTAACCAAAATTTTCGGTTCAGATTTGGTTCGCAATTTCGAATATTTGTTCGGTTCAGTTCGGATATCAAATACATGCATATTTTCAAATATCCGAACCGTGCTCAACCCTACCTCGAGTTAGCCAAGATGTCTGATACAAACAACATGGATTTATTTTTAATACCACCCATCAATTCCATTGGGATAGAATAGACAAAACCTGTGCATCAACCTCGGCCATAAGACAAGGGGCCTCGAAGCCACCATAGCGAATTTGTATTCAAAAGGCTCGAGCAGTCCTGCAAGCCTTTAAAACAGACCCCGGTATGAGACTGATTATCACTATATAACACGATAGTAAAGGTCAGTTTCAAGAAGAGCCAAAAAATTTGGTGTGTGAAGTTGGTGGATTGTATTGCTATCATCCCATAGCATACCCAATGGCATCGGAAAACCTAAGAATGGAAGTTGGATGCTAAACCAAACACCGGGGTATCTTAAGTCACATTTACAGACATAAAAGTAAGGAAGACAATGTCAACACGTGACAAAGAAGCTAGAACAAAAAATCCAGTGCCAAGAAAGCACAAGCAAGGACCTCAACAGTTCAAAAGTTAGAAAGAAGTCAAATTTAAGAGAGAGTGGCTTACGGAATCAATGGCAAGCCCATAAATAATGAAAACCGAAACAAAGACCATTGGAATTTGACCTTCCTATAGATCCCAAAAGTAAAGGATTGAAAGTCTACATGATAATTATTATTAATGATCATGATTTGAAGCAAGTCCGGACTGGACTGGAGATATAAAGGAGAAAAGATTGCGAAGATAGGCTTAGAAGATCCTTGTTTTTGTTATTCGATGACTTTGCATTCCCTAGAATGGCAGATGAAATCACATGACTTTCCTATACTAGATGGGTTACCAATGAAGGTATATGTATACAAAGAAGATAAGATCTTGTTCTTGGCTATTAAATCCTAAAACAATAAAGTAAAATTCAAACCAAGAAATGCTTCCAATTTGTGGGATGGCTTGAGATTACATCTGAATCCCTAAGCACTGACATTACCTAAAAAGCAAATCGAAATGTAAAATAAAGAGTAAGAAAATTTTTAGTCTGAAATAAGGTTTTTTTTTTTCTCCTTCTGCACAGGCCCCAGGTTTTTTTATCCCTCTTTCTGCCATCGTTCTCTCTGCTAGCAAACGACAGACGATCTCCCGGATAGTTGGGAGATCGCTGACCAGCCTTACCGTCGATGAATTAAATGAGCTAATGGACGATCTTCTTAGTCTGTTGAACGATCAATCTGACGGATCCTCTGCTAGCCAAGTGCTTGATCGGGTTCTTGAGCAACTGTCGGAAGTCATTATAGACTTACCGCTTCTTCAATCAGCAATAGCTCAGAAACCCCAACCACTTTTGACCGATTCCATTAACCGTACTCTGGCAGACGTGGATTCTGCCCTGAGCAAATCACAACAACGAATAAGAATTCTACAGTTATCCAAGGAACAACTCTCTGCAGACATGGACAAGAACATACGAGAAATTGAACATCTGCAGCAGACATTGTTAAGCCAGGAAAAGAAGCTGGTTGAACTGGACGAATGTCTGACTGATGAAAATCAAGTGGTACGAGACCAAGCAGACCGCCGAACAGCCCTTATTCAAAACCTGGAAATTGCCAGCCGAACCAAACAATGAGCAGAGAGAACTTCCTCCGTTGCTCAACGGAGGGGAGCTAGGCTAAACCAGAAATGGTCAAACATACTAACCGCGCTCAACTCGCTCATGTGATAACCCTGTGAATTCGCAACTTACAATAGACATTGTCTTTTATGTCTTTCCTTATTTTACGTCAACACTTGGTTAGCTTGAAATCTCAAACCCATAAATCATGCCAAAACATCGGTAAACTAACACAATAAATAAGCAACCAGCCTTCAATCCTATCAGTCAGTATCCGTTATGTGGAAATCTGAGATCAAGAGACTAATATGTTTTCTCAACAACCTCACATTTGTCTCCCGATTAGGAACTAGAAAGGTGTCCTCCAAACCTTTTTGGTTAGGCAACACCCGGTCTCTGTTCACGCAGAAGACCTACTCCAAGTGCTTAAACAAATTGATTTCAAATTCAAATTTTCTCAGAGAGGACACCGTACCATACACCAGACCACCCGTCTAATGCAGCGGGTCACCAACAATTACGAACCCTCCAAAGACATGCTCAGTCGCTTCCCCGATCTCGAACACCACATGGATCTGATCGAGCACTATGTCATGGTTGTCCTACCGGATCTCAGCTGGGTAAGCGAGTTTTCTCAGCAAAGAGCAGCCTTTACCCGTTTGCGGGTACTTGTTGATAGAGAACGCCAGACTCTGGATGATATGAAGAAAAGAACCGAAAGAACCCTTGAAGAAATGCAAGAACAATGGGATAGGTACCTTCCTGAACTGAATGATCTCCTGAATGAAGATCCCCCAATAGCATTTGGACCCTTGGCCTCGGATTGCGACGATGACGAGGATACCCCTGTATCACGATTCCCGATGACAACTAGATCGGGCTTTGAATAGTCTCGAACCCCAGGTGGGTTCGGCAATAAAGTGACCGTTCAGTCGGCCCCGAATCTTGAAAAGGCAGGGTAATACCTTTTCAAGTATTTTGCATTAATGCAATTATGTACTGATTTTCCATTTTGATCAATGATAATAAAGACCCCATTACCAATCTCTTTATGAACTATGTAAGGTCCTTTCCAATTAGGGGACCATTTCCCGAGGTGGTCTGTCTTCATGCATGTCTGAAAGATAGTCTTCCATACCATGTCTCCCTCCTTGAATTTTCTTACACTAACCCTTTCGTTGTAATATTTCATTCGAGTCTGACTCTCCAAATACAGATGATCGATAGCCTCCATTCGATATACGTCCAACTCCTCTAGTGGCCGAAACATCCTCTGTCGCAAATTGTTTTCGTCATCAACTTTGGTCAGATCCGTTCGGGCAGAAGTTACTTTAACTTCAGCTGGTAAGACTGCATCTTGCCCGAAAGTAAGCTGATATGGTGAAAATCCGGTAGCCGAATTCCGATTGTTTCGATGCACCCAAAAATCCTGTGGCAGCAACGCGTGCCACCTCCTCGGATTATCGCTAATCATTTTTTTGATAATATTAATGATAATCTTGTTTGTAGCCACAGATTGCCCATTCGTCTGCGGATAGTACGGCGATGAGTGATGTAACTTAATATTGAATTCTACCAAAGATTCCACGAATCTTTCCCCAGTGAACATGAGCCCTTGATCTGTCACAATAGTGTGCAAAATTCCATAGCGAGAAAATAATATATTCTCGAACAAAATCAATCACTTCCTGCTAGGTGGCATTCTTTAAAGGAATTTCTTTTACCCACTTGATGAAATAATTTGTTGCTACCAAATAAAGCAATGATGTTTAGATGATGACGGGTGAATCTTTCCGATGATATCCATGACCCAAGCTTTAAATGGTCATGGCTTAATCATAGCTTGTAACTCCACACTGGTCAAATGATTCAATGGCCCATGTCTTTGGCATTCTTCGCATCCTTTAGCAAATCTTATGCAGTCCTCAAATATCTTAGGCCAAAAGTATCCCAAACGATGAATAGTCCATCTCATATTCAAATCTGCCCGATGGGCGCTGCAGATCCCGCCGTGGACTTCATACATGACAGCGACCGACTCTTCGGGTCCCAGGAACCGGAGAAGAACATCCTCAAATGTTCTTTTATATAAGGATCCATCGATTAGACAAAAACGTAGGGCTTTCAGACGAACACTGACTAGTACTGGGGTGTCAGGGTTCCTCAAATAATGTCTGATCTCTGTTCTCCAGTTTGCACTATTTGTCTCTTGATCGGGATCTTCCCCCACGGCGCAATTAATCCCCCAACACGCTATATGACCGTTTTGCGCCAGTTCATCGGCCCAACGGTTCATCCTCGGGATTACTCGATTACGACCTCAAAAATCTTGGCCAATAAGCCACTAACCAGGTCCTTATATTTCCTTAAATATGGAAGATTGCAGGCATGCAAACCCAACACTTGATTGATAACAAGTTGAGAGTCCCCTCTTATAACTACTGAATGAACTCCTCTCTTTACGAGTGCCTCCGAACCTAAAATTAATGCCTCATACTCTGCAGAATTATGAGTCATGGATTCCAGCTATAAATAGAGCTTGATCCGCTTGGCCCTAGGGCCTTCCAGGAACACCCCGCCTCCCGAACGCTCTCGCGTACTAGACCCATCGAAATACATAACCCAAGGTCTGATACTAACTAAGGATTCGCGACCAGAATCCATGCCATCCATTTGAGAAAAATCTGCCAAAAAATCGGCTAACTTAATCCCCATTTCATTAATCTCCCCTGCATGTTAGGCCTCTGAAGGACTAACTTAACAATATCAAATTTGGCAATTACCTCAGTCTCACTTAGCATAAGATAATGCTCCAATTTGGTACATACATAGACCAATTAGTAACACAATTTCTCCGGCATAGTATAATTGAGTTCGGGTCCAATTAACGTCTTCCTGAGGTAAAACACTGCCCTTTCTTTGCTGCCGTCCCAATCTTGCACCAAAAAACAGCTTACCGTATCGTATGTAGACGTCAGGTAAACCTTGAGCGGCCGACCGAGCCTGGGTAGCACCAAAACTGGTGGATTCGCAAGAGCTTGCTTAATCGCGTCTAAAGCTTCTTGTTGCTCTTTCCCCCAATCGAAGCTCGTTCTGGCTTTCAAGAGCTTGGTGATTGGCTTTATTTTGCCCGCCGCGTGGGCTATGAATCTCCTTAAATAATTCACCTTACCAAGCATGCTCTGAACTTACTTGATGGTTTTAGGCTGGCGAATAGCCAATACGGCTTTAGCTTTGTTTGCATCAACCTCAATCCCCTTCTGGTGGACTAGAAAACCCAAAAAACTTCTAGCCGAGACCCCAAAAGCACACTTCATTGGGTTCATCTTGAGGTTGTACTTCTTGCATTCGAATGAATGCTTGCTCGAGATCGGTCAAGTGTGACTCAAAGTCGGTTGACTTAACGATAACATCGTCAATGTAGACTTCCATGGAGTTACCTATCATATCATGGAAAATAGCATTCATAGCCCTCTGATAGGTAGCTCCTGCATTCTTTAAAATGAATGGCATTACGGTCCATTCGTAAATCCCAAGAGCTCCGGGACATCTAAAGGCTGTTTTATGGATATCTTCTTCAGCCAGAAAGATTTGATTATAACCTGCGTATCCATCCATCAGGCTAAGAATACGGTGACCCGCTGCCGAATCAATCACCATATCGGCCACTGGCATAACATATTCGTCTTTAGGGGTGGCTAAATTCAGATCCCTAAAATCGATGCAGATCCTAACCTTGCCATTCTTTTTTGTTACCGAAACTATGTTGGCCAACCATTCTTTGTATCTGCAAGATCGAATGAATCCGGCTTTCAAGAGCTTTTCAATTTTTTCCTTAATTTGAGGCATTAATTCTTGTGAGATTCGTAGCGGAGCTTGCTTACAAGGCTTGAATCCTAACCGAATGGGAAGCCGATGCTCGATCAAGCCCCGACCCAGTCCTGGCATTTCTGTATAGTCCCAAGCTAAGCAATCGATGTACTTTCGAACCGAAGCCGCAAGAAGTCCCTGTTGAGTTCGCGCCAATAACCCACTAAAACGAATAATTCGTGGAGCTTCTTCCGATCCTAGATTAAACTCCTCTAGTGGATCCTGAGCCGTTTAATTTGACTCATTTTTCTTTAGAAGATCCGGCCATTCAAAGTGGCCATTTTGGTTTTGGATATTAAACCAACCCGTTGATTTCCTTAGTTTGAACATTAATTGTTCAAAGAGAAGTCTGCAAGTCCCGTCTCGTTCCGTAGTATCCAAACAACTCATTAAAACCTTTCAGAAAAGAAAAGATTACGGTTTGGGTTTCACTAGCCATTAAAAGTTGTTCTCTCTAAGAGAACATATACCTGTGATTGGTAAGCTTAAAGCTCTTCCATAGGTAGTCACTTGCTGACGTTGCTTGAGAAATAGGTGGAAAATTTCATGTGTAAAAGGTGGCCTCTTCAAAAGCATCCGATGGTCGGAAGGGGCTGTTTCTAGCTTCCATAGTGAGAACTTGGTTACCATCCCAAAACATCAGCTGCTGATGAAGCGAAGACGGCACATACTGAGATGCATGGATCCAGTCTCTTTCCAGCATAACCAAATAGGTCGTGTCTACTTCTACCACAAAGAACACGGTAGAAATAGTTTTCAGGCCCACCTCTATAGGAGCAACCATCATGCCTTTCGGCTTGGTCGGCTGGCCAGTGAAGCTGGTCATCTCAATATCGACTAGTGTAAGATCGGATTTGTTCTTCCCTAGTCTATGCAAGGTTTTCAAAGGCATAGCGTTAAAAACTACACCATTATCAATGACAGCTCTACTTACCAGTTTCCTATAAATATGTGCATCTACATAGAGTGGTTTCAGATGTGAGATTGCTTCTTCCGGCATTGGTGGGAAAATAGCTCAAGTTGATTCGAGCGGTTTGTATGAGATCAGTAAAGCCCATTCTTCTTCGGGCATCGGGTCGTCCAAAAAACGAGCCCATATTGAATCTTCATCCATTTGGTGGACGCCCAACATTCTCACCGTGAAAGTTTGGGCAACCTGATCACACTTTTTCTTAGAGTCCGTCGGATCTGCCCTGTTGGGAGGAATTTTCTTTAATCGCAACAAATCTCGTACTTCATTTGGTGAGAAATTTCTGAACACCATCAGTTTGGGTCCAAAATCTATTTCCTTTTCGGGATCTGCATTGATCGGGTGGCAAAAATGGCACCTAAAACATTCCCTTCTTTCCGGATGAGGGTCCCCCTTGTCTATTCAACTTAGAATCCTGACATTATGTTTGGATCCCCTTTTAAATTTTGCCTCCGACGCATATTATTCGCCTCTTAGTTGAATTTCCCATCGCTCTACTTATTCCAACCATTTTTCAGCCGTTTCCCTTGCATGGCTACCTTCGCTTAGCGTTCCTAATCTGTGTACGATTCATCCCAGGGAATCGTGGATCGATGTCGATGGGTAAAGGCTTCCGATTTTGATTCCAGCCGTCTTTCTTTGGTGATTGGGGCTTGCGCATGGATCAAGGGTGCACAAACACTCTGTCGTTTACCTTGACTACGAAAGTACCGTCTAAATTGTCCCATTTTTCGGCCACTCTCAACGAAACTTCTAACATTCTCCTGGACTCATGTCTTTTGCCCATGTCGATGGTAGCCATAGTGACTTTCGGAAACGGTTGTTGTTCAACGCCGAGAGTGACATACTTGAATCTTCCTTCTGGGATGGCTTTTTGTATTTCTTTCCAAAAATGGGTGCATTGACTCGTATTGTGCGTAAATGAATTATGCCACTTACAGTATGGTCGCCCTTTGATCTCTTCCTTAGTGGCCAACCTCTGTCCTTTCAGGATGCGGATTTTTCCATAAGCCAATAATACATCAAAGATTCATCGGCTTTAGACGTATCAAAAGTAGGTTGATCCTTGTTGGTTTCCGTCCCTGGTGTAGGCTTTTAATTTGGAACAGACGTAAGGTTTCCCTTTAATGACTTCAGCAGCCATTTCTTCTATTCCCTTGCAATCTGCTATTTCGGGGGTATAAACGTCCGCTCCTATATTGGCCATTTGCTGGAACCTTTTCCTCTCCTCAAATTTTGGTCTTTCTTTTTGAACAAAGACTCCAAATGTCCTGCCTTTGATGCGAGCTGCGCAAGATCTCGTATGTCATGGGCCGTCAGAGCCTTCCTCAGCCTGGTATGCATATTATGGACTGTTAGTAAGAGTCTTGAGGTATTTGAAATATACTCTCAAATTTTGGTATGCACTACACAAGATATCTTCATTACTTGAAGGGTACTGTGATGGTAACGAGATATCTGACATGAAATATTCGTTGTGTACAAGCCAATATGTCTACACAATCGTAGGTGAAACAGTTTCGTGAAAGTCCATGAAACAAACTTGTATAATTTGATCCATTTTGAAAAAGAAACTAGTACCTCCGGCAATAATAGCCAAGCTACAATAGCAAATGCTAAGAATAAAATTTTCAATGGTAAATTCTGACATATTCGATACAGACACAACACTATAAGACAATTGATCATTAATAGGGTTATGAATATTGACTACATGTCAATAGAAAATCTTGCGGATCCGCTAACAAAAGGGTTATATTGTGATCAAATGTATAAAATGCTAAATTAAATGGATTTGAAATCCACAAATTAAGAGACAACTGCAATGATAATCCAATCAAATATTTTGGAGATCCCAAGTCTTGATTCAATGGAAGAACTAAGTTTTAATAGATCGGTATGAACACTCGACCACCATTTCTTAAAAAACTATGAGTGTTATGAAGTACAAAATGGTGAGGTTGAGTCACCATTTCTTAATAATCCTAAAAGTAAAGTTGAGTATTTTAAAATATGATTACATATATAAGTGTGAAGTGATAGTCGTTTCAAATGAAACACTTACGAATTCAAATATGTAATCCATGGCCGAAGCGGATTAAAATGTGAGAACAAAATGTAGCTCAAATAGCGACATGTCAATATTATTGTATAAAATGTACGTAAAAGTGGAATAGTTCAATGGATCTTGTTAACTAGGCCACCAGTACATACAGTAATATTGACTATGGAAGATTCAAATCCACAAGCTACCTATCCTGATGTGTCGATGTCTCTGAAACTGAGATGTGTGTTGTCCCCTATTAATGGACATTCACTCATGTGGGAAAGGTTGAAAAATCGGTTAATTATTTAATCAATAGAATTTAATATGATTATTTATGGTAATGATAATAATCTCTATTATTATTATTATTATTATTATTATTATTTATAACGTGGAAATCCGCATTCGCTACCCTTCGGATGCGCGGTCCGACAAAGCAAGTCACACTAGGTGAACCATATATGGCAAACAAGACCTGAAGACGTCGGGATTTGAATCTATTACCTCACGATTACGAGTCCATTTCCACACCACCAGACCATCCCTTACCAGAGTAATCTCTGTTTTTGTTTTTGTTTTACAATGAAGGTATTTGAATTGTTGGCTATATCCATAACTACTATAATTTTGGAAATTTTGATTATGTATTGATATAGCTTATTGATTTTAGCAATTTTTTTGTGTTTTTTTTTTATATTGTTTTTTGTAATTTGAAAGCCGTTCAAAATTATGTTGTTTTTTTGTGGTTAAAATTAATTACAGTTATTAAAAGTACTATTAATAATATTGTCCACGTAAAAGAAATAATCAAATAAATCATGATTTACTCTCGTTAACCTATTAATCTTTATAATCTTAAGTAGATTTAGTAGATTTTTGAATGTAAAGTCTTTACAAAAAAAATATATAAATATATTTTAGTCTCTCCGTCTCATCCCTTCATAAATTATTTATTTTTTATTTTGGTTTGTCCCATAATAAAGTATTTATTTTTATTTTTAATAAATATATTATCTACCTAATATTACAAATATCATTTCAATTTATAATATATTACACGAATATTATTACTTTTATATCATACAATACTAATAATATTAATTTAATCTTTTTACTTTTATTTCTACTACATCAAATTTCATGCAAAAAATAAACGGATAAATAGATATGGAACGGAAAAAAGTATATATTTTAAATTACTATTAAAAAAAATGATGACAATAAGGCCACATAAACAGAGCTTTAGACTTTTAACACATTACCAATAATCATTTGTAAGTGTGACCAAACACTATCTTAACAAAATCCCCAACGATTCCAACTTCACTCCAACCGAACAATATATGAGAGTGCTTTGGTTATAATGTTGATAAAACTGTTAGATGAACTTAAGTCAGTTGTAAGCCAAGTTCCATCCGACTCATTAATAGCTCAACTTAGCTCGTGTACAAAGATAAGCAAGTTGATCTCGAACTCTAATATTATTTTTTGAGTAAAATTTTAATATTATAATTATCAATTTTGGTTCCACTCAAATAAAAATTTATCAATTTTAGTCCCAAAATGGTTGACTGAAATTGGGCGTCCCAGGCAGCCAACACAGCCGTGTTGATTACCCTGCACACGGCCGTTTTGTTGCCCATGTTCCTGCCAGTGTTCTGAACACAGTCATTTTCTGTCATGTTCTCAACACAGTTATGTTCTAGGCTAAAATATTCCTGCCCGCCCATGTTCTTAACACAACCATGTTCTAGGCTATGTTCACGACCATATTTTCAATATAATCATATTGTAGGTCATATTTATTATTATTCATGTTTTGGTTAAAATTATTTGATATATATATTTATAATTCAACAAAAATATTTTTTACAATTATTTCATAATATAAAAAATAATTAATTTTTAATATTTTAAAAATATATAAATATATATTTTTTTAATAACCATTGTATATACTTTTAAAATTTATAGTAAAAATTT
Organism: Andrographis paniculata; assembly: GCF_009805555.1. Lineage (NCBI taxonomy): Eukaryota > Viridiplantae > Streptophyta > Magnoliopsida > Lamiales > Acanthaceae > Andrographis > Andrographis paniculata. The sequence continues at coordinate 344,822 of NW_026137621.1, read as the reverse complement.
TAAAATATTATTTTCAATTAATTATTCTTATAAATTATAAATTAAATTTATTATTCAAAATAATATTTTAAAAAAATACTCCCTCCGTCTCATGTTGAATGTCTGGGTCACTGTAGACACGAGAATTTAGGATAAGTATAATTAATAATGTATTAGTGAAAATAATTATCATATAATATAAATAATTATAAATTAAGATAATTCGTTAGTTTAATTAAAATTAAAAAATATTGTGTAATTATTTTCCAAAAAAGAAAAGTGATATGGGATATGGGACGGACTGAAACGGCAATGTGAACATAGTAAGTGGGCGGAGTGAGTATTATTAAAAATATATATTAATATATTATTATTTTTATATAATTTAAAAATATTAAAAAATGATTCTTTTTTATATTATGAAATAATTGTAAAAAAAAATTGTTGAATTATAAATATATATATCAAATCATTTTAACCAAAAAGTGAAAATAATAATAAATATGACATACAATATGATTATATTGAAAACATAGTCGTGAGCATGGTTGTGTTGAGAACATAGGCAGGAATATGACTGGAACATGACTGTGTTGAGAACGTGACAGGAACATGATTGTTCAGAACACTGGCAGGAACACAGGCAACAAAACGGTCGTGTTCAGAAGTGCGGGGTAATCAACACAGCCGTGTTTGCTGACTGGGACGCCCAGTCACCTTCTGAGTCATCCAAAACACGGCCGTGTTCGGTCTCAGTCAACCATCTTAGATTAAAATTGATAAATTTTGATTTGAATGGGACCAAAATTGATAAATTTTTTTGAATGGGACCAAAATTGATAATTATGATATTGAATGGAAAAAAATAATTTTTACTCTTATTTTTTCAATAAATGAATTCAGCTCACCAGTAGTTCAATTGAACTTGTTAGTAATAATATATTTTTATTATTGATATATTAATATAATATATATAATTTTTATATCAAATTTTATACTTTCTCTGTCCAGTGACACAGATAACTCTTTTCTCTTTTTTGTCTGTCACCTATTTCTATTTTTAATACATTTATTATCTTAAACTTATTTAACAAATATAAATCAATTTAATTAAATATTTAATCTCTCACACATAAACCCACTCAAAACTCTTTTATTTTTATCTCTATTCAATAAACAAATATTTTTATCTATATTTAAAATTCTTTATTTTTTATAAGTTAATTATATCATATAAAATTTTATAATTTACAAAATAATATTCATATATATAATGGTAAAAATATTTAAAATATTAACAACATTACTTATAAAAAAATAAAATAATATCACATTATTGTAATCTACACTTGTTGAAATGCTGTGTCCTACCAGTCATCTTGACAGAAACAGAGAGCATTTATTAATAAAATCTGAATATTTTATTATAGTAAATGATGAATAAAATCAAATATATTTCATTTATATATTAAAAATATATATAGAATTCAAGATGAACTCAAACTTAAGTTCGAGCTCTACGAGCTAAACTCGAACTTGAATTTGAGCCCTATGAGTTAAGCTCGAGCCATTATTTTGGCTTAAATTTTTAACGAGCCAAGCCGAACTAAGCCTGTACCGTTAATAAGTTTGAGTCAAGCTCGAACAATGGATACTCAAACTCACTTGCCTCGTTTAACAGCTCCAGCTGCTGATATAACAAACCATATATGTTGTATAAAATATTAGTTATATAGTTTATATCTAATTTGCTTTCTATATATTCTTTATGGATCTTACATCGGCTCATAAAAACATCACTGTATGACAAAGTAACATTTAAGAAAATCAGGGAATCTTATTATTATGCATGCTTTTTTGATAAAAACACATTTACATCTTCAAATAGGCTGCCGCAGAGATTATTTTGCACAATTACAACAACAAACTTCACTATCTCAAACAAACGTGTTGTGCTGCAAATCATCACATACCTTACCTGAGTTAGTTCTTCACGTAAACACACGAAATCGCAACGGCGAACGCTACTATCAGCAGGGATGATATTAACCATACAATTCCATCGTTCCAAGCCCCCGCCTCAACTATCAATCTTTTCACTCCTGCAAGCATCAACCAGTGTTTAAAAAATTTGCAGGAATATCTTCAGAAGATGTTTCTTCGGAAAAAAAAAAAAAAAAAAAAAGGCATGAATTTCAGAGTGCATTTTATAATACCCCTTGCAGTAAATCATCATGAACTTGTACTAATTTCGAACTTAAAGAGAGGCTATATCAAGCAGGAAAAGAGAAGTCTAATAAACTCAAATATAATAGCAGTTCTAAGCCTTACTATTCATCGCCGTCAAGAACACCCCTTGCTTTTCAGCTACATTCTGCATTCCAGACAAGCACTACGTCAAATGGATTGTTCCATTTATCAATTCCATGAAATAATAAAAGTTGCATAAGGTACAAAACATCTTCACTCACTGCAGGCTCAGGTTGCTCCAATTTGCTCATTTTCGAGATCATGTTCCCATAGAACTGTGCTTCTTTTCTGTTGTATGCTTTCCTTCTCTCCTTCAGGGTTTTATATTCTAATTTAACATCCCTGTCATGCATATCAACAAACCCTAAAAATTCCATACTCGATGCAATTTATAAACTAGGCCGGCGGATAGCTTAACATACCTGTTGCCTGGGTCTATCTCGAGCGCTTTCTTTATATCATTTTCAGCCAATTCAAACTCAATCAAATTCATATATGCCTGTGCTCTTCTGTAAAGAGCTTTAATATTTTTATCGTCAATTTCTAGCACTTGAGTGCATAGTTTCTGGGCCTCTTTGTTCTGCTTCAGTTTTAACTTGCAAGCAGCATTGTTGAGGTAGCATGACACTTTCAGTAATTTGGCCCTTTCCTTCTCTTCCTCGTTGAAGGAGTGATCGTAATCAATAAATCCTACAGCCTATGAACAGCAGGTTTTGTAAGAAGAGAAATCAAGATTAAGAAGTCATTAACTGTTACAATGTAACTGAAATCAATAGTGGCAGACCTTTTCGTATCTCTTGGAAGCTCTCTGATACTTCCCGGCTCTGAACCATTTATTGCCTTCTTCTTTCTTCACCCCTGCAGCAGCAATCTTCTCCTCTGTATTCATATCCCAAGATTCTTTTTCCTGCATGTCGTTGTTTGGATGTCAGAACTAGACAACAAACCAGCTTTTCCTTCTACGAGAGCAAAAGACAATATAAGAGAACATTAAAATATCATTAACCTTCTCAAAGGACACCATCTCAACTTCATAGTATACAATAGAGTTTCCAGGAACAACAGCCAGCTCATGTGGAGATTCAGATTGCCCGAATGCATACTCGGGATGAATTTCAATAAGTGATAATTCCCCTTTCTTCATTGTCTTTATAGCTCTATCAAGTCCCTCCATAACTTGATCTGTAAAAATAAATTTTTATTTAGAAACCAAAAATCAAAGAAAAAGTCAGAGCACATTGCAGTATCCTAATTATTACCTTCATCAACCTTGAACTCGAAAGGCGGTACTTCATCATGTCCTTTCTTGACAAAAATGGTTCCATCTTGAAGCCTGCCAATCAATTTCACTGCAGGGACCCAAAATCAATTTCAGAGAAAAATTCTGCACATCATGATGTCTATTTCTTTGGTATAGTCATTCAAGGGTCCAAATGTATCACAAAACGAGATCAGATATGGTATATAGCCTGAAAATTTTAACACGTACCAGAAGTGACTTAAACTGGAGACATCATCTTATCATAATAAGGACTCAACCTACTAAACTTGTGCATTATAATATGGCATGCAATCAAATACTTAGATGCAACAAAAATTAATATATGCAGGTAAGTGAACGTGATTAATGGACTTAAAAATATCAAGGCAAGTTTTCATAACTTAGGACTCCATTTTTTGATGTTAAGAGAGCCAACAGAAGTTCCAACATTTATTTTCTACTTGCAACAACATGAAAACACTCTAAAATTGCATACGACAATCCACTATTACAATGATTAGCAGTCAAGGCCAAACAACCCACCAGAACAAAACAATGATGGATTAGTATTATCAGTAGACACAGCATACCTTGCACAGTCACAGCATCACTTGGACGATCATAACCATCGCCTTCATTTAGGATCTTTTTTATAATTTTTCTATCTCCACTGATATCAGAAACTGTTTTCCAAGAGACCAGCTCTAACGTAATCTGAAGGGTAGCATTGGGCGGCACATCAAGTTCATCACCATTGGATGGTCTCCCATTTTCACCAAATCCATCTGACATATTTTCAGAGTAAGTAATCCCACAGTAACAGCTCCCAAAAACTACTGTATAACAATTAATGAAAACATACATTCTGGCTTGACTGTTAACAGTGACTTCTCCCCCTTTTTCATTGTTTTCACAGCTTTGGAGATAGCCGGGCAGAAATAACCTACAGACATATCAAAGTTAAAAGGCATACCCTGCTTAATGGATTCGGTCGATAGAATGACAACTACCTCAACATATGAACATACCATCTCTCACCGTGAACTCTACTCCATCTGTTTTCGAAACAACTGTTCCATCTTCAATCTGAGCTTCATACTTGACTGCACAACACTCAAGGATGCATGAGTAACAAACAAACCATTTTGCAGCTAAATCGAATAGAGAAAACAGCTAGGATATACACACCAAATACTTCGTCATTATCTTTAGGATTCGACCAGCCATTTCCTTCGACAAGCACTTTCTTATATATACCTCCATCCTTGCATATATCCTTCACACTTGACCAAGACAGCAACTCAACTTCAAATTGAAGTGTTGAATTGGGAGGTATTGCTGGAGGAGATCCAGACTCTCCATACGCAAGGTCAGGTGGAACAGTGAAGAGTGACTTTTCACCCTTCTTCATAGTCACGATACCTTCGTCCCATCCTTTGATCACATGCCCTGCATCATGAACAAATTTACCTTAATACAGAAACAAAACAAGAACACCCACAACGAAAGGAACGGACATTTTCCATCCTAATTCATGAAAATGTTAATTAATTATGATATTTGTATAAAAAATCAACAAAGCAGTAAACGCTGTAAACACCATGTCATTTACATCAACTAAAATAAACCATTGTTATCGTAGAGAAAATAAACACGTTGGGTTTGAGTGTTGGTTTTGAATAGTAGTAAAAATTGTTAGTGAAAAATAATGTAGAAAAAGACAAATTAATTCTTAGCGTAATATATAAAAGTAATAATTTTAAATGTCATAAATAAAAATATAAAACTAATTTTTAGTGTAATATAAAAAAATTAAAAATAGTAATTTAATTTTATTTTTTTTGGACTTTATTAATAGCAAAAATCTAAGTCAAACCCCTCAAAACAAAAACAATTTCAAGGCTATGTTTGTTTGTGCGTTTTCACCCAAGACTTCACTATTCGCTAATTCTTTTCATCCAAAAACAGTAAATCAAGACTCTTTTATATAGATATATATATATTACTTTAAAATAACATATTTATATCGCATCACTATTACAAAACTCATAAACAAATACACTTGTTAGGGATGGGCTTTGGATTTTTTTTATATTTTTATTTTGTTTGGATTTTTTAAGGTGTTTGGTTTTACATTTCTTTTAAAATGAGATGAATGTAATGTCATTTTGATGGGTTCTGGAATATAATGTAAAGTCAAATTATATGTTTAAGTATTTTGAAAACTATATTTTAATAAACTATACTTAATTTGCATATTATCTTGTATTAAATAAAAATTTAACAAAATACAGCCAAATAAAAATATATTTAAATATATGATTAACATAGAATACTTTTACAAAGGAATATATATATATATATTAAAATAAAATAAGAAGTTTCGAAAATATGATTGTAATTGTCCACTTTGAAAAAAATGATGAGAAAAACATATGATCAATTTCAAGAACATATTGCCTCATAGTGCTATAATTGTTTGAGAGCAAAACTAGTTTCAGTGATTTTGATTTTTATCAGTTGCCTCAGTCCGAAAATATTTCCCAGTGTTAACTTCACTCCATAATTTCTTTCATTTTTCATACTATGTATGTGTTTTTTTCAAAGATTTTGGTGAATTTCCACCCTTCATAAAAAAATTCCCCAAAACAACCAATCAAATACCTGTTTTTTTTCTTTTTATATTATATTCAAATCAATTTTAGTAACCAAATATCACATCAATACCTATTTATATCACATCATACAAGTATTCAAATCTAAACCTCCAAACAAACTCACACTGACAACTAAAATAATTATTGGAGTATAGTTTGCCTATTTCATTCTTCGACCATGATGTCATCAAGATTTCTGGAACTCAAAGCCGGAAAGTTTATATTTTTGCCAACCCCCTCACCCTCCCAAGCTATTTCATAGTAGAACACTCACACTGTCTGTAATATCTTATAAAATCTTACTTCAATTCAATAACGTATTCAAAGACATACAGCTTTTATAAATGACATTATGTTGCATAATTTATTTTGTATTATGATATTATACCCAATGTTAACATTGTAGTTCAATCATCGTATCTCTGATTTCCTGTTTTTACTTATAATTCCTACAATTTATAATCGTCGGTACCATATTTTAAGGAAAAATGGTAATTCCTTACTATAGCATATCAATCAATGGAAGATAATAACCCAAAAGTTTTGAGCAAGGTAAAAAGTAGCTGAATTGGGCTAAAGTGAGATTTTCTGTCATCTCCCGATTGTTTGACAGAGAATCTACATCATAAAGCTTCACAGACACTAGAAACTGATAGGTTCTCACTCATGAATTAGGCTAAACACAACAGGAAACTAAGCCAACCGCAAACTAATCTAAGTTTAGCTTTCAACTTACCATTACAATAATTATGCATTAACCTATATGGCTTCAGCTTAGTTTTGGGACAGACTTACACTACACTACAATGTCAACATAGAATCCTAAGAATTGTTTGACCTGTATTGGGGATTGTTTTGTTAATTCCAAAACACACACAGAGACTCACAAAAAGAAATCAATCAACCAGTAAACGAAAAAAGAAAAACCAAAAGATCACACACTATAACTTTTCCATTAATTTGACAATATAAACAAATAGCTTTCATCCCTTCCAAATCCCATCACTGTAAAGACACCATAAAAATTTCAGAAAGTACATTTACCTTGGCCCAGCTTGAACCTGAAAGGAGTGTCACGGTCACGACTAGAATCAAATTGAGTCCCGTCAAGCAAAGTGCCCACATAATGAACTGCATCGCATCAACAAAGTCCCTTTCATTCAAATTCCAGCATTCATAATAAAAACATAGATGTAGCAACGGAAACAGAAAGCAGAAATTCTCTGCCTATAGGCTGTACCTTCAACTTCATCGCCGGGATTGGGAGACTCCCAGCCTTCGCCCTCCTTGAGCAGCTTTTTCTTCAATCCATTCTTCCCGATTTCTCCCTCTTCACCAACTGCCAGAATAGGGTCTTCTACGGGAAGGTCCATGTCATTCTCAGCTCCCATATAATCATTCATCCCCATCCCCATCCCCATCCCCATCCCCATTCCCATTCCCATCCCCATCCCCATCCCCATGCCCATCCCCATCCCCATCCCCATTTCCTCGCCTCCGAGATTTGGGAACTCAAAATCTCCATCCATCTCAGCAAACCCCTTATGCCCTAACAATACTGCTGCTTGAGATCAAGGGAAATGGAGCTCAATATAAAGCAAATCAGAGCAGGCTCGGTCGTAGCTGTGGAGGTATAATGGACAGTAATGGCTCCTGGGAATTCCAAGTATAATAGCGAAGACGATGACCTCAAAGGACGACTCTCCAGAGAGTTCTGCTGCTTCTGCCAATTCTTTCACTATAATTTCCAATTTATTACACTAGACCTACATAATACTCCTAATAGATAGACTCGTAAAAAAATACTAATAATAAAATAAAATAAAATTATTACTTTGTTTCTAGAAGTTTCGCCCAAACATTATTCAAAAATAAAAAATAAAAAATAACAATAATAATAATGAATAGAGCACTTGTTTCGCTATTTTTACTTTCATTATTTTTATATAAATTTACATTATTTAATTATATATTGTAAAATTATTCCGTTGTATAAAAAAAATATCAAAAATCTCGAATTTTTATTTATGTACTACAATTAGTTATGGTAATTTAAACTTAAAATCATAACAAAATACTAATAAAACTTAGCGTTCGACGTTGTTGATGAGTTATTCTTTCAAATTCTTCCCCTTCTACGCTACCCTTGCCCGTCGAAGACCCTTATTGAACTAATTGTTGCTAAGCCTCCCTGCGAAAACCTCCGACACGTCATCGGGAAGATCGCCGAGAGATCCGATCTCAGTTGAGATATCGAAAAGACCTCCTTCTCAAGCGGAGTTTGAAAAAGTAGATTAAAGTTTATATTTTTTTTGTAAAATCAATTTTTTTAGCCCATGGTGTACTTGGATCTATTTTATTTGTGCCTGGTTAGAGTTATACAAGTCTCGGTGATGGGTCATTTTACTTTCATTGTATCGCACAATCGGGTTGAATATGAGTTATTTTAATATGTTTGATATTATAAATGATCTTTTTTTTTATTATTTTATAGAAGTACCTTCTGACATGCTTTTTATCACACGCTGTAAAATTTAAAATAAAATAAAATAAAACCTGCAATAAAAATAAAACAGTATAGATGAAGTAGGGTCGTCTCCTCAGGAAATTAAAAATGTTTTATTTTTTATTGTTTGATTTATAAACATAATAAAATTGGGGAATTTTGGAAGTAGAAAATAAAAATAAAATTACAAACTAAAAACTCTACGACTAAAAGATAAATTCAATAAAAACAAGTTTCCAGTTTCTGAATGAAATTGACAACTTGGGTAGTGGATTATCATCGATAAATATTTAATTTTATTGGTTTCTAAATAAATTAGTTATAGTTACCGACACGCGCCTAATAACCAATTCTTCCTTAATTTCTTGACAGTCTAGGTACGTCCGTCAACTGCTTCCCTAGTTAGACTAGAACCCTAGCGACGCCATAAAGAATTTACTAGCCTAACCATCTTTTGAACTAGAAGAGCCTAATTCAATTTAACAATTAACTATGCAAAATTGTTTAAAATTGATTCTATGATTTCCTAATGGTGTCTGCCACTAGTTGCTACTTGAACCAAATTAAAACGCAATTACGGACGCCTAATTTAGTTTAGCAATCAATTCTTAATCTAATTGAAATACCTGGTCACAATACCCAACCAAATAAAAGATTATAACTCAAAGAAATCATAAGACACAGAAATACTTAGGAACCAAAAAAATATCATAAATCAAAACAAGTCTAATCTCTCAAATCCATACAAAGTTGTTTTCCACTCCTAAACTAGAAAAGTAAACTACTCGCTAATCATAGAAGGAAGAACAAAGGAAAATGAAGTAAAGAGAAACATCGCCTGAGAATGATGTTAGTAGGGGCAGAACTCGAAATCTTCTTGGAAGAATCTTTCTTCTTCTTGCCCTTGCACGGTTTTTCCTTGGGACTATTCTGCACGGTGTTCTCCTCCGCAAGTGGCATAAAGTCGCGCCTCCCCCTTCTTTCTTTCCTTTATATTTGCCCTAATTTTGTAACAATTGGGCTTTGGACCTTTTCGTTCTTTTTTCCCACTAATTCTATCAATTTTATTATTTTTCTCCTGCAAATCATAAATATATAATATATACCCAAATCAAGTAGAATCTAATCAACATCAACCAAATATCGCAAATAATATAAATATTTAACGCATGCGATTTATGGCTATCACCTTCATTTGTATTTATAGGTGTTTTCGTTAAAAATCGCCATTGATGGCTTAATCAGGAAAGCCTGTCGGAATTGATTTATTCGAATAGTTCCCCGGCCTCCTCAAGAAATGATCCGGTCTATCTCGCAATAATAAAAAAAATTAATGTAAAAAATAAGGTTGATAAACAAGAAAGAATGGTGGAAATTAAACTGAAATTAATGGAAGAAAACTGTAAAAATTTGGAAAAAAAATTACATTAATGAAAAATTGCAGATGAAAAATCAAAGAAAAAAGATGAAGAAGCGTGATGAAAGTGCGTGTCCCTCTTCTTCCTCCCGGATCCCTCAATCTTGTTATTTTTTGAATTTGTTTGGATAAAGTCTTATCCCTATTTTTGCTCCAACAAATTCAACCACCTTTCTAGCCATTTTTTTGACTTTCCTACCTCGTTGGGTTGCTTCTAAGTCGAGTTGGGCATTGGGCTGGACAGCCCCGCAAGCCCATTTGTTGATCTGGATCTTCTGATAGGCTATGATTTTACTGGGTAGGCACAATTAATTTTCGGTGTCTACAAATGCCCCCCATAAAATTATTTAGGACAAAAATTAAATTATAGTCCAAATAATTTTGTCCATGTTGGATATTTTCAAATCGGCTGCTTCACGCAGGTATCATATCATGTCATCGTCATCCTTTGTCAATCACTTCCATTTGGTCTCTTCACATTCATTTCATATTCGGGGTACTCGGTTTCTCTCTCCTCGATCGACCAAAAACCCTCATCTTTTCTTTCCTTTCTCCCCAAAAATCATCCACCGTCCCTTTCTTCCTTTATCTTATGCCGGTGACGTCGGGTCCCCACACCTCCATAACAAACCGCGACGACTTCAACACCCAAGTTCCAGTGGTGATTCGGCATTTCTCGGCGACAGCTTTGGCGATTCTAGATGTTCATGGTGGTGACTAGAGGGTTTGCAGCAGCGATTCGCGGTTCTTGGTGGTTCCTAGCAGCGACTCGCAGTACTTGGCGGTTAACAGCTCGATTTGGTGATTCGTGGCGATTTTCAGTGGTGGCTCACGATTCTTGCACCATAGGGGGGGGGCTCTAATGTCTAGGGCTAAACCGGATGCCCGAACCAGTCATATCCCGGCGACGACCCCGAGGAATGCGGTTCCAGCCTATACTGGTAGTTGACGTGTGCTCTCGCCGTTTGCGATGGACGACGAGGGTGCATCCGAGGGCTTCGACAACATTCTCGGTGGGGGTACACTTTTATTGTCTCAATCTTGGTTTAACTTTTCTAGTTTTCCTTCTCACATATTTCGCCTGCCTAGCGATATTTTATAATTCAAATCATGGATGGATAGGCTAGGACTTTCATTTGATGCATTGTGGCAAACTTGGGGGATTAGAGACATGTTGTCGCTGTGTGCCGATTCCCTTTCCCGCGACACTCCTATGACTAAGGCTTTATTATGTTTCTGGAGTTCGAACATCGCCGCTTTCATATTCCATTTTGGGATCTTAACCGCCATTGTATTGGACGTAATGGCTATCTTAGGGTTACCCTCGAAATGAGTGGAGCCTTGTCTTTTCTCTTAAGCAAGTAAATATAACAGAACTTTGTACAATCGTCAATAAATGTAATAAAATATTTATTCCCACCACGCGTTTGTAAAATATTCAGATCACATACATCACTGTGAATCAATTTGAGTGGTTCACTTTCACGATGAATAGTTTGGAAAGACGATCGAGTTTGTTTTGCTTCAACACAAATTTCACATTTATGTTTATTTAATTCGAAATTTGGAATGTGGTTTAGGTTAATTAATCGAAGAATTGAATCATAATTAACATGACTCAATCGACTATGCCATAAAGTAGATGAGTCAACAATATAAGCAACATACTTATTATTATTATTTTCAATGATAGTCATAATACAACATTTCAGAAGTCCATCCTCTACATAACCTTTACCCACATACACTCCTAATTTACGCAAAACAAAATTATCACAATTCATATTAATATTAAAGTCATGTTTCATCAGGAGCGTCCCTGAGACCAGGTTCTTCGTCATTGCTGGCACGTACAGGACATTGTTTAGCGTCATGACTCTTCCAGACGTCATCTTCAGAAGCACCTTTCCTCTCCCCTTGACTTCAGCAGGAGCAGCATTCCCCATGTACATCGTTTCTCCTTCGACACGCTCGAATGAAGAGAACTGATTCCTGTCTATGCAGATATGGCGTGTTGCTCCCGTGTTGAGCCACCACTGTTTCTTGTTTGATCCCACCAGATTTGCCTCAGAGACAACACATGTCAGGTCGAGTGGCTCTTCATCTTTAGTAACGACGTGTGCCTAATTCGTCTCTTTTTTCTTTTTTGGTGCCTTACAGTCTATCGAACAGTGTCCGACCGTTCCGCAGTTGAAAAGTTACCTTTGAAAGTACTTTTTGCCTTTTCAACTCCGTCTGATGGCTTCATTTTCTCTTTTCCCTTTGGCTTCCAGTTCTTTCCAAGTTGCTCATTGTTCCTCGGAGCTGTCTTGAAACGGGAGCCTTGGCCTTTGTGCTCGACTACATTGCATTGCTGCCGAGTATCAAATGTCCCCTGCTTGCCAGGTTCGATCTATGCTCCTCTTTAGTTTGGAGACGATTAATCAGTCTCGCCATATCCATTTCATTGCGTTTGTGTTTAAAGTAAATTTTGAAATCACCCCAACTAGGTGGCAATTTTAACAATTATCGTTGTCACTTGGAAAGCTTCACTCAGCTTCATCCCCTCAGCCTGAGCTCATGTAGAATTAGTTGAAACGCGTCAAGCTGTTTCATAACGCTTTTTCCATCGACCATTTTGAAATCCAGAAACCATCCGATGATAAATTTCTTTGCACCAACATCCTCGATTATGTACTTTTTCTCCAACGTCTCCTACAACTGCTTAGCCGTTAGCGCATGCCGGTAAACACTATAATGGAAATCGCTCAAGCTGTTCAGTACATAATTTTTGCACGTAAAGTCTGAACGGTTCCAGGCTTTTAGAATTTTTGCTTTATGTTCTTCCGAGGATCCTTCAGGCACAACTGGTGCATCCTCCGTCAGCCAATCTGCCAGATTCAGCGTGGTCAGATACAACATCTTCTGCTGCCATGTTTTAAAATTCTTCCTGTTGAATTTTTCTGGTTTATCGGCTGCCACAGCAACGGGCTGCTTGAAAGTTGCAGCAACAGACTTCATTACATGATCCGTAACAGCAATAGGTTGTATACCCTCTAACTCGTCTAGTTGTTATCCGGCAGACACAACGAGACCTTGCGCAAGTCCTATAGCCATACGCTGCAACAACAGGATTCCGTTTCTGCAGTCTAGCAATAGGCTGGTTGGAAGTCGCAGCAACAGGCTGCGCCTCCTCCATTACGGCCTTGAAGGCCTGTTTGTACGCTGCCTCCGCAGCCTTTTCCGCAACAGCCCTCTTGGCCGCCTAGCAGCAGCGATTTCAGCGGCTTCACCGGTTGTGCAGGGTGGTTGAGATAATGGAACAGTATGAGCGGGAGTGTAAGACTCGCTGGAATTCACCTCCTCATTCTCGTCTCCGTCTGCACCATTCTGAACGTCATCATTCAGATTTCTGTCAGGATCGTTCATCGCGTCGATCATTGCTTCATCTCCAGGTATGATCTGGGCAGCCGCGATTTGATTATGGATCTGGGGAATTTCGTCAGTCATCTCAGATTTTCACATGGGAATTTGCTTCAGGATTGTTAGACGAAAATTTTATTGAAAATCGAGATGTGCAAATCAAAATAAGATAATAGATCTAATTAAGAACATATTCGAGTTTCGCGTTGCACGCGATCTCCTAAAGTAAATTCGGCCCACCACCGGTTGCTTTCCAAGATAAAACGAATCAATTAAGGATTCACAATCCCTCCACAAACCAAACTAAGAAAACTTTTTGGAAGTTTTTGGAGGAAATTAAAAGAAAAACAAAATAGAGAGTAAGAGAACAGAGATTAAATTTTTTGATTCAAATTGAGTTTTTTTATGGCGGGTCTGATATTAAATTTAAGAAAGAAAATTAAATTAAAGTTCCGTAAAAGTAGCAATCACCTTCCACTATTTAACACACGTTGCATTCTGTTGCAACAACTTTATTAATCAGATAAAATACAAAATTTGAATTAATTTTATTGCAATTGGGCCTGGCCCACAAGCCCCGCAGGCCCAAGGCCCAATCTTGACTATATATATATATATATTTATATATATACCAATGGTCCATGTCAATGCTAGGCTCATTCACAATTGAGCCAAATCCAACCAATTAATTCTTTTATTCATAAATAAAAGCATATTATATTTACGGAGGGTGGAGTCTTTTAATTTTTCCAATATGGGATAGACTTTCACATTTTCTTCCTCTTTCACCTTCACACACCAACACAACTAACAACCAACATTAAAAAATTTGAAGCATTAAAACTTTGTAATATATTATATACTATAGTTAATTTACAAGCGTTTTTGTACGAACAAATTACAAAACTACAATAGAGCTTCCATGCAAGTGTGGTGGTTATGTTTAGTTCTACCGCAAATTTTGCCATTTCTTACCCTCACCTCCAATTTTGATGGAGTTTTTAGTCCTTTCAGGTTGTAGCACACTATTAGAGCATTTATCACGTCATCATAATCAACCTTATATTTTCTAAGTCGTTGTTGAAATAGGAATGATTGCAACTTATAGGCCTCTTTATATATTCATAGAAGAAGCTTCATCAGAATAAGTATTCTCCGATATTTTGATTTCTTCAATACATGCAAAAACATCCTTGCATAATATACGATGCAATTGTCATTCATTGCCTAAACATGTTATATTTTCAAAGTTTGATGTTTAATTATCCTCTTTTAATTATGACCTCAAATTTCTAATTAGAAGATCTCACCATGCGTAAGTTTCGAGAGGCTAGATATTATATGACTTTAATCTTGTAGATTGCCTTCACCACACGTATATTGTATATTACATTTGAAAATGCAAAATAGACCCTTTGTAACGTGATAAGCTGCATATCCACTCGAAGTCCTCTTTATTGCATATAATTATGGTCCTCTTGTTATAGTTTTTTTTTTTTTCTTTTTTTTTTTTATAGGTACTGAAGACAATATAATTTTTCAAAATTTGACAATTCATTTGCATCTACGAACATTTGACCTTTAGGATAAGAATCCAATTGTTTTAATTTCATTATCGTCATTTCATTATTTGATTGAATTTTAGTGTCTGACATGGGAAATCAAACTATGTAATATTTTACTAATTATTATAATAAATTTATAATATATTGGATAAACAAGCACCCTATGTGAGGATCTGAACAGCGGATTGTCTTGTTATTTAGTAGTAGCACCATGTCAGCCGCTACCTTCAAATTTATATGCATACAAATTATATTTGTAACATTTTGTAGTTGAGTGATGTATTGAAATTTTATTGGATTATTATTAATGTATCTAGTTTTCTCTCTAACTTAAAAAATATATATTCATTAATGTAACGCGTGCTTCTATTATAGTCGCATAGTCCTTTTCATCATTAGACATAGTCTCTTCTCCCAATATCACTATATTTATGATTAAAAGACAAAAGGATATCATATAACACATTCATTCTAAAAATAATCTTCAAGTTTTAATAAAAATATATAAAACACTATGGTTCAGTTTGTGCACAATTTTTTGGCATTGCAATTCTTTAAAAATAATATTTTATATTTTTTTATACAATTTTCTATACCACACATAAAAAAAAAAAAATTAAAAGAAAAAGTTTAAACACTTATTACAAAAGGTCAAAAAAGTCAAATATTCAATTTAAAATAATACTATATTTTATATTTTAATACAATTTATCGTACCACACACCAAAAATCACTCCATCCAAAAACACTGCATGAATAGAGCCTACATATTTTATTCATTGTGTTATATTAAAGTTTGTATAAAATACATTCTTCGTTAAAAACTGATTTTGGTTGTAAATATGAACCTAAATTATTCAAAATTATATAAATAAAAGAGAAAGTATCTTAAATAATCTATTTTGAATAAATAAATAAATAATCCTTCATTTGTATAGTTTTGTAAAACTTGGATAACAATTTATTTTTAAAACAACTATAAAAATAAATAATTAATCAATTATTTATTTATTTACTTATTTAATTCAAAATTTTTATTTAATATAATTTTTTTTTGTATAAAACACAAAATTTAGATAAGTATTTACATCCAAAATTATATGTTTTGTGCAGACTTTAATTTAAAACAAGAGATTTCACACAATAACTAAAATACATATCTGTTCACCCAATATTTTTTATATCGGTTCACCCAATATTTTTTTAGATTGATTAATTTTTCATGTATGGTATAGAAAATCATGTTAAAAATATAAAATATATTACTATTTTAAATTGAATAGTTGACTTTTTTATTTTTTTTGTAATAAGTATTTAAAAAATTTTGAATTTATTTTTTTACGCGTGAAATAGAAAATTGTGTAAAAAAAAATAGTATAATTTACTCTAAATATAATAAAATTAGAAAAATATTGACCTATAAAAGTTACCAACAATCTACCATTTTTAATATAAAGAAGAAACAAATAATGACAGAAATGGAGGGTAAAAAGAAGATGGAAATATTTTCTAGCGGAAATGAAGAAATCGTATGCTGCTCGTTCGTCCCAAACGGTCGTGCTATTGTGTTTTATTTTATTTTATTTTATTAAAAAAAACATTGTTTGTTTGATTTTTGTTTTGAGGATAAAATTATATTTACATTTTTAAGGATTATTTTAATCTTTCAACTATATACGAGAGTTGGAAAGAAGAGGAGATTTGAAATTAGAGTGCTGGAAAAAAAAAACAAACAAACAAACAAAAAAAAAAGTTGGAAATGTGAAATTAATGGAAGTGACTTTGGTCAAAAAAATTGTATTATAAATGGTTAAAAATATTGAGAATAGAGTAGAGTAGAAACATGTTTTTGAGCTATAACAGTGTTGTTGCTTTTTCATGAAAAATTTATTAATTTGATTACAATTAAAATGAGTTTAAAAATCCAGTGATGATGTATCCACCAGAATCACAGCCACATTTGAATTAAAAGTGCAAGGTAAAGAAAGCAAGGTGGGATAAGGGAAGTAATTAGTACCCGAAGAAACTATTTGTGTAGAGGAGACTGATAGTAATGCAGCAATCTCCTGGAGTTATGCTTTTTTATCCCATCCCTAAACATACTGCATCCTGAATTTTGTGAGCTAGTTTGGCTCGGTTTCTGCGCCACCTTTTGCTTCAAGTACGCCGCTGCTTGTGCTTGGACTGATTCCTCACAAAAACAAAAACATCCTCCAACATAATCAAATCAATCAATTATATTGTGTTCTACATCAAGATGCTAGATTTAGAGGCACTGTTGTGCTGATAAAGCAAGCATTGTGCTCGTTAACAATGCACAAAACTATCACCGCAGTCCAAGTTCGATTGAATCCAAGTTGAAAGAGTAAGGTGTGTCAATCGATAGCAACCATGCATTCCTTATTTCCTTATAGCTTGATTGATTTTCATGAAAAATTAATAATATATACCAAATCTATTTATTGCATGCATATACACAAGTTTTGATATGTAAAGATTGGGAGCGGAGCACCGGACAAACAAGATTTCGTAGGGTTAGTCAAGTACTTGACACTTGCGTGCAATTGAATGACTGTGTTTCCACTACTAGCAGCATGCGCTTACATCTATAACTGTGGTTCGATGATAAATGAGCTGTATTCTATCAGCAGATGAATTATATTTATGTCATCCAGATAGGGAAGCCCATTGTTAGGAAATTATGGACTTCTGTTTTAGATATTTCCATCATAATATTGGATATTAGAAGATAGCAACTCGCAAGCAAGCATTCATCCAGAGGCTTAATCTAACTGCTAGCAAATTTATTGCTGAGGTTTAGAAATCACTACAACTCCACAAATTGCTATCATATTCCTTTCATTATCAAGAAACTCATGTATTATTGACAGATTCCATGCAATATGTCAAGAGAGCATCCTTATACACTAATTAATATACAACAACTAGTGAAAAGCACCTACTAAGGATTCAGATAGCCAGCGCCATCAAATAATCCAATTAATGCACATACAGATGAAGTGCATATCAATGTTTTCTTTAAAAATAAATAAATAAATAACCAACATTACATACCAAACCAATGCGGTCAATGAATTTTAATTATCGAATAGAGGTTGATAATTAAAAGAACAGAAATTTGAAATGCATACCAGATTGTGAAGAAATTGTGCTGAGAGTAGCATCCTTTAAGGCCTTGATCTTTTTGACAGCTTCCATGTAGTTGAAGAAATCATCTATTTTGGGGTGATGACCCACATTCACCTTAGGGAATGTAAGAGCCCTTTCACATGCCTTCAATTTCAAGGAAATAAAAGAACTAAAAATTATCGCCTAAAATTAAATGTAGATATCACATTACAAGAGAAGGATAGGAAATCAGAAGGTGATGTCAGTAAAAGAAAATTCATCATATGTTCAACAAGGAAACTTTAACATAAGAAAACAAGAATCTGTGGGTGAATGATGAATAAAAAAATAAAATAAAAACACTAGAAAAACTGAAATTCAATACTTTTGAACACGTGACCTCAAGAAGACTATCTTCCTTTTTTATTCTAAGAAAGATCCTCAAATAAACATTATGGCAAGTATAAATAAGAAAACCATTTTCTTTATGAACTTAGATGTGTTAAAACTGAGAAACATGAGAAAAAGCATAGCATGATACTCTAGATTATTGTTTATAACCAACAGACTTGTGTTGAAAATGAGTGTGTGTCAATAGCAGAACATGATAATGAGGCCAAAGTCTGCGAGCATTGACAACAGTCATGTTGTCCAAATATACTTAAATTTGACACTTCCAAAGTAAACTATGGTATCAGAGGTGATTCCCAATTTCTGCATGCACAAAAAAGGTTTGCATGACACATACCGTCTTCAAAATTGGTTCTTCGGAAATCAGAAAAGCTATCCTAACATCACAGCATCACATAATCTGGCCTATAGGAAATTTAATGGCTCAAGATGAAACAATATTTAGCATGTTAATACTCGCAGCCAATGTTAGCTGATCTAATCATACAGCATAACAAGTAATTTCCAGTTTACCTGATGTGCAACCGAATGAAATCCATTTTCAAGCAAATGCTCAATTAAGGTTAGCCATTCTTTACAAGCTACTTGAAGGCCAGGGTCATCAATGGCCTTCTGCTCCCGCATAACAAGTGCTTCATATCTCAAGGCCAAGCAACTCTGTCAAAAACTCAAAGAATCCTAACTTTGAGAAAACACTTACTTGGTCCAAAATTTATTCTAACTGTGAGATTTAAAACTAATACCTCAACGTCACCAATCACTGCAAAAGCACGTATCAGAAAATCAGTAAACAAAAGCTTAATCTCAACAGATTCTTCAGCAATTTCTCTGAAAATGAGAATAGATTCATCTCTCATAAACTGTTTCAGAGCAGATCCAACTCCAAGCAATGACTCCACATCATTAGATGCCATAATCGATTCCAGAATTCGAACAGTCACATCATCAAAACTGAATTAGATATATATATATATATATGTTTCAAGTTATATGTTTTCTGACATAATAACTAATAATGAAACCAAAGATACAGAGAATTGCTACCTTCGATCATGAACTCGGGAGCAAAAGAGGGAAATTTGCCGAGCTAGTGTGGCTGGGAGTGACATCTGAAGCGTATGTCTTCACTCTAAAAACATTAAATAATGAGATCGTAAACACCAAAATCGCTGCAAATGCTTGAATGATTAATATCGAAACAGTAACACCAGAATTGCTGCAGCCTACATACACTTGAAAGATTATGGCACCTGCTTCTCTTCCAATCATTTAACAATATCAAATAACAAAACAGTAAACACCAAACTTGCACTAGCCTGCAAATGCCTGAAAGATTGTCACATTTGGTTCTATTTCAGCCATTTAAACAACATTGAATAACAAAGCAATAACCACCAAAGTTTGCTTCTCTTTCAGCAATCAAATTGAGTCAGAAACTGTAAACATGTCAAAATTTATGCAAGCGGTCGTAAGACTCTCACCCTCCTTGCTTCTCTTAACAGAATAACACAACAAGGATTCAAATAACCAAAAACAGTAAAGACATCAATATAGCTGCAAATGATTGAAGGATTCAACACAAGTTATTCTCTTTCAAAATAAAAGGAATGGAAGGATTCAACTTAAAAAGACGATGGCAGCACAACCGACGAAATAAGATGAACACAGGCCGATCAGCAGTAGACTTGCCCAGTCGGTTTCGCAACGGCGGCTGGAACCGCCATCGAACCGAAACCGGTTTTCAAACGGTTCGGTTTCTTCTCTCGGAACCGTAGACCGCAGGTTCGAACCGGCGATTCAGTTTTTTCTCTTATATAATAAAAATAAAGAAATAAAAAAAAAAAATACTTGTATATTAACCTCACCGGTCGCAGGATGGGCACAGAAGAAGAAGGAAAAGGAACGAAAGAAAGAAACGAATGGGGAAGAAGTGAGAGGAATAACCTGGTGGCGGCTGTGTGTAATGTGGTAAATATTTTGAAGTATACTATCTCGCTCCCGTTTCTTTAACAAACTATTTTTCAGTCCTGTTCATTTCTTATTTCTTATCGTTATAAATATCCAATTTACAATATATTACAAACATATATCATTAATTTTATATTATACAATACTAATAAAATTATTTTAATCATTCTATTTTATTAATATTACATGTTAATATAATACTATTATAATCATAATACTAGTAATAATAATCTATTTATACAATACTCCCTCCGGATACAATTACTTTTGGCTTATCTTTATGAAATAATAGTATTTTAATTATAGTGGGTAGTTAAAAGTAGTGTAATGATATTTTTATTTTTATTTTTGGGTGTAAAATTAATGATATGATATAAAATAAGGATATTTGTGAAAAAAAATGAAGTATTTAATTAAATGTTTACTTTGTAATTAGACGTCCCAAAATAGAAATATATATACTTTCTAGCATGACGGATGGAGTATATATTTGAGGTCGCTATGGATCTCACACGATCAAAAAAAATTATTTTATTTTTTGATTTTTTAATAAAAATAATTATACCAATTAATATGGTTATTGTAGACAAAAAAAAATTGTGTTATATTTTGATAAACACAAAACCGTACAAATTATATGTGGGTCATATTCTCTATTCGGATCCTTTGATTCTCTTCCCAGGTCAATTCATTTTTCCAACTTGGATTTGGATGACTTCTTTGATCCGAACGGATTTGGTCTTCCGTTTGACTTTGTCGCCTTTTAGAGGGCTTTTCATCGATTTGTCAACCAATATTGGATCATTTGTCCAAATCGGTGACTTTTCGACGAAAAACGTTTCGAATGACACAAAAAACAATGAAGAACATTGTAGAGAGTCTAAAGAGACTTACCCTTGCGCGAGTCTTCAAATTGGCCAAGACTCCTATTTATAGGGGAGGGTAGCTTGGCTTCCTTTTTAGATGGTGCCACGTGGCGCGTCCTGATTGGCCAATATAAAGATTTTGTAATCTTTCATTTTCCATCCGATGTCGTTTTTCATTCTTGACGGATATGATTGTGTACATTCCTTTCTCGCCAAGATCTTTATATCATTACCTTTTTTGGAAGATATTAATTTATATATTTTCTTTATTGACAAAATTTTTATATCATTGCCTTTTTTTGAAATGTATTAATTTATATACTTCTTTTATTGACAAGATTAATTTATTTTGCTGCTAAATTTATTATGATTTTATTTATACACGTAATATTTGTACGATATCTTCCATTTTAAACAGATTTTTGCATTAATAGTTGATATTTATGTACAAAAATTAACATATATGAATAATCAAATATCATATATTTATATTATTAAAATTTTATTATCTTCCAAAATACATGATATTTAATTTAATTTAGACATTTAATTTTTAATGTCTACCGTTACCATTAATATTATATATATTATTATATATGTATTATTTATATAATTAATGAAATTATAACTAATAAATATATTTATTAAAATTCAAAATTTATTATTATTATCTATATATTATATAAATAATTTAATATATTCATATGTAATTTATTATTTATTATAATTTAAACTCAGTGGATTCCACAATTTCAAAGATTTTTTCTTCTTTTAGATTTTTTAATAAAAATAAATATAATTAATAACTTACTATAAATATTATATAGTTGTAATTGATACAGTTAATAAAATTATTAATTAATAAATTTTTTATTAAAATTTAAACTTTATCATCTATATAATATATATTTAAAGTCGGTGTGGATTTCACATGATTAAAACTCTTGTTTTATTTTTTTGTTTAATTAAAATAATTATATCAATTAATATAATTAATAGATTACCATTAATATTATATAGGAATTATTAATATAATTAATTAAATTATAGCTAATAAATATATTTATTAAAATTAAAAATTATTATTATTATCTATATATTATATAGATAATTTAATATATTCATTATGTAATTTATTATCTATATAATATATATTTAAGGTCGGCGTGGATTTAACATGATCAAAATTCTTTTCTTATTTGTTTGATTTTTTAATAAAAATAATTATATAAATTAATATAGTTAATAGGTTACCATTAATATTATATAAGTAATTAAGTATTATTGATATAATTAATAAAATTATAGCTAATAAATATATTTATTAAAATTCAAAATTTATTATTATTATTATCTTTATATTATATAGATAATTTAATATATTGATTATGTAATTTATTATTTATTAGAATTTGAGCTAGGTAGATTCCGTAATTCCAAAGTTTTTTTCTTTTTTTCTTTTTTTTGAAATTTTTTAAAAAATTAATATATTATTAATATAGTTAGTAACTTACTATTATTTTGTACTATATATAAATAATTTAATATATATATATTTTTTTGCATATTAACAGATGTTTTCGTGTTATTTGTTTTTAGATAATTTCTATATTAGTTTATATTTAATATTAAATTTAAAAAAAAAATGATCTATTTTTATTTATAATATTTATCATATTTCACAATTATTAAGAATATGATACTATAATATATATGTAGAATACTTATTATTCATTTTTAAAATTAAATAATTAAGTTAAATTTAAATTTAAAAAATAAATTCGCTATTATACATATATATTAATTATATAACTACTGATTATATAAATTGTAACTTTTAACTTTTAAAAGAAAATTATAGATGTGTTCTTTTAATAAGAATTCAAAGGAGACATGCAAAAGAAAATTATAAAAATATTTGATAAATAAAAAAACAAAATATAAAAAGACCGTGCATCGCACAGGTTTTCCACTATGCTATATATTTTTTTTTATTTACTACATCTAGAATATATACTCTTCCGTCTCAAACACTCTCTAATATTTTATTTTGGTATATCTCAAATGCTCTGCAATATTTCTAAAATATGAAATAATGAATTATACTTAGGGCATTTGGTATAGAGAATGAAATTGCAGATGAACGAGAGTAAGAATGGAATTGGAGAAAAAATGAATTCGGTAGAGAATGATAATTAATTTGTTTGGTAAAATAGAGAATTCAGTTGAAAAATATATATATATAAAAATGAATGGATTGGATAAGAATAAATGATTAATCTAACAAAATAGAGTTTTAGCGAGTTAGAATTCATGAAAAAATATTTTTGGCGATTTTTTTTTAAAAAAAAATTATAAGTTATATACTATATTTTGTAAGATCATATTTCAATATATTTTTTTTAAAAAAAAAATTGTAAATTCAATACTTGAATAATAAATTAAATGTAATTTTTGTAAAATTGAAATAATATAATTGTTGAGCACAAAAAATAATAATAATAATAACTAATGGCAGTAGGATTCTGGATGGGTCTGGATATAAGCCAAACGGCCCAGAAATCGAGAAAAAGAAGTTGGACAGACGGGAAGGTCTGTCAAGAGGAAGGTCGGGCAAGGAAGAAGTATGGACGGACGGTCTGTCAAGAAGACAGTCTGTCCATCTAAGGAGATAAGGCAAATAGAGCAGGTCGGTTGCTCTGTGGTCGGGACCACAGTCGGTTGCTCTGTGGTCGGGATCACAGTTGGTTGGTCTGCAGTCAGGACCGAGGTCGGTTGGTCCGTGGTCGGGACCACAGTTGGTTGGTCTGCAGTCGGGACCGAGGTCGGGACCACAGTTGGTTGCTCTGTGGTCAGGACCATAGTCGGTTGTTGCAGAGTTCGGACCAAGTAAGGTCGGGTGCGATAAGGTCGGACAATAAGGTCGGACTTGGTCGGGACAAGCTTAAAGGTCGGGCGCAAACAAGCCGAATTCGAAAGTCGGGTATGGTAAGGTCTGGTGTGGAGATGAGGCAGGATAAGATCGGGTGTAATGAGGTCGGGCAGTGAAGTAGCATGTGCAGGTCGGGTGAGAGAGCAGTTCTTGGGCGGTTGGAGGAAGTTGCAATTGGCGAACGGTTGGAGGAAGTTGCAACTGGCGAACGGTTTTTTAAGGTCAGACGTGGTAGGACGGTTGACACACGTGTCAATAGAAGAGAACTTTTGGGGCGGTTAACGGCGGTTATGGTAACCGACCAGATAACGGTTCGAACCGTTTCTTCAACAGGGTTATTTAAGGATCCGGTGCTGTTCGAAAAAAGGCATCTTCAATCGAGATCAAATTCAAGAGAATTGCTTTTGGGGATCACCACTTTTAATTTTCCAGTCTTTTATTTTATTTTCCTTATTTTATTTTATGTATTCTACAGTGTTTCTCAGGCATTCATCTATCAAATTCGGGGATATTTCTTTAATTTCGGATTTTACTTTTTATTGTTGAAAAAACGCATCAACAATAATTTTAAAAATTATAAAAATTAAATAGTACAAAAAAATAAAAATAATAAATATATATACTGTAAAAATTTCTCTCTGTTCCTCTGGATATAAGAGATCAATAAAAATATATAAATGAAAATGATTTATTTTTCAAATTCTATTTCAAACACACCCTTAAGGAGTGTATTTAATCAAGATTTTAATGAATTTGTTTGGACTTTAAAAGGTTTGTAAACTTCAGTGGACTTACAAATTTTATAAAATATATACAGAGTTTAATTGATTTTGTTTATTGATTTATATGAATTTTGAAAGATTTGATAGATTTGATTGAATTATTTATTAATTTATGTGGATTTCATTAGAATTTATAATTTTTGGACTAAATATTTTTTTAATTAATTTATATAATTTCAAATATATAATTATACTTGTATATATATAAAATTTAAATATTTAACAAAAATATTAAAATTCATTTCTTCTAAAAAATTATATTTATTATTATTATTCTCATTTTTTATTTCAATAATAATAATAATAATTTTAAATTGATACATTTTTGTTATATTATATTTTGATCGAATTTATTATATTATTATTCAACATAATTAATTCTTATCTTGTAGTGACCTATCTAATTGTTTTTATTATTATTATTATTATTATTATTTATTATAAACCTTTTTACACTATATATTTATTTTTAAATAAAATAAGATTACAGTTTTTTAATTACAATTAAAAAATAAAAGAATTAAAATAATAAACATAAACTAACAATGTAAACTAAAATCAGTAGTTTTTAAATTGAAATCGACGGAACTGAAATCGAAATAAGAAAATACAAATTAAAATCGTGAACGGTTAAATTTTGATTTGATCTTTCAAAAAATCGAAATTGATAATTTCAGTTCGAACCATTTGAGCAAGTCTATTTTGTTATTTTAAATATATAATTTTTAGTATTATTTCAAATATATAAAATTTTAAAATATTTGGTAAATTTTCTATTTACATATATACTTTTCTTATTTTTCTGATATGATTATAATGAAATATTAAGTACATATAAAATAATAAATAGTTATTAATGATATAAAAAATAATAGTAAGTATTTTTGTTTAGATTTTGAGAATCCATTGAAAATGTCAGCTCATAACAAGAGATTTTATAGAATGTATATTGTTAATAATTTTATTAAAGAATCCAACAAAATTCATAGACTTTAAAAATCTATGAATTGTTGAATACACCAAAATTTTCAAAAACTTTTTAAAGTCTAATTGAATACACCCAAATTTTAAAAGATTTTAAAAGTTTGCATACTCTCAGATTTTAAAGAATTTTTTAAAATCCTGATCGAATACACCTAGATTTTAAAATTCAAATAAAATCCAATCAACGATTGAATACACCCCTACCCTTAATCTCTATCTCAAAAAAAAATATATGCTTCTCTCTCCATTACATCACATAATTTCTAAATTATCTTACATAATATTACCCACCTAAAATCCCGTGTCGAAATCAAATGTACACCTTGTTTGAAATGGAGGGAGTATTATTTTAAGTTTGCAGAGAAGATATATACTTTTATATTCCCTCCGACCTATAACAATTGATATCTCTTTCATTTTTGTTTGTCTTATAATAAATGACACATTTCTATTTTAGATAAAATTTACTAACACGTACTATAAAAATTTTTATTTCATATATAATTTTAAAATATTTAAATATATATTCTAATAATTTTTAATTATATATATTAAAGGTATGTTTCTGCAAAGGGTGTTTGGCCCCATTTTGTGCACAGTAAAATGGGGCCAAACGCCCTGTTTTTTTTTTTAAATTAAAATTTTATTTAATATTTATCATAATTAAATGAAAAATATATATAATATATATGTTATTTTATAGAGAATAAATTTTTTTATAATACAAATAAATAAAAATTTAAATATATATATTGAGTATAATATAAATTTATAATCAAATTATACAATATAAATTTTATCAATTAAATTTAATATACGTTTATATTATTTTATTTATTATTCATCAAATCAATACACATCAAAACTCTCGAAACCCCAGCCAAACCCAAACACAAAAGGAGCAACAAAATTCAAATTCATCCAAAAATTCAAATAAAAATCAAACTCAAACCCAACTTTTTTCAAACTCCCCTAAAAAAACATACCCTAAATTTATTTTTAAAACTATCAATATTATTAATTAAATATTATTTGAGTTTGAAGCCATAACCTGAACTCGTCACACCACCATGTCATTCTTTACCGTCATGACACATTCACTGTCACGAGGCATATTTTATTTACTTTTAGTATCATGAAGTGTTTATGAGGTGTTGGCCGTTTGGAGGAAAATTTTTAGTAAAAATTTTTAATTTGAATAGTTGTATGATGTGATATAAATAAGTATTGATGTGGTGTTTTGAATGTAAAATTAATTTTTAGTATAATATAAAAAATAAAAAATAGGTGTTTGATTTGATGTTTTTGGGAAAAAAAAATTGAATGAATAATGGGATTAAAATCCAATCCCCCAAACAAACACAAGTATTGAATACCACACTAATAATAATAATAATAATAATAATAATAATAATTTCTTTGTCTTAGATATAACATAATAGTACAAATGGAAATTTAGGATGAGTAGGATTAATAAATAATTTAAAATATATTAGTAAATTAATTATAGTATAATTAAAAATATTTATAATTTAAAATTAAAATACTAATTAATCTAATCAAAATTTTAAAAAATTATAAATGATAAATTTTAAATTTGATTAAAATGTATAATTTTTTAAAAAAGAATATAAAAATAAAATAAAATATATAACAAATATAAATAAAAAATATGACATTATATGTGAGAGGAAGGGAATAATATTTTATGTTCCAACAATTAATTTCAAATTGATAAAACAAGAAGTAGTTTTTTTTTTTCAATTCTTTTTTAAAATATAAAAATTTGATTATTTTTTTATAATTTAAATAACCATAATTTGTTTTATTAAATTTTAAATATATATCATATAATTTTAACAAAGATGTGAACACGATAATAAATGTAACTTCAAACATGACTATATCCAAAATATGAGCCATGAACATGACGTAAGAACAAGGTCGTAAATATGGGCAAAAACGTGACTGTTTTCTGAACATAGACACAAACATAGATATAAATACAATCGTGTTCAGAATATGACAACTATGTTCAAGAGTAGGATAATTAACACAACTGTGTTGAATCAAACACGACAGTATTGACTGTATGTGGAGCTTAGTTACCTATAAGTCATCCAATATGGCCGTGTTCAAGCTAATACGACCGTATTCCTTCTCTGTCAACTACCATGAAATTAAAATTGATCAAAATTGATAAAAAAAAATTTAATAAGACCAAAATTGATAATAATGATATACAATGAGAAAAAATAATAATTTTTGCTCTAACGCCTATATGGAAGCAAACAAATTGTACACTATTACGTTTGATGCAATAATGTTTATAATAGTCCCTCTATCCCAACTCAAAGTACTCCTTTTTTTTTTTTTTTTTTGTTTGTCCTACTCAAAAGTATCAATATCTTATTTTAGAAAAAGTAAATATATACTAATAACAAAATACTTTTATTTTTTACTTAAATTACAAATATAGAATTACTTTATACATAAAGTCAAATCATAAAAATGTCAAAATTTCTTGTCAAAATTTCTTATGCACTTTCACTAATCAATAAAAATATTATTATTTTTAAATATACTACAACGCCCCGAAGGATCCATTTGGATTGAAATGGAGGGAGTAATAAACAATATATATGTGTATCCAAGGCGACGGCTACCCAAGGTGCTAATTTATTTAGTACCGTTGGATTTCAATCATAGGGCTATTATTAAATAAAGTTAATTCAGTAAATTTGTACTATTTTCATCCTATTTTAATTGTCACTTTTTTTTTTTTCTCTGTTTAAATACAATTGATACTTTTTTATTTTAAGTAAAATTTATTAAATTAAAATATATTTAACAAATATAAATCAACTTAATTAAATACATAACATATAATATCATATATCATAAGACCCACTCAAAATCCCTGTCACTCTCTTAAAAAAAACAAATATTTTTATATATATTTAAAACTCTACATCTTTTATAAATTCGTTTATGTTCATTATAAAAAAATAAACATATTTTTTATTTATTTGTATTATAGAAAATTTTATTCTCTACAAAATTATATTCATATTTTATATATTTTTTTTGTGATATACTTTTTAAATATTTAAATACATATTCTAAATTTCTTTAATTATATATATTAAATTTATTTCAAAACTACTATTATTATTAATCACATAAAAATTATAAAATAATATCATAATTTATTATTATTAACTAATTAAATATTATTATCTTAAATACCGTGTCCTTAATGAAAGGGGTCAATTGACCCGGAGGGAATATTTTTTAACTTATTCTAGTATCAACTGATATTTTTTTACTTATTCTAGTAGTTATATGTGTTAGTATTCAATAATATTTTGCTAATATACTTTATTTATTATTTTATATATTACGAGGATTTGTTAATCAATTTATTTGATATAGCTTTTTCATTTGTTTAATGTTGCTAATTTAATTATTTTAGAAATTTAAATAAAATAATTATTTATATTGACACTTTCTTTTATTTTTATTCACATATTACTTATATTATAGAGAATAAATACTACATATTTTATCACACAACAAACATATTGCAAAAAAATATAATAGGGCAACACAAGATCCGCATAGCAATTTATATAGCACATTTCAGCATAGAGTAAGCATTTTCAATCATTAACATATTATTATATTTAAAATTACTGTTTTATCCTTAATAATAATAATAAATACAATACAATAATATAATATAATATAAAAATAAATAACTTGTATATTATATTTTAATAAAAATAAAAAAATATAATTAATTTATTACTATTAATTTATGTATTACATTTGGATTAAAATTTAAAATTTAAATACTGAATTTAAATAGGAGTATATAAACTTTTTAATTATACTTAAATTACTAAATATAATTTATAAAATTTTAAAATAAATTATAAAATACAAATTATTTAATATTATATTGTAATTTTATGTTTAATTGATATATTATCCTTAAATTAAAATTTTAAAATA
The DNA here is from genome assembly GCF_009805555.1 of Andrographis paniculata. Lineage (NCBI taxonomy): Eukaryota > Viridiplantae > Streptophyta > Magnoliopsida > Lamiales > Acanthaceae > Andrographis > Andrographis paniculata. Next base: position 314,696 of record NW_026137621.1, on the reverse strand, counting down.
TAAATAATCAAAATTTAAAAGTACAATTTTTATACTTTAATTTAAAATCTTTAAATATAATTTATAAAATTTAAATTAAATTATAAAAGTGTTATAGAAAAATACTATTATATTAACCGCATGTCCTTTTAAGTAATTTTAATAGTTTAAAAAACTTTTAACTATATAATGTCCAAACAGTTTTTTTTACGAAAAACTACTTTTATAATGATTTATCCAAACCCAAAATCGAATTGCTTTTGGCTTCTGCTTCTGCTTCTGCTTTTGGCTTCTGCTTCTGCTTTTGGCTTCTGCTTATATTTCTAAGTCAATCTATACGGCCTCTTACCTTATAATAAACACATTTTATCACACAACAAACATATTGCAAAATTAACATATTATTAAGTTTAAAATAACATATTTATAATGTAACACATATTTATATATAGATAACAAATACTTACATCATGTAAAATACAATTTTTTTTTTTTTTTTATATCAATTGTTACAATTTTCTAATTTAATTTTTTATATATTTAATTAAAATAATTATATGTGGAAGAAGACAAAGAAAGAAAGAAGGAAGAGAAATTAAGTACCTCAATAAAACAAAATTATGCACTAATTTTTTATTCCTCTTATGAAAAAAATTATAAATTTACAATCATACTCTTAATCTTAAATTCAGTCTTTAGATTGATTATTAGGGCTAATCAACACTATGATTTATATAATATATAACATCTTTTTAATAAAATAAAATAACAATTTCGAAGTGAAATAGTGCGTAGGCATGTCAACAGGTCGAATCCGGTCTGGATCTGGAAATTCCGGATCCGGATCAGACCACTCATTATGGTTCCCGAATTCAGAATCAGAGCCGTCGGAACTTAAAAAATGGTGACTAGATCCGATTCTGTCGATTCCGATCTGGTTCGGATTCGGATCCAGGTCTAATATTTAATGAATTAGGTTTGAATTCAAGTTTAGATTAATGTATAAAAAATTTATCAATATTTTTTTTAAAAAATAAACATTTAGATTTAATCAATATATATTTTCAATTTAAATATAAAATATCTAACTAACAATATTATTATAATACCAAAGAAATAATTTAAACTATGTAACATTGTATACATAACATACAATTATATAAGTATATTAATATATAATACTCCCTCCGTCCCAAAGTATAATCTTATTGTGTTAGACACGAGATTTAAGAAATATTGATATTATATCGGTAATTGGTAAAAAATAATGATAAATGACTTTTTTGCCCTTGTCATCAATGTAAAAAATAGTGACAATTGTGTAATAATAATAAAAAAAGTAGAGATAGTTTTACGGTGATATGATTATTTATGGAAATGATATTATTGTTTTGAGACGGACATAAATGGTAAACAAGACTATTGTATTGGGACGGAGGAAGTAATATATATATATATATATTAACTGCCGGATCCGGATCGGTTTCGGATCGGAACTAGAAATACCAGATCCAGAACTATGTACTCCCTCTGTGATATTATCGTAGATACGAAAATTTAGTCAAAGTATAATTAAATAAGTAATTAAAAAGTATATTAATAAAAATAATTATTCGATCGTACAAATAATTTTAAATTAAGATTACGATAACAAAATTTAAAAAAATTATAAATTATAAAATTTATAATATAATTATTTGGACAAGAAAAGAACAAATTATGTGAACAAACAAAATAAAAAATATTAATATTTTTTTATGTGAAATGGAGAAAGTAAGATGAATTCAGACCCGTATCCATGAGGATCCGAATCCGAAAAGATATACCAGATCCGGTCCAAAACGGGTCCAATTGACATTAAGCAATGGTGCGAATATAATGAAGTAGTAATATCTGAAATTAGGCTTAGGGTTTTCTTGATTACAATTAAAATGAAGGAAAGAATAATTAGGTATAGAATTAGGACAGCCTCACTAAGCCTCGAAATATTTTGGCCATAAAATAAATAGGGGAAATATTTCCTGTATTATTTTATGTTTTTTACCTTCTCCGCCCGCCAGTCAATCCGGTTTGCTTTTGTTCACGCACACACTTTCTCTCTCTCTATCAGATCACCACAACAATCGTGCCTTCTTCCTTGATCCTCTCTGCCTTTTGACTCCTTTGGCTTCCTTCTTCTCCCTCCAGTCCTCCTTCCCTCCTCAATCGCGAAATCCCCCCAAAACCCTCATCCCCCAACCAATCCACAATTCCGCTGCTAATTTGAATTCGCATTGCTGCTGCTGCTGCTGCTGCAGGAATGGCCGCGCCGGAGCTTGCACAGACCGATCCGGAGGGGATCGAGGGGGTCCGGATGACATGGCTCAACTGGCCCAGGACGAAGGTGGAGGCCTCAAAGTGCGTGATCCCAATTGCCGCCTCAATTCAGCCGATCCGGCCCCATGTGGATCTGCAGATCCTTCCCTACGCCCCCCTCCGATGCAAGACGTGCTCCGCCGTGTTAAACCCATTCTGCCGGGTGGATTTCTCCGCCCTGATATGGATCTGCCCCTTCTGCTTCCAGAGGAACCCTTTCCCGCAGCATTATTCGTCGATTTCCCAGACGAATATGCCCGCCGAATTGTACCCCAATTTCCCCTCAATCGAGTACTTGATCCCCAATTTCCAGAATCCTCCGCAGGGCTACGGCGCTGCCGTGCCGCCTTCTCCGATTTATTTGTTGGTTCTGGATACGTGCATGCTGGAAGAGGAGTTGGAATTCGCGAAATCGGCGCTGAAACGGGCGATTGGGATGCTTCCGGATAATGCCATGGTTGGATTCATTTCCTATGGCACTCAGGTGCAGGTTCACGAGTTAGGCTTTTCAGAGATGTCAAAGGTTTATGTGTTCCGGGGCGCCAAGGACATCTCAAAAGATCAGGTCTTGGAGCAGTTAGGCCTTGGCGGTGTTGGGGCTCGCCGGGCTGGACAACCAGGGATTCATAAGGGCGGCGGCCCTAGCCCCGTGGCGCTGGCTGGCCCCAATACCAATACCGGAATTAATCGTTTCCTTTTACCGGCTTCAGAATGTGAATATACTCTGAATTCGGTAAAATGTGCTATCCTTTCGTTGATTTTATGCTTACGTCTGTACTAGTTAATTCTGATTCTGTAATTTGGAGCTTGGATATAGTTGGACTAATCCCTGGAGTATTGTGGTTTTTGGCTATTTCATTGTTTTGTTACGCGGATGTTCATTCGCCGCCGTTGTTTGTGGTGCAGTTGTTGGATGAATTGATGACAGATCAATGGCCAGTGGCACCTGGGAACAGGGCATTGCGGTGCACTGGAGTTGCACTCAATGTTGCAGCTGGGTTGCTCGGGGCCTGTATGGCAGGGACTGGTGCACGAATTATTGCGTTGGTCGGTGGTCCTTGCACTGAAGGTCCTGGAGCGGTAAATCCTTGAATTTTTGTCTATTGCTTTGACCTTTTGTATGCGTATTATTTTATTGTTTAAATTATGTCTCGGGGCGTATTTGATGCATATTTCCCTGTGTTGGATCCGTCTGTTATATTGTTAGACAAGCTCATCCCGTGCTTAGTTTTGTCATGCATTTTTTATATTCAAGTTTCAGATGGAATTTGGTGAGATTCTTATCATGACTTAGATTTCTGTTTGGTCCTTTATAATTGTGTTTGTTGTTGAGTTTTAGTTTTTGTTTCTATGTAAGACTAAATAGATCTTATTCATCCCACTACTCATGATACGAATCAACATATGATTGTAGAGATTCTCCTACATCTGGAAATTTACTACTATGAATGAAGATAATTTCTTTCAAGTTGCAACATTTCAGTATTGGTTCTGTCAATCACATGGAAGGCACTTGCATGATGTGACCAGTGACGGCTCTTTTAATTTTAGATTCCACAATGTGATTGTTATAGATGCAACTATAATTGGACATAAGGAATTTTACTTGTATCATTTGGTGAATGGGTTGCAGTTGTTTGTTGCTTTGGAGGTTCTTAACACCTATCAACTGTTTCTTTATTTTATAAAACATATGGTTATTGAAAAACACAATTCTTGTTGGATCATTATCTCTACTCACATTTAAATATAAGTATCATTCAAACGTGATTTGACCTTGAAATATTTTCATTTGACGGGAAATCTCTTCACATAGTCTTCTATGACATCATCCAATATAATTACTTTTTCACAACACATAAAAACACAATACTTCAACACACCCAATGGTGAACCCATTGTTGTCAAATGCTTCCTAAAATAGAATAATTATCTTTATTGTTTCTTTCTTGCAGTCCCAAAATAACTTACAAGCTTGAATATTTAATTTAATATCTTACATGTTTGTTATGTTACTCACTGGAATCAATGCTTTCGTGCAGTGGTTTCATTAGTTACTGTAATCAATGCTTTCGTGCCATGATTCATTTAGTTTCTGATCCATTACACAATCTGGATGCCATTTTCTACAATATTATGAATTAGCCCCAATAAGGTTTTCAGGAGGCCATCTTTCTTCACAAACTACTGGTTCTCTTTATACTGCCAAGAGGAAGCTGTCAGATATACCTAAAACCAAACCTAATAAGTTAAAATTGGCCTTGTAAAAAATTCTTTCCTTTAAAATTTAATGACTACACATGATATTTTGAGGAATTTTCAGCCACATGCTTTACCCCTTGACTATTTGAAGTTCCTTCTACCATATTTTCCAGTAGCCATCGAAATGTATACCGTAGTCTCACTATTATATTTTGATACTAGTTTACAGTCCATTCTGACATCTATTCCATGCTTTGAAATTTTCCCTAGACACATTACCATGGCTTCTTCCTATTATGCTTTGATTTGAGAACCTGTTCTGATTTTTAGTTTTTATTTTTTATTTTTTGTGTGCTTTGTTTATAGATTGTATCAAAAGATTTGTCTGATCCAGTACGTTCGCATAAAGATCTTGACAAAGATGCGGCACCATTCTTTAAGAAAGCGGTCCAATTTTATGATGAGCTTGGAAAACAGTTGGTTAGTCAAGGACATGTGTTGGATGTCTTTGCCTCTGCACTTGATCAGGTTTTGTCTTGTTCAACTTTCCTTATTCCATTCTCATGGCACCTGTATAATGCTACTTTTATGGCCAAATTAACTGAAAAATGCATAATGCTACTATATTTATACTTCCATGAATGGGTTGTAAAATTATTTTGCTGCCTTGCAAGGTTTGCTCTCCTTTTCCTTTCTCAACTGTCTCACGCTATTGTGCCATTTTCTAAAATAGGAATCAACCTTCTCGCACTCAACTTATACAATTATTTGTAATGTAGTATCAATACTTCTGGTCTCTGTTATATTGATGCAAAACAATTTCAGTTACCAATCTCTCCTTAGATGCCTTGTACTTTGTCAAATAAGGTAGCACATTGGGAGAGTGTAAATGTTAGATTACTGTTAGAAATTTTGAGTTTTGATGCAGCCAACATCCAATTTAACTCTAGGTTATTGACTTCTAGAATTTTATGTCTTCAGGTTGGAATTGCTGAGATGAAGGTTGCCATTGAAAAAACTGGTGGACTTGTTGTTTTGGCTGAAAGTTTTGGCCACTCTGTCTTCAAGGATTCATTCAAGCGCATTTTTGAAGATGGGGAACAGTCTCTGGGCCTTGCCTTTAAGTAAGTTGATATTGAATGTAGAGAACAATCATTTTGGGCGGATAAATTTATGTTAATTCACTAGGTTTGAATGTAGTTAGGAGTGCCCTTAGAAACAAATTTATTATTGAGTGATATATCTTCTCTCTTAGGAATGAAACTGATATCCCTGGAAGTGTTTGCGTTTCTGGCTAATGGACTATTCTGTCTCTAGTCTTTGTGACAATTTAACTTATTCTTTTAAATGGATTTTTAGATGAAATCTAAGTTCTCAATGATGAATCTGACTTTTCTTTTTCTTGCTATGTTGGTTTCTGCTCAGTGCAGTGTATGGTGGACTACGTCCTACAGTTCATGCTGTTAATATGCTTAATTTTAAACATTTAGATCATAAAATCGAAAATCTCGCCCATGTTATTCAGCTGATTATCAAAACTACGTGTAACTAAAAATTCTATGAAGTAGCAGTTTTCAAATGTGATGTCCTTCCAGTTTTGGTGGTGGCAATTTTGTGAGTCTATGAAATCTCTAATTATGTAGAAAGTTAAGTGATGTTAAGATCAGCTTGACAATGGTTTAGTTGTTTCTTATGGAATTATGTTGGCTGAGAATAATGTTGAATGTTCTCTGGTTGTAGTGGGACATTGGAGATCAACTGCTCAAAGGATATAAAGATACAAGGAATCATTGGGCCTTGCACTTCACTGGAAAAGGTTTGTCCATTCATTTTCCATTACATGCACTAATTTGCAGTCCACTTGAATTTTGTATTGTCCATTATATTGTGTTGGTATCCTCCTATCGTGCTTGATTGTGTGGTCTGTGAAACCATTTTTCAGAAAGGGCCTGCTGTTGCTAGCACAGCTATAGGACAGGGAAACACTACTGCTTGGAAGCTGTGCGGCCTTGATAAAAATACTTGCTTAACCGTCTTATTTGATGTTGCTTCTAGTGAAAAATCTGACCCTGCTGGGCCAAATCCTCAACTGTACATTCAGTTCCTTACAAGGTATGTGAAAAATCTTTTGACACATTCCCCCTTAAAATAAGATTACACAAACATTTATAACAAGACAATGGTTCAAACACATTTTATTCTGCCCAAATTCGATTTCGTCTTTGGGAAACAGTTATCAAAGCCCTGATGGCCAGATGCGGTTGAGAGTCACAACTGTTACTAGGCGATGGGTGGATAGTACATTGGGTAATGAGGTAGGATGATTAATTGGCCGTCCATTCAATGTGATCTCTTTTGCTATTCATCTTGAAAGGACCCTTAAGTAAAACAGCACGTCTTTAAAATTTTAAGATTGAGCAGGATGGTACAAATGTTTTGGTTGCAGATTGTGAGGTCTGTGATTTCCATCTTTATTTTATGGCACTGGTGAAGATTAATTAGAAGGAAGTTGGCAGATTATTGCTTTAACAGGCGTAGGAGGATTGTTATACCTTTTTATATATTCATCATTAGGTGCTTTCCAACATCAGTATTTGTAACTTAAGTTTTACAATTCTATCATCTAGCTAGGATAATATTTATGCACAAATTGTAGTATGTATTTTTTGTTTGATAAATATAAGATGACCCGAAGACTGTTCGTTTCTTTGCCTCTATTTTATGCTTTTATCTTTGAGTTTACTCTTATTACATAGCTCCAGTGGTACTGATGTTAGCTTTGATGCCATTCACAATTTGTTTTGTGCATGCAGGATTTAGTTCAAGGGTTTGACCAAGAAGTTGCTGCTGTAGTAATGGCTAGATTAGCTTCATATAAAATGGAGATGGAGGTAAAATCTTAGCTGAATTGTTATAAATGTGTATAACAGGTTTTGACCAAAATGTGTTCTTGTTTACATGGGTATGTGTATTTCTCTTTTAGAATAGTATTTTCTTCCACATGGAGGTGAAAAAACAGAAGCTTGATGGAGTATGCAATGAATACTCAAACGTTGGGGATGACTTGCTTAAAGTAATACTTATCAAATGAAAACTGTTACCCAAGAATGTACAAAGTGAAGGCAAGAAGTATAAGTTACCTACCATGAATCTTGGAAGGAATATCTTTGATACAAGATGCACTGTCCGATTTTCTATGCTAGATACTAAAAAAATGAATGTGTGAATGAGGCTATGTAGCTTGGGAAGAGTGTTCTTATTTTGATATAGAATGTTGAGAATAAGAAACTTGTGTTCTTTGATGTTATAAATTGAAATTGAATCTTTATATTGATGGTTACTTTCACTTTATATTGTGTACACAGATTTATTGGTGTTTCCTATTTTCAGGAAGGTTTTGATGCCACAAGGTGGCTAGATAGGAATCTGATTCGTCTGTGTTCCAAATTCGGGGAATATAGAAAAGATGATCCAGCTTCATTCACACTGAATCCATGTTTTTCATTGTTCCCTCAATTCATGTTTAATCTGCGGAGATCACAATTTGTTCAGGTAAATTTCTTATAAGTTCTATTAATACCTTTCATTTTATCATCTTTTAATCCTTCCTTTTTCTGTTCAGGTATTTAATAATAGTCCGGATGAGACTGCCTATTTCCGCATTCTATTGAATCGGGAGAGCATAAGCAACGCTGCAGTCATGATTCAACCATCATTAATATCATATGCATTTAATTCCTTGCCTGCACCAGCTTTGCTGGATGTCCAATCCATAGCAGCTGATCGCATTCTATTGTTAGATGCATATTTTAGTGTAGTTATTTTCCATGGAATGACAATAGCTCAATGGAGGAACATGGGCTACCAACATCAGCCAGAACACCAGGTGTGTTTATATGAATTTGAGATTTGTATGTTTGAGGCAAACACTTTATATTCATATTTGTTATGATGAGGAAGATGAGTTGGATTTTCATTTGAGTTTGATTACTCTGACGTTTGGTTACTTGAAAGAACTGTGGATCTTTGTGGGTCTTAAAAGTATCAACCAATCAATTAGTTTCTTCCAGTGAATGTCCTTATGCCCTCTACCTTTGCTATTCCTGTCTTTTTTAGATGATACTAGAAATCACAAAATATATTGGCCCTTCATATATAAGTTTCAACGAAAGTAACTATCTTATTATTCTTTGAACACTGCCATCTATTCTCAAATTATCTGAGTCTATGATCTGTACACTGCCTGCAGATTTTATAATTGTTTTCATTCACTTGTCCTGATACATATAAGAGAAAATGTAGTGAATGCATAGTTTGTAAGATCTCCGCAATTGTTTAGAGTTATCAATGATGAGTGTTTTGATTTTCTAGAGCTTTTAAACCTCTTTTATTTTATGATGTATTTCCATGTCCCAGTGACTTGTTGGCAGGAGTATAAATTCCTTTACTATCTGCCCTTTTTTTCTGCTCTCATATTATCAGCATTTACTTTTTTTTTTTCACCCTTTTGAACATTTTTATCAATCATGAAGATGCACTTCACTAAACTTAATCTGATTCAGGGTGTTGTTGGAATAACAGTTATGTGATCTTCTCCATGCACTTACTATTATTATTTTATTTTCCCATGATATAGGGTTTTGCACTTTTATTGCAAGCCCCGCATGATGATGCCCAATTAATAATCCGTGACCGGTTTCCCGTTCCCAGACTTGTGGTTTGTGATCAGCATGGCTCTCAGGTAATTTTTAATTCCTATTACCCCTTTCTTTATTTAGTCAAGTTGTGTTGTGTTTATATGCATGTCATAAGTCTTGACCTGAAACCTAATTGTTTTCTGATTGAATGAATGAATCAATTTTGTCTCCTGACATACCTTCCTGTTGTGGTTGCTATAAACTGTAAATCTTCATTTCTATCCAGCTGTAATCAATACAATTGTGTGGGTACATACATATCCTGTTCCATAATCTATCTATGTTGTTTCCAGGTGATGGTTTGGAGTGCAACACATGAGCGTGTTAAGATTCCAAAATTTTCACTTTTTATTAAGACCTTGCAAGCACAATTGCCATCCCTTTATGCTACTGGAATCTATTCTCCACATAGCTTAAGCCTTTGTGATTGAACATCATCAATAACATTTCATGCATTTTCCTTGTGCCCTCAAAACTGCCACCATGCTTTATTCAACGTACCTAGTGTAGATTAATGTACCTCCTTGAATGATTGTGGAAAATAACCACAAAAGGGTTTTCATACACTCTAGGACATAAAACATGATCAATGCTCCCTAAATGATATGACTTACAAAGATATTTGAATTGCTAGTATTCTTCAAGACTGTATGCTCACCATTGTTGTTGGTATCTGCAGGCAAGGTTCCTTCTGGCAAAGCTGAACCCTTCGGCCACCTACAGCAACGCCCATGAGATGAACACCGGATCCGATGTAATATTCACTGACGATGTGAGCCTACAAGTATTCATTGATCACCTCCAGCGGCTGGCAGTCCAAGGTTCTTAACAAAGTGAAGAAGAAGACTTGCCTTGTCTCCTGGATTATATGCAAAAAATACAAACAAAAACAATCAAAATCAAAATGATGGGAATGAAACTATCTATGGTTATTGCAGAGATGAGAGCAGACCCTTCCTTGTTTACTATATGTTGATATTCTTTTGGGGGTTTGACATCACACAGAAGAAGCTCTTTTGCTTCTCTTTTTTAATTTTTTTATGAAGCTCTCCAGGGACACCTCAACTCAAATTCAGAGCATATTTTGTAATCTTTTTTTCTTTTTTGGATTGAACATATGGTTGTTGTAAGTTAACTAAGAGAAGAATGACATTTTTGGGCTTCACAGTGGTAGGGATTTTTCTTTTTTCGGGTGGACAGATCTGTATACACAATTATATTCGACTGTTTCCCAATAATTGTTACCTGTCATGCAGTCAATCAAATATTTTACTTAATTCGTGTGATTCACTCTTTCGTATTTTAATGCATTAAATAAAGGAGATTTTTTTTTTATTATCTAATTAAAATAAAATAACAAAGTAATTAAATTAAAGGGGAACTGACTATCCAGGAGATGCCTATGCCGGGCTCAAGGGATGATGCAGTTGTGACACTTGTGTTTTTATCATAAATTCAATAAAGTTAATTGTTTATAGTATAAAGTTAATTTTTATTAAAGTATCAATAAATTGGTTATAGTTATCAACAAGCTCTGACAACCAATTTTTCCTTACATTGCAGGTAATTAAGGTACGACCGTTAACTACCCCTAATTAAGCAAATAAACCTAGGTGCGCCCATAAGAATATTGCCTAACCGCATAGTAATCTAGAAAAACCCAATTCAAAAAAATTACTACCTAGGAGGAGCAATTAGATTTGATTGTCTAACTCCCGGGAAGGAACTATTCAACTCGGTTATCACCTATTCAAGTGCGAATACAATTACGGATATCCTACCTGAATTGACTTTAGATTATCAGACTAATTTAAATATCGGTACCAAAATATTCAATCAATCTAACAATCACAAACACTATTATCAGAATTAGACAAATATTGATAATAAAAAAGAACTTCTATAAAGAAAATCAAGAATCTCCAAAACAAAAGAACCAAAACATTATCACCTCTCAAACCAGAAAAGTATCTACTTGATAATCAAATAACAAAGAACAAAAGAGAAAGATAAAGTCATAGTGGAAGGGGGAAATCTTCTCTGTCGATTCGCTCATGCGCGATCTATGAATCTGTCAGTCTCCTGCTCCTGTGCGTTTCTGCCCTCGCCGTTCTCCCCTTGGCAATAGGTGTGTGTTTTTTTTCTTATTTGATTTTTGCCCTAATTATTTTGTAGATGGACTTTTGGGCATTTAATTAATTTATCATATCAAGAGGGTGTAGTTAGTCATGGTCATGACTAACTAGGTTGTGCAAAACTGAATTTTTCTTCCCTTTTTTTGCCAATTATGCCAAATTTGATATTTGCCCTCTGCACACAGCAAATAAACAATTCGCATATAAATTAGGTAGAATCCAATCAAAATCACTCAAATATCGCATATGATATGAATATAAAACGTATGCGATTTCCAACTATCAATTCTCCCCACACCTAGATCATGCTTGCTCTTAAGCATAATTTCGAAATAAGCCAAAGAAATCGCAGGCAACTCGATATGACAAGAGGATCCAACACAACCAATTCAATCCGAATTTTAACACATGAAGCCAAGTCAACCTCACAAGATAAAGTGTGTACTCGCACATGCTCTCTGAAGGAATTAAGTGTATAATTGGCTCACCACTCAGGTAGTGCAACAAAAGATTATTCTATAGGCTTGAGTAAAAATCAAATCTCCCTTGCTTAAAATATTCGAATCTAGCGTAAAGAATCAAAGGGACTTTCAATAAGGGTTGTAACGGGGCTTATGGTCAGGGTAGGAAAAAGGATATACAAGGGCTAAAATATGTCAGAAAAGAATACAATAAGAACACGATGCTAGCATATGAAAAAAAAAATCGGCATAAACAATGAAATCCTTACTCTATTCACTACCCAAACTTTAATAATGAAATTAAATGAAAATACTTTATTAAGATAATTATTTATTTATTTATTTTGTATTATTTTTTTGTTTCCTTTTTTTTTTGTTTTTTTTATTTCTTTTTTTTTTGATTTTTTGATTTTTGATTTTTGATTTTTGCTTTGGTCTTTATATATATAAATATATTTTTACCACCCATAATTATTCATTCATACTGTGACTTATTCGTACCCAAAGTTCGTTTTTAACTAGTGCCGAAGAAATAAAGTGCATCACAACATGGACTTAAAGTAATTTTTTCTAACATAGGGTTCAAATCGGAGAAGGCTCAATCAAAAGAAGGGTATAAGGCTAAAAAAACAGTTTATTATAAAAGAAAAAAATAGGCTAAGAAGGCTCAAATGGACTAATTAGGGAAATATATTGTGCTGGGTAATAAAGAAAGGCTTAATGGGTTACCTAATGCCCTTATCATTTTCAAAACGTAAGACTCGATAGTTGCAAGTTCAACATGCATAATCACTCAAGTTCTAGGTCATCTAATTGAGCACTACAAATCACACATGAAAGAAATTTCCAAAAGCTTGAATATATGCAATTTATTTTCTAATGTAACTTTTGGAACATAGGCTCAAATCTCACAGGGTTCAAATGTCGACTTGTCTCAACATATCACCAATCAAATGTCATTAGTCATGCCAAACTAACCTATCACACAAATCACCTTTGACTCACTTCAGAAAAATCTCAAAAACACGCGAAAGGACAGCAAATCATACATAAAAAGTAGCAAAAAAATGAAAATTTTGCCCAAAATTTTGTATAATTCCTCTCCCCACACCTAAAGTATGCATTGTCCTCAATGTAAAAAAAACAATAAAAAAAGAGAGGAACTTCCCTGGAGTCCATAGGGGGTGTAGTAGTTGGGAGCTTTGTTAACACCTCTTCATTTGATCATGATTTTTAGGGAGGCTTGAAGTTCTCCTGAGTCCTGCGAAAACAACTAACCAACGCAAGCCATTTAGAGGAGTGGATGTGGTGATCGGCGATGACTGAGCAGGGGAGGAAGAAGTCGACGGCGCCGGAGGTTGGAGGCGGCTACTAAACCAAACAAAACTATCAAAAGTATTATTAGCATTTAAATAATAAAAATAAATAAAATTAAAGAAAGCAATTAAATGATTTGGGTTGTCTCCCAAAAAGTGCTTTTCTTTATAGTCTTTGAGCTAGACTTCGCCTCGCATCAATTCTGAACATCGAAATCGGCAACGGGTGCCGACTTTATAGGATCAAGTGAGGGTCCCTCGTGGTATAATTTGAAGCGATGTCTATTGGCCACACATTTTTTCTTCGGCTTAGAATTTTGATTCTCCTTATGACATTTTTTCGCTGCCAGCAATGGTGATCCCTTGGGAATCCATCTCCACTTTTCGACAATCTTTTTTCTTTTCTTACTCTCTCCAGTTGGTTTTTTCTCTAACTGTTTTGTCAACACAGTTCTTCGTTTATTCTCATTACCAACTTTACAAGTTTCCTGCACCACAGAATTAATAACATTAATTGCATATAACGATTCAGATTCAATAGGACATTTGACGGGATTAAAAATATTGAAATGAAATTCTTCTCCATCAAACTCCAAGCTGAGTGTGCCCTTTTTAACATCTATCCTGAATATAAAAATCAACAGGAAAAATCAATTCATGCACTTGAACTAGTACATCTTCTATCATACCATCAGGATAAGCATGGGTTCGATCAGCAAGTTGAATAATAATTCCTGTTTCTTTTAGAGGCCCTAGATTTAAAGAGTCGTATATTGATCGAGGCATGACATTAATAGCAGCTCCTAAATCTAGCATAGCCTTAGTTATTATCTTAGTTTTTCCAATCCTACAAGGGATAGAAAACATACCTGGATTACCTGTTTTAGGTGGTACCTTTCTTTTGATAACAGCAGAAACGTTCTCACCCGCTATAATGTGCTCGTCCCCTCGCAATTTTCTTTTGTTGGTGCACAGTTCTTTCAAAAACTTTGCGTACTTGGGGATTTGGTTGATAGCTTCCAGGAGCGGGATATTAAGTTCCACCTTCTTGAATATTTCCATCATCTCGTTTCGTTTGTTTGTCTTTTGTGGTTTCTTCAACCTGTCAGGAAAAGGAGCTGATTTAGTTTCAGTAGGAGGAACAGAGTTAGGAAGTACCTTTTCGTGAAGTTCAACTTCTTTTTCGATCTCCATCTCAATCTGATCCTCATTCTGTTCCTTTGAGATATGAGGTGGACCTTCCAATTCCTTTCCGCTACGAAGGGTTATAGCACTCGTATTCTTTGGATTAGGCATGGAGGAACATTCAATCATTGTATCACTGTAGATAGTGATGGCACTGACATTTGTTGGATTTGGCTCAGGCTGAGCAGGCCACTTTCCTCTTTCACGTAGCTGTCTCACCTCCTCTGACACTTGATTGATCTGACCTTGTAATTTGTCGACAGTTGACTTCATCTCTTGCTGGAATTGCAGGGTACTAGTAGCCATAGACTTCACCAAGTCTTCTAAAGATGGACTGGAGTTGCTTGCGGGTGCTTGGGGCGGCTGTTTCTCATAGAAACGAGGTTGTTGCATCTGCTGCATAGCTCCAAATGGTTGATGAGCATTACCCTGTTGTGCGTTTCCATAACGCAAGTTCGGATGATCTCTCCAGCCTGGATATAGGTGTTGGAGTATGGATTGTACGCTGGAGGTCTATTCATACAGTAGTTTGTAGTGTTCACATCCACTGCACATTCTTTTTGGAGGGTCGGACATGCATCTGTAGAGTGTCCTACACTCGTGCATATTCCACACGCCTTGACCTGGACACTCGGGTTGGATTTTTCCACGACCATCCTGCGAACGAAGCTCGTCAACTCAGAAAGTTGTTGTTGTATCGATTGGATGACATGGTCGCTGTTGTTTCCGCTCATATGTCCAACATCTCTTGAACCAAATTGCTGCGTGTTTTCAGCCATCCTTGCAATAAGATCCCAAGCTTGTGCCGGCATCTTATTTACTAAAGCTCCACCACTTGCAGCATCGATAATGTTCCTGTCCATCAACGACAAACCATCATAAAAGTATTGAATCAATAATTGAGGGGGAATTTGATGTTGTGGACATTTAATGATAAGCTTATTGAATCGCTCCCAATATTCATGGAGCGTTTCACCTGATTGTTGCTTGATGCCACATATCTCCTTTCTCAGGATTGCAGCTCTGGAAGCTGGAAAGTACTTCTCCAAAAATTTCTTCTTCATGTCGTTCCACGTGTCGATGCTTCCAGGTGGGAGATAGTAGAGCCAATCCTTTGCAACATCTTTGAGTGAGAGTGGGAAGGCTCTGAGTTTGATCTGTTCGTCAGTAACACCTGGTGGTTTCATGCTGGAGCACACCACGTCGAACTCTTGCAAGTGTTTGTAAGGTTCTTCACCTGCAAGTCCATGAAAAGAAGGCAATGAATGAATTAAGCCAGATTTCAGTTCAAAAGCAACAGTGTTATTGAGTGTTGGAAAGTTAATGCATAAGGGCTGCTGCGCCAAGTTGGGAGCAGCCAACTCCCTTAAAGTGCGGGTATCCTCAGCCATGACAGTCTCTTGATCACTTTCAGAGTCGCTAGAGCTAGAGATTTTGAGGTGGTTTAAAGATTCTGCCAGCTTCGCAACCTGAACAGCTTTTCGTTGCTTGGCTTCCTTTCGTAGCTTTCGCTCAACCTTCTCGATCTCAAGATTAAATATCAGTTCACCTGTACGAGAAGAACGGGGCATAAACAAGAGGATAAATTAAAATAACACAAAGAGTAAAACAAAGCGCCAATCCCCGGAAACGGCGCCAAAAATTGACCTGTCGTGCAGTCAATCAAATATTTCACCTAATCCGTGATCACAATTTAATGTAATACAAGGGAAGGGATCGTCTCCACAGGGATTGTGTGATTCACTCTTTCGTATTCTAATGCAGTAAATAAAGGGGAATTTTTCTTTTATTATCTAATTAAAATAAAATAAAAAAACAATTAAATTAAAGAGGAACTGACTATCAAGGAGATGCCTGGCTCAATGGATGATGCAGTTATGACACTTGTGTTTTTATCATAAATTCAATAAAGTTAATTCTTATTAAAGTATCAATAAATTGGTTATAGTTATCAACAAGCTCTGACAACCAAATTTTCCTTACAATGTAGGTAATTAAGGTACGACCGTTAACTACCCCTAATTAAGCAAATAAACCTAGGTACGCCCATAAGAATATTGCCTAACCGCATTGTAATTTAGAAAAATCCAATTCAAAACAATTACTACATAGGAGGAGCATTAGATTTGATTGTCTAACCCCCGGGAAGGAACTATTCAACTCGGTTATCACCTATTCAAGTGCGAATACAATTACGGATATCCTACCTGAATTGACTTTAGATTATCAGACTAATTTAAATATCGGTACCAAAATATTCAATCAATCTAACAATCACAAACACTATTATCAGAATTAGACAAATATTGATAATAAAAAAGAACTTCTATAAAGAAAATCAAGAATCTCAAAATAAAAGAACCAAAACATTATCACCTCTCAAACCAAAAAAGTATCTACTCGATAATCAAATAAAAAAGAACAAAAGAAAAAGGTAAAGTCATAGTGGAAGGGGGAAATCTTCTCTGTCGATTTGCTCATGCGCGATCTATGAATCTGTCAGTCTCCTGCTCCTGTGCGTTTCTGCCCTCGCCGTTCTCCCCTTGGCAATAGGTGTGTGTTTTTTTTCTTATTTGATTTTTGCCATAATTATTTTGTAGATAGACTTTTAGGTCTTTAATTAATTTATCATATCAAGAGGGTGTAGTTAGTCATGGTCATGACTAACTAGGTTGTGCAAATCTGAATTTTTCTTTCATTTTTCTGCCAATTATGCCAAATTTGATATTTGTCCTCTGCACACAGCAAATAAACAATTTGCATATAAATTAGGTAGAATCCAATCAAAATCACTTAAATATCGCATATGATATGAATATAAAACGTATGCGATTTCCAACTATCAAATTGCTTATTGTTGATAATATTGTTCAAATATATAATGTAATATTATTTTAAAAAAAGTGGGGTGTTTTTTTTTTTTTTTTTTGGTTTTTAAACTCAAATTAATATGATTACCAGTCATACGGATTTCAATAAAATTAATATTTAGCTATAAAGTATATTATTGAAATATTATTTAAATTAAAATTCAATTTTGAACTAAAACTAAATATTTGATATGCTCCATACATCAATAGTCTAATTATTATAAATAATTATATTACTATAAAATTATTTTTACTATTAGTAATTATATTATTTTTATTTTTTTATTATTACACAAATATCATTAATTTTATATTTAAATTTAAAAAAAACAAAAATAATTTTTAAACAATATTTATCCACTATATATTATATTAATATTTTTTAAAATTTTATATACAAAAATTATGAACTATTTTTCTAAATTTAATTATTTAATTTTTTAATCATTGATTTTTTGGAAATAGCCCTGTGACAGTAAAAAAATATTATTAATTAGTTCATAAGAGTGCAATTTTTCCAAAGATTTATTTTTTTTTGTTTGTTTTTTTTTTCTTTGGAGGGGAGTTGAAATAATTATGATGTTTTGTTTGAAAAATGATTATGAAGGGATCCTCGGTTTAAAATTTACACAGTTTAATCAGTTTAACCAATTATTTTATAACATCTGTTATGACTTTTTAATATTTTTTTAAAATAAAAAATAATTAACTTAACTAAAATTATAATTTACCTATCAAATATTTTATTTATTTCCTTCCATTCCTATTAAACACTCCCACCCAATTTACTTTTTCTCTTTCAGCCCTAATCTTTTGGCGAGAAAAATACTCCGGTGAAGAGAAAAATACCCCAATGGTTGGTGTCGCGGTCGACGACGAGTAGGAAAAAGGCTGAACGGCGGGCGGTGGCTTGGGCAGCGGCGCAGGGTGTCGTCGGGGGTGAATCAATGATCAATGAAGGGGAAAGAGAATAAGAGAGAGTTGTGAGGAAGAGAATGAAATAGAAAATAAATGCAGGTTTGAGAAGTTTAATTTGGGAATTATGATGAAATTTGGGTGGCCGTCGGCATCACGAGAAAATTAGGGTTAAGAGTGTCGATGATATTACGGGAGAAAAATTTAGATGGAAGTGTTTACGAATGAAAAGAAAAATAAAAGATTGGAGGGTAAAATTGTAATTTTAGTTAAATTAATTGTTTTTTTATTTTAAAAAAATATTAAAAAGTCAGAACACATGTTATAAAATAATTGGTTAAACTGATTAAACTGGGTAAATTTTAAACCGACGATCTCTTGCCTGATTGTAGAAAATTAGGAATCGCTTTGCTGACTAAAATGGTATCTTTAATACACGTAGTTGAGTTCCTAATTAAAAGTTATAGGTATAAGAAAGAAGTTCCCTTTAAAGACGAAGTTTGGAAAATGAGCTATTATGAGCATATTTGTAAGATATAAGTAGGACATAAAGGGATATTAGGTGCTTGAACTTGAATCAAATAAAATATTAATCACATGAGATGTCGTCTTTTATGAACATATATTTCCTGGCTTAACATATCATCCAACATTTGATCATAATCAACAATATACAAATATTTTTCTAGCCTAACGAGGCTATATAAAGAAGATCACAAAATGATCAGAACCTACAATTCCTACCGTTGCTGGGGGTTACCGCTACAAATTGTATATCAACGGTGGCGGTTGAAAAAATTCGCCCTCCGGAGCGCCAAATTGACGCTGCCTCTCAAATCCACCGGGGCTACCGCTACATTTTGGAATAGCCGTTGTACTTGTCGAATGGTCCATCCGGAGTGTTTGAACCTATCCAAATTGTACTTGGGGCATTTATGAATATCTAGATGAAGGAAAATTCGAAAAAATCACCTGATTTGGGACTGTCATGGGCTGAAAAACGGGATCTCCACTTTGCAACAGAATCGACATCATTTGAGACTCGGCGATTGGATAAAAATAACATCCGGTAGTTTCTGAAAATTGTTGGTTCTCATTGTGTCAATCGGCGGCCATTTCATTGTTTGTGGCCGGCCGGAGAATGTCGGCCACTTGGCCCGACATATCAAATGCGAAGTCTCGAAGGCTTGCTTGCATCACTGATGATATTTCCTCACGAATGAAGGCAGTCGCCATTGACACGACCCCACTTACACTATACTACTAATGCCAATACAACCTATAAGTAACGATGAACATGCTATAATTCCACTTAATTACTTACATCTATAACAACCTGTTCACCTGCTATAAATTTTTTTTCTCTCAGCAAAACATAACATAATTCAACAGTAACCTGTTAACATTCACCAAAAGAATCTCAAACCATATCAAAACTACACAATCGACATACTATTTATAACAACACCATACACCTTCTGAAACAGACGTAATATAGAACAACGGAAGCAAAACAAGCCACGGTCCTGCCCGCAGGTCGTCATCTATGTACACGGTAACTCAAAATGTCTGTAAGAGCGCCACGGCTACTCCAGTCTGTCCACCAAGTTATATATCATTAAGATTACCTACAATGCATAAACTGAGTGAGATTTATAAATCTCCTTAAGTAGAAATTATGCATGATGTGAAGTTTATCTCAAAATTCTCACTATGCAGAATGTGCTCTCGTTTGAAATCACAAATTTATTTATGAAATACTCTCCAGGGCCCCTAGACACACTGCTATACACCGGAAAGAGCTCAATATCCACATATTTAAATCAAACGGTGGCCTACACCAGGTAGCCTACACCGGGTTTCCTAGTAAGGTTTCATAGGGTCGTTTCTTCCCAGGTCGCCTCTTCCGAATGCATCATTTATGCATTGTATGCAAAGTCACAATAGACGGTGGCCTACACCATAGCCTATACCAGGTTTCCCCAGGTCGCTTCTTCCCAGGTCGCCTCTCCCGCCCTTGGTGTATAATCAGCGGTCGAACATAGTAAAACCATCTTATTTCATTTCAATGCATGATATGCATGTTTAATGAAAATGCAATGCAACATATTTCACAATATACATATATTATTGAAGTCACTGGTTCAAACCACATGAATTTTGGAGCTCACAGACTCATATCATATACAAAGCTCACAGGCTGATACCAATTTATATACGGAGCTCGCAGGCTCAAACCACATAATCACAGAATATTAATCACAGTTTTCTGATATTCACATATTATCAATCAAACATAAATAACTCCCAAAATAATATATTTATGCATTATAGTTGCAAATGAATTTCTACTTACCTGAAATTCGCCAAAAACGTCAATAACCCTAACTCTTACAACCATTTTCTTGATTCCAGTATCGTATCTAACAATAATTAATTACAAATATTACTCCAATTTACTAAATAATTATTTCTACTCAAAACTTCCTCTACTTAGTAAAAATAGCAATAATTCGTGAACACAAAGAAATACCTGAACTAGGCTTTTAACGAATTCGGCGTAATTTTTTTTTTTTCCTTCTTCACGTTGCCTTTCTCCCTGTTATAAAATTTTGGTTGATGATAATTTTGGAAACCATTATTGGATCCATACACAAACACATACACATATATATCTTGTGGCCCAATTAAACTTGGCCCCAACCCATAATCCGTGACCCAACCCTCCAACCCGGTTACATAACCCGACCCGCATATACTTACCTAGACTTGCTGTGAACCGTTTGATCAAGGGTTTTAACCCTGGCCGTCTGATCTGATCTAACCTACATATATATATATGTGTGTAGAGAGAGGGAGTCGCACAGATACTTACCCTCACTCACTCTCTCTAAAACGGTCTCACCTCTCTCTACTCTCGCCTCTCTCAAAACACCTCTTTCTTGGCGATATTCTGGCGATTTTCTCCGGTGACCTCCGACAAGCTTCTTTCTCCTGTTTTCTGTGGAGATTAGAGGTGCTATCATTCCCCCTGTCTCGATTCGAACTGCAAGGGGTTCGACATCGAGTTTAGCCTTCGGTTTATGTGGTTCCTTTTCTTTTTGGCTGCTGTTCTACCGTTGCTTTGTTTTTCCTTACTTGTGGGGGTTGTTTTCGGTCTAGGTTGTGGGTCTCGGGCCTGTTTGGTTGTGTATGTTGTATTTTATGTTGTGTTTGTGTCGATTTTATGCTTTAGTGGGTGATATTGGGGGCTGAGCCTAAAAACAAGCCTTAAGAAACATAACATAATAATAATAATAACGGTAATAATAGTAATGCAGCAAGTGAGTTAGTCAATATGACTGTTATTGATAATGATTTAGGAAACGTGTTTGCTGTTTGTCCAAATTTAAATTCAAATATTTTGAGTGCTAATGAATGGATAGTTGATTCTGCATGCACATTTTATATGACACCCTTGAAAAATATTTTTTCTTAGTTTAAGACTTTAACACATTGTTATGTGACTATTACTGATAAACGTGTGTGTAAAGTTGAGGGAATTGGTGTTATTAATCTGAAATTTAAATCTGGAAATATACTGAAATTGCATGATGTGAGATATGTGCCTGATTTGTCCAATAATCTGTTGTCATGTGTTAGATTATCTACTTTAGGTTTAGAAGGACAGTGGGGTTTAAATTGCATGAAAATAACAAAAGGGTCTTTAGTGATTTTTAGGGCAGAATTAAAAAATGACTTATATGTAACTTCTGCTGTGAATGTATGTTCTGATATAGATAATTCTAAAATTGATAATTCTGAATTATGGCATAAGAGATTAGGTCATATTAGCAATAATGACTTGAAAAAATTTCTATTATTCCATTTTGTAATATATGCAAACCTGGAAAATTAAATAAAGTTCAATTTTCGTAAAAAACCCCTGAAAATTATATCTTTTCAAAACAGATTTTGGAATGTATACATATTGATTTATGTGAACCTTCTAATGAACCCACTTATGGTGGGAGTAGATATATCTTAATTGTTGTTGACGATTTTTCTAGAAAAATGTGGATTTTCTTATTGAAAAATAAATTGGATATGTTTAAAATTTTCAAAAATTCACTACAAGAAAAAATCATTTTTGTAACAAAATTATTTTGTCTCTAAATCTATTTTTTTCGTTACTAATGACATTAGAGACGGAATTAGTAATGGAATTACGTTAGCTACGTGAACTTTAGGGACGGAATTCCGTCACAAATATATTATTTTTTTGTAGTGATTGGAAAATTCAAATTGAAGTTGAAACTGGTAGAAAAATTAAATATATTAAAGCTGATAATAGTTTAAATTTTTGTAACACCTGGTTTAGTAATTTTTGTGTGCAAAAATGTATCAATTTTGAATATGTCCCCAAGGCATCCCAATTTAGTGGGGTTGCTGAGAGGTTAAATCATACTCTGTTGGAAAGAGTTGGATGTCTTTTGACATCGTCTAGTTTACTTAGAAAATTCTGGGGTGAAGCCGCTTTAACAGCAGCTTATTTTTTAAATCGAACACCCTCTATCCCCCTTAATGGTGAAATTCCTAAAAGTAAGTGGTTGGGTAGGTTAGTCGACATATCTAATGTTTGTGTGTTTGGGTGTCATGCTGTGATACATATTTGCATTGATGAATTTGAGATGAAAACTGAAAATTGTGTTCTCTTGGGTTATTGTGTTACGGGGTATAGATTGTGGTTAAGTTCTAGACCCGGTTTGAAAACTGTTATTAGTAATAATGTGACATTTAATGAATGTTGTATGCCATGTTTGGATATTGGAGAATCTGAATTGGTTGATTATGAAATTATTGATATTAATACAGATTTTTCTAGTATAGGAAATAATGTGGAGCTTAATTTGATTGATATAGAAAACAGAGAAATTAAATCTGTAAAATCTGATTTTTCATTTTGAATCTACTGATATTCAGCATGTTGTTTGTGAATTTAAAAATGTGCAATTTGTTGACACTGAAATTGCTCAGATTGATTATGTAACTAACTGTAATGTTGCTGAAAGTGTATTTTTAATTGTGATGATATTAATTTTTTTTTCTGATTGTGTTCAATCTGCTGAAATTGTGCAAATTGATGTTGAAATTGATAATACCAAATTTGAGGGAGATGTTAATACTGTTTTTGAAATGAGGTGGAGTTTGCTTTATGTAATGAAACTGATATTTTTGTTGGTGATTTTCGAATCTTATCTAGTGCTGGCCAGCCTATTGTGAATAAATCTGAAAATACAGTTTCTGAAATTAAAAGCAATGTTGGAATTGTTTCAAATAATAGTAATGAGATTGAAAGTTACCTATTTGTTAGAGATGAGGCTAGGAATAGTTCTAAAGTGTTCTCTATGTTTGGTAATTTTGATTCATCTTCTTTTCCTAGAAGTATGTTTGAGAACTTAGATGTGGAGGAACCTATGAGTGATAGGAAATTGTTTAATCCCGAAAGTAAGTCTCAATGTTTAGTGGTAAAAGAAGATAAGAGCTCATTAGTTGATAATAAGTGTTTGAAATCAATTCCTAGGTTTTGTCATTGATAATAATTGGCTTCTTTGCATTCTGTTATCATGGGTTGTGAACGATCTGAAACTTGTGAAGTTTGCTACTGTATTTGTTTGTATATTGTGTGCTACATGTTTTGGTTGTACTACACATTTACAATGTAATATAGTTCTGTCGAAGTTTGGATTTAAATGTATTCTTGCTGTTGAAGATACAATGTTGTGGAAAATTAAGAAATTTGTATCTTGTTTGAAAATTATATGTTTTGATATATTTGATTAGTTGTGGTTTACACATGTGTAGATGGTAGACTAATTTAATGTATTTCTAACTAAATTCTTTTTTTTTTGTTGTGCAGGTAAGTAATCCAAACTATTGGGCAGTGATGACCCTAGTCACTGATAACTCTTGATTTTGCCATATTTTATAGCTTATATTTATTTACTTATTTATTTATTTATGTCAAATTTTGATATCATTTATGTTAATTTATTCTAATAATTGTATTAATTTCATATTGTTTGTATAATATTAATTTATTAGTTTTTAAGTGCAATTTATAATTATTTTGGTGTATAAATTAAATTAATTGATGTGTTTCTTAAATTATATTTTTTGGCATTATTTATGTGTTATTTAAGTATTTAATTTTAACTAAATTAATTTTATTTAATAAGTATTATTTATTTAAAGAAATATTTATAAGATGTTCATTATTTATATAGGTGAAATAATGCTTGAAAACTGATATGGGAGCCCAAAACTGGCCTTAAAAAGTGAAAAAATGGCTTCAGAAGCGAAAAAATAGTCACCGGCGTGAAAGTCAACAAAAGTCAACGGTCAACGCCAGAAAGTCAACGCGCGAAAGTCAAAGTCAACCGTGCACGGAAGACAAGCGACGGCCGCACGGAAGGCAAGCGACGGCCGCACGGAAGGCAAGCGATGGCCGCACGGAAGGCAAGCGACGGCCGCGCGGAAGACAAGCGGCGGCTACATAGGAGTGCGCAAGCGCGGAAGGCAAGCGAGCGCGGAAGGCGAGCGGCGGCTGTATTTATGAGCGCGGAAGGCAAGCGAGCGCGGAAAGCGAAGCGGCGGCTAACACGGATTTCAAGCGGCGGCTGACACGAAAATATGAGCGGAGCGGAAAGCCATACGTGGAAGTAAGCGAAGCGACGGCTGCATTAATTCTCGCTGCATTTATTGCTGCTGGTCAGCAGTGCATTTACTGCGCCGCCACAATAATTCCTGCGCATTTATGTCTCCTGCACCCTCAGCTCCTGCATTTACTACACTCTCCCAGCTCCCTTAATTAAAATCCTGCACTACTTTTTAGCCAATTTTTGGCTATTTTTGTGTAATTTTTATTCTAGAACCTTCTAAAAAAATAGGTAGTTATTAGTAGTTATATTAGTAGCTATTTTTAGAGTTAGTTATTTATGGTTATTTTTAGAGGTAGTTAGTAGTTATTTTTAGAAGTAGTTATTTATTGGCGGTTGTAACCATATATATATATAGACCATAGATAGATATAGATACACCATAGATATATATATACACCATATATACACAAATATATACATTCTATTTTCTCCATTTCTTTTCTTCCGTATTTTTTTATCTAGTTTAATAATACGAGATTTTCGGTTTGTGTCGCGAGCAAACTGATTTTCTCCCCATTTTTCTTTTAATTTCAGCGTAGTATTTTTGCTAGTAAAATTCCTATCATATTTCTCCACCTCACCTTCACCCAAAAATTCCATGTTCGATTTGAATTGTTTAAGTTGGATTTTGACAAGGTTGCGGAAGGGCGACAGAAGAATCGACTATTTCAGCCCTGTTATGCGCCAAAAGCGGTTTCCGGGTAGTTCAACGTAGCTAAGTACGCGGGAGCCTTGTCGACCTGCTTAGTTACTGTTCTGAATTCGATTTCGATTAAAGAGAGGTAATAAAAGGGGTAGAGCCACTAGCGGAACGGTTGGAAGAATAATTCATGGGGCATAGGCGGGGGTCTATTGGGTCACAGAGATTCCTAGTGACAGTAGGGTTTCTTGCTTATAATGTTCTTCGCCGGGTGTCGCTGAAGCCTCGTTGTAAATCCCCCAAGATCAAGTACCAACCGAGTCGAGATTCGGCTTAAGCGAGCAAATGCGATCACGTTCATATCTCTGTGCCGCCTCGCAATTATACATATATTTTTCGCTATCACGCCATCGTCATCCCGCTCATTTCATCCATGGAAATCTAGCCATTAAGGAACGCAAAAGTCAGACACAAACGCCTCGCTTCATCCTTTTCGAGATACGTATATTTTATCATTTTTTTAGTTAGATTTAATTTCCGCAATTTATCTTTTCAGTTTCTTCGATTGCATTAACTCATTGCACTTTTTCTAATTAAATATAGGATATTCGCATATTCCCTGAGTTCGACCCGGACACTCACCGGTTAAAGAGATTTTTTTATTTTTGACGAAGTTTTTGGAGTGACTACACGAACACACATGACACTATTTTCATTTTATACATATATCATTTTTTTTGTATCTTAAAAGATATTTTAAAAACTCTCCAAAAATCTTCGATCAAATTTTGGCGCCGTTGCCGGGGAATAAGCCAAGTATCTTTGTTTTAATTGGAAAATATTGATTTAATGCTAATTTAATTTTAATATTGAATTTTATTTTATTTTGAACATCTAATCCATCGGCGGTATGCTTTGTAGGTTTCGAGAGTGCGATATCCTTCAAGGATCAAACCTACACGGCAATGTATCTTCGGAGAAAAATCAGAAAAATTTTCAAAAAAAAAAAAAAAAAAAAAACAAACAAAAAAACTGCTTGCGGCAGTGGTTCCTATTTTTTGTTTCTGTTTTTGAAATTTTAATCTGTTTCTCTATATTCATATAATAATACTAATAATAATACTCAGCACAATAATGATAATAATAATAATATTAATAACTGTACTGTATAAATAATAATAATGATATTAATAATAATAATTTATTTTATTTTATTTTATTTTATTTTTGTTCATTCAGGAAATTAAAGATGATCCGCTCGTCAGTTCACAGTGAATTTTGAAGTAGAAGAAGCGGACATCTATCCTTGTGAACCAATGGATGAATCGCTTAAGAGCGATGAATCTACTGGCCGCTGATCCTTGATCAAAATGAGCACCGCTGCACCCAAACCGGCCGGTGAGCCCTAACCGAGCGGCATCCAATCCTGCACCCGAATCGATCGGTCTGTCCAAATCAGCGGCATCAGCCCAAAATCAAGCGACGACTGGATTCAATGCACCAAGCGATTGCTAGAGGATCAGACGGAATTATTCCAACTCTCGCAAAAATCAGCGCCAACAAGGGCCAGCAAGTGAGTGAAAAATTTCAAGTGAGCGATGATAGCAAGCGAGCGAAAACTTTGGCGAGCGATGGCACCGATCAAGCCCTGTCTCAGCGCCCTTTTTAAGCAGCGGCCATGAGCGGCGATTGTCCAAGCGGGAATTAGCAGCGCTGTTTGTAACCAGTCAGTCGGCAAGCGAAGCGATGGACAATCTCAAGCGATAGAATGGAAGTCGTTCCTGAGCGCTCCTAACGTCTTCTTCACCCAATTTAGGGCAAAATTATATTTATTATTATATTTATTTTATTATTTTATTTTATTATTTTATATATATATATATTTTAGAAATTATTATTATATATATTTTTTTTAATTAATTTTGTTTTCTTCTTCACCCAATGTCATTCAGCGGATTAGTTCATCTGAAGTTTGAAATAGAATCAAAGCGAAGCGGCATTAATGTCTCTATGTGCAAGCGAAGCTTCTAAAACAAGAAGCAGAGATGTGAGCGGGTCTGCAAGCGAAGCCAATTTCAGGCAAGTGCAGCGAAGCGACGCAGACCAGCCCCTCCTGCAAGCGAAGCGATGAATTTATTCTTCTTTATTTTGGGCAAAAGTTCATTTTGTTCGACGGCGCCTACTAAGAAAATTCCTAAATCATAGTCTTGGGCTAGAGAGATTTCAGATTTCGAATCAATAGTCGGTAATTCCAGCGTTAGCTTAGGCCTCTTTGAGCGGTGACGAAAGTGAGCGGCAGCCCGCCTTAAGCAGCAGCAACAAATCAGCGCTAAATTTTTTTAGGAGACCGCAACGAAGCAGCACCCAGCTGCAAGTGAACCGGCCGGTTAAGTGACTTTGGGATTAATCGATAATTTAGAGGCGCGAACAGTCTGCAAAGGGCTGATTGATGGGCATTCGGTGAAAAGTTTTGCAAGGAACAATCTGCACAAACAATTTGGAAATTTTCAGAATTGTTCGAAATTAGATTCACACTTATTTGGCAATAAATGTGAGGAGAGGCTGTTTTGGATATTCCCGAGCCACGAAGAAGTCAAAAAGGGAGTTTAAATGCAGTCATATATCTTTAATTCTTAGATAATATTACTACATTTCATCTTTTGCTGTTGAAAATATATTTTGAATTACTTGCAGCGCCTTCTCAAACTACAAATTGTTCGAGGGCGAACAACAATTCAAGTGTGAGGAGGGAAGTCATCAGCGCCACCAAAAATTTTGAACAAAAATCAGGCTGCAAGACAACAATCAGGGAAGTTCTTGATTCATTTCTCG
Organism: Andrographis paniculata; assembly: GCF_009805555.1. NCBI lineage: Eukaryota > Viridiplantae > Streptophyta > Magnoliopsida > Lamiales > Acanthaceae > Andrographis > Andrographis paniculata. Next base: position 286,408 of record NW_026137621.1, on the reverse strand, counting down.
GTTATTTATGCCGGCTTATTTATTGATTGCTAACTTGTTAGATAGTAGAATATGTGCTACTTAGATAAATTAGTAGTTGTAATATAGCTGCATTAGGTTAATTTTCAGATTAGTTTGGGAGTAACGGTAACATATTTTAGCTTTCTTCTAATTAGCTGTCCTAGTCGGATTTATTCATTAATTGCAGATGAGATAATTGGCTTAATTGCTGCTTGTTTAGGTTGCTTAGTCTGAGTAATTCTAGTTTAGTCCTAGTCCAGTCATGCTGCATGTTTAGTTTAGTTGATACATGGTTAGTTGATTGCATTAGTTTAGCCTGTAGTATTCTCAGTAATGCGTTTCTGCTGAATGTATTGATGGATTTTGACTTGTTTAGGATTAATTTGTTCTTGTTAGTTGCTGGATTGTAATTTTTGTTTTCCTTCTTCTTCTTTAGTTTAGGAATTAGTTGTGTAAATAGCCGGTAGTTTGATAAATAGTTGAAGCCCCCGCTCGTTTAGCTTCGCTGCTGCTATTATTTAAATGTAGTGGAAGAGTTACTGTATGATTAATCTAGTTTAAATTAATGTAGTTCTAGTTGTGTAAATATATATGGCGTGTCGGTAGCTTCAATTAGATTAATTCATAGCCGATCACATTAAAATAATTGATGCATGTTTACATGCTCTCTTAATTAATAATTGATGCATGTTTACATGCTCTCTTAATTAATTATTTATGCAGTTAATTAATTAGTTACTTGAATTATTCATATTTATTTTTATATATTTTTAAATTAATGTCGATTAATTTATTTTGTGTAATTTATTGTTGTCTAATTTATTTTGAATTAAATTATTCTATATTTAAAATATTTATTTCTTTAAAATAAAATTAGCCGTGAAATATGTTATTTTCTCTAGTCAATTGATTTCCGTTGTGCTTAATTTGAGTTTGAAATTGAATCTATTCAATAATTAAAATTCTTTTGAGTATGAGTATAAATCGGGATTTTGATAAAGTTGGTTGATATCCCCTTCGTTTCATTAATTCCATACTTAGTCTAATTTTTAGAATTTTCGTCTATTTAGCTGCGCTTGTTGGCGGAGAGCATGAATTAAGTTTCCTTAAAAATGGGATTGACAAACGAATAGTGTGAGGAGGATGCCGATTATCTTTATATGCGACTTGACTTGGCAAAAAAAAAAATCGACGCAAAAAAATGTCAAAATTAATTTATTATCGGTAGCAATGTCTACCGGGCCGCCTTGTTTCTTAATTTATGATTTATTATGGCGGTTTATTTAAAGCTTTGAGTCGTCGCATCATTTTTTAGAAGCTACTCCGAACACTTAAGTTTGAAAATATTTCGGGAGACATAATTTCGAATCTTTGCAGATGAGCAATATCGCGTAAATGGCTTAAGGATCTGAACTTTAGCTAAGATTCGTTTACACACCACCGTTGATATTGCTGACAATATTGAGTCCTTATTTAGAAAATACTTGATTTAATTTCATTAATTGAATTTATTCGAGAACGAATAAAGGTTAAGTGTGAGGAGTTACCTATTTGGAATAAATCTGAAAATACAGTTTCTGAAATTAAAAGCAATGTTGGAATTGTTTCAAATAATAGTAATGAGATTGAAAGTTACCTATTTGTTAGAGATGAGGCTAGGAATAGTTCTAAAGTGTTCTCTATGTTTGGTAATTTTGATTCATCTTCTTTTCCTAGAAGTATGTTTGAGAACTTAGATGTGGAGGAACCTATGAGTGATAGGAAATTGTTTAATCCCGAAAGTAAGTCTCAATGTTTAGTGGTAAAAGAAGATAAGAGCTCATTAGTTGATAATAAGTGTTTGAAATCAATTCCTAGGTTTTGTCATTGATAATAATTGGCTTCTTTGCATTCTGTTATCATGGGTTGTGAACGATCTGAAACTTGTGAAGTTTGCTACTGTATTTGTTTGTATATTGTGTGCTACATGTTTTGGTTGTACTACACATTTACAATGTAATATAGTTCTGTCGAAGTTTGGATTTAAATGTATTCTTGCTGTTGAAGATACAATGTTGTGGAAAATTAAGAAATTTGTATCTTGTTTGAAAATTATATGTTTTGATATATTTGATTAGTTGTGGTTTACACATGTGTAGATGGTAGACTAATTTAATGTATTTCTAACTAAATTCTTTTTTTTTTGTTGTGCAGGTAAGTAATCCAAACTATTGGGCAGTGATGACCCTAGTCACCCATAACCAAAATTTGGTGGAGGATTGTTATAAAATTTTAGTTGATGATAATTTTGGAAACTATTATTGGATCCATACACAAACACATACACACATATATATATTGTGGCCCAATTAAACTTGGCCCCAACCCATAATCCGTGATCCAACCCTCCAACCCGGTTACATAACCCGACCCGCATATACTTACCTAGACTTGCTGTGGACCGTTTGATCAAGGGTTTTAACCCTGGCCGTCTGATCTGATCTAACCTACATATATATATATATGTGTAGAGAGAGGGAGCCGCACATATACTTACCCTCACTCTCTCTATCTAAAACGCTCTCACCTCTCTCTACTCTCGCCTCTCTCAAAACACCTCTTTCTTGGCGATATTTTGGCGATCTTCTCCGGCGACCTCCGACGAGCTTCTTTCTCCTGTTTTCTATGGAGATTAAAGGTGCTATCATTCCCCCGGTCTCGATTCGAACTGCAAGGGGTTCGACATCGAGTTTGGCCTTCGGTTTATGTGGTTCTTTTTTTTTTTTGGCCGCTGTTCTACCGTTGCTTTGTTTTTCCTTAATTGTGGGGGTTGTTTTCGGTCTAGGTTGTGGGTCTTGGACCGGTTTGGTTGTGTATGTCGCATTTTATGCTGTGTTTGTGTCGATTTTATGCTTTAGTGGGTGATATTGGGGGCTGAGCCTAAAAACCAAGCCCTAATTTAGACTTTTCTTTGTTTTTGTTGATTTTTCTTTAATAAAATCAAATTTATTCCGCGTTTATTTCGTAACACTCCCTCTTCTTCTTCAATTGAATTGATATGGATGAGGTGGGGGGTGGGGATTATTACCCCGCCCCACCGCCTTACTTTACCTTTTTTTTTAATTATTTATTTTAATTAGTATTATTATTATATTTTATTATTATTATTATTATTATTATTATTATTATTCTATTTATTTTACTTTCTAACTACAAATAATTTTTCAAGTGATTTATATTTAACTTACACAACTAACATCCAAATAATTTACCCAACCTATTTGTTTCCTACTAGAATCTCAGATAAATTATAATAATATTTTCTTATTAATGAACAGGTAAGACATATACCAAATTATAAACAATTTAACATATAAGTAATTTACCAGCACCTAAAATATGAAATATATATTGGCCAATGAGTAGTGAGAAGCTCGGGTATCACAGCCATCCTCTCGGACGAACTATTGCCCTCCACACGCGAAGCGGCACCTTCAGGACGTAAATTCTTTTGGATGGACAGCCCATGGAAGGCGTCCGACAACTCATTCGCCGTTCTTTTCTTGATTCGCCATATGAATAATTTTTTCCGATTGTAATCGCATACGCCGTTGCGTCCCACTGGGCGTGCCAATTATGTTGGCCTGGAAAATAATTTTCAGCCTAAAACTTCTCGCCGGGAGTTTTGGTGCGTTCCCGGGCAACTTGATGCGAATCCCCAGTGATATGCGATAAATTTAAGAATAAATTACACAAAAATAATCAAAGAAAAGACGGCGCCAACGAGTTGTATTGATTTAAGATCGATTCAACATTATTCTACAAAAACAAACGAAGAAAAAATGCAAGGAAAATGTAAAGAAAAGAAAGATATTTTTGTGGATTGAGATGTGTTCTGCTTCCACACGAGCGTCAAGGTCCGCTCTGATACCAGAGTTGGGACTGGTCTCAACACTAGTATAATATTGTCCGTTTTTGGCTAAACTTATACGAATTTGTTTTTGGATTTCCTCCAAAAGACCTCATAGTAGTGGAGTTCACTTGAAACTTATAAGGTGTATAATTTTGTTCACAACTTCCAATGTGGGATTTGAGTTTGCACTCCAATAGGAAACATATGTTATATAACATGAATAAATACCTTATATAATATTTTAAATAAAAGTTAATGTTTAATATGACATAAAAAATAAAAAAGATAGAATTTATTTTTTTTAAAATATAATTTTATTTTTTTTAATTTGAACTTGTATCTAATATTTTGTTAAAAAGTTATGTATATATATATATATTTAAAAAATTACAATTATTATACTCTAAAAAAATTAAAATCAATCTAAAAAATATAACATTCATGTATCATTATTATTATTATTATTATTATTATTATTATTATTATTATTATTATTTAACTATCTCTGTCATATTTATTATTTATACAACAAGCATGCATAACCATGTTTTTGGATATATGTTCATCAACTACAGGTACCTATCTATTAGAAAAAAGAAAAAATACATATAAATAATTTTTTTGCTAATAATTAACAGACTCTATCTGTTCCATTAACTTCAATATAAAATTTGACAAAACAAATATAAATAGGTAATTTGTTGTTAATGCACTAAAATTTGCACAATATGACATTAACCTGTAATTCCATGCAACCCAAATGGTTGCCATGTCACATGTAGTCAATCTACTCTTGTTTTTATCGTCACCAACTAGGAAGTAAAATAAAGATTTTTCTACCAATATACGTTTTAGAATCACCAAAATTAATAAATTTACACACATACAGAAAGTGATGAATTTGTTCTCTTACTCTTCTATCCCCAAACAATCTACAATTAATTATAAGAGCACTTAAGTTTGGCTAGATCACATTCGAATAGCAGCAGTTGTGAATTCCCTTGTTATAAAAAGAAAAAATAAATTATAGAAGTACTTACACAAATGTCATTACTTTTATATCATACACTATTCATAGGGTTAATTTAGTCTTTTTATCTTTTATTTATACTTTATCTCAATATAATACTAATATTTTTTAAATTCCGTGCAAAAAGCAAATAGATATCTATATATGGGACGGAAAGAGTATATGTTTAAGATGAATAAGTATAGTCCCATAAAGAATGATTTGGTGGTATGAGGATGAACTCGTGACCGTGAAGACAGGAAAGAGACACAACAAAAATATGGAGGTTAAACACCATTATATTGTCCAAGGCACAAAATATAAAATTAATTTGATCAGCTAAACTCTAACTTTACTTGGACCAAGATATAGCCATAATGCGGGTTTGGAGAGATCATGCTTTGACATGAATAACTAATGCCTAAGGTGATTTATTATTCCTTTCTACCTTAGCAATAAGTAAATAAATATACTAAAGTACATCATTTAGGGTATGTAATTTGTTAATATATATATATGTATTTATATAACATGAACATGAGTATACAATCTAATACTTACATTGGCTAAATCCACGAGGGGCAAAACTATCAAAGAAATTTGCAATATGTTTATCAAAGTTGATCATATAGTTCAATGACAGAAAAATTGGTTTAAAATAACTTTTATATTAGTTTAAGTATTTTGGTTTGGTACCAACTCTTCGGTTAAATGTCCTTATCGTGGCTTTGTAAGCCCAAGCTCTTGGGACTTGCTACAACGGGCGCATGACATAGGTCAAGGCTGTTTGGGATTTTGAGTTTGAACAATTGGTTAGGCTACACCTTTGGAGAGTTGTCCCAGCATAGATCCATACACCTAGTAGACAAACACACACACACACACACAAACATGTAGTCTCTCGAGTCCCAGGACCTTCCCTCCGAATGAGCACAAGATCTGTTGTCTCCTCTCCTCCTCCTCCTCCGCGTTTTCGGTGTGTCCCTTGCCACATGTATGTATGTATGTATATATATATCTGTAAAGTGTCCCAGTCCCAGGCATAAATAAATACTACTCCAAATAAGTTATATCCTTTAATTTCCTGAGCAGATTCCCAGCTTCATCACACACACACAGCATCGGGATTGGATATCCATATGAAGAAGAATAATAGTAATAACTACAGGTGGTTCAGAGTGTCAGATATGATCCCAAATGCCTCCTCCTGCTTCTTCTCCAACTCCAAATCAAGAAATACAAATACAATTACCAACACAAACAAAACCCCAAAGACGACCAAGAAGATCAACAGCAAATTACAATCATCATCGTCATCTTCATCTTCATCTTCATGCAGGTACCAGGTGCAGCTGCAGCAGCAGTACTATCAAACCAATTCTCCCTCTCTTTCAGAATCAGAATCATCAACCTCCAAAAAACTCATCCATGACGTCCTCGTATCAGTATCACTCCCCCCAATTCTCACCAAACCGGCCACACCCCATCAAACAAACTCCCACTCCCAAATTAATCAACAACCTCCAATTCTCAATACCGCCAATCATAATAATAATGTCATAATGTCCTCCTCCAAGAATAAGAAGAAGAAGAAGATGGTATCATCATCGGCAGCGGCCGGCGGAGTCAGGATTCGGAGAAGGAGTTTCAGAGGATCATATTCATTTGTAGATGGAGATGGAAGAGAGGATATGATTATGAAGGTGAGAGAGAGAGTGGCCATAGTGAAGGAGTCGTTCGATCCAGAAAGGGATCTCAGGGAATCCATCATGGAGATGATCATGATCCACATGGAGATGGAGATGAAGAAGAAGACGAAGAAGAATATGATGATTCATGAGTCGTCCTCACCATTGTTGGACGAAATTCTTTCTTCTTACTTGTCACTCAACTCACCTCACTATCATCACCTCATTATCAAAGTCTTTCACCATATCTGCTTAACCTTACCCTTAACTTCTTCTTCGCGTAACATAACAAGAAATTAAGATGAAGATTATGTCATGTCATATGTGACTATCGCATGATATTCAGTGTAATGGCTGCTTTTTACCTCAATTACTTTCTTTCTTAATATAATCCACATTTTTATTTATTAATTCATTCCACTTTCTTCTTTATATATATATATATAATATCACTTGTTTCATCTTTATTTATGGACAATGAAATAACTATAGAATTGAACTTTTGTTCCCCAATTACAGCAAGACTATTGTGCTGAAATCTTTTATTCAATTAAGCAATGATTCTATCAGATTTTGATGACATTTCAATAATAATGATAATATATCATCATTTATTTTTGTATATTGTTAAACAATAGAAATTCATGTTTATTTGCTCAGTTTATAATTACTATAAAAAAAATTATCAATGAAGAATGAAAAAAGTACAACAAGAGTTTGCTTACAGCCAATTGAGTTGCATGTGTGTGCTTTTTTGTTTATTTGTTTTTTCCTTTTTCTTTTGGTAATGCAATAGTATGAAAATCATGTATTCTCTTTCTTTTGATTTTTTTTTTTTTTTTGATAAACGTGAATAAAAAGATGTCCACAAATTTGAAATTAACAAAATTAATATATATATATATATATATATATAATTGAGTGAATAAAGTGAGGTAGGGGCCGTAGGGCTAAAAAACAAAGGTACTGCATTTGCATTTGCATTTGAATTGTTGTGGAAAGTTGGTACAATGAGAATATAATTATCTACTTCTAGGGGGCCCTTATCTTTCATGCCTCACCCCCCCTGTTTCTAAAATTGGATACTTTATTTATGCAGTCCATTTAATTTTAAATATTCTATCCATCCATAATTTTATACATTTATTTTATAATTTTGAATTTTCAAGAATATATTTATTTAATTTTAAAAAACATTTATGTTAATGTACTATTATATATAAAATATTATTTCTTCCGCCTCATTTTGTCTATACATTGTGGTTTATATCTGTTTTACATCTAATCTCATGTTGTTAAAAAATGATTGTACACTTAAATCTTATTTAAATTTTTTTTAGTTTTAATTAAATTTTAATTAATTATTTTAATATTAATTTTTAATTATTTATATTATAAGATAATTATTTTTACTAATATATTGTTCTCTTAAATTTTTGTCTCTACAATAATCCAACCACAATAGCCGAGACCGAGGGAGTAATATTTTATAATCAGTATGATATAAGCAAATGAGCATATATAATATATTTAGATATTATATACTCCATCCATCCTGCCTTTTATACCTAGTTTTATGTAGATACGGAAATTTATGTGTATCACTAAAAATAATTATTATATAATATAAATAATTATGAATTAAAATTAAAATTAAAATAATTAATTAATTTAATTAAAATAAAAAATATTATTAATTATAAAATTTAAAATATAATTAAAACGTATAATTATATAAGATGAGACAAATGAAAAAAAAAAAGACAAATAAAATAAAGCCGAAAGGAATACATATAAGGAGCATATATATATATATATTTTTTTTCTTCAATTTATTTCCTTATTTTATAGTTTATATATTTTTTTTATAAAAATATTATATTTTAATAATAAAATATTATATTTTAACAATCATTTAAATACAAAATACATATTTATAACACAAATACAAGCACACCTAACCAATCAACTCCCACGTGTCACAAGCAAATCCCGTCCCACCACCTAAAACCATAAACAATGCAAAACACTATATTTTGCTTTCCCCAACTCTTCTCTGCGTCATTTTACTGTCAGCTTAAAAATCTATTAAGAATTTATCCAATTTTTTATTCACATTATAGAATCGAGTTTGGTGTTCTCAAATTTTTTTATTCCATATCAACAAATTTAGTATTTTATTTAATACAATATTTTAAGTTATTTTAAATTAATGTATAATTTATGCATAAATTATTTAATAAAAAATAAATCATAATAAAATAAAATAAAATCATTATAATAATTACTAAAAATATAATTATTTTATAAAATAAAAAAATAATAATTTAACATATTATTTAATATTTTAATAATTTATTTTATTTAAATTTAAATATTATAATATCATTATAATATATAAAATATATTCTATAAAAATATATATTTTTCTCTCTCGAAAGAGAGAGCACAAAATCCGTTCTTAGTTTATTCTTGCAGTAAAATGCATTTTTTCTGTTTCTTTTCTTCTTTTTTTTCTTTTTTCTTTTTCTCTTTTTTTTTTTATTTTTTTTTATTTTTATTTTTTTTAACTAGAGGGCAAAGTCACACCAATCAGACAATTCTTCAAAATTGTAGAAACCTGCTTTAAACATGCTCTAATGGTAGATGAGTATTGGTTTAGGAAGGGATGATATAATACTATGAATGCTTTTATAGATTTTATCTACCATGCATGATTCGATTAGTGTAATTTATTTTGGTATATTTGCATCATCTATTTACAATAATTTATTTATTTTTTCTCTAAACAAATTATATAATATTTATTCAAATATAACACTCCTTTCGTCCTAGCTAATTTATCTATTTTAGCTTAGGCATAAAGTTTTAGGTATTGTATAATTAATAAGTAATTAAAAACTGTATTAATAAAAATAATTATGATTTAATAAATATAATTATAGATTAAAATTAAAATAACTAAATAGTTTAATTAAAATAAAAAATTAGAAATTAGAAATTTTACAATATGATTGAATTGTATAATTATATTTTAGAAAATAAAAGAATAAATTATGTGTTACAGACGAAAATAGAAAAAATGAACAATTTAAATAGACAGAGAGAGTATATAATTTTTTAATTTAAAATATCACATTGAATAAATTATTTAAATTCACAAATTTATTGTTCCCAAAATACACCAAATCAAACAAACAAGAATTTGTTCTTATTAATCCCGTAAGGATGGCCTGGTGATGTGAGGAGTGAACTTGTGACAATGAGGTAATGATTTTAAACTCCGATGCCTCCAAATGTACCTATCACACATGATTCATCTGATATGACGTGCCTTATCGGACCTAATTTACATTCCCAAATTCTAAAAAAAAAACATAAGAGTTTGTTCTTATTAGAAGTATATATATATATATATTTAATCTCAATATATATATATTTTTTTTATAAAATATATTGTATGCAATAAAAATTTCATCTGAAAAATCTCTAGAAATAAATTTCAATTTAAGACAATTTCTTTTTACTTAAATATAAGTGGGGACAGTTTTTCTTAAAATATGAGATTTATTTAAATATTGAAAACACAGGGATGTCGAAATTAGTTGTGGATGCAGGTGAAGATATAAAACTTATACATAGTAAGAGGATCAATATCAAAATTCTTGAATTTCATAAAAATAAAATAAATAAAAATTCAACCAACCAACCCAACAAACAAACTTGTTGATAGATAGATAATGTTACATCCAAACTAATTTTAGGTAACTAGAATAGTAGTTGGAGTTTAGGAGAATTGAACCTAAAATTCATCGGATCGGATTCTCGGTTAGGGTGTCAATTTGTGTTTTCGGGTTGTGTTTTTGAGCTATAAAAGTAACAAAAAATCCGTCAATTCGAATTTGACTCGAGCCCGAAATTTGACCTGAAACTCTAGACTTAAACACGATACGAATTTTTTTAGATCGGGTTCAGGTTGACCTGAATTAGTTTCAGGTCACCCGAATCCGAACAAATCCGACATGATTCAGGTCAACCCCAAACACAAAACCCGAAACCTGACCTGATTTTTATATTGCGGATTATTAGGTCAACCCGAAACACAACCCGAACACGACACTATATTATTTTGCAAACCCGAAATACCCAAATCCGAACCTGAAAAATTTCAAATCGAACGAGTTCGATTTTTTGGATTGAGTTTAATTTTGACACCTCTAATCCTCAGTCGCCTCAGTGTATTCAGTTTAACCTCTATAAATTAGTCGTGTGTATTTGTAATGTTTATTTTTTTTTCTTTTGAATAAAAAATTAATTATTTCAAGAAAAATTGCAAATCATACAGTCTCTTTCATTTCCTTACTTCTCCTTGTTATGAATTTTAAAGACCGAAAACGAGATTTTATTAACAAAATCGTAATACTTTGAACTAGGGCTTAGTTTTATAGGCTCAGACCCCAATATCACCCAAGAAGAACAAAATCAACACACAAACACACAGCCGTGACTAACACAATCGAATCGGCCCTAATCCTTTTCTAAAACCCAAAACCAGCCCCACAGCAAGATAAGATGGCTTACAGAACAAAATTTGTGGACAAAGAAACACCACAGAAACAATCAAAGCCACCGAAACGAGAAGGAACTCTTTGCAGTTCGTAATCGTCAAAACAAAGGTGAGTATCCACGCTACAGCTTCCACAGATTAAGAGCAACAACAAAAAGAGGAACCAAGATCAGAACAGCATCGCGATGGTGGATTCTAGAGAGAGAGCAGAGAGAGTAAGGTAGAGAGTGAGTGGGGATATGAGTGAATGTGTGTATGTATCACACTGCGGCACCCCACCCCATCCAACCTTATATATTGAAGGTCAAAACCAGATCAATGGCCCAGATGTAATCCCTAGATCGGACGGTAATAGAGGCGTCTCTGATAAAAGACGCGGGTCAAAGACCGGGTCCCGAGTTGGCGGGTCCGGGGCGCAGGGCTAAGTAAAGGATCGGGCCAAGATTCAAATTGGGCCACAGATTGAAGGTTTGTGTGTATTTAGCGTGTGGATAACAATATTGGTCTCAACATAAATCTCATGGACCAAAATTTTATAACAATCCTTCACCTAATTTTGATAACAATCCTCCACCTAATTTTGATTATGGGTGACTAGGGATCATCATTGCCTAATATTGGATTATATACTTGCACAAAGAAAAAAAATATTCAAGTTAGTTAAAAATACATAATTTAGCCTACCATCTACATACATGTAGAACACAGCTAATCATATGTATCAAAACACATAACTTTCAAATAAGATACAAAATTTTTAATTTTCCAAAACATTGTATCTACAACAGCAGAAATATTTTTAAATCCAATTATTGACAAACCTACTCTACATTGTAAATGTGTCATACAATAGAAACATGTAGCACACAATATACAAACAAAAATAGTAGCAAGTTTCACAAGTTTCATATCATTCATAACCAATGATAACATAACACAAAGAAGCCAATACCAAAGCCTAGAACTGATTTCAAACACTCATTATCACCTAATGAGCTCTTATCTTCCTTTAACACTAAACATTGAGACTTACTTTCGGGACTAAACAATTTCCTATCACTCATAGGTTTATCCACATCTAAGCTCTCAAACAAACCTCTAAGTAAAGAAGATGAATCAAAATTACCAAACATAGAGAACACTTTAGGACTATTCCTAACTTCATCTCTAACAAATAGGTAATTTTCTAACTCATTACTATTATCAAAATCAGTTCCTACATTATTTTTAATCTCAGAAACTGTATTTTCAATTTTATTCACAAACTGTCTTGGAGCAGATAAAATTCGAAAATCACCAACAAAAATATCAGTTTCACTAGATCTTTCCTCATTATCTACTATACACTCTACATTAGAGATAAGAACATTTTCGTTCACAAAATCAATGTATTGCTCAGCAGCAGTTTTCATATACAACAAAGAATCATAAACAATATCAACATTAGTTTGAACATCACAATGCACAAATTCTGATTCACAACTAGTATTATCAACATGTATATCACAAAGCTGCACATTTATATAATCAACAACAATGTTTTGATTTTCAGAATGACAACGGAAAACAGAATTTTCAATTTCTCTCTCTAATGTCAATTATATCAGTCTCCACCTCACTTTGAATACCATTATCACAAACAGAGGTAACTTCTCTCTCAAAATTGCCAAACTCAATTTTAGCATCAATTTGCACATTATCAGCAGATTGAATATTAATTTCATGCAAACCATAATTAATATAATCACAATTGAGAACACAGTCTTCTTCCTTCCCACTTTTTATACTTTCGTTTTGTACAGTAAACAATTTTTCAGCAGCATCATGAACAAAATCATCATTTCTAAAATCAATTTCAGCAACTTCAGTGTTATCAAATTGCACAACTTTAGATTCACAATATTTACACTGCTCAACAGTACAATCAACTTGAATATCTGGTTTCTTAAATTCAATCTCACTCTTGTATTCTAAATTTTCATTCTTGAAAACAGGGAGAATTTCAACAATTCTAGAAACATTTTCAGAACACATATCAGCAATTTTTAAAATAGGAAATTGCACAGTTTTAGGTTCACAAACAACACGCTGATTACCACTTAAATAAAAAGGAAAATTAGACTCTTCAGAATTATTTTCTGCATCTTCTACCTCAATCAGATTATGCTCCACCTTATTTAAAACACTATTAAAATCTGTACAATTTTTAGCAATTTCAGAATCAAACAACTCAGACTTTTCATTCAAACATGGCATGAAACCTTCATTAAATGTCACATTATTACTAATAATGGTTTTAAAACCAGGTCTAGAACTAAGCCATAACCTATAGCCTGTAACACCATAACCCAAGAAAACACAATTTTCAGTTTTCATATGTAAACTATCAGAGCAAATACCTATCACAGCAGAACACCCAAACACACGAACATTAGACATGTCGACAATTCTACCCAACCACATATATTCCGGACATTCACCTTTAAGAGGGATAGAGGGTGATCGATTTAAAAGATAAGCTGCTGTAACAGCAGCTTCACCCCAGAATTTTCTAGGTAAACCAGACGACGTCAAAAGACATCCTACTCTTTCCAAAAGAGTCCGATTTAACCTCTCAGCAACCCCACTAAATTGGGATGCGTTGGGGAAAGATTCAAAATTGATACAATTTTGCACACAAAAATTATTAAACTAGGTGTTACAAAAATTTAAACCATTATCAATTTTAATACATTTAATTTTTCGGCCAATTTCACTTTCAATTTGAATTTTCCAATTCTTGAAAACCTTAAACAGATCAGGTTTATTTTTCAATAAGAAAATCCAAATTTTTCTAGAAAAATCATCAACTACAGTTAAGATATATCTACTTCCACCATGAGTGGATTCATTAGAAGGGTTACATAAATCTAAATGTATATATTCCAAAATCCTTTTTGAAGAAATAACATTTTCAGGGGTTTTTAACGAAAATTGAACTTTATTTAATTTTTCAAGTTTGCACATATTACAAAACGAAACAACAGAAAATTTCTCATTTTCCAAATAACCAGATTCATGCATAATTTTCAGACCGTTATTGCTAATATGACCTAACCTCTTATGCCATAATTCAGAATTAATAATTTCAGAATTATAAAAATCAAAACATGCATTAATAGGTATAGCAGAGGTTATATACAAGTCATTTTTTAAATCTGCCCTTAAAATCACTAAAGACCCTTTTGTTATTTTCATGCAATTTAAACCCCACTTTCCTTCTAAACCTAAAGTAGATAATCTAACACATGACATCAAGTTGTTTGACAAACCGGACACATATCTCACATCATGCAGTTTCATCACATTACTAGATTTAAATTTCAAATTGAAAACACCAATTTCCTCAACTTTACACACACGATTATCAGTCATAGTAACATAACTGTGCGTTAAAGTTTTAAATTCAGAAAAAATACTTCTCAAAGGTGACATATGGAATGTACATGCAGAATCAACAATCCATTCATTTGCACACAGAGAATTTTAAGTTAAATCTGTCCTAACATCAAACACATCCCCCACATTTCGATTCACATCAATCAAATTGGCTAAGTAACTTGCATGTGCTCTTTTATTATTATTACTACAACAATAATGTCCAGCCATGATTATTAATTTCAAAAACAGTTTACTCAAAAAACAATTTTGAAAAAAGAACACAGAATGTTTGGCCTAAATTCAGTTTGTTTTTTTTTTAAAAAAAATAGTTTATTAGAAAACAATTTATCAAAAATACGAATTATTTTAAAACAAATTGAGAACCAAACAAATACCACAAATCACAGCACACAAACAAATCACAGAAAAGCAAATACTACAATCAAACACGAGCAAACAATAAAACTATTTATTACAGCATTCACTCGTGACTATTCAACCGAAGGTACTCGAAAATCACTCACAATAGTGAGGAAAGGAGTTTTGTAACCTTGGTATCCCAATAGTCTTTACAATCGATTTGTGCGGAATTAACAGAATGAAAAAAACAGTAGTAACAAAAGTTAAGGTTTTAGATTTTACCCTTGAAGCACTGCAACAATATTTTCCCTAAAGTATATAAGAGAAAAATATACTCAAGCCTATACTCTTCCGAGAATAGGGGTTAGCCAATATATAAAACAACAGTTATCTACAACAAAGACGTTGTTTCTCTTCTAACTAATGTTAGAATCATAGAAATACAATTTTAAGGGATATCTAGCAAGATACAAATAGAGACAGATATATACCACATAAATTTTCAGAATGAACCGATTTATATAGAAACAATTTGGTTTTTAAAAAACTTTTAACCGAAAAACAGATTACAGTTTAACAATTTTTTTTTTTTTAACCAAACACAAAACCGTTTTCAAATCGGTTTCCAAGATATTCAAAGGTTTAATCAATACAGAGACATGACAGTTTTATAGATCTAAAAGAATTTTACAATATCCAAAACCAGTTTTAACAAAAACTTATGATTTTGGAAAAACTTTTAGATTCAAAACCAAACAAACACAGATCTTAACTAATAATAAGGTGAGCAAAAAGATATAGGATTTATTTTCTCAAAAACAACCGAGACTCACTCAAACTCCACCGATCTACACAATACAATAGCGATTTTGTTCGAAGAAGACATAAAACAACTCGACCGTGACTTAAATAAGCACAGATCGAGTTCAAACAGGCCGATTTTGAACAAATCTAAAGGAAAAGAACCGAACGCACTAACACAGGTTCGATTCAACCAGATCCTTTTGATTTCACACAGATCTATCAAGTATTGAGTAGCACTTTACAAAATCAACAACAAATCACGATTTCGTAAATAAAAAACTCAACCGAAGTTCTGATACCACTTGTTATGAATTTTAAAGACCGAAAACGAGATTTCATTAACAAAATCGTAATAAACTTTGAACTAGGGCTTAGTTTTATAGGCTCAGCCCCCAATATCACCCAAGAAGAACAAAATCAACACACAAACACACAACCGCGACTAACACAATCGAATCGGCCCTAATCCTTTTCTAAAACCCAAAACCAGCCCCACAACAAGATAAGATGGCTTACAGAACACAATATATGGACAAAGAAACACCACAGAAATAATCAAAGCCACCGCGACGAGAAGGAACTCTTTGCAGTTTGTAATCGTCAAAACAAAGGTGAGTAACCACGCTACAGCCTCCACAAATTAAGAGCAACAACAAAAAGAGGAACTAAGATCAGAACAGCATCGCGATGGTGGATTCTAGAGAGAGGGCAAGGTAGAGAGTGAGTGGGGATATGAGTGAATGTGTGTATGTATCACACTGCGGCGCCCCACCCCATCCAACCTTATATATTGAAGGTCAAAACCAGATCAATGGCCCAGATGTAATCCCTAGATCGGACGGTAATGGAGGCGTCTCAGATAAAAGACGCGGGTCAAAGACCAGGTCCCGAGTTGGCGGGTCCGGGGTGCAGGGCTAAGTAAAGGATCGGACCAAGATTCAAATTGGGCCACAGATTGAAGGTTTGTGTGTATTTAGTGTGTGGATAACAATATTGGTCTCAATATAAATCTCATGGACCAAAATTTTATAACACTCCTAAACATTCACGCAAACTCAATCACAGATCCTTCATCCTCCTCCTCATTCATTCACGCAAATCCAAGCTATTGTTATGTCGTGACTGGGGAAACAAGTCCGACTTCAATTTGGAGTTGAAGACGAAGGCCTGCTTGTTCCGTTAAAAATCCTAAACAAGGTTGTTCTCCCTTTTCCCTTTCCGTTTTGACGACATAACTAAAATTGTGGAGTTGAAGAAGAAGCTAAGGCCTGCATGCTTGTATGTTTTGAATTTGAATTTGTTTCAATCGAAAATTTCCAAACACACCAATATGTTTCGAATTGTCATTTGTCAGTTGATTATGTTAAGATGTTTTTTAATACCTAAAGCGATGCAGATATTCTTATCACAATGGTTGTAATTAATTTAGCTAAAATGATTATATTAATCGAGCTAATATGTTACTTCTTTATAATCTATCATGGTTAAGAAGAATTGGTGGATAGATACTATGTTTGGGATCATAAGATGGCGTATTAATTGGAAGTCTATCATCTCCATGAATGCAAAGTAGAATTGGTTGTGTAAAAGCAAGATTAAGTGCTATCTTAAGGTCTAAGTTTTCAAAGTAGAGCAATTTGCTTTATAATCAGAATTTTTCTATAGATATTCTGCAATATACGCACTTTCAGGTAGGTGTTCTGTTTAGTGCAACTGAAAATTGTAGTTTGCAGACTATTATATATAGAATTCAATTGAAATATAATTTGTAATATTTTTATTCAAAAAAGTTTGGATTTTATATATTTTTAATTTAATGAAGAATTTTAAAATTTACTTTCAAGCAATATCTTTGTACTTTTCTCTTTCTAACAGTTTATTCACACTAAACTTTTCGTATAAAAGTGCTGCGCCAAAAATCATTGTTTGTCTATTTTGACTAACTTCAACAAATAAGGCCAATTGACGATTTTTCCTATTCTTTCTATACATACTATCGAATGAAACTACGTCTCCAAAATCTTAATATAATCTACTCTGATTCTGCCATCAATCCAAAATATGTTCGTAATTGTATCATCTTCATCCATTTGAATGGAATACAGAAAATTTGGGTCTGTACTTGTCATCCCTTGCAAATATTGTAGCACATCTCTTGTGTTGTCAACCTTCATGTATTTTGTCCACTTAGATTGCAAGTAATTTTTAATGTCTGACCTGACAAATCCCAAGAAATTTCAACTACCGTCTTATTTAATCATTAGATCATGTGAGACTTTTGGAGCAAGTCTCACATATTCAGCCATATTAATTTGGACATCATCCTATGCGAACGAAATAAAAGAGTTTCTAAGGACTAATGCGTTGAGTGTGTTCAGATATAAAGACAAATACTTAGTATTTTTCATTCTCTTTTAATATAATCCTCATATTTGTCTTGCACCCGAATCTTGTAATTGTTCGTGGAATTTTCACATTGATATTTCTTTTATCTTCTCCCCTTGTGCCTTCATCACTACAAAAAAATATTCTAAATTTTATCTTTCATGCTCGACATCTATGCATTTTATGTCATTTCATGTCAGTATCATTTGTATTCGTAAAATCTAATCTATGTGAACACGAAGAGTTATTCATGGCTAACTCACCATTCTCCATTATATGTAATATATATGCACTACTAATTAATAGGAAGAATAAAAAAGTATAACTCAAAATGTGATGGTTATAAACCGACTTCACAAGATCAGAACGAACCAAACCAAATCCAATACAAGAGCTAGATCCAAAAAGCAATGAGTTGTAACCTATGAGTATAATTTGGAAGTGAAAGATAAATTAGGTTTCAAATAACAAAAGAATGGAATTATTTTGGATAGAAACCGAACCTGTTGGGTTAGAGCGTCGACAGTGGCATTATCAGTTGAGATGGTTGGTCAATCGTAATTATGGATGGAGGATTTGGTTGATTGGTTTGCGTGAATGTTCACGAGGAGAAATAAAATAGAAGAGAGGGGCTGATTTGCAATCTTTCTTGAAACAATCAATTTTTGATCTAAAAGAACAAAAAAGTAATAAATATTACAAATACACGCATCTAATTTGTGTGGTCGGTGTCACGGTTCGAATCCGTAGTCGAATCACGGTGCCAAATGTTTAGTACTTGTTGACGGAACCAAAAAAGTAAATACATGGTGCTACAATTCACACCATAAATAAAAAGAAATCACATTGTGTCACCAAAGGCGGTGCCATTATATTTTTTTTTTGAAAAAATGACAAGCGCTGGAAGTGGCGTTATAACACCCCCAGTTGGCTCGTACTGGAAATGTTACCGCCAAACTGCATCATAATGTCGTCATCTCCTACTTCAGGCCCCACAATACAGTGTTAAGGTTAAAATTAACTATAAAAGTGCATTATTATATAATACGATTTGATTTATGTATATCTACGGAAACACGATCCTAACCAAGATATTCTTTATTTTTTTTTCGGTTAAAAATTTTCATATAATACAATAGAGGCAAGTTAACTCACTCAGGCCGTCCTTCTATATCCCGAGACGCCCTCTGTCATGGAAGTGCCATGCATACTTGAACCAATTATTTTTCTTAAAAGCAGTCTAGAATTAAATCTATTTTAAAAACTAACAGAAATATGTCATTCCCTACTTTTTTAAAAATAATGTCTAATCCCGTCAATCACAAAATACGTGTCATGCCATACCAATAGTGAAATAATGCAACAAAGATATCGAACTCGATAACCATGCACATGCACATATATATATACATCCGTCAAAGTGAGCAACCTAAATAACCTCAACTATATAGTAATATGCTCACTGCATCTGTCTAACTGAGCAGCTGGAATAGCCTAAGCTCCATAATAACAAGCTCACTAGACCATCATCAATAAATAACCGGAAAATCCTCGACTCAAGGAAGGACCTGATAAACCCATAACAATATAACGGTCATCCGGTCACTTCCACATACCCACCATACGACTCCCACAATCAATAAATGGATAGCCGAACATTGTCGCCATTAACCAGAAGACGCCCCATAGTCTGTGATAGCGAAGATAGGACCCTAATGTCTAGCCCTACCCCGTTAATTGTAGTAGAATCCATGCAACCTGAAATCACTCAAGGGAAACTCAGAAACTCTACTCTTCCTCGCGTGCCCTAACGGGATCATGTTTGGATTTTGACATATGATCCTAAACTACTGATAGACCTCACTAATAGCTACTCTAATGAGTGGAATTGAACACAAATGATTAGACCAAACACGTCTCAACTACAATGTGTCTAATCCCTGAATGACCGTGTGACTAAGTCATTCAATTGTCCGACTACTATCGCCAAAGTGTTACAGTACATCGGGGTCGAATACCTTAAACCTAGATGATGCCCTCGCCTACACTACCCCACACAACGACTAAATGATAGATCCATAAAATATAACCAATAAACCGTGCAATATGCGTGCAGCATGTCAAATAAGTGAATTTACCAAAAATGGCTGATGAGACAACTCACCTATCCTCATTCTCATAAATTTAGCAACGCGATCAAATACGTATATTAATTATCATAAATCATGAAGTCTCCTACATACATACACACACATATAGATAAATATATACATGCACTGAAAGAATGATCCACATAATAGCACATTAACATGTAATCCTAATCGCATGCAACATGCATACCTAATTTCTTAAAATTAGATTTAATTTCCTACTGCTTATCTCTTATCGACACTCCCTGACTTTCGAAATCTCACTCAAATCTTCTCAAACGTACACCTGCCCCATTAGTTATTCAAATGAGATAAGCTATATGCTTATTCTTAATAGCCACATGCTTATTCAAAAGCTAATTTCTATAATTAGCTGGTCGGGCTTCAAACTTTTATATTTAGCATAATACGGTATCCTAGCTACAAAATCCTTATACCTCATAATATTTATATCGCCTGATTTTTCCGTCCACTTGCCTCTTGCGACGGATCTGATCCCATCAACTCAAAGCAAAATCAATGAATTTAAGTATTTCAATTTGTACCTTTTGTTCATCTTTGTATCTAGAATAATCGAATACAAGATCCATCTTTCGCTCCTAATGGAGGAATATTTCGGGATCGGAACAACCGTTGAAGGTTAGGATATTGAACTTCAGGTATCGCATGGGATTGTACGAATGAGATCTATTTTGGGCTGGTTCCTACTCATCATCAAAATTAGGGACATATCCTTCTCGTGAGATTCGCCTTTTCGACTCCGGAGTATGACATTAAGGACCAAAAAATTCTGGTGGACCAACCGTGTGTAACACCCTGGCCCGCAAGCCAAGCGAAGCCGAGCATGTCGGGATCGTAGATTGGCCCCACAGGCCAACACGAGTCCTTTCAGCACTCTTCTGTCTTCTCCCACGCGCAGTTACTCTAGAGTTATCAGTAGGGCTTCCGTTTAACCTATATTCAACCTTGGATGGCCTGGCACCAGCTCATCCATGGGAGTTGGGCCGGTGCCGTCCCCAGTCCGATCAACGAGGTCAACACGAGTCCTGCCAGCTCACTTCTGTCATCTTAAGAATGCAACATCCACGTTGCACACCAAGGATCATCAACTGCTAGGCCCATCCCTAGTTCGGTTAATGACTGCGGGCTGTCGCAGGTCGGCCTTGATGCCAACTGTGACTCCCCGGCCCACAAGGCACGTAAAGCCAGGCGTGTCAGAATCGTAGACTGGTCCAACAGGTCAACACGAGTCCTTCTAGCGCGCTTCTGTCCTCACTCACGTGTACCCTAAGAGACTTTCCAGAGGGTCACCCATCCTCAAATTACTCTAGAGCAAACACGCTTAACTCTAGAGTTTTTTCAATAAGACTCCCAAAAAGAAATGTACACATTGTTGATATGAGTAGCTTATTCAATCCATTTAATCAATATTCAACATTGGATGACCTGGCACCTGCTCATCCACGGGAGTTGGCCTAACACCGGCCCAACTCCGGGGGTATTACACCGTGGGCCTAGATTATGCGCCAACAAAGAGGTGTGCAGTTAGTCAATCCAACTTTTGGTTTATTCTATCAAACCTTTCATTGATCTTTTTGCTTATCACTGCATCGACGACATCATAGATGAGTTTCGATTCCATGGGAAGTTGTTGTCTTCCCTTGCCTCCTGACATGAGTATACATAAAGATATATATATAGGTCGTTAGAAATAATAAGGACAAACTCACTTAAGTTTCTCCTCTCAGATAATAATCTCCCCGGGATGTAATGCACTATCGACAAAATCACTCTTTTTTTCCCCTCAACTCGTGTATCACTCAACACAGGTGTTCTCACCAATTTTCTTGTATGCTCTCAATCTCAGGAAGTTTTAGAAAAGATTATCTATTCCAGGCCTAATCAATCAATACATAGCACACATGTACACTAAGTCCAAAGACAAAGAGATATGGAAAGAATTAATTTGGCAGTATTAGATATGGAAAGAATTGGAAAATGATAAGAATGAAAATAGAAATATTAAATAAGAAACATTAAAAAAAATATGGAAAGAAAGGAAAACTGATAAGAATATATAGAAATATATGAATATTATATAGAAAAGAAGACAAAATATTCTCAAGCCTTTTTTTTCTGCTTTTTTTTTTCAAATAAGAATTGTGATATCAACCACACGATTGTATCAACTAGCTCTGATACCAGATGATGCAAATGTAATCGAAGGATTCGAAAACTCGCAAACCACATGAAATAAAGAATACAATATCTGCGGAATTTGGTGGAAGAATAGAGATGAAAATGATATGGATAGGATGATACTTTGGTTTCTTGATTTACAAGGTTGATCGGATAGGCAACACGTGAGAATTAAGCAACACACAACACAAAATCTCTAAACTAATCAAGGAATAAAGAAGGAATTTATCTGGATTCTCGATCCGCATGGTTGATCGGAAGAGCACCACGGTGAGAACTAAACAACACGCAACACAAGATCTCTAGACCAATTTTAAGGAATGGAGTTGATGCAGCAAGCGGTCCAATACCGATTGAGAGGCGACGAACTATCTCGAATCACTTGAAAATAACCCGATTTTGAAAGATTACCGATGATTACATAGCACAATCTCGAATAACTAAGCAAGCAATACTCACTCTTGAATGCAAAGAAATTTTATAAGAAATATCATAGTGGTGTCTTTACAATGATAAAAAAAGGCTTTCATATAAAGGTCCTTGAGGGTAGAATAAAGAAAACATATTAAAAGGCAACATATAAACTAGAAAATATAAAAATAAAGAAACAACCTATTAGAAAATATAATAAAAAAAACTTATACTATAAGAAAATAGGTAATATAAAAACTTTGGACTCCTTCCATAATTATTGATATTCTTTGTTAGTTGTCTTGGTAGGCAGTCTTGGATCTTCTAACGATGATCTTAAGATGATTAAGTGATCAGAGAATCAAATTTATAATAGGCCATAGCTGGTCCATCTTCGGCAATTTCCTTGATAATGGAGTCCATAGCACAATTGTCCAAGAAAAACATAGCCATTTGAATATTTTGTGCTTGGCTCCGGATAATCGGTTCGGCTAAAAAAATTGATGGATCGGTAGCTTTCATGATGGTTACATTAGATATATAATTAAATTTTTATATAAGTATTCATTTAAGAATAAACTACTTTATACTAAAAAGATGTATGGAGTAATTTCAAAATAGTTTCATTTTAATGTCATACCATTTCATGTTGTAGATAGTAATCCTTTTCATGAGTGAGCAAAATATTTAAAATTTGAAAATTCGATTCGAACTAAATCAAAATTTATAATTTGGTTCAAATTTTTCAGATTTTTGGATTGAATATTTTATAAATTTCAATTTTCGAATCGATATACTAAAAATTTGAACCAATTTGAAATTCGAAATATAATATTTTAATATATTTTATTATTATTATATACATTCAATATTTTAATAAAAATAAAATTTCAAATTTTTTAATTATATTTTAATATACTTATTTTTATTTATTATATATATTTAATATTATAAAACAATTATAAACATATAAAATAAAATTTAAAATATAAAATATAATAAAAATTTTGAATTTCTCGATTCGATTTGAATTTTTTAATTTGGATTTCAAAATTTCAAATTTCAAATTTATTTGGATTAATTTTTTTCAAAAAATTTAAATTTCGGATCGATTCAAATTTGGTAAAATTTGAACAAAATTTTTGAGTGATCACCCCTAGTCCTTACCATATACAATGATGGGCACGATTGCATCCATTGTAGATAAAGTTAAAAGACCTACTAGTAAGAAAATTTTGGATGAACATTTGAATGAGGGGATGTAAGAAATTGTAAAATATGTTGATTCTTCAAAGCAGTAGTGGAAAACATATGGATATACAATTATATGTGATGGTTGAAATACTCGCACAAAACATTCAACATAAATTTTACGGACAATTGGAATAAGATACCCAAATCTATTTTCACATTTAGATTTAGTCCCTAGATCATTTTAATGAACTGTGCACTCCCCATTTTTAAAAATCTTTATCATTAACTCCCACTATTTTTTCAATTCCAATTTTTCCATTCAACCCAAAATTCATTTTGTTAATTTTAATTTTCTCTTTATTTGTAGGTTTTTTCGGGCAAAGGAATAAAATTGCGTCTAGCCTTTAGTTCATTCGTGCGAAGAAAAAAGATTGTCTATATCGTTCGATTTTGTTCTAGAGGAGTCTGTGATTGTTGGTGAATTTGTGATGGGTTCCGAATCTAAATCCCTAATTTTAGGTTTATTTCATGCAAGGGAGAAAATGGTAAAGAGAATGTTCGATTCCTCAGCGTGCGATGTTCTTTTGGTGCGATTTTTGATGGTTGATTACAATGGTGTTATTAAGGCTTGCGATTGATTCAAATAAGTATTTTACTATTTTTTCGATGATAGTTGTCTTGTTTGAGACTATAGTTGCAGTAGTTGCTAATTGGATTTCATTATAACCTTTTGTTGGGACAATATATATAGGAAAAAAGTTTTATGGGGGCCGTTGCGATTTTCGTCTAGTATCCATAGGTATTTTCACGGGTACCTTTTTCCAATGTAACCTATATTTATTAATCTTCTACCCATATTGTCTGATATCGTACGATGCGTTTGTTTGAAAATACCCTGACTTTGTTGGTATATACTATGATTAGTCATATATGAGCCTTGAAATTGATCTTATGTGCTTGTATTAGATAATGTTAAAATCTTGAAGCTATGCAGTGGTGTCTGCAAAAAATGATAAAGTTTAAGGTTTGTTCTTTATGTTGATAGTAAATAATTGGAAATAATATAATTTTTCGGATAGACATTCGAAACTTCTAAAGTCAATTTATGCAGTATTAGTCCACCGCGCATATTGTCTACGACACCTAGTTGACAACTTTCGCACTCAGCTATGTGTGAAATATATGTGACATTTATTATTATATCTACAACAAAGTAATTATATTTCATATAGGTAATGCAGAGATATCCGATGCACAATGAGAAGCGATGAACATTCATTTTCAACAAAGCCGGTTATGCACCTCTACAAAAGGATTTTGACCAGTATATGACGTATGTTGTAGAGGCCATGCCACTTGTCCAAAACTTCATTGCACAATTGCACCCTAGTGTCGGGTGAATTATCTATTCCAAGAGACTCGTTGGGGGATAATAAATAACAATATAGCTATGTCATTGAATAGTTGGGTGCGCTCAACAAGGTAATTACCTTTTGTTGGGATGTTTTATTCCATCCGGAAATATGTGAATCATTAACCCAGTGCCGACCTATGATATGGATGTGGTGTGTAACAATCTGCAGACAAAGATAATTTTTCAAATATCATTTGTTCAACCAGGCCGGCCAAAGAAAATGTGATTTGAATCACAAAAAGTGAAACAAATTAAAAATATGATCGTTATGGTCGTTTATAACATAACCGAAGAAATTACAAGGGGATTTTATCGTTGGTATTTCTTGTGTGTTTCTTATGCCTGAATTTTCCTTTGTTTATAAAAGATTGTACATTGAACGTAGATTTTGTATGAGACCACTATTGAATGATTCAAAAATTCTATTGGAAATATCTGTATATTACTTGGCATACTCAGCTATTATGTTAAGGTACATATCAGTCCAAACTAATTCTTCTCAAGTAGAAAACAAAGGTATGTGAATTCACTACGAAAGTATGTTATATATTATTGTAGTTATATAAAATGTGATATGGAGGAATAGTTCTTAACAATGACAATACATTACACATAAATTCTTTTATTTTTTTATTAAATTCTACGTAATACTTGAGGTCCTTTATGTTCCCTAATGCTCGTCACGGTATAACATGACCCATAGTGCACCCTTATCATTTATTTGAAATTATATTAACATAAGTCAAATTTATTTATAAGGGTATTTAATATTTTTGAAGGAGTTGCTACAATGAAATACGAGTATGTTGTGCCGTTCATGGAGTATATTCATTAATATCATATGTTTACACATCGGAGTAAGAGGCTGTATATTTGTGTATGTAAGTATTCATATTCCTATACATGTATAATTATTGTAAACATGAGTATTTAAGTTTCTATCCAAAAATTAATTGATTACTATTGAATCAAATAGCTACTAGTTGATTACATCATACCCACTTTCTCGAAAGTTAGCGTATATCAGCGGATATTTCTAAAATGACTTATGCAATCATCTATCCATATATTCAAGGGTGGATAAAAATATTATTTAGATATATATGACATAACATATCATGTAGTGAACCATAGTAATAGATATTTTGGAGTTATTATATAGCTAATGATGCATAATGTTCTATGTATTTTGATTGTCTGTGCAAGAATTTTTTAGAGTAGGAATAAACTCTCAACAAGAAGAAATGTGTTAGGTAGTAAGTAAATGTTACGCATGAGAAATATTGAATCCTCTCATATTTTGAGGAATGTATTAGTCATTGATATGTACATGAAACGTGACATAAATGCTTTCAAAATATTTGGGGAGTATATATCTTCTCAATATATGTCAAATATGTATAAAATTACTTATAAAGTCTATTCCTCAATATGGGTACATTCAATCAATTCAAAAGTATATACCTTAGTGAATTAAAGGAACAAATATCATCGTTGGGGGTATGTGACTTCCACGTAGGGGTCTCTCGACACCCAACCATGATTGTAGCTAGGTTAGACGGTTGTAGGTTGAATAAATCATTGCAATTTTGTCGGCTTTGTCCACTTAAGGGTCTCTCGACACCCCCACACTCTTTATTGGCTTTGTCCATATTAGCATTTTGTAGACTAGGAAAAACATTCCAATAAACAAATGTATTAGAAGGTATGCAGAGTAAATATTATACGTCAGACATTAAAACTATCTACACTATAAGTAAACATTTGTCATTGAGGTGTACATTAAACGTGTCCACTGGTGCTTTTAGGACAATATGGTGAGTACACATCTTTTCACTATATGTCGAATATGTTATCAATTATTTGTTAAGCATATTTTTTTTTTAATAAGAGTACATGCAATTGTGTTAAAAGTATGTAACTTAGTTAAATGAGGAACACATGTCTTCATTGGGGGTATGTTGTTCAAATTTCAGGGTTTCTCTACACCCAACTGTGAAATTTTGTGCACTAAAGTATATTTCTTAATTTTGTCTGTACGTACCTTTAATACCAAGGTTTATATTTAATGTGAATCACAAATGTCATATGCTAAATTAGAAAGTATAATGATTCTCAAATTTTTTTGCGAAATATAACATCAATGACTAACTATCCCAATTTTGGCAACCAAATGCTTCAAACCTTAACTGTTCTTAATTTATGCAAAAAAATTAATATACAAATCTTACAAATGATACTAGACAACACCTCTAGGATCTTCTGATAAAATTTTCACAACAAATTTTGTTCGATACGTTTTGACATTGTTGAATTCGGTAGCTCATATGCTAGGCGGATAAGTTTCGTGTTGTATAAAACGCAAGTTTCAGAGAACAAATATGCTAGTGGCTCAGAATCATGACTCTCACCTTGGGCCTGACAACATTTAAATACATAAGTCTGCAAGAGTATATACAACACTAATTCAAATTTACGACCTAACTATATAGGTATATAACTTCTTATAGAGGAACGCCAATTGAAAATCAGGATGCATATTATATACTATTTGTTGTAACTAACATTTCGAGGCATTAACGCACAACCGTAAAAACAAACAAAATTTTCATAAATCAACAAAATAAATACATACACAACCAACAATGTGATAGAATATCAACAAATATGTTCAATACTTAAAAACGTCACATGAGAAATTGGCACCAACGATATTTGAACAAAAATTGAACTCCACCTGCCTCATATGTTACTACAAAATTAAACCTAATAATATGAAAATAAAGACACTTCTATATACAATAAGGTTATATTCAATTTAAAACACATCAAAATAACTTATATTTGAAACGATGGTGAGTTATAATGTCGAAGTAAGCTCGGCTGACACTTAGGCTTGTACAAACCAGATAGAGACACAAGACAAAGATATTAGAGTATACCATAAATTTGAAAGCACAAAACTAAACTATCCATTTTACTAAATACAAAAACTTTAACTTAACTCTTGAACTTCGTTTCGAAGAGAAACCATATTCTACTTTTCAAGCAGATTGTTCATCTTTGTTTTATCATTTCGATTGGTCTTTGATCCAAAAAACTTCCAATGCAGTGGCGATGATGATTTTAAAAATGAGTGTTCGAGGCGACGGCCTAAAATGAAAGGAAAAAGGTTTTTGAAGAAAAAAAACTGATTGAGATTTTGTGTAATTTTAGATTCGATTATTTTTTTTGTGATATTTTTTTAACCGATTATAGTATATAAATAATAAATCAAGGTACATCACTTTGAAATTAAATTTGTATAGCACGACAATTTTAGATTATGTAAGTAAAGAACATAGGTTTACATAAATGTAACGGAAGTACATAATATATTAGTTACATAAAAGCATCATTTCAGGGGCAAAATGGCTAGTAGGGAGCTATGTGTAAATATTATACAAAAATAGGGAGTGCATTGCTTTCAAGTAATTTGTAGGGACTGAACTTAAATATTGTTTACTTGACAGGGATTTAAATCAAAATACCCTTAAATTTTATAGTCTATTGTGATATAAATATGATATATCACACTTCAGTCAATTGTACAAGTAAACATTTAAAAGTTTGTCTACACTATAATGAATGAGACGGTGGAATAAGTACAAGTTGTTAGCATTGTATAAATTGTAACCGATAGCGAATCTAGTATAAAACTATTAAAAAAGAATATATATATACCTATCAATTATGAAGCAATTGATAAGGAAAAAAATGGTAATTAAAGTTGCAGTGAATGTTTTTCATTATATTATATTTAACATACTGCTATACGTATTGCATCATTAATAATTTTTTATTAATTGTTAGGAGATGACAAATAGAATATATATGATGAAACTCCTAATTTTATGGAAAATTGCATTAATTTTTTTTTAGTTAGACTTTTACATCATTTGGTAGAAAGCTTAATTGGAGTACATGGTCATTGATTCATACAAAATTTTTGAAATAGATTTGTTACGTATGAAATTTAGAATTAGGTTAAAAGCCCAAGGTAAAAATAAAAATGGGCCTAGCAATCAAGTTGATCGAATTGGTTGAGGGGTACCACGGGAAACTCAGGTAAAATAAATATATTTCCAAGAAATAGCGGGTCAGAAGGTCCTCAGGTCGGGAGGTCCTTAGGTCGGGAGGTCTGCGGCTGGACCAATAAGTCGGATGGTCTTTAAGTCGGGAGGTCTGCAGCTGGACCAGCAAGTCGGATGGTCTTTAGGTCGGGAGGTCTGCGGCTAGACCAATAAGTTGGATGGTCTTTAAGTCGGGCGGTCTGCGGCTGGTCCAGTAAGTCGGATGGTCTTTAGGTCGGGAGGTCTGCGGCTGGACTAACAAGTCGGGTGGTCTGTAAGTCGGGAGGTTGGTAGTCGGACCAATAAGGTGGAAGAGTTGCGTTCGGGCCAAAAGGGCGGAAGGTTTGCGGTCGGTCCAAAGAGGCAGATACTGTTGAGAGTAAGTAAGAATGATACTTTGGTCGATTGAGGGCACATGTCAACAGGAGAAAGGTTAGTAGACGGTTGAAAAAAGAGACGTTGTAACCGTTCGGGCGACGGTTTCTAATACTGTTTCTCAAGGGATATTTAAGGATTTGGATTTTTCTGGAGAAATGATCTTCAATCAACTTCAACAAAGCAAAGTCAGATTCGGGGATCAACACTTTAAATTTTCAGCATTTTTATTTCCAGTTAATGTTCTTATGTACCGTATAGGGTTTAGAGATTCCTAATCTCAGACGCTAATTAATCAAATTTAAGGATATTTTCCATATCTTTGAATTTTACTTTTTGTTTGTTGAAAAAATAAATCAACAAATTGGCGACCACAGTGGGAGAAAGGCAAGATTGCTGATCCTACATCAACAGAAAATTTCATACGACTGAGGTCCGGCCAAATCATCAGAAAAATCAATATGGCAGGCACACAACCTCAATCATCATCAGCACCGGTGGGAGAAAATGTTTCACCACCAGCTATGCCAAATCTAGGGGAGATCCCCCAACCACCTACCGATTGGTTGTCTTATGTTCAGAAAATGAACAATCAGCAAACTGTGTTTATGCAGAACATGTTGCGCGAGCAACAAAATTTTATGCAGAACATGTTAGATCAAGCCTTATCAATGGTTATTCTTCAACCCACCTAGACGCTGCCAGGGGTGTCACCATCAAGAATGCAAGCAAATTTTGCAGGGTCATCATATGTGGATAGCACACTTCCGAGCGCCACAACGTTCAACCGAACAGATAGGGGAAAGACTCCTTTGAATTTCCCAAATAATATTCCTTTGGGACCAAGGGTTGAAAATGTGCAACCGAACATTATAAGAGAGGAAAGGCCAGGGGGACATACGCAGGATCCCATTTTATTCCTGCGCAAAATCCCATTGATGTTCCTGATCATCAACATTTTCGTTTGGGTGATGAAATTGCTCACGTATTGAGGGTTCAGTTTGGTCAAAATCCTCAGATGGCCGACCGACATGCTTATTAGAGACCGTTTCCAGAAAGGATTATTAATGAATATCCTCTCCCAAGGAATTGCAGGCCACCAGATTTTCATGCTTTTTCTGGAGAGGATGGGTCCTCCATTATAGAGCATGTGGGGCGTTTTACAACACAATTAGAGGAAATTGGTAACAATCCTTTTTACAAGTTACAGCTGCTTGGATTGTCCCTAACTAGGACTGCTTTTTCATGGTTTGTAAGTCTGCCACCTGGGCAGATACAAACTTGGGAAGGTTTGGAGATGGCATTTCATGCCAGATTTTTCAATCCCTTGCCAACGGTTTCTTTGACTGACTTATTGGAAATGAAACAATATCCAGAAGAGTCAGCGTCACAGTTTATTGAAAGGGTGCGATCGATGAAAGGACGGTGTCCTACAATAATCAACGAAAAAGATATGACCAATTTAGTGGTCAGAAATATGTATGGTCGCCTAAGGGATGCGCTCACTGCACATGATGTCGAGGATCTGGCAAGTCTCGCTTCCAAGGCTGGATGTTTGGAATCTCTTTTCAGGGAAAGGGATCAAAATTTCAGGCGTAATAAGGGCCAATATATGACTAGTATGGAAACAGAGGCAAACGGCTTTGATTATGATCAAACAAAAGAGATGGCGGCTGAAATAATTTCAGGGAAGCCTTATGTTTGCTCGAAGTTAAAGCTAGCACCAGGAACAGAAGCTAAAGGGCAACCGACCTTTGACAGTTCAAAGGCTGATGAGATATTTGATATTCTGCTAACTGATGGTCAGATCTGAATTCCAAAGGAGCAGAGGTTGGCCACTAAGGAAGAAATCAAAGGAAGGCCGTACTATAAGTGGCATAACTCCTTCACACATAATACAAGTCAATGCACTCATTGTCGAAATGAAATCGAAAAGGCTATTAAGGCAGGTCGGCTCAAGTATATTACTTTGGGAGTGGAGCAGCAACCATTTCCAAAAGTAACCACAACAATGGTTAATATACAAGCAACTTCCATAAAAGAAAAAGGGAATTCATCAAACAATGGCCGACCAGAGGAGAAACTCAAGGTCTGTGAAAAAACAGTAGCTGAAAAATGGGACAACCAAGATGATTTTTAATGTGGAATTAAAGGACCAGGCTTTAGTTCGGGACCACCCGACCAGGAGGACGGGTGCGGTCGGAAGCAAATGGACTCGAAATAAGAAACCTTTACCAATTGATGTGGATCCTCGCTTCGCAGGCATGAATCGTACTCAGATTCGGAATGCCAAGCGCAGGTACGCTGCGAGATACAGAGACAAAGTCGCCTCATCAAAGCAACCGAATGACACCCGAGGCGCTGTTAAGTATTCAGAGGGTGGTCGGTCCATCAGGGTCGTTTCGTTTGAGCAGCCGAATGAGGTAGAGGAAGGTCGGCTCATCGGGGCTGCCTCATCAAAGCAGTCGACCAGTGTACGGGACACTATTAGTTATAATGAGGGAGGTCGGTCCATGCAAAAAAATGGTAAAGGCTTGTCTGATGAAAGAGTTAAGGGTTTTAGATGTCAATATTGTGAGAAGGTTAACATTAACCCATCACTGGAGGAGTTTTGTTTGGAATCTTTGACTGTTCAACCCGAAATTGAAGTTGGAGAGGAAATTCCAGGAAGGATTCAAGGCTGTCAAATCTCGACTAGGGCCATGTATCCCCTGCAGAATGACAGAGATTAATTGGGTTGAGGAAGAGCCTTTGTGGGCAAGTCTGGTGGATGAGTCTATAGAAGAGCCAGAATGGGCAAAATTTGCGGATCCAGACTTTCAATCAGAGGTCCTCCCAATAGTCTTCCTTCCCATTCCAGAAGGCATGGCGTCTCATTTGAAGCCTCTGTACGTTAATGCTCATATTTGTGGAAAACCAATCACAAAGGTTTTCATAGATAATGGGGCCGTCTTCAATGTAATGCCATTAAAAACTCTCAAGAAGTTAGGAAAGGGAATTCATGATCTATCTCTGTGGATTTTGAGATGACTAGCTTTACAGGGCAACCGACCAGACCAGAAGGCATGCTGGTCGCCTCCATTGAAGTTGGTCCAAAGAAGATTTCTTCTGTTTTCTTCGTGGTGGATGCAAATACCACATATTCAATCCTGCTTGGACGAGATTGGATTCATGCATCTCAATGTGTACCGTCAACACTGCATCAACAATTGATGTTCTGGGAAGGCAACCAGGTCTTCAAATGGAGGCAAATGACAATCCTTTTGGAGCATCAGAACAAGTTGAAGAATCAGTTTTCTATTATGGTCATGTACCTCCAATGTATCAGTTTTTTATAGCTAATGACTACCCAAAGAAGGGTTTTAAGTTCATTGGCCAGAATTCAATGTTCTTTTAAAAGAACAGTTGTACTATATGGCTCTTGAGTAAGCCAGACCTACTTTATATAATACATTTCTTATGGAGGGTGCAGAATTACTAGATTGTAGTTTACTTATTAATCAATATTACTTAGACCAGCTTTTGAAAAAAGTAGAAAAAATCAAAAAGATACATGATGTTCATTTCCAAGAAGATGAACAATTTCGTTGGCCTGATCTATTAGAGAAAATAGAGCCAGCTTTCTCAGCACAAGATCCTTTACTGGATTTCAACTTAGGAACCGACCTGGTTCCAAAAGTAATCAGGATGAGTGGTTATTTGTCTAAAGAGCAACAAACATTGATGCTCGAGGTTATAAGAAACAATATTGATTGTTTAGCATGGGATTATTCAGAAATGCCCGGTTTAGAGCGAAGTCTGATAGAACATCGATTGCCCATTAAGAAGGATTTCAAGCCTTGTAAGAAATCTCCAAGACGTATGAGTCCTGACTTGATGCCTCAGATCAAAGAAGAGATTCAGAAGCTTCTCAAAGTGGGTTTCATCCGACCTTGCCGTTATTTAGATTGGTTGGCCAATATTGTACCAGTGTTAAGAAAAATGGTAAGATCAGGATATGCATCGATTTTAGAGATCTTAATATGGCCACTCCTAAAGATGAGTATGTGATGTCTATGGCCGACATGCTAATTGACTCAGCAGCAGGGCGCAGAATTCTTAGTTTGATGGATGGTTATGCAGGATATAACCAAATCTTTTTTGCAGAGGAGGACATTCACAAGACCTCATTTAGATGTCTAGGAGCATTAGTCATTTATGAGTGGACAGTTATGCCTTTTGGCTTGAAGAATGCTGGGGCGACTTATCAGAGAGCCATGAACTCAATTTTTCATGATCTCATTGGTAGGTCTATGGAAGTCTATATCGATGATGTTATTGTCAAGTCTTCTAGTTTTGAGGAACATTTGAGGTATCTTAAGGATGCTTTCAGTCGAATGAAGAAGTACAAATTGAAAATAAACCCGATTAAGTGTGCTTTCGGTATATCAGTTGGGAGTTTTTTGGGGTTCTTGGTTCATGAGAGGGGCATTGAGATCGATGCTAACAAAGCCAAGGCGATTCTTACCAGCCGACCACCTCAGACAGTTAAGGAAATTCAAAGTCTGTTGGGGAAGGTGAATTGTTTCAGGCGGTTCATTTCCAATGATGCTGGCAAAGTCAGACCAATCACTAAATTATTGAAGGCAGGAGGAAGCACCTTTGAGTGGGGACCAGACCAACAGACAATTTTAGAGGCTATAAAGCAAGCATTGGCTCAACCACCTGTGTTGATGCCTCCCAAGAAAGGTCGTCCCCTTAAACTTTATTTGGCAAATACTCATGAAGTGGTCAGTTGTTTATTAGCTCAAGATGGAGATGATGGAAAGGAAATGACAATTTATTATTTGAGCAAGACTCTCACAGGACCAGAATTAAATTATACAATGCTAGAGAAGATGTGTTATTCACTGGTGTTCGCTTGTACCAAACTTGAACATTATATGTTGCCCTGAAGAGTTGAGGTTATTTCAAAGGTTGATCTCATCAAATTAATTTTGGAAAGACCTACGATGCAGGGGAGACTTATGAAGTGGGCAATTAAATTAGCCCATTTTGATTTGTATCATTCTCCCTTGAGGGCGGTCAAAGGCCATGCAATAGCAGACTTTTTGGCAGACTTCACAGGTTGTGAGGAGCAACCGACTGGGTGTATATCTTATGTAAGCACCCGAAATTGGTTAAAGTTTTTTGATGGTTCTACCTCAGGAAATAGATCAAGTGCAGACGTCTTGTTGGAAGGACCAGACGGTCAAAGGGTCAATTTGCAGCTGCAATTGGAAGATATGACCCATAATTCAGCAGAATATGAAGCTTTGATCTTGGGATTGGAGGCTTTGATAGCCAGAAAAGTTCAGTCGGTTATTATAAAAGGGGATTCTCAATTGGTGATCAACCAAGTAAACAAACAGTATGTTCGCGATTATCCCCACTTACGGAGGTACAGGGATTTGGTAGGTCGGTTGCTATCAAAGATCTCCGAAGTGATAATTGAGTTCGTCCCTAGAAAGGAGAATCAATTTGCAGATGATTTAGCTCAAAAAGCTTGCAAGGGAATTCTAAAAGATATGTGCGCAGAGGTCGGCCCTGAAACTGAAACAGAAGCCTATTGGAACACGAAAATAGGAACCGACTGGAGGACATAAATCATCATGTATTTGCAAGATCCAGGAGCAAATGTACCAATTGGAATTCGATTGAAAGCTTTGCGATTTCAATTGGTAGAGGGGGTGTTATATAAAAGGACATTCGAAGGATTGCTCTTGAAATGTTTGAGTCCCGAGCAAGCTTTGGAGGTGATGACAGAAGTACATAGTGGAATATGTGGGGATCATTGAGCAGGTCTGAACATGAGATGGACTATTCATCGCTTATGTTTCTTTTGGCCAAAGATTTTTGAAGATTGCATACAATTTGCTGGCTGCCAAGAATGTCAGAGGCATGGGCAATTAATTCATTTACCAGTCACATAATTGCAAGTTATGGTAAAATCAAGGCCCTTTAAATCTTAGGCTATGGATATTATTGGTAAAATCCATCCGCCCTCATCCAAGAATCATTGTTTTATTTTGGTTGCAGCAGATTATTTCACCAAATAGGTAGAGGCGGTTGCTTTGAAAAATATGGATCAGAAGGAGGTTATTGATTTTGTGCTGAATCAGATCATATATAGATATGGTATACCTCATTCAGTAAAAACCGACCAAGGTCTGGTCTTTACTGGGAAAAAGTTTGTAAGTTTCTTGGCAGAGTTTGGCATTCATCTGAATCATTCTTCATCTTATTATTCCCAAGCTAATGGGCAGGCAGAAGCAACTAACAAGATTATCGTTGGGATCATCAAGAAAACAATTGAAGGGAACCCCAGGAAATGGCATTTGTTGTTATCTCGAGCCTTATGGGCACATAGGAATAACAGAAGTTCTGCCACTGGGTTTTCACCATATCAGCTCACTTTTGGACAAGATGCTGTGTTGCAAGCCGAAGTGCAGGTCTCATCTGGACGCACACGCTTTACCAATGATGAATTTACTGAGGAATACCAACAAATGATGTTGCAGCAATTGGAAAGTCTGGATGTCAACCGACTTCATGCAATTGATCAGATTGTGAAGCAAAATGAGATCAGGGCCAAGACTTATGGAAAAAAAATCTTTTATAGAACATTCAAAGAAGAAGATCTGGTCTGGAAGACTATTCTTCCAACTTATAAGAAGGTTGATCAATTAGGAAAGTGGTCCCCGAATTGGGAGGGGCCATTCATAATTCAAAAGGAAATTGGAAATGGTGCCTTTATTATCATAAATCAAGAAGGTAAAAGGGTACACGACTGTATTAATGCTAGATATCTGAAGAGGTATTTTCCTGGCTTTTCAGATTACAAGAAAGCATGAAACAGTAAGTTTTCAGAACCCATTTGCCAAGGGTTCGAACCTAACAAGGGTTCATTCATTGTCAGATGTTG
Source organism: Andrographis paniculata (assembly GCF_009805555.1). Lineage (NCBI taxonomy): Eukaryota > Viridiplantae > Streptophyta > Magnoliopsida > Lamiales > Acanthaceae > Andrographis > Andrographis paniculata. The sequence goes on along the minus strand of NW_026137621.1, from coordinate 249,485 downwards.
AATCATGCCGAGGATCACTTTTTCCTGAGTCAGAATCGTCATTCCAGTGATTAGGGATTAGTTCTGGCTCTTCATCAGTAAGGTCTTCTAAGCTAGGTCGGTACTTCTTCCATTGGTCCTGCATCTTCTCAAGATCATAGTCGGTCCGAGCTTTCATGTCTGTTATGGCTTGGCGTTCACGATCAACAAGAGTGCGTAATCTTGAAAAGACTACACGTTGGTTGGAGAAGGTGTGATCCCAACCAAGGTCTGGAAGTATGGCTGTCACGTGGTGTTCAATTAGGTCCATGTGATGATCAATGTTGGGAAGGCGACTTTGAATATCCCGAAGGGTCTCATGTCCTTCTAGCACGTTTTCCATAAGGCGAATGACATGATGGATGGTCTTTCTGCCTCGTTGGGAAAACCTGAATTTGAAATACAATTGTTTGAGGATGCATAACAGGTCTTCAGCATGACCTCTAACTGGATGATTACCCACGAAAAAGGGTTGAATGATACCTTGCCAATTGTTTACAGGAACATGAGGACGGTGGGGTGGCAATTTAATTTCTGTTGGCAGGTGTGTTCAAGGTTTGATTTGTGAGTAAATATTTATCTGTTGATTTGTAAGGACTGCAAATATTTATAAGGATGATGGATGGATTGGTTCTCCGGAGGGTTGGAATCTTGGAAGGTGATCCTTAATAAAAGGAGAGAAATTTTATTTACCAAGTCAAAATTTACAAAAGAGATCCTAAACCAAGTTTTATTTAGGACCATTTGTCCTCTGTTCTGGAGCATCGCCTGTTATTAGCAGCCGACTGGTACTGCTTTATGAATTGGGATCGGGCGTGAATCTTCAACTTCTGGTCCAGGTCGGCTACATTGCTTTGGTATCGATCAATTAGGCGCTGCTCATCGTTTATATGACCTTCCAGGACTGATTTTTCTTGATGAAGCGCCCTCAGTTCTGCTTCTTTTTGTTAGATTTACCCCTCTATTTGTGCCTTGGCATTATTCAGGCCTTCTAGTCGGCCAATTGCCTGTTGAATGGATTCCTTGGTTTTGGTCAAGGAAGCCTCCAGACTTATTCGATCCAAATCAGGCAAGGGTGTCTCAGCCGTCAAAAGTTGGGCGAACAGAACTTCATTCCGGAGTTCGGATAGTCGCTCCGTCAGTTGGTGACGAATGGGGGCAGCAGCCGACTCTGAAGATATTTGGAATAAGAGACCACCAATGGCTTGAAGAAGGCTGTCAAGCAAGTCTGACCCTAGGTCGGGGAAAGGTTGGTTAACAGCCTGTGCAATTATAGCCCGGACGTTCGTCGGAATAGGGACAACCGACAAGAGGGCTAGATCAGAACACCCCGGAAATAAAAGATGTTTATCTCAGACTGAATGGAGCATGAATATTGAAAATTGATTGTGGAAATTGTTCTTACCTCTGGACGGATGGTGGTCACTGAGGGTGCCAGAATAGCCTCAAGTCTGGAAGGCTGGTCTGCTGGTATTTCAATGGCCGACTCGTCGGCTGCTTCCTATGGGCGTTGAGGTTTAGATCTGGGTCCCTGAATGGTGGAAATATAGTATGTTAAAGGTTATGTTAATACTAGCTTGTATTTTGGTATTTTGAAAGAAGGGATCTCAAGTGTTTACCAGATTGATAGAGGTCTCTGATTTAGAAGAGGGAATCTCTTGTAACTCCTGTAAGAGTCCTTGGTTGAGCAAGTACAGGTTCTCCGTCCTGTCTGTCCGCCGCTGGTAGAGGGTCTGCTGCCACTGGGTCGGCTACCCCCAAGTCGGCTGCCCCTGGGTTAGCAACCTCCAAGTCGGCTGCCCCTGGGTCGGTAACCTTCAAGTCGGCTGCTCTTTGGTGTGATGTGTCTGGGGCGGTTGCATCAGAGGTAGCAGAAGCAGACATAGGTGTGGCCACCGGTGCCATAGTAGGTAGAGATGGGTCTAAAGCAACATAAGGTAACCTGCCCATCTCTAAAGCAGTCACCTCACTGGGAGATGAGACCCTTGTTGTTGCCTGCTCGGCGGATGAAGGTATTTTAGTCGAGGCCCAGCGGTTGGTCGGGGGCTCAGGTTCTGGTAGTTGGTCGGTTGGTGGCTTCGCTGTTTTAGTTGGTCTGGAAGCAGGTTGGGCGGTCGCCCGAGCCGAAGCCACACCTGAGTATAAAAATAAGGATTAATACCATGGTAAGGAAATGATCAAGTTAAATTGAGAGTATGAGATTATACCTGGACGGGGTCGGGTCCTCATAGGGGGCCGACCTGATGGGCGGTTTGTTAAGGACGGTTGATTGCCCCCAGAGGGGGGAATAGTTTGAGTCTGAGAGGCTCTTCTCTTCCTCTGTGGAGTACCCGACTCAGTGCCTTGAGTAATCAGGTTCCTTCGGGTGTTGGTCAGAGGAGTCGCCCCTAATGTTATTGCAGGTGGGGGAAGAAGGATGTTCAGCAAGAGATCCTTGTCAGGGGCAATCAAGGCCCAAGTAACCGACCACCACTCACGAAAGGATTCAACTGAAGTTGGAGAAGTTTTGAAAGGGATGTACGAGTTGGAAGTTGTGTAATTTGTGAGCTGGGATACGTACGGGGCAATCGACTTAGGAATGGCTCTCCCATCCGGACTTTGAATTATTAAATGTGGGTGAGCGATGGGACCAGGCAAGCCTTGTTGGCATCCGAATTGACAGGCCAAGAATTGAGGCTGGTAGCTGAATGTATAGAAGACTTTGGGACCATTTTTATCGATTTTCTTACTGGCGAATAGCGACCTGGGCTTAAGAGCAACATCCCAGGAGAAAGAATAAGTAGGATGTGGAAGTGGATTTGGTTGGGACAAAGGTGACGGAACAGGGAATGGCCAAAAAAAGCCGGATGCATAGCCAATATACCTTTTGTGTGGGTAGAAATGGCTATCATTTCGATTATCAGTAAGGATGGCAGTTATGATCGGATCAGACTTCTTGGAGGTTATTACGGCCTAAGCAAAGTCGGTTCAGGGCTACTCCTAGAGACTTCTCAAGGGTGGGGGCAATGGGAGGATGACCGAGTTAGAAGGCGTCGGGAAAATAGAGACGGAACCATAGTTCCAGGAACCAAAAAGGACCCGACGCAGCAGTGTCTAATTTTTTACCATCTTTATCAGTAAGGTGGGCACTAACCCTGGAGAGCCCTTCAAAGAGATTGGCAAGGAAAAGGGTGCCTAATGAGAAGAACCGACCCGAGGCTATATGTATAGCAAGATCAAGATGAGAAGGAAGGACACATTTCGAAGGGGAAACTACTACATACTTACAGAGCCAAAAGAGCAGAAAGGCTGTGTGTTCTCGGTCGGTTACAGGGGTCCCGTCTGCTCCTTGTTGTTCGATTAGAAATTTAGTCCAGCCTCATTCTTTCACGTATGTCAGAGACCAGCCCAAGTGGTCTGAGTTGGGCTCTTGCCCATCTAGGGCACCCATTACAGGGTCTTTTCCCCCAACGATTGACAGATGAGCGATCATGGCCACATCCATGAGGGTGGGGCCGGTAGGGGCTATTGGAAGAAGGAAGGTTTTAATATGATATAAAAAATAAATGTTTAATTGGATATTTATAATGGCAAAAAATTTTAAAAATACTAGGAATCCTACCAAATTCTTGGAACAAAGGCATTTGTGCACCAATCAATTCAAACCGAACTAACCGCAGCAACTCTGGAAACATTTCTTTGAACCATGGTACTTCTGAGTCTCTCGGACTCTCCGAATCGACCCGAAGCAGACAAGATGTTGGACAACAACACATAATCGCCGCCGTATCTCCCCTCAGCCTCCATAATTTTCCTCATCACCCTCTCCCCTAACTCAACATTGCCATGGGAATGGCAGGCGCCTAACACCGTCCGCCATATCACAACATTCCCGCCGACGTTTGAAACCATCCTCTCCGCCTCCTCCAATCTCCCCGCCCGACCTAACATGTCGATCAACGCCCCGTAATGCTTCACCGTCGCTTCGATCCCGTACTCGTCGACCATCTTGTTGAAGAACGCAATCCCCTCGTCCACCAGCCCGCCGTGGCTACAAGCATTCAGAATGCTCAGGAACGTAATCCCGTTCGCCCGTTTCCCGCCGCTCTCCATTCTCGTAAAAAGTTCCAACGCTTCCGACGCCATACCGTGCATCGCGAACCCGGAGATGATCGTCGTCCAAGAAACCAAGTTCCTCCTTGTAACAACAACGCCCTCGAAAACTCTCCGCGCGCTTTCGATGCTTCCACAATTCGCGTACGTGTAGATGAGGCTATTGACGAGGCGGATATCCGACGTATTGAGCCCACTCTTCTCTCCGTACGCGTGAATCATCCGACAGAGCTCGAGCGACCCGGTATTTGCAATTGTCGGGAAAATCGCGAGCAACGTCACTCCGTTGGGGGGGATTCCTTCGTCAACAACCATTCTTCGAAACAATGACAATGCCTCGTAGTACCGATTTGCACGGGTGTAGCCGTCAATCAATCCGGTCCACGAAACGACGTTTCTTGCCGGCATAGCGTCGAAAATAGTCTGAGCAGATCGAACATCGCCGGACTTGACAAAGCCGGTGAGCAAAACGTTCCAAGTGACCAAAACCTTGTTAGGCATTTCGTCGAACACGTTCTGTGCATCAAGCAAAGAGCCGCAATCGACGTACATGTCGACGAGAGCAGTCTGAACGTGGATGTGGGAATCAAAGCCGGCCTTGAAGCTCGAGCAATGGAGTTGATTTCCGAGACGAATTCGCTCCATAATTGCAGAAGCCTTGATGGAGTAAGAGTAGGTGAAGCTATCGAGGGGGTGAGAGAGGGACTGGGATTGGGATTTGAGATGTTTGAAGAGGAAAAGAGCGTCTTGCGGGAAAGCGGAGAGGGCGTAGTGCTTGAGCACGGAGTTCCAAAGGGCAAGAACTCCATTGCAGAAGAGTATCAAGTGAGAATGGATCTGTTGAATGGAACGGCGGCAGTGTTGGTGATGGTGGAGCAGAGAGAGGTAGTGACTGGTGGCGGCCAATGTTTTGGACATTATTGATCATACACCAGAAGAAGGATTAAAGCGAAATAAACATAAATATCACGTTGTTCTTTCCAATTCCAAATTAGCTGATTTTATTGTATTGCATTTTGAATTATAATTTGAAGTATTAATACATAACTAGCTTGTAATATGTGCTATGAATTATTTTTATATCAAATTATATATTACTTTAATATTTTTTTATAAATAATACTTATATTTTTCATAAATATAAAATATATTATTCGAATCAAATTAATTTAATATACGAAAAATATATATATCTATAATTGCATTAATAGTAATATAATTATCAAATTAAAAAAATTACTTAACTCAAATATAATTAATTAAATTCTCTATAAATTATAAATTAGTCAACTATTTTTTAAGAAAAAAAATAATAATTCAAATGAATAATAAAAATATGAAAAATAAATAAATATAAACATATATTTACACAAAATACATTCTATTTTAACAAAAAATTATTTTTTTAATAATAATTTATTTTTCCATACCTAATATTATACATTTTAAATTTGAAAAGTAAACCAAACACAGTCTTGATATTTGTTTTTTTAATTCTTTATTTTTTTAATTCTAAAATAACTTTTTTTTTATTACTCATAAAAAAAATCGTATATACATAATAAATAAATTATAAAAAAATATTTTAATCATAATAAATCTATAAAATATAATAAATAAAAATTTAAAATTTAAAATATTATTACGGTAATAAAATTATTTTCATTTATATTTTTCGTCAAAATTTTTTTTCATCATTTTTCTATCTTTAAATAATAAAATAAAAAATTGGAAAAAATTTAGTATATAAAATAATAAACACAACTAATAATAATCATACTAATATGTAATCAAACAAATTCATAAAATATACCAAATATATTTAAAAATTAAAGTAACCTTGATTATTTTCTTCTATAATTTTTTTAGATTTTTCTTATTCATCACTTCGAATTGAGAAAAAAAAAATTATATAAAAAATAAATTATATGTAAATAAATGCATCAATATTTTAAATTTAAACTAAAAATTAAAAATATTTATCATAATAATATTGTTTTTCTTTTTATGTTTTTTATCTAGATGTTTTTGTTGGTATATGTATTTGAAGAAAAAAGTAAAAAAAAAAATTATATATTTAAATAAAATAATTAATAGTGATAATATAGTATCTAAAAACTTATTAAATATAAAAATATATAAATTATATTCTTACTGTAATACTATTGCATTTTTTTTTTAAATTAGTGAGCAACGATTCGATGATTTTTCAGCAACACTTTCAAATAAGGAATTAAAAAGTAAAATATATTAAAATAATAGACTTTTATTTGACACATACGATAAAATCACTAATAATAATAATAATAATAATAATAATAATAATAATAATAGAGTGAAAAAAAAAGAGAAAAAAATATCAAAATAATAATATTAAAATCAAATAGTTGATACAAATGCACACAATAACATTGTTTATTTGATATTCATTATCTATTTCAGCAATCCTTTTGTATCTTTTTCTTTTTTTTTTTCTACAAAATATAAAACAATCACTTAAAAGAAAATAAAAATATTTTTTAAAAAAATCAATGAAGTAGTATGACGGTAATGAGAAGAGAAACAATTATATATATTAAATAATTTTATTCACTTATATCTACTACTGTTTATTATTAAATTATAATTTATAAAATATAATAAGAAAATAGAATAATTTTAAATAAAACTAAAAAATCAAAATATAAATAACATCTTTTTTTTTTTTCCTCTCACATTATCTTACCCCCTGTTCCTTCTTCTCTTGCCTTTACGATTCCGCCCATTTTCTTGTTTTCTTCATAATCCTCTTCTTCTTTGTAATTAAAATAAAATGCTTAAAAAAACATTACTCTTCCTCTTTCATGTATCTCCTTATTCTTTTCTTTTATCATTCTTATTTTTTTATTAATTTTTTTTCTTCGTCTTCTTCTTTACCAAACCGTAAAAAGGAAAATTGAAGAAGAAGAAATCGAAAATAAATAATAAGTAGAAAAAGAAAAAGAACCTGCACCGTGTTTTTTATTGTGTCTATTTTGACTTAATTTTTACATGTGTGTGTATATATATATATATAAATATTTATATATATATATACAACATGTAACCCATGCTATGTACTTGTTATTTTTATATCAAATTATATATTAGTTTAATATTATTTTATAAATAATACTTATATTTTTTATAAGTATAAAATATATTACTCGAATCAAATCAATTTAATACACGAATATATAATTGCATTAATAGTAATTCCATTATCAAATCTAAAAAATTAATTAACTCAAACATAATTAATTAAATTCTTTATAAATTATAGATTAATTAACTATTTTTATTTTTAAAAAAAGATAATAATAATTCGAATGAAATAATACAAATATAAAAAAAAAAATAAATATATACATATGTTCACACAAAATACATTCTATTGTAACAAAAAAATTATATTTTATTATAATTATATATTTTTTCATACCTATTATTATAGGTCTCAAACTTGAAAATATAAACCAAACACAGTCTTGATATTTATTTAATTTTTTTTTGTATTTTTCTTAAGATTATTTTTTATATTCTAGATAACTTTTTTGTTAAGCATAAAAAAATCATATATATATTAAATACTCCCTCCGTCAGATATAATTTGTTCCTATTTTCTATTTTCATCTGTCCCACGTAATTTGTCCTTTCCTTTTTGGAAAATTAATTATACACTTTAATCATATTTTAAAATTTAAATTTTATTTTTTTAATCTTAATTAAACTATTTAGTTATCTTAATCTTAATCTATAATTATTTTTACTAAATAATAATTATTTTTCTAATACATTTCTTAATTATTTACTAATTATACTTTACCTAAATTTCCGTGTCTACAGTAATACACCCATATTACATGGGACGGAGGGAGTAACTTATAAAAAATAGAATTAATTATTTTTATATTAAAATATATACTAATTTAATATTTATTTAGAAAAAATACATATATTTTTTATACATATAAAATATATTATTCGAATAAAATTAATATAATATACAAAAAAAATATTGTTATATATTAAAATAATTTAAATTTTTATTGGGCTTATAACTGGATTCTAATGTTTGGACCCGCGGATAAACCCAAAAAGAAAGTAGGCCTTCAAACACTCATTGAAGGAAAAGGTCAGCCAGTCGGTAGCTTGGTTGGTCGGTTGGTCAATCGCTTAGTTGGTCGGTTGCTTGGTCAGTCAGTTGGTCAGTAGTTGGTTGGTCAGTCGCTTGGTCGGTCGGTTGGTCAGTCACTTGGTTGGTCAGTTGGTCAGTCGGTAGCTAGCCTGGTCGACTGTCCAATCGGTAGCTTGTCCGGTCGGTTGGCCAGTCAGTAGCTCGTCGAGCCGATTAATTTGTCCGCAGCCTGTATGGTCGGTTGGTCTATCCATAGTTTGTCTGGTCGGTTGGTCGGGTGGTGGCATGGAATGCAACCAAAGAGCGGTTCTTCAGGCGGTTGCAACCGCGAGGGGGTTTTCGTCAGTTACAACCGACTGCGCACACGATCCGATAACTAACTTGGAGGGCATATAACAAGAAATTCGCGTCCGACAGAGGGCATCTTCAATCAGCATCAATTTCAGTGAAATTCGCTTTGGGAATCATCTTTTATTTTCTTTTCAGTATCTGTTGCTTTAAATTTTCTTGCAATTTGTACGGTATCTAGGGATTTTCAATTCCAGATATTATTGTAGTCAAATTCGAATTTATTTTTGGATTTTACTTTTTTATTGTTAGTTGAAACCAACATCAATAATTTGGCGAGCATAGCGGGAGTCGAGGCAATATTGCTGATCCCACGTCAGACAGAAATTTCATACGATTGAAGTCCGGCCGAATCATCGGAAGGATCCATATGGCAGGTTCACAGCCTCAAGTCTCTTTCACCACGGCGGGGGAAACAACATTACCTTCCGTGGTTAACACGGGGGATTTCCCCCAAGCACCCATAAACTGGGTGACATATGTTCAGCAGTTGAACAATCAACAGACACAAACCATGCAAGCAATATTGCGAGAGCAACAGAGTTTAATGCAAAATATATTGGATCAAACTTTGACAAGGGTGACTCTTCAACCCACCCAAACACCACTAGCAGCATCACCATCCAGATTACAGACGAACTTTGTTGGGCCATCTTAAGTAGACAACACCATCTCAAGTGCTGCTGTTAGAGGGGATAGAGGGAAAACGCCCCTGACATACCCGAACACAATCCCGTTGGGTGCCAGGGGAATTGATCAAGCAATGCTCGAGAGGGACGAAAGGATAGGAGGACAGGTCCATAATCCCATTCCGGTTTTCGATCATAATCCACCCAGGGTGGACCCAGAAGATATTGCTCAAGTGCTACGGGTGCATTTTGGCATGAATCCTCAAACGGTGAACATACCAACATACCAAAGGCCCTTTCCAGAGAGGGTTATCAACGAACACCCTCTCCCGAGAAATTATAGGCCGCCAGATTTCCACGCCTTCTCAGGAGAAGACGGTTCATCAACCATTGAGCATGTAGGTCGTTTCACGGCTCAACTAGGGGAAGTCGGTAACAATCCTTTCTATAAGTTACAATTGTTTGGATTATCCCTAACTAGAACAGTATTTTCTTGGTTTGCTAACCTTCCGGCCGGACAAATCCAAACCTGGGAGGGTTTGGAAGCAATATTTCACGCTAGATTCTTTAATCCTCTTCCGATGGTATCACTCACGGACTTGTTAGAGATCAAACAGATGCTAGAAGAAATAGCGTACCAATTCATCGAACGAATCCGTCTGATGAAAGGTCATTGTCTAACTGTGATTGAAGAAAGCGAGATGACCAATTTAGTGGTCAGGAATATGCATTCACGGCTACGGGAAGCTCTAACAGCATATGATGTTGGAGATTTAGCCAGTTTGGCAGCTAAAGCGGGTCGTTTGGAGTCTTTGTTTAGGGAAAAGGATCAGAATTACCGGCGACATAAAGCGCCAAATGGCTAGTGTGGAAATGGAAGTCTATTTGTCAGATGTCGAACAAGCCAGGAATGTGGAGGAGATGGCAGCAGAGATCGTACATGGGAAACCATATGTATGTCCAAATTTGAAACCGATTCCCAGGGTGCTAGAAAAGGATCAACCTACCTTCGATACATCTAAAGCAGATGATATATTCGACATTCTCCTGGTCGATGGGCAAATTCGAATTCCGAAAGGGCAACGTTTGGCAACCAAAGAAGAAATAAAAGGGAGGCCATATTGTAAATGGCATAACTCGTTTACTCACTACACCGGTCAGCGCACGCATTTTCGAAAGGAAATTCAAAGGGCTATTAAGCCCGGACGCTTCAAGTATATCACAATGGGAGTGGAGTAACAACCCTTTCCAAATGTAACTACTGCTATGATTTCTGTTCGTCCTTCATTGGATTGTTAGATGGAAGACGATGATGACACAAAGAGAAGGGAACGGAAGCCCAATGAGATAGTAGAAGAATCGAATGACAAGTTCAACGTTTGTGAAAGTCGGGTTGCAGAGAAATGGGATAGGGCCGATGGTACCTTTGAAGTAAACTTAAAGGATCGAGCTGTGGTTCGTGATCGACCGACCCGTAGACCACGGCAGGTGCATGACGGATGGATCAGGAATCGGAAGCCACGTCTAGTTGACATAGATCCGTGTTTTCCAGGTATGAATCGAACACAAATCTGCAATGCCAAACGCAGGTATGCTGCTCGTCATGGGAAAAAATCACATAAGCAACTACCAAAACCATCAGAACCACCACCAGGACGAAGAGGTCAAGAAGGCTTTGTTCTCAGGCAAAGAAGGGAAGAAACACACGTTGAGAATGCCCAGTGTTTTCGTTGTCAATTTTGTAGGTGAATTAATATTGATCCCGTGATGGAGGGAGGAGAGGAAAAACCATACAACGTGGTGTTTGGTTCATTTTCTCAAGATGAGATAAGGGATTACGTAGAGAGTTTCGAAAAACGGGAGGATCAGATAGTTCGCCATTTCAGGTCGGGATGACTGGCATGCATTGGTTCGAAGAGGAAGAATGGGCAAGCCTGAATGAGGTTATATGGAAGAAAAAGAGTGGACAAAGATAGCGATAGGTCCCACTTCGGTGCCAGAATTACCCCCACCAATGATCTTCCCGCCTTTGGCCGAAGGAGCGATCCTTCATTTAAAGCCGTTATACGTAAGTGCTCATATTTGTTGAAAGCTGATTAACAAAGTTTTTATTGATTTTCAATGTCATACCTCTGAGAACCCTTAAGAGGCTTGGAAAAGGAATCGGAAATCTATCTCCGATAGATATTGTATTGACCAGCTTTACAGGGCAACCGACCAAGCCAGAAGGCATGTTGGTCACTCCTATTGAGGTAGGGGCAAAGGTAATTTCTACAGTATTCTTTATGGTAGATGCAAAAACTACTTATTCAGTGCTGTTAGGAAGGGACTGGATTCACGCGTCCAAATGCGTTCCCTCGTCACTCCATCAGCAAATAATGTTCTGGGAAGGGGATCAGGTCTACAAGTTGGATGCTAATCAAAACCCCTTTGATGCTACATAAATCGTGGAAGAGTCGGTGCTGTATTCCGAGTACGTCCCTCCTATCTTCTCGAACAACCATGTTTGATCAAGAAAAACTATGGAAGAGCTGCAGGCTTACCACTCAGGGTTATGTGTTTCAATAAGAAACATTCTACGTATTTAGTGGCTCTGATGTTAGCCAGACTTCTGAAATTTTAATATCTGACTTTTATGGAAGAATTAAATACGTGTGATGTTTTAATTGAACAATTTTATTTAAACCAAATAATGGTTAAATTACGTAGCAATGGGGGGTGGAATAATTGTGTCACCGAGGGCGAATGTTTTCGTTGTCCAGACCTTCTGGAGAAAACAAAATCTTCTCTATCTTCACAAGATCCACTTACTGAATATAACCTTGGAACCGAACAGGTACCTAGATTGGTTAGAATAAGTAGCTTACTGTCCAAAAAACTACAAGATTAGATGATAGAGCTAATACGGAAGAATATAGAGTGTTTGGCATGGGATTATTCATAAATGCCTAGATTAGCGTGGGGTTTGATTGAGCATCGGTTGCCCATAAAAAACGGTTTCAGACCGTATAAGCAACCACCCAGGAGAATCAGAGTCCTGAGTTGCTCCCTCAAATTAAAGAGAAGATCGAAAAGTTACTGAAAGCAGGCTTTATTCGACATTGTCGGTACGCGGACTGGCTGTCAAATATCGTTCCTGTAACCAAAAAGAATGGAAAGATCAGGATATGTATCGATTTCAGAGATCTTAATTTGGCAACCCCGAAAGACGAGTATGTCATGCCTGTGGCAGACATGCTGATCGATTCGGCTGCCGGGTATAAGATTTTAAGTTTGATGGATGGATATGCTGGATATAATCAGATTTTTCTGGCAGAAGAAGATATTCCGAAGACCGCATTTAGATGCTCAAGGGCATTGGGAATTTACGAATGGACGGTAATGCCTTTCAGGTTGAAAAATGCAGGGGCTACATATCAGCGAGCTATGAATACCTTTTTTCATGATCTTATTGGGCATTAAATGGAAGTGTATATTGATGATGTAATAGTGAAATTGGCCGACTTCAGAACACACTTGGGCGACCTCGAGAATGCCTTTGCTCGGATGAAGAGGTACAATCTTAAGACGAATTCGAGTAAGTGTGCATCCGGGGTATCAACCGGGAATTTATTAGGTTTTCTGGTGCATGAAAAGGAAATAGAAGTGGATGCCAACAAGGCCAAAGCAGTTCGAGCAGTTCGGTTGCCCCGAACAATCAAGGAGGTTCAAAGTTTCTTGGGAAAGGTAAATTATTTGAGACGATTTATATCAAATGCCACGGGAAAACTAAGACCCATTACCAAGCTGTTAAAAAATAAAGCAGCCAATTTGGTTTGGGGTTTTGAGCAACATGAAGCATTTGAGGCAATTAAACAGGCAATAGCAGAACCCCCTGTGTCGGTTCCTCCAAAAGGTAACCAACCTTTAAGATTATATATAGCGAATAGTTTTGATGTGGTGAGTAGTCTCCTGGTCCAAGAATGGGATGATGGAAAAGAGAGGGCTATTTACTATTTGAGTAAGACCCTGACAGGGCCCGAGTTAAATTATACCACCCTTGAAAAAATTTGTTATTCTCCAGTGTTCACTTGTACCCGATTGGAGCATTATATCCTGCCAAGGGAAACTGAAGTGGTCTCCAAAATGGACTTGGTCAAGTTGCTCTTGCACAGGCCTACCATGCAAGGAAGATTGACGAAATGGGCTATCAAACTGGCCCTTTTTTCTTTAAAATAGAAACCACTCAAAGTAATGAAGGGTCAAGTGGTGACTGACATATTGACAGAATTTACTATAACTGAGTCTGAGGATAATGAACTAGTGCTTTATATAGGAACTAGTCCCTGGCGGATGTTTTTCGACGGTTCTCGGGCAAACGGAAGATCAGGGGCAAGAGTAATTTTGAAGGGACCTGGCACGCAAGAGATTATGCTGCAACTACGGATGGAGGAAGTGACCCACAATTCGGCTGAGTATGAGGCATTGATTTTGGGATTAGAAATGTTAGTGGCGAAGAACGTTCAACCGGTCGTCATTTATGGAGATTCACAGTTGATAATTAACCAAGTTCTGGGATGGTACATATGCAATTACCCTCATTTGCGTCAATATAGAGATGTGGTGCATCAATTACTTTCTAGAATTGCAGAAGTAACTGTCGAACACATCCCAAGAGCAGAGAATCAGCAGGCAGACGGTCTGGCCCAGGGTGCATGCAGGCAGATTAATGTGGGAAATATTAATATGTCTGCAGACTAGAGAACTGAGATTATTTCTTATCTGCAGCACCAGACCCATCAACACCTGTGGGGGTCCGGTTAAAAGCTCCGCATTTCCAGTTAGTGGAGGGAGTGTTATATAAAAGAACCATAGAGGAGGTTTTGCTGAGATGTTTGGGTCCGAAGGAATCCTTGGAGATAATGCAGGAGGTTCATAGTGGAATATGTGGAGCACATCGAGTGGGTCTTAACATGAGATGGGCTATTCATCGTATGGGTTTTTACTGGCCAAAAATATTTGAGGATTGCATTAAATTTTTAAGGGGATGCTAGGAATGTCAGAGACATGGCCCATTGAATCATTTTCCGTCGTTGGAGTTACAGACAATGGTTAAACCAAATGGCCTTTTAAAGCTTGGGAACTCGATGTTATTGGTAAAATCCATCCATCTTCAGCAAAACATCATTCATTTATTTTAGTGGCGATAGATTATTTTACCAAATGGGTCGAAGCGGTTCCTTTGAAGAATGTGACGCAAAAAGAAGTGATTGAGTTCGTGCTCAATCATATTATTTATCGGTTTGGAATTCCGTATACTCTCATCACTGATCAGGATCTGGTGTTCACATAAGAGAAGTTTATTGAATTTTTGGCAAGTTTTCACGTGAAACTTCACCATTCATCACCTTACTATCCACAGGCCAACGGGCAGGCTGAGGCAGCAAACGAAGATCATTATTAATATCATTCGGAAAATAATAGAAGAAAATCCCAGGAAGTGGCATACGTTGCTGCCTCAGGCTTAATGGGCTCACCGGAACAGTAAGAGTTCGTCCACAGGATTCTCTCCTTATCAGCTCACATTTGGTCAGGACACCGTACTTCTAGCCGAACTCAACATATACACTTTCCGAGTGGCTCATACTAGCATGGACCACACGATGGAATATCAGCAAAGTGTGGGCGCAATATTATGGGAATAAGGTGTCTCCTCGAACTTTTTCGGAAGGAGATCTAGTATGGAAAACAATATTACCCACATGCAACAAAGTTGATCAGTTGGGTCAATGGTCCCCGAATTGGGAGAGGCCTTTCATCATTCACAAAAAGATCGGGAATAGAGCTTTTATTATTGTGAATCAAGAAGGGAAATTGGTACATGAAAATATTAACGCGAAGTACCTGAAAAGGTATTTTCCTACCTTTTTAGAGCACTGTCGTCAATGTTTATTGCATAAAATCTAAGAACCCTTTGAGGGTTTGAACCCACAGGAAAGGGTTTTATTCATCATCCGAAAGGGTGATACAAACATGATCATCTTCTGACTCAGGATCTTCGTCCCAATTGGCAGTAACCACTTCGGGTTCCTCGTCAAGGAAATCTTCCAGGTCAGGATGATAAAAATTCCACTGGTCTTGCATTTCTTGAAGGTCTTGTTCGGTACGAACCTTCATATCTTGTAGGGAATGACGTTTTCGCTCGACAAGAATGCACAATCTGGAAAGTGTTGACCTTTGGTGACAAAAAATGTTGTTCCAATTAAGGTCAGGAAGAATTGCCATAACATAATGGTCTATCATGTCCATATGATGATCAAGGTCTGATATGCGGGTGAGAATGTCGGTGAAGGGTTCATAGACAGTGGACACACGTTCCATGAGGCGAATTGTACGATGTATGATTTTTCTACCCCTGCCAGAAAATTTGAATTTAAAATGAAGTTGTTTGAGCACTTGTATTAGGTCTTCAGCATGATGGCCTACAGGGTTTTTGCCTACAAAAAATGGTTGCAGGGAACTTTCCTAGTTGGTGGAAAGAATACGGATTCGGGGAGAAGCCATGTTTTGAAAGGATCGAAGGTTTGCTGTGATTTGTTCTTTTGAGGTTTGATTTAAATAGGTAATTCCTGTTTTAATTATGTGGTGAAAATTCATGGATCAGTGATCGGAAAATAGGGTAAAATTAAGGTGAGAGATTACATTTATATATACAAGGTTTGACATTGTCTACATTTATAAAAGGAGGGCTCTAAGGGCGGTTACTAGGTCCGCCTATTTTTGCTCAGATCGGGCCGTCCTCCATTGTTGGAAGGCCGCCTAGTGTTCTTGTACAAGCCTCGACAAAATGCTTGCTTGTAGTTGGCCATGGATCCTTGCTTGGGTCTTGCGATGTTTTGTCACCAGGCAAACTCCTTCTTGAATGCATCCGTCTAGAGTCTCCAGTTCCTTTTGAAGGCCTTCAAGTTCTTTCATCTTCTGGGAAATCTCGGTGGCCAAATTGTATCGCGCGTGCTGGAGCTCACTCAACCGGGTAGAGGCTTTATTAAGGTCTTCCGTCGCTCTTGACAGGGAAAACTCAATGGCCACGGTGTCGGGTGCTGGTTGAGACGGTGCAACGTCGGATGCTAGAGGTCGGATCAAGGGTAGGTCAGCTTGAAGCTCGGTGATCCTCTCCATCATCCGACTGAGTATTGGAGCTGCGGCAGACTCAGCAGGAGTCTGCACCAGCAAGTCAATGGCCAGTTGAGCTAGAGAATCAAGGTCTCCAGGACTCAAGTCGGCGAAAGACGGGTCGGTGCAGCGCATCACTACCGGTCAGGCAAGCCTTAGCAAAGGCACCCTGGTGAGAAAGTTGATCTCACGAGTTACCTAGTAGAGGACGGCCGTGGCCTCGGAAGGGGCCAAGAGAACCGGGGCCAGTGGTGGAGGACCAGATCGGATCCTCGTCTCGGCAACCGATTCGGCCGTCGCAGAATGGGGACCGATGAAACCTGGCTCCGAACCCTAAAGGAATAAAAGTTCAAATTAAGAAGGGTTGAACTTAGAAAATGAGAAACTATAGAAGAAAGGAATGCTAACCACAGCTTCGCAATTCTGGTTGACGGAAGCATCGCTCGACTCCTAGGAGGAGAGTTGGATTGGTTCGGGATGTTGGATTGGTTCGGGATTTTGGACTGGTTCGGGATCCTGGACTAGTTCAGGGTTTTCTTAGACTGGTTCGGGAGCCGGCCAGGCTAGTTCTGGGTTCGGCCAAACCAATTCGGGAGCCACCGACGGATGGTGCTCGGTGGCGACCGGTTCGGCCATAGGAGCAACCGCCGCGGGCTCCTAAGATAAAAAGTATGAATTAATTAATGGAAGGAAAGAATATAATCTTGCAATCAGTTTAGACTCACCGGAAGCAATTTGTACAGGAAGAGGTAGATGTTGATGAGGAGAATGTTGGGTCCTCCTCCCGACGAATCAAGGGCAGTTCCTTTGGTGGATTTGTCTGCTGTGGAATGACCACAACAGCGGGCGAAGAAGGAACAGTCTGTGTTCAAGGAAAAAGGCGAAGTTAGTAAATAGAATTTAGAGAAGGAAGGGGGTGTTGGAGATTACCTTTTTTCAATAGGGGGTTTGGCGGTCGGGCGGTTGGCAGGAAGGTCGGTTGGTTGATCAGCAGGCTGGTCGGTTGGTTGCTCGGCGGCCAGGGGAAGCGACTCTTGAGACAAGGGTTGTCAGAAGCACAAAAGATAGAAAAGGTAAAAGCTAAATTAGGTTAGTTCTTACCAAGATATCGGCGAACATTGGCGGGTAACCAAGCAAGATCCATGGGTAAGGACACCAGATAGTCCTCTACCGCCCGCCGATCGTACGCTGGCTCTGTGGTGGCCTTGGTCCGGGCGGCTCTCTTCTTTTTCTTCGAAGCACCCGCCCGCCTTTTCCTGGGGACGGTTGCAAGGGGAGGAGAGCCCAAAGCAAGGGCTGGAAGGGGAATGAGCAACAGTTGGTCGGAAAGAGGGGCCACCACAGCCCAGGTGGCCGACCACTAGGAAAGAAAGGCCTCAACCGAATGAGGGTTTCGACGGAAAGGGAAGTAAGAGTTGGACGTTAGATAAGAAGAAAGTTGGGAGAGATAAGACAAAATTAAGGTAGGGATCACTCGCCTGTCGGGACTTTGGGTTATTAAATATGGTCAGGCGAGTGGGCCCGGGAGACCTTGACAGCAGCCGAACTGTCTAGACAAAAATTGCAGCTGATAATTAAGAGTATAAAAAGATTTGTGATTTTTCTTGTCAAATTTCTGACTGGAAAAAAAGGATCGGGGTTTGAGAGCCGAATCCCAGTAATAGGGATAGGTCAGATGAGGCAAAGGATCTGGGTATGGATGAGAGTAATCTGTATCCGGGTAGGGCCAAAATAATTATGTGGCGTACTGTACGTAAGTCTCATAAACAAAATATTTGGAGTTGCTACGGTCGTCCGAAAGAATGGTAGCAATTACAGAGTCGGAAGGGTGGAGTGTGGAAGAATTTTGGGTCAGTTGGGCGAGGTATAACCCTAGTGACCTCTGAGGGTTCGGGGATATAGGCAGCCGACCAAAAAAGACTTTAGAAAAATAGAGTCACAACCAAAGCTCAAGAAACCAAAAAGGCCAGAGGAAGCCGTGTCCGCCCTTTTGGTATCGAGAAGGCAGACACTGACTCTTGATAAACCCTCGTATAAATTGGCCAAAAGGAGGGTTCCTAATGAAAAAAATCGGCCAATGGCTAGGTGAATGGCTAAATCTAATTGCGAGGTCAAAACTGATTTAGAAAAGGATAGAATTATGTATCTGTAGAGGATACAAGGATAATTCAAAATTCAAATAAATATATATAAAATTGACCAGGCGAAGGAACCCACATACCTGCACAACTAGAACAAAAGGAAGACGGTGTGCTCCAAGGCGGTCGCTGGGGAACCATCCGCACCTTGATGTCGGACAACAAAATTGGTCCATTCCCTGTCTTTTTCGGTGGTGCGGGCAATCGACCAGCCTTCGTGGTCGGGTTCCGGCTCCTGACCATCCAGAGAGCCCAACACCAGATCGTCACCCACGATAGGGAGATTGGCGATCAGCGCCACATTCATTAAGGTTGGGCTAATTGGACCAGAGGGGAGAAGGAAAACGCCCAGTTGTGCGTTCCAGAAGGCCGCCATGGCTAGAAGGACTTTGTCATGAAGATATAGGGGTTGGGTGGAAAGGTAAATAGCCTTGTTGATCCCCTGTAGTCTCAATTGCTCGCCAAAGGTGGGAGATAACCTGGAATACCAGGAACGAAAGGCCTCTTTCGGATCAGTAAGATGAGTTTTAAAATCGGGATTGTTAATGGCTAAGGGAGTGACTAAAGAAATGATGCTCCTCATGTGAGAAGCATCTTCGGAAGTAGTACAATAGGGGCGCAAAGTTAGGGTAAGAACAACGGAGGAAACGAAAGGGATTTCTGGAAAATGTATTTGGAAAATGGAAGGCGTAGGGAAGAAGACGAAAGTGGAGGGGTTTTGAGGGGGGTTTTCTCAAAACCCCGTGTTTAGACAGCACAATGATGAACATACTCCCTATTAATCGAGATGTGACGGTAGGGAGTCAGGCGGGGGGAGGAAAATTGTTATATATTAAAATAATTTAAGGTTTTCTTGGCCTATAACTGGATTCTAACGTTCGGGCCCGCGGATAAACCCAAAAAGAAAATAGGCCTTCAAACACCCATTGAAGGAAAAGGTCAGCCAATCGGTAGCTTGGTTGGTCGGTTGGTCAGTCGGTTGGTTGGTTTGTTGGTCAGTCACTTGGTCGGTCGGTTGGTCAGTCGGTAGCTGGCCTGGTCGGCTGTCCAATCTGTAGCTTGTCCGGTCGGTTGGCCAGTCAGTAGCTCGTCTAGCCGACTAATTTGTCCGCAGCTTGTATGGTCGGTTGGTCTGTCCATAGTTTGTCTGGTCGGTTGGTCGGGTGGTGGCATAGAATGCAACCAAAGAGCGGTTCTTCAGGCGGTTGCAACCGCGAGTGGATTTTCGTCAGTTAGAACCAACTGCGCACACGATCCGATAACTGACTTGGAGGGCATATAACAAGCAATTCGCGTCCGGCAGAGGGCATAGTTAATCAGCATCAATTTCAGTGAAATTCGCTTTGGGGATCATCTTTTATTTTCTTTTCAGTATCTGTTGCTTTAAATTTTCTTGCATTTTGTACGGTATCTAGGGACTTTTAATTTCAAATATTATTGTAGTCAAATTCGAATTTATTTTCGAATTTTACTTTTTTATTGTTGGTTGAAAATAGCATCAACATATATATACAATTACATTAATAGTAATACAATTATCAAATCAAAAAATTAATTAACTCAAACATAATTAATTTAATTATTTATAAATTATAGATTAATCAATTATTTTATTTATGTTGATGTTGTTTTCAAACAATAAAAAGTAAAATCCGAAAATAAATTCGAACTTGACTGCAATAATATCTGGAATCAAAGATTCTTAAATATTGTACAAAATAAAAGCAAACTAATACTGAAAAGAAAATAAAGATGATCCCCAAAGCGAATTTTCACTGAAATTGATGTTGATTGAAGATGCCTTCTGCCGGATGCGAATCACTTGTTATATGTTCTCGAAATCAGTTATCGGATCATGTGCGCAATCGGTTGTAACTGACAGAAAACCCACTCGTGGTTGCAACCGCCTGAAGAACCGTCATCGGTTATGTTTCGTGCTACCAACCGACCAACCGACCAGACAAGGCGACTGATCAATCGACCAATCTAGCGACTGATCAACCGACCAATCGCGCTACCGGCCAACCAATCAATAAAGCGACTGATCGACCGACCAATCAAGCGACTGATCGTCCGACCAATCAGACGACTGATCAACCGACTTGTCAAGCGACCGACCAACCGACATGTTTCTTCAATGGGCGTCCGAAGGCCTACTTTCTTTTTGGGTTTATCTATGGGCCCAAACGTTAGAATCTAGTTATAGGCTCAATAAAAACCCTAAAATATTTTAATATATAACAATTTGCCTCCCCTTGCCTGACTCCCTACCCTCACTTCTTGATCAGTGTGAGATGTGACGTCGTTAGGGAGTCTGTTCATCATGACGTTGTCTAATCATGGGGTTTTTACAAAACCCCACTTAAAACCCCTCAACTTCCATCTTCTTCCTTACGCATCCTCATTTCCACATACATTTTCTTCTCTCGCTGAACCTGCTTCTTCTTTTCTCATTCGAGCTTCACCATTCTACGACCATGGCCAACCAGTACATTCCAGCTCTGCCCTTCGATGGCTCCGATCCGGAAATCCCTTTCGTTTTCTCTGTTGTGCTTACCCCAACTCTTCGCCCCTACTGTACTTCCTCTGAGGATGCTTCTCGCATGAGAAGTATCATTTCTTCAGTTACCCCCTAGCCATTAACAACCCTGACTTCAAACCCGAATGCGTTAATGACCACATCAAAACCCACCTTGCCGATCTGAAAGATGCCTTTCGTTCCTGGTATTCCAGGTTATCCCCTATTTTTGGCGAACAATGGAGATGACAGGGGATCAATAAGGCCATTTACCTCTCCACCCAACCCCTGTACCTCCATGATAAAGTCCTTCTGGCCATGGCGGCCTTTTGGAATGCTCAACTGGGCATTTTTCTTCTCCCAACTGGCCCGATTAGCCTGACGTTGATGGATGTGGCTATGACTGCCCATCTCCCTGTCGTCGGCGATCATCCAGTGTCAGGTTCCCTGGATGGTCAGGAGCCAGCTTCTGACCAAGAAGGTTGGTTGCTTGCCCGCAACTTTGAAAAAGATCGGGGTTGGACAAATTTCGTTGTCCGACATCAAGGTGCGGACGGTGCCCCAACCACCGCCCTGGAACACACCGCCTTCCTCCTATTCTGGCTGTGCAGGTATGTGGGTTTCTTTGTTTTGGTCAATTTTATATATATTTATTCAAATTTGAATTATCTTTTTATCCTTTACAGATACATAATTCTCTCCCCCTCCAAACCAGTTTTGACCTCACAATTAGATTTAGCCATTCATCTGGCCAATGACCGATTCTTTTCATTGGGAACCCTCTTTTTGCCCAATTTATACGAGGGTTCATCCAGAGTCAGTGTCCGCCTTTGGACGCTAAAAGGGCGGACACGGCCGTCTCTGGCCCTTTTTGGTTCCTTGAGCTCTAGCTACGGCTGTATTTCCCAACAACCTTTTTTGGTCGGCTACTTATATCTCCAAACCTCCAGAGGTCGCTAGGGTTAGCCCTCTCCCAACTCACCCCGAACTAACACTCCATCCTTCCGACCCCGTAATTAAGACCATTTTTTTCGGACGATCGTAGCAACACAAAATTTTTTGTTTATGAGACTTAAGTTCAGTACGCCACCGAGCTGTTTTGGCCATATTCGGATACCAATTACCTCATCCATATCCAGATCCCTTACCTCATCCGACCTATCGCCATTCTTAGGATTCGGCCCTCAAACCCCGATCCCCTTTTTCCAGTCCCAGGTTTGTTAAGAAAAATCATAAGCCTTTTTACACTCTTAACTATTAGCCGCAATTTTTGTCCCGAAAGTTCAGCTGTTGTCAAGGTCTGCCGGGTCCACTCGCCCGACCTCACATAATAACCCAAAGTCCCGATGGGTGAGTGATCTCTGCTTTAATTTTGCCCTATCTTTCCCAATTTTCTTCTTATCTCACGTCCAATTCTTATCTCCCTTTCCGCCGAGACCCCAAGTCGGTTGAAGCTTTTCCTTCCTGGTGGTCGGCCACCTGGGCTGTGGTGGCCCCTCTTTCTGACCAGCTGTTAGAGAAACTTATTCCCCCTCCAGCCCTTGCCTTGGGCTCGCCACCCCCTACGGCCGTTCCAAAGAAGAGGCGGGCGGCTCCTGCCGAAGGCCCTAGTGCCCCGAGGAAAAAGAGAGCCGCCCGCACCAAGGTCACCACGGAGCTGGCGTACGATCGGCAGACGGTAGAGGACTACTTAGTGTCCTTACCTATGGACCCCGCCTGGTTGCCCGCCAATGTGCGCTGACATCTCGGTAAGGACTAACCTAACTCGACCTTCCTTTTTGTTTTTATCTTATGCGCTTCTGACAGTTCTTGTTTCTAGAGTCGCTCCCCCCAGCTGCTGAACAACTAGCCAACCAGCCTGCTGATCAATCAACCAACCCACCAACCCACCAACCAGCTGGCCCACCAGCCGACCAACCAGCTGACCCACCAGCTGACCAACCAGCCGAAGAGGTAATTTCCAAACTTTTCTTCCTTCTAAAAAATATTTCTAACTTCACCTTTTCCTTGAACATAGACCGTTCCTCCTTCGCCGGCTGCGGTGGTCATTCCGCAGTAGATCGATCCACCAGTGGAACTGCCCGTGATTTGTCGGGAGGAGGACCCGACGTTGAGGCAGATTCCCTATTCATCCTCTACCTCTTCCCGACCAAACGTGCTTCCGGTGAGTATGAAACGATTACAGAATTATGTTCTCTTTTTGCCTATAACTCAAGTCGCACTCTTTACCTTGGGGGCCTGCGACGGTTGCTCTTCTAGATGAACCAGCTGCCACCTTCCAACATCCATCGGTGGCTCATGAACTGGTTCAACCGAACATTGAACCAGCCCCGCCGGCCCCCGAACCAGTCCAAAATCCCAGACTAGTCCAACGTCCCGACCCAGTCTAACACCCCGAACCAATCGAGGTCTCTTCCTCGGAATCGGGCGATGCTTCCGTCAATCAATGTCATAAAGATGTGGTTAGCAGTTCTTTCTTTTGCATTCCCTCATTTTCTAATTCCAATCCGTCTTAATCTAAACCTTTTCCTTTTTTAGGGTTCAGAGCCGGGCTTTATAGGTCCCCATCCTGCAGCCGCCGAATCGGTCGCCAGGATGAGGATCTGACCTGATCCTCCACCTCTGACCCCGGCTCTCTTGACCCCTTCCGAGGCCACGGCTGTCCTCACTCAGGTAGCTTCCATATTACTCCATTAATTTTCCTTTAAGTTAGCTTTCTAATCTCTTTGGTTGGTTTTAACAGACTACTCGTGAGATCAACTTTCTCGCCAAAGTGCCTTTGTTGGCACCTGCCAGACCGGTGGTGATGCGCTGTGCCGACTTGTCCTTTGCCGACTTGAGTCCTGGAGACCTTGATTCTCTGGCTCAAGTGGCTATTGACTTGTTGGTGCAAACTCCTGCTGAGTCTGTGGCAGCCCTAATCCTTGATCGGATGATGGAGAGGATCACCGAGCTTCAGGCCGACCTTCCTTTGATCTGACCTCCGACATCTGACACTGCACCGTTTCAACCACCACCCGACACCGTGGCTATTGAGGCTTCCTTGTCAAAAGTGACAGAAGACCTCAACGAAGCCTCCACGCGGTTGAGTGAGCTCTAGCAGGCGTGACACAATTTGGCCGCCGAGGTTTCTCAGAAAATGAAGGAACTGGAGACTCTAGACAGATGCATCCAAGAGAAAAGTCGTATAGTAACAGAACAACTCCAAACTCAAGCAAGCTTCCATGGCCAACTACAGGCTGGCATTCGGTCGAGGATTGTACAAGAACACCAGACATCCTTTCAGCAGTAGAGGACGGCCCGATTTGCACAAAAATGGGTAGACCTACAAACCGCCCTTAAAGCCCTCCTTTTATAGATACAGACAATGTCTTCCCTTGTATATAAATATAACTTTTCACCTTAATTTTATCCTATTTTTCTGATCACTGATCCACGAATTTGCACCATAAAATTACAACACAACTTGCCTATTTAAATCAAACTTCGAAAGAACAATTCACAGCTAACCTTCGAACCCTCCAACACATGGCTTCTCCCCGAATCCGTATTCCTACCACCAACTGGGAAAGTTCCCTGTAACCATTTTTTGTAGGCAAACACCCTATAGGCCACCATGCTGAAGACCTGATACAAGTGCTTAAACAACTCGACTTTAGATTCAAGTTTTCTGGTAGGGGTAGGAAAATCATACACCGCACGATTCGTTTGATGAAACATGTATCCACTGGCTATGAACCTCTTACCGACATTCTCACTCACATATCCGACCTTGATCATCACATGGACATGATAGTTCATCATGTCATGGCCGTTCTCCCCGACCTCACCTGGAACAATATCTTCTGTCAACAAAGATCAATACTCTCCAGATTGCGCGTTCTTATTGAGCGAGAACGTCACTCTTTACAAGATGTAAAAGTTCGCACTGAACAAGACCTTCAAGAAATGCAAGACCAATGGGATTGTTATCGCCCCGACCTAGAAGATCTCCTTGACGAGGAACCTGAAATGGTTACTGCAAATTGGGATGGAGATTCGGAACCAGATGATCGCGTTTGTGTCACCCTTTCGGATGACGAATAAAAACCCTTCCTGTGGGTTCAAACCCTTAAAGGGTTCTTATATTTCTTGCAATAAAATTAATGACAGTGCTCTGAAAAGGCAGGAAAACACCTTTTCAGATACTTGGCATTAATATTTTCATGCACTAACTTTCTTTCCTGATTCACAATAATAAAAGCTCTGTTCCCGATTTTCCTGTGAATGATGAAAGGCCCCTCCCAATTTGGGGACCATTTACCCATCTGATCAACTTTCTTGTACGTGGGTAGTATTTTCTTCCATACTAGATCTCATTCCGAAAAAGTTCGAAGAGACACCTTCTTCCCATAATATCGTGCCCGCACCTCGTTCTGCCGGATCATTTGTTCGAAGGCTTCCATACATTCTGTATCCACCATCTTCAACTGTTGCATCATACTTTGCTGATACTCCATCGTGTAGTCCATACTAGTATGAGCCACTTGGAAGGTGTGGATGTTAAGTTCGACTGGAAGTACAGCATCCTGGCCAAATGTGAGCTGATAAGGAGAAAATCCTGTGGACGAACTCTTACTGTTCCGATGGGCCCATAAAGCTTAAGGCAACAACGTATGCCACTTCCTAGGATTTCCTTCTATCATTTTCCAAATGATATTAATAATGATCTTGTTTGCTGCCTCAGCTTGCCCGTTGGCTTGTGGTAGTAAGCTGATGAATGGTGAAGGTTCACGTGAAAACTTGCCAAAAATTCAATAAACTCCTCACCCGTGAACACCAGACCCTGATCAGTGATGAGGGTATGCGGAATGCCAAACTGGTAAATGATATGATTGAGCACGAACTCAATCACTTCCGTTTGCGTCACATTCTTCAAAGGAATTGCTTCGATCCATTTGGTAAAATAATCGGTAGCCACTAAAATAAAAGAATGATGTTTAGATTAAGACGGATGGATTTTACCGATAACATCAAGTGCCTAGGAAAAGGCCATGGTTTTACCATTGCCTGCAACTCCACCGACGGAAAATGGTTCAATGGACCATGTCTCTAGCATTCTTGGCATCCCCTTGCAAATTTGATGCAATCCTCAAATATTTTCAGCCATTAAAAACCCATGCGATGAATAGCCTATCTCATGTTAAGATCTGCTCGATGTGCTCCACATATTCCACCATAAACCTCTTGCATCACCTCCAAGGCTTCCTTCGGACCTAAACATCTCAGCAAAACCTCCTCTATGGTTCTTTTATATAACACTCCCTCCACTAACTGAAAACGCAAAGCTTTTAATCGGACCCCCACAGGTGTTGACAGGTATGGTGCTTGAAGATAAGAAATAATCCCGGTTCTCCAGTTTGTAGACATATTAATATTTCCAATATCAATCTGCTTGTCTGCTGATTTTCTGCTCTTGGGATGTGCTTGACGGTTACTTCTGAGATTCTAGACAATAGATGAAGCATTACGTCTCTGTATTGACATAAATGAGGGTAATTGCATACGTACCGCCTTAAGACTTGGTTGATGATCAACTGTGAATCCCCGTAAATGACGACCAACTGAAC
Source organism: Andrographis paniculata (assembly GCF_009805555.1). Lineage (NCBI taxonomy): Eukaryota > Viridiplantae > Streptophyta > Magnoliopsida > Lamiales > Acanthaceae > Andrographis > Andrographis paniculata. The sequence continues at coordinate 222,825 of NW_026137621.1, read as the reverse complement.
ATTTTTTTCCACCAGCATCTCTAGCCCCAAAATCAATGCCTCGTAACATAATCTTTTGTGTCCGGCCCTTTCAGAATTACTCCTGCCCCTGATTTTCCGTTTGCCCGAGATCCATCAAAAAACATTTGCCAGGGGTTAGTTCCTATATAAGGCACTAGTTCATTCTCCTCGGCCTTGGACTCATCTCTAGTAATTTCTACCAATAGGTCAGCCACCACTTGACCATTCACTGCTTTGAGAGGTCTGTATTTTAAAGAAAAATGGGCCAATTTGATAGCCCATTTCATCAATCTCCCTTGGAGCAACTTAACCAAATCCACCTTGGAGACCACTTTAGTTTCCCTTGGCAGGATATAATGCTCCAATCGAGTACAAGTGAACACCAAAGAATAACACATGTTTTCTGGCATGGTATAATTTAATTCGGGCCCTACCAAGGTCTTACTCAAATAGTAAATAGCCCTCTATTTTCCATCATCCCATTCTTGAACCAGGATACTACTCACCACATCCAAACTGTTCGCAACATATAATCTTAAAGGTCGGTTACCTCTTGGAGGGACCAATACAGGAGGTTCTGTTAGCGCCTGCTTGATTGCTTCAAATGCTTATTGTTCCTAAGAACCCCAAACCAAAGTGGTTTTTTTGTTTTTTAACAACTTGGTAATGGGTCTTAGTTTCCCTACAACATTTGATATAAACCGCCTTAAATAATTTACCTTTTCCAAGTTTGAACCTCCTTGATGGTTCGGGGCGGCCGAACTGCCCAGACTACTTTGGCCTTGTTGACATCCACTTCTATTCCCTTTTCGTGCACCAGAAAACCTAAAAAATTCCCAACTGATACCCCGAACGCACACTTAGTTGGATTTATCTTGAGGTTGTACTTCTTCATCTGAGCAAAGGCCTTCTCGAGATCACCCAGGTGTGTGATGAAGTCGGCCGATTTCACTATCACGTCATCAATATATACCTCCATTGACTGTCCAATAAGATCATGGAAAATGGTATTCATAGCTCGCTGATATGTAGCTCCTACGTTTTTCAACCCGAAAGGCATCACCGTCCATTCGTAAATTTCCAACGCCCCTGGGCATCTGAACACAACCTTTGGAATATCTTCTTCTGCCAAAAAATCCTAGTTATACCCAACATATCCATCCATCAAACTTAAAATCTTATATCCAGCAGCCGAATCGATCAGCATGTCTGCCACAGGCATGACATACTCGTCTTTAGGAGTTGCCAAATTAAGATCTCTGAAATCGATGCATATCCTAATCTTCCCATTCTTTTTGGTTACGGGAACTATGTTTGCCAACCATTCTCCGTACTGATAGGGTTGGATGAAGCCCGCTTTCAATAACTCCTCGATCTCCTCTTTGATCTGAGGGAGCAGTTCAAGACTGATTCTCCTGGGTGGTTGCTTGTATGGCCTAAAACCATTTTATATGGGCAACCGATGCTCAATCAACCTCCGTGCTAACCCGGGCATTTCTGAATAATCCCATGTCAAACATTCCATATTCCTCCAAATTAACACTATCATCTGTTCCTGTTGTTTTTTGGATAATAAGCCACTTACCCGAACCACTCTAGGTACCTGGTCGGTTCCTAAGTTGTATTCAATAAGAGGGTCTTGTGAAGACAAGGAAGATTCTATTTTCTCCAGAAGATCTAGCCAACGAAAACCTTCGCCTTGAACAATGAAATTATCCCAACCCCCATCGCTACATAATTTAACCATTATTTGGTTTAAATAAAATTGTTTAATTAAAACATCACACGTATTAAGTTCTCCCATAGAAGTAATAATAAAAATTTTAGAAGTCTGGCTAATGTCAGAGCCACTAAAACACAACAAATGTTTCTTATTAAAACACATAACCTTGAGTGGTAAGCTTACAACTCTTCCATAGTTTTTCCTGATCAAACAATGTTGTTTGAGAGATAGAGGGAACATACTCAGAATACAACACTGATTCTTCCACGCTTTCTAAGGCATCAAAGGGGTTTTGGCTCGCATCCAACTTGTAGACTTGATCTCCTTCCCAGAACATTATTTGCTGATGGAGTGATGAGAGCACACATTTGGAAGCGTGAATCCAGTCCCTTCCTAGAAATGCAGAATAAGTAGTCTTTGCATCCACCACAAAGAATACTGTAGAAATTACCTTTGTCCCCGCCTCAATAGGAGCGACTAACATGCCTTCTGGCTTGGTCGGTTGTCCTGTGAAACTAGTCATTTCAATGTCTATTGGAGACAGATCTCCAGCTCATTTTCCAAGCCTCTTGAGGTTTCTTAGAGGCATGACGTTAAAAATAGCTCCATTATCAATAAAAACCTTATTAACTAGCTTTCCACAAATATGAGCACTTACATATAATAGCTTTAAATTAAGAATCGCACCTTCGAGCAAAAGCGGAAAGATCATTGGCGGGGGTAATTCTGGCACCAGATTGGGACCCATCGCTATATGTGCCCATTCTGGTTCTTCCATATAACCATCGTTCAAACTTGTCCATTCTTCCTCTTCGAACCAACGTATGCCAATCATCCCAACTTAAAATGGTGTACTGCCTCTTCCTCCCGTGTTTCGGACTTCTTTGCGTAATCCTTCCATCTCATCTTGAGAAAATGATCCGAAAACCACATTAGATGGTTTCTCTTTAACTTCTTCCATCTCCGGATCGATATTAATTTGTCTAAAGAATCATCAACGAAAAACACCGAGCCTTCTTACTTGGTCTCTCTCCCTCTCTCTGCCTGAGTAGATAGCCTTCTTGACTTCTTCGTTCGGGTGACCTTTCTGGTGGTTTCGGTCGACCGTTCCATGATTGTTTCCCATGTCTCGCGGCATACCTACGTTTGGCATTACGAATTTGAGTCCGATTCATACCTGGAAACCACGGATCTATATCAATCGGAAGTGGCTTCCGATTCCTGTTCCATCCTTCATGCACCTGCCTAGGTTTACGGGTCGGTTGATCGCGAACTACTGCCTGATCCTTCACTTCGACTTCAAAAGCGCCATCCACCTTATCCCATTTCTCTGCAACCCGACCCTCGCAAACTTTGAACTTATCTCCCGATTCTTCCACCCTCTCCTTGGGCTTCCGTTCCCTTCTCTTTGTGTCCTCATCGACTTCCCTCCAATGTTCTTATGAAAGACGAACATAAGTCATAGCAGTGGTTACCTTTGGAAAGGGTTGTTATTCCACTCCCATGGTGACATATTTGAAACGTTCGGTTTTAATGGCTCTTTGAATTTCCTTTTGAAAATACGTGCACTGACAAGTGTAGTGAGTAAAAGAGTTATGCCATTTGCAATATAGCCTCCCTTTTATTTCTTCTTTGGTTGCCAAACATTGTCCCTTCGGGATTCGAATTTGCCCGTCAGCCAAGAGAATGTCGAATATCTCATCTGCTTTAGATGCGTCGAAAGTAGGTTGATCCTTCTCTTCCGTCCCCGGAATCTGTTTCAAATTGGGACATACATATGGTTTCCCATGTACAATCTCAGCTGCCATCTCCTCCACGTTCCTGGCCTGTTCGACATCTGATAAATAGACTTCTGTTTCCACACTGGCCACTTGCTGCACTCTATGTCGCCGGTAATTCTGATCCTTCTCCCTGAACAACGATTCCAAACGACCAGCTTTAGCCGCCAGACTGGCTAAATCCCCAACATCATGTGCTGTTTAACTGTTCCCGTAGCCGTGAATGCATATTTCGGACCACCAAATTGGTCATCTGACTTTCTTCAATCACAGTCGGACACCGACCTTTCATCAAACGGATTCGCTCGATGAACTGATACGTTGTTTCTTCCGGTATCTGCTTGATTTCTAACAAATCCGTGAGTGATACCATCGGAAGAGGATTAAAGAATCTAGCATGAAATGCTGCTTCCAACCTCTCCCAGGTTTGGATTTGTCCGGCCGGAAGGTTAGCGAACCAAGAAAATGATGTTCTAGTTAGGGACAACCCAAACAATTGTAACTTATAAAAAGGATTGTTACCGACTTCCCCCAATTGGGCCGTGAAATGACCCACATACTCAATGGTTGATGAACCATCTTCTCCCGAGAAAGCATGGAAATCCGGTGGCCTACAATTTCTCTTGAGAGGGTGTTCGTTGATAACTCTCTTGGGAAAAGGTCTTTGATACATTGGCCTATTTACCGTTTGAGGGTTTATGCCAAAATGCACTCGTAGTACTTAGGCGATGTCTTCTGGATCAGCCCTGGGTGGATTGTAATCAAACACCGGAATGGGGTTGTGAACCTGACCTCCCAACCTCTCATCAAACATTTCTTGATCAATCCCCCTACCACCCAGTGGGATTGTGTTTGGGTACGTCAGGGGCGTTTTCCCTCTATCCCCCCTATGAGCAGCACTTGGGATAGTACTGTCCACGTAAGATGGCCCAGCAAAATTCTTCTGTAACCTTGATGGTGACGCCGCTGGTGGTGTTTGGGTGGGTTGAAGAGTCACCCTTGCCAATGTTTGATCCAACATATTCTGCATTAAAGTCTGTTGCTCTCGCAACATTGTCTGCACTGCCTGCGTCTGTTGATTGTTCAATTGTTGAACATATGTCACCCAGTCCGCAGGTGCTTGGGAGAATTCCCCCGTATTAACCACAGAAGGTAATGTTGTTTCCCCCACCGTGGTGGAAGAGATTTGAGGCTGTGAACCAGCCATATGGATCCTTCCGATGATTCGGCCGGACCTCAACCGTATGAAATTTTCATCTGACGTAGGATCAACAATCTTGCCTTTCCTCCCACTGTGGTCGCCAAATTGTTTATGCTATTTTCAACCAAAAAGAAAAAGTAAAATTCGAAAATGAATTTGAACTTGACTGCAATAATATCTGGAATCGAAGATTCCTAAATATTGTACGAAATAAAAGCAAACTAATACTGAAAAGAAAATAAAGATGATCCCCAAAGCGAATTTTCACTAAAATTGATGTTGATTGAAGATGTCTTCTGCCGGATGCGAATCGCTTGTTATATGTTCTCAAAATCAGTTATCGGATTGTGTGCGCAGTCGGTTGTAACTGACGGAAAACCCCCTCGTGGTTGCAACCGCCTGAAGAACCGTCTTCGGTTATGTTTCGTGCTACCAACTGACCAGACAAGGCGATTGATCAACCTATCAATCTAGCGACTGATCAACCGACCAACCGCACTACCGGCCAACCGACCAATAAAGCGACTGATCGACCGACCAATCAAGCGACTGATCGTCCGACCAATCAAGCGATTGATCAACCGACCTGTCAAGCGACTGACCAACTGACTTGTTTCTTTAATGGGCGTCCGAAGGCCTACTTTCTTTTTGGGTTTATCTGTGGACCCAAACATTAGAATCCAGTTATAGGCTCAATAAAAACCCTAAAATATTTTAATATATAACAAATTAAAAAACTAATAATAATAATTCAAATGAAATAATAAAATATGAAAATATATATATACATACGTTTACACAAAATACATTTTATTTTAACAAAAGATTATTTATTATATTAATTATATATTTTTTCCTTACCTAGTATTATACATCTCACAATTAAAAATATAAATCAAACACAACCTTGATATTTTTTTTATTTTTTCTGTACTTTTTTTAAGATTATTTTTTTTTATATTCTAAAATAATTTTTTTATTACGCATAGAAAAATTATATATATATAATAAATAATTTATAAAAAATATAATTTAATCATAATAAATATATAATATACGATAAATATAAATTACAAATTTAAAATATTATTACGATATAATAAAATTATTTTCATTTATATATTCATCAAAACAAATGTTCATCGTTTTTCTATCTTAAAATAACAAAATAAAAAATTGGAGAAAAAATATAGTATATAAAATAATAAACACATCTAATAATAATAAAACTATTATGTAATCAAACAAACCCATAAAATATAACAAATATATTTAAAAAATTAAAGTAACGTGATTATTTTTCTGTAATTTTTTAAGATTTTTTTTGTTCATCATTTCAAATTAAAAATAAATTATATTTAAAGAAATGCATACATATTTTAAATTTAAACTAAAAATTAAAAATATTTATCATAATAGTATTGTTTTTCTTTTATGTCTTTTATCTAGATTTTTTTGCTGGTTATCTATTTGAAAAAAAAAAACAAAAAAATTATGTTTAAATAACATAATTAATAGTGATAATATAGTATCTAATAAATTTATTAAATATAAAAAATATTAATTATATTCTTATGTGTAATAGTATCGCATATTTTTTTTTAATTAGCAAGCAACAATCCGGTGACTTCCCAACAACATCTTGAAACAACGAATTAAAAAGTATAATATATAGTACTCCCTCCGTTCCGTGAAATTACTCTATATTTCCTCTTTTAGCCACCCTGCAAAATTAGTCACATTTCCTAATATAGTAATAATTAGTAAATACTAATTACAATTACAAATTTAATTATATTTTATTCCATTATTAATACCCCTAACTTTTATTGTTTGTTTTAATGTAAATTTAAAAGTATGACTAAAATTTTGAATAATAAAAATTAATAAATATTCAATTTTATATAAATAAGTGTTTATGTGATGTCTAAAATATTTTATCAATTTTTAATATAATATAAAGTTTGATTTGATATTTTACGATTCAAAATTAGTTAATAATGAGATTTGATTTAGAATTTAATTTTTATATTTCATTAAAAAAATTCATTTATCACTATTATTAAGAGTGAAAAATATCAATTTGCTCAAATAAAGCCGGTACCGTATGAAAAAATACTAAAGTGTCAAAATTATTGTATATCGTAAATTTTTATATGGTATGATAGCGTACCAAACATTTTCAGTACGACAATTGCATATATTTTTAGCATTGTTGGTATAATATATACCAAAAAATATCAATACAGTTAGATATTTTAGTATTTGATATATCGGTCTATATCAATAATTTAGTATATTGATACTAAAATAATTAATTTTCTAATATATTCTTAAAATTGTAAAATTATTTTTAATTTTTATATTTCAACGTAAAATATTATATTTTGATATCATACATGTAATTCGATTAGAAATGACTCGATACCGTATTCAGATAATACCGAACCATATTGTATACCGCACCGAATTTTTTGGTATATTAAAAAAAATATAGATACCATACAAAAAAAGTTCGGTATACTGAATTTGGCATTTTCGGTATTTTTTAGTACGGTATGTATTATTTCTGTAATTCAGTATTTTTTCATCTATAAATTCGATATACCAAATTATTGGTACAATATCTCATTACAATAAAATAGCATACTAAAAATTTTGGTACAATATATAAAATATGTGTTAAAATTTTGGTATGTAATATCGAACTATCCCTACCAACAATCAAATTCAAAAAATTTGATGTTTTGTTTATATTAAAAATTTTAGTATAACGGCTGTTATTTTTGTATTTAAATTATTACAATCAATTATTTTTTTATCTAATTGCATAATTTACAATCAATATAATAATATTTTTTAAAAAAATAAAGCAATCTCAATAAATAAAACATTAAATTTAAATAAAATAAAATAAAATAAAAAAATATTTCAATTTTTATTTCAATATTTCATCAAATAAAAATAGTTAAAATAACATTTTATTGCATATATTACATTAACTAATCACACTAATTAACTATATAAATCAAATTTTCTTAAACTCCGCGCCAAAAAGAAACGCGACTAATTTCGCGGGACGGAGGGAGTATTAAAATAATAGACTTATATTTGACGATAAAAAATAATGAAATATTCTTTTTTTTTTATTCCACAACATCTTTTTTCCTTTTTTTTTTATTCCACAACACTGTTCATCTCTCTTTCCGTCGAATCCTCAACAATCAATGGCTTCCTACAAGATCAAGACTTCTAACGTTGTGTCGAAAGCTGCTGCTCTAGCCGCTGCCGCCAGAGGAGTCGCTGCTGCTACATCAAGAACCTCAAGTGCTTCAACGAATGCTGGAGTGATGACACGAAGTGTGGCTAAAAGAGCACTGTCATTTTCCGAGGACGCACATCCGAAAATCACAGAGCAAAACCCAATCTATGAGGAGGACGAAAACTTCAAGAGTACCTCCGCACCGGTCACCCCTCAAGAAGCTGCAACTCGTTTGACTACATCAAGTTATGCCCCGGTGATGACCACGAACACTTCAAACATAGAAGACCAACTCGCTGCATTGGCCAAAGTCGTTGAAGGGATGTCTCAACACATGCAGTAACAAGACAATGTCATCATAAAGCTGCTTTCAAAACTAGAAAAGCCGGAACCAACCAACCAGAATGCTCCAGAGGCCCAAGATGAAGTGTAAACGTCCGTGGATCAATGCCACAGTAAAGAAAAAATGGCGGGACCAATGCCGTTTCAAGCATCATCCGACTCCTTCATCCATCTATCCTAACTAGACGAGTATATCAAAAGGAGCTCTCAAAGGGGAGTTTGAAGGAAGTTCAAGGCCAACAAATATTTATGCCAAACCTTACACTTCAAGGATCGACACCCTCAAGATGCCGTTGGGATATCAACCACCGAAGTTCCAACAATTTGATGGCAAGGGCAACCCAAAGCAACATATGGCACACTTCATGAAAACATGCAACAACGCTGGGAAATACGGCAATCTCTTGGTGAAGCAGTTCGTACGGTCATTAAAAGGCAACGCCTTCGACTCGTACATCGACCTGGAGGCTGGTTCCATCGACAGTTGGGAGCAGTTGGAGTACGAGTTCTTGAAACCGGTTCTACAGCACGAAAAGAACCATCAGTATGACAGAGCTCACCAATACTCGTCAATGGAAAGATGAACCAGCAATCGACTACATCAATCGCTGGAGGAATCTCAGCTTGAACTGCAAAGACCGGTTGTCCGAGGCCTCCAGTATAGAGATGTGCATCCAAGGAATACACTGAGGGTTGAAATACATCCTGCAAGGGATCCGACCCCGCATTTTCGAAGAACTTGCTACCCGCGCTAATGACATGGAGTTAAGTATGGCTTCAAGCAGGATGCACGGACCACCAGTTCAAGAATCTTCAAAAGAAAAAAGATACAAAAGATATGATGCCGCAAAGAAGGGGAACAATGCCCCTATCAAGTCTTCCGGCAAAGAAGCCTTGGTCATAAAAGCGACAACCAAAGCACCAGTGAAGATCCAAAGTAAAAAAAATGGAAGTTGCAAGGAAAAGACAGTCAACTCAGACAGACAGACCTCCAAGGCCAACCCTTAAAGAGTTGCAATCCAAAACTTATCCTTTCTTGGATTTTGACATCTCGGGCATCTTTGACGATCTACTCAGAGTAAACCTAATCGAACTTCCGAATTCAAAAAGACCGGAGAAAGTTGGACAGGTTGATGACCCAAGATACTGCAAATACCATCGTGTCGTAGGACATCCCATCCATAACTGTTTCATCTTTAAAGACAAAGTCATAGAGTTGGTTCGTGAAGGAAAGATCACCCTTGAAGATGATTCTGTTGCTATTAATGTCACTTAAATCATGTTCAGGTCTCTCGAAGTTGACATAAAAGATGAATCATATTGCCTCACTACCGAGAAAGATGACAAGGCGATCAGAGACGAATCGAGTAAAGAATATGCCACAATAACCTTCACTGATGAAGATTTGATGTTAGGATACAAACCCCATAATCGTCCATTACTGGTCGTGGGTTATATCCATGAGCAAAGGATTAGCCGGATATTCTTATACGGAGGAGCTGCAGTCAACGTCCTTCCTCTATACACAATGAAACAATTGGGAATACCAGTAGATCAATTGTTCGATAGTCGTATGCCAATACATGGATACAATCAAGAGGGGCAAAGAGCACTTGGCACCATAAGATTGAGACTGCTAATCGATGAAATGGAAACTAACCCTTTGTTCTACGTCACAGATGCAAAGACATCTTTCAACGTTCTTTTGGGAAGACTATTGATACATGAGAATGGTGTAGTTCCATCGACGTAGCACCAATGCTTCAAATACACTCAAAATGGAGTGACAAAGAAAGTTCTCGGCAACACAAAGCTATATACAGAAGCCGAGTCACACTTTGCGGATGCCAAATATTTCTCTGCAGAAGCAAATGAATCCAAGGTACATGAAGATGTCAAAGCACCACAACCAAACTTGGGGGCAAAGTCAAGAGATAAAGAAAAAGCACCCGCCTCAGGTTCTCTAGACTCATTAATTGAGCCTCTAAAAGATTTGGCTCTTCCGATGACCCCACTCAACTCAATCTCTCCCTAACAATGAAAAATAAGAAAAATTAGAGGCTATGCGGTTGCAAAAGGATAAAAGTTTTGGCCCAAAAGTCTACAAACTTCTCACAAAAGCTGGATATAATCCAAATAAAGAGTCACGGCTGGGAAAGTTACCACCACATACAACCCAAGGTTTGAGGGCTGGTCTTGGATACATGCCACAAGCTCCAGTACACATCGCTATCAAAAGGGCCGCAAACCATCATATCACTGAAAGCGAGAGCTTGTCTTCCAATTCACTTCAAAAGGACAACAATACAAGAGTATCAGTCTTCCATAAGCTAAGACTTTTTGTCTTCATAAGGTTAGGATCAGGGATCAACAAAGACAAAACCAAGACAAATTCTACATCAACAAAATATGTGGAAATAGATGGAGAAATCAAAAGCCGTTTTCCATCTCGCATGACGCGTCAAACAAAAATGACGATACATTGCGGTAAAATTTTAAAGGCTAAATGTCAAACCATTGTCTTCACCAAATCTAAAGAAGATAATGAAGAAAGTGTTGCATCATCTTGCTACATCACTGAATGAGGTGAAGAGACAATGATTTAAGAAGATGCAGAAAATGCACCCGTCGCGCTTGAAGAAGAGGTTAAAGCTGCAGTGGATGAGTTAGAAGAAATCAACTTGGGAATTGAAGATCACCCAAGACCCGCCTAAGTCAGCAAAGAACTAGCTGAGGATGATATGAATGCCTACACCCGATTTCTCAACGAGTTCCAAGATGGCTGAGGTTAAAGCTGCAGTGGCTGAGGAATGGAGCTCGCTCTGTAAAGCAAGCGCAAGGAAGATTCCGTCATGAACTCATCCCTCATATTGAAAATGAAGTCAACAAACTCATTGAAATGGGATTCGTCCATGAAGTCAAATACCCCAAATGGATTTCCAACATCGTGCCTGTAAAGAAGAAGAATGGACAAATCCGAATTTGTGTGGATTTTCATGACCTAAATGAAGCATGCCCAAAAGATTATTTTCCTTTACCCATAACTTAATTGATGATTGATGCGACGGCAGGACATGAAGTGCTTTCTTTCATGGATGGATCATCTGGATATAACCAAATTCGCATGGCACCTGAAGACAAAGAGTTAACCACCTTTCGTACACCGAAAGGTATCTATTGTTACAAAGTTATGCTTTCGGATTGAAAAATGCGGGGGCAACCTACCAAAGAGCAATGCAAAAGATCTTTAATGACATGCTACACAAAAATGTAGAGTTCTATGTCGATGACTTGGTTGTCAAAACCAAGAGAAAAGAGGATCACCTGCAAGACTTAAGAAAGGTTTTTGAAAGGTTGAGGTGCTACCAACTAAAAATGAATCCTCTCAAGTGCGCTTTTGGAGTCACCTCCAGCAAATTCCTCGGATTCATTGTCCATAGTCGTGGAATTGAGATTGAACAGGCAAAGATAGACGACATCACAAAAATGCCTGAACTTCGCAACATCCACGAGCTAAAAAGCTTACAAAGGAAATTAGCATATATAAAAAAATTCATCTCTAACTTCGCCGGATGATGTCAACCTTTCAGCCGAATCATGAAGAAATGAGTGTCTTTCCATTGGGATGAAGCATGCAAGAAGACATTCCAAAGTATCAAAGACTACTTGACGAAGCCACCAGTGCTGACAGCGCCAATTCCCGGACATCCGTTGACACTTTACATTGCTGCACAAGAACATTCAGTTAGAGCCTTGTTATAACATGAAGCTAATAAAGGGAACGAAAATGTCCTCTACTACCTCAATAGAATGATGACACCAAATGATATGCTTAGCTCTCATCTTCGCCATAAAAAAGTTAAAGCATTACTTCCAAGTGCACACTATCCGGCTGGTGTCCAAAGCAAATCCCTTAAAATATGTCATGTCAAAGCCTGTCTTTTCTAATCGACTCGCAAGGTGGTACTTGCAGCTGCAACAATTTGAAATCATTTATGTTCCACACAAAGCTGTAAAAGGAAAAATATTGGCTGAGTTCCTTGTTGATTATCCCATCCCCGCTGAGTGGGAGTTGTCTAATGACTTTCCTGATGAAGACGCATTTTTTGTCGAAATCACCCCACTGTGGAAAATGTATTTTGATAGCTCATCACACAAAAATGGAGCTAGAGCCAGAGTAATATTTGTCACATCACAATGAGAAGTCCTTCCATACTCCTTTGCCTTAAAAGAAAAATATTCAAATGATGTGGCTGAGTATCAAGCACTCATCCTCGGCCTAAAAATGGCGGTCGACATCAAGCAACGTCAGCTTCAAGTATACGGGGACACCAAGCTGGTTGTAGGTCAAATCACTTGAGAGTTTGAAGTGAGAAAACCAAAACTGATTCCTTACTTAAAGTCTGCTAAGGCACTCATTGAGTTGCTCGGAGATGTCTCTATTGAATATGTCCCGAGGAAAAGGAACGGCCAAGCTGACGCTCTAGCTAAACTGGCATCGACTCTATCCATCCCGAATAAACATGTGTATATTCCGATACGCAAAGTTTGGGTGGATTCCTGCAAGTATGAAGAAGAAGAATGTGTTGATAAAGAAGTAAATCACCTCATCAAGGTGTTTGAAATTGAAGAAGAAGACGAAGAAGATTGGCGGCAACCAATATTAGATTTCTTAAAATATGACAAGCTCCCGAGCGACCCACGCGGGCAAGCAGATATCCGAAGAAGAGCTGCACGTTATGCCTACTTCAACGGCATACTCTATCGTCGGTCATTCGACATCATGTTCCTTCGATGCTTTGGCAATCATCAAGCCAAACAAGCTATGGAGGAAACTCATTCCAGAATTTGTGGAGCTCATCAAGCTGGCCCAAAGCTACACTTTCAAATAAAAAGGATGGGGTATTATTGGCCAACCATGGTTAAATATTGTATAGAGTTTGCACAGAGATGTCAACCGTGTCAATTTCATGCTAACTTTATCAATCAACCACCGGAACCATTGCACCTAACTATTGCTTTGTGGCCATTCGATACCTAGGGCATGGATGTCGTAGGACCACTCACAAAGTCGTCTGCTGGACATCTCTATATCTTAGCCGCAACAAACTACTTCTCCAAATGGGCAGAAGTAGTTCCTTTGAAAGAAGTCAAAAAGGAGACGGTAGCTGACTTCATACGAGTGAACATCATTTACCGTTATGCGGTTCCTCTGTGTATCATCACTGATAATAGAAGATCTTTCGTCAATACTCACATCGACAAACTTTGCAAAAATTTTGGCTTCCAACAAAAGAAGTCTTCGATGTATTATGCACCGGAAAATGGACTCGCAGAAGCATTTAATAAAATACTTTGTAACTTTCTGAAAAAGATCATCTTCAAATCAAAAAGAGATTGGCATGATCGCATTGGTGAAGCTTTGTGGGTCTATCGTACTACATTCCGAACTTCAACCTAAGCGACACCATACTCACTTGTATACGGGGTCGAAGCCATCCTTCCATTGGAAAGACAAATTCCTTCACTAAGGACTTGCCTTCAGGAAGAATTGACGACTGAAGAAAATGCCCAATTAAGACTCGAAGAGCTAGAGGCTCTCAACGAGAAAGGACTACAAACTCAACAAAGACTGGAGTGTTATCAAGCACGATTGTCTCAAGCTTACAATGAAAAAGTCAAATCACGATCCTTTCAAATCGGGGACTTGGTTCTTGTTGTGAGAAGGCCTATTGTGATCAACTTTCGTTCGGAAAATAATTTTTTATCCAAGTGGGATGGACCCTATGTCGTCAATGAGGTCTACACAAATGGCACATACAAGTTGACATCTCAAGACGGACTCTGGATAGGGCCAATCAACGGGAGGTTTCTCAAAAGATATTATGCATGAGACCTTAAACTTAAATCAAGACTCCTTAGCATGAGAATAAAATGAAAAATAATAATAAAAACAAATTCAAGTTGCTTTGAACTACGTTATGACTTGATCCATTTACTATCCATTCACTAGGTACGTAGGCAACTTGAGATATACCTTTAAGTTCAGTCAAATGAAAAAAAAATATATAATAAAGGATTCGAGTAAAAAAAAAAGTGCAAAGGAAAAAAAATGACTTGCAAAAATAGAGTTAAAAAAAAGAATTTAAATTTATTGATCGGCAATCAAAATGAAGAGTACATATTGATCTTAAACATTAAGATTATACAACTCTTCTTTGCTAATATCCAACAACTCTTCTAAGCTTTTTAAGTATTCTTCATCTTGCACGGGGACATTCTCTACGACGGCTAGTCAATCATTGACTTCAGCAATTTGAATGATGATATTCTCATTAACTCCTTGACGTTGCTTAATAAGGGAAATATACTCTCTTTTTTGCTCTTGTAAAGGGCGAAGTTTCACGTCAATATTCTCCACACACTTCTCTAACAATTTGATAGCTTCGCACTCCTCAATATGCCTCGTCTCAAGGTGCGACAAGCGATCTTTGATCTCGAAAATCTATTGGTTACGGGCCGCCAAGGATACGGTGTCAATCGAGTCAGAACATGCCTCGTCAAAAGATGCAATGTCATCAAAAAGGGTCTTGACTCAGTCTTCAATATGAGAAATTTTGGAGTACTTAAAGCTTTTCATTGATTGGAGCACTACGTCAACCTTATCCTTAATCGAGGAAAGCAAACGAGCTGGTGTCCTCAAAAGCTTGCCCCGAAGATTTGACCATACTTTTCCTACATATTCGCGCTGAATCGCCTTCACAAAATCAGCGCCACAGAATTCTGAAATCGCGGGCACAACAGACTGAATGACTACGGGTTTGGTTGAAGCATCATTTACTTGCTCATTGCAAACACCTCTGCTTTCTCCAATCACCTCGACAATAGAATCTCGGCCCGCCATCTTTTCATCCATACACGGGGTTCTTTGCTCCAACTGAAAAGAGGATAAAAAAAATGTGTCAAAATAAATAAATAAATAAGTTACCTCTCTGGCGAAATCGCTCGAAGAATGGTGTCAGCTCGAACGAGGACTTGACGGGTTGATGATATTGGGATCTCGACGAGCTTGCTTCCAGTGAACATCATGCTCACTACTACTTCACTTGGAGATAGAAGGTCCCGCCTGCTTTGAAGAACCGACAGGAGTACTTGAATTTCCATTGTTCCTCTCAGGAACACCCGGAATAAGTAGCGGCATCTTTCGAGCTTTATCCGATGGCTTGGTGGTCTTTTGTACCGGTAGGATATACTCATCCAAGAAAGACCTGCAAACTTGAGTCCACCACATCTTGTAGACGACGGAAGAAAATCCCCTCGGAATTGCAGGAATGCGTGGAAGTACAACTTCGGCTGAAGATTTCAAGTGAGTGCTTTGGTGCCAATGTTGATAGCCTTCCTCAAAAGCACAGCAACGGACATCTTTCAAAAGAACTCCGGGAATCTCTTGGAAAAAAACCGAATTGATGGAAAAAAAGGTAGGGACTATACGGCTCCAAGAAGCATTGAAATCCATCCCGCAAAGTCAGAAAACAAAAGCGAATGGAGATGAAGTACTCTTACTCGTAGTCTTCACGCTTCCCGTCATCAACGAATTTTATGTCGAAGTCTTTCGTGATCATGGTGCAAGCCCAACGAAAGTAGTCACCGCGCAAGATTTTTGGGCATGCAACATCTGCTCTATACGCACGAGCACTAACAGCCCCGGAGTGCTTCACCATCCCCGGACTGCGGATTCCCTTCCATACGCCGTAATGGGTCTGAAAATACTCAGCGATTCATCCGGTCAAAAAGTAGAGAGGAAGTGCCATCCGAACTTTCCTAGGACAGGATGAATCCGTGATCAGATTCAGCCCTCTATAAATACTGGTTAAGACTGGAATGGCCAAGCTTACTGGAAATCTCGATGCTAGGACACTTGCCATCTTGAAAGTTGAAGGACGTATCAAACCAACATCGTCAAGCGGAAGCACAAAGATGCAAAGCCAACAAACAAGGAATGCTGTGAGAAAAGTCTCCTCAAGGTGCTCCCGTCCAAGTTTGAGTTTGGCAAAACATGACTCTTGCGCCTTCGACCATGGCTCGTGGGCACCAATCTCTCCGGAAGGATTGTAAGTCGCATCAGGCCATGAAGAACGAGTAGACTCCTTGCCGCGACGGATTTGAGGACACTCGTATTTGACGGTCTTCTTACACCAAAAGGAAATCCAATTGGTTGCGCTGACGCCACGTCGACCTTTGTCACGGCTGCGAAGAAGGTGGTAGGCTTGCAACAGATACCGGCATGAATGGGGAAGCTTCCTATCCTCTTTACTTTCCGTATAGCTCATTTGCGCTTGGTACCACCTCGTCGTAAAAGGAGCCAAGTATGGAGAGGCCCGCCAAGGACGCCAAGTCATGGAGAAAGGTCGACACTTCACCGGCGGCAGTCAAAAGGGTGTTGGTTCTGGGACACGACGCCTCACAAACGGCCTTGACGATCTCCGGAGAATAGTCGTAGGAGAACAAGGAAGTATAGACCGCATCGTAAATGCATCATCTCTTTAGCGAAATCCCGCATCGATCCAGCACATCCTCCGCCCATTCCCAATAGCCGGCCACATACGAAAAGTTGCCATCAAAAGAAGGAAGACCATTCCAAGCGCATGCCCCCTCTATGATCCGGCGCCCTAAGGTTGGAAGTGGAAGAGTATCGTTCGACATGTGTTGATAGAGTGAGGATTGCAAGGTATGTTTTCTGCCAGCGACATTCAGAGACCACGTCTTTGGAAATTTTGGAACCTCCAAGCGAGGGCGAGCAGCTCCGTGTCCTAAAAGTGGTGGATGCACCAATAAACGAGTCGCCTTGTCCAACGGTTGACCTTCAAACTCTCAAATTACCAACTCGACATTTCCAGAGGGAAAGGAGACATCCTTGAAATAAGTCATCTTGCCTACAAAAATAAAAACACAAACAAGGATCAAAAGATGAAAAAAAAAAAAAAAAAGACAACACAAGAGAAAGAAGCCTACGCTAGAATAAGAGAAATCAAAGTTGTGGAAATTTGAGAATGACAAAGTTCTCTCATTGTGAGGGGTTTATATAGTGTCTAAAAATTGTGACATATGGAAATATATGTGTAAGGAAGGAAGAACATAAGGAAATAAAGAGAAAAGGAAATATATATATATATAAAAGAAGGAAGAAGATAAGGAAATGAAGAGAAAAAAAAAATATATATATATATATATATATAAAGGGAAGAAGATAAGGAAATAAAGAGAAAATAAAATAAAAAAAAGGAAAAAAAAGAAAGAAGGAAAGAATCTATCTATCTATATATATGATATATGTGTGTAAAAAAAAAGGCAAAAAATGCCATTTAAAAAAAAAATTGCAAAAAATAAAACAAAAATGGCAAAAAAAAAATGCCATTAAAAAAAAGGATTTGCCAAAGAAAAAAAATGGCAAACAATCGCCATTAAAAAAAAGGCAAACAAAAACGCCGTGAAAAATAAAGGAAAAAGAAATTTTTTTGATGTTTCGAAACTCATTTACGCCTTAAACGCTTTGTGTCAGCTTAAACAAGTCTCGATGGGGCATTTAAAAAAGTCTGTAGACAAAAAAATTATTTATAAACACAAAATCGGGTCTTATCTCTATTTGGATCCTTTGATTCTTTTCCCGGGTCGATTCAATTTTCAACTTGGGTTTTGGATGGTTTCTTCGATCCGAAGGGATTTGATCTTCGGTTTAGCTTTGCCGGCTTTTAGAGGGCTTTGGTATCCGTGTTGGCGATTTTGATCGTTGACTTTGGATTGATGTCTCCTTTGGATGATCCGACAGAATTTGATCTTTGAGGGGGTAGATTTGGTGCTCCATAACGCTTTTGGCGGCGTGTCCCTTTGACTTTTAGATCGAAGATGGCTGAGTTTGCGCTTTTGATGAAGAACGCGATGAACATCTTGAAACTTTGAGAGCGACTTTGGAGGCTCTTCCTTGGCTTTGATGGATTCCTCAATAGCTTTGGGAGCTTTGATCCTTCCTCCGCCTCGGGCATACGACGAAGAACGTTAACTTCATCGATTCGTCAACCAATATTGGATTATTTGTCCAAATTGGTAACTTTTCAACGAAGAATGCTTCGAAGAACAATGAAGAGCATTGCAGAGAGTTTAAAGAGACTTACCCTTGTGCAGGTCTTCAAATGAACTTCGGTGTGTAATGAATTGGCCAAGACTTCTATTTATAGGGAGGGTGGCATTGGCTTCCTTTTGTGGTGCGTCCTGATTGGCCAATAGGAAGATTTTATAATCATTCTTTTTTCATCAGATGCCATTGTCCATTCTTGAAGGATTTGATTGCGCATCTTCCTATCTTGTCAAGATCTTTATATTGTTTCTTTTTTCAGAAGATATTAATTTATATACTTCCTTAATTGACAAGATTAATTTATTTTGCTGTCAAATTTATTATGGCTCTATTTATGCACGTAATATTTGTACGATATCTTCAATTTTTAGCATATTTTTGCATTAATGATTGATATTTATTGTACAAAAATTAACATATGTGCATAATTAAATATCATTAATTTATTTTATTGGGATTTTATTTTCTTCCAAAATACATGATATTTAATTTAATATAGACATTTAATTTTTAATGCCTACATCTATTTTGGCTTAATCTTTTCGTGTATATATATATATAGATATGCGAAACCCTAATGTTATCCATAATTAAATTTTTTTATTTATTATTTTAATAAATCCTAATTTTATTAGATTATTTGTGATTCTAACAATTTTAATTAATTATCCAAACTTAATATTTAAAAAAATTAAAATAAAATTCCAAAATTATGTGAGCGCAGAGATTGTAATGCCTTGTCAAATATATATATATATGATATATGATTTGCGAAACACTAATTTTATCCATAAATTTGTTATTTATTATTTTAATAAATCCTAATTTTATTAGATTATTTGTTATTCTAAAAATTTTAATTAATTATCTAAACTCAATATTTTAAAAAAAATAAAATAAAATTCCAAAATTACGTGAGTGCAGAAATTGTAATGCCTTGTCAAATATATATGTTGGATAATCAGTTATTTTGCAATCGATTATTTTGTGAGTAAAAATGCGACGGGCCGGTGTACCAATTTAGTTAGATTAATTTGGAAGAAATAAATAAATAATATTTATTTATTGTATATCGGGTTAATATTTTGACTATTTTGCCTGTCTCGAGAGAACCACATTGTGCAGCCCAAAATTAAATCCGAGTATATAGCCTAAGTCTCAGTATTATTTGGATAAAATATAATCCGTTGGATAGATTTATTATAATCTCAAACGGAATGTTTGAAATTAGAATAAATTACAATTGTTTCAAATGGAATGTTTGAAATTAAAATAAATTACGATTGTCACAAACGGAAAGTTTGTAATTAGAATCAATTACAACTGCTTCAAACGGAAGTTTTAAATTTAGAATAAACTACATCAATAATTAAGGTTGTAATTATGATCGTAATTGATCCCATGCCATTTTGGCCGAATGGAGACGCCTATATAAAGGGCATCCCTCCTTCATCTCAAACACCAACACCAACAACTTTCTTGTCTTTCTCTCTACTCTTCTAACTTTCCGGAAACGTCCCCAGCTCAGTTCCTCTCTCGCTTTGTTCACCGGAGCTCCAATGATTAGAGATGCCACTCTCATTGGAAACGGAAACCGTTTTATCTTTGGGTTAGAACGTCAGCCACCTGAGGCACTACCAGTGCATATCTAATTTTTGGAAAGAGAATCCATCATCGACTCGGTTTCACGGTAGACGTTACTCTCGCAATACTCATTTATTCCAAAAATTGAAAATTAGATACTACTTTGCGAGAATGTCAACCCCTACCGAAGTCGCCGCCGGAGCCATTGCCGGAGGATTCGCCGGAGCCGCAGTCAAGGTAGTCGCTCCTCCACTTGGGCCAGTTCCCTTTATGGGTAGCCCTATGTTTTCTAGATTTGCCCCCCAGGGGGGTGTGGGGGCTTTCCTGGGTTTGTGGCCGCACCCTCTGCTTCATTCGCGGTCCAAACTGTTGGTCCTGGGCTTGGCCCACGGATGATGCCCACGTACAAGTTCCACAACCATTCATGGGAGTGGACTTTAAGAGGTGGCAGGAGAAGATGCTCTTCTACCTGATACCGATTGGGTTTGCCATGTTCGTGTTGCACGATGGCCCAATCACCCCATAGCCCGGCGGGGGCCAGTAGACGCATGCGAATTATGCATCGTGGGCACATGGAGACTACATGACAAGAAATACTATATTAGGTAGTCTCTCTAGCTCTCTTTATAATGTATATTGCAAAATAAAAGTGCGAAAGGGTTGTGGGATGCCCTTGAGAAAAAATATAAGTACGAGAATGCCGGGTCAAAAATGTTTGTTGTTACCTGGTTTATGGACTATAAGATGGTAGATGGCAAGTCTGTGATCGAACAAGTGGAAGAATTTCAACACATTGTTCACTCTGTTATGGACGAGGAGATGCCACTGCTAGAAAAGTTCATCACGAGTGTGATGATCAAGAAATTGCCCCCGAGTTGGAGCAACTTCAAGCACGGGCTGAAGCATGAGCTAAAGCAAGTGGGGCTTGAAGATCTGATTGTCCGAATTCGGATAGAGGAAGACAACAGAAAGCAACACAAGGCTAAAAGTAGAGATATTGCAAAAGCCAACTTTGTAGGAGATTCCTCCAAAAAAAGTGCACGCCCAAATCAAACGGACAAAGGCAAAGCCAAACTGTCCAAGTTTACAGGTAACTGTTTTAACTGTAGTAAAGATAGGACACCAGGTTAAGGACTGCAAGGCACCGAAAAAGAAAAAGCCGAGTTCCCAACTAGTCGAGACGAACCACCGGACTAATTGTGATCTCAATAGTGACGACCTTGTCGTTGTTGTGTACGAAACAAATAATGTGGAAAGTCCGAGAGCTCGATATATTGACACCAGAGCAACCTTCCATGTTTGCTCCGACAAAACAAACTTCTCGACCTACAAGGAGACCAAAGGGAGGAAGCTGCTCACGCAACTTCCGAGGTCCAAGACATAGGGAACATGGTGCCAAAGATGACCTCTGGCAAATAACTAACCCTGAAAGATGTCCTACATGTGCCATATATTCGGATAAATCTCGTCTCAGGATCGCTACTAGTTAGACATGGTTTTAAACTTGTCAAACTTGTCTTTGTAACAGATAAATTTTATTATTGAAAAAAACGAGATGTTCCTAGCTAGGGGTTATCTTATAAATGGGTTGTTCAAATTGAATGTAACGGCCGTGTGTCGAGCACCACCTACTGATAATAAAAATGTTGCTTCTTCTTCGTACTTGATCTAGAGTTCTGATTTATGGCATTGTAGATTAGGTCATGTAAACCTAAATGCTATAAAAATATTAGTAAATATGAATTTACTAAATATAAAAGAGGTGAACACTCAAAACAAATGTGAATTTTGCGTGGAGGCCAAAATAGCAAAATTACCCTTCCCGTCTGTCGAAAGGAAGACTAAGCCATTAGAGTTAATTCACACTGATGTATGTGATTTAAAATTTGTGCAAACTAGAGGTAGAAAGAAATATTTCATCACCTTTATTGATGTCTGTACAAAGTATTGCTATCTTAACCTATTAAGGTAAAAGAGCGAAGCAATGGAGGCCTTTAAAAACTTCAAAACAGAGGCAAAAAATCAACTTGATTGTAAAATCAAGACAGTTCGAAGTGATAAAGGTGGCGAATATGTGGCCCCGTTCGAAGAATTATGTAACGGAAGTGGCATAATTCATCAGACAACGGCTCCATATTTACCTCAATCGAACGGCATTGCAGAATGCAAAAATCGAACACTTAACGAAATGATGAATGCCTTGTTGACAAGTTCAGGACTTCCCCAAAACCTGTGGGGGGAGGTGGTACTGACTGCAAATTATATCCTTAACAAGATTTCACTTAAGGGTAAGGATGTCACCTCTTACGAACTATGGAAAGGCAAGAAACACACATAAAAATACTTCAAAGTGTGGGGGTGCCTAGCAAAAGTGGAAGTTCCGCCTCCAAAGCAAGTCACTATCGGTCCAAAAATGGTATATTACATATTTATCGGATACGCACTAAAAAATAGTGTTTATCGTTTCATAGTTCACAAATCGGAAATCCTTGGGATGACCGAGGGAACTACGATCGAATCAAGGAATGTCATATTCTTTAAAAATATCTACCCTTGTAAGAAAGGATGCACTCCAACCCAAAATCTGTATATGATTACGGACCGTGAAAAGACAAATGGCCAATAACCCTGATCAAAAGGCTTCAGAGCCTAGGCGTAGCAAAAGGACAAGGGTCAAGAAAACCTTTTGTCCGGATTTTGTTACGTATATGTTAGAAAATGATCCAACAAAGATCAAGGAAGCACTATCTAGTCCTGATGCTCCTTTTTGGAAGGAAGCAATAGATAGTGAAATAGACTCAACGAAATGCATAATAACACTTGGGTGTTATCTGACCTATCCGAAGGTTGCAAACCACTAGGGTGTAAATGGGTTTTGAAAAAGAAACTCAAAGCTTATGGGTCTATTGACAAATGCAAAGTCCGTCTCGTAGTAAAAGGCTATAGACAAACCGAAGGATTTGACTTCTTCGACACATATTCACCGGTAACCAGGATAACATTCATTCGAATACTTTTTTCGATTGCGTCTTTGAACAATCTTGAGATTCACCAAATGGATGTGAAGATTGCTTTTCTAAATGGTGAATTAGAAGAAAAGTTATATATGGCACAACCGGAAGGATATGTCTAACTAGGCCAAAAGAAAAAAGTGTGCAAACTGATAAATTCTTTGTACGGGCTGAAACAAACACATTTACAATGGCACTTGAGATTTGATGATGTTATGTTATCAAATGGTTTTATAATAAATGAGTGTGGCATGTTTGTCTACATCAAAGAAACACCTTCCGGTTTTATCATAATATGTCTATATGTAGACGACCTACTAATCATGGCTAAAGAAGTCAGTCTGATCAATGAGGTCAAATGTATGTTGAGTCGTAACTTCGACATGAAAGATTTGGGGCTAGCCGACGTCATCCTTGGAATAAAGATTCTAACACAAGACGAAGATACTGTTCTGACTCAGTCTCACTATGTGGAAAGAATACTGAGAAAGTTCAATGCCTACGAAAACACTCCAGTAAAAACCCCATTGGACCTCAGCGTAACTTAAGCAAGAATAGGGGAGACCCCGTAGCTCAAGAAGAATATGCCAACATTATTGGAAGCCTAATGTACTTAACAAATTGTGCAAGGCCTGAGTTGGCTTGCCCTGTAAACAAGCTGAGTCGATACACTAACAACGCCAGTCATGAACACTGGAAAACGCTAGTAAGAGTATTAAGTTATCTTAAATTTACTCTGAATTTTGGCATACACTACCCGAAATATCCACTGGTACTCGAAGGGTACTGCAATACCAATTGGATATTCGATGCAAAAGACTAACTGTCTACAAGTGGATATGTATTTACAATTGGAGGAGAAGCTGTTTTGTGGAAATTCACAAAACAGACGTGCACGGTCCACAATGGAATTGGAGTTTATTGCCTTGGACAAAGCTGATGAAGAAGCCGAATGACTGAGGAACTTCATGGATGATAT
This sequence comes from Andrographis paniculata, assembly GCF_009805555.1. NCBI lineage: Eukaryota > Viridiplantae > Streptophyta > Magnoliopsida > Lamiales > Acanthaceae > Andrographis > Andrographis paniculata. The sequence goes on along the minus strand of NW_026137621.1, from coordinate 198,813 downwards.
TCTATACTGGAATAAACCAGTACCTCCTGTAATGATTCACTGTGATAGCCAAGCTGCAATAGCAAGGGCTAATAATGGAATTTACAACGGTAAATCAAGACATATCCGACGTAGACATAATACTGTAAAGCATTTGATCACCAGTGGGGTTTTGACTATTGAATATGTGAAATCAATAAAAAAAACCTAGCAGATCTGCTAATCAAAGAGTTGTAGAGAGATCAAATGTACAAACTGCTGGAATGAGTTTGAAATCCACAACATAGAGACAATTACAGTGGTAACCCAGCCAAATCACTTGGAAATCTCAAACCTTGGTTCAATGGGAAAACTAAGTTGTGAGAGTCCGGCACGAACACTCAATTACAATTCTCTGAAAAGCAATTAGTGTTATAATGTGCAAAAGTTGTGAGGTTGAGTCAATGACTCTTAATGATCCTAAAGGTATGAGTTAGATACGTTGATATAGGATTACCTATATAAGTGTGAAGTGTGGGCCGCTTCAAACGGAATACTTATGAATCCAAAGACGAGATCCATGGCCTAAATGGATCAAAACATGAGAACAAAGTTGAGACTGAGATAGCGACACATCAATATTATTGACTAAGTGCACACAGAGGTGGAACAGTTCAATGCATCACGTCAACTGGGGCACCAGTACACTCTGTAATGTTAACTATGGAAGGTTCAAAGCCAAAAACTACCTGTCATGATGTGTCAATGTCTCACAGGGATTGAGCAGAGCTTCTGTCCTTTATGGACATTTCCACTCATGTGGGGGATTGTTGGATAATTGGTTATTTTGCAATTGATTATTTTGTGAGTGAAAATACAATGCATTGGTGTACCAAATTAATTAGATTAATTTGGAAAAAATAAATAAATATTATTTATTTATTATATATGGGGTTTGGTTAATATTTTGGCTATTTTGTCTGTCTCGAGACAAACCAAATTGTGCAACCCCAAATTAAACTCAGGTATATGGCCTAATTCACAGTATTATTTGGATAAACTATAATCCGTTGGATAGATTTATTATAATCTCAAACGGAAGGTTTGAAATTAGAATAAATTACGATCATCACAAACGGAAAGTTTGTAATTAGAATCAATTACGACTACTTCAAACGGAAGGTTTGAACTTAGAATAAATTACATCAATAATTAAGCTCGTAATTATTATCGTAATTGATTTCCGCCATTTTGGCCGAGTGGAGACGCCCATATAAAGGGCCTCCCCCTTCATTCCAAACACCAATACCAACAACTTTCTCCTCTTTCTCTCTTTTCTTCTAATTTTCCGGCAACGTCCCCAACTTAGTTGTTCTCTCGCTTTGTTCGCCGGAGCTCCAACAATTAGAGGTGTTACTTTCATTGGAGACGGAAGCCGGTTTATCTTTAGGTTAGAACGCCAGCCATCGGAGGTACTAACGGGGCGTATCCAATTTTCGAAAAAATGATCCATCATCAACTCGGTTTCATGGTAGACGTTACTCTTGCAATACCCATTTATTCCAACAATATATATACTAGCGTGTAACCGTGCTATGCATATTAAATTATATACTAATTTAATATTTTTTATAAATAATACTTTTATTTTTTTCATACATATAAAATATATTACTCGAATCAAATCAATTTAATATACGAAAAAATATATATATACAATTGTATTAATAACAATAAAATGATCAAATCTAAAAAATTAATTAACTCAAACTTAATTAATTAAATTATTTATAAATTATAGATTAATCAACTATTTTTAAAAAAAATAATAATAATAAATCAAATCAAATATGAAAATATGAAAATATATATACATATATACATATGTTTACACAAAATACATTCTATTTTAACCAAAAAAAAAATTTATATTAATTATATATTATTTCATACCTATACCTAGTATTATACATCTCAAATTTGAAAATATAAATCAAACACGGTATTATTTTATTTGTATTTTTCTTAAGATTTTTTTTTTTAATAATAAGAAAAGTTTTTTGTTACACATAAAAAAATCATGTATACATAATAAATAAGTTATAAAAAAAATAGAATTTAATCATAATAAATATAACAAATATAAAAAAAAAAATACAAAAAAATTATATTTAAATAAAATAATTAATAGTGATAATATAGTATCTAATAAATTTATTAAATATAAAAAATATAAATTATATTCTTACCATAATAGCAACGATCCGGTGACTTTCCAGCAACACCTTCAAACAACGAATTAAAAAGTATAATATATGGTATTAAAATGATAGACTTATATTTGACATATACGATAAAATTAATAATAATAATAATAGAGTGAAAAAAAGAAGAAAAAAATCAAAATAATAATATTAAAATCAAATCGTTAATGCAGATGCACACAATAAAATTGTTGATTTGATATTCATTATCTATTTCAGTATCTTTTTGTATCTTCTTCTTTCTTCCTAAAAAATATAAAATAATCACTTAGAAGAAAATAAAAATATTTTAAAAAATCAATGAAGTGGTATAATCGTAATCTAAAGAGAAACAATTATATACATTAAATAATTTTATTCACGTATATCTACTATTGTTTATTACTTCCTTTGTCATTCAAATATATGATCACTTACTTTCCTGATTGGGTTATCATAAAAAAAATATTCTCATTTCATTTTTAAGTAAAAAATCATTATACTTTTGTATATATATTTTTTTACTATAAAAAAAAGTAACAATTATTACTTATTTTTATTAAAATTCGTGTTCGGTCAAATGAGCATACATTTGCATGACGGGGGAGTATTAAATTATACTCCCTCCGTCTCGCTACTAAGTTATTAATAATAAGTTATGATAATATTTCATTATTTTTTACATGAGTAGTGTTGTTGGTATTTTAAATATTTTTAAAATTATATCTCAATAAAATAAATGCAATATAGATATTATTTTGTTGATAATAAAATTTTATCTAATACAAATGAATAAAAAAATATATTTATTTATTTATCATACCATAAATTAGTTTTATAAAAAATAGGAGTTTTAAAGGTATATATGTGTTAATTGATGAGAGATATATAAATAAAGGAGTTTTGAATAGGTCCCACGTATAATACGTTAGAAGTCTAATTAAATCGATTTATATTTGTTGAGCATGTTTAAGATTGATAAATTTACCATAAATAAAAATGAGTCATCTTTTATGAAACGTAAAAAAAATAAAAAAAAATAAAAAATAAAAAGTCATCTGTGGTGGGACAAATGGAATAATTTATAAAATATAATAAGAATATAGAATAATTTTAAATAAAAAATAAATAGATCAAAATATAACCTCAATTCCACAGCATCTTCTTTCCCTTTTTTTTTCTTCCACTTATATTATGTTACTCTTATCTTCCTTCGTCTCTTGCCCTTTTATTTGGCTCATCTTCTTGTTTTCTTCGCAATCCCTTTTTTTTTTTTTTTTCTTCCCCTTTGTTATTAAAATAAGGCAAAACAGTAAAAAAACTGCCCTGTGGTTTCTGAAAATTGCTGAAAACCCCGTGTGGTTTTAAAACTCCTAAAAACCTACTTGTGGTTTCCAAAATGTTGCAAAAAATTCCCCATCCGTTAGGATTTAACGGAGGTTGTATAGCACGCACCTGAAATGCGATTTTTGGTCCATAGAGTAATAAATTTCTGTATAAAATTACTAAAATACCCTAATGACTGCTTTTTACCTTCTTCCTCGTTCTTCTTCTTCCTTGTTCTTCTTCATTCATTCTTCTTTCTTATTCTTCTTTCTTCTTCTTCCTTGTTCTTCTTCTTTCTTACCAAATCCAGAATTACTTTCTTCTATTTTTATCAAACCAAAAATCTAAAAATTCAATTTGACATCAAAATTTGAAATCAATCTAAGAAGAAAAAAGAACATGCTGCTCGTTGCAATCGTGTACGAAAGAATTAGAGAGAAAAAATAAAGAAGAAAGAAAATTGGAGAAAAATAGATAAAAAAAAATTGGAGAAAAAAAAAACTGATGTCTTCTTTCTCATCTTCTTTCTTTTCATTCTTTCTTTATTCTCTTTCTTTTCTTCATTCCTTCTTCCCTGCTCCAGCCGCTTTCGCCCGTCATCTTCTTTCTCTTCTTATTTTTTTCCAATTCTTCATTCTTCAAAGAACAATTGGAGATGAAGAAGAAGAAAAAAAAATTGGGGGAAAAAGAAGAAAAGAAATAATCGGGTAGAACTACTATGGCGTGAAAAAGAATTGGAGAAGAAAAAGAGAAAAATTGAGGAAAAATAAAAACAGAAAGAAGTGGAACTGTTATGGCTTGAAAAGGAATTGGAGAAGAAGAAGAAAAAATTGAGGAAAAAGATGTGTGAAGAAGAATTTGAGGAATAAAAGAAGATGGAAAAAAGAAGTTGGGGGAGAAGAGAAGAAGAAAAAACAGAAGAGAGAGAAACACATGGGCAAAACGGTCTGATAAGGTGAAAATTTAATGCCGTCAATGTGATTTAAAGGGAGGGGACGAGTGTGCAACGTTTTACAAACCACGAGTAGGTTTTTAGAAGTTTTAGGACTACGGGGGGTTTTCAGCAGATTCAGTAAACCATGAGGGAATTTTTTGCTGTTTTGCCTTAAAATAAAAAGGCTTAGAAAAATATTATACTTACTCTTTCATGTTTCTCATTCTTCTTTCCCGTTATCATTCTTATTTTTTTATCAATTTTTTTTCCCTTCCTCTTCTTTACCAAACCTTAAAAAAGGAAATTGAAGGAGAAGAAAAAAATTGAAAATAAAGAATAAGTAGAGAAAGAAAAAGAGCCTGCACAATATTTTTTGTTGTGTCTATTTTAACTTAATCTTTAAGTGTGTACATATATATATATATAGATATACAAAACCCTAATTTTATCCATAAATTAAAAATTTTATTTATTATTTTAATAAATCCTAATTTTATTAGGTTATTTGTGATTCTAACAATTTTAATTAATTATTCAAACTCAATATTTAAAAAAAATTAAAATAAAATTCCAAAATTATGTGAGCGCTATATTTATATATGATATACTCCCTCCGTCCACAAACTAATATCCTATTTTTCTATTTGGGACGTCCAACAACTATTGTCCTATTTTATTTTTTAAATACAAATTTTATATTTCTACCATCCATTCATTTATTACTTTTAATCTTTGTCATACAATTCAAGGTAAATTTGCCAATTCATAACAAAAAAACAATCATCTCAAAAACCGTACAAATATACTTTAGGACAATAAAAATTGTACGGAGGAAGTATAATACTATCGTATAACCTGTGCTATGCATGAGTTAATTTTATATTAAATTACATACTAATTTAATATTTTTTTATAAATAATACTTATATTTTTTATAAGTATAAAATATATTACTCGAATCAAATCAATTTAATATACGAAAAAATTTTATACAATTGCATTAATAACAATAAAATTATCAAATCTAAAAAATTAATTAACTCAAATATAATTAATTAAATAAATTATAAATTATAGATTAATCAACTATTTATTTTTTAAAAAAATACTATAAATCAAACAAAATAATAAAATATGAAAAAAGTAAATATATAATATGTTTACACAAAATACATTCTATTTTAACAAAAATTATTTTTATATTAATTATATATTTTTTTCATATTTAGTATTATGCGTGTCAAATTTGAAAATATAAATCAAACACGATTTTATTTTATTTGTATTTTTCTTAAGATTGTTTTTTTTTTAATAATAAGATTAACTTTTTTGTTAAGCATAAAAAAAATCATATATCATAATAAATAAGTTATTAAAAATATAATTTAATCATAGTCCACAAACTAACGTTCTACTTTCCTATTTGAAATGTCCAACAATTGTTGTCCTCTTTCTATTTTTATATACAAAATTTACTCTTTTACCCTTACTTTATTTACTCTTTCATTTTCTATACACAAGATTAAGGACAAATTAGTTAGTAAAAAGGTGTAAAATAATTTTAAGATTTTTGCTCTTTTAATTTTATGTATAAAATAATTATATGTGTAATAATATATTTTTAATTTATGTCAAAAAATTTTAAAAATATATTTTAATATTAGTGTGATTAATTTTACTATAAAAATAATAAATATATATTTTCAATTGATCAAAAAAACCTATTCATCTATATTAAAAGTTTTACAAAAAGAGCATAAAGTGTCCTTTTACTGTAAACACGAAAATTTACGACATATATAATTAATAAAAAAATTAAGAATGCATTAATAAAATAATTATTATATAATAAAAATAATTTTAAATTAAAATTAAAATAGTTAATTAGTATAATAAAATTAAAAAATATAAAATAAATTTAAAGTGTAATTTTCTTTTTAAAAAACATGATATAATAAGTTAACACGATAAATGGAATTCAGAATATTTTTCTTATATTGGAAAAAGTATAAAGAAGAGTTGGTGAAGTTGTAAATTTGCAAAGTCACTGTCAGTCAGTAAAGTCCGTCATCCATCCATCCGTACATCCGAAAAAAGAATACATCAATTAAACAAACACAACTTGCAAAATACCAATAAACACGTTTAACCATAGCAGACTTAACCAAAGTTTTTAAGGTTGTCTTGAAGCATCTGTCTAAAGCTCAAGCTCAGTCTAAGTCTTGACACAACAAATTACTATAAAAGACCATACTTACCATAGACTAGATGCCGTTGCCGTCAGTGAGTTGTTAAGCTTGAGAAGGAATGGTATTCTTCCGCCACTCCCAGTAGTTTGCTCTCATGGGATCAACCCTTTGGAGGACCCAACACACTCTTGCAGCCAATCCTGAATCTGAGGACGGATTTGGGATCTCGGAGTACAATGCATCGATGGCATTTTTCAACTCATTGCTCGGCTGATAGCAATGGCAGAGAAGATCCAGGACCATGTTCAAAGCATGGACAGAATCCCTTTTATCCGCTAAAACATCTAAGCAAACTGATGCCACTCGTGGGTCACTGGCCAGAGATTTCACATTGTTTTTGTAGAGTCCGCGCAGGTATCTCCATGGACTTTCATTTTCAGGTCTTAATAAAATTGCTTTTATTGTAAAAGCAACTTCAGAGTCCCTCATCGCCTCCAATCCTCCAAGCACAGGAGACTTCGACACCACAAAGTATCTCTATGGACACCGAGTAATCATGAAATTTTACAGCATCAGATGTTAGGCAAAAAATTAATGGCAATTATATTTCAAGACTCTTGAAGGGAAAAAAGGAATAAGATTTCTTGTCTTCTTTTGTATTTCTTCTCTATATTTTTACTATGAAATCTACTTTTCCTCCAAAAACAGTACACCAATTAACAGTTTTCTACCCAAAACATCACATTCAACTATTATTTCACTCAAAACATATAAACATATATAATATATTCGGGGGATAGGGGATACGCGTGGTGGGGTTAAGGATACAAAAATATGTAAATATAGCACATGTAATCAATGTTTACAAAGAAAATCCTTTAACACAAGCATGGGCACAAATTTGAGGTAAATCAGAATAGATGGGCACTTAACTGTCCAGACTCAAATTTCTGGCACACCTTAAATTCGAAATGATAAGAATAAAATCACGGTAGATAAACAACATTACAATTACAGTAGATAAACTAATACTCATATTTCAAGCTTCATTAGAAAATTAATGGTTACAGCTGTATTGCGAATTCCTTGAAACAATCATCTAATATATCTAACTATAAATGGTCAGTGGAAGAGAAACACAAATATCACAATAGCAATATTGAATCCCCGAAAAATGTATGTGTTACGTATGAAATTTAGAATTAGGTTAAAAAGCCCAAGGTAAAAGAGGAATGGGCCTGGCATTAGAGTTGGTTGAACTGGCTCAAGGAAAATAGGTTTATTTCTAAGGAAAATACAGGACGGAAAGACCTCAGGTCGGAAGGTCTTCAGGTCGGTAGGTCCTCAAGACGGAAAGTCCTCAGGACGGAAAGACCTCAGGTCGGAAGGTCTTCAGGTCGGGAGGTCCTCAAGACGGAAAGTCCTCAGGACGGAAAGACCTCAGGTCGGAAGGTCTTCAGGTCGGGAGGTCCTCAAGACGGAAAGTCCTCAGGACGGAAAGACCTCAGGTCGGAAGGTCTTCAGGTCGGGAGGTCCTCAAGACGGAAAGTCATCAGGACGGAAAGTCCGCAGGTCGGGAGGCCCTCAGGACGGGAAGTCCGCAGGTCGGGAGGCCCTCAGGTCGGAAAGTTCGCAGGTCGAAAAGTCTTCAGGGCGGAAAGTCCTCAGGTTGGATAGGTCGGGAAGTTCTCAGGTCGGAACTCTGCGGCAGGACCAACAAATCGGATGGTTTGTTAGTCGGGATGTCTGTAGCTAATCCAAACAAGTCAGATGGTTTGCAAGTCGGGAGGATTGGCAGTCGGACCAATACGGTTGTAGATTGGCAGTCGGGCCAAAAGGGCGGAAGGTCTGTGGTCGGCTCAAAGAGTGAAATATAGGGATAATTTTGGTCTGCTGAGGACACGTGTCAGCAGGAGAAGGGTTGGAAGACGGTTGGGAAGGAGACGTTGTAACCGTTCGGGCGACGGTTTTCAGTACAGTTTCCCAGAGAATATTTAAGGGTTTGGATCATCATTTGGCAGGGTATCTTCAATCAACTTCAACAAAGCAAAGTCAGATTTGGGGATCACCACTTTAAATTTCAGTCTTTTATTTTCCAGTTTATTTTCTGTACCATACAGTGTTTAGAGATTCCTAATCTCAGGCACTAATTAATCAAGTTTAAGGATATTTTCTATATCTTTGAATTTTACTTTATTTTTGTTGAAAAATTACATCAACAAATTGGTGACCACAGTGGGAGCAAGACACAATTGCTCATTCCAATTCCGGCGATAATTTCATACGTCTTAGATCCGGCCGAATCATCGGAAGGGTCCATATGGCAGGTTCACAACCTCAATCATCTTCGGCACCGGCGGGAGAATCCGTTCCACCACCTATTGTGCCAAATGCCGGGGAAAACCCACAACCACCAACTGATTGGAGGTCTTATGTTCAACAAATGAACAACCAGCAAACTTTGGTTATGCAGAATATGTTGCGTGAGCAACAAACGAACATGTTGCGTGAACAACAAAATCTAATACTGAACATGTTGGATCAAGCACTGTCAAGGGTTAGTCTTCAACCCACTCAAACTCCACCAGGAGTATCACCATCCAGACTACAGGCAAATTTCGCAGGGCCATCATTCGTGGATAGTGCCTTTCCAAGTGCCACAAATCCCAACCGAACGGATAGGGGAAAATCTCCTCTGACTTTTCCCAACACTGTTCCGCTGGGACCAAGGGTTTCCAGTCCGCAGCCGAACAATACAAGGGAGGACAGGCCTGGAGGATATATACATGATCCTATTCATATTCCTGTGCAGGATCCTTTCCATGTTCCTGATCATCAACGCGTTCATGTAGATCCTGATGAGATCGCACATATATTAAGGGATCAGTTTGGGCTAACTCCTCAGATGGCTAACCGCCCTGCATATCAGAGACCTTTCCCAGAAAGGATCATTAATGAACACCCCCTCCCAAGGAATTATCGACCGCCCGATTTTCATGCATTCTCAGGGGAGGACGGATCTTCCACCATAGAACATGTTGGTCGGTTCACAGCACAATTAGGAGAAGTTGGCAATAACCCTTTTTATAAGTTGCAGCTGTTTGGTTTATCTCTTACTAGAACAGCGTTTTCGTGGTTCGCAAGTCTGCCTCCTGGACAAATTCAGACGTGGGAAGGACTGGAGATGGCATTTCATGCCAGATTCTTCAATCCTTTACCAATTGTTTCTTTAACTGATTTACTAGAATTGAGACAGTATCCAGAAGAATCTGCTTCACAGTTTATAGAAAGGGTGCGACTGATAAAAGGGCGATGTCCTACGGTAATCAGTGAGAAAGAGATGACCAATTTAGTGGTCCGGAATATGCATACTCGCTTAAGAAAGGCACTCACTGCACTGGATGTTGAGGATTTGGCAAGTCTTGCATCTAAGGCTGGGCGTTTAGAGTCTTTGTTCAGAGAGGAAGATCAGAATAACAGGCGTAATAGAGGCCAACATATGGCGAGTATGGGAACAGAAACATGTGACTTTGATTTTAATCAGTCAGAAGAGATGGCAGCTGAAATCCTCTCTGGAAAACCTTATGTATGCCCCAAATTGAAGCCAGTACCAGGGTCTGAAGGAAAGGATCAACCGATGTTTGATAGTTCGAAAGCTGACGAAATCTTTGATATCCTGTTGACTGATGGCCAGATCCGTATTCCAAAGGGGCAAAGATTGGCCACTAAAGAAGAAATCAAAGGGAGACCATATTGTAAGTGGCATAATTCTTTCACACACAATACAAGTCAGTGTACTCATTTCAGGAAGGAAATTCAAAAGGCCATCAAGACAGGTCGGCTCAAATACATCACTCTAGGTGTAGACCAGCAACCGTTTCCGAAAGTAACAACGGCAATGGTTGACATCCAACCAAGTTCGGAAACAGGGAAAAGTTCGGCCAATAGTGGACAAACAGGGGAACGAACTCAGGCAAGCCCCGGAACAAAGAAAGGAAATCAGCCAAACAGTAGCCGACCGGAAGAACGACTCAAAGTTTGTGAAAAGCCAGTCGCTGAAAAATGGGACCATCCAGACGGTTCTTTTAATGTGGAGGTGAAAGAAAAGGTTTTAGTGCGTGACCACCCGACCAGAAAAACAGGGTCAGTCGGGAACAATTGGGCTCGAAATAAAAAGCCTTTACCAGTTGATATAGACCCTCGTTTCCCAGGTATGAATCGTACACAGATTCGCAATGCCAAACGCAGGTATGCTGCGAAGTATGGGAAACGAGTTCCTTCAGCAAAACAACTAACCGACGAGTAAAAAGCAGCCGACCACTTGGCAGGAGATCAGTCCATTAGAGTCTTTACAGAACAAACAACCAACGAGCAGGGAGCAGCCATGCAATCTCCAAAAAGTCGGTCCAGTCGGGTCTGTTCAAGAAAGCAACCGAACGACGGATTAGACGCTTCAGATTATACCAAAGGAAGTTCGTCGGGACAGGGGAAAGGTAAAGGAATATCAGATGAAATAATTAGAGGTTTTAGATGCCAACATTGTGAACGGATCAACATCAATCCATTTCCTGAAGAATTCCGTATAGAATCTTTGACGGTTCAATCTCGGAATAAGACAAAGGAAGAAGTTGTAACTACAGAGGAAAATTCGAGATCTGTTAAATCTCGTCTGGGGCCACGAATCCCTTGTCGAATGACAGAGATTAATCAGATAAGAGATGAACCGATGTGGGCGAGTCTGGTAGATGATCCTACGGACGAACCTTTATGGGCATTCTTGGCAGATGATGAATTAGAGGAAACAGAGTGGGCAAAGACTTCAGATTCCGAGTCTCAGTCGGAGACACCTTCGATAGTGTTTCCTCCTATTCCAGAGGGTGCGATCTCCCATTTGAAACCTTTGTATGTTAATGCTCACATTTGCGGGAAACCAATCACAAAGGTTTTTGTGGATAATGGAGCAGTCTTTAATGTTATGCCATTGAAGACTCTCAAGAAGCTAGGGAAAGGAATTCATGATCTGTCTCCTGTGGAATTCGAAATGACAAGTTTTACAGGGCAGCCGACCAAGCCTGAAGGCATGATGGTTGCCACAATTGAAGTCGGACCAAAAAAGATCTCCACTGTTTTCTTTATTGTGGACGCAGATACTACATACTCTCTCTTGCTGGGAAGAGACTGGATTCATGCTTCTCAATGTGTGCCATCAACACTGCACCAACAGTTAATGTTCTGAGAAGGAAATCAGGTCTTCAAAATGGAAGCAAATGACAACCCATTCGATGTATCAGAACAAGTTGAAGAGTCAGTGTTTTATTCCAGTCATTTGGCTCCGATGTCTCAGTTGTATATGGCCAGGGAATACCCAAACAAGGGTTATAAAGTCACTGGCCAGAACTCGATGTTCTATTAAAAGAACAACTTTATTGTATGGCTCATGATAAAGCCACACCTATTCTCGTATAATTTGTTTGTTATGGGTGATACAAGTTTAGAAGTATGTAGTTCTCTTATTAATAAGTTCTATTTAAAGCAGCTATTACATAAAGCAGAAAATAGTAAAGAGATTCTTGATGTTCACCTCCAAGAAGATGAACAATTTCGTTGGCCTGATTTATTAGAAAAAAACAGAACCAACAGCTTCATCACAAGACCCATTATTGGAGTTTAATTTAGGAACCGAATTGGTTCCAAAAGTGATCAGGCTAAGTGGTTATTTGTCTAAAGAGCAACAGACAATGATGCTCGAAGTTATTAGAAACAACATTGATTGTTTAGCATGGGATTATTCAGAAATGCCTGGTTTGACAAGAAGTCTAATAGAGCATCGATTGCCTATCAAGGAAGGTTGCAAACCTTACAAACAACCTCCAAGGCGAATGAGCCCGGATCTGATGCCTCAAATCAAGGAAGAAATCCAAAAACTTCTCAAAGTGGGTTTCATTCAGCCTTGCCGTTATGCGGAGTGGCTGGCTAACATTGTGCCAGTGGTCAAGAAAAATGGTAAGATAAGGATATGCATCGATTTCAGGGATTTGAATCTAGCTACCCCTAAGGACGAATATGTGATGCCTATGGCCGACATGTTGATAGATGCAGCAGCAGGCATAAAGTCCTTAGTCTGATGGATGGTTATGCAGGTTATAACCAAATATTTCTGGCAGAAGAAGACATTCCTAAGACAGCATTCAGGTGCCCAGGGGCTTTAGGTATTTATGAATGGACAGTCATGCCATTCGGGTTAAAGAATGCAGGGGCAACTTACCAAAGAGCCATGAATTCAATCTTTCATGATTTAATTGGCAAATCTATGGAAGTTTATATTGATGATGTTATTGTTAAATCCTCCAGTTTTGACGAACATTTGAGAAATCTTGAAGAGGCATTCGAAAGAATGAAGAAGTACAAGTTGAAGATGAATCCAACCAAGTGTGCTTTTGGAATATCAGCCGGGAGCTTTTTAGGATTTTTAGTTCATGAGAGAGGAATTGAAATCGATGCCAATAAGGCTAAAGCCATTCTTGACAGTCGGCCACCCAAGACGGTTAAAGAAATCCAAAGTCTTTTGGGTAAGGTGAACTATTTGAGGCGTTTCATTTCTAATGCTGCTGGCAAGGTCAAACCCATTACTAAATTGTTGAAAGCTGGAAAAAATGCTTTTGAATGGGGTCCCGATCAACAGACGGCTTTAGATGCTATCAAGCAGGCATTGGTTCACCCTCCAGTCTTGATGCCTCCTAAACAAGGTCGGCCGCTCAAACTTTATTTGGCAAATACATATGAAGTGGTTAGCTGTTTATTGGCACAGGATGGTGATGACGGGAAGGAAAGGGCAATCTACTATCTCAGTAAAACCTTTACAGGACCAGAACTGAATTACACTATGCCAGAAAAAATGTGTTATTCATTGGTCTTCGCTTGCACTAAACTCGAGCATTATTTGCTGCCCAGAAGAATTGAGGTCATATCAAAGGTGGATCTCATCAAATTGATTTTGCAGAGACCTACTATGAAGGGCAGACTCATGAAGTGGGCCATCAAATTGGCTCCTTTTGATCTTCAACATTCCCCTTTGAAGGCAATCAAGGGACAAGCAGTAGCCGACTTCTTAGCAGAATTTCACAAGTCGGATATTCTCTTTGTGATAGTGTCCGACCACTTAGTTGTTCATCATATCTGAATAATCTACAGGTCGGATGTGTACCTTATATAAGTACCAGAACATGGTTGATGTTCTTTGATGGTTCTACCTCTGGAAACAAATCAGGGGCAGGGGTCTTTTTGCAAGGACCTGACGGTCAAAAGATCAACTTACAACTACGATTGGAAGCCATGACCCATAATTCGGCAGAATATGAAGCTTTAATTTTGGGTTTGGAGGCTTTAATAGCCAGGAAGGTCCAGTCTGTAATCATAAGAGGGGATTCTCAACTAGTAATCAACCAGGTAAACATTCAATATGTTTGCAATTACCCTCATCTTCGCAGATACAGGGACATTGTGGGTCGGTTACTGACAAAAATCTCAGAAGTAATAATTGAGTTCATTCCGAGGAAAGAAAACCAACGTGCTGATGAGTTGGCTCAAAGGGCCTGTAAAGGAATTCTGGAGGATATGTGGTCGGAGGTCAAGTCGGGCATAGAAGGAAAGACAGACCCAATATGTGATCGAATGGTCGGGCAGGAGACTGTCGGACAGGAGCCCGACTGCGTAGTTACTGTCGGACAGGAGCCCGACTGCGTAGTTACTGTCGGACAGGAGCCCGACGGCGTAGTTACAGTCGGACACAAAGATACCAGTGAAACAGTGACCGATTGGAGAACAGAGCTTATCATGTATTTACAAAATCCAGGTGCGAGTGTTTCAATTGCGACACGATTGAAGGCTTTACGTTTTCAATTGATAAATGGAATTTTGTATAAGAGATCATTTGAAGGTTTACTTTTGAAATGTTTGGGGTCTAAAGAAGCTCTAGAGGTAATGACAGAAGTACATGGTGGGATATGTGGAGCTCATCGGGCAGGTCTGAATATGAGATGGGCCATTCATCGTTTGGGTTTTTTCTGGCCAAAGATTTTTGAAGATTGCATACAATTTGCCAAAGGCTGCCAGGAATGTCAGAGACATGGAAATTTAAACCATTTGCCAGTAACCGAATTGCAATTTTTGGCAAAACCATGGCCTTTTAAATCATGGGCTATGGATATTATTGGTAAGATACATCCTGCTTCATCGAAATACCATTGTTTCATATTGGTCGCGACTGATTACTTTACCAAATGGGTAGAAGCAGTTGCTTTGAAAAATGTGGATCAGAAAGAAGTGATAGACTTCGTTTTGAACCAAATTATTTACAGATATGGTATTCCTCAGTCTATAACAACCGACCAGGGCCTGGTTTTCACAGGGGAAAAGTTTTCTAGTTTCTTGGCAGAATTTGGTGTCCGATTACACCATTCGTCACCTTATTATCCCCAAGCCAATGGACAAGCGGAAGCAGCAAATAAGATCATTATTGGGATTATAAAGAAGATGGTTGAAGGGAACCCAAGAAAGTGGCATTTGTTATTGTCTCGGGCTTTATGGGCACATAGGAATACCAGAAATACGGCCACAGGGTTCTCACCGTACCAACTCACTTTTGGCCAAGATGCTGTTTTACCAGCCGAAATCCGAGTATCGTCTGGCCGAACAGAATTTACTGATGGTGATCTTACAAAAGAATACCAACGACTTATGTTGCAACAGTTGGAGGATTTGGATGTTAACCGACTCCATGCAATAGGTCTAAGTGTGAAACAGAGTGAAATCAGAGCAAGGAGTTACGGAAAGAAAGTTCTTCACAGGACATTCCAAAAAGGAGACCTAGTCTGGAAGACCATTCTTCCTACATATAAGAAAACTGACCAATTGGGAAAGTGGTCACCGAATTGGGAAGGACCATACATTATTCAAAAAGATATTGGGAATGGCGCTTTCATTATTGTAAATCATGAAGGTAAGAGAGTACATGATTGTATTAATGCTAAATATCTGAAGAGGTATTATCCTGCCTTTTCAGATAACAAAACTGCCTGAAGCAAAATATTATTCAGAACCCATTTGTGGGGTTCGAACCTATTTAAAGGTTCATTTCTGTTAGTCATCATTTATTTGTGAGAAATTTTCTGCCTCTGAATCAGAATTTTCATCCCAGTGATGGGATATTAGTTCTGGTTCTTTTTCAATAAGATCTTCCAAATCTGGTCGGTACCTCTCCCATTGGCTTTGCATTTCGTCTAAATCTTGATTGGTACGTGCTTGCATGTCTGTTATGGCTTGATATTCACGGTCAACAATGGTACGCAATCTTGAAAAGACTTTTCGTTGATTGGAAAATATATTATCCCAACCAAGGTCTGGAAGTATGGTTGCTGCGTGATTTTCAATCAATTCCATGTGATGATGGAGGTCAGGAATGCGGCTAAGGATGTCACGAAGAGGTTCATACCCCTCAATGATTTTTTCCATTAGGCGGATGACGCGATGAATGGTTCTTCTACCTCGTTGGGAGAATCGGAATTTGAAGTCTAGTTGCTTGAGTATATGTAACAAGTCTTCTGCATGGCCTCCAATAGGGTGATTACCTACAAAGAAGGGTTGAAGAGCACCTTCCCAGTTGCTTGATGGGACATGAGGTCGGTCATTCGCCATGTTTGTTAACACTTCAAATGTTTTGGTTTTCAAAATATGCCTTGGAATTTGGTGTGTTTCTTAATATGTGAGAAACATTGTTCTTTTAAGGGAGGAGTTTGTTTCGGTTCCTCAAAAATTGGAAATTGGAAGGTGATCCTTGTTTTGAAAGAAGAAGGAAAAAAATATATTACTAAGTCAAATGTTGTTACAGAGGGGGAAGTATTACAAAAGTGCCCCTAGGGCAGTTTTTATATTTGTCCATTTGACTTCATCCCTGGATAGCCTTCTGGTATTAGCAGCCGTCTGATATCTTCTGATGAATTGGGATCGAGCTTGGGTTTTTAGCTCTTGATCCAATTCGGCCTCGTTCTTTGTATACTTCTCAAGCAGACGCTGCTCATTGGTAATTTGATTATCCAGGATAGACTGTTCCTTAGCTCCCGCAATTCTGCCTCCTTTTTCTGAATGGATTCATCAACTTGAGCCTTCGTGCTAAGGAGACCGCCCAACCTTCCAGTAGTTTGCTGAAGGGATTCTCGGGTCTTAGCCAAAGAATTCTCCAGTGTTGTTTGATCGAAGACAGGCTGGGGGGTTTCGGCTGACAGGAGTCCAATAACTAACACTTCAGTCTTGAGCTCCGTAAGTCTCTCCATCAGCCGATGCAGAATGGGGACGGCTGGCGATTCCGTTGGAGTGTAAAAAAGAAGGCCACCAACCGTCTGAATGAGATTGTCCAATAAGTCGGATCTTAATTCTGAAAGGGGATGGTTAATGGCCTCGGTGAATATAGTTTGGGCCTCCGCTGGAACCGGAACAGTCGATAGGATAACTAAGTCCGAAGGCCCCTGCAAGTCTTACAGTTTCAATAAGTATTCCAAGGGAGGTGCAAAATTATTCAGATAAGATATGTGTCACCTCTGGGCGAACTGCTGTCAGTGAAGGGGGCAACAATGAGGTCGGTCGAGTAGGGCGGACAGCTGGTATAATAGCAGCCGACTCGTCGGCTGCTGCGAATGGTCGCTGAGGTGCCGACCTGGGTCCCTATGGAAAGTAGTATATAAAACAGTTAGTGTTTTTTTAGAAAGAAACATTGTGGCATGAATTGGTTTAATCTTACCAAATTCACAAAGTCTCCGAATCGGACGAAGAAAGTTCTTCTAATTCTGGAGGTTGGGCTGCCACAGGTGGTTCTTCTGCCTGCCACTCGATTGCTGGAGGTAGCGCCGCTGCTGGCTGGGCGGCTGCAGGTTGGGCAGCTGCATCTAGAGCCACTGCAGCCGGTATCTCAGGAGCAACTGGGATAGCCGCAGCCGAGGCACTTTCGGTTTCCAGCGCAGCTGCATCCGATTGGACTATTTCGGGATCAGCAGCAGCAGGGATGTCGTCTTGAGGGTCAGCTTCGGCAAGGGCAGCTGGTTCTTCCTTCGAAATGGATGAGTCTGATGCCATGTATGGCGGTCGACCCATCTGGGAAGTAGTCCCCTCGCTGTCTGAAGAGACCCCTGCTGCTGATGCGATTAGTGAAGGTGTCTGTGAAAAATTAGGGAAATGTTGTTGTTAACTACACCAGGGTTGATCATCAGAATCCTGAGTATTGCTGACGAAGAGGACTTACTGGTTCAATAGGCAGTGCTGGTAAAGATTGCCTCCTGGTCGGGGGCCTGGCCCGACTGCTCCTCGGTGCAGGAGGAAGAGTTTGCCTCCTTGTCGGGTCCTCCGCCCGGCTGCTCATTGGCAAAGTGAGAAGTGGAGTAGGGGTTTGGCGAGGAAGTGCCTGAGTCTGGACCAAAGGTATGATTGATTGGTCGGCTGGGGCTGGCGTCGTTTGTGTGGTTGGTGTTACCAAGGTCGGTTCTGGTGAATGAAATGAGTGAAATCAAAGTTAAGATATAGTGAGTTGGTTCACGGTTTTTCAGAAAAATTACCTATTCGGGGTCGGGTCCTTGCTGACGTCCTAGTAGTTCCAAGGTCCGCCGGAGTTTGCTGGTCGGCCCCAGAGGTCGGGGGTGTTTGCAGCTGGGAAGCTTTCCTTTTCCGCATTGGAACGCTAGATCCGATTCCCGGGGCGGCTGTTTGTTGCTGAGTGCTAGTATGTCTAGCCGCTCCTAGAACCAATCCTTGGGGGGGAAGGAGTACGTTCAGCAACCGATCCTCATCAGGAGAAATCAGGGGCCATACAACCGACCACCATTCATTGAATATATCTACAGTCTAAGGGTTGGAGCGGAAAGGAATATAAGAATTGGAAACTATATACGTGGTGAGCTGGGAGATATAAGAAGGGATCGAATTAGGTAGGACTCGTCGGTCAGGACTTTGAAAAATTATATGAGGACAAGCGACGGGTCCAGGGATACCTTGGCAGCAGCCGAACTGGCGCGCCATGAATTGAGGTTCATAATTAAAGGTGCAAAAAGTTTTTTGCCCTTTTTTATCAAGTTTTTTGCTGCTAAAAAGAGACCTGGGTTTGAGGGCAACGTCCCAGGCAAAAGGATAGGTGGGATGAGGACAAGGCTCAGGAGTCGGAAGAGGATTTGGTGCCGGAAAGGGCCAAAAGTGGTCGGGAGCATAACCCGCATATTTTTTATACATAGAAAATCGAGAATTACTGCGGGTATCTGTTAAAATTGTGGTTATTATTGGATCGGAGGATTGGAGTTTACTGCGTCCTGAGCAGAGTCGGTTGAGGGCTAATCCCAAATGTTTTTCGGATATTGGCATAGTGGGCGGAGATCCTAAGTTGAACGCGTTGGGGAAGTACAGACGGGACCAAAGTTCTAAAAACCAAAAAGGACCCGATGCGGCAGTGTCTAATTTTCTATTATCATTATCTGTTAAACGAAGGCTAACCCTGGTGAGTCCTTCGAACAGATTGGCTAAAAACAGGGTGCCAAGGGAAAAGAACCGACCTGACGCGATATGAATGGCCAGGTCGAGATGAGAAGAAAGAACGCATTTAGAAGGGGAAACAATGACGTACCTACAAAGCCAAAAAAGAATAAAGGCAGTATGCTCCCGGTCGGTCACGGGGGTCCCTGGAGCCCCTTGCTGGTCGGTTGCGAACTTTGTCCAGCCCCATTCCTTCACGCCTTGTAAAGACCACCCTGGATGGTCTTCTGGTGGCTCCTGCCCATCTAGGGCTCCTATCACAGGGTCTTCACCCACGACTGGGAGATGCGCGATCATCGCCACATCCATGAGAGTCGGACCAAAGGGGCCCGACGGTAAGAGAAAAGTCCCATTTTCCGCATTCCAGAAGGCAGACATGGCTAGGAGTACCTTCTCGTGCAGATTGATCGGCATGGTGGACAATAGTATTGCTTGGTCGATTTTTTGAGATCGCCATTGGGTCTGGAAGTGTTCTGCTACCCGTCGATACCAAGAGCGGTAAGGATCTTTTGGGTCTGTGAGATGGGTTTTGATGCTGTCTCGAATGCGAACTGCTTGGTAGTTAGGGTTGTTGATGGCCAAGGAATTTCGGGATTCCAAAACTTCCCTCATCCGATTTGAGTCTTCAGGTGTAGTGCAGTATGGGCGAATCGTCGGAGTTAATACTTTCGAGGCTGAAAAGGGGCCCTCTGGGAGGTTTCCGTCGAAGGGAAGGGCAGGAATGTATCGATTCGCCATGGTTAGAGTGATTGAGATTGTGATTCACAAAGGCTCGTATTGCGGAGAAGGAAGTTAATCAGGAGTGTTGCAGTAACTGGTGCGGTTGCTAAGGGAATTTTTCAAGAGGATGGTGATTTATTAACTTCCAAACATCGATTGATAAATGGCGTTTGAAAGTCCCTTGGCGGCGGGCAAGTTGTTACGTATGAAATTTAGAATTAGGTTAAAAAGCCCAAGGTAAAAGAGGAATGGGCCTGGCATTAGAGTTGGTTGAACTGGCTCAAGGAAAATAGGTTTATTTCTAAGGAAAATACAGGACGGAAAGACCTCAGGTCGGAAGGTCTTCAGGTCGGTAGGTCCTCAAGACGGAAAGTCCTCAGGACGGAAAGACCTCAGGTCGGAAGGTCTTCAGGTCGGGAGGTCCTCAAGACGGAAAGTCCTCAGGACGGAAAGACCTCAGGTCGGAAGGTCTTCAGGTCGGGAGGTCCTCAAGACGGAAAGTCCTCAGGACGGAAAGACCTCAGGTCGGAAGGTCTTCAGGTCGGGAGGTCCTCAAGACGGAAAGTCATCAGGACGGGAAGTCCGCAGGTCGGGAGGCCCTCAGGTCGGAAAGTTCGCAGGTCGAAAAGTCTTCAGGGCGGAAAGTCCTCAGGTTGGATAGGTCGGGAAGTTCTCAGGTCGGAACTCTGCGGCAGGACCAACAAATCGGATGGTTTGTTAGTCGGGATGTCTGTAGCTAATCCAAACAAGTCAGATGGTTTGCAAGTCGGGAGGATTGGCAGTCGGACCAATACGGTTGTAGATTGGCAGTCGGGCCAAAAGGGCGGAAGGTCTGTGGTCGGCTCAAAGAGTGAAATATAGGGATAATTTTGGTCTGCTGAGGACACGTGTCAGCAGGAGAAGGGTTGGAAGACGGTTGGGAAGGAGACGTTGTAACCGTTCGGGCGACGGTTTTCAGTACAGTTTCCCAGAGAATATTTAAGGGTTTGGATCATCATTTGGCAGGGTATCTTCAATCAACTTCAACCTTTTACCTTGGGCTTTTTAACCTAATTCTAAATTTCATACGTAACAACTTGCCCGCCGCCAAGGGACTTTCAAACGCCATTTATCAATCGATGTTTGGAAGTTCATAAATCACCATCCTCTTGAAAAATTCCCTTAGCAACCGCACCAGTTACTGCAACACTCCTGATTAACTTCCTTCTCCGCAATACGAGCCTTTATGAATCACAATCTCAATCACTCTAACCATGGCGAATCGATACATTCCTGCCCTTCCCTTCGACGGAAACCTCCCAGAGGGCCCCTTTTCAGCCTCGAAAGTATTAACTCCGACGATTCGCCCATACTGCACTACACCTGAACACTCAAATCGGATGAGGGAAGTTTTGGAATCCCGAAATTCCTTGGCCATCAACAACCCTAACTACCAAGCAGTTCGCATTCGAGACAGCATCAAAACCCATCTCACAGACCCAAAAGATCCTTACCGCTCTTGGTATTGACGGGTAGCAGAACACTTCCAGACCCAATGGCGATCTCAAAAAATCGACCAAGCAATACTATTGTCCACCATGCCGATCAATCTGCACGAGAAGGTGCTCCTAGCCATGTCTGCCTTCTGGAATGCGGAAAATGGGACTTTTCTCTTACTGTCGGGCCCCTTTGGTCCGACTCTCATGGATGTGGCGATGATCGCGCATCTCCCAGTCGTGGGTGAAGACCCTGTGATAGGAGCCCTAGATGGGCAGGAGCCACCAGAAGACCATCCAGGGTGGTCTTTACAAGGCGTGAAGGAATGGGGCTGGACAAAGTTCGCAACCGACCAGCAAGGGGCTCCAGGGACCCCCGTGACCGACCGGGAGCATACTGCCTTTATTCTTTTTTGGCTTTGTAGGTACGTTATTGTTTCCCCTTCTAAATGCGTTCTTTCTTCTCATCTCGACCTGGCCATTCATATCGCGTCAGGTCGGTTCTTTTCCCTTGGCACCCTGTTTTTAGCCAATCTGTTCGAAGGACTCACCAGGGTTAGCCTTCGTTTAACAGATAATGATAATAGAAAATTAGACACTGCCGCATCGGGTCCTTTTTGGTTTTTAGAACTTTGGTCCCGTCTGTACTTCCCCAACGCGTTCAACTTAGGATCTCCGCCCACTATGCCAATATCCGAAAAACATTTGGGATTAGCCCTCAACCGACTCTGCTCAGGACGCAGTAAACTCCAATCCTCCGATCCAATAATAACCACAATTTTAACAGATACCCGCAGTAATTCTCGATTTTCTATGTATAAAAAATATGCGGGTTATGCTCCCGACCACTTTTGGCCCTTTCCGGCACCAAATCCTCTTCCGACTCCTGAGCCTTGTCCTCATCCCACCTATCCTTTTGCCTGGGACGTTGCCCTCAAACCCAGGTCTCTTTTTAGCAGCAAAAAACTTGATAAAAAAGGGCAAAAAACTTTTTGCACCTTTAATTATGAACCTCAATTCATGGCGCGCCAGTTCGGCTGCTGCCAAGGTATCCCTGGACCCGTCGCTTGTCCTCATATAATTTTTCAAAGTCCTGACCGACGAGTCCTACCTAATTCGATCCCTTCTTATATCTCCCAGCTCACCACGTATATAGTTTCCAATTCTTATATTCCTTTCCGCTCCAACCCTTAGACTGTAGATATATTCAATGAATGGTGGTCGGTTGTATGGCCCCTGATTTCTCCTGATGAGGATCGGTTGCTGAACGTACTCCTTCCCCCCAAGGATTGGTTCTAGGAGCGGCTAGACATACTAGCACTCAGCAACAAACAGCCGCCCCGGGAATCGGATCTAGCGTTCCAATGCGGAAAAGGAAAGCTTCCCAGCTGCAAACACCCCCGACCTCTGGGGCCGACCAGCAAACTCCGGCGGACCTTGGAACTACTAGGACGTCAGCAAGGACCCGACCCCGAATAGGTAATTTTTCTGAAAAACCGTGAACCAACTCACTATATCTTAACTTTGATTTCACTCATTTCATTCACCAGAACCGACCTTGGTAACACCAACCACACAAACGACGCCAGCCCCAGCCGACCAATCAATCATACCTTTGGTCCAGACTCAGGCACTTCCTCGCCAAACCCCTACTCCACTTCTCACTTTGCCAATGAGCAGCCGGGCGGAGGACCCGACAAGGAAGCAAACTCTTCCTCCTGCACCGAGGAGCGGTCGGGCCAGGCCCCCGACCAGGAGGCAATCTTTACCAGCACTGCCTATAGAACCAGTAAGTCCTCTTCGTCAGCAATACTCAGGATTCTGATGATCAACCCTGGTGTAGTTAACAACATTTCCCTAATTTTTCACAGACACCTTCACTAATCGCATCAGCAGCAGGGGTCTCTTCAGACAGCGAGGGGACTACTTCCCAGATGGGTCGACCGCCATACATGGCATCAGACTCATCCATTTCGAAGGAAGAACCAGCTGCCCTTGCCAAAGCTGACCCTCAAGACGACATCCCTGCTGCTGCTGATCCCGAAATAGTCCAATCGGATGCAGCTGCGCTGGAAACCGAAAGTGCCTCGGCTGCGGCTATCCCAGTTGCTCCTGAGATACCGGCTGCAGTGGCTCTAGATGCAGCTGCCCAACCTGCAGCCGCCCAGCCAGCAGCGGCGCTACCTCCAGCAATCGAGTGGCAGGCAGAAGAACCACCTGTGGCAGCCCAACCTCCAGAATTAGAAGAACTTTCTTCGTCCGATTCGGAGACTTTTGTGAATTTGGTAAGATTAAACCAATTCATGCCACAATGTTTCTTTCTAAAAAAACACTAACTGTTTTATATACTACTTTCCATAGGGACCCAGGTCGGCACCTCAGCGACCATTCGCAGCAGCCGACGAGTCGGCTGCTATTATACCAGCTGTCCGCCCTACTCGACCGACCTCATTGTTGCCCCCTTCACTGACAGCAGTTCGCCCAGAGGTGACACATATCTTATCTGAATAATTTTGCACCTCCCTTGGAATACTTATTGAAACTGTAAGACTTGCAGGGGCCTTCGGACTTAGCTATCCTATCGACTGTTCCGGTTCCAGCGGAGGCCCAAACTATATTCACCGAGGCCATTAACCATCCCCTTTCAGAATTAAGATCCGACTTATTGGACAATCTCATTCAGACGGTTGGTGGCCTTCTTTTTTACACTCCAACGGAATCGCCAGCCGTCCCCATTCTGCATCGGCTGATGGAGAGACTTACGGAGCTCAAGACTGAAGTGTTAGTTATTGGACTCCTGTCAGCCGAAACCCCACAGCCTGTCTTCGATCAAACAACACTGGAGAATTCTTTGGCTAAGACCCGAGAATCCCTTCAGCAAACTACTGGAAGGTTGGGCGGTCTCCTTAGCACGAAGGCTCAAGTTGATGAATCCATTCAGAAAAAGGAGGCAGAATTGCGGGAGCTAAGGAAGGAACAGTCTATCCTGGATAATCAAATTACCAATGAGCAGCGTCTGCTTGAGAAATACCATTCCTTATATTTTCACAAAAATATTGATCTACCAAAAAGAGAGACATAATAGAGATATAGTACTGAAAAGCCGAAGCTAGTAAAAGTCATAATAAAATGTTATGAAATATCAGCGTCCTGGCCTGGGAAATGTATTTCGGTAAAATAATATACATGCAAATCAATAAAAGAAGAAAGGTGCATTGGGTAGATTTATATTTCTGCAAGAAAGATTCCTTCTAAATAACTGAATGAGCAAACCATGATTCTAACTAACCCTAAGACAGGTCAAAATCGGCATGCTTTCTAACCATGTCTCAAACTTGATCCATCTTTTCAGATTTTTTTTTAAAATATTCTAGCATGCCAAGTGGTATTTCTAGTACATACCCATTACTCCTGAGCTATATATCCCTGCCTGTCAATGTTCACTGTGCCAAGTACCTTTCAGGTATAAAAGCTCATGGATCTAAAAGATAACTAAGATTATCCAGAGTCACAGCTCATTGCATGCTCAACACTAGTAAATATTGAACCAAACACAAGCATAGCTAACAAAACATCCTGCCTGATTGAATTATTGAAACTATCATGGATCTAAAAGTACCTTTCAGGCATAAAATCCGATGGATATAGAAACAACTAAGTTTGTCAACAGATTCACTGCTCGGTGCATCCTGAACACTAAATCAATAATAAATATTGAACAAAACGAGTGCTCAACTAAGTACAAAACTTACCTGATTCCAAGCAGAATTATTGAAAATATCATCCTCTAGGAGCTCATCACAGTACGAAAGCTCATCTTCCCATCCTCCAAGAGCCAAAAGAACCCACTGCACAGACAAATTCTACTATAATTTGTAAAAAATTAAATATATAAAATAAAATACAAGAATCCTAAAAGTGTTTGATGCTGTTTTTTAAATTTAACTTGGTAACCCGTGAACATAAGGAAGATCAGATTCCTGCCCACCTGCCTATGTGACCAAGCATGATAGTTCTTCGCATCCTTCGAGAAGATTTCCCTTGTGAATTCAAGTTCTTTATTAGTTACTTGCGTTCCAAGCTTCTCGGCAACCCAGCGTCTGTGATGCCTTAAAATGACCAGTTATTTTTTTTCAGGGTTGATTCAAGAGATTCAGAGATGGAGCAGTACAAGAATAGAAAAAAATGATAATAAAAGGAAAATCCATCAAAGCAAACTTACCTGAACCAAAGAAAATGAAGAGGAGAGTGATGCACTTATATGTATGTGAATCGATTAGAAGTGCACAAAAATGAGTAGTAATATAACATCGTGTGTAAACAAACTGTTTTTAATCAACTCAGTGATAAATCTAATTCTTGCAGCATCATTGATTACTTTGCAATCAACGAAACATCCACTGATCGTGATCTCACAACTTGTATTCATTGTACCAACTCTTAATTTACCCATGGTGTGACTAAAATTTGAATCAATTATTCTGATGCTCTATATTCATCATTTATTTATTCTTGGATCACACATTACTTAGACCTGGACCTAAAACTAAAATGAACCTGAACTGAATCCAGCTGCACCTTATGAAGCCTCTATCCCAAACTAGACACCTAGCTTTCTGGGGTTTTATTTGTCCCATTTTTTGATTGAGGGCTCTAAGAGCTTTAATACTTCTTCTTCGACCAATCATAATTCTTTGGATTCTGTATTAGAAAGCTTAGATGCTAGTTCTAGCCTTTAACAATTTCTTCCCCTGGTGTCCACTATCAAGTTCTCCCCTCATTGATTTAACCAAAGCAATCGATTTTGCTCTTGGATATATATGCAAAACACAGATACTATTGCCTCATTAGACTTCTTTAAATTGATGAATGCACCAAATGAACTTTCAATTATCCAAAGCACAAAAAGCCCAGCTGTAATTTCCTGCTATCAGAAGTGATCTGAAGACAGATTGGAATCACGAAACCGACACAGGGAATATACAGAGCCAGAACTCCCAAAAGAAAAATGAAGCTTCCAATGCTCTTGATGCTAGAGATTTAGCATTGTTGAATAGAAATAGAAAACTTCAATTGCTAAAAATTTTGCCAAGAAACATTTAATCCATGTAATCAATGTTCCACCAAAAACTGAATTTAGGAAAGCAAAGCTACAACTTTTCGGGAATCATAGTAATCAACAATGCAATATAGCATAAAGGCTCTCTGAACCCATGGATCATAGTCTCATAGCTGTAAATACCTCATCAATGCAGGAGATGAAATTACACAAATGTAAAGACAGATAAAACTAAAAAATGAGTAATGACAACTAGAGAAAAATTTTAATCCTAATTTGAAAGAGGGTATAATTAACAAGTTCTGCCAATTCCAATTGAAGCAATCTAGCAAGCAAACTGTACGTGCTAAAAACACAAAATTTCAAATACAAATCATATGAACCCACCACTTGGTATTAGTTTTCCTTTTCATGTAAATCCAATATCAAATTAGATTCAACACAATAAGATGGATCACAAAATCAACACTGCTCACCATATTTGATAATTTTTGGAATTATCTCGAGTTATCTGCTCAATAAAACGCAACTCTTCGCGCAAATCGACATTAAGCGTCTCAAGTATCAAACGTCGGAATTGCCACACCTAATTAACAAAAATGGAGCACACATCACACCAGCAGGCCACCAACGAAAAACAATCCAGTCAAAACTAGTCAAGACAATACACGTACAGTGTAATTCCCAGGATTGAGAAATATCGTTTCTTCAGTGAGCTGAAGCGCGCGCGGAGATCGCTCATCGGCTAAGTATACAGCTCTGAAGTAATCCATGGTTTCTCTGAAGTCATCCGTATAATCAATCGGAACAACCGGATTGGGGCCATCTTCTTGCGGCACGGGGCAAACGTCGGCCCATTCACGCCTCTGGCTAAAGGGAATTCGCTCCTGCTCTTCTTCAACTTCCACATCCATACTCGACTCGATCTGATACTGCGACGAATTACCGGCTGGGATTGGGATTGGGAGTGGGAACGAAAATCAAAATCAAAAACAAAATCGGAAAGGTACTATCTTTGTCGGTTTGGTTTGAGGGTTTAGGAGAGAAGGGTTGGGAATTATAAAAATAATTCACTTTCTCTATTTTATTTTTATTTTTATTTTTTTTAATTTGAAAAAATTTGAAGGGAAAAGATTTTATCGATTTTTTTTTTAATTTAATTATCTATTATACTATTTATATATTTTGTTAGAAATTTTTTATCATTTTTAAAAATTTTAATATTTATTTATTTTATTTTTAATTATATTAAGTAAAAATTAATATATATTAAAATTATATTATATATTTTGAAATAGTTTTAATTAATTTTTTAATCAAATTTAATTATAATAATTTTTTAATAAATTATAAATTAGAATATAATTATATCAATAATATTAATATTTTATTTCTTTTGTATCAGGTAAAATGAGCATATCATTATAGATACGATAATTTAGATAAAATATAATTAGTAAGTAATTAAGAAGTGTACTAGTAAAAATAATTATTGTATAGTAAAATAATTATAAATTAACATTAAGATAACTAAATAGTTTAATTAATATTAAAAAATTATAAATTATAAAATATAAAATATTTTTATAATATATTTAATTTATATAATTTTTATTATAGTGTTATTATTTATACACGAAAACTATTGTTTATTTTTATTGGTAAATTTAATAAATAACTAATGTATAAAGTATTTGATTATTCCAAGATGTAATAATGTAATAATTATTTTTATTATATTACACAAATAAATTTGTATCATATTTTATAAATAAATTAATCAAATTTTATTAAATACTTTTATTTTTTTATTTATATAACACAGTGGTAGAACAGTAAAATTATTATATTTTCCCTTCCCAAACACAAAAATAATATTTTCCCTCGCCTCGCCTCAATTCCCTCTTATATAAACCAGACACACTATTACAATTTTAATATTTTTTCTCATCTCTTCGCCTCCTCTCTCTTCTATTAAAATCCCTCCACTCCCCTTCCCTCATTTGAACCAAACAGACCCTAAGGATTTGTTTGCTCCTAACTTTTTTGTTTTACAAGATTTCGGGTATATATATATATATACTTCATTCATTTATTATTTGGGTCATTATATTATTATTTTTGTCATTTTTTATTGATTTGTAATATATTTTGATACTCCATCCATTCCCGTAACTAAGTATTTATTTATTTTTTACATATTGATATTTGAATATTAATTATTATATTCGAACGTATTATAAATCAAGAAAAAACGACAAAAGTACTTCTATTAGTATCTTATAATATTAATATAATGGCATTTGTATAAAAATTATACAAATTTAATAATATTTTTAATGTTATATACAACGATACAAATAGTAAATGAATACTTTGTTATGAGATTGGGGAAGTATAATAATTAATATTAACATATAGACAAATGGAGTATATATTTTCTTCTCATAAAAGTAAATATTTAACATAAAATATTTCTTCCGTCTGCCTCTGAGGGTCATATTTTTTTTTCATTGTATTTAATATTAAAAATTTACCTTTTGAGTCATTTTACTTAACATTAAAAATATCCTTATATTTGTATAATTTTTTTGTACAAATGTACTTCTATGAATATTATAATACACTAATTAAAGTATTTTTGTAATTTTTCTTAATTTATACTCCCTCCGTCTCAAACACCGTGCAACATTTGTGTTTGGCACGAGAATTTAGGTGGAGAGTATTAAGTATGATAATTTGAAATAATTTGGATATTAAGTGATGTGATTGGAGAGATTAATGATTATTTGTTTTTTTTTATTTGTGTGATGTGATGGGATAAAGTGAAGTGTATATTAATATATGTATAAAAATATTATTAATTATTTCTAAATTTGGAAATGTTGCAGTGAATTTTGGACAAACAAAAAATGAAAAGTTGCAGGGTGTCTGAGACGGAGGGAGTACTACATTTTTTATATAATAATTAATGGAGAAGGTTACGGTGCTAAATTTGAAAAATAAGCACCACACTGATTTTCTAAATTAGCACCCGTAAAATACAGAAATAACATATGCTTTTATTACGAACAACATATGCTTTTATTACAAACAACATATGTTGTATGTAATAAAGAAATATGTTGTTTGTTCATAATTACAGCTTGTGTTGTTGTATGAGAGTATGTCATGGGCTAAAATCAAGTATTGTATATGTTGTGTGAGACTATAATATGTGTTTTAAGTCATGTGCTGTATTTGTATTATATTAACATATATTGTGTGGTGTCCAATGTAACCACTACAAAAAAAATTACAAATTACTACGGAAAAATTCCGTCACAACTGACAAAATTTCTGTCACAACTTTCAATTACAACGGAATTTGCGACCAAGTAGAAGTTGTAGTAAATATTATTGTAGTAACCCAATGTGACAATTAAAATTTTCCGTTGCAGAGAATTGCAATAGAATCAGTGACAGTCATTTCTATCGCAATTTTTTGTTACGGAATTTTACTACAGAAATATATTGTTATCATAGTGCAATATAATGGAAAAAATTTGTGGCTAATTCTATTGCAAGTTTTTGCAACGCATTTTAAAAAAGAATATATGTGTTGCAAATAGAATAGCAAATTGCGAGAGAATATAACTATTGCTAATTCCGTCGCAATTTTTACAATTTCTTTTGCTCATTTCTTGTCAATTTTTTTTCCAATATCTATCTAAAAAATATTAATTCAATCCTCCATAATCAATAAATTTAATGATTCAATTAATATATCTTCTCAAAGATACAAGAACTAGTTGAAATCATATAAAATTTTCAAATTTAAACACTATTAATAGACCAAAAACACAATGTATTTAGTATGAATACCGTAATTTGCGGAGCTCGAGCGATTCTTGAAGAACACCGATGCCTTATTCTTATCCAAATGCATCATGCACATTTCCAACGTGTAAACACGCGACTCGACGCTATCCGATTTAGCACAGGCGGAGTAGACGTGCCATTTATTACGCCTGTCGTCGCCGCACATCACGTGAACTTCGCTGATGAGGCCAAGTTTGGCGAAATGGCGATCGAGAACAGCGACTTCGTCAGAAAAGCTTCGATGTGGATACGACTGAGCGCCCGGGAACATAAAGCATCCGTGAGTGTATTTGACAGAGCACACCATGAGCCCGATCGTTCCAGCGAGATTAACGACGGGCAGGATCGAGAGCAGTAATTTAGTAGTCCCACAAGTTTTGAGGATCATCCTGTACGGGTACACGAAAAGGCTAGAGTCCGACAGCACATAGGAGTCAACTTCATCGTTGCATAATGATGCGACAATCGTGCATTCTGCTGGCGCCAGAATTTCATCCAACTGCGCTTTAGAAAGAGCTCGGAGGCCACGGTTCTCAGGATCAGCAAATATTCCAGGATTGAAAAACGATATCTCAAGTCTTTTCTCATAACCTTCAAAACCGATTGCCGAGGGCACCATAGCCATTTTGATTCAGTAGGAAAAGGCGCGAGGAAATAATACAAAAGCAGAGTTTGAAAGCTGAAGAACTGGTTATGATCACAGAGCTTGACGAATATCAGGATGGCTTCCGAGCACACTGAATTTCAAAAAGTTGACAAATAAAATGCATATAACAGCACAAGATTAATCATAAACTGGATAAATATTACAGGGTAACAAGTAAAGCTCACGTTGGAGTATGGAGCAGATCGGAACTTCTTGATTCCTCCGTTCGGGCGAACATATTCGATTGTGTATTCGAGAGGAGCTTCATATGATAAGTTTTTACTACTAGACTTGTTCTTCCCTCCCTTTAATTCCATTATGTCATTCAGTTCTTCCCTTGTAAACAGTTAAATGCAATTCAGAAAGACAAGAATTCGATAAATTCGAAAGGTAATAACTAATAACAGATCTCTTTTGAAGTAAAACTTTTAACAGAGCTCACAACAACTAATCTGAATCAATTACATACAAATATAGACCAATTTTCCAGATGACATGAAAGAGGTTTATCGATTCTACTAATGAACAAATGGTATACTTCACATATAATTCATGATTTTCAGTTTCAATCGATCAAACTAGATCCAGCAATTCACTGTAAAAATTCGCAAAATCCAACTATAATCGGAAAATTCATGCTGCATAAAAACACAACAATATCGATTATAATCACAAATTCAAATTCAAATTCCAACACGTAGCACCAGGATATAAATCGCGAATCACGTTGTACATCGAAATACAAATACTCATCAAATAAAAGAGAAACTAAAAATTGAGATGGTTCGATTCGCCTCGCGCTTACAATTAAACGTGTTCGATGTGCGCAATAAACTCCGATCAGATACAAGTGAAGAACTATGTTGTTTTCTTTTTCACGGTCGTCTCGCGAATAACAATCCTAGAAATTCAAATGAAACCGCTAACATTAACAAGGAAGGGGATCAAACAGATTTCTCGAAAGAAATGAATAAATTGATGGAAAACTTACCAAGAGTGAAGAGTTCTACCGATGAATCGCAAAGCAAACCCTAGAAGAAATGAGAAAACGATCGAAGACGATGACTTTCGAAGACGATCGAAAACGGTTTGGTTTCGGTTTAGATTTTCTCAAACCAGCAGAAGAAGAAGAGGAAGAAGAAGAAAGGAGGAAAGGAGGAGAAAGGAAAGAAATGGGAGGAAGAAAGAAGGAAGAGGGAGAACCTGTGTGTGCGGGCGCAGGCGCGGCTGCGGCGGCCGAAGGAAGAGAAGAACCTGTGTGTGCGGGCGCAGGCGCGGCTGCAACTGACGAAGGAAGAGAAGAACCTGTTTGCGAGGGTTGCTGCTGTATCCGTGGAGTGTGGACGTGATGGCTAAGTATTAATTAGACATTAGGATTAAATTATTAATATTTTATAATAATATTATTATATCTATAATTAAAATTTAAAATATAACAATAATAATATTAAAAAATAATAATACTATTAATATTTTTTAATTTATATTTTATATTTTATAATTTAAATTATTTTATTATCTATTATAATATTTTTATAATTTAATTATTTACTATATTTATTATTTTAATTATTTTTATATTGTAATAATTTAATTAATTAATTATATATATGATTTTAATAAATAAATAAAATTAATTATTAAAAATTTAAAATTTTAAAAATTAAATTAAAAATTTAAAAAAATAATAATTATTAAATTATTTATAAAATTAAAAAATTAATTTTTTTTATTTGAACTTAATTTTTTGAAAATCTGCAATAGATTTAATCTATTGCTATTTCCATCGTAATTTTGTAACGGAATATTTTATTCGTTGCATAATTTTTGGGAAATCTGCAACAAATTTAATATGTTGCTATTTCCGTCGCAATTTTGCAACTGAATATTATATTCCTTGTATAATTTCAAAAATATTTGTGACAAATCTATTCTATTGCAGTATTCTCTCACAACATATCGCAATTGAGATTATTTCTTTGTTGCCTAGCAAATTTCGTTGCAATTTTGCAATAGATTGTATTCCGTAGCAATATTCCATTGCAATTTCCAATTTTTTTTGTAGTGAACACAACACTGTAGCAGTCATTATAATTAATATTCAAATATCAACACACAAAAAATAAATGGAACCTTAGAGTCGGACGGAGGTAGTATTATTTTTTTATATTACCGACACAATTATTTATATTCACATAAAAAAAAATTTCAAATCAAAACACTAAACATACAAACTCTAAGTCCCTTGTTGATTACAAAATTATTTTCATTATATTATATTATCTATGAAAAATATATTTGTATACATATACTCCTTCCGTCTCATTGAAAGGTTACCATTTTTTATTGTCGTCTATCCCAAAATAAGGTTATCATTTCCTAATTTAGTAATTGTACTACCTACCTAACATAATAAATACTCTTTCAATTTACATTATATTACACAAATGTCATTACTTTTATATTACACCATACTAATAGGGGTATTTTTGTTTTTTTTACTACAATTTAATATAATATTAATATTTAAAAATTTATGTGAAAAAAACAAATGTCACCCTTCCAATAGGACGGATGGAGTACATGATGATTAATTTAATCATATAATGCGAGTGCATTTATTTTGAGGAAGTTTGGAAAAATTAAACTCGAGTTTATTAGATTTGGTTTTTAAATTGATTTGAATTTTTTTGTTTTTTTTAAACTTTGCAAGTTTGGTTTGAATTTTGGGAGTTTTAATATGTATTGATTAGATAGTTAAAAAATATTGCTTCTGGCCAAATTTTATTGTTCAAGTACGTATATTTTGGTATGAATTGACAATTTTATACCTTGTGGTAAGGTAGAGAAAATATACAATAAATAAATAAATAAAATTGATAAATGAATTAAGGATAAAAATATATATAAAAAAAATTGTCTAAAAATAAAATAAGACAACAATTATTGAAGGTTCCAAATATGAAAATAAAAGATTAGTTTGTGTACTGTGGGAGTATAATAATATAAATGTCAATACAATTAAATTTATAAAATTAATAATAGTGTGATTTAAGTATTAATTTATGTTAATTATAAATGAATATTTATATTATATATAAAAAAAACTCTTCACAAAATTATATCTATATTTTATATATTTTATTAAATATAATTATTAAATAATTAAATAAACATATGTTGTTGCACGGTTGTGCAAAATAGTATGTGTATTGTTGTGTTTAATAAAAAAAAAAAAAAAATCACCTACGGATAGAGATGACAATTGATAAAATATGGGTCAGGTATAGATGAATTCGAGACCCTATCTATATGTATATTACTCGATCCAAGACCCTATTCAGATTCTAATGTATCTGGACCCGTATCTATTCGGGTACTACCCGTGATGTACCTATCGGACCCGCCAAATTTAAAAAATTTCAACACAAGCTTTACTCGAACCACTTACCTAAAAAAATAGTATCTATTTATTTCAAAAAGATAAATTAAAAATATATACAATAAATATAAATTTTCACCCATACCGCTTTGACGCCTTCGCTGCCACCACCACCACTAATAATAATAATACTAATAAATTTATCATTTAATTAATCGGGTCCGAGTTCGATCTGAGTATGATAGGGTCTGCTATTAAACCCTAGACCCGACCCCAAATAAATGAGTCGAGTCTCAGATCTACGAGAGTAAGCCTACCTGTCATGTAAGTAAGGGAGGTTGGCGCTTAGTTGAAGCCAAATAGTTCCCATACACTTAAAAATTCTCAAATCATACTAATAACATCTTTATCTCATAATTCTATTTTTGTAGGAGTTACTGTACATTTCTCTATTTTTTTATTGAAAGTGGACTAAAGAAACATACCTACATCTCTGTGTGGGCTCGAAAAGCTGAGTATCATGGCTGTGATCTAATTTGTTTATTGTCATGTTCTAAACATAACTGTGTTGTTTACGGATATATTCTAAATATCAATAGCCGATTATATACATGATTCTGTCTATGATTAAATATGGTTGTGTTGTAAACCTTTATTTAATAACTTAATTCTTGTTCATGTTTACCACTATTTAAAGTAATTAATATATATTACAATTATATAAAAAATTAAAAAATATTGAATTTTAATATCTTTAAATGTTGGAATACTTATTATTTATTTGTTTATTTTATTGTTTATTTTTATATGTTTTGGAATATGCTTATAAGTTTTGATTTTATTATTAATGGAATTAATTTCTTCTAAATTTTTATCTAGTATCAAAGCCAAATTTTTACCGATAAACCTAAAAGAAATTAGACAACTGAGGCCATTATCGTCTCTATTTCTAAACATCTCCGGTCGACACCTCCAGTACCACCAAAACCGCCGTCCAAAAACCGGCCAACCACCAAAATTTGGCGGTGAACGGTTGCACGTGTAGAGCCCACATACGGGTCAAAGTTCATGCTACCAGAACTTCGACTGGCGCGTGGTAGCTCCAAAACCGGCGATTTTTCTGGCGGTAGTCTCGAAAAATTATTCTCTATTTGATAGTGTAATTTATTTTCCTTTTGAGAATTTATTTATTTTTTCAGATTTCTCTATCTGATTTCTGTAATCTGTCGGCAGTTGTATTATGACGGTGGAGTATCGTTATTGTCATCGTCAAGGTCATGTCATTCAAATTTTTCATGTTCGACCACCTCGGAATGCACAAAATATTCGGTCATCTTATGCCTGTATCTACAAGTATCAAGAATATTGTGACTTTCTCACATAAGTTCTTGCTTCAAGTTCCTCTCATTTCATGGCCAATTCAGGTAGTCTTAGGTTGTATTTTGATTGCGGTTGCTGCAATCGTATGACACCTATACTTAGATTTTTGACCTGTTCGTATCATTTGTCCTCTTCACCGTCTATACAGACTGCTAATGGAAGCCACATGAATATCACTCATTCAAAATCTGTATCTCTACCATTTAGATATCTTTCTGATACTTACTGCATTCCTCAGTTGATTCTAGATCTTGTATCAGTTGTCTAATTTGTTGACCAGAGACTTATTGTTCCTTTCTTCTCTTATGGTATGCAGGTTTAGGATCAACATACAGGTCAAATTCTTGGGACAAATTGAAATATAGGTTGATTATTTGAGGTACAGTCTTTGAAATTTTCTTCCCATAATTTTTCTCTTGTTGTTACTCATACTCCTCTTACTATTCTTCATTCCCCTAGTCTCCAGTGGTAACTTTGTCTTGGTCATGCATCCTCTTATAAAATTTAGTCTCTGGTTAGTAAGGATCATTTGGGTTATACTAGTTTTGACTAATTTGATTGCATATTGGGAAAATAATCAACCTTATCTTTTTAAAAAAAATGTGTCGATTGTAAGTAAACTATTTTCTATGGTTCATTATTATATTTGGGGTCTTTCTCTTGTTCTCTCTATAAGTGAATGTCGTAGTTATGTCATATTCATAGATGATTACTCTTGTTTTACATAGATTTTTTTTTAAACACCGTTCAAAATCACCTCAAATATACACTCAATATGCCTAAATGATTTGAACTCAGTTTTTTTGTTCTATACAGACCCTTCGTACTGATAATGGCCTTGAGTATAAAGATTCTATCTTTTTAAACTTTCTCTCTGCTTATGGTACATTCATGCAGTGTTCATGTCCATATATCTCTCAAAAAAGTGGTCGCACTGAGCGCGAACATCATCATATTCTAGATATTGTATGTGCGTCTTTTTTCTCTGTCTCATATCCTAATACGTTCTAGGGGAAGCTGCCCTTACTACTGTATATACTATAAATCGTATTCTATCACCCGTTCTCCATAATGTTACTCCTTTTGAACGTCTATACGGTCAGCTACTCGATTATAGTAACCTCCGTCCATTCGGTTGTGTTGGTTTTGTCCTTATTTCTCCGTGTGAACGTTTCAAATTGGAACTTCGTGCATGTCTATGTTGTCTTCTCGGTTATGAGATAGAGTGTAAAAGTTATAATCTTAGGATTCGATCTCTAGATGATTGTGTATCTCTTGTCATGTTACTTTTGGAGGAGTGTCATATTTTTCACCATGTCTAAATTTCATGTCTCATTTATTTCCGGTTCACCTTCATTCGTGTCATCATCTCCTCCCTTATTCTATGATTTTGACCCTACGACTCCATCTTCACCTCTGTATTCTATTTCAGTTGAGACTTATGATCCACCTCCGACCTCGTCTACAGATGTTGATCCGACTGCAGTGCTTGGACCTCTCATACCTCGTCGATCACATCGAGTAAGTCATTCACCTACTCATTTGCGTGATTATCACTGTTTTTCCGTTATCCAATCTATGTATGAGCCTAGGTCTTTTCATAAAGCAAATTTTGATCCATTGTGGCAACAAACGATGTTTGAAGAACTGCAGGCTTTAGAGAAGAATCATATATGAGACTTAGTTGATTTACATCAATATATAATTCCTATTGGCTGAAAATGAGTTTTCAAGATTAAAACTAAGTCCGATGGGTAATTTTGAGCGTTACAAGGCTCCTTTAGTTGTGAACTGCTACTCACCAAAATATGGCTTGATTACAAGGAGACTTTTGTTGTCTTATCTCTATTCGTTGTTTAATTACAATTGTAGTTGTTCATAAGTGGTCTCTCTTGCAGTTGGACGTCAAGAATGTTTTTATCCACGGTGATCTCTCTGAGAATGTTTATATGGAATTGCCTCTAGATTTTCCATCTTCTTCTAAAGTCTACAACTTGCAGCGTGCTCTTTATGGCTTAAAACAAGCTCCACATGTTTGGTTTTCTAAGTTCAGTTCAACTCTTTTTCAGTTTGCTTCATTTCTAGTTTGCACGAATCTGCCTTATTTATTCAACGAAGTTCTTCTGGTACCATTGTGTTACTTTTCTATGTTGATTATATGATCTTCACTAGAGATGATCAGTCTGGTATATATGATTCATATCTACGTTCGGCAACATTTTGATATGAAGAGTCTTGGCCACTTTCAGTATTTCTTGAGTCTTGAGATTTCTAATGGTCCTAATTGATATTCCATGTCTCAGGCTAAGTATGTTTCTAATATGTTGTGTCGTATTGGTCTCACTGATTGCAAGATAGCTTCGACACCGCTCGACGCTCGATATTGCCTTACATCAATGGATGAGACCCTTCTTCAAGATCCTTCTCATTATCGCCAGCTTGTTAGGACCTTGATTTACTTGATAGTCAGTCATTTTGATATTTTTTACGTTGTCTATCTGGTTAGTCAGTTCATTTATGCACCTCGCACTACTCAATACTCTGCAGTTCTGCGTATTTTTCGTTATGCTAAGGGAACACGATTGCATGGATTACACTTCTCATATCAGTCTCCATTAACTTTCTGGTTACTCTGATACGGATTGGGCAGGCAATCGTCATGATCGTCGCTACACCACTAGTTTCTACTTTTTTTGTGATTCTCTTGTCTCATGGTGTAGTAAGAACCAAACTGTTGTCTCTCGTTCCAGCACTGAATCCGAATATCGTGCTCTTGATGATACTACTTCTTAGCTCCTGTGGCTTCGTTGGTTACTTGATGACTTTGGAGTACCACAGTCATCTGCTATTCTTCTGCATTGCGACAATAGGAGTGCTATCCAGATTTCTCACAATGATATTTTTTACGAGTGCACCAAATTCATCGAGATTGATTGTCATATGGTTCGTCATCATCTTAATCATGGCAACATAAAGTTATGCTCCGTCTCTTTCGACGATCAAACTGCAGATATTTTCACTATATCACATTATCCTGCTCGATTTCAGTATCTTACACAAACTCAAGTTGGCTTTTCCGACGCCTACTTGAGTTTGGGGGGGGGGGATTTTAAAATATTTATTATTTATCTTTTTATTTTATTGTTTCTTTATATCCATTTTGAACTATTCCTATGGATAGATCTTGACTTCATTATTAATAAAATTAATTATTTTCCTCCTAAAATTTTCACATTTAAAAATATTTATGATTCAATAGAAAGACAATTGTTGGATGGATAATACCTTAAAAGCTATAAAAAAAAAAAAAAACAAAAAAAGTGAAAGTTGTTAATATATATATATATAAATATTATGTGAATATTTGGTGCGTTAACTTTATATGTTTTTATTAATGTGTTTTTTTTATATTAATAGAAATCATAATATTTTGTGTTGAATTGTTGATTTTTTGTGAGGGGATAAAAGAGATGTGTAGCAATTAGTCATTACTTTTAGCTGTTAGCTGATTCGATTAGTTGATTTGACTAGTTGATTCAATTAATTGTTTATGGTAAAATATTTGGTAAATTAGCTTATCGAAATTAGTTGTTTATACGTAAAATGAAAATTAAAAGTATTTTTATATTTTATTATATAATTATTATATATATTTATTATGTTAAATATTGATTAAATTACTATTTTACTAAATTTATAATTCCAAATTATTTTATTTTGTTTTATTTATTTTTAACATAGAATTTACGTGCTAAAATATACTCCCTCCGTTCCGGCTATCTGTCTCGTTTACTGTAAACATGAGAATTTAGGATGAGTATAATTTGTAAATAATTAAGAATGTATTAGTTAAAATAATTATCGTATAATAAAAATAATTTTAGATTAAGATTACAATAACCAATTAGTCTAATTAAAATTAAAAATTAAAAAATTTTAATATGCGATTAAAGTGTATAATTCTTTTCCAAAAAAAATGACATAATAAGTGAGACAGACAAAAATGGAAAGGTGGACACGATAAGCGGGACGGAAGGAGTATACAAATAAATTAATAATATTTTTATAAATTTATATATTTAAAAAATAAATTAATTTTTATGTAAAATAAAATAATCTTAATTGCTTTAAATTCCAAAAACTAAAATTATACTTTAACAAATAAAAATATACTAAAATAATTACTAAATAATGAAAAAAAAAAAAAAAGAACACCAAGAGACATAATAAAAAAAAGAGTCACATAAAATACTTTTTTAAAGAATGTATAATGTAGTACAAGTTATCCAAAAAGTAAAAATCAAAACATAATACAACCTAAAACCGTCGACTTCGCTTATTTGGTGAGTTGACATAAAACCAACAATAATATTGTCCTGAAATTCTATACATTTGTTTGGAGGTTGAACTTTCAATATTTTCATGTTCAGAATTAGCTTCAAGATTACACACGATGCGAATATCCAACGGGATAAAATTAGAATTATCATCCATGATTTAAATATAGGGTCAACAATCTTGCTCAATCTAATGTAGTTATACAAAGTAAAAGTTGCATAGATGATTAAATTTTGGAGTTACATTGAATGTATTGGCATTGCTTTGGGTATTTTTCGTCGAACCTTGAGAACTCTAAGGGTGTGTTTGTTTTGTAAGATAATTTGAATGAGTATTTTTTTTTAATATGAGGTATGAAGAATTGTCTAGGAAATATAAATATAATAAATGTATGCGATATATTAATATTTTTTTTAAAAGAAAACATGTGAGAGAAAAAAGTTGAAAGAACACACCCCAAAAATCCTGTCAATAGAACTCCTTGACGATGAATGATAGAAATTAAAGGTTTTTCAATATCTCCTTGGACCATTCCCATAAAAATCCGATTGATGGTACTTATCATCTGATATGGTGTAAAAAAACCATCTCTTTTAGGATAATCTGTTTTTGCCAAATAAAATATTTCCTAGAAATGCAACAAAAATAATTTGAAATTAAAAAATACCTGGCGGAGGTTTTGGAAAATTTAAGTTAGGATCATTAATTGTTTCTAGAAATATCCATGTATCATGTACGAAACTCTCTCATCCAGTCAAAACATAAGTAAACAATAAGTCGAAATCGCATACGGCAAGAAGATTTGACACGGCCCGGCCGCGTATAATTATAACCAACATAATTTTCTTACCCACAAAGTTCAATAGAACAAATGGATTAAGAATATGTATAAAAGAAAAGAGAAGGAAGAAGAAAGATAGTGCAGAGAATGTGAATTAGTATGGATGATAACCAACCACGAGAATAAGTCTCGGACCTGAAATCAATCCATAGGTAAAACACAAACAATAGGCTAAATCCCACTGCAAAGGATTGGAAGCCACGAACCGATGGAATCACTCCAAAGACCCGATTTGAGATTCTAAATGCGAGGAAATCACTCCCTAATACTAGAAAATATAAAAGTGAAATTCAATTCAAGATTTAAAAAAGGTCCGCATTACAATGATAGGCAAAGACCTTATATAGAGGTCCTTGAGGAATATAAAAGGCAACAAATAATAAAGGAAAAAAACCAAAAGGTAAGTCTAACTATAAGGAAATAAATAATTAGGGTTTTAGATATGGAATTATACTATATGGAAACTTATAATAAAAGGAAATAAGTGATGATTCCCTTGATATACTTCCATGATTTAGTGATTCTCTCCATAAGTGATGATTCCCTTGATATACTTCCATGATTGGTGATTCTCTCCATAAGTGAGGATTCTCTTGATATACTTCCATAATTAGTGATTCTCTCCATAAGTGATGATTCCCTTGATAACCTTCCATTATTAGCGATTCTCTTGATCTTTCAATTGGGATTCTTGCGGGTCCCATTGAAGGAGCGTCAGGTGATGGCTAAGTGGTCTCCAAGCATCATCCTTAAATTGATTCTCCATGAAAAATCGTCTGATCAATGCAGTGACGGATTTTTGAAATTGACGAGCTCGGCTTCGAGTGATGGGTCCCACGGGCATTTGAATGCTTGAAGATTTGACGTCCTCGTCATTCCCTCCTTCTTGAAAAGCTTTCTTGTTCTCCCGAACAAGATATTCATCCGCTGCATCAAAAGGGCTTAAGTTAGAAACATTAAAAGTAGCATAAACTTGGTACTCACCTGGGAGTTCAAGTTTGTAAGCATTATCATTAATGCGTTCCAACACTCGAAGAGGCCCATCGCCGTGGGGAGTAAGTTTTGACTTTTGCAATTCTGGAAATCTTTCTTTCCTTAAGTTTAGCCAAAACCAATCTCCTATCTCGAATACAACTTTCTTGCGCCCACGGTTAGCTTGTTTTGCGTAATTGTCAGCTGCCTTTCGTAGGTCATCCCGAACTTGAGAATGAAGTTGTTGGACAAATTCGGCCCTTTTTCTTCCATCAAAACAAACGTGCTCATTGCGTGGCAATGGCATAAGATAAAGAGGAGTTAATGGGTTAAAACCGAAAACAACCTCAAATGGAGAACAAGTTGTAGAGCTATGAATCATACGATTATATGCAAATTTAGCATTAGCTAAAAATTCTTCCCAACTCTTTAAATTCTCATTAACTAAGGCACGTAACAAGCTTCCCACAGTTTGATTAACAACTTCTGTTTGATCATCAGTTTGTGGGTGGTGTGATGTGGAAAACATTAATTGTGTACCTAATTTAGCCCAAAGTGTTTTCCAAAAATAACTTAAAAATTGAGAATCCCTATCAGAAACAATGGATCTTGGAACACCATGCAATCTAAAAACCTCTTTGAAAAATAATGAAGCAACATGCAAAGCATCAGTGGTTTTTGTGCATGGAATAAAATGTGTCATTTTTTAAAATCGATCAACCACAAAAAATATTGAATCTTTACCAGGACTACTCCTAGGCAAACCTAATATGAAATCCATAGAAACATAACCCCAAGGGGATTCAAGAATAGGTAGCGGAGGATACAAACCGTGTGGATGAACATAAGACTTTAACGAGAAGCACGTTGTACACCGACGAATTGCGCCTTCAACTTCTGGAGGACGTACATAATGTTGCCATGTGAGCAGGTCCTGCACTAAGGAGTACAATTCCTTATCGTAGGTTGAGAAATTCAACGCAGGGCCATGTAGCTTTACACTAAAAAATGCAACGGGTCTCTTTTCTTGCGAGAGGACGGCGTCAATACCTACACCAGAGGCATCAAGTTCAAACGGTTTAAAGAAATCAGGTAAAGCAAGTACGGGTGCACATGTAAGTTTCGAATTTAAAGTATCAAAAGCATTTTGTTGTTCACTTCCCCACTCAAACTTATCCTCCTTTTTGATAACTGCAGTTAAGGGTGCTGCAATAGTGCTGAAGTTCCGCAAAAATTGACGGTAGAAACTTGCAAGGCCATGGAAACTGCAGATATCACGCACGCTAGTAGGTGTAGGCCACTCTTGGATGGCTGCAATAT
This sequence comes from Andrographis paniculata, assembly GCF_009805555.1. Lineage (NCBI taxonomy): Eukaryota > Viridiplantae > Streptophyta > Magnoliopsida > Lamiales > Acanthaceae > Andrographis > Andrographis paniculata. The sequence continues at coordinate 155,605 of NW_026137621.1, read as the reverse complement.
TCGCAGGATCTACACATACTCCATCTTTTCCTACAATAAAACCCAAAAAGTTGCACTTGTCGACACAAAAGCCGCATTTTTTAAAGTTAGCATATAACTTCTCAGCCCGTAAAACATCTAAAACTGCTTGTAAATATTCAATATGTGTTTCAATAGAAGTATTATAAACAAGTATGTCATCAAAGTATACTACCACAAACTTATTTATAAAATTCCTTAAAACATGATTCATCAATCGCATGAATGTGCATGGGGCATTGGTAAGTCCAAATGGCATAACTAACCACTCATATAGACCAAAAGAAGTCTTGAAGGCAGTTTTCCATTCATCACCTTGATTCACCCGAATTTGGTGATAGCCACTTTTTAAATCAATTTTTGAAAAAATTACAGAACCACACAAATTATCAAGCATGCCATCTAATCTAGGAATGGGATGACGATACTTAACTGTTATAGCGTTGACGGCTCGGCAATCCACACACATGCGTCAACCTCCATCTTTTTTTTGGCACAAATAGGACAGGTACAGCACAAGGACTTAGGCTTTCATGAATCCAACCTTTGCTCAGTAGATCCTCGACTTGCCTTTGTTTTTCTTTTACCTCATCCGGGTTGGCTCGATAGGCTGGCCGATTAGGAATTGATGCTCCCGGGACAAAATCAATTTGGTGCTCAATCCCACGAGTGGGTGGTAAACCATGGGGTACTTCATCAGGAAAAACATTATCATACTCCTGCAATAAGTTAGAAAAACTAGATGGAAGTTTGTTAGAGTCATTCATGGAAAAATAAGTAGGTTTAGAAAGTAATAGCAAACAATGAACTCCATGTTCCAAGCGTAAAGCTTCCTTCCTACACATAAAAAGATTAGACCTCTCACTCTCGTGTTTAATATTCCAGCAGGTTTCACCCTGAATCACAACACTCGTGTTTGATTTTTGAGTAGAAGGGTAGAGTATTTGAGAGTGGCTCGGGGCAGATGTATTTATTGGTGAGGATGAAGATTTGAGAGGTTGTGGGGTAGTTAGGCTATATGAAAGAGTAGATGCAATTGTATCCGGAGTACCTCTTGTTGCGGGTGATTCTAAGGAGGACTTCAAATTGGACTCCTCTTTTCCTTTGTTGATATGTTGTGGAAGCGGCGCTTTAGGTAACCCTACAATTGAAGCCAGTTTAAACAGATTACCTTGCATCCTCTTTGATTTTAGTTGCTTCTCCACCTTTATGGCCAAGTGTACTATCTCCTTGAGGTCCACGTATTAGAACATCTCTACCGCATCAGCAATATCCCTTTGAAGCCCATTCAAAAATCTAGACATCGTTTGCTCCTGATCTTCTTGGATATCGGCTTGTAGAAGAAGTGTTTCAAGCTCCTCATAGTACTCCTCCACTGACCGAGACCCTTGTTGTATGCTCTGCAATCTCCGCAATACTTTACGATGGTAATGAGGAGGAACAAACCTCTTTCGCATGAGTGTACAAAGTTCTGTCCAAGTACGCACTGGAGCCTCCCTATTTCTGCAGCGGTTAATGCTCAATTGGTCCCACCATGCAAGGGCATAATCTGAAAACTCCATTACAGCCACACGGAGTTTTTGTTGGTCAGTTAATTGTTGAACATCAAAGATTAGTTCTAACCTTCGTTCCCATTGTAAAAATACTTCAGGGTCGGATTTTCCTTGGAACGGTGGCATTTGAAACTTGATCGAGTTGATAGCCTCATCTCCATCCCGTCGGTGATAGTTATTATGATGCCTAGGTCGTTCCCAATTTCCTTCAAACTCCTCATCATCGGGTTCGTCAAAGTTGTGTGGGGGTGGGGGCCGGACGTTGCGTCTTGGCCTCAAATGCGGTTGAACATCATTTCGCCTATGAGCTTCCGATAATGGTCGGATATTCTCCTGTAACTTTTGTTGATTCTCTTCCAGTTGATCCATCCTATTATTCATCAATTCCAATCTAGAATAGTGAAGAGTTTTGAACTCTTGTAGAATGGTATTGAGAAGACCTTGTACATCAACTTGTTGAGAATTGGATCCTACACCCCCTGCCATTAGAAATAGAAGAAAGAAAAAAAAAAGAAGAAAATAACCTCACTAGAACTCTCGTGTATCACTCCACACCTTATGTACCTCTCCGTCTCGCAAAAAGGACTTAAATCAAATCGATGGAATTCTCCCAAAGACGATAGGCAAAAAATCCAAGACAGTAGGAAAACCAAAAGAAATATAAGTTCAGAATGAAGGTAGAAGATAAATAATCTAAATAGATTTTTTTTTTGTTTTTTTTTAATAAAAGAAAAGATGATTCGAGAACTATAAGTAAATAACAAATATCTTGATTTTTGATAATAATTTTTGTTTTTTTTTTCTCTTTTTTTTTCGTTTTTTTTTTTTGCTCTTTTTTTTGACTTTTTTTTTTTCAAATAAGAACCGTGATATCAATCAAGAGATTGTATCAACTAGCTCTGATACCAGATGACACGGCCCGGCCGCGTATAATTATAACCAACATAATTTTCTTACCCACAAAGTTCAATAGAACAAATGGATTAAGAATATGTATAAAAGAAAAGAGAAGGAAGAAGAAAGATAGTGCAGAGAATGTGAATTAGTATGGATGATAACCAACCACGAGAATAAGTCTCGGACCTGAAATCAATCCATAGGTAAAACACAAACAATAGGCTAAATCCCACTGCAAAGGATTGGAAGCCACGAACCGATGGAATCACTCCAAAGACCCGATTTGAGATTCTAAATGCGAGGAAATCACTCCCTAACACTAGAAAATATAAAAGTGAAATTCAATTCAAGATTTAAAAAAAGGTCCGCATTACAATGATAGGCAAGGACCTTATATAGAGGTCCTTGAGGAAAATAAAAGGCAACAAATAATAAAGGAAACAAACCAAAAGGTAAGTCTAACTATAAGGAAATAAATAATTAGGGAAGTTTTAGATATGGAATTATACTATATGGAAACTTATAATAAAAGGAAATAAGTGATGATTCCCTTGATATACTTCCATGATTTAGTGATTCTCTCCATAAGTGATGATTCCCTTGATATACTTCCATGATTGGTGATTCTCTCCATAAGTGAGGATTCTCTTGATATACTTCCATAATTAGTGATTCTCTCCATAAGTGATGATTCCCTTGATAACCTTCCATTATTAGCGATTCTCTTGATCTTTCAATTGGGATTCTTGCGGGTCCCATTGAAGGAGCGTCAGGTGAGGGCTAAGTTGTCTCCAAGCATCATCCTTAAATTGATTCTCCATGAAAAATCGTCTGATCAATGCAGTGACGGATTTTTGAAATTGACGAGCTCGGCTTCGAGTGATGGGTCCCACGGGCATTTGAATGCTTGAAGATTTGACGTCCTCGTCAAGATTCATAATTGGTGATCTTTTTCGCCCTCTATATCGTAGTTGTATTTCTTAGGGAACAACTATGGTGATGGGTGTGTTATATATCAGTCGCTCTGATACAATCCTCACGATATATTCAAAATTTGCAAATAAAATTGAAAATTAGCTAAAAATTCTGAAAAAGAAATTAAAAAAAAAAATTACAAATACCTTGAAATGTGTATGTATCGAGGATTGTTATTGATATATGATGGTATTTCGTTGAACTCAAAATCTCTTGGCTTCAATAAATCCGTCGAAAGACCAACAATAGCATTTAAAAGTTCTTCAAAGATTCGACTCACAATTTTTCCAAAATATTGAAATCACTCATGTACATCTATCTCTATTCGAAGCACCTTTACTTAAATACAAAAACAGAATATTCCAACTTTTTCCAAAATTGACATTCTATATGAAGCTCTTAATCCATACTTATTTTCTAAATCGAAGCGTAATTTTTGAAAAGCATTTTGATTTATTCTAAAAGTATTAAAATATCTTTTTTCATGTCCACTAAATAATTCGTTCACCATCTTTCACCAGTGAAGCACGAATTGAAATATGACTTGTTATATAAATGAATAATATAGTAATTTATAGGACAACCAATTTGATGCGAACGCAACCGAAGGATTCGGAAACTCGCAAACTATAGAAAATAATGAAATAGAAAGATGCGAAATTTGGTGGAAGAAAGAGAGGTGAAGAGGATATAGATAGAAGCATACTTTGGTTTCTTAATTCACAAGATTGATCGGATAGACACCATGTAAGAAATAAGCAACACGCAACACAAAATCTCTAAACCAAACAAGGAATAAAGAAGGATAATATGGATTCTCGATCCACATGGTTGGTCGGATTAGCACCCACTACAAGAAAAAATCATTTTTGTAACAACATTTTTTTGTCTCTAAATCTACTTTTTCCGTTACTAATGACATTAGAGACAGAAATAGGAATGGAATTACGTTAGCTATGTGAACTTTAGGAACGGAATTCCGTTACAAATATATTATTATTTTTTTAGTGACCACGTGAGAACTAGGTAGCACGCAACACAAAATCTCTAAACCAATCAAGGAATAAAGAAGGATAATCTGGATTCTCGATCCACATGGTTGGTCGGATGAGCACCACGTGAGAATTAGGCAGCGCAACACAAGATCTCTAAACCAATCAAGGAATGGAGTTGATGCAACAAGCGGCCCAGCACTGATTGAGAGGCGAAGGACTTTCTCGAATCACTAAAAAACAACCCGATTTTGAAAGATTACCGAGGATTGCATCGCACAATCTCGAGTAACCAAACAAACAAGAATCACTCTTGAAATCAAAGAAATTTTATAAGAAATATCATGGTTGTGTGTCTTTACAATGATAAACAAGACCTTTATATAGAGGTCCTTGATGATAGAAGAAAGGAAACAAATAAGAAAATAATTGTGTGTTTGTTTGAGGGTTTGGATTTTGAGTTGGGATTTGAATAGTAAAAATTTTGAATTTGAATAGTTGTATGATGTGATATAAATAGGTGTTGATGTGATATTTTGAATGTAAAATTGATTTTTATTATAATATAAAAAATGAAAAATAGATGTTTGATTTGATGTTTTTTGGGGGAAAAAATAGAATGAATAGTGGAAATCCAAACAAATACCTCAAACAAACACACCCGGCAACATCTAAACTAGGAAATAGAAGAATAATGAAACAACTTATTAGGAAATATAGTAAAAGGAAACTTATACTATAAAGAAATAGGTAATATGGACACTTGGACTCCTTCCATAATTATTGATATTCTTTGTTGGCAGTCTTGGTTGGTAGTCTCGAATCTTGTAATGATGATCACGGGATAATTAAGTGATCGGGTAATCAAACTTATAATACTCCATAGCGGTCTATCTTTGGCAGTCTCTTCGATAATGAAATCCATGGTACGATTGTCCAAGAAAAACATAGCCATTTGAATCTTTTGTACTCGGCTCCAGGTAGTCATTTCAGCTAGGAAAATTGATGATTTAGTAGCTCTCATAATGGTCACATCACAATTGCACATGTAATGAAATCCCAATAATTATTTTCAACTTCTGTTACTTGAAAAAGTTGTAGACAAAATTCTTTATCATGCAAGAGTTGTTGTAATTCTATGAGATAATTGTGGTTCATATTTGCAAGCATAAATTGACAATAATATATAATAGTATAAATCATACAAATATAGAGTATTATAGGACATAAACAATTTACTCCCTCCGTCCTAATTCAAAGTACTATTTTTACCATTTTCGTTTGTCTCACTTCAAAGTATCTTTCTTATATTAGAAAAAGTAAATATACACTAATACCAAAATATCATTACAAATACAATTATTTTATACATAAAATCAAAGGGAAAAAATGTCAAAATCTTTTATACACTTCCACTAACCAATAAAATGTTATCATTTTTTAATTTATTACAAAATCTCAAATGGTCTATTTGATTTGGGACGGAGGGAGTATAATAAATGCATGAACTTTTAAAAAAATTATAATTATCAAATATAAACAATCAAAATTCAATAACGATAAAAAAAAAAAGAAATACTAGTGAATAACACCTCAAATAGAAAATTTCAAAATCCACAAAATAAAATAAAATAAAATAACAATGGAAAGATATTTGTACTCGCTCTTTCGCTCGCTGTACATAAAGTTAATTCATCCAACAATTGTTGTATTATTTGAAAAATTAGCTAAAATTAGCCACTTTTGTGGATCATCAATCATCATCACAGCGAATCTAAATTCTGAGCTGCAAAGTATTAATTCTTTTGAAGTACACAACTTTCACTATAAGAATTTTGTTAAATGGTCTCGGAAAATTGCTTTGGAATCAGTTCTGAGACTGTAAAAACATACACATATACATATAAATATATAATACTACCTCCGTCCGACTCTAAGGGTCTCATTTACTTTTTGCGTGTTGATTTTTGAATATTAATTATTATATCAAAACGTAGTACAAATTAAGAAAAAATTACAAAAATACTTCAATTAGTGCCTTATAATGCTAATAGAAGAATATTTTTAATGTTAAATACAACGACGCAAAAGGTAAATCTGACCCTTAGAGGCACACGTAGAGAGTATATATTAAATTAACTAAATTGCTTAGTCTCTATATTTCCGAAGCCAACTTAAATATATATTTTATTATATTAAATGGCTTCGGAATTTTCGAGACCATATTAAATATATATTTTTTAATATGAACTGATTCAGAATTTTTTAGGCCAAATTATATATGTTATTATATAAAATGGCCTCGGAAATTCTGAGACCATTTAGTACCATAATAAATATTATATTTTAATTACTTAGATAGTCTCAAAATTTTAGAACACATATTAATATATATTTTATTATATAAAATGATTTCGAAAGTTTTGAGAATATATTAAATATATATTTTCGAGACTATTTAATACTATATTGAATATTATATTAATTAAATAGTCTCAGAATTTTTGAGACAAATTAAATATATATTTTTATTATATTAAATGGCTTCAAAATTTTTGAAACCATATTAAATATATATTTTATTATATTAAATAGTTTCAAAATTTTCGAGGCTATATTAAATATATATTTTATTATATGAAATAGGCTCAAAAATCCGTCTCGAAATTTCTGAGGCTTTATTATATATATATTTTTTTATTAAAAACTTGTCTCAAATTTTTCAAAGTTTTATTATATATATTATTAATATTTAAATTAATTAAATAGTCTTGGAATTTTTGAGAATTTATTATATATATTATTTTTTATTAAAAAATTGTCTCTATTTTTTTTATTAAATAGTCTCAAAAATTCTGAAACGATATTATATATATTATTTTTTAATTAATAAAATTATTTTAAAAATTTCCGAACCTATTAATTACAAAATTTCTCCCAAACAAACCCTAGCCACAACACATGCACACTCAAGTGAGTTTTTCCCTTTTTTTTATTTTTTTATTTTTTATTTTTTATTTTATTTTCCCCCTTCTTCCTCATATTCTTCTCCAGCAGCTTCCTCTTCTTCTTGGCAGCCTCGGGGCAGCGAAGGCGGTTCAGCGGCAGCAACCGGTCTCCGGCAAGAAGATTAGACATCCTTCTCCTTCTTCTTCATCTTCTTCTCCGGCAGCGGCGGCTCTTTCTTCTTCTTCCTCTCAGGCAGCGGCGGTGAGCCAGCGGACCCTTCTTCTTCTGTGGTGGCGTCAGCTGCAACCCGTTCTATTTCTCCTTTTTCTCCTGCAACTGCGACGGAGCCGCCTCCTCCTTCATTTTCTTCTCCGGCGGCAGCAGAGGTGGTGCGACCAGGGGCGGACCTACTCCACCCTTTTATTTTTTAATTATTTATTTAAAATATCTATTCAATTGTTTAATTACTTATTTAAAAAACTTATATATCCATACATTACATATAAATAATGTTTGAAATAAATAAAATAATAATAATAATAATAATAATAGTAGTTAGGGTGTGTTTGTTTGGAGAATTTTTAAATTTTTACTATTTATCCAAAAAAATTCTTTAAAAGCATCAAATTAAATAATTATTTTTTATTGTTTATATTATACTAAAAATTAATTTTACATTTAAAATATCATATAAACATCTATTTATATCACATTATATAACTATTTTAATTAAAAATTATATTATTTTTTATTTTAAAAAATATAAAATAAAAATATTTACGAATACATATAGTCATAATGTATAATTATTGATGTTATTTTAATTTTCTATTATGTAATAAAATTATTTAATATAAAAAATATGTTTTGTAAATTTAAAAAAATTGTCCCCCTCTAAATATATTTTGGTTGGCGACGACAGGCCAATTTTTTCTTCTTCTTCTCCGTCAGTGGGATTGGGACGGCAGAGCCTTCTCCTCCTCTTTCGTTTTCTTCTCCGGAAGTAGCATTAAATGATTGAAAAAAAAAAGTCATCGAGTCATTTTTATTTACAATTGACTGAAGAATTTGTTCAAGTTTTTAATTGATGAACTATTTTCCTCCCGTTTTTTTGGTATAATTAGTTTTTGCAATCTTTCACTTTCAATATCATTGTTTTCAAAGTTTCGCTTTCTTTGATTTTCTCACCGTCAGTACTTATAGTACCCTTTAACATAGATTTTTTCCAAATATCATCTCAGCACAATCAATAAAATTATTATAACTAGTACCATCATTTATAGGATCATCATGATGGTCACATGATAAATCAATATGTGGTGTGTCACAAAATATTTAGTCAATCAGTTTATGTTAATTTCATTCTATTTAAATGGAACCTACATGTTGGGTAAGATTAGGAGGATTACATCCATTAATGTAATGTGAATTGCCTGAAACAAAAGTGTAGTTTGTGTTTGTTACGTACGAAATTTAGAATTAGGTTAAAAGCCCAAGGTAAAAAGAAGAATGGGCCTGGCAATAGAGTTGGTTGAACTGGCTGAAGGACACCGTGTGGAAATCAAGGAAAATACAGGACGGAAAGTCATCAGGACGGAAGGACCTCAGGTCGGTAGGTCCTCAAGACGGAAAGACCTCAAGTCGGAAGGTTTTCAGGTCGGGAGGTCCTCAAGATGGAAAATCATCAGGACGGAAGGACCTCAGGTCGGTAGGTCCTCAAGACGGAAAGACCTAAAGTCGGAAGGTTTTCAGGTCGGGAGGTCATCAAGACGGAAAGTCATCAGGACGGAAGGACCTCTGGTCGGTAGGTCCTCAAGACGGAAAGTCATCAGGACGGGAAGTCCGCAGGTCGGGAGGCCCTTAGGACGGGAAGTCTGTAGGTCGGGTGGCCTTCAGGACGGGAAGTCCGCAAGTCGGGAGGTCCTCAGGTCGGGAAGTTCTCAGGTCGGAATTTTGTGGCAGAACCAACAAATCGGGTGGTTTGTTAGTCGGGATGTCTGTAGCTAATCCAAACAAGTCAGATGGTTTGCAAGTCGGGAGGATTGGCAGTCGGACCCATATTATTGTAGATTGGCAGTCGGGCCAAAAGGGCGGAAGGTCTGTGGTCGGTTCAAAGAGTGAAATATAGGGATAATTTTGGTCTGCTGAGGACACGTGTCAGCAGGAGAAGGGTTGGAAGACGGTTGGGAAGGAGACGTTGTAACCGTTCGGGCGACGGTTTTCAGTACAGTTTCCCAGAGAATATTTAAGGATTTGGATCATCATTTGGCAAGGCATTTTCAATCAACTTCAACAAAGCAAAGTCAGATTTGGGGATCACCACTTTAAATTTCAGTCTTTTATTTTCCAGTTTATTTTCTGTACTACAGTGTTTAGAGATTCCTAATCTCAGGCACTAATTAATCAAGTTTAAGGATATTTTCTATATCTTTGAATTTTACTTTATTTTTGTTGAAAAATTACATCAACAAATTGGCGACCACAGTGGGAGCAAGACAAAATTGCTCATTCCAATTCCGGCGATAATTTCATATGTCTTAGATCCGGCCGAATCATCGGAAGGGTTATGGCAGGTTCACAACCGCAATCATCTTCGGCACCGGTGGGAGAATCCGTTCCACCACCCATTGTGCCAAATGCCGGGGAAATCCCACAACCACCAACTGATTGGTGGTCTTATGTTCAACAAATGAACAACCAGCATACTTTGGTTATGCAGAATATGTTGCGTGAGCAACAAACGAACATGTTGCGTGAGCAACAGAGTCTGATGCAGAACATGATAGATCAAGCACTGTCAAGGGTTAGTCTTCAACCCACTCAAACGCCACCAGGAGTGTCACCGTCCAGACCACAGGCAAATTTCGCAGGGCCATCATTCGTGGATAGTACATTCCCAAGTGCCACAAATCCCAACCGAATGGATAGGGGAAAATCTCCTTTGACTTTTCCCAACAATGTTCCACTGGGACCAAGGGTTACCAATCCGCAGCCGAACAATTCAAGGGAGGACAGGCCTGAAGGATATATACATGATCCTATTCATATTCCTGTGCAGGATCCGTTCCATGTTCCTGATCATCAACGCTTTCATGTAGATCCTGATGAGATTGCACATATATTAAGGGATCAGTATGGATTAACTCCTCAGATGGCTAACCGCCCTGCATATCAGAGACCTTTCCCAGAAAGGATCATTAATGAACACCCTCTCCCAAGGAATTTTCGACCACCCGACTTTCATGCATTCTCAGGGGAGGACGGATCCTCCACCATAGAACATGTTGGTCGGTTCACAGCACAATTAGGAGAAGTTGGCAATAACCCTTTTTATAAGTTACAGCTGTTTGGTTTATCTCTTACTAGAACGGCGTTTTCGTGGTTTGTAAGTCTGCCTCCTGGACAAATTCAGACATGGGAAGGACTGGAGATGGCATTTCACGCTAGATTCTTCAATCCTTTACCAGTTGTTTCTTTAACTGATTTACTAGAATTGAGACAGTTTCCAGAAGAATCTGCTTCACAGTTTATAGAAAGGGTGCGATTGATGAAGGGACGATGTCCTACGGTAATCAGTGAGAAAGAGATGACCAATTTAGTGGTCCGGAATATGCATACTCGTTTAAGAAAGGCACTCACTGCCCTGGATGTTGAGGATTTGGCAAGTCTTGCATCCAAGGCAGGACGTCTAGAGTCTTTGTTCAGAGAGGAAGATCAACATAACAGGCGTAATAGAGGCCAACATATGGCGAGTATGGGAACAGAAACATGTGACTTTGATTTCAATCAATCAGAAGAGATGGCAGCCGAAATCCTTTCTGGAAAACCTTATGTATGCCCTAAATTGAAGCCAGTACCAGGATCTGAAGGAAAGGAGCAACCGACGTTTGATAGTTCAAAAGCTGATGAAATCTTTGATATCTTACTGACTGATGGGCAGATCCGTATTCCAAAGGGGCAAAGACTGGCCACTAAAGAAGAAATCAAAGGGAGACCATACTGCAAGTGGCATAATTCTTTCACACACAATACAAGTCAGTGTACTCATTTCAGGAAGGAAATTCAAAAGGCCATCAAGACAGGACGGCTCAAATACATCACTCTAGGTGTAGACCAGCAACCGTTTCCGAAAGTAACAACGGCAATGGTTAACATCCAACCAAGTTCGGAAACAGGGAAAAGTTCGGCCAATGATGGACAAACAGGGGAACGAACTCAAGCAAGCCCCGGAACAAAGAAAGGAAATCAGCCAAACAGCAGCCGACCGGAAGAACGACTCAAAGTTGTTGAAAGGCCAGTCGCTGAAAAATGGGACCGTCCAGACGGTTCTTTTAATGTGGAGGTGAAGGAAAAGGTTTTAGTGCGTGACCACCCGACCAGAAAAACAGGTTCAGTCGGGCACAATTGGGCTCGAAATAAAAAGCCTTTACTCGTTGATATAGATCCTCGTTTCCCAGGTATGAATCGTACACAGATTCGCAATGCCAAACGCAGGTATGCTGCAAAGTATGGGAAACGAGTTCCTTCACCAAAACAACGAACCGACGAACAAAAAGCAGCCGACCACTTGGCAGGAGATCAGTCCATTCGGGTCTTTACAGAACAAACAACCAACGAGCAGGGAGCAGCCATTCAGTCTCCAAAAAGTCGGTCCAGTCGGGTCTGGTCAGGAAAGCAACCGAATGACGGATTAGGCGCTTCCGACTATACCAAAGGAAGTTCGTCGGGACAGGGGAAATGTAAAGGAATGGCAGATGAAATAATTAGAGGTTTTCGATGCCAACATTGTGAACGGATCAACATCAATCCATCTCCTGAGGAATTCCGCATAGAATCTTTGACGGTTCAATCTCGGGATACGACAAAGGAAGAACTTGTAACTACAGAGGAAAGTTCAAGATCTGTTAAATCTCGCCTAGGACCACGAATCCCTTGTCGAATGACAGAGATTAATCAGATGAGAGATGAACCGATGTGGGCGAGTCTGGTAGATGATACTATGGACGAACCTTTATGGGCATTCTTGGCAGATGACGAATTAGAGGAAACAGAGTGGGCAAAGACTTCAGATTCTGAGCCTCAGCCGGAGGCACCTTCGATTGTGTTTCCTCCTATTCCAGAGGGTGCGAACTCCCATTTGAAACCTCTGTATGTTAATGCTCACATTTGTGGGAAACCAATCACCAAGGTTTTCGTGGATAATGGAGCAGTCTTTAATGTTATGCCATTGAAGACCCTCAAGAAGCTAGGGAAAGGAATTCATGATCTGTCTCATGTGGAATTCGAAATGACAAGTTTTACAGGGCAGCCGACTAAGCCTGAAGGCATGATGGTTGCCACAATCGAGGTCGGACCAAAGAAGATCTCCACTGTTTTCTTTATTGTGGACGCAGATACTACATACTCTCTCTTGCTGGGAAGAGACTGGATTCATGCCTCTCAATGTGTGCCATCAACCTTGCACCAACAATTAATGTTCTGGGAAGGAAATCAGGTTTTCAAAATGGAAGCGAATGACAACCCATTCGATGTAACAGAACAAGTTGAAGAGTCAGTGTTTTATTCCAGTCATTTGGCTCCGATGTCTCAGTTGTATATGGCCAGGGAATACCCAGGCAAGGGTTATAAAGTCACTGGCCAGAACTCGATGTTCTATTAAAAGAACACCTTTATTGTATGGCTCAATATAAAGCCACACCCACTCCCATATAATTTGTTTGTTATGAATGATACAAGCTTAGAAGTATGTAGTTCTCTTATTAATAAGTTCTATTTAAAACAGTTATTACATAAAGCAGAAAATAGTAAAGAGATTCTGGATGTTCACCTCCAAGAAGATGAACAATTTCGTTGGCCCGATTTATTAGAAAAAACAGAACCAACAGCTTCATCACAAGACCCATTATTGGAGTTTAATTTAGGAACCGAATTGGTTCCAAAAGTGATCAGGTTAAGTGATTATTTGTCTAAAGAGCAACAAACAATGATGCTTGAAGTTATTAGAAACAACATTGATTGTTTAGCATGGGATTATTCAGAGATGCCTGGTTTGACAAGAAGTCTAATAGAGCATCGTTTGCCTATCAAAGAAGGTTGTAAACCTTACAAACAACCTCCAAGGCGAATGAGCCCTGATCTGATGCCTCAAATCAAGGAAGAAATCCAAAAACTCCTCAAAGTGGGTTTCATTCAGCCTTGCCGTTATGCCGAGTGGCTGGCTAACATTGTGCCAGTGGTAAAAAAAAATGGTAAGATAAGGATATGCATCGATTTCAGGGATTTGAATCTAGCTACCCCTAAGGATGAATATGTGATGCCTATGGCCGACATGTTGATAGATGCAGCAGCAGGGCATAAAATCCTTAGTCTGATGGATGGTTATGCAGGTTATAACCAAATATTTCTGGCAGAAGAAGACATTCCTAAGACAGCATTCAGATGCCCAGGGGCTTTAGGTATTTATGAATGGACAGTCATGCCATTCGGGTTAAAGAATGCAGGGGCAACTTACCAAAGAGCCATGAATTCAATCTTTCATGATTTAATTGGCAGATCTATGGAAGTTTATATTGATGATGTTATTGTTAAATCTGCCAGTTTTGACGAACATTTGAGGAATCTTGAAGAGGCATTCGAAAGAATGAAGAAGTACAAGTTGAAGATGAATCCAACCAAATGTGCTTTTGGAATATCAGCCGGGAGCTTTTTAGGATTTTTAGTTCATGAGAGAGGAATTGAAATTGATGCCAATAAGGCTAAAGCCATTCTTGACAGTCGGCCACCCAAGACGGTTAAAGAAATCCAAAGTCTTTTGGGTAAGGTGAACTATTTGAGGCGTTTCATTTCTAATGCTGCTGGCAAGGTCAGACCCATTACTAAATTGTTGAAAGCTGGAAGACATGCTTTTGAATGGGGTCCCGATCAACAGACGGCTTTAGATGCTATCAAGCAGGCATTGGTTCACCCTCCAGTCTTGATGCCTCCTAAACAAGGTCGACCACTCAAACTTTATTTGGCAAATACATATGAAGTGGTTAGCTGTTTATTGGCACAGGATGGTGATGACGGGAAGGAAAGGGCAATCTACTATCTCAGTAAAACCCTTACAGGACCAGAACTGAATTACACTATGCCAGAAAAAATGTGTTATTCATTGGTCTTCGCTTGTACTAAACTCGAGCATTATTTGCTGCCCAGAAGAATTGAGGTCATATCAAGGGTGGATCTCATCAAATTGATTTTACAGAGACCTACTATGAAGGGCAGACTTATGAAGTGGGCCATCAAATTGGCTCCTTTTGATCTTCAACATTCCCCGCTGAGGGCAATCAAGGGACAAGCAGTAGCCGACTTCTTAGCAGAATTCTCACAAGTCGGGTATTCTCTTTGTGATAGTGTCCGACCATTTAGTTGTTCATCATATCTGGATAATCTACAGGTCGGATGTGTGCCTTATATAAGTACCAGAACATGGTTGATGTTCTTTGATGGTTCTACCTCTGGAAACAAATCAGGGGCAGGGGTCTTTTTGCAAGGACCTGATGGTCAAAAGATCAATTTGCAACTACGATTGGAAGCCATGACCCATAATTCGGCAGAATATGAAGCTTTAATTTTGGGTTTGGAGGCTTTAATAGCCAGGAAGGTCCAGTCTGTAATCATAAGGGGAGATTCTCAATTAGTAGTCAACCAGGTAAACAATCAATATGTTTGCAATTACCCTCATCTTCGCAGATACAGGGACATTGTGGGTCGGTTACTGACAAAAATCTCAGAAGTAATAATTGAGTTCATTCCGAGGAAAGAAAACCAACGTGCTGATGAGTTGGCTCAAAGGGCCTGTAAAGGAATTCTGGAGGATATTTGGTCGGAGGTCAAGTCGGGCATAGAAGAAAAGACAGACCCAATGTGTGACCGAATGGTCGGGCAGGAGACTATCGGACAGGAGCCCGACTGCGAAGTCATGGTCGGGCAGGAGACTATCGGACAGGAGCCCGACTGCGAAGTCATGGTCGAGCAGGAGACTGTCGGACAGGAGCCCGACTGCGAAGTTGTCGGGCAGGAGACTGTCGGTCAGGAGCCCGACCGCGAAGTTATTGTCGGACAGGAGCCCGACTGCGTAGTTACTATCGGGCAGGAGTCCGACGGCGAAACAGTGCCCGATTGGAGAACAGAGCTTATCATGTATTTACAGAATCCAGGTGCGAGTGTTTCGATTGCGACACGATTGAAAGCTTTACGTTTTCAATTGATAAATGGAATTTTGTATAAGAGATCATTTGAAGGTTTACTTTTGAAATGTTTGGGATCTAAAGAAGCTCTAGAGGTAATGACAGAAGTACATGGTGGGATATGTGGAGCTCATCGGGCAGGTCTGAATATGAGATGGGCCATTCATCGTTTGGGTTTTTTCTGGCCAAAGATTTTTGAAGATTGCATACAATTTGCCAAAGGTTGCCAGGAATGTCAGAGACATGGAAACTTAAACCATTTGCCAGTAACCGAATTGCAATTTTTGGCAAAACCATGGCCTTTTAAATCATGGGCTATGGATATTATTGGTAAAATACATCCTGCTTCATCGAAACATCATTGTTTCATATTGGTCGCGACTGACTACTTTACCAAATGGGTAGAAGCGGTTGCTTTGAAAAATGTAGATCAGAAGGAGGTGATAGACTTCGTTTTGAATCAAATTATTTACAGATATGGTATTCCTCAGTCTATAACAACCGACCAAGGTCTGGTTTTCACAGGGGAAAAGTTCTCTAGTTTCTTGGCAGAATTCGGTGTTCGATTACATCATTCTTCACCTTATTATCCCCAAGCCAATGGACAAGCGGAAGCAGCAAATAAGATTATTATTGGGATTATAAAGAAGATGGTTGAAGGGAACCCAAGAAAGTGGCATTTGTTATTGTCTCAGGCTTTATGGGCACATAGGAATACCAGAAATACGGCCACAGGGTTCTCACCGTACCAACTCACGTTTGGCCAAGATGCTGTTTTACCAGCCGAAATCCGAGTATCATCTGGCCGAACAGAGTTTACTGATGGTGATCTTACAAAAGAATACCAACAACTCATGATGCAACAGTTGGAGGATTTGGATGTTCACCGCCTCCATGCAATAGGTCGAAGTGTGAAACAGAGTGAAATCAGAGCAAGGAGTTACGGAAAGAAAGTTCTACACAGGACATTCCAAAAAGGAGACCTAGTCTGGAAGACCATCCTTCCTACATATAAGAAAATGGACCAATTGGGAAAATGGTCACCGAATTGGGAAGGACCATACATTATTCAAAAAGATATTGGGAATGGTGCTTTCATTATTGTAAATCATGAAGGTAAGAGAGTACATGATTGTATTAATGCTAAATATCTGAAGAGGTATTATCCTGCCTTTTCAGATAACAAAACTGCCTGAAGCAAAATATTATTCTCAGAACCCATTTGTGGGGTTCGAACCTATTTAAAGGTTCATTTCTGTTAGTCATCATGTATTTGTGAGAAATTTTCTGCCTCTGAATCAGACTTTTCATCCCAGTGAGTGGATATTAGCTCTGGTTCTTCTTCAATAAGATCTTCCAAATCTGGTCGGTACCTTTCCCATTGGCTTTGCATGTCGTCTAGATCTTGATGGGTACGTGCTTGCATGTCTGTTATGGCTTGATGTTCACGGTCAACAATGGTACGCAATCTTGAAAAGACTTTTCGTTGGTTGGAAAAGATATTATCCCAACCAAGATCTGGAAGTATGGTTGCTGCGTGATTTTCAATCATTTCCATGTGATGATGGAGATCAGGAATGCGGCTAAGGATGTCACGAAGAGGTTCATATCCCTCAATGATTTTTTCCATCAGGCGGATGACGCGATGAATGGTTCTTCTTCCTCGTTGGGAGAATCGGAATTTGAAGTCTAGTTGCTTGAGTATATGTAACAAGTCTTCTGCATGGCCTCCAATAGGGTGATTACCTACAAAGAAGGGTTGAAGAACACCCTCCCAGTTGCTTGATGGAACATGAGGTCGGTCATTCGCCATGTTTGTTAACACTTCAAGTGTTTTGATTTTCAAAATATGCCTTGGAATGTGTTTCTTAAAATGTGAGAAACAATGTTCTTTTAAAGAAGGAGTTTGTTTCGATTCCTACAAAGTTGGAAATTGAAAGGTGATCCTTGTTTTGAGAGAAGAAAGAAAAAATGGATTACTAAGTCAATTGTTGTTACAGAGGGGAAGGTATTACAAAAGTGCCCCTAAAGCAGTTTTTATATTTGTCCATTTGATTTCATCCCTGGATAGCCTTCTGGTATTAGCAGCCGTCTGATATCTTCGGATGAATTGGGATCGAGCTTGGGTTTTTAGCTCTTGATCCAATTCGGCCTCGTTCTTTGTGTACTTCTCAAGCAGACGCTGCTCGTTGATAATTTGCTTATCCAGGGTAGACTGTTCTTTCCTTAGCTCCCGCAATTCTGCCTCCTTTTTCTGAATGGCATCATCAACTTGAGCCTTCGTGCTAAGGAGACCGCCCAGCCTTCCAGTAGTCTGCTGAAGGGATTCTCGGGTCTTAGCCAAAGAATTCTCCAGCGTTGTTTGATCGAAGTCGGGCTGGGGGGTTTCGGCTGACAGGAGTCCAATAACTAGCACTTCAGTCTTGAGCTCCGTAAGTCTTTCCATCAGCCGATGCAGAATGGGGACGGCTGGCGATTCCGTCGGAGTGTAAAAAAGAAGGCCACCAACCGTCTGAATGAGTTTGTCCAGTAAGTCGGATCTTAATTCTGACAGAGGATGGTTAATGGCCTCAGTGAATATAATCTGGGCCTCCGCTGGAACCGGAACAGTCGATAGGATAGCTAAGTCTGAATGCCCCTGCAAGTCTTACAGTGTTAATAAGTATTTCAAGGGAGGTGCAAATTTATTCATATAAGATATGTGTCACCTCTGGGCGAACTGCTGTTAGTGAGGGGGGCAGCAATGAGGTCGGTCGAGTAGGGCAGACAGCTGGTATAACAGCAGCCGACTCGTAGGCTGCTGCGAATGGTCGCTGAGGTGCCGACCTGGGTCCCTATGGAAAATAGTATATAAAACAGTTAGTGTTTTCCGAAAGAAATATTGTGGCATTGATTGGTTTAATCTTACCAAATTCACAGAAGTCTCCGAATCGGACGAAGACACTTCTTCCATTTCTGGAGGTTGGGCTGCCGCAGGTGGTTCTTCTGCCTGCCACTCGATTGCTGGAAGGAGCGCCGCTGCTGGCTGGGCGGCTGCAGGTTGGGCGGCTGCATCTAGTGCCACTGCAGCCGGGATCTCTAGAGCATCTGGGATAGCCGCGGCTGGGGCACTTTCGGTTCCCAGTGCGGCTGCATCCGATTGGACGATTTCAAGATCAGCAGCATCAGGGACGTCATTTTGAGGGTCAGCTTCGGCAAGGGCAGCTGGTTCTTCCTTCGAAATAGATGAGTCTGATGCCATGTATGGCGGTCGACCTATCTGGGAAGTAGTCCCCTCGCTGTCTGAAGTGACCCCTGCTGCTGATGCGATGGGTGAAGGTGTCTGTGAAAAAATCATGGAAATGTTGTTGTTAAATATACCAAGGTTGGTCATTAGAATCCTAAGTATTGCTGATAAGAGGACTTACTGGTTCTATAGGCAGTTCTTGTAAAGATTGCCTCCTGGTCGGGTGCCTGGCCCGACCACTCCTCGGTACGGGAGGAAGAGTTTGCCTCCTCGTCGGGTCCTCCGCCCGACTGCTCATTGGCAAATTGCGAAGTGGAGTAGGGGTTTGGAGAGGAAATGCTTCAGTCTGGACTAAACGTTGGTCGGCTGGGGTTGGCGTCGTTTGTATGGTCGGCGCTGCCAAGGTCGGTTCTGGTGAATAAAATAAGTGAAATCAAAGTTAAGATATAGTGAATTGGTTCACGGTTTAAGAAAAATTACCTATTCGGGGTCGGGTCCTTGCTGACGTCCTAGTAGTTCCAAGGTCCGCTGGAGCTTGCTGGTCGGCCCCAGAGGTCGGGGGTGTTTGCAGCTGGGAAGCTTTCCTTTTTCGCGTTGGAACACTAGATCCGATTCCCGGGGCGGCTGTTTGTTGCTGCGTGCTAGTATGTCTAGCCGCCCCTAGAACCAATCCTTGGGGGGGAAGGAGTATGTTCAGCAACCGATCCTCATCAGGGGAAATCAGGGACCATACAACCGACCACCATTCATTGAAGGTATCTACAGTCTCAGGGTTGGAGCGGAAAGGAATATAAGAATTGGAAATTATATACGTGGTGAGCTAGGAGATATAAGAAGGGATTGAATTAGGTAGGACTCGTCGGTCAGGACTTTGAAAAATTATATGCGGACAAGCGACGGGTCCAGGGATACCTTGGCAACAGCCGAACTGGCGCGCCATGAATTGAGGTTCATAATTAAAGGTGTAAAAAGTTTTCTGCCCTTTTTTATCAAGTTTTTTGCTGCTAAAAAGAGACCTGGGTTTGAGGGCAACGTCCCAGGCAAAAGGATAGGTGGGATGAGCACAAGGCTCAGGAGTCGGGAGAGGATTTGGTGCCGGAAAGGGCCAAAAATGGTCGGGAGCATAACCCGCATATTTTTTATACATAGAAAATCGAGAGTTACTGCGGGTATCCGTTACAATTGCGGTTATTATTGGATCGGAAGATTGAAGTTTATTACGTCCTGAGCAGAGTCGGTTGAGGGCTAATCCCAAATGTTTTTCAGAGTTTGGCATAGTGGGCGGAGATCCTAAGTTGAACGCGTTGGGGAAGTAAAAACGGAACCAAAGTTCTAAAAACCAAAAAGGACCCGATGCGGCAGTGTCTAATTTTCTATTATCATTATCTGTTAAACGAAGGCTAACCCTGGTGAGTCCTTCGAACAGATTGGCTAAAAACAGGGTGCCAAGGGAAAAGAACCGACCTGACGCGATATGAATGGCCAGGTCGAGATGAGAAGGAAGAACACATTTGGAAGGGGAAACAATGACGTACCTACAAAGCCAAAAAAGGATAAAGGCAGTATGCTCCCGGTCGGTCACGGGGGTCCCTGGAGCCCCTTGCTGGTCGGTTGCGAACTTTGTCCACCCCCATTCCTTCACACCTTGTAAAGACCACCCTGGATGGTCTTCTGATGGCTCCTGCCCATCTAGGGCTCCCATCACAGGGTCTTCACCCACGACTGGGAGATGCGCGATCATTGCCACATCCATAAGAGTTGGGCCAAAGGGGCCCGATGGTAAGAGGAAAGTCCCATTTTCCGCATTCCAGAAGGCAGACATGGCCAACAGCACCTTCTCATGCAGGTTGATAGGCATGGTGGACAATAGTATTGCCTGGTCGATTTTTTGAGATCGCCATTGGGTCTGGAAGTGTTCTGCTACCCGTCGATACCAAGCGCGGTAAGGATCTTTTGGGTCCGTGAGATGGGTTTTGATGCTGTCTCGAATGCGAACTGCTTGATAGTTAGGGTTGTTGATAGCCAAGGAATTTCGGGATTCCAAAACTTCCCTCATCCGATTTGAATCTTCAGGAGTAGTGCAATATGGGCAGATCGTCGGAGTTAGTACTTTCGAGGCTGAAAATGGGCCCTCTGGGAGGGTTCCGTCGAAAGGAAGGGCAGGAATGTATTGATTCGCCATGGTTAGAGTGTTTTGGGATTGTGATTCACAAAAGCTCGTATTGCGGGGAAGGAAGTTAATCAGGAATGTTGCAGTAACTGGTGCAGTTGCTAAGGGAATTTTTCAAGAGGGTAGTGATGTATGAACTTCCAAACATTGATTGTTAAATGGCGTTTGAAAGTCCCTTGGCGGCGGGCAAGTTGTTACGTACGAAATTTAGAATTAGGTTAAAAGCCCAAGGTAAAAAGAAGAATGGGCCTGGCAATAGAGTTGGTTGAACTGGCTGAAGGACACCGTGTGGAAATCAAGGAAAATACAGGACGGAAAGTCATCAGGACGGAAGGACCTCAGGTCGGTAGGTCCTCAAGACGGAAAGACCTCAAGTCGGAAGGTTTTCAGGTCGGGAGGTCCTCAAGATGGAAAATCATCAGGACGGAAGGACCTCAGGTCGGTAGGTCCTCAAGACGGAAAGACCTAAAGTCGGAAGGTTTTCAGGTCGGGAGGTCATCAAGACGGAAAGTCATCAGGACAGAAGGACCTCTGGTCGGTAGGTCCTCAAGACGGAAAGTCATCAGGACGGGAAGTCCGCAGGTCGGGAGGCCCTTAGGACGGGAAGTCTGTAGGTCGGGTGGCCTTCAGGACGGGAAGTCCGCAAGTCGGGAGGTCCTCAGGTCGGGAAGTTCTCAGGTCGGAATTTTGCGGCAGAACCAACAAATCGGGTGGTTTGTTAGTCGGGATGTCTGTAGCTAATCCAAACAAGTCAGATGGTTTGCAAGTCGGGAGGATTGGCAGTCGGACCCATATTATTGTAGATTGGCAGTCGGGCCAAAAGGGCGGAAGGTCTGTGGTCGGTTCAAAGAGTGAAATATAGGGATAATTTTGGTCTGCTGAGGACACGTGTCAGCAGGAGAAGGGTTGGAAGACGGTTGGGAAGGAGACATTGTAACCGTTCGGGCGACGGTTTTCAGTACAGTTTCCCAGAGAATATTTAAGGATTTGGATCATCATTTGGCAAGGCATCTTCAATCAACTTCAACAAAGCAAAGTCAGATTTGGGGATCACCACTTTAAATTTCAGTCTTTTATTTTCCAGTTTATTTTCTGTACTACAGTGTTTAGAGATTCCTAATCTCAGGCACTAATTAATCAAGTTTAAGGATATTTTCTATATCTTTGAATTTTACTTTATTTTTGTTGAAAAATTACATCAACAGTGTTACTAGCTAGTGCCTCAAATAATTATAATGAATGTAAGTCTCTTGATACCCTGATACGTATTCTATTCTAACAAATATACTTTACTAATGACTTAAAATAGCCTCGATCTGATCTTGAGCCAAACTTAACTTCAAGATATTTCCAAGGTTTCGAACCCTTAATCTAATTCTATGTCTGATGGAGTCCTATGACGTTTAGACATCAAATTACACCCGGATAATCTAAAACCCAACCAATTAATTTTAAATATGCTAACCACTCCTTTTCTATTTTTTTTCCTAATAAAAAATTAAAATACCTAATTAGTTATATATGTGACTACCTAGGGTGGCAGAGCAAATTGCCAGAATGTCTGTCAAACGGCAGCGGAAACAACGGGAGAGGGAGAACTTAAACCCACGCCCATGTGTACGCCACTCTCATAGATCATCAACAAGAAAATAATAATAATAATAATACTAAAAACATACCTCGATAAAGAAAAAGAGTAAACTGCGACACACAGAATAAAAACAAGAAAGAAGAATGATGAAGTGAACGATGGCTCTGAGACTAGGGAGAGAGTGAATTGCGACTCACAAAAACAAGAGAGGAGATGGATGAAGCTTATGATGTAAGGGTAAAATTGGAAAAATAAAAAATAAAACTAAAAAGCTGAGTTTCACGGTTTTTTTTAGAATTATCATTTTGGATCCAACCAACTATTTTAAAAAGTTAATTTGCCAAACATATAAATTAATTTTTTGACTGATCAAACAACTATAATTGTTTCAACAAGTCAAACACTGTTCAAAAAGTCTTTTTCAAACACTCCCAAAGTATATATATTGTGTAGATATAAATTTATTTTTTTATAATATTTATCAGAAATCGTATCACCTACAAATACAAATTAAACAAACCCATTATGTTATGTTTGAATAAAGTATTAGATTTTTCAAAAAATACAATATGGTATCAGAGCTTGGTAACTAGGATTCATTTTTTTCCTTTGCGCTGCCATTTCTGTTTTGCCGTCTTCCGCTTGCCATTGGTCAACATCGCCACCACCATGGTGTCCACTTTATTGAAACCAGCTGGCACTTGAAATGTAACAGTCATGTGCCGCCTGACAACCTCACTGGCATTAGAGACTAACCGTGTGTGACAACGCATCCAACCACCTCCGCCAACCATTTTTCGGCGACATCTTCCTGCATTGATTTTTGGCAGCCCCGTTTGGTTAAATTTATTTTTCGCCACTATTCTTTATATCTTATTCGATGCATCTCCTTTTTTTTTTTTTTATAATTTGATTTGTTCATATTCGTTAAATCTCCTGCCACCCGACAACTCTATTTGATATTTATCATTGGTGAATATATTATGAAGCGTATGGATATATCTCTACAAATTGATATTATAATGACAAAGGACATTTATGATATGTTGACAGGGGCGGATGTATGTGGGGGCAAGGGCAGCCCCCCTCACCTCACCCCCTTATAATTTTTAATTTTTTGTTTTTATTTTATAATATGTAATATAAAAATAATAAATAAATTAAAAATTTGCAAAAAATTGATAAAATATTTATGTGAAAATTTAAATTTTGAATAATAAAAAAATTATATCATAATAATTTTTTGATAATATAAAAATAGATATGAACAAAAAAATAATAAATAATAATTAAAAAAATCTTCAAAATTTTTTCAACCAAATACACAGAAAATGATATTTTTAACAGCTTTTTCTTTTAATAAATGTTTTTATTATTTATGAATTTCATATAATACAAAATTCATCTTGTAATATGCAGTTGTCAATGTAGATTGATATTTTGCAAGCTTTTCGAAATATGATAACTCCATTGATAAAATTATTGGATAACAAATAGATGATGATCGTTTCAAAATTTTAAAAATTAGCCCCCCTTTCATCCTGGTCTGGTTCCGCCTCTATATGTTGATTGATTGCAAAAAAATAATTATTGGAAGGAAACTCTGGTGCATTGTTACTGGGGATTTTATCGTACCTATATGGACTGTTGGTACTTTTGGTAAGCCATTGACTTAATAGGACATTAATGTATATCGGGATAGATTAGAGAATTGAGACAATGAGAATCACCAAATTATTACATGACTTCACAATGCCTTCACTCAAGCTACGTAGAAATACTTCGACGCATAGACACTACTTGACAAGCCTGAGATTACCTAAAGTCGCGATTTCAAGTTATTGGACTCGGGCACTACTGTAAGTTTGTAAGTTTATTGAACGAGGTGACATTATTCTATTTCTTCTTTGGATGCAACCATGAAGAAAATTATGTTTAAGGAGACTCAGCTCAAGCTAACTAAATCTCTGTTATTGAATTTCACATTGGCAGTGTTCTCTTACTTATCTGCTTCTACTCGTTAAGGTTCTAATCCTCACCAGAACTAGTCAGAAAAATGTTACAGATGCAAGAATGTTGATCACCCCCGTAACCAGTGTCCTAGGGTCAAGTGCCACCATGGCCATGCTCGAGAACATGTCATCCAGAATATGGTTTGATTAACATGCATATGCAAGTAACACTCGTTGGTATTTCGATTCTTCCTGTTGTCATATAAGTTATAATACCAACCTTATGTATTCACCTACCCTCACTACGGCCTTACCTCCCACACACCTTATCAATAGTTCACATATGCACATTATCCACGCTAGTCATATTTCAACCTCATTCTTATCTCTTATTAGCATTTATTGCATCCCTTAATTAGTCTTAAATATAGTTTCCGTTGGCTAGTTAGTTATGTAGGGATTTATTGTTATCTTCTTATCTTTTGGTGTGAATTCACAGATGGGCCAGATTCTTGGAATGAGATGCAAAATGGCTCAATATTTTGAGCTTATTTACTTTCAGACTTTCTTTCCTTAGTCCTTTTCTGATGCAGTTTTTCTCTTTTTTTCGGGTTATCAGTGGCATCTTCGGTTGGGATATGTCTACAAATCTCTGGTCCCTCTTCAGTAAAGTTGTTTAAGGTTATGTGCATCTTGAGTCTTTGTATTGTATGTACTGTAAACTTTGAGAATATTATGCTATTTCTTTCTCTCAAAATTTCTCTGTTGCTAATAAAATTTTTTTTCTTTAGAGCATTCGGATATTTAAGACCTTTATCGGTTGGGTCAACAAATGTATATAAATATTTTGTAATTTTTGTTAATGAATTTTCTCGTTTTACGTGATTTACTTTATGAAGCAACACTCTAAACTTACACCAATCTATATCACTTTTGTTAATATGAATTACACTTAATTTTTGTGTACTATCCAAACAATATGTACCGATAACGCCCTAGAGTAGAATGACTGGGTATTAGTCTTTTTTTACTTGGGTTACTTATGTTCAACGCTCTTTCCCGTACACATCCTAAAAAAATGATCGGATAGAGCATAAGCATTGTCACATTCTCGATACCATTCATGTGTTTCTTCTAATTGCCTCTTGTCCTAATTTATTCTAGGGAAAAACCGTTTTTGCTTCCTTTTACACCATCAATAAGTTAACTTATTCTATTTTTCAAGGTGCCACTTCTTTTGAAAAACTATTCAGTTAGTACCCTGATTACTCTCTACTTCGTCCATTTGGTTATGTGTGTTTCGACCTCCTCCCACTTCACGAACACACTAAGTTAGAACCACGGACTCATATGTGTTGCTTATTGGATTGTAGGGTAAAGATAAACGTTATCGGTGTTGGCATCTCGTGTCTAATCATCTTCATATCTTTCATCATATCACATTCTGGGAGCATTAGATGTTTTCCTCGGTACATCACAGACTGGATCCATGGCCACAATGATCAGGAAAGAAGTCAATCAAGCTTTCAAAGATTAAAATTTGATATATAGCTTACGATAATTATAAACAATTAGTCAACCTCTTGTGTTCGATCATAGAAAATGAATTATTTTGAATGCACGAAAAAAATAGGCCTATGTGAGACATGAGGGACAGTAAAAAAAACTCTACATGTGCAAACATGGATAGAAACATCAATCCTCAGCCATGAATGGGCTTTAGGTAGTCATCAATATCCAAGAGGATTTAATCTTGTTGTTGAAGGGTTTGAGGTAGCTGATTTTCTCCACAATAAAAAATGATATAATAGGGTATCCTCTAAATGTAGCAAATGCCTATTGAAGGTTTAGCTATAGAGTGATCTAGTCCACCTCAAGAAAACTTTGAAGGAAGTTAAAATTGGATAATTAAGAATCTAGTCCAATATAACCAAGTCCTTATCCTCCCCAGGAAGTAAAAATTTAGGGGAGAATGAAATGGCCACGGAAAAATACATGGTAGGCTAAGGATCCACACACCCATTGATAGAAATAGCAATATCTAACATCTAGATACGGAGACCAAGGAGAAAGTTTGGAACAACCGGACGACAACAATGATCAACCATCCCACAAGATTTGTGTCCATTCATTGATCCAAAGATCTTGGCCGAGTGCATCCGAAAAGCATTCCTATTGATAAAGCTTGGGGAATGGTTGGAAACTTTTGGATTTGATTATTTCTCAAGTGAGAATGAATACTTGACAATAAACATATTCTCAAGTTTACTACACGATGTGAAAAGTTGAGGATGAATGGCTATTACAAGCTCGAACTTAATTTCAACTATTGATGACTCAAAATATAAGCATATTCTTCGCTTGATAAAACTACTTATTACTTGAATTTCTGTATAAAAACTATTACAATAGCTGGTTAATGGCATACTTTATTGATCTCTATCACTTGACATGATCCATAATTGGTTTGTTGAGATTATTAACAATTTTTGCCCTTTTAAGCGGTGTTTTGGAGCCAGAAAATCTAAGGGAGACGCCACAAGCTACAGCCACCTCCGCTCGCAAGCGGTGACTCCATCACCCAGAAAACTAAGGCAAGAGAGGCAAGCGGCAGCCTCTCCCGCTCGCGAAGTGACGGCAGCCCAACTCAAATATTGACTAAGTGTCCCAACTGCAGCGGTACAACCATTTCACTACCAGCCAGCACAAGCAAGCCCGCCTAACTGCGCTTATGCCCTTCAGTCATCCGGCAAGCGAGGAAGATCTGCGCCCTTACAAACCCATGCAAGCGAAGCGAGCACACTAGGAGTTATGGACAACAACTGCTTCAAAAGAATAACCGTCATCAACTGTCTAACTGCCTAGCGGTTGAAACCGCCTTGTAACTGCTTCTGACCGTTATTTATACCTGCTATAAATAAGGCCAGATACCTGTATGTAGATATACTAGCAATTACTTTTCTGTGCAGTCTAACTGTCTTCCTGTTCTCCGAGAGCTCCAACCCTGAAAGAGAGTTCTCCACAGGAATGGCCAAGGGAGTGGGGATTCCCTTTCTCCCTTGGCCAATACTTTACTTCTTACTTAGTGTAGTTTATCGCTTTCATTTACAGTTTTGTAGAATTAGAGATTCCAGCTTTACTAGTAAGTAATGAAATATCATTCAGTTTTTCATCTCCACTTCTTTCACACTTTTTCACACTTATATAAACCCTGATTTTAAAGAATTTCACTTCACTGGTTTAGAGCATAGAAAAATTGATTATCCAAGTCTTGTCTTTTGTCACAAATATTTTAAAGGTAGTTTAATGTAGTTAAGTACGTGGGAGCCTTGTCGACCTGCTTAACTACTGGTTCAAATTCAGTTTTGATTAAAAAGAGGTAACAGAAGGGTAATGCCACTAATGAGGGCATAGGCGGTGGTCTATCAGGTCGCATAAATTCCTAGTGACAGTAGGATTTCTTTCTTATAATGTTCCGATTCTGAGTGTCATTGAAGTCTTGTTGTAAATCCCTTAAGGTCAAATACCAGTGATAAGAATTCTCTATAATCTGGTTTATATTTACATCATCTCCTCTCTCCGCTTTCGTATTATACATATATGTCTGCTTAAACACCAACACCACTCGCTCATCTCATCCAGGAAAACCTAGTCATTAAGTAACGTACAGTTCAAACACAACACCTCTCCTTCACTCTTTACTGCTTAATCTATACATATTACATTAATTATGCCACTCGCTCGTGCCCCCCCTCGCTCGCCCCTCACTGGCACTCCACCGCTCACCTCCGTGCCGCTTGCCTCCACAATACTTTACCATTTTTGCTTACCGCTTTTCGTAGAATTAGAATTTGATCCGCTGTAAGCGGGTCCCTTACTGCATTTTCCGCCGCTTTCACAAGATCTGTACTTGATTTAAAATTTGCAACTTAAAATCCCTGTGTTCGACCTGAAAACTCACAAGTTAAAGAGTATAAATAATTATGATAACTACTCAGGGTCTACAACCACAAATGTTTACCATATCAGATCATCTTCTATAATCCACCACATTATCTTTTTCGAATAAAAATTCCTTGTGAATACACACACTTTAGCCACTCAAATTTTTAGCTATCATAATTTGGAACTATCTTTAATTGAAGTAGCATTCTCGTCATATACTCCTCTTTCGTTCCTCTTTCCTGGACCGTCCAATTATGTTATAGATAGAGAGATTATTACCTGAGAGATTCTATACTTACCTTATGAAAATGACGACCATATACTTTGTGGTCACATAAAAAAAAATAGTCAATGGCCAACATTAAAGAGGTTCAAAAAGACTAAAAATAAATGTTTCATCAACTTCCTAGATCGACAGGCCATTACCATGGCGATTAACAATATAGGGTTAGATTTAAGGATAAAAATAGAATTTTTGAAGTTTTAGGACTTTAATCATCTATGCCATTGGTCTTAAGAACAAAACAAATGGTAGAGAAATGCAAGAAGCACACATAGGAAGAATGATGGAAAATCCACCACTATCTTTATGGATGAATCATATTATTAGGATTCAGAGAAGATTGAAGTGTTGATTCCTAAATTTTTACAAGTTTAAACTTATTTATATCCCGTCTTAAGGACATCAAAGACAAAATTATATAAATGTTGTTTATACTTTCAATGTGTTTAAACAAAGCAAATTTTTGTTTAAAAACAAACAAATGTTATTCGTTAACGGATCATTGCTCCTAATTTTTTAAAAGAAACTTTGTCACTTTCAATAAATCAAATTAATTGTGATTTTATTTTTTTAAAAAAAAAAACCCTTATTCAATATTGAAGAGTTTGAAGAATTGTTCCGACATTTTTGCATGGAAAGATGTCGGATAAGATATGATTTCTAAAGCCGAGCATTGGCTTGAGATGGGTTGACAATCAATAAAAAATATAAAAATGTGCGTCTTGCTATGTATTCAAAAATTGTTTGTGGCCGGATTAAATATGACGAGTGTTGTATTTGTCAAAAAATGAATGATCAATGGGAGAAACACAAAAAATTCTAAAATTTCTACTTAAAACAAAATTTGAATTGACAAAGGAGATTAATAGACTAGAAGAAAGGGAGAAACACAAAAAATTCTAAAATTTCTACTTAAAACAAAATTTGAATTGACAAAGGAGATTAATAGACTAGAAGAAAGGAAAATAAAATTAGTAATGACGAAGTTGAAGTTTGATATTTCACATGTACATATTCGAGAATGAGTGAAGTGCACAAATAAAATAACTGAAAATTAAATACAATCTATATTTGAAAAGGGAATGAATTGCAAATAAATTTGTAGATAAAGTGATTGAAATCCAATCTATCTATAAAATTACATAGGTTTCCTTTTTAATAATAATAATAATAATAATAATATATAATTTAAAAAATAATTATTTTATGATACGACAAGTAACAAAATTTAGTGTCATAACTAAAAGCAAAAACTATGTATCGCAAGGTGGATCCCTTAAACGCTAAAAATTGGATGAAGTTGGCGCCGCGCATTTTCAATCAAGAGCTATTGTCGTTTTTGCTTTTTCCTTTTGGGTTCGTAGAGAGAAGAGGAGAAGGGAATCCCATCTGAAGTCGGCCGGCGGCTCCTCGCCCCTTCCTTCAAAACGTCAAGGATTTACTCTGCTACTACCACTTCAAACCTAGTTCGTTTTTGGGAAGAAACATCATGCCGAGGGAGATCATCACCCTGCAAGTGGGCCAATGCGGCAACCAGATCGGGATGGAGTTCTGGAAGCAGCTCTGCCTCGAGCACGGCATTAGCAAAGAAGGCATTCTTGAAGATTTCGCTACTCAGGTTTCTGCTCCTCCTCCTCCTCCTCCTCCTCCTCCTCCTTTCTTTTTGTCTTTTACTTTCCTCTTTTTCTACCCTTGTAAGTCGCGTTTTGTCTGGTGTACTTCGACGAGGCCTCTACACAAGGCAATGTTGATTGATTGTTTCAATTATGCCGTTTTCATCGTCTGAATCTGCTGAATTTGTGCAAGACTTGATGGTTATTTATTTAGTGGTTAAGGATTTCGTCATTAATTAATTTTTGAAATGATGATTGTTAGCGCGCGGGCTGTTAACTTTTGTAAGTGCGACTTATCTGTGAATGCTGGAAATCGAAGCCAGGGACAATCTCGCTGAGAGTGTTAGGGTTTATGATTTAGGGTTTGGCTTGGTTTGGTTGTGAGTGACTGAGGGAAGAAATCCGGAGTGACAGTCCGTTGGATGTTGGTTTAGGAATCAATCATCTATATATATTGATTGAAGCTTTCAATTCGAAGTTGCTGTTTTAATGACTCCATTACATTAGCATTGTCTAATTAAAAATTCTACTGATTAATGCTACTTGCTGTTTGTCGAAATGTGTTTGGGACTACTTTTTACAGGATTAACCACACATTCTATGTCTTGTTTTGTAACTAAAACTGGGAAAGGTTTAAGAAATGTATCATCAATTCTAGATAAAGTGCATGCTGTTCTTGGAAATTATTTTGCGAGTATTCATTTAAATGTTCGGAAATTTACACTTCAGAGTATTGACTTAAGGACCTTTGTCTCATCTTAATTGTGATTGGATATCTGTCTTTTTCATCTGATACATTGAATTTTCGATTAAAGACAAGTGCTTGCATAATAATAAATGTCTCTTTGAATATACTTGCTGCAGGGAGGTGACCGAAAAGATGTGTTTTTCTATCAAGCGGACGACCAACATTATATACCCCGAGCATTGCTTATGGATTTGGAGCCTAGAGTGATCAATGGCATCCAAAACAGTGAATACAGGAATCTGTACAATCACGAGAATATATTCATAGCAGATCATGGAGGGGGTGCTGGAAATAATTGGGCAAGTGGATATCACCAGGTATGGGATATTTTTATTCAATAAATAGTAATCTCACATAAACAGATGGTGCGGTTTGAACCCTTTTATCATGCGATTAAGAAGCCTTTCGTTGTGCCATCTGAATCCACCTTCTGCAAAGACTATTCATCTGATTTTGGTTACTTCTACAGTTGGATGGTTTATTTACACCATTGGATACAGTTTCTCCTATTTGAAAAGGATTTGTAGAAGTTTGTGATGAGCTTCATTATTCTGGATTTTTATTTCTCAAAATTATGATAATTTGAAAGAGTTGCCTGTAGAACCCATTACCCTGTAGTCTTTCTTACGTGCCTCCTTATTGCATTGGACTGTAATGACATTGTATCATATTGCCTTTTGGGCACTGACTTGATTAGAGCCATAATCTTGACTAGTTGTGTGCTTCGCATTATTTGGGATTGGCACGTAAAAGAGATGTTACTTGGCACTTTGTTGGGACTTGTGAGAGGAAGCTTCTATCATTCATGAAAAGATTTGTTCTACTTCCGTAGCAACGTGGGACATTTGATAGCCGAATGAACACAATGCATTTCATGATTTTGCAGCAGGGTCTCATATGTGCTTAGGGGCATGCAGCGTTAGATGTAGTTTGTATTTCTCATTGAAATTCATATATTTACTTTCATTATGAGTTTAATGCCTTGATGCATAGTCTTTGAGTTTGTCAAACTTTCATTATTTTCTCTTTTATTGATGCCACTTTTATCATATTAATTAGGGCAAGCAATATGAAGAGGATCTAATGGACATGATTGATAGAGAGGCAGATGGAAGTGATAGTCTTGAGGGATTTGTTCTATGTCATTCTATTGCTGGGGGAACAGGCTCAGGTGATATATCCCTTTTGACCTATTTTATACTGAAACTAAGCTATTGGTTTAGTAATGCCAAACTACTTATGCTTAAATGTGTGCTTGAGTATATATTTCTCCAAAATATAAATCTGATATCTACGGTTATTGTACTAAATTTCATACTGCTATCATTGTTTTGGAGTGGCTTGTTTTTTACTTTTTGTTTGGATGGAATCCCCCATTTGGACATTCATTTAAGAAATCCCAACACTACAACAAATCCCTCTCTCCCGAAGAAACCAATTCATAGGCCATAGGTTTATCTATCCAGTGTTTGTGTCTGATTTCAGCTGCAAGAAGGCTCAATTGTCTGGTTAACCTTTTGACCTATCAGCAAGGGATCCTTGAGGACCCTATATCGTGCTAATTTGTTGTTAATCACTATCAAATTTGAATGACTATATTATCTCTTTATATTATCCATGCTTAATCTTAAATTTGTTGCTTTCATGCAGGCATGGGTTCTTATTTGTTGGAGACATTGAATGATCGTTATAGCAAAAAACTTGTTCAGACATATAGTGTTTTTCCAAACCAGAATGAGACAAGTGATGTGGTTGTTCAACCGTACAACTCCCTTCTAACACTCAAAAGATTAACATTGAATGCAGATTGCGTAGTTGTTCTTGATAATACTGCATTAAATAGAATTGCTGTTGAGAGGCTGCATATCACAACTCCCACATTTGCCCAAACAAATTCTCTTGTGTCTACTGTCATGTCAGCTAGTACAACCACCTTGCGCTATCCAGGGTATATGAATAATGACTTGGTTGGCCTCCTTGCTTCATTGATCCCGACTCCTCGATGCCACTTCCTGATGACTGGATATACACCTCTCACAGTGGAGCGGCAGGTCTGATGTCGATGACTAACTTTGATTAGTATTGAGTTTTTTTTTTTTTGAAGTTAGATGACAGGAAGAACACGTTCTGAACTCCATTACAATCGAACGAAATGAATATTTTCCTTAGGATAGAACTCAAAGGCAGCAGATAACTACTAGGAAAATCATTCTCTAAAATATCTACAATTAGATTTATCTGTGCTATCTACAAAGTAAGTTGAATCATTTGTAGTGACTAGCATTGGAGCTTCACATTTATTTGTCTTGTATCAGTTTACAACTTTTTATATAAATTAATGAAGTATGCTCTGTGTGAGAGGGAATTGTCTTCTTCTACATTTCTAAGTCCTTTGTGCTCATACTTGACATTCTTGCTGCTAAATGTACTTCAATGCAACTCATCTTTAACAGCCAGCACGTTTTTGTTGAAAATGACAAGTTAGCATACTACTGAGTTTTTATTTTATTTTATTTTATTTTGCAGAACTGTTTGTACCATTTTAGCATGCTACTGGGTTTCAACTTATAAGATGCTACTAGATACTGATATTGATTGATTGTTCAGTTTTTGACCGTTGATGTTAAATATTTAAGGATTTTGCATGTTCAATCTGTTAAAGGCAATAAATAAAGCTTTTCTCTTACTTCATCTATGATTCCAGAAATAAAATCATCTTTTGTTCTTTCAATTGTTATTCGCAATCTAATACTGGTGCATCCAATTGGCAGGCTAATGTTATCCGGAAAACAACCGTACTTGATGTGATGAGAAGACTTCTCCAGGCAAGACAAATTAGAAATGATCTGTGTTTGTTGTACATGTGTGAAAGATGTTCTCATGGTTTCTACCTTAACAGACAAAAAATATCATGGTTTCCTCTTGTGCTCGGACCAAAGAAGCTAGCCAGGCAAAATACATATCAATTTTAAACATCATCCAGGGTGAGGTGGATCCTACTCAGGTAATTTTGACAACTACCTTAACAAATTTTTTAGAAATGGAAATATGATCATTTATCAGGATTTAGGTCATGACAATTTACAGTATAATCAATAAAGCTTATTCACATTTATTTACCCAATAGATGCTTTTAAAGTTATTTTTTCAGATCCGAAGTTCTGTAGCTATAGTTGCACGTACATTTAGCCATTTGTAAGAAAATTAATCACTATGTCATGTTGAAGTTTCTCAAGGCCCTGACAATGGTTGAAGCAGTCTCTTGATAGATAGTTTTTTAATATAATAGAAGTGGGTGATATTATATTACAACTACAGAAAAGTGTCAGTTATTATTTATTAGGTTTCAGTGAGATGGGGATGTAGAAGCATTTGAATGACTTGGTTACATTGTGGACAACAGTTGATTATTATGAACTACCCTTATCTGTCCCCTGACGAGGATGTGTGTTGTATGCATCAGCGAGTTTGATGTTTTTATCTTATTTGATGACATTGAATCATGGATATTTCATAGGCACTTTGATTGCTTAGGATGCTCATTGTGGAGGACCCCGTTCTGTGTTTGTTTTTTAATCTTTTTATGCTAAGGTGTTCACACTTCACAGCTTAGCTAATTTAAACATTATGATTGACCTTATTCACAGGTTCATGAAAGTCTGCAAAGAATACGTGAGAGGAAACTTGTTAACTTCATTGAATGGGGACCTGCTAGCATTCAGGTATGTTGAATATACATTCATTGTTTTTTGAAAATGTTATTCTTAAACATGGTTATAAAACACTTGAACCATCTTGTGGTAGGTTGCACTGTCCCGGAAATCTCCTTATGTCCAAACAGCTCACCGAGTAAGATTTTACTCTTAACAGTTTGCTTTTTTATTAAATTTTATTTTTGGATATAGAGCACAACTCATCTTTTGCTCAACTGCTTGCTTATGCCTTACAATTGTTTGTACATCAAACCATTGAGCGCAATTATTGACACAGATATGTTTTGGTAAATTAATTGTGGTGATCGTAATATTTTTCCCTTTCACGCCTATTGTTCTTCTATTGAAGCTACGTCATATAACTATTATAGACATGCAATGCATTATGACAAGAAAATTCAAAGCAAGTGAATTTTTGTATATGTTTCTGTAGTACTTGTGTGATATGGTTAATATTGAATGTAGTGGCACTTTAACTTAAAGTCTTCAAATATGAAAGTGTCTCATTCATATGCTCTTTATGTAATTGTTAGGTGAGTGGACTCATGCTTGCCAGTCACACGGGCATTCGCCATTTATTCTCCAAGTGTTTAAGCCAATACGACAAGCTGAGAAAGAGACAAGCTTTTCTTGATAACTACAGAAATTACCCTATGTTTGCTGTAAGTTTCTGCATCTGTCTATCTATTATTTCAGCATATTGCTGGTTTTAAGCTTTATCGATGTTGCCATCTGTATTTTAAAAACTTTTTGTTCGATTCATGGCTGCTCTTTTGTACATGTATGCTCACACCAGTCACCAAATTTATGGTACACCATAGTGCATGAAGTCTCAAAGGGACACTTTTAGCTTTCTTTTGCTCATCCTCTTAAGGTTACCTAGCGAGCACTTGATAAATGTAATTGTGACTATTTATGATCAGTGTAAACTTTTGCTGCATTCTTGTTTGGACTCGAATGGCTAAGTATAATTAGATCTCTATAGTTCTGACCGTTTGGAATTGTCCGCCCTAAAAAATTAACCGTGTTGCAATACTCTCAGGACAATGATCTTTCAGAGTTTGATGAATCTAGGGACATCATTGATAGTCTTGTAGATGAGTACAAGGCTTGTGAATCACGGGATTACATAAAATGGGGAATGGAGGTAACGTGCTGCCTCTGTGGATTATTTGTATACTCTTTTCTTTTCGGGTATGCATCCATTATTGTGTGATTGTGCAGGATCCGGACCACCTCATGTCTGGAGAAGGAAATGCTTCCGGTACAGTGGATCCCAAATTAGCAATCTGATTGCCATTTGCCTTTCTCATATGCTGCTCTACTTATACATTCTGGTTTGTTCTCTGTGTTGGATTTTTTTTTTTTTTTAGCTCCACTCAAATTTTTAATATGCATAAATCTCTCAATGACAAAGCATGATTATGGTTTCTGTAATTTGCGCGGCGAATGTATTAATTTATAATCAATTCTATTTCTGCTTGCCTGTAGTGACAGATGCTGTCCTCTTTGAGTGACTGGTGTTTCTTTCAACCACTTTGTTATTTCATTTTGTTATAAGGTTGGTTGAGAGCTTATGTGTTGGGAATTTTACTGCGTTCAAGCTATGCTTTTGCTGCTGGTGTTGGTGGTGATGGTAAGATTGAGAGAGAGAAGGGTAGAATGAGTTCCAGACACCTCTTTCTTGTTTCATTGCACTATTCTAGTTGTATATGAAATTTGTTATGTTATGTTGTTTTGTGGAGTAATGGGTGAAAAGCAACTCCAGCATGATTGAGATTTCATTTAGATCTGTGTCTTAGGGTAGGGTGCCAATTGGGATTTATCCCCATGATTGCTCTAATCAGCGCAGCGCATGAAAATACTATATTATGAAAATATAACATAAAATGTATGGGGTATAAAGTATTAGTATTTTACTATCAATTTTATTGTGTTTAAATTTATATATAATGTGTTAGTCTGTACTATCAGCCGTAACTGCTGCTAGATAAAAAAAAAATATATATATATGATTGATCAATTATTTATTTATTTATTTTATTAAAAAAATTATTTAAGATATTTTACGTTTTTTATTTGTATAAAATTTATTAAATTTAGGTTTTTATTTCGAACTAAACATCAATTTAATGAGGGTGTTTCATGCAAACTTTTCATTAACACAAGGAAGTTTTACGTAATAAATAAAATACACGGTGTTTTGTGCATTTTTAATAAAATACAAGGATGTGTTATATAATTTACCTAAAAAAAAAAAAAACACACACACACACACCCGAGGAATGATTGAAATGATGCAACTAACAATAGTTTTCATCTGTTTTAGTAAAAATACATAAGACATTATATGTTTTATTTATTGCATGGAATTTTTTATGTTAATGTAAAATTTGCACAAAACACCCTTTTTGTTTAAAAAATATATTTGTTTCTAAATTAAAGATCAAATTACGCAAGTTTTATACAAATAAAAAATGTAAAATATTTTAAATAAATAAAACTTTCGTAATTTATGTCTTTAGTTTTGGACAAGAACGGTGTTTCGTGCAAATTTTACATTAACATAGGGTTTCACGCAATAAATAAAACATATAGTGTTTTGTGCATTTTTATTAAAGACACAATGGAAATGTTATATAATTTACCCTATTTTAGATGATCACGTATTGAGATATATATTATGATTATCATAACCAAGGTTATCTTGGATTGCGGTAATCAATCTTATAGCTTTGTTTACTTGATTTTTTTTAGTGACAATTGGGAATAAATCTCTCTTTCCATAATTAAATTGATATTCAGTCTCCATTCCTAATAAATTATACTGCATTCTCTCTTTTCTCATTTTGCTTTATCTTAACTCCCTATCCATCTCAATCTTCTCTCTCCTCTTTTCAAAACTCATATCGTCAAAATTCGCACAAAATCGGAACTGAAATTCGATAAGGAAGAAATCTACCTTCGGAAAATGAACACCGCAATCCGGTTGGGCAATCTGCAAGCCTCCCAAAGACCCATTTCTCACCCCGTGGGTTTCTTCATCATGCGATTTTGTCCTCCATCTCCGAAAAATATCAACGTAAGGATTTATTATACTCTAATCGTGCTATTTCGTTCGTCATCATCAGAAATAGGTCCAGTTTCAATTTCGTTCACTGCCTGTTCATTCTGCCGATTAATCAACGAGAGAGGGGCAATTGTATATTTCTGGTAACAATTGGCTTGCCACTTTTTCTAATTCATTTTATTTGAGTTTATCTTAATTTGTGGCTTCGTTCTTCGTCTTGTAAGATTCTCTCTAATCGGTGTCGGAATTGATTAATTTTGGAGTATTGGTGTTGGTGTAGATTGAGAGTGTGGTTGTGGTTGTTTGAGGTTGAATTTTCATATATGGTTGATTCTACGGCTCCTCATCGGCCAAACTATGTCGAGATGCTTTCTCCTCCTTCTAACACACCAAATGTTCGACAAATGACTCATCGAAGACATATGCTTAGTTTGATAGTCCTAAGAGTTTTGATTAGGTTTCTATATGGAATAGTTATCCAAGGTGAAGTTTTCGATAGTTGAAATATCATAACTTGTCTCGGATTTAGATTTGCTCTTGTTGAGAAATTTTCACATAGATTTACATCCAATTCTTGATTCTCCGGATGAATTACAAGCATATTTTTATTCACCTCTCTGATGATGAAGATTAGTCTCGCTTGAGATCAAGAGTAGCATGGTTACTGGAAGGTTTTTGAAAGTGTGTTTCCAAACAATTTTTTAGCTTCAAGCTAAATGTGAAATCCCAAATTATCCCGATATGAATTCAACTTCTTTCGCTACCTGTTCATCTGTTCCTCAAGAAAGCTGAATGATAAATAATGATTCATTCAAATTGCCAGATCAAATGTGTAATTACTTTTGGTGTGTTGGATATTATGTAATATATAATAAGTAAATATACAATAGTTAGACCGAATGTGTACTGAAACTTGTTTGTAAATTTGTTGTATCGTGGTACATGAACGAGAAGTACTAGTATAGGGCGACGGTCATTTATAAATGAATTGTTGATGACATAAGTTTCTTGAATGATAATAGAGGTATACGAATTGACAGTCATATTAAAATTTTTAAATTGAGGGAGTAACTAGTTGATGTTACGAGACACATTGGCCTACAACGTATTACCCATTTAAAAATTATAAAAAGATTGTGTAATATTATTTTAGACCCATATGGAGAGGATTATAAATCCCTTTCTCATAGAAAATTATACACTAGTTTTAAGAGTATATATATACATTCAAAAAGGTATTATCCGTAAAAAAAATAGATATTTTTTAATTTAGTTAATTTGTTACATGAAAGAATGCAATAAGTACACAATTAGTAGGATTTTGTACATCAAGCCACATTGAGGGTACGTCGGAGCCATTATGGAGTACTAGTATTTTTAGCCGAGTCATGCCCTATGCATATGCTCGTGATCGAATGTTGTTATGTGTGCTACAATGTGGATTACTATATAATAGGTCTAAACAATTCGTGACGACAATTTTGTACTATAACAACCCAATATAATTTAACTTAGTTAATTATGACTTATTTAGCCATTTATAAGTGGAAGTTGGACTACGATTTATACATATATCATATAAGTCATTTATGACTTATTTATCCATCTATATGAAAATATGTTATGTTTATCTTTTCATCCAATTCATAGTATCATAGGAACACTATCATAATGAATTCATCTCTAGTTACCAACAACAAGTGAATATTTCGAATCGAAAATGGTTGATTTTCCAAGCACAGGTTATCAGGACATATATACCCATTACTGAAGCATATAACACCAATATTATAGGTACATAAGATATACGTCAGGGTATGTATGTATTTGATATAAGTATGTAAGTATGTGCTCCAGGTACAAACATCAATATTCAAGGTATAAATGATAGTTTCTTAGGTAGTATCTGTGTAATAGCAGGTATCCTTGAATGTAGTTAATTTCAGACAATCTACTAACGGATGAGCCAATTCACAAATTCGATGAGAGTACTTCCTCTTCCAGCTCCGATGGAAAAGTTTGGACATGATACATTTACATTAGACAACTTATGTCATACTTTTCAATGAGAAGACTACAAAATATGTATACATAACAACCAATATAATTTAACTAAGTATTTTCTATTCTTTTTTATTAATTCATAGTAAATATGTGTTGTTTATTCTTACATATAGTTCTAGAATTCGCGAGAACACTACAATGATAAATTCGTCTATGGTTACCAAAAACAATTGAATGTTTTGAATTGAGAATGATCAGTTTCCAAGCATAAGTTACTAGGGCATAGATACTCGTTATTGGAGCATATGAGATCGTATTATAGGTACATAAAAACTACTTCGAGATATGTTGATATTTAATGCAGGTATGTAACAATGTGTTATTGATACGAGCATTGACAATTAATGTATGATTGGTGGCTGCTTAGGTATTATGTATATAGTAACAGGTATCTTTGAATGTGGTCGACTTCAGTCAATCCCTTGAGGGATGAGACAATTAAGGAACTCGATGAAAGTACTTCTTCTATTAGCACTTCTTCACTTAATTGGTGGTTGAGAGAAATAATAGCGATTGAGAGGGCATAAACCTTCGTTGTACATGTATATATTTTTCTTTCTTAGGCGCACCACTAATATACTCAAATATCCGTGAATACACTTATGTTCATTATAGACATTACTTCAATCATTGCAAGATCTTATAATGAATTAGTTCATTCCAATTTAAGAGCAGTATGCATAAATTTTATGACTCGTTGATGTCTTCGTACAAGTATAACCTTCCTAACTAATGGTTAACATGTATATGAGCATATATTTCGATCTAGTTATATGTGTACATCGATCCCTTGTGAAGGTACAATATGTGGATATTGCAATTTTAACCATACCGAATAATTAATCATACAATCATTCATGACACAATTCATAGCATTACTTCAAACATTAAGTCTCACCAAATTCAACTCACTATTCGATCCCTCAATCAATCTTAATACAATCCCATCGAACATGAGACAAATAAAAAAAAATTCAACGAACAATTCAATTCAAAAATTACATATTATCCAAATCAAACACAAATAACACAACCAAATCAATCTCAAATCCATCCAAATTCATTAAGTTTCAGTATTTTGGCTGCAATTTTACCGTGGTAACTCTTCACATTATCAAATTTGTTGTCGATGCCACCAAATGGATGGATTTTTGGATTTGCGTGGGCGTAACACTTGGCGAACATGCAGACCAAAAGACCGCAGTTGAGAGTGTCACCTTAATGCTGACATCTTACGTACTCGGGCGTCTTCCTTACCATGGGCCATAGGTGTACTGTGTTCAGGTACAAGGATAAAAAACACATCTGCAAAAAATAACACAATATTTTGTTACGTAATTCGGTTTATCCATGGTCAATTGATTATATTTATTTCGTAAACGCACTACTTTCTTCGCATTCCCTTGTCTGAACGGATCATGCAGTGAATTGCACTCAAGAACAACCCGACCTACGATCTATAAATAAATATCATCAGTTCATATAGCCTGAATCTCAAATCTATTTATAAGTTTATCATAATCTATCAAGAGACGTAATAACATATTCCAAGTACGTAGTAGTCCTCTAAAAGTATACTACTTACCAAACTAGACCTAAAAGATGGAACTCGGGGTACCTAACAATACACATTTTTTTAACCTACAAAACATGATTAATTACCAAATAATCAAACAAAAAAACTAAAATATGCAACTTCGGGTAACTAAAAAAATGCACATTTACAAATTTAACAAAAATCACAGATTAAACAAATAAATTTACCCAAAATCAGTGGCAAAATAAAACAACCAATCTGGTCTGCGTGGGCAAACATACAAATAATTTCAAACACAATTAATAAACACGACTACACCGATCACCTAGGGCTCCTCAACACCGAAATTCATACAAATACGGGACCAAGCTTTACACCCCAAAAAAATCGAACAAACTACAGTATAAAATACTAATATCAATAAAATCAAAAATAAAAAAAAGTCCGACCAGACACTTGCTTCTTCGAGCTTGTCCCATGAGATGGGAGCATGTAAGTTGTTTTCTTCACTATTTTTGCACCGATCGGCTGCTACTTGATCGTTGGGGTTGGAGAACGTCGGTTCACCTGAATATGGAATATGGAGCGTTTAAAATCGAGGTGAGAGGAGTTATGAGAGGTTTCTTGCCTCAACCCAGTTAAATCATTGATAACTGTTTTTTTTTTTTTTTTTTTTAATTCACAAAAAGATATGCAATATTTAAGTAGAAGTATATAAGGTTATAATGGGGTAAAACGTGAAGTAATGTAAGTATCTATTAGAACATTGGAAGTATTGATCAACCTATTTCGAGTACCTGTTGCGTATACAACCGTAATCGAGGGGAAAATACAAATTGGGAGCCGTAACATACCTAATTCATAAAGCAGGACTTCAGCCCAATTAATTTACAATATGGACTAAATTACAACTGGATTTCTATGACAGAGATTTTAATCCAACTTTCCCTTTTTTTTTATATATATAATTTTTCTTAAATTATGTACAAGTAAAATAGTGATTGTTGTGATGTTTAGATTAAAAGATGTGTTGCTATTTGTTGATCTTATATTTATTTGAAATAATAATGGGTCTATTTGTTTATTGATTTTGGAGTTGAATTTGAAGTTTTGAATATTAATATTTTAAACTGTAATAGTTATTTGATGGAGTATAAATAAGTGTTTTGATGTTTTGAATATAAAATTGTTATTTAGTGTAATATTAAAAAATTAAAAAAATATAAATTTTATTTAATATCTTTGGAAAAAAAAAAAAGAATTAGTGAATAATAAAATATTGATTAAAATAAAATTAATGAATGAAAAGTCGTGATAAAAATTCAAACAAATCGAGATTATAAGTGTTACAATTTTATTCTGTCCTTCAAAATAAACATGAGTCCAATTATATCATATTCCATGGCACAATACATATTGTATTTGCTGGTCGAAAGTCAAATACAATATTTAAGAATAGGTTACAATACCTAAAATGCTAATGTGTGACATAGCTCTAACATATATTTCATACAATTTAATAGATACATGTCTTTTATACCATTTAATAATACAAATTTAAAATAAATTCAATATATTATAACACCATTAAAGTAAACGATAATCGGATAAAAGTTCCCAAATGCATAATAAACTTCAGTATGAGAGGGATTTAATTTCAACTTTCCTTTACAGTAAACATGTCCTTTATTATTATAATGCAATCTAATTTTGTCAATCCTTTGAATCATATTATTATTATTATTTGTCTTATTAGAAGGCGGTGTTTTTTTGTCAGCACCTTGGTGAATTATTAATCATCCTTAGATTTATAGATTATTAAATCGAATGGTGCATGTTAAATAAGGCTAGATTTATAATTTTAGTTTTATATATATATATATATTTAATGTTGTTTTAATTGTTAAAATAGTTGTTATATTGAAGATTTTCATGTGTTGTTATAGTTTTATAAAATAGAAATCTTGTGTACTTTTAATATATAAAAAGTTATAAAATATGATTATTAATTTTTATTGAAACACTGAAAAATTGAAATTTTAAACGAAAATATTTGTGTGTGCTTTTTTTACTATAAATATGAGATTTTCTTTTTATTATTTATAATTTGTGGTATTTACTCATTTATATGAAATATTTTTATTAATTTAATGAAATTATTAAATAATTATAAAAATGTAATCATGAAGTTTACAGACATAATAATTTTAGGGTTTATATTTTATTTATTATATATATTTTGAAATATATTCTTTGTGCTTTTTTGTTTAATGTTGGTGATTTACTACAGGTAATTTTAAATTTAAATATTTGTGTTTGTTATTATATTAAACTAGCTTGTAACTCAGTGCTATGCTCCCGTTATTTTTATATTAAATTAGATATTAATTTAATATTATTTTATAAATAATACTTATACTTTTTATAAGTATAAAATATATTACTTGAATCAAATTAATTTAATATACAAATATACATATATAATTGCATTAATAGTAATACAATTATCAAATCTAAAAAATTAATTAACCAAAACAGTAATTAATTTTTTTTTTTATAAATTATAGATTAATCAATTATTTCTTTTAAAAAAAATAATTATTCAAATGAAATAATAAAAATATGAAAAAAAAAAATAAATATATACATATATTTACAAAAAATACATTATATTGTAACAATTTTTTTTTATATATATTAATTATATATTTGTTCATACCTAATATTATACATCTCAAATTTGAAAATATAAAGCAAACACAGCCTTGATATTTGTTTTATTATTTCTGTATTTTTTTTTAAAATTATTTTTTATATTCTAGATAACTTTTTCATTAAGCATAAA
Source organism: Andrographis paniculata (assembly GCF_009805555.1). Taxonomy (NCBI): domain Eukaryota; kingdom Viridiplantae; phylum Streptophyta; class Magnoliopsida; order Lamiales; family Acanthaceae; genus Andrographis; species Andrographis paniculata. The sequence goes on along the minus strand of NW_026137621.1, from coordinate 111,233 downwards.
AAAATAATATATACATAATAAATAACTTATAAAAAAATAGAATTTAATCATAATGGCATGGGTTATTTTTATATTAAAATATATACTAATTTAATATTTTTTTATAAATAATACTTATATTTTTTTATACATATAAAATATATTATTCGAATCAAATTAATTTAATATACGAAAAAATATATATACAATTGCATTAACAGTAATACAATTATCAAATCTAAAAAATTAATTAACTCAAAAACATAATTAATTAAGTTATTTATAAATTATATATTAATCAACTATTTTATTTTTAAAAAATAATAAAATATGAAAAAAAAATAAATATATAAACATGTTTTACACAAAATACATTTTATTTTAACAAAATATTAATTATATATTTTTTCATACCTAGTATTATAGGTCTCAAATTTGAAAATATAGACCAAACACAGCCTCGATATTTTTTTTATTTTTTCAGAATTTTTTTAAAATTATTTTTTTATATTCTAAAATAACTTTTTTATTACGTATAGAAAAATCATATATACATAATAAATAATTTATAAAAAATATAATTTAATCATAATAAATCTATTAAATATAGTAATAAATATAAATTACAAATCTAAAATATTATTACGATAATAAAATTATTTTCAATTATATTCATCAAAACAAATTTTCATCGTTTTTCTATTTTTAAATAACAAAATAAAAAATTTGGAAAAAAATATTGTACATAAAATAATAAACACAGCTAATAATAATAAAACTAATATGTAATCAAACAAACTCATAAATTATAACAAATATATTTAAAAATTAAAGTAACCGTGATTATTTTCTTTTGTAATTTTTTGTAGATTTTTTTATTCATTACTTTGAATTGAAAATAAATTATATTTAAATAAATGCATAAATATTTTAAATTTAAACTAAAAATTAAAAATATTTATCATAATAGTATTGTTTTTCTTTTATGTCTTTTATCTAAATTTTTTTGTTGGTTTATCTATTTGAAAAAAAAAAGTACAAAAAAAGTTATATTTAAATAAAATAATTAATAGTGATAATATAGTATCTAATAAATTTATTAAATATAAAAATATAAATTATATTCTTACCGTAATAGTATTGCATTGATTTTTTAATTAGAGAGTATTGATCCAGTGACTTTCCAGCAACACCTTCAAATAACGAATTAAAAAGTATAATATATAGTATTAAAATAATAGACTTATATTTGACACATAAGATAAAATCAATAATAATAATGATAATAATAATAAAGAAAAATCAATTTTAGTCCAAATATATTCAAAATTTACCAATTTTGGTCTCACTATAAGAAGCTCATCAATTTTAGTCATATTATAAAAAATTTCAATCAATTTTTGTCCCACTGTTAAAAAATTAACAGAAATTGCTGGCGTGGACATAACGGAGGTGACGTAACAGTTGACCTGAAAACTATACGACCATGTACAATTATATACGGCCATATTGTTACACGGTCATATATATTTCAGTGTATAATTATACATAACTATGTTGTTACACGGTTATGTATAATTTTACACGACCGTGCACATTTCTATTTTAGTCTAAATTTTTTTTTAAAAAATTATTTTTTTGTTATATTTTTTTAAAAAAATTATTTTGAATTTAAAATAATTGAATTATTTTCAAGTATATCTACTGCCATTTATTATTAAATTTTACTCCCTCCTTCCTGCTAGAGAGATGAGTCTTTTTGTCAGGTACACTGTATTTTATGCAGCTTAGGTTAGTAAATTAATAATAATAAATTATGATAATATTTCATTTTTTTTTTTATGTGTAGTTGGTATTTTAAATATTTTTATAATGATATCCCAATAAAATATATGCAATATGAATATCATTTTGTAGCCATTAAAATTTTATATTGTATAATACAAATAAATAAAAAAATATATTTATTTATTTATCATTATCATAAATTAGTTTTATAAAAAAGAGGTGTTTTAAAGGTAGATAAAAAAAATATGTGTTAATTAATGAGAGATAGAAATAAAAGAGTTTTGAGTGATCCCACGTATAAGATGTTAGAAGTCTAATTAAATTGATTTATATTTGTTAAATATGTTTAAAATTGATAAACTTACTATAAATGAAAAGGGGGCGAGAGGTAAAAAAAAAAAAAAAGGGGTCATTGTGACAGAACTGATAGAGTAATTTATAAATATATAAGAATAATTTTAAATAAAAAGTAAAAGATCAAAATATAACCTCAATTCCACATCATCTTTTTTCTTTTCTTTTTTTTTTCTTCCACTCACATTATCTTACTTTCATCTTCTTTCTTCTCTTACTCTCACGATTCCGCTCATGTTTTTTGTTTTCTTCGCAATCTTCTTTTTCTTGTCTTCCTCTTTGTAATTAAAATAAAAAAGGCTTAAAAAATACTCCTTCCATCTCATATATCGTGTCTGCTACACTGTAGATACGGTATTTTAAGAGAAGCGTATACCGTGTCTGCTACACTGTAAATACGATATTTTAGGAGAAGTGTAATTAATAATATAGATATGTAATTAAAAGATATATTAATAAAAAATAAAAGTACAATACTGAATCAAAAAAAAAATAATAATAATAATCATTCACTGTTAGCAACTTTATTTCAGCTTTATATATATACAAACATATCGCATTATACACAAACACCCAAAATTACATCCAATCAATATTACAAAAACTAAAAATTTTATAAACTCCCTCCAAATTACCCATTTTTTCACACCCAACTAGAAAGGTAAAAAACTACACAATTTCCCCCCATTTTTCACTTCTATCAACAACGTGTGACATCACAAAATAAGAGAAAATAAGAGCGGGAATTCTATTTCATTTCTCTCCTAATCCCACTCTAAAATCAACAATAAATACCCCACTAATAGACAAAATTTTCCATTCAAACATTAATTACAACAACACACCAACTCCCACATTAACTACAAAACAACAGCAGGTTGGAATATTCGAACACAAGTCCAGATGACTACAACAATCAATACAGGGATGTCCAAGAAAGTTCTTACAGATTCAGAATTGAACCGGATGGTTCAGTTTATACTTCTTTCGTGCGATGAGAGTGGGGAGCCATCAAAGGGGAAATCACAGAGGCTGCCACGCTATTTGGTTCTTCGGTCCGGACTATTTCCCGGCATTGGAAGGCTGCAAAAGAACAATTACAAAAAGGTGAAACAATCAATGTTAGTAGGAAAAAAAATGTGTAAGAAAAGACAAGATAATGCCCAACATGAATGCAATAGAAGCTTTATCATTGAGGTAAAGGTCTTCGATCAGAACTTTAGCAAAAGGGTTGGATTGTTCGAAAACAAACCATACACTGCTAGATTAAACAGAAAAAGCTCAGGCCTCACACGAGTGCTATTCGGCCAGAACTGACAGAGGGTAACAAGCTCCAAAGGTTATGTTTTTTCATTAGAAGCCCTTGATGTTTATAGGTGTATCGAATCAGCATCATTTCGAAGCATGCATAATGTGGTACACATTGATGAAAATTGGTTTTATATGACAAAAGCTAGACATCGATTTTACTTGACCCTATGGAACAGGATCCGCACAGAACGTGTAAAAGCAAAAAATTCATAACCAAAATTATGTTCATGTATGTTGTATCCCGACCAATATGGGATCAAGCTGGGACTCTTCTGTTTGATGGTAAATAGAAATTTTTCCTTTCACAGAACAGGTCCCTGCGAAAAGGTCAAGCAAAAATCGGGCAATGGGCACATTAGAAACTAAACCAATTCAGTCGGTAACAAAGCAAGTAACGAAAAACTGCTTGATTAATCAGGTAAGCCATACTTTTCAACTTAGCAGAAACAAAATTGTAAGAAAACATAATGTGAATCTCTTAGGTTCTCTTAATTAGAATAGAAGATCACAGTTTTCTTTAATTACTATTGCATTTCAATGATTTGTGACTTGTTAATTATATGCAGATTATCCCAGCAATCATAGAGAAGTGGCCAACAAATTATGACAAGAATATATACATTCAGCAAGACAACACCAAACCACATATAAAAGGGGATGATTGACGAGGACGTCAAATCTTCAACCATTCAAATGCTCGTGGGACCTATCACTCGAAGCCGAGCTCGTCAGTTTAAAAAATCCGTCACTACATTGATCAGACGATTTTTTATGGAAAATCAATTTAAGGATGATGCTTGGAGACCACTTAGCCCTCACCTGATGCTCATTCAATGGGGCCCGCAAGAATCCCAATTGAAAGATCAAGAAAATCGCTAATAATGGAAGATTATCAAGGGAATCATTACTTATGGAGAGAATCGCTAATCATGGAAGATTATCAAGGAAATCTTCACTTATGGAGAGAATCACTAATAATGGAAGTATATCAAGGGAATCATCACTTATGGAGAGAATCGCTAATCATGGAAGATTATCAAGGGAATCATCACTTATGGAGAGAATCACTAATCATGGAAGTATATAAAGGGAATCATCACTTATGGAGAGAATCGCTAATCATGGAAGATTATCAAGGGAAACATCTCTTATGGAGGCTTCTAGAAGTCACCTTAATATATATTTCCTTTTATTATAAGTTTCCATATAATATAATTCCATATCTAAAACTTTCGTATTTATTTATTTTCTTATAGTTAGACTTACCTTTTGGTTTGTTTTATTTATTATTTGTTGCCTTTTATTTTCCTCAAGGACCTCTATATAAGGTCTTTGTCTATCATTGTAATTGGAACCTTTTTACATCTTAAATTGAATTTCACTTTTATAATTTTCTAGTGTTAGAGAGTGATTTCCTCGCATTTAGAATCTCAAATCGGATCTTTGGAGTGATTCCATCGGTTCGTGGTTTCCAATCCTTTGCAGTGGGATTTAGCCTATTGTTTGTGTTTTACCTATGGATTGATTTCAGGTCCGAGACTTATTCTCGTGGTTGGTTGTCATCTATACTAATTCACATTCTCTGCACTATCTTTTCTTCTTCCTTCTCTTTTCTTTTATTCTTATTCTTAATACATTTGTTCCATTGAACTTTGTGGGTAAGAAAATTATATATGGTCATAATTATACGCGGCCGGTCCGTGTCAATGATCCAGACTTTGTACAAGCAGCAAACAGTCACGGTTTCAACATTAAACTTATTCAACAACCACCAAATTCACCCGACATGAATGTGAATGACCTAGGCTGGTTTAGAGCAATACAAAGCTTACAAACAGAGAAATCATACAAGACGGTGAATGACCTACTAGATGCTGTCATTTCAAGCTTTAACGAGTTGACACCCGAATGTTTAAACAAGGTATTTTTAAGTTTGCAATGCTGTATGATTGAATTGATGAAAATAAAGTGTGTCAACTCATATAAGCTTCCACATATGAGGAAAGATAGTTTATTGAGAGAGGGAAATCTCCCAACTGACAAAAGTGTTCCAATGAAGTTAATACATGAATGCATTCGCTATAAAAGGGGATGATTGACGAGGACGTCAAATCTTCAACCATTCAAATGCTCGTGGGACCCATCACTCGAAGCCAAGCTCGTCAGTTTAAAAAATCCGTCACTGCATTGATCAGACGATTTTTTATGGAAAATCAATTTAAGGATGATGCTTGGAGACCACTTAGCCCTCACCTTATGCTCATTCAATGGGGCCCGCAAGAATCCCAATTGAAAGATCAAGAGAATCGCTAATAATGGAAGATTATCAAGGGAATCATTACTTATGGAGAGAATCGCTAATCATGGAAGATTATCAAGGAAATCTTCACTTACAGAGAGAATCACTAATAATGGAAGTATATCAAGGGAATCATCACTTATGGAGAGAATCGCTAATCATGGAAGATTATCAAGGGAATCATCACTTATGGAGAGAATCACTAATCATGGAAGTATATAAAGGGAATCATCACTTATGGAGACAATCGCCAATCATGGAAGATTATCAAGGGAAACATCTCTTATGGAGGCTTCTAGAAGTTACCTTAATATATATTTCCTTTTATTATAAGTTTCCATATAGTATAATTTCATATCTAAAACTTTCCTATTTATTTATTTCTTTATAGTTAGACTTACCTTTTGGTTTGTTTCCTTTATTATTTGTTGCCTTTTATTTTCCTCAAGGACCTCTATATAAGGTCCTTGTCTATCATTGTAATGGGAACCTTTTACATCTTGAATTGAATTTCACTTTTATAATTTTCTAGTGTTAGAGAGTGATTTCCTCGCATTTAGAATCTCAAATCGGGTCTTTGGAGTGATTTCATCGGTTCGTGGTTTCCAATCCTTTGCAGTGGGATTTAGCCTATTGTTTGTGTTTTACCTATGGATTGATTTTAGGTCCGAGACTTATTCTCGTGGTTGGTTATCATCTATACTAATTCACATTCTCTGCACTATCTTTTCTTCTTCATTCTCTTTTCTTTTATTCTTATTCTTAATCCATTTGTTCTATTGAACTTTGTGGGTAAGAAAATTATATATGGTCATAATTATACACGGTCGGGCCGTGTCATTTAGTATCAGAGCTAGTTGATACAATCTCTTGATTGATATCACGGTTCATATTTGAAAAAAAAAAGCAAAAAAAAAATTCGAAAAAAAAAGAGCGAAAAAAAAAAACGAAAAAAAAATGAGGAAAAAAAAATGAAAAAAAAAGTTATTATCAAATATCAAGATATTTGTTATTTTTTTTTCTAGTTCTCGAATCATCTTTTCTTTTATCAAAAAAACAAAAAAATCTATTTAGATTATTTGTCTTCTACCTTCATTTTGAACTTATATTTCTTTTGTTTTCACTATTGTTTTGGATTTTTTGGCTATCGTCTTTGAGAGAATTCTATCGATTTGATCTGAGTCCTTTTTGCGAGACGGAGAGGTACATAAGGTGTGGAGTGATACACGAAAGTTCTAGTGAGGTTATTTTCTTTTTTTATTTATTCTATTTCTAATGGCAGGGGGTGTAGGATCCAATTCTCAACAAGTTGATGTACAAGGTCTTCTCAATACCATTCTACAAGAGTTCGAAACTCTTTACCATTCTAGATTGGAATTGATGAATAATAGGATGGATCAACTGGAAATGAATCAATAAAAGTAACAAGAGAACATCCGACCGTTACCGGAAGCTCATAGACGAAATGATGTTCAACCGCATTTGAGGCCAAGATGCAACATCCGGCCCCATGAGGAGTTTGAAGGAAATTGGGAACGACCTAGACATCATAATAACTATCACCGATGGAATGAAGATGAGGCTATCAACTCGATCAAGTTTCAAGTGCCACCGTTCCAAGGAAAATCCGACCGTGAAGTATTTTTGCAATGGGAACGAAGGTTAGAACTAATCTTTGATGTTCAACAATTAATTGACCAACAAAAACTCCGTGTGGCTATTATGGAGTTTTCAGATTATGCCCTTGCATGGTGAAACCAATTGAGCATCAACCGCCGCAGAAATAGGGAGACTCCATTGCGTACTTGGACAGAACTTCGTACACTCATGCGAAAGAGGTTTGTTCCTCCTCATTACCATCGTGAAGTATTGTGGAGATTGGAGAGTATACAACAAGGGTCTCGGTCAGTGGAGGAGTACTATGAGGAGGTTGAAACACTTCTTCTACAAGCCGATATCCATGAAGATCAGGAGCAAACGATGTCTAGATTTTCGAATGGGCTTCAAAGGGATATTGCTGATGCGGTAGAGATGTACCAATATATGGAGATCGAGAAGATGGTACACTTGGCCATAAAGGTGGAGAAGCAACTAAAATCAAAGCGGATGCAAGGTAATCCGTTTAAAATTTCTCCAATTGTAGGGTTATCTAAAGCGCCGCTTCCACAACATATCAACAAAGGAAAAGAGAAGTCCAATTTGAAGTCCTCTTTAGAATCACCCGCAGCAAGAGGTACTCCGCATACAAGTGCATCTACTCTTTCATATAGCTTAACTACCCCAAACCTCTCAAATCTTCATCCTCACCAATAAATACATCTTTCCCGAGCCACTCTCAAATACTCTACTCTTCTACTCAAAAATTAAACACGAGTGTAGTGATTCAGGGTGAAACCAGCTAGAATCTTAAACACGAGAGTGAGAGGTCTAATCTTTTTATATGTAGGAAGGAAGCTTTATGCTTAGAACATGGAGTTCATTGTGTGCTATTACTTTCTAAACGTTCTTATTTTTCCATGAATGACTCTAACAAACTTCCATCTAGTTTTTCTAACATATTGCAGGCGTATAATGATGTTTTTCCTAATGAAGTACCCCATGGTTTACTACCCACTCGTAGAATTGAGCACAAAATTGATTTTTTCCCGGGAGCATCAATTCCTAATCGGCCAGCCTATCGAGCCAACCCAGATGAGGTAAAAGAAATACAAAGGCAAGTGGAGGAAATACTGAGCAAAGGTTGGATTCGTGAAAGCCTAAGTCCTTGTGATGTACCTGTCCTATTGGTGCCAAAAAAGATGGAGGTTGGCGCATGTGTGTGGATTGCCAAGCCGTCAATGCTATAACAATTAAGTATCGTCATCCCATTCCTAGATTAGATGACATGCTTGATAATTTGTGTGGTTCTATAATTTTTTCAAAAATTGATTTAAAAAGTGGCTATCACCAAATTCGGATGAATCAAGGTGATGAATGGAAAACTGCCTTCAAGACTTCTTTTGGTCTATATGAGTGGTTAGTTATGCCATTTGGACTTACCAATGCCCCAAGCACATTCATGCGATTGATGAATCATGTTTTAAGGAATTTTATAAATAAGTTTGTGGTAGTATACTTTGATGACATACTTGTTTATAGTACTTCTATTGAAACATATGTTGAACATTTACAAACAGTTTTAGATGTTTTAAGGGCTGAGAAGTTATATGCTAACTTGAAAAAATGCAAATTTTGTGTCGACAAGTGCAACTTTTTGGGTTTTATTGTAGGAAAAGATGGAGTATGTGTAGATCCAGCGAAGGTTGCAGCCACCCAAGAGTGGCCTACACCTACTAGTCTACGTGATGTCCGCAATTTCCATGGTGTTGCAAGTTTCTATCGTCGATTTGTGCGGAACTTTAGCACTATTGCAGCACCCTTAACTGCAATTACCAAAAAAGAGGATAAGTTTGAGTGGGGAAGTGAACAACAAAATGCTTTTGATACTTTGAAATTGAAACTTACATGTGCACCCGTGCTTGCTTTACATGATTTCTCTAAACCGTTTGAACTTGATTGTGATGCCTCTGGTGTAGGTATTGGCGCCGTCCTCTCGCAAGAAAAGAAACCCGTTGCATTCTTTAGTGAAAAGCTACATGGCGCTGCGTTGAATTACCCAACCTATGATAAAGAATTGTACTCCTTAGTGCGGGCGTTGCAAACATGGCAACATTACTTACGTCCTCGTGAGTTTGTTGTGTACACTGATCATCAATCCCTCAAGCATATCAAATCCCAAAGTAAGTTGAGTACGAGACACATCCGATGGATCTCCTTCATTGACACATTCCCCTATGTTGTTAAATACAAAAAAGTTAAGGATAATATCGTTGCGGATGCATTGTCACGCAGGTATGCACTTGTTACCACACTTGAGTCTAAGCTATTAGGTTTTTCGTATTTGAAAGAATTATATGCAACTGACCTTGATTTCTCCGATATATTTGCTAAGTGTAATTCTCATGCATTTGAAATGTATCATGTATATGAGGGGTATTTGCTGTGAGAAAATAAATTTGCGTGCCTAAATGCTCTTTGAGAGAATTGTTGATTTGGGAAAGTCATTCGGGGGGTTTGATGGGACACTTTGGTAGGAACAAGACACTTAAATTGCTGCAGGAACATTTTTTTTGGCCACGAATGAAAGCCGAAGTTGAAGCCGCAATTCGTCGGTGTACAATGTGCCTCTCGTCAAAGTCTACTGTTTATCCGCACGGTTTGTATACTCCGCTACCTATTCCGGAATCCCCTTGGGTTGATATTTCTATGGATTTCATATTAGGTTTGCCTAGGAGTAGGTCTGGTAAAGATTCAATATTTGTTGTGGTTGATCAATTTTTAAAAATGGCACATTTTATTCCATGCACAAAAACCACTGATACTTCGCATGTTGCTTCATTATTTTTCAATGAGGTTATTAGATTGCATGGTGTTCCAAGATCCATTGTTTCTGATAGGGATTCTCAATTTTTAAGTTATTTTTGGAAAACATTTTAGGCTAAATTAGGTACAAAATTAATGTTTTCCACATCACACCACCCACAAACTGACTGTCAAACAGAAGTTGTCAATTGAATTGTGGGTAGCTTGTTACGTGCCTTAGTTAATGAGAATTTGAAGAATTGGGAAGAATGTTTAGCTCATGCTAAATTTGCATATAACCATACAATTCATAGCTCTACGAATTGTTCTCCATTTGAGGTTGTTTACGGTTTTAACTCATTAACTCCTCTTGATTTTATGCCATTGCTACACAAATGAGCACGTTTGTTTTTACGGCAGAAAAAGGCTGAATTTGTCCAACAACTTCATTCTCAAGGTCGGGATAACCTACGAAAGGCAACTGACAATTACGCAAAACAAGCTAACCGTGGGCGCAAGAAAGTTGTATTCGAGATAGGAGATTGGGTTTGGCTACACTTAAGGAATGAAAGATTTCTAGAATTGCGAAAGTCAGAACTTACTCCCCGTGGTGATGGGCCTTTTCGAGTGTTGGAACGCATTAATGATAATGCTTACAAACTTGAAATCCAAGGTGAGTACCAAGTTCAAGCTATTTTTAATGTTTCTGATTTAAGCTTTTTTTATGCAGCGGATGAATATTTTGTTCGGGAGAACAAGAAAGCTTTTCAAGAAGGAGGGAATGACAAGAACGTCAAATCTTCAACCATTCAAATACCCGTGGGACCCATCACTCGAAGCCGAGCTCGTCAGCTTCAAAAATCCGTCACTGCATTGATCGGATGATTTTTTATGGAGAATCAATTTAAGGATGATGCTTGGAGACCACTTAGCCCTCACCTGATGCTCATTCAATGGGGCCCGCAAGAATCCCAATTGAAAGATCAAGAGAATCGCTAATAATGGAAGATTATCAAGGGAATCATTACTTATGGAGAGAATCGCTAATCATGGAAGATTATCAAGGAAATCTTCACTTATGGAGAGAATCACTAATAATGGAAGTATATCAAGGGAATCATCACTTATGGAGAGAATCGCTAATCATGGAAGATTATCAAGGGAATCATCACTTATGGAGAAAATCACTAATCATGGAAGTATATAAAGGGAATCATCACTTATGGAGAGAATCGCTAATCATGGAAGATTATCAAGGGAAACATCTCTTATGGAGGCTTCTAGAAGTCACCTTAATATATATTTCCTTTTATTATAAGTTTCCATATAATATAATTTAATATCTAAAACTTTCGTATTTATTTATTTCCTTATAGTTAGACTTACCTTTTGGTTTGTTTTATTTATTATTTGTTGTCTTTTATTTTCCTCAAGGACCTCTATATAAGGTCTTTGTCTATCATTGTAATTGGAACCTTTTTACATCTTGAATTGAATTTCACTTTTATAATTTTCTAGTGTTAGAGAGTGATTTCCTCGCATTTAGAATCTCAAATCGGATCTTTGGAGTGATTCCATCGGTTCGTGGTTTCCAATCCTTTGCAGTGGGATTTAGCCTATTGTTTGTGTTTTACCTATGGATTGATTTCAGGTCCGACACTTATTCTCGTGGTTGGTTATCATCTATACTAATTCACATTCTCTGCACTATCTTTTCTTCTTCCTTCTCTTTTCTTAATACATTTGTTCCATTGAACTTTGTGGGTAAGAAAATTATATATGGTCATAATTATACGCGGCCGGTCCGTGTCAATGATCCAGACTTTGTACAAGCAGCAAACAGTCACGGTTTCTGCATTAAACTTATTCAACAACCACCAAATTCACCCGACATGAATGTGAATGACCTAGGTTGGTTTAGAGCAATACAAAGCTTACAAACAGAGAAATCATGCAAGACGGTGAATGACCTACTAGATGCTGTCATTTCAAGCTTTAACGAGTTGACACCCGAATGTTTAAACAAGGTATTTTTAAGTTTGCAATGCTGTATGATTGAAGTGATGAAAATAAAGTGTGTCAACTCATATAAGCTTCCACATATGAGGAAAGATAGTTTATTGAGAGAGGGAAATCTCCCAACTGACAAAAGTGTTCCAATGAAGTTAATACATGAATGCATTCGCTATGTAATTGAAAAAGGAGATGTGAATGGTATTAAACGAGTTATGAGTGATCTAGGTTATTAATACTATGAATTGATGTAAGAAAATCTTTTTGTAAATGTTTATGCTTGTTTAAACCTTTGAGATTCTTAGTAACAAGTTTATAGTGTAAACATTTTGATGAAATGCATTTTGCCGTATAAAATGTTTGTTTTCAAATTGTTAACTCAAATTCATTGATTAAAACTTGAGTTGTTGAGTGAAAAAATTCAATATGAGTATATATAATCGTGGACGCCATTTTGAAACCAACAATAACATATCGGAAATTTTTAGGCGAGACAGAATGTTAAAGCACCCAAAGTTCGATGAAAGCATATTATGGTGCACAACAAACCATTTTCAACCAGTAAAATCCATAACATCCACCAAAACATGATATAAATGCATTTTTAAGCCATAATTACTAAATACGGCATGAATCTCAATATACTCATTAGCCACCGACATCACAATTAATGGAATTCCAGTAAAAGTTTGTTTAGATCTCACCAATGTCCACGGTAGGGACGTAGTTGTCGAGACTTCCGAAATAGGGACGAGGTATGCTATTCCTCGAGATCATCCTCAGAGTCTGGGCATTACCCAAGTTCGAACTAGATATCGCCAATTTTCGGGACCGATCTAGCACCGCTATCAAACAATCCGGCCTTCTCCGGCGACGGCTGAAGCCGGAAAGAAGTTGCAGGCGCCTTCTTCCGCCCTAGAGGTGCAACATCGATGTCCAACCCTAGATCAAACGGAGATTCACTGTTTGGTACCCAAAATGAGAAACCCTCACTCGGACTAACCTTCTCCCCATCATATCGACGGAAAATACCGTCGCTAGAAGCCGGATCGACGGGGAAGAGCTCATCAGACGATTTAGGGATTTCACTAGGAAAATAGCCACAATTGGGGCAGCAGGGAGAGGACCCCAACTTAGGGCTAGGGTGTCGTGAGCTCGGGGGAGGAAGCGTCGGCGATCGGTGGACCGAGCCCATCGATTTGAGGTGACCGGAGCACCAGATCGAGAGAGAAGTGAGCGGAGGTTAGGGTTTCTCGAATCGGGGAGAGAGAAAGTGATTTGAGAAGATAAGATGCGATGTGGGGGTGGGGTGAGGGTTATATGTGTATAATTAGATTAAAATAATTTTAGATTAAGAATTGTAATTATGTTTAAAGTGTATAATTATTTGCCAAATATGGTAAGTGACATGGTATGTGGGACGTACCAAAACGACAACGTGGACATGGTATATGGGACGGAGGGAGTATTATACTTCCTCTTTCATGTTTCTCCTTCTTCTTTCCTTTTATCATTCTTATTCTTTTATTAATTTTTTATCCTTCCTCTTCTTCTTTACCAAACCGTAAAAAAAAGAAAAAAAAAAATTTGAAGGAGGAGAAGAAAATCGAAAACAAAGAATAGTAGAGAAACAAAAAGAATCCGCGCAATGTTTTTTATTGTGTCTATTTTGCCACAATGTTTACGTATGTGTGCATATGTATATATATAGATATGAAAAACTATAATTTTATCCATAGATTAAATTTTTTATTTATTATTTTAATAAATTCTAATTTTATTAAATTATTTGTTGATTCTAACAATTTTAATTAATTATCCAAACTTAATATTTTTTTAAAAAATAAAATAAAATTTTAAAATTACGTGAGCGCAGAAATTATAATATCTTGTCAAATATATATGATATATGATATATGATATGTGATCTATGTATTTGTAATGTGTGTTATTTACCTGTTTATATGAAATAAAATATTTTTATTATTTTAATAAATTATTTTTATTAAATACTTTTATTATTTTATATATGTGATTATTTAATTAGTATATGTGTTATTTACCTATTTATATGAAATATGTCATTTTTATAATTTCATTAAAATTAGTAAAAAAATTATAAATGCATAATCATTACTTTTAAGGAATACTGAAAAAATTGCAATACGGCCAACAGACTAGTTTTAGGGTTTATATAATATACTCCTTCTGTCCCAAAAGTATGATTTTAGTTGTATTGGACACGTGATTTAAGAAATATTGATATTATATTGGTAGTTGGTAAAAAAATATGAGTAAATTGCCTTTATGCCTTGTGAGTATATTAGTGTAAAGAATAGTGACAATTGTGTAATAATAATGAAAAAGTAAGGGATAGTTTTATGTTAATACAGTTATTTATCAAATGAGACTATTATTTTGAGACAGAAAAAAGTGATAAATAAGACTATTGTATCGAGACAGAAGAGTATTTTTTTTATTATATATAATTAAATATATTTCTTTGTACTTTTTTGTTTTAATATGTATGCTTTTGTATCTGTATAATATTGTTGTTTTGTTTATATAGTATATTATTTTTTTGTGCTATTTTTGTATTAAATATGTGATTTTTTTGTTGTAATATTTTTAGTTTTAAAATAATAATATATTATTAGTTTAATAAAATTAAAAATAAATAAAATAAAATTATAATTATAAAAATTATAAAATGATATTAAAATTTATTTCGTTATGTCTGATTTATTTATTTATTATGTGTGTCATTTATCTATTTATATATGAAATATGGTATTTTTATTATTTTAACAAAATTATTTAAAAAAATATAAAAAGGTAATAATTATTAAGTTTTACTGAAAAATTAAAAAATTGCAATACGGCCCATAGATTATTTTAGGGTTTATTTTATTTTTTATTATATATATTTTTAAATATATTTTTTGTGTTTTTTGGTTGCAACGTATGATTTATTAGACATATCGTATTGTTGTTTTGTTTGTACGAGCATGTTTTTATCATTATATGTGTGATTTATTTATTTATTATATGTGTTGTTTATAAATTTATATACGAAGTAATGTATTTTTATTATTTTAATAAAATTATTTAAAAATATAGTAATTATTAATTTTCACTTACACTATAAAAAATGCAGTACGGCCAAAAAGATTAATTTTAGGGTTTTTATGAATTATTTAATTTTTTATTATATATAATTTTAAATATATTTCTTGTGTTTTTTTGTTGTGTGGTGTGTGATTTTCTAAGCATATTGTGTTGTTCTGTTTATATGATCTTGTGAAAAAATTATATAATATTGTTGTGTGTACTATTATGGTGTTAGATATGTGATGTTTTTCTATGTAACGTTTGTTGTTTAAAATGATGATACATTTTCTATGTGAAAAAATTATTTTTTCTATATTGTTTCTCTACATAACGTTTACTATTGAAATAATGATACCTTATTAATTTCATAAAATTATTGAATAATAGTATTTAAATTTTACTGAAATACATAAAAAAAAAAAAAAAGTACTTTAGGGTTTTTAAATTGTGCTTATTTGTTTTAATATGTGTGGTTTTACATCAGAATAATATTGTTGTTTTGTTTATATAGTATATTGTTGTTTGTGTGCTATTTTTGTATTATATATGTGATTTTTTTTTTGTAATATTTTCAATTTAAAAATAGTAATATGTTATTAGTTTAATGAAATTATAAAAAAATATATAAAAATATAATTATAAAAATTATAAAAAGATATTAAAATTTTATTTAGTTATATGTGCGATTTATTTATGTATTATGTATGCTATTTATCTATTTATATACGAAGTATGATATTCTTATTATCTTAACACAATTATTTAAAAAAATATAAAAATGTAATAATTATTAACTTTTACTGACAAATTAAAAAATTGCAGTATTAGTTGCAATATGTGTGATTTTTTAGACATATTGTATTGCTTGTTTGTTTGTATATGTGCTTTTGCAGTATTAGTTGCAATATGTGTGATTTTCTAGAGATATTGTATTGCTTGTTTGTTTGTATATGTGCTTTTATTTCATTATTTATCTGATTTATTTATTTATATGGGTGCTATTCATCTATCTATATATATATATATAGTATGATATTTTTATTATTTTATAAAAATGTAATAATTATTAATTTGTATTGACACACTGAAAAATTGTTTATTTATTTTAATATATATGTAAATATATTTCTTGTGTTTTTGCTACATAGCGTGTGATTTTATGCCAATATCGTGTTGTTCTGTTTATATGATCATATGAAAAGATTATACTCTAGTAGATTTTCGAATATTAGTATTATAATGGATTGTAGTGAAAAAGACGAAAATACCCCTATTAGTATTGTGTAATATAAAAGTAATAACATTTGTGTAATATAGTATAAGTTGGAAGGGTATTTAGTATGTTAGGTAGGTAGTACAATTACTAAATTAGGAAATGGTAACATTGTTTTGGGAAGGACGAAAATAAGAAATGGCAACCTTCCAATGGGACGGATGAAGTATAATATTGTTGCGTGTGTACTATTATGGTGTTAGATATGTGATGTTTTTCTATGTAATGTTTGCTATTTAAAATAATGATACGTTATTAGTTTAATAAAATTATTGAATAATAGTATTTAGATTTTACTTGAATATGTAATCATTATTTATTCTGACACACACATAAAGAAAAATACTTTAGCGTTTTTAGGGTTTAGATATAACAAATGTAATGTTTTTCGTTATAATGTGGGTGCTTTTCTGGATATATAGAGTTGTTGTTTTGTTTATAGTAGTGTAATTTAAGTTTAAAATGAAATCATGTCTTATGCTTTTATTTTGTTATACATGTCCATAATTTATGTATACTGTGTGCTATTTATCTTTTTTTTATATATAAAATATTATTTTTTTTACTAAAATATGTAATTATTACTTATTCTGACACACATAAAGAAAGCTACGTAAGGGTTTTTAGGATTTAGATATAACTAATGTATTATCTTTTCGCTATACTGTGGATGATTTTCTAGATATATAGAGTTGTTTTGTTTATAACAATGTAATTTAAGTTTAAAATGAAATCATGTCTTGTGCTTTCATTTTGTTATATATGTGCTTAATTTATGTATAATGTTGCTATATACCTTAAATGATATTCTTTCATTAAAAAATTATAAAAATATTGATCGTAGTTATTTACTGACACACGCAGAATTAGCTGTAAGATTAGTGTGTTTAATCATATTAGGGAAAAAATCGTTTCAATGGAACGAATAGACCATGTGCGCGGCTGCATGTGATTTTATGTATGAACTAAAATTACTATTCTACTCTTTAAAAAAACCATCACCATTAAATTAAATTGTTAATAGGACGGTTTAGGGGTAATCAGTACCCTAACCGTTGCCCTTATTGGAAACCACTTGTGTTAAATTTAATGTGATTATTAAGACGATAGTTAAAAACACCTCGGTTAGGATGGTAACTGAGATTTATTAGCATATGATTGTTTTAATCAATTATAGGTTGCATGGAAATATATCATGTATTATAGATTACATGGAAATATATCAAACAACAATACATGATGATGCATAAAGTATTAAGTGACACATATCTCATAAGCTTATAATACCAAAACAAGCTCCATAGCAACAACAAACTCATTACTCTATAACATCACCAATGCACCAACTTCTTTCAAGCAACCAAACTCTCTTCAATCTTCACAACATTTCAAGTTTATATATCGGTATCACTTACGGGCAAGCAACGTAGACATACATAGGAAAAGTAGGCGAACACCCTATAGATCACTCACGTTTATATACCACACTCGAATCAACAAACTTAACGGAGTATATGAAGCCAGAAATATAACGCAGCAGAAGTATGTTGGTCAATGATACCATGAGTCGGGTATAGCAAACTTACCGAATCATTTTCATAGGTCTTTATGTATGGAGGAGCAACACATAAATGGCACCCAATAGGGCTTCCCCTTCTTCTTTTCTTTCTTGGTCTCTATCGGGTATCTTGCTGGCGAATTCCAACCATCAATTTCCTTACGAGCTTGGGCATCGTGATCGTTTTCTGAACCTGCAGAGGCAGTAGTTAGAGTAGTCGCTGCTGCGCCAGCTCCATTGTTTATGGGTTCCATCTCATTTTTGGTATTTGGGGCTGGATCTTGTTTAGCTGTTGGTGACTTGGCTTCGCTCAGTAGGTTTTTCAGAGGGCTGTGATGCTTCACTGGGCTCGAATTTGTGACTTTGGAAATTATTTCCTCATTTTGCTTCCTGCCTTGGGATTCATTCACCACATTAGTTAGAGAAGGAAACCACCCGGCTTGGAGAGTCTCAGGTTTCGGATGCTGGTTGTTGGGCACTGCTTCAATCTCTGAGGCAGCAGAAGTGTGCTCGTGCGTATCTCCAGACTGAACCAAGGTCATGAATGAAGGGGGCTCCAAGTCTTGTGATTTGTTGGGACGAGCTTCCTCAGGTATGGTTATATGCTGCTGGGAACTTCTTGTTAATGAATCTTGCAATGTTGAATTTGTTCCGGAAACAGGTGCGTTGGATTCGCATGAATCTGCTAATGAAGCGTACAATAAGTAAACAATATTTGGAATTTCAAATCAAATAATGAATGCATTGAGTTCACCTGAAACCACCCCACAGTTGCCATCTATGCCCTCGGGTTTAATACCAGAATTATCTTGCAGATCCGTTGCTGTTACAGGAATCACCTTGTCCTCAACTTCATCTTGCAAGGACTTGGAATTGTCGGAGGTAGGAGGTTCAACATTGATGATGTTCTTTTCATCAACTGGAGCAGATGTGCTGTGTGACTCCTGAGAAAGGAACGCCGCCGAACCTACAGCCTCATCTAAACTTGGTGTGGCAGAACATTTCTCTGATGCAGCAATGTTACTGTCAGAAGTCTGCTCTGCATTCCGAACAATGCCCAAATGTTTTGATATGCTAATATCTTTAATGGCATGGTTTTCTCCAGTACCAAGTGAAGAAGTTTCACCAATGAGTCTCTCCTTAACTTCAGGCAAAGCTTCACTGGACAATTTCTTGGGGCTTTCAGAAATTTCTGGATGAAGTGCAGCATTGACATGAAGATTCACCTGATCATTGTCGAATTCTCTAACACCTTTCTCAATGCAACTGTCTTCTTTGGCTGAGTATTCATTCGATAGCTCAGAATCAATAAATGTAGACTCCTTTGAACTCAGTTGCTCGGGAGTGCTTTCAGATGCTACAACAACATTAACTTCTTTTATTTCTTTCACCATTCCAGCAACAGGTGCAGACTCGAATTTAGCATTGCTCGGCTCATGAATATCCTTTGGCAATTGAGAAATCACTTGGAACACGGTATACTCTGAGGCTGCAGCTCCGGATTGCTTATCCAATATACTGACATCATGATTTAGTTCTGCATCAATGCTGGCAGAGCTAACTGAATGCAACTCTTCACCGAGCAGCTTATGACTGCTTTGTCCTTCGACACACTTCTCAAGATTGGATTCCACTGAGCCAGAATTGGGCTTCTTCGACACTTGTTCCACATTTCTTGCAATGCTATCTTCTTCAGTCGAGCATGGAAATTCTGCAGGCTTATCCATATGTATTGTAGACTCTGGAATCACTTTTAGCTCCTCAGAATCTCCTCCACCCTTCTCAATCACAGCACCTGAACTCCTTGTGTCAGACTTTTCTGAGGTGTACCTCTCATCTCCCCCGACCATTTTAGTCTGATCATGTCCACCATCAACAGTACCATTTGCAGAAACAGGCAATGCGACTGCTCTATCCAGATCATTATCCTTGGATTTATGGTTCTCATTCTCAGGCTCATTTTCTCCTACTTCGCACTTCTCTTCCTTACTGGCATCATTTCCAACAGTTTCAACTTCAGTGAAACTGGATGTTTGTTTGATTTCTGGCTTGTTAGATTCGGCATCATTGGAGGGGTCACTAGCAGCTGAAGAGACTGCATTTTCAGAAGGTTTGACTGGCAGTGTCCTGAGATTATCCTCGTGCAGAATATCGCCAGCAATTTCAACAGACTTAACGTCTTCAGCAGCAGAAATTTGTTCTAACCCTGCATATGCATCGATGTTTCCTTTAGTCTCCTTGGCAGGAGCAATTTCACCAGAAGTTCCAGTGGAGCAATTTATTTCAGCACAAACGGCTGAGCTTTCGATCTCTGAATAAGCTTCCTTGCTTCCAAGTGTTTCAGTTTCAGGGAGCAAATTGAATTCAACCGGGTTCAAAACCAACTCATCATGAAATTTTTCATCGCTCTCAACTGCAAGCAATGCATGATCTGAAACTACACTTTTGGAATCACCATTTACAGACGCTGGATTTTCTCCCCGTCTATCAGAATCCTGTCCAACTTTCTTCTGCTCATTTTGAATTTCTCCACCGATGTTCTTTCCATCATCTTCAACTACATCTCTTGGAGTCTCAGTTTTCAGGACATCTTCCTCTAAACTATTTCCAAGCCCAACAGAAATTGCTTCAGCTCTATCTGTTATCGATGAATCAATACCTGATTGAATGTTAGTAGTTGGAGCTCCAGGATTTTGCATTTCCTCCTCGTTGGTTGCACCATTGTATAGCTCAGTTTTATCTGAGTACATCAAAAGATACTTTTAAGACCCAATGAGTTCCAAGATTGTACACATAAAGAAAGTTGTTTGAAAGATTTCGTCATACCAAAGAATATATTCCAAATATTAGAGAACAAGTATAATACCCGCCACTATAGAACAAATAATCACGTCACACAGCATAGAAATTGAAAGCATGATATGAAAACTAAATTTCCAAAAGAATTAAAGATGATTACAACAGAATGCAAGCTAACGAAAACCCATTGTTTAGCCAGTTAGACATATTGCTGTATTCCTTTTCTAAGGAAAATTGCATCAAACCCATAATCCTACAGAGTCAAATTACACTAACAACACCAAGCTCTTAGCCAGAAAACCTGATCATCACAATCATATTGTTTATAAAGGAATGCACCAAAAAGTTATAAATGTCAACACAGCACTGAAAATTTTGAGTAATGATTCAAGAAAGTTATACGGAAACACAATGATATAAATTCAATTCTTGTAAAGTTATAAGACCTTTGATGTTTTCAAGAGAGACAACAATAGAAAATTTTGGCATCTAATTAGTTAAGTTATTTGCTAAATTAAGCATCATGTGTTTTCCTACAACCTGATTTATCCATGTCTATTTAATATCAAACCCAAACCACAACCAGATTGAAGCATGTCGATTTAATATCAACCCCAAGCCACATAGAGAAGTACATCATTTATGGAAACCTAACTTTGTGAAGGACTAGAAATTCTAGAGACTTAGGAGTTGAAGAAAATGATCTAATACGAGAATCTTCATTCTATACATTCATCGAAATTAAGGACTACAAAAAGTAATCAACTGGGCAATGACCAACAACAAACTTAAGCTGTTAGATAATACACCACTTTGAATGCTCACCAACAGGTTCTTCGGCCTTAAAGGATTCGAGGCCATGAGAATCAATCTGGAAAGTCTTTTTCTCTGGACCTTCATTCAGCTCCGTCGCACTTCCAACTCGCTCCAGCGCCTGAGGACTGATTCCACTGTCCGAAAATTCAGTAACAGCATCAGTGAAAACATCATCTTCCGATCTATTCGACACTTCTCCAACCCCTCCGCCACTACCAAACTTCTCAACATCTTTCTTCGCCGGATTTGGACCTTTACATACAGCAACAACAAATCTATTATCATTTTTCAAAGAAGCCCACCAAAATAAATACAGGATACATATAAACTTTCCAATAAGAGCCTCTCACTTGGGGTATGATCATCCTCATTCGAGGCATGGTCGTCGTCCTCCGAAACAGCCGTATTGTGATCATGCTCTTCCGAGTGAGTAATCTTGTAGCCTTCAATTGTTCCACAAACCCTCTTATGAGCTCTTCTGTGCTTGGCACTGGGATGGGGATTCGGAAAAGGCCAACCACATATATGGCATAAGTGGACATTATGGACCTCATGACCTTCAAGAATCAAGTATACGAAAAGACACACCGTAAATTCCCAATCAGAAATTAGCATTAACTCGAAAATCCACATCAGTGATCAGTTACAATTAGGAAAAATGAAAGAAGAAGACGAACAAGAAATTAGGTACTCTAATCCAACAAACATAACAAATCAATAAACATAAGGCAGAAAAACTATCAACCGTCGGGATTTCTGCACCATAGAATCCACTTAAATTCTCGTAATAAAAGTCTACAGCTACTTTGTTCTCCGAGTGACCAAAAGCAAAGCAGTAATGAATCGAATCCAAGAAAATCAACAGGTACTCACAGCTAAACTTAACAAAGATGCTCCAGTAGATTAAATCGAAAACAGAAATGTCAAACCTGCGGTTATCGTGTGATCGTGACGGTCCATCCTCTACAAAAAAAACGCACTTAATCGTTTTCAGCTACAGAGAGCGAAGAATCGACTGAAACAAGCAAGCAAGCAATCAATCAATGGCGGATTGGAGAGAGAAGGAAAATGGGAGAGGGAACGAGAAGACTTTGGGTAGAGAGAGAGAGAGAGAGAAGAGGCCTGGCGAGCGATGATTGGGGAAGAGAGAGGGATGAATGCAGGCAGCGCACCATGTGCACATTATGTTATCGCCAATTCCTTCCCTTCCCGAGCTGACTGACTCACTCTCACAGTTTCCTGTTCTCGTCTCTCTCTCTCTTCCTCTCTCATCTGTATGTATATGTGTATGTATGTAAATGTATCGTATGCAGCATGAATACTGTGCTTGTTGACGTTGACCCTCACCATTTCTTCTTTTCTAATGTTTTTAACTGTAATCATTTTTATATTTCCTTCTGCATACAACACGTTAATATAATACTCTTTGAAATTAATCTTTCAATTTTAAATTATTTTATTTTTTAAATATATTTCCTGATTATTATTATTTTTTTAAAAAAAAATGGAAAATATCGTTGATATAATTAATTACATTACAAAATTTTACATATAAAATTATTATTAATTTGTGTGACTTTAGTTTAAAATTAAATATTATTAATTTAAATTTTTTTTAAAATAATATCTTGATACCATATTTTTATTAAAAATTATGTAAAATAAGTAATATTGCAGTTTGACACAAAATAACATAAACCTTATACATACAAAAAATGCCGGCATGAGTTTTATGTTAATTTAGTCATATAAGCATAGTGCAACATATATTATGTGATAAAATATATTGCAATATATAAAATATGATAGGGAGACGGATCCGGTGTTGATGGGTCATACTTACACAATACAAGTCGTTCATCATAATAGATTACAATCGTACGGTTTAGATTAAATAGGGGTAAGATAGTAATTCTAATTTACAAAAGTTACTGGGTTGAAGCGATTTTTTCATTCTCCCATCTTTCTTTACTTTCTACTAAAAAAATTTCACTCGCTCTTCGTCTTCAAATCGTCTTCTTCAATTGTC
This sequence comes from Andrographis paniculata, assembly GCF_009805555.1. Lineage (NCBI taxonomy): Eukaryota > Viridiplantae > Streptophyta > Magnoliopsida > Lamiales > Acanthaceae > Andrographis > Andrographis paniculata. The sequence continues at coordinate 87,502 of NW_026137621.1, read as the reverse complement.
CATCGTTATTCGAGGCCGGACACGTTCATGGAGGTGATTTCGTCACCACTCTTTGTGTCTAAATTTCGGTAAGTTATGTCATGTCCATCATTTCATATGATTTTGTTGGACTCCAAGTCTAAAATGACTTAAATGTCGAAGATAGTGACTTTCATCAGGCTGCGGAGCTTCCATGGAGCAAGAAGATGTGACTTACATAGACCTTCGGACGACAAGCTCCATCAATCCTAAATCGGCAACCTCATAATGTCAATGGAAGACCATGGTACCTATAGGTCCTATATGGAAGGTCTTAGGGGTCAAAACGGAAGGAAGAAGAATGAGGGTTCCATGTAACTCAAGGCTCTCGGGAACATATCCCTGTAGATCGGCTAGGAGTATGATGGAAACAAATTAGGGTAGGCTGCAGGTCTAATCTTGAGGCAATGGAAGAAATCCAGAGCGAATGAAACTTGGTCCAAGAACGATGGAAGATGCTCAAGACGAATGGAACTCGATTCAGAGGCAATGGAAGCCGCCGGGAACTGATGGAAGAAGGTTACTTGGTGGTTAAAAGAGATAGAAAGAAGTGGGAATAATTTGTAACCACCCCTGTTAGTGGGAGAAGTGGTTATTCTAGGTTAGGATTACAAGTAGGAAAAAGAAACCCAACACACACACGCACAACAGAACAAATCGCATCTTTTCATATTTTTCTTCCTTGTTTTATTTTTGTTTATGCAATTTAATTTTGATTATATGCTTTCTGCAATTTATTTACTCGCTTTCCGTATATTATCGTAGTTTAGTTCAGTAATCGTGTGAAATTTGCATTGCCCGACGACGGATTGGCTCTCTGGAGTACTTCTGGAACCCACGCTGACGAAATCGATGAGCTATTTTGGAATTTCGAATCGTAGGATCCAACAGATTTCAATGCAATTTAAGTTAAACGTTTCTCTTCTTCTATCTTATTTAAGTTAAATCATTGTCCAATTCTTGTTTCTCTACATATGTTATAGTTTGTAGAGAAGCCCTATTTTAACCGTGGACCCGTCTCCGTCTCTGCCTACGGAGACACCATTAGGATCTCCTACTCCGTTCAGCAGGCTCTTAATAGCACTGGAATCGTGCTTAATCATGTCCCTGTAGATGAATTTTGAGATTTGTTAGAGTTTTGTGGTTATTGTGTTGTTGAGTGGATGATTTGCAAATTTTTGGGTGGTTGTGGTGAGTGTTGAACAATGGGATTGAGTGGTTTATGGCTTTTTAACTATATTTATGTTTATGTGTAGCTTTTATTTTGACTAATTTATTGTTGGGTGTACTTTGTGTACTTTTTGTCTCTTTTTGCTATTATGCTAGTGTTGTACGAGAAGATAAAATTGTTAAATATGATGTTTTTACTATGTTATGAGCAGTACTTTTATGCAATTAATGTTTTATTTATCTCATTATAATGGTTGACTAAAGCTCTGGTTATGCTGCTCCTTAGCAATAATAATATAGACAGTGGAAAAATTGATGATGAATTTCGATTTCGTGTTTGTTTGGGGGTTTGGATTTTGGATTGGGATTTGAATAGTAAAAATTTTGAATTTGAATAGTTGTATGATGTGATATAAATAAGTGTTGATGTGATATTTTGAATGTAAAATTGATTTTTAGTATAATATAAAAAATAAAAAATAGGTGTTTGATTTGATGTTTTTTGGGGGGGGGGGGGAAATATGATGAATAGTAGAAATCCAAACAAATCCCTCAAACAAACACAGTAAATTCCTATTTCCATGATATTGAGAGAGGTTTTTGGAAGTTGTTATAATTTTGAGCCAAGAAACTGCAGATTTTCATATTTGCATTTATAATGACACTGCATCCATTTTTCACATGCTACGAGGAATCCGAAACTTGAAATAGTAATGCATATTAATTCCCAATTTCTGATTGCAAGTGTAAGTTTGTTGGTTGCAGTTCTGTTGGAATGTTTAGTTTGTCACTAGTGGTTCTGTTGGAATCCGAAACTTGAAATAGTAATGCATATTAATTCCCAATTTTTCATGTTGCTTGTTAGAACAAAATATGCTTACCGTATCTAGTAAAATGCTTGGCACAGTATATATAAATGCTAGCAGGTTTAGAATGGTAGCAGTAAAATGTTGAATAGCAATACATGGAAATGCTTGATGATGTTAAATAAAATGCCGAATTCAGTAAATGTAAATTCTTATCCATCATTTTATGTTTTTATTATTAGGCAATATGTTTTGGTGGAAAGTATTTACAATGTCCTTTTGCAGCATTTTTTGGATAACATTCATATCATTTGATAGTACATTAACATGCTAAACACACATGTAGAAAATTCTTATTGGTGGTATTCAATAAAATGATTGATCTTGTATATGTAAGTGTTTATTATACTTTGTTCATAATATTTTGCAACCAAATCATGTATAAACTGACAAAAAAATCAATTTCCTTGCTTTTATCATGCTGATTATCTTTCTTATTCATCTTTCTATGCTTCTTTTGTCTTTCGGAATTGTTGATTCGATATGCATTTGTGTAGGAAGTTTTTGAATTGTGCACAACCTGTTGCTATTAATACATCTATCGTGCGTATTGAATGACAACACAACATTCCAATATTTTTCCACATGTTGTACGTGCGTTCAATCGAACACTCTTGAATATTGATGTGAACAAGATGTTGATCGCTTGTCTTCTCCATGTTATATATAAGATATGTTGTCTTCTCATCTAAGCATTGTGTTATGAATTCAAAAGATCTTTGGTATTGTTCTTGAAACCATTGAAAAACATTCAATGTGTAGAACATAGCTGCAGACTTTATCAATGAGTTGAATATATGATTTGCACCTAACCGTCTATTCCGTGCAAATAAATCCTCTTTTTCCTCTATGATTCTCTACCACTCTTTGAAATTGATGAAAAAATTGAACAATGCTACTGTTTGACTGGGGAATGTAAATCAAAATGCTGACTGTTGTATTATAAAATGTTTTCCATAAATAGCATCATGCTGAGTTTTGTATTTAGGACCATCACATATCATGTTGTATAATACAATATAAAATGATATTCTTTTCTTTGGTAAATGTTGATGTTAATTGAACGGTATGCTACATTATTTTATTTAACAATAATTTTAATGTTTTAATTGAAATACGACCGCTAATGCATATTTAATAAATTCTTATCACACCGAACGGGATTCTGATGGATATTTTAATATCTAAATCTTGAAAGACAATTAAAACAATTAGATTAACACAATTATATAAACTATTATCCGAATTTGACTAAATGCGCCATAATCTAATCCAATAAACTGAATCCAATAAATTCAACCAAATAAATCACAAAAGATATTCAAGATTTCAAATCAATTTTCAAGAAGTAACTCACTTTATTGAGCGATTTCCAGTTCCACAATGTTTGAACTTTGTGAGGGCGATGATGCATCCTGAAATTGCAATCTCTTTGATGTCTCCACCGCTTGTTGCACGATTGATTGGGGTTGGAATAATGAATAATTGATTTCTTTTCATCTCTCTCAATATCACCCATTAATTCTATTGGAAGAGTGCGTTTGTTTTTCCCAACAAATATTGTGTCAAAGAGGAAGGATAATGAGGCTTGAGTTAGTTATCTAAATTATGAAAATTACTATTACACCCTTAATTTAATACAAGCTATTGGGTTAAAAATTCTAATCCAATGACTAATATGCAATGAGTATAATGCTGATATTATATGTTCAACATGCAATTCCACCCTATATTATATACTATGTTATAACATAATTAATTGTATTATAAATATATCGCAATATATAGTACTCTCTCATGCCTGAGTGACATTTACCTTTTGCATCATTGAACTTAACATTAAAAATATCTTTATATTTGTATAATTTTTTTTACAAATGTCATTTATTAGTATTATAAGACACTAATAGAAGTATTTTTGCTATTTTTACTTAATTTGCATTACGTTTTGATATAATAATTAATATTCAAATATCAATACGCAAAATATAAATGTAGTCCTTAGCACTGGGCAAATGTAGTATATATTATTTACATTGATCATCATGGCCGTCTCGAATTTTTTCAGGGCCCTGAGCAAACAACAAATCGTAGACCTTATAAACAAATGATTTTTTTTTTGCCAGTGTGGGGTAATCGTCAGGTTTAGTTTGCAATACATATCTTGACTATTATAATACTTCACAATATCTAGACTATTATAAAACATATCATTCAATAATAATAACTACAAATTTTATATAAGATTAATTTTAGAAAAAACATGTTATAGTTTATTATAATTAGAATTGGGTTTTAGATTAATTTTGGAAAGTTTTTGTCAGAGTTTATTAGAATTATAATTGAATTGAGTAATTGTAGAAAACAAATATGAGAAAAAAATTTAAATTAAATTTTAATATGTCTAATAATAATAATTGATTTTAATAATATTTACAAATTCTAAATGCGAAAGAGATAGAGATTATTTTTAGAAAAATCTAGTTAAAATTTAATTTTAGTATTAAAATTACATTGGGTAATTATTGAAAAAAAAATATGGGATAAAATCTAATTTAAAATTTAATATATCTAACAATAATAATATAAAACTTAAAAAAAATGATCCAATTGCTTTGTGTATGTGATATATATATATGTTGATCCACCCAAAAATTACTAATATTACAAACGGTGTGTTTCTCCGGCCCAAACAGTAATCTAGTCCAAAACTGGGTAATTCGATTTTGGGAAACACCCCAGACGTCTGTTCAGTTTTTCAAAATTATAAATATATAAAAAATATAATAATTATAATTTAATAAAATATATACAACATATATGTCATTTCACAGAGAATAAATTTATTATAATACACAAATAAAAATTTAGAAATATATGTAGATATAATATAAAATTTATAATCAAATTATACAAATTAATACACATTTATATTATTATATTCATTATCGTCAAATCAATACACATCAAAACTCTCCAAACTCAACCCAAATCTAAATACAAAAGAAACAGATAGGGTGTGTTTGTTTGTGGATTATAGTTTTTAAGTTTGGATTTCTGAATAGTAAAAAGTTGAATGTAAATAGTTGTTTGATATTATATAAATAGAGGTTGATGTGATGTTTTGAATGTAAAATAAATTTGTAGTATAATATAAAAAAAAAAGTAATTATTTAATGTGATATTTTTTAAGAAAAAAAAGAATTTGAATAGTAAAAATATGTGGTAAAACTCATTAAAAAAATATAATCATAAATTCAAACTCACCTTAAAATTAAAATTAAAATAAAAACCAAACTCAAACTCAAATTCAAATATCCCTTAATTTCCTAAAGAAAAGCACCCAAAATTCATATGCAGAAAATCAATAAATAAATTTACGTGGATGTAGTATAATTCTTTTGATTAAAATACTCATGTTTTGATATTTATACTCTTTCTATTATATATATAATTATATATTTTTAATTTATATAAAATTTAAAATTATTTTGATATTAGTATGTGTATTTTAAAAAAAAAAATACCTTAATGAAATGAATCAAAATAATAAAAAATAATACTTTCTATTTAGATAAAAATAGTATTACTCAGCTTAATTATTTTTAACTTAAAAAAATTGTGTTCTTTTACATATATATATATAATTAAAACAGTAAAAAATTAAATAAAATGTAAAGAAGAACAATCTTAATATTATCAATAATAAAATATTCTTCTTTCATAGAGAATTTTGTAACCGTAAAGTCATGAATTCAAAATCCAACTCTTTCAGGTCTCGGCTGTCACATATGGTTTGACAAGTGCATCCAATAAAATTTAATAATTATATTTTTAAAAAAATGATAAAAATATTTTGTCTAGAATTATTGATCTTATGTGAGTGAATATAATATATATATAGTATTTTTTTTTTATAATATTCATGAGATCCTATTATCCAAAAATAGTTTAGACGAACAAACTTTTAATTTATTTATTCATAAAAAATTCAAAAATTCAATATAAAATTTAAAATTGTTGCATTGTTATAATTAGTTCTTATTTATCAGTTAATATCAATTATATATTTCTATACAGTTAATTATATATCTTGAAATAATTTGGTTCATTTCTTTTGTATTAATTTTCTATTTGGTTTTTATTTTATTTTTATAATGTAATGTACCATTATTATTTTTAAAATGCATTAAATAGATTTTCACGTTAAATACAATATTTTATAAATTTTGTCGATCGAATAAATTATAATGAGAAAATCCTTTGTGACAAGCTAAAATAATTTTGAAGTTAGTAACATTATCATAAGTTCGGTCATCATTATTGAACATTACTTTTTTGTTATTATTACTATTGATTTTTTTCTATTAAGCTCTCTTAATTATTATTACTTCCTCCACCAGTCAATTTTATTCCTATTGTTTTGTAAATTTACAAAATATATATATAATTGGCAGACAGAAGTATTATTATTATATAGTAAATTTTTATTTTATTTTATTTTTATAATGTAACTTACCACTATTAAATTTTTATGTACATCATATAAATTTTCAGGTTAAATACAATAAATTTATAAATTTTGTCTACCGAATAAGTTATAACGGACAAATATTGTGTGACAAACTAAGACAAATTTGAACTTAGTAACATTGTTACCATAAGTTCGGTCATCCATTATCAGGCATTTGGCATGTTTATTTAGTATTTTTATTTGAAGAATTTTTATGTGAGATATAGATAATCGTGTCGAGAATATAAAATAAAGTGGTGGATTCATTGCTGATGGACACACCCATCAACAGGGTGTTGATTCAATTTCAACCGTTAATCGAATTTGATATAAAATCAACGGCGTAGATTAAATAGGGGTGAAGTTATCTTTTTATCTAATTTATTTTTATCCAATTTAGATTTCTCCTAGGGCAATTCTTCGTAGAGCCTTTCAGTTATTGTTCATGCCGCCGTTGTTGTCCCTACACTGTTTTGATAAGTTTTGGTGAAAAACACGTTTAGAGTGTTTTTTGTAGTAATTTCTGGATAACATTCATGTTGTTTGATATTTCGGTAATATGCTAAAACAATATAGGAAAATGCTTGTTGGTAATCAATGAAATGTTTTGTTTAGTATATATAAATGTTTATTATACTTTGTTCGCCATATTTTTCAATTAAATTATGGATGAACCGACAAAAAATCTATTTACTTGCTTGTAACCTACTATTTATTTGTTTTGATATGTTTTTGGTGGAAAACACATTTAGGGTGTTTTTTTTTATAGCAAGTTTTAGATAACACTCACGTTGTTGTTGTTGTTGTTGGCTTTTTTTTTTTTTTTTTTATGACGTGGGAACCTAATACCTTGCAAACCAGGCCCGACGAACAAGTCACTAGGCGAATTATGTGTGACAGGTGACCTGAGGCGTCGGGAGTTTGAATCCATGACCTCATGGTCACAAGTCTAACCCCTACACCACCAAGCAATCCCTTACGGGACAACACTCATGTTGTTTGATATTATCGTAACATGCTAAAACAATATAGGAAAATGCTTGTTGGTAATCAATGAAATGTTTTGTTTAGTATATCTAAATGTTTATTATACTTTGTTCGCCATATTTTTCAATTAAATTATGGATGAACCGACAAAAAATCTATTTACTTGCTTGTAACCTACTATTTATTTGTTTTGATATGTTTTTGGTGGAAAACACATTTAGGGTGTTTTTTTTTATAGCAAGTTTTAGATAACACTCACGTTGTTGTTGTTGTTGTTGGCTTTTTTTTTTTTTTTTTTTGATGACGTGGGAACCTAATACCCTGCAAACCAGGCCCGACGAACAAGTCACTAGGCGAATTATGTGTGACAGGTGACCTGAGGCGTCGGGAGTTTGAATCCATGACCTCATGGTCACAAGTCTAACCCCTACACCACCAAGCAATCCCTTACGGGACAACACTCATGTTGTTTGATATTATCGTAACATGCTAAAACAATATAGGAATATGCTTGTTGGTAGTCAATGAAATATTTTGTTCGGTATATGTAAATATTTATTATATTTTGTTCACCATATTTGCCAACTAAATTAGAGATTAACTGACAAGATATCAATCTCCTTGTTGTATCATGTTGTTTATTTGTTTTGTTTATTAGTTTTATTCATCTTTTTATGCCTTTTTTGATAAGTTTTGATGGAAAATACGTTTAGAGTGTCTTTTTTGCAGTAATTTATGGATAACACTCATGTTGTTTAAGATTACAGTAACATGCTAAACACTGCATATGAATATGCTTGCAGGTAGTCAATGAAACGCTTTTTTCAGTATATGTAAATACTTATTCTGATAATTTGTTCACCACATTTTGCAACTAAATTATGGATGAACCAATAAAAAAATCAACCTCTTTGCTTGTATCATGTTGTTTATTTTTTTTTATTAATCCTTTTATGCTTTTTTTGCCTCTTAGAGTTGCTGATTAATATATATATTTTTAATTCTTCCTTTTGGATTATCCATTGACTTCAAAATTAAATTGCCTACATTGACTGTGTTTTGTACTCCTCCTGTAGCATGACCAATCGGTTAATTTGATATAAAAAATAATTCAATAAAATAAAAGGTATAAGAGACGTAACTGTTATTTTGATATGTCGACGTTCCTTCATACATATTTGAGCATGTAACTGTGATGCGAAAGAATTCAGTGAATTTAACTAACAATGAATTATAATTTTTCGGCTCAAATATTATTAACTTTGCAGAACTCATGAACAAGTGGCACAATGATCTGTATCTTCTAGAATAATTCATTTCCTCATGACCAGATGTTAAGATTGTGTGATAATATTGTAACATCTTCCTAACATCTTTTCTTCATCCATTCAAAATGCATTTGTCTGTGATATTTTTTAATTTTGCACAACTAATTGCTAATAATACATCCATTGCATGCCAATCTATTGAATCTAAATATAGATGATAAAAAAATGTCACCCAATATGTTGTTTGTTGAATATTAAAATTGTCACACAGTTTAGAAAATGCTAAATTTTGTATCGAGTTGTATAATGTAGTATGAAATATTTCACATGCACACGTAAATGCTAAATTCAACTAAACAAGATGCTAATTTGTTTTAATTAATAGTAGTTTTAAATATTTTGATACAAAAATGATCGCCAATAATACATAATATCTAAATTTTTAAGAGATGTAAACGAAATTCTAATAGTTTGACTGTCTCCAGATTTTGAATAATTATAAAAATAATTAGGCCATTGAGCGAAGAAGATTAGTTATTTGAAACTCTAATTTTATTCAATGTATCTGTTGCTTTTTGAGGGATCGATTGAGTTGGAATAATGACAAATAGATTTTGCTTGTTTCATCAATCTCATTCATTAATTTTATTGGAAGATTATACTATGTTTTTCTGCGGGATGTTGAACATACGCGAAGAGGAATAAGGAATGAGACAAAAACGGTTATATAAATTATGGGAAAGTAAAAACTACACTTATAACCCTCAAATAATACAAGACATCAGATTAATTTTTTAAATCTAACGGCTCCTAATGAATCCGCATTCTACTTGTTATGGTGGACCAACACCGGATCCCACCCGATAAAATAATATTTATATTGAATGTTGACTTTTGTAAAAAAATAAAATATAAATATTGTAAATCTTATCAAAAGAAATTTTTTGGACAAATAGACTCACCTTTGTGTTACGTTACTATTACTATTGACTTCTCTCTATTAGGTTCTCTTTTTTATTTTTATATATTATTATATAGGAAAAATGTTTTTTTTATTTTTTTTATATTTTTTATAATGTAACCTACCATTGCTATTTTTTAATGTGCATCAAATAAGTTATAATAAAAAATCATATGTGACAAGTTAAGACAGATTTGAACTTAGTAGCATTGTGTTATCATAAGTTCGATCATCCATTATCTAACATTACTTTTGTGTTATTATTACAATTGATGTCTTTTTATTAGCTCTCTTTTTTATTACATATATTATTATTATATATGGTTAAAAGGAATAAGATTGACAGTGAAAATTTGTAAAGATTGTTTTCTCTCAATTCTATCAAAATCCAAAATATGCCATTTTTTGTTCTATTCAATTATACCATTTTTTTCTTAAAAAGAAAATATTGGATATGAGAATCAGCCCCAAAATAGGTTCAACTTCTTCGAATTTTATACAATGTGAAAATATGAAACCATTGGTGATTAGCACAGTTTTGAACATAGTTGTCACGTGGTCAAAACTCCAGTGTGCGTATGTGCATGATTCTGTGGTTGAATGAGTGCAAAAGAAGAATAAACAACACACATGATTTGTTAATCCAGTTAGATGTTGAAACCTACAACTAGGGATATCAATTCATGAGTCTTTCACTAAACCTGCACCAGGTTTACACCATCAAGATACCAAAAGAATCGATCCAACATATCATCTAAAAAAGATCCCCTTATTTTACAAATACAGACGGACTGGTTGTTACACAGCCGTAACGATACTAGTAGACTCACAGTCAAACTCCGAGTAAGATTGTCTTCATGTTGGTGATATCCTTGTAAGAAATAATTGTTAAATCGAATAAATTAAGCGGAAGCGAATTAAATTAACCCCCAACCATTACTTCAAAAGGATTCTGAATCTTGGATCTCCCTCTTCTAGAAACCAATAGATTGGAACCCTAGGAAGATGTTAGGAAGGTGTTGTCATACCCTTGCTCTTAAGTAGCGATTGTGTATTATGATTTATGAGAGTAGATATAGTAACTCGTATGTGAGAGTATGTATTATAAGAAGAAAAACCGTCAATCACAATTTTTCTGCCACTTCTCCCATAAATTCTCAACGTGATGGATTTAATGAGAGAAAAAGTGGCCCAAAATTTAGGGTTAGTTTAATTATATAAGATAATATAAAAATAATCAAATTGATATATATCTATATTAAATATCAAAATTAAAGTTGATTAATTAATTAATTAATTATACTAACATTCTCCCACTTGGCCCATTTAAACCATCACAAACATACAAAAAACTTTACATATGAATCATGGCAGTAGGTCTTCTATAAATGAATGTTACCTTTCATGTATCACGATATGTCATCTCAAACTAAATTCATAACTCAATGAATAAATCCTATATTTATTCCGAGTTAAATTGAAGTGAATTTTCTTAAGAACAAACAAATATGTGCACAATAAAATGAGAAAACACTAAACTAAATATATGTTATGTCACGTTTGGTGCAAACATGAGCATACATAAGACTTTCGACTGTTGAAGCATAAGGAATATTTCTCATGTGTTCCATTTCAAAGTTATTTTTCGGACACTGACTTAAATCGAGTTTGTCACCCTTCATAATGGGAGCTACACTCAGTGAACAATCTTTCATATTAAATCTAGAACTTTCTTGATATAGGCTTCTTGAGACAAACCCCAAAATGTCTCGATTTCTATCTCTATGGATCTTAATGCCATTGACGTAAGATGTCTCTCCCATATCTTTCATATCAATCTTTGGAAGAAATTGGTTCACCTCATATAACATCCCTTTATTATGAGTCATAAGCAAAATATCGTCCACGTACAATGCAAAGAAGCAAATACCACTCCCACTAACCTTCTGGTATATCAATGACGTTTTCTTTAAAGCCAAATGAAGAGATAACATTATGAAATTTTAAATACCATTGACGGGAAGCTTGCTTCAATCCATATATAGATTTATTAAGCTTACAAATTAAATTTTCTCCACCACTAAAGGTAAATCCTTCAGGTTGTTTCATATAAACCTTTTCCTCTAGATCATCATTTAGGAACGCCGTTTTCACGTCCATCTGATGTAACTCAAAACCAAACTGAGCTACTAACTTGGTCATATGCTATCATGTGTTGAAATACGAATTACTTCAAATTAGTATGCTAATCTGATTAAATCAACATTACTGATTTGACTCGGTGAGCACTCTAACCGCCGTTTATATTTTTTTTTTAATAATGTGAGTCTTAGGTCTTATAAAATCCATTCCAAATACACCTTATTGTAATTTTCGAAAGAATAATCATAATAAAGTTAAGGAAAAAATTTTCATAACTCCCATTTGGTTTCGAAACTCAGCATCAATTCCTTTTTACTTTAAAAATTGCATGACAACCCTTTATACTTTATGAAACTCACTATGAAACACCTATGTGGTTTCGAAACCCAGCATAAATTCCAACTTTACTTTAAAAATTGTGTAACGCCCCTTATATTTTAAAAAATGTTGCATGAAACCCCGCCATGAAAAAAATATAGATAGAGAATCATTTTCTCATCACACAAGGGAGGTTTCATTGCGGTGGGGTTTTCTATAACATTTTTTAAAGTATAAAGAGGTGTTATACAATTTTTAAAGTATAAAAGAATTTTATGTTAAATTTTGAAATCACGAGTGAATTATGAGAAATATTATCTAAAATTAAATATTTATTTAATCACATGTTGAGAGTATTTTAAATTGTATATATGATTTTTTTTAAGAAAAAAATGATCTGAATATTATATTTAAATAATATTTAATATAATATTTTATACCAAATATATTTTCTTTCAAAAAATACAAAATCTAAATAATAAAAGCTAAAAAACTTCCATCAAATAAACATGCCCTTAGATTTATATATATATGTATATATATATAAGTTGGAACCTAAAATTTGGAGGTTCCAAGACCATTCGTCGATTCGTTGGTGCGGGTTTCGAAAGTACTCCAAAGAGTCTGTCCGTTGTCGGATTTGGGGCGGCTCCTTCGGTGGAGCCTGCACGGCTTCGAGCCTAAACGACCGATTTCGATGGATTTAATCTAAAATCTACTAAAACTCGGATAAATCTACTGGAAAGCGGATAAAAACATATTGCAAGAAGCATAAAGGCAAGTAATTCGAATTAAAATGCATAAACGGAAACTAAAAACTACGAAAAAGTAAAGAAATATGCAAGTTCATCTTCTTGTGCGTATGTGTGATGTTTTTTTCCTAATTTTAATCCTAAATTAGAATAACTGCCTCTTCCACTAAAAGGAACAGTTCCAATTATTCTTGCACTATTCTCAACCGCCTAGTAACCTCCCACTACTACCTCCAACTGCCTAGTAACCTTTTTCCACTACCTCCAACTATCTAGTAACTTCCTTCCATCAGTTCCCTAGTAACCTCCTTCCATCAACCACCAGGTAATCTCCTTCCATCAGCTCCCAACCGCTTCCATTGCCTTTGGACCGGATTCCACTTGCTCTAAACTTCTTCCATTGCCTCTAGACCAAATTTGTCGCTTACTCCGACTTATTTTTATCGTACTCCTAGCTGGTCCATGGGGATGTGTCCCCAACAACCTCGAGTTACATGGAATTTTCAGTTTTCCTCTTGTTTGCATGTTCCATGGAGCTTTTTGAATAGAGTATGAAAGTGTATAGGCCCTCCACTATTGTTCAGTATGAAATTATTAACCCAGAGCCAATGGAGGTAGTTATCCCATGATCTGTGGAAGTTGTTGTTTTCTATCTTGTGGAGGCAACATTCTTCTACTTTGTAGAAGCACCGCAGTCCAATGGAGGTAGTTGTTTTCAACCCAATAGAGACAACAATTTCTGAACTTATGGAAATATTGTTCCGGGATGGAGACGTCATAGTCCATGGAGTTGCTACCTTAAAGTCCATGGAGGTTGTTGCTTTCGGCTCTGTTGAAGCACTACAATCCACTTGAAGCTGTTGCCTTCGGCTCTGTGGAGACAGCAGTTTTTGGCTCCGAAGCTTGAAGCTCCATTGCTGTTGAGCGGCTCCATGGCCAATAAGCTCTGACTCCACTTTTTTCTTTGAGCCTCCTTCACGTTTAGGTGTTTTTGGATCAATGTCCAACAATGCTCTCCTCAAAAGGGCTGGGCGAATGCTTCTATTGAGCCCATGTCCTTTTGCTTTGAGCCGTTCGCTTGAATCAACTATGGTTTCTTCTGTCGACAAGGGATCCTCCCCGGCCTTCACTTCTTGGACTTCATTTTCATCCCAAAACATCAACGTTTGATGGAGTGTCAAAGACACACACTCGCATGCATGAATCCAATTTCGTCCCAAGAGAGCCGAAAAGAATGGCCTACTATCAATCACCATGAAATTTGATGATATTTTCTTTGTCCCCACCTGCACATTCAAAGTGATCATACCTTCCGGTTTGTAAGAATTTCCCAAAAGATCGGTAGGCCGTACAAATGTAGAAATCAAATCGTCACTAGTCTTTTCGAACTTCCGTAGGGTCTCAATTGGCAACACATTCACAAAAGCTCCACCGTCCACCAGAACTTGGTCAAACGGATAGCCATTCATCGAGACCCGAATGTGCAAAGGCTTGACATGTTGGTTTTGGCCAGGCCTGAGCCTTTTAAATTCTATCATCGTTGCCACATCATTCCATTTGAAGATAGGCTCTTCGTCAACGACAACTTCTTCTAACTCTTGAACTTCTTCCAGAGGCTCCTCTACTTGCTTCCTTTTTTAAAAAGACTCCATAGGCTGGTTCCTTAGCGGCTCCACAGCCTGCTTTCTTTCTGGAAGTGGCTCCACAACCTGCTTCCTTTCTTAAAGCGACTCCAGAACTTGCTTCCTTAGCGGTTCCATAGCCTGCTTTATTTCTTGAAGCGGCTCCACAGCCTGTTTTTTCTTTGAAAGCGACTCCGCAGCCTGCTTCCTTTCTGAAAGCGGCTCCACAACCTGTCTTCTCTCTAAAAGCAGCTTCACAACTTGCTTCCTTGGCAGCTTCATGACTTTCTTTCTTTCTGGAAGCGGCTCCATAGCTTGCTTCTTTTCTTGAAGCAGCTCCACAACCTGCTTTTTCTCTTAAAGCGGCTCCACAGCCTACTTCCTGACAGCTCCATGGTCTGCTTCCTTAGTGGCTCCATGGCCTGCTTTCTTTCTGGAAGCGGCTCCACAGCCTGTTTCATTAGCGCCTCCATGGCCTGCTTCCTTTGTGGAAGCGGCTCTACAACTTGCTTCCTTAGCGGCTTCACAACCTGTTTTCTTTCTAGAAGCGGCTTCACAACCTGCTTCTTTGGCGGCTCCATGGTCTGATTTCTTTTTGAAAGCGGCTCCATAGCCTGCTTCATTTTTTTAAGCGGCTCCTCCATCTATTTTTCTTTCGGAGACAGCTCATGTGACCTTTCCTTCTCTATACGAGCCTTCAACTTTCTTCTTTGAGCTCGCCTCTTTTGAGTCCTAGTGGGTCTCCTTATTGCCCCCCTAGTGGAAAGCTTCGGCTCATTCACAATCCATTTTTCATTCTCTTTCACGATAGGAGGCTTCCGTGTAGCCTTGCGAATAATGGTGATCTGGTCAGCCGTGGTAACAGTCCAAATCCGTTTCCCATTTGTGACTTTCACTTCTGCTACGATGGCCTCCGGCTTGAGTCCTTTGTATACTTTATTCTTTTCCGATCCTGAGGCTTTCAGACTTTGGATGGTGACACCGACATTAGGGATCTTGACCGTCCTTTGTCTTACCTTCTCCATGTTCGAACTTGAGACTTTATCAAATGTCACTCTTGTGATGATGGTTTTTTCAGTGGGTGCCTTCGGTCATAGACAGTCTTGAACCGAAGGTTTTGACGGCTGGATGCTAAGCTTGTCTTTCATAAGCCCTTTAGCCGACATAGTATTAGCAAAAGGAATAAACCCTTTGGTTGGCTTCAATGCCGGACACAAATAAGTCTTTCCATTTGCTAATTTCGTGGCCAAAGCTTCTGCCTCCGCAAAATCCTTTTCGTCTGAAGTCACTAGGGCTTTTACCCTTGTAGGCTCCTTTTCGTATGGAACCTTCATAGCCTCTGGAGTCTCTTCCCCTGCAGTCTCTTTTTCGTATGGAGCCTTCATGGTTTTTGGAGCCTGTGTCCCTGCAGAGTCCTTTTCATATGGAGCCTCTGCTCTTACATCCTCCTTTTCGTTAGGAGTCTCCATGGTCCCTGGAGTC
The DNA here is from genome assembly GCF_009805555.1 of Andrographis paniculata. Lineage (NCBI taxonomy): Eukaryota > Viridiplantae > Streptophyta > Magnoliopsida > Lamiales > Acanthaceae > Andrographis > Andrographis paniculata. The sequence continues at coordinate 71,403 of NW_026137621.1, read as the reverse complement.
TCTACCTCCGCAAATTTTGGAGCTTCCATGGCTTCTGGAACCTCTGCCTCCGCAGACTCCTTTTCGGCTGGAGCCTCCACAACTTTTGAAGTCTCTACCTCCACAAATTCTGGAGCTTCCATGGCTTCTGGAACCTCTGCCTCCGCAGATTCCTTTTTAACTAGAGCCTCCATAGCCTTTGGAGTCTCTGTCTCCACAAGCTCTGGAGCTTCCATCGCTTCTGGAACCTCTGCCTCCTTAGGCTCCTTTTCGAGTGGAGCATCTGCCCCCGCAGACTCCTTTTCGACTGGAGCCTCCACAGCCTCTGGAGTCTCTGCCCTTACAAACTTCTTTTTCGTATGGAGGTGAATTTTTCGCGCTCAAAGTGGCACTAGGCTTCTTTTCAAACCTTCTTTTTGAAAATGTCCTCCTTATGCAATTTGCGATGACATCAACGTCCATTAGAGGCTTAGCCTCCTGTTGATTTGGTATCAGCGGCTGCCCTCTAACTGCCTGCTGATGGAAGGTTGGTTGCTGCATCTATGCGGCCTGCCCTCCTTGCCCCTGTGTTTCGATGATCCTCTTCCATTGGAGATTAGCCACGTTCGGACCGTGACATCCCCATGGTGGTGTTGCGCATTCCACATAGGTTGTCCGCTTAATCGCCCTGGCGGGATCATGCTAAATGCTGCAAATTTGCTTGCCCCTCATGGAGGCTTAGCACTGATATTCAACTCCAACGGCCAAGGGGTTTCAGCCCTCCGCAGCCTGTTGGCTCCATCACTTCTCAGGCTGTTGGCTCCAGCTATCCGCAATCTGTTGGTTCCAGCCTTTCGCAAACTGGTGGTTCCAGCCTTCCGCAGGCTAGTGGTTCCAGCCCTCCGCAGGCTTTTGCCAGCCATCCACAGGCTGTTGGCTCCAGCCATCCGCAGGTTGTTGGAACTTGCCTTCCGTAGACTGGTGGTACCAGCCCTCCGCAGGCTGTTGCTTCCAGCTTCCTACAGGTTGTTGGTTCCAACCTGATCTTGCCTGCCCCGGTCCTAAGGCGTGAAGCATTGGATGTTCTGAAACAATTTCGTAGCTTTTTTCAAGCGGTACAAATGAACCCCATGTCAACCTCGACATCACTCTTCGAAAAATCCGACTTTGGTCCCACTGGGCGTGCCAATTGTTGTATCCTAAAATTCGGAGGTTCCAAGACCATTCGTCGATTCATCAATGTGGGTTCCAGAAGTACTCCAAAGAGCTTGTCCGTCGTCGGATTTGGGGCGGCTCCTTCGGTGGAGCCTGCACAGCTTCGAGCCTAAACGAGACTTCGAGCCTAAACGACCGATTTCGATGGATTTAATCTAAAATCTACTAAAACTCGGATAAATCTACTGGAAAGCGGATAAAAACATATTGCAAGAAGCATAAAGGCAAGTAATTCAAATTAAATTGCATAAACGGAAACTAAAAACTACGAAAAAGTAAAGAAATATGTGAGTTCATCTTTTTGTGCGTGTGTGTGATGTGTTTTTTCCTAATTTTAATCCTAAGATAGAATAACCGTCTCTTCCACTAAAAGGAGCAGTTCCAATTATTTCTCCACCACTCTCAACCGCCTAGTAACCTCCCACTACTACCTCCAACTTCATGGTAACCTCCCACTACTACCTCTAACTGCCTAGTGACCTCCTTCCACTACCTCCAACTGTCTGGTAACCTCCTTATCAGTTCCCTGGTAACCACATTCCATCAACCACCTGATAATCTCCTTTCATCAGCTCTCAACTGCTTCCATTGCATTTGGACTGGGTTCCACTTGCTCCGAACTTTTTCCATTACCTCTAGACCAGATTTGTCGCTTACTCCGACTTGTTTCCATCGTACTCCTAGCCGGTTCACGGGGATGCGTCCCCAACAACCTCAAGTGACATGAAATTTTTGGTTTTCCTCTTGTTGGCATGTTCCATGGAGCTTTTTGAATAAAATATAAAAGTGCATAGGCCCTCCATTATTGTTCAGTACAAAATTATTAACCTAGGGCCAAATGGAGATAGTTATCCCATGATCTGTGGAAGCTGTTGTTTTCTATCTTGTGGAGGCAACTTTTCTCTTCTTTGTAGAAGCACCGCAGTCCAATGGTGGTAGTTGTTTTCAACCCAATGGAGACAACAATTTCTGACCTTATGGAAACATTTTTCCGTATGGAGACGTCATAGTCCATGGAGTTGTTGCCATAAAGTCCATGGAGGCTGCTGCTTTTGGCTCTGTGAAAGCACTACAATCCAATGGAAGTTGTTGCCTTCGGCTCTGTGGAGGCAGCAGTATTTGACTCCGAGGCTTGAAGCTCCATTGTTGTTAAACGGCTCCATGGCCAATGAGCTCTGCCTCCACTTTTGTATTTGAGTCTCCTTCATGTTCAAGTGTTTTTGGACCCATATCCAACAATATGTCCAACAATATATAAATATTCGAATTCGTAATTCTTATTTCTTTGTCGCGAATTAATTTATTAATTTTATTATCTTAATTTATTTGAAATCAATTTAATTTTTTTTTAGGAATTGTATTTATCACAAAATTTAAAAAACTACTATTTTTTATGCATTACTACAATAATACCGTAACTTATATGGTATAAAATATTATTAAAATTTTAAAATACAATTATCTATCCACTAATTATTTTAATTAATATATATATAGAAAATACTACTAATATTTTAAAATTTGTATGTAAAAAATACACGAATTACATACGAACTTGAAGGCGCATTACAAATCATGGTGGATGTAGTTGTGACGGCGACTCTGAATTGAATAATGCAGAGCAGCAGCCATAGTCGCGTTAAAAAGCGTATATAAGTATGTATATATATATATATATATATATATATGCATTTTAATTAATTAATTAATTATTGAAAACAATGTTCAACGACTTCCCCTAATACGACAGACAGACCGACCCTTTGTTTAGTTATCCAACCAAATTCCAAGTAGAAAGAGAGAGAGAGAGAGAGAGAGAGAGAGACTGGCAATGAGGTCAAAGGTATCTTATGCATGTTGTTATTATTTTAAGTTTTACATTTAATATTATTATTTTTAAATTAATTAGATAATTTAATTATATTTTAAATTTTTTAATATATAATTTTTAAAATTTTAATTAAATTAATTAGTTATAATTATATTGTAATATATTTATTTTTATTGATATATTTTAATTATTTAATAGTTTTATTGAGTTTTTTTCCTATATCTTTTGTTAAGCATCTTTAAACAAAATTAATACACTATGCATATTTATTATTTTTATATTATATACATAATTTTCTATTATTCACATATAATTTTTTTTCTAATAATTTTACAAAATAAATACACCAACTATTTTTAAAATTTTTGTGTCTATAGTGTTAGTGGCGTCATACATGATGAATAAAATATTATTTTTTATTTTTTTAAAATTTATATATTTTATATTTTGAATTCAAGTATATATATATATCTTGAATTTTAACCTAATTCAAGTAAAAAAAATTTGTATTAAATACTTTACCGGTCTCGGTCTAAAATATTATTGTATTTTTATAATATATTAAAAAATAATAATAATATTTTATTGATTACTTGAAATGTATATGATATTGTGATATTTTCACCTTTTGTAATTTATATATAAATTAATTATATATGTAATGATATATTTGTAATTTATGTAAAAATTAAAAATATTTTAGTATTATTATAATTAATTAATTTTCTTCGAATAAAAAATCAATAATTTTGAGTGGTATAAACAAAAATAGTAAAAAGAGAGAGAATACTAAGTAATTTATTTTAGGCAAAACAACATAAAAATTCTCACGTGTCTTGCTAAATTGGTTGAAAACACTACCTAGAAATCATTTAGCTTTGGAATTAGTTTCAGAAATTTCGAGGCTATTAAATATATAATAAATAAATATTAAATCAAATTTTGTTTTTCCGTCGGAATTTCTAAGACTATTTAAAATAGTTTCAAGAAACTATATTAAATATACATTTTATAATATTGAATGGTCTTGGAATTTTCCAAGCTATTTCGATTAGTCTCGAAAATTCCGAACATATTTTAATTAGTTTTGAAAATTCCGTAGCCTTTAATTAGGTTCGAAAATTCCGAACCGTTATTAGTCTCAAAAATTACGAGGCCTTTAATTAGTATCGGAATTTTGAAAATATTTTAATTTGTCTCGAAACTTCAGAACTAATTAAAATTAGTTTCGAAAATTCAGAACCTTAACTAGTCTTGGAAATTGCAAACCTTTATTTGTTTTGAAACTTCCAAACCTATTTTAATTAGTCTCAAAACTTTCCGAATCTATAAAATAATTATTCTCCTGCCATTATACATTAATTAATTTTGATTTTGATTTTATTTATATATATAATTATAATTATTTATTGTGTAAAAATTATATAAATAATAATTGATTAATTGTTGCAATATAACAATAATTAAAATAATAAATTTAACAAGTTATTAAATTAAATTTTAAATAAAAAATAAAAAATTATAAAAATATTGATGTATTAAATAATAAAATAAGAGAAAAAATCATTTTTGGTTCCAATATAACCAAAATTCATCAATTTTGGTCCCGGACCAAAAAAGATAATGTTTGATTATATTAGGACAAAAAATAATGAGTTTTGGTTATATTGTGACTAAAATTGATTAAAAATTTTATATTTGTACAAAAAAATAATGACTTTTGGTTATATTTGGACCAAAAATAATGAGTTTTGATTATATTATAACTAAAATTCATAAGATTTTTATATTGGGACAAAAATTGATGCATTTTAGTTATATTGGGACCAAAATAATTTTTTCCTCATAAAATAATGTATAAAATACATTTTTATCTCTTATATTCACTAATATATCAATTTTAGTCTCCTATTGGTTAAATTAATTCAATTTTAGGCCTTAGTTATTATTTTAATAATATTAAAACTAAAATTAATACGGATATATATAAATTTTAACTTTTATCCTAAAATAATTTAAATTTAATACTATAATTATATAACAAAAATTATAAAATTGAACATACAAAATAATTTTCTATTATTATTATTATTATTATTATTATATATTATTAATAATTAATTAACTATTTTATTAATATTAATTAATTATTTTAAATTATACAGCAATTTAATAATATATAATAATTTAAATTATAAATATATTATTATTACCAAAAACCCTAATTCACTCCACCGCCCTGCCTCACAAGTTCTTTCTCATATTCTTCTTCCTCACTTCCTTTTCTTCGTTCTTTCTTCCCTCCAAATTCAAAATAATTTCTCTCTTTCTTCATTTATTCTTCTACTCCTATATTCTTTTTTTTCTCCTCCCCCTTCTCCTCCTCCATCATCTTCTCCGGCGATGAAGGCAGTGGCGGTGGCAGCTGCAGCGGGGGAGGCCCGTCTTTCTCTTTCTTTTTCTTCTACTTCGGCGCGGTGGCGGGCAGTGGAGGCAGGTGGCAGAGGCCTGAGCTCCTCTTTCTTTTTCTTCTTTTGCGGCGTGGCTGTGGCAGAGGGGGCAGGCGGCCGCACCAACGGAAGCCAAGACCGCCTCCGTTTTTTTCTTCTTCTCCGGCGTGGCAGTGGCAGTGGCAGCGGCGGATGCCCGTCCTCCTCTTTCATTTTTTTCTTCTCCGACGACAGCGGCAGCGGCGCAAGCCTGTCCTTCTCTTTCTTTTTCTGCGGTGCAGCGGCAGGCCGCAGCAGCGCTGGAGTCTCCTCTCCTTTTTCTTCTTCGCCGGCGCCGGCTTTAGTCCCGTCTTCCTCTTTCTTCTTCTTCTCTGGTGACTTCTCCTTCTTTGGCGGAAGCTGCAACCGGGGCAGTTTTGTCTTCTTCTCCGGGGACGGTGGCAGCAGCGGGGCAGTGGAGTTTAAAAGGAAAAATTTAAATTTTGCTTTAGAAATTTCGAGGTATTTCGGATAGTCTCAAAATTTCTGATGCTATTTTTAGTAGTCTTGGAATTTTCAAAACTATCCAAATTAGTCTCGAAAATTCCAATAGTCTCGAAATTTTTGAGACATTGCAAAACAACAACAAAAAATTAGCTTCGTACCAATCCAGACAAACTCCAAAACTAATTCAAAATAACTTCGAATTTAGTTTAAAATTAAAACGCTTTTTCCGAGGCCAATGATACATTTTCTTGTAGTGAAACCCCCATAGTCTGAAAACTCCATAAAATCTACTCGTGGTTTCTAAAACGTTGCATACTCGCCTCCTCCTTCTAAATTGCACTAACGGTATTAAGTTTTTACACAAGCTGACCATAAAAACAAGTTGACCATTATACCTTTTTTACTTATTTTTACTTAGAAATTTTAAGGCATAGTTAAAATATAATTATCTCCCTTTTGTAATAGATAATAAATGTTAAACTTTCTGCTTCATTTCACATAAAAACTGTCTACATCTACTTCATGTCCGTTGCAACAAATTATTTATTTTTTCAAATAAAAATAAATTAATCGAATAAAATGTGATGACAAATAATTTATTCATTTTTCACTTATTTAATTAAATACCCAACAACACAAACTATCCTCAGGCTGACACCGCTCTCAGTGCGACGACGTTGCTTGCGCCGATGCCGGCACACTCTCCGACGTATCCGCTATTTGTTCAATGGTCTGACGGAAGGTATTTTGTTTGTAGTTTTATTTTTGCGTGGAATGGAAGGGTCGATCAAAAATCGTTGTCAATTCCTGTTGCTTGTCATGTGATTAAGAATCATTGAGTTTTCATTTAACGGCAGCAGAGAGTTCCGATTTCGAAGGCGAGTATCGATAAATTTGATATTTAGGTGGAACTTTTAAACTTGGCGGAGAAAATTAGGGATAATTGTGTGGATGGAGACAAATTAAGGTTTATATTTCCATTGCGGGAGAGAACTAGGGTTCATATTTTCGAACTAATGTGGACAAATTTAGGGATAATCGTAGGTATCCTTACTGGCCTCGAAAATGAACATTCCGGAATTCATGAACTTCATGCATATGATTTTATTTTATATTTTTATGGAAATGGAGTTTATGATTATTTTATTTTTTCAAATTTTTGTTCGGATATGATTTTTTTTTTATTATTTTATTTTTTCTCCATAAGGGTATTTTCGTAACTTCACGCAATTTTATATCAGATTTTGTACATAAAAATAATCGCAGTATGGGCGCATGCAATCACCGTTAAGTCATAACGGAAATTTTCTGTAACATTTTAGAAACCACGACTAAGTTTCATGAACTTTCAAATGATAAGAGATTTACAGTAAATTCAAAAACAGCAGAGGGATTTTGCTATTTTTCCTTTATTTATTAAATAAAAAGGTGAATAAGTTATATAACACTCATTTGTATTTTAGTAAAAATAAATAAAGTACCCAGTATTTTATATATTTCGTGAAACTTTCTTGTGTTAATATAAAAATTGCATAGAACGCCCTCTTCGTCCAAAATTAATATCCGGTGATAAATGTGAACCCAATAATACAAGATTTATACAAATAAAAGAGATAAATATGTAAAATAATCTTTTTAATATAATAAATAATTGGTTAATTTTTTATTTTATAATTTTTTGAAGACAAATTATTATTTTATTTTTACAAAAACTATAAAAATGAAGAATTGGCCAATGATTTATTTATTTATTTAATTCGAAAAAACTCTTTAAGATATTTTATATTTTATATTTTTATAAAACTTGCATAATTTAGATCCGTATTTAAAACCAAATATCAACTTTGGACGAAGAGAGTATTTTGTGCAAATTTTAAATTAACACAATAAAATTTTATACAATAAATAAAATACGAAATTTTTTACACTTTTACTAAAATATAAACGGTGTTATAATTTACCCCCTAAAAAAATTAATAATAATAAATATTTTATATAGAAAATATTTTTTTAATAAACATAAATGACATATTTTTTAAAAATACATTGCAAACAAATAATGCTAGAATTTTTCAAAATTAATGAGTTTGTTTATTCAATCAAAAAATTATAAAAATACAATATATATTTACACAAATATATATAATATAGTATACTTTGGGTGTGTTTGTTCCGTGATTGAATTTTGAGTTGAGATTTGAATAGTAAAAATTTTGAATTTGAATAGTTGTATAATGTGATATAAATAGGTGTTGATGTGATGTTTTAAATGTAAAATTGATTTTTAGTATAAAATAAAAAATAAAAAATAGATGTTTGATTTGATATTTTTGGAGAGAAAAAATGGGATGAATAGTGGATTAAAAATCCGCTCCCCCAAACAAATGTACTAAATTAATAAATAATTCAATAAAATATTATTTTTATATTAACTGTTTTATACTATGTAATACAAAAAATACTTCAAAACTCAAGACACAAAACAAACACACGTAGGGTGCATTTGTCAATTAGCTGATAGCTTTTACTGCTAGCTGATTCAATTAGTTGTTAGATGTTGGCTGATTTAATTAAGTGGTTTGACTAGCTGATTCATTTAATTGGTTGTATTAAAGGGTTTGGTAAAACAATTGTTTATCATAAGCTGTTTATATATAAATTGACAATTAAGGACATTGGTATGTTATTTTTTAAAATATTGTTCAATTTAACTATTAAAAATTATAAAAATTATAAAAATATTTAGTTTTATTTTTTAGATTTGATAAAAATATTTTTATTAAAAACAATAAATTGTGTAAAATATAATAATAAATCTTTCGTCGATATATTTTTATTATAATAATTATTGTTTATTAATTTCTATTGTAAAATTTATATAATAAAAATATATAAATAAATTATAAATATTTTTCTTTTCTATTTAATTTAATTTTAATATATATATATATATTTTACAAATAAATGATTTATATGTAATAATTAATAATAATAATTATTTTAAACTTAAAAAATAAATTTATATTTTAATAAATTAAATATATTTAAAACTATTAATAAATACTGTAATAAAAATATATTTATATATATGAAATAAATAATTAACTTTTAAGGGTAAATAAAAAATAAAAAAAATTAAAGTGAAAAAGCTCATCCGAAAAAGTTGCGTAAATTAGCTTTTCAAAAATTAGTTTCTTGGATCTAAAAAGTTATTTTAAAAAAACTAATTTACTAAGGGGTGTTTAGCAAATAGCTTTTTGAAGAGCTTTTAACTTATTGAACAGCTTTTAGCTGTTTGACCAGTCAAAAAGCTAATTTAGGTGTTTGGTATATTAGCTTTTTGGGATAGCTTTTTGGACCAAAAAAGCTAATTTCTGAAAAACTAACTTACCCAGCGTTTTGAAATAATTTTTTTATGAAATTTTTTTTTTTATTCCTTATATGCCCTTAAAAATTTATTATGCATTTTACACAAATAAATATATTTTGATTATATTAGAATATTTTATTATAATTTAGTTTTACTTTTATAAATTTAAAATAATTAATTTTTATATAAAAATTATTTTAATTATAAAATATATAAATTTATTAAAATCAACATAAAATATAAAATATAAATATTAATAATTTATTTTTATATTAAAATTACATTATATAAATTCTATACTAAAAATAAATTAAATAAATTAAATTTATTGAAAATTATAAATATAGTAAACTAATCGATAACTAACATAATAAATATATACACGAAAAATTTATTATTTTATATTTTACATCATTTTCAATAGAAAAAACTATTTCTTTATTTTAATAAAAATATATTATTTTTTAAAAACTAACTGTAATAAAAATAAATACTTTTATAACACTTTTACAATTTTCAATAACTAATAACAAAAAATTTTAAACATTCTAAACTCAAAAGAACATAATTGAATATATTAGAAACAAAAATAAAATAGAAATGTCCTCAATTGTCATTTTACGTATAAACAGCTAATATCAAACAATTGTTTTACCAAACATTTTAATACAAACAGCTAATCGAATCAGCTAGTCAAATCAGCTAATTGAATCAGCTAACAGCTATCAGCTAATTGAATCAGCTAACAGCTATCAGCTAATTGTCAAACACTCCATAAATTAACTTTTTGACTGGTCAAACAATTTAAAGTTGTTTAAAAGCTATTTAAAAAACTCTTTCTCAAACAATAATTGACTCCGTTCACCTAGTATTTTTGAATATATTGATTTTTTGTATTTGATATGAATAATCGGATAAAAAATATAAAATATATTATTTTCATTTTTATTTAACATTTCATGTGTTGTTTGTATTTGTAGTGTATACTATCTATTTATTATATGTTGTCAATATTGTATTGAATTATCTCATTTAGTACGGTAACTGTCGCGTTTATCAAAATACAATATATATTTACACAAAATATATAGGCAAAACAGCAAAAAAATCCCCCGTGGTTTCTGAAAATTGCTGAAAACCTCCCCGTGGTTCTAAAACTCCAAAAAACCTACTTGTGGTTTCCAAAATGTTGCAAAAAATCCCCCATCCGTTAAGATTTAACGGAGGTTGTATAGCACGCGCCTGAAATGAGATTTTTGGTCCATAGAGTGATAAATTTCTGTATAAAATTACTAAAATACCCTAATAACTACTTTTTACCTTCTTCCTCGTTCTTCTTCTTCCTTATTCTTCTTCCTTATTCTTCTTCTTTCTTATTCTTCCTCATTCATTCTTCTTTCTTATTCTTCTTTCTTCTTCTTCCTCCTTCTTCTTCTTCCTTGTTCTTCTTCTTTCTTACCAAACTCATAATTACTTTCTTTTGTTTTTATCAAACCCAGAAATCTAAAAATTCAATTTGACATCAAAATTTGAAATCAATCTAAGAAGAAAAAAGAACCTGCTGCTCGTTGCAACCGTGTACGAAAGAATTAGGGAGAAGAAATAAAGAAGAAAGAAAATTGGAGAAAAATAGATAGGAAAAAAATAAAATTGAAAAAAAAAAAAAACCTGATGCCTTCTTTCTCATCTTTTTCTTTCCATTCTTTCTTTATTCTCTTTCTTTTCTTCATTCATTCTTCCCTGTTCCAGCCGTTTCCGTCCGTCATCTTCTTTATCTTCTTATGTTTTTTTCAATTCTTCATTCTTCAAAGAACAATTGGAGATGAAGAAGAAGAAAAAAAATTGGGGGAAAAAGAAAAAAAGAAAGAAGCGGGTAGAACTATTATGGCATGAAAAAGAATTGGAGAAGAAAAATAGAAAAATTGAGGAAAAATAAAAAAAGAAAGAAATGGAACTGTTATGGCTTGAAAAGGAATTGGAGAAGAAGAAGAAAAAATTGAGGAAAAAGATGTGTGAAGAAGAATTTGGGGAAGAAAAGAAGATGGAAGAAAGAAGTTGGGAAGAAGAGAAGAAGAAATAACATAAGAGAGAGAAACACAGAGGCAAAACCGTCTGATAAGGTGAAAATTTAATGCCGTCAATGTTATTTAAAGGGAGGGGGCGAGTGTGCAACGTTTTACAAACAACGAATAGGTTTTTTGGAGTTTTAGGACCACGGGAGATTTTCAACAGATTCAGTAAACCACGGGGGGAATTTTTTGTTGTTTTGCCAAATATATATTATAAAGTACACTTTATGTACTAGATAAATAAATAATTCAATAAAATACCTCAAAACTCAAAATACAAAACAAGCACCCATCGGGTGCGTTTAACAATTAGTTGATAACTTTTAGCTGTTAGGTGATTCAATTAGTTGTCAGATGTTAGTTGAATTATTTAACTGGTTTGACTATTTGATTGATTTAGTTTGTATTGAAGTATTTGGTAAAACAACTTTTTGACATTATCTATTTATACGTAAAATGACACAATTAAGGACATTGATATGTAATTTTTTAATATATTTAATTTTTTCCTTTTTGATTTAAAATTTATGAGAATTTTTGAATTATTTAAAATTATAAAAATATTATAAAATATTTATTTTTATTTTTTAGATTTGATAATTTTTTTTTAAAAAAAAACTATAATAAATTTCTATTGAAATTGTGTAAAATATAAAATAATAAATCTTTCCTCTATATATTTTTATTATGTTAATTATTGTTAATTGATTTTTAATGTAAAATTTATATAATAAAAATACATAAAAATAAATTAAATAATATTTGTCTTTCTATTTAATATAATTTTAATAGATTTAAATATTTCACAGATAAAATGATTTATATGTGTTAGAAATTTTGGGGAAAAATAATGAGATTGTCTTATTGATCATCAAAATAAGGAGCCTATATATAGACAATAAAAAACAGAATCGATAGACTCAAATCTAAGTAATCTATTATATGAATAAGATCAAATCTAGATATAAATCTACTAAACCAAAAACTGAATATCTAAAATATCTCAACATCCCCCCTCAAACTCAAGTGGTATAACAGAAACCAACTTGAGTTTGATGAGAAATTTGAATATAAATGCAAAAAAAAAATATAAATAAAATTAGCAGTTGACTCTCCACCCACCGGAGCAAAAAACAAGATGACTCTTCACCGGAGTCGAAAACGAGATGACTCTCCACTGAAGCAAAAAACGACAGGACTCTACCGGAGCCGAAAACGAGATGACTTCACTTGAGTCGAAAACGACATGACTCGACCGGAGCCGAAAACAAGATGACTTGACCGGAGCCGAAAACGACATGACTCCACCAGAGCTGAAAACGATGGGACTCCAACGGAGTCGAAAACGAGATGACTCCACTGGAGCCGAAAACGATATGACTCCATCGGAGCAAAAAAATGACAGGACTCCACCGGAGCTGAAAACGAGCCGTAAACAAGATGACTCCACCGGAGCCGAAAAACGACATGACTCCACCGGAGCCGAAAACGACATGACTCCACCGGAGCCTAAAATGAGATAACTCTCTACGGAGCCGAAAACGACATAACTCCACCGAAGGCGAAAAACAAATAGATCACAACACCAAACAGATTGCATGCAAACAACAGACAAGCAGCGGATATATGGCAGATCGTAGACATATTTCCGGCAACAAACAAGCAAGAAAGATGGCAGATGACACGCAGACAACAGACAGGCAATGACATATGGCAGATCGCACGCAACAACAGATAGACAACGGACATATGGCAGATCGTTCGCAGGCAACAGACAAGCAACGAAGATTTCAGATTGCACACAGGCAACAGACAAGCAGCGAACAGATGACAGATCGGAGACGAGACGAGACAGATTTGCAAAAAAACAACTTGCAAAGATATGATCTCAAAATCACAAGATCTTCGGTACAATCCAGGTTGAATGTACCCGGAGAAACACGGGTTGGTATACTATATTTACGGCATGAGAAAAATAGGTTCTTATACCATGTTAAAAATTTTGGGGGAAAATAATGAGATTGTCTTATTGATCATCAAAATAAGGAGTCTATATATAGACAATACAAAACAGAATCGATAGACTCAAATCTAAATAATCTAATATATGAATAAGATCAAATCTATATATAAATCTACTAACCCAAAAACTGAATATCTAAAATATCTCAACAATATGTAATAATGAATAATAGTAATTATTTTAAATTTACAAAAATAAAATTATAATTTAATGAATTAAATATATTAAAAATAATTAATAAATAATGTAATAAAAATATATTTATATGTATGAAATAAATAAATAATTTTTAAGGGTAAATAAGGAATAAACAAATTAAAGTGAAAAAGTCTCCTAAAATGCTGCGTAAATTAGGTTTTCAGAAATTAACTTTTTTTTATTCAGAAAGCACTTTCAAAAAAGCTAATTTACTAAACACGTAAATTAACTTTTTAACTGGTCAAACAATTTAAAGTTGTTTAATAAGTTAAAAGTTTTTCAAAAAAACTCTTTTCCAAACAATAATTGGCTCCGTTAACCTAATATTTTTGAATAGAATGATTTTAGTATTTGGTATGAATATAATTGGATAAAAAATATAAAATATATTATTTTTGTTGAATATTTTAACTTTTTTATATTTTTTTTAATGATATTTGAATTCAACTATACATGGTACTATCTTTGAGTATGATATGCAATAGTTGTTTTGAATTCAACTATATATTGTACTATCTTTGACTATGATATACGCGGACCGTTTTTATGTTACATTTGTATTTATATTAACATTGAAGTAACAACATATCTCATTGTTAAATATAACATAATTTATAATTAAATTCAATACAAGTAAACATTCATACGGCACAATACACATTTTTATTTAATATTTCATGTGTTGTTTGTATTTATACTGTATACTAAGTATCTCTTTATTATATACTATCAATATGGTATTGAATTATCTTATTTAGTATGGTAACTGCTGCGATTTTAAAAATACAATATATATTTACACAATATATATATAATATAGTATATTTTATGTACTAAATAAATAAATAATTCAATAAAATAATTATTTTTATATTAATTTTTCATACTATGTAATACAAAAATACTTCAAAACTCAAGACACAAAACAAGCACACGGTGTATTTAATAATTAGTTGATAACTTTTGGTTTATTAGGTAATTCAATTATTTATTAGCTGTTAGTCGATTCAATTAACTGTTTTGACTATATGATTAATTTAGTTATTTGTATTAAAGTGTTTGGTAAAATAATTATTTGACATTATCTGTTTATATGTAAATAACAATTAAGGATATTGATAGGTTATTTTTTAAAATATTTAATTTTGTTCATTTTGATTTAAAATTTAAGAGAATTTCTGTTATTAATTATTTAAAATTATTAAAATATTATAAAATATTTATTTTTATCTTTTACAAATGATAATTTTATTTTATAAAAAAATATAATATTTTTTTATTGAAATGGTGTAAAATATAAAATATATTATGTTAATTATTGTTAATTAATTTTTAATGTAAAAATATATAATAAAAATACATAAATAATATTTCTCTTTTATATTTAATTTAATCTTAATAGATTTATATATTTTACAAATAAATGATTTATATGTAATAATTAATAATAGCAATTATTTTAAACTTACAAAAATAAAATTATAATTTAATAAATTAAATATATTAAAACAATTAATAAATATTGCAATAAAAATATATTTATATGTACAAAATAAAAAATTAATTTTTTTAAGGGTAAATAAGGAATAAACAAAATTAAAGTGAAAAAGCTCTTCTAAAACGCTGCGTAAATTAATTCTTCAGAAATTAATTTTTTGGTCCAAAAAACTCTTTGAAAAAGCTAATTCACCAAACACGTAAATTAGATTATTAACTGGTCAAACAATTTAAAATTGTTTAATAAGCTAAAAGCTCTATTCCAAACAATAATTGGTTCCGTTCACTTAGTATTTCTGAATGGATTGATTTTGGTATGTGGTATGAATAATTTGACAAAAAATATAAAACATATTATTTTAAGTTGAATATTTTAACTTTTTAATTTTTTTGGTAATGATATTCGAATTCAACTATACATTGTACTCTTTGACTATGATATGCAATAGTTGTTTTGAATTCAACTATATATTGTACTCTCTTTGACTATGATATGTGCGGATCGTTTATATGTTGCATTTGTATTTATATTAACAGTGAAGTAACAACATATGTTATTGTTAAATATAACATAATTTATAATTATATTCAATACAAATAACACATTCTTACAGCAAAGCTACACATTTTTGTTTAACACTTCATATGTTGTTTGTCTTTATGCTGTCAATATTGTATTGAATTATCTCATTTAGTACGGTAACTGCCGCGTTTATCAAAATACAATATATATTTACAAAAAATATATATTATAAAGTATATTTATGTACTAGATAAATAAATAATTCAATAAAATAATTATTTTTATATTAATTTTTTTTTATAGTATGTAATAAAAAAAATACCTCAAAACTCAATACACAAAACAAACACACATAGACTGCGTATGACAATTACTTCATAGCTTGTAGCTGTTAGGTGATTCAATTACTCAAGACACAAAACAAACACACATAGAGTGCGTATGACAATTATTTCATAGCTGGTAGTTGTTAGGTGATTCAATTAGTTGTTAGCTATTAGTTGATTTAATTAACTGGTTTGACTACCTGATTTATTTAACTGTTTGTATTGAAGTGTTCCGTAAAACAATTGTTTGACATTAACTGTTTATACGTAAAATAAAAATTAAAAATATTACCAAACACGTAAATTAGCTTTTGATTTGTCAAACAGTTTGAAAATATTTAAAAAAGCTAAAAGCTCTTTCCCAAACAATAATCGGCTCCGTTCACCTAGTATTTTTGAATGGATTGATTTTTGGTATGTGATATGAATAATTGGATAAAAAATATAAAGTATATTATTTTAAATTGAATATTTTAACTTTTTTATTTTTTTGTATGATATTTGAATTTACTTTTTCTAATGAGTATTTAAATTTTCTTGACTTTTAATTTTTATAAAAAATATTTTGTATTCTTTATTATTATTTTTTGAAAATTTCAATTTAAAAATAATGTTGAAAAAACATAGCCAATATCTAACCTAACCTTAATATTGTAAAATTTGAAGAAATTTTGGAAGAACATACACCACCTTTTTTTTATATTCATTTTCTTTTAATTTTTTGTTGTTATTTTTATTTTAAACGATTCTAGTGTTTTTTTTCATTGAATTGTTTATTTTTTTTTTATGAATAAATAATAATATATATAAATATATATATTTAATATTTATAAAAATGATTCAACTTAAAAACATGAACACTATCATAGTACTCTATCCATTCGATATAAAATGTTCATTTTTTTTTTTTTATTTCGATCCGTCCTACGTAATTTGCTATTTTTTTTTAAGATAAGGTTATATTTTTTAATCATATTTTAAATTTTATAATTTATAATTATTTTTTTTTATAATTTATAATTATTTTTACTAATATAATTTTTAATTATTTACTAATTACATTTTATTTAAACTTTTATATTTACAGTCATGTATACAATTTATGGATTATAGTTATATTCTATGCATTGTCTTTGTTGGATCCCTTTGAATTCCATCACCAATTATAATAATTAATCTATTCCCTACGCCTAACATTTGAATCATATTCAAATATTTCAATCATATTCAACTATGTGCATACGTAGTGCGCTAGACATGCTGTAATACGACAACATAGATGGACCCCTTCTGATCGGTCTGTGAGAGATGCGCGCAATAATTTAAGGGTGAGCCAGATTGACCAATCTAAAAATGTCAACGGAGCGGCCAGCAGAAAATTTGAAATTAATTTAAAATAAAGTATTAATTTAATATTTTTTATTTAAATAATATTTTAATATAATATTCTAAGATAAATAATATAATTTTATTAAAAATTATATTGAAGAAACAATATTCATTTCAATTAAAATCAAAGAAAATAAACCCTTAATAAAAATATATGTTTTCTATTTCGGAAAACCATGCTAAATATTTCATTTGCTTTGTATAAAAATAATCAAAAGCATTTACTTTACAAAGAAGTGAAAATAATTTTTCAAGAGATAAAAGAGTATTAATATTTTTAAAATATTATACCATATATAATATACTACTTAATTAAAAACATTTAAAATTAAATTCACTTAAAATCCATCAAATCAAATATGAGTAAAATCAATGTTTTTGTTAATTTTTTATATCACTTTCTACTATGACTTTGCGCTTATATGATGTTATAAAAAATTGCCACTGTCAATTTAATCGGAAAAGTTTGTTGTAATTATTTTGTTCAAAAGGTTTCCCCGTCCCCTCAAAGAAGGATCTGGGCTATCTCGCGATTTTTAGATGAACAACGTACCAAGAAGGTTGATATTGATACATGGGATATAACTAAAATGCTGGAAATTGAAGAAAAATGCTGAAATTTCATTAAAAATGCACAAAAATGAAAGAAAAATGTAGAAACAATATGGAAACGTTAAAAAAATTGAAAAAAAAAATATTCATGCGTGTTGAAGGTGGATGGATCCCCTTCACGTCTCTGGAAGGTCACCTTTTATCCCTTGGATATTGACCCATAATTTGGATAAAGCCTCCTTTTTGGATAATCTTCCATCTATTTTTACCTTCCCACAAAAATCTTAACGTTCTTTCTACCAAACAACCTCTATGTTGATCATATCCATCCCTGGAGGTCGATCTACAATCTGATCAGGTTTGCTCCCTTTGAATTCTTGTTATTTTGATCTTATTAGATAATATTTTATCCCTAAATTCTCTTCAACAACTTCAACAACTTTCTAACCTTTTTTTGACCTTTATGCCTCGGCTGGGTTGCTTCCAAGTCGAGCTGAACCTTCCTGAACGATGGGCCAGACGGGTCAGCAGGTCCGTCTCTGTACTTTGGGCCTTATGTTGGGTTGTAAATGTCCTTGGGCTGCACCTACGCTGGGCCGGCCTCTCCAACAGCTCCAACCTCTTTCCAATATATTTTCTCTCACGAACTGACCTTCCGGATGCTGCAGGTGCTAGGCCAACTCTAGGCTGTTGTCCATTACCAAGTTTCGGCTGATTTTGGGTTGTGGGTTACAAGTGCGCCCCACAAAATTGCCTGAACAAAAATTAATTTGTAGTCCGGATAATTTTATTAAAAGTTAATCGGTTTGTCCATCTGTTTTTCCTCATTCCGTAGAATCATAGTAAACCATAACCTGATTGTACCTTTCCTCTTGCTCCCTAAAAGAATAATAAAACCTCTTAAAATGTCTTCCATTGATAAACGTCTTCAACTCCTCCCATTCGATTTCCATCAATCTATGTGGGCCACTAGATGACTTAGCCGATACGATAAACGACCATTCCCACGTGAGGGACCATTTCCTGAGCTTCACATCTTTGAGGCCTTCCATACCATGTTACCTTCCTGGAAGGTTTGGGGCCTTACGTGCTTCCGGAAGGTTGATTTGGACTTTCTCTTTTGATGTCGAATGCATTCGAGGGCTTGCAGCCTCTCTTCGGGTAGGGCATCAACTCTTGGGGCTGGGCTTGCTCATTCTTCTTGACATCCAGCAAGGCGCTGATTCGTGTAATCCGAGGTGTTGTTTCGTCCCCTAGGTTGACCTCGTCCAGTGGATCTTGCACTTTGAAAGGTGGAGCAGCTCGTCGGATCGAAATGTAAATTTCACTTTTGCCTTGATTCAACAAGCGGTTGGGAACAAACCCCTATCTGCCTTCTGGGAAAGTAAGTAGCATGATATCCGGCTCGTAAGAATGGGAAGCCAAACCCGCCTGCTCTTGCCTTCAGATCTTGCAAGATCAGGTCATCATTCATGACGAACGCATGAGTTTTTGGGCCGTATATCGGCCTCGGTTTTGAGGCAAAATCTAATCACCTTGACCTTGAAGTCGCCCTCGAAATGTAAAGCTCGTTCCAGGTCTGGATCGGTGGCAATTACGTCTAAACTTACTTCCGATAGCTCATCGCAATCGAGGGCTCTAATCATTGGCTTATCCCCTAGGGTCTCGGTTGTTCTAAGTACTGTGTGGACCTGCAAATTAACAAGAAAATCATTGTTAGTTGAAATACGCTTCGGCCTCCACTTTTTTCCGGCCCAAAGCTAGCGGCGCAAGTCCACCCTTTTTAACTTCGACATTCTAGCAACAACTCCTTCTTGATTCTCGGCATGCTGCCCCCTAGCCTGACCCCGCGAATTAACAAGACAATAATCGTTAGTTAAAACACACTTCGGCCTCCACTTCTTCCGGGCCCGAAGCTGATAGCGCAAGTCCTTCCTATTTAATTTCAAAATTCCACTAGTATCTCTTTCCTGATTCTCGGCATGCTGCCCCTTAGTCTGACATTCGTGGTCGTAAGCCTGCTGTTCCCCAGCCTAATCCTCATGGAAAAGGCGAGCTGTAAAACCCCCAGTTGGCTCAGACTGGAAATGCTACCGCCACACTGCATCATGAGGTCGTCACCTCCTACTTCGGGCCCCATAATACAGTGTTAAGGCTAAAATTACCATAAAAACGCATTATTATATAACAGAATCTGATTTATAAATATTTACAAAACACACCCCTTAACAAGAGGTTTTTCCGGTTAAAAATTTACATATAATACAATAGACGTAAGTTCACTCACTCAGCCCATCTTTCTATATCTCGAGACGTCCCCTGTCTCGGATGTGCCATGCATACCTGAAACAAATATTTTCTTAAAAGCAGTCTAGAATTAAATCGATTTTAAAAACTAACGTGAAATATGTCATTTCACACCTTTTTAAAATAAAGTCTAATTCCCCTTAATCATAAAATACGTGTCATGTCATGCCAATAGTGAAATGATGCAATACAGATATCAAACTCGACAGCAATGCACACTCACATATATATATATATCTGCCAAAGTGAGCAGCCGGAATAACCTCGGCTCCATAATCATAGGCTCACTACATCTGTCTAAGTGAGTAGTCGGAATACCCTCAGCCCAGTAATAACAAGCTCACTAGACCATCATCAATCAATAGCCGGAAAATCCTCGGCTCAAAGAAGGACCTGATAAACCCATAATAATATAACGGTCATCCGGTCACTTCCATATACCCACCATACGACTCCCACAATCAATACATGGATAGCCGAACGTTGTCGCCATTAACAACAAGACGCCCCATAGTCTGTAATAGCGAAGATAGGACCCCCACTGACTAGCCCTATCCCGTGTAATGTAGTAGAATCCATGCAACCTGGAATCACCCAAGGGAAACCCGGAAACTTTACTCCTCCTCGCGCGCCCTAACGGGATCACGTTTGGAGTTTGGCATATGATCCTAAACTACCGGTAGACCTCACTAGTAGCTACTCCAATGAGTGAAACAACACCGAACACGAATGATTAGACCAAAATACGTCTCAAATACCACGGGTCTAATCCCTGAATGACCGTGCGACTAAGTCGCCCAGTTGTCCGACTACTATCGTCCACTATCACCAAAGTGTTACGGTACATCGGGGTCGAATATCCTAACCCCAGATGATGCCCTCGCCTAGCACTACCGCACACGGCGACTAAATGATAGATCCATAAATCATATCCGATAAATCGTGCAATATGTGTGCAACATGCCAAATAAGTGAATTTACCGAAAAGGGCTGGTGAGACAGCTCACCTATCCTCCTTTTCATAAATTCACCAATGCGATCAAATACGTATATCAAATATCATAAACCGTGAAGTCTCCCACATGCATACGCACACATATATATATAAATATATATATGCACTGACAAAATAATTCACATAATATCACATTAGCATGTTAATCAGAATCGCATGCAACATGCATACCTAATTTTCTTAAAATTAGATTTAATTCCTTACTGCTTACCTCTTATCAACACTCTCTAGCTCCCGCAATTTCACCCAAATCTCTTCCAACGTACACCTGCCCCATTATTTATTCAAATCAGCTGAGCTATATAATTATACGTAGGAGCTACCTGCTTATTCAAAAGCTAATTTCTATAGTTAGCTCGTTGGGTTTCAAACTTTTATATTTAGTAGACTACGATATTCTAGCTATAAAACTCTTATACCTCATAATATTTATATCACCCGATTATTAAAAAAAATACTTAAAGATATGAATAAACAGACAGGTGCAATACACTGCCGTTTTCAATTCGGCTCGGATCGATACGAAATTCTCAGAATATAATACTAGGACTACGAATAGGCTATTAGCTAAAGAAATTCGTCGATTAAATAGCCAAATAGCCGGTTATGAATTTTTGAAGAATTTCTAATTTAATATCTTCAATATCTAAATTCATATTAAAATCCATAATTAAATTCTACATATAACAAGAATACAATACCGAAGTTGGAATCAAAATCGAACGGCTAAATCTTTTTCTTTCTTTCTTCTTTTCCTTCTCTTCTTTCTCCTTCGCGTTCTTCTGCTTCGGCCTTCCTTCAGGTGGGTTTGGTTTGTTATATATAATTATATTATATATACTATATTATATTATATTATTATTATTAACGTTATTATCATTATTATTATTATTATTATTATTATTATTATTATTATTATATCTTCGTCATCATCCATCCTTATTATTATTATTATTATTATAATATTATTATATAATATATTTTATATTTATCTTTATCGATATTTATCTATTTAACAGTCTTTTTCAATCACAATCAATATATAAAATAGGAATAAAATTTATTCCAAAATATTAATTTCTTGATTCCAAAATATTATAAAAATATGTATTTGCTATAATAATATTATTTTATACACTCCAAAATTGGGATATTACACGAGCGGCCAAGCATTGCCGCTGCATTTTCCTCTTTTGGGTCCTAGTAGGATGTTGCATCACTTGCTCCTTCTGGTGCCTAGTCCAGCTTCCATTCTCGAGAGCCTTCCTGGGAAGACGGGTCTGATATGGTGTAATCACCACCTAATCCACGGAGGTCACTCGCCAGACCTCGCTACCTTTTTCAAAATTCACTTTGGCAACCGTATTAGTGAGGGAAAGTTTATCCCACACCGAACTCCTTCTCGGAGGTTTGATCGACCTTCCGAGTATTGGTTTTCGAGGTTCCGTCTTCCTATTATTTTTCTAGATCCTGATGCCAACCTTCCAGGCCCTGTTGGATGTATTTTGACGGTGTTTATTAGTGCGGAAAATAGTTCAGTATCAATCTCCATTTTAGTCTTCTCGGCCAGCTGGTGGTGGCCTTCCTTGATGACTTCCCTCTGGGATTCAGTCAGAAAAGTTTCATTCGGTTTCTCTTTGGATTTGGCAGCTTCTCCCTGGGAATGCACAGGGTGGTTCCCGCTCTGATAATTATGATTTTGGGCTGCTTAAGTGTCTTTTATGAGCTATTTGACCTTCGCAGCTTCGGACGTTAGCTTCCAGAAGAGATGGTACTCTTGGAGGGCCAATTTCTCACGTAGTTTATGCGTCATGTTCACCACCTGGTTCTCCGTTACGCGAAATTGGCACCTACTTTCCACCTCCTAAAGCGTCCTAGGAATTGCTCCACAGATTCCTCACTGCGCTGATGTAAATTTGTCAAATCTGAGACGGTCACATCTGGAAGAGGGCTTTAAAAACGCTCATGCAAGGCCCTATCCATGTCTTCCCATGTGTGGATGGATTTCGGAGGTAGCGAAATGTACCACAAAAAAGTTAGACCTGTCAAAGATAAAAAAAAAAAAAAACGTTGGAGTTTATACCAGTTGTTATTCCCGTATTCTCCTCCACATTGAGCCGTAAATCGGCTAATATGCTCGATGATGGAGTGGGAATCTTCCCCTGAAAAAAACATGAATTCAGGGGTTCGAACATTGCGGGATAACGGATGATCCAAAGGAATGTATCCTGGGAAAGGCCTTTGATAGTGAGGCCGAGTCGGTAGGCAGATGGGATTGTCATATATCCTTCTAATTATATCCTTGACTGCTTGGGGATTTATAAGTGGATGAGGCGGCGGCACCACTTCTGCCTGCCCCCAGGCTGTTCGGGAGCTGCTTGGACAGACGGCGATTGTTGGCTGTGCGAAGGTTTGATGAGCAGGTCCTCATTATGGAAAATGAACTCGAGGGCCTTCTGTAGCTTCTCTAAACACTGAGATCTGCTGCATTTGAGGGTTTCCGGGGGCTGGTTTGGCAGGATATTCGTAGGTTTGTTGCACCCGAAACCTGCAGGAAATCAACCTTCCCCAATAGCTCCCTGCCCCATAGTGTACCCGGATGGTGTTGGGACTGGTCCCTTTAGTTCTCAAGTCATTCCATAAGGTGTTGGGATGAAGGAAGGTGTTGGAAATATTGTTGGCCATGCCCCCCAGGCGTTAGAAATCCTTTGTTCGGACGCTGGGTTTTCTTGGAGGCTCGGAATAGGGGTTGGGGTGCTATAAATAATTCCAGTAAATAGAGGATTATTTTGTCCTTGTGGTGCTGATGGGACTTACCCGAAGGTCATCCCAAATCCGTCGGTTGGAGACGGCCCAAATGAGGCCTGCCCGGAGGATACCCGAGATTTTCCGACCTTTTGGGTGGTGATCGAAGGTCCTCCAGATCCAGTATCCCTACCTAAGATAGAGACATGACCATATTTGAGCATTTAGGAGGTCGGATCTGCTGCAAAGTTGGTTGTAAGGCCCACGGGAGGCCAAATCTCTGGCTGGCTGGAATTGACTTTCCAGGTCTTGCTTTTTCGAGTTTCTTCCTCTAGAAGCAGCACGAACTCGTTCCGAATGACAAGTTTCACAATGTCAGTAATGTACCGAGATAGATCCAGGGTGGATCTGTGAAGGCATGACGGAATTTCCTCATGAATTTGCTCTTGAAGTAAGCTGGCATGAACGTTGATAATATGATCTGACCTTCCAACAGTTGTGGATGCCTTATCATGTGGAAAAATTTCAGGCGCAGGGCGGGATGACGAATCGCCGACTGTTTCTTTGTTTTTGGACATTCTAGGATTGTCGGCGGTGTCAACTTTCTTTTCTAGTGTTGCATGCAAAAGTCGCGAGATGTTGGTGTCCCACTGGGCGTGCCAATTTGGTTATTGTAAAAAATCGCCACCGACAGCTTAATCGGAAAAACCTGTGAAATTGTTTTGTTCGAAGGATTCCCCGTCCTTCTTAGGCTATCTCATGATTTTTAGATGAACAACATAGCAAGACGGTCGAAATTGATACAAGGGAGATAAATACAACGCTGGAAATTGGAAAAAAATGGTGGAATTTCATTAAAAATGCATGAAAATGAAAGAAAACTGTAGAAACAATATGAAAATGCTAAGAAAAATTGAAAGAAAAAATATTCATGCATGATATATGGATCCCCTTCATGTCTTTAGAAGGTCGCCTTTTATCCCTTGGATGTCGATCTATAATTTGGATAAAACCTCATTTTTGGATAATCTTCCATCTATGTTGACCTTTCCCACCAAAATCTCAACCTTCTTTCTACCAAAAAAAACCTCTCTATGTTGAGCATATCCACCCCTGGAGGTCAATCTACAATCTGATCAGGTATGATCCCTTTGAATTCTTGTTATTTTGAATCTTATTGGATAATATTTTATCTGTAAATTCTCTCCAACAACTTCAACAATTTTCTAACTATTTTTTGACTTTCTTGCCTCAGTTGGGCTGCTTGCAAGTCGAACTGGATCTCCTTGAACGATGGGCCAGACAAGTCAGCAGGTTCATCTCTGTATTTTGGGCCGTATGTTGGGCCGTGAATGTCCTTGGGCTGCACTTACGCTTGGCCGGCCTCTCCAACAGCTCCAACCTCCTTCCATTAGATTTTCTCTCACGAACTGACCTTCCGGAAGTTGCAGGTGCTGGGCCGACTCTGAGCTGCTGTCC
Organism: Andrographis paniculata; assembly: GCF_009805555.1. Taxonomy (NCBI): domain Eukaryota; kingdom Viridiplantae; phylum Streptophyta; class Magnoliopsida; order Lamiales; family Acanthaceae; genus Andrographis; species Andrographis paniculata. Next base: position 45,970 of record NW_026137621.1, on the reverse strand, counting down.
ATCACCAAGTTTGGACTGATTTTGAGTTGTGGATTATGTATAATAAATTAATATATATTTTATGTGCAGTGTGTATCTGCTAGGGCGGGTCTTGGGCTCGGTTGGTCCAGAATCCAATACAAATAGGAGTTTTATTATATATTCTTATTATATATATTTATAATTTATATATAAAAGTTATTCAATATACATAAAATATTAAGGTACTGAGATCTCGTAGGAGTAAAGATGCTAGGGTGAGTCATGGTTGAAACCCAAAGGCAAGAGGCCTAGATGCATATAAATAATAAATTCTACCTTTTCAAATTATATACTTTCTCTGTCCACTTACAATATATACATTTAATTTTGGCGGGGTGTTTAAAAAATAATAGTATTTTAATTAGAGTGGGTAGTTAAAAGTAGTATAATGACATTTTTGTCCTTACTTTTTGGTGTAAAAGTAATGATGTGATGTACAGTAAAGATATTTGTGAAAAAAAATAGGATATTTAATAAAATGTTTACTTTGTAATTAGACGTTCAAAAATAAAAATATGTATACTTTCTACCTGGACGGAGAGAGTATATAAAATATTAAAGTTGTATTTTTCAATAAAGTTATATCTTTACAACATTTGTTATATTGATGAAATTATTTGTCAGTGTTTTATTTTTGCAGGTTATGCAATTTAAAAACAAAAGCAAAAATGTTAATTTTTCAACTTTGCAAATTTTTGTTTGTTATTTTATTTACAACTTTATGTTAGTTTTTATTTTAACATTTATTGTATGACGGAACTATATGTTACTCTTTTTCTTTTTAACTTTTTATGTATTGATGGATTTATTCGTTTTTTTGCAGCTTTTGCAATGTTGAAAAATAAATTTCGATAATATAAACCAACTGCAACAACAAGTCAACAAAAACAGAAAATCATATAACACACAGTCAGTAAGTCAGATGATGCAAGTGGTTCAGTTTAGCATTTTGTAAAACTCAATATGGCACGATTTTAATGCATATCAAAAGTAGTCCAATTGCATAAAAACTCATTGAACGCTGTACTTTGGGTTGCTATGTTAGAACAACACAAATTTCTGTGCAAGGGGTTGTTGCAAGAAAAATTAGAGAATAGATTTTGTCGTTCTTATTGATTGCCATGGAGAGGTTTGATCTTCTATTGTTTGAGTTAAAAATATTTAGAGAATAGACTTAGATTGAAATTCCTTAAACGTAGGTCGATGATCTAATTAGGTCAATAAACTTTAGTGTGTGTTCTATTTCATGTTAACACACATGGTTGTTGCAGCCACGGGACAATTACGTGTCTATTATGTCTTATGATGCATTTTTTCCTTTTTTTATTTTATTTTATTTTATGTTTGTTTATATGGTTAACAAGAAATTTAAAACTATATTTTTCATTTTTTATTCATTTTTAATTTTAGTGGGATTGACTGTTATTATTATTATTTTTTTACCTTTTTGTAGCTTTATGTTTGTTTGTATTTTTTTGCAACTTTATATATTTCTTTTTGTTTGCAGCTTTTATTGTAGCGATGGATTTCTAATGTGTTTTTTTTTTTTTGTTTTTTTCATTTTTATGTTAGTTTGTATTGATGAAATTGTCTTTTACTTTTTTGTTGCTTTTGCAGCTTTATGTTAGTCTTATTTTTTTAGCTTTCCAACTTTTGTTATATTAATATACTAAGAAACAATAAAATTGTTCATTTAAATATTTTATTATTTATAATTTTGGAGTTTTTCTTGTGTTGATGAAATTACATAATTATTTGTGCATTAGCTACTTTTATTGTGCTAAGGGATTATTCCCTTTTCTATCTCTTTTATGGTGTTTAATAGAATTGTGTCTATTTATATATATATATATATATAAAAGAAATATAAAACAAAATAATAAGATGAAATATCAAAATTTTATTCTTCAATAAAATTATATCTTTGAAATTGTATATAAAAAAATATTAAAATTGTACTCTCCAAAGAAGTTATGTTTTTGCAGCTTTTGTTATGTTGATTGAAATTGTTTGTTAGTGTTTTATTTATGCAAGTTTCGGTTTGTTTTAGCTCTTTTTTTTTTTTTCTTTCTATTCTGTTTTTTGTGGTTTATGTTGTATTAATGTAACTATGTCTATCTGATTTGCAAATAAGAAATATTAAAACTGCACCCTCCAATTTATTTATTTATTTTTTTATAATATTTTTATTATATTAATGGAACTGTCTTACAGTGTTTTATTTTTTTTTTTTTTTTTTTTTAGCTTTGAAACTTTAGATTTGTTAGTTTTTTTGCAGCCTCAAATTGCTTATTTTTTTTTCAAAAAATATAATTTCATTCAAGAGTACATCTTTGATATTTCTTGTTGTTTTTTATATTTCTTATATACATCTAAACGGACACAATTCTATTTACATAGTAAAAGCTGAAAAAAAGTCAAGCAAACATAGAGTTACACAAAGTTATAAAAAACATAGAGCAACTACCAACCCCATCAATTAAATAATAACGGGAAACAAAAACAAAAACTATAGTTTTAATATTTCTTATTGCCAGTCCAAACAAACACAAAATAAAAGTTGGAAAAAAATGCTTAAGACTTAGTTGTCCATGGTTGCGGCAATCATGCGTGTCAACGTGAGAACATAAAAGACAACACACAAATAGTTTTGTTGATGTATTTTTTCAACAAAAATAAAGTAAAATTCAAAGATATAGAAAATATCCTTAAACTTGATTAATTAGTGCCTGAGATTAGGAATCTCTAAACACTGTACGGTACAGAAAATAAACTGGAAAATAAAAGACTGAAATTTAAAGTGGTGATCCCCAAATCTGACTTTGCTTTGTTGAAGATGATTGAAGATACCTTGCCAAATGATGATTCAAACCTTTAAATATTCTCTGGGAAACCGTACTGAAAACCGTCACCCGAACGGTTACAACATCTCCTTCCCAACCGTCTTCCAACCCTTCTCATGCTGACACGTGTCCTCAGCAGACCAAAATTATCCTTATATTTCACTCTTTGAGCCGACCACAGACCTGCCGCTCTTTTGGCCCGACTTCATCCTTCGCCCGACCTGCTTCTTCGCCCGACTTCACTTGGGCCGACCTCCGCATCAGCCGCCCTCCGTCTTCGACTGAAGACCTCCCCGTCTGTCCGTACCTCTTCCTTGCCCGACCTGAAAGCCTCCCGACCTGCAGACTTCCCGTCCTGATGACTTTCCGTCTTGAGGACCTACCGACCTGGAGACCTTCCGTCCTGATGACTTTCCGTCTTGAGGACCTCCCGACCTGAAAACCTTCCGACCTGAGGTCTTTCCGTATTGAGGACCTACCGACCTGAGATCCTTCCGACCTGAGGTCTTTTCATCTTGAGGACCTCCCGACCTGAAGACCTTCCGACCTGAGGTCTTTCCATCTTGAGGACCTCCCGACCTGAAGACCTTCCGACCTGAGGTCTTTCCATCTTGAGGACCTCCCGACCTGAAGACCTTCCGTCTTGAGGTATTTCCGTCTTAAGGACCTACCGACCTGAGACCCTTCCGACCTGAGGTCTTTCCGCCCTGAGGACCTTCCGTCTTGAGGACCTTCCGTCTTGTATTTTCCTTAGAAATAAATCTATTTTCCTTGATTTCCTCACGATGTCCTTCAGCCAGTTCAATCAACCCTATTGCTGGGCCCATTCTTCTTTTTACCTTGGGCTTTTAACCTAATTCTAAATTTCGTACGTAACAACTTGCCCGCCGCCAAGGGACTTTCAAACGCCATTTAACAATCAATGTTTGGAAGTTCATAAATCACTACCTTCTTGAAAAATTCCCTTAGCAACTGCACCAGTTACTGCAATACTCCTGGTTAACTTCCTTCTCCGCAATACAAGCCTTTGCGAATCACAATCCCAAAACACCCTAACTATGGCGAATCAATACATTCCTGCCCTTCCTTTCGACGGAACCCTCCCGGAGGGCCCGTTTTCAGCCTCGAAAGTACTAACTCCGACGATCCGTCCATACTGCACTACTCCTGAAGACTCAAATCGGATGAGGGAAGTTTTGGAATCCCGAAATTCCTTGGCTATCAACAATCCTAACTACCAAGCAGTTCGCATTCGAGACAGCATCAAAACCCATCTCACAGACCCAAAAGATCCTTACCGCGCTTGGTATCGACGGGTAGCAGAACACTTCCAGGCCCAATGGCGATCGCAAAAAATCGACCAAGCCATACTACTGTCCACCATGCCTATCAACCTGCATGAGAAGGTGCTGTTGGCCATGTCTGCCTTCTGGAATGCGGAAAATGGGACTTTCCTCCTACCCTCTGGCCCCTTTGGTCCAACTCTTATGGACGTGGCAATGATCGCGCATCTCCCAGTCGTGGGTGAAGACCCTGTAATGGGAGCCCTAGATGGGCAGGAGCCATCAGAAGACCATCCAGGGTGGTCTTTACAAGGTGTGAAGGAATGGGGTTGGACAAAGTTCGCAACCGACCAGCAAGGGGCCCAGGGACCCCTGTAACCGACCGGGAGCATACTGCCTTTATCCTTTTTTGGCTTTGTAGGTACGTTATTGTTTCCCCTTCCAAATGTGTTCTTCCTACTCATCTCGACCTGGCCATTCATATCGCGTCAGGTCGGTTCTTCTCCCTTGGCACCCTGTTTTTAGCCAATCTGTTTGAAGGACTCACCAGGGTTAGCCTTCGTCTGACAGATAATGATAGTAGAAAATTAGACACCGCCGCATCGGGTCCTTTTTGGTTTTTAGAACTTTGGTTCCGTCTTTACTTCCCCAACGCATTTAACTTAGGATCTCCGCCCACTATGCCAACAGCTGAAAAACATTTGGGATTAGCCCTCAACCGACTCTGCTCAGGACGCAATAAACTCCAATCTTCCGATCCAATAATAATCGCAGTTTTAACAGATACCCGCAATAACTCTCGATTTTCTATGTATAAAAAGTATGCGGGCTATGCTCCCGACCATTTTTGGCCTTTTCCAGTACCAAATCCGCTTCCGACTCCTGAGCCTTGTCCTCATTCCACTTATCCTTTTGCCTGGGACGTTGCCCTCAAACCCAGGTCTCTTTTTAGTAGCAAAAAACTTGATAAAAAGGGACAGAAAACCTTTTACACTTTTAATTATGAACCTCAATTCATGGCGCGCCAGTTCGGCTGTTGCCAAGGTATCCCTGGACCCGTCGCATGTCCGCAAATAATTTTTCAAAGCCCTGACCGACGAGTTCTACCGAATTCAATCCCTTCTTATATCTCCCAGCTCACCACGTATATAACTTCCAATTCTTATATTCCTTTCCGCTCCAACCCTGAGACTGTAGAAACATTCAATGAATGGTGGTCGGTTGTATGGCCCCTGATCTCCCCTGATGAGGGTCGGTTGCTGAACATACTCCTTCCCCCCCAAGGATTGGTTCTAGGGGCGGCTAGACATACTAGCACTCAACAACAAACAGCCGCCCCGGGATCGGGTCTAGTGCTCCAACGCGAAAAAGGAAAGCGTCCCAGCTGCCAACACCCCCGACCTCTAGGACCGACCAGCAAGCTCCAGCGGACCTTGGAACTACTAAAACATCAGCAAGGATCCGACCCCGAATAGGTAATTTTTCTCAAAACCGTGAACCAATTCACTATATCTTAACTTTGATTTCACATATCATTCACCAGAACCGACCTTGGCAGCACCGACCACACAACCGACGCCAGCCCCAGCCGACCATTCAACCGGGCCTTTGGTCCAGACCAATCTGCCAATGAGCAGTCGGGCGGAGGACCCGACGAGGAGGCAAACTCTTCCTCCTGCACCAAGGAGCGGTCGGGCCAGGCACCCGACCAGGAGGCAATCTTTACCAGTAGTGCCTAGAGAACCAGTAAGTTCTCTCATCAGCAATACTTAGGATTCTAATGATCAACCTTGATATATTTAACAACCAACATTTCCATGATTTTTCACAGACACCTTCACCCATCGCATCAGCAGCAGGGGTCTCTTCTGACAGCGAGGGGACTACTTCCCAGATGGGTCGCCCGCCATACATGGCATCAGACTCATCCATTTCGAAGGAAAGACCAACTGCCCTCGCCGAAGCTGACCCTCAAAACGACATCCTTGATGTTGCTGATCCCGAAATCGAAGGTGCCCCAGAGATCCCGGCTGCAGCGGCTCTAGAAGCAGCCGCCCAACCTGCAGCCGCCCAGCCAGCAGCGGCACTTCCTCTAGCAATCGAGTGGCAGGCAGAAGAACCACCTGTGGCAGCCCAACCTCCAGAAATGGAAGAAGTTTCTTCATCCGATTCGGAGACTTCTGTAAATTTGGTAAGATTAAACCAATTCATGCCACAATGTTTCCCTCAGAAAACCTAACTGTTTTATATACCACGTTCCATAGGGACCCAGGTCGGCACCTCAGCGACCATTTGCAGCAGCCGACGAGTCGGCTGCTGTTATACCAGCTGTCTGCCCTACTCGACCGACCTCATTGCTGCCCCCCTCACTGACAGCAGTCCGCCCAGAGGTAACACATATCTTATCTGAATAAATTTGCACCTCCCTTGGAATACTTATTGACATGTAGGACTTGCAGGGGCCTTCGGACTTAGCTGTCCTATCGACTGTTCCGGTTCCGGCGGAGGCCCGAACCATATTCACTGAGGCCATTAACCATCCCCTGTCAGAATTGAGATCCGACTTATTGGACAAACTCATTCAGACGGTTGGTGGCCTTCTATTTTACACTCCAACGGAATCGCCAGCCGTCCCCATTCTGCATCGGCTGATGGAAAGACTTACAGAGCTCAAGACTGAAGTGTTAGTCATTGGACTCCTGTCAGCCGAAACCCCCCAGCCCGACTTCGATCAAACAACGCTGGAGAATTCTTTGGCTAAGACTCGAGAATCCCTTCAGCAGACTACTGGAAGGCTGGGTGGTCTCCTTAGCACGAAAGCTCAAGTCGATGAAGCTATTCAGAAAAAGGAGGCAGAATTGCGGGAGCTGAGGAAAGAACAGTCTACCCTGGATAAGCAAATTATCAATGAGCAGCGTCTGCTTGAGAAATATACCAAGAATGAGGCTGAATTGGATCAAGAGCTGAAAACCCAAGCCCGATCCCAATTCATCATAAGATATCAACGGCTGCCAAACCAGAAGGCTATCCAGGGATGAAATCAAATGGACACAGATAAAAACTGCCCTAGGGGCACTGTTGTAATATTTCCCCCTTTGTAACAACATTTGACTTAGTAATATATATAGTTCTTTCCTCTCACAAAACAAGGATCACCTTTCATTTCCAACTTTGTAGGAATAAAAACAAACTCCTTCTTTAAAAGAACACTGTTTCTCACATTTTAGAAACACATTCCAAGGCATAATTTGAAAATCAAAACACTTGAAGTGTTAACAAACATGGCAAATGACCGACCTTATGTTCCATCAAACAACTGGCAGGGTGTTCTTCAACCCTTCTTTGTGGGTAATCACCCTATTGGAGGCCATGCAGAAGACTTGTTACATATACTCAAGCAACTAGACTTCAAATTCCGATTCTCCCAACGAGGAAGAAGAACCATTCATCGCGTCATCCGCCTGATGGAAAAAGTCATTGAGGGGTATGAACCTCTTCGTGACATCCTTGGTCGCATCCCTGACCTCCATCATCACATGGAAATGATCGAAAATCACGCAGCAACCATACTTCCAGACCTTGGTTGGGATAATATGTTTTCCAATCAACGAAAAGTCTTTTCCAGATTGCGCACCATCGTTGATCGTGAACATCAAGCCCTAACGGACATGCAAGCACGTACCCATCAAGATTTAGATGAAATGCAAAGCCAATGGGAAAGGTACCGACCAGATTTGGAAGATCTTATTGAAGAAGAACCAGAGCTAATATCCACTCACTGGGATGAAAAGTCTGATTCAGAGGCAGAAAATTTCTCACCAATACATGATGACTAACTGAAATGAACCTTTAAATAGGTTCGAACCCTACAAATGGGTTCTGAATAATATTTTGTTTCAGGCAGTTTTGTTATCTGAAAAGGCAGGATAATACCTCTTCAGATATTTAGCATTAATACAATCATGTACTCTTCTACCTTCATGATTTACAATAATGAAAGCACCATTCCCAATATCTTTTTGAACAATGTATGGTCCTTCCCAATTCGGTGACCATTTCCCAATTGATCAGTTTTCTTATATGTAGGAAGAATGGTCTTCCAGACTAGGTCTCCTTTTTGGAATGTCCTGTGAAGAACTTTCTTTCCGTAACTCCTTGCTCTGATTTCACTCTGTTTCACACTTCGACCTATTGCATGGAGACGGTTAACATCCAAATCCTCCAACTGTTGCATCATAAGTTGTTGGTATTCTTTTGTAAAACCACCATCAGTAAACTCTGTTCGGCCAGATGATACTCGGATTTCGGCTGGCAAAACAGCATCTTGGCCAAACGTGAGTTGGTAAGGTGAGAACCCTGTGGCCGTATTTCTGGTATTCCTATGTGCCCATAAAGCCTGAGACAATAACAAATGCCATTTTCTTGGGTTCCCTTCAATCATCTTCTTTATAATCCCAATTATAATCTTATTTGCTGCTTCCGCTTGTCCATTGGCTTGGGGGTAATAAGGTGAAGAATGATGTAATCGAACCCCGAATTCTGCCAAGAAACTAGAGAACTTTTCCCCTGTGAAAACCAGGCCTTGGTCGGTTGTTATAGACTGAGGAATACCATATCTGTAAATAATTTGGTTCAAAACGAAGTCTATCACTTCTTTCTGATCCACATTTTTCAAAGCAACTGCTTCTACCCATTTGGTAAAGTAGTCAGTCGCGACCAATATGAAACAATGATGTTTCGATGAAGCCGGATGTATCTTACCAATAATATCCATAGCCCATGATTTAAAAGGCCATGGTTTTGCCAAGAATTGCAATTCGGTTACTGGCAAATGGTTTAAGTTTCCATGTTTCTGACATTCCTGGCAGCCTTTGGCAAATTGTATGCAATCTTGAAAAATCTTTGGCCAGAAAAAACCCAAACGATGAATGGCCCATCTCATATTCAGACCTGCCCGATGAGCTCCACATATCCCACCATGTACTTCTGTCATTACCTCTAGAGCTTCTTTAGACCCCAAACATTTCAAAAGTAAACCTTCAAATGATCTCTTGTACAAAATTCCATTTATCAATTGAAAACGTAAAGCTTTCAATCGTGTCGCAATCGAAACACTCGCACCTGGATTCTGTAAATACATGATAAGCTCTGTTCTCCAATCGGGCACTGTTTCGCTTGTATCTTTGTGTCCGACTATAACCACGCCGTCGGGCTCCTGCCCGACAGAAACTATGCAGTCGGGCTCCTGTCCGACAATAACTTCGCAGTCGGGCTCCTGTCCGACAGTCTCCTGCCCGACCATAACTTCGCAGTCGGGCTCCTGTCCGACAGTCTCCTGTCCGACCATAACTTCGCATATCGGGTCTGTCTTTTCTTCTACGCCCGACTTGACCCCCGACCACATATCCTCCAGAATTCCTTTACAGGCCCTTTGAGCCAATTCATCAGCACGTTGGTTTTCTTTCCTCGGAATGAACTCAATTATTACTTCTGAGATTTTTGTCAGTAAACGACCCACAATGTCCCTGTATCTGCGCAGATGAGGGTAATTGCAAACATATTGATTGTTTACCTGGTTGACTACTAATTGAGAATCCCCCCTTATGATTACAGACTGGACCTTCCTGGCAATTAAAGCCTCCAAACCCAAAATTAAAGCTTCATATTCTGCTGAATTATGGGTCATGGCTTCCAATCGTAGTTGTAAGTTGATCTTTTGACCGTCAGGACCTTGCAAAAAGACCCCTGCCCCTGATTTGTTTCCAGAGGTAGAACCATCAAAGAACATCAACCATGTTCTGGTACTTATATAAGGTACACATCCGACCTGTAGATTATTCAAATATGATGAACAACCAAATGGTCGGACGCTATCACTATGAGAATACCCGACTTGGGAAAATTCTGCTAAGAAGTCGGCTACTGCTTGTCCCTTGACTGCCCTCAAAGGGGAATGTTGAAGATCAAAAGGAGCCAATTTGATGGCCCACTTCATGAGTCTGCCCTTCATAGTAGGTCTCTGTAAAATCAATTTGATGAGATCCACCTTTGATATGACCTCAACTCTTCTGGGCAGCAAATAATGCTCGAGTTTAGTACAAGCGAAGACCAATGAATAACACATTTTTTCTGGCATAGTGTAATTCAGTTCTGGTCCTGTAAGGGTTTTACTGAGATAGTAGATTGCCCTTTCCTTCCCGTCATCACCATCCTGTGCCAATAAACAGCTAACCACTTCATATGTATTTGCCAAATAAAGTTTGAGTGGCCGACCTTGTTTAGGAGGCATCAAGACTGGGGGGTGAACCAATGCTTGCTTTATAGCATCTAAAGCCGTCTGTTGATCGGGACCCCATTCAAAAGCATTTTTCCCAGCTTTCAACAATTTAGTAATGGGTCTGACCTTGCCAGCAGCATTAGAAATGAAACGCCTCAAATAATTCACCTTACCCAACAGACTTTGGATTTCTTTAACCGTCTTGGGTGGCCGACTATCAAGAATGGCTTTAGCCTTATTGGCATCAATTTCAATTCCTCTCTCATGAACTAGAAATCCTAAAAAGCTCCCGGCTGATATTCCAAAAGCACATTTGGTTGGATTCATCTTCAACTTGTACTTCTTCATTCTTTCAAATGCCTCTTCAAGATCTCTCAAATGTTCGTCAAAACTGGCAGATTTAACTATAACATCATCAATATACACTTCCATAGATCTGCCAATTAAATCATGAAAGATTGAATTCATGGCTCTTTGGTAAGTTGCCCCTGCATTCTTTAACCCGAATGGCATGACTGTCCATTCATAAATACCCAAAGCCCCTGGGCATCTGAATGCTGTCTTAGGAATGTCTTCTTCTGCCAAGAATATTTGGTTATAACCTGCATAACCATCCATCAGACTAAGGATTTTATGCCCTGCTGCTGCATCTATCAACATGTCGGCCATAGGCATCACATATTCGTCCTTAGGGGTAGCTAGATTCAAATCCCTGAAGTCGATGCATATCCTTATCTTACCATTTTTCTTGACCACTGGCACAATATTAGCCAGCCACTCCGCATAACGGCAAGGTTGAATGAAACCCACTTTGAGAAGTTTTTGGATTTCTTCCTTGATTTGAGGCATCAGATCTGGACTCATTCGCCTTGGAGGTTGTTTGTAAGGTTTACAACCTTCTTTGATAGGCAATCGATGCTCTATTAGACTTCTTGTCAAACCAGGCATCTCTGAATAATCCCATGCTAAACAATCAATGTTGTTTCTAATAACTTCGAGCATCATTGTTTGTTGCTCTTTAGACAAATAACCACTTAACCTGATCACTTTTGGAACCAATTCGGTTCCTAAATTAAACTCCAATAATGGGTCTTGTGATGAAGCTGTTGGTTCTGTTTTTTCTAATAAGTCGGGCCAACGAAATTGTTCATCTTCTTGGAGGTGAACATCCAGAATCTCTTTACTATTTTCTGCTTTATGTAATAACTGCTTTAAATAGAACTTATTAATAAGAGAACTACATACTTCTAAGCTTGTATCTTCCATTACAAACAAATTATACGGGAATGGGTGTGGCTTTATCATGAGCCATACAATAAAGGTGTTCTTTTAATAGAACATCGAGTTCTGGCCAGTGACTTTATAACCCTTGTTTGGGTATTCCCTGGCCATATACAATTGAGACATCGGAGCCAAAGGACTGGAATAAAACACTGACTCTTCAACTTGTTCTGATACATCGAATGGGTTGTCATTCGCTTCCATTTTGAAGACCTGATTTCCTTCCCAGAACATTAATTGTTGGTGCAAGGTTGATGGCACACATCGAGAGGCATGAATCCAGTCTCTTCCCAGCAAGAGAGAATATGTAGTATCTGCGTCCACAATAAAGAAAACAGTGGAGATCTTCTTTGGTCCGACTTCAATTGTGGCAACCATCATGCCTTCAGGCTTGGTCGGCTGCCCTGTAAAACTTGTCATTTCGAATTCCACAGGAGATAGATCATGTATTCCTTTTCCTAACTTCTTGAGAGTCTTCAATGGCATAACATTAAAAACTGCTCCATTATCCACGAAAACCTTTGTGATTGGTTTCCCACAAATATGAGCATTAACATACAGAGGCTTCAAATGGGAGATCGCACCCTCTGGAATAGGAGGAAACACAATCGAAGGTGGCTCCGGTTGAGGCTCAGAGTCTGAGGTCTTTGCCCCCTCTGTCTCCTCTAATTCACCATCTGCCAAGAATGCCCATAAAGGTTCGTCCATAGTTTCATCTACCAGACTCGCCCACGTCGGTTCATCACTCATCTGATTAATCTCTGTCATTCGACAAGGGATTCGTGGTCCCAGACGAGATTTAACAGATCTTGAACTTTCCTCTGTAGTTACTACTTCTTCCTTTGTCTTATCCCGAGATTGAGATTGAACCGTCAAAGATTCGATACGGAATTCTTCAAGAGATGGATTGATGTTGATTCGTTCACAATGTTGGCATCTAAAACCTTTAATTATTTCATCTGCCACTCCTTTACCTTTCCCCAGTCCCGACGAACTTCTTTTGGTATGGTCGGAAGCGCCTAATCCGTCATTCGGTTGCTTTCCTGACCAGACCCGACTGGACCGACCAACTGGAGACTGAATGGCTACTCCCTGCTCGTTGGTCGTTTGTTCTGTAAAGATCCGAATGGACTGATTTCCTGCCCAGTGGTCGGCTGCTTTTTGTTCGTCGGTTAGTTGTTTTGCTGAAGGACCTCTTTTCCCATACTTTGCAGCATACCTGCGTTTGGCATTGCGAATCTGTGTACGATTCATACCCGGGAAACGAGGGTCTATATCAACTGGTAAAGGCTTTTTATTTCGAGCCCAATTGCTCCCGACCGACCCTGTTTTTCTGGTCGGGTGATCACGTACCAAAACCTTTTCTTTCACCTCCACATTAAAAGAACCATCTGGATGGTCCCACTTTTCAGCAACTGGCTTCTCACAATTTTGAGTCGTTCTTCCGGTCGGCTGCTGTTTGGCCGACTTCCTTTTTTTGTTTCGGGGCTTGGCTGGTTTCGTTCCCCTTTTTGTCCATCGTTGGCCGAACTTTTCCTTGTTTCCGAACTTGGTTGGATGTCAACCATTGCCGTTGTTACTTTCGGAAACGGTTGCTGGTCTACACCTAGAGTGATGTATTTGAGCCGACCTGTCTTGATGGCCTTTTGAATTTCCTTCCTAAAATGAGTACACTGACTTGTAGTGTGTGTGAAAGAATTATGCCACTTACAATATGGTCTCCCTTTGATTTCTTCTTTAGTGGCAAGTCTTTGGCCCTTTGGAATACGGATCTGCCCATCAGTCAGTAGGATATCAAAGATTTCATCAGCTTTCGAACTATCAAAGGTCGGTTGCTCCTTTCCTTCAGATCCTGGTACTGGCTTCAATTTAGGACATACATACGGTTTTCCAGAAAGGATTTCGGCTGCCATCTCTTCTGACTGATTAAAATCAAAGTCGCATGTTTCTGTTCCCATACTCGCCATATGTTGGCCTCTATTACGCCTGTTATGCTGATCTTCCTCTCTGAACAAAGACTCTAGACGTCCTGCCTTGGATGCAAGACTTGCCAAATCCTCAACATCCAGGGCAGTGAGTGCCTTTCTTAAACGAGTATGCATATTCCGGACCACTAAATTGGTCATCTCTTTCTCACTGATTACCGTAGGACATCGTCCCTTCATCAATCGCACCCTTTCTATAAACTGTGAAGCAGTTTCTTCTGGATATTGTCTCAATTCAAGTAAATCAGTTAAAGAAACAACTGGTAAAGGATTAAAGAATCTAGCGTGAAATGCCATCTCCAGTCCTTCCCATGTCTGAATTTGTCCTGGAGGCAAACTTACAAACCACGAAAACGCCGTTCTAGTAAGAGATAAACCAAACAGCTGTAACTTATAAAAAGGGTTATTGCCAACTTCTCCTAATTGTGCTGTGAACCGACCAACATGTTCTATGGTGGAAGATCCGTCCTCCCCTGAGAATGCATGAAAGTCGGGTGGTCGAAAATTCCTTGGGAGAGGGTGTTCATTAATGATCCTTTCTGGGAAAGGTCTCTGATATGCAGGGCGGTTAGCCATCTGAGGAGTTAATCCATACTGATCCCTTAATATATGTGCAATCTCGTCAGGATCTACATGAAAGCGTTGATGATCAGGAACATGGAACGGATCCTGCACAGGAATATGAATAGGATCATGTATGTATCCTTCAGGCCTGTCCTCCCTTGTTTTGCTCGGCTGCGGATTGGTAACCCTTGGTCCCAGTGGAACATTGTTGGGAAAAGTCAAAGGAGATTTTCCCCTATCCATTCGGTTGGGATTTGTGGCACTTGGGAATGTACTATCCACGAATGATGGCCCTGCGAAATTTGCCTGTGGTCTGGACGGTGACACTCCTGGTGGCGTTTGAGTGGGTTGAAGACTAACCCTTGACAGTGCTTGATCTATCATGTTCTGCAACTGACTCTGTTGCTCACGCAACATGTTCGTTTGTTGCTCACGCAACATATTCTGCATAACCAAGGTATGCTGGTTGTTCATTTGTTGAACATAAGACCACCAATCAGTTGGTGGTTGTGGGATTTCCCCGGCATTTGGCACAATGGGTGGTGGAACGGATTCTCCCACCGGTGCCGAAGATGCTTGCGGTTGTGAACCTGCCATAACCCTTCCGATGATTCGGCCGGATCTAAGACGTATGAAATTATCGCCGGAATTGGAATGAGCAATTTTGTCTTGCTCCCACTGTGGTCGCCAATTTGTTGATGTATTTTTTCAACAAAAATAAAGTAAAATTCAAAGATATAGAAAATATCCTTAAACTTGATTAATTAGTGCCTGAGATTAGGAATCTCTAAACACTGTACGGTACAGAAAATAAACTGGAAAATAAAAGACTGAAATTTAAAGTGGTGATCCCCAAATCTGACTTTGCTTTGTTGAAGTTGATTGAAGATACCTTGCCAAATGATGATTCAAACCTTTAAATATTCTCTGGGAAACCGTACTGAAAACCGTCACCCGAACGGTTACAACATCTCCTTCCCAACCGTCTTCCAACCCTTCTCATGCTGACACGTGTCCTCAGCAGACCAAAATTATCCTTATATTTCACTCTTTGAGCCGACCACAGACCTGCCGCTCTTTTGGCCCGACTTCATCCTTCGCCCGACCTGCTTCTTCGCCCGACTTCACTTGGGCCGACCTCCGCATCAGCCGCCCTCCGTCTTCGACTGAAGACCTCCGCGTCTGTCCGTACCTCTTCCTTGCCCGACCTGAAAGCCTCCCGACCTGCAGACTTCCCGTCCTGATGACTTTCCGTCTTGAGGACCTACCGACCTGGAGACCTTCCGTCCTGATGACTTTCCGTCTTGAGGACCTCCCGACCTGAAAACCTTCCGACCTGAGGTCTTTCCGTATTGAGGACCTACCGACCTGAGATCCTTCCGACCTGAGGTCTTTCCATCTTGAGGACCTCCCGACCTGAAGACCTTCCGACCTGAGGTCTTTCCATCTTGAGGACCTCCCGACCTGAAGACCTTCCGACCTGAGGTCTTTCCATCTTGAGGACCTCCCGACCTGAAGACC
This sequence comes from Andrographis paniculata, assembly GCF_009805555.1. Classification (NCBI taxonomy): domain Eukaryota; kingdom Viridiplantae; phylum Streptophyta; class Magnoliopsida; order Lamiales; family Acanthaceae; genus Andrographis; species Andrographis paniculata. The sequence continues at coordinate 30,195 of NW_026137621.1, read as the reverse complement.
TTCCGTCTTGAGGTATTTCCGTCTTAAGGACCTACCGACCTGAGACCCTTCCGACCTGAGGTCTTTCCGCCCTGAGGACCTTCCGTCTTGAGGACCTTCCGTCTTGTATTTTCCTTAGAAATAAATCTATTTTCCTTGATTTCCTCACGATGTCCTTCAGCCAGTTCAATCAACCCTATTGCTGGGCCCATTCTTCTTTTTACCTTGGGCTTTTAACCTAATTCTAAATTTCGTACGTAACAAGTTTGAAGGATTCCAATCTAGATTTATCCTCTAAATATGTCAACAATACAGGATCAAACCTCTCCAAAACAGTCAAACAAGAACAATAGAAACCTCTTCTCCTCTAGTTTTTCTTACAACAAACCATTGCAGTGAAAATTGTGTTGTTCTAACACAACAACAACCAAAGCAGTTTCGCTTACTTATTTGATACGCCATGGATGAATCTTTCAAACTTTAAAAGGTGTTCTACCTAAAGAAGATCTTTCAAGAAGAACAGCTGAGTCGAAGTGGAGAGCGGGCAAACACCTTTTTCACTCTAAAAATATTTTTATCTTCAATTTACTCGTTAAAAGATAAATTGGTGATATATACAACTTTGACCAAATACAAACATCTCAAATAATTCCAAAATTTTTTAATGCATTTTTACAACACAAAGTACAACATTAAATTAATTTTTATGTAACTGGACAACCTTACGCATTAAAACTATCCTATTCAATTCACAAAATGACAAGCTGAATACCCTGCAACACCTAACTTAATGTCTGTGTTGTTTTGTCATATTCTGTCTGTCTTGTTTGAGTTGTTGTTGCAGCACAGATCCAATATGGCAAATTTTATTTTCCAAAACTGCAAAAAAACCAAACAAATCCATGAATACACAAAAAGCTGCAAAGAAATTAACACAAAATTGATAAAAAAAAAAACACAGATAGTTCCATCTTACAATAAATACTAAAAAAAAAACTAACAAATATAAAGCTGCAAGCAAAAAATAACAAATAAAAATTAGCAAAAGTTACCAAAAATTTAAGACTATCAAAGAATCCCACCAATACCTTAAAATTTGAAATAAAAAAAAAAAAACTCATCAAAAATAAAATACTAACAGTTCCATCAACATAACAAATACTGCAAAGACATAACAAATACTGCAAAAATTATAAAAAGGTATTGTTAAATTAAAAGAGATTTAAAATTTTGAACCATAACCATATATCTTTTGCAAACTACAAATTCTTTCAACACTTCAATTTAGTCAATTATTGGCTAGTTTCATATAACATAATTATATTGATTATGGGACATAACTATTGAGTTTTTTGCCCATGATTGCTTTATAGAGCGAGATTCAAACTTTATGTCACAATCCAACGACATTTTCTTGACTGACGACCAGACACATCCAACAAATTTTACCCAATATTATTGTCGTAACGTGGAAACCCCTCCCCCCCATCTGGCCAATTTTCACCAATTATTAATATTTGCATTATAGGTGAGATCTAAAACTAATGTGGCCAACTCAATAATTTTATTTTTTTAAATATGTAATTTCATGAAGGCAACATTTGAAGCTTTAAGATGAAAAGTTTTTATGATAGTGTGTTGCAATTGAATTTTTAGTTTGGATCGATATGTTGGCGTTGTGTGTATAATGTTTATTGACAATTAATTACTCAAATATGCTTTAATAAAATAATAAAATGTAATGTTGCCAAAAAAAAAAAAAAAAAAAGTATAGTTTGCATAATATATGAAATTGTGTTACAAAATTTTAAATATCTTTGGCTATACCTGTTTATAAATTTTGTTACATAGAATTTACCAAACTCATACTATATTTTTGCATCAAATGCTATCTTTCCGACTTACAATTCTCCTCCTAAATATGTGACATACTTGACTGAATATGCATTAACAGAGATTGAACCCCTAACCATGCGTAGACTGTTTATGTTCTCATTGTACCATCAGGTTTTCCTTGGGTGAAACCTGCTCACCGATATCAGTTGTTTAAACATTTTTTTTTAAAAGAAATATCATATTAGAATTGAATTGCTGGCAATAATATATTTTATGCAAACGATAAATTCCGACAATATTTAAACTTATTTCATAATTTGAAAGTATTATGTTTCTCTGAATTTGTATCCATAAATGTATTTTATATTTATGAAAATATATTATGATTCAATATATGCATTATATGCACGATAAATTCACTAGAGTCGATCAGAGCTCAAAATTGAGTTGAAACACAAAGTTTGATAATTAACTATGTTTGTATGATTAACCAATCAGTTATATTGTACCTTATGGGATTTATACTATGTGCTGTATAGTTCTTATTACCGTTCTTTTCGTATTTGTTATATAGTGTGTTAAGGTTAATATAAATAGGGTTTTTATTTCTTAACTATTTTTCTTTTTCGTTGTATAGCACTTTATGAGATTATACTTTGTGCTCTAAGGTTATAATTACATTGCTTTTGTTTCTTGATTGCCTTTTGTTTTTATTATGTTGTACTTTATGGGATTTATTCTCTGTGCTCCATTGTTCTTATTACAGTTCTAGAGCACAATAGTTCTTGTTCTTATTCTTACTTTGTGCTCTATACTTCTCATTACAGTGCTTTTCGTATTTATTGTAGAGTGTTCGAAATTAGTATATTTAGCGCTTTTGTTTTTTCAATGTTTTTCCTTTATATTATATAGCATGTTATAGATTATATTTCTTTATGCTCTCAATAGTTCTAATTACATTGCTTTTCGTACTTGTTGTAGAGTGTTCGAAATTAGTATATTTACCGCTTTCGTTTTTTCAATGTTTTTCCTTTGTATTATATTGCATTTATAGATTATTCTTACTTTGTGCTCTCAATAGTTTTAATTACAGTGTTTTTCGTATTTGTTGTAGATTGTTCGAAATTAGTATATTTAGCGCTTTCGTTTTTTCAATGTTCTTCCTTTATAATATATAGCATGTTATAGAATATACTTACTTTGTGCTCTCAATAGTTCTAATTACAATGCTTTTCGTATTTGTTGTAGAGTTTTCGAAATTAGTATATTTAGCGCTTTCGTTTTTTCAATGTTTGTTCTTTGAATTATATAGCATGTTATAGATTATACTTACTTGTGCTCTCAATAGTTCTAATTCCAGTGCTTTTCGTATTTGTTGTAGAGTGTTCGAAATTAGTATATTAGGCGTTTTTGTTTTTTCATGTTTTTCCTTTGTATTATATAGCATGTTTTAGATTATACTTACTTTGTGCTCTATAGTTCTAATTACAGTGCTTTTCGTATTTGTTGTAGAGTTTTCGAAATTAGTAAATTTAGCGCTTTCGTTTCTTCAATGTTTTTCCTTTGTATTATATAGCATGTTATAGATTATACTTACTTGTGCTCTCAATAGTTCTAATTACAGTGCTTTTCATATTTGTTGTAGAGTTTTCGAAATAAGTATATTTAGCGCTTTCGTTCTTTCAATGTTTTCTCTTTGTATTATATAGCATGTTATAGATTATACTTACTTTGTGCCCTCAATAGTTCTAATTATAGTGCTTTTCGTATTTGTTGTAGAGTGTTCGAAATTAGTATATTTAGCGCTTTCGTTTTTTCAATGTTCTTCCTTTATATTATATAGCATGTTATAGATTATACTTACTTTGTGCTCTATAGTTCTAATTACAGTGCTTTTCGTATTTGCTGTAGAGTGTTCGAAATTAGTGTATTTAGCACTTTCGTTTTTTCAATGTTTTTCCATTGTATTATATACCATGTTATAGATTATACGTACTTTGTGCTCTGAATAGTTCTAATTACAGTTCTTTTCGTATTTTTTGTAGAGTGTTCGAAATTAGTACATTTAGCGCTTTTCTTTTTTCAATGTTTTTTCTTAATATTATATAGCATGTTATAGATTATACTTACTTTGTGCTCTATAGTTCTAATTACAATGGTTTTCGTATTGGTTGTAGAGTGTTCGAAATTAGTACATTTAGCGCTTTTGATTTTTCAATGTTTTTCTTTTATATTATATAGCATGTTATAGATTATACTTACTTTGTGCTCTCAATAGTACTAATAACAGTGCTTTTCGTATTTGTTGTCGAGTGTTCGAAATTAGTATATTTAGCGCTTTCGTTTTGTCAATGTTTTTCCTTTGTATTATATAGAATGTTATAGATTATACTTACTTTGTGCTCTATAGTTTTAATTACAGTGCTTTTTCGTATTTGTTGTAGAGTGTTCGAAATTAGTAAATTTAGCGCTTTCGTTTTTTCAATGTTTTTCCTTTATATTATATAGCATGTTATAGATTATTCTTACTTTGTGCTCTATACTTCTAATTGCAGTGCTTTTCGTATTTGTTGTAGAGTGTTCGAAATTAGTATATTTAGCGGTTTCGTTTTTCCAATGTTTTTCCTTTATATTATATAGCATGTTATAGATTATATTAACTTTATGCTCTATAGTTCTAATTGCAGTGCTTTTCGTATTCGATGTAGAGTGTTCGAAATAAGTATATTTAGCGCTTTTGTATTTTCAATGTTTTTCCTTTATGTTATATAGTATGTTATAGATTATACCTACTTGGTGCTCTCAATAGTTCTAATTATAGTGTTTTTCGTATTTGTTGTAGAGTGTTCGAAATTAGTATATTTAGCGCTTTCGTTTTTTCAATGTTTTTCCTTTGTATTATATAGCATGTTATAGATTATACTTACTTTGTGCTCTCAATAGTTCTAATTACAGAGCTTTTCGTATTTGTTGTTGAGTGTTCGAAATTAGTATATTTAGCGCTTTTGTTTTTCAATGTTTTTCCTTTATATTATATAGCATGTTATAGATTATACTTACTTTGTGCTCTATAGTTCTAATTACAGTGCTTTTCGTATTCGTTGTGGAGTGTTCGAAATTATTACATTTAGCGCTTTTGTTTTTTCAATGTTTTTCCTTTTTATTATATAGCATGTTATAGATTATACTTACTTGTGCTCTCAATAGTTCTAATTACGGTGCTTTTCGTATTCGTTGTGGAGTGTTCGAAATTAGTACATTTGGCGCTTTTGTTTTTTCAATGTTTTTCCTTTTTATTATATAGAATGTTATAGATTAAACTTACTTTGTGCTCTCAATAGTTGTGATTACAGTGCTTTTCGTATTTGTTGTAGAGTGTTCGAAATTACTATATTTAATGCTTTCGTTTTTTCAATGTTTTTCCTTTGTATTATATAGCATGTTATAGATTATACTTACTTTGTACTCTATAGTTCTAATTACAGTGCTTTTCGTATTTGTTGTTGAGTGTTCGAAATTAGTAAATTTAGCGTTTTTTTTTCAATGTTTTTCCTTTATAATATATAGCATGTTATAGATTATAATTACTTTTTGCTCTATAGTTCTAATTACAGTGCTTTTCGTATTAGTTGTAGAGTGTTCGAAATTAGTATATTTAGCGCTTTTGTTTTTTCAATGTTTTTCCTTTATATTATATAGTATGTTATATCTTATACTTACTTTGTGCTCTATAGTTCTAATTACAGTGCTTTTCGTATTCGTTGTGGAGTGTTCAAAATTATTACATTTAGCGCTTTCGTTTTTTCAATGTTTTTCCATCATATTATATAGCATGTTATAGATTATTCTTACTTTGTGCTCTCAATAGTTCTTATTACAGTGCTTTTCGTATTTGTTGTAGAGTGTTCGAAATTAGCATATCTAGCGTTTTCGTTTTTTCAATGTTTTTCCTTTGTATTATATAGCATGTTATAGATTATACTTACTTTGTGCTCTCAATAATTCTAATTAAGGTGCTTTTCGTATTTGTTGTAGAGTGTTCGAAATTAGTATATTTAGCGCTTTCGTTTTTTCAATGTTTTTCCTTTATATTATATAGCATGTTATAGATTATTCTTACTTTGTGCTCTATACTTCTAATTGCAGTGCTTTTAGTATTTGTTGTAGAGTGTTCGAAATTAGTATATTTAGCGGTTTCGTTTTTCCAATGTTTTTCCTTTATATTATATAGCATGTTATAGATTATATTAACTTTATGCTCTATAGTTCTAATTGCAGTGCTTTTCGTATTCGATGTAGAGTGTTCGAAATAAGTATATTTAGCGCTTTTGTATTTTCAATGTTTTTCCTTTATGTTATATAGTATGTTATAGATTATACCTACTTGGTGCTCTCAATAGTTCTAATTATAGTGTTTTTCGTATTTGTTGTAGAGTGTTCGAAATTAGTATATTTAGCGCTTTCGTTTTTTCAATGTTTTTCCTTTGTATTATATAGCATGTTATAGATTATACTTACTTTGTGCTCTCAATAGTTCTAATTACAGAGCTTTTCGTATTTGTTGTAGAGTGTTCGAAATTATCAGATCTAGCGCTTTCGTTTTTTCAATGTTTTTCCTTTGTGTTATATAGCATGTTATAGATTATACTTACTTTGTGCTCTCAATAGTTCTAATTACAGTGCTTTTCGTATTTGTTGTAGAGTGTTCGAAATTAGTATATTTAGCGCTTTCGTTTTTTCAAAGTTTTTCCTTTGTATTATATAGGATGTTATAGATTATACTTACTTTGTGCTCTCAATAGTTCTAATTACAGTGCTTTTCGTATTTGTTGTAGAGTGTTCGAAATTAGTATATTTAGCGCTTTTGTTTTTTCAATGTTTTTCCTTTATATTATATAGCATGTTATAGATTATACTTACTTTGTGCTCTATAGTTATGACACGGCCCGGCTGCATATAATTATAACCAACATAATTTTCTTACCCACGAAGTTCAATAGAACAAATTGATTAACAATATGTATAAAAGAAAAGAGAAGGAAGAAGAAAGATAGTGCAGAGATTGTGAATTATTATGGATGATAACCAACCACGAGAATAAGTCTCGGACCTGAAATCAATGTATAGGTAAACAAAAAAAATAGGCTAAATCCCACTGCAAAGGATTGGAAGCCACGAACCGATGGAATCACTCCAAAGACCGGATTTGAGATTCTAAATGCGAGGAAATCACTCCCTAACACTAGAAAATATAAAAGTGAAATTCAATTCAAGATGTAAAAAAAGGTTCGCATTACAATGATAGGCAAGGACCTTATATAGAGGTCCTTGAGAAAAATAAATGGCAACAAATAATAAAGGAAACAAACCAAAAGGTAAGTCTAACAATAAGGAAATAAATAATTAGGGAAGTTTTAGATATGGAATTATACTATATGGAAACTTATAGTAAAAGGAAATAAGTGATGATTCCCTTGATATACTTCCATGATTAGTGATTCTCTCCATAAGTGATGATTCCCTTGATATACTTCCATGATTAGTGATTCTCTCCATAAGTGAGGATTCCCTTGATATACTTCCATGATTAGTGATTCTCTCCATAAGTGATGATTCCGTTGATAATCTTCCATGATTAGCGATTCTCTTGATCTTTCAATTGGGATTCTTGCGGGTCCTATTGAAGGCGCGTCAGGTGAGGGCTAAGTGGTCTCCAAGCATCATCCTTAAATTGATTCGCCATGAAAAAACGTATGATCAATGTAGTGACGGATTTTTGAAACTGACGAGCTCGGCTTCGAGTGATGGGTTCCACGCGTATTTGATTGCTTAAAAATTTGACGTCCTCGTCATTCCCTCATTCTTGAAAAGCTTTCTTGTTCTCCCGAACATCCGCTACATCAAAAGGGCTTAAGTCAGAAACATTAAAAGTAGCCTGAACTTGGTACTTACCTGGGAGTTCAAGTTTGTAAGCATTATCATTAATGCGTTCCAACACTCGAAAAGGCCCATCGCCATGGGGAGTAAGTTTTGACTTTCGTAATCCTGGAAATCTTTCCTTCCTTAAGTGTAGCCAAAACCAATCCCCTATCGCGAATACAACTTTCTTGCGCCCAAAGTTAGCTTGTTTTGCGTAATTGTCAGCTGCCTTTCGTAGGTCATCCCGAACTTGAGAATGAACTTGTTGGACAAATTCAACCCTTTTTCTGCCATCAAAACAAACGTGCTCATTGCGTGGCAATGGCATATAATCAAGAGGAGTTAATGGGTTAAAACCATAATCAACCTCAAATGGAGAACAATTTGTAGAGCTATGAATCGTACGGTTATATGCAAATTTAGCATGAGCTAAACATTCTTCCCAACTCTTCATATTCTCATGAACTAAGGCATGTAATAAGCTACCCACAGTTTGATTAACAACTTCTGTTTGACCACCAGTTTGTGGGTGGTGTGATGCGGAAAACATTAATTGTGTACCTAATTTAGCCGAAAGTGTTTTCCAAAAATAACATAAAATCGAGAATCCCTATCAAATACAATGGATCTTGGAACACCATGCAAACTAAGAACCTCTTTGAAAAATAATGAAGCAACATGTGAAGCATCAGTGGTTTTTGTGCATGGAATAAAATGTACCATTTTTGAAAAGCGATCAACCACAACAAATATTGAATATTTAGCAGACCTACTCCTAGGCAAACCTAATATGAAATCTATGGAAATATCAACCCAAGGGGATTCAAGAATAGGTAGGGGAGTATACAAACCGCGTGGATGAACTGTAGACTTCAACGAGAGGCACGTTGTACACCGACGAATTGCACCTTCAGCTTCGGGAGGACGTACATAATGTTGCCATGTTTGCAGGGCCCGCACTAAGGAGTACAATTCCTTATTGTAGGTTGAGTAATTCAACGCAGGGCCATGTAGCTTTTCACTGAAAAATGCAACGGGTCTCTTTTCTTGCGAGAGGACGGCATCAATACCTACACCAAAGGCATCAAGTTCAAACGGTTTAAAGAAATTAGGTAAAGCAAGTACGGGTGCACATGTAAGTTTCGAATTTAAAGTATCAAAAGCATTTTTTTGTTCACTTCCCCACTCAAACTTATCCTCTTTTTTGATAACTGCAGTTAAGGGTGCTGCAATAGTGCTGAAGTTCCGCACAAATTGACGGTAGAAATTTGCAAGGCCATGGAAACTGCGGATATCACGCACGCTAGTAGGTGTAGGCCACTCTTGGATGGCTGCAATATTTGCAGGATCTACACATACTCCATCTTTTCCTACAATAAAACCCAAAAAGTTGCACTTGTCGACACAAAAGCCGCATTTTTTCAAGTTAGCATATAACTTCTCAGCCCGTAAAACATCTAAAACTGCTTGTAAATATTCAATATGTGTTTCAATAGAAGTATTATAAACAAGTATGTCATCAAAGTATACTACCACAAACTTATTTATAAAATTCCTTAAAACATGATTCATCAATCGCATGAGTGTGCATGGGGCATTGGTAAGTCCAAATGGCATAACTAACCACTCATATAGACCAAAAGAAGTCTTGAAGGCAGTTTTCCATTCATCACCTTGATTCATCCGAATTTGGTGATAGCCACTTTTTAAATCAATTTTTGAAAAAATTACAGAACCACACAAATTATCAAGCATGTCATCTAATCTAGGAATGGGATGACGATACTTAACTGTTATAGCGTTGACGGTTCGGCAATCCACATACATGCGCCAACCTTCATCTTTTTTTGGCACCAATAGGACAGGCACAACACAAGGACTTAGACTTACACGAATCCAACCTTTGCTCAGAAGATCCTCTACTTGCCTTTGTATTTCTTTTACCTCATCCGGGTTGGCTCAATAGGCTGGCCGATTAGGAATTGATGCTCCCGGGACAAAATCAATTTGGTGCTCAATTCCACGAGTGGGTGGTAAACCATGGGGTACTTCATCAGGAAAAACATCATCATACGCCTGCAATAAGTTAGAAAAACTAGATGGAAGTTTGTTAGAGTCATTCATGGAAAAATAAGAAGGTTTAGAAAGTAATAGCAGACAATGAACTCCATGTTCTAAGCGTAAAGCTTCCTTCCTACACATAAAAAGATTAGACCTCTCACTCTCGTGTTTAAGATTCCAGCTGGTTTCACCCTGAATCACTACACTCATGTTTGATTTTTTAGTAGAAGGGTAGAGTATTTGAGAGTGGCTCGGGGCAGATGTATTTATTGGTGAGGATGAAGATTTGAGAGGTTGAGGGGTAGTTAGGCTATATGAAAGAGTAGATGCACTTGTATCCGGAGTACCTTTTGTTGCGGGTGATTCTAAGGAGGACTTCGAATTGGACTCCTCTTTTCCTTTGTTGATATGTTGTGCAAGCGGCGCTTTAGGTAACCCTACAATTGGAGCAAGTTTAAACGGATTACCTTGCATCCTCTTTGATTTTAGTTGCTTCTCCAGCTTTATGGCCAAGTGTACCATCTCCTTGAGGTCCACGTATTGGTACATCTCTACCGCATCAACAATATCCCTTTGAAGCCCATTCAAAAATCTAGACATCGTTTGCTCCTGATCTTCATGGATATCGGCTTGTAGAAGAAGTGTTTCAAGCTCCTCATAGTACTCCTCCACTGACCGAGACCCTTGTTGTATGCTCCGCAATCTCCGCAATACTTCACGATGGTAATGAGGAGGAACAAACCTCTTCCGCATGAGTGTACGAAGTTCTGTCCAAGTACGCACTGGAGCCTCCCTATTTCTGCGGCGGTTGATGCTCAATTGGTCCCACCATGCAAGGGCATAATCTGAAAACTCCATTACAGCCACGCGGAGTTTTTGTTGATTAGTTAATTGTTGAACATCAAAGATTAGTTCTAACCTTCGTTCCCATTGCAAAAATACTTCAGGGTCGGATTTTCCTTGGAACGGTGGCACTTGAAACTTGATCGAGTTGATAGCCTCATCTCCATCCCGTATGTAATAGTTATTATGATGCCTACGTCGTTCCCAATTTCCTTCAAACTCCTCATCATCGGGTTCGTCAAGGTTGTGTGGGGGTGGGGGCCGGATGTTGCGTCTTGGCCTCAAATGCGGTTGAACATCATTTCGCCTCTGAGTTTCCGGTAACGGTCGGATATTCTCCTGTAACTTTTGTTGATTCTCTTCCAGTTGATCCATCCTATTATTCATCAATTCCAATCGAGAATAGTGAAGAGTTTTGAACTCTTGTAGAATGGTATTGAGAAGACCTTGTACATCAATTTGTTGAGAATTGGGTCCTTCACCCCCTGTCATTAGAAATAGAAGAAAAAAAAAAGAAAATAACCTCACCAGAACTCTCGTGTATCACTCCACACCTTATGTACCTCTTCGTCTCGCAAAAAGGACTTAAATAAGATCGATGGAATTCTCCCAAAGACGATAGCCAAAAAATCCAAAACAGTAGGGAAACCAAAAAAAATATAAGTTCAGAATGAAGGTAGAAGACAAATAATCTAGATAGATTTTTTTTTGTTTTTTTTTTTATAAAAGAAAATATGATTCGAGAACTAGAAATAAATAACAAATATCTTTATATTTGAAAATAACTTTTTTTTTTTCGTTTTTTTTGCCTCTTTTTTCGTTTTTTTTTTGCTTTTTTTTGACTTTTTTTTTTCTTCAAATAAGAACCGTGATATCAATCAAGAGATTCTATCAACTAGCTCTGATACCAGATGACACGGCCCGGCCGCGTATAATTATAACCAACATAATTTTCTTACCCACAAAGTTCAATAGAACAAATTGATTAACAATATGTATAAAAGAAAAGAGAAGGAAGAAGAATGATAGTGCAGAGAATGTGAATTAGTATAGATGATAACCAACCACGAGAATAAGTCTCGGACCTGAAATCAATCTATAGGTAAAACACAAAAAATAGGCTAAATCCCCCATCGGTTCGTGGCTTCCAATCCTTTGCAGTGGGATTTAGCCTATTGTTTGTGTTTTACCTGTGGATTGATTTCAGGTCCGAGACTTATTCTCGTGGTTGGTTATCATCCATACTAATTCACATTCTCTGCACTATCTTTCTTCTTCCTTCTCTTTTCTTTTATACATATTCTTAATCCATTTGTTCTATTAAACTTTGTGGGTAAGAAAATTATGTTGTTTATAATTATACGCGGCCGGGCCGTGTCAAAATATAATCTATAACATGCTATATAATATAAAGGAAAAACATTGAAAAAACAAAAGCACTAAATATACTAATTTCGAACACTCTACAACTAATACGAAAAGCACTGTATTTAGCTACAGAGCACAAAGTAAGTATAATCTATAACACGCTATATAATACAAAGGAAAAACATTGAAAAAACAAAAGCGCTAAATGTACTAATTTCGAACACTCCACAACGAATACAAAAAGCACTGTAATTAGAACTATAGAGCATAAAGTAAGTATAATCTATAACATTCTATATAATACAAAGGAAAAACATGAAAAAACAAAAGCGCTAAATGTACTAATATCGAACACTCCACAACGAATACGAAAAGCACCGTAATTAGAACTATACAACACAAAGTAAGTATAATCTATAACATGCTATATAATACAAACGAAGAACATTGAAAAAACGAAAGCGCTAAATATACTAATTTCGAACACTCTACAACGAATACGAAAAGCACCGTAGTTAGAACTATAGAGAACATAGTAAGTATAATCTATGACATTCTATATAATACAAAGGAAAAACATTGAAAAAAGAAAAGCGCTAAATGTACTAATTTCGAACACCCCATAACAAATTCGAAAAGCACTGTAATTAGAACTATTAAGAGCACAAAGTAAGTATATAATCTATAACATGCTATATAATATAAAGGAAAAAACATTGAAAAAACGAAAGCGCTAAATATACTAATTTCGAACACTCTACAACAAATACGAAAAGCACTGTAATTAGAACTACTGAGAGCACAAGTAAGTATAATCTATAACATGCTATATTATTTAAAGGAAAAACATTGAAAAAACAAAAGTGCTAAATGTACTAATTTCGAACACTCCACAACGAATACAAAAAGCACTGTAATTAGAACTATAGAGCATAAAGTAAGTATAATCTATAACATTCTATATAATACAAAGGAAAAACATGAAAAAACAAAAGCGCTAAATGTACTAATATCGAACACTCCACAACGAATACGAAAAGCACCGTAATTAGAACTATACAGCACAAAGTAAGTATAATCTATAACATGCTATATAATACAAACGAAGAACATTGTAAAAACGAAAGCGCTAAATATACTAATTTCGAACACTCTACAACGAATACGAAGAGCACTGTAATTAGAACTATTGAGAGCACAAAGTAAGTATAATCTATAACATGCTATATAATACAAAGAAAAAACATTGAAAAAACAAAAGCGCTAAATGTATTAATTTCGAACACTCCACAACGAATACGAAAAGCACTGTAATTAGAACTATAGAGGACAAAGTAATTATAATCTATAACATGCTATATAATGCAAAGGAAAAATATTGAAAAAACGAAAGCGCTAAATATACTAATTTCGAACACTCTACAACAAATACAAAAAGCATTATAATTACAACTAGTGAGAGCACAAAGTAAGTATGCTCTATAACATGCTATACAATACAAAGAAAAAACATTGAAAAAACAAAAGCGTTAAATTTATTAATTTCGAACACTGTACAATGAATACGAAAAGCACTGTATTTATAACTATAGAGCACAAAGTAAGTATAATCTATAACATGCTATATAATATAAAAGAAAAACATTGAAAAAACAAAAGCGCTAAATTTACTAATTTCGAACACTCTACAACAAATACGAAAAGCACTGTAATTAGAAGTATAGAGAACAAAGTAAGTATAATCTATAACATTCTATATAATACAAAGGAAAAACATTGAATAAACAAAAGCGCTAAATGTACTAATTTCGAACACTCCACAACGAATACGAAAAGCACTGTAATTAGAACTATAGAGGACAAAGTAATTATAATCTATAACATGCTATATAATGCAAAGGAAAAATATTGAAAAAACGAAAGCTCTAAATATACTAATTTCGAACACTCTACAACAAATACAAAAAGCATTATAATTACAACTAGTGAGAGCACAAAGTAAGTATGCTCTATAACATGCTATATAATACAAAGAAAAAACATTGAAAAAACAAAAGCGTTAAATTTATTAATTTCGAACACTGTACAATGAATACGAAAAGCACTGTATTTATAACTATAGAGCACAAAGTAAGTATAATCTATAACATGCTATATAATATAAAAGAAAAACATTGAAAAAACAAAAGCGCTAAATTTACTAATTTCGAACACTCTACAACAAATACGAAAAGCACTGTAATTAGAAGTATAGAGAACAAAGAAAGTATAATCTATAACATTCTATATAATACAAAGGAAAAACATTGAATAAACAAAAGCGCTAAATGTACTAATTTCGAACACTCCACAACGAATACGAAAAGCACTGTAATTAGAACTATAGAGCACAATGTAATTATAATCTATAACATGCTATATAATACGATGGAAAAAACATTGAAAAAACGAAAGCGCTAAATATACCACAAAGTAAGTATAATCTATAACATGCTATATAATACAAAAGAAAAATATTGAAAAAATGAAAGCGCTAAATATACTAATTTCGAACACTCTACAACAAATACAAAAAGCATTATAATTACAACTAGTGAGAGCACAAAGTAAGTATGCTCTATAACATGCTATATAATACAAAGAAAAAACATTGAAAAACAAAAGCGTTAAATGTATTAATTTCGAACACTGTACAATGAATACGAAAAGCACTGTAATTAGAACTATAGAGGACAAAGTAATTATAATCTATAACATGCTATATAATACAAAGGAAAAATATTGAAAAAACGAAAGCGCTAAATATACTAATTTCGAACACTCTACAACAAATACAAAAAGCATTATAATTAGAACTAGTGAGAGCACAAAGTAAGTATAATCTATAACATGCTATATAATACAAAGAAAAAACATTGAAAAAACGAAAGCGTTTAAATATACTAATTTCGAACACTCTACAGCAAATACGAAAAACCCTGGAATTAGATCTATAGAGCATAAAGTAAATATAATCTATACCATGCTATATAATATAAAGGAAAAACATTGAAAAAACAAAAGCACTAAATATACTAATTTCGAACACTCTACAACTAATATGAAAAGCACTGTATTTATAACTATAGAGCACAAAGTAAGTATAATCTATAACATGCTATATAATATAAAACAAAAACATTGAAAAGACAAAAGCGCTAAATTTACTAATTTCGAACACTCTACAACAAATACGAAAAGCACTGTAATTAGAAGTATAGAGCACAAAGTAAGTATAATCTATAACATTCTATATAATACAAAGGAAAAACATTGAATAAACAAAAGCGCTAAATGTACTAATTTCGAACACTCCACAACGAATACGAAAAGCACTGTAATTAGAACTATAGAGCACAAAGTAATTATAATCTATAACATGCTATATAATACGAAGGAAAAAACATTGAAAAAACGAAAGCGCTAAATATACCACAAAGTAAGTATAATCTATAACATGCTATATAATACAAACGAAGAACATTGTAAAAACGAAAGCGCTAAATATACTAATTTCGAACACTCTACAACGAATACGAAAAGTACTGTAATTAGAACTATTGAGAGCACAAAGTAAGTATAATCTATAACATGCTATATAATACAAAGAAAAAACATTGAAAAAACAAAAGCGCTAAATGTATTAATTTCGAACACTCCACAACGAATACGAAAAGCACTGTAATTAGAACTATAGAGGACAAAGTAATTATAATCTATAACATGCTATATAATGCAAAGGAAAAATATTGAAAAAACGAAAGCGCTAAATATACTAATTTCGAACACTCTACAACAAATACAAAAAGCATTATAATTACAACTAGTGAGAGCACAAAGTAAGTATGCTCTATAACATGCTATATAATACAAAGAAAAAACATTGAAAAACAAAAGCGTTAAATGTATTAATTTCGAACACTGTACAATGAATACGAAAAGCACTGTAATTAGAACTATAGAGGACAAAGTAATTATAATCTATAACATGCTATATAATACAAAGGAAAAATATTGAAAAAACGAAAGCGCTAAATATACTAATTTCGAACACTCTACAACAAATACAAAAAGCATTATAATTAGAACTAGTGAGAGCACAAAGTAAGTATAATCTATAACATGCTATATAATACAAAGAAAAAACATTGAAAAAACGAAAGCGTTTAAATATACTAATTTCGAACACTCTACAGCAAATACGAAAAACCCTGGAATTAGATCTATAGAGCATAAAGTAAATATAATCTATACCATGCTATATAATATTGTTGATGTAATTTTTCAACAAAAATAAAGTAAAACTCAAAGATATAGAAAATATCCTTAAACTTGATTAATTAGTGTCTGAGATTAGGAATCTCTAAACACTGTACGGTACATAAAATAAACTGGAAAATAAAAGACTGAAATTTAAAGTGGTGATCCCCAAATCTGACTTTGCTTTGTTGAAGTTGATTGAAGATGCCCTGCCAAATGATTATCCAAATCCTTAAATATTCTTTGAAGAAACTGTACTGAAAACTGTCGCCCGAACGGTTACAACGTCTCCTTCCCAACCGTCTTCCAACCCTTCTCCTGTTGACACGTGTCCTCAGCAGACCAAAATTATCCCTATATTTCACTCTTTGAGCCGACCACAGACCTTCCGCCCTTTTGGCCCGACTGCCAATCTACAATAGTATGGGTCCGACTGCCAATCCTCCCGACTTGCAAACCATCTGACTTGTTTGGATTAGCTACAGACATCCCGACTAACAAACCACCCGATTTGTTGGTTCTGCCGCAGAACTCCGACCTGAGAACTTCCCGACCTGAGGACCTCCCGACTTGCGGACTTCCCGTCCTGAAGGCCACCCGACCTGCAGACTTCCCGTCCTGAGGGCCTCCCGACCTGCGGACTTCCCGTCCTGATGACTTTCCGTCTTGAGGACCTACCGACCAGAGGTCCTTCCGTCCTGATGACTTTCCGTCTTGATGACCTCCCGACCTGAAAACCTTCCGACTTGAGGTCTTTCCGTCTTGAGGACCTACCGACCTGAGGTCCTTCCGTCCTGATGATTTTCCGTCTTGAGGACCTCCCGACCTGAAAACCTTCCGACTTGAGGTCTTTCCGTCTTGAGGACCTACCGACCTGAGGTCCTTCCGTCCTGATGACCTTCCGTCTTGAGGACCTCCCGACCTTCCGACCTTCCGACCTGAGGTCTTTCCGTCTTGAGGACCTACCGACCTGAAGACCTTCCGACCTGAAGTCTTTCCGTCCTGTATTTTCCTTGATTTCCACACGGTGTCCTTCAGCCAGTTCAACCAACTCTATTGCCAGGCCCATTCTTCTTTTTACCTTGGGCTTTTAACCTAATTCTAAATTTCGTACGTAACAACTTGCCCGCCGCCAAGGGACTTTCAAACGCCATTTAACAATCAATGTTTGGAAGTTCATACATCACTACCCTCTTGAAAAATTCCCTTAGCAACTGCACCAGTTACTGCAACACTCCTGATTAACTTCCTTCCCCGCAATACGAGCTTTTGTGAATCACAATCCCAAAACACTCTAACCATGGCGAAACAATACATTCCTGCCCTTCCTTTCGACGGAACCCTCCCAGAGGGCCCATTTTCAGCCTCGAAAGTACTAACTCCGACGATCCGCCCATATTGCACTACTCCTGAAGATTTAGATCGGATGAGGGAAGTTTTGGAATCCCGAAATTCCTTGGCTATCAACAACCCTAACTACCAAGCAGTTCGCATTCGAGACAGCATCAAAACCCATCTCACGGACCCAAAAGATCCTTACCGCGCTTGGTATCGACGGGTAGCAGAACACTTCCAGACCCAATGGCGATCTCAAAAAATCGACCAGGCAATACTATTGTCCACCATGCCTATCAACCTGCATGAGAAGGTGCTGTTGGCCATGTCTGCCTTCTGGAATGCGGAAAATGGGACTTTCCTCTTACCATCGGGCCCCTTTGGTCCAACTCTTATGGATGTGGCAATGATCGCGCATCTCCCAGTCGTGGGTGAAGACCCTGTGATGGGAGCCCTAGATGGGCAGGAGCCATCAGAAGACCATCCAGGGTGGTCTTTACAAGGTGTGAAGGAATGGGGTTGGACAAAGTTCGCAACCGACCAGCAAGGGGCTCCAGGGACCCCCGTGACCGACCGGGAGCATACTGCCTTTATCCTTTTTTGGCTTTGTAGGTACGTCATTGTTTCCCCTTCCAAATGTGTTCTTCCTTCTCATCTCGACCTGGCCATTCATATCGCGTCAGGTCGGTTCTTTTCCCTTGGCACCCTGTTTTTAGCCAATCTGTTCGAAGGACTCACCAGGGTTAGCCTTCGTTTAACAGATAATGATAATAGAAAATTAGACACTGCCGCATCGGGTCCTTTTTGGTTTTTAGAACTTTGGTTCCGTTTTTACTTCCCCAACGCGTTCAACTTAGGATCTCCGCCCACTATGCCAAACTCTGAAAAACATTTGGGATTAGCCCTCAACCGACTCTGCTCAGGACGTAATAAACTTCAATCTTCCGATCCAATAATAACCGCAATTGTAACGGATACCCGCAGTAACTCTCGATTTTCTATGTATAAAAAATATGCGGGTTATGCTCCCGACCATTTTTGGCCCTTTCCGGCACCAAATCCTCTTCCGACTCCTGAGCCTTGTCCTCATCCCACCTATCCTTTTGCCTGGGACGTTGCCCTCAAACCCAGGTCTCTTTTTAGCAGCAAAAAACTTGATAAAAAAGGGCAGAAAACCTTTTACACTTTTAATTATGAACCTCAATTCATGGCGCGCCAGTTCGGCTGTTGCCAAGGTATCCCTGGACCCGTCGCTTGTCCGCATATAATTTTTCAAAGTCCCGACCGACGAGTCCTACCTAATTCAATCCCTTCTTATATCTCCCAGCTCACCACGTATATAATTTCCAATTCTTATATTCCTTTCCGCTCCAACCCTGAGACTGTAGATACATTCAATGAATGGTGGTCGGTTGTATGGTCCCTGATTTCCCCTAATGAGGATCGGTTGCTGAACATACTCCTTCCCCCCCAAGGATTAGTTCTAGGGGCGGCTAGACATACTAGCACTCAGCAACAAACAGCCGCCCCGGGAATCGGATCTAGTGTTCCAACGCGAAAAAGGAAAGCTTCCCAGCTGCAAACACCCCCGACCTCTGGGGCCGACCAGCAAGCTCTAGCGGACCTTGGAACTACTAGGACGTCAGCAAGGACCCGACCCCGAATAGGTAATTTTTCTTAAAACCGTGAACCAATTCACTATATCTTAACTTTGATTTCACTTATTTTATTCACCAGAATCGACCTTGGTGACACCGACCACACAACCGACGCCACTCCCAGCCGACCATTCAACCGGACCTTTGGTCCAGACTAATTTGCCAATGAGCAGTCGGGCGGAGGACCCGACGAGGAGGCAAACTCTTCCTCCCGTACCGAGGAGTGGTCGGGCCAGGCACCCGACCAGGAGGCAATCTTTACCAACAGTGCCTATAGAACCAGTAAGTTCTCTCATCAACAATACTTAGGATTTTAACGATCAGCCTTGGTATATTTAACAACAACATTTCCATGATTTTTCACAGACACCTTCACCAATCGCATCAGCAGCAGGGGTCTCTTCAGACAGCGAGGGGACTACTTCCCAGATGGGTCGCCCGCCATACATGGCATCAGACTCATCCATTTCGAAGGAAGAACCAGGTGCCCTTGCCGAAGCTGACCCTCAAGATGACGTCCCTGATGCTGCTGATCTTGAAATCGTCCAATCGGATGCAGCCGCACTGGGAACCGAAAGTGCCCCAGCTGCGGCTATCCCAGATGCTCCAGAGATCCCGGCTGCAGTGGCACTAGATGCAGCCGCCCAACCTGCAGCCGCCCAGCCAGCAGCGGCGCTACCTCCAGCAATCGAGTGGCAGGCAGAAGAACCACCTGTGGCAGCCCAACCTCCAGAAATGGAAGAAGTTTCTTCATCCGATTCGGAGACTTCTGTGAATTTGGTAAGATTAAACCAATCCATGCCACAATGTTTCTTTTGGAAAACACTAACTGTTTTATATACCACATTCCATAGGGACCCAGGTCGGCACCTCAGCGACCATTCGCAGCAGCCGACGAGTCGGCTGCTGTTATACCAGCTGTCCGCCCTACTCGACCGACCTCATTGCTGCCCCCCTCACTGACAGCAGTTCGCCCAGAGGTGACACATATCTTATATGAATAAATTTGCACCTCCCTTGAAATACTTATTGACACTGTAAGACTTGCAGGGGCCTTCGGACTTAGCCATCCTATCGACTGTTCCGGTTCCAGCGGAGGCCCAAATTATATTCACTGAGGCCATTAACCATCCCCTGTCAGAATTAAGATCCGACTTATTGGACAAACTCATTCAGACGGTTGGTGGCCTTCTCTTTTACACTCCGACGGAATCGCCAGCCGTCCCCATTCTGCATCGGCTGATGGAGAGACTTACGGAGCTCAAGACTGAAGTGTTAGTTATTGGACTCCTGTCAGCCGAAACCCCCCAGCCCGACTTCGATCAAACAACACTGGAGAATTCTTTGGCCAAGACCCGAGAATCCCTTCAGCAAACTACTGGACGGTTGGGCGGTCTCCTTAGCACGAAGGCTCAAGTTGATGATGCCATTCAGAAAAAGGAGGCAGAATTGCGGGAGCTAAGGAAAGAACAGTCTACCCTGGATAAGCAAATTACCAATGAGCAGCGTCTGCTTGAGAAGTATACCAAGAATGAGGCTGAATTGGATCAAGAGCTGAAAACCCAAGCTCGATCCCAATTCATCAGAAGATATCAGACGGCTGCCAATACCAGAAGGCTATCCAGGGATGAAATCAAATGGACACATATAAAAACTGCCCTAGGGGCACTGTTGTAATACTTCCCCCTTTGTAACAACATTTGACTTAGTAATCCATTTTTTCTTTCTTCTCTCAAAACAAGGATCACCTTTCAATTTCCAACTTTGTAGGAATCGAAACAAACTCCTTCTTTAAAAGAACACTGTTTCTCACATTTTAAGAAACACATTCCAAGGCATATTTTAAAAATCAAAACACTTGAAGTGTTAACAAACATGGCGAATGACCGACCTCATGTTCCATCAAGCAACTGGGAGGGTGTTCTTCAACCCTTCTTTGTAGGTAATCACCCTATTGGAGGCCATGCAGAAGACTTGTTACATATACTCAAGCAACTAGACTTCAAATTCCGATTCTCCCAACGAGGAAGAAGAACCATTCATCGCGTCATCCGCCTGATGGAAAAAATCATTGAGGGATATGAACCTCTTCGTGACATCCTTAGCCGCATTCCTGATCTCCATCATCACATGGAAATGATTGAAAATCACGCAGCAACCATACTTCCAGACCTTGGTTGGGATAATATATTTTCCAATCAACGAAAAGTCTTCTCAAGATTACGGACCATTGTTGACCGTGAACATCAAGCCATAACAGACATGCAAGCACGTACCCATCAAGATCTAGACGACATGCAAAGCCAATGGGAAAGGTACCGACCAGATTTGGAAGATCTTATTGAAGAAGAACCAGAGCTAATATCCACTCACTGGGATGAAAAGTCTGATTCAGAGGCAGAAAATTTCTCACAAATACATGATGACTAACAGAAATGAACCTTTAAATAGGTTCGAACCCCACAAATGGGTTCTGAGAATAATATTTTGCTTCAGGCAGTTTTGTTATCTGAAAAGGCAGGATAATACCTCTTCAGATATTTAGCATTAATACAATCATGTACTCTCTTACCTTCATGATTTACAATAATGAAAGCACCATTCCCAATATCTTTTTGAACAATGTATGGTCCTTCCCAATTCGGTGACCACTTTCCCAATTGGTCAGTTTTCTTATATGTAGGAAGAATGGTCTTCCAGACTAGGTCTCCTTTTTGGAATGTCCTGTGAAGAACTTTCTTTCCATAACTCCTTGCTCTGATTTCACTCTGTTTCACACTTCGCCCTATTGCATGAAGTCGGCTAACATCCAAATCCTCCAACTGTTGCATCATAAGTTGTTGGTATTCTTTTGTAAGATCACCATCAGTAAATTCTGTTCGGCCAGATGATACTCGGATTTCGGCTGGTAAAACAGCATCTTGGCCAAACGTGAGTTGGTAAGGTGAGAACCCTGTGGCCGTATTTCTGGTATTCCTATGTGCCCATAAAGCCTGAGACAATAACAAATGCCACTTTCTTGGGTTCCCTTCAACCATCTTCTTTATAATCCCAATAATAATCTTATTTGCTGCTTCCGCTTGTCCATTGGCTTGGGGATAATAAGGTGAAGAATGATGTAATCGAACACCGAATTCTGCCAAGAAACTAGAGAACTTTTCCCCTGTGAAAACCAGGCCTTGGTCGGTTGTTATAGACTGAGGAATACCATATCTGTAAATAATTTGATTCAAAACGAAGTCTATCACTTCTTTCTGATCCACATTTTTCAAAGCAACTGCTTCTACCCATTTGGTAAAGTAGTCAGTCGCGACCAATATGAAACAATGATGTTTCGATGAAGCAGGATGTATTTTACCAATAATATCCATAGCCCATGATTTAAAAGGCCATGGTTTTGCCAAGAATTGCAATTCGGTTACTGGCAAATGGTTTAAGTTTCCATGTCTCTGACATTCCTGGCAGCCTTTGGCAAATTGTATGCAATCTTCAAAAATCTTTGGCCAAAAGAAACCCAAACGATGAATGGCCCATCTCATATTCAGACCTGCCCGATGAGCTCCACATATCCCACCATGTACTTCTGTCATTACCTCTAGAGCTTCTTTAGACCCCAAACATTTCAAAAGTAACCCTTCAAATGATCTCTTATACAAAATTCCATTTATCAATTGAAAACGTAAAGCTTTCAATCGTGTCGCAATCGAAACACTCGCACCTGGATTCTGTAAATACATGATAAGCTCTGTTCTCCAATCGGGCACTGTTTCGCCGTCTGACTTCTGCCCGATAGTAACTACGCAGTCGGGCTCTTGTTCGACCATAACTTCACAGTCGGGCTCCTGTCCGACAGTCTCCTGCCCGACCGTGACTTCGCAGTCGGGCTCCTGTCCGATAGTCTCCTGCCCGACAACTTCGCAGTCGGGCTCCTGTCCGACAATCTCCTGCTCGACCATAACTTCGCAGTCGGGCTCCTGTCCGACAGTCTCCTGCCCGACCGTGACTTCGCAGTCGGGCTCCTGTCCGATAGTCTCCTGCCCGACAACTTCGCAGTCGGGCTCTGTCCGACAATCTCCTGCTCGACCATAACTTCGCAGTCGGGCTCCTGTCCGACAGTCTCCTGCCCGACCGTGACTTCGCAGTCGGGTCCGTAGTCTCTGCCCGACAACTTCGCAGTCGGGCTCCTGTCCGACAGTCTCCTGCCCGACCGTAACTTCGCAATCGGGCTCCTGTCCGACAGTCTCCTGCCCGACCATTCGGTCACATATTGGGTCTGTCTTTTCTTCTATGCCCGACTTGACCTCCGACCACATATCCTCCAGAATTCCTTTACAGGCCCTTTGAGCCAACTCATCAGCACGTTGGTTTTCTTTCCTCGGAATGAACTCAATTATTACTTCTGAGATTTTTGTCAGTAACCGACCCACAATGTCCCTGTATCTGCGAAGATGAGGGTAATTGCAAACATATTGATTGTTTACCTGGTTGACTACTAATTGAGAATCCCCCCTTATGATTACAGACTGGACCTTCCTGGCTATTAAAGCCTCCAAACCCAAAATTAAAGCTTCATATTCTGCCGAATTATGGGTCATGGCTTCCAATCGTAGTTGTAAGTTGATCTTTTGACCATCAGGTCCTTGCAAAAAGACCCCTGCCCCTGATTTGTTTCCAGAGGTAGAACCATCAAAGAACATCAACCATGTTCTGGTACTTATATAAGGCACACATCCGACCTGTAGATTATCCAGATATGATGAACAACTAAATGGTCGGACACTATCACAAAGAGAATACCCGACTTGTGAGAATTCTGCTAAGAAGTCGGCTACTGCTTGTCCCTTGATTGCCCTCAAAGGGGAATGTTGAAGATCAAAAGGAGCCAATTTGATGGCCCACTTCATGAGTCTGCCCTTCATAGTAGGTCTCTGTAAAATCAATTTGATGAGATCCACCTTTGATATGACCTCAATTCTTCTGGGCAGCAAATAATGCTCGAGTTTAGTACAAGCGAAGACCAATGAATAACACATTTTTTCTGGCATAGTGTAATTCAGTTCTGGTCCTGTAAGGGTTTTACTGAGATAGTAGATTGCCCTTTCCTTCCCGTCATCACCATCCTGTGCCAATAAACAGCTAACCACTTCATATGTATTTGCCAAATAAAGTTTGAGTGGCCGACCTTGTTTAGGAGGCATCAAGACTGGAGGGTGAACCAATGCCTGCTTGATAGCATCTAAAGCCGTCTGTTGATCGGGACCCCATTCAAAAGCATTTTTTCCAGCTTTCAACAATTTAGTAATGGGTCTGACCTTGCCAGCAGCATTAGAAATGAAACGCCTCAAATAGTTCACCTTACCCAAAAGACTTTGGATTTCTTTAACCGTCTTGGGTGGCCGACTATCAAGAATGGCTTTAGCCTTATTGGCATCAATTTCAATTCCTCTCTCATGAACTAAAAATCCTAAAAAGCTCCCGGCTGATATTCCAAAAGCACATTTGGTTGGATTCATCTTCAACTTGTACTTCTTCATTCTTTCGAATGCCTCTTCAAGATTTCTCAAATGTTCGTCAAAACTGGCAGATTTAACAATAACATCATCAATATAAACTTCCATAGATCTGCCAATTAAATCATGAAAGATTGAATTCATGGCTCTTTGGTAAGTTGCCCCTGCATTCTTTAACCCGAATGGCATGACTGTCCATTCATAAATACCTAAAGCCCCTGGGCATCTGAATGCTGTCTTAGGAATGTCTTCTTCTGCCAGAAATATTTGGTTATAACCTGCATAACCATCCATCAGACTAAGGATTTTATGCCCTGCTGCTGCATCTATCAACATGTCGGCCATAGGCATCACATATTCGTCCTTAGGGGTAGCTAGATTCAAATCCCTGAAATCGATGCATATCCTATCTTACCATTTTTCTTGACCACTGGCACAATGTTAGCCAGCCACTCCGCATAACGGCAAGGCTGAATGAAACCCACTTTGAGAAGTTTTTGGATTTCTTCCTTGATTTGAGGCATCAGATCCGGGCTCATTCGCCTTGGAGGTTGTTTGTAAGGTTTACAACCTTCTTTGATAGGCAATCGATGCTCTATTAGACTTCTTGTCAAACCAGGCATCTCTGAATAATCCCATGCTAAACAATCAATGTTGTTTCTAATAACTTCGAGCATCATTGTTTGTTGCTCTTTAGACAAATAACCACTTAACCTGATCACTTTTGGAACCAATTCGGTTCCTAAATTAAACTCCAATAATGGGTCTTGTGATGAAGCTGTTGGTTCTGTTTTTTCTAATAAATCGGGCCAACGAAATTGTTCATCTTCTTGGAGGTGAACATCCAGAATCTCTTTACTATTTTCTGCTTTATGTAATAACTGCTTTAAATAGAACTTATTAATAAGAGAACTACATACTTCTAAGCTTGTATCTTCCATAACAAACAAATTATATGGGAATGGGTGTGGCTTTATCATGAGCCATACAATAAAGGTGTTCTTTTAATAGAACATCGAGTTCTGGCCAGTGACTTTATAACCCTTGTTTGGGTATTCCCTGGCCATATACAACTGAGACATCGGAGCAAATGACTGGAATAAAACACTGACTCTTCAACTTGTTCTGATACATCGAATGGGTTGTCATTCGCTTCCATTTTGAAGACCTGATTTCCTTCCCAGAACATTAATTGTTGGTGCAAGGTTGATGGCACACATTGAGAGGCATGAATCCAGTCTCTTCCCAGCAAGAGAGAGTATGTAGTATCTGCGTCCACAATAAAGAAAACAGTGGAGATCTTCTTTGGCCCGACCTCGATCGTGGCAACCATCATGCCTTCAGGCTTAGTCGGCTGCCCTGTAAAACTTGTCATTTCGAATTCCACAGGAGACAGATCATGAATTCCTTTCCCTAGCTTCTTGAGAGTCTTCAATGGCATAACATTAAAGACTGCTCCATTATCCACGAAAACCTTTGTGATTGGTTTCCCACAAATGTGAGCATTAACATACAGAGGTTTCAAATGGGAGATCGCACCCTCTGGAATAGGAGGAAACACAATCGAAGGTGCCTCCGACTGAGGCTCGGAATCTGAAGTCTTTGCCCACTCTGTTTCCTCTAATTCGTCATCTGCCAAGAATGCCCATAAAGGTTCGTCCATAGTATCATCTACCAGACTCGCCCACATCGGTTCATCTCTATCTGATTAATCTCTGTCATTCGACAAGGGATTCGTGGTCCCAGACGAGATTTAACAGATCTTGAACTTTCCTCTGTAGTTACAACTTCTTCCTTTGTCTTATCCCGAGATTGAACCGTCAAAGATTCTATACGGAATTCCTCAGGAGATGGATTGATGTTGATCCGTTCACAATGTTGGCATCGAAAACCTCTAATTATTTCATCTGCCATTCCTTTACCTTTCCCCTGTCCCGACGAACTTCCTTTGGTATAGTCGGAAGCGCCTAATCCGTCATTCGGTTGCTTTCCTGAACAGACCCGACTGGACCGACTTTTTGGAGACTGAATGGCTGCTCCCTGCTCGTTGGTCGTTTGTTCTGTAAAGACTCTAATGGACTGATCTCCTGCCAAGTGGTCGGCTGCTTTTTGTTCGTCGGTTCGTTGTTTTGGTGAAGGAACTCGTTTCCCATACTTTGCAGCATACCTGCGTTTGGCATTGCGAATCTGTGTACGATTCATACCTGGGAAACGAGGATCTATATCAACGGGTAAAGGCTTTTTATTTCGAGCCCAATTGTTCCCGACTGAACCTGTTTTTCTGGTCGGGTGGTCACGCACTAAAACCTTTTCTTCACCTCCACATTAAAAGAACCGTCTGGATGGTCCCATTTTTCAGCGACTGGCTTTCACAACTTTGAGTCGTTCTTCCGGTCGGCCACTGTTTGGCTGATTTCCTTTTTTGTTCCGGGCTTGCTTGAGTTCGTTCCCCTGTTTGTCCATCATTGGCCGAACTTTTCCCTGTTTCCGAACTTGGTTGGATGTCAACCATTGCCGTTGTTACTTTCGGAAACGGTTGCTGGTCTACACCTAGAGTGATGTATTTGAGCCGACCTGTCTTGATGGCTTTTGAATTTCCTTCCTGAAATGAGTACACTGACTTGTATTGTGTGTGAAAGAATTATGCCACTTACAATATGGTCTCCCTTTGATTTCTTCTTTAGTGGCCAGTCTTTGCCCCTTTGGAATACGGATCTGCCCATCAGTCAGTAGGATATCAAAGATTTCATCAGCTTTCGAACTATCAAACGTCGGTTGCTCCTTTCCTTCAGATCCTGGTACTGGCTTCAATTTAGGGCATACATAAGGTTTTCCAGAAAGGATTTCGGCTGCCATCTCTTCTGACTGATTAAAATCAAAGTCACATGTTTCTGTTCCCATACTCGCCATATGTTGGCCTCTATTACGCCTGTTATGCTGATCTTCCTCTCTGAACAAAGACTCTAAACGTCCTGCCTTGGATGCAAGACTTGCCAAATCCTCAACATCCAGGGCAGTGAGTGCCTTTCTTAAGCGAGTATGCATATTCCGGACCACTAAATTGGTCATCTCTTTCTCACTGATTACCGTAGGACATCGTCCCTTCATCAATCGCACCCTTTCTATAAACTGTGAAGCAGATTCTTCTGGATACTGTCTCAATTCTAGTAAATCAGTTAAAGAACAAACTGGTAAAGGATTGAAGAATCTAGCGTGAAATGCCATCTCCAGTCCTTCCCATGTCTGAATTTGTCCAGGAGGCAGACTTACAAACCACGAAAACGCGTTCTAGTAAGAGATAAACCAAACAGCTGTAACTTATAAAAAGGGTTATTGCCAACTTCTCCTAATTGTGCTGTGAACCGACCAACATGTTCTATGGTGGAAGATCCGTCCTCCCCTGAGAATGCATGAAAATCGGGTGGTCGAAAATTCCTTGGGAGAGGGTGTTCATTAATGATCCTTTCTGGGAAAGGTCTCTGATATGCAGGGCGGTTAGCCATCTGAGGAGTTAATCCATACTGATCCCTTAATATATGTGCAATCTCATCAGGATCTACATGAAAGCGTTGATGATCAGGAACATGGAACGGATCCTGCACAGGAATATGAATAGGATCATGTATATATCCTTCAGGCCTGTCCTCCCTTGTATTGTTCGGCTGCGGATTGGTAACCCTTGGTCCCAGTGGAACAGTGTTGGGAAAAGTCAGAGGAGATTTTCCCCTATCCATTTCGGTTGGGATTTGTGGCACTTGGGAATGTACTATCCACGAATGATGGCCCTGCGAAATTTGCCTGTGGTCTGGACGGTGATACTCCTGGTGGAGTTTGAGTGGGTTGAAGACTAACCCTTGACAGTGCTTGATCTATCATGTTCTGCATCAGACTCTGTTGCTCACGCAACATGTTCGTTTGTTGCTCACGCAACATATTCTGCATAACCAAGTATGCTGGTTGTTCATTTGTTGAACATAAGACCACCAATCAGTTGGTGGTTGTGGGATTTCCCCGGCATTTGGCACAATAGGTGGTGGAACGGATTCTCCACCGGTGCCGAAGATGATTGAGGTTGTGAACCTGCCATATGGACCCTTCCGATGATACGGCCGGATCTAAGACGTATGAAATTATCGCCGGAATTGGAATGAGCAATTTTGTCTTGCTCCCACTGTGGTCGCCAATTTGTTGATGTAATTTTTCAACAAAAATAAAGTAAAATTCAAGATATAGAAAATATCCTTAAACTTGATTAATTAGTGCCTGAGATTAGGAATCTCTAAACACTGTATGGTACAGAAAATAAACTGGAAAATAAAAGACTGAAATTAAAGTGGTGATCCCCAAATCTGACTTTGCTTTGTTGAAGTTGATTGAAGATGCCTTGCCAAATGATGATCCAAATCCTTAAATATTCTCTGGGAAACTGTACTGAAAACCGTCGCCCGAACGGTTACAACGTCTCCTTCCCAACCGTCTTCCAACCCTTCTCCTGCTGACACGTGTCCTCAGCAGACCAAAATTATCCCTATATTTCACTCTTTGAGCCGACCACAGACCTTCCGCCCTTTTGGCCCGACTGCCAATCTACAATAGTATGGTCCGACTGCCAATCTCCCCGACTTGCAAACCATCTGACTTGTTTGGATGCTACAGACATCCCGACTAACAACCACCCGATTTGTTGGTTCTGCCGCAGAATTCCGACCTGAGAACTTCCCGACCTGAGGACCCTCCCGACTTGCGGACTTCCGCTTCCCGTCCTGAGGCCACCGACCTGCAGACTTCCCGTCCTGAGGACCTCCCGACCTGAAGGACTTCCCGACCTGATGACTTTCCGTCTTGAGGACCTACCGACCTGAGGTCCTTCCGTCCTGATGACTTTCCGTCTTGAGGACCTCCCGACCTGAAGACCTTCCGACCTGAGGTCTTTCCGTCTTGAGGACCTACCGACCTGAGGTCCTTCCGTCCTGATGATTTTCCGTCTTGAGGACCTCCCGACCTGAAACCTTCCGACCTGAGGTCTTTCCGTCTTGAGGACCTACCGACCTGAGGTCCTTCCGTCCTGATGACCTTCCGTCTTGAGGACCTCCCGACCTGAAGACCTTCCGACCTGAGGTCTTTCCGTCTTGAGGACCTACCGACCCTGAAGACCTTCCGACCTGAAGTCCTTCCGCCTGTTATTTTTTCCTTGATTTCCACACGGTGTCCTTCAGCCATTTCAACCAACTCTATTGCCAGGCCCATTCTTCTTTTTACCTTGGGCTTTTAACCTAATTCTAAATTTCGTACGTAACAAATATAAAGGCAAAACATTGAAAAAAACAAAAGCACTAAATATACTAATTTCGAACACTCTACAACTAATACGAAACGCACTGTATTTA